>NC_134143.1:27722500-30222500 GCF_033958435.1 Carettochelys insculpta | reverse complement strand
CTGAACTGGAGCCATGTGTGGAAGATTTAAACCAGGATGGTGAGTGGAGGGTGAACTGGAGCCATGCACGAGGAGCGGTGAGGCAGAGCGAGGTGAGGGTGGGTGGTGAGCCAGAGCCGTGCACAGTGGTGAGCCGGGCTGTGGCAGAGATTTGAGCCAGAGCGAGAGCCAGAGCGAGAGCCGGGCGTGGGTGGTAAGCTGGCAGGAGTGGTGAGCTGGGGGCGTTGAACCAGAGCCACGCACGGGGGATTTAAACCTGGGCAGGAGTATGGAAATGGGGCCGCATGCAGGTGAGCCAGAGCCAGGGATGGGGGTGGCAGGCGAGCCAGAGCCACGCGTGGGCAGTGAGCCGGCAGGGGGTGTTGAGCGGGGACAAGGGAGGTTGAGTCGGAGTTGCGCCTGAGGGGTGGTGAGCTACAGCCAGAGGCAGGGGTGGGGGCTGAGCAGGAGCTATGTGCGGGTGGTGAGCAGAGCTGGGGTGGGGCTGAGCCTGGGCCGTGCAGAGCCAGTGGGGTTGCGCCAGGGTGTGGGGAGTGAGTTAAGAGCAACTGGAAATTGCGGTATGGGGTTTACTATAGGAATCAGGGTCAGACGCGTAATAGTGGGGTCACGTACTTGAGATCGCGTACTCTGAGATCTCAATGTAGACTATAAAAACATTATTAATCGGGATTTAAATGTGACTATGCATACATAAAAACAGTAATACATTTCAACATTTTTAATAAGATGGATGAGTTTGAGACCCAGCAGTGGATCATATGTGACCCCCTTATGGAATTTCACACCCCCTTGGGGGTCCTGCCCCCCCCCATTTTGCAAACCCCTAATATAAATTAAGGGTTATTAATGTTCAAGGCATGATCTGAAGACCTTTTCACCAGAATACAGTATTACAAAAATTAAACTGAGATCACTTATCAAGAATTTAAAACTTGCATTACCACCACCTGCATCTCACAGACGTACCTGGTTCTGAAAAGCATCCGGAGCAAGTTTCTTATAAAGTGGAGCCACATCAGTAGCTAAAGTCTGCAAATTATTTTCAAGATGTTCTTCCTATAGACAAACATATTTACAGAATTATAATTTTACTAGAACATTGAATGCAGTTTGGAGTGGTACTAACACAAATCATCTAAGTCAGGAAATTCAAAATTAACATGGCTTCAGTTTTAAATTTATTTTACTTTTGTTTCCTATGGTTAAAATAGACCTTCTGTTTGACCTGGCATAGTGTCAGAACTGTAAACACACTGTAAATTAAAGGAGTCTAACAAATAATAGCGTAGTATACAATTTATGTTTGCTAGTAGAAAAGGGGCACTGCGTCTTAACCAGTACACAAGGGGTTAGTTTCAATTTCATTTTCCCTTTCACTTGCACAGGTGGTCTGGGGAAGAGTGATAGACCTGACATTCCAGAGACAAGAAGGGAGTTACTGCCTGTGGGAAAGTTTGCACACCCATATGCTGAGCATTAGGAGAATCCTGTCTTAGGCAATCTTTTTATAATGTTTTTGCTTGTGGGAACTTGTTTTGATTTAAACAGGTGAAGATTTGCTCCGCCTGAAAAATGATGCTAACTGCTCCTTTGAGTCTGCAGAGTCCTCCCACCAGTTTAATACATCCTTTTCCACTCCTTTTTGGGAGACAGCTCTTCGCACTGCACCACACATCTGATAGTGAAGGCCTAGAGAGGGTGTGTGGGGGGGGGCGGTCTCAACACAGACAGGGACTGAGGAGGTTTCTAACAGAGGGACAGGACTCTTTTTCTCACAGAACCAGAGTAACATGAACATAGGATAAACCAGATGGCTTACCATAATGGGACAACATTTAAACCCTATTACTTGCCCCCAGATTTGTGCGTTTTCCCTGAAGACTGGCCATCCCAAGAATATCAGAAAATGGCAGACTGAACAGGACTATGTGCTCACTATTATTTATTTAAATACAAACACCAGACGTTGTACATCATTCCAACTGCAGCCTTATAAACATTAAAAAGTAGCAAAGCTATTGTTATGTTCTGCATAAGACTTTTCTTTGGGAGAGGACACGTGTAGCTACATACACACATGATTTTCAGTGTTGTATTAGACTTACATAATGGTACCACACTGCAAATTTGTATCATAATCAATTTATTATCTATAGCTAACCCATATTTTTTCTTGACTGTATTCTTGGTAACAGATCTTTAGTTTAAATCTATACTATATGCTATTCTTACCTAAATATAATATACACTTCTTTACATTAAACCTCATCTCATTCCGTCCAGTGCCTCAAATGATCAAATGATCCAAATCTTTCTGTACATTGAATCTATCTTCTTCTTTATTTGCTATAACTCCTAGTTTTATGTCATCTGCAAAATGATCAATATCCAACATTTAGCTACAATGGAAAAATATCTCCAGGTTAGAATTAGTGATGAGCCTAACTGAAGGAAATAAAGAATTTGTGATGACTTTTCCATGACTTTTTTAAACACGAACTAGAACTCATTATGTTTGAGTGGAAATGTGAAAAATGCAGGACCTCCAGGAAATATTTAGCTTCAGTGGTAGACAGAAGACTTCAATCTGACTTTTTTTTTTTTTTTTTTTAAGAACAAATAACTCAAAACTGCACAAAAAAGCATGAAAACAACCTTAATCTGAACCTGAGAAAGCTGGGTGTTTGGGCTCTCTAGCAGAAATAGGAGGGACATGGTTGTAGGAGAGGTTCATTTATGAGATAATATAACAAGCACCACTGAATCCATTTAATAAAGAGTAATGATCTATGCTCCACCTGGAGTACAAGGGTTTAAATAATAAATAAAATGAAATAATAATAATAATAATAGCAGCCGCAATTTGCATGTGCCGTGTTTAAACAATATGTAGAGTGGAGCGTATCAGATTGTCTGGTCTGGGTGCAAACAATCTCTTCCCTCAGCCCTCCAGAGAGAAGTGAGGGTAGAGAACACCTAAGATCAGAACAAAAGGGACAAAATGGTTACTCACTGTTGTAACTCTTGTTCTTTGAGATGTGTTGCTCATATCTATTTGAGATAGGTGTGCACGCAAGTGCATGGTTGTTGGAGTGTTTTTCCCTTGCAATTACCAGTCGGGTTGGCTGGGGGGCCCTCTGGAGTGGGCACCTGATACTTTTTAGCAGGGTACTTTTTATATAATCATTTTTTTTTTTATATCAGAGTGGTAGCCGTGTTAGTCTGGATCTGTAACAGCAACGAAGGGTCCTGTGGCACCTTATAGACTAACAGAAAAGTTCTGAGCATGAGCTTTCGTGAGCACAGACTCACTTCATCAGATGCCGCATGTTGTTTTTGTGTTTCTTGTGCTACGCAAGCTGTCCCTCATCAGTCATGTTCACATGCAATAATCAAATAGTAATTATTTGACTGCATCATATTTAAGGATATATATTTTCTTAGGGTGTCTCATGGAGGCATGGCGGCCAAAAGAAATCTAGTCCACTATACGTGGTAGACAGGAGAACCAGTCTGTCAGCTTGGCGGATAGCAATGTCAAAGGGGCACAATCCAGAAGTGCCACAGTTTTATTCTAACACAAGGTATGGACTTTGTATTTATAGAAATGCAATCGTTGGGTGTCCAGGAGAGCATTACAGCTCTTTATTTGCGCTAGCCCTGAAAGGACATATAGTGGAGACGTCTAGGAGTGAAGTGTGTAACAGGATTTTTTAAGGTGTCACTATCATATACATTATTTTTGCTCTGTGTGCCCGTCCATCTGTCTGTCTGGGCAAAGTTGTACCATGTTCTCACCTCAGCATTGTGCTGGCCTGAGCCCCTCCCCTGGACAGCACATAGTCCAGCCCAGCCCCCCAAAAGACCCACCTCTGCACCATGCCAGCCCCTCCCTGGCCAACACAGGGCCCGGCCCAGCCCCATGACGCAGTGCCCCCCTGCACAGCGCCAGCCCCTCCCCTACCCAGTGGAGGACCCGACATGACCCCTGACAGAGCCTCCCTCTACACACTGTGCCAGCCCCAGCCCCTTCCCTGGTCAGAGTGGGTCATGACCCAGACCCCAATGGAGCTTCTCCCCTGGCCAATGCGGGACCTGGGACATACACTTCGGATGCGTATTATAAGTTTCTGTCTAGATTTTTCTTTCAGCCCAACTTCCACTTACAAGCAGAGCTGCAACCGGGCCTCTACTCATATGAATCCTCGCAAAAATCTGATTTGTTCTGTCGGCTGTTGAAATAGTATGAACATTTCACATGCACACACAATTTCACAGTGTTGCTAAACCAAATCAAGAGACGTCTAATAGTCATATGAGAATATGCTTTAGGACAATATATTACAGAGCAAGATACACTGAATTTTTATGAATTGGTGAGGAAGGTAGCCTTATCTGTTTTATGAGGAGGGTAGGCAGGCAAATGCATGTGTGCATATGTGCGTGAGTGGGTGGGCACTAGTAGACAATCCCTAGTTCTCCCAAAACTCCTATCAAATTCTTTTCAAAGAAAGAACTTACTTGTTTAGGGTCATCTGTGAGAAGTCTAAATTTCCTAGGATTTTTGCTTCTGGCAAATTTACAGCCATTGAAATACATACTCCATGAACAGCCAAATGAAAATGATGCTCCACAAGTCTCAGGATCAAGTCCCTGACACGCACAAGTACGGCTATAAGACAGGTAAATGCATGACAATCAGATGGCAAAGCAGAAACTTTCTTGAGATATGTGATTACTTACATGACTTCTATAATCCATAGTGAAATAACAGAATGATTTATAAATATATCTGAAACCTTTCATCAGTAATTTCTTTTAATAATTATCTCTTTATGAAAAAAACTTTAATTAATTGTTCTTATGAGTCAGTCCCAAGTAACTCAAGCACCCAAACTTTTATTTAACATGAAAATGTAGATCTTCTTGTTATACCCACATTAATGCAATTTTGACTTCTCCAGCTCTAACTAATTTAAAAATTGCAAGTAAATAGCACTCTTACTACTGCTTTCCCTCAGTCCAATAACTACTTTCCACAGCTGTGACTGTGTGGAACCTGTATAAGCACACTAACATGGAGAGACCGTTACAACTAAATGTCACTGATGAGCTATAAAATAATTCTGATTAGAAACAGACTCTTTAAAAATCTGCACTGAGGTAGAGCTAATCATGAGGTCTCATTTGACTACTATAAATTTTCTAGGCAATTTACCAACTAATGGGATGAATTACTTTCATTTCTGGCATGCAAAGGTACACACTATGCTTGAGGTCCCAGGCTCTCTCAACTATGAAGTTAAAATGATGACAACCTAGCCCTATTGTCAGCAGCACAGCATCACTAGGAATGCAGCAGGCATAGATCCAACTAAGGCAAAACCTTAGAGCAGGGGAGAGAAACAATGGCCTGCGGGCCTCTAAAGCCTCTGTGCTCCAGACCAGCCCTTCCTGGGGCAGGGTGAGGGGAGGAGTATCGCCCTCCTAGCCACCCCTGGCTGGAGCTGCATCACCACAAGCACCCAGGGAAGCTCTGTTCCTCACACTGCCCTCACCCGTAGGCACTGCCCCCTGCAGCTCCCATTGACCAGGAATCACAGCCAATAGGAGCTGCAGGGGGTGGGTGGGGGGAAGGCTGCTCCCTGCAGACAAGCATGGGGCTGCGTGGAGCCACCTGTCTTCCCTTCCACATCAAACAGGAGCTGCCCAAGGTGAGCACCCCACATCCCAACCCCTGAGCTTCCTCCCTCACCTAACTCCCTCCCAGACCCAGGACCACAATCTGTAGCTCTGAGCCCCGTTCCACACTTCAGCCCCCTCCACACTGCACACACCAGCCTCCTACCCCAGTCCTGATCCCATCCTACACCCCAACCCACTCTGGACCTCACACCCCAATCCTCCTCCCCCGCTCTCAGACCCCTTCTGTACCCCAAGTCCCTAGCTCCCACCTAGACCCTGCACCAGCATCCTAGCTCTTTCCCAGACCTCACACCCCACCTAGTGCCTTGAGAACTGCTTGCACATAAATCTCTCCCAGACCTGCACTCCATCCTTGAGCCTGCACCTTAACTCCTGCTCGGACTTTGCATCCCCACCCCAACCTCCTGCCCTGAGCCCACTCCCCTTGGCTACAGCCTAGAATGCCCTCCTGAATCCTAAACACCTCATCCAACCCCAGCCCCACCCCAGAGTCCAGTCGGAGATTTGCTCCCTCCTGCATCCATACTCCTGCCTCAACCTGCAGCTCCCTCCTGCATACTGAACCCCTCATCCTAGAGGACCCATTAATCTGGTCTGAAACCAGTGAAAGTTTGTGTGGGGGTTGGAGGGGCACGGTTTGTTTGGTTTTTCTGCCTCTCAGTTTTCTGTGGGTCAGCAGCCCCACAAACGAACAAGGTTCCCCCTGCCTTAGAGCATGCAGAGAAATGTTTTATTGCTGTCTTTTATTTGTTTGTTTCTGTTTTGTTTTTAATTCTGGACTTCTGCATGGAAATCTCATGTGGAGAAAGAGAATGACAATCAGGCTTTTGGGGATAAAAGAATTTGCTGGAAGAAGCCCAGCTAATATCACTGAGCTGCTCCCAATATCACCTGTTGGATTCTGAGGACGGTTGCAGTTAAAAGCAGAAAGGTGAACAGATCTGAGAACTGTGGAGAGAGTTGAACAATGTGACTACTTGGAATAGGACAAAACTACTAAAGAACACACTATACCTGTCTATCAAAAAAACAACCAGTAAGAGGCCCCCACTGTCCATGCTTCTCCCCCTGAAAAAAAAAACTTTGCATCTGCATTAATTTCAGTAGCCCCATGTCGCAAAATAAAAGATAGTTGCAATCTTCAAAAACCAACCAACCAGCCAATCCACAAAACCGTCCAATCAGGAGAAATCAAAATCAATATAAAATCTGGGTACAACTTGTTAAAAACGTAAGACACTTAGAATTTTCTGTTTACATGAGAGGTTGAAAAGGTGTTACATATAGTTAAAAAACTGCTCCCTTCGGAGACATTATGGACTAGACTGTATCTGATATAACTTGCATGGACTAGAGCAAGGGTGGCCAACCTTTTTGCAAATGGTGCCACATGGCAATTTTTTACATGTTCCAGGGGCTGAACAAAATAGCGTAATCATTCAAAACAGAAAATGCAGCATAAACCAACATTTTATTACTTTAAGGCAAGGGTCTGAAACCAAAACAGCGAGAAGAGCCATTTTTTCAAATTTGGTTGCAAAATCAATACTTCAAGAGCCGCAATGCATGCGAGTACAAGACAGTACTTAATAAAGAACATCAAACCATACCTTTTGTCACCCCTCTTTTAAGAACATCGCACACACAATAATTTGTACCAGTTAGAAAGTTAAGTTATCCCCATCTCTACACTTTACCCCCTTAGCCCCCAAATCTGTCCCCCTACCCCCAAGATTTACCCCCCATCCTGCAAATCTCCCCCCATCCCCAGGCTTCACCCCTCTCAGCCCCAAATCCGCCCCCCATCTCTAGGCTTTAATCGACCTCAGCCCTCAGCACCCAAATCTGCCCCTCCCCCATCTCCAGGATCAACCTACCTGAGCCAACAAGCTCCTCCAGCTACATGTGTTGCCACTGCTCCTCCATGGCCTTCACTTCCACCTGCTGCTCCTCCCCCAGCCTCCTTCTCAGGACAGTTCCAGCAGTGGCAGACTCAGCTGTCCCTCCCTATAGCTTTCCTGCTCTCTTCCCCACACCTGCAGCACAGGTGGCTCCTTGTTCTGCCACACTGAAATAATGGAACTAAATTTAATTGGTTTAATGGCTGGATCTCTCCCACCACCCTGCCGGCCATTAAACCAATTAAATTTAGTTGTACTGTTTCAGCAGCAGCAGGGCAGGGAGCCAGAGAGGAGCCCATGGCAGCAGTGTCTGGAGCTGCAAGTGACTCCTTAATGTGCTGCATGTGGCTCCGTAGCCAAGGGCTGCAGACCCTTGCCCCAGCATCATTATATCCCACACCACTTAAGTCATCTTGGGTAAAATGGCACTGCTGCTGAAGGAAAAGGGGCCATGGTCAGGTAGCTATGTGGGCCAGATAAAAGTGCTTGGTGGAGCAGATTCTGGCCCCTGGGCCATGTGTTGGCCACCCCGGTCTAGAACCACACTGCCTGAGCAGAAATCCTGGAGCAAGTGTACCACTGAAAAATACCACCCTTTTGGGGCTCCCAGCACACACAGTGACTATGCATCCTATGCTCTTCCTCAGAAAGGTACAGTGTCCATTCCACTCACAGTCCAGCCAAAAGTGGTTCAGGTTGGCTATCATATTTCACCTCCTTCCCCCATCTCTCTGGATGATGAGATGCCTTGGCTGCAAATAGAGGGAGCAGTCCCTTTATTGTCTTAGTGTGTTTATGCCTGATCCATAGTCTTTCCCTTAGTGAAAAACAGGATATGAACACCACACTAATATGACACTTAATGCTTTATATTTTAATTAGGGTTTAAGGGTTTAATGTAAGTTTATATAGTTTTTTAAATCAAATATAGTTCCTTTCACGCAGACCAACATATAAAACAAAGAGAAAATAAACAGGTGCTATGAACATCACTTACTCCTCATTTAGTGCACATCTACGGCTTGTGGGACAGCCATATTTTCTGAGACTTTGTGTCAGTTCTTTGTATAACGTATCAGCCAGAAGATGAGGAATCCCTTCCCAGGCCAAAATCAGAATCACTATGACAGCAGTTTGGCAGTGATGTCCTGCACGCTGACGCACCAAGCACAGCAACTTTTCCTCATCACTACTTCTTCGTATCACCTACGAGAACAGAGGGAAATATTTCGAAGACCTTGATGCCACAAACTTGCTTGTGAAATAAACCATAGGGTGAATCCCATCCTCCTTTTCTTCATTACTACATAAATAAATTACATTTAAAAGAAAAAGAAAAAACAAACCAAAATACTTAAAATTACACTGATGGTAAACTTTGCCCCAAGCTATTTATGTGCTTTGCTCAATGAAGTCAACAAGAGTAATTTTTGGGACCTGTCCAATTAACTTCAATGCAAGTTGTGTGCGTTTAATTAACAGCAAAATTTAACCCTAAGACTGTTAAACAAGCTAGCAAAAACAAGAACAGCCAAAGGTAGTGTTCTATAAACTTGGAATTTACTAACTTTTAACCATTCTGTATTAATTATGAATTTCTATTCTCTAGACTTTCAGCATTCTAGTATAAACCTCCGTTGCTCAGATGATGGGTTCTGGAGACACTATCCTCTTCTGTGGACCACGTTTCTATACTGTGCTCTGGTCTGTTTAAGAAATCATGAAGTCTTTTCTGTGCCCAACTGGGTAGGTACAGTCAGAAAGATGGGTTAAGAAGAAAATAATTACAGAGGAAATGACAATCCTGGTACAGCTGATACACTGAAAACCTAACATGTCCTGTGATATCATACTGAGAAGACTACCTCTTAAAAAGTAAAATTCAGGTACATAAAAAAACTTTTCACATAATTACTATATACTTTTGTGTAGAGATAGTTTCTGTAGTTTCCACCATACTAACTTTGAGATCACATAATTAGAAAAAAGAACTAGATAAATTCATGGAGGTTAGGTCCATCGATGGCTATTAGCCAGAATGGGTAGGAATGGTGCCCCTAGCCTGTTGTCTATCAGAGGCTGGAAATGGATGACTGGGAAAGGATCACTTGATGATTACCTGTTCTGTTCACTCCTCCTGGGGTATCTGGCCCTGGCCACTGCTGAAAGACAGGTTACTAAGCTAGATGGACCTTTGGTCTGACCCAGTATGGCTGTTCTTATGTTCTTAGAAGAAAGCAATCAAAAGAGGTACATTGTTTTCCCTCTTTCGGCAATAAAACTAGACTTTTCCTTGATGTTGTTTGTATCAATATAGGCCTTATAATAACTTCTCAAGAGAACTCGAAGGTTACACCATGTTCTGTTGGTTACATAATTTAGTAACAACCAAATTCACCCACTCGATTCCACACACTGAAGACAGAATACAGGATTATACTATGGGGGACAGCAGAAGGGGAGGTGCAAGGACACACTGGGACAGAGGCAGATGGATATGACTCAGTGAAAGGTTGGGGGTCAGCCACAATCTACCCGGGGGAGGCTCCCCAACTCCTTAATTATTCCCCTTCCAAAAAACCTGCTCCCTACATCTCCCATCCACATGCAACAATCCTCTGGTTCACTCCCAGGCTGCTTCTCAGCTCCTCCTTTACCCCTGACTCCCTCAAGTTGCCTTTGCACTATTTCTGAAGGAGGCAGGAAATGTGTTTCTGTATTGTACTCTGTATTCTGTTGAAATTAATTGTTATTCAAAATTCTGTATTAATATGCCTTGTAAAGAATATACTGGTCAAAAAAAAATCCTGAATTTTTTTGTTTGTATTGTTACAGACGCGTTTGCTCACAGGTATTTTTAAATAAACTACCAAAATAATTTAAAGTGATGTGATTGCATTGTGTTATTTTGACAAAATATGCAGAATTTTAAAATATTGTACACAGAATTTTTAATCTGTTAACACAGAATTTTCTCTGGAGTAACAATGGGGTCCTGGTCCATGACTAGTACACAAACAACAACAGACAGTCAGGAGTATTATTGACTTTGTAAGACATGCAAAATTAAGGAAAACTTTGCTTGCTATCCTACTTTTGCATGTTCATTAGGTATTTGCCATAAACGGAATAAAACGATGTTATGTAATAAATAAGTAAGTAATAAATAGCAACTGGTAGATTAAAATTAGTTTGGTAAGGACCGGCATTCTCCAAAAAAACAGATCGGGTATGGTGGTCTCTCTGTGGGGAACTGCTATTCCCACTGAAGGATTACTGTACCATTCATAAGTTTAAATAACCTCTTAGTAGGACCCTGGCCTCTTAGGGTAAAACTGGGACAAATCTCTCCTTTATAGTCCATTCACATAAAAAAACTGAACTATTGAGAAATATATACACACACACACACACACACATCTGTTACAGACCACTGACCCTTATACTGTCGACATTCTGTGCTAGTACTTGTGAAAGTCAATCAACCAGGTTATTCACCTGACTACCCCTTCTTACCAGCTAAGATAATGTGTTACAAAGGATGAGCCACTCAGAACTCTCATAACACAAGCTCAAGTTGTTATGAAGTCATGAATCATAACTGTAGGAACAAAAGTAGTAACAAGCATGTACCGGCACAGTATGGAAAATGTGACATAATGACAGAATAACAAGCAATAAACAAACAAGGACACAATCATTCATTACGCTACACTACCCAGATAACCCAAACATTAAAGAACAACAAGAAGTCTTGGCACCTTATAGACTAACAGATATTTTCAAGTGTAAGCTTTCGTCGGCAAAGATGCATGAGTGGGGGGTGGGGGTGGTTTCAGAGAGGTATTTAAAGAGTGGGGTCCCAGTAAGAGGGAGGGCCAGAACTAACAAGGTCTATTCAGCAAGGTGGAAATGGCCCAGTATCAACACCACTTATCAAAAGAGGAAAAAACAAGTCAGCTCAAACAGGAGTACTGAAAAGATTTAATTGATTCAGAGGCAAACTGACAATTTAGCTGGGAAAAAAACAGACTCTGGCTTCAATTATGTTAAAAGAAAGGCAGCTAAAGATAATTTAAATTTAAATTTCAACATAACTTGTAACAGACACTGATATACTGTACATTAAATTTAACAAAAGACTACTAAGTACCTCTAATTCAGGCGCCAATCCTCAAAAACAGTCTTGGAAGTGACTAAGCAACCACAATGTATTATACAGACAAAATAAGAAGAATAGGAAAGCATTTCATTTTTCCATTTGGGCTAGGTTGGAAGTATTTACTGGAAGTTTATTATGCCTGAGATACAATAGAAATAATTTAGAACTCATGACAGTTAACATTTGATAAACTTTTTGTACTTCAACAGGGATGTAATTTCATTGTTCAACTCAAAATATATTTCTAGTCGCCTAGTTTTTTCTCTTTCTCCAGATTTGTAACTAGCAATGACAAAGACACACCTCAGTTTCTCACTGCATAATAAAGCTGTCTTTTGTGAGCTCCAATACATTTCTAATCTGCACATGTACAGTTCAGAAAGCATGATGGACAGGAAAATAATGTATACAACCATCATAACTCCTTGGAGTTAAATATTACTGAAATTTGCTCCTTTATATATATGCAGTAAATAATGTGATACCGTCACAGGACCCCCAATCCACATTATAATACACTGCTTCTCAGGCTATAAAGATGCCAAATAGATTTATCAGCTGCCTAATTTTGTTTTGGTGGCTCTTCTGAAATTACGAGTTATACCACATGCTCTTAAATGTACTGTGTTGATTTGACTCCTGCACCCTTAGTGACTTCTGCTTATTCATCCAAGGAAAGACACTTTTCCCTCCTAGTAATCTAGCTGGAATACAGCATGAGGTTAAACAGTCAAGTACAGTAAAAAAACCAACTTTGTCTTTATTAATACCCAATCATTCCACAGCAAAACCACAACCAACTAAGTCACACAAAAGCAAACATAAGTGGATGTCCACATGGCTTGACAGCAAATCCAAGACACAAAACTGGGAGGAAGGGAGGGAAGGAAGAAAGGAAGGTTTTATCTCAGAGTGGCTTAAATGTGACCTCAATTACATGCTCTATTTATTTGTGGACTCCCAAGGAGTTATTCACAGGCCAAACACAGCCTCTCCAGGGCTTGAAATACAGCCTCCAGTGTTACAAACTACAGTAGACCCCCGAGATATGCGCACTCAAGTTGCATGCATCTTAGGTTAATGTGACTCTGAGTGGCAGGGAGCTGGCACCTTGTCAGTTTCTCAGCTCCTGTCATGGCAACAGCTGAGGGGCCATCCCTGACAGCAGCGGAGAAACAGCTGCTGTCAGGGGCGGCAGTAGTTTTAAGATTTACAACCTGTGGAAATTATTTTTGTTTGCTAAGGTTTGCTTCTAACTGTATTTAATGAATTTATAATTTATGAGATCCAAATAATTAATTTAGACTAGGTACTAAAATAGGATGGATGAATTTCACAAAGTATCACCATAGGTGAAATTTTAGTTGCAAAATATGCTGAAACTAAGCCATCTTAAAGATGAACAGTCCTTTTTTTGTCCCCCATTTGATTATTATGAACAAGCTAAACAAGAAAGTTAAAAAGTTTCCTTGACTAGCCCCTATGATACCTTAGATGTATGTAAAATTCTTTCAACTATCCATCCGTTCTTTCCATCATACTTTGGTGCTACATACATACATATAACATACATACAAACAATATCCGCTCTCTCATTAGAATATAACAAATTTCATATTCTCTATGTTTTATTTAAGATTGTGGTAAAGTTACTGATTACTGCAGCAAACATGAATACTAACAAAGAACTCCCCATCTCATTTAGCTCTGGTTCTCATCTCAGCTTGACTTGTCATTTACCAAACACATTTTAAACCAAATTTATTTCCCGTAGTTAATTCTTTTCATGTAATTGCCATTCAACTTTTCTCAGCACAAGTTTTTATTGATACTACATACTCATGCCTTGCTCCTTCTATTTTTACTATTAAATTTGCTCTGTTTCACCCCCCTTATCAAAATCGTCACAGCAGCATTTTCTTAGATTTAGGTAAGACAACTTCTTCCTGACATTTATCTGTAACATTATCTCTTCAGACTTAACTCAGATGCAGTCAATAGGCAGACCATAGGGTAAATCCAGACCGCCAGATGCTTTTGAACAGACTGCAGCATCTTTATTTACTTATTATTATTGGTATTGCTACAGTTGTGCATTATTTTCTCAACACTGGCAATACCTTGAGCAAGAAATCTGGACCGTGACAAGAACTACTTGATGTCCCTATCTGAGACTCCTCCATTCTTTCTGCATCACTTTGCTTCCAGATACTTTTTACACATGGGTCCTCCCTGCCTGCCTCCACACTAGTCCATTTGCTTTTCTACATTGACTGACAGTTATTGTATCTGTTTACTGTAACAGTCCACCCTGAGCAGAACACATGCAATTAGTACATAGTTACAATTGTATGGAATAGGATGGTTGTGTCTGTAATTATATATGAAAAGCATTTAAAAGTGCTTAAGAAGTTCCATCTTGCTTATTATTTACATTGGACCATATGTATAAAGGATATGAATGGAAATATGCTATAAACATATCAAGGCAAGCTGTTTAATTTGCCTTCCAGGTTGCACTACGCACAGAACTTAGTTTGCAAAACCTCTGCCAGAAGCTCTGCAGATATTACTCAGCATGTTAGTGATGAATTGACAAAATAAGAAAATAATTTGTCGCTACCATCTGATTAATTTTGCTCCTTAATGTATAGGAGAGGGAGAAATGAAATCAATACTTACAGACTGTGAAAGGATGTAGCTGTTAGAAAAAGTAATTTTCAGAGTTTTAAGCATTTATTATAAAAGATGGAATGCAAAAAACTTACAAAATAAATACTAGGAAAGGTACTGCCATTGTTATCTGAAAACAAATAGAAATGGCAGTTAAGTTTTAAAAGTTAATTGACTTTTCAACTGCAATTTTAATGTTATTTTAGGGTAAAATTTGACACACAAACTATAAAGCCTAGACCAAAGTTATGCATTCAGCAAATGACTTAAGAATATTATGATGTAAGAGCGATTTACTTAGTACAATAATATAGCCAATAAAAGGAGATTTGCAATAGTTTTAAATGTTTTTGAAGCTCTTTCTAAAAATCTTCCTAATTTTAGGAGATGAAATTTTTGCAGCAGGTTAAGGCTAGATTTTCAAAAGAACATTTTTGCCAAAGTGTAATGACTATTGATTTACACCAACCAGAAAATTATCTAATTTACAATGACTGTACTCTATAAAATGTGTATTGCATGTTGTAAATGAAATATAGAACGTGGTGGACTAAGATCTGAAGACTGAACCCTTCTCGTCTCAGACTAAGTACAGGCAGCAAAGACGACCAAGTTCTCAAGGTATCCTGCCAACATTCATCAGTTCTATTCTAAAAAAGACAACTCTTGGAACGGAGTGTAAACTGAGTCTGTCTGACCTTCTACACCTTTGACCTCTCTGCTATTACAGCCTTTTCTAGGAACAATCAAAGATGACTGACTGCCCTGAGACCAACAACTCATTCCACATAGTTTTGATATACAGTCCACAGACACTTGTACACAAAGGGTATTCCTGTGCACATTACGCTTGATTTTTTTTTGTACTTTTGGTATTGCATTTTGTCACCTCCTTGTCCTACACTTCTTTGGATGCTGAATTGCCACAGTATTTTACAGCTGGTTTTCAATGAACTGAGTTACTTTGCAACAAACCCTATGGGTAACATAACAATTCATATTTACTATTTATATGTAAAAATGAAAGTCCCTGAAATAACCTTACAGATTTGCACATTTAAAAAAAATCACAATTTTAGTCTGTGTTCAAGTTTTTCCTAACCAGCATCTTTTATTTTGCATCACTGATTATAAGAATCATGCTTAGTACATCTGAAACCTGGGAGTTTACACGACACTTTCTTTTAATTTTTAAAGAGTTTAAGTATGTTTCATCTCCTGTTCCGATTGATTACTGCACTTCCATGGGTCCAATCTAACCATATGAGGAGACTGGTAGGTCTTATCTAAATAATTCATCTTTTAATTTAAAAACAATGTTTTTGTGAATAAACTATAATAGGGGAAAATGTCTTGGTGACTGATGAGCCAACAATATGTTGGTCAGAGCAGAAATATCATAAACAGTTGTTAAGAAATAAACAACTATTCAATTAAGTTGCAAAACTTAATCCAGGTAGAACTGGGCATCATTTTCTTCCAGAAATACGTGGCCCAGTAACTAGAGTGAGATTACTACAGAATTATGTCACAAAAAAATAGAACTGCCTCCTGCATTTAAGACAAAAATTATAGCAGACACAATAGGAAAAGCCCATCTGTGAACCATGACATAATTACATGGCTGCTAAAACAGCTCATGAATGAAAGTGATGGAGACTCATAAAAACTACTTTGCTCTTAGTTCAGTTCCGTAACGCTATTAAGTGTAATTTGCTTCAACTCTGCAAATGCTTTAGTTCTACTTACTTGAATTATTTCTTTAAGAATGTTGCAGTAATTGTCTCAACCCTTGGCAGGAGCTCTGGAATAAGGAATAAGTTCTCTGTGAATAAAAATTACTTGATGTATATTGTCTCTTAAAATAATCCTATCTGGTTAGCATAAGAATCAGGTTTTTTAGTTGAGGCCTAACCCATTAGACACTGAACTGTTGTGTGAATCATAAATTACTTTGTAATTGGTTTTTGATTACCAATATTGATCAGTTAAAACTCAAACACAGTATATATGGAACACAATCGATATAATACAAAATATTACGTGCAAGCAAAATAGAAGAACACAGGATATTACTGGACCAAAAAAATTCATGACCCAGCAAGTCCTCTTTATGGCTATTTCATCTACCCCATCCTTTCCCACCAGTCCGCTCCGGCATTGCATCCCTCTCTTTACCTCTCCTGTCCCACAGAAGTGCACAGATGTCTCATTGCAAGTTTTGTTTTTTTTCCCCAGGTGTGATTAAACTGGGAGCATAGCCCAACTGTTCATGAGATCATTTGTTAGTTTCTTTTATGTGAACTACCTGTATACTGACCATTTCCTAATTTGTAGATATGTATGTGTGTGTGCGCACATGTGGGATTCTCCTAAGCAGCACGTACAGTTTGTTTGTGTCAGCATCTCCGAACAACCTCATTCACGCACTCTGATTCTGCAATGCCTGGCACCTTTTATAGTCACTTACACTGGTGCAACATGACTTGCAACATTATCTTGCTGGTGTCCTAGCTTTTTATGCCCACTTTGCACTGGTGCAAATGACTACAAAAGAAGTCGGACAGTGGAGAATCAGTTCTTCTAAATCCAGTGGTGAAAGCCAAATGAAACAGGAAGAGGAACTCTCATTGCTCAGTGTTCCAACCAAAGAGGAGGAGATTCTATGTCTACATGGCAGGAAGAGAAGTGTATGCTCTCACAATGTTTTTACCAGAAGAGGAAGAAGCACACTCTCCTCTGCTCCTTTATTCATTAATTGCTGTATACATTTATTGAATCATGTTACAATAAACCCTCAATTTAATGAACTAATGGGGTGTCTGTTATTCCCAAATATCCATTAAATGCGAGGGTTTACTGCCCACACCAGGCTTCCCCAGCCCTAATTCCCCCACCCCGACACCTCAAAAAAGAGCTGGTGACTCACCGGAGCCACTGCAGCTGGAAGATCCACTGGACTCCGCCCCACACGGCTGGAGCTGCCAGGCGCCACTGTGCACAGCTGGAGGTGTCACTGCTGGAGCTGCCACATGCTCCTCCCACCAAGGGTGGGGTGCATACATGAGTGCCATCTGCTGGCTTACGCATCCCAATCCTGGTGGGAGAAATACATGGCAGATCTGGTGGAGGAGGGGCGGTTCCTTCAGGCCACAGCAGTAGTAAATCCCTTAACATACTTTTTTTGGGGGGGAAGGGGGGGCATTTTAGGGTTTTACAGACCCCAGCGGACTTCAGAAGCAAGGTGGGGGCTGGCAGGAGTCCGTTGTTTCCAAAGTCCACTAAATCAGGGTCCATAAAATCGAGGCTCTACTGTACATTCTCATCTTTTCCATTGAGAGTGTGTGAAATCTCTTTACATTCACCATGCTACAGAGGCATTTAAAACCAAATTAACCTATCTGGACCTATGAAGAAGCTTCTCTATAGTACTAGCAGACTCTCTGCAAAAAGTCAGAATGGTATGATTATTGTCCTTAATATACTAAACTTAATAGCAGTACTTGTAAGACTATTTCAAAGTGCTTTACAGAATTTAATTATGCTTCATAACATCCATTTGAGACAGGTACAATGAGGAGTAAGAGGCATTTCCCGACCTGTAAATGGAGGTTATTTGTGATGTGTGATCCCTATCTCTATCCCATGATGGGGCTATGCTCCCAGAGCCAGAAAATCTAAAAGGAGTGTCCACTGGTTTGCACATGAGCACTACTTCACCTTGTGCCTCTGACTGAGGGGATAACGGTCAGGGTGGCCAGACCACCTCTCCAGTTCCTTCTCTACTGCAGTTCAGTTATGATCTGAAGCAGAGAAGAAAGAAAGTAGGTAGTGGAAGGAAAGTAGGGATTATACATCTCAAAGACCCTCTAGCTACAAATAAGTAACCTCCTCTTCTTCAAGTAATGGTCCTTATTCTTTCCCACCATGGCTTATTCCTTCCCACCATGGGTGATGAGCAGTACACCTAAATAGGATGAGGGTATGAGAATGGACATGGTAGGATGGAGCAAAGTAGTGCTGTCTCAAAGGAGGTATCAGCAGAGGAATCCTGCCAAAGGCATAATGTCTTGCAAATGTGTGAATGGAGCCCCATGTGGCAGCTTTACACATGTGAAAGAGGGACACCTCTTGAAGAGATGCCACATTTGTTGCTCATGCTCTACTGGAAGGTGGGGCAGGGATTCTGAAAGCTGACAGAATAGAATGCAGCCAGTGGAGATTCTCTGGGTGGCAATGGTATGTCCTTGAACTCTTCTGCTATAGAGATAGTCTTGGGGATTTTGTTCTGTAGGTAGAAAGCCAAGGCCTGCCAGTCATCAAAGAGTGGACTCTTCCTTACTCTGCAGAAGCAAGCAGTCTTGGAAAGAGCACTAAGAAGTTAATACACTGCTCAATCTGGAAAACAGTGTATTGACAGGGTGATTTGATTGCTGATGCACAAGTCCCCCTGGCAGACTGGTTCTGCACACAGGGGCTGTTTCTACACATAACACTTTACGCTAATAAATGGCCCGAAATATGCTAATGAGACAGATGTAAATTCCCTGTGCCTCATTAGCATAAGGTCACATGATTTGGAGTCTGGAAGAAGCTCTTCCAGACTCCAAAACTGTGTGTAGAAGTGCGGCCCTCAGGGGGTCTTCTGGAGGTGGGCCTCTGGAAGGACTTCCTTCTGGAAGACCCCCCCTGCCCCCTGGGTGCTGCGTTTCTACATGATGTATTGGAGTCCAGAAGAGCTTCTTTCAGACTCCAAATTATGTGACCATATGCTAATGAGGCACAGGGAATTTACACCTGCACCTCATTAGCATATTTGGGGCGTTTATTAGCATGCCACTTTCAGAGAAAGTGGCATGTGTAGAAACGGCCAGGGAGAAAAACCCATTACCGCACAGACTGATGTAGAAGACAGTTGTAATGTGGTCTAACATCATAAGGACATGGAGAGCACAAATGAATAGAAGAAAGGACTTACACGCCTTTTGAACTGCTTGCAACTCCAGAACATTAATATGTGGGGGTGAGAACAGATTTTTGCTTTTTATATTGATTCCCAGTTAACTGAAGAGGTATAGCTTTTTGGAATTTGATACACAGGTTTCCCAGTGGGACTTCACAACAAGAAGTCAGTTGTCAACGTAGGGGAAGACAATGAAACCATATTATCTGACTGCGACTACTAAGAATATTTGGGTAAAGACTCTGGGGCAGTCGCTCATCTGCAAGGGAGTACTCTATACTGAAAAATGGTTGAAATCTATCCTAAATCAGAGAAAGTGTTTGTGAATAGGATAAATTACTATTGAAGGAAGTCATTCATCATACCTAGAGCCAAGATCCATGTGCCCTTTTCTGAAGATGGAATTATCACTGTCAACATGACCATGCAAAATCTGAATTTGAGAATAAAGCTGTTGAGATGGTGGAAGTCGAGGACTGGTGTCCAACTGTCCTTTTTTTCCTGAACCAGGAAGTAGGTTGAATAAAAAACCCCTCACCTTGGTGTTCAAGAAGTTCTTTCACTCCTCACTACAGGACGGAGTTCACCTCTTATCTGAGGACAGTCTTCTGAGAATGGTCCATGTAAAGGAGTAGGGAAAGGGGTTTTGAAAGAAGTAGAGATGCAAACTCTATGATATAGCTAAATGGATAACACCACTCGTGTCCATTACCATCACTCTCCAGGTGTTCAAGAAAAGTGATAGATGACCCCAAAATGTTGAATGGGGTTTACTGTTTTGCAACTCTTGAGCTCCCATCAAGTTAATATCAAGGGGCTGAGACTGAAAGGCCAAATCTGTTGCAGAGAGTTGGGACTTTCAAACTCTCAGTCTCTTACATGGTGGTTCACAGGGCCCTCCACTTTAAAAAAAAAAAAAAAAAAAGTGAAGAACCATATGCCTAGATTTGCCTGATGGGCAGTGAAACTTCTTCTCAGGGGCAGGTGCATGTATGTCCCCTGAGTAGAGGGTAGCCCTTCAATCCTTCAGTGTATGGAGAGACTTGTCTTCTGGTTGAAGAGGTGTGATTCACTGAAAGGAAGATCCTACGTGATATTCTGGATCTCCCTAAAGAACCTTGGCAAATAGAGTCCAGCATTTGCGAGGAGCCAGAGATGTTGGTACTGACAGAACTCAGTCTAGTACTGATGGAGTCCAAAGCTTATGAGCTTTCTTGTGCTTCTGGAACTCAGTATATGCCAATTCCTGACAGGCTCAGTTGATGAACTTGCTTATGGCCAAGTCCAACTTTATTTTTTAAGTGAACTTACAGGAAAATGTCTCATTCTTATGAGAGTGCTTCCTAGGACAAGACCTCACATTAGGATTGTCAGGGGTAGACTCTCCCACATCACAGTTGGCCTTCCCAACAGGAGGCACACTCCTTGCTGAATCAGACCAACATACAGAAGCAGGAGGTTTCCTTCGCTTGGGCCCAATTCAGTCTCATCGCCTACTCCAGGAGGTATGTGCAAAGACAAAGTTCTACCCCTTCTCAGGTACAGCTGAGGAATGATCAGCAGATGCTGAATCTCAGTGCAAAGTAAGCTTTCTCAAGGCAGTACAGGCCAGCATTGGTGGCCAGTGTTCCCTGTAAATTGAGAGCTTATACAGCCACTCATGAGATTAAAATGTTGCCTAGCTGATTAGCAGAGTGCCCACAAATAAGTTTTTTTCAATTGGTGATACCTATTCCCACATGCCTCAGTGCACATAAAACATTTATTCCACATACAGATGGAAAAAGTCCACACATGGATGGAAAAGAATAGAAGAAAGATTGCTGTTGACTGCCGCTCACAGAGGATTGTGGTCAGGAAGCCCACAGTTGGGTATGGTTCAGTACCCTAACAAGGAACAAGGCAGATGGAGGTCCCATGGGAGACTAATCTATTGTTAAACAGTAGAAACTATTAAAACTGTTCATGCTATTTATAAATGAAATGATTCTTATATTGTAGAATTAAGCCAAAGCTGTGAATAGTATAGGCTACGACCTGGAACGTGCTGTGATGAGAAAGGAACTGGAGAAGTGGTTGACCTTCTCTGCTCTTTTTCCCTTCGGTCAAAGGCACACGTTGACCCAGACTGCATGTGTGGACTAACAGATGCAGCTTTCAAATTCCCAGGCTTCACGTGCACACATAACTCCACAATGGAATAGAGATAGGAACCATCACTTGAAGAAGTATCCATTTTACAAATTAGTAAACTGAGGCACAAACAGGTTAAGTGACTTGCAGAAATAGGCACACAATCCAGTCTCTTAACTCCTGGTGCCCCAGCTGCAACTACCAAACAGTAGTGTCAAACTGTGGCAGTTTGCACCATCATAGAAACAGATTTTCAGAATTTGAATCCTCTCATTTGATTCATTAAACACAGTAACAGTTTCCCTTATTTGCTATAGCCAGAATGGTGGCTACATACTTTTTCCCCATAAATCTTTAATTTGCTCTTCTGTCCACATAATAGTTTTATTAAACTAGAGGCAGTTTTGCCATATTTAAAGATTTCTCTATACTAGATTTCTATTTCTTTTTGCAAGCATTACTAGGAGCTTAGCTGTCTGCATCTAGCAGCATTCCAGCACAATACAAAAAACAATTCCAATTTTGGTCACATCATCATAAATCTTTCTGATCCAAAATAAAACTTCCCAATTTCATATTCACTGAGGCACCCAAAGCTGTTCAACTGTGAAAAATATATTTGCAGGAAAACAATACCTACTAAACAAACACCAATAAATTATATCTTATGGCAAGAGTCACAACCCTACATGGAAACTCTGTAGTAGGGTGAGCCAACAACTTATAAGACTATTCATTTTGAGTTCATCACTCCATATACTCAGAATGTTAAACAAGATTATAGACCTCTAAGTGATAATAAGCTATTCAGGGAGAATGGAACTGCAAATTCCATTTCTATGGGCATCCAGGGGACATTATTTTCTTCAACAGTATTTGTTTTAAAGATCTCCCATATGTATTTCAGTTTCCTGGCTATATATATTGCCTGTATGCCACGTGAAAATGCTGAACTTCACCATATATAATTTACCTCAACCACACGGAGGTAACAATGGCCTGACTAACAGTAATTATAATATTAGCAATATTTTCACATTGATCTTGAATTGAGAAAAGTCTTCAAAGTCCTCAAATAACAAGTTAGAATGTGATTTTGAAAGCAACATGCACGCAAGCGTACAAGCTCTCTATGCAAATAGGACGTTCTACCATACTCCTCCCACTCAAAGCAATTCTATCTGATTTGGTCAAAATTAATTCAAGAGCATATACCAATGCAGCCACTTGCACACATTTTGTGATTCCTTGAATACAAGTTCCACCCCACTCACCCATGTGGCACTTCCTGCGTCCTTTGAGATGCTGGGCTGGTGCTTTGTTTTGCCAGGCTTTACACTCTGGCAGCGCGAAGACTGGGGTTAGGACTGGTCTCTACGAACGGGCACTAGGGATTAAGGCATTTTGCATCCCTTGCCCTACTTGCGAATCAATGCAGGGTCAGCCACTGACAGAAACATTGGCTGCAGCCACTGACCAGAACGCTATTTTCCACTAAGATATGACAGGATCATTCCACAACATTGAACACAAGAGTGAACTTAAAAAAATTAACTTGTACATTATTATTACACAAATTCAGGAAAATTTTAGAAACTTTTACCATATCACAAAACAATCCTCCAAACTGAATTCATCTGGCCCCAGTGTATAACAATTTACATCACTGCAAACCTTCAGTGAAGATCCACTAATTACATCAGCGTACAACAGGGCTTGCACTGCTGCTATTTTGTTTTAGTAAGCCATAGAAAAGAGGAAGCAGAGCAAGGGGAGGCAGAGTTACAACAGTATGCATACATAAACTGGGGAATTTACTGTTACCAGAAATAATTGAGGCAACAGCTCAGGAATTCAAAAAATTACACTCATATGAACAAGTATGTACTCATTTATCCTTACCATATATTTAGGCCCAAAGTTACAAGGAAGCAACCTCCATGCTTCAGAATTGAAGGTACACATTTACAGGGATTAGGAAATATTTTTGCCTTTCACAATTCAGTATGATATCTGCTTATTTATGGGATGTATCTGACTTCCCCTTAAGCACCAAATACAGGCCACGACAATAGAAAGACCTCTGGAAAAAACAGAGCAATGATTTGCTGCAGTATGGAAGATCCTGTGTTGTTATAATACAGAGTAAATAACACTGAATAAAAACAGATTAAGAAGGATTTGTTTCTCCTAGCTGATTGGGCTAACATGAGATAGCAAATTCTTCTGCATTTCTAGCAGATTAATTCAATAAAAGATTTTTGGTTGACTTTTTAAAGCTCTCTAGAACTCCAGTGAACTTATAATTAGATATTAAAATTCTATTCTCTAGTTTTTCTAATTTAATCAGCAGGCAGTCTGTAAAGAAAGCTCTTTCCACAACAATTCAGTCAATGCTCTAACAAGCCTGACAATTTTCCATATATTCATAACATGAAATTCCATATATTTGCGGTCTTAAAATTCAGTATCTGATCAACTTTTGTTCTTAAACAGTTCCCTCCTTTTTACTTGCAGGTGGCAAGTAGGCCAGTGAACAGAAAGAAAATGGACTCTTCAGTAGAGTAAGGCAAAAGTTTTATGATTCATAATTTTAGCTTCCCTTTTTTACTGTTAAATTTGAATTAAACTACTGTCCTGAGGCATAGTGCTCACTCCTCAGTGCTCAATTGTGTTAGGGGTTGTACCTACACAAAGTAACAGAGTCCTTCCCTTAAAGAATTTGCATCTCACAGACAAGACATACATAAAATCTTAACATTTTACTATGGAACTCTGGGCTACAAAGCTTCATTTTATTCACTGCTTTTAGTATTAAACTGTCTGTCAGAAAATCTGGCATAATCATAGTTTTGGGACAGCTCCTTTCCTGGAGCTCTAACAGACATAACCCACTCTAAAAGGCATAAGAAAAAAGAGGTAGGACTACGGTCTGCACATTCCTTGAAAGGAACCCCTTCCCCACAGCATGGTGCACTCCACTTACTACTCATAGATATTCCTAAATGACAAAACTGACCTCAAAAACCTCTCTTCCTTTCCTTTATAGTTAGTACAGGATTTCTCCAGATATTTCCATTGCTTTTAGACTCCTCTAGATAAAGTATTATTTTTTTTAAATTACATTCTGTGATGCTTCCCAGATATTATGACTATGGTTTTACTTCACTTTCTTTTAGTGCTCCTTTCAAATGAAAGTCCCCCAAACCACACGAAAGGGCGTTTCAGTGACTGCTGTCTACAGGCTAGTGAACAACAGCCATATTCATAGCATGACTGGTGCCAAAGTAGGGAAGAGATGAATGATCAGTGCTGATGTACTTGCCAAGGGGCAAGTGCCTGCAGGGGTCTGCTCCTTGTAACAGCTGATCTGTGCCTGGAATCCCACTGTTGATGCCCCGTGACCAGAGAGTGCTCCATTGGGCCTGCCTCCCTTTCTCAAAGGTGTGGCAGCTCCATGCACTTGAGTGATGGTGGTATGTCCCCTAGAATGTGAAGCGGTGTTGTCGGAATGGGAACCTATGCAGGGGTCACTAGGCAGATTTTCCCTCAGACTGGAGAACCACCAGAGCAGCATTCCCTGTAAACGGTGCACACATTACGGTGATCAGAAGAGTGCCCACGGTTAGCTATTTTTGTTTCTACTGGTGGTATACTTTTGCATGTGCCTCAGTGCATCAAAAAATTATTCCACACGTGGATGGAAAAGATTACAAGAAACATTCCACCAGAGCCAATGTGGGTGGCACTGATGGCAACAGGAGTTCCTGCTAATTCTAGTTGACAAAGGCCCTCGCTGCTGTCCAGCATTGCAAACATGGTTCATGGTAGGCTGGACCACTCTACTTGAGCTGGTGCTCCACTTTCTGATGGAGTTCAGCCATCCAACATGGATCTTGGCTCTCCTCTGGCCCTTTCCTTTCCCTCTCCCTCATAAGTTTCTTAGGTGGAGCCAGGAAGGGATAATGGTGCTAGTTAGGGGATGGTACCAGAGGGGCACTCTGCACCAATGCTGCAGTACTCAGGGCTGGGCTATCTTAAGGCTTCAGTCCTTTACCCTCATATGTAACATTGGCTTAACTATTGGTCTAACCCACGCATAAGCAATAATTTTTGAGGGGGAACCACTCCAAGATTTTGTTAAGTGGCAAAGAGCCATACTTTTCTATGGAGAGGGTGTGGGGCCTGGGATGGAGGTTGCATGCAGAAGGCAGCTTGAGGTAGGGAACTGGAGTGCAGGAGAGAGTGTGGGGTCTGAAAGGGAGTTTGGGGTGGGGAAGGAGGGTGCAGAAAGTATGGGTGGGGATGTGAAGCTCGGGGTATTGGAGTGAAGGGTCCAGGAGGGGGGCACAGGTGCAGGAGGGGATTCTGATCTGGGGGAAGGCGTGTAGGAGGAGTGCAGGGTCTGGCATGGAGCTGGAGTGCCAGAGAGGGGGTGTGCCAGAGGTAGGCTTTAGCCAGAAGGCGCTTGCCGAAGCAGCTCCCAGCCAGCAGCATTCTTAGGCAAGCTTCCAGGCTTGCTTGCAGCCCTAAAGTACTCCTTGTGGCTCTCTGTGCTACTGGGGAGTCTTCACATATTGCCCCTGCCCCTGGCAAATCCCTCAGCTCGTATTAGCTGGAAGTCAGTTTTGCAGAGGGCAGGGGCCACATGCAAAGTCTTCCACCTCTGCAGCCATAGGGGTGGGCCATGGGCCATATTAAGGGGTTGGCAGGCAGTGGAGATTCTGGCTCGTGCCTGGTCTTGGCCGCCCCAGTCTAACCTCTATTTTTCCAACTCTCTTCAGAAGAGTGTACTTTTCCAGAAGATCTTTTCTTCATATTCCTTTTCTCAGAAAACTAAAGAACTGGTTTCCTCTACATTTTTGAGTTTGAGTAACTGTACCCTTCTTCAAGTGACTGCTCATGTCCATTCCACTTTAATTATGTGCGCTCACTACATGAAGGGGGTTGGAAGTTTTTCCTTTAACGGGGCACTGCCCACTCTCCCCTTCTTCTGTTCCTTCTTGCACCAGTGACAGGGCTAGAACATTCTGCTGCCTTGTACTACCATTGTGCATGTAGTTCAGCTTGATGAACTTTTCTGTAATTTAGTTAATAGTTATCCCTTAGTGGAGTTACTGTTAGTCAGAATTAATTAGCTAATCCCAGACAGGACTTTGTAAACCTGTAGACTATTACCCCTTCCTACTTCTTCATGTAGGAACCAATGATACAGCCAAGAACAACTTTGATGAGATCACGGCAGACTATGTAATCCTCGGGAGAAAGATCAAGGAATACAGAGCACAGGTGGTCTTCTCGTCTACCCTCCCTGTGGAAGGAAGGGGTCCGCGTAGGGATCGTTGAATCACAGAGGTAAATGCGTGGTTGCGTAGGTGGTGTAGCAGGGAAGGATTTGGTTTCTTTGACCATGGGATTCTGTTTCGTGAACAGGGATTGCTCAGCAGAGACGGGATCCACCTCACTAAAAGAGGAAAGAGCATCTTTGCGGCAGGCTTGCAAACCTAGTGAGGAGGGCTTTAAACTAGGTTTGTCAGGGGAAGGTGACACAAGCCCGGAGGTAAGTGGGGAAGGAGGAGCGAACAATCAAGTGGGTTTCCTGGGCGAAGAGGAAAAAGTAGGCCAATCGGCCCCTTCTCTAAGATGTTTGTACACTAATGCCAGAAGCCTGGGGAACAAACAGGAAGAATTAGAGGCCCTGGCACAGTCACACAAGTATGAGGTGCTTGGAATAATGGAGACTTGGTGGGACGATTCGCATAACTGGAGCACGGTCATGGAAGGTTATAAATTGTTTAGGAAGGGCAGACAAGGGAGAAAAGGAGGAGGAGTTGCGCTCTATGTGAGGGAGCAGTATGATTGCTCAGAGCTCCAGTATGAGGAATGAGAAAATCCAGTTGAGTGTCTTTGGGTTAAGCTTAGAGGTGGAAGTAACAGAGGTGATGTTGTAGTTGGTGTCTGTTACAGACCGCCAGATCAGGGAGAGGAGATAGATGAGGCTTTCTTCAGGCAGCTTAGTGAAGCTTCCAAATCACAGGCCCTGGTTCTCATGGGAGACTTTAATCATCTGGACATTTATTGGGAGACCAATACATCAGCACACAGACAATCCAGGAGGTTTTTGTAGACTGTTGGGGATAACTTCTTGGTACAAGTGCTGAAGGAACCGACCGGGGCCGTACGCAACTTAACCTGTTGCTCACAAACAGGGAAGAACTAGTAGAAGAAATAGAAGTGGGAGGGAACCTGCGCTGCAGCAACCATGACATTGTAGATTTCAGGATCTGGACGAAAGGAACAAGGGTGAGCAGTAACATCCAGACCCTTGATTTCAGAAGAGCACACTTTGACTGCCTAAGAGACCAGATGAGCAGGATCCCTTGGGAAACGAAGATGAAGGGGAAAAGAGCTGAAGGGAACTGGAAGTATTTTGAAGAAGTCTTACTGAAGGCACAGGAACAAACAAGCCCGCTGCGTAGTAAGAAATGCAAACATGGTAGGCAACCAGCTGGGCTTAACAGGGAAATCCTTAGTAAGCTTAAATTAAAAAAGGATGCATACAAGAAATGGAAACGTGGACAGATGACTAAGGAGGTGTATAAGCATACGGCTGGAGAATGCTGGGCAGTAATCAGGAAAGCAAAAGCACAAGTGGAACTGCAGCTGGCAAGGGATGTGAAGAGTAACAAGAAGGGTTTCTCCTGGCATGTAACAATAAATGGGTTATCAGAGAAGGTGTGGGGCCATTACTGGATGACGGAGGTAACCTAGTGACAGATGATGCAGGATGAAGTACTCAATGCTTTTTTTGCCTCAGTCTTCACGGACAAAGTCAACTTCCCCAGGATGGCCCTAGATGATGCAGTATGGGAAGGTGGAGGGCAGCCATCTGTAGGGAAGGAACAAGTTCTGAGCTATCTAGAAAAACTAGATGTGCACAAGTCCATGGGTCGGGATTTAATGCACCCCAGGGTATTGAGGGAATTGGCAGAGGTCATTGCCGAATCTTTGGCCATTATCCTTGAAGACTCTTGGAGATCGGGGGAGATATCAGATGACTGGAAGAAGGCAAACGTAGTGCCGATCTTTAAAAAAGGAAAGAAGGACAATCCAGGGAACTATAGACCCGTCAGCCTTACCTCAATCCCTGGGAAAATAATGGAGGGAATCCTCAAGGAATCCATTTTGGAGCACTTGGAAGAGGGGAAAGTGATCAAAAGTAGCTAACATGGACTCACCAGGGGCAAGTCGGGTCTGACCAATCTGATTAGCTTCTATGACGAGGTAGCAAGCTCTGTGGACATGGGGAAGTCAGTGGATGTGATATACCTTGACTTCAGCAAGGCTTTTGATATGGTCTCCCACAACATTCTTGTCCATAAGTTAAGGAAATATGGATTGGATCCTTGGACTATAAGATGGATAGAAAGCTGGCTTGATGGTTTGGCCCAACGGGTAGTGGTCAATGGCTCATTATCTGGATGGTGGTCTGTTTCAAGCAGAGTGCTGCAAGGCTCGGTTCTGGGGCCAGTGTTATTCAACATCTTGATTAACGACCTGGATGAGGGACTGGATTGCACCCTCAGCAAGTTTGTGGATGACACAAAACTAGGGGGGCAGGTAAATACATTGGAGGGTAGAGAGAGAATCCAGAGGGACCTGGATAAATTGGAGGACTGGGCCAAAAGAAATCTGATGCGGTTCAATAAGGAGAAGTGTAGAGTCCTACACCTGGGGCGGAAGAATCCCAAACATTGTTACAGGCTGGGGACTGACTGGCTCAGCAGCAGTATGATGGAAAGGGACCTAGGGGTTAATGGTGGATGAAAGGCTAGATATGAGTAAACAGTGTGCCCTTGTAGCCAAGAAGGCTAATGGCATAGCATTAGGAGGAGCATTTCGAGCAGATCTAGACAAGTAGTTATTCCTCTTTATTTGGCACCGGTGAGGCAACATTTGGAATATTGTGTCCAGTTTTGGGCCCCCCAGTATAAAAAGGATATGGATTTGATGGAGCAGGTTCAGCAAAGGGCAACAAAAATAATTAAGGGTCAGGAGCACAAGACCTATGAGGATAGGCTGAGGGATTTGGGCTTGTTTAGGTTTACAGAAGAGAAGACTTAGAGGTGATTTAATACCAGCCTTCAACTTCCTGAAGGGGAGCTCTAAAAAGGAGGGTGAGAAACTGTTCTCAGTGGTGTCAGATGGCAGAACAAGGAGTAATGGTCGGAAGTTGAAGAGGAAAAGGTATAGGTTAGATATTAGGAAAAACTACTTCACCAGGAGGGTGGTGAAGCATTGGAATGTGTTGCCTAGAGAGATGGTGGATTCTCCATCCCTTGAGGTTTTTAAGTCCCGGCTGGACAAGGTCCTGGCTAGGATGACTTAGTGGGGGTTGATTCTGCTTGAAGCAGGGGGCTGGACTAGATGACCTCCTGAGGTCCCTTCCAGCCCTGTGATTCTGTGATGTGACATTTCCTGATCCCCAGGCTTCAAACCATACAATTCTTGCAAGTGTCTGATGCCCATAGCAGCTGTTTGAGGTTTCTAGGTGAAGGACACATGAGCAACAATTGTCACATTTGCAAGTTGTTCAAACCCAGACAAAGAAGGAGAGGGACATTTGTCTCAAGGCAGAAGGAACATCATCCAAAATATCTACAACAACCAGAATAAATCGCACTGACAAACTCCACAGATTCTGAAAGATGGGAATTTGTAGAGTTTTAAGTGGATTTGAAATCGAGTACCTCTTCCCAGCCTACAAAAACGTGTTTCTAACTAGGTTGAGAAAACCAAGAAAGCCATCCCAGAGAGTAAGAAACAAAAAAGGTTGGCTCCTTAGCCTGAGTCTGTAGTCCAACACTTCTCATCTTCAAACTTAACTATTGTAAGCGGTTCCCCCGATGGCACGGTGGCCTAGTGGCTAGGCCCCTTGAGGAGCCCAAAGGCCCAGAGTGTCGGTCTCCAGCCATCCCTAAGTTCTGTGGTCTTAGTTTGGGGTGTGGCCACAATTTGGGGTGTGGCCCCAAAGTCTAGCTTCCTCTCTGCAGCAGAGGAGTGTTCTGGGGTTCTTTCCCCTCTCTGCCTGGGGAAGGGCTCAGAGGCTCCCTCCGCCAGTGGCTGACCTGGTGGCAGCTCTGACTCAGGGCCTGCATGTGCCAGAGCCAGCTCCTGCCCTTGGCTGGTCAGCCTCAAACTGGGGTATCTCCCCCTCTTTTATACTGACTCCAAACCTGACACCAGCTGCACTGAACCCGGGTGGGGCCAACTGGGCAAACAGGCCCTGTTTAACCCCTGCCTTGTCCACACTCTCTTACACCTATCGAACAGTTTTAACTCATTAGCACAAGATAGTAACAGAGGTAGCCATGTTAGTCTGTATTCTAACAAAACAAACAGCAGTCCTGTAGCACTTTAAAGATTAACAAAATGATTTATTTGGTGATGAGCTTTCGTGGGACAAAGCTACTTCCTCAGATCTATAGAATTTCCAGTCTAGACCCAGATATATAGCACAGAGGTCCACAAAAACTGCCAAATCAAATACATGAACTGAAGAAGGGGGCTGAGGGATGGGGATGTTAAGAGTCTTGCCTGAGATCATTATGAACTCACCCCCCCAAGTGTGGTTCTTGCAGAGATCTGGGGCTCTGCCTTCCTCACTCCTCTCTAGTGCAGTGCCTGTCAGGGTCTGAGAATTTTTTTCACCCTTCCCCTGCTCATCATGGTTCATACAGAGGTCCAGGGCTTCCCCTTCACACCCCGGCACAGGTCCTGCCAAGGGGCTGGGGCTTCTTCCCCATATCCCCCGGCGCAGCTCCTGCCAATGTCTGGTACTATTTCTTCTCCCCTCCCCCACCCAGCACAGCTCCTCCCAGGGTCTGGGGCTTCTCCTTCCAATCTGTTACTGTGCCCACCCCCAGCCCTAGCTGGACTCCCTTGGATATTAAAAAAATCAAAACTTCCAGATCTGAAGAAGTGGGTCTGTCCCATGAAAGCTAATAAGTTCCTTTGTTAGTCTTGAAAGCGCTACAGGACTGCTGTTTTATTTGGTGAAGATGAACAGAGACTAACACAGCTCTGTAACTATTTCCCTTAGAAACGGACAGACACTATGTCCACCAGCCCAAGAGGCACAGGCTGGTCGCAGGTGAGCAGAGGCTGGCTGTGCTGCTGCTGACCTCCCAGAACTCCTGTCCACCCCTAACCCTAAGGCACTTTTGGGTGAGATTCACTCAGTCCCTGCCGAAGCAGGAAGGCACAAAACAGCTGATCTGTGCCTGCCCATGCCTCATCACTCATCTGCCTAGGCAGTTATGAAACAACTGATCCCTGGCCCCCAACAGCAGGTCATCCAAGAGGACAATGAATACCTGCTATTTTTTCCCCCAGAGATGGTCCAGTTCCAGAGTACCCACAGAATCAGTGCCCATGGGGTAAGTAGGCTCCAGGAGGTGAGCTGGTCCTGGCTGAGCATCTCTTGGTAATCCCTCGGGGTAGGTCTACACTAACGGGCGAAGTTGAAATAAGTTACACAACTCTAGCTACATAAGTAGTATAGTTGAAGTCAACGTAATTTAGTTCAACTTACGGTAGGGGGTCCAGAGGAGATACTCTCTTGTCACCTTCCCTAATACCCCACAACCCCATGGAGTACAGGGGTCAACAGGAGCAGAAGCGGCAGTCAAGTTAGCACTTCCCTATTAGGTCCACTAAATCAACCCCGGGAGATCGATCTCCAGGGAGCATCCATCTACCTATAAGTGCAAATAAGCCCTTAGTAATGATGATTCATGCTCTCCCATAATTCAAAGGTTTTAAAGGAGTAAGAGCCTAGACGATACTGGGGCCTCTGTATCGGGACTCTCAGGAGTCAATATCAAAATGCACTGGAGGCAATGACAAAATGTTATCCATATGCCTTTAATATTTGATATGGAAGACGATACTGATGATGATTTCGGCTTGCCTATGACCTAGGCAGTGGAGAGGAGGGATCCTCACCTGTACCCGTATCAGGACATTAGGTCTCCTGTGACCCAGATAGAGTGACTTTCCTATTCTCTTATCCCATTCCAGAGTAAGGGTTCTTTTCTTCCTCAAAAGGTCCAAACTGTTGAAGGGCCCAGGACTTCTGTTCAACCTTGCAGCAGAGACAATTTCCACAGCTCTCTGAGCAACTGGACCCAAAGTATGGGTGGGTGACTTGGATCTCTCAGAGCTCTTTATCAACAGTTTTAGTCTATCTTCCCTCCATTTATTTCCTGCTTTTAAAACGTGAGCATATTTTACAATTTGCTAATATGTGTACTCACCCGAAGCAAATTGCTCTCAATCTTTCCAGAATAGTGTACCTCTTTTTAGAGTCTGATTTGTTCTCAGTACCCCCAAGTTTCACCTCACTTACAAACTATGTGCTTACAACATGGGGCATACAAAAACATAGTGTCACAGCACACTGAAAAAATGCTTACCTTCTCCTCTTACCACATAATTATGAAATAAATCAATTGGAAAATAAATATTGTACTTACTTTCCAGTGTGTAGTATAAATTAGTCCTTGTATCAAATTATAGTTTGTACTGACTGTGCTAATGCTTTTGATGTAGGCTGTTCTAAAACTAGACAAATACGTAGATTAATTGATGTAATCCGCAGAAGACAGAAGATCTGATGAAAATCAAAACTGAATGTACTTCACCATGGTATAAAGATGGTACTTCACCATGGTGTAAAGATCTAATGCAGATCTGGCAGAGTCTGAACTCGGGGTGCTAGGCATAATCCATACATACAGCAGTGGGTCAAGCTCCAGAGAGTGCAAAAGAAACAGGAAAGAGAATGCCCCTCAACCCAGCATAAATGATGATAAACAACAAGAGAAGACCAATAGAAAAGGATGGATGGAAGGAGGACAAAGAAAAAATGACAAAGAAAAGAAATATTATATGAGAGAGATAGCAAGTTACATAGCTAGGTAACAGACACTGTGACATTCTGTCTCAAGCCACAGGCAGTACAGACATAACCTGAGGGGCAGCAGGTCTGTCCTCCAAAATACCCTTGAACCAAAGCACAAGGCTGCTTAGAATATGGAGGCAGATCTACGGACAGTGCTAATGAAAATTTCTCATCAAGAATTCACTTTCTGATGTGGAATACTCACAGGGACACTATTTAAAGAAGTATTTATTTTTTATTTATATTTATATTTATTTATATATTTATTTTCCTCCATGTATTTATATTTATTTATATTTATATTTATTTTCCTCCATGAAAATAATTTTGTAATCTTTTGAGGGGTCCTCAATTCACTTGAAACAGAGAGAAATCTCTTCATTTAATTGCACAGTCATGGCATTATTATTATATGTTATATTTACCTTCAGCACCATTTCAACTATTAAATTACTTTCTAAATCAACCTGTGATAACATAGTCCCAAATACTGCAATGACAATGTTTCTGAAACCACTTCCATTAAGATTTCCAAAGCCTACTTGCAAGACTTTTACCTACATCAATTGTTGCAGCAAGAATAAAGACAACTAGTTCTATCATATCTTCTTCCTGATGCTTACCTCTGTTACCATTTCATAACTCTCAAAAAACAATAAGCAATACAAGATACAGGGTCAAAACTAAATGCCATAGCATCTACATTTACAAGAAATGAGATCACTTCCTCAACGATGGTAGTGATAGCCGCGGTATTTCAAAGCTGCCACTTATTCATCCACTTCTACCATCACTTCTAGAACTCACTTAATTGAAAGGTGGTTTTAAAACGTCACTGCATAGCTTTCAATCTCTCCTGAGCACCCAGGCCCAAACACCAACTTTGTTCATGGTTCTTAATTTGGTCAACTCTCCTTCAAGCACCTCTCTGTAGCGTAAACTCACCACGACACAATAAATCAGAGCTTAAAATATAAAATGATACTATTAGAGTAAATTTTCCACTGTTGCAACAGGCAGGAGATATCTACGAAGAACTATATATTCAACCAAGAATCAGGTGTTATTTATGCTGCAAAAATATAACGTCAAAATGTAAATACGCAAAACAGAATTTCACTACTATAATAGGAGAACTTACCCATTTAGCAATCGGACACCCCTGAGAGCTTTTTCCTTCCTTGCCTGTATAAACCACTACCTCTATTCTTACAGCATTTCCTTTTGCTCCATACCTGCATAGAATAGAAGCTTTATGAATATAAATGAGACTTCTTTTTAATACCTGTTAGTAGTTTAAACCTGAAACTGAATAAAGTATTTATCCGTTTTAAAATGTGAAAAGTATTTTTATGTTAAAAATAAATCTGAAATGGTACCCTGAAATCCTCCTTTTCTTTCCCCAACAAACTTTGCTCGTGTTATTTTTGAAATACAGATAATCTCTTTAATTTCTGTAGTTAGAGAATGCATTTTATAATTTATTCTTTTATTATTTTGATTGGTGTGTCTGTTTCTACATATTTGTCTACCTACAGGGATATTGAAAACCAAATCCTAACTTCCACGTGTGACGAAAGGACTCAGCATTTTTCAAGACTGGGCCCCAAAATTATTTTTGCTCTAAAAAGATGACATTTGGTATTTATGCAGTATTTCAGTCCATAAACATCAAAAAGAGAAAGTGTAGTATAAATAACTGCTGGAGAAATGAGAATTGAAGGCAAGCAAACGCCAACCATAATCTCAGCGTCACTATATTATTTTCTTTTTTAAGTTTATACAATAATTAGCCATTTTTATCACTACATCATGAATGGATTTTCTCACCTATTCTCCATTATTTCCCTGACAGCAGCAACACTTGGTCCTGTTCCAAGGTGTGTATAATATGGACCTTCATCTTTCTCTATAATTTGTTCTGCAGGAAGGATGAGAAAAATATAAATTTTCAAAATACATTTACAACATTAAAAAATAGACACACAGAATTATCCCTTGAATTCAATGCATAACATTTTTGAGCTTTTATCTATGATCAAAACAAAGATACAGGCCTCTTCTCAAACAAGCAATACAATACAACTGTTGTGAAATTTGCAATCTTCCATTAATCTGATAATGAATTTTTCCTTGCCATTATAAATAAATCAATTTAACAATAACAATAATATCTTGCGGTTCTAGAGAACTTTTTATGAGAGATTTTAAATGTGTATAAATATTTATTAATATTTATGGATCATGCTTCACAATACCTCTGTGAAGTAGGGAAATTTTCTTATTTCACTTTAGATAAATAATACAGAGAAGTTAAAAACAGGCCACAGAGGAACCTGATGCATAACTGGGAACAGGACACAGATCTGCTAAATGTTTTTGGTATGCTACACACAAGTTCAGAATTTTGTGACCAGGATAAGAAATCAGCCTTGAAGCACATATTTTGTTGTTTGACCCAAGTTGGTTCAGAGATGCTGGGGTGTGACTCTACCCTACACTATCCTACTGCCACAGACTAGTTGCATGGACCCTTAATCTTTGTTACCCCAGCTCTCTGAGAGTCAAAAAACAAGAGAACTACATATAGTTGATGCCACCAGTTAAGCAGAGTCAGAAAACTCTTAACACCACGAAGGCTTCTAGCCAAAACTTTACTGAGCTCTTTTTAATGCCACAGCTTAGACTAAATCAACCAAAACAGCTACCTGGTACAAGTGGTCATAAACATTCCAATCAAACATCTGTAAAAAATTGTCAAAATTTGCAATATTCTGCAGAGAAAATTTTACTCTGATAATGTTCCAATGGAAATGTACCTGATTTCCTCAGAAATAACAAGCAGTGATGTAGACCCTTACATAAAACATTTGTTTGGTCAAGAGCTTTTGTGGATAAGGCCAACTTCTTCAGATGATGAAGTTCACCTGTTTGGCTCCTAGTCTGCCTGCCACAGAACCTACACCAAGTCTATACTATAGACCTTACAACAGCACAGCAGCACCACTACAGCTGTGCTGCTGTAACGTCTACCGGGTAGCAGACCTATGCTGATAGGAGAGTGACAATGGGGCCGACAGCCACGTAGTGCCCTGGAGCAAGGTGGGCCCAGATCCAGGCCCCCAGAAAGGGTGAAACATAGTGCCGTCAGCCCTTAGTACTGCCAGGACCATGGCATTACCCTGCCTGCCCTTCACAGCTACCATGGCACTTCAAAGGGGTCCGGAGCTCCAGCCACTGCTAAAGTAGCAGTGGCTGCCAGAGCTCCAGACCCCTTTGAAATGCTGGGCCCCAGGGCAAATGTGCCCTTCCTTTGCTCCACTTCCCCCCAGTCGATGGCCAACAGAGATCTCTCCTGCCACCATAATTAGACCACTCCCAACAAGCAACGGTAGCTTCTGTTGCACTGACACAGCGCTGTCCGCACCAGTGCTTCTGTCAGTGAAACTTGTGTCAGATGGAGGTGTTTTTCCACACTCTTGACCGACAAAAGTGCTATCCTAGTGTACACAAAACCCTAGAGAGTGGGGAACTCCTGGTCCAGGGCAGCCATGACAAGAAGATACCCAGAGCACTCAGTTCCTTTTGTAGAGAATTTCAAAATGTGAGAAAGTGGTGTTCTGAATTAAAATGAAATACAATTTCAAAGTATGAAAATCTTCCAGGAAGTCGTTACCTTTTTCCTGATTTGTTCCTTGGCCACCCTGAGTCATGAAGGTGTCTTTTCACTGCAGGCTTTGATGATGTGGGGGGTCCCCAGTGATTACAGTTGCTTCCCACCACTACATCTACTCACAACATTCCCCCATAGAGGGTATGTCTACCCAGCAGTGTGACCTTAGGCTCAAGCCAAATACCCTTTGCATCAATTGCACTAGCCTAAGGCTTCAGACCCAGGGTTTCAGAACCTTGCAGGGTTGGAGAGTCCAAGCCCTATTGCTTTACTATAAGCACACAGCCTTGGCTTAACTTCACTCCCAGAAGTCCTCTGGATGTACGCTGAGATCCCAGTAGCACAGGAGCAGGGCTGCAGGCAGCTAGTGTAGCGGCTAGGAGCACCATTGCTGCCTACTTGAGTGTGCTCCCTCTTCCTGCTCAGGCTCCTCCCCACTGCGTGGAGCTTGCCTAAAGCACGGAGCAAAGCTAAAAGGAAGCAAGTGGCTCCCTCCTTCTAGAAGGCTGAGATTCATTCCTGCCCCAGGCATCCTGAGCTGGGCACTCTGCTGATCCCTGCTGTTGGAAGAGAAGCTTTGAAGACTAGAGGCCCAGGTATCAACCCTGCGTTCCAACAGAAAAGATGAACACTTTCTGGACAGAAGACAGCAGGTGACACTGCAGACATAGCATGTAGAAGAACAGGAGAGGGCTTGTAGAACAAGCCAGAAAATTGGCAGCATGTGACCAGGAGAGGAGAGACAACTTCAGTATAGCCAAACCAGATAAAGGTAAGTAACCGATTTCAGGCTCTCTTCACAGATACTACAACGGAGAATCATTTGGAAGAAACCTCTGAGGGAGGTGATCAGAAGGCATGAGATGCACTGTCCCTGTGGTGGGGATTCCACAATCACCATTTCCAAGAGGAGATGGGTAGTGGTGATTGGGAATTCCCTCCTAAAGGGGATGGAATCATCCATCTGCTGTCCTGACTGGGAAACTAAAGAAGTGGGCTGCTTGCCTGGAGCCAGAATTCAGGATATGACTAAGAGTCTTCTGAGACTGATCAACCCTCTGGACCATGCCCCATTCCTATTCGCCACAAAGGAACCAACAATACTGACAAGAATGACCTTGAGCATGTCACTGCGGATTACATGGCACTGGGAAGAAGGATCAAGGAGTATGGGGAACAAGTTGTGCTCTCGTTCATCCTCCCTGCTGAAGGAAAAGACCCAGGTAGAGATTGACAAATTTTGGAAGTAAATGCATGGTTGCACGGGTAGTGTTGAACAGAGGACTTTGAATTCTTTGATCATGGGATGCTGTTCAGGACAGAAGGATTGATAGGAAGAAATGGGATGAGAGGCGCATCTTCACAGACAGGCTTGCAAACCCAGTGAGAAGGGCTTTAAACTAGGTTAGTTGGGGGACGGTGACCTAAGCCTTGAAGTAAGTGGAGAAATGGGATACTGGGAAGAAACACGAAGAGGAAAGTGCAACAGAGGAGGACCCCTGAATTCTACTCAGAGAGTAAGACAATTGGGTAGTTATCTTAGGTGTCTGGACACTAATTCAGAAAGCCTGGGAAACAAGCAGGAAGAAATGGAAGTCCTGGCACAGTCCAGGAACTATGATGCGACTGGAATAATGGAGACTTGGTGGAATAAATAACAAGTGGAGCACTGGCATGGAAGGTTATAAACTGTTCAGGAAGGACAGGCGAGGAGGAAAGGTGGAGGATTTGCACTGTATGTTAGAGAGCCGCATGATTGCTCAGAACTCCAGTATAAAACAGGAGAAAGGTCTGTTGAGACTCCTTGCGTTAAGTTTAGTGGCGGAAGTAACAAGAGTGTTGTTGTGGTCGGTGTCTACTATAGAGCACTGGATGAGGTTTTCTTTGGACATTTAATGGCAGCTGCCACATCACAGATCCTGGTTCTCGTAGGGGACTTCAATAACCCTGACATCAGCTGGGAGGCCAAAAGAGCAGCACACACACAGTCCAGGAAGGTTTTGGAGATTGTTGGGGACAACTTTCTGGTGCAAGACCTGAAGGAACCAACCAGGGGCTGTGCACAGCTTGACCTGCTGCTCATAAATAGGAAGGAATGGCCAGAGAAAGTAAATGTGAGTGGCAACCTAGGCAGCAGTGATCATGAGATGGTCCAGTTCAGGATTCTGATGAAAGGAAGAAAGGAGAGCAGCAGAATACAGATCCTGGACTTCAGAAAAGCAGATTTTGACTACCCTGGAAAGCCAACATAAGGGGGGAAAGGAGTCCAGTACAGCTGGCTGTATTTTAAAGAAGCCCTAGAGAAGGTGCAGGAAAACACCATCTCAATGTGCAGGGGAAAAAAAGCAAATATGGTAAGTGACCAAATTGGCTTAATAGAGAAAGCTTTGGTGAGCTGAAACAAAAAGAGAAGGTTACAAGAAGCGGAAACTTGGACAGAAGACTAGGGAAGAGTACAAATATATTGCTCAAAAATACATGGATGCAATCAGGAAGGCCAAGCTAGCAAGGAATATGAAAGGCAACAAGAAAGGTTTCTACAGGCATGTTAGAAATAGGAATGTGGTCAAGGAAAGTGTGGGGCTGCTATGGAATGGGGAGGGTAACCTATTGACAGGTGATGTGGAAAATTCTTTTTTTGCCTCTGTCTTCACAGACAAGGTCAGCTCCCAGACAGCTGCATTGGGCAGCACAGTATGTGCAAGAGGTGGACACCCCTCAGTGAGGAAAGAACAGGGTAAGATCTGTTTAGAAAAGATGGACATAAACAAATCCATGAGGCTGGACTTAATGCATCTGAGGGTGCTGAGGAAGTTGGCTGATATAATTATAGAGCCATTGGCCATTATCTCTGAAAACTCCTGGTGATCGGGGGAGGTCCTGAATGTTTGGAAAAAAGGCAAATGTAGTGCCCATCTTTAAAAACAGGGAAGAAAGAATACAGAGAACTGCAGACCTGTCAACCTTTCCTCAGTCCCTGGAACAATCATGGAAGAGATCCTCAAGGAATCCATTCTGAAGCACTTGGAAGAGACAAAAGTAATCAGGAATGGTCAACATGCATTCACCAAAGGCAAATCATGCCTGACCAACCTGATTGCCTTCTATGATGAAGTGACTGGGTCTGTGGATATGGGGAAGGTGGTGGATGTGATATGAGCAAAGCTTTTGATAGCATCTCTCACAGTATTCTTGACAGCATAAATGGACTGTGAAGTGGATAGAAAGCTATTTAGTCAGGCTCAACAGGTTGTGATCAATCGCTCGATGTCTGCTTGGCAATTGATATCAAGTGGAGTCCCTCAAGTGTCAATCCTGGGGCCAGTTTTATTCAACATCTTCATTAATTACCTCAACGAGGGGATGGATTGCACCCTCAGCAAGTTCACACATGACACTAAGCTAGGAACAGAAGCAGATATACTGCCAGGTAGGGATAAGGTCCACAGTGACCTACACAAACTGGAAGATTGGACCAAGAGAAATCTGATGAGGTTTAATAAAGAGAAGTGCAGAGTCCTGCACTTAGGACATTATCCCAAACACTGCTACAGTTTGGGGACCGACTAGATAAGCAGCAGTTCTGCAGAAAAGGACCTGAGGATTACAGTGAATGAGAAGCTGGACATGTGGCAACAATGTGCCCTTGTAGCCAAGATGACTAAAGGCCTATTGGGCTACATGAGTAGGAGCACTGCCAGCAGATCTAGGGAAGTGATTATTCTGCTTTATTCAACACTGGTGAGGCCACATCTGGAATACTGTGTCCAATTCTGGGGCCCTCATTACAAAAAAGATGTGGATGCATTGGAGAGAGTCCAACAGAGGGCAACTAAAATGATTAGGGGGCTGGAGCACATGATTTGTAAGGAGAGGCTGAGGGATTTAGGCTTATTCAGTCTACAGAACAGAAGAGTGAGGCGGGGAATTTGATAGCATCCTTCAACTACGTGAAGGGAGATTACAAAGAGGATGGAGAGGCTGTTTTTAGTGGTCACAGATGACAGGAGGAGGAACTGTACTCTCAAGCTGCAAAGGGAGAGGCCTAGGTTAGCTATTAGGAAAAACTATTTCACCAGGAGGGTGGTGAACGACTGGAATGCATTACCCAGAGAGGTTGTGGAGTCTCCATCCCTAGAGGTTTTTAAGTCCCATCTTGACAAAGCCCTGACTGGGAGGATTTAGTTGTAATTGGTCCTGCTTTGAGCAGGGGGTTGGATTTGATGACCTCGTGAGGCCTCTTGCAACCCTATGATTCTATTAAATGTATCTGAGTAGCATGCCATGGGAGAGCAGTGAGTGGGGACCATCCCCAAAACTTCCCCACAGCCTCCTGGGATCCCTTACCCCATCATTTAGTGGTGTGGCAAAGGCACTAATAAGGTATCCTGAGGGGGTTGCTGGAGCACCGTGCTCCCTAAGCCCTACGGATGCTGGCAGCAGCCAGACTAGTGTGTCAAAACAGACAGACAAAAATAAACAACACACAAGCCAAAACTAAAGGCCTCCATTGAATGTTCCATTTCAAAAACTAAAAATTACGAAGTTTCATTTTAATAGTTTGACACCACAGAGACTGATGTTCTAGTTATCTTCAGAACACAGGTGACTGCTGAGGAGGGACACCAGCCACATGACCAACTCCTCCCCATGCCATCCCTAGCCCAGGGGAGAGCCATCCCTAGGAGAGTGCAGGGCCTGGAGCAAACCCATCTCCATTCCAGGCCCCTCCTCTTCTGGCCCCTTTCCCAACCCACTCCACCTCTTCCCCCAAACACCCTCCTCCAAGCGACGCGCCCCAAGAGACTAGTGTGTCACCTGGGGCCAGCAGCAAGGTTCAGGCCCTTCTGCACTCACAGACAATGGTGGAAAGAGGAGCAACATAGTCCCAGCCTGCACGGCTTTCCTGGCTCCCAGCCATGTCACTCTGTATCTAGCGTTCAGTGAGTGCTGAGGGTGGTTCCACCCCTTCCCACAACTGTCCACCCTTGAGCGACATGGCTTGGAGCTGGGTGGGCAGGATCAAGTCACTCTGCTTCCCACCACTGGTGAGTGAGGTATCAAGCCCAACCCCTGCTGCCAGTCCCAGGCTCCCACTAGTCCACAGAGCCTCCCTGGGCCCTGTGAGGTCCCTCATAGCACAGGGCCCAAAGTAGTTTCTCTGAACCGTTCAATGGATGGGACTGCTCTGCGCAGTGGTTGCTGGCCCCTGGCCTTTCCCCAACCACAGCGTGGAAGGCACATGATCCTCCTTGCCCCCCCTACACATTACCTCTCCCTCAGAATATTTTCCTGCCAGTGTGACTCAGCACACAGGCTGAAAGCCCAGTTCCCTTATTAGATAGTAGTTCAGTATAAAGCCTTCTCAAACTGCAGTAATTCTACTGAGACAGTCACGAAAGAGCTGTTTATGAAGTTTATGTACTTGTGAGTTTATGTACTTATGACCTGAGACCGGTCAACAAGACCACCAGAGTTAAGGAACAGAATAACAATAGAGTTGCCCACAGGGCACCGTATTTCTAGTGCTAGAGTGTTGACACTGCTGTGTAGACATATTCTTAAAGAGTGAGTTTCACCCTCTGAGGATGCCATGCATCTATATCAATCAAGATACCACAGCATGGGTACAACCTGTTATGCCTTTAGCCTCATCTCCCAGCCTCCACCTCAAACTTTGGGATAACTGACGGCCATAATCCTATAAGGACTCCCACCAAAGTTGTGGTAAACAAGTTATGAGGATCACCACTTAAGGAAATCATGGCCACCCATATGTGTGCCCCACTTCAATTCTAGTTATGAATGCTGTCAACCCTGCACAGTATTCAAAGGAATACAAAAAAATTCCTGAATCTTGGCCTGTCTGTCACCAGGTGCATACTTGTTCCTGATTCTGAAAATAACTACTGATGAACTGGAGCCCACTTCCATGCCCCAAGCCAGTGGTGACAAACTTAAGGAGTGGGACGATGGCCCTTCGCTACAGGGAGGAGGGAATGCCTCTCACTCCCCTCCTGTTCATCTTTTCATATCCCCTGAACTCCCCACACACATAGGAAGATCACTGATCTGGTGACTTTAAACTTACCACTTGCCAGGCAGAGGAAGCCCATAAAACCACCTCACTGAAATTACCCACATTGCATGAGGTGGTGGGAAAAACATCTTCCTCCTTCCCCCTTGTTGGCAAGGACCTAGCAAACAATGATCCTAAAGGAGACAGGGATCCTCACATGAAAATATTAAAAGGTGCTTTCTCCCATGAACAGAAGTGATGTGAATACATATTATTGGAAAGATGCATGCAAAAATTACCTAAGAGGCACTTACCAACACAGTCACAGATTGGAAATTCAGACTGTCCTTTTTTTGTAGGTGTATCAATCAGATTTTTTGTAGGAGTGTCTAGGAACTTCATAGGAGATTCAAGAAAACTGCTGAGAGTATTCTTTGTTGGGGAAGATCCCAAGTCACCTATCCTCTGGGGGGCTTCAATACCCAAACTGGTTGATGTCAGAACAGTAATTTCACCTGCACAATCTATATTCCTGAGCGTTTCTATTGTATGTGGCAGATGGGCCTTACAACAGGCAACTGGGAGTGTTTGTAGCTTCTGACCCAATTGTTGTTCTGTAGCATTCTGCTGAAAATCTGCTTGGTCTTCAGATATCTCATGAGCTCTCTGGTTAGACTGATTAAGTGTTTGAGGCAAGGGATGCATCTGAATGACATTCATTGTTTGCTGTACCTGAGAATTATTATATTTTTCTGTAAACATCTGTACATTTTCACTTGGTCTGTTTGAACACAATTCCATTTTAAGCTTTGAAGAAACCATAGGATTACTGGAGAGTAGGCCATTGTATTGTGAAGAAGTAACAACATCATTTTTCAGTGGATCAATACCTAATGTGTCACTGCCACTTACAGTTTTGATGTGCTCAGTTACTACCTCACAGCCAAAGCACCTGTCTTTTGTTTTCTCCCATGATATCTCAGGTAGAGGTCTGTGGATTTTTATCTGAGTTTGAGGGAGAAATAATCTATTTTTTTGTTGTGATGATAAAATACTCTGATTCAGTGCCTTCTGTACTTTGGTTCTGGGAGTTTTTTTTTCTGACGCAGCTATTTTCAGATCTTGTGGCATGGTATGATCAAGTGGTTTTGATGATATCCAAAAGTCCTGAAACTCATTATGCTGGCATGCCAGCTGCTCTTGCTGTTTTTGATTATTTTGTTGATAGTCTGGTACTTGAGGCTTTTTTTTGTGCCTTTGTTTCCATGGTACAGTTGTCCCTTTTTTGTGGGTTGGCTGATTTTGCTTTATTAATAATGAGCTATAATTGTGCCTAATAAACATAGACTGTTTTTTCTTCAATAAGCATTGGTCCTGGTAATGTTTTGGTTGAATCTCATGTGATACTAGACTGAGAAGCGACGTCTTTACATTATTCTTCTGCCCTGGGCTTGTCTGATTTGATTCAATTATTGCTGCAAGTTGAGTTAATTGTGTAGCTACATCTTCTTCATCCTGGCTGTGAATTCCTCCTTCCTTCATTACAAAATTACTTTTCAAGTTCTGATCATTGTAAGCTGTGTTCTTCTCCAAATTACTACTTGTTTGATGGACATTCTGTGAATTGTTGGAACATGCAGCAATGGTAACTTTATCATGTGGAGAGTTCTTCTTGGAAGTATGACCTGATGATGACTTTGATTTAGGTACTAAAACAGATAAAGATTTGGTATGTTTTGGGGATGCATATGATCTATATGATTCGCTGGTAGTATTAACAGATTTATCACTGGGTTCAGAAACAGTGCTTTGGCCATTGTACAATACTGCCTTATTAAGGAGCTGCTTCTGTGAGTGAGCATAGCGACTTAAGAGATGTTGTTCATTCTGTAAATATGTCTCTTTGATTTCTTTTAATGTGGAAGAAGTAAAAAAGCAGGAAATATCCCGTTTGTAGTTATGGAGTAAATGCGATGCTGTTTGTTTTGCATGTTCAATACTTTCCCTTTTATCTGGTGCAGATGCTTCTATTGGGGGTTCTGATAATTTTGTTAATGCTTCAATAGCTACAACCTGCTCTACAGTTAAGTTTCTGTTTTTAATCAGGGACAAAAAGGGTGGCTGAAGTGAGGAGTTTTCAAGTTGTGTCTCTTTGTTTGGTATTTTAACAGCATCTTTTTCAACATGGACTTCCTTTTCAGGCACAGGTGTACAGCATGTGCTTTCCTTTACAGTCACAATAGAATTGGTTTGCAAAACTAAATTGTCCGATCCTTGAGAGGTCTCCTGACTCGGGCAAATGTTTCCTTGTTTTTCTGGATGAACACAGCACGCACCAGTTGTCAAAGCACTTACAACATTATTCAGATTGGCAGTATCTGTTTGATGTGAAGGGGAGCTGTTTTCTCTGCAGTTGTTCGTCAAATCTGCCCTTTCTTCTACAGTTACTTTTGTCAGTGATGCATCTGATTCTGATGGTGGACAATGTACAGTTTTAATGCCATTTTTAATGGTTTGTGCAAACAACTTTTTTGGCTCAACTAACTCACTGGGAGAGATTGTTCTTTCTTCTTCAAAATTTTTCAAGTGTTCATTATCTGTCTCAGTTCCATGGGTATTTCCATTGACAAAGACACTAAAAGACGGTTTCTCATTATCTGTCCATTTCTCTGCTTCTAAGCCTGTCATGCTTTCTTTTTCATTAGACTGTACATTTTCAAAGGGTAGTGTCTGATTTGTTTTCACCCTGTATTTTTCACCATGACCGCATAAACTGCATTCCATGAGTTCTGGTCTGAGGCCATTTACTGGTTTGTTTTCTAAATCTGCCTACAAAACAATACAAAAAATAGTTGTATCAGCTGTTTAAAATGTAACGTAAGAAGCACTGACCCTACACTAATTAAACCCTTTCATGGCAGAGGTAAGGAATGCCATGATAAAGCATTAGCAAGAAAGTAACTATAGAATGAGTCATTAGCACACGCATCCCTAAAAGATTTGAAGACTAAGAACCTCATTCTCGCTTATACTGAGGACTCTTTACAATACTCTGTCAATAAATGCATATATAAGGAGCTTTCATGTAACAAAAATCAAGTCCTCGGGACTCAATCTTGCAATAAACTTCACACAAGCAGACACCTTAAGGCTTTTTGGAGCTTACTGCAGAATTAAAGTCTAAAGTGGGGGTAATCAATAGGCAGGCTGCTGGCATAATCCAGACCACCAGATACTTTGAAGAGACCCTGAAATCTAATTTACATATTATTCTTAGTTATTACTATTTTTTTTTATTATCTTCTCTGGGGTCTGGACCTTGACCATATCGAGCAAGAAATTTGAACTCTGACAAAAAAATTGATTACCCCAGGTGTAAGAGCTTGTCTACATGAGAAAATTTTACCAGTTATATCAATATAATTATACCAGTATAATACCAGTATAACTCATGTGGACACTCTTAGTATAAGAGGGCATTGGCTTAAACCTCTTCAAAAGCAATGTAAGCTAACCCCCCAAAAATCACTCATTCCTGAATGTGTGTTCACATGGGGAGTTACAATGGTATAACTATATTTAAATTCACACCTTCAATTATATTGTAGACCTCTCCCATGTACACAACCTCAGACATTTAAACAGCAAGTAATACTTTTATGGTGATTTTAGATTAACTACATTTTACTAATTCAGTGCTGCATTAAGTATCAGTATGTTTTGCAGAATGAACCATCATGGCTGTTATATACATCGTACACATAGTGACTTTAACGGTAACCCTCCACTGCTACAGTTTAATTGTGAATAAAACCTTCCAATGTGACCCAAACATGAAATAATGCACTCTTCCTGAAATTTCAGATAGTCTAAAACAATAGACACATTCTACCCCAAGTTCTCTTTTACAACTGACAGCAAAATTTGGACTAAAAACTATAAGAAAGACCTGAACTCACAAAATTCAGCTGAATACTACTTCCGCTTTGAGGTTTTCTTGAGGACAGCATAAAAAGTCAAGATTATTAACATTTTCAAAGCAGGGGAATGGGGTGGGGAATCTGAGCATGTGCTAATGGTTGAAGGTCTGTGGTAAAATGCTACCCACCACTTCAGTTCTTCTGATACATTAACACACAGTTTAAGCAAGCCTTAAAAACATTGTGCAAGCACTCCATACAGGCATCAATTTTATCATATTTAATGGAACAGAACACAATGAAGTTTCCTTTGAGTGGCAAATTGATGGGGATCTGATAACAATTGGAAATTTTGTACATATACATGATTCAAAGTGAATGTTCGCATTGTGTCTCAACAGTGCACTTTCTGACCACTGAACATTCTCTGATATAGCTGAAAAAAATCTTATTTTTCAATTTTAAATTAAATATTCTAATAATTTTAAGACAAATATGTTCTCTTATCCCCAGTGGGACTACATATATATTACTAGAACCACTTCACGTGACAGACAGAATGGGAACATTTCTACATTGAGAAAAATGCTAATTGCATCATACAAGCGACTACGTTATGAAAGAAAGATCTATGTAATTTAAAAAAACATGAAAGCAGGCAATCAAGGTGGATGAAGTTGATGATTTAGGTTTCTTTTAAAAGAAACTGATTATTAATTGTTTTTTATTTAAATACACTTTAATTTTAAAAATATACCTGCTTCAAATAAGTTGTCATGATTTCCAATTTAAAGGCCTAAACTTTCCCTAATCTATTAGTATCATTTACATTTTTTCAAAAAGCTGCATCAATGAGTCCTTACATTTTAATAAGTTAAGAATATGGCATGTTTAATTATATACAGAATGAGGATAAAAAAATGTTTTATACTTTGAGATCAACACACGTTATAGGAATGCCATAATTCCATGTATTACATTAATTACCTATATTATATTTAGTATTTACAATATTCAAAATCTTATCAGTCTAAATGGCAGCACATGCCTGTAATCCCAGCTACTAGGGATGCTAATGATAGCAGATTGCTTGAACTCAGGGGTTCTGCGCTGCAGTCCAGTGTCACTAACAGTGTGGCTAGTGGATGGGAAATAGACTGGCTACAACAATATGAATAGTGTGTTGTGATCAGCTGTCACTCTGTGAGAGTTAAAGGACTGACTGATCATGGCAACAATATTCAACAACTCTTCTTGTTTCTGCTGTGCAGAATGGGTTTTATTTTAATTAATCTTGGTGTGAGTTTAGCAAAGGAAATATTTTCTTAATTTTGATAGTTCATTCAAACTTAAAATAACCAGCTGCAAACTGAAACAAAACAAACAAAAAACAGGAAAGCTCGTTATTGTTTATAAATTGATAAATAAAAACCAGGTGGGAGAGCAGCAGATCTACTAATCCTAAGAATGGAAAGGACATAAAGAAGCTATCCATAGGCAGATTTTGAAAATGCCTAAATAGGTAAAGCACCTAACTATTTCCCACTGATTTCAACAGGTATCAGATATCTAAACTCTCAGGCTGCATGTACACTAGCAAGTTCTTTTGGAAAAATCAGATTATTTTTCAAAAGAGCGTCCATACACAAAATTCAGTTTTTCTATCTGAAATTGAAAGAACATGGCTCTTCTTCTCCTAGTTCAGGAAGAGCACCTGCTTTCGAAAGCTTCTTTTGGAAAAAAAGCATGTGTAGACACTATGAGGACTGTTTTTTCAAAAGAGCAGTCCTCATGGCACCAGATTTTTCAATCCCTGGCCCATTCTTTCAAAAGAGAGGGGGTTGTGTGGATGCCCTCTACCAAAAGAGCAGACAGATCTTTTGATCCGCTTTTGTGTTTGTGGACAACCTCTTTCGAAAGGAGTTTTTTCAGAAGAGATCTTCCAGAAGAATGTCTTTCAATCCCAGTAGGCATCCAGCAGCAAAGTACTTTTGGAAATATGGCACATAATGATCAGAAATAAACTGTCAATATGCTACACACAAATAATGTTTTCTTTGCTCAAAAAATCAGTTAGTTTTAAACACAAAACATGTTTATAATAAACTTTCCTACATATCTAACATATTTAAGGTATTTTAATCTAAATAAAAAAATGAAGACACTGTTTTATGCATGTTTATTGAATTATATTATCCATCAAAATCCAGTGTGACACAAATCCTGAGTAAAAAAATTATCTACTCAGAAACATATGGGTCATTCACTATTTTGTAACATAATAAAGTAAAATGTAAGACTTTTGAATAAGTTATATTACACAACATAATTTCTTAAGTGTTCATATAGAGTATCTCCTGGTTAGCAAAAAAGCACCAAATTTAACCTAAAGGCTCTATTTAATTATAGCTCAATGTGCTTTAATGGTAACAAAAACAATCAGACTAAACACTTCCTTTGGAAAACACATAAAAAGTACAAATGCAAAAGAGGATTAAAATCCATTATTTCAATCAAGATTTTCTGCTTGGTAATTTAAATAATTCTGATTTAAATCAAACGACCTCAGCAGGCAATAGTCCAGAAATGCACAATTCAAAAAAACAGATCAGACACCAGATGGAGCTTGGCTCACTTTAGAACCCTCTCCTCTTTGATAAACAAAATAAGATAAGAAAGCAGAGACCTTAAAGTACACATAGATAACACCACTGATTTTATCAGAGGCAGCACAAGACCCACTGGGTCAGGGTTGTGAAAACAGATTATTCAGCAACTATGCAGTAAACCAAAATCTAGGGAAAACAGACTATGAAATAATGAAACCTTATTTAACAAACTTTCAAATGAGATATTGTCTGTTATGATGCACCACTCTGGACCAGCTATCTGAGCCACTACAGAAGCTACATTTAAAAACAATCTTTTATTTAATTTAATTTCATAAGAAGGTGAACTGAAAGGGGAAACTACTTTCTAGTCAACAGAAAGTTGGGCACAGGTACAGAGACTCTTCTGAGGAAGGCAAGAAGGCACTGCAAATTATATTATGACTGCTGATAAAGAATATCTAACAAAAAAGAGAATAATGGCTACTTAACAATTAAAAAGGAAAACGTAGTTCACAGTTGATTAAGGATCTGTGTGAAGCAGAGCAAATCAGGCTCAGAGAAAGTGGCAGCTGTTTCACTGAGGTGACTGGCTTAGTCCATGTATGGGGGCATACTGAGTATGACACCTGGGACAAAACCTTGGTCCTACTGAAGTCAACAGAAAAGCTACCCCTGTTCTTTAATGCCTGCTCCCATACAGACCATGCCCATTATCCCTCTGAGCCAGGGACAAAGATATTCTGAAGTATAACCCTCAGCTGATGTTCATTTTGAGCACTTACCTCACAAAAAGAAGACTTCTCTAACATCAGTGCAGAGCCTAGTTTATAGTTACATAGTATTGTTTTTCAGAGGATAGCTCCTTTTAGTACAAAAATATGCCAGAGAAAATGCCTGTGCATTCTCCACATTAGTATAAACTTATTTTGGTTACATACTGTGACAAAGAAAGGACCAGATATAATCCAACTTTCAAGCATGGGAACCACCTCTGACCTCTATGCAGAATCAAACACTCTTTGCTGATGGGTAATAAAGAGATTCTGGCATTAATCCTTTTGTTCCCTAAATAAAGTAGCATGAGGTACTGTGATAAACAGATGTAACCTTGAGCAATTACTTCTATAACTTGGAGTAAAAAAATAACACCTAGAACCAGCTCCCAGAAAGAGTTGTTAGCTGGACCAGCCATTCCAGAGGAGTTATATAACAGCCAATGACCAGTCCTGATTGGATGGTATCCACCCAAGCGCACAATGAATCTGCAAAGGAAGCACCAGTCTGACATTCACAGCAACACTACGAAGTCTTAATGACGGTAATCACTTGAGTTGCAACTGTTCCCTTATGTTCCTTGCCGATGGACACAATGCAGAGCCATGTGTCAGAAATGAACAGTTGTGCAGAAAACTTCTCTTTATGCAGTGTGTTCTGGCTGTGCCCACTCCCACACTATTCAAGAACACAAGGTTTCCCTTCCATGCTCACTTGGGACTAGCATGAAGCTGGTGATATCTCAAACATAGCTGACTAACCCACTGATCAGGTGGATAGTAATGCAGATATTGACAATGTCCTGCACACTGCCAGCAATGACGCAGGCTTGTGCTGGACCTGTTGTCAGAATGCCATTAAATACAGAACAGTTGATTCATGGGCCCACCTTCCGGCTGATGTTCTCTGTCTCAACATAGACCGCCCCACCAGCTTTAAGTTACTATATTGCACTTATATAATGGTATTGAATCTGAAGTTTGTATATTTTGTAGTAAACTGGAAAACTGCTGCTGTGTGCATTAACTTATTTATACACTTCTTTCCCAAGATATTGAATCGGTCCTCTTAACAATACATTAAAACAAACAGATGCAAAATATTCTGCTCCTCAAAATGAGGGTAAGTTATACTGGGACAGCATTAAAGAGTAAGTTGATGACACCCCTTCCCAATGCAGAAAACATTAAAATAAAAATACCTGAAAATTACTGGATTTCTATACCCTTACCCTCATTATTTGGGAATATTTCTTCCTATCACACAGGGGAGGCATTGTGCAAGTGTTTTAACAGAGGAGTAGGACAATTTTTGACCGTGGGGAAGACTTGTCCTGGGGCTGGAGGAAGTCTTCAGAAGCAAAGGATGTTCAGAACAATGCTACATAGACAAGATCAGATACCTGAAGGGTTGGGATTTTTCACTGTGGGGAAAGAGAAAATGCACTGCCTGCGTGACCTTCCCCTCTACCAGGATTTCAGAAGTATCAACCACTGCCTATTCAAATATATAAATAAGGTTTACATTCAATGTAAATAAACAGATGAACTGTCCTTCTCCAATCACTTCTCTTTATACTTGTTCTAAATAATACTATTTGCACATCGAATTTCCAAAGGACTGAACAGAACATCAAAAGGAGAAAGATGCAAGAAGAGTGAAGAGAGAGACAGATACTGCACAGAGCTAGAAGAAATTGGACAGATTCATAGCACATGACCTCAGCTTGAGAGCACAGCTGAAGAAACTGTTCCAGCAATTACTTGTGATTAGGGCTACCAGACTGCTGGTTCCATGCTCATCTTCAGCTCCTGCTCAAGCCGTATACCCTAAGGCTCCATCTACATGAGAGGGTTTTCGTGCCAAAATGGGTTTTTGTCAGGAAAAAACGTGGAGCATCTACACACAAAATGCGCTTTGTGGACAGTTTTTTGACAAAATCCAGAACACATGCTGGCAGTGTTATACAGAAATATACCCCGTTCAGCTATAAACACCTCTCTCAACAGTGCTCTGTCAACAAAACAGTGAAGATGCTCTGGGGCTCATGTGTCAACAAACAGGGCTTCCGATCAGCCATTCGGTCAAGAGAGGGCAAAACAGTCTGCCTGCTCTTTGTTGACAGAGCAGATTGCTCTTTCAATCTGCTTTTATGTGTAGACGCAATCTGTCAACAGAAGTTTTGCCGGGAAATCCTGTCCGACAGTCACTTCTGTCAACAGATGCTTCTTGTGTAGATGTAGCCTTTGTCTCCTCCTTGCTGTTGTGCCTTTCAAAATGTGAAGCATCCAAATTTGCTTTGCCCACTAAAAACTGGATAGCTACAGACCTGACGCAGTCTGGGGTAGCCAGCTTCCAATTAGCTATAGCAATCCACTTATATACCTCCCTGGCCTCCTTTATGTGCATGGTGATACTGAAAGGTAAGGGCCAACTAATTAGAAAGCTCCAGGAGCATGTTCTCTTTTGTGCAAAAGATCAGGATCTCCTGTTGGTCACCCCAGATCCTCATGGCACAGTCTCATCTACCCCTGCTTGTAGCTCAGTTCCAGAAGTTCTGTTCTAAATAGAGAAAGACAAGGGGCATGAGCAGAATCAACAGGGTTGCATCTGGCATGTTAATATCCCCCTCTGAGAGGTACCTTCAGTAGTTCAAAAACTGTCATGGAAATGTCCTGAAATGCTCCACCCAATGCCTGAAACAGGAGTGACAGCATAAAGTGGAGAACTTCTTCCACCAGGTCAAGATCTATGTTGAGGGCTCCAGCTGCTGGTAGTATATAAACACAAAATGGCTCAGTTGCATGCGTTCGCAGGCTATCACATCCTGAAACGCTTCTGGCCAACTCATGTTGGAGACACAGACAAGTTCTCCCACAATCAAATATGAACCAAGCCCTAGAGCAACATCAGCAGAAGGCTCCTGGAATCCTGGGATACAAGTATATGCCTAGGTTCTGATTTGGGTTTGCATAGTACAATATGGATGCAGCAAGAACAGGTGTGAGAACCAGATTTCTAATTACAATGTGGATGCTCAACTGTGGGCTTGGAAACATGTATCAGGTAGACTCAGGGTTAGTGTGCTGTTCAGACACACCCACGAAAGCTTCTGGCCTGATTTGCTTTTCATTGTACCAAAGTAAATCAAGGTAAATCCATTAGAATCCCTGGACAAATCTATGCACACTTATTAATGAGAGGGGAATGAAGTTTACAACCTCTAGCTTCCACTGCCCACAACAATCCCACCTTCCCATGCAGTGACTTCAAGAAGCCTGACATTCATGAAGAACTTGGGACGCAATTGTTACTTGGCTCCCTGACTGTCTGCATCTGTGTGCGTTGGCACGATGCAAACGTGGGGTGTGATCTGGAAAGCTGACACACAAGGCAGCCAGAAATCAGCACATCCATCTCAGACCAGTGACAGCTGGGACAAGAGTTCAAGTTAGGTATGGAGGAGCAGTCAATTAATTTAGGACGCAGAAATGGAATTAATTTCTTAATTTCTACATAATCAGCACACCAATACATCCCCACATTGTTGATAAATATACTCATTGTACCCTTCAACATGCAAGAACAAATAGTTTTACTTTTTCAAAACTGAATTCTGTGTACCTCACCTTTGATCTATGGTGCAAAAACTGTACTAGTCCAGGAAAAAAGTTGCTCATTCTTCTGTCCCACTCCCTTCCAGTTCAAATAGTGAAATAAAATAGACAAACAATAATCCAGTTCCAGGTCTTGCCTTTTGGGGGGGAAAAAAAACCCCTCCTATTCTGCATCTGGGACTCACTCACACCAGAAAAACATCCAAAGCATTTTAGGACGTGCAACACCCAAAAGGTCATAGATACTGGCACATCTATTCAGCAAAAAGTTCTCCTTATGTAGGAACATATTTAAAAAAACAAAACCAAAACAAACAAAAACCAGTTTCCAACCTCTGTTGTAACTCCAGATGGGAAGCAGCTAGTTCATGCAAATGATCTTTTCAGTTTTCACTCCCCACTGCTTATATCTTTCGTTACTGTATATTCTTGTTAAAAGGTTCTGGGAACAGACTATAGAAAAGAAAGAGGTGGAGAAAGCAACTCCTGGAGAATTTGAAGACTACATCAAAATACTAGAATATGAAGTTCAGAAATTCCAGAAATGGTTAGTGTAGAATGTGATAATTTATCTTTAGGAATAGAATCAACAGAATAGTTTTTTAGAGTCAGAAGAAGGCCAACAGAGACAATATACTGGTACTGGCTATTTCTAAAGATAATAAAAGAGCTCACCCAGTACCGGATAAAAAAAATTAATTCCTGATTTACAAATGAAACATTTTATTTTTCTTTCCATATTGTGAAAAAGTCAAAAACAACCCTACGCCATATTATTAGTAAACTCTACCTTTGAGGTTTCCAATATCCTTTGTCTCCAGTTAGCAAACCAGTTATCTCCCTAGGAATGAAGCAGAACGACAACAGATCTAATGGAATAGACCTACTGTGGGCAATGTCAATGCACATATTTATCTTGCTTGGAATGGAAATACCATTTATAATTATTTTCCTCGTATGAATAGTATTAAAAGTTACTATGTATTCAGATGCAGCATTGCTTCTACTTGCGTCTTCCACAAAAACTGTATATTTATCCCTGCTGTCATGCCCCAAGTGCTTTGCTTGTCATCAAACTAGTTTGTTTCCTGTGTCCCTGAGGTCAGTAAATCCATATGCACTCATCTTTAGAACACTGCCCAGATCTGACTAGACTCTATCTTTGCCAAAAATTTCACTGAGACCTCACTTTCTTTACACAGTATTTTTTCTTTATGTCCTTCAACTACCCTAAACTCCAGGTTTGCCAAAAATATAGTATCTCATCCAATCCATATCTACATTAAGAACATATGAGCCAATCTGCAGAAATCTTCACTAGCTTCCAGTCCATTACAAAATCCAGCACAAATTCTCAGTTAACTATTATCTTTTCCCCATCTTCCCAACATCATCTTCATTTTATCTAGACTCTTATCTAAGCTCCTCAGATACCCAGCATCTTTCCCCAGCTTCTTTCTCCACAGATTTTTTTCATGACTTTTTTTCCTACTTTTGTGAACCATTTCCTTGTACATGATTAAGTTTCAGAAAGAACTGAAAATAATTAAGAGAACCAATCTTTCTTCACTTATAGCTCTTTAACGGTCTGACCACCCACAACTCACATTATAAACTATGTAGATTTGGTGCGGTCACGATCTCTCACAATCAGGATTCAAGGATCCAGCTATCCTTCTTGCTTCATAGCTTCAAAGAAACTACACACAAATCAAGTCCTCAAGATCAGCTCCTAAATGGTGGGATGTATCACTGGTACTGACACTGTAGTTTGGAGCTGCTCTCAAGTCTCCAAATTATGACCCTCAAAAGCAACTGCAGTAAGGCAGAACTTGTATTTGATTATGAACTGAAAGCATGCACTGAGCTTTAAAATTATTTTCATCAGACCCATTACTGTTTTGAGTAGCTAGGTGGATTCCCTGCCATGTTAGACAAGCCTCAGGCAGAGCGGGAAAGAATTTTAAAACAGCAAAAGATTGTGACACTGCTACTACCCCTCATGTCACCTAACACACAGCTCAGGACAAAAGTAGAAGCAAAGCTGAGACCAGAACTGTATTTCTAAGGTAGAAGATACTAAAGCAACCTAATAATAAAAAGCTGACAGCCAACATTGGTTTGATACATTTATATTATTGTTTTTTGACATTTTTGAAACCTAGTGAAATAAGAGACACTGACAGCACTGGAAAAATTTAGTGTTCCGTTAATGCACACGAGAAATGTGGTATGATCACAATCAGTGCCCACTTCTTTACACTACCCTCCTAGTATTCTTTAGCTCAAATTTGGAGCGATTACCTCCAAAAGCAACAGAAGTTCAGTCACAGTTTTCATCCCCTCAAGCTAGATTCTCTGTCTACATATTTAAACGGTGTACTTGGCTCCAATCCACTTGAGACACAGGCAATACATATAAGGCAAACTTGATAGATTATTTTGTGTCATGGACAAAAAGGTCCCAAATACACACCCTTTCCCACGCCTGAACAGTTTCTGTTTACAGTGATACTCTAATCCTGTTTTTAAAAGGTTAAAACAAGGGCTTTATTACAGTTTCAATGAGGAACAAGTCAGTGACAGATAAAAAGATAATGTAGGCTAAAAAAAACCATGGAACTGACAAAATGTGTGTCACCAATCACCTACCTTGTGTGTAGCAGCACTTCTCAACATCTTGCATCTGTATTTTGTCTATTTCAATTGAAAGATGTTTCAAATATGGACTATATATTCTTTTATAGCTCTAAAGTAGCTAGCACACAAAATAAAGAATTTAGAAATATCAATAGGTAATTTTCATCCTTCATGCTGTTTCCATTTCCTATTACACTCTACCAGGAAATACTTTCACTTTTCTTTTTAACTAGTTTCATTCTTATGCATAAGAACAATCCTGCATAGTCCAGGCTGAAAGTGTAATAATGATTATTTGAATAACAATTTAAAATTTTCTGATTCAGGGAAGTGATTTTTTTTTTAAGTCACAGGTTCTGCGAAAATTTGATTTTACAAAAACTAAACTTTGGTCCAAGTTTAACTGGACAATGTTGATTAAATACAACCAGACCCCAAAAATGAAACAGCAATATGTATGTGTTTTCATAATCACACTCAGTAATCGATGTTTAGAACTAGCACTGAAAGTTCCTTCATCACTCTCCTTCCCTGCCCCCTGGCAAGAATGTCAAATCATGATGGCAAGGGCCGGTGGATGTAATGCCTGGGCTGATAAACCAAATAAAAATTATTAAACTTAACTTCTTTAGACATACAATATACAGTATACACTTTCATATCTGGTATTCTATTATCCAGAACTCTCAAATAACCGGTATTTTAACAATGAGTATGTTAGTTATGTTTTCCGTAAGTACAGTAAAGTAAACAGAAATAAATACAGCAAATACAGTAAACCCTTGAGAAGCACAATTTCGATTTGTGCCTAACTCGCACTAACCTGAGTTAAGCGCAAATTGAAACTGCCCCCCTCCCTTTCAGCCACCAGCTGGGACAGACTGATGGGCCCAGAGCTGCTTGTGGCACAGTTTCTCACAGGTGGGAGAAACTGCGTCACAAGCCTCTGTCTGCATGCTGGGCTCCCCAGCTGGGAGAAACTGCAGTGCAAGTAACTGTGTGCCTCCCAGCCGGGAGAAGCCAGGGGTCATGTGGCTGCCCCCCGCATACTTCCCCCAGCTGCTTGCTCCTGCAGCCAGGGGAATTGCAGGGGTCTCTCCAAACCACTCCCAATTTACGCTAAATTCCATTTACACTGAGGTTGCCCAGGATGCAACCTCTGTGTAAACTGAGGGATTGCTGTAAGTAAAAGTTTACAGTACACAACACTACTGTTGCTGCTAAATCAACTACTCTGCATATATTTGTTTGTTTTTTAATATCTTTTTCTTTAGTGTTATGTATTGCTAGATATACCTCTCTAATATCCAGAATATTTGAATATCCACTGACCTCCCAATCCTGGGGCTGCTGGATATGAAAGAGTTTACTGTACAGGACTTTATTGTATTTTGCTTTCAAATACTGCTACGTATTTCATATAATGAATTTGCATTATTTCATTATCTGAAAAAATAATTTACTTAGTAAAGCCTCTCTGCATAGTTTAAATATTCTGCATTGATGATTTATTTAATATGGCTCAAATCCTGAAGCTTTTATGCAAGCAAGACTATTAATGAACTAAATGGAATTCTGCCTGAGTAAGAACTGCATCATCACATCTTTGGTATATTTTGTCACGGAATACATTAAGCCATATAATATTTAAGGAATAAAACAAACGAGATGAAATCCAGTCCCATTGAAATAAATGGGAGTTTTGCCTTTGACTGCATCACATATCAGCTAGTGAAAGCAATAAATGGCCTGCTGAGTCAATAAAATATTAGTTTAAAGGACTAATAAATGCCAAAAGTAATTTTCACAAACTGATATGCTTCTAATGAGTAAGCTTAAGTTATGAATTTAAAGATATACATAAATTTGCACCTCAGTCAAAATCTGTAAAGAAATTTTAAAAGCTCTTCTGCTTCAGGAATCTTAGCACGTAAGTTTTACAAGCTATGTATATGAGAACCAATCACTTTCAGTTAACTTAAATCATAATGAGTGAAAACAACATTAACAACAGTTATCTAGGTTAAAAAGTTGGAGTTTATTTTGTAACAATTTTACGAAGAATTTCTAATAATACATGATCTGTAAATTAAACTTTGACATGTCTCCATTTTGGATACACATTTCTTGACAATTTTCATCCAGCAAATTATCTTACTTTTTATTTAATGCTAAAAGAAACTCAATTTCAGAATCACAAAAACATTTTCTATGACATTTTAAAGTATATTTTAAAAAGTTTTATCCTTCTAAAATAATGGAAAGTTTGCAGTTCTAACCTTGTAATGTGACCTGTTATCATGGATTTCTGTATCTTTGCAAAATACAATGAAGTAAATGGGACACGACACAAGTGAAAGGATCTGTGTTTGTGGTTCAGTTGGACTGTTCATATGCATAAAGTTGCACGTGTGTAAGTGCTGACTGGATCAGGGCCTGAGTTATTCTAGTACATTCCCACTGGTGTCACCTGAGTAGCACCACCACAAACTGGGGGGAAGTTAACCTATAAAATTACAGAGCACCATCACCTTAATAATAAACATTCTGTATGAAAAATATTTGCCATAAATGCACAATGTTGGAAGAAAAGTTCTTCCCTTCCCTATTTCTTTAATTTGTACATTTAAGGCACTTTGTGTATTGTTAGTTTTGCTCCTTCACCTCACACACTCAGTTGTTTTTCCCTTTTATTTACATGTGCCATTCACATAAACCAGAGCGACCTACATTTTTAAAAACCACAAAAACTGGATGAGAGATTTAAAGGCAAGTGTAGTACAAATTTCACTTATATTTCTAATTTTCTGGATTTTAAAGTTATGCCCCTTTAAAAACACAACATATAAAACTGTAATTTTCTAGACAGTATTATATCCAACATGTGTAGCATTGTTCTGTCTTCGTCCTCTGTGAGAGTCCATTTCAGGGGGCTCTATTCATCAAGTTGTCAGTATCTTAAAAAAGTAATAAAAATGAATTACTTCCAGCTCCATATGATGGCAGATGATCTTCATTAAAAAGATATCATATATCACAAGTTGGAATAAATGAATTAAGACCAATTCAATTCAAGATCACTAAAAACATGATCATATTCATTAGCAGCTGTTTTTCTTCGTCTTCTGTTAGCATTTATATCTCAGAAACATGTACCGTGTGTTTTCTTAAAGCAACGTAGATGAAAGTGCACTGCGACCAAGGCTAATAGAAAGCTTGTCATCCTATCTTTATCTATTTCCGAAATGGTTCTATAATAGACACATGGGGACTTGTGCATGCATAGGGAAAGAATAAGCCATTTTGTATAAGGCTATGTCTACATTAGCCCCCGCCTTTCAAAAGGGGGATGTTAATGAGAAACTTTGGGGTATTCATGGTAGCACCTCATTAGCATATCCCATGGTAGCACCTCATTAGCATCCCCCTTTCGAAAGGCGGGGGTCTAGTGTAGTATGTTAAAATATATATTTGCATCGTTCGTGTAATATGACGTTTACTGTATTAGACACAAATAAACCAGAAGCATTTAGTCACTGCTTACTTTTTGTTTAGTGTAGACTGAACTGATTTTACAGAGTTCAGCTCTCATTGGTTCCCTTTTCCGGCACAGACAGCCCATGTCTACACTAGCGAGTTCCTTTGAAATGTTTTTTGAAAGAAGGGGCTCTTTCGAAATATCCTGCGGAGTGCCTACACACAAAAAGCATTCTTTCAAAATTAAACTGAAATAATGCAGCAGTCCTATCAAAAGTCCTTTTCCACTCTTGTTTCAGGAAGAATGCCTTCTTTCAAAAGCTTCTTTTTGAAAGACAATGTGTGTAGACGTTCCATGGGCCCTTTTTCCCCTGGAAAGAGCAGTCCTTGTGGCACCTGATTTTTCAATCCCTAGCCCCTTCCTTTGAAAGAGCTGAGAGCTGTGTGGATGCTCTATTTTGAAAAAGATCACTCTTTTGATCTGATTTTTTGTGTGTGGATGCGCTCTTCAGAAAGAAGTTCTTCAGAAGAGATCTTCCAGACCCTTCTTTCAAAAGACCACTGTAATAAAGATGCAGCCATAGAGTATACTTAGGGGCTGGGTCTACATGGCACGGCTTTCCCAGCAGGTCCATGCTAACGAGCAGCCTCAAAATTGCAAATGGATGCTCATTAGCATAGCCAGGTGACAGCTCAGTCTCAGCAGAGGGGGTGCCAGCAGTAAAGAGGCCTTGTGCCCCAGAAGGTATAAGGGGCTGGCGACAGAGGGGCTTTTTGCCAGTGGGGCAGATCCACATGGCCTATTTACTACGGCACCCCCTCTGCCAAGGCCAAACTCTCACGCAGCTATGCTCATGAGCCACAGGACAATGCTAATGAGCAGCTGTTTGCAATTTCGAGGCTGCTCGTTAGCATGGACCTGCTGGGAAAGCTGCACCATGTAGACCCAGCCAGGGTGTTTATAAATAAACGTGTGAACAAACAATCACAAAGGACACACATGTAGTTGTAATACTCACTTAGCACTTTTTGTATTATTGTTGACTCTTGTATGAATTCTGGATTGCTTTCACAGCCTCTTCCTTTATCATCTCCATCAATGTAGAAAACTTCAGCAGTGGTTCAAAGGGTAACCTTGGCTGTGTAGAAACCTAGTAACAAGACCAGGGACTGTATTTCTTCTTCAGCTGTTATTCTGTGGGCAGGTTCCTGACCTTTCCACTTCTATCTGTATTTTTAACAGCAGCTATCCCTGACAATATGATGCCATATTCAGTGTTTATTTCTTCTGGCCTGAGCACTCATTTTACAAAAGTGTGATTGTAAACATTTCCTCACGGTGAAACAGGGTATGTTATACACAAAATGGGTCAGAAATACTATTATGTAGGTAAAAGAACAACAGACTCTCTCACCGCTCCATTGAAAATGTAAGTGAGTGCCTCAACAGGTACCATGTGTCTAAACAGGTAACAAGTCCTCTTGTATGTTTTCCATTTACTTCAATAGGAAGGTGTCATGCAATGTGTGCAAGGGAAATTGTAAATGCTCTCTCTTTGGATTTATACAGCTACTTCCACAAACACATATTACTTTTGCCTTCAAATGAGTATTTGTACAGATGTGCAAAAAAAATCTAAACTATTACGAAAAACAAAGTATTAATCCCAGGAAAAATAATTTTGAAATCATTCTTTACATAAGATGGTAGTAATAAGAAACAAAAACAGTAAATTCATCAAAGTAAACAAAATCACCAGCAGCGTACCTGTACACACACACACACAAAATATATGAAGTTAATGTTTATTATAGAGCAAACTATTTCTAGCAAGCAAATACCTTCCAATTTTGACATATTTATTTTCTACCAGCTAGGGTACTATCATTAAGAAAGTGACAGCCCCAACAACTTTAATCTGAAAGATGTTTTAAATTGATAAATCCACATTTTCCTTAAACACTCATGCAGTTATACTTACAAGAACTAAATTAATTAATATGTAAAAAAAAAATTAAGAATACAAATTGCAATATTCTTTCTTAAAACAAAGAAACCTACAAATTCTCCTTTAAAGGAAGTGTACATCACTATTATGGTCAAAATCACATTGCATGGAAACTTCTTAAAATAAAATTAAATAATAATTTACTATCAAGTGTCACTTGGTGGATTCATACATCTGCCTTTAATGATTAAACAAAACCTTGGTATTATAATTCAACATATACATATTACTGCTGTAATGTTTATTATGGCAATTCAAATGCCATCAATTGAAAAAGGAGGATCAAAAAAGCTATTGTAACAGAGTATCAGGTTTCTACTATACCCACACATTTAGACTGGAAATTATGTATATTTCATTTTGGAAAAAGTTTATTGCAGCTGATAAAAAGGGACCCAGTGTTATATTTATTACATATAGTAAAAAACAATATCTGTAACTTTTAGAAAAATGACACACATACCCAGAAACACACTACTTGATATAAATCAATAACAAATCTTACCAAATACAAATTCAGTGACCATGCACTAGAAGTGTAAAGTAGAAGACCAGAAGTACAGGATAAAACTGTACAACTACTTCAGCAGAGATCAAAGCAAAAATGCACTTTCCAGGGCAATGCCCAACATGATAGTATTCATGACAATACTTCCTCAAACTATCAACAAATAAGATTTTCCATTAAAAATCAAGCATGAAAAAATGGTGCATAAATCTGCAAGGAAGAAAAGGACCAACACACAGCATCATGCTACATAGCAACCTGCCACCAAATCAGAACAGACAAATGGAAAGGAGATAAAATTTTCAACACACTGTGAATCCCTACACTGGGCAGATATTCAGTACAATATATCTTCCTCTGACAGAGGCTGAACTTCTGTTCTTTTGCACTTTAACTACACTGATGTAACTTGTCATGCTGGATATTATAGAACTGAATAACAATTAATTGAAAGGCATCAGTGCCACTGAGAGGGAGAAAAAAATCACACTACAATCAAACATTTTCTACAAAGAAATCAAGTTATAATTCTGAATGTCTATTGAGCTACAAGAAGCAACTGAAATTGAAAATTAACACACGATTATGATTTAATGAAACATGTTAGTTTCATAATGGATTCATCCATTTAATGAATGGAAGGTGGAGCTTTTATTGCTATTGTACCACCACAATTACTATTATAAAAGATGCAAGAGGTGTTTTAAAATGCACATTCAACTGCTACCGCATTAAAACAGACCCCTGAGGTTAGCCACATTTGCAAGTCAAATACAATTCAAAAACTCTGTTCTTTTGTTAATCTTAGCATTTTATTTAATGTTGTATCTCCGAATATGTTATAGTACTTGCAAACCATATATATGTGATATAGGTTAAATTTTCATTTTAAAATACCCTGATTTATAAAATTACATTTTACTGTACAGTATTGTACTTTTACCAAATTCCTCATGTTCCAAAGCTTTTGAAAATGTATGATTGGTGAAATAATGCTTAAATAATTTTTACTCTTCACTGTACCATGTAGGATAAAAAATAAACAGCATGTTTACTTAAGTTCTTACTCTCCTCTGCTACTATTTTGCAGTTTTACAATAAAAGAATTCCTGCATAACTATTTCTATATAACTTTCAGCAATGATATAATTCTTACTTCACACATCTCAAATTTCTGTACTCATCAAACATATATGATAAAAATACTCTTTTATTCTACGTATATAAATATTAAGCTATGACTAAATGAAATATTTGAATTAATCTTCAACACATTGAAAGAAGATAAGCTTTGTAACCTGCAGACTTGTGCAGCCTCAAATATGTACATAATATACAGAATAGAAAGAAAAGAAAACCTTCTATGCTTAAAATGAGCTAATCCTCCGAAAATCTGGAAAGAGCGGATTTCCAGCAGTTAACTCTCTGAGTTCCTATTCCAAGTGACAATAAAATACCGCTTAAAATGGGGAGGGGGAGAGGAGGGAAGTATTATTAAAGCAATGATTGGTTACCTTTAAAACTCTTTGCTTTCTCCTCTGAGGCCTTTTGTTTTCAGTTAGCACCTAAAAAACATCAAATTGCAGAATAAGGTTTAACTTTAAAAAAATCAAAGCCCCAATTTTATGAGAAAACTGTAATACTGTAAATACCCATAATGCTTTATATGCAGCACTTGTACTGATGGAGACTTTACACTGTAAAGTCCCTGCAACCAAAACAAAAGGCTGTGCTATAAAAACGTAACAGGGAGAGACCCTTTCCCCCACTGAAAAGTCTGCCTTAATTAGGCTCCGCATTCTTCACAGCAAAAACCCACGAGGTGGCCATCTTGCTTCCTTCTGCAGAGGAACCCTCTACAGTGCAGCACTTCTCGAGGCTGACAGTTTGGGGGTATTATTATCATGGTGTTTGAAGGCAGCAGCCCCTGCCTGCCAACGCTGGGGACGTGCTGGGCATGCCTCTCGCCCAAAGAGCTCCAGAGCGGGCCCAGCCAATGGCAAGGCGAGGCCAGCCGCTCCGAACGGAGCTTCCCTGCCTAGCCCTTCCTGAACAAAGGGTCTCCTATGTGGGCTCCGCTCTGAGGAGAGGACACGAGCAGGCTCAAGCTGCGACATGGATTCGCGGCGGCGGCGGATTGGGCCCCGCGCGGCGCGCGCGCGCGCTGCAGAGGCTGAGCTCGCTTCCCCGGCGCGGCTCAGCGACGCGACCGAAGCGGGGCGGGGGGGTCCGCGACAAGAGGTCCTGGGCGGCTCGCGCGTGCGGATGAGGCTAAGGGGAGCCGGACGGCGATTCGGCTCAGCTCCCGGTGCCGGGGCACAGACAATGGGCCCTGCTGCCGCCCCTGTCAGGTACGGTGCAGTATGAGGCCAGGCTACGTACGGGCGCTGGACCAGCCGCTCCGTGTAGCAGGATGGCTGTTGTTGCGGGGGCTCAGGGGGACGCGCGTGTATTGGCTCGCGCCCCACTCCCCCTCCCCAGGCCTGGCGGCGCCACCCACCGCCCTCGCGCTTCGCACGGTGCTGAATTGTTTATTTCCTCGGACTTTGTGACGGGAGAAGCCCCGCAGGACCAGCTCACAGCCAGCCCGGACCCCAGGGCGCCTCCCTTGCGGGCACGACCGCTGTTAGTCCGCTGCGTCCACTTTCCCCTTCGGAGGGGCTCTAATGAGGAAAACCCTCCCGGGGTAGTCCAGGAAAAGAACTTGATTAAGTGCGCTAAGGCGCAAGTTTTCACGTGAGTCCTACCAACAGCCAGGGAAAGGTGCAGAGTAGCTTTGCCCTTCCCTCTCCAACCCCCTCCCCCCATTTAACAGAAATCTGTTTTTTCCCCCTTTCATCAAAGGGAATCGTGTATTGCATGAAAATAGGCCCACATTTAAAACCCACTGAAATCTGGAAAAGACTGATTGATGGCACAGGACGGGGTGAGGAACCACCCCCCCCCCCCCGCACTTATGCCAAGAGCAGCAGGAGAGCTGATTGTCATCGGCATGGTAGGAGGGAGCTCAGCCCCACCCCCATGCAGCCCAGAGCTTAGTCAAAACCATGCTGGCTGTAGATTAACAAAAGAACAGCTAATGCTACCAACCACCATCTAAATGGTAAAGCTCTGCATCTTTAGTTATTAATGAAACTGTTGTAAGTAGGACAACTAGTGCCTTTAAAGTGTATCACTGGCACTTAGCCTGAACATAGAGGTCAAAACGTCAAATTTCTATACTCCACCTTGAAAAGGTTGTTGATCTGGAGAGACTAGAGCTTTGGAGCAGACTAGATGTCATCAGGCCAAGCCTGATATTTACAATTACTGTTTACTTAAAACTTCACTTTAGAATTTTCATAGCGGGTGTCTCAGCCACATAATTGCCTGTATATTGGTACAGTGCCCTGTAAGTAGAAAGGAAATTCATATCTGATAGCATTTGCAGCTGAGGACTACCCATATTTTGCATGTGCAATTGAACAACATACAAATCTAAGCACAGGTATGTCTAGATACATACTTGATTGTGGGTGTAAATTAAGCAGATACAGGAGTAAATATGGAGATTTGCACCCACAATCCATTGTGAAATGTATCAGGTATTGTTCCCATTTGTTTATTGCATATTAGCTACTTCAATACTAATTTGTTTTGAAAAGTTATGATATTGAAGATATGCTTTAGGACTGGGTCAGATAAAAGCACTCAGCCTTAATGTTCTATTAAAATACATGTGGTTTAGCTAAGCTCTATAAAATTATAAAGAAGAATATATACCTATTCAGTGGTTTAATTGTGACACCCTCAATGTTCTAAGATAGGGTCCAGCAAAAATATATTTTTCTATTTTTGTTTAAAACCACTTTTTCATGTGTTTAATTCAGGTAATCAGATTAATTTGCCTGTACAGCAAGAAATAGAATTTATACAGTATAAGATTAACCAGAAGTATTTTTCTTCGATTAAAAAAGTTACCGATTATTATTAGAAATAATATGTGATTGTTCCGGCTAGACAAAAAGAAAGAAATATTCTATTTTGCCCTGGTTTGTTTCCTATGGCTATATGTACACAAGAAGCCTCTGTCAACAGAAGTCATTGTGGGAAGGGGTTCCCCAGCAAAATTTCTGTTCACAGATTGCATCCACACATAAAAGCAGATTGACAGAGCTATCCACTCTATGGACAGAGAGCAGCCAGACTGCCCAGCCCTCTCTAGACAGAACAGCTGACTGGTGATGGAAGCCCTGTATGTTGACAAAAGAGCCCTGAAGCATCTACACAGCTGTTTTGTTCACAGAATACGGTCAAGAGAGACATTATACCTGAACAGGGAGAGGTACAATGCGGCCGATGGATGTGCCGGGTTTTGTCAGCAAATTGTTGACAAAGTGCATTTTGCATGTAGACACTCTGTGGTTTTTCCCAACAGAAACCCAGTTTTGCTGGGAAAAGCCTCTCGTGAAGACATAGCCTATGTGTATTTGAGAGTTGTTGGGGGTACAGTTAGTGCTGGTCTTCCTCATTTAGTCAGTTTCACCAGTTTGTGTGGGTCTTTACACATTCCTTTCTTGTTATGTTAAACAAAACAAAACAAAAAATAGAAAAAAATGGCAGAGGGTTAAGGGCAGGCTCAATGTTCAAACTATTTTAAGTCATTCTTTGAAAATAATTAGATATCAAGTTCTCTTTAATGAACACCCTCTCACCTTCCACACTCAAAACCACATAGAATACCAAGCTAGCGTAAATAATTTTGCATATACAATACATGCCAAATCAAAGAAACTTACACAACTGTCTCACTTTGTCATTTGAGCCTGCTACTTATACCACTATTTACAATACAGCTGAATTTTGCTTCATTGATCCAATAACAGGCACATAGAGACTCAACAGACACAAAAAAACCTAATGAATGAAAACAACCTTTTTTAGTAGAGGATAATTGTGAAATAACTTAAAATAGCTGTACTACATGCTGAAATAATTCAGCAATTTGTATTAGAATGAAAACCAAGCAAATATTAAAAAGGTACCTAACCATCATACTTTTCATATTATAAAGTTTCAGTAACATATATTGGGAGATTTGTTAAATATAAAACTTACTCATGCATCTGACGAAGCGGGTCTTTGCCCACGAAAGCTTATGCTCCAAAATATCTGTTAGTTTATAAGTTGCCACATGACTTCTTGTTGTTATAAAACTTACTGCATTTTAGAAGTTTAATATAGCATTAAAATATTATCTTTTATCCTTTGAGATTCTTTCCTTTATACTACCAGATTGCAACAAAATGTAATGAATCCTCCAGAATAATGTGTATTTCATAAAATCCAGCTGTGCTACACATAGAATGTATGAACTTGATCCCACAATTTTAACTAGATTTTCATGATGTCACAGCCATACAAGATCTATTAAATTCCTCAAGGTAACGTATTGCTGAAAGTTTGTGAATTTTATTTCTAAGTGACATATTGTTTTCAAATCTTATATTCCCAACTGTGTTCAAATTATTTAAAGTAATGGACTAGTAACTAATACTGTCTCCAAATGCTCAGCTGAGTCTCTCTGGGTTAGTTATGCATGCAAAAACATCACTCCTCAGTCACAGTCTACGAAGTGGATCTTGTCTCCAAAGATAAATCCATATACAGTATTAAGAACCATCATTTCATTGTGCTAAGCAATGACAGCCAACCTTTGCATTGTGTCTTTCATGGCATTTCCTGAAGTCATTCCACATAAAGACTTCATTGACTTCAATATGCATTTTGTGAATGGTAACAGATAATACTAGCGTTTTGTTGAATTGGAACTAGAAGGGAGAAACCTTTCTTGAGGGAAAACATCTTGCAAAAATGTAGTTTAAGGATGAGAACAGCTGTCTGCACACACCCCAATGAATCTCCTCAAAAAACTAATGCTCCACCTATATGAGGGACATATTTAGGACTCCTTGGCTGTGTCTACACGTGCCCCAAACTTCGAAATGGCCATGCAAATGGCCATTTCGAAGTTTACTAATGAAGTGCTGAAATGCATATTCAGCGCTTCATTAGCATGCGGGCGGCCGCGGCGCTTCGAAATTGACGCGCCTTGCCGCCGCGCGTCGCGTCCAGACGGGGCTCCTTTTCGAAAGGACCCCGCCTACTTCGAAGTCCCCTTATTCCCCATGGGAAAAAATTGACGCGGCGGAAAAAATTCCCATGGGGAATAAGGGGACTTCGAAGTAGGCGGGGTCCTTTCGAAAAGGAGCCCCATCTGGACGCGACGCGCGGCGGCAAGGCGCGTCAATTTCGAAGCGCCGCGGCCGCCCGCATGCTAATGAAGCGCTGAATATGCATTTCAGCGCTTCATTAGTAAACTTCGAAATGGCCATTTCGAAGTTTGGGGCACGTGTAGACGTAGCCCTTGGAACCAGCAATCTACTGAAACTATCCTGATTACATTTTAAAAAGTTCTGTTATTTTCTACACCATGAACAGTCCTAAAGGCCTTTCTCACAGCCTTCTACTTCTACTTCTACTTGAAAAACAAAGCCTACTCTCAAAGCAGTCTTAAACCCTTTGCCAGCCAGGGATTCCTTTCTGAGAAGCTAACAATTCCTACTTTATCTCAAAAACAACTTTTAGCCATTACAAGATACTGCTTTCTCTCCCCCACCGTCCACCTCACCACTCCACACCTCTACACTCTTAGACCCTGAAAGATATTTATATTTCATATAAACAGTATTTTTGTTTTTCAGTTTTGTGTTATAGCAGGAACTGTGATTTACAAATATTCCAAATAAGAGTCACTGTATTTCATTCAAATACATAAGAATATATCCAATGATGTATTTTCAAAGGTCAGGAGTACACATTTTGCTCAATCTAGTCTTCTGTAACTTTACAAGGTGAAAAGTATTTCTTGCTATCTATCTGAAGAGGCCTTTTAGGATGTAGTTTTAAAACAACTGGATACGCACAGTACAAAACATACTCCTTTTTTTTTCCCCTAAAAGTACACCAAAAAATGAAACTGCTGAAACAGAAGAACCTAAACAGAGATGTAATTAAGAAGGCAAAGAGGGGGACTTTTTTTTTAAAAAAAAAAAAAAGGCAGCAGTATCAAGACAGGAATGCAAAGAGGTCAGACTATTGAAGGAAAAAAAAAAGCAGCATGTGTAGCCTGGAAAAAAATGTCAGAAAAGCTAAAATTCATCTTTTCCTTGACCCTGCCTCTGCTGAAATCCTTTTGCATGCTTTAATCAAATTCCCTCTTGCAATACTCTCTTTATGGTCTTTTGCAGTCTATGGTCAATAAACATAAGAAAAAGCACAATGTTGCTGCTATATTACAGTTTTGCTGCAGAAAGCGGGGTTTTTCCCCATACTCCAGCCTCTTAGGCGGCTTCTTATTTATTGATCTACAAATCAAGCTCTAAACTGGCCTTTCCGCAACTTGTTTATTTCTTTTTAAAGTGCATATTTACTAAACCTTATTCACAGTAAGCTGAGTCCAGCAATTTAATGTTTTAATTTTATTCCCCATCCCAATAGTGTTGTGTGTGTATGTGCGTGCACATGTGCATGCATGTACACCCACACATAAAAACCCCTCATCACATCCATCCACTAGCTGTTTGCCTAATCTGAAGTCCTAGCACTGACATGTCCATAAATCTTGTAAATCATGAGATAGAGACATACAACAGAAGTTTTCCCAAGGCACTACCATCAATTCTAAACTCATGCTTGAGGCAAGGGGCAAAATTGGCTTTGCTCTACCTTTCTATCTCCTATGCTCCAGCCTAAGAAAGACTGAAAATATCCTATTTTTGCCCTACACCAGAGATGGGAGGAATAACATGGCATAAAGGCACCCATGCCGAATTTATACCAACAAAGCACTCTGCATCACGGGAATCCTCAATTTTACCTTCAGGGTTGGTTTAAAAGCCCTTTCACATTTCAGAAGCTCAAAGGGACCTTAAAAGGGTCTGAAAATCTGGCCCAGAGATTTGATTGTCATTTATTATTTTTTCCCCATCTCTCTTTTTTACACTGAGAAATAACACATGAAAGGTGGAATTTTTCCCCCGCCACAACAAAACATTGTTTAGAATATTTTTGTTGAAACATTAGAAGTTTCATGAAAAAAATCATTTTTTTTTTAATTTTAAACTCACCTATACCTGTGAGGTACAAAGAAGATATAGCCCTGCAAATCCACAAATATCGACGAACCATTTCTGTTGATTGCAGATTAGATCTGGATACAAAATTTGTATCCATGTAGGGCTTTAGTGGTGGGATCAGCTGATCAGGACAGGCTGCTAGTGGACAGAGGATAAAAGAGAAAAGACAGGGGAGGAGAGCTTCAGAAAGTAGAAGGTTTTAAGGAAGCTAGGAGTAGAGAACAGAAACTTGTGACTGTAATCAGGGCTTTTTTTCTGCTGAAATGCCCTGGAACAGCATTCCAGCACTTTTTTCAAAAACCAGCAGGGTGGCTCTCTACAAGCGGCATGTGGCTTTGTAAGAGCCATTTGCAGCTCCCAGTACAGCTGCGTCTGGCCGACTCCTCCTCCAATCCCTCCCCACTGTGGGGGAGGTGGCTAAGCCACCCAGGGGTGGTTTGGGCCCCACATGGGAAGGGGTTAAGCCGTCAGGTGGAATGAAGCCACTGGGCAGGGTCTTGGGCTGCGGGGTGCAGTGGGGGGGAAGGGGCGCAGTTTGGGGCTTGCATTCTGCCACCCTTTTTCCTAGGGAAAGAAAGCACTGACTGTGATGATTGAGAACATATACCACCAAGGAGGTACTCTTTCCTGGCTACTCAGCCAGGTATTCTGAGATACATGAGTCAATGGGACAGGAAATTAAGAAAGGAGAGACAGAGATGGAGAACACAGTTGGAACATGAAACCTTGGGCTTTTGTTGCATTTTTGTTGGTATATTATGTATCACCAATAAGTTTTTCCTAGAATTCCAAATATATATCAAGCACAAAAAACCCAGGCATTTGCAACTGGTATTCCATAATGTGATAAGATGATCCTGTCCCACCCTCAGACCTTCTGCTTAAATCTTTATTGCACCCTCCGGTCCTGATTACTTTACCTGTCTTGGGACTGCTTTTCCACACTGGCAAAGTAACCAGATTTGTAGCACACTAAAAATTATTCCCACCTCTGGTTATATGAATACATGTGATATGAGCTACAGAAACACTCGCTCACTCTACTCTACAAGATTTATATAACCTGGCACAGTATATTCAATTGGTATGGTCAAATTTTATCTAATATGTTGTCCAAATGTACACAACGGCTACTGTTTTTATGCATTTTGCAAATGGTCTTCAAATCTTATGACGGTATATTGTTTCTGGCTTACCTCAAAAGGTAGCATTATTGGAGGTGGTGGCTTTTTCAGTTCTTCACATTTTCTCTTTTTGCATATCCTGTGACTGGTTTTGCGTTTTCTGCAACAGCTACATTCCTCACAATTAGTTTTCCGCAGACAAGGTTCACATACCCCACACCGTCTTCGTTTCTTTTTTTCTAACATAGGGAGCAAAGATGAATAGGAGAGAGGGTAACTGTAAACTGGGTTTGTAAACGAAGATGGATCTGATGCATCGATGCTATTGCTCTTGTTGTCCTGAACTGTCGGGTTTACTCCAACACTTCCTGATAGCGATGAAGAATCCTTACACTGGAGTTTTGAATCAGTCGGTGAATGTACATTTATATCTGTGTCAGAGGTAAGAGTGGAGCTTCCTACGTTTGAGGACAACCCTGTAGCAGAGCCGTCAGAGGAAACTTCAGAATTTTCTTTGAAGACTGTTTTTGTAGCTAATGTGCTTTTTTCTGTGTTTGATGATGAAATAGGGACATAAACTGAGTCCAGAACTAAAGTTTCTGCACCAATGTGTTTAACAGGCTGCTGCACTGCAAGATTAACTGGTTTATAAATGGTGACTATATTTTTGGTGTCTGATTCAAAATCATCTCTTTTATAGCAAAAGTCAGAATTTGAATCAGATTCATTAGTAGGCTTAAAATCCAAGTTTGTTTTTACATGGGATTCTGTAAATGAGCCTGAATCTTCTAAATGGCCTTTTGGGTGTAACTTGGAGGTGATTATAGAGTCAGAATGAGAAAGTGCTGGGATAAGCTCAGAATTCTGAGCAAAACTTTTATCTGAGTTATCTGTATTGATCTTACTAGATGTCCACCCACAGGGCGGCACTTCACACTCCCCCTCCTCCAGCAACACTTCTGGACTGCGACTGTTTGAAGTGGAGGCATTTGATTCAGGTGTCCCTATTTTTTTATCTTGACTATCACATTTAATGGAGGGCTCAATATCTGTATCACTTGGAATTTTGAGAGGTGTTAATTTATTTTGTGCTGAATCTTGTTTCAAAAACCTTTCAGCAGTTTCAACTTTTTCTTCTTCCAAAAGAGTAAGGGTTTCTTGCTCGTATGTGTCCCTTTTTTCTAATCTTTTCTGTGCTGTAACTTTCTTGGATTTTGTAATGACTGTGGTTTGGGACAGCTTATGGGAGAGTGATCTGCTCCGAAGAGACATTGTAAAGCCATTGAAATTTAAAGAATCCTGGTTATGAAAGAGACTATTATCTGTTTTCTCCATATTTACCCAAGATGTTCCAGATAAGGCTTTAGTTACACTACTCCTGAGAAATCTATCTGATGAGCTCAAAGGTGGTTTCTTTTCTTCTTGCTTTTTCTTTACATCATTTTTTTCTTGCATAGGCCTCTTGCATTTTCCAGAGCTCACAGTCTTTTTGGAGGTTGTCTTGGCTTTCTTTTTCACTTGGCTACATTTCTTTTTTCCTTCACTAGTTTTCCTTTTGCCTAACTCTTCCTTTTTGATTAATCTGGAAGGTCTGGCGTGGTGAGCCATATCTGTCAAGTAGTGGAAATGCAAAAGGAATGGTGGAAAAGATCATGAGCTCTTGAAGGAACTTTTCATTTCAACAGAAAATTGCATATTCTTCTTGCTGTTCTCTGTCATAATACAGAATTGAATCTGAAATTAAAAAAAAAAGTTTAAGGTCAGATGAAATCATAAAACTGTAAAATGTATATAAAATTTCAGTTAAAGCTATATATATAAAAGCCTGAGACCAAAATTGGAATTTGAGTTTTATCAAATATTAACATCGTATTAATGTAGCACCCTTTTAATTTGCATATACTCTATAGTCCTTTCAAAGTGCGCATCTTGCTAATGTGGGGAAAAAAACAAAAAGGCCAGGGGAATTTCACACTTTATTGACTCGTTATTTGTACACTAATATAAAAAAAAAAAAGAAGCGTAAGTTCATTTGAATTGGATTCAGGATAATTAATAGCCCTTCTCCCAAATATAATTCAGGACAAGAGTGCTCATGATTAAATGTGGCTGCACAAAGAATTAAGACCCACCTCTACAAGGCCTCGTAGGAATTACTTATATCAAACCTCGGGAACAGATCACCTAATACACATATCTAGCCACTCCAACCAAGTAGCCAGAGGGTTCTACTGCTTCACTACCCACATGCTGGTCAGGCAAAAATTGCAAGAGGTAACCTGCATCCTTGGAAGGCTTATTACAAGTCGCTATTTCTCCCCTGATCAGGAAAAGACCAGAAGAGGAAATGGAATTCTGAGTAACAATTTACCTATTAAGTGCTAAGCCTAAAGCATACAATCTTGCTGTCAGTGGCCGTGTCTACACTAGCCCCAAACTTCGAAATGGCCACGCAAATGGCCATGTCAAAGTTTACTAATGAAGCGCTGAATATGCATTTGTGGCATGCATTTGGTGGCAATAACCATAATTACTGTGCAGTATTAACCAGTGCCTACATAATATATTTATGTGACACTGGCTGTGTCTACACTAGCCTCAAACTTCGAAATGACCACGCAAATGGCCATTTCAAAGTTTACTAATGAAGCGCTGAAATGCATATTCAGCGCTTCATTAGCATGCAGGCGGCCGTGGCGCTTCGAAATTGATGCGGCTCACTGCCGCGCAGCTCGTCCCAACAGGGCTCCTTTTCGAAAGGACCCCACGTACTTCGAAGTCCCCTTATTCCCATCTGCTCATGGGAATAAGGGGACTTCTAAGTAGGCAGGGTCCTTTCGAAAAGGAGCCCCATCTGGATGAGCCATGCGGCGGCGAGCCGCATCAATTTCGAAGTGCTGTGGCCGCCCGCATGCTAATGAAGAGCTGAATATGCATTTCAGCGCTTCATTAGTAAACTTTGAAATGGCCATTTGCGTGGTCATTTCGAAGTTTGAGGCTAGTGTAGACACAGCCAGTGTCACATAAATATATTATGTAGGCACTGGTTAATACTGCACAGTAATTATGGTTATTGCCACCAATATGCAATAGAAGGCTTATCCTGTCTTTCCAATCCCCCTTCATCTTTAAATTTAAGGAACTCCTAGTCTCAAGTTTTCTGTAGTAAATGCACATCTTATTTTCAGATTAGAACTGTTTATAGGACACAAAGTATATGTTTTACATGGAAAAAAGGTATTTGATTTTTTTCCGCGTCCCCTTTGAATTAGGGATGTAAAATCTCATTTAAGTGGTTAACTTATTAAATTGGGGGGGCGGGATGGGAAGGGCGCTCCAGTCCAGCAGGGCTGGCAGTTGGAGGCTGCTCTGGCTTGGCTGGAGTGTTTGCCACCTGCAGTGCTCCTGGGGATAAAGTTGACAACAGCTGCTCAAGCCAGGCTGGGGAGCCCCTATCCAGGATGTTTCCAGGGCTGCTTCAGCTGGGCTGGAGAGCCCCTGCCTGTGATGCTCCTGGGCTCGGCCCACCATGGACCAGGACTGCTCCAGCCAGGTTGGAGCAACCCTCTGCCCCCAGTGGATCCTATATGGCTAGAGCAGCCCCCACCAGTTAACCAGAACCAGTAAGTCTCATCCAGTTAGGGTTAACCAGTAACATCCCTAATCTGAATAGTAACTTATTGTGGATATTGAAAAATTCATACATCCATATTTTAAACCACTGGTTTTCTCAACGGTTTCTTATTTGCGGACTCCTAAAAATTTCAGATTGAGGCATGGGCCCACTTAGAAACCTGTCTGTGTATATAGTGGCATTCTGTTCAGTCAAAACAAAAAAGCAGTAAAGTAGCACTTTAAAGACTAACAAAATAATTTATAGGTGAGCTTTCGTGGGACATAAATTATTTTGTTAGGCCATTTCTACACAGGATACATGGAGCAAAAGATGCTAATGAGGCGCGAATGCAGAAGCCCCCCCCAGGGCTGCACTTCTACACGGCATTTTGGAGTCCAGAAGAACGGTCTTCTGGACTCCAAATCACGTGACGTTATGCTAATGAGGTGTGAGGAATTTGCATCCGCGCCTCATTAGCATCTTTTGCTCTGTGTATTAGCATGCCACTTCTGAAGGAAGTGGCCTGTGTAGAAACAGCCTTAGTCTTTAAAGTGCTACTTTACTGCTTTTTTGTTTAGATAGTTTATAGACTAGCATGGCTTTCCCTCTGTTTCTGTTCCGTCAGTTTTCTATGTCTTTTACACCCCATAGATGCAGTCCATGGACCCCCAGAGGTCCATGAACTAACTACAGGTTGCAAGTCATTTTTAAAATAGTTTTCTGGATTTATTTTTGCCCACTGATTTTCCTCAGGAAGCTTTTGGCAACTGTAAGGAAGACATGGATGAGAGAAGAGGAGAATTACAATGGTCAGCAGGTGGCCAGAGCAGCTGATCTCACCAACAGCTAGGAACTTTTATGACTTTGGAACTCATCCCCTCCTCCGAGGATGTTTTGCAGTTAGATCATGATGGCAGGAAGAGCACCCCTGGTGAGCTCTCATTTTTAATTATGCTACAAGGGGGTTAAGGCAACTGGGTGTGATCTGTGGCAGGTGCTGTGCCCACACAGCCCAGACTCTCATTGCACAAGCTCTCAGACACTAATTCTTCTCATGAGGTTTTTGGGGAGGCCTGACTTATTCCGACCTCCATGATAAGATACCTTTCCATGCCAAGCCACCAGTAAGTAATCTGGCATCATTGCACCACAGGGCAGTGCAACACACTGACCAGCCTTGTGCCCACATTCAGTCAGCATGAGTTCCTTATCAGTGTTTGTTATTCTAAGGAGACCGATATTTCTTTTTGCAACCTGGAGAAAGGAGCATTAAGCTACTGTATGATAGCACAAGCTGCTCTGCCAAGCCTGGACCACACCTCTCCTTTCCCTGGGCTGCTGGGGGAAGTGAAATATTTACTCTCTCGGCGGAGTGGGGAATAGAAGCACACAGTGACTGCAAGAGAAGAAAGCCCTAATAGCACAAGCTTCGCTGCCATGTTTGCCCCCTCTAGCCCCCCTCCCCACACACACACCTACCTCCCTTCCTTTCCCCAGTTCTCTGAGGGAGGAAAAGGCTCAACTGCCCCACCAAAGCAGGGAAGCGAAGCACGTGGCAACTGCTACTTCCACAGTCCCTAAGCCCTGCCACCCCCCAACACTCACTGGCAGCATGCACAGCTGCAGAAAATGCTTTTTGCAAATCACAGGGTTGAAAGCATTTCCCCAATCTGCACCTTACCATGTCTGGAAGCAAACTGAGTCAAGCAGGTCCCTTAAGATTTCTGTGTGGTATCTGCTGCACAGAGGACACTTAAAAGCCGAAATTTGTCCATGCACAGACTTCACCCCTATTATGTTCCACAGAAGTTCTTTCATAAAATTCTTTTTGTATGTTGTTAATCTTATCTCATCTACAGTAAATGTATCTCCTTATTGTCTGTCCCTCACTTACGTTTTGTTGCAGTGTGCTCAACAGTGGGCTCTTTGACCACCACTTGTCCCCATTCCTCCCCTACTCCCAGCTGTTAGACTGGAACAGATGTGCAAGATAAAATTAATGTGGGAAGATATGTTCATAAAGCACATGGAACCCATCCACATGGACAGGGTACAGTTAAATGTGTGGAGGAGAACCACCCTGGAGGAGAGGTGAGCTGATAGGAAGAAAGGACAGCAGATTGTGAGGTGAAGAGAAAGCACAAAGAGCATGAACTGGAGACCCACGAGGAGATGTTGGAGCTGATGAGGCAACAAGGAGGTCCTGAGATGCATGGTACTGCAGATCCCCAGTGGAGCCCACACAGAATCACGAGCCCTCCTCACCCCGTTCCCTAACCTCCCCACACTGGCACCCTGGGGAGGGGAAAGAGGAAAAGTGGGGAGGGGAGTCAAGAACAAACTTGCATTCCACTCCCAGGGACACTTCTGAGAATAGAAGGTTGACGTTCCCCACCTGTGATGGCAAAGTGCCCTTGGTTCCTCCCCTGAAGCCCTGTCATGACCTCCTTTAGTGTCCCCTGAATAAAAATGATTAAGCTGGCAAAACCAGTATCTCTACTGCTAATGTTGCATGTGGGGGTGGCAGTGGGGGAGGAGATTTACAGACAGGCACACATCATTCTGGGGGGAACTCCTTAAGAGCAACAGACATTACTGTTATTTCGCTGTCTGGTCATTCACAAAGATGTTTTTCAAAGCCTCCCTGATTAGAAATGCCCTTTACTGTGCTCTCCTTATTGCCCTGGTGTCTGGCTGCTCATAAGTACAGGCCAGGTAATCTGCCTCTGCCCTTCAGCCTGGCAGTAAATTTTCCTCCTTGCTCTCACATAAAATATGAAGCACACATTAGGCTGCCACCATGAGGGGAATGTTGCTTTTGCTGAAGTCTAACCAAGTCAGGAGGCTCCTGAACCTGGCTTTTAAATGGCCAAATGCACATTCTACTACTATTCTGCATCTGCTCTGCCTGTAATTGAACTGCTCCTTGCTGCATCCTGGGTACCTGTGTGTGGTTTCATGAACCAAGGAAACAAGAGGTAAGCCCAAAAACAGAATGGCATCTCCACATCTCCTGTGGTGATTTTCTGGTCTGGAAAGAAAGTCCCATTCTGCAGCTTTCTAAACAGATCAGAGTTCTTAAAGATATGTGCATCATGCCTCTTTCTCAACCATCCCATGTTCATGTCAGTGAAATGACCCTTGTGATCCACTAACGCCTGCAACATGATGGAGAAGTACCCTTTGTGGTTTATGTCCTCTGTGGCAAGGTGGTCTGGTGCCAGGATAGGGATGTGAGTTCAATCTGTGAAGAAACTCCATCACAGAAAAATCATCCACTATGTCCTGCACATTTCTGAGAGTCACTGTCTTTCACAGCAAAAGGGTACTGATTGCGTTGGCTACCTGGATCACAGCAACCCCCTCTGTAGATAATCCCACTCTGAATTAATTGGCCGCTGCCTGATAGCTGTCCTGTATTGCAAGCTTCCACATGGCTACTGCCACACGCTTCTGAACCATCAGAGCATGTCTGACTTTGGTAAGGCAACACTTTAGGGTGAGGGAAAGCAACTTGCAAAGTTCCATGGAAGTGGCCTTACATATGTGGAAGTTTTGTAGCCACTGCTGATCATCCCATACCCTGCAGAACAATGCAGTCCCACCACTCCAAGCTCGTTTTACGGCACCAGAACTGGTGCTCTGCTGTTTACAAAGCATCGAGTGCAGCCAGCATCTCCCCATTCCTCCTCTCCAGAGTTTCACGTACGTGTATGTCCCTGTCTTCCTTAGAGTCTTCATACCTCTGAAGGCTGCTTACCTTCTGCACATATGAGCACCTCATACGCTGTGCTGCAGTTATACTTGCCACAGCAGTTTGAAGCTGTATGGGTTCCATGTAAGCTTTGCAATGGCGTCTGCATGGGTATGAAAAAAGAGGTCAAACACTTCTTGCCGTTTCTTTCCACAGGGAGGGAGGGAGAGCAAGACAGGTGCACTATGGAATGCTGATGACACACACCTAGAATCACCCACAGCACATTTTCGGACACTGGGACAGAAATCCACAATGCAACAGGACTGTATTTACTGTGGGATAGGTACCGACAGTGCAGTTTACTAAGTTGAAGCTAGCAACCCTAATGGGGACACACTCCATCGACTTTATGTACCAGTGTGGACATGCACCCTCAACTTTACAAAACTGGATGCTACAAAAATCTACCTTAACACAGTTGACCTAATTTCATAATATAGACATGCCCTCAGGGAAGAAACATAGTCCATCACCAACCACCTGGGCCCTAACTCTGCATGGTATTGTGCATGGGTACAACTGACTGACTGTGCAATACACAATGCAAGAGAAGGTGAGCCTGAAAAGCTCAAAAACCCAACCTATGAGAACCAGTATCAAGAATTCACCCTTTTCCTGCAGAGGGGCAGTATGTAAGGGATGTATGCAGTGTCACAGGCACCTCCAGCTCACCCCCCTCGTCCCCCGCACCTGCATTCTTGGTCAGCGCTGTGTTGCTTCCGGTAAGTGTGGGGGCAGTCCCACCCCTCTCCTGGAGCAGTGCAGTCCAAGAGCAGAGTAAATTTGCTCTAGCTACACTGCTGTAGGGCTATGCTGCTCTAGGAGAAGAGCTGGAGCACCCCTATATTCTCCAGCAGCAGCATAGTGCTTCTGGAGGCAAAGACGAGCAGGGGCAGGGTAGGGGTGAAAGTAGGGGCTGAGGAGGGGCATGTGTCTGGTATACCCCCAGAGGCCACCAGTTCCCACTGCTTCTGCACATCTCATACTTCTCTACAACTCCACAATACTGACGTTCTACGGTAAAAAATATTAGCCTTTCAATAAGCCAAAACTCCTCTAAGAAGAGGAGAGAAAAATTAGGACTGAGTGAGCTTACAGGCTGTCAGGTACTACACTGTTTTGAGTGCAGTTATGTGAAAACAAAGAAAAAAAATCTACATTTGTAAATTCAACTTTCACGGTAAAGAAACTACACAACAGTATTTGTATGAGATGAATTGAAATGCTCTTACCTTTTTACAATGCAAATATTTGTAAAAAATTTCAAATGAGTAGTGTGCACATTATATCATGTTATAATTGAAATAAGCATTAGAAAATATGCAGAATATCCAAAAATATTTAAATATTATTCTGTTGTTTAACATTGCAATAAAACAGCCATTAATCACAGTTTATTTTTTTTTAATTGTTTAGCAACCCTACTTTCAACCCAGTCTTAATAAAAACAACCTCAGTTAAATAGTGTGAAAATTACAAGCTAAGGTCAGCACTGTTTAGGTAACACGAACCTTAATATTTATTTAATAGCTATTAACCAGAAACATCCCAGTAAACAGCAACCAAATATGCTCTGCTCTGCCCTTGAAAAGGAACATTCAAAATAACTATAAAGTCTAAATAAATGTTACATATTTATCCTGTAGCTCTTAGAATGGCACATAAATAGTGTAGGGATCAGGACAGCTGCCTGAACTATCCAAAGAGCACCTATGGGGTATGTGAATGAGGAGACTAAGCAGCACAGGAGCTTTTTGAAAGGCTCAGAGGGCAACAGACAGAAACAGAAGGGGGAGACAAAAACAAAGCATATAATGGCTGCATTTTTCAAAATTTTGTGATCTCACATTCAAGATGTAGAAAAGGTACAGACACTTCAACAATAGCAGTTTCTACAGTTGTCTATTAAAAGGTATTCTGCACTACTTTAGCAAAGTTTGAGATCCCGCTTTATATAACAAACAAAAGTACAAGCTCAAATGTAAACTTCAGCTGGCTAGCTCTACAAGTCGACTGGGAAAGCTTTAGAGGAAGAAGTATGTATTAATATATGGAGGAAGTAGTATTTTTTATTATTTACCCCTTTATAAGGCCTGAGCTACACTGATAAACTTTACCAGCATAGCTGTGTGGATAAGGAACCTGATTTTTACTGATATACCAATACAAGCTCTAGTCTAGCTGCAATTCCAGTGGTCTAAGCATTTTTTTTACTGGTTTGTGTCCATTCAGAGTTAGGGCCCAGGTGGGATTTGGAGTTTGCTACTTGCATGATGATAGTAAAGATAAAGCAGCAAAATGTCTAAGTACATACAAGGCATAAGTGGCTACCTTCCCTATTCCTCTGCAACCAGTCAAAGCTGGCTGGATATACTGAGGGAGAGGGCATGATACCCTAGCATGTTTAGTAGCCAATATCCCCCATACATATACATGCAGTTTGTTTTTCTAAAAAGCCTGCAGGTATTGCCTTCCCCTTACAGACAGCTACTTTAGACTAACTCTGCATTTCCTGGCCCCTACCACCATCAATGTAAAATGTGAGAAAGGATCCCACTTATTAACCTTTTTCAGGGCTCCAGTGGTGAGTGAAGATCTCAATTTATTTCCCTTGTTGCTGTGGCTGCAGGGGAAGAGGCAAAAAGGGGGCAGGGAGACAGACTGAGATTGCTGTTTTGCACTCATGCACACCCCAATCAACACTTCAAGAGTTATGGCTAGAAACTCGAAGATTTTGTGTTTCTTTCTGCAAAAATTTTGAGGAGGAAGGAGACAAAAGCCAAGAGACCCAAACCTCTCCAGTTTTTTGAAGGCAGACAAGGGAAGAGAATTATATGTTAAAAGTAAAAGGTGACTGAAAAATGATTTAAAATGCTCACAGTAGGGGGCAGGAGACACAAGGTTAAATGCTGGGGTTTTGAAGTGGGGAAAGAATTACATGGTGGAGAGCGGGAATTATTAACTGCTGGGATGGGAAGAACAGAGTGAAAAGTGAGGGCTGGGACAGGGGAATTCAGGGATGAAATGGTGGGGTGAGGAATATAAAGAGGGTGCAGCGGATTAACTGATGTGGGGAGAACAGGTGAGACGATAAAATAGTTGGGGAGAAAGAAGCACACACAAAGGGATGGTCAGTAAAAGGTGATGAACTGGGGTCTAGAAGTGGTCTATCTGGGAAAGAACAAGCCAGAATTAATTGATATTTCTGAACAGAAGTCAATTGGAATGACTTGAAGGGGTAAATTGGGACAAGCAGAGAATGGATGGGGAAGGAGGAGCACCTCAAAAAACTGGACTATGAAGGACCAAAAAGGGAAAATTAATGGCTTGGGTTCAAAAAAGGAGGGACATGGAGATGGGTGGTTGGTTGAATGAGGGAAAGACTTGGAAGCAGCCAAAGTTAGGGATTACCCTTTTCTTACCCATTTCAACACACACTTAAAAAAATCACAAGCTCTACCATCCACCCACACTGCTTTTCTTTTCCTAGTAGCTTGTAATATAAAGAAGCAAGAGATGGAAGTGTGAAAAATAAGTAATGCGGCCAACAACAGTACTTATTCTTATGTACAGGGAGAGGAGTTAAGAGTTTTTGCCCCACTAGGACTGCCAACACTCACTTCCTGCTATCAAACCATTGGGAAAAGTACAGCACATGCTCCTCAGAAAACTAGGGCCCCCAATAAAAGCTAGTGCCCACACCCAGCGAGCAACTAGTAAATCCTACACATTCAGCAAGTGCTTTAATAGTGATATAGTAGAATATCAGAGTTACAAACACCTCTGGGATGGAGGTTATTCATAACTCTGAAACGTTTGTAATTCTGAGCAAAACAGTTCTTTCAAAAGCTGATAACTGAATATTGATTTAATACAGCTTTGAAACTTTAAAATGCTTTTAGCTATCAACTTTAATGAAACAAGCACAGAAAATTTACTTGTTGATTTTCTAATTTTTTTAAGTATTTTACCTTTAACACAGTACTATATGGTATCTGCTTTATTTATTTAGGTTTCGGCTGCTGCCTAACTGCATACTTCCAATTCTAAATGAGGTATGTGGTTAACCAGTCACTTCGTAACTCTGATGTTCGTAACTCTGAGGTTCTGCTGTCAAAAAATGTTTACCAATTTCTATTTCTCTGTTTTCTTGCCAGATGTCACATATGTAAACATAACTTAAAAAGCATTTCTGTTTAAATATCTGGTGTAACAGATCAGGATTTTTTTAAAATGCATAAGGTCTTATTTTAACCTCATAGTATTCCTTGCACAGCATCAGTGACTCTTATCTTTTCTAGCAAGGAGCTAGAGATAACTCACCCAATGCATCAGCTAAAAGGGTCTCAGGGAGAGTGACACATGGCATGATCCCTCAAGAGAATTTAATGTAACTTTACATAATTTTAACTTCTATAGCAGGAAAACAAATCTACTTTCAAACATATACACTAACTTGTCAGTGTCCAAAACTAATGGGTCAATCTAACAAACTGTCAGTTTTAGGACCTTGCACAGATATACAAAGCTATTCTGCTGACTCACCTGGCAGAGAGGCCAAGTGGGTTCTATTGTGTGCCCTTCAAGCACCGTAAAGGATTTGAGCTAAAGTAGAAGGAACTAGAATAGGAATAAAGGAGTTCTGTGGAAAACACTGCTAGAACAGACCAGTACTGGTTAAAGCTGGCTTGTTACTGTAACTATAAATAAATGAAAAAAGGAAAAGCTTAAGTTTGGATTATATCCTTGCCTCATGAACTATATTAGTAGCAAATGCCAGATACTTACAATTACAGTGTGCTTGTCTTTATGCTAACATAAATGCAGAATGATTCTACAAATTTAAATACTATCCCATATATAACTATAACAGGGCAATAAAGCTAACCAAAAGCTAACTCTTTTAGTCCTTAACACCAGAAATGTAACATTATAAAGACTACAAAGTGCTACATTTCTGCTGCTTTGTTTTGTTGGAGAACAGACTAACACCACTACCTCTCTGTTACTATTCTTCTAGTCCTTACTTAGGCAAAACTCACATTGAGTTTGAGCAGCAGTTGCTGGATTTGGTCCCAAATTACTGGCAAGATATCAAAAAGGCAAATATTTTTTTAATGTACTCTTGATTCTTCATATAGTACAAAAATGAAAAATCCTCCACATACTATTTCCTGTACGCTAGAGCATTTCAGAAATAGTATGTTTATGAAACTCATGTTTTTCAAATAGTGTCTTAAGAGGAAAAGAGAAATTGGAAGCGTTAAAGAAGATGTAGGTTCTTTAAATGGTAACAGTCTTTTAATGGCATCATGGAAGAGAGCAGCGGCCCCTCAAAAACACAGCTGCAAGGGAGAAAACAACGTGTGCCATCTAGGAGAAGAAAAACACAAACAAGGTAAGGATTAGGTCAGGACCCTAATTTTACCACACTTAGGATGCAATAATGAAATACTTTGCATAGTTATGTTTTTTTAAAAGTCAGAGATTTGCATGACAGGAAACAAAACCTTTGAAACTTTCATGTGAACTATATTTTTAAAAATCCAGGTACATAGCATTATGGGCCAAATTTAGATTTAGAAACACAGACATTACCATCCTGGAAGGGGCAACTGGTGAGGGGAGCCGTGGGGGCCAAAGGCCACATGACCTCTGCCACCAGCCTGAGGACAGGTTGGGACAACTGACTACCTCAGGCCCAGCCTCTCCCTGCTCTGCCCTCTCCCAACCTCTTCCCTCAACTGATGCAGCCTGCAGGAATAGCAGGGCTGGGGTTCCACTTCCCCGACACTCACCAACAGCAGCAGGGGAAATGGAGCAACATGGCCACAACTCACCCTACTTCCCCAGCCACGCTGCTCTGCTTCCAGCGCGCGAGCAGAGAGTCAGTCCCACCCCTTCCCCAAGCAACACTCCAGGAGCCAGAGGAGCAAGCGAGTGGGGCCCACATTGCCCCACTTCCCCCACCACTGCCAGTAAGTGCAGGCTAGGGGCGATGCCACCTGTGGGTGCCAGACACAAATTGCCGCCCCTGCTAGTGCCCCCAGACACCTGGCGACTCTGGCCCTGCTGACTGCTGGCAGCCCCTTCTGCCTATGTCATTTGGAGGGGGCGGGGCATGTGGCCACTTGTGCGCGCACACACACAGTTGAGTTGCCCTTGCTTCCTGAATCAAACCCAAGCTCAGTATTTTGTCTCCAAAAGTGAACAGCACCAGATGCTTCAGAGGAAGATATAAGAATTCTGCAATAGGAAAATGGGGGTGGGGGAAGAAATGGCTCACACATTGGGTCTCCAGCTAATTTCTAGCAGCTAGCAATGGGCTTGAGTGCCAAAGCATATGGTTTTAATAGCCTTTCCAAGACTTTTGTTAGCTTTGAGTATCACTCTGGATGTTCTGGTTAGCCATATCAATGTCCAATCCCTTTTAAAATTGCAATGCGCCTCCTAATGTTCCCCAATATGCCGTTGGCCTTATTGGCGACAAGGGCACACTGTTGACTCATACCCAGCCTTTCATCCACCATAATCCCTAGGTCCCTTTCCACTGTACTACTGCTTAGCCAGTCAGTCCCTAGCCTGTAACAATATTTGGGATTCTTCCATCCCAAGCGCTGGACTCTACACTTCTCCTTGTTGAACCACACCAGACTTCTTTTGGCCCAGTCCTCCATTTTATCCAGGTCATTTTGGATCCTATCTCTACCCCCTAATGCATCTGCTGCTCCCACTAGCTTGGAGTCATTGGCAAACTTGCTGAGGGTGCAATCCAGTCCCTCATCCAGGTCATTAATAAAGATGTTGAACAACACTGGCCCCAGAACCAAGTCTTGGGGCACTCCACTTGAAACCAACCCACTGTCCAGATATTGAGCCATTGATCACTACCTGTTGGGCCCAACCGTCAAGCCAGCTGTCTATCCATCTTACAGTCCATGTATCCAATCCATACGTCCTTAATTTATGGGCAAGAATGTTGTGGGAGACTATATCAAAAGCTTTGCTGAAGTCAAGGTGTATCACATCCACTGACTTCCCCATGTCCACAGAGCCTGTTACCTGATCATAGAAGCTAATCAGATTGGTCAGGCACGACTTGGCCTTGGTGAATCCATGTTGACTACTTTTGATCACTTTCCCCTCTTCCAAGTGCTCCAAAATGGATTCCTTGAGGATCCCTTCCATTATTTATACTCCTCCTTAGTCATCTGTCCAAGTTTCCACTTCTTATATGCATCCTTTTTGAGTTTAAGCTGACCAAGGATTTCCCTGTTAAGCCAAGCTGGTTGTCTACCATATTTGTGTTTCCTACTACGCAGTGGGACTGTTTGTTCCTGTGTCTTCAGTAAGACTTCTTAAAAATACCACGAGTTCTGAACTCTTTTACTCTTCATCTTTGTTTCCCAGGGGATCCTGCCCATCAGTTCTCTCAGGAGTCGAACTCTGCTCTTTTGAAATCATGGGCCTGTACATTACTGCTCACCTTTCTTCCTTTTGTAAGGATCCTGAAATCTTCCATCTCATGATCACTGCAGCCCAGGTTGCCACACACTTCTATTTCTCCTACTAGTTCTTCCCTGTTTGCGAACAGCAAGTCAAGTTGTGCACGGCCCCTCATCGGTTCCATCAGCACTTGTACCTGGAAGTTATCCCTAACAATGTCCAAAAATTTTCTGTGTGCTGTTGTATTAGGCTCCCAACAAATGTCCGGGTAATGAAAGTGTCCCATGAGAACCAGGACCTGTGATTTGGAAGCTTCTCTTAGCTGTCTGAAGAAATCCTCATCTACCTCATCTCCCTCATCTGGCGGCCTACAGCAGACACCAACTACAGCATCACGGCTACGTCTATACTAGCCCCTTCTTTTCGAAGGGGGCATGGTAAATAAGCGAGGTCGGAAGATGCTAATGAGGCACTGCCATGAATATGCAGTGCCTCATTAGCATAAGGGTGGCCACGCACACTTCAAAAGTGCCACTTTTGGATCATTTGCCGCCCATGTAGATGGGGTCCTTTCAAAAGCCCCTTATTCCTGTTTGGTTTTAGGAACCAATTGGCTTTTCTCCCTCCTTATACTGGAGCTCTGTAGCATCAGTCATAATGCTCTCTCACATAGAGCGTAACTCCTCCTCCTTTTCTGCCCTGCCTGTCCTCCCTAAACAGTTTATTCGCTTCCATGACCATGCTCCAGTTATGCAAATCATCCCGGCAAGTCTCTGTTATTCTCTACTGTGTGCATAATGAATAGCACTGTGGTCTATGTGCACTGAAGGACCAGTCCTTCTCCCATAAAATCCATGGCAAAAAATCACTTTAAACATGCTGGATCAGACACCAGCATCCTGATCCCAAAATCTGCCAAGATTCAAAGGTCTACACCATGTGGAACAGCTCGTAGGAGCAGCTCCTGCGAAAGACAAAGCTACTTGACTCCTGGCTCAGCCCTACAAATTGCTGAGCATCTTTGATTCTGCAGGACATCAACAGGCGATATGAATATTTAGCATTTTATAAAACTAAACCCTCAATCTACCATATACAGTATGGACAGTGAATGAGACTAATGAAAACACTTGTCAGTGTTTTGAAAATAGAATATAAAAAGCCTTTCACAATTTCAGCTAAATAGAATGAGTGATAAAAAGGTTGGAAGACATGCCAGTTGGGGCTACAAGAACAAAGAAACACTCTTAAATATTGGCATAAAGTCACTGTGAAATGTGCACACATTGCGTGCATGGCCTGACGCATTCTTACAAGAGGCGTGAAGCTCTGCCTTATTTCATGATTGACACAGTCAGTGTTTGTTCCTAATGTGAAACTACTAAAAACCAGTACCCCTGCTCCAGTGGCCCCAAGTAACTTTTAAAGGCACATCACACAAACGAAAAACAGATAGCCCAAAGCACTTTTGAATTAACTATTCCCCTCTAAGACATATTTGTGCCACCTGACTTCTGCACCAAAAATGTTTGAAGTTTGCATGTGTTTTTGCAGCTTTTATTTTTTTGCTTTTAAAGAAGTGATTGAACCACTTTTAGTAACCCATAATAAAAAAATAAGAGTCAGGCAGGGACAAAATTTTAGTCTGAAAGGTGAGTGTTTTGGAGCGTAAGAAGTGCATAAAACCAGATTTTGTCTAAGCGTTTGCACTGTAAACATTCACAATTGTGAGGCGCACGCCACCTGAAATCAAACATGATCAATAGAGACTTCAAAACATTATACATCAAAGCTTTGCTGTGCAGAGATCTCAAATGCCCATCATTTTTTTTAAATCTCACTTTTAATTTAACTCTTTGACTACCTGCTTTACATGATCAGTCTGTCTGTACATACCACAATTATGGTCTATCTCCTGCCTGAGACGGACTAGACATGATTCCCTTCAGGGCATGGTACAGCTAGGTTATTTCTCCAGCTCCGCCCAGCCACAGAAGTATACTGATTCTGACTGACTTTAATGGGAGCAAAAGGAGCACAGCACCTAACAGGTTTGGGCCAAGTCACGGAATAACTAAACCCAGAATAAATCTCAATCTTTTTTTAAAAATTACTGAAACCAGCTGGACCATGTTCAGACATGTTTATTTTGATATAAAATGTTGTGAACTTTAATTTCTCCATTGGCTCTGAAGTGTAAAAAGACAAATCGACAAATAATTCGTTTAACCAGTAGTTACTAAAAGCATTTAAGATGTGTCCCATTACAAGGACATAGTTGTTCAGTTTCACAATTTCCTAATTTTATAGGATGATTTTAAAAATTAGAGAAATTAAGCCAAATTTATTCCTAATATAATGCCACTGACAAGTTTGTTTACACAGCTTGATTCTTGCAGCTCCATGTGCTTAGTGACATCAATGCACTCATGCCCTGCTCAGGATGCCCACATGCACACTTCCTTCTACTCCTTAAAGGAACAGTATCTCATTAAGTTGAAAATGAGACAGTCTCAACTATGCTGAACCCTATGCTGTCCAGAGTCGCAAAAATAACCCAGCTGTTGTGTAGCCAGAGATAGAAGTGATATAATAAATTTAAACACTGCCACAGTTTATGTCTATTTGTAACTAGCCAAATGTCTACCATGTGTAACTCCACTGACTTCTGCTGTGTTACACCAGGGATGAATGTGGGCTATTTTTCATACCATGTCTTTTTGAGATCATAGAGATGTAAATTATAAATATTAACCTCTGCCCCCTCCCACACAATCCACCTGGCCCCAATCAATGCCTCTCAGACAAGCCACCTGGCCCCAATCAATTCTATCCAGTAAATTGCCCTACTCCCTCCAAATTCCCTGAAGACCAACAGTAAATTGTTGGGACAAGATCTTGCCCCAGCCTTCACAAGCCATTCTATGTTCAGCTTCCTTTCAACCTCCCCCTCACCCAACTCCTAATTCATGCAGTCCCCAAACCATCTGCCTCACTTTATTTCTCCAGGTAGGGAATGAAGCAGTTCCTCCTAGAGGCCAACAACAAACTTCTAAGGGAGTCCCAAGTCTTCTTCCTTTTCTACTACCAAAGCACCCTTCTACCTAAGATATTTTTGATACTCCTCCACTACTGGTTGTGGAGAAGCAGCAATAGGAACTATGTACTTGTGACACACAATTAAGAAGACTGGCAGGAGCGCCTGTTCCCCTGATGAGCCTCCATCTCAGCATTTACTCTGAAGTGTCTCAATGTGAGAAGCTTCAATGGCCACATAAGCAAATGGCTGGCTCACTAACCTCATGTTTTAGCAGTCTGAAAGCAGCCCTACAGGCATGTTGTTATCCTTCTCCAGCTGCCTGTTACGGTGAGCTTCTGAAAGGAGAGGCCTCGCAGAGCACAAGGGCAGATAGCTTGTTCTTTCTTAGTTAGTGCTAGGGGGTGTTTTATTGCAGTGTAAAATACTTGCCAGTTCCAAAAACAAGCATTTGGCCCTACTTTTTCTAAAGAGAAAGAGGTGGGGATTTGTTTGTGTAAGAGGTAAAAAAAGTAGTCATATGGTCTCTGGCTACGATCGTAAGTCTTCTCATGGAGAGGGGAGCCAAACAATGGATCAAATTAGGCTTTCACTTACAGTGATAGAAATCGGGAGAGACTCCACACCCATCCATGGACTTACACAGTTGGGAATCAATGAAGAGGCCAGAATTTGCCTCCGAACTTTTCGAGAGAGAGGAAAAAACACGCCAGAATTACTTAGACTAACCCCAACCCGCGTTACAGGCAACAGCCAAAGGATGCTGCATGGCCGGGCCGTTCCCTTCCCTTCCTTTCCAAAGCACAGGAGAGCCGAAACGCCTGGTCAGAATCCCTTTAATTGTTCCCTGCCCTTCCAGGGACACTTAAGGCACCTCTGCTCGCCTGGCGGGGTTTTCCAGCACTCTCTTGACTACGATACGGCAAACAAGGCAGCAGTGCCGACGGAGCCCAGCCTGCCCCAGTCCCTTAGCCAACAGTCTTTCGTTTCAATACTCGCCAACATTTCTCCCCCACCCCCCACGTCCGTGCAGAGCGCTCCGGCCCGTAAGAAAACTGCCCAGACAGCTCACCGACTCGCTGTGAGTTTTACGAGCGGCTCGCTCGCCTGGGTGTCCCTGTTTGCACTTTCCACGTCTCTCCTAGGGAGGCTGCAGCTAAACTTGGGAACTACCGAAGGAGTCGTTGCTGGTCTCCAATCGCGCGGCTAAAGGGGGCTCCCGGCACGAAAAGGAGCTTCGCCGCCCCTCGGGGCACGTTAGCCGCTCCACGTCTTGACCCCAGATACATACCAAGGCTGTTGCATTGTCAGCAGGGCGCTAACAGGAAAGGGCGATCCGGGCACGGCTGGGCGAGCCGCAGCGGGAGAGGAGCAAGTGGAGTTCCATGGCTCGTGCAGCTTGGCGCGTCCCTCCAAGCATCCAGCTCGGAGCGCAAAGTAAGCCCCGTGCGGAATAGTAGCAGCGGGGAATAAAACGTGCTCTCCCCGGAAGGCTGGCCTCGCCCCAAGCCAGACCCTGGGGGAGGCTCGGCTATGCTCTCGCTGGACCTAGCCCTCCTCGTAGAACGCAAAACGCGAGCTGGATCTCCCCTCGCTGGAGTGGGATTCCTTGCCCTGCCCTTTTTGGTCTTTTTAGGCAGAACTCTGCCCTTTTCTCTCTTGTTATAGGAAAATGAAGGCGAAATAGCTGAGAATACCAGATACAACGACAACGGTCCCACAATAGAAGAGTTGCCTTCAGTGAAAGTGAAATTGCCCTCTGTTTATAGCATCTTTGGGAAAAATGGGAAAGACCTAATGGGTTCTGTTTGGCCACCTCCTGGGGCCTCTGCAGGTTTGTCCCCTAGACTTTGTTTCTAAACAGAAGTTTGCTACCAGTGCATAGTGGCTTTGACCTAAAAACAGACACTGAAAAACATTTCAGACCCATCCTTCTGGCTTCAGTTTTTTTTAAAAAGTGCAAAACTAATTATTTTGTGAAGTATGGAGTGAAAGGTTATCGTTCCATAATTAAAATTCATCACCTCTGAGGTGTGTGATGCCCAATGTACATGTAGAAATCTTGAATTTATTAGATCTAAGGGCTCAGTGCTCTGGATTGGTATTCAAGATTGTGTGATTGTTCGTTTTAAAACATTGCCCTGTTATTTTTAATGCAACCAGGAAGGGAATGTGCATATTCCAATTAAATAGGCATCTGTGCATACATGGCCCATAGTGGAACCAGCATCATAATGGCAGCTCATCCAGAGATGCTGAATTGATAGGCCACAGAGAAAGTGAAGCTGCTGAAGTCAGCCCTCCAAAATCCTTCACAGTCAGTCCTGAGGGAAACCTGATGCCCTGTTTTATACTCCAGTCACTGTTGTGAGATAGCTATGGTGCTGCAGATGCTTCCCACAGTGGGGGAAGGAGTTTTTTTGTCACCATAAATCATGGGCTGTCCACTAAGTTCACCACTCACCATGTGGGGAATAGCAAACTGTGTTGTGGCTAATACAGGAGTGGCCAGCCCACTGTTCTAGAGCTGCATGCGGCTTCTGGAGCCTTTCAATGCCGCTCCTCCTCAGAGCCACAAGCAGGGAGGGTCATCCACTTGGTGGGAGAAGTGCATGGCGGCCCTGGAGGTAACTCTAGTGAGTCGCCAGCATTGAATTAGAATGGTGGGCTAGGGGTGCCTGGCTCTTGAGGGGGAGAAGGGCATGTACTTAAATGGGGGCTAAGAGTGTCTGGCTCTGAGGGAAGGGAGAGCATTTATTTGGAATGTGTGAGGAGGTAATATACTGTGGTGAATATGTAAAGATGACAACCATAAGTGTGACAATCTTTGAATTCCAATTGGACACTGCTACTGTAAATAATCCACCTCTTCAAGTCTTCACTGCAGATGGTCAACTTTTAAGTGTACGCAACACCATAATATCTTCCTATTGTTGCCTCAGACATTTTGTCAAACTGGAAAGTGAGCCATGCTCTTTAATGTGTCTCTAAATTTAGGATTCAGCTATTTCTGTTTATTCCTTGAAAAGTGCTCTTTTGATAGCAAGGCTGGGAAATACCTGGCACATCATATAATAAAATGGGGAGGGTGATATATTGCCATACATTGTACTTATGAACAAGATAACTGCATATGAAGTGATGGGGATTGATTCCATGTGTTGTATTTGTGAATGAAATGATAGCTTATGTAATAGGGAGAGGGACGTGGCAAGAACTGTAGATTTACAGTATGACATATGGCTTGAAATAGACAAAAGTATTAAGAAGGAGTGTTTCAATTCAGCCTACCATTTGTCCCTGAATTGGTGTATTTATCTTTGTTATCTGAAATAAACTTTATATGATGTGATGCACTAATGATAATAACATTTGTTTATAAATAAGTCTTTATTTTTTAACATTAATTAGAAAAAATATAAAATTGTTGTCAGCCAGGCTACCTGCCATTAACATACCAAAACATCAGTTACAAACTGACTACAGAACTAACTAATAAAACAAAGTGGATAAACAAAACTTTGATCAATTAAATCAATGCCACAAGTAAACCTCTTCTGTTGCATGTTCTCTTGTATTTCTTTCCCTTCTTTCCACAGTTAGCATACACTTGGGCTGTGTCTACACTAGCATTGCACTTTCAAAAGATGCAGGCAAATAAGAGGAATTGAAAATGCAAATGAGGTGCAGATTTACATAGCTGATGCCTCATTTGCATGTTCTCCTTTCAAAAGATCTTTTGAAAGAAAAAAAAAACAGTGTAGTTGTGGCTCTTTTGAAAGTAAACCATTTTCAAAAGAACCTTATTTTGGATTTATCTTATTTGCATGCCTCTTTCAAAAGCGCAATGCTAGTGTAGACACAGCCTTGCTGTTGTTGCTATGGGGTGGATGCATTCCAGAGGGGAGGTATCTGCAAGAAAATGAAAGCATGTAGGGGGTTGAACAGGGGTGGAGGTATGCAGCAGGGATGGAGGATTACATGAAGCATATTTACCCTATCCAGCTGCAACTCCCGCTTCCATGGGCCATAAAACCATGGAATTGACCAAAGCATTCCTGTCTGTAGTACACAGTACTGTGAACGGAACTCTGTATATAGTTCAGGTTCAGGGCCTGCACTCTGATGGCTATAAGCATAAGCAGACTCTTGGAAAGGTCGTTCTGCTGGATGCTAGCTTCCTGCCTCAGTCAGTGCACCTGTTCCAGAAACTGCACTGAAACCCTCTCCTTGTACACTGAAATCCTCTAATAACAGAGAGATAGCCTTGTTAATCTGTATTCTAACTAAACAAACCAGCTGTTATGTAGCACTTGAAAGACCAGTTTGCCTTCCCTCTTGTCATGAACCCTCTTCCCGCTGCTACTGCACCTGCTTGTTGGTCCTGTCCAGAACATCCTTCATACATTCATTATGAAAAAGCATCTGTTTGAACTGCTCTGTGACTGTTTGGTATCATAAGCTGCTTCTGTGAGCCTCCACTGCTGAGTTGGAAGGGCCATCAGAAGGCAATGAAAGCAGAACTCAAACAATCCATTATTGTTTCAGTGCTTCAGAACAGGGTCAGAATATCTATAGGTAAATGTGCCTTTTGGAATCTCAAAGCCAAAAAATTATATTTTGGAAAACTGAGCTTCAGTATATTCTGAGAGGAACACAAGATTTCCCAGAAGCAGAATGATTTAAACTCAGTTAATCACAGTGGACAGACTACACAAACAATGGGAAATTACAATTTACTATTGCTTTTTGTTTAAACATTGCCGACTTGCTGTCCTTTGAGTGGGAGGAGAGCCATGGCTTGCTACACAGCGGCTCAGGTGTGAGACTCTCCCTCACATCCTCTGCAATAAAGCAGTAAAGTAGCACTTTAAAGACTAACAACATAATTTATTAGGCGATGAGCTTTCGTGGGACAGACCCACTTCTTCAGACCATAGCCATACCAGAACAGACTCAATATTTAAGGCACAGAGAACCAAAATTAGTAATCAAGGTGGACAGATCAGAAAAAAAATTATCAAGGTGAGCAAATCAGAGAGTGCGGGGGGAGTCAAGAATTAGATTAAGCCAAGTATGCAAAACAGCCCCTATAATGACCCAGAAAATTCGTATCCTGGTTCAAACCACAGGTTAATGTGTCAAATTTGAATACATTAACCTGTGGTTTGAACCAGGATGCGAATTTTCTGGATCATTATAGGGGCTCTTGTGCATACTTGGCTTAATCTAATTCTTGACCTCCCCCGCCCCGGCCCCTCTACTCTCTGATTTGCTCACCTTGATAATTTTTTTTCTGATTTGTCAACCTTGATTACTAATTTTGGTTCTCCATCCCTTAAATATTAAGTCTATTCTAGTATGGCTACGGTCTGAAGAAGTGGGTCTGTCCCACAAAAGCTCACCTAATAAATTATTTTGTTAGTCTTTAAAGTGCTACTTTACTGCTTTTTTGTTTTGATAGTATATAGACTAGCATGGCTTTCTCTCTGTTACTATCCTCTGCAATGAAGACTGAAACAAATAATTAATTTAGCTTCTCGACAGTGGCTTTGTCTTCCTTGAATGTTTCTTCAGCGCCTCTATCATCCAACAGCCACAGAAACAGATGGTCAGTCTTCCTGCTTCTGATGTACTTAAAAAAGTGGGTGTTACTTTTTAAGTCTTTCACCAGTTGCTCTTCGAAATCTTTTTTAGCTTGTATACAAATACTTTTAATCTCGACTTGCTGTAATTTATGCTCCTTTCCATTTTTCTTTATAGGATTTTACTTTCAATTTTTAAATGATGACGTTTTGCCTCTTTTACTCTGTTGTGTAGCCATGGTGGCACTTTCAGTCAGCTTATTGTTGTCCTCTTATACACTTAATTTGAAGCTCTGTTATGGTGGTTTTTAAAAGTTGAGCCCCATGCAGCTCTCAGGCATTTCACTTTGGTTAGTGGTAGTATTAGTAAGCCTCTTCCACTCCTACATCTTGAAACATGGGCAACCATTTGCCAGCATCGCCTTTCCTGGGTGTTCTTTTCCAATTCTAACCAGGTGTATCCCATCTTTTTAGCGTCTGCCTTGGGGTCTCTATGCTAAGCATTTCTTGGGTGCCCTCTTTTCCTTTTTCCTTGTGGGTTCCAACTTAAGGCTTGTCTTGTGATGTTGCTGGTTGGTTTTCTAAGGGTATGTCCAATCCATTGCCATCTTTTCTTCCTAATTTCCTCTTCAACAGGAAGTTGTAGAGTCAGTTGCCGCAGGTCTTGGTTGTTGACGGTGTATGGCCAGTGGATCCAGAGGATTTTATGGAGGCAGTTATTGATAAATGTCTGGATTTTTTTTTGATAGTCCTCTTTGTTGTTTTCCAAGTTTCGGCTCCATATATTAGGACTGATTTGACATTGGAGTTGAATAATCTGATCTTAGTCTGAGTTCTCATCTGCTTAGAATTTCAGATTATTTTCAAGAGAAGAAAAGCAGTTCTTGCTTTCCCAATCCTTGTTCTCTTATAAGCACTAATGCCCCCCTCTTTATCGATGATGCTGACCAGGTATGTGAAGACCTCAACTTCTCCTAGCAACCTGCTGCCAAGTATCACTGTCTCTGTGCTACAGGTGTTGATTTTTCAAGATCTTAGGTTTTCCCTTGTGGATGTTCAAGCCAACTGTAGCTGAGGAGTTGGCAAGATCTGATGTCTTCTCTTGCATTTGTTGGTGGCTGTGGGACAGAAGTGCCAGACTGTCAGTGAATTCCAGGTTGTCCAGCTGGGTCCACAGTGTCCACTGAATCCCATTTCTTTTTCCTGCTATTGTCATCTTCGTGACTGAGTCTATCACCAGAAGAAAGAGGAATGGTAAGAACAAGCAGGCTTGATGGACTCCGGTCTTCACTTCAAAGCTCCTTGTGAACTGTCCCCCATAGTAAACTTTGCAGGTCACTCCTTCATAAGAGTTCTTAATGAGGCTGACTAACTTGTTGCCAGAGCAGCTGCCAGAGGGTTTCCCTGCGTATGCTGTCAAAGCGTTATCATAGTTGATGAAGTTGATGGTGAATTCCTTTCTACAGATTGCTCCAATATGATTTGTAATGTTACAATCTGGTCAATGCATGACCTATTCTTTTGAAAGTCTGCTTGCTGGTCTTTCAGCTCTGGGTCCACTGTGTTTTTCATTCTTTCCAGGATGATACTGTTGTAGATCTTTCCTGGCACTGACAGAAGTGTGATTGCTGCATAGTTCTCACAGCTGCTTATAATGTCCATTTATCTAGCTTCCTCCTTTTAGTATAGCTCCCCTTTTGAACTTAAATGCTACTGTGGCATAGACAACACATGGGGCAGGGGGAGGGGCACAGCCTCAGAATAGCTCAAGTCTCACCTCTCCATCCTATCGGCAGTCCTCTCTCTTCTGGAAAGCAGGCACCTGCCTTTTGGGAAAGCAGCAGCCCTTCTATGCAGCTCCCACCTGTACCTCTACTTCTCTCCCAGACCAGTAACAGAGAGAAAGCCGTGCTAATCTATATACTATCAAAACAAAAAAGCAGTAAAGTAGCACTTTAAAGACTAACAGACCAGACCAGTGCAGCTCACTTGCTCAGCTGCTCTGCAGGGAGAGTCTCGACTGCACCACAGGATGGCAATCTAATAAGGCATGTGACCCCAAATAATCCCCTTTTCCCCTCCCTACCACATGTCAGTGTGTACTGAAGGGAACTCCTAAGGAATTTCCAAGAAGGATATTAAATTTAATTATGTTATGGTAGCTCTTATCAAGTAGTTCAGAGATGTTGAGAAAACGACTAGTGAATTAAGGCAAGGCACTTCTGAATTCTCGTCCTTGTTGCTGTGTTCTTAGACAAGTCAGCTACTTTGCTTCACTTCCTAACAATGGGCAAATCATTTTAAAAACTACTGAATTATTTGTTTGGAAATGTCAGTACATTTGTGAAATATATAATATGAGAATATATTTGTCAGTTCAGTTGATCAGTCTGACTGCCACAGTGAATGATTTTTAAAAGTATTCATTGATTAATTTTAAAATGGTAACAAATTTGTCAGATTATCTGATAAATAATATTCAACCACCTATTTGAAATTCCCCCTTATGAAATATGGCTGATGATCCTGACCTCCCTCATGAGGTGTTGTGAAGCCTGAGTAGCTAATGTATGAAAACTTTATGAGCACTACTTAGTATTATTTCTTCGTCTTTTTTCAGGATTACAGAACACAGCAATTCCAGTGTGATGGTCACCAATAAAATCCAATGAGTTTCCCACTTATGCTCCTCTGCTACCCAATTAAAATCTCTTTAAGCTTCTCACCTATAGTGGCTTTATCCTCAGACCAATGAGCAGCAGCTTTTAACCTCCTGCTGCATTTGTATTGTTACAAAAAATAATGGGAGAATTTGCACACATCTCTCATATTTCTTAGCTAAGAAGTGTCTCATGAGCCAATAGGGGACAACTAGTAATTAGCTAGTGACAGAATTGTCTGTAATTCTTCTCATTGATTGGTTTCCATTATTGCTTTTAAACAAATATTTGAGACAATTAAAATTCCTGTGCAAACTTGTATGTTGAAATTTTATTCAGCCTATGTAATACATATTCTTTAATTTGGCCCTTCTTAACTTTTTGTTGTATCATGCTTCCTAAATTTTGTGGAATCATTTAATAAAAGGAATATTTGATACAGGATGCCTGATTGCAAATAAGTGTAGGAAGTATAAAGTTTGAAACATTGGGCTGTTGATCTGAAAATCCTTGCGTGATTTGCAGCAGGTGCACGAGTATTTTGTGTTCTGATACAAGTGTGGATACATGCCTTCAATGGGCACAGTTAATGATAAGCACAAGGCTTTGTTCTCCTCACTTCCTGGTATTATCTTTTAAGTCCCCCTTCTTTGGAAAAGCACTTAGTAAAAGAGAGGAAGGCATAAAGAATGAATATATCAGGCTAAGTACACACTACCGCTTATATAGGTATACATTATGTTGCTCAGGGGTGCAAAAAAGCCACTTCCATGACCAACACAAGTTACACTGACGTTAGCACCACTGTGGACAGTGCTGTCAGTAAGAGAGCTTTTCACCTCAACACAGCTGTTGCCATTTGCACGCATCAGGTAATTAAACCGATTTAGAGTGTCAAAACAAAAAGCACTCAAGTAGCACTTCAAAGACTAGCAAAATAGTTTATTAGGTGAGCTTTCGTGGGACAGACCCACTTCTTCAGACCATAGCCAGAGCAGAACAGACTCAATATTTAGTCTGTTCTGGTCTGGCTATGGTCTGAAGAAGTGGGTCTGTCCCACGAAAGCTCACCTAATAAACTATTTTGCTAGTCTTTAAAGTGCTACTTGACTGCTTTTTGTTTTGATAGTGTATAGACTAGCACGGCTTCCTCTCTGTTACGATTTAGAGTGTGTGTACTAGCAGTACTATAGCAGGGCAGTTGCACTGATGCATAGGCTGAAGAGATACATCTTTGCTGAGTTTACATGGCTTTTCTCCTGTCTAGCCTACATGATTTACCTCTTTTACCTACACATCTTATGAGCTATGACTGGAACTTGTATGTATCTATTATAGGCTCAAAATTGCTCAGTTTTGTGTAGAAGGGGCAAGTGGCATGTCCTGCCCCTGACCATCCCTCTGCGTCCTGGGCCCGGACATACCCATGCCTGAACTCCTTAACTTTTGAGTTCAGTTGCTCCTGGCTGCATGCAGGGTGTCCCTGGGCAGCCAAGCTGGCATCCAGCCGGGCAAATGTGACCGCATTTTGCCACTTCCTAGCTGTCTCCTGTAGGACCTCCTGGTCCCACCACAGGCTGAGGAGGTCCAGAAGCTCTGACTTGGTCCAGGATGGGGACAATTTTTTTGTGAGCGGAGTGGGCTCCTGCTCCCCCTCTGAGGGCTCTGTAGGTGGCCCCTTGGACTCACATGGGGCTGGCTGGTGGCCATGGCTTTGCTCGTGGTTGCAGGGTTGGCCGTGAGGGCGTGCAGCAGGAGGCTTGTGCCTTTGCTGCTAGCATGCTCTCAACTTCCTGCTACAGGGTTTCTGGGTCCCTGCATCTTTAAACGTGGCTGGATGCAGGGAACATAAAGGTCTGCTGATGCTGGCCAGGGCATCTCTGCACACCAGCTGGCTGGTGCCATGGAGGCAGCCTCTTTTGAAAGAATGGCCTGCGGAGCATCTACACACATTTTTTTTCAGAAGTTTTTTGGAATAAGTTGCTTTTCCTGATCCGGGACTGGAAGTGCACCTCGAAAAAAAGCACCAAGTTTTTTCAATTTACTTTTTAAAGAACTCATTTTGTGTATTGACACTCTGTGGGATCTTTTGAAAGAGCCCCAGCTCTTCTGGAAGACCTTGCTAGTTTAGACACAGCCTGAGGGTCCTGGTTCCTAAAACCAAGTCAGATGGAATCGCCTGAGGAGGGAAGTGGGGTTGGGGCTTATAGTGTTGTGTAAACATACCCTTAAGAGATGGTAGGTAAATGATTTAAGGGTGAAGATAGCATTGTTCATGATTAGATTTGTCAAAGTAGGAAAAATGTCACTGATGCTGTGATCTTCCCATTTGTAGAACCCTACATGGATGTAAAAATGTGGCTCCATATCTGATTCACCACTGCTGGAAACAACATGCATCCAATCCGCAATCCGCTCCCCACCTTTTATGTGTATCTGCATCTGTATCTTGCAAGCAGCAAGCAGTTTAACAGTGCTTCACTTTGCAGGAGTGTCTGTGTGTGTGAGTATGTGTTCCAGGGATGCTTGTCTTGCTGTCCCACCAGAGGCTCCTACCGGGGAGCGAGACAAGGACCTTGCTCTGACTTTTGTCCTCTGCAGGAGCAACCCAACTCCACTCCTTGGTAGGCGCACCTGGTGGAGCAGAGCGGCACAAGCACCCTGCCCTGACCACCCTTCTCTGCATGTTTGCCCTGACCCTGATGTTCAGTAAGTGCAGAACAGGTTGGAGAGGGAAAAGCACCCTTGAAGAACCCTTTTGTAGTATCTGCATCTGCTCAAATGGCTGCAAAAATTAATTATGGATATCCATTGTATTGCAAGAGTGTTCTCCTTTGTCCATGACTTGTCTTTGAATTCATAACTCATCCTGCATTGGTAGTTCCTGTCTCTTCTGCCTGAGTCTAGCTTCCTGCTCTGTGTGCATGGGGCTGCAGCAGTGCTCAGGTCTGCCCCATGGGGAGCAAGAGGCAGCCAGGAAAATATGAATTAATTTCACTATGACCTTGTGCTCCAGGTCACAGACGCATTCACTTAGTTTTGTCCCATCTGACCTTCCCCAGAATGACTAAGAGGCAGGTCAGCCAAATCTGAGCTGTGCTGTGACCCCAGGCACTAGGTCACAATTGTGGGAGTGGGGAGCTCCGTGTACCAGGAAAGGAGCTGCTGCTACGGATTGAGTTCCGGCCAGGCTCGCCCTTCCAGTGACTCCTCCCATTTACACATTTTTATCAAAATCACAGAAGTGACTTGCACCATTTTTACTGTGACTGTTCTGTGATTTTCTTTTTAATTTAAAAATGCTGTGACAAATCTACAACCTTTCTCATATAATTAAGGCCTTACCAAATTCATGGCCATGAAAAAGGCATCACAGACCATGAAATGTGGCCTTTTGTATCTTTATACTATACAGATTTCACAGGAAAGACCAACATTTCTCAAATGGATGAGTGCTCCTGGCCCACAAAGAAGTTGTGGGGGGCTGGGGAGGGTGTTGGTCATGATGTTCCATTTTCACATCTGCACTTCCTTCAGAGCAAGGTGGTTGGAGACCACTGGCTGTTTGCTGGGTGCTTCAATATAGTCATACTTCTTGTAATAGGTACTAAATGTTGTTCACTTATCTTTTTCTTCGAAAGGATAAGTATGTTCTGTAGAAAAGAAATACAGTAAGTCTGAAGAAATGAATGAGGATCATGAGTTTCGGGAATTTTTTGGCAGCAGCAATTCTATGTTGGTTTAGCTCTTTGCCAGCCTCACAAATACTGCTAAAAGTATGCAAGTGTGCAGATTCAAAGCACTTTTCAATTTATAGTTTACAATATCCCTGGGAGGTAGCTAAGTACTATTTACCTATCTTATAGAAAGATGAAAAGAGGTACAGGAAGTTAAAAGTAGAGAGTGAGGCTCCAGTTCTCTAAACCAGGACAGAGTGCAGTGTCCCCCCACCAACCTGTCTAATGTAATCCAAACTGACAGAAATTTCGGTTATATTCACATGAGGAAAAAGAAAACTTTTGGCAGGTGTAAGAAAATGAGTATGTAGAATGTAAAAACCTTATTAATCGGTCCATACATTTGAACACATACAAGCGGGTCTGTCCCATAAAAGCTCATCACCGAATAAATCATTTTGTTAGTCTTTAAAGTGCTACATTTCTGCTGTTTTGTTTTGTTGGAGTACAGACTAACAAGACTACCTCTCTGTTAACACAAAAACAGTAAAATATTTCAACATTTTTAATGACATGGACGAGTCTGAGAACCAGCAGCTGCTTGTGCTGCGCCACTTACAAAACTTCACCCCGCCCAAGAGGGCTTGTCCCCCACTTTGTGCACTCCTGCTCTAAACTAATCCACAGAAGACCTTTGTGCCTATGCAGAGCTCCATTTACTTGAATGGCATTGCGTGGGGAGGCAGGGGTCTGTTCAGGTGCAGGTTTAAAGTCCAAATCAGTAGTTGTGAGTGGAAGAGAAATTTTGAGTCTTGACTCTGTCCAGTGCTTTACAATTTTGACTTATAATACTTCTTTCTGCCATTAAAACTGTCAATGTTTTGGACTTTCATACAAAAATATGCAGCTACACATAAAAAAGTGCATTAAATCAAGCCTGTCTAAGGGGGACAAAACCCTGGATCTCCAACCTCCCAGTTGTTTTCCCAAACCAGCTGACTATTGCACACACTCTACTAACATTCCCTCTAATTTTTTCCATCTGTGGACAGAATAAATTTTGTTATGTGCACCAAGGCACGTGCAGATGTACATCACCAGCTGAACATATAATGCCCACTTTGGGTGGCTGTGGGCGCTCTGCTAATCAGCTGGGTGGCACCTGAATCTCTTGTCGGCAGCCACGAAAGCACTCAGCTTACACGGAACACTTCTCTCTACCACTGTTCCGAAAATTCTGTAGTAGCTTTATATAAAAAGTGAACTTAGTTCAACATCAGAGACTGAAGATGTTCCACTTTAGAATAGGGGGACCATCTGTCCTGTTTTGGGCAGGACAGCCCCATATTTGGGGTGCCTTCCTGGCATCCTGTTTTATTTTAACAAAGAGGCTAACTGCCTTGTATTTGCAAGGCTGCTGGGAGCACAAAGGCCTTGCACCGCCTGGCTCCCGGGTCCCTGCAGCTTGGGGGAGCTGGAAGACTGACGAGCGCCGCTGTGCCTGACTCTGGGCTCTCTGCCGCTTGCAGGAGCCAGGTGCAGCAGTGTAGGTCAGTTTCCTGGCCCCCATGAGAGTCTGGGAGATGGGAACCAGGCAGCAGCTGGGACCTTGTGCTCCTGGCTCTCGTTGGCTTTCAGGAGCTGGGAAACTGACAGCGCCACTGTGCCTGGCTCTGGGCTCCCTGCCACTTGCTGGAGCAAGGTGCAGCCAGTTGCCAGGCGCTGCAGCACCAGGCAGCTTCCTGGCTCCTGCAAGTAGAGTGGAGCTGGGAAACTAAGCAGTGCTGATGCACTTGGCTCCAGTCTCCTGGCTGCTTGTAGGAGTTGGGAACTGGACTGGTGCATCTTCCTTTCCTCGCTCCCCATGGTTCCGAGAACGGAGAGGGTCATGAGCACATGCAGATCACTCAGGGGGTGCAGCTGACTCCAGTGCCTCAAGGCATGGGGCAGCTGGGAACCACAGCTGCCCCCTGCAGCTAGGGAGCACCCTAGTATTTAGCCTATGGGAATTTAGTCACCCTACTTTAGAACAGAAGCAATGGTCTCAAGTTGCAGTAGGGTAAGTCTAAAATGGATATTAAAAAAACTTTCTTCCATAGACGGGTAGTGAAGCATGTGAAAAGGTTACCTAGGGAGGTTACAGAATCTCCATCCTGAGAGGGCTTTTAAGGCCTAGATTGATAAAGCCTTGGATGATTTAGCTGGGGCTGCTCTCAGTGACCTCTTGAGATGTCTCTTATTAGTGATAGAAAAGGCCACTGTTCAAAATCTTTTTTTCCTACCTCAGGCATTGGACCCAGGTCTCTCACTGCCTTGGTGAACGTTTTAACCACTGGAATGAAAACTATTATCTCCTCCAGCCAGCTTTCTGAATGGCAGTTTATCACAGAAGTGATTCAGGCCCCACAGACAAGACAGGCACTCCACTAATACTTTCCGCTGGTTTGGGGTTTGTACTGGGGGGTCTTAGTTGGGAGACAGCCAGTGAAGCAACAACATGCATGTTCACAGGCTAAAATTTCAACATTAAGGGACATTTGTCCCTACAAATTGGAGTCACTTAGCCAATGGAGGCACCTACAGGATTTGGCAGCAGCTGAAGGGGCAGTTTTGTAGCCTACAGGGCAGTCTAACTCTGTGACTTAGGTGCCTAAGTACCTTTGTGGAATCTGGGCCCCCCAGAGGGAAGAAGCTGACCAGTTGCTGAGAGTTTTCTGGCTAGCTGGCAAAGCACAGGCCAAGGCCACCTTTTGCAGTTACGCTGAGGCCTCAGCGCCCGGGTGCAGGAGCATTTTGCACGCCCACTTCCCCCTTCCCAAAGGGGAGAGAAAGAGCCTATACCAGCTCCCCTCGTCCCCCAAAGGGAACAGCCGGTGCCAACCTCGGTAGCCACACAAGCCATTTGCTCTCTTCCTTCTTGGAGGGTTGTCGCGCCCGGGGGAGCCAAGGCTAGAGAGAAGGGTGACAGGCACCCGAAGGGTCGGGGCGGGTACAGAGGCAGCCGGCGGCCTGGCCCAGAGACCAAGGCAGGCCCCGCGCGCACAGGGGCCCCCTGGGGCCAGGGAGAATGCAGAGCCCGCGCAGGACCCACCCTGCCTCTGACGCGATCAGGCGGCGTCGCTCCCTCGGCTGGAGGCGCTTCCTGAATCGGCCCGAGGCGGCGTCCCGCGCCAGGCCCAGGCAGAGGCGAAGCGGTCCCGCTTGCCGGCCGGCGGCGGCGGCGGCTCCCGCGCAGTGATCGCGGCCGGCCTACTGTCCCGCTCCTCCAGCGCGCCGTGTTGGGACGCGGGTCTGGCGGAATGTATCGGGGACTCTCCTAGTGCCTCTGCCTCCTCCGAAGAGCCCGCTGCCCCCATGGACAAGCAGGGGCCCAGGGCCGCAGCGCGCGGAGATTTCTACTGGCTCCGCAAGTTCGTAGCGGGAGGTAAAGGCTCCTCTCCCACCGTCTCCGCGGGCAGAGGCTGGGCTGAGAGTTGAGGCACCCGACAGCCCATCGGGGGAGTCCCGAGAGGGGCTCTGCGGCACTGGACTTTGCTCTCTCCGCGGTGTGGCCAGCGAGCCCAGGATACAAACGGGACTTGAACCCCTATCGGCTGCGTTCTGGGTCCCAGGGGTCTCCTGGACACCGGGCGGGGGCGGGGAGCAGACAGACCCCGCAGGCAGCAAGCGAGTACGTTTGGCCCAGGAAAGCCGTGGTGTTTGTCGTGTGGGGGAAAAAATAAGCGGCGTTCATTTGAACCACCTCACAAACCGTGTGCTGTCCGGCCCCTGGTAGGGGAACCCTGGCTGCTGGGACGTTGAATGACTTGTTCAAGGTCACGAGGCAGAGCTAGGTGTAAACTCCAGGCCCTGCTCTATTTCACAGGCACCTCAGTTATCGTGCAACCTTCCAAAGCACTGCCAAAAATGCCAACTACTTGCTAGTGAAAATAGTTAACATATTAACATGAGTTTACCCTAAGGGCGTTAGCAACATCTAGTAGGGCTTCTTTTGGGGTGGCAAAAGAATATGTTCTAATAGTAACAGAGAGGAAGCCATGCTAGTCTGTACACTATCAAAACAAAAAGCAGTGAAGTAGCACTTTAAAGATTAGCAAAATAGTTTATTAGGTGAGCTTTCGTGGGACAGACCCACTTCAGATATTTTTCTTTCATAACTACTACCAAGCCAAAGAAATGAGATAAACTGCCTTTTAATGCCTTCCCTAGGATGATTAATAGATTTAAGGATTGTGAAAGTCTGTTTAGAAGCAGGACCCTGAAAGTTATTAAAAAATACCTTCTAAATATAAAAACATGAAGAAATTTCAGAGACAACATGGCTTTAGTAATGTCTCTTTTAAGCTTTCCCCCTTGAATACTGGATCTTTCTATAGACATTGTCAGGAGAATACAGAACTAAATAGTAGACTTTTTATTATTATCATTATTCCTTAAAATGAAAAGTGGCTTTTGAGGGGACAGTTACATCTTGTTTAATTCATACACAGCTCCTCACCTAATTATTATTATTTTGCTAGTTTTTAAAGCGCTACATGACTACTTTTTTGTTTTCCTATTATATACATTTCTGAATCAGAGAGGATCATTATTGAAGTTATAACCAGATGCTAAATGACAAAACAGCCTCATCATCATTTAGGAATTTTTCTTTTTTATGTAAATCAAATATATTGTAAGCGTAATTGCAACTTCTGAAAAATAAGGCTATTAAAAAAAAGAAAGGAAAAGGGGGAAAATATTAGAAAACACTCAGTAGAGAAAAGATAGACTTACTTCCCCAGACAGGTTGGTCCTCAGCTCTCAGCACTTTTTGTATAGTGTTAGGAGTATCTTTCTACTTAAGTTTCCCAGACTGCAGTCATCACTATAATATCTTAGTTTCTAATTGTTCTATATGTATCAAATATTACTGTTGAACCAGCACAAAGTTTAATCACAGAAAGAAAGCAGTCAGGATGACAGAGAAACTGAACTCTGTAAACCCTTTAAAAGAGTATGGGAAAGTTAAAATAATTTGCTATATTACTGAATGAGGTTGGGGTGGGGACATTCAACAGCTAAGAAGTAGTAACAGAGAGATAGCCATGTTAGTCTATATAAGAATGGCCTTTTAAAAAGGGTGAAGATTGATTTTACACGTTAAGATTTTTAGGATTTTAGAATAAATATCTTTTTCCTAATAATGCAAGTGTATTTGCTTTTTAAATATGTTAGTTCCTGAGGGGAAAACATTGTTCCATTTAAAAAAGAAAATACAGTGGCAAAATATTTAATTTAACTATTGACATGATTAACTGTCCCTTTTACTGTTGTTGTTGGTAAGGTATTGCAGGATGTTGTGCCAAAACAACCATTGCACCATTGGATCGAGTAAAGATTTTACTGCAAGCTCATAATCACCATTACAAACACCTAGGTAAGATGTCTACATTTTTGAAAATTCTAATTTTGTGCTATTTGGGAAAGTAGTGGCACTCACCCAAATAATTGCTGTGAACAAAAGTGATGATTTGTCAGACACCTGGTTTTTATGAGCAAAATGTCATTGTCTTGCTTGCTTAGGCAGGTTTGCACCCAGGCCACTGTAATTACTGCTGAGATTGTTTATCCCAGACAAATTTTCATTCAAAAATGTGTTTATAAACAACAGGATTTTGCAAACCTTATCCATATGTGTAACAACTCTTAGTGGAGCTATTCATGTGACTAAAAAGTGCAGTATTGGGCACATCATTTAATTTTTTTCTAAATTATTTTGTTTAAACTCCAAATTAACAAATTTTAAAATTATTGTACAGAAAAAGTTGTAACACTGCCCTCTTCTGCACATGATTGGAATCATTGCGTAGATAATGCCTGGATATTTTTGCACAATGTTTTTGAGTTACAGACACGAAGGAATGTATAATCTTGAATTTACTTCTACATGTAAAATACCAATTATAAAATCAAATTAACTTAGACAGTCAATAAATTTTGTTTAAAAATCACATTTGAGGAGGATAAATGCCAAGTTATAATACAGTATTGCAATTATTGTGCTTGTATTTAATTTGATGTACTGCACAATAAAGGAATGACTGGGACACTTGGCTGTGCAATAACAGAGTCATATAAATGCATATTTGAATATGAAATCTAACAGTCATCAGCTGAGATCTGGATGTTTGAGTCTAATATTCTTTTTATCCTCTTCCTTTTTTTAGAATGTGCAGTTATCAGTTTATACATCCAAATCAAATTTCACCCTAGTGTGGACGTGTGATTGATTCTTGAGTATCAGGAATTATTTACAGTTGAATTGAATGCACATTCTAATTAAACATTCAGGGGGGAAAAAAAGCCACCCTGCAGAGAGGGGTAAATAAGGTTAGATAGATAGATATAGAGGAGAACACGGTACATAGGTCCAATTAGCCAAATCCCATGTTTAATATTTATACTGTCTCTTAATGTATGAAGTTCAAGATATGTAAACCACATTACATGTATCTTTTAAAATAAAAAAATTTCAAATGGTTATTTTTTGAGGGTGAGGAAGGAAATTCCGACTATGTCAAAAGCAGTGCATTTTTTGTGATGGTACTTACCGGTACTGAGTATCCTCACCTCAGCAGCCCCACTTAAGGATCCGGGGTGGAGGCTGGGGGAACCGGATGAGTACCAGCTCCTGTTTTGGTTTTTTTTTGGTTTTTTTTTTTTTTTTAAAACAAAAAAGGCACTGGTCAAAAGTATTTGTTCTCACGAAAGTTGTAGCAAAGTATGAATTTCTAAAATATGAAACAGTTTTGTGAACAGGAAGAATAATTCCCTTGATGTGTGAAAAATGTCATGCTTTTCGTTTGAATCGCTAAACAAAATTTTAGATTTTAAAAATCACATTTGGGAAGAGGACAAAGATAAAAGATTTCAATGCAGTGAGTAAATATTTGTTAAAGTCAGTATTAAAAATTTCATCTGAATATGAAAAAGTTGACATATTCCTTTGCAAGTTATGTTTACACCTAACAGAAGAGATGGGTGAAAATATTTAGTTTTTGAAATTTGTTCAAATTTCATAGCAACTGTTTATAAAAGAGTGGCTTATAAATATCCTCTTAACTGGGAATTGGGAAGACTAGGTATAGTTCCTGGCTCTGCCACAGTTTCACTATACAGTCTTGGGTCAGAGATTTCTCCGTAATTCAGTTCCCTATCTGTAGAAGTGGGGAAATGAGGCTTCCTTTTCACAATACCGCTCTTGTTTAATAAATTCATTAATGTAAGTTAGGTGTTTATATACCAGTGATGGTGATTTCATATTGAAGTCTTTGCAGAGTTGTTTTCTATTTAAACTTTGTAGTCAGTTGTTTATTCCCTGTTTGTGTTTTACACAGCAGCAGTGGAAAAAATGTAAGTTTTTAAAAGTAGGAAAATGATTGTAAAACCATAAATACGGACAGACTCAGAGGCAAATGTAGTAAATTAGTAATAGACTAGAGTTAAAGTTATTGATGTTCTTTTTAACTCGTGCACTTTTAGGCTATGGTTACGCTGAGGTTTCTACTTTGGGATACAAGTGTACCCTGAAATAGAAACCCTGCAGCCAAACACCTCGTTGTGTGAGGGGTGGTGGGAAGTTCAAAATAGGCACTTACTTTGAATTTCAGTGCCATGTCACCCGCACTGAGTTCAGAATAAATTACGTCAAAATAACTTATGCAATGCACAGTGCAAATTGCATAAATTATTTCCAGATTGGGCTTCCATGTAGCTCTAGCCTTACTGTCCAGTTTTACAGTATTTCTCTGGAAGGATGGTATTACATGGAATAGGTCTCCCTCCTACTGGGTCACATTTCCTCAATTAATGGGGCATCATGGATTCATTAGGAGTTTCTACAGCAGCTGAGTGTTTAGAAGTCTGGTAGAAATAGGCCCAAACCTTCCTCCCTTTGACTGCGTTTATGCATTGAAAGATAGTTTTCTGCCCTCCACGCTTACAATGAAAGCCACGTGAGATGGCCTTAGTTATATGGATACTGTTTTATTGTCAGTAATACCTGCTTGAATATTTTTTCATTGCAACTCTGTTAAATATCTTTTTTTGTATTGATGACAGGAGTGTTTTCTACATTGTATGCTGTTCCAAAAAAGGAGGGCTACCTTGGGTTTTATAAAGGAAACGGGGCAATGATGATTAGAATATTTCCATATGGTGCAATTCAGTTTACGGCATTTGACAAGTATAAAAAGGTAGCTTGATTTATTTTGTTTCCTTTTATGGCTAGAGTGAATATAGTTTTAAAATGATAAAATAACAGTAAAATTATGACACTAACTAGCTCCCTCTTTTTCACATTGGTCTAAATTATTCATTAATTTATTCTTTTATAAAGGGGAACAAAAGCGAGAATATTTCCATTTTGATGTGAGGAAAAACTGTTCAAAATTTTAGTTTACTCTATTTGTCTTGTTAAGAAAAAACTGAAATATTTTAAAACATGAAACATTCTTGAACCTGTTACTGGCCATTGTGCTGGAAAGGGGCCCCTCCTGTAAAAAATGTAGTGACTCCATATAAAATGAGACCTCTCTTTGTTCTCTTTAGTACTGGATAGGAAGGTTTATTACTTTATACAGTAAACTCTTTCATATCTGGCAGCCCGGGGACTGGGAGGTTGCCTCATATTAAAATATTCTGGATAATAGAGAGGTATACCTAGCAATGCATAACACTTCAGAAAAACAAGATATTAGATATTAAGAAACAAAAATATATGCAGAGTACTTTATTTACCAACAGCAGTAGTATTGTACACAATAAACTTATAAGCTCTGTCTACGCTACCTTCACCTTTCAAAAGGGGAATGCAAATGAGGGAGTTTGAAAATGCAAATAAAGCACTGATTTACAAATCTCGTGCTTCAATTGCATACTCTCGCGCGATCATGTTTTTGGAAGAGACTTTTTTTTTAAAGCAAAAACAGCCATGAAGATTGGGTTCTTTCAAAAATAAACCCCGTTTTCTAAAGATCCCTTCTACCTGAAACAAAATAGGAAGGAGCATTCTTTCTAAAATGGGGTTTATTTTCGAAGGAACCCCATCTATGTGGCTGTTTTTGATTTCAAAAAAGTCTCTTCCAAAAATGTGATTGTGTGATATTATGCAAATGAAGCCTAAGATATGTAAATCAGTGGTTGATTTGCATTTTTGATCTCCCTCATTTGCATTCCCCTTTTGAAAAGGTAATGTAGTGTAGAGGCAGCCCTTCTGCATTTGCTGTATTCATTTGTGTTTACTTTCACTTTACTGTACCTACAGAAAATGTAACTAAAATTTACTTATGGTTAAAATGTCAGTTATTTGAGAGTTTTGGATGAGAGAATGCTAGATATGAAAGAGTTTACTGTAAATCAGATAGTTCATTTACATTTAAAATATTTTCTGTCAGGGCTTGTGAGGCCTTTGTTTGACCTGCACCATGTCATGAGGTGTAAAAAATTGGATCTGCAAGATAAAATTCAGTGTTTCAGGATCCTTTGGGATCTGTGAATTTCTTTCCAATGTAGTGCATTTACTCCCCCTATAATAGTGGATCTTAGATATTAGTATGTGTCTAAGTAAGTGTTGTTTATAGTGAGTCAAATTGTGCCTTTACTATTGAAAAGTAAGGCTTCAAGGTTTATATCCAACTTGCATTGAAGCCAGTGGAATAACTCCAGTTGATTTCAGTGGGAGTTGAGTTGGTCCCTGAAAGTAGCTGTGAGAGCTTCCTTCTTAAAGGAGCAAATTCCACATGGCAGACTATTTGGGGGGAGGAACTTATTGTAGCCATTTTCAAATATTTAAATATTAATTTTTCCATTGAAACTGCATATTTTCTCTCTGGTAGCTGTGAATAGTTTAGGAGAATTTTAAGTGTCCAGTCTTCTGAGTCCAACACATTTTTAAAAATATTTGTATTTTATGTTGCAAATTTTATGACAGTATCTGCAATATTTCATGGCAGGAGGGCTTAAAGATGCCAGACACCAGAGGCCAAATTAAGAGGTTTTTCTTCTTTTATATTATATTCCTCCTCAGATAAATTCCTGTTGATTTATAATAACTTGAAAATGGAGTGTAGGTCTTGAGAGTAGACCCTAAACTTAGTTTCAGAATCTGAAAATTCTGCTCTTGTTGGTTGCAAGACAGTTAATTATCAACAGTTAATTTCTTATTAGGAATATAATTGTCACACAATACTAGATTATGCCAGTAGTCCACTTCGTTTAGAATCCTTTGTCTGTGAACGTTAATAAATTGTTTACAGGAAGGGGTAAGAAGTTCTCTAGTGCGAAGATATGAAGTAATCTGCCTAAGAGGGTAGTTTCTTCTTAACCCTCATCATTTGTGTGGCTTATGCCCACATAGACGAGGATTTATATCCCTTTCAAGATTCTTATTGTTTCTTTTAATCATTATTAATATAGCATGGGATGTTCTTGCTTACATACATTTCCAGTCTGTTTTTCAGTCCTGCTAAGCATTTGGCTTCAATGAACACTTGAAGCAATGAGTTTCACAGGTGAAGTTTGTGGTCTGTGGGAAAATTATCTCTGTTTCTCAAATTTAATTTGGTTCCTTTTCAATTTTACTGAAAATCTCTTTGCTCTGTGTTAGGAGGGTGTCTCATCTTTAATAGGAAAGTCAAATTTTTTCAGTCTTACCAGTCTACATTTGCTGATTTATAAAAAATATTTTCAGTACTGTGGTATAGCTAACAAATGAGGAATATTAAAAGATTACCGAGAAGTGCTCCAATTTTGAACAGAAATTCAACGTTGTGGTTTTCATTTGTAATGTCATATAGTTGCTAATACACACCTTGAAATAGTAAGTATATTTGTGGTAATGTCTGATATAATTTCTTATCATATATCATGTGACTTATTACTGTTATAAAACTTTTATACTTTGTAGCTAATAAAGGAGGAGCTTGGGATTTTTGGACATGTGCATAACTTACTTGCTGGATCCATGGCAGGTACATATTTATTTTCACTTTCAAACACCATCTATTTTAAAAGGTAATGGGGTTGGGGCTTAAGTAATGTTTCTGGAAATAAAATTTCATTTGAAATCCATATACAAAAAAGGCCTACCAAAAGACCTGATATGATTAATATTTCCATTGGAAAATTTGTTTTAATTAAAACAATACTTTAAAGATAAAGAATTTAGAATCTTAAATTTTGGTTATGTTAACTCTTGTAAAAACGATATTTTAAAACCTAAGATCTTTAGAAATGTTTGTCCAAATATTTTATAATGACCTGAAAATTATTTTTAATCAAATAAACAGTGCTCAGCATGAAAGTGAGAAAAGCTAAATGAATTTTCATGTCCAAGCTGAGAAAAAAAATAGTGTTTTTAAAAACTCATTACCTTTTAAAAATGTAAGGTAGTTCACTGACATTTATTAAATACGTTTCTTAATTTTCTTGACTTATTTCTGCTTTGGTATGTATAATTAAATATGTTTTTTGAGATAAGAGAGAATTATATATGGTCTGCCATGTTTGTCAAATGAACAAAGTTTACAAGGTGAAGGAAAATAAAAATGGACATCTGTTCTGCATTTCTAGTACGCATGTATGAAGCACCTGCTATTATTACAGTACAAAAACTGTACTCTTATGGGGTTCCCTTGTAAATGTTGTTGTGTAGCACTGAAATTTTATTGCCTGAGTTTACAGCAGTAAAAAAACAGTATTGTACATATACAGTATAGAAAACATTAATTTGCAGTGCAGCATTGGCTCCCCAGCCTGGGTATCATAAATTCATGTTCTGTTATGCATGCAGAAAAATGTTGGAAATCAACATGAAATGGAGAGGAGATTAAAGGAGCTTGGCTTAATTAGTCTAACAATAAGAAAGATGAAAAGGAATATGATTGTTCTCTATCTGTAAAGACCTTAAGGAGCATAAAACAAAGAGGGAGAATTGCTTAAATTAAAGAAAAATGTGAGCACAAGAAAAATTAATTTAAACTGGCCACAAATAAACTTTCTCTAGAAATTAGAAGATGGTTTCTAACCATTAGAGCCGTAAGTGTCTGGAATAGCCTCCTAATAATACAGTGGTGACAGATCCAATATATTTTAAGATAGACCTAGATAAATTTATGAGTAGGATTGTGTGAGGGGGTTGTGTACAGAGTGGGGAGGTGGAGCAGAAGGCTAGGCTTTCTGGCTCAGGGGTCAGCTCCTGATCTTATCTCTTATGTTCCTAAATCATATATTTCTTGTGTCTACACATAAAAGCAGATTGAAAGAGCAATCCACTCTGTCAACAGAGAGCAGCCAGACTGCCCAGCCTTCTCTCTACAGAATCGCTGACCTGAAACTATTCAAACAGGGCTGCCTAGTGAACTTGAATCCCTGTCTGTCAGCAAAAGGGCCCTAGAGCATCTACATTGCTGTTTTGTTTACAGGGCACTGTCGAGGGAGGCAGTGTACCTGAGTGGGGAGAGAGAGAACGCTGCCAGCAGGTGTGCCAGGTTTTGTCAACAAACCACATTTTGCACGTAGATGCTCCATGTTTTTTCCCAACAAAAGCCCAGTTATGCTAGGAAAAACCTCTTATATAGATGTGGCCCAGGATTTCAGCTTCACTTGAAGGGGTCATACAAAAATTTTGTCTTCCCAATGTTTTGATTTTGATTTTTCCCTTTCCCCTAATGCATCAAAGCTGGAGATGGGATACTCAATGAGGTGGGCTGGTGCTCTGAGATGGTATAGAGTCATAGTTTTCAAACTTCATTGCACTGCGATCCCCCTTTGACAACAAAAGTTACTCCGTAACCCTAGGGGGGCCAAAGCCTGAGCACCCTCAAGCCCTACCATCCCAGGCAGAGAGCCTGCATGTAACCTCAGCTCCCTCATCTAGGGCTCAAGCCCTCTGGCTCTGACTGCAGGCAGAGGAGCTCAGGCTTTGACCCTGGACCACAGCAAGTCTAACTACATCCCTGGTGACTCCATTGAAAAGGGGTTATGACCCACTTTGGGGTCCCAACCCACAGTATGAGAATTTCTTGTATAGAGAATCCTTCGTTTTAGATGCCTGGCTGATGGGTACTGCTCATACGCTTAGGTTCAGAGTGATCACCATTTAGAGGTCAGAAAGGAATTTTCCATCAGGTCAGATTAACTTGGATATTAATTTTTTTTGCCTTCCTCTGCAGCATGAAGGGTGTGAGATTGCTTGCTAGATCATCTGGGTATGTCTCACCAAATCAGTTTCCTGCCATTGCTGGGACCTTGGTCACTTCACATTTTGGCTCCTCTTATTCTCTGTCTCACAGAATAGTTTAGTTTCATGAGAGTAGTAATACTTCAATCTAATGTAGGTTATTGGAGGCCTGTGGTGTGTAGGAGGTCAGACTAGATCGTAGTCTACAACCTGTGCCTCCAGAGCCACATGTGGTGCCTTAAGGACTTCTCTGTGGCTCCCAAAACTATAATCGCAGCATAAAAAAAATCCCCTCCTGATTACTATTTTCAATAAACAGTGAAAGTCTAAAACCCCGCAATGAACAATTCCCCCTTTAATATGCACAGTGCATTGTGGGATATGATACTGTATCTGTGTTTTCATCATGTTGCTAATTAAGTCTTGATTTTGAAAAGGAAAAGGAAGGCTGTGGCATTTCTGTTGTGATGGGCAGCACTCATTTTCAGAAAGAAAACAGAAATTAAACAGGAAGTAAAATTGGCATTAAGGGAGTTCAGGAGTGAAAGTCTGGAAGACAGTGGTATAAACACATACATGTACAGTGTGAGGAAATAGAATATGTAAAAAGTTTGTGAACATGTGAAATAGAATATGTAAAAAGTTTGTGAACGTTAAACCGTGTATCACGTAACAACTGTGTTTGTGCTGTTCTTAAAATGGGTTACAAAAAGTACGGTTTGACATTATTTATCAAGGACCCATCTTGTAGTCACATGTATTGAAGCTCTTGAACTACTGAGTTTTCACCTAATTTAAAAAAAAAAAAGGCTCTTCTTGCTGTATTGGTTGCCACCTCCTGGTCCCTTCTGGTTTAAAGCTCTTATGACTCTGAAATGAATGGGTTCTTTGGACCTTCATATTGTTGATTGACTTATATGGTGCTTTGGAATAGCGTCATGGAACCCTACTGGTCATGTTCAGTTTTCTGTCCTTTCTTAAAAAAAAAATCAGTCTGAGTTCTAACAGCTACTATGGTATTAGAAGAAAGAACAGTTGCAAGCTCTGAGTAAAATATGAGGCATGCATTTGTTTTTTTCCAATCAATCCAAAACAGCTAAGGAAGATGGGGAAGGTAAAAATTAGTTCTTATTCCTACTTTTATATGAAGCAGGCTTAACATTCATCAGCATTTTCTACATAGTTATTAAATGGCATTAAATAAGTACGTTTTCTTTTTTTAAAAAAGACAATTGATTTCTGACACTACTGGCTTTAATTAACTTGAAAAGAACCTCATGACATAAAGATTCTTCTCTTTCTCTTCACAAACTGAGCACATAAAAAAAAAAGAAGAGAGGAAAAGACAGGACCTATAAAATCTTAAAAGCTAGCACAGTTTGTTTGGCAAGACTTAAAGAACTTGGCTACTTTTATACAGTGTGAAGTAGAATAAAAGTTTATCTTTCCTGCCCTACACTTAAGGAAAACATGTTATCAAAAGCTTATTCCTTAGTATAGCTCTAGCTGGTCTTTGGAATGTTGCTAGTCCTCGTATAGATTAAGCTATTGCAGCTGCCACCATTTGAAGCACAGTTTTATTTAGACTACAGTTGCACCTTGAGACTAATTGACTATTATGTTTAATATTGTACAGATACAGAAGAAGAGCAGTCCCTTCCACAAAGAACCTAAAATCTAAATGGAGCAGATAGACTGAATAGTGTTTTTCAACCGGGGTGTGTAGTGGTCTTCCTGGGAGTACATCAACTCCTAGATATATGCCTATTTTATAAGAGGTTACACAAAAAGCACTAGCAAAGGCAGTACAATGTAAAACTTCATATGGAAAAAACGTGAAAGTAATTTTTCAGTAATAGTGTGCTGTGACACTCTTGTGTCTTTTATCTGATTTTATAAACAAGTAGTTTAAGTGAGGTGAAACTAGGTGGTATGCAAGACAAATCAGACTCCAGAAAGGGGTACCGTAGCCTGGAAAGGTTGAGAACCACTGCAGTAAGTGAGGAGCAGGAAGAAACATAACACATGGGCAGGGGAAAAGGAAGGGTTGAGCATTGAAGTGAAAATGGCAAAGGATTGTAGGAGAAGGGAAAGATGAGAGGTGTGATCATGGAAAACAGTGAAGTAAGGCTGAAGTGAAATGACTGAAAGTCTGGAAGGGAGTTGGAGTAAATCGCTATTTAGCACAGGGGAGAGAAAGTACCGAGCCAAGAGTCAAACAAAATTAATGTCCAAGAGTGCCAGGTGCAACCCATTTACTCCTGCTGGCTTGAGTCTCTAGTTGGCTGGGGCTGGGAGGGGAAAGGCATGGTGCTTCATGTGGCCTGGTACCTTCAGAGAAGGTAATTCTTAATGCGCCTCTTGTCCATTGTGATGCAGCTGCATGTGTTGTAACTGCTTCTGTTAAGTTGTGTTTTAAACACCAGAGCTGTGGTAGTTCTGTCTAGCTAGAGTTCACAACATTGTTAATGTCAATGGAACTCAATAAGTGTTAGTGGTGGGAAATGCTTGAACATCTTTCCTAATATATGCAGGTCAAAGTTATCCCTCTGCAATCAGAAGAACAGTAGTGAGGATGGGGGAAGTATGAGTGAATGCAAGCAAAAAATCCATTGTAATGCATATATCTAGAGAGGCCAGGTTAAAGTTACTGTGGAGACTTCAACTGTGAATTTCCTGACTCTTTTGTGATTCAGATTTCAGCCGTAACACTTAATTAAGAGAGAATTGTTTTATCATTTCTTTTAAGAAAAGAGAGAATAGGGTGAGAGGATAGACAACGTGAGGAAGAAATAGAGAATTGTTTAGGGAAAAACAAAGAACCCCCTGCACACATACTGCCTACAAGAAAGGTTTTTGAAAACAAAGACATTTGAATTCTCCAAATGTAAAAACAACTATACTGAAGCACAGGAGAAGGTGTTTCCCTCTACATTTGATAAACTGTTTTTGGCTGTTTTTAGTTTTCGGAATAACTCATGTGGTATCATGTTGATCTGAAGAAGTGGGTCTGTCCCACGAAAGCTCATCACCTAATAAATTATTTTGTTAGTCTTTAAAATGCTACGACTGCTTTTTTGTTTTGATAGAATACAGACTAACACAGCTAACTCTCTGTCACAATTCATCATGTAGTATAAGAGTAAGTATAAGACATTTTAGCCCATCAGCTAATTTACAAAAAAAAGACCAAAAGTAAGCATTTAGAGTGAAAGTACCATCTCAGTATTAACAATAGCATCCCTATCATACTAGGATATAGGTACAGTGCAAATCGAACAATATAGCTAACTCTTTGAGATATAAGCAATTTAATTATATTTTATAGCTCTAGAAACAGAGGAATTCCCTAAAACTTTCCTGGGTTAGCAAAGCTTCTTGGCCTGCTTGGCAGGTGTGCTTTGATTTAGCAGTTTTCTCATATGTGCTGACTGCAGTGAAAGAGATTAAAAAATTGCACTTATCTCACCGGATATTTTTTTCCTCCTTTTTCGTAATTGAATCTTACTTTGTAAGAAAAAGTTTTGCTCTCTGGATGGCAAATATATCCTTGAATTTTGTTAGGCTTGTACTAAGGAATTTAGTACACCTAGTTAGTGTATACATTGTCTTGTTTTCAAGGGTCCAAACCTTCAAATCCATTATGGTAAAATATTTGGTTTGCTGACCTTGTGCCCTCTGAAAACAAATGGACACTCCACTCGACTTCTAGTGGACTCTGCTTCGACTGAGGGGGTTGAAACATGGACAGTTGATACTTAAAATTCATCAGTATAGCCTCCTTTTCCATTCTAACAAGGTTCTGTAAGGGTATGTTTGAGTTTAAAAACTTCAGTACAATGAGCCTACCTCTTTTTTGGATGCTTTTTACTCTATCTGCTTAGTATATTGGACGGTAGTTGTAGGATGCAGTAGAAAAGAAGATTTTGTGTTTTGCATAATTGTGTTTATTTAATCTTCCTTTTCTTCCACTTTTTGTCCCTTACATTGTTTTTTTTTTTTCCTGTTACATTCTAAAAGTTGCTTGAATGTGTGTAGGTGGATGCAGGAAAGAATTTCAAAATTATATTATTACGTACCCTTATGTTAATGTAGTCTTCTTTGCTTCCTGGGTTATAGATGTGTTTTAAAAAAATGGTAAGGGAACAGAAGTGAAAACTGCATCAATCTTGGGTATTTGTAAATGGTTTTAATTTTCCCTTCATGTGATTGTAAACAGTTCATGGATTACTGTCTACTTCATAGCTTAGGGGTAGAATAAAGCTAATTATTTCGATGATAATGTTAGTGAGAACTCTCACTGTTTTGATCTTTGTTCTATTTATGTTTTGCCCCTAAAATGGCAACATCTCAGCCTCAAGGTGCATTTGTAGCCCCATGATGGTAGGTCTTCAGATTTCTGCTGACCATGTAACATTATCTTATGGTGTCTAACCAAATTAAAAATACATTCACAATAATTTGTCATTCAGCTAACAATAGATAGAATGGTTTAAAAAACTAATTAAATATCAGCATAAATAAACTATTATTGTTAGCCTTACTGTAAGTTTTCATTTTTAGAATACTATCTCTGTTCAGATACAATTACTGTTTATTTATGAGAGTATACTTAAATGATATTGCCTTTTTTTCTAACATCACTTTTTGGAAATTAAATGTATAAATTTGCACTGTTCTCTCATTTAACATTTGAATATTTAAATATGGCAGGATTAGGTCCTATGTCCCTGATTTACAAAGATGTACTCACTAGAACATGAGTGTCCAACCTTTTGGCTTGCCTGGGCCGCATTGAGTGAAGAGGAATTGTCTTGGGCCACATATAAAATAGATAATATAGTTAATGTATATAAATCACATAATAATGTTAAAAGTTTACGATCTTGTGTGGCCGCATTACTAGCTGTCCAGGGCCATGGGTTGGACACGCCTGCACTAGAATAACTGCATGCACTGATTGCAATTAGGGTAGTCATATGAGTGCAGTTAGTAACATGAGCCATTGTAGGATTGAGGTGTACAAGTTGGACCTCCCTAGTCTGGCAATCTCGGGACCTGATTTGGCCCAATCCAGTGAGTTTGCAGGGCTAAGAATGGTCGACACCAACCTCTGTGCTGCCAGTCTCCTGGCTCTCCCCGCAACCGCTGGGCTCCCCTGCTGGCCACTGGCCCCTGCTCCCAAGCTCCCTCCCTGCCAGTGGCCCCCCTGCCACCCACCCAGCCAAGCTCCTGGTGCTGCTGCCACTGGCCTAGCAGGGCTCCTGACCTCACTCTCAACTCCTGGCTCTCCTGATACTGGACTCCCAGCTGGCCCCTACTTCCAGCTGCCACAGCTCTCTGGTTCAGGGACATCCTTGGCCTTGCTGGACCACAGATGTTTCCATACCAGAGAGTCTGGATTAGAGAAGTTGAACCTGTCGTGACAGTACTCCTGTTAATGTTGTTGGATACAATGGATACAATTACTGCCTACATGCAGGGCTGAGTTTAGTTCTCTTAGCCCTTAATTAAATGTAGACTTTTAAATTTCACTTTTAAATAGTTGTATATACTTTTATATATTAACTTTTGCCTTGAAAGGATCTTATGTTATTTAAAACTCTCTAAGAAAACTCAAGGTATGCAATGGTGTTATTTCTTTAAATAGGTATAACAGCAGTCCTTTGTACTTACCCTCTTGATATGGTTAGAGCACGTCTGGCATTCCAAATAAAAGGGGAGCACAAGTACACAGGAATTATTCATGAATTCAAGACTATTTACACAAAGGTATTTCATTTTCTCCTTCCATACTTGTTAAAGAAAAATGTTGCTTATATTTTTAATGCTATCCAACACTGTTTACTGACCTGATGGAAACTGAGTTTGTCTTCAAGTATGTATGTAGCACACTATCATTTTAAAAAAGTGTCCATACAATTGGAGGGCCGCTCAAGCGAGTGGAAATGTCAGAGGACAACAAATTGGGGAAAAACAATGGATTAGCAGTGAGAACTGTCCAAGTGTGCTGTGAAATTTTGTCAATTTCCCCTTGCTGTGGCTCTTCGCAGAGCCACTTAGTGGGGAGGGGGAGGAATTGATGACCTTGTGCTAGCTGAGCCTGAATCCCAGCTGGCACAGAGTTTGTCAACACCCCTCTCTCCCCCCAGCAGCGGCTCTTTGCAGAGCCACAGTGAGGGGAAATGCTGGCCCCGCATGACCTTGTTCGTACCGAGAGACAGCTGAATGCAGCTTCCAGGCATGAGTGAGCAGGTGGATAGTGCAGCCCCACTCCCTGCTGTAGTGACAGAGAGATAGCTGTGTTAGTCTGTACTCTATCAAAACAAACAAGCAGTCATGTATTTAGTCTTTAAAGTGCTACTTGACTGCTTTTTCCCTGCTGTAGGAATGGGGAGGGAGGGCAGGAACCTCTTGGAGCTGGGATATGGTTTAAATGCCTTGTCCTGGCTCCAACGGGCTGGTGGGGAGAGGAGCCTGCTTTCAGTGGTTACTCGTGTACTCGACCTCCCTAGCATGGCATCGAGCAGATTTTGAAAAATGTCTCTGTGCCCGCTGTGTAAGATGGTGTATTCTGTGATGGGTTTGAAACATTAATACATTTGGTCCTTATTTAGTTTGTTGTATGCACTATGTTGCAAACCTCTCTAAGACTGTTACCATAGTAAATGTAAGTAAACATGACTTCTATGAGCAATTGATTCATGTGAAAAAAGTGAGTGTGCTGTGGAGTTGTTTTTTGTTTCATTGAAGTGTGCCATGTTATTGAAAAGGTTGGGAACCACTGGTTTATATGGTTGAGGTTTTTCCCACAGAGAATAATGTTTATAATTGGGGTCGGAGGATGGGAAGCTAATACACTTACTCTCATGTATTGCAAATAATCCCCCCACCTTTTCATCTTGGGTGTAGGAGGCAGATGGGCTTCCCCCTAAGCGTCTTCTCCTGGCTGCTAAACTGACACTTTATAGTACCAACTCTCATCATCTGAGGAAGAGGAAGTTGAGGTTAATATTAATACCTCATTGTCTGGCTAGCACTATCATACAAATGATGTCTTATCAATAAAACAGTTCTATAATAATGTAATGATTTGCACTTCTATTTGCCATGACTTTGTATTTTTATTTTTCCTTCAAAAGGAAGGAGGTTTCCTTGGATTTTACAGAGGACTGATGCCTACACTTGTAGGAATGGCTCCTTATGCAGGTATGTTAAAAATGTTGTTTCCAGTGTTGTACACATCTCACAGTTGCACAGGTTGAACCTCTCTAATCTGGCACTCTCTCTTCTGGCAACATCTGTAATCTGGAATTATTTTAATTAACCAGACGACCAGTTATCATGGGAGTGGTCAAGTTTCCCATGGTCCCATAAAGTTTGTTTACAGCCACCAGTTCTGGTTCTCAGTGTTCCGTGCAGTTGTTTAGCTGGAATTTGCCCTTAAATGTCTTCTAGGAGCTCAGTAAGCAATGCATGTATTGGTAATGCAGCTAGACAATATTGACATCCCACGATCCAGCAAATTCTCTCATTCGGTACTGATCAGGTCCCCAGGGTGCTGGACTAGAGAGGTTCAACCTGTATTTACAAAATTTTTCTTAGCTTCTTAAATTTCTGCTTGGACAGACTAGAGAGGGCAAACTGCAGGGAGTTGTTTGCTGCTCCCTGGTCTTATGGTGGGTCAGCTTATGTGGATCAGTGCAAATGAGAATAGCTGGTATAACTTAAACCACTACTGAAAATCCTTAAGTGACCTTTCCAATCAGCGAGGGGCCACTGGGTGCGTTCTCCTTTCATTTCCCGTCCCTAAAACCACTCCAATGGAAAAAGGTGCGGGACGCTTTTCTGAACCTGGCCAGTCTGGCTCCAGTTGCTGTATGAAAGGCTACACAAACGAAAGGAAAGTGAATGATTGTGAAGCAGAAACAATGAAACTGACTCTATAAAAAAATACTCTGAAATTAATGAAGGAAATAAACTAAAAAAAAAAAAGTTTTTTCTATTTTTTTTCCGTTATACTAATTTTAAGTTAGTTGCAACTATAACATGTTACATTAAATATCACTTTTTTCATACTGTTTTAAGATCCTTGGTTAGCAATTTCTAGTCAAGTGCAAATTATTGTTGTATACCTCCATTGCATGGATAATACAAAAAAAAATTCTTAGAATTAGGCTATCTATGGCTAGACTACAGGGTTTTGTCGACAAAACAGTTGTTTTGTTTAGAAAACCCACAGTGTGTCTGGATTACCAAGCATGTTCTGTTGACGGTAAGTCAACAGAGGTCGACAGAATGCAGCACTTTTGTTGACAGCTGTACCCTGCTTATCATGAGGAAGAACACCATTGTTAACAGAGATCTGTTGACAAAACACTGGTCTGGATGTTCCAGGGGGCTTTCTGTTGACAGAAATGTCCTCCAGAACACAGCTGTCTGCTGTGGTCCTGGGTGCCCATGTTGCCAGTAGAGCAGCCAGTCAGTCTGGCTGCTCTCTGTTGTCAGAGCGGATCACTCTTTCCATCCAGCCTGTGGCCTGGACGTGATCTGTCAACAAAAATTTTGTCACAAGATATCTTCCGATGCAAAATTCTGTTGGCAAATCCATGTAGTCTAGATATAGCCTTCATGTCTAAGCCACCTTTGTCCAAAGTGTCTTCTCAGCAGGTTGCAGATTACTACCAGCTGACTCTTAAACCACACTTAGGTTTGTTGTGGGATAAACAGGTAGTATTTGTATTGATTTATGTATTGCATGTGACTTTTCTCTTTCATAATATTTAATAAAATCCTTTAAAGAATCAGGAATTAAATAATTCTATGTGTGATTACAGTCTTATATTACAGAGACTCTGAACCAATAAGAATCCTTCTGTTTCACAAAGTCTAAATAAGAGTAATTTTTTTTCTCTTTCAGGTTTTTCATTTTTTACCTTTAATACCTTAATGAGCATTGGACTTGACCAAGCACCCAACCTCTTTGGAAAGCCTTCATTAGATAATCCTGATGTCTTAGTTTTGAAAACACATGTAAACTTGCTGTGTGGTGGCTTAGCTGGAGCAATAGCGCAGACCATATCGTAAGTTTTGGTGGGATTTGAGTTTGTTTGGGGCTTTTAGCTGCACTTATTGAAGAAATTACATGCTGTCTTGGATTAAGAATTTTTCTTAAATCTAATATTTTGAAGTTATCTTTCTTTTACCTGATAACTAGAATGCACTGACTCAATAGTGCTTCACTTTCTAAATGTCTTTTAATTTTGAAGATCTTTAAAAGTATATCTGGGCCAATCCTGCTGTGTTTACTCTGAGAAATTTCCTTCTACAGTAAATTAGAATATTACTTTGACTAGGAGTTGTTTATACGGGTTCATTTTAAAACGAACTGTATCTCGCAAAACCATAGTTATAAACTCTATCATAGTTTTATTTTTATTTTCCCTTTTTTCTCTACTCACTGCATTTGTCATGTTTTCACCAAGCCCAGAAAGTGAATCAATTGGATTTATTTGGTGTTTATTTTTTTCTAAACTAGTTAATTACAGATTTCACATGTGCATTTCCGTTAATTCTTTAAAGGTGAGTTTTATTGCTAATGCCAGTGTCTTTTCCCTACTTTCTGTTTTACACGGACTGTTTTATGCTCTCTCTGATCTTATCTTCTTTATTTGTGCCTAATGAACCATATTAAGAAGCATCTCACTGTTTTTAATTATTATGGAAGAAGCCTCCCATTTTGGAGAACTTTTTGGGCACCGAGTTTAATCCCAGACTCACTGTGAAGGGAGCTTTGAGGTTTCACATGGAATTTTCTTATGTGTATATATATACAATTAATATATAGACTAAGTTCACATTGCCATCATGCAAGAAGTTAAAATGCTTCTTTTTAAAATACTAATTCTCTTCATCAGTTATCCACTTGATGTAACTCGTAGGCGAATGCAATTAGGAGCAGCTCTTCCAGATGCTGACAAGTGCCTGTAAGCATTTTATTATACCAACCTTTTCAGCTGTAGTAATTAAATTCTTTACATGTATAAGTAGATCTCTTAATTTAAAAATAACGTATGATTTACTGTGCTATTGATTCATTCACATTTTCCCCTATTGGTGATATAATACTTTTCTGTGCTCATTTCTGACAGTGAAATTGCTTTTTTCTTTAATGGTTTCTTTTAAAAATCATATATATCAATTTTGCTCATATTACCTTGATCACTGAAGATCTTCATGTTCGGTCTCAAATTACTACACCTTCACTTGGCATAACTCGGTCCCAAGAGCCCATTTCTGCTTCTGTTGCATCATAGAATTTTAAGGCTAAAAGGGTCTGTCTACACTACAGCATAAATTTGAATCTAAGGCACTTAGCTTGATTTTAAATTGTGACCGTTAACACATTAAATACCATTATTTTGAATTTAGAGGGCACTACAGCTGATATTCTTACTCTGACAACCAGAGTGGGATTAACGGGAAGTTCAAATGTAAGCGTTTGGATTAATGTTAGTGTGGAAACAGCTTCCGTTTCAACCAGTTTTATTAGCCTCCAGAGGAGTCCCACATGTATCCCACAGTTGTCCATTCGGGCTGGTTGCATCTCTGATGCTCTCCAGGTGCACAGGTAACAGGAAGCCCATGAATTTGAATGGCATCAGGAATGCAAATTCATTTTCTTTCCAATCAGTCTCCCTTCCTTCCCTACTCTACCTGTGACAAAGATTTCAGGGACTGGCTGTCGGGGGGAAGTGTTGTTCCCAATCCCCACACCCCTGACCCCCGGCCCCAATGGCAAAGCTTCCAGGGGCTGCAGTGTGGGAAGTTGACATCACGTACCCATAATCACTTGCGGGGCATTTTTTCCCAATACTGTACCAGTGGGAAAAAAACAGAATGCTATGGAGCTGAGGGAACTGTGGGATAGGTTCCTACAAGGTACTGCTGCAACAGTCAGTCTTTGGTGATTTTAATGTGGCAGTGCTAACTCAAATTAGTGGGGAATTTATGGGGAGGTGAGGATACTCAGATTTGAATTTATAAAACCCAGTGTTATAAATTTGAATTGATCTCTTAGCATATATGTAATCATTCTGACATCGACCATGTGAGTCGGCGTAATGCCAAGTTTGAATTTAAAAGGTTGAAATAATGGTGGTATGGAAACAGCGTTTCTTTAAATTGATTTTATTGGCCTCCAGAGGTGTTCCATATATAGCCCACAATGCTCCACAGTTGTGTGTTCTAGCTGCTTTCATCTCCACTTCTCTCCAGGTGTGGAGGAAGTAGGTAACAGGAAGCCCAGAAATTTGAATTAGGCACCAGGAAGCCCAGGAATTTGAATTTTTCTTTCTTTCTACTCAGCGTGGATAGCACACCTTAGGAGGACACCTCTGGAGCCATCCATTGCATCTAGGCATCACATCCATAGCCATCACATCTCTAGCCAGCTAACCATCTTGCCATCATGACTACTCGGGGTCCTTCTGATCTGAGTACTCAGGGTTGCAAGAGAGGTGCAGCACGGACCCATAATGAGATCCTGCCTGGCAGACTTCGAGTCTGCAAGTGAAATCTGGACATTTATGAAAAGATTTTCGTGGGTCATGATCACAAAAGGTTACTCCTGGGATGCTCAGCAATGGCGAGTGAAAGTGGAGGAGTTCTGGCAGAGCTATCATGAACTACAGGTGATCTGGGCCATCTCTCAAGATGTGCTGATATTATGAACAGCTGGACAACATTCATGGGAGGGACCCAACCACAGTCCCTAGTCTTAACTGGGACTCTTCAGGGAGGTTGTACTGAGGAGTCCAGTGGGTGGTCAGAGGAGTCGAGCTGAGAGGGGGAGCAGGAGGTGGAGTATAATGAAGAGGTGGATGGCAACAGTCATCAGCAGTGGCCCAATGAAAGTGATCCTGGCATCTGGACTTCCTCACCCTCAAGCCGATCCCCTCAATGGCGACACCTCCCTCTCTGGGGACCAGCTGTTCTGGTGAGTATTTTTTTAGAATGCCACAGGTGGTTGTGGCTGCATTTCGGTATAGGTTTGCTTGTGTGGAACACTTTTTTTTTTTTTTAACTGCTAAAAGTGGGTTTCGGGTGAGGCGTGGTGAATCTATGCCCCTCAGAACAGCTTGTTCATATTTCTGGGGATGGAGCACCTATTCATTTTGGAGATCTCCATGAAGATCTCAGTCAGGTACTCTTTTATTTTTCACTTGAAGTTTTGGGGAAGCCTGACTTACTCAGCTGCCACAATAGGACACCTTGCTATGCCAGGTAACCAGTAAGTAATCTGGCATCATGGCGCTACGTAGCATTTTGGCAGATTTTCAAGCCTTGTGCTCACACAGTATGAGCATATTTTCTTTTTCACTCTCTGTTATTCTTAGGAGGCTGACGTTTCTTTTAGCATCCTAAAGAAGAATGAGCAATGAGGGTTCCTGTGGCACCTTATAGACCAACAGAAATGTAGGAGCATAAGCTTTCGTGGGCAAAGACCCACTTCTTCAGATGCATCTGAAGAAGTGGGTCTTTGCCCACGAAAGCTTATGCTCATACAGTTATGTTAGTCTGTAAGGTGCCACAGGACCCCTCGTTGGTTTTGCAGATCCAGACTAACACGGCTACCCCTCTGATACTAAAGAAGCATGGGAATTTTAATGAGCTCTTTTTGCACTGCTCCCTGGTCATTTAAATTTCCCAGGACTGCTCTGCCACACCATGTGGCTGTTTGGCACTCCTGGCCTTCTCCTCTCCCACCATGCTGGTGGCTTGCTGAAGAGCTGCTGAGAGAGTTTTTTGCCCCTGCACTCTGCATTTCCGCAGCTGCTAGGCTCTGCAGACCCTGCTCCTGGACACTGGCCTGTCCAGCGCAGGCTTTCCCTGCTGTAAATGGCCTTTTGTCTGCCCACGATAGATCAGGAGCTGCTGAGAGAGGTTTTTTTTCTGTGCTCTGCATTTCACAGGGATCACACCCCTAGTCAGTATGCCATGCATCCAGCAGACTCGAACCACCCCCCCACCATCACAAGCTTTCCAGTTTAGAATTTACATGGCTTTATTTTCAAGCCACCCAAACTCCTCCTTAAGCTGGCAATATCTTACCATGGCCGCAGTGAAATGATCTGGATAAGTAATAGCTTCTGTTCTGCAGTGGTTGATCCATTTCCATCCTTGAGAAATCAAAAGCGGCCTTGTGGGGAAAAAGTTGCAGTGATTGCCAAACAGATAACCCATTAATCCTATGGGTAAAAGCATTGTGTCAATTGTATCTTGATTTTGACATTTACTTTCTTCAGCAGGCAGCATCAATGGGGGATACAAGTTGCCTCAATAAGGAAAAGATGCAAACAGGACCTTTTCCTGCAGCAGTTGGAGAAGGCTGACAGCAGAACCACTGTTAACCGAAGGTTGACAGAGCAGTGGCTACAGAGCATCCTGCACTCCCATGAAAGTATGCTCTAGTGCAGGAAAGAGGACTTAGGAGAGCTCCTGATGGCTGTTAGAGAGCAAACCAAGATCCTACATTCCATACTGGAGCTTCAGAGGGATGCCCAATGCTGGACTCAACATGCTGACTCCACTCCCCACTGCCCGGGTTCCCCTTGACATAGCTCAACCCCCCTGTCATGGTCCCTGAATGCCAGGGGGGCAGGGGGAGAAAGGGGGAAGGAAGGGCAAGGACACTCCCATGACCTCTCACCACTACACAAAGCTATTCCACCACCCTTGATATCCCTTCTTTTTCCTGCATCTTAAACCCCACTCACCCACAAAATAAAGATATATATTTTTTTTTAAAACCACAGTCTCATTGGTTCTTATGTGGCGTGCTGCACATATCATTGAGGGGAGGAGGATGGTATCGTAACAGTTAAATGCAGCAGAATCATGTGGCTGTCTGGTCATTCATAAAGCTATTTTGCAAAGCCTCCCTGGTGAATGCCCTTGTGTGTGGCTGTGCATAAGCCCTGCTCATGGCAGCTGCCTCTGCAACTCAGGCTGGCATGAAATTCTCCTCCCTTGATATGCGAATCATGGAGGAGATGTTGGTTTCACAAAGGTCCAAACAGGTCAAAAGGCACCTGAATCTGGCTTTTAAACATCCAGAGGACATTCCACCACCATTCTGCACTTGCTCAGTCTGTAGTTGAAACATTCCTGACTGCGGTCAAGAGTGCCTGTGTATGGCTTCGTGAGGCAAAAGAGCAGAGGGTAAGCAGGGTTGCCCAGTGTAACTATGGGCATTTTTATATCACTAATTTTTGATTCTTCAGTGTGGGAAGAAAGATCTGTCCTGGAGCTTTCTGTGCAGACCTGAATTTCTAAAGATATGTGCATCATGCATCTTTCCTGACCATCCCACATTGATGTTGGTATAGTGACCTTTGTGATTCACCAATGCCTGCAACACCATGGAGCAGTACCCTCTTCTGTTTATGTATTCTGAGGCCAGGTGGTCCGAGGCCATGATGGGGATGTGTGTTCCATCTATTGCTTCACTGCAGTTAGGAAACCCCATGGCAGCAAAGCCATCTAATATATGCAGGACATTTCCCAGGCTCATGGTCTTCTGTATGAGATGGTGACAGATTGCCTTGGCTATCTGGATCACTGCAGCCCCTACTGTAGATCTGCCTACCCTGAATTGATTTGCCACTGACCAGTAGCTGTCAGGTGTTCCAAACTTCCACAGAGCGATTGCCATGCTCTTGTGAATTGTCAAAGAACGCCTCATTCTGGTATCATTTTGCTTTAGGGTGGGGGACAGCAAATTGCAAAGTTCCATGAAAGTGGCCTTGCGTATGCAGAAGTTCTGGACCAATTGTTGGTCTTCTGAGGCAGTCAAAATGATGTGGTCCCACCAGCAAGTGCTGGTTTCACATCTCCAGAAATGCAGCTCCAGTTAAGCAGTGCATTCAGGGATGCCAGCATTTCTAAATTCCTGGTCTCCAGTTCTTCAGTTTCATCAGCCTTCATCCTCTTCCTCCACTTCCATCTCATCCATCACATTCTCCCACTGCCTTTGTCTAAATAAATACTCCATGACGGTCCAGGAAGTGGCCATAACGCACTGTGCAACAGCTAGAAGCAGATGAGAATCCATGCTAGCTCTCTGCAGCAGCAGCAGCCAGGTGCAGGCTTTGGAAAATGGCCGGAAAAAATGATGTGAAGTCGGCTGCCTGTTTGTTTTCCAGAGTAGGTGGAAGTAGGTGCTTTGTGTTCTGGGATGATATCAGATATCCACAAGCACTTGCAATGCATTTTTTCCCATAAGTCACTGGCACAGAAATCCAGAATGCAATATGGCAAAAGGCACTGTGGAATTGGTACCCCCAATATATTACTCATGCAGTTGAACATATGTAAGGCAATGGACACATGGGCTACGTCTACACTAGCCCCAAACTTCGAAATGGCCACGCAAATGGCCATTTCGAAGTTTACTAATGAAGCACTGAAATGCATATTCAGCGCTTCATTAGCATGCGGGCAGCTGCGGCACTTCGAAATTGACGCGCCTCACTGCTGTGTGGCTCGTCCCGACGGGGCTCCTTTTCGAAAGGACCCCACCTACTTTGAAGTCCCCTTATTCCCATGAGTCATCTCCAGAGACAACAGACAGAAGGTTCCACGGCCTTAAGGACAACTGCGAGGCAGCTAACCCAGCGTAGGCATTTCACATTCCATTGTTCACCCTGCCCTTATCACCAGCCATCTAGAGACTCCCAAAAATGTAGGAGTGGGAATGGTCAAATCATGAGGATTACTGTGGCCTGGTCTGAGTTGATTTTGAAGAGGACCTTGTGAATTAGCAGGATAGAAGGAAGCATATATATAAGGGGTCCTCCTCAAAATATGCTGAGCGTACCTGCTAGTGACCCCAGACTGTGGTTTTGGAATGAGCAAGGCTTGTTGCACTTCTTGTTGAGGTGAGCAGCAAACAAAACTACTTGGGGATGATGTTTGGACTGGAAATTTTACCTAATCATGTCTGAACAAATGGACCACTTGTGATACCTGAAGGACCTCCTGAGGTGGTCTGCTATGGCATTCTGAGTGCCTGGTAGATAAGATGCTTGGAGGTTTCAAGGGTTTAGAAAGACTCCATCTTCAGATGAGACAACCACTTCCTGCATGGAACCTTAATCTACTATTATCTGAATTTAGGGGTCACCCTTTTGAATTTATAGCTTCTACTCTTTTCAGGGATGAAGTTTTGAAACTCATCTTAGTGCAGAGACTGAAATACAAAATGTGTTCCAGAAGTTGAGCTTTAAAGACAAGGGGTTGTTCTTATCGTTAAGGCCCTAAATTGAGGGTCAGATCTGTGTTCCAGTGTTGCCTCTGCTAGAGACTTCTTGTGTTCCTTTGGTGCTTTTCTGCATGTGGAGTTAATGTTCTGCAAGCTAAGTGAAAATCTGTCACACTCTAACTTGCCTTGGATTAACTAGCCACATGTCCCTTGTTACCGTGCACTGAGTTCTCTAGTGCACTTTGAGATGCTCCCTTGCAAATAAGCCTTTAATTTTTCTCTACCTTATTTTTTCATTTGTAAAGTAGGGAAATGCTTCTATACCTCACAGAGACACTGTGAGGATAGCAGAGAAATCTTTGAGGAGCTTAGATAGCTATTTAAAGTCACTTGACTACTCAGGGGCTCTCATAAAATCAAAAAGTAACATTAAATGCCTTATATTTAAGATAACGTTTTTCAATATTAAATAAATCCATGTATTGAATAAGGGCTTGGGTTTTTTATCTTTTCAGTACAATGGTGCAGACACTGAAGTATGTATATCAGCGCCATGGAATACAAAGAGGATTATACCGTGGTTTATCTCTGAATTACATTCGTTGTGTACCTTCCCAAGCTGTGGCTTTTACCACATATGAACTTCTGAAACAGTTGTTTTACCTCAACTAATTTTTTTTCTTCACTGAAAACTACAGTATTTGTCTTTCATGTTATGTTTGTGAGTATATGACTTGAAATGTAAAATTGAATCTGTCACTGTGAACTACTGGAATTTTATTTACCAAAAAAGAAACAAAGAAAAAGAAAAGGATAATAGAATCTTTTGGAATTAGATCAGGAAATTGCCTGATGTGGACATTAGCTAGCTGTAACCAATTCTTTGCACTTGTATCTGTAAGCCCCCTTAGGTCAACACAAATAAATTATATAATTTACAACTATCACAATTACATGGAAAGGAACCAGATTTTTATACAGGTTTCAAGCTGTTTGCTGTTTAGCTCTATGATGTCATTCCAGGACTTCAATATTATTTATCAATTGTATTGCTTCTTAATTCAGGAGTTAAATATCTACATTTCTTAATAAATACATAAAATGATCAACTTCCATAAAATGAACCTAATTTTCATTTTCTTGTAAGGTTCTTTATTTTATTGTATATTAATTTTTGTGTACAGTTAAAGAAATTAATGTTCTGTATCTTGAGTGATAAACATTTAATGAAATATGAAACTCTTCAACTGTTTCAATAAATACTAGTAATAAGATTAATTTAAACCAGAATCTTGTGATTTGGAAGTCAGTAATTTTGTTTCTTTTTTAAAATTGCTGTTACTAGGTATGCTATTAACTTAAAATAGGATCCTATAAATGAACAATTCCTACTTTATAATGTTTGAGGTCTCTGGGGCCAATCCTGCAGGATATTGCATACCATTTTGGAAGGTTTTGAATGCCCTCCGGTTGCTTTTCTTGGAAGTTGAAGGTGCTCTATTACTTGTCTTATTAGTCCCTAAATCCATATGTCCGTACTGTGAGGGAAGGGAAAGCAGAAACAAGACTGTGTACGCCTCATCATTTACCCGTCTGGACCATGTGCTCACTTTCTGGAGAAGAGAAAAATAAAGGTTGTACTGGAGTGTGTTTACAACTGGGGACAGGTACAGCATGAATATATACAGTAGGGTCTGTGTAATGTGGGATCTATGCAGTATACGATTATACTGATTTTTCTTTTTCTGCTATAGTTGCTGCTGTACTTGTGGTAGGAAATAACACATTTGCTCATACATGACTTATGTGTGTGCAATTTAAATTTGAAGAACAACTTCTTATCTGAAGAAACTGTAAAACTAGGATGGCTACTTTCTTTCATTTAGTTTAAGTAATGCACATATATTTATTGATTGTAAATATTTTGAATGATATTCTGGTAATGAATATATGACCCTAACTGGTGATTTCATGATTAGTATCACTAATTTTTGACAACAAGAACACAACCTAGAATTTTGTCGTCAGAATTTTTTCATTTTATTAAAATATATCTTTTTCTTTGATATTTGTTTTTGGCAGAGAAAATGAGATGTATTTCAATTTATTTTGTTAAAACACTTGAATAATAATGGAATAACTTTATATGATTTGTAAATATTGCAGAGAATAGAAATGCATGTTTCTGGAATTATACTATATTTCCCATTGTAGGTAAATATAAATAAAATTGTTATTTGATTAAAACTGATTACAGTTAAGATTTTGGGTTGATATTTAGTTTTATTTAAAAGAGAATTAAGTGTGTTGTTTGAAGGAACTCTTAAAGGTCACAGATCACTATGTGTGGATGTGAACTGTCATTTGTAGCGTGAAGAACATCTGTGCAAAAACAGCATCATGAAATTCGATGTTTTTTTTTTCTTCTTCTTCAATTCCCAGTCTTGCACGCTTCGCCAGTGGGGCTGTAGGATTCATAGAATCACAGACTACTAGGAATGGAAGGGACCTTGAGTGGTCATTAAGTCCAGCCCCTTGCCCTCATGGCAGGACCAAGTAGTGTCTAGACCATCCCTGATGGACATTTATCTAGCCTGTTCTTAAATATTTCCAGAGATGGAGATTCCAAAACCTCCCTAGGCAATTTATTCCAGTGTTTGACCACCCTGACAGTTAGGAACTTTTTCCTGATGTCCAACCTAAACGTCCCTTGCTGCAGTTTAAGCCCATTGCTTCTTGTTCTATCCCCAGAGGCCAAGAAGAACAAGTCTTCTCCCTCCTCCTCATGACAGCCTTTTAGATACCTGAAAACTGCTATCATGTCTCCCCTCAATCTTCTCTTTTCCAAACTAAACAAGCCGAGTTCTTTCAGCCTTTCTTCATAGGTCATGTTCTGTAGATCTTTGATCATTCTTGTTGCTCTTTTCTGGACCCTCTCCAATTTCTCCACATCTTTCTTGAAATGCGGAGCTCAGAACTGGACACAGTACTCCAATTGAGGCCTAACCAGCGCAGAGTAGAGTGGAAGAATGACTTCTGGTGTCTTGCTCACAACACATCTGTTAATGCATCCCAGAATCATGTTTGCTTTTTTTGCAACAGCATCACACTGTTGACTCATATTTAACTTGTGGTCCACTATAACCCCTAGATCCCTGTCTGCCATACTCCTTCCTAGACAGTCACTTCCCATTCTGAATGTGTGAAACTGATTGTGCCTTCCTAAGTGGAGCACTTTGCATTTGTCTTTATTAAGCTTCATCCTGTTTACCTCAGACCATTAGTCCAATTTGTCCAGATCATTTTGAATTATGACGCTATCCTCCAAAGCAGTTGCAACCCCTCCCAGTTTGGTATCATCTGCAAACTTAGTAAGTGTACTGTCTATGCCAATATCTAAATTGTTGGTGAAGATATTGAACAGAACCAGTCCCAAAACAGACTCCTGTGGAACCCCACTTGTTTTACCTTTCCAGCAGGATTGAGAACCTTTAGTAACTACTCTCTGAGGACAGTTATCCAGCCAGTTTTGCACCCACTTTATAGTAGTCCCATCTAAGTTGTATTTGCCTAGTTTATTGAGAAGAATATCATGTGACACCATGTCAAATGCCTTACTAAAGTCTAGGTATACCACATCCACCACTCTTCCCTTATCCACAAGGCTCGTTATCCTATCAAAGAAAGCTATCAGATTGATTTGACATGATTTGTTCTTTGCAAATCTATGCTGGCTGTTTCCTATCGCCCTACCACCTTCCAAGTGTTTGCAGATGATTTCTTTCATTACTTGCTCCATTATGTTTCCTGGCACAGAAGTTAAACTGACCGGTCTGTAGTTTCCTGCATTGTTGTTCTTCCCCTTTTTATAGATGGGCACTATATCTCCCCTTTTCCAGTCTTCTGGAATCTCTCCGGTCTCCCATGATTTTCCAAAGGTGATAGCTAAAGGCTCAGATACCTCCTCTATCAGCTCCTTGAGTATTCTAGGATGCATTTCATCAGGCCCTGGTGACTTGCAGACATCTAACTTTTCTAAGTGATTTTTGACTTCTACCCCTTTCCTACTAGCATTGACTATTAGGCATTCCTTCTTCAGACTTCTCGGTGAAGACGGAAACAAAGAAGTCATTAACCATTTCCAAGTTTCCTGTTACTGTTTCTCCCTCCTCACTAAGCGGTGGGCCTACCCTCTCCTTGGTCTTCATCTTGATTCTAATGTATTTATAAAAAGTCTTCTTGTTTCCCTTTATGCCTGTAGCTGGTTTGATCTCATTTTGTGCCTTTGCTTTTTTTAATCTTGTCCCTGCATTCATGTTGTTTGCCTATATTCATCCTTTGTAATTTGTCCTAGTTTCTATTTTTATATGATTCCTTTTTTATTTTGAGATCATGCAAGATCTCCTGGTTAAGCCAAGGCGGTCTTTGGCCATATTTTCTATCTTTCCTACAGAGCAGAATAGCTTGCTTTTGGGCCCTTAATAATGTCCCTTTGAAAAACTGCCAACTCTCCTCAGTTGTTCCCCCCCCCAGGCTTCCTTCCCAAGGGACCTTACCTACCACCTCTCTGAGTCTACAAAAAACTGCCTTTCTGAAATCCATTCTCTCTGTTTTGCTGTTTTCCCTTTTACTTTTCCATAGAACTGCGAACTCTGATTTCATGATCACTTTCATCCAAGCTGCCTTCCACTTTCAAATTCTCAAATCAGTTCTTCCCTATTTGTTAAAATCAAACCTGGAACAGCTTCCCCCCGGTAGCTTTTTTAACTTTTTGAAATAAAAAGTTGTCTCCAATGCAGTACAAGAACTTATTGGATAGTTTGTGCCCCTCTGTGTTAGTTTCCCAATGTATATCTGGATAGTTGAAGTCCCCCATCACCACCAAATCCTGGGCCCTGGATGATTTTGTTAGTTGTTTAAAAAAGCCTCTTCCATCTGGGTAGGTGGCCTGTAGTAGACTCCTAACAGGACATCATCCTTGTTTTTTAGCCCTTTTAGCCTAATCCAGAGACTCTCAACACATCCATTTCCTATGTCGATTTCCACCTCTGTCCAAGTGTGTACATTTTTAATATATATGGCAACACCTCCCTTTTTCCTATCTGTCCTTCCTGAGCAAGCTGTACCCTTCCATACCAACCTTCTAATCATATGTATTATCCCACCAAGTTTCTGTGATGCCAGCAATGTCATAGTTGTATCTATCAGCACTTCCAGTTCTTCCTGCTTATTACCCATACTTCTTCCATTTGTATATAGGCATCTAAGATATTGATTTGATCTTGCCTCTTAATTCTCAGTTATAAAGAGTTTGCATGCTAAAAATTCTGATTTTACTAAACACCTGTGAAGCCCTATGAGTTTGCACAGGTATAATTACAATTTAAACAACCACATTTTCTGCAGGAAATGTAATAGAATGAAACAAAAATATAACCTCACTGGCAACTATTGTTAGCAGTATTGTAAGTGTCTAGGGCAGAGGTTGGCAACCGAACTTACAAGAGCCTTTATGTTTTAATTTGTTAAAACATTCAATAACTCGAGCTGCAGTGCACATGAATACAAGATGGCTCTTAATAAATAACATCAAACCATACTTTTTGTAACCCCTATTTTAAGAACAGCGCACACAATGATTTGTAATATGATACATGTTTACTGCAGGACATTCACAAACTTTTTACATATTCTGTTTCTTCACACTTTACATGTGTGTTTGTACCACCGTCTTCCTGAGTTTCACTCCCAGACTTCTCTCTGGAGGATGCTAGATTCTGAACAATTGGTTTGGAAATCAGTACAACTGCTCTGATACTTTGATAAAGCACTCTTTTATATATTTACCATCCAGGGCTGACTTCCCTCATTTCACAATCTCTTGAGCTACCACAAAACTAGCCATCATTATGCTACTTAGTGATTGCACCTATTTAGTGAATGAACTGCTTTTTTTTTCCTAGCATCTTATGCTTGATATTTTTCAACAAAAATGGTGTATTCTTTGATAAAATGCCTCTTGAGGTTGCATTTGTTTGTTGCTGGCAAATTTCTCATTGCAAATGATACATAAAGGGAGTGCAGGTGAACTAGCTATAAATTTGAAGAACTGGGTCCATTCAGTTTGAAATTCTGTTTTCATCTTCGATTTTCCTCTTTTTTGAAGGAACCCCATTTTAATTATGCCAATTTTACTTAATGTTTTTCTTTCTTAGAATGCATGTTGTCCTTCACAGCAGAAATGCTGCAATCTTCCTTTTCAAAATCAAGACTTTATTAGTGACATGATCAAAACAGATACAGTATCATATCCCAGAATGCACTGCACTTTTTAAAGGGGGACTTAGCCAAAGCTACAAGATCACATTTTGTTTGCTATTTAGATCTGAATTGTTCATTGTTGGGCTTTTATATGTTCAGTGTTTATTGAAAATAATCAGGTTTTTTTGTTTGTTTTTACAGTCTGCAATTATAGTGTCAGGAGCCCCAGAGTCTTTAAAGAGCTGCATGCAGCTTTGGAGCCACAGGTTTCAAACACCTAGCTTTGGGTTTAATTTTGAAATTAGAAAAAACTGACCTGAACCTACCCTCAGAAATCTGGGAAACCTAATACTTTTATATAAGGAACCGTGAATGGACAATGCTTTTCCTCTTACAAGCAACCAGCCTTTGTGTAAAGCAAAGAAAACTATTAAGGGCAAAGAGAATACAGCACATCAACACTAACAAATATATGCAGATAATGAAATCCCACCGTATCTTGGGAGATGATCTTTTACCTCGTTTTCATCTGCCAGAGTGAAATTCCAGTGGTCAGACCCACTATGCTCGTTGTTATGGCTGAAGTCCTTCCTTACAGATTGGGTGGTTAAAAGTCGTGCTTTTGTGCTTTGAGGGAAGTTTTGGAAAAATCTGCCAAACATTGTGAAATCCAGTGAAAAATATTTGAATGTACTTTGCGATGCTACACTCACCTCACTCCCCATCTCTGCTGCTGTGGCAAGGTCATGCATAAATAACATGAAAACCCGACCCCGTGCCGTTTCCTGTTAACTCCCCCCGACGGCTCTCCTGCGTAACTAGAGCCAATGCCCCACTGCAAGCGGGGTTGCAGTAGCCCGAAGATTGTACCCGGGCAGGCGCACTGGCCGGTGAAAGTCATGTGGCTCCTTTAAAAAATGTGAGCCGGGCTCGTGTTGCTGCCAGTGGGCTCCTTGGCCCCGCGCGCGCGGGAACCTGTCTGTGTCTCCTGGCCTTCCATTGGCTGAGCGCCGCTCGCGCCGGCCGTTCCCGCTGCACGAGAGCAGAGCAGTGGCGCCCTCGGCAATTAAATTTCCTCTGGTTCCTGGAGTGTGTATCGCGCCTGCGCAATTCTTTCAAGCCGGAGGGGTTCAGTTGATGTGGGAGAGCTACCCATACAGTGTGTTGTTACGCCTGCTCTACCGGCTTCTCCCGCTGGCGCTATGGACCTGGGGCGGGAAGAGCGGCGGCCGCAGGCTGAGAAAGACGTGTGCGAGGAGCTGGCGTCAGCGGAGAGGTACCGCCCGGGCGGGGGAGCTGCCCCAGCGCGCGTCGTTTGAAATAGGCGCAGGGCTCATGGCCTCGTGTCTCTCCGGCCTCTAGCTGCGGCGACCGAGTCCTTTACGCGCCCCGGATAAGTCGCTCCGGCGGGTGTTCTGTCCCGCGCAGCGGTGCCCTAGGGGCTGGCGATCAAGGCCGGGGGATGGGTTGGAAAGCAACCGCCGGGGTAGCCTGAGTTTCACGCAGTAGCTGGTGGCTATGGGAGGGCGGTGGGTGGCTCCAACGTGCAGCTCTTCGGTAGGCGGGAGAATTGTTTCCTGGGGACCCGAGTCACAGGTTGTGGCTCTGTACAGTAAATCCTCGATTGGACGGACTAATTGGGGGCGGGGGGGGGGCGTCGGTTAAACCTGAAAGTCTCAGAGCCCTGAATTTCCGCCCCCCAAAAAAGCCAGACTCTTGCCGTGGCTGGAAATGATGGACCCACTACGTAGCCCGAGGGTCTTCACCATGCGGCTGAAGCTGCCTGGTGCGGAGCTGCCAGGTGCTCCTCTCACCAGGGGTGAGGTGCATATGCAAGTGGTCTGCCCACATATGTGCTCCACCTCTGGTAGGAGGAGCATATGGTGGCTCTGGCTGCAGTCCAGGCTGTGGTGGAGGGTTCAGCACTTGGAAGTGGCAGTTCTGGTAATTTAGCTTTCTGTTTTGGTGTGGGTGGCAGGCAGGATTTAGGATTTTACAGGCACTGATTAATCTGACTTTGGGAACATTGCCGGAGCTGATGGACTCCTGTTGCTTTCAAAGTCTGCGAAATTGGGGTTGGTAAAATCAAGAATTTGCTGTCTTGAAGATTAAGGTCTGTGCAAGTCACCAGTGTCTTTTGGGTGGGTGGGAGGGAAAGAGCCAAACAAACAAAAACCTTCTTGGAAAAATTTAAATTTGAACTTTCTAAAACACTGTGGTGTTAACGTAGGCAGCAGATCTCCCTTTTAAATTATTTTCAACCAGATTTCACAGAAAAAATATTCTGTTTTGGGATGAGATGTTGCAAGGGATTGAAAACTTGTCTTAGTTTCTTGCTTCAGGTTTAATTGCAGAGTGGCCATAACCTTTGTGAACAGACCCATGTGTTATTTTGTTGTGTTAATAAAACTGTCACTTAAGTTTTCAGAAGACAGCAGTTGACTTCTGTGATACAACGCTCAGCAAAGGTTTGAATAATAGATATTGTGTGTTAAGAATCCACATAGTACAGAAAAATGAAGATAGTCCTGAGAAACACCTAACAATTACAGCTTCTCAGTCACTTGAAGATACTGAACTGTGTATTCTAAGGAATGACTGGTAATTGATATGTAAATATAAATATTTTCTTTGGGGATATGGTATTGGGTTATGAAATAAGTTTGCTACATGCTGTCTTCTGGGTGTGTGGGTTTTTCTTTTTAATGCTGTTGTAAAGGTTAAAATTCCGGGTATATCTTTTATACAATGTATTAGTGCCTTGTTTTAGTGCAACTGTAAGCATGCAGTCTTACGTATGATGCACTAGCTACAGCAGTTAAGTGCTGTTCCCATGGTCATGCTAATGGAACTGATGCATTTAAACATACAGAAACGCCCTTGCAGAATTGGGTATATCACAAGCTGGTTAAAACACGATGTTAATTTTCATAGACCCAAACTGGAAGGAACCTTGAGAGGTTAAGTTTTCAGAAGACAGCAGCTGACTTCCGTGACACAACGGTCAGCAAAACACAGGTTGAACGATAGATACTGTGTATTATAGCAGTGCCAAGCATCTTCTAGATCATCCCTGACAGGTTTTTGCCTCACCTGCTATTAAAAAGCTCCAGATTCTACAACCTCTGTAGATAATTCTATTCCTGTGCTTAATCACCTTGACAGTGGGTTTTTTTTTGTTTGTTTGTTTTTTTTTAAATATCCAATCCTTGCTTCTGCATTTTAAGCTCATTGTTCCTGTCATCAGAGGTTAAGGAGAATGATTTTTCTCTCTCCTCCTTGTAACAAAATTTTAGGTACTTGAAAACAGAGAGGACATAACAGTCTTCTAGTTTCTAAACTAAACAAACCCAGTTCTTTCCAGTCTTTCCTTTTATTTTCTATACTTTTTTTAATAATTTTTGTTTCTCTTCTCTGGACCCTCCAGTTTCTCAACATCTTTCCTGAAATGTAGCGCCCAGAACTGGACACAGGACTCCAGCTAAGGCCTAATGAGTGCAGAGTAGAGCAGAAGAATTACTGTTTGTGTTTTGCTTAAAGCACTCCTAAAATGAAATGTTTGCTTTTTTTCAACTGTTACGCTGTTGACTCATCTTTATGTTGTGATACACTGTGACCTCTGGGTCTCTTTCTGCAGCACTCCTTCCTGAAGAAGTGGGTCTGTCCCACAAAAGCTCATCACCAAACAAATCATTTTATTAGCCTTAAAAATGCTACATGACTGCTGTTTTGTTTTGTTAGAATACAGACTAACACCACTACCTCTCGTTATCCTTCCTAGTTAGTTGTTTTCCATTGTGTATATGTGTAATTGATATACTTCACTTAGGAGGGAACATGGTGTTCATCTTGTTTATCAGTTTCTTCTTACTGCCAGTAATGGTTAGCTAGAACTTCCTATGCTTCTCTAAAGCAAGTGCTTTAGCAGTAGCTATTCTCTTTCGTATTGTACATAATTTTAGTATAGTGTAAATAGTTTAGTTGAATACTTAGCGTTAAATCCTGGAGCTCTTGGGAGGGTTGGCTTCCCCCTCACCCCCTTTGCTCAAGTTCCCAGTGCTTGAACATGCATAGGTTGTCAGGCTTCAGTCTGCGAAGACTGTGGCAAATGGATGCCCAAAAATGATCCCCACACTTTGTGTCTAAAGTGTTTGGGCAAGTCCCATCAGAGAGATCGCTGTAGAATCTGTAAGACTTTCAACGCCCAGGACTTCGAAAGATAGAGCCCAATGGCTGAAAGTCATTCTGATGAAGGTGCTTCAGGCAGAAGGGATCTTGTTTGGCCAAGCACTTCATCCTGGGTGCAGAGTGCACTGTTGCTGATGACAGACAAGGTGCCACAGCCTCATGCCTTGTTTTCGAGGGACCCAGGGCCTGAGGAGACATAGATTCCAGTCCCAAGTGCTTCACAAAAGAAGTGGGGTGTAAGAAGGGCAGGTCTCCCATATCAAGACCATATCCTCCCTCCCCCACCCCCCACATGCAATGACTCCTGTTAGGAAGTCAAGTCTGCACCTACATTTTGTCCCTGATCAGCATTGTGGAGCTCCATCTTGCCTCAACCCCAGAGGCCTTCTGAGAAATGCAAATGTTCATGGAAGCCATGTGACCGTTTTCCTCTCCTAGGAGAGAGCCTCCACTGTGACACATAGCAACTTGGCCTCCATTCTGAGGGAAACCAGGAATGTTGTCTAAACCCCCTGACGCAGACTCTCAGCACTGACCATGGCACTACACCATCAGGTATCATAAGATCATACTATCCCTCCACTGGCACCACGAGGCACGGCATCTCCGTGATCCTTGGCATTGGAGGCTTCAGAGTTTGGAGTCTCCTTCCACTCTAGTAGGAGCAGTAGTGCAAGATTGTTGTTGAAGAAGAGCTACTTCTCCCGCCCAACTCAATGGCCTGTCTAGTGGCAAGCAGCTCCCCAGTGTCCCTTCTGGACACCCTGGGCCTATCATGAGAGTCAGAGTCAGATACACCATTCCCATTCCAGGGCTGCTTCGGTCACTTCACCCTCAGTTGTGCCTCTGGCACCAATAGCAGTGGCAACCTCTTTACTTGGGGCACCGATGCAGGCACTGCCTATGTTGATGCCATGCCTTTAGTGCTGGCACCAACCACGATGGTACCAAGTACATCACTGACACCAGCAGGTGCACTTCTTTCAGCACTGACAGTGATGGCACTGATGCTGGAGCTACTCAGATGTCGACATAAGCACTGCAGGAGCATTCTATTCCTGTGGCAGTGGCGCTCCCAGCTATAGGTGTTTGGCCCTAGGGATCCCTCAGGAGCTGAGAGCACAGAGCAGCCACACTTGGGAAGAATCTCATTATCCTTGTCACCAGACAAGGCAGTAGCAGGTACAACCATCTCACCTGCTTCAGAGGACAATAGAGCACTCCTACAACTGTTACACAGACTAGCTCAGAGCTTGGGGGTTCAAGCTGAGGAGGTTGTAGGGAAGACTGACTCAATGGCCAATATTCTCTCTCCATTTGCCCCTACATGAGTAGTGCTACCTTTTTGGCAAACCCCAGCCTCAGTTCCTCTCCCACACCTAAGTGTAATGAGATGAGGTATTTTGTACCATCTGCAGGGCATATATATTTGTATGCCAACCCTCCCCTGATTTTTTTTTTCCTTTTTTAAATATGGAGATACACATAGAGCTGAAGGGAAGCTGGGGAGGGGGAGGTCATTTATTCCAGTCCCCTGCCGTCTTGGCTGGACCAAGCACCATACATTTTTTTAAAAATCTATTTGCCCCAGATTTTTTAAAAATCTAAATGGCCCCCTCAAGGATTGAGCTCCCAACCCTGGGTTTAAGCAGGCCCTGCTCAAACCACTGAGCTATCCCTCCCCCATTCCTTATTAGGGGACCCAGTCAGCCACCAGGAGCAGCAGAGATACCAAGGACCCTCCTCAAAGAATGAGGCAAAACAGTTGTTTTTGTATGGCTGGGAAACGTGTTCAGCTGGAGGTGTACAATTATGGATATCCAGTCAGCAAGCTTTGGTCAGCTGTTGTTCCTACACCACCTTGTTGTCTTTGGAGTCCATGACCCTGGTGAAAGGGGGCAAATTAATATCTAGAGCAGATGTCCAAGCGACCTTAGATACAGTGGACCTGGCTACAAGGATCATGGCCTCTGGCATAAACATGAGAGCGGGTTCATGGCTTCATGTTTTAGGCCTACCTTAGGAGGTCCAACAAACCCCACAGGACCTTCCTTTTGAAGGCCCTTCTCTCTTTTCAGAAAAGACCAACAGAAGGTTCCACAGCCTCAAGAACTCAAGGCGAGTTTGAGGTCCTTCGGTATTCATATGCCATCTACCCAGCATAGGCATTTTACATCCCATTGTTTATCCCTTCCATATCACCAGCCATCTAGAGACTCCTGAAAACATGGGAGCAGGCAACATGCCCAGCTGTTCTTATACCTGGAGGATTGGGTAGTCAAAGGCTAATCAGAAGCCCAGGTTAGGTACTACCTTTGTTTATAAGACTTTTTGCAGTTTTGGGCTGCTCATAAGCAAGTCAAAGTCCAGTTCAGTCTCAGTGCAAAGAATAGTACTTGCAGGAGCTCTGCTAGACTCCCTACAGGCCAGAGCATTCCCCCCCCACAGACTCAAGGTTTCAAACCCAATCAACATCATAAACAGCATGAACTGGTTCCTCCACCACAGTAAGACACTGTAGGAAGTTCCTGAGACTCGTGATGGCATGCATGTACCTTAGTCATCTAGTATGCCAGACTCTGGCTGAGACCTCTTCAGTCTTTTCTGACATCTGTGTATTGCCCTGGTGGAGACAATATAGACATGCTGATGATGATTACACACTCAGTAATAGACTCCCTACTGTGGTGGCTGGATGCTTGAGTGATTTGCTCCAGGGTTCCGTTTAGGGTCCCACAGTTTTCCATGTCACTATTCATGGCTGCATCAGACTTAGGGTGGGAAACCCACATGGGGAACCTCATGACCCAAACCAGCTGGGACCAATTGGACCTCTTGCTTCACATCAGTGTCCAGGAGCTGAGGGAAATCAGACTGGTGTGTGAGACCTGTAGGATGCAACTAGTGGCACATACCATGTTGGTGAGTACAGACAATAATGCAACAATGTTCTGTATCTACAAACAGGGTGCACGTCCCTCTTGCTTAGATCAGTAAGCTGTGGGACTTGGATTTTTGCATACAGCAGTCCATTAATTTCCAAGCATGTTATCCTACCAAGCACTCAAGATGTCATGCAGACCATCTCAGCAGGTCCATCAAGGATCACAGGTGCTCCATTGATTTGCACAGAAGGTCCATTTTCCCATCCTGAGGTCATCAACAAATAGACCTGTTTAGTTACTTTCCTCAGCAAGAAGTGCAGCAACCACCCCATTCCAGGACCACAGCCAGGGTTGCTGATAGACTCAGTGTATTTTGGGGCAGACCCCTTCTGTATCTTTCCTCTTATTCCACTAATCCAGAAGGTCCTCATCAAAATCAGGTCAGACTAGGCCATGGTAATCCTGATAGCCCTGATATTGGCCAGGCAGCATTGGTACACCCACCTGCTGGACCTGTCCATTCAGAGCCTAATCCTACTCCCTATACTTCCAGATCTGCTTGCTTAGAAAGGAGGTCAGCTTTGGCACCACAGCATGAATGCCTTGAAGTTTTCCTGCTCTGATTCTGTGAAACAAATACTTATGAATCATAGAAAGCATTCCACCAGGGTGACATCTGGCCAAGTGGAAGCAGTTCAGTGTCCCCTTTAGAAGCCTCAGTTGCTTCTGTTTTAGATTATTTATGTCACCTCAATCATCAAGGGCTGTTCATAGTATCCATTAGGTCCACTTAGCAGCCATTTCAGCATTTCACCCAGGAGTGATGGGCTACTCAGTGTTTGCTACCCCCATGGTCTACAGATTTCTCAAGAGTTTAGAAAGACTCCATCCTCCAGTCAGACCACCACTTCTCACATGGGACCTTAATCTAATGTCCAAATGTATGAGTCCCCCTCTTGAACCTCTGGCCACTTGCTCCCTCCTTTATCTGTTGTACAGAGTGATGGTATTAGTGGCTATGGCTTCCGCTAGGAGGGTATCTCAGCTCTGAGCACTCATAGTGAATCTACCCTAGGTGATTTTTCTATAAGGATGAGGTTGGATTAAGACTACGCCTGGTGTTTCTGCCAAAGGATGTTTCCTCTTTTCATGTCAACCAGGACATTTCCCTGTTGATCTTTTAGCCTAAGCCAAATCTAATGGTAGGAAGCAGAGTTTGCAGTCACTGGACAGGTGCTGGGCCTTGGCCTTTTATGTAGATAGGACTAGATATTTCAGAAAATCACAGCAACTGTTTTGTACCTATTGCTGACAGAATGAAGGGTCTAACTACCTTCTTGCAGAGAATCTCTTCCTGGATAATGTCATGCATTAAAGAATGCTATTCCCTACTGCCTATCAGAGCTCACTCGACTAGGGCCTAGGCATCCTCTATGGCCTTCGTGGCCTGGGTTTTCGTACAGGACATTTATAGGGTCACAACATGGTCTTCCATGCATACTTTCACAGCACATTATGAAATCACTTGGCACGCAAAAGATGGTGTGTCCTTTGGTAGGGCAGTGTTTCAGTCAGTTCAGCACTCTGATGTCGCCGCCTATCATCTGCTTGGTAGTCATCTATCATGGAATGTACATGAGCTTGAAGAAACAACAGTTACTCACCTCTCATAACTGTTCTTTGAGATGTGTTCATGCCCATTCCAATACCCTGCCCCGTACCATCTGTTGGAATAGCTAGCAAGAAGGAACTGAGGGAGTTGGCGGGGGTCTATATTTGGTGCCAAAAAGGCTCTGCTTCTGGGGGCACCCAGGCTGTGACCCTACAGCTACCTGCTAGGGGAAACATCTTCCAGCTATCATGTGTGCACGTGTATATCGCTCATGGAATGAACATAAATAGCACATCATGAAGAATAGCAATTACAAGAGATGAGTAACTTTTTTTTTTTTTTTTTTGATAATGCTCTGGAAATCATGTTTTACTAGTATAAATGGCTTTTTCTTTAAATTGATTTCAGTGTTTTCTCCAGGCTGACTTTAAAAAATTGGATGAATAATTTACTGTGAGTTTAGAAATAATGTTCCTATTCCAATATATCCTTATGTCTTGCACATGGTTATTGCAATTTTTAATTCCTTTGTAGGTGTTCTGTCCCAGTACTTCCAGGAGACATCGTTCATTTAGAAGGAGATTGTCATTCTGGTACTTGGATAATAGATAGAGACTCTGGATATCTAATTCTCTACCCAGACTTGCTGCTTTCTGGCACTACAGTATCAAATAGTATTCGATGTATGAGAAAAGCAATACTGAGTGAGAAGTTCAAGGTAAGTGCCGAAACCATGGAATATAAAACAATTTTAACTAGTGACAAATCACATTTTAAAAAAAAAATTCTGTCGTTTGGAGCAGGGACATGAAAGTTGGTAGGTGGTAGTATTTGTCTGAGGCACCAAATGCTTTTCATCCCTTTGGAAATCTGCTAAAATTTGGCCGAGTTAAATGCCTTTGAAAAATCTTTGCAGGTTATCAGAGGCTTTCTAAAGCTCTCTAAATTCACTGGAAAATTCCTTTTGTACTGAGCATTTGGCTGTCCAGGACTTTACTTGTAATTGCAGCTTTGGGCTACTGCAAGCCAGGCTTGAGTCCAGATACAGGAGCTGAAAGTGGGCTTCATTTTCCTGTGCTTTTTTGTTACCTACCCAGGAAACGTTAGTGAGGAAGCAGCCTAATTCGAATGCATAGTTGTGGAAGGAGTTTATGGTCCCTTTCAGTGGTGTGTGGAGAGGCTGATACCTGTTCAAGGTTTGGTGTTGCTGAAATGAGCCTGTTGCATGTGTGTGGGAGGGGCATAATGGCTGGTTGTGGTGCTTGGAGAGGGGTGACTGGCCCATCCCTTGTGGGGATCTTGGTGGAGAGAAGGGCTGGTTAGCCAACAGAGAGGGGAAGACCCAAAATATCTTAGCTGCAGGAAGTATTGAGCCAGCAGGGAAGGGTAAAGAGTAGAATGGCAGGGACAGGAACTCTTGGGCTCATGCTTCTGAGAGATGGAGGGTGCAGGGGTTCCTCATTTTCTGGGTTTCTAAATCTCTTTTTAAATTAATCTCTTGCAGGTTAATAGGTAATCAGTTCACTGTTGTGGTTGTGTGTTTCCCCATATGTGTGTTTTACATGTCACTTGAAAAACACCTTAGTCTTTTTAATAAAATATATTGTAAAAAGGCTTTAAAAAGTGCAAGCTTTCTCTCCCCCATAGACCAAAAATGTAGTGCTCAGTGGAGTCTGTAACACACTCAAGAAAAGTTACAGATCATGTTGATTAAGGCTGCCTTCTAAAAGGCTTATACATGAGGATTTTATGCCCCATGTTATGTACGTTTCAGTCAGCGTTCCTGCTAAGCTTGTGTGGCTGCTCAAGAAAGAGTCACATCTGCCTGGCTGGTTAGCAGAATGACTGCAGTTAAGACTTTTTTTTCTACTGGTGGTGCACATTTGCACATACTTCTGTTTACAAAAAAAATATTCCTCACTGGAAGAGATTAGAGGGGACTTAAGTTACAGTAAATTGCATTGCTGGTTGGTTGGGTTTGTTTTTGTTTATTTATTTATTTTAATTTTTTTCATGTAGAGTTGTGAGTCTAGTTCACGGCAGATGCTGATAGGTACAATCCTGCATGAAGTTTTCCAGCAAGGAGTAACGCACAACTTTGCACAAGAGAAACTACAAGAACTTGCCTTCAGAACTGTGCAGGGACCAAAATGTCTAAAAGAAATGTAAGTGACATTGCAGAGATCTGTATCTAGATTTGAAAAATGGAAGTAAAAAAAAAAGTTCTGTCTTTCATTTTAAATGTCTGTTATATAATAATTCTTTAAAATTGCAGGATATTCAGGAAAAGGATTACTAATGGAAGAATGTTACACTAAAATAATATGTTTTATATACACATGAATACCTTTTTACAAAGACACTTGTCTGAGGCTATGTCTACACTACACGATAAAGTTGATTTTAAGGCAGTTAGCGACATTGTAAAATCGAGCTATCTTCACTGTAAATACTTTTAGGCTTATTTTTAGGGAGCACTAAGGTTGATATTGTAACATGATCAAAAGTGACTCAGCGTAGTGTCAAATTCAAACTTAAGAGTTCAGATTAAGGCTAGTGTGGAAACGCCATGTCTTTAAATCAACTTTATTAGCCTCCAGAGGTGTCCTGTGTATATCGCACAGTGCTCTGAGGTTGTCTGCTCTGGCTGCTTCCATCTCCCTTGCTCTCGAGGTGCACAGAAATCAGGTAACAGGAAGCCTCTGAATTTGAATTTGGCACCAGGAAGCCTGTGGTGGCTGGGCTAGAGGGGGTCACGATTGTAAGAGATGCTGAGAAACGTCTTTCTTTATTATCAGCACAGCGATCGCATCTACCAATGGAAAAAATAGCCCCAACACAAAGTGGTGTATTCTTCCCTGCACAAGATGTAGCAGGAGAGGCTGAGATTTCGTTTTCAGCGCTGGCGTCGGTCCCTGCTCTACCACTCCATGTGGTGGCTAGGCTGTGGGGATGGGGCTTGTATGACAGGCAGAGTAACTTTTTCTCTGCCATTCAAATTTGTACAGGGCCGGCCAGCCAGCCCTGCCCCTATCCCTTTGCAGCGCCATGCAGTTGGGGGTCTGTGTTGCGCCTAACCATATCATGTGGCTAGCCCCCGACCCAATAAAAGAATGTGCCTGCAGGGCAGTGCAGACCATGCTGCCAGACAGTACTATGTCCTGGTTTGTGTGTGGTGAGGGCTCCAAAGGCATTTAAGATTTTCAGAGGTTGGCTGTTGCCTGGGCAGGAAGTCTCCTCACACAGCAAAGAGTTTCATGGTCTGGCTGTCACCCTAGAGCACAGCTTTTGATATCTAGCACCCACTTGGAATACCTGTAGGGTCTCCCTCCACCGCCTAGCCAGACCATCCTGCTGAAGGGGACCCTGTCAAGTGGTCCTTCAACCTACTCCACCACCCACCCCTCGACACCCCTGACAGGCTGTGTGGGTGGGGGGATGGATATCACAAGCTGTAATATTTTCAGGGTGGGTGTTTGTTGTTTCAAGGAGGGGAAAGTGGCTGGAATGCCAGTTGACATGACACAGCCTCCTGGGTGATCCCAGGGCAGTATGACAGTTCCCTGTCTGGTGTGCTACTTGATTGATAACATGAAAGCCATACCTAAAGATGTTCTGGCATGTGGAAATTTGGTGGACTCCATGTCCCGTGTTGGGTACGTCTGTGCAGTGAAGTGGGAAGCCAAAAATCCTTCAGGCTTTTCCCATGTCTGAGGGTGTTGGCTTTAGTTTATTATGGTTTGTACTTTCCTCAACTTTACTATTCTACTCTTTCCTCAAGCAGAAATCTGTTCCTGTAATATTTTTCAGGAAAGAGGTTTATCAGTTCACTGGTGGGGAAAGTGACTGGAATGCCAGCTGACATGACACAGTCATTTGGGTGATCCCAGGGCAGTGAGACAGTCGTACCTACAGGTGTTCTTTCTCGGGGAGCAGCTGAGCAACTAGTATATGTGGCTCAGTCACCTTCTGAAGCAAGCCTATTTGGTTTTCCTCTGCTTGGGATTCCCTACTTTTCCTTCTTTCCTTCTGAAATAATGTGTTTGCTTTCCACAGGAGGGGCATAAGGGCAATACAATGTGGGAAGATGACATCACATACCCACAACCACTTGTGGTGCATTTTTTCTCCATACTACACCAGTGAAAAAAACCCAGAATGCCACAGGGCTGAGGGATCTATGGGATAGGTTCCCACAATGCACTGCTGCAAGAGTCGTTCTTCTTTGAGTGTCCCCGTGGGTGCTCCACCATAGGTGACGGCTTGGCCGGCGCCGCAGATCGGATCTTCCAAGCAGTTTCTGCCGGACCGCGCATGCGCCGGTGCGCGCCGCTCCCTTGCGCGCTCCTGGCCATGTGCGCGATCCGGTCCCCGCCGGTTCCTCTCAACCACCGTCGGCTGCAGACGGAATCCGACTAGGCTAAAGCCACATAGCGTATTCAACGATTTTATTTGTTTTCTCTTTAAAGTTTTTCAGTTATTTAGGCTACCATAAGTAGCCGGTTGTTATTTTGTAAAAAAAAAACCAAAAAACAAAAAAAACAAACAAGCTACGGAGGGACAGCTCAAGGCAGTCCCAGTAACAAGCGCCGGAGGCCGGGAGCTAGGGCCATCAGCCCTCCTGCTGAGGCAGGCCATCGGACGGGGAAACAGCACAAAGAAGGTGCTAAGTACCCATAAACAAACTCAAAGACTCACCAACAATGTCCTCCTCAGGCTTTAAAAAATGTGAGTCCTGCCGAGAGGCAATGCCAGTGTCCGATGGGCACAGTCTATGCATAAGGTGCCTGGGGGAGTCCCATGTGGCACAAAAATGCGCCTTCTGTGCAAAATTAACAACCAGAGCACGGAGAGACAGGGAGATGAGGATTAAACTGCTGCTTCTTGACAAGGCCCTCCAGCCAGACGTGCCGGAGCGGCCGCAGCAGGAGGGACCCTCCGGGGCCCTTAGAAGAAAAGCTGCCTCCCTCACTCCATCAGCGCAAAAACGGAGGAAAGTTTCTCCAACCCGATCCCTGCCGGCAGCAACAGTGAGCGGGACGGGAGGAGCAAGCAGCCCCCAGCCGCAGCAACAGCTGATCGGCGGCGGCACGGAGAGCCACGTGGAAGCGGCTCAGCCTCCGATAATCAGCCAGCCGCCCCGCACCGCAGGCAGGGCGGCGGCTAAGCAAGCGCCGGTACCGGCGGCACCACAGGCAGTGGCACCGACCCCCGGGGAACCGGCGGTGCAGAGCGCGCAGGCACGTAGCCTGCAGGCGCAGAAGGACTCCGCACGTGCGGCACCGCCTTCGAGTGTGCCTAGCACGGTGCCGACGGGGCCGGGATCCCCCGCCCATCAGGGGGCGGAGTTACCTCCCTTAGGGAGGGGAAAGGCTGCACACAAGAGGAGGCACTGCAGCCCCTCTCCAGACAGGGCTGTGGAGCTCTTTTCTCACAGCCCTCCGCTCATGTTGCAGACTCCAACCAGAAGGCAGGGGTCCCCCCTAGCCTACCCGGAGCCCCCTTCTCCTTTCCTGCAATCAGCCTCCCCATGGCTGGCACCACCCTCACCCTTCCTGGGATTTGAAACGCTGGACTATTGTGCAAAATCGCTCTCTCCAGTGTCTCGACGATCCCCCTCTCCCAGACACAGAGGGTACGTGCAAAGGGAATGGTCAAGGTCACCTTCCCAGGAACAGTGCCTATACTGCCATGGTCGTCCCTACCACGCGGGGCATGGACACCATCGGCAATCTCCCAGGGAAAGATCCCCACATACTACCTCGTACCCCCGAGGGCAGTCGCGATCGGGGACAGAGACTCAAGCATCCCAGGGGGGACTGGCTGTGGACCCACGAGATTTTCCCTCGCAAACCTCCAGCGAGAGGGCGCACCATCACCATCAAGAAGCGGAAGGGTCCAAAGAAATGTACCCCAGCGGTTCCTCGTTTTCCTCCCCGGATGAGGCCACGGCCTTAGGGGACGTCCATCCTAAGGACGATCTCAAACAGTTTCAGGAGCTGTTTAAGAGGGTAGCTTTCACGCAAGGCATCCAGACAGCACAAGTGCAAGAGAAACATCATAAGCTCCTTAAAAATTTGAGCTCCCCGGCCTCCTCCAAAGTAGCAATACCGCTTGATGAAGCGATCTTGGAGTCCGCCACTACCATATGGCAGACCCCTGCAACTATTCCGCCTGTCCAAAAGAGAGCGGATAAGAAATACTTCGTGCCGGCGAAAGGCATGGAGTTCCTGTTTAGCCACCCACAGCCAAACTCCTTGGTGGTGGAGTCCTCGCAACAAAGATTAAAAACATCTCAATTTAAAACAGGGGGAACGGACAGAGATGCCAAGAAGCTAGAGCTGTTCGGCAGAAAGGTCTACTCCTCCTCCACCTTAACGTTGCGAATGGCAAATTACGCAGCGCACTTGGCGAACCATAATTTCGACAACTATGCCAGATTAACTTCCCTCATGGACTCGCTTCCAGAGGACAAAAAGCCGGTCCTCAAGGCCATAGTGCAAGAGGGCTACGCGGCTGCGAGGATGGAAGTTCAGATTGCTTTGGACGTTGCGGACACGGCAGCACGTTCCACAGCAACTGCAGTGGTGATGCGACGGGAGTCCTGGCTCCAGACCTCGGGTATACCGAGAGATCTGCAGGCGAAGATAGTCGACCTTCCCTTCGACTCGCAGAAGCTGTTTGCTGAATCAACTGACTCGGTCCTTCATTCCAGTAAAGATTCAAGAGCCACACTCAGGACCCTGGGGATTTACACCCCTCCATACTCAAAGAAAAGGTACTACCCACAGCAAAGGCGGTACCAGTACCAGCAACAGCGCCCCCAGTATCACAGGGGTTACGAGCAAGGGCGGCATCAGCAGCACCAGCAGTACAGAACCCCCAGGCGACGCTCACAACAGGGCCGGCCGTCCTCGGGGCGGGGCCAAAGGCCACAAGTTTGACATACAGATCCAGGGCTGCGCCATCACCACCATTGCACAAGATCATCCGAAACGACTTTTTCACCATCGCCTCCGACCATTCTACGAGCAGTGGCAAAGGATCACCACAGACAAATGGGTGCTGGAGATCATAGCCACGGGGTACGCCATCCCCTTCCAGTCGCTCCCGCCGCCGCGACCCCCGCCCAAGCCCCACCCCCAGGAGGCCTCCCATGTAGCCAGGCTCAGGCAGGAGGTGGCCCGCCTCGAGTTCATAGGGGCGGTGGAAAAGGTGCCGGAGCAACTGCAAGGGAAAGGGTTCTACTCTCGGTATTTCCTGACGGAGAAAAAGACAGGAGGCTGGAGGCCCATCTTAGACCTTCGTGGCCTCAACAGGTATCTATGCAAGCAACGTTTTCGGATGATCACGATTGCCTCCATCCTTACAGCACTGGACGATGGAGACTGGTTCGCAGCCCTCGATCTCCAAGACGCGTACTTCCACATAACCATCCATCCGGCTCACCGGCGTTTTCTCCGGTTCATGGTGGGCAACGAACACTTCCAATACAAGGTCCTACCGTTTGGCCTTTCCTCGGCCCCCAGAGTCTTCACCAAGACCTTGGCAGTGGTGTCAGCCTACCTGCACAGACAGGGGGTGTTTATTTTCCCGTATCTGGACGACTGCCTGCTCAAAGGGACCTCGAAAAGGGAGGTTCTCCGCATGATACGCGTCACAGCAAACACGTTCTCCTCACTTGGCCTGGTTATCAATCTGGCAAAATCAAAGATAGACCCCTCACAGGACATAGAGTTCATAGGGGCTCGCATAAACTCGGTCTCGGCGAGAGTATACCTACCAGAGGCTCGCTTTCGAGCCATCGGTTCCCTCGTGCAGGTCATCACCTTCAGCCCTACAGTGCCGGTCTTGACGTGCTTGCAGCTGCTGGGCCACATGGCAGCGGCGACGTTTGTGGTACAGAACGCCAGGTTGCACATGCGCAGCATGCAACACTGGCTGGCAAGTGTATACAAGCTGGCAGTACACACCGTTCACAGGGTGGTGTCGCCCTCACCTGGGGTGCGCGAATCCCTGCAATGGTGGGTAAACCCCGGGAACTTGCTAACAGGGGTACCCTTCCATCAGCCACAAATATCGGTTTTCCTCACTACGGATGCCTCCCTCATAGGGTGGGGAGCGCACATGGGCGAAGAGGTGGCTCAAGGACTGTGGTCACCCACGGAACAGTCTCTACATATCAATGTTCTAGAGCTCAGAGCAGTGTTCAACGCCTGCAAACACTTTCGAGACCGTATACAAGGCAAAGTCGTCGGGATCAGTACAGACAATACCTCCACCATGTTTTACATAAACAGGCAAGGAGGAGCTCGATCCCGTACCTTATGCGCGGAAGCAATCCGCCTATGGAACTGGTGCATCGCCCACGATATAATCCTGAGAGCCTCATACTTGCCGGGCGCGCACAACATGAAGGCAGACCAGTTGAGCAGGCGTTTTGCGCTCACCCACGAGTGGCAGATCCGTCCCGATCTACTACGGCTGATTTTCCACGCATGGGGGTTTCCCCAAATAGATCTGTTTGCCACTCAGCACAACAAACAGTGCCCACGATTCTCCTCCAGAGCAGGGCTGGGCCGGGGGTCCCTGGGGGACGCGTTCGCGATCCCGTGGGGGGGCCCCCTGCTTTACGCGTTTCCCCCCGCAGTGCTGATCCACAAGGTTCTGCAAAAAGCCAGGAGAGAAAAGGCTCGGATGATCCTAATAGTCCCAACGTGGGATCGCCAACAATGGTTCCCCCTACTCCTGCGCATGTCGGACCGCCCACCGATGCCTCTTCCGGTGGCGCCGGATCTGCTCACGCAAGCCCAGGGGTCCATAGTGCATCCGCACCCCCAAAGCCTGCGACTGCAAGCGTGGCTAATCCATGGCTCAGCTCCCTAGAGAGCACATGCACAGTGGAAGTACAGCAAGTCCTAGAAAGTAGTAGGAGGACTTCCACTAGGAAAACCTACAAACAAAAATGGACTCGCTTCATGGCTTGGTGTTCTACCAAGCAGCTGGCCCCCCTTTCGGTGCCTATACCTACAATTCTAGAGTATTTACTGGACCTCAAGAGAGCAGGACTCTCGCTATCCTCGTTAAAGGTCCACCTTGCCGCCATCTCGGCGTTCAGACATGAGGATGGAGGGCACACGGTGTTCGCCCACCCTATGGTTACCAGGTTCTTCAAAGGGTTGGTAAACCTCTACCCCCCTCGGAAACCGATTCCACCCTCGTGGAGCTTGGACCTGGTGCTTACCACACTCATGGGACCACCGTTCGAGCCCTTGGCCACGGTTCCCCTTCGCCTCCTTACAATAAAGACGACCTTTCTTCTTGCAATTACGTCAGCTCGTCAGGTGAGCGAGCTTGCGGCAGTCATGGCAACGCCACCCTGCACTGTCTTTTCCAAGGAGGCGGTAACCATATGGCTGCATCCAGCCTTTGTTCCCAAAGTTTCTTCCGAGTTTCACATCAATGAACCTATTGTTCTACCCTCGTTTTATCCAAAGCCTCATAACTCCAGCGAAGAGGCGCGCCTACACCTCCTGGACGTGAGGAGGGCGCTAGCCTTCTACGTAGACAGGACCAAGTCCTTCCGGAAAACGGATAGACTCCTAGTCTCCCTCGCTCCCAAATCGAAAGGAGAAGGTCTCTCATCGCAGAGAATCTCAAAGCACATTGTATCCTGCATAAAAATGTGCTACGAGCTCAAAAAGACTCCTTTGTCGGCCACTCCCAGGGCTCATTCCACCAGGGCGGTGGCAGCATCAACAGCCTTTTTCAAGGGTGTTGCATTGAAAGACATTTGCAGAGCGGCGACCTGGTCATCCTACGACACCTTCGCCAAACATTACACCCTTCACAGGGTATTCCAAGAGGATACCCGTCTCTCTGCAGCGGTCCTCTCGGGGACCAGCTGCACATAATCCAATTACCCACCACCTATCTTGGGTTACTGCTGGGTAGTCACCTATGGTGGAGCACCCACGGGGACACTCGAAGAAGAAAGAGAAGTTACTCACCGTAGTAACGGTGGTTCTTTGAGATGTGTCCCCATGGGTGCTCCACTTCCCGCCCATCCTCCCCGCTTCGGATCTCTGTTAGTGTTTTGCAGGGGCACCCGAGGCGGTTGGTCGAGGAACTGGCGGGGACCAGATCGCGCACATGGCCAGGAGCGCGCAAGGGAGCGGCGCGCACCGGCGCATGCGCGGTCCGGCAGAAACTGCTTGGAAGATCCGATCTGCGGCGCCGGCCAAGCCGTCACCTATGGTGGAGCACCCACGGGGACACATCTCGAAGTACCACCGTTACTACGGTGAGTAACTTCTCTATATTCGGCGATCAAGTGTGGCAGTGCTAAGTTGACGTTGTGGGAAGGTAAGGATACTCAAAACTTGTAAAACCTGATGTTATAAAAAGCAGTTTTCATAAAATTCAATTTATATTGTAGTGTAGATGTAGCCTGAGGGTCAATACTTGTTTAACTTTTTAATTCAGCAACTTTTTAATTCAGGTGTGCTTGGTCCTGCCAAGAGGGCAGGGGGCTGGACTAGATGACTTCCCAAGGTCCCTTCCAGCTCCAGGAGATGTGTATCTCCATTATATAAATATAAACTCAATAAGCCTCCCAAAACTATAGCTACTCACAGGAGAGTTGAGTAAAATTATTCTTTTGGCAGCTAGGGCAAGTACTTTTTTTTTTAAACTTGGTCTATTATATTTTCAGTTGCTATATCTACACTACAGCACTCTGACAGAAGTTACTGTAGGAAGAGATTTCCCAACAAAACTCCTATTGACAGAGTGTGGCCACACACAAAAGCCAATCTGGAGAGCACTTCGCTCTCTCGACAGAGTGGCCAGACTGCCCAGCCACACAGCAGACAGGGCTGTCTATTGACTTGCATGCCCTGTCTGCTGAGAGAAGGCCACCCTGAACGTCCACAAAGTGTTTTTTTTGTCAACAAGACTTTTGTTGACAAAATGCATTTTGTAGGTGGACGTTCCACTGGTTTTGTCAAAAAAAAAAAAAAAAAAAAGCGGGGGGCATTTGCATATGTGAGCTAAATGTGACAAATATAATTTAAAAGAAATACTGTTCTGATCTCTAGAAAATTCTCAACTGACAAAACAATGAGGCTTCTCATTTTCTGTTCTAATTTTTTGGTATTCATATTAAATTTAAACTCATCACAGTAACAGATTTCTGTAACTGTCTCCAATTCTCAAGCTCCAGTTTTGTATTCATGGCCACAAACGAAAGGATTAGACTCCGTTCTTATTTGAAGGGTGTCAGATTTGTGGTGATGCTGATCTCAAGACTTTACTTTGTTACAAAGTCCATCAATTAGGAAATTAAGTTGGGCAGAAAGTACTTTGTAAATTGCAGGCTTCAGGCAAAATTTCAGTAGTCATTTGTCCATGGACTGCCCTAAGTTCAGATGTACTGAACTGATAAGAAATAGATTTATCCAGTTTGGGGTCTTATTTTTCCCATTTGAATTAACCATAACATGAATACTTTATTTTATCTTTTTGGTCTTCTGCATGCTCTGTTACCTAGGATCGGTAGGGATAGTGTCCCTAGCCTTTGTCAGAAACTGGTAGTGGGTGATGGGGATATATCACTTCATGATTACCTGTGCTGTTCATTCTCTCTGAAACACCTCACATTAGGCATCAGAAGACAAAATACTGAGCTAGATGGACCTTTGGTCTGATTCAGTATGGCTGTTGTTATGTTCTGTTGGCAGCTATTGTGGCAGGTTTTTTGTTAAATTTTTTAAATACATCTTTTCCTTCAGTTGGTTTTTAGGGTCTAATTCTGTTATCTCTTGAAAATGTCACTTTTGTCTTCATTGTGATCTTGAATTAAAATTGAGACTATATAATTCAATTTAAGGATGATAGCTATCACGTTTGAAATCTAGTCCTGACTGTACAGAATTCAACTAATTTAGTCCTTTGGTGGTGCTAACACTGTGGCTACATCTACACTGCAAAATAAAGTTGAATTTATTAAAGTTGACTTTGTAACACTGGATTTTTTGAAGTCCAAGTTGTCTGCACTTGCCCACAAAGTTGACTTAGTACATCCCCACGAAATCGACAAAGTTTGACTGTTGCAGCAGTGCATTGTGTGTACCTATTCCACAGTTCCTTCAGCCCTGTAGCATTCTGGGTTTTTTTTTCCAGTGGGTTATGGGGAAAAAATGCCCCACAAGTGGTTGTGGGTATGTGATGTCGTCTTCCCAGATTGCATTGTCCTCATTCCCCTCCAGTTGAAATGAGCTGACCTTTTTTTCTTAGAAGCCTCTTTCCCCAATGAGAGAGAGTGTTGTCCGCTTTACAGAAAGAGGTAGTATCTTTACAGAAAGAGGCAGCTTTTACAAAAGAGATTTTTCAAGAGACTTCAAATTGCCATTAAATACAAGGGAAGAGAGCTCGGCTGAAGGAACCATGTTTGAACTAGAGAGAGAGGGAGATCTGTGAGCTATCACCACACAGAAGTGAAGAATGATGATTTTGAGAAGTATCTTCTCCTGGTGAAAACACACCAAACAGGATCCATGCAACTAGGGAAAGACTTCATATTATTTTCAAGGAAAGAAGATACACTAGTACTTTTTCATCGTATCTGGGTGAAGGAGCCAGGTTTGAAGCAGAGGGAGAAATCTGAATCGTCATCATATAGAAGCGAAGAATGTTCAGGCCATTGCACTGATATCTCCAACATGTGCTGAGGAGACTGTTAGAAGTATTAGCTCATTAACTCATTATGATTCCCCAAGACTAAATAGAAGAGAAGGAAAGAATCGCAGAGAGCGTTGATGTTTTATGGCTTCTGGAAAGTGCCATTACCCCATCGGAAGTAGTGGTGACTCAAAGAGAGAAAGAAAAGTTAAGGAAGCATTAAAAGATAGAAAAGCTGAGTTAAGAGTGAAGGGATTCCCTTGCCTCTTCTGCTAAAGAAGTTCTAGGCCCATCAACTGCTTGTGTGTGAGAGGGAAGGGAGAGAGCGAGAGCCTGCAAGCTCCATTATGTCATGGGAAATCCTCCCCTGAGCCACATGATTTAGGAAGAGAGAGCACTCATGCCTTGTGGCAGAGAGTGGCCCCTTACAAATGTGAAATGCAGAAAACAAGTTGAGCAACTTGTTGAAATGGTTCAGTTGGGTGGTCCCAGAACTCATTTAGTAACAAGGTTATTGTGTTAAAGTCACTATTCTTCAAAAAGAGACAGAATGAAGGACAGTCCCAGTAGTGACTGCTTAAAAAAGTAACAGCCCCATGGCAGTTTGGAGTGTGAAGTGGAGAAAACAAGTAGAACAACCGGTTGAAATGGTTGTCAGCTGGGTGCTCTCAGAACACATTAAACAAGTTTCTCAGCCTCTCCTGCTACACCCTGTGCAGGGAAGCAGCCTTCATTCTGTGCAGGACAGGGCATACTGCTGTCCGCAGACATGGTCTGCACAGCCCAGCAGCCATGTATGTGTGGGGAAGCTTGATATTTTTTTTTTTTTCACCTGGCACTTCTAAGTGTCCCTGGTTGTTTACTCAGTACAGATACATCCCCACATGGAAAGGAGATCCTGGCTCTCCTGATGGATCCATGTTGGAGCTCTTTTTTTCTGAGAAATCATGGATAGATGTGATAACCATGCTGGCTAGAAAGAAAATGAATTCAAATTGCTGGTCTTCCTGTTTCCTACTTCCTACACCTCTGGAGAGCAGCAGAGGTGAAAGTGGCCAGAATGGACATATTCAGGTCATTGGAGGCTGACTTTTTTTTTTTTTTTTAAATCAGATTTTAAGTAATGCTGTTTCCACACTAGCATTAATTTGACCTAGTGAATTTTAACTTGGCGTTGACATTGCATTGGAAGGGCAAGTTGAGAAAGTTGACCTTAGTGTCCCTTAAAATCGACCTAATGGTATTTGCAGTGATGACAGGCATGCTGTAAAATTGAGTAAAGTGCCTTAAAATGGACTTTCTGCTCTAGCAAAGACAGACATAGCATATAATGAAGTACTTAGTGCCTTGTTCACATAAATGTTTATAGTCCCCGTTGGAAACTCCCCCCCCCTTTTTTTTCCCTCCAAACTAAGGATGATAATTAATAAACTACTTCAGAGCACACAAATATTTGTGTATAAACCTTTCAGCGGAGACTTAAGTAATTTTTCTGTTTTATAGTGGTTTATAATTATCTCATATGCTCCATTACTGCACATGCTTAACTTCATACGTCTTCGGAGGACAGAGGCTCCATTAAACTACATTATCTTAATCAGTTTTGAATCTGTTCTCCTTTGCTGTATATTATTCCATATTTTCTCTGTGTGGTTAAACGTCTATGGGTTTGCTTCTACAGGTACTACTTAAATCTGAAACAAGAAGAAATCATGAAAGACGTAGAAGAATATCTTCCATCAATTTCTAAATGGGCAGAAGACTTCATGTACAAACCTAGTCAAGCTAACCAAAACAAAATGCAGCTAAAACTGTAAGAAACCGTTATTTGCCCATAAAACCCTGTTGTTGTTTTTGTTATTTAGTCGCTAGCGGAATTATTTGTCTCGTTAGTTTGTTTGGATCATTTTGATTTTAAAACAGAAAACTTTATTCTTGTCTGTTTAATAGTATGAAGCTGACACATGGGTTCATTGCCTGAAAAGTTGGTCTTGTTAAACAAAGAATGACCTAGTCTGCAGTAAGCCATTTGTTTAGCTGCAATTGCATTGATTGAAAAACAATATTACAAATATTTACCGGTGTCCCTGGTGATGGAGAATGGATTTTGCAAAAATATCTCCTTTTGCTTTTAAAAAGGATTCAAGTCACAGTGTGCCACACTGGGCATTTCACAAAAGTAAAATTTTAAGCAGTGGAAGACCTAGCTTATTTGATCAATTGACAAAGCTATAAAAATTGAAAATCTGTCATCGTACTAGGTCATTGCAAAGTTGTCTTCCTGCACATGATTCCCTGCCATTTTGTCTGCCTAATAATGATCAGTCATCTGGTCCTCTGTTTCTCTCATAGTTAAATTGGCACTGCAGAAGAAAGAAAACTGTTTTTAAAATAGTATTAACTTCAGTAAACTTTTTAAAAAGATAAATATTGAAGGTCAAATAAAGCGTGTTCTTCAGAAGGAATTCATGATGCTTTGTGTTTTGCACATCCGTGACAAACATTAATTTTTTAAAATATAACTTTTTCAGGTTGAGAAATTACCACATTAGTGTACAGCAGGTCCCCGACTTACATGATTGACTTGCGCATTTTTTGCAATAATGTGAGTCGATATCGTGAGTGGTGGAGAGCTGGAAATGTGGTTCCCAGCTCCCCACCACTTGAAACTGATCAGTGCAGTAGTGCTGGTCAGTTTCCTGGCTCCTGCAAGCGGAGGGGAACTGGGAGCCAGGCTGGTTTCCAGCTCCCTGCCACTCATGGGAGCAGGGAGCCAGGCACAGCCAGCACTGGGGTAGAAAAGTGACAGGGCCCCTCCCCAACTCAGTCCAGACTTCTGCGAATTTAAGCTGCCCAGGAACGTAACTTATGCATAAGTCAGGGGTCTACTGTACGTTTGAAAGTACCCTTTTGAGATGATGCCTTATCTGTACACAGAAGGTTGCTTGAGTGGGCCTTAACATCCTAACCATCTTAAATTAATGGCTAATGACACACACACACACGTTTTTGCCATTGCAATGTACACTCACTAATAGAACTTCCCTGTGAACATTTAAATCTTTGAGACTCTCATAGATACCAGTTTAGAAACATGTAGAAATTCCTATGTGTTTTGGAAGTAGTCTTCGGGTGTTGACAGTTACATATTTCAAAATTTATTTTGCTTTCCTCATAGACCAAGTGATGGAAAAATAGAAGATCTTTCTTGTAATATTGAAGTTACAGAGTTTCTGGATATTGAGGAAAATATCTGGTCTCCCAGGTTTGGATTGAAGGGCAAGATTGATGTTACAGTTGGTGTGAAAATACACCGCAGGTGTGGAACACATTATAAGATAATGCCTTTGGAGCTCAAAACTGGCAAGGAATCAAATTCCATAGAACACAGAAGTCAGGTAAAATTTTAAATGTTCATCATTTACAGTTGTAATATAATCATAGGCACTTAATTTAATAAATTATGTCAAAACTAGTTTATATGTGATAGTTTACCATAAATGTAATCTGTATTTATGAATGATGAATTGAGCAGTGTGGAAGTGTTTACAAACTACCATCTTCAAGCAAAAGTCCAGCTTTTCATAAGGGAGTGAGGAGGTAGTCTCAGTGAATGGTCTTTACTGAGCTGTCTTTACTGCTCCTCCCAAGTTGGAAGCCAGGATCAATGTATGAAGACTGTATCTTTGACCTCTGGGGACTTGTGGATGCCTTCACAGAAGAGATAATATATCTTGAAATTTTGTTATCTTTCAGATAAGTTTTTGTGGGGCTGGGTGGGTAGCTGTCTTCATTCTTTTATAGTTGATACATCAGAAAAGCCTCTTCAGGGTCTAGAGGAAGGAAGCTATAATATTACAGAGGTGACAGTATGGGTATTTACTTCCTGCGTTGTCAACTAAATAAGCAGTTCTTAAAATTTAACTTTTTTTAGGCTATGCTTATACTACTGCAGAAGATCAACCCACTCAGGGTTTTGCTTTGCGCATGTGCAAAATGGCACTTTCTGGAGTCAGAGCCAACGCTGAAACTCCTTGCAAGTGGTGAGGATTAAGGAAGGTGGTAGACAGCAGAAACACTCCCTTCAACCTCCTTCTGTGTAGACAGACACTGAAGTCTCCTGCTAAGTCAATTTTAGCTATGCAATTGGCGTAGCTAAAATTACGTATTAGTGGTCAACTTCTATGTCTAGTACTGGCATAGCCTTCAGAGACTTTTCTTATGGAAGGAAAAAATATTTTTTTTTAATTGAAAACATCAATTAGATGCTAAGCATTTATTCTTAGTAATCTTGGCAGTGAAAAGTCTGCTTAACTGCACAATCTTAATGCATTTACTTGACTTTTGTGAATTACTTGAATATCCAAATACATGTTGATTATATTTTTAAAATCTCTTCAGGTTGTTCTGTACACCTTGTTGAACCAAGAACGAAGAGTGGATCCTGAAGCTGGATTTCTTCTTTACCTTAAAACTGGAAATATGTATCCTGTTTCTGGCGACCGTATGGATAGGAGAGGTTGTTCTCCCCAGAAACTGTGCTTAACTGTTATAATTTCTAAGAGGTTTTTTAACATTGACATTTTAGTACATTGTTCACTCTTGAAAATATTTGTACTGATTAACATATCACTTCCAGCACCTAGTAAGTAGTATTGAGATAAGCTATTTGTTTTGACAAGAGTGCTTAATCTTGCTGGAATAATTTTGGATTAAACAATACACCTCTATCAAAAGAGTCTCTTGTCATAAATACTCTTTGTGCTATGTACATGCACATTGCTTGGAACCCCAGATTATTAATTGAATGTTCTGTTGCTAACCCTGAAAGATTAACTTGTATATGTTCTTTTTTTCCTCGACAGAATTAATAAAGCTAAGAAACCAACTGGCCTTCTATTTATTCCACAGTGTGTGTACATCTGTGCCAGGAAATAAGCAAACACAACTTGTGTCTTTTCCTCCTTTAATTGATGACAGTTGGGCCTGTAAATATTGCCCACAAATGCACAACTGCTTTCTTTATAGCAGGTAAAAGAAACTTTCAGACTTTGGATTGTCAGTGCATTAAAAAATCCAACAAATTAATACTAATCAGTTTTGGATTTTCTATGGTAATTTCATAGCTTTGATTAACACTTGCCCTTTGTATGCAGTGACTCTCTCCAAAGATGAGTTTTGATCCGTTGATTCCTCCCCAATCCTAACAATTTAAGAACCCATTCCTGCACAGGTTTAGCCATTTCACCTGTGTAGAAGTTGACTGGCACAGAGTAATTACACCTGAATGACACTGACATGGGGAGCTATGCAGCTGTAACTATTCTGCTGGAGATAGAGTAGCCAATTTTACTGCATAGGATGAAGTAAACTCGTCATTAAGGGTTTTTTCTAAGTTTTGTGGTTTCCCTCCCCCGCGCCCCGTGCTTAATTTTAAAAGCTGAATTTTTAATAAGAAACTATGTGGATTTGTTTTTTTTTTCTCCCCCTCCCCATATTGTACTTCATATTTTTTTTATCACGCTGTTTTCCAACCTTTTCAGTAACACAGCAGACTTCAGTCAGACAAGCAATGCTGTGCCACACCTGCTTTTTTTCAGCTGAATTGATTGATCATAAATATCACATTTACTAAGGTTACATTCTTACTAGAAAGGTTTGCCACATAGTATTGCATACAACAAGCTAGACAAAGATCAAATGCATTAATGTTCCAAATCCATCACAGAATACACTGATTTAGTGAGCACAGACACATTTTCAAAATCTGCTCAATGCCATCCCTAGGGATGTTGAGTAAACGAGTAACCACTGAAAGCAGGCTCCCCTGCTGTCAGCCTATTCGAGCCAGGATGCAGCATTTAAATTGTGTCCCAGTTCCAACAGGCTCCCGCACTCCTTTGCTCCCTCTTGCTGGAGCAGGGAGTGGGAGTGTGCTCCCTGCTATCTTGTTCAGACCGAGAAGCAGCATTTCAGCTACCTCCCTGTGTAAATAGGGTCCTGCGTGGTCAATATTTTCACCCTTATGGTGGCTCTGCACAGAACCACAATGGGGGGAAATTGATGAAATTTCATAGCACATTTGGACAGATGTGTGTAATGGCATGCTGCTTGAAAACCACGGTTTATCAGGGTAAAACATGAATACAATTCACGGCTGCCTTAGAGATTAAAAAAAATTACAAAATTATGATGATTCATTTATATATTAATTACAATGGTTTACTTATGTATTAATTTTTTAGATAATTTAGTTCCCTTATGAATATAGGGTGTAAGAGAGTAGGAGGCATTAAAAGGAGATGATACCTAAACATAGTGGCTAAAATTGCTGTGTAAATTGTGAGACGATCTAGCTCCAGATTTCTAGACGCAATAGGATTTCTATATTTAACTCACGTATATGCCTGTGATATTTTCCTTTTTGTATTCAGTCCGGTTGTATCATCCAGTAAAGGCAATCATAAAATTACTTTGATGTTTTTAGTTACATTAAACATTTTCTTTCAGAAGTGATATTTTCACACAAAACAATACCAAAAAGTCTTCAGGAACCAATTTTAATTGTTATGTAAACATATATGTATGCTTATGTGGTTAAGACAAATTGATGCTATATTAATAAATAAAAGTCTTCAGATTCTTAACACATGGTTCATTTTGTAGAGCTAGCATTCTTTATGTAGAAGGCAGAAAATAATATGCTTCAGTTATTGAAATAAGCCGTGACCTTTCCACCTGTGAAAACTCAAAATTATTACCAGGGGACATCTAGTCACTAATATGAGAGTATAAATGGAAATCAGGCATAGGAACAGGTTCTGTACTGGGAATTTCATGCCCACATAAATATTTAGAATTGGATGCTCTTCCCCTAAGTTTGATTTGTTCAAGTAGTTATTTTCTTTTGCTGTGTAGAGTCTATTGAATTTATTAACCATATGTAAAAGAAAAGATGGGAAAGAGATACTAATTTGATGCTTTTTGTCCATTTTTAGAGCTGTAGAGCAAAAGATGGATAAAGACCTTATTCCTCCTTCTCTAGTACCTGTTATTGAAAAAGAGACCCAGCATTTGAAACTGTCTCACTTGCAGTATTTCAGCCTGTGGTATCTGATGTTAACCTTGGAGTGTCACTATGGAGCAGGCAAAAAGGAATGTAAAAATATATGGCTGATGCCTGCTTCAGAAAGGTAAGATGGGCACTTGTCTGTGGGCACTTGTTATCCCCTTGTTTTTTTTGTAACTCATTGGCTGTGTCTGCACTTGCATGCCTCTTTCGAAAGAGGTATGCAATGAGGGAAATTGAAAATGCAAATGAGGTGCAGATTTACATATCTGGCACCTAATTTGCATTTTTGAAAGGGCTTCTTTCAAAAGAAGAAAAGCAGGGTAGAGGCAGCTCTTTCGAAGGTAAACCCACTCTTCAAAAGAACTCTTCCCATTTTTTTTATGGAAAGAAGTGTCCTTTCAAAAGAGCTACGTCTACACTGCTTTTCTTCTTTTGAAAGAATAGGCAAATGAGGTGTGAGATATGCAAATCTGCATCTCATTTGCATTTTGATTTCCCTCATTTACATGCCAAGTAGATTTGGTATTGTAGTACCAGCAATCTATTGTAAGGTGCTTCTCTAGGGGAGGAAGGAAGTTATGCCTTGTAGCCATATTTTACCAAAAAAAAAAAAAATAAAAGGGTAATGCTTTCACTAGTCTCACCTCACTAGTGTATGGATGGATATTGTCTGTACCCCAGCTCATTTTTGTATCTCCCTGGATTAAGGTTTTTGACAGGATGTAGTCTGTTCTGGGCTCTATTGCTACTTCAGGCTGCTCCACAGATGGCTGAAAATGGACGGAGGAGTCCATTTCGTGTTTAAATTCTCACCAGCAGCCATCTATAACTTTATGGGTGAAATATAGTAAGATACTGTTTCTGTGACAGATGGGCAGTCATAATTACCTGTTACCATTGAAAGTCTAAAAATCAAACTTACATATTAATAAGATGATCTTATGTTTCAAAATTTAATACTTAAGACTTACCTTGAATAATCTCCACTGTGTTGAGAATCTGTACATCACTTTTATCTGGGAGTTTCACAAGACAATTCATGAACTTTTTATTTTGAAGCGCATATATAGTTTGTTTTTTTTTTTGTTGTTGTTTTTGTTTTTTTTTTTGTTTTTTTTTTTTAAGGCTAGAATCTAGGCTAACCTGTATAATACACACCATGGAATTTCATCAGTTAATTTCTTCTTTAAGACAATAACTTATGATTGAGTATATATTTTAGAAAGATATTCTGTCCTGAATTGATTAGTTTTAGAACATAATATATTTGTTTTCAAAAGACTGCCAATATGAGCAAAGAAAACTAATATAAGAAATAGTGTACTACTATTAAACTTTAATGATAAAAAGGCAGCTTACACTTTATTTTTATGTATTCAAAGAGAAAAGGCTGGAGACTGCATTGGAAATATGATTAGAGTTGAACATGTACAGGAAACTTCTGATGGAGAATATCTACATTATTTCCAGCGTAAAAATGGTATCATGCCTGCAACAAACCTGTTGGCAGGAGACAGAATTGTTGTGAGTGGAGAAAACAAATTACTTGGCTTGTCTTCTGGCTATGTTAAAGAGGTCAATGAGACAAAAATTTCCTGTTTATTGGACAGGTAATATAAACAGAAATGAAAACATGGTGGTTTGAAAAGAAGAGTGTGCGTGTCTTTCAAATTTTTGTAACATTTTAGGGAAGCTTATAACATAAAATTAATTACTCTCTCTCTTTTTAGGTATAACCTAATGCCCACCATCATAAAAAAACAAAATAAAAAAACCCACACTGAATTCAAATTGCAAAACTTGGGCAAGGTGTGGGAATCTGCATGTATGTGTTTGTTATATTTTCTCAGGGAGCTATCAACCAATTTATCTAGGCTGTTTTCTGATAAGCAAAATGTTACAGCCTGTTTCAAAGCTCCATCTATTGGACAACAGAATGAGATGCTATTCATAGACTAGTATCGGAGACTGACGCATCTGATGAAGCAGGTCTTTGCCCATGAAAGCTTATGTTCCAAAATATCTGTTAGACTATAAGGTGCCACAGGACTTTTTGTTGTATTCCTAAATTGTGTGGTTTTTTTGATTATCCCTTTTTCTTGAATTTAGTAGTGTTGGATTGTTGTAATGGGGGGTTCTGAAAGACAATTGAATGAAATTGTAAATCCTACACGATGGAAACCACCTCAAGCCAGAAGAAGCTTCCACGCTCCTAAACCTCTAGTTCTTTTACCCCTACTTGAATACTCATGAAATGGATACCACTGCTGATTTTAAATCATCAGGCTTCAGAGGTCTTGCCTTGCTCACATGAATAGGAGTACTTTAGTCCTTCTGGGAACTATTATTTCAGGCTGCCTACATACATCAGACAGCAACCTATAGTAGTATGTCTATGAGCAATAAGCAGAGTGAAATCAAAAGTGATTATATGCCTGCTTATTATTCCTATTGTGTCTTTCAGGAACTTGTCTAAGCTCCCTAAGAACACTATATTTAGGTTAGATCATGAAGAAGGAATGTCTGGCATTGATGCCCCCCTAAGAAATCTTTCTAAACTGATGGAGAATTCTTCTGCTAGGTTTGTAGAACTAAATTATTTTCAAATTTTGTTTACTGACAGTATAAATATTCTCAGTGATAGTAATTTTGTCTAATTTTTTTTCCTTCTTCCTAGTGAAAAGCTTCGTAACTTAATAATTGACTTCCACAGACCACAGTTCATTCAGCACTTGAGCTCTGTTCTTCCTCCTGAAGCAAAGGAAACTGTTGCAAACATTTTAAAGGGTATAAATTATATTGAACTCATAGTAGCAGCATGTATCCTTTGGTATCAAATAGTATGAGGTGTTTTTTTAAATCCCTCTCCTCTCCTGGCGATGGTTAATGAGATATTGATCACTTCACCGTCTTTATTTTTTGAATTCCTTTTCATATGAATTGACTGACATTCATCTATTTAGAAATATACATTGATGACAAAGCACCTGGCACTTTACATCAGTAACGTGTGATTCTTTGCACTTTAAGGTTCAGATCTCAGATCAGTTTCAACTTCCCCTTATTTCTGCTATTGAATTAGCCATACATCAGTAAAAAGGTGTTCATTTCTTGGAGTTTAAACTTTTGATTTCTTCCTCTTGTTGAGTGTTGGAGACAGCAGCTTCAAGCAGAACCACTGTTAAGGTGGGGCAAAGGAAGTTGTCTGGGGCCTGGCAATTTAAAAGGCCCCAGTTATGCAGCAGCAGTGGCTAAAGCTCCAGACTTTACATTGCGGCTGTAAACCTGTGCAGTGTGTGCTAGGTGGGGGAGGCTAAACCCCCCTCCATGCCTTCTGTCTTCAGGCCCTGCCCTTTCCAGGGTCCCAGAGCCAAGGCCCTTCCCCAACCTAGCCCAAGGCCCGGCAAAGTCTGTCAATATCAAGAGACATTTATCTTATACTCTATGCGCTGCAAAAAGGGTCTTTTTAGTGTAAGTGAGAACAAATAACAAATATGACCCAGTAGATTCTAGCTGCCATTGGGGGGAGGGGGCGCAGAGAGAGAGGAAAAGAGAGAAGTTTGTTGAATAACTTGGCCCCAAATCATACGAGGTTTACTAGACCATAACTGACTCCTGAAGCAAATATGTAGCTACAGTGAAGCATAGAGTTAGTGTTATGTATTTGTAGCAGTCCTCCCCAGTGTTTTTCAGGGGTAGGTGTATATGTGGTAGTAATCTAGTCCAGAGGCCAAAAAAAAAAATTGTGGTGAGGTGTCCATTAGATAGGAACAGGCATATCTTCCTGGCTGATGGTAGGGGGAACAGGAGAAAGAACTGGGTTATCCAGAAGTAGTAATAGGTCAAAAATTAAGTTCCCATTAAGTTCTGTACAGGGGCTTAGGGCTGTAGTGGGGAGCAATGCCTCTCTACAAGCCTTGAAGCTGCAGTGGTGGGCTGGGAGGCAACTCTCTCTGGCCCCAGCAGGGAGCACCCACAGCTGGCAGGGAAACACCTCTGTCCACTGGCCCAAGCAGGAAGTCGCCATAGCAGCTCGAACATTTCTGTGCTGGGGCTGACAGGGAGAGGGACCAGCAGGGTGGGGCCCCTTTGCATATCTGCACAGCTCCCTGCTGGGTCCAGTGGGGAAGCAGCAAACACATGAGGTCCAGCTCCTGCTTGGGGGTGGGCAGGGGGACAATGGGGCTCTGTGTGCCATGGAACCTCACTGGGGATGGGGGTGCACCTTGGAATTGGACCTGCTGGCTGCTTCTAAAGCATAGCGTGGCCTCCCAGGGCAGGCAGGAACCTGGCAGCCTGCCTGGGCACTGCTGACCAGGAGCCACCCAGGTAAACATGAGCTCCAACCCCTGCCTAACCTTGAGCCATCTCCTGCACTCTAAACCCTTCATCCTGAGCCCCACTCCAAAGCCCACACCTCCAGTCCAGTGCCCCTATCGCCTTCTGCATTCTAACCACCAGCCCTGACCCCACTTCCCAAACTTGGAGATCCCTTTTGCATTCTGCACGGGAGTTCAATTGACTGCTGGACCTCTGCTCCTCCACCTCTTACTGTTAGTCCAGAAATTAGCTCAGTTCATGGAATGTGCTGCCTTCTGGCTGGTGTCTCACCTCATCTTTACTCTGCTGTCTCCATCCTCTGATTCTGGAACCACTTTGTGCCCTAGACTGTGGTACTCTTTTCAGGACATTACCCTCTGTCAGTGCCCACCACTCCATTCTTGTCCCCTTCTGGAGGTGTTAGTAGTCCTCAGTTGACACGCATGCCACCCTGGCCAACTGCAACCCCAAAGTCTAGTTCCTTGACTCATAGGCAAGTTGCAGTCTGCATAGGCAATGTGCCAGTGTGGGCACGTGTGATGGAAAGTGGGGACCCAGGCCTTCTCAGTACTCAGGGGCATTCTGATGGCAGCCTTATCCTGCCTTCCTTTACTCCCTTGACTGCTCCTGTTTCTGGGCCACTTCTGTGACCCTGGCAACTTCCTGGGCCTTGTATCAAGGCCTACAGCCTAACTGGTATTAGGCTGGCACTTGTCTCCAGCTCCCCTGAACTTGCCCATCACTACTTTCCCCAGGTGCTGCTGATTCCCTCCCTATTGAGGCCCAGTGTGAGTAAGCTCCCCTCAGCTTTGCAGCCCTTTTATAGGGCCCAACCAGTCCCTGGTTGTCTGCGTCTCATGCTGATTGGCCCAGCATGTGCGGGCTACCTTTGGCCTGCTTGTAACCTTCTCCATGCTGCAGTGGGCTACAGCAGTCTTATGCTTCCCAAACCTCTCACACTGGCCTACCCCAGCATCCTCATTCCCTCTTACACACCAACCTCTACCTTAAGTTGCAGCCCTCTCCTGTATTCTGAATTCTGCAGCCCCACCAGCCTAGATCTCTTGTACTTGAGCCTCCCTCATCCTTGGCCCCACCCAGAGCCTGCATCCCCAGCCAAAATCCTCACACACCTGCACTCTGACCCTCTGCTTAAGGCTTTAGACACACTTCTACGTTCAGAATGCCTTTGTCCCACTCTCGCCATGTGAATTTATGTGCACCAACATATAGAGGTGATGTGCTGCACATTACCTCCACATTGATGCACATACCAAAATTAATTCTGCTCAGCAGTGAGGAAAAAAGAGAGAACACTGGTCAACAATGACTCTTAAAAAGCAATGAGGGGTCCTGTGGCACCTTATAGACTAAGAGAAATGTATGAGCATAAGCTTTCGTGGGCAAAGACCCACTTCGTCACCTGCATCTGATGAAGTGGGTCTTTGCCCACGAAAGCTTATGCTCATACATTTCTCTTAGTCTATAAGGTGCCTCAGGACCGCTTGTTGCTTTTGCAGATCCAGACTAACATGGCTACCCGTCTGAAAGACTCTTAAGACTACTAAATAATACTGGTCAAATTTGAAGATAATGACTTCTAGTAGAAAATGCACCTAAAACATCTGCCTACTAGCTTAAACATTACCTCCTGCTTATCCATTTCAGTTGAGTTTTATTTGAGCTTAATCTAGGGTGGCTGGCTAAGACCTGTTCTCTACTGGGAAACTCAGATCTGTTCTAATATTTCTCTTAAAAAGATGCAGCCCAGAGCATTATTGTGTTTCATCTAGAAGCAATGCATACATGTTGAACAAGTGTCAACAATGCAGAAACTTGTACTTGAGATCTTGTGCAAAGGAAGAGAGGACCCTTTGGGAGGAACAATTTTAAAGCTATTATTAGTTTACTCTTGGCTGGAGCCTGGATAGACAATGAATAACTTTTTAACCTATGTTTCAGTTTTTTTTAAATGAACTCTTTTAGATACTTTTTATATATTAAAATCATTATCAAAACTTGTATTTAGCGGCGTATAATTTATCTCTGTTATGAGGGATCTATAGTAAGGAGAAGTAGTACTTTAGATTGCAGATAGGATTAACTACAAATATTTTTTGTTTTCTAATTCAAGGTCTGAATAAGCCTCAGAAACAGGCAATGAAACAAGTGCTCCTTTCAAAAGATTACACGCTCATCGTGGGCATGCCTGGAACAGGAAAAACTACTACCATATGTGCTCTAGTAAGATCATAATGTGACTTAATATTGGAAGAAAATTGTTAATTTAAAGGCTTAGAGGGCAAGAATTAAGTAAGCTGTATAAGAAGCATCCTTTTCCCAACTGAGGTTTATACAGGATTGCTGTTTATGACATTCAAATTGGAAAAAAATTGGAGCCAGCTTTACAGAGAATATTTAATGTGATATTCTGTGATTTAATACAGATCACCAGAAATCTTGACGTTGTCCCCTGGTGTGCTGATGAAGCAGTGATGCCTGCCTTCCTGCTCTCTGGGGCTCCCCACCACCCTGTCCTGCTGAGCCAAAAGTGCTGCTTTTCCCCAGCAAATGCACAGAACTGGGGAAACCGCCCTTCTGTAGAACAACAGATGTTGAACTCTGGGAGGGCTCAGCACCCAGGAAATCAACCCCTAAAATGAACCTAAACCCAAAATAAATCCATCTTACGCTGAGAAAAGGTTTTACACAGAGAAGGCTCATAAGGTCTGCTCCTTTTATTAGTGAAAGGGAGATATGCACAATTGTTGCTCTCCTTCCAGGTAACAGTTATTTACACTGGGCTTGATAATAAACAAAGCTGCCTTTATTAAGCATAAAAAAGTAGGATTTAAGTGGTTGCAGGTGAAAACAGTGAGATGAACTTAAGTTATAAGTTTAAAATAAAACATGCCAGCTAATTCTAATTTCATAAGAAACTTGTTATGTACAAATTCTTACCCTAAACACGGCTACCCATCTGATACTTACCCTAAACAGTTGTTCCAAACATTCTTTCACAAACTAAGCAGCCTCCGTTCTTGGACCCTATCCTTCTGCCTGTTTAGCAGGCATCCTAGGTAGAAAATGGGGGTCTCTTGTTTGACCACTGCCCCAATTGTTTATTCCCTACCCCTTATATCTCTTTGGCCCCAGGTGGAAATTCTTTATGCTCAGTTGAAACTTTCCTCACCTTGAGTGGGAAATAACCTGATCTAAAATGGTTTCAGTGTCAGGGGCCTGGCCATATGTCTTCTCTAGAACCAACCCCAGTTTGTGTTTTACGGGACAGACAAGACTATTCACAAGTTGTTGAGTTGATCACAGACCCATTAAGTTTCTGGAGCATCAATAATGTACCTCATTAGCACATTTAGAATTATAAACTGATCCATACTTCCTATTTCTAACTTCACGTACAAAAATGATACATGCACAAATGTAGGATATACCTGTTCAAACAATTATAACATTTAAAATTGATTTACTGCATGTGATATTTTGTCTAAAGTATCTACAAGTTATGCATCTTCATATTCATGAGTCAGTTTTCATAAAGCATGGGGGGCATGACAATTAACACTAGTAGAATGACAAAGTATATCCCATGGTGTGGTGTAGTTTGGTTTGGTTTGGTTTGGTTTGGTTTTGATCCCCTCCAGAACTCCCTTTCTGGGAATAGGTGATGATGTAATGATCACTTTACAATATTCTAATGCTGCTAAAATCCTTTGGCACCAGAATATAATAAAATATTCCAGTTTTGAAGCCTATCTGTGGTTTAGAAAAAAAGACTTTTATTAGCAGCAGATCTGGAGTGAGAGAGAACCTAATGTTTGTCTCTATTGGGATTTTTATGCAGCTTAATTACCCTTTTAAGAAACGAATTACAGGTTGTACCTCCCTCATCTGGCAATCTTGGGGACTGAGTGGTCCTGAACAATGAGATTTGCCAGATGAGAGCAAGTCAGGCCCCAGGGTGCCTGGAGGGGGCTCCTGCAGGGCTCCCCCACAGGGCTGCCAGCAGGTCTCAGTGCCCCACCCAGCTCCTCATGGCGCAGGGCTGCCAAGCTTCCTCCCCGGCCCGGCCAGGGTCCCCCTGGCTACAGAGGTGCTGTCTGGGTTCCCTGCTGCAGGACTGCCAGGGTTCTCTAGCTTGGCTGGAATCCCCATGGTTGTGGGGCTGCCAACCCAGGGCTCCCTGCCCCAACCAGGTCCCCTGGCTGCAGGGTTGCTGGTGGGACTCAGTGCCACAGCCTGGCTCTCCACTGGCTCCCTAAGCCTGGGCTCCTAGTTGGGATACTGACTGGGGCTGGGCTCCCCAACCCCAGCTGGGCTTCCCAACCTCATTCCCTGCCCTGGGGCTGCTCTTGGGGCTCCCTACAGCAGGCTGCCAGCGAGGCTCCCTGACACCAGTAGGGCTCAGCTGAACCCTGCACAGCTGGATCTCTCTGCTCCAGCAACATTCATTGTCCTGCTGGATGAGAGATGTTGCTCGATGAGAGAACCTGTACTGATCCCTATATTCAAGCTCACATTTGGGCTTTTCTTTTTTCTCTCCTTACTGCATTTCTCTTTTTAGGTAAGAATTCTTTCTGCCTGTGGCTTCAGTGTTCTGCTGACGAGTTTTACGCACACTGCTGTTGATAACATCCTGATGAAGTTAGCCAGGTTCAAAGTAGGTTTTTTGCGGTTGGGGCGAGCTCAGAAGGTTCATCCAAACATACGAAAGTTCACAGAGGAAGAAATTTGCAGATGCAAATCAATTAAATCTGTAACTTATTTGGAGGAGCTCTATAACAATCAAGTAAGATACATACATCACAAAAAACTGTTAGTTGCCTTGCTGGTAGGTGGCACTGGGAAGAAAAGGACTGATTGGTGTGGGAAGTGATTTACATGTTTACCTTTGACCACTTCAGCAAGATGCAGTTGAGGAGTGTGGGTTGGCATGAGGTAGGCCACACTGCTAACGTATCTGTTCTCTGGATTAATTCAGGGACTCTGATACACTTTGCTACCTCCTACCCTTAGGAGGAGGAAGTCTGGTTTATGGCTGCCAAGGGTCAGTACCCCACCAGCATATTCCACGGAAATAGTACACTCCAATATTACCAGTTCCGCATCAAATAATCATTCTGCTTAACTAACAGTACCTATATTTTATTTTATTGTAAACAAATCAGTTTATTTCACACAGCATAATGATTCAGGTAATAGAACTATAAATTTTGCAAATAGTTACGTACATTTTGATCCTCGACTTGATGGTCTCATGTCTAGTCCAAAATCCTTGTGGTGTTATATAGCCAGTGGTCTGTGACCCTTGTTTCATGAGACAATCATGCTGTCAGCTTGCCCCCTATGTTAAAGATTCGGTGTCTGGAATTGCATTTCAAGATATACAGGTTCAATCTTTTACTTTAATTTAAAAAAAGGACATCCCCTTTTCTGTTTGTTTCTTCCTGTAGGTCTCCTCTTGCAAAATTCACAATAGCTCAATGTATACCTGGCTCAGTATGCAAATAAGCATACATTGTATTGCAGGTATACGATACACAAGTGGCCAGACAGGAAGGTAGATGTCATCCATTATTTCCTGCCTGAAGGGAAAACTTGGCATTCTGTAAAGCCTGCCTTTTTTTTTTTTTTTTTTTATTAAACTAAACTAAAATGAAAACTAAATAGTAAGATGGGTGAACTAGACTGCCGTATATTAAAAGAGGACATTGCAGAATAGGCATCACAATAAATGGGACACAGTCACAATAGTGTAAAAATATAGTGGAAGGACAGAACAGGTTGTGCTGGTGGGGAACTAGCACTATATCTGAAAGAAAATTATAGAATCAAATGAAGTAAAAATCTTAAATATACCAAAATATCTATAGTGATTCTGTGGAACAGTAATTCCATGTGCTAATAAGAATATAGCAATAAGGATATATTATTGACCACCTGCCCAGGATAGTGATAGTGACTATGAAATTCCAAGCTCCATATTTATCTGAACTTTTAAACATAGCATTCTAAACACTGCTAGGAATGTGCTATGAGTTGGATGCTAGTTCTAGTATTCCAGAAATACTTTTGGTTTTTGTCTGTATATCAATCTATTGGAAAGTGTTTGGATTATGCAGAGCGTAAGAGTGGTATAAAAATCAGGCATTCATTAAGTAGAGTTAATGGGCTTTTAAAAGAAGAAAAAAAAAGTAGGTTTATTTGATCTGATTGATGTAGAAATTGTGTTTTTAAAATATGAAATGGGAAAATGCCTTTCTAACTATAAGATATGTTTGAATTTTCAGCCAGTAGTTGCAACAACATGCATGGGAGTAAACCATCCAATTTTTGCTCGGAAACGGTTTGACTTCTGCATTGTAGATGAGGCTTCTCAAATAAGCCAGCCAGTCTGCCTGGGTCCACTCTTCTACTCAGATAGGTTTGTGCTGGTGGGGGACCATCAACAATTACCTCCACTTGTACACAACACAGAAGCAAGGTAAGATAAAATCATATTGGAAAAATTGTAAAACGTGTGGGTTGGGCAACAAGTGAACGTTCCATGCACTGACTTAGATATCTGATTTTTTTTGTAACAGAGATCTTGGCATGAGTGAAAGTTTGTTTAAGAGACTAGAAAAAAACAAGAATGCTGTTGTCCAGTTAACTGTGCAGTACAGAATGAACAGGTATTTAAAACTATTTCAGTTCCTATTGAATGTAAATATTTGATCTGTAAGACTTAACGTTGCTTTTGTTTTTAAACTCTATAGTAAAATTATGTCACTAAGTAATAAGCTGATGTATGAAGGCAAACTGGAATGTGGCTCAGAGAAAGTCTCCAAAGCTACTGTTAACCTGCCAAATTTAAATAACTTGAAGCTGCAGCTGGAATTATTTGCAGATTGTTCAGAAGCATGGTTGAAAGAAACACTTGAGCCAAATAATCCTGTGTGTTTTCTCAACACAGAGAAGGTAAATATTGATTGTATCCTTCCGTTTTATCTTCATGTTATCCTTCCTTCAAAATAGTGTATTTTTATCTTGATGTTTTGTAGACCATATTTGCAATATACCTAAATTGGTTGAAGTTAGTTCTTTTGACTTTTCTTTGTCAAACGTGTAAAATATATAGTTAAGCAACAGTTTTGTACTCTTAAAAATGTCTCTTATAGCTGTACACAAACTGTTACAAATTTGAAGTGCTGTTATTAACTGAAATTATTTAACCAAAAGACATTCTCTTCCTTCACTTCATTCTGTCTTGTGACAAAACTTCTAGCTAACTCCAGGAGTGCTCCAGTTGTTGTCCTTCAATCTCAGTAGATCTTCTCCAAGTTGTCCAAGGTCTTCCTCTTTGGCATTTTCTTTGCAGGTTCCATTTGAGAGGTTGATGAACTATGCTGGGACTATTCTGAGTGTGGCCTAGTCATCCCCTAGTCAACCCTTTCTTTTCTTTACTTGAACATCAAGTGGTTCTTGTCCTGTTTTTTGTTCTAAAACTCCTCATTTGTGACAAGTCTTGCCATTTGATATGAAGGATATACCTCAGGCATCTCTTTATGCATGTCTGTAGCTTGTGATCTGAAGACTTTTTAGTACTCCGGGTCTCATAACCATACAAGAGCACACTCTTCTCATTTGTGTTTTGAAGATCCCCAGTTTCGTCTTCCCAGATGTTATTTTTGACCTCCATATGTGACAAAGTCTTGAATGCAGCTGTTGCTTTCTCTGTCCTGGCACAGCATAATGTTTCTTTTTGATCATTTGTAAAGTAGATAGCCCACTGTCTGTAGTTCACTGCTTGGCATTAAGGTTATTGTTACTGAGCATGCACTAGGAGTTTCTACACAGTTTTGGAATGACTCTTCTGTTGGTCAGCTGGAGAACAGGCATTACTAATGGGCTAAACGCCCTCCAAAACTGCATAGAATAGAATGGAACACCCCAAGTATCACAGAATTGTGTGAGACCTTGCTAGAAGAAAGGAAATAATCAGCTAAAATCTTTTCATTGTCAAAAATCTGGTGCAAGGGGGTTTCAGTTGAATAGCACTTACAAATTGTATTTCTAAAACTGAAAAATATTACTATTCTTGAGAGGTTTTTCTGAGGAATAGTCCTAAGACTAGGTTGTGGTTTGTGGTGTGTGTTTTTGTTTTTTGTTTTTGTTTTTTTTTTTTAAAGTGTGGTCTGCTTCTAGTTACTATGCACACAGGGAATCCCCACTATGAAAACTGACATGAATGTTCCTAGAAGGAAGAGTCCATGGATAAGACAGAATTTTCATTTTCTGTGACCTTGGCCAAGCTGCTTTGTGCTTCAGTCTCCCTGCTGTAAGAGAGGGATATCCACCTGATAAAGTTCTCTGTGGTTTTAGGATAAAATGTATGATCTGAGTATTAGTTTTACATGAGCAAGTGTAACACAAGTTCACTGAAATACTGAATAAAATACAACTTATTGCATGTAATATTCATTTGACTTTGTATACAGGTTCCAGCACCAGAACAAGCAGAAAAAGGTGGTGTAAGTAACATGACAGAAGCTAAATTAGTACTCTTCCTCACCACCTTCTTTATTAAGGTAATTTTTCCTTTTAAGGTGATGTCAGGGCAGAGCAGGAGACAAAATAATTCTGCTTTACAGTGGTATAAAATCACCGCAGAATGCAAACTGGTATGTACTGGATCCTCAGAGTAAAATGAAGGCTGGTTGAATGGCAGAGGAGTGCAGGGGTTAGAATTCAGAATCTCATTTTGTTTCCTGTGCTGTATTGCGACAGCATGCCCAGTCCTTGTACGTATAGCCAAATACCTTTTAGTCTTCAGGAACGTCTAGAGTAGGGGTGAGCATGCTTTTTATGCTGGGCCCCACTTTTCATCTCTGCAATTAGCAGGGCCCTCCCAACCTGTCTAATGTAATCCAACCTGTTGGAAATTTTGGTTATGCCCATATGGAGAGAAAAACAAAACAAAACAAAAAAATCTTTTTGGCATAGGTAAGAAAATAAGTATGTAGAATGTAAAAAAAACAATCGGTATATAAATGTGACTATACATACATAAAAACAATAACATTTCAGCTTTTTTAATTAGATGGATGAGTCTCAGACCCAACAGCTGATTGTGCTAGGCCCCCTTTAAGAAATTTCACATCCCTCTAGAAAGCCCACCCCCAATTTTGCATTCCCCTGCTCTAAAGCGAACTTGGAGTGGGATTGATCTGACATACTCTGAGAGCTATGTTCAACATTCCAAAGCATAATCAGTTATATATTAAATAATGACTGTATTTAGAATTCGCGTAATAGTTTGACGTATGTCCTAAAATCAAAAGCCCTCTTAAACAGGAGCTTGAAGAGCTACAGAATATGAGTAATCAACTACATACACTACCTGGTTTTCAAAAACTCTTTTACCTTTTTCTTTCTGTTCAGGCTGGATGTAAAGCTTCAGATATTGGTATCATATCTCCATACAGACATCAGTTGAAGATTATCACTGACTTGATGACAAGCTCTTGTATCAGTACAGTAGAAGTAAATACTGTGGATAAATACCAAGGAAGAGACAAAAGTATCATAATGGTATCTTTTGTTAGGAATAATAGTGATGGAAATGTAAGTGGATCGAATTTGATTCAGTACTGAAAAGACATTTCACAAAATAGGCTGTTGTAACTGAAATCCTTAAAATAAGACAGGAATGCTTTTTACATACAGGAATATATTTTAGTCATAATTGCATCTATAACAATTGCCCTTGCAGTGGGAAAATTAATATATAGTTAGTATATACAAAGTAATACAGACTGATTAAAATAGCATTTTCACAAAAATGTCCTTAATTTGTTTAATGTCAACAATTTGTTCAACACTTCGATAGTATCATTAGGTTATTTAAAATTAAATATTTTAAATTCAAATTTTCTTGGTTTACACTCTTAAAAATATACTAGTGGGTTTCCCTTTTGCAAGTAGTTCTTCTCACCACTTTAATGTTTTCTTCTCTAGCTTTTTGTTATGTTTTTGTCTGGAAAATATAAGTGATTAACTGTTATATTAGAGTTAAAATACTGTCATAATATGTTGGTTAAATTTTTAACTTATAATTTGGAATGAAATTTCACATGTTCCTTTTAATAAATATACTCAGTCTCGCTGTGTGAGATTTAAAAAATTGAAGATGGGTTGTACTTATAAATGTTTTAATCTTTTAAAAAATAGATTTGAAGGTCAGAGAAATAACGTATTTATTTCAACAGCTTGGCACACTTCTGATGGACTGGAGACGTCTTAATGTTGCTATTACAAGAGCCAAGCACAAGTTAATCATGCTTGGTTGTGTGCCATCACTGTCCCGATATCCTCCTTTAGAGAAGTTACTCTGCCATTTAAACTCTGAAGCCATGATATCCTTTTCCTGTGTACTTCTGTATATCCTATATTCTTCCTCTTGGTGTTGCATAAATATGTTTGCTGTAGTTTTAGTATTTGAAAATTTGATAAACCAAACATTTGTTGAAATTGGCAGACTTGTAGAATCAGATTGGAATTATATGATGAGAAAGGTCTATGCTACAGAGTCCTGTAAAGGGGAGAAAAAAGGGCTGTTGGACTTAAGCTCTGCGGCCCATTTTCAATTTGATGCTTATTTACAGTAAATGCATGTTGTTCTTGGAATAGACAGCCTTAATATTTATATTTGTAATTTGCATTTTTGTCAAGTTTTCCATTTAGTAATGAACATTACAGTGAAAGTCCTCTTTGAACATTAAAATATTAAACTATTTCAGTAAAATATTTTGTACAGTGGATTCCACCTCAGTGCTACAGAATTCCATGTTTGCAGCAAGTCTGCTTAACCAGTATCTTGCAGTAGTATGAAATAACACAGCAGTTGAATACGCAGGATCTTAGGAACAATAGGGAACACTTTGTAGATAGTTGGGTTTTTGTTTTTGTTTTTTTAATCTTGCAGAGTTGTAACAGCATAATGAATTACAAATATTGTTAATCTGTATTATGTTCCTCGTTGACTAATACCAAAAGCCAAAGGAGACTATTCAAATGCTATTTCCTTGAATATGGGGTCTTGTGTGTCTAGTGTCAAGAACTGTATTGGTCACAGAGCTTTAGCAAGATTTGGGGTAAAAGTCTGACTCTTTAAGATGCACAGATAGTGGCCTGTGCTATATAGTCTACCTGTACTACAATGGAAAAATTTTACCAAAGAAATAAATATATATATATTAACATTACAAAGGAGCATGCTTTGGGCTCATTTAATAAGTGAGTCCAAAATCTTTATCTTCTAGTTCAGTGATACGCAACCTTTTTTTTCAGCCACAATACCCATATTTGCACTTGTATGGCGACCTCTGAGTTAAGCCCTATCAGCCCCAAACCCACCCCCACTTCCAGATTTAACATGCTTCAGAGCATGAGCATAGTTCTGCTTCATGGCTGCTGCTTCCCCTGCCTCTTCCTTCCCCCTTGTGCAGCGTGGGCAGCCCCCTGCCCAGTGGAGTGACTCATCCGGAGACCCCTGCTGCAGCTCACTGGCTGCAGGGGCTGCTGCCATTTAAACAAAAAACCAAAATGCAATTTAAGTGGCAGCAGCCTTTGGAGCTGCAAGAGGAGTCAGCAGTGGCAGTGTTCAGAGCTGCAAGCAGCTCTTTAAAGAGCCGCAACCCCCAGGAAGACCATCGCAGCAACCCACGGGTTTCATGCCACTGTTCTAGTTTGTGTACAATGAAAAGGATTTGTAAATCGGTTTTGATTAAGGGCTTGTTTTACACAGTGTAGCAAGGGGCTCCCAAAGGGTGTGACTTGCAGAGTGCTGTGATTATCTAATATAGACCCTGAAATTTTGTCTGACAAATCTGGGAGACTGGTGCTGACTCCATGTGTGAGGTTGCAAAACTCAAGAGTGAGAAGCTGGGCCCAGCCCTATGTGATAGAAGCTGCTGCTGTGGGGTTAAGTGCAGGGCCTGTTTGCTCATCATTCTGCTCACAGTGGGCCTCCACTTTACATGAGAAGCAGGTTTACTTAGGCTCAGTGATAATCTGTCTCTGGACATGATACACATCTAGAACCTTTTCATGAGCCAGCCATGCTGCTTGGGAAACAGTGAACAAGACTAAACATTAACATTTTTACACTAATGTTACATCAAACAGGCATTTATTCAACTTTTTTTTTCTACCTACCCATTTTATATTCTGCTAAATGTGGTTAGTACAGCAGTTTTATACAGGTTGAACCTCTCTGATCCAGCACCCTCAGGATCTAATTGGTGCTGAATGAGAGAATCTGCTGGACCATGGGAGGTCAATACTCTCTAGCACATTACCAATACTTCCACTGCTTACTAGCTTAGAAGATATTTAGGGGCAAATGACAGCTAAATAACAGCACAGAACCCTGAAAGCCAGGACTTGTGGCTGTAAACAAACTTTATGGGACCACAGGACACTTGGCCACACCAATGAAAAGTGGTGATCTGCCTAACTAAAATCATATTGGATTATGGATGTTGCCAGAGGGGAGAGTTCTGGATTAGAGAAGTTCAACCTGTATTTTCTTCAAACTTGTGGCGGAAGAAGCATGTATTTAAAAGGAATTGTACTGACAGTACAATAATTAGTTTCCTAGAACTGAAAAATTGTCTCTTGTAAGAACAAAATATTATCCAAGAATTAAAGTTTATTTTCCTGAACTTTCATTACATTTTCAATCTTCCATCAGGGGCACATGAATGCGTTTATCAGTGTAACCTGTTATGATTGTAAAGATGAAGAATTTGAGGAGAAAAGTCGTCATGTTCATTCTCTACACGTGCCGCTGAATGCAATAATGACTTAGTAGACTATGGGTGCTGAGTGTATCGTAGTCTGAATGGGTTTGATTTCAATCTGGTTTTTCAAACTATAAAGGTTTCTTTTCACCATATTGCACAAGCTCTTACAAATAATGTAGATAATTTTAGTACCAGTGTGACACTAGAAAGCTACTCCCATATTTTACTTTTCTTTCCATATATATTTATGTATAGATATGAAAGCACAGATTTTTGTGGAAGATAAATTGTTTACAGGTTACTCTGCACAAGTAATAGACACTTTGAGTGGTAAATTTTGGACCATTTAGGTTTGCAGATTTTAAAATGTAGTTCTTAAATGGAAAATGTCATTCTTGTTTGAAAAACTTTTACGACTGAGGTTTTTGTTCCAGTTTAAAAAAAGAGAAAGCTTCCTCTTCTATTTCAAATGCCCAGCCTGTTGCTTTCTCTTTAAAGTCTGCTCCTGCATGTAAGAACGCAGCACTTTTTTTGGATGTTTACATTCGTACCTGAATTCCTGACTTCTCACTGATACAGCTTGATAACTTAGCTCCAGTGCCTCTAGCTTTTGCATAAGTTCTGACAAATGTGATGTTGATGTACCAATTAGCCTTTAATTCTTAAAATATTTTAGCAAGTTAAACATTTTTTTAAAAACATAAAGGTTGAAATACTGGCCAGGACTCTCTGACTTGAATGAACCCAGGGTTTCATATTTAGTATTTTTGGGTTCAGGACAGAAATGCAGCTGTTTTACATACCTAAGTAGTTTCCTTAAATTATGCAAAAATTTCCTTTCTACCTGACATAATACAGGAACGCTAAAATAAAACTACCTCAGGCTTAACCGTTCAGTTTATGCTAATAACTCTAACATTAGTTTGTAGATTTTAACTTTGGAATCTTTAAAAGACATGAATGCTGTTCACTATATTCTTTAATGTCAAAGTTGTGTACAAAAAGCTGTTCATAACTTTAAACATTAGATATGGGCATTTCTGTTTTTAAAATTAAGAATTTTGTAGTATTTGTAATGTAATAAAATTTGTTTTGTTACTATTGGACTGGTTATGACACTGCTTGAATCAAACATAACTGTATTTTCAACTGAAATGCTCAAAGACTCAATGACATATTTTGTAACTAAACTTTATCACGTTACTGTTTTTTTCAGTAGCGAACATTAAGCAGCTGGTGAAAAATTTGTTGAGGGGAGCTGAATCACTGCTATTCATCCTCCAGAGGCAGCTCTAGTCATGGAGGTTGGGACCTGGCTTTCTGTTCTGGCTTCCAGGATTTTGCTACTCTCAGAGACAGCGGAGTCCATGAATTTGTCACTTGATGTTCTTTCTGGACACAGGTGGTTCCTCCTCTGCTGCAATAGTTGTCTAATGCCCTTCTTGGCTGGGGACAGGGGACTTCTTTGTGGCTCCTGATGCTATAATTTCAAAGTAATAAATAAATAAATCTTGATTATTTTCAATGAACGGTAAACATCTAAAAGGCCAAAGCTGAATTCATCTCTAAATACCAAACAATATGTAATCTTGAACTGCTGGATAACCTTGCCTAGGCTGTGTCTACACTACCTCCTTGCTTTGAAGGGAGGATGATAGGTAGGGTGTTGAGAGATTATTAATGAAATGCTGCGCTGCATATGCAGCACTTCATTTAAGCTAGTTCTCCCCCGCGGCAACTTCAAAGTGTTAAACTCCAAAGTGCCAGCTCGCATGTAGCCGTGGCTAACCTGTCGATACTTGGAAGTGCCTGGGCAACTTCAAAGTCCCTTTACTCCTAAAAAATTTTGAGCCGGCACTTCAAAGTTTAACACTTTAAAGTTGCTGTGGGGGAGAATTAGCTTAATAAAGTGCTGCATATGCAGCGCAGCATTTCATTTAATAATCTCCTGACATCCTACTTACCATCCTTCCTTTGATGTAGGGATGTAGTGCAGACACAGCCCTAGTGTCTCCCAGAGAGAGAGAGAAGTTTCAGGAGTGAAAGTTAGGAAGAGTGGTATAAATATGTCAAGTGTGAGGAAACAGAGTATGTAAAAAGCTTGTGTAGGTCCTGCAGTACACATGTATTGCATTACAAATCACTGGATATGCTCTGTTCTTAAAATAAGGGTCACAAAAAGTAGGGTTTGACCTTATTTGGTAAGGACAGTCTCATATTTGCATGCATTGCAGCTACTGCATTATTGATTTTTTTAAAACTGAATTGGGGAAAAAATGGCTCTTGCTATTTTGGTTGCCAGCCCCTGGCTGTGGAGATACTGAATATGGCTTTATCTGCAACCTGAGTGGACAGATTTGGAAAATACAGTGGGTAGTGCTGAGCCCCTTTGAGCTTTTGGCAGCCTCCTGCCTATGATAAACAACAAAAACTATTTAGAGGGGGGAGAGTGTTTAGAAGATGTATAAATTATATCTTCTAATACTTTGGTCCATGCTCTTCTTACAATTTATGTTGTCTGATGTGTGGTTGGAAAGGAGGTGCTCTAGGAGGAGAGGTTGCACTCAGAGAAAAGACAGGCATGGGAACTGGGGCTGTGCTGGGGTACCAGGACCCCAACTGCTGCCTTGGTCTCTACCAGTGGGTCTAGGGTCCCACATACACAGCATGCAGCTGCCTAGGGTATCATTAAATTGGTGGGGAGCACTTACTGCCCTAATTTTAGTGGTACCTTGCACATCTGCTTAAGGATGGCCTTGCCTTCAAGAGTGGGAGAGGAGGGGAAAGCTGTAGGTTGATCTTCCACTTCTATTCAGCCATTGCCATCCTGGAACCGACGTGTATATTTGAAGGAGGGAAAAAAAGGCAACATTTAAAATATCAAGCACAGGTTTTTATTTTTGGTGATTTCTGTCAGGAATATTGGGTGCTTGGGTTGTAGTTTGGGAGGGGGAGGGTGCTGTGGTAGAGATCAGAAGGTGAGAGACCATTGGGGGAGGGGTTTCCAGGCTTAAGAGGATGGGGAGTACTTGTAACAGGGTATGTGGCATGGCACAGGGGCAGCAGTGGGCTAGATACAAGGGGGAGGGAAGTTCAGGAGTTGGAGTGAAGGCAGGTGTGTGCAGAGGTTAAGAGCTAAGGATGCATAGTAAAGATGTGAGTGGTAAAGTGGGGCACAGGAGAGGGTGCAGGGATTAGGGAGCCCATGTGGGCCAGGACCAAGGGGGCCACCATGCCCAAGTAGCACCAAAACACATTCAGCCACTGTCCTGTTTTCAGTAAGGCCCTGCTCAGTGCTGTACAATTACAGAAACTAATAGCCTTACTGCAGGGTTTATAAACTGAAACTACTGGACTGTGCAATTCACAATACGACCAGCTGTCAGTTACTAAAGCTACCGCCATTACATCAGAAATGGTACTTGAACCCAGGTGCCCAGCAGGGGCAGAGAACTTTTTCTCGCCCAGGAGTGTTGGAAGCGTCCCTGGGGCTAGTGTCCCCGGCTGCATAGCTGTAAAACGCCGGTGGTAGTAGGTGCAGTTTGAGGGGACACGTGAGAGCAGGGTGAGGCCAGGCCTTGTGCTTCCGTCCCGTTCCTCAGGCGTGGGGCTGGCTCGCCCCAGGCCCCAGTCTCACGTTCAATCTCTGTCGAGCAGAGGCTGGTCTGTGTGACCGGGGCGTGGCTGCGCTCTGCCGCGTGCCCCGCAGCCCCAGCCGGGCGACTCCGCTCCAGGCGGGACAGAGAGGGGCAGGTCCTCCTGCCGCCGGGGGCGCAGTGCAGATTGTGACTGGGAGCGCAGGGGAAGGCGCTTGCGAAGGGCTGGAGCAGTGCACGGGAGGCCCGTCCGTCTGCCCGCGCCGCAGCGGCTGTTCTGCGGCCATGGGTGAGGGGCTGCTGGCAGGGGGCAGCAAGCCGAAGACGGTTCGGGTGCGGCGGCTGTCGGCTCCGGGTGGGGGCGGGAGGTAACGGTCTGAGGCGGCGCTTTCCAGCCTGAGGCGGCTGGGTGCGTGGCCTGGCCACCCTGGGGCAGAGCCTGGGGGTGGCTGTCGCTGTCGCAGGCGGGCGTGTGAGGGGGCTGTCTGCTCCCGGGGAGTACCAGCCTGCGAGAACAGGTCCGAGCAGCACCGGCCAGCGCGGTGACAAAGGAGCTGTTCTTCCTGCGCCGCAGCCGCATGTGAAGGATGCTGGTCGGCGTGTGGCAGGTTGAGCGGGCGCCAACCCCGCCGGCTGCTGCTGGGCCAGATGCGCCTGGCTGCGGGGCGGCGGCTGTCTGGCGCGGACCAGCGAGAGAGCCTTGCCCTGGTGAATGCACACGCGTGTGTGGCGGGGATGCTGGGTCTTGTTTGGGAGAAGAAAACAACCATGAATTGTTCGCAGTGTTTCTTTTGTGCCATCTTGAGTATGGCGCCACCCTTTGTACGGAGGCAGCCTGATAATCCCAGGTGGCAACAAAAAGATTAAGGGTTTGGAACTGCTGCCCTATGAGGAGAGATACCTGCCTCTGGAATTTCCACTATGTGCATCTGAAGAAGCTGGTCTTCGCCCACAAAATCTGTTAGTCTGTAAGGTGCCACAGGACTGCTTGTTGTTTTTAAAAAGATTAGGACTTTTCAACTTAGAAAAGAGGCGATAAAGGTGGGAGGTGATAAAGAGCTATATGATCATGACAGGCATGGAGAAAATAAATCTGGAAAACTTATGTACTTTTTCCTATAACACAAGAACTGGGGACCACCAAATGAAATTAATAGGTAACAGGGTTAAAACCAACAAAAAGATGTTTTTCGCACAAGGTACAGTCAATCTGTGGAACTCCTTGTGAGAGGATATTGTGAAGACCAGGAATTTAACAGGGTTTGAAAAAGAACTAGATAAATACATGGTGTGTAGGTCTATCAATGGTTGTTACTATGATGTATAGGAATGGTGCCCCTACCTGCTGTTTGTCAGAACTGGGAATGGGTGACAGGAGGTGCATCACATGGTTGTTCTGTTCATTCCTTCTGTGGCATCTGTCATTGGCCACTGTTGGGGGTCTTGATGCTAGGCTAGAGGGACCTTTGTCTGAGTCAGTATGGCCATTTTTGTGTTAAAGTGGATATGTGCAAGGTGCTGTCTTGATATCTAACAAAATGGCTTAACTGAAGAAAAGAAAAAAAAAAAGTCCAGAAATGGTTCAGTTGAATAGACCATTTTGGTTCAGTTCCAAAGTGCCTGGGAAGGATGTGTAAATTTACAAAACACAAGAGGTTTCCAGAAATGGTCCAGCTGGCCCCTCCAGCAGCGCTACCTGCTATCCTGGAACTTTGTGTCTGTCCTGAATCCCAGTGAACTCTGTGGGACCCACATTGTAGCTCATCATGTTGCAGGGTTAGGGCCCAAGCAAGGATTGGCAAACTGTCTGTTATGGCACTCGTAGAGCTGATCAGTCAAAACTGTATTAAGTTTCTGCTCTTTACAGTGAAACATCTTACCTGTGTTCTGTGAGAACTAAGTGGATGTGAGTTTGCTGTTATCAGAGGCACTTTTTCCTTGAATGAAACTTCTGATTGAGATACATAGTGTCTTCTATGGCTCCCAAGTTTCTAAATCATGACAACTTTGACAAATAATATATAATTTTTAGTAACTAATCATATATCCCTTAGTGGATACTATTTATATATGCAGTGTATTATATTAAAAACTCTGTCAATGGAATGTGATCTCTTAGGGCCAAATCTTGCTTGCTTAACTTCCACAAATGCATTGAAGTCAGTATAGGCAGTGTAGTTGCTAGTATGTCTGATGCAGGATATTCCAGAGACAAGATGGGTGAGGTAGTGATATCTCTTATTGGATCAACTTTTGTTAGTGAGAGAGACAAGATTTTGAGTCACACAGAGCTCCTCGCCAGGTTTAGGAGACATACTCTGAGTGGCATAGCTAAATGTCAGGTGGAATATAATGTTCAGCAGAAGAGGTTAGCATGTATTGTAAAGGACAACGAATGATAGACTGGTCTGTTAATACCTCTGCCCTCATAGGACTAAAAGAGAGAGTTAATGGGATGCAAGCAGCGTTTCCTCTAATTTTTTTCTTCTCTGTGTAGAATACATTTCATTTTGTGCACTGAGGCATGTACAGATGTGCACCACCAGTAGAAACAAATGCTGCTGACTGTGGGTGCCCTGCTAATGAGCTGAATGGCACCTGAATTTCTTCTGGAGCATTGCTAAAGCATTCAGCATACAGGGAACACTGGGTACAAGTAATAATCCGTAAATCCAGCTGTTTACTCGATGATTTTTAGGTTCTAGCAGAGTTATGAATAAAATTTGTAATCCATAAACAAGTTCTTTTCAGCCTGTCCCTTCAGAGGTGTTAAAAGCCTCTGTGTGTAGAGTCCTTTGATGTTGTGCTAATTATTACTTTCAACATTCTGAACATCACAGCAAGGTGTAACAGAGTATAGTACTTTCCCAGACCAAAAGAACTCTGTGTGTGGCTCAAAAGTTTGTCTCTTACTGGCCGTGTCAACGCTAGCCAAAAACTTCAAAATGACCATGCAAATGGCCCATCTGCTCCTGGGAATAAGAGGACTTCAAAGTAGGCGGGGTCCTTTTGAAAAGGAGCCCTGTCTGGAAGAGCCGTGCGTTGGCGAGCCGCGTCAATTTTGAAGTGCCGCGGCCGTCCACATGCTAATGAGGTGCTGAATATGTATTTCAGCCCTTCATTAGTAAACTGTGAAATGGCCATTTGCATGGCTTTCAAAGTTTTTGGCTAGTGTAGACGAAGCCACTGACAGAAGCTTGTCCAATAAAATGTTATCTTTTATCACCCACCTTGTTTCCATAGCTTCATATATAAACAGTGAGTCTCACTGACATTCTTGAGTAAATAGAGTGTACAGAATTTTGCTCTTTACAGGTCATTTTGTTCTGTATAGATGGAACCTACCAAAACTGATATAAGAGTAAAAAGCACTTGTAATATATTTGAAAATAAGGGCTTAAAATCATGAACCAGCCCCCAAAATACTCCAATATTGGGTTAAAATCATGAATTTTGAAGAATAGATTTAGAGTTATTTGCCTTTTTCAAACTTTTATCCTCATCCCTCCTTAAACAAGTACTTTACTTATGAGTACTCGCTTAAACGAGGGACATATATACTTAGTTCACTAGACAAGTGAACTCCTCCTGCTAATATAAGCCTGACCCCCTCCCCGCGGCTCCAACCTGCTGTAGTCTGACCCTTCACTGGCCCTGCGGCCCCAACCCACAGCAGCCTGACCCTTCCGAAGGCCCATGGCCCCAATCTGTAGCATCCTTAATCCTCTCGCTGGCCCCGCAGATCGGCCTGCGGCAGCTTGACCTCCTCCACCCGGCATTAAGCCCGTGGCCATAACCCGCAGCATCCTTAACACTGTCGCTGGCCCCGCAGACCAGCCCAACAGCAGCCTGACCCTCCCCGCCGGACCAGTGGTTTCAACCCACGGCAGCCTGACCCCCTCTTGCCAGTCCCATGGCAGCCAGAACCTCCCCCCCCCACTGAACCCGCAGCCCTGACCCTCAGCAGCCTGACCACCCCCGTCCGAGGCCCCAACCTGTGGCAGCCTTAACCCCCCCACCCCCCGCCGGCCCCATGACCCCAACCTGCAGAAACGTTAATCCCCCCGCCGACCCGGCACACTGGCCTGTGGCAGCCTAACCCCCCGCCACTGGCCCCCTGGCCCCACCCCATGGCATCCTTAACCCCCCCGCTGGTCCTGCAGACTGGCCCCGCAGCAGCCTGACCCCCCTCTTCGTCCCCGTGGCTTCAACCCATGGCAGCCTGACCCCGGCTCGCTGGCAGCCAGCTCCCCCTCACTGAAGCCACAGCCTCAACTCCCAGCAGCCTGACACTCCCCGCTGGCCCTGCAGCCCCAACCTGTGGCAGCCTTAACCCCCCTGCTGGCCCCACAGCCCCAACTCATGGTAGCCTTAACCCCCCCTGCCCTTCCCACAGCCCCAAACTGCAGCAGCCTGACCCCTCCCCCCACCAGCCCACACACCCAACCTAAATTCCTGCACCTGCTCCAAGGACCCAAACTGCCCCCAGGTTTTAACCCTCCTTCCCACTCATGGCCCCAAACTGCCCCCAGCCTTTAACCCCTCCCCTCCCCCCAAACCCAAGTTTCACTTACCTTTCAAAAGCAATGCTACATGCTTCCAGTCCTTTACTGAGTTAGGAGCACAAGGAACCAATCAGACTTTTACATGTATTTTAATGGTAATTTAGTGTCCCTCTGACGAGTTTTTGCCTACAAGCAGAAGCGAGGGATGAGTGTATTTATAACAGTTAGGGTTAGAAACTTACTCGGGAGTGGGAAGGGAAGAGGGAAAGCTGAGATTCTTATGTGAACTCTTTGATTCCAGCAATTGTAACTTCAGGAGCAGCAAATAGAATGAGATTTATGATATTATGGGAGTTGGCATTACTGGGTTAAGTATCATGACCACATAATAATTACATAACTCTCATAACACATTACCTTAATCATTTCCCATTTTATCAGATATGTATAATGTGCTCTGTTAAAGCACCCAGCTAGTTTTAGGCCCCAATTTAGATTGTTTTGGAAAGTTTTATGTATTATGGGTAGAAATTTTTTAAAAATTTTTAAAAAATACAGAAATGAAAACTTGGTTTTGTGTCCACTTTAAACTTCTCTATATAGAACTGTAAACTAGAACTGCAGTATTATGTTAATGGATGAGGAACTAGATCCCAATAATACAGGTGCTTGTACGTGTGCTTTACCATGTTCACAGAATGTAGTCAGAGGGCCTTTACAGTGTGTAAAGTTAAATGCAGGTTTAAGTCTTTAAGGAATGAGGGCCATAACAGAAGCTGTTTATATGTAAAAGAGGTAACTGATATCTGTTTCTATGCTGAATATAGAACTTGTATTCAAATAACATTCAATAACGTTATTGAATACAATAACGTATTCAAATAACATAACTATAATAATAAGACATTTCTTGTACTTGTGTGAAAGCAGCTTTGATATCATAGAGGAGTCTCTGAGCCCTGTAAACCAGCTGATTTTTTTCATTGTTTTTTCCATATTCACTGTCAGTGATGCTTTAATTTTGTCTTCCACGCCAGCCTAGGTTGGTTGCACTTCTAGACCTGACCAATACTTAGGCTGTGAAATAAAGTTGAATTTATTTAAATTGACTTTTTACTGCTAGATTTTATGACGTCGATGATTAGAGTCCACGTGTCCAGAAAGTCGACATAGTGTGTCTCCATTGCCTTTGCTAGGTTTGACTGTGTCAGTGCATTGGGGGTACCTATCCCATAGTGCCTGCAGCCCTGTTGCATTCTGGGTTTTTGTGCCAGTGTGTTATGGGAAAAAATGTGCTGCAAGTGCTTGTGGGTGTCTGATGTCATCATCCCAGAGTGCAATGTCTCTGTCCATGGCCACTGGAAAACAAACAGACCAAGGAATTTTGTGCCATTTTTCAAGCTATTTTCAAAAAGACTGCCCTTGGCGGCTGCTGCTGCTGCATGGCGCTAGCATGGATTCTGAACAGCTTAAATCCATTGCACAGTGTGTTATGGCCACTTCCCAAAGTCTCATGAGGTATTTTATTAGACAAGGCCAGTGGGAGGATGAGGTGGGTGCAGACATTTCAGATGACATTGAGGGACTGGAGACCAGGAATGCACAGCTGTTGGCTGCCCTGGATGCATTGCATGCAGTGAAGTGCCAGTTCTGGAGATGTGAAACCAGCACACACTGATGTGACCACATCGTTTTGGAGGTCTGGGATGACCATCAGGGGCTGCAGAACTTCCACATGCACAAGGCCATTTTCATGGAACTTTGTGATTTGTTGTCCCCCTCCCTGAAGTGCTGTGCTACCAAAATGAGACCTGCTTTGACAGTTCATGAGCAAGTGGCAACTTCTCTGTGGCAGTTTGCAATGCCTGACAGCAGTGGGGGCTGTGGTGATCCAGGTAGCCAAGGCAATCAATGCCCATCTGCTGCGAAAGACTGTGACTCTAGGAAATATGCAGGACATAGTGGATAGCTTTGCTGCCATAGGGTTTCCTAACTGCAGCGGGACGACAGATGGAACACACATCTCCATTCTGGCCGTGGACCACCTGGCCTCAGACTACATAAACTGCAAGGGATAATCCTCCATGGTGGTGCAGGCATTGGTGAATTGCAAAGGTCGTTTCACCAACATCTATATGGGATGGTCCAGAAAGGTGCACGACGTACACTTCTCTAGAAATTTAGGTCTATACAGTAAGCTCCAGGATGGGACTTTTGTCCCAGACCAGAAAATCAAGATTGGCAACATGGAAATACCATTGTGATACTGGGCAACCCTGCTTACAGTCTGCTCCCTTGGCTCATGAAGCCATATACAGGCACCACGGACCGCATTAAGGAGCAGTTCAGCTACAGGATAAGCAAGCGTAGAATGGCAGTGGAGTGTACCTATGGCTGTTAAAAAGCTAGATTCTGGTGCCTTTTGACCCATTTGGAACTTTGCGGAGCCAACATCCCTCCCGTGGTTTCAGTGTGCTGTATTCTCCATAACATTTGTGAATCAAAGGGGGAAAATTTCATGCCGGCCTGGATGCAGAGGTAGATGCCCTGGACAGTGCTTATGCACAGCCGTATGCAAGGACAATCAGCAGTCCACAGACAGAACTAACAAAAATCAGTGAGGCTTTGAAAAATAGCTTTATGAATGTGCAGTCTGCCACATAAATCTGCTGCATTTGACTATTGTGATACCACACCTACCCCCACAATGATGTGTGTTTGACCTTTATGAAAGCACTTCCAATAAACGACACTGTGGTTTTCACAACAGCGTTTTTTTGATTTAGGGAGGTGAAGGTTAAGGGGTGGGAAAACAAAAGGGAATCCTGCTGCTCTGTGGGAGAATGCGAGCCTTTTGCAGTCTGGAGAGATCCTGGGAGTAGACTGCAAAACTGTTATTGTCCCCCCTCCCCCATGCTCCGGGCCTCCAATGAGGGGAGGTCGGACAAAACTGAGGGGAGGTCAGGCATCAGGGCAAGGAGACCACATAATTGTGAATTCTGTGGGTCAAAATTTAGATACAATTTTTAAATGTGACACAATGCATTGACCCATACAATGAATGGGTTTCTGTTTGACAATCACTGCAACTTTTGTTTTCAAAGACCACTTTTGGCTTCTTAAGGATGACAGTGAATCAGCCTCTGCAGAGCAGAAGCCATAATTTCTCCAGACCACTTAATTGTGGACATGGTAACATCATGATGCTTAAGGGAAGTGGAGGGCGGGTGTGGTTTGAAACAAAGCCATGTAAAATGTAAAGTGCAGAAAAAAACTTACTCAGCGTCTTTTTCCTGTGCAGGGACAAACCATTTAAAGCAGGGAAAACCCATGCTGGACATGCCAGTGTCTGGAATCAGGGTCTGCACAGCCCAGCAGCCATGTGTCAAGGGGAGGGGTCAGGCCCCCCAGCTGCATGGGGGGCTGTGAGGGCAGGGTTGGGGCAGCCCTGTAAAATATAAAAATCCTTTGCAGCCATATGGTTGAGGATGGGGGAGCTGGGGATCCCACCAGAAGTGCCCACCAGCTGCATGGAGGGGTGAGACAGAGAGCCCGCCAGCCACGTGTTGTGGTAGGGCAGTCCTGGGAAATTTAAATGGCCGGGAAGCAGTGTGATAATGTTAAAAGGACAAACTTTAATAAAATTTCCCATGCTGCTTCTAGGCTGCAGAAGAGACATCAGCCTCCTAAGAATAACAGAGAGTAAAAGGAAAATTTGCTCATAATCTGTGGGCAGAGGGCTGGAAATGTTGCCAGAATGCTACATGTTGCCATGGTGCCACATTACTTAGTGGTGGCTTGGCATGGCAAGGTGTGCTACTGGGGAAGCTGGAATAAATTAGGCCTCCCCAAAAACCTCGTGCGAAAATAAAAGAAGACCTGGCTGAGACGTTTATGGAGAGCTCCAAAAAGGATAAGCACTCCATTCCCTCAAATATTAACAAGCTGTTCTAGAGGTATAGATCCACCTCACTTCACCCTCAACGTGCATGTAACAGTTTAAAAATATGCTCAACAGAAGTAAACTATACCCCAACCTAGCCACAACCACTTGTAGCAGTTGAAAAAATATACTCACCAGAAGAGCCCTCTCCAGCATTGATGGACTTGAGCATTTGGCATTGATGAGGGGACTTGCTCGAGGGTGAGGAGGTGCTCCTGGCTGGCAGTATCAGCTTTCTTGGCCATCTACTGACTTGTAGCGTCTTTCTCCTCATCGGTCTCCATCTCCTCCTCACCTTTGCTACTCTCACCAGAAAGCCAAACATTGTCTCCTGAGGAGTCCATACAATTCTTGGTGACCATGATTGGGTCCTTCTAAGAATCACATCAAGCTGCTTGTAAAAGCGGCATGTTTTGGGAGAGGTCCCAGATTGCTGTTTTTCTTCTTTCACTTTCTGATACTTCTGCCTGAGCTCCTTGATTTTGACCTGGCATTGCTGAGTGTACCTGATGTACCCTTTCTCCATCATGCCCTGGGAGATCTCCCCATAAATGTCTGCATTTCTTTTGCTGGCTTGCTGTTTGCTCAGCACGGATTCATCACCCCACATGGAAATGAGATCCTGGATCTCCTGATGGCTCCATTCTTGGGCTTCTAGGGCTCTTTTGCAACCCTGAGAACTCATGATGGCTAGATGTGATCGCTCCTGAGCTGCACTGTCCACGCTGGTCAGAAAGAAAATGAATTCAAATTCACGGGCTTCCTGTTATCTAATTCTTGGATACCTGGAGAGCAGCAGAGGTGAAAGTGGCCAGAACGGACACGTGGGGAATTGTGGGATACCTCTGGGATATCTTTGGAGGCCAATAAAATCAATTTAAAGTAATGCTGTTTCCATACTAGTATTAATTCGACCTTTTAAATTCCCACTTGGCGTTACTATGCCTGGGAGGGCAGTGCGAGAAAGTTGACCTTAGTGTCTCTTGAAATCAAAAGATGTTTGCAGTGAAGACAGTCACATTGTAAAATCGAGTTAAGTGCCTTAAAATTAACTTTTTACTCTAGTGTAGACAACATCTTAGATGAATTGAGACAATAGTGTGATTCAAATTTTGACATTTCACATAGCACACGGAAGAATGGAGGGCAATAGCAGCTACCTTTTTTGTGTTTACGTTTGCATAAAGATAAGATGTGTAAGTATGTTGATTTTAGAGTGCATCTTTTATTATAGTAATTTGGTTTTACAGCAGTTTATGCATTTTATTCCTTTGATTGAATCAATATTGAGATAAAATTTCTTTGAATAGGAAAACATATTGTGATTTTTTTGCTTTAATAATTGAAATATACTTTCATCCCATTGTTTTAGCTGTAAAAGACCCCACAGCTGTAGAAAGAGCAAATTTGCTGAACATGGCTAAACTGAGTATCAAAGGACTCATTGAATCAGCTTTGAGCTTTGGCCGTACTTTGGACTCTGACTATCCGCCTTTGCAACAGTTCTTTGTTGTTATGGAGCATTGCCTTAAACACGGTCTTAAAGGTGCAGTAATCATTTTATTCATTTATTTCCTGTTCCAAACCATTCTGATTTTTTTTCTAAATTGTGATTCATTATCCTCTTTGTAGAAGAGTTTTAAAATGATAAGCAATCCAAAAGTCTGAAGTATTGATAACCACAACAAACACTTTTTACACATACTTTTTTCTCCTTTGCAAGTCATTCCTTTGTGACAATATATGCTTTATCAGTTACTAGGCTCAAATATATGTTATTTGTGTTTTGATTTCATTTCTGTCTTACTGTTACATTGATATGTTTATGTTAAACCAGATCTGTTTTAAAAATAAAAACAGAGTTGCTACCTAATAAGATTCTATTTAGAAATTCCCAAACCCCTGTGATTTATTTTTAAATGTTAATTAAAACTTGTTATATACATATTTACATTCACTGGCGAGTAGTTTATGTAGATGGTTTCTAACCTGGATATGCTGTTTTTCACTCTTTTGGAGAGTTTACTAGGTAACTTAAAATGTCAACTAAATTATTATATTTTCTTTTTCTTAGTAAGAAAATCTTTTCTAAGTTACAATAAAACAATTTGGGGACCACTGGAACTTATAGAGAAATTATATCCAGAAGCTGAGGAAATAGCGGCTAGCGTCAGAGATTTACCTGGCCTCAAGTGAGTAGTGTTGGTAAAAGCAGAAGATTTGCTTCAATAAAGGTTTATCCTTTGCCCATTAGAGTCAATTGAAGGGCTTGGACTCTTAAAGAGCAAAATATATTATAGCAGAAGTAGTATTTGTATTTTTGAGAGAATTTCGGAGGACCAGCTTTCTCACATGGACGAAACTAAATTCTTTTTATTTTTAAAGACTCTTATTTTGTTGTTAATACCTCTATCTCTCAGTTGTACTAATTTTCCAAATATTGCCCAAAAATAGTATAACAAAGACTGTCTTGTAGTTTAATTATTGAACAACAATCTGCCTTCCTTTCCATTCTTCCCCTGGTCAGACATTAACTGAAATATTGCCTGTAGTTCCAACATCTCGGGGAACGTGAAGTATTTGATAAAAGCCAGTGTTGCTGGTATCCAATTGTTGGAGGGGAAAATAAGATGATGGGGCAGTTTTGTAAGTGGCTTATTCTTTTTGGTGTATTGGTGTCTTTTGGAATCTCAATTTGGACTTGTTTACAGCTGCCTTTATTTCGAGTACATGATGCACCCGAGGCATCAACTGGAGGATGCAGCTCTAATCCTCAGATTGTAGCAAACAGAAGTGGCACTAGACCATTTTAATTATTAAATTTAGTTTGCTTCATATGTTAGAAAATGTATAGCTTCAAACATTTTCCAAATAAGTTACATATTCACCCTGTTTGTTTTTTATTCAGTATTTGGAATATATGTTTATATTAATAAAACTGTCTTAAAAAGAGGTTAGGTCTAAAGATAGACCTGTACAAACTTTACAGGATTTAGTTTGTATGGGTCTCAAGAGGCAAACCTCCCTGCACAGTTTGGTACTGGATGACCATATGCTTCTTTCCCAAAAACACCTGACTGTGAGGATCTGAAAGCACAACCAAAAAATGAGGGGATGAGAGGTGTGACAATTGTACTGAGGGCCTAACGTTTGGGGCCTCCCCCAAACTTCTGTAAATAAGATGAAATTGAGGGGATGGCCCCCCCCCCCCCCCCCAGCAAACTTGATGTATCTGGGCTCCAGAGTTCTCTTGATGGGCATGTTTGCAAAATAGTTTCCAAATTCTTAATAAAAATAAATCTGCTGAAATTTCTCCTGTAAACATTTTTAAAATAACACTGTTAGGGGAATCATCCATTTTTTATCCTTGTGTTGGTATTAGTACCTTAACCAATACAAAAATAACATTTAAAATAAATTATATTTTACAATTTGTATTGTTTTATTTTGCACACTGTGATTTGTTTTTGGACAATTAAAATAGAGTAGTTTTTGCTTTCTGATTCTCAGGCAGCAGCATAGTATTGTAATGTCTGAGTTGCAAACTCTGATGGAAGATGTTGACATCCAAACAAAATTCTTTTCCTTCAAATATTTTCAAATATAAATACATAAAAAAATTTCTACTTAAAAGATAGATAAAATCAAGAACAAGTTTTGCTTAAAATTAGATTTTTATTTAAATTAAATATATTTTTCTATTGTTTAAAATCAAACTTGAAATTTTGATAGCCTATTTTAAAGCCTACAATTACCATAGTTTATGAAAATAGTTTTTAAAAAGCTGCATCACCAAGTCATTCTCAGGTTTTTATGAGTTAAAAATGAGTGGTGCATTTTTAAGTGTAAACGGAGTCAGGAGGAAAACATCTTAAATTTTTGACTGTATCACAGTGTTGTGTAAGTCATTAATTATCTGTATTATTTTCGGACTTTACAGTGAAGTGAATGCTATTTACACATTTGCAAATGTAAATATTTTTAGCTTCTGTTGTGCAGAAAAGCTTTTGTCTTAATTACTTGGCCAAAATTCAAATTGAGAAACAGACTGGGAGTTAAAAGTAGTAAAGATTGGCTTTTAATCCATGGAGGGAAGACAGGTTGGGAGAAGATGGTTCTGGTGGGTTCAGTCACAGAGATCCCCTAGACAGAGACTGCTACCCAATGTGGTGAGCACATCACTGAGCCTGCATACCTGCCCTCTGTGGTACCACGCCACACACAACCCTATCCAGCTGGGCCAGAATGTCTGGTTTCCCCCAGCGAAGGCACAGGGTTGGGATAACAGCCCCTCAGCAGAGTAACACAGACACTGATAACAGCTCTGGGAGGTCTCAGCTACGTGGACTTGACAGCACCGAGAAGCATAGCTTCAAATAGTACCAAATCCCCAAATAAATCCAGCTTACTCTGTATAAAAGTTTTGCACAGAGGAAGCTCATAGAGCTCACTCTCTTTGTCAATGAAAAAGAGATATGCAAAACTGTATTCCCCAGGTCACAATTATTTACACTGGGGCTGGCAATAAAAAAGATTGATTGTATTGAGTATGATTTAAGTGGTTGCAAATGGTGGCAGCCATATCCAAGTAATTGACAAAGTGAAAATAAACAAAACATGCCAGCTAAGCTCAATGCACTATGAGAAATTGTTACAAAACATAATTCTTCACCCTAGTCCTTATCTCAAGTAAAATTCTTCAAGCCAGAGCTGATCTTTTCCTAACTCTGGTCTAACGGCTTGTCCCCTCATTAGGGGTGTTTGTTTCTTGGTCTCTTCATGTGTTCTCTCGTGGATGGGAGCAGTTTGTGAATCCAACTGAAGAACATCGTTTGCTCTTCCCTTAAATGCAATTTCCCCAGGATGGAAATCCTTTGTTCCATTCTCTGCCCTTCCCTCTGGAAGAGTATAAAATTCAAGATGAATTCCAGCACCACATGGCATGATCATTTGCCTTTGTAAGACCAACCACAGTTTGGGCTTACTGGAAAAACAAAACTATTTATAGCGCAGTAACAGAGAGAAAGCTGTGCTAGTTTATATACGATCAAATCAAAAAAGCAGTAAAGTGGTCTTTAAACTGCTACTTTAGTGTCAGGGCGACAGATGGGCGCCTCTGTCCCCCTCACAAGAGAATCACCAACCACCACCACTCTACCTTTCCTCCTCACACTGGTGGCAGCTGACCTCCCAGCCTTGGGGGTAGGTGAGGTGTAACGGTGTCCTAGTACCACGGAAGGCCTCTTCTGTTGACAAAACTCTCTGTTATAGACCCAGCCAGATAGCATTATATACTCAGCAGATTACAAGCTTTTCAATGAGAGGTCACATGCCACATTTTGTGTAAAGCATATTTGTGTTATGCATATTCATATTCAAAACACATTCCCATTAAAAATATGAGGGCCTAGCATCACAAGGAAATCTAGTAATTATGAAAACTTAAAAAGACATGGCATGACCAGCTCTTAATGCCAGCTGGCAAGGTGGGTACAGGGATCTCCAGAATCTGGCCTGTACATTCCAGTCCAAGTGTATCATGAGGATTCAAATGAAAGCCCATGTCATTTTTTATCAGTATTGTAAAACATATCCCTGGATCTGATTTATACGTACTTATAATTGTAAATTATCGTTTTAAATTTTGTGTCTAGAAATTGGTCACTAGCAAAGGTGAAAAACAGTTTTTTTTTTCTTGAGACAAGGTATATATCTTCTTGAAGTGTGTACACTGGGACTGAATCTGGAGTTTTTTCATAGGCAGTGGAATTTGTGTCAGAAACCATATAACCCTATTCACAGTATACCCACCAGGTGCATAGCACTCCCCTACCATAAATGGGAGATCTGTGAATCTGTTCTGCATGAAATGTTCACCCTGTGGGGAACACTGGGAATCTCTGCCTCTCAAGAGCACAATCTCTGGTCTAGGGCAGCTGTGGTCCACAGCTTGAAGGTCAACATCCTGCTGTTACCCTGGATGGATGAAATGCATCCTCCCATCCAGTCTACTAGTACCAGAAATCTTGCAAGAAATTTATGACATGGCTTGAGTTAATGCTTCCTTTATTTAATAAATAAGTTAATTTGAAAATAAATATGTTTAGATAAACATTTTTGTTGTGTATTTGAGAACAATGAAGGCAGATTTATTTAATTAATAAAGTAGAAAATTCTTGTTTTGTACATTTTTAATTGAATTAAAATATCTAGTAAATAAGAAATGTAATTCACCATCTTCTAACATATAAATATAAATATGAAGAATGAGTAAATGTAAATCTAGTATATTCTGTTTCTTAGCTTAAAAAAGGACAAAATGGAATGTAAAGGCTGTATTTGATTGCTTATCAACATGTTTTAATGGTTATACAAACCAATAAGAATATTAGAATCTTTTTTAGAGAAATACATCATAAGTATCTTGACTGAGTATTGTTTAAAATACCTTATGAACCTCTGAACTTATGTCTTGACAAACTGATTCATGAAATCAATAAGACTAATTGATGTGCAACTTTATACTGACTATGTATATATTTTTTTCAGAACACCATTGGGTCGTGCCCGGGCATGGTTACGACTGGCATTAATGCAAAAAAAAATGGCTGATTATCTACGCTGCTTAATCATTCAAAGAGATCTCCTCAGGTTAGTGATTTTGTTGAATTTTGATCTTTAAAGTTTTTAACAAAATGTATTTAGGAAATCAAGCCTAGTGTTACATTTGGCACATATCATGGAAAGTAATTACATTACAGCTTCTTGTTTGTGACACTGCAGTTGAAATGTATATGCACTTCCATTATAAGCTTGTAGAAGATTCAGGATGTGAAGATATTGCATGGCTCTGCCTCCCTCTTTTTATTTTTATCCAATATTTATCCTTCCCTTAAATTTGTATGTATTAGAAAAGTAAGTCTTCTCTCCATATTCGTGGAAAAAGAATTGGTTATTCTGCATGAGAATGCTGCATTAAGACATCCCTGATCCTTATGGCTCCACGCTGTGTAAGTCTAGTACCCCTGGTCTCAGGCTGTTTAAACTCAGCCTGTAGATGCTGAGCCTCAACAGTTCAGCCCTGAGTGAAGCTTTCACCTTTTCCTTCACAAATAGTACAGAGAGTACAGCAGACAACTATAAGCATAGGAATGTTGTCATCGGCCAACTCCAGCTTTCCATACAGACATCGCCACTGGGCTTTTAAACAGCTGAAAGCACATTCAGCAGTTATTTGGCAGCTGTTTGTCCTGTTTTTGAGCCATCCCCAGCGTATGGCATCCCTGCAGTGATCTCCTGGTCCAGGAAGAAAGTTCCTGCTTTCAGCTTCCTCGTAGGCCAACGTTCTGAAAGATGCATTCCTGGATAATGATGAGGCTAGGTGATTTGGTGCCAGAACTGGAATATGCATGCTATCTATCGCCCCTCCACAGTTGGGGAAGCTCATCTGTACACAGCCATGAACAATTTCATTCACATTGCCCAGAGTCACCGTCTTTTGGAGCAGGGCGTGGTTGATATCCTTGTACACTTCCATCAACACAAGTCCAATGGTCAACTTTCCCACTCCAAATTGATTAGTAACCAATCAGTAGCTAGCTGGAGTAGCCAGCATCTACACTGCAATCGCCACTTGCTTCTCCACCACAGGGCATCTCTCATTCCTGTGTCTGCACTGTTGGGGGAGGGGAGAAAGCTCAACACACAGGCCCATGAAAGTGGGTTTCCTTGTATGAAAGTTCTGCAGCTACTGCTCATCATCACAGACTTGCATGTTGATGTTATCCTACCACTTGGTGCTTGTCCAGAGCCTATACGTGGCATTTCACTGTATTCAACGCCTCTTTGAATACCTCAAGACATCTTGTATCATAACTGCCGTTAGTGACAAGATCAGTGTTGGCTTCCTCATCATCACTTTGTAGTTTAAGGAATAATTTGATGGCCATTTGTGATGGTTTCGTGAGACCCATCAGCCTTTTCTTCACTGGTTTGGAATCCATTCCCACAGACCAAGGAGGCAGAGCATGCAGCACTAAAGTTATTGAAAGATGGCACCAAATGCAGACAGAAGCATCACAGTGCGTTTGGACAGGATCCTGGATGCCCTAGGATTCCTCCTCTGCCTTCTCACAAGCCTCAGGGTCAGAAGAGGAGAGCTGCCCAGAGTGCACCACGCTGAATGTCACTACAGGTGCTGCAGATGTGGTCACTGTGCTGGCAGCTGATAGTGTGAACACACAACAACAATTTCCCTGCAGGGCTCTGTGAGCAGGCCTGCTGACCGGGAGCAAAGGGGGGCAATTGCCCCTGGGCCCTTTTAAAGTGCCATAGCAGTGGAGCTGTGGCTGTGCACGCCTGCGAGGGAGTTTGGGGTGGCTGGCACTGCAATCCAAGCAGCGCTGCGGGCTGACTTGCCTTGGCTCCAACCCTCCCCTTCTGTGGGTGCAGAGCCAGACCCTCTCCCACTTTGCCATGGGGTCCACAGTGACTGTTGGCATGGCTATCTGCGAGCAGTTCTGTAACTGCCAGTATTTTATATCTGTCAGTTGAGACATACCCAGGGCCTGGGCCCACTGTCACTTATGCACACCGCTGTTTGTTTGTTGCTCTGACCTGAACCAGGGCATGGACCTAGTGAGGCCTGAGCACAGTCTTGAGCCCCAGGACTAAACCTTGCTTGCAAGGACAGTCCCGATTCTGAGGACTAAGACTTTCTGGTTGACACCTATCCAGAAACTTAGTTCTGAAAACATGCACTGGAATTTTATTTCAATGGATACCAGAAAAACCCTTTCTTAAAATTTTTTAAAAGATTTTTCTTATCTGGTATATTTTAAGGGAGGTTAATCTTGAAGTGTTCTGTACATCTCAGTATTTAGTTTAAGAAGCCAAAACAGCTAAAGAATTTGAAATATGCCCCTACTTAAATATTAATTCTCCGATCTTCAAAACACATATATGTAAACTTCATACATGTATGTAGTCCTGCTGAATCAATGAGACCAGTTGTACATGATCTACTACTAGATACAAGATCTGTGTAATAAAGTATATGTGATTTGACTCTTAACTATTGCTTTCAGTTTGTGTTCGTTATGGTCTGTCATATTTTTCTATTAAGAGGATAGAATTTCTGTTTCATATATCTCAAAACTTTGTTAAAAAATTTGGAGGAGGGAGAGGTAAGATTTTGACACTGTGTCTGTTGGACATATAATTTTGTTAGTGTACATACATTTCTTTAAAGACTGCTACAGCTTTAAGAAATTTCTCCTTTCCTTTTCCTCCTCTCCACAGACTCTAGCCTGATTTCATAATCCTTTGGCAAGATTTCCTTCAGCACTTTTACAAATCTGGCACTGTTTTCCATAAATATCACTTTTATCCTGAACTTTCTAGTGTTCCTACTTTCCTCTCAGTTAATAAAACGTCAGTGGTGAAGTCACAGGATGTATAGATCTGATTAATCTTTAAGAACACCAGAGTAAGGCTAAAATTAAAAAAATACAGCTCACATTAAAACTCCATTTGCCAGTGACTTGTTCAATTTCAATATGCTAAAATGTCACAGGAAAGAATTATGCTAATATAACATATCTTATTATTTTACAGCGAATTTTATGAATATCATGCACTGATGATGGAAGAAGAAGGAGCAGTTATTGTTGGGTTGTTGGTTGGGTTAAATGTGATAGATGCTAATCTGTGTGTAAAGGGTGAAGATTTGGATTCACAAGTAAGTGAATTTTAAATGTCTTATAACCATTCAGTATTTTGCTAGGAACTTTTAAAGAAAATGGCCAGTGCTTTTATAGAAGAAGATGCATAGCAGCTTATAAAAATACATTTCAACATGTTCATCCTCAACACATTTTCTTTACAAAATTTATTTGAACTTAAAAGGTATTATTGATAAATAGAAGATTTATCTATCGTTTCTTGGGTCCTTGGATCAATTTTTTTTTCTTCATTTAAATCATTGCTCTGGGGTGGGGCTGGAGAAGAGGGGTCAGTATGAAGGCTGCCCAGGGAGAGAGCACTGCAAGCGTGGACTTTCTTCCCAGGCCTGGAGATCACTGCAGGACCTAGCCCTCTCTCACCACAGCAGCTTGGGGCCGGGTCAGAAGTGCCTCTCCATGCCTGCTGCAGCTCCAGAGGACACATCCAGGGGAGGGATGATGCCCCCAGCCAGCCCCTTTTACCTGCCTGGTAATTGTGTCTCTTTTCTGTATGGTTTTTTGAAAAGCAGTGCCATTCCAGGAACATCTCATTTTCCCAGCACAACCAAACTTCTGTGTTGCTTTAAGTTACGGTGAGCGGAAGCTGTATATTAAATTTGGTGGTCCTTGCTCTTACTGTTTAAGAGGAGTTCTTGAACAAACAGATGGACAGATAGACAAGCTCTCTCAAATATATAGTAGATTATAGAATTCCAAATGTCCATAGTTAAGGAGAATTGCTTCTTATTAAGTATCGGTTAACTATTGAAACGTAGGAGTAAGTTGTCTACAGTTGTTCTTGTTTATTTGTCCTATTATATTGCTTGCTTTGTGCTATGTACTTATTGGAAGACATAGTTTGTGCCTTGAAAGATTATAGTCTAAGATGACAAGCAACATACAACTGCAATTAAAGAAATGCATGTATGTGGTATATATTTTTTAAAAAATTTCATAAAATCAGCTATCCCCAAATATCACTCTACCCAGTATTGATTAGTTTGCTAATTTGTTCTAGGAGACAGGGTAGAAACGAGTCTTGAAGAAGGATTTAAAGGAGAGGTAGCAGCCTTACAGATGATTTTGATGGGCATTCTGTGGGTAAGAGTCAATGTAGGAGAAGTGGACGAATGAGGCATCATTGACAGTGAGGAAAGCTGGAGGTGATGCTGCAGGAAACAAGACAGAATAAACAAACATTGGCAAAAGCATTGAAAAATTAATATAAGAAATTTGAACTTTTTGTTTAGTGCCCTGCCAACTTGTAGATATCTGCTTTATATCTGTGGACCATTTTTCTAGATCATGGGTCAGTTGCAGATACAGATTTGGTCTATTGATATGTTGGAAAAGAAATAGCTAGAAGGGAGAAGACTTAATATGGTCAGAACAAGAGGCAAGGGAAGATGCATCCATTTTTGGTATAGACTGGAACGGGGTGCTACGGTTGTCAGGCCATTGGGAAAGTGGCTGGAATTATGAAAAATGAGAGGGTGATGAAAGCTGTAGTCGTGTATACAAAACCTGGATGTGGAGAGGAGTAGGGAGGATGGTGATAGTGAAAAATGAGAGGGACATGGCAGATGGTTGAAAAATATAGAATTCCATTTTGAGCAAACAATGTTTAAGCTGATAGCAAAACATCTGGGGAGCGAGTCTGAGACATGAGCCTTGATCATGGGAGACAAATCTAGAATGGAAAAATACGTCAGTCAAGAGTGTAAAGGTTGAAACCATCTGAGACAAAAGCATGTGTGGTGAGTGCAAAGGAGCGTGTTTGTAGATAGGGAAAGGGGAGATGTCAAAAGAAACAGTGAAGGAGCAATTAAAGGAATGTTGGGAGCAGTAGGAGAAAACAGTGTTGTGAAAGCCAAAGGAGGGCAAGATTTCAAGAAGTTGTTCATTCCCACTAGTTTCAAAAGTAATAGAGAGATTGTGGAGGATGAAGGTGGCCTAGGAGTCCTGACATACAGCTTTGAAGAAGCTATAGAGATGTCAGTGAAGTGAAGAGGGTAGAAGTCTTGTTGGAGGGAATGAAGGTTTAGAATGGAGTTTTGGTATTTGCACTGGTTTCTTCAGATTCTTTCAAATAGTTAAAAAAATCTTGCAGTTAGTTTTAGGTGTTGGTTCCTTATCTAAACAAATGTGTATTCCCTAACTTTGCAGCCTCTCTTCTCTGCCTCCCAGTGTTGGAAGTGATCTCTGTACCTCCCCCAACCTCTTCCTCTGTACCTCCTCACCCTCCAGCCTCTGTCTTCCTCTTGTTGCAAGAGAGTATAACAAGAATTACTTGTTTTGAAACCTGCATCAAATGCCACAACTTTTTCCTGGTTATAGATACGATGATACCTCTCTGTACTGCTAGGGACAAGTCAACATCCCTTGCAAATGCAGAATCTGTAGGTTGTAATCCTTGACTAATTAATCCCATTGGCGTTCTGACTCCAAAGATTCCTCCAAGAGGATTACAGGAAAGTGGGATCATCCTCCGAGTGGGGCAACCCCCCAGTATGTTGGTCTGAAGGAGGTGGTCACTTTTCTACAGTTCTGGGTGGTTTCAAAACCTCAACCCACCTTCTAATTCCAAAAGGCTCTGGAGAACAAAGCCAGGACAGGTGGGAAAGGGAGACGTACATGCTTGCATAGGGAGAATAGAGAAGGTTCTCCATCAAATCTCTTTATGTGGAGGTAAATGTCCATTTCTCTATCAAGAAATTGGAGGCTTTGTTCTGCAGTATTGGGACCATTTGGAACCTGGACGGATCAGGCTAGGATGACTTTGAAAGACAAGACCGCAGGCACCCCACTAGTATCAATACTGGTACATGGGCACTGAAATCCTGCTTGTCAGTATCCTAGGATCTGGTGTTCTCTGTCTCAGCAACTCAGGTTATAGTAACAACTCTGTCAAGTCTGTTTAATTTCTCAGTTCTGTGTAATCTCTTGGTGGGCCCAGGACTGGTGTCACTGTGGCTTTCCATTGTGGTTATGGGAGTCAATGTGCATGGAAAGTCATGCTGTTTGGTGAGACATACTGTGGAACCAAAGAAAGCGGAGAACAAATATGTTGTGCAAGAAGTGTCAAAAATTTATTCACTTAGCATGAATAAGATTGCTGTGTATTTTAATAGACGTCTAAAATAAGTTAGAAATATATTTTCCTATTACTCCTTGGATGAATCCACTTAAATATAATATTCATGTTCCTCCAAGAACTGAAAAGGATTCATTGTATGTTTTCATTTTGCTCCTAAAGTTATATGGTTCTCAACAGATTGTGAGTAAGCGGAAAAGGACCTGGGGATTGCAGTGGATGAGAGGCTGTTTATGAGTCAACAGTGTGCCCTTGTAGCCAAAAAGGCTCATGGCATAGTGGGTTGCATTAGGAGGAACATTTCCAGCAGATCTAGATAAGGTATTATTTCCCTCTATTCGGCAGTGCTGAGACCAGACTACATCTAGAATATTGTGTCCAGTTCTGGGCCCTCCCCCATGGAGAACGGATGTGGATGAGTTGGTGAGGGCACAGCAGAGTGCAACCAAAATGATTCGGGGGCTGGAGCACAAGACCTATGAGGAGAGGCTGAGGGATTTGGACTTATTTAGTTACAGAAGAGAAGACTGAGGGGCAATTTGATAGCAGCCTTCAACTTCCCGTAGGGGGCTCTATAGAAGATGGAGAGAGGCTGTTCTCAGTAGTGACGGATGGCAGAACAAGGAGCAGTGGTCTCAAGTTACAGAGCACGTGGTGTAGGTTGGATATTAGGAAAAACCTTTCACCAGGAGAGTGGTGAAGCACTGGAATGCATTATCTAGAGAGGTGGTAGAATCTCTATCCCAAGAGGTTATTAAGTTCCAGCTTGACAAAGTTCTGGCTGGGATGATTTAGTTAGGTTTGATCCTGCTTTGGGCAAGGATGTAGACTTGATGACCTCCTGAGGTCTCTTCCAGCCTTATGAGTGTATGATTCAAAATGTATTAAAGCAGAAAATTAAAGACTTATTTCTTCAAATAATTTCTTGAAGCTTGCATGCTTCAAGAAAATATGTCAAGGCTGGCTCATTCTTAGAGAAGTTAGACTGACCAAGCTTTGGTAGTTAAAGATAAACAAAGGCTTGAATAGCAACATGATTTATTCCAACTTTTTTCATTCTAGGTTGGTGTGATTGATTTTTCTATGTTTTTAAAGAACGAAGATGAAATTGAGAGCAAGGAAAGGTATGTTTTTTCAAAACACCTTGGATTTTGCATAAGAAGTTAAATGCTTTCTTGAACATTTTTAATATTTACCATATTCATTTCATTATAGATTTCTAAAATTCACTAAGCAAGTTTGTACATAATAATTTTGTGGCCAGTCCACTAACCCATGTTGTTTCAACCAATTAGTTGATATTAAAAATGAGCTATTTTCTTTCTTTACACTGGCTCATGGATTTTAAATATAAAGTTACATTTATTTGTAATAATGGAGAATCAGTTCGTGTCACATTACTACTGTCATTCCTACTACATGATATGATTGTAGAGAGTGTTGATTTTGGCACTTCCATGTATTTTCATGAAATTTTTAATATGTGTATTTTCATATGTTTACAGATCTATATTTTTTAATGTATAGATAAATGTGCTTGCTAAAAATTAATTACTTTATAATCTTTAGAAATGGCCAGATTGCTGCAATTTTGGATCAAAAGAATTATGTTGAGGAACTGAACAGACAATTAAAGTAAGTATTTATTGGGGCATTGTTATGCTTAAAAATACTGCACGGGATCTTTTCAGGGGGAAAAGGTAAAACAACCCACTTATTGGTAATAAACATATAGCAATCAAAGCTTATGATATGTATATGATTTCTTATACTCACTCACACACAAGCAGACTCTGTCTTGTGTTTGTTACCAATAGTTGCTCCCCACACTGCACTGGCCAAGTGAGCTAGACGAGGGAGGGGTGGAACCAACCTTCTGCCGATCTGGATTGATGCTCCAATGCTGACAAGACAGGACTTAGGGTCCTGCTGCAAGGTGTGTTAGATTTATAGTGTCCTCCTTCTCATGCAGGTTGACACCGGTTAGCCATCACATGCATATGCAGTTAGACATCTGTGGCGCCTTCTTCTGGGGGGTGTCTCATTCACCTTCAAGGAGGACGGTGCTTCCAAAAGCAGGCAGTTGCTGGTGACTCCGGAGGAGTCCATATGTCCAGTCTTCTTTCAGTGAGCCCACTTGACAGGTCCCATTGTTCTTTTCATTGGTCTTGGATCTAGCTTTCATCCCTTCTCCAGCCCGGCGAGTACCTGGAGGTGCTTGTCTTCCATGCCTTATCCATTCACACTTCATTCACTCAAGAGGGCAATCAGTTAAGCCAACAAACAAACAAAAGAGGGGGTACATAGACATTTTCTTTACCTTACTCATGTCTAGAAACTATTTTATAAGATACAAAGTTTCTATGTTCTATATGAAAAGAAACAAAATCTCTATATAAAAGGACTTAATATAATGATATGTAAAAGGACATGATTCAATATTAAAAACTCCAGTGAGAAAGTGGTTAACACAGAGATGTATCTGCAGTATGTATATTAGTCCAGACTTTCTTCAGGTTAAAACACACCTTTTTCTCTCTGCTCCGGAATCCTGAGTTTGGCAAGAGAAAAGTTCATGGTAAAAGATTAAAAACCCCTACATGTTTAGTCTGAGGAAGGAGAGGAATTCCCAAACCTATATTCTGTCTTGGGGAGATTGAAGGAGAGAGCTCAGCTGTCAGTTTGTTGATAGAATGGGTAAGCTTGTCTTCTTTTGAGTGCTTGCTCATATCTGTTTGAGGTAGGTGTGTGTGCGTGACTTTGAGAAAGTTTTACCTCAGCTCCTACCCATCAGGTCAGCTGTGGAGTGCCCTAGAGTGGTGCCAGTGCAGAGTTCTGTGTATGATTCTGCTGACCTGACCGCCCTTCAGTTTCTTCTTACCACTCCTTATTATCACTGTTCTGCATTTTCATTACCATGACCTTTCTCCTCATTCATGGCAAGTTTCCAGATGGGATGAAAATAGTCTATAGAACAAATGGGAAGCTTTTCAATCTCAGGAGACTGAAGCCTAAAAGCAAGACCTCCTTGATTAAGGAGCTCCAATATGTGGATGATAATATGATTGCTGCTCTTTCTCCTGGTGCTCTTCAGACCATATTAGTAGACCTCTACCATGACATCACCTCTGCCTTTTAGCCCTTTAAGCTTACCTAGAGCTTCTCGATAAGTCTTTCTCCTATGTTCATATGAATCTCCATGCAAATGTACACATTTTTAATGCATAAGGCAACATCTCCTCCCTTTTTTCCCCGCCTGTCCTTTCTGACGAAAATATACCCTTCCATAACAATATTAAAATTATGTGTATTATCCCACCAAGTCTCTGTGATACCAACTGTGTCATACTTGTGTTTGTTTACTAGCATTTCAAAATTTTCCTGTTATTACCCACGCTTCTTGCATTTGTATACAGACAGCTTAGATACTGATTTGATTTTATCCTCCAGATCTGCCTTGTCCCTCCTTTATCTCTGCTATTATAGCCCATGCTCCCTCCAATTTTTGACTTTTCTCTAAGGTGTCAGTGGTTTTCACTTACATGTGGGCTTTGGTCACCTGTCCCCATCTAACCTAGTTTAAAGCCCTGCTCCCTAGGCTAGCCAGTCTGTATCCAAATACTCTTATCCTTCCTAGATAGGTGAACCCCCATCTCTGCTTAGCAGTCTTTCTTGGAACAGCAGCTTGGAACAGCAGCTTGTGGTCAATGAAGCCAAAGCCAAAGCCCTGCTGGTGACACCATCTCTACATCCAGGCATTATAATTTGGTTGTGGCTGTAGTGTTGAGGACCCTGACCAAAATTATATATACTGGAGATCTAGAAAGACAGTGTTCTGGAAAGAAGAATTTACCAGCAAGTTCCCAGTGTAAGTGGTACTTAGGACTGAGCTGATAGCTTTTTCTAATGCACTTAAAATTGGTATGTGAACAGATCTTGATTTGCAGGCTGTGAATATGCCACTGGTCCTTAGGAATAACAGATGGAATATAATTAGTGAATGGAGATTGTGGTAAAACAGGGAGAGCATTGTCCTGAGGAACTAATTCCTGTATGATAATGGAATTCAGGTACAGCAGAGGCTAATTATAGAATATGATGGAGGTAATACTTTTGATAAGTGAAAATGGGATTAAGGGTCATTTCTGCTGATTACAGCTTTATATATTACCATACGAAATCAAAGATGGGGGAAATATTTTCATATGTTTTTTTATAAACTTTTGCAACAAAAACATATAAAATATATAATCAAAACCTACTTTTATTAAATCTTTACTTTGAAGTGCAGAGTCTGTTGGTTCGTAAGATGAGTTTGTGTTCTAATTTTGAGAAGTACCATTTTTCCATTGCCAAAATCCTCCATCAGAGTGCTGATATGTAATATTTAGGATTTTCCTTGTCCAGCTATGCCGGAATGATGGGAGACCCAGAATTTGGGTTTAATTGGGCCATAGCTTTATTTTTTAAAGGTCTGGGACCACCAGTAGATAAAATTGTGCATTGTAGGTAATTGCATGATCATTTCCTTGTACTCGGGGCTACTGTCATCCATCCCTTTTTTGCCATCCTGCTTCTGGGATCCCACCACTGTCCCTCTAAATGAATGTTAAGGGGGCTATGAAGAAGGTTGAATTTGATTATCTGCCATACAAGTTGTAGGAGCCCTGTTCCCTCTTTCTTCCCCTCACCTTTTCCTCCTTTAAATTTTTACCCATTCTTTTAAATCAGATGCATATCCCCAACTTGCTATGGAGAAGGTGAAAAACCTACACAGCATAGGCCAGTCTTATAGTGAGGGAAAATTTCTCCTCAGCCATCTGTGTCTCTTATGCCCCCAAGAGAAGAAGGACCTGACATTGTGCCTCCATCACATCATAATAAATCCTTGTATTTTAACTCCTTCCGTGCGGGGGACGGAAACCAGGGTGCTGGCTAAAGGGAGCTCTCCTGGAACTTCCCTGCTTATGAATGCTTCTCTTTCTGTGTGGTCATCTATGAGGGGAAGTTGCATTGTGAGGTGTACACCCCTCCAGTTTGGCCCAGGTGTTCTGCTTCTTGCCCCCTATCTGTGAAGGTAACCCCCTGGGGGATGGAGGCTTCAGAGGGGCAGCGGCCCACTTTCCACCCTCCTGCCCTACTTCAGTCCTGTGGTTAAAGGGGACATTTTTCCTTTTCTGTCCAGCTGAACAAAGGAACCACAACTTAATGCCTGGTGAGGATGCTCAAAATATTGCTGTGTAAAGGAAAAAATCTAGTGCAATAGAAGTTAAAGAAGCTATACTGAAGCATACTGTTATTTTAAACATCAGTAATATGCTTGTTGATTATTAGTTGTATTGCATTAGCAACAATAGTACTTGGGCCTCATTTTAATAAACACTGTGCAGATACTTTGAATTCTCTAATGGGAGTATTGGATGTTGCAAATTAATGTGGGGAAGGGAGCATGAGTAGATTTGGATAGATGTGATGAAGTGGATAGATGTGTTTCCTGTGTTTACAACTTGATGATTTCAAGACATTTCAAAAAAATTACGCTTACATACACATACCCATTTCTATACTGAACTCTCCACAAGCTAGCTGCTCCCACTTTCATACAAATTAAAAACCATATTCATTTCCTCCATCTAGCCCTTGATTATCAGTTGAGTGCTTTCTGTAGGCATTGTAGTGGGAGTAGGCTTGGAAGAAAGACTAGGTCAGTGAATAAAAGTCAGCCTGGAAAATGTTGGTGAAAGAAATTGGCAGTGAGACAGAGGAAGAGGCTTGGTGGGAGTTATATGAGAGAGGAACAGAAGAGTAGGAAGGGACACAACTGTCAAGGCCTTAAAAAAAAGAAAAGCTTGAAAATTCTGTGGTGGGAAAAAGAGGGCGAGAGGTGGGATTTCAAGGAGGAAATGCTATGAATAGGATGGTAGAGCAGGAAAATTATTTGAGTAGTTGTGTTTTGAATGGACTTTAAGGGGGCAAGGTGGCTAGGGAGCAGCAGTATATGGTCATTAAGCTGGGAAAGTGATGAGAATCTGGACAAGAATTTTAATTGTATGGACAGTCCTGGGACCGATCCTGTTCAACTTGTTCATCAATGATCTGGAAAATGAGGTAAGCAGTGAGGTGGCAAAGTTTGCAGATGACACCAAGTTGTTCAGGACAGTCAAAACCAAAAGGGATTGTGAAGAACTACAAAAAGATCTCAGCAAACTGAGTGATTGGGCAGCAAAATGGCAAATGAAATTTAATGTGGGTAAGTGTAAGGTAATGCATGTTGGAAAAAATAACCCAAATTACACGTACTACATGATGGGGTCAAATTTAGCTACGACAGATCAGGAAAGGGATCTTGGAGTTATAGTGGATAGTTCTCTGAAGACATCCACGCAGTGTGCAGCGGCAGTTAGTAAGGCAAATAGGATGTTAGGAATTATTAAAAAAGGGATCGATAATAAGACAAAAGATATCATACTTCCCCTATATAAAACTATGGTACGCCCACATCTCGAGTACTGCGTGCAGATGTGGTCTCCTCACCTCAAAAAAGATATATTGGCATTAGAAAAGGTTCAGAAAAGGGCGACTAAGATGATTAGGGGCTTGGAAAGGGTCCCATATGGGGAGAGGCTAGAGAGACTGGGACTTTTCAGTTTGGAAAAGAGGCGATTGAGGGGCGATATGATAGAGGTATATAAAATCATGAATGGTGTGGAGAAAGTGAATATAGAAAAATTATTTACCTTTTCCCATAATACAAGAACTAGGGGACACCAAATGAAATTGATGGGTAGTGGGTTCAAAACTAATAAAAGGAAATTTTTCTTCACACAGCGCACAGTCAACCTGTGGAACTCCTTGCCCGAGGCGGCTGTGAAGGCCAGGACTCTATTAGGGTTTAAAAAAGAGCTCGATAAATTTTTGCAGGTCAGGTCCATAAATGGCTATTAGCCAGGGATAAAGTATGGTGCCCTAGCCTTCATAACAAGGGCAGGAGATGGATGGCAGGAGATAAATCACTTGTCTTCTGTTCTCCTTCTCTGGGGCGCCTGGCATTGGCCACCGTCGGCAGATGGGATGCTGGGCTTGATGGACCTTTGGTCTGACCCAGTATGGCCATTCTTATGTTCTTATGTTCTTATGACCAAAACCAGATATTACTTTGGAAAACTTACTGAGGACAAAGGAGCAACATTTGAATGTTATGTGGTTGTCCAAGATGAGGGATCAGGAGTCAAAAATGACACCCAAATCATGGTCTTGGGAGGAGGCATGATGACAGTGTTGTCAACAGAGACTGGAATTGCAGGGAAGAGAGTATCACATGCATATTCATTAAAGGAAGGTAACATGTTTAGGTATAATTTCCACCTGCAATGATCAGTGAAGTCCTCATTGGCTGTTGCAAATAAACATTTTGCTTGTTTGTATGAGTTTTGGTGTAATACTGAATATTGATTTCTTTATTACTTTCAGTAGCACAGTCAGCAGCCTTCATGCAAGAGTTGATTCATTAGAGAAGTCAAACACTAAACTAATTGAAGAGGTATTGTTTCTTAGTAACGTAATGCTATTTTTAATTAATGATGAATGTGTCTTTTTTTCTCCTTCTCCAAGTACAGTCTAACTAACTGTATTGAAAAACTGTCCTACACATTCAGCTACATTTGACTCAGTGTGAAGACATAACACAATTGTAGCTGGAACTTGATCCCAGCTTGATCCCAGTTGGCTTTTGGTTTAGGAAAATGCTGTAAAACTGCGATGGGCACCCACACATCATGAGTGGGCAGCATGAATGGCCCTCCTTTCATCTCAGTGGGCCGCAGCAGCAGGTTCCACCTGTGGCCTCGTGGCCCTATCTGCCCTCCCTCCACCACAGGCCTCTCGTGCACCTGGACACCAGGGCCCTGCACTTACCTGCTGCATACCCTCTCTTCCAGCACTTTAGGAGAGCTGCAGATCTATTGATTTGTGTTCCGTCCCTGTCCCTTCTGCTCCTTCCTAGAGCTGGAACAGCAGCGAACAGTTGATTCACAGGATTATAGCTGTGGGAGGGAGGGGGAAGAGGAGGCACAGAGTGCGAAATAGGTGATTTGTGTGCTCCAAAAGTGCTGGGAGGGAGGAGGAAGAGGAGTAGGAAATGTGGGGCTCTAATGTGCGAGCGGTGTGTGTGGGAGGAGACCCATGGGGTGTAGATTGCCCACCACTGCTATAAAACATTGCAGTTTCACAGCAGGGTTTAGGATTGTTCACAAGAACCCTATGTTAAATGTGCTGGGAGTTGCTTCCAGGTCCATTTTGTGGAGACCACTGAGTAAAGTCATTCTTTGTACTGCCAGTCCACTGAGTTTACATTGGCACTAATTATTAAATGGCAAACTAGAGCTAACTGAGTGGATAATATATAACTGTCTCACCTCAAGCCAGAGAAGACCCTTTTTTTAAAAGCTCATTCACAATATGCAGGTGTTAGTTTGCCAGGTGGGCTTTTTTGAACATCCTGTGTTTTCCAGTGTCTTAAAACTTGAAATAGACAACAACATTTGGGATTCAGATGGGGAGAGCAGTTTTTCTTCTGATTTCTTACTTCCTTGGAAAGAGAAATGGGGAAAAAGTGATATTTTGACATTTAGCATTTAGGAGGCTGTTAATTAGTTCTGGAAGTGAACAAATCCAGATAAAATCCAGCATGTATACTGCCCCTCCACCTCTGCCCCATGTTTCTTGTAATTCCTTACAATTTTTTTTTCTCCCTGTAGTCCAGTATTTCTCAACTTTTTTATGAAGTACCCATTTAAAAAATTATAAATACCCTCAGGCTTCTTTCACATACCCCAAAGGGTACATGTACCACCAGTTAAGAAACATGGTCCTCTGGTAATCTGAGGTCTTGAAACAAGTGCCACTCAACCTTTCTAGATAACTGTACTGTTTTCAGGACTCAGATTTGTTTTGTATACCACCAAGTTACACCTCACTTAAAAACTACTTCCTTACAAAAACATGCCAAAATATCGCAGAAAACTACTACTGGAAACTTGCTGACTTTCTACCATCTTATTATCAAACAAATGAATTGGAATAGAAGTATTGTACTTACATTTCAGCATAAGGCCTATGAAGCTGTAGAAACAAGTCATTGTCTGAGTGAATTTTCAGACTGTACTGACTTTACTAGTCTTTTCACGTAGCCTGTTGTAAAACTAGGCAAATATCTAGAAGAGGTGATGTACCCACTGGAAGACCTTGGTGTACTCCCAACAGTACACATACCCCTGACTGAGAAACACTGCCATAGTCCACCCCTTCCGACAAGCCTTCTGTTCTGCCTAACTGCCAGGATTAAGTTAAGGGGTCCAGAAATACAGTGCTGGGTTCTTTGTTTTTTTTCTGTTACACTGTAAGATATTCCTAGTCCTTGTTATCTCAGATTTATCCTTCCTTCCCTAGGAAATGTATTTGTGTAAGATGCTTTATTCAGTACACCTGAAGGTCCATGATGAGTAGCTGTTTAAAAATGGAAAATGTATCCATTTAAGTTGAAGTAAACATAAGGGCTGGGTCTACACGTGCCCCTTTCTTTCGAAAGGGGCATGTTAATGATCAGGTTTGAAAGATGCTAATGAGGCACTGCAATGAATATGCAGGATCTCATTAGCATAATGGCAGCTGCGGCTATTTGAAAGTGCAGCTTTTCAAATCGCACGCTGCCCATGGAGACAGGACCTTCCGAAAGGACCCCCCCAGTTTTCGAAAGCCCTTCTTCCTATCTGTGATCAGAAGAAGGGCTTTTGAAAACTGGGGGGGGTCCTTTCAGAAGGTCTTGTCTCCACAGGCGGCGCGCAATTCGAAAAGCCGCACTTTCGAATCGCCGCGGCCACCATTATGCTAATGAGGCGCTGCATATTCATTGCAGTGCCTCATTAGCATCTTTTGAACCTGGTCATTAACATGCCCCTTTCGAAAGGAAGGGGCACGTGTAGACCCAGCCAAGAACTTTAACAAGGGGGAAAAGGAATATGGATATTTTAGCTGTAACACTAAAAGGTACAAGAGATGTGAAATTAAAATATGGTCCTAATTTAGATGTATTCTTACATCAGAGTGTGGCTCCTACTATAAGTGGTAGTTGTGAATTCACACAAAATAGTTCCTGTATTCAGCATACTATGGCTATAGCCACACAGACAAGTTATTTTGAGATATGTTATTTCTAAATAAATTCGAAATAGTGGGTGCATTATTTTGAAATCAGTAAACCTCATTGCAGGAGGAAAAGCACGTATTTCAAATTTTGAAATAAGTGCTATCTCATGTCTTAACATCCCCTATTTCAAAATAAGCACTAAGTGTGCAGACTGTTTATTTTGAAATAAGTTGTTGTGTGTAGCAGTCCTGTTTTGAAATAGCTATTTTGGAATAGTTTATTTTAAATAGGGCTGCTGTGTGCACATAGCATATGAGACTAGAGTAAGCAGTAATATTAATTGTGTGCATGTTAGAGTATTTTAGGTATTTTAGTGTCTGCAAAAATTGCCATACACTTTTTCTTTTTATGCCTTTTAGTTAGCAATAGCAAAAAACAATATAATTAAACTTCAGGAAGAAAATCACCAGTTAAGAAGTGAGAACACACTAATTTTAATGAAAACACAGCATCATCTAGAGGTATGTCAGCTAAATTCACTATAATTAAGGATTGCCTGTTTTCCTGTCATTTGAATGTCTTTTGTTGGCAACTATATCTCAGCAAGTAGTTGGATTGCTTTAACATAATGTTATGCAAGGCAAAAGTGATAGGTTATATTTATGTTTTGCAACAAAGCTTATCTAAATATTGTAGGAATCAATCTAAATTATTTTATTATTCTATACACTTTTTAGGATCTTTTCTTACATTTTGCATTTGATCTTTCATTAAGATTTTACTACTTTCTGTTTGCTGTGGTTAAAGTAATACTTTACTATACAGCTTGTCAAGAAATTATTTCTGTGTTGAACTGGGATATTGTTCACCTTGTACTGCTCAGAACAGTCATTATGAATACTTGTAGACTACGTTATTGAAAAATATTTCTCGATAAGCTGGAGATTCCCATTGTCAGTGATAATTGAATAACTGGGTGAATTAAATGCTTTGGGGCTTACCCAGAGACCTAATGAAATACTGTACTACAAATTACTCTTCTGAGCCTCAAGTCAGCAACATATTTAATGTCATGCCTAATTTTAAGAAAATATTATTTGTCTCCTTTTGGTCAATGGGACTACTCACATGATTAAAAATGATCAGTTTCATAAGTAACTTGTTGCAACGCACTCTACAATGCATTAATTTAATTGAGCAAAGTTTAGGTTTTTGAGCTCAAATGAAGTTTTCTTGGATCCTCTGAGTTCATTATGTTTATTGTGCTTATATTGTTCATTGTGAATTTAAGCAACTTTTCTTTCCAGAAATTTAATTATATGTATTTATAACGATTGTCACATGTGCAGTGACAGCCAGATACTTCTGTAATTTCTGCACAGGTAACCAAAGTGGATGTTGAAGCAGAGCTTCAAACGTACAAACACTCCAGACAGGGTCTGGATGAAATGTACAATGAAGCCCGTAGACAACTTCGAGAAGAATCACAGTTGCGACAGGTGAGTGTATGTACAGTAAACTCTCCTTTAACTGATATTCAGTCTACCAGAATTCTCAAATAGCCAGCACCAGGTACCATCCCAGTGCTTAGGCGTCCTCTTCCAGGGGGCTGTGGTGCTCTCAGTTTCCTCCCCTTCCCACTCCTCTCCTGCAGGGAGCAGAATCCAACCACCCCATGGGGAGAGGTTTGTGCCCAGCAGCCCCTAGCAATGGGGTACCCCTGAGCCAGCAGCCTGGGACAAGGTAGCCCTGGTGAATGGAAGAGCTGCATTAGCCGGGCAATGCGGGCTGCTCCAGCTAGTGCAGGGCTCTGGAGACCCCAGTGAGCACCGTGCTGAAGCCAGAGGCAGCTGGAGAGCAGTGCGCTGGCCCCAGGGGAAGGGACAAGTCCCATCATTCGGGGCAGGAGTGGCATGGTGAAGCCCTGCTGTGCACCATCCAGGAGAATTTGGTGCTGGGGAAGGCAAAGGGCAGCCTGGTGGTGCAGCTTGCAGCAGGAGCCGTGGGTGGGAGGAACTGCCGCCTGCCACGAGGAGGAGGAAGAGCCGAGCAAGACAACAGTGCTGCCGCAGGAGCAGGATGAGAGCCCCCTGTAGGCAGGCACGAAGCTATCAGGGACAGGGGGAAGACATCTCTCTACTATCTGGCGCATTTGAACATTTTCAACTTCCCGGTCCCAAGGGTGCCGGACATGAAAAAGTATGTTATGTAAACCGAGACAAAATTAACATTTACTTTCTCTTTAATACATTACTTTGATTACGCTTTACCTGTTTTCAAGAAGATGTGTGCAGCTAGTGTTCTACCACACTGTTTCCTTAACCTCATGCAAATGTTGATACAAGTTTTTGAAAACTTGGAGCCATTTTATTAGTATTCATAATAGCCATTTTATTAGTATTTATAATATTTATTTACTATTAGTGTCACTAAGCATAGTTAGGAAGAATATTGATTTTTGCATGAATAATGTGTTAGATTGTAGCAGCTATGTTAATTTAAAATGTTTTGCTGTTGTGAGTATTTTGAATAGGGTTCCTATGTACATGCCTTAAATGTTTTTCCTAAGTAGGTCTGCTTATTGTTTTTGTCTTTTTAATGTTGTACATAGATAGTTGACTCTTATTCTTAAAATATTTTATTTGTAAGAAATTAGGCTAATGATAGTACATAAAATGAAGTGGCTTTTATTAAGATACAAACAAAATGTCACCAAAATGTATGGCCAAGTTTAATGTTTATATAATATTTAGGGTATTTGTTTTGCCAAGTTTCAGAGAAGGTAGAGATTTGGGAGGGTAAAAGATGCAGCACTTCAGGACCAGCCGTTTCCTAGCTTAGTTTTCCTAGATGAAATGTTGTTGCATGGGTGGTTACAAAATCTGTGTGACAAGAATATCATTACTGTTCTTGTGCAAATTGTAGGAGATAGAGAATGATCTAATGGTCCAAGTTAGTATGAAACACGAGATAGAACTTGCAATGAAGTTGTTGGAGAAAGACATTCATGAGAAACAAGACACTCTCATTGGCCTTCGACAACAGCTTGATGAAGTGAAAGCAATTAACATAGAAATGTACCAAAAGCTGCAGGTAAAAAAATAATATTCTTAAATTGTTGAAACCTTTTGAAGTATAAATGTAAGATGTGTGTGACGTTTGAGAAAATGTATGCTGCACTTCTCCTAACATTTTATACAGTATAGCAATAGAACAATATTTGCTTCAAAAACCTGATAGTCGTTTTTCAATATATTAAACTCTTGTTTTCTTAGTTTTGTTCATTGTTGCAGGTTGTTTAGCTCAGCTTTGTACTTCTAATCTCTTCATCTTCCAGAATAAAATCTTCCTGCCACCTGCATAAGTTACCTGAATTCACATAAAGGAGATTTTATGTCAGTCATTTTAAAGTATCACTGCAACGTACAGAAGACATAAGTGATCATCATGAGTAGGGAGAGATAGGGATAGGGATAATAGGGAGAATATCAGACCTGGAGTTTTGTGCTTCATTTGAAGGACTTTATTAGAAAGAGCAATGGAGGAATTGTAAAAAGCAAAAGAAGATAGTGAAAAGGTTAAAGGGGCTTTGAGAGGTATAACTACAAAAACCAGCTAGGATACTTGGATTCATATAATAAGAAAAAAGAGTATTAAGAAGAGATATAACATTCTTTGCAATGCCACAGAAATACTTGTGAGGATAACAGGCTCCAGATTTCAGAGTTTCCAAACGTTAGCTAAGAAATACCCAAACACTAAGGAAATTCAAGAGACAAAACTTTGTAGTAATTTTCACATGTGGGACAAGTTAGCAGAGGCAGCAATATAAGATAGTGATGACCACTTGAGAAAGTGCAGAGAGGACTTCCATTGCATGATACAAAAAGTAGACAAGTACATTAATGGACCAAGATTCCACTGTCTACCTCTACATGTTGTATATAGAAAGCAGAACAGGAGTAATGAAAGAGTTATGATTTGTCTTTAACGAAATAAACTGGGGCAGTATAGAAAAAAGCTCTCTACTATTTTTGGTGTTTAGGCAGATTGTCTGACAGAGATCTATAGTTTTTCTGTTTTTAGTCTGTTTTGAAACTTTGGTGTGGGGATATTAACTGGATTTAATGCCAATTCTCTACCTATATTTAGAATTTTAGGCAGAAATTTTCAGCATTGTCAGGCAGGTTAAAATAATATTAGAATATTAAAGTACTCAACTATATCTCTAAGTAGTGTTGGCTATTGTTCCAATACACACCCAAGATCTGTATAGATGCTTAGCATGTTGCAGGATTGGGTCCACAAAGACCTCCATGTGAACTAAAACTAGTGCTTGTAAGTGTTGCTGTGGGCATAATGAGCTATTTAAATAATTAGCACTGTTTGAGTAGACCCCCAAAAAGATATCTAAAAGAAATAAACTGAAAAAAGTACTATTATTTAATAGATTGCACACTTGTAAAATTCAAACAAAATGCAAATATATTTTAGAATGAAATTCTGTATTTAGATATTTTTCTTGAATATTACTTTCTTCTTAAAGAGGGGAATGTTTGAAAAACAATTAAGAAACAAATCCCAAATCCATGTTGCTATTATTTTCCTTAAGAGAACGAAGAAAAGCATCAAAAGTGTAGTTTAATATAAAGCCTATTTTAGTATTAATCTTTTTAAATAGGTTGCTGAAGATACCATGAATGAGAAGAATGAAATAATTGGTCGACTAGAGGATAAGACCAATCAAATTAATGCAACTATGAAACAGTTGGAACAAAGGTACAGCATCCATCTCTTTTTTACTTACTTTTCCCCATTTGTTCCTCCTGCTTTTGTGTGTTCGCACACAGCTGTCCTGAAGTTTTAAGTCTGAGAAGGAAGTTTTAAAGAAGCATAATCTGGAATTGCAACCAGTATTTTATCATTGCTTTTCAAACAAGTAGATTTAATTGTAAGGGTGGAAAAATATAGCCACAAACCAAACTTTTCTATTTTGGCCCTCTTTCACTATTCACTGGTGCTGTGGAATTCTGTACTTGCTCCCAAAAGTGTTCTTTGATCTTCTGGGCTCAAAATTATTATTCATTGTTATCCCATGTTATATTTTATTGCCATTCAGTAAGGCTTGCACACGGTTAAGTTAGGCTACATCTATACTGTCCGAGAAGATTGACCCACTTAGGGTCGATCTTCCGGGATTCAATTTTGTGCCTGTAGTAGGGACACATGAAATCAACATTGCAATGGTTGCAGTTGACGCCTGTACTCCTTGCGAGTGTATAAGTTTATATAGTGTTTTCTTTACATTTATTACATAATATAAAGATGTTCGACATGTGTTCTTCAGTTATTTAAATGGAATAGGCTATGTGTATTGTTAATATTTTAATCATAAAATGTAACATATCCAGAGCCCTGTCATGTTGGTGTTGACATGTCTTACCATTGTTTTCTTTTAAAGATACTTATGAAAAACATAGTTATGTATTAAAAGATTTAGTGACATGAATATTCTTTTATTGACATCCTCTTTCCTCCTTTTTTCTTTCTTTTTTTCCTTTATCCCAATTTTTACATTTTGAACTTTATTACCTTTATCTGTCTTTGATTTTTTCCATTACATATGTGAAGTGACAAGGATCTGTTAACTCAAACTAGGACTCTTGCAATGTCATTTGTGAAAAATGCCAACAGTGAAGCACAGCACCAATACAAACTCGTCAAAGATATATCATTCTGAAAGCTACTTGGATACTGATGGAGTAAACTTCATATGAGTTGATTTAAAAATATTATAAAATGGTATTGGGAAATCGTGCATTATAATCGGTCAGGACTAGCAAAGTTCTCTTTAATTTTTTTCCATCCCTAAGCAGAATAAATTCTGTTATTTGCACTGAGATGTGCACATATACGCAACCAGAAGAAACACATGCTGCCAGCTGTGGGCACTCTGCTAATCAGCTGGGCAGTATTTGACTCTCTCCTAGGTGGCTGCCCAAGTGCTCAGTTTACAGGGAACACTGAGAACTAGTGATTTTGACACAACATCATAGCTTGGATCTGTTTTATTTTCCTAAATAACATCATCTTTACTCCTCCCAAAGAATTTAAAAAAATCACTGTAATGTTATTGACCAATCAGAAACTGGAATTTTCTAATGCTATTTAATTATTTTACTTATTAAAAGGTTAAATATAAAGTTTATTTAAAATGTTAGCTGTCTTTATATATTTGATTTCTCATTGCCCAGTCACCTACAGTTCTAGGGTTTTTCCTCACCTTTTGTTTATAGAACTTAAATAAATAACCCCCTTTCAATTAGTAAAAACCCATATTTTTATTGTTGCACTTTCAGGGCTTCTCTATGCCAGAAACATGCTATCAGTTCCTGTAATGTGTTTTACTGGTAGTATTGTTTTCTTGACTGGTGTAGGGAGCAGTATTTTCCTTGAGAACTGGCTAAAATAACATACAAAAATGTACCATAGATTTTGCTGTAATTTAAAAACACAAAACCCAAATAACTTCTGCAATTGTAGGATGCTCTCCTAAACAGCTAAAATACAGTTCAGTTTGCTAGCATTGAGCAGAATGCAATATCGTAGACTCTTAGGGCTGGAAGAGACTTCAGAAGGTCATTAAGTCCAGCCCTCTGCCCAAAGCAGGACCAGCCTTATCTAAATCATCCCAGTCAGCACTTTGTCAATCCGGGACTTTAAAACTTCTAGGGATGGAAATTACACAACCTCTCTAAATAGTTATTTTAACAATGCTACCGCATCATGGATGCAACCCACATATGACTAGAACAAAAGACTGTAAAGCAGGAGGGCCTTATTTACATAGAAATTTTCATAACAGTAATTCCCTCCAGTACAGCTCTGTCAGTGATGGAAAGCATAGCACAGGCAGAACTCAGACATTTATGGGTGGATCCTGAGATGGTATGTAAATTGTCAACTGAGGACCTGCTTTTAAATGTCTGAGTTGCTCAGATGGAACTGCACTGGATGTGAATTACAGCTATAAAGTCTGCAAGATACTACAGGCTGGACTTCCCTGGTCTGGCACTCTTGGGACTGAATGAGGTAGTTTGCTAGACCAGGAGAGGTCAATTCTGGCCTCCCTGCTGCTGGCTTCCAGTCTGTCACAGGTGGCTGCCAGATTCTTTCCCGGCTGTCTGCTGGTCAGTCTGCCACTGGACTCATGGCTGGCCATTGCTCTTAGGTGCAGGGGCTTTTTGCTGGACTACGGCTGTTGCCAGACCAGAAGTCCCACCTGTAGTGATAAATACATGTTCTATAGATGAGAGCATGGTTCTAAGCAAAATCCTTCTCCATATTGGTCTTGAGAATTGTGTTAATGCAGTTTCAGCTGTTGTTTGGAGAGCATCTTATTTTAGCTTTCATTTTTCATTTAGCCTGTCACCCTTCTCTGACGTCTGGCATATCAGCAAGAATTAGCCTTGCTGTGCTAGGTGTATTCTCCCTGCTCCTATCCGTCTACCTTGACTCTGTTTATATTACAGTTACAAACATGTAATGAAAATTAATTGCAATAAATGGTAGTGCATAGTGGACCCTAACAGTTTTTCATACCAAGGCTAAAACTTCAGATCCTTTAAAATAAAGTTATTCAAGTCCAGTCTGTTGTCATTTCTGCACTGGCAGTTTTTGATAACTCTTCCACCTGTGCAGCTTCACCTTTGTTAGCATGGAACTCAAGCTTTTATTAAAGTGAAATCTAATCCTCTTGAGAAGTCTAGTAATGCTGTTGCACTGTCCATATGAACTCTTTCATTGGTCGTCTGGTAACACTGCAAAGGTAGGCAGTTTCCCAAAGATGGCCAGCATGGATTTATAAAACATCAGTAGCCAAGCAGCATGGTTGTGGTCGTAGTGTAGACAGAGCTAGTGAAAAAGCTTTTGTTTATTTTTATGTTAAACAGTGATAAACTGGGAGGTACACATTACTCTATATTCAGCTGCCTGGGAAGTGATAATTCAAGCCAAGCCTCGAGGGAAGACCTCCTCTTTTTCTCTCTCAACAGTACTTTGAGGGCTTTTGTAAGCTATAGATGCTTGAGCAGCACAGCTATGGTTCTGCAGCAGTGCCATAGTGTAGATACTTGCTAAGGTGACAGAAAGAGTTTTCCATTACTGTCATTAATCCAACTCCTTAAGAGGCAATTTTTTCTGTTGATCTAGTGGTGTTTACACTGGGGCATAGGTTAGCTTAACAATGTGTTTCAGGGGTGTGATTTCCTTTTCAGATACCTGGGTGCAATGTAGCTTGGTCAGTTCAAGTTTTAGGCATTGACCAGGTTTGAGGAGAGACAAAGGAGGCAATTGTAAAATTACACTGAAATTGGGGTGAAGTTGTGAATGATATTTTATTGTCTACCCTACTTCACTCTTGCTTGTATATTTCAACAAGGCAGTTGAATATGAAGTAATATACAGTTTTGGATTTAGTGTTTATATTTCATGTAAATTTAAAATGCATCTTTTTGGGCCGAAGAGATGGTCAAGCAGAGACAAATCTTGATGTGTTTGTGAGGTATAAGTGTTTGGGGGGGTATCTAAAACAGGAATGCAACGCCCCTTGAAAGTCAAAAAGAAAGAGCTTAAATGAACGCCTGACTTCTATTATTTTTCAATTTTATTCTTTTGTTTATTATATGAAGCTATTTTAATCATGCTTTTTAATACACATTGTTTAAATTTATTTAATAATATTATTCACTAGTGCTTGTTCTGTAAGTGTAGCGAGATGCTCCACTATGTGTTCTGCTGTCTTACTATAGCTGTGCTATTGCTATCTTAATTAAATTTTCTGTATTCAGGCTAATGTCTGAATCAGATCAAGCCAGTCCTTCACAACACACACTGTTTTATTGATTGATTAGCATAAACAAAGTAGTTACTGTACTTCTACATGTCTTGTAAAAATGCTTCCCAAAATAACACATGTATGTACACTCAGAGTTAGAGCAGTAAGCAATGTCTATCAATTAGAAAATCTACATGCTTATGCATTGATGGCATCTGTTAATGGTGAACATATAATAAAAGCAAATTTGAAGATGTAATCTGCTTTTCTTGCTCTAGTGAAAACCAGAGGCTAGCTTTCCTAGGCACTGTGTGGCTTTGTCATTTGAGTTTGTGAGTTTCCCCCAATCTTTGTTTTTATTTAGAAATGTTTCTATTTCCCCATTTTTCTTTTATTTGTCTTCTTCACCGTTTACACCCTAGTTCTAGCCTCAGTTTTACCCAAAGTTGATTTGAATTACACCAGATTGCAGCAAGCAGAGAAGTCTCAAATGGAAGCTGAGAATGAAGACAAGAAATTCAAACAAGAATGTATGAGTAAATCTGAAAACTTACAGAAAGAAATCTCCCGAAAAGAAAAGCAGCTGTAAGTATACTTCCCTTTTGAAAAAATACAACACAGTTAATTTTTTTTCCTTTATGTTGACTTTAAACGTTCTCTTAAGTGGAAATGTAGGCTGCATTACATGATACAAGCAGCTCATGATTTTTAATTGGCTCAAGATGCTGTCTAGGAAGAGACGACTTAGGCAAGGGCAGGGTGGAAGAAAATCTGTCATTAAAAGCAAATCGAGTGATAATATGAAATATTTTAAATAGCTGTCCATACTGAAGAGGGGGAAGAACAGGCATGTTTTTTGTCTGAAGACACAGTTCATTAGGGAAACAGTTGTTAATGGGAACAAAAATTCTAAGTTGTAGTAAACTAGGTTAGTTCACACTTTATTTTTGTAAATCCTGTAGATGTAATAAACTTAAAAAGAAACTTAAAAAGAAACTGCATAGACCAATTAAACTTTTGGGGCTTGAAAAAGAAGCCAAAATCCTTCAAAGTGTTGGTAGCTGAAAGGCACTCATGAAATCATTGAGTCTTCTAGAAACCAGATTCTTATTAAATCAAGAAATAAAAGCTATGCTCTTCTTTTACACCTGTGCAATTCCATGGACAGGTATTTGGCCCTGAGAATCAGCGCAGCCATGAATACTGATGAAACAATCAGGAGTAACAGTAACTAGCATGTGTGTTTTTGGCTACATGCATGCTGGCACTTCAAAGTTGATACTTTGAAGTTGCCATGGGGGAGAATTAGCCTTATGAAGTTCTCTATATTCACTGCAACACTTCATTAGTAATCTCCCATCACCCTAATTACCATGCCCCCTTCAAAACTGGGGCCAAGTGTAGACTCAGCCAGGGTTTCAATCCGGCAGTTTACACTCATTTGCTGTTAGTTTCTGTTTTCTATGCAGATTTAAGTAATAATTCTTTGTTCCTTGAAATTGTTAACAAAATTGCTATAGTGGATACACTGGAATCCCACAGCTGTGACCGTCAGAGCCTCCTTCATATAATTTGTTGTCTAGGAATTTCAGTAAGATTGACCAAGCAACTTAAAATCCTTTACACACTATTTATACTCTACTTAGAACAGGGGTCAACAACCTTTCCAAGGCAGAGTGCCGAAATTTGACCTTTTGACCTGTATGTACTGTCTGAATGCCAGTGATACTTTTTAAATTCACTAATAGTCCTTCTTACAACAGCTTCGGTACTAAATAAATTCAGATGCAGAGCTTTACCATTTAGGTGGTGGTTGGTAGCATTATCTGGTCTTTTGATAATCCACAGGTGGTGTGGCTTTGAGCAAGCTACCAGCTGCATGGGGAGGACAGATGGGGCTGAGCTTGTGTGCCACTCTTGGAAGTTGTGATGGGGATTGTTGACCCCTGCTTTGGAAGTTAGATACTCTTAATTCTGTCCCCATAATCTCCAGGTTAGAACAGAAAATAGAGGTTTTGCATGTAAAGTCTTATTAATACAACACCTTTTATTAGCATTAGAAATTCATTTTACTGCTTCTCTTACATGTAAGAGCTGTATTATTAAAAGTTATATGACACTTAAGACAAACAGGAAAGTTCTTTGATATATACATTTCAGTTGTCAGAGAATATATACTATGACAACAAATCAAATAATTACAAATGCCAGTTCTTCCGAATTGTGTGACACCTCAAAGTCTCTCTCAGTGAAAGCCCTCTATTTTCCTGTAACTTATTTCACTTGTATACAGACTCTTCTTAAGAAATTGCATCTAAATTTCATAGTGTTAAAAGTAACAAACATGTAAACAAAATAGTAAAATACTTTTGTTTGTTGGGCTGAATTGATAGTGAAATTACAAAATTGAGAAGTGATTATTTTGTTAAAAAGATTATACTGAAATGCACCATGATTGTCTTTTGTTTGCAATTCTAGTGTTCAGCTGGAAACAGATTTGAAGATAGAAAAGGAATGGAGACAAACTTTGGAAGATGATCTGCAAAAGGAAAAAGAAACTTTGCATCATCTGAGAGTAGAGACCAAACAAATAATTTGTCTTAAAAAAGTAAATTTTGGAGGAAAACTATTCAAATTCACTTTAGCAGTAATTTAAAAGTGAACTTGCCAGGCTTTTAATATATACATTTTAACTGTCCTAGATTTAAAATCCTTAATAGAGGGTTAGGCTTCAAAAATACAAATAAATAGATTAAGTCCCTTGTCATGAGTTCAGGCTGTTCTGTTTTTTCCATAAAGAATAGTGAAATCTGCATTCTCTTTTCTGTGTTATACTGAAGGATATTTCACTAACACTCTCTGGCCCATTACAAGAGTATAATGTACTAGTCCGTCAAGCCCTGTGTCGCTTGTTACTTAAAAACCTCCTATCACCAATTTCTATAGTATTTTTATATTTCTTTACCTTTGAAGTGATTGAAAAGAAGCAAGTGTGTGGAGGAGCAACTTAATGTCCTACTTGGCCTTTAACATCTATCTAAAATGAAGTTAATTTGTGAGTTGCTACTGTTGTTCTTTGAATTTGATCAGAGATTTTAATTAAAATAGATATTTTCATGTACCAGACAGACTCCCAGTGTTCACAGTTTGGTACTAGAAAGCCTGATGTTAGAGAATCTGTTGGGAAATCCTTATTGCACAAACAGGTTCTGTGTGTTTTCTAGAGGAATGTCTTAGAATGGTCAACCACAAACAAAATAAAGTAATCAGAAATTGCTTCTGGGATTTAAGAGATGTACACTCTTTTGAGAGAAATTCAAGAGGCTGAAAATCATGAGGAAAATAGAATCTGCTCAGACCCTAATGCTTGGAGGGCACTGATAAGTGAGAGAATAGGTCTATATTGCCATTTACTTTGGGTCAGAGAGAGTTCTTGAAAAGTGTCTGACCTTAACTTCTATATATTCAGGCAATTTTTAAAGTACTTACCTGGGTAAATGTAAAAAATTGCATAAATTCAAAATGCCATTTCAACTTTAACATAATTAAAATCTTTCAAGCTGGAGGAAATTACACACTCAAAAATAGAGGAAGCCATAGATTAGTCCTGGGGATAATACATGATCTGAAACAGGTGAGCAGGGCTTCCACTATTGTGTAGTAACAGACTTCCAAATGAAATTGTTACAGCAGTATGTTCACAGAAGGATATTCCTGAATGGAATGTGTGACAGGATTTCAGGAACCTACTGTTATTTCCAAGTAACTAGAAAGAATCCAACAATAGATGTTAGGAGTTTTCATGATTTTATTACCTGGGCCAATAGAAATAAAATGTATTCTAGGCCATGTCTACACTAGCCCCAAACTTCGAAATGGCCACGCAAATGGCCACTTCGAAGTTTACTAATGAAGTGCTGAAATGCATATTCAGCGCTTCATTAGCATGCGGGTGGCTGCTGCACTTCAAAATTGACACGCCTCGCCGCCGCGCAGCTCGTCCCAACAGGGCTCCTTTTCGAAAGGACCCCGCCTACTTCGAAGCCCCCTTATTCCCATGAGCTGATGGGAATGAGGGGACTTCGAAGTAGGCGGGGTCCTTTCGAGAAGGAGCCCTGTCGGGACGAGCCGTGCGGCGGCGAGGCGCATCAAATTTGAAGGGCCGCAGCCACCCACATGCTAATGAAGCGCTGAATATGCATTTCAGCACTTCATTAGTAAACTTCGAAGTGGCCATTTGCATGGCCACTTCGAAGTTTGGGGCTAGTGTAGACGTAGCCCTAGAGACATAAACTATAGATTTAAATTATTTGATTTGATTTCTTTAGTTTTACAGGCCCAAGTAGCCTAAACCATATTTTCTGTTTTGAATAGCCAGATTAACTAGCAAAACCCACAGTTAAATGTGAGGACATTAGTGTCTCATTTAAGATAATTTGATCCTGAATTTTGCCCATTGAGGCACATATCAACAAATTCATGTCTGTTACAACCGAACTCTCTAGGACTGATATCAGAGCCCTGTACTGGGCCTCTTTCCTATTGGTGTAGCCCTCTCAGATGAGCTCTCATAGCTTGTGACTAGTGGTATTATTACCCAGAGGTAAGGCAATACTGGACTTGTCATTTGTCTGGTTGTTCTTGAGCAGGGGTGTTCAACAGGTGGCCTGCGTGCTAGAATCCAGCCTGCTGAGGCTTTTTATCTGGCCCATGTGGCTGGCTGCCAAGGTGGAACCAGCTGTTGCAGGGCTGGCTGCCACAGAGTGCAGAGTCGCTACCAGCCCCGGGGTCAGAGCCCCAGCTGGGACGTGGGGCCAGCAGCAGAGCTCCAGCAGCTGGAGTGCTGAGCTGCTGCTGGCCCCAGGGGGCAGAGCCCCAGCTGGGACATGGGGCCAGTGGCAGAGCAGTTTGGGGTGGAGATGGGGGATAAACCAGAGGGTGGGCAGGGGACAGTTTGGGGCTGGAGAAGGTTTGGTACTGTGAGGGGTTTAGGCCTGGGGCATGGTTGGTTTGGAGATATTTTGTATTTGGCCCCTCTGAAACACATAAAAAATTTCCACGGGGCCTGTGATGAAAAAAGGTTGGATGCCCCGTTCTTGTTCTTAGCAATTTTTTGGTAGATGTTTTTAGGCAGCAAGAATTGCTGGAATTTTTATGGTTCCTTTTTTTGTGCAGTGTAGAGTTTGGGCTTTATTTTTGTCAAGTGCTCAGATACTAAAGTGAATGGCTGTTTATAAGTCTTTTCATTGGAATTTTAATTAGATTCTGAATCTTCATTTTAAAAATGTCACATCCTGTCAGACAGGATATCAAATGTTTCCCAGATCTCTTACTGTCTGCAGCTACTACCTTGGGAGGAATTTTTGAGGATAGGCCATTTTCTGACTATGTTCTGGAATTGAGCACACATTGCCCCTCTGATTCTCACCAGATATCAGGAATTGATATCATTTGGACAAGCCAGTTTAAGAGTTAAACAAAAAGGGTGGAAAATCTTAAAATGTCATTAGGCAGCCAAGAAACCAAAGAGAACCAAATGAGAGGGAAGTAGATTTAAAACATTCAGCGGTCTGAAGTTACACCCAGTTTCACCAAATGTAGGTTAAAACTGTTTTCTAAAGGCAGATTTGAGATGAAAAATGTTTTTGTTAAACCTTGTCTGATTGTGTCATTCCTCTCTCTCTGTTAGTATCATGGTGTCTGGAGGATGAGCCCATCTGTCATTCTATGCTCTCTCTTTGTTTACTTTCTCTTCTTTGGTGTCGTGTCTTATCTCTTTCGTCCTCTTGGTTTATGCTCCTGATATGCATTGAAGGAAGGGAATGAGAGCACTCTTCTCCTCTATATTCTTTTCAGTTTGTAATGCTGTGCCTGTGATCATAGTGTCTGACCATCTCTGTCCTCTTCTAGATATGCCATTGCCTCCCTATTAATATCCAAAGTATGTATCTTTTGGACTGGGGCATACATTTGGAAGGTACTCAAGTAATAATATCTTGACCTGTGCTGTCACAGGCAATATCTATGTAATTCCTTTCATAAGTTTATCAAGCTCTCTCCTTAAATTAGATTTTGATATCTTTAATCTTTAAGTGTCTTTAAATATTTTGCAAGTGATATTATTTCTTTCTCTTCTTGCATATATACTATTGAATGCAATATTTAATATCTAGGTAGGCTATTTGGTGACTTCAACAGGTGTATATACACCTTCATGCCTTCCCCATTCAATATCCTCTTTCTTGCTGAGACAGCACATTGAATGCTCATTTATATAACTGTATTGGTCCCAGGCCATGTTAATCTTTGTATCACAGTGCTTATGTGTTGTTATGTTCAAAATGTAGCCTCGCCAGTTTTTGAAGCGGAAGTAATTCTTGATTTGCATTTAGGATGAGGCCTATTTCTAAAAGGAAGAATGAATCTAAAGGAAGAACAGACAATGAAAATTACAATGAAAGAGGGAGAAATATTTTCCCAAACATTTCAGCTTTAGAAAATATTTCAAAATGTACAATAAAGAGGCCAGTTGAAATTCTGTTGTTTTAAACCACTAACTTTAACTGATTTACAGAAAATAATTATGCTGTGAAGATCACAGAATCATAGCAGTAATTTTTTTTAATAGGGTGTAAGTGTTTCTTTAGAAAACTGTCATCTGACATCATTAAATTGTAAGATGAAATACCCATCTGTATGTAGTAGAAAGAAAAATGTGAATTCTTTACTCCGTAGGAGAAAAGAAAGCACTGACTTGTACATTCCAAATAATGTGTTTTCCTTGATATAGTTAGGATCACAGCCACATAAAGTAGGACTGAAAAAGCTCTCCAGCTATTTGAGGTGTTTGTGACCTCCTCAGAAGTTGCAAGGAAAATGAGAAGGTGAAAATGCCAGAAAGATAGGAAAAAAGTGAACATCATGTGAACTGTACTCATAAGTACACAACAACCTCTTTTTCAGTAGTAAAGTTTGAAAGCCAACCGTATGTCTGTCAGTCTTCTAAAAACTTCAAGGCTCCCAGGGGAAGTGAGCATAATATATAAATACAAAACAAATGTTGGTGTAAATATGAAATGCCCTTTGTAAGCACAAGTTTGTCATACCTTTCTACCTGCTGTATCAATTTCCAACCCACGCAATATTTTTAGGAATGGAGAGGCAAAAGAATTGTGTGCAAGAAGGATGCCAGGGCAGTGGAACACTGGGGGTGGCATAGATAGTGTAGGCCCCAGTGCTTCATGCTTTTGTAGATCTTTTGACAGAGATGAATTTCTAACATGAAACATGGGTAATGTGAATTTAGACACATATATATTCTGACCCTTTTGCTGGTCTTTCTTGATCCCACCAATTCTACCTTTCCTTTTATGGGAATAGTACAAGAATGGGGTTTTCCTTAGTATTTCTCAGTGTCTGATCCAAAGCCCATCAAAATCAGTAGCAGTCTTTTCCATTGACTTCACTGGATTTTGATTTGGGGACTTTACAGCCAAAAAGTTTGAATATTTCAAGAGGAAGCAGAAGTCACACAACATGAGTGGCTGTCAGGAACACAACAAAATCACTGGTGCTTAATTATGTGGACACCTCTTCTCTCTTTCTTCCATCACACCACTTCGTTTATGGGATTGCTATTTATGTTTTAGAGATTACCAAAATACTATTTGTAATCATTGTCTTTCCCTTTAACTATCTGACTTAACTCTGATTAATTGTGTACACAGTTATTTCTTTAACCCTTCACCTTTTATTTTTTAAAGGAATTCCTTAAACTACAGGACAAAAATATGCAGCTGAAAAAGATATGTCATGACCAAGAAGAAGCTCTCCAAGAACTGGCCTGCAAACTTAGCGAGTAATTTATTTTTCTTGTTGATTTTTGCAACGTAACATTCTAGATAAAGGCTATTGAAAATAACTGTGCATCTGCCATGTAAAATGAGGAAATTAGGGAGAATTATTGGCTTCAGATTAATTTATTCAGTTCAGTAGGAGGAAATTATTTGACAAATTTTCAGAAAAGAAAGCTGTGTACAAATGTCCTGGGTCTAGCTGCAGTCTGAACAGAGATACCATCAGATTAGGGTGGTGTGTATTCTCTAGTAATCATATAATGGACTTAATATCCATCTTTAAAAAAAATGGTTCTAATTAAAACTGCTTTTTGGGAATTTAAGAGATTCCTCAAACTTTTCTAGTTAAGATCCTTCTGTCTCTTAATAAATGCATTGAGGACATTGCTGGATAAAGTGTGAGCATTTGTGTGAACTCTTTCACTGAAGGCTAATTCTGTTAGGAATCAAAAGTGGTGTATTCTACAACAGGAAGATTCGTTATAACTTGAGATGATAGCTCATATGGATCCAATCCTCTCCTCTTCGGAGATGCAGGTTGCTGACATATGAGCTCAGAAATTGTTAACAAGCAGGGGTCATTAGATGCATGCACATGTTCAGTCTCTCTATAAGTCCTGGGATTCCAGCGTATGAAATGGCAACTCCAAACACCATTCATTTAATCAGACTGTTTATTAGCAGTATGCTTTGAACATGGTTCAGCATCCTTTCCTCGTTGGCATTTTTGAGGAACGTTTTCTCTGTTTAAGGGTATTTTTCTCTTGTAAATAGTAATGCTGTGACTAGTTTTCCCATGTTTTACACCCTGTGTCAAATAGAGTAGTACCATGTAGCTTACAGCCCTGTCTATACTCCTTTGTTTTGCATGGATGTAATTGGACCCAGAGTAAATTCTGGGCTACGTATAGAATTGCTTGCATTTGAGAAGCTTAACACAGTAAGTTCCAAACCCCATTTTGCAGCAGTGCATTGTGTTAGCATTAAGGATTTGCATCTAGGTTTAGTTACATTGGCATAAATTGACCAAGTCTAGACAAGCGCTAAATATATACCATCATTCATTGGATTGGAATTTTTGGAGAAGAGATCATGTCTTCATTGGTGTTTGTACAGCACTGAACATTTTGGGGTCTGGAACTTGACTGGGGCCTCTGGATGCTACTGTTAAAATAAATACTTTAACAATATATTATCCAGATGTTAATAATAATTTGCCCTTATTTCTTAGAATTATGGTAACTTCTAAAGTATTTTAACCATGTGCGGTAATTACTCTCAATGTCTAAACTGTGTATAATCTTCTATGTTTAGATCAAAGCTTAAAATAGAAGATATAAAAGAAGCAAATAAAGCATTTCAGGTTAGTAAGATTTGGAGAGTAAAGGAGGGAGGCTTCTTCTTAAAATTATTTTGTTGAAAATATTAAATGTGGGAGATTTGTTTCTCCAAAGGTAGGTATTTTGAGTAGATTTTCATTTATATGGTCTCATGTTTCAGGATGAGATAAATAGGCATGTTCTGAAGCACTTAACAGTGCCATTTAACTGCTTTAGACCTACTTTAGTTTGTTTGGAATGTTGCTAGGGGACCTTGCTTTTTGTGTTTAAATTGCTATCAAAACACCTTAATTTTTTAGTTTAAAAGTATGAAATAAGTCACTATTCACTTGGCAAAGTTAAAATCCAGCAAAGGTTATTTAGTCATAAGGAAGTGAACTGTTACTGAGTATAAATTACTATAATATAGTCTGTGATCACTAAGGATTTCATCATAGTATAACTCACATAAATTTTTAAAAGAGCCAGGTGAAACCTCTTTGGACCTGTTGAGTTTCTGGCTGTACAGCACTATCCTGAATGCTTATGAAGCTCTTCGTGCCCAAAACTACCTTCTTACTTGCTTTTAGAGTACCTGTGAAATGAGGCCTTGATTAATTACATAGGGCCTAAAACCTATAGTTCAAATAATTAATGATAAAATTATTTCAGGTAATTGTCATGAATGAATGCTTGTAAAGGGTTAAACCCAGAGAGAGTGGGTTGTCTGTTGTCAAGCAGCCAGGTGAGCCAATGGGAAGAGAAAGGGATCTTTTGAATTGAAGCAGTTACCTTTTTTTGTGTGGTCAGAGGAGAGAGAGAGACATTGTAAGTCAGAGCAGGGCTTAATGAATCCAGTAAGTATCCAGGCCACAAACAGATCTGGACATACAGAAAGCAGAAAGGAAATGTTTAGTTAGATGCGATTGGGTTTTTGGTTATTTTGGGTTTGGTGTGGGACTTCTTAGGCTGGCTGATCTACCCCAACCCCTATGCGCAGTAACTTTTCAGCTGAATCCCAGGGAAGTAATTGTTTTGTTTTAACCTGCTTTGATGGTTGTCTCAGGATCTAGGTGAGATGCACCCCAGTGTGAATGTCTTGCAACTGCAAGCTTGGTTCATCAGTAGTTTTGAAGATGAGAGATCACATCGTTCAGTGGAAAACAAAGATACAGTAAACTCTTTTTTATCCAGCATTCTATCATCCGGAACTCTCAAATAACCAGCATTTTAACCATAAGTAAATTTTAGTTACATTTTCCATACGTACAGTGTAGTGAAAGTAAATACAAATAAATACAGCAAATACAGTGTAAGTTCACAATGTACAATACTACAGTTGTTGGTAGTTGAAGTTGTTGGTAGATGAAGTACTCGGCATACATATATTTTTGTTTGTTTCTTAATATCTAATCTTGTTTTTCTTTAGTGTTATGTATCTCTAGAGATACCTCTCTATTATTTAGAATATTTGAGTATCCAGGCTGCTGGATATGAAAGAGTTTACTGTACCATGAAATAGCGGAAAGGAATCTACAAGACACACCTGCCTTCAGAAATGAAGAAGATACAATCTGTGGTGTGACTCGCATCATCTTTCTTCAACCCACTCATTTTTCTTCAATATTGGACTACTGGTTGGAGTTAGAACTAATGGAAGGGCCTAAATTTTTTAGCAAGGCCTTTGTTTAGTGGCAATTATAGCTTTACATGTGGTAGAAATCAATATTCACTTATCTGACCACAACAAGATTCCTAAAAGGCCTTAACCATTTTTTAAAATTCAGATTAGAGTAAGACTCTTATGGGATCTTGACTTGGTTCTTAACTACTTCATGAAACAATCCTTTGTACTTGTTGCTACCTCTCTCTTTGAAGATGGGTAGGGTGACCATATTTCCCTTTCCCAAATATGGAACAAGGAGATAGGAGGAGGAGGCGCTCTCCGGCTGGCTGACCAGCCTGAGCCATGGATGGGGGGGTGGGCAGGGGGCTGCTGTGCAGGGTGGCTGGAGTGCAGCAGGGAGGGGGCTACGAGCAGACACTCTCCAGAGGCCAGGAGAAGCCGAGGGACCCCGGCCAGGCAAGAGGTCCCACTAACCACCAACCCCCAACAACCACAGCCTCCCTGCCCCCCAGCTCACTGCCAGTCCCCCCCAGCCTCCCTGCCCCCAGCTTACTGCTGGCCCCCCCACAGCCTCCCTGTCTCCCCAGCTCAGTGCCAGTTCCACTGCACCAAACCCACCCCAGGCCAGGAGAACTCCATGAGGTGGGGGGAGGGGCAGCAAGAAGCTTGGCCGCGTTCACCTTGGCCCCTGTCTGCATGGCTGTGTCCTGCCTCCGCCAGGAGCTGCCGTTACTCTGCCTCCGGGGTCGTGGGCTGCCAGGGGTGGGGGAGGAGTGGGGACACCAGTTGGAATTGGGCATCGTCCCCCTATGCTGCTGGCCAGCCAGGAGCCCTGCACTCTGAGCAGCCCCACCCACCCTGGGGTGGCAGGGTAGGTCCATGGCATGAGCTGGGGCAGCTGCCCAGAGGATGGGGCCAGCCAGGACAGGAATCTCTGCTGGCTCCCTCTGTTGTGGCTAGAGAACACACAAGTACTGTACTTTTTCTCCAACCAGCAGCTGCACCTGCTCCAGCAGGGGAACGAATGCAGGGCAATTAGCTCCTTTGTTGAAATAAGTCGGGATGCCTTTCTGGCGCCTGAAATATGGGGCTGTCCTGCCAAAAATGGGACAGCCATTACAGCTGATGAAAAACTGGGGAGATGGGATTCTAATGGCAGATCTTCCTCTTACTGTGTTTTCCAAGAAGAATGTAGTTTTACAGCCTCAACCAAGCTACTCATCCTCCAGATTTTTTTTCTTGAGCTACATCAGTTGACAAAGTCTGTTTTTCATACACTAGACAATAAGATGGTGTTAGCCTTTTCCTTGATCGGGACTACACCATTCTGGAAGACCCCTTAGATTACTTTTGTTTCTGTTTCAGATTAATCTAAGGGAGTGACTATTTGCATTCAGGGACATTTTAAATGTATCTCTGAAACTATTATTGCCTGTTATGATTTTCCTCAAAGTATACCTCCCGTAAGAGTTGCTGCACACTCTTATCACAATCAAAGGCACAAGAATGGAGGCACACCCCTGGTCCTGCTCTTACACAGCCTCTGACATGTAAAATCACTCTCAGTTTAACTGCATGAATGCTGTAGCCACTTGATGTGGCCACTTACTGGGCACACCACCAACTTCCCAGTCACAGACCGTCTCCAAGAAATGTGCATCTTGTATTCCCCAGCCCTTTACTGGACAGGTTAAGCTCATATAAGGTCCATGATTTCATCAATGGTAGATGATATGCACACTGTTCTTTGTCTTCCAGTAGTGTTCCTGTGGGTGCTCCACTGTGAGTGTTGGTGCCTCCTTGTGCCGGCGCTTGGAGATTCTATAGCTTGTGGTTCCTGTGCATGTGTAGTCGTACTTCCTTGTGTTTTCTGGTGTACACACGGTGTGGGCCCCTTGGTTCCTTCTCTACCGTCCTTGTCTGCTGATGGAACTTTAATCTCTCTGTGAAAGACAAAAAGAGTTAATTTAGTTAGTTTAGTGTTTCTATACCCTTCTCCAAGTTGTTTCTCCTGTTATGCGTTCTAACAACAGCAACAAATGTTTTAGACAAGTTTAGTTAGTGTTAGAATTTGTTGCTGTCATTGCCATGCTGGTCTCCCCGGGCTTTAAGCGATGCACAATGTGCAGAGAAACCATGCCAGCCTCCGATGGCCATGCCTCCTGCATCAAGTGCCTGGGTGAAGGCCACCAAACCCCATGCACCCATTACTCCATTCTCATGGTCGGGCCAGGAGGGACTGAGTAAACAGGCTAAAGACTTACCTGTATGAAAACTCCCTCCAGCTACTGGCCCTGGAGCAGCCTTCTGCCAAGAAATCAGCATGGGAGACAAAGGGTACAGACTCTCCATGTCCCTTTACCTTGGTTGGCACCCCATCTATGAAGGCAGGCCCTTCTCTGGTGCATTCCTGGCCACCAACACTGTCTTCATGGGCCGTGCCAGTTGAAAAGACTGCTGCGATATCCCTATCACCGTCAAAGCTGGCAATGATGAAGCGGGCTCACTTGGAGCTGAGCCACCAACATTTGGCGCTTCCAATGCCATCTACACTGCTGATTTCAGCTACCTCTACCTCTGGGCATATAAGGTCCTCAAAAACCAAGACCCCACTCTCCCTTCCAGGCCTGGAGTGGAAGTGGTACCGTTCCAAGTCTTTGCACCACTTGCACCAGGCACCAGACTCGACACCTCAGGTCCATGGCCAAGGCACTACCCCATTCTTGCATGGCACTGAAGAAGGTACTGACGTGGCACTAAGATACTGTTTTGCCAAAGCCCCTGGCACTGGAGTGCAACTAGGCATCTAGGCGGTGCCATGAGCACGAGTCGTCAAGAATGCACATGGCACTGGCTCCTCCCAGCTTCCTGCACCACATGTCCCTGGTGCCGCCTACATCCCCATGTTTGTCTAGATGCTCGGGGTTCTTGCACAGCATGGGGGCCAAACCACCTACCCAGGGCAGGAGTTTCGACTGCCAGAGTGTCATCTCCGCACAGCACTTCAGTACCATGCATTCCAACTGGGAAGATGTGCTCCGTACTGTGGCTTATCTGCAGCTGCCCCCACCATGGTTTGCACATGACTACTCATACCCTCAAGAACCAGCTCCTCAGTTGTCCTCTTGGTAGGTGAGGGTGCCCTGCTCCCATGCTCCATGGTGTCCAGGGACTGCCCTATGTCTCCACAGCCTAACACATTGGTGACATACACACCATCACAACACTCTGGGGCTGAAGATTTCCTTTTGGAGGATAAGGATAGATCCCCATTACACCACTCCTCGTCTTCACCAGATGACACAGTGATTTCCGTTTTGCATCCCTTTGCAGACAACTCACTGGCTTTACAGGAGCTATTTAGGTGGGTGACTGAGGCCCAGGAAAAGGACCTGCAGGAGGTGCTGGTTAAAAAATTCAGACTTCTCTGCACCTTGCAGTCCCTTCTTCCTCCAGGATTGCAGTGTCCATAGAGGAGGCCATGATCGACCCTACCAACATCATCTAGCAGATGCCAGCACTCATTCCTCCCACGAACAAGAGGGATGACAAATGGTACTTTGTGGCCTGTAAGGACTCATAGTTTCTGTTTACCTCTCCACAGCCAGATGCATTAGTGGCAGTTGCCATCCACAATAAAACCAGATCTTTTCATTCCACTCCTCAGGACAAAATGAGTAAGAAGTGGGACATCATGGGGCGCACAGCGTAGTCGTCTAGCACGTTGATCCTGCAGGTTGTGAACTACACAGCCATGTTGCCTGAGCAGCAATGCCCAGCTCTCATAAATATAATCCATGAAGGCCACATCATTACCCACATGGCACTCCAGTCTGCACAATGGAAATGACTAGGGTCATGGCCTCCACTGTGGTCATGAGGCACATGTTGTGGCTCTAGTCCTTGGGGATCCCTGCAGCAGAAGGTGGAGGACCTTTCCTTCGACAGAAGTCATCTGTTTGTGGAGGAGATGGATGGGGCCTATCACTCTGTGAAGGATTCTCGCACTGTGCTTCGTGCACTGGGGATGTACACCCCCCAACATTTAAGCGGACCCAGTACTGTCCTTATCAGAGACCACAGGAGCAGTTTGAGCAATCACTGCAATGTTCTGAAGCTCGCCAATGGCACAGATCCCAGCAGCAAAGATCTCTTCGGCAACAGGACGAACAGCCCACAGCATCCCACTGTCAGCAACCTAAGTAGCAGTTTTGAGGGTGTGGTTGGGAGTCTGGAAAAGCTTTCTGTTCCAGCCATTGCACAATATGGGTGCCATTGCCTCGGACAAGTGGGTCCTGGAGCTAGTGGCCTGGGGCTACATTATCCCAGTTAACTCTACCCCCCTTCCCAGCCCTCTACCCTGTCCCTCTTCAGTGACCCCTCTCATGAGCATCTTCTCTGCCTGGGTGCTGCTGAGCCAGTTTCAGGCTGGAGAGTTTTACTCCATGTACTTCCTAACCCAAAAGAAAAATGAGGGGCAGTGGTGGCCTATCCTTGGCCTCAGGAGGCTCAACAAATACTTTCTTTATCAACGGTTCAAGATGGTGACTCTTGCAACCATTATTCCAGCACTGGACAAAAAAGACTGGCTCTTAGCTCTCGATCTACAAGATGCCTGCTTCCACATCACAGTTCACCCAGCGCACAAGCGTTTCCTTTGATTTACAGTGGGGTCCCACCATTATTAGTACTGGGTGCTCCTGTTTGGGCTCTCCACTGTGCCCAGGGTGTCCTCCAAGACTCTGGCAGTCATGCCTGCCCACCTGCAAAGTCACAGGGTCTTCATCTTCCCCGTCTGAATAATTGTCTCATAAAACCTACATCATTCCTTAAGGCCCTTTAGAGGGTTACAGTCACCACAGACCTTCTGCTAAACCTGGGCTTCCACATAAACTATGAGAAGTCCACACTTCAACCCATGCAGTCCGTAGAGTCCATCAGGGCTCACATAAATGCTATCTCTGCCAGAGCCACTCTCCTGCTTCAGAGATTGTAGGCCCTGTGCAACCTCGTCCTGGTGGTGTGACTTTCTCCCATTGTCATGGTGTGCGTTTGGCTCAAGTTGCTGGGTCACATGGCCACTACCATGCATATGGTCAAGCTAGCCATACTTCACATGCGATGCCTTTAGTCATGGCTGGTCATGTGCTATGCCCCAGCCAGGGACCCACTGTCCCTTCTTTATGCCTTTCCCCCGCTTCCTTTGATTCAAAGCTTCTGGTCAAGGTCAGACTAGATCAGGCTCACCTCATCTTGATAGCCCTGGTGTGGCAGTAGTCAGTCGGACCGTGCATGCTCAACTACCACCTCTCGCTGTTTGTGCTCCTTTGATCACGTGCGCAGTCTGGCTCCCATCAGATTCTCTTCAACTGCCCCAGGCTGCAGACGGAATGTTCTCCTCCTCCCTCCTCATGGAGATCCTTCAGAGTGAATAGTTGTAGGCAATAAGCAACCCACAGGTCGGACATGGTTCACCAATGTTAACCTCTGGTCACCAGATGCTTTATTTACCTGAACAGGTACAGTTGCTTCCAACTCCTCTTCGTTGTGGTTCACCCTTGTTGGTCAATGGGAGGTGCAAGAAACGATGGCTCAGCCTGCTCCACTTTTCTCAGCTCGCATTGGCCATATATGGTGAACCACAATCAATGAGAGCTACAAGTGACCATATCAGTGAAAATGCAAGTAAATAAAGAATCTGGCAGTCTGCCAGGGGCTAACCCTGGTGAGCAGTGTCTGGCCTGCAAGCTGCTTATTGCCTACCTCTTATGCACTAAATTCTTACAACTTTACATACAGTGTTGCCACTCATATAAGGACAGTAATGATCTGTGATGGTTTTCAAATGTTACCTCGAGTCATATTTTATAAAAAATGTAACATAATTTCATAAAAAGAGTGAACACTGTGTATAGACTGTCACATCCTGTTCAAGTACTTATGGGGTGGAAGCCATCTCTTGTGTCTCTTGTGTGTTTGTGTCACAGAAGGGGACACTGATTGTGGTTGGCATGATAGTGGTATAGCTCCAGGTGCTATTGTAATACAAATAATAAAGAATAGTGCTTCTTTTGAGCACTCTTGTTCATAAGACCCTCAAAGTTCTTTTTGTGCTACAAATATTTTGTGTTCTCTGAAAAAACCTTTTCCTCTTCCCTCCAGGGACAAGTTTGGCTGAAAGACAAAGAGGCTACACACTGCAAGTTATGTGAAAAGGAATTTTCACTTTCCAAAAGGAAGGTAACTTTGGGTAGAGAACTATATCAATTCTCATTCGTTAAATGTCATATTGGAAGAACATTTGGTTGACTACTCTTAGATGTACAGCAGAGATTCTCTCACACAAGTTAATATGTAGTTATTTTAGGGACATTTCCTGTAATGCTTGTATTTGAACTTTTCCAGCTGTGTTTGTTTACGTACACAGAGGCCCTAATTCTACAAGATGCTCCATCTGGACAGACCCCTGTGCCTGGACAGAGCCTTACTCATGACCTCATGGGTTTGTCTGTGCAGTGCACCTTGTAGGTTCAGACTTTTAAATAACTTCTTCAGTTCCCTGAGATTTGTTAGTGTCTCAGATATTATTATATTTGCTGTGTCCATTTGTCTGTCTGGGCAAGGTACTACCATGTTTCCCCCCAACACTGCCTCAGCCCCCACCCCTCCCTGGCCAGTACTAGGCCTGGCTCAGCCTCTGCAAGGGACTTTTCCCCACCCTCACCACACTGTGCCCGCCCTAGCCCCTCCCTTAGCCAGCATGGGCCTGGCCCAGCCCCCCGCCAGTGCTCCCTCTGCCCATGCCATCCTCTCTCATGGCCAGTGCGGGGTCCGGCCCAGCCTCTCAATAGAATTCTCGTCCCCTGTACCATGCCAGCCCCTACCCCAGCCAGCTCCCCCACCCCCCAGTACCATGCCAGCTCCAATCCTCCCCTGGCCAGCATGGGGCCTAACCCATATACTTTGCCTATGTATTACAAGTTTGTCTAGAACTTTCTTGCAGCCCAGCTTCCGCTTGCAATTATTAAATTTGGTGATATACATGTGAACCATGTTTAAAAATTGCTTGAAATTTGAATTTATACAAAAGACTAAGAAAATATGAATATTCTGAGTTTTAAAAATGCTTGTGGAAGGTTGTATTTGTGCATGTGCTTTATCTGCTTCTGAAATTAAATTATCTTTACCTTTTTAAATTTGTTATTTTAAATTCCTTTAACTACTAGGTGAGATTCTGAATAGATAGTTTTGTTTGCAAATCAAATCCATATTTGGCTTCTACAAATGTAATTCTGGACATTTCTAGCATGTTATTTTACAGCATATATGATAGTGCATGCAAAGGTTTTGAGGATCAAAATTAAGCCCCACATATAAAGTTAATTATATGGCATATTCATTTGGTTTTGTTAATTTTAGTTGTACTTCACTTAGGTCAGGGGAAAAAATAAAGGCTTTATAGGTTGGTTAATCTGTCTAGAAAAGCATTACAGATTGTGGCTTTTCATGTGTTATCTATTTATCTTTACAAAGCCTCCATCTCGTTTCTTACCTAGAATTAAAAAGTTTAATTTCAGAGTTCTTGTTCTGTATTTGTTATAGCATCTGATATCAAACGTATAGCATACTTTCTGTGTGCAATTTAAAATATCCTCTGGTTTCTCCATCTTTATTTAGCATCATTGTAGAAATTGTGGTGAAATTTTCTGTAACGCCTGTTCTGACAATGAACTGCCTCTGCCATCCTCACCAAAGCCTGTACGAGTCTGTGATTCCTGCCATGCATTTCTTATACAGAGATGTTCTTCTAACATGCCATAAGATTCCTCTACAAAATATTTATGAACTATTGCTATTTAACATATTACCTAAAAATATAATGTGAACTAGTGACATGTATATTTCTGGAATACAGGTAAGCTGTTTAGATTTGGATTCTCAAACATACTAAGCCCTACAGAATTAGGTAGGCATAAGCCACCTTGTGTTTATGTGTCTACACTTAGTCTCCTACTGATGTAAGTGGCCTGTTAACCTGACAATGCCATCAAGCAGTGCTGAGTCACAGTCAATATACCAAGTCAGTGCAACATGAGTGTAGATGTTGTGTTGCCTTTGTCAACTGTAACTGTCGTCCAGCAGCTGTCCTGTAATGCCCAACACTGACAGATCTGGTTTGTTGTGTGGACAAGGCCCAAGGGAGTTAGGTATCCATCTCCCAATGAAAGTTACTAAGAAATGGATGTTAGCACCTTTGCTTTCCTTTACAGATTCCAGCCTTTAATATTTGATTCTATTTGTTGCACCCAACAAGCAGCAAAGGAATAAAAGATTTTTATACAGTTCTAAAAGACAGAAGAGTATTTCATATTGAAGTTTTTCCTCAACAGAGCCCATGTAATGATAGCTAAAAGACATTCATCGAAAGTTTGACAGGAAACTGTTCAGTTTTGTACCCAGACACAGACAGTGAATAAATGTGCAAGCTAATTCCAAATAATATATTACAAATTAAACAATTTTGTAAAATATATTAAACTAATTTTTGTTAAATGAAGTTTAAGTATTTACAGTTAACATTTCTCTTATTTTTTATTTATATACTAATTTTAAAAAACTAGGCTGTTATGTTAGGAAATAGTACACCCTTATAATAGCCAAAATTATTCTCAGGTATATGCAAACAACTTCAGTTGGTGTCAACAGAAGTTCCATATGCATATCTGAGGGCAGAATTATAAATTTAGATTATTCTTAAGTGTATGTTACGTATTTGCCATGTTACATTAGAGAAAAATCACTACTTCACACTCAAAACACTTTAATTGTAGTGTCTGGGTTTTTTATACTTTTGATTTTCAGATTTCTGAGATAAACAGGAATATGTTAGTTACATAGAAAATCATCTTTGGGGGAGATAATTTCAGAAATGTAAATTAAATTTTTTTGTGTTCTTTTCAGATCATATTCCAACTGATGCACAACAGAAACATTTTTTCTTTTCATTATGCTTACAGAATATAAGACTTTTATTTACTTCTAATTATTCAGTGGCCAAAAAGGGAAAAATACAATTTTTAGCAGTATTCTGATTTTTTTTTTAATATTTCATCCCCTAGTTTACATTATAATACTTTATTTAGAGGCTAAATATTGAGTTAGTGCATTAAACATTCTTCTGTTTCAGCTACCAAGTCTGCTGAATATGTTTATATCCAGATAAAATGCTTTAAAAGCTAAACATGTCAATAAAATACACACTAATTCTGGTCTTACTGCAAATTTCAGTAGTACAGCAGTAAAATACTTTTCTTAGCCAATTAACTTCCAGGCGTGATTCCGTTTAGTTTAAGAATATTAAATAAAGGAGCCACTCAGTTATGAATCTATACATTTTTATATTAAAGGCCTTAAAGTCCTGTATTACTCTTTGTTTCTGAAGTATATTTAAATATATGAAAGAGACTGGACTTGAAATACTAAGTACCACATCCCTTGTGTTCGGCTGATCACCTGTTGTTTTAGATTCTACTTGGCAGAGACTACTGTAGTTAGGGGCTACTTTACACTACACTAGACCTAGAAGTTGATCCTAGATATGCAGTTCCAGCTATGACAGTTGTGTAGTTAGAATCAATTACATAGGATCATCTTATTTGCCTGTCCTCACTTAGGGAGGTCAGTGGAAGAAACTCTCCTGGTGACCTTCCTTACGTATCATGATAATGAGGAGTACAGGGGTCAGCTGCCGAGCCCTGAGAGTTCAATTTCCATGTCCCTAGTAGGCATGTAAAATCAAACCCCTGGTGGGGTCAATCTCCTGGCAAGTGTAGATGTACCCTAGGTTGTATAATACCTTCTGTTCTAACTCCCTGCTTTCATTGGTTGTAACTTTTGCATGCTCACCTTTTGAACTAAAGTTTTCCAGACTTGATTGTTGTTTACAAATTTTGTTATGGAAACTTTTTGAGTAGAAACAGTTTCACCTGTTTTCACTATGCAAATAGTGGAGGTGGGAAAATACTTTTTAAATTTAGAAGAAAAAGTTGGAAAGGTTTTTTTGAGATGAGAAAGGTGAAATGTGGAAAGGAAATAATCATCACTGAAGTTGTGGACATCATTATTTTGAAACAAAATGGGCTCTATTTGACCAAATGACCATTTGAAAAATCATATACTTATTAAGTGTTAATTTAGAGGATGAACTGTATGTTTTCTGCATAATTAATTTGGCTTTGCAACTAGCCCCATACATTGCTGTGAATTGATAGGGAGAATTTGGACAAAAGTGCCATTAAACATTATCATGGTATGAAGAGTCTAAGGCTTGCTATGGAATTGGTAAGATCAACGAGGCCCATATCTCCATTTCCATGGATTATAAGGTCAATACAAGCCTTTGCACTATTCTCTTCCTTTAGATTTAGGTGTTCTCCATTGGCTGATGACAAACTGCTGTGCTCCTGAGGACTTTTAGAACTTTATCAACCTAGAGCTACAGTGCTAGAAGGGTACAGAAGAGAGTGTCTGCTCCTGTTCTCTTTGAGGGGTTGACCAGTGCTTGTTTTAGGGCAGGTCTACACTAGATCTTAAAGTTGAGTGTAGAAACACAATTCCAGCTACAGCATTGTGTAACTGGAATCAACATATCTTCAGTCGACTTACCTGGCCATCTTTACTCAGGGAGGTTGTAAGAACATAAGAATGGCCATTACTGGGTCAGACCAAAGGTCCATCTAGCCCAGCATCCTGTCTGCCAACAGTGGCCAGTGCCAGGTGCCCCAGAGGGAGTGGACTGAAGACAATGATCAAGTGACTTGTCTCCTGCCATCCATCTCCAGCCTCTGACAGAGGCCAGGGACTCCATTCCTACCCCCTGGCTAATAGCCTTTTATGGACCTAACCTCCATGAATTTATCTAGTGCTTCTTTGAACTCTCCTATAGTCCTAGCCTTCACAGCCTCCTATGACAAGGAGTTCCACAGGTTAGCTGTGTGCTATGTGAAAAAGGACTTTCTTTTATTAGTTTTAAACCTGCTACCCATTAATTTAATTTGGTGTCCTCTCGTTCTTATTTTATGGGAACAAGTAAATAACTTTTCTTTATTCACCCTCTCCACACCGATCGTGATTTTATATACCTTTATCATATCCCCCCTCAGTCTCCTCTTTTCTAAACTGAAAAGTCCCAGTTTCTTTATCCATTCCTCATATGGGACCCGTTCCAAACCCCTAATCATTTTAGTTGCCCTTTTCTGAACATTTTCTAGTGCCAAAATATCTTTTTTAGGTGAGGAGACCACATCTGTATGCAGTATTCAAGATGTGGGCATACCATAGTTTTATAAAGTTTTATAAAATTTTCTTTGTCTTATTTTCTATCCTTTTTTTAAAATAATTCCTAACATCCTATTTGCTTTTTTGACTGTCGCCGCACACTGTGTGGATGTTTTCAAAGAACTATCCACAATAACCCCAAAAATCTCTTTCCTGATTAGTTGTAGCTAAAGTAGACCCCATCATATTGTAGGTATATTGGGGGTTATTTTTTCCAGTGTGCATTACTTTACACTTACTCACATTAAATTTCATTTGCCATTTTGTTGCTCAGTCACTCAGTTTGGTGAGATCTTTTTGAAGTTCTTCACAGTCTGCTTTTGTCTTGACTACTTTGAACAGTTTAGTATTGTCCGCAAACTTTACCGCCTCATTATTTACCCCTTTCTCTAGATCATTTATGAATAAGTGGAATAGGATTGGTCCTAGGACTGACCCTTGAGGAGCACCACTCATTACCCTTCTCCATTCAGAAAATTTACCATTTATTTCTGCCCTTTGTTTCTTGTCTTTTAACCAGTTCTCAATCAATGAAAGGATCTTCCCTCTTATCCCATGACAACCTAATTTACACAAGAGTTTTTGGTGAGGGACTTTGTCAAAGGCTTTCTGGAAATCTAAGTATACTGTATCTACTGGATCCCCCTTGTCTGCATGTTTGTTAACCCCGTCTAAGAATTCCAATAGATTAGTAAGACATGATTTCCCTTTACAGAAACCATGTTGACTATTACCCAACAAATTATGTTCTTCTACATGGCTGACAATTTTATTCTTTGCTATTGTTTCAACTAATTTGTTTCAACTAACTTTTTAAATATTGCTGTTATGTTGGCTGTCTTCCAGCCCTTGGGTCCAGACGCTGATTTAAAGGATAGGTTACAAATCCCAGTTAATAATTCCCCAATTTCACATCTGCGTTCTTTCAGAACCCTTGGGTGAATGCCATCCCGGTCCCAGTGATTTGTTACTGTTAAGTTTTTCTATTTGTTCCAAAACCTCTTCTAATGATACTTCGATCTGGGACTGTTCCTCAGATTCATCACCCACAAAGGATGGAGCAGGTTTGGGAATCTCCCATCGACCTCTCTTACTCCTTGTGAGATTGTGGAGTACAGGGGTTGAATGTTGAACCCTGATAGTTTGATTTCATGTGTCCCCACTAGCATGCGAAATCGAACCCCGGAAGATCAACCCTGACTGGGTTGATCTTCTGTGTTCTGAAGACATACTCTTAGTCAAGCTGTCCTGGACTACACGCACATCCCTCTCTAAATTGCAGTTCTGTTTTAACAAGTAGCTCTGTAAAAATGGCATTAATTAGTCTGTACCAAGACATACAAAGGCAGAATTAGAGTTGAATGTGAACCTTTAACTCATGTCATGATATTTGAGTGCTTAACCATGGGACGGTAATGCTTTTTTGTACGTGTTGCATATGCAGTTCTTGTAGCACGAAGACTACTACCTTATAGAGGGGAATTAATATCCATGAGGAATAATGTACAGTAAACGCTTTGATATCTGGCACCCATGAGACTGGGAGGTTGCTGGATAATCAAATATTCTGGATAATAGAGAGTTCAGTGCTTACACTGGGTAGGATTGCAGAGGACCCTGCTGGCTGCAGTCACGTGCAGCAGGCAGGGATGCAGGGCAGTGCAAAGCAGGATCCCCCAGAGGGTGGAGCATTGCTCGTGCTCTGTACAGCTCTGTCTCTGCACTTTTCTTCCTGGCTCCGTGCTGGGTTGAAGGATGGCCATGAGCTGGGGCAGAGGCCTAGGCAGGAGGAGGTTGCAGCTGCCATCTCCCAGGCTCTGAAAACCCTCTAAGGTGGAGACCCACAGGCGGGGGGACAGTAGGGGGGTGGCACCAAGGGGAGAGCTGCAGCTGGCTCCATGGTGGGCTCCGGAGCTTTCCCTTTAAGAGCAGGCAGCTTGCTGCAGAGCCCATGCTGGAAGCAGGTAGGAATCCAATTCAGAGGAGAGAGGTAGTGCTATTGTCTGTTTAAATTGTTAACTAACTACATGATTAATGGGGCTAGATTAAGTATGTCTTTTTTTAATTTAAGGAACAGGATTCCAAGACATGAGGTTTGTCAGTTACCTTCTAAATGTCCCTTTAGATTAAACCAATGAGATTTTACTGCTGTCACTTATTACATTGTATCTTGTAGCTATTGCCAGTGGCAGGAATGACAGACGGATGGAGGGAGCACAGGAGCCTGCTACTTGTGGCCGTGTCTACACGTGCCCCAAACTTCGAAATGGCCACGCAAATGGCCATTTCGAAGTTTACTAATGAAGCGCTGAAATGCATATTCAGCGCTTCATTAGCATGCGGGCGGCAGCGGCGCTTCAAAATTGACGCTCCTTATTAATAAGGGGACTTTGAAGTAGGCGGGGTCCTTTCGAAAAGGAGCCCCGTCTGGACGCGCCACGCGGTGGCAAGGAGCGTCAATTTCAAAGCGCCGCTGCCGCCCGCATGCTAATGAAGCGCTGAATATGCATTTCAGCGCTTCATTAGTAAACTTCGAAATGGCCATTTGCATGGCCATTTCGAAGTTTGGGGCATGTGTAGACGTAGCCTGTGAGTGCAGCTGGCAAGCTCCTTTGCTCTCCCCATGTGTCACGTTGCCCACCTCCCAGACCAGAGCTGTGTGGCTCTGAGTTATGCTGGTTATTTGAGTGCCAGTTACTCAAATACTGGTTAAACAAGAGTTTACTGTAATTACCTGGAGATACGGTCCTCCCTTCAACTTGGTACGCAGCTGTCTTTGCTGGGCAGTGTGGCTGCCTCCTCTGTGTGGCGGCACTCTGTACAGTACAGTACCTGTAATGGATGTACCTCTCTGATCCAGCTCTCTCAGGACCTGACCCAAGCCAGATAAGAGAGTTTTCCAAATGAGGGAAAGTCATTTTCCCTCAGTGCCCACAGCTGGCTCCTGCCTAATCACAGGTCCTCACAGCCCCAGGTCCCAGCTTCTGACTGCTAAATGTCAACAATATAAAATGTGTCATCTCTAGGTTTCAGAGCTATGTAAATAGGAGAGTTCACATCACAAAGACTGTGCAAAAGCAGCTCATTACTACATTGGTTGTATGTGTGTTGCATTTTCAAGTTCTTCACAACTGTGATAGACTATTTATTAACAATGTGTAATGTGCAGATGTGGAATAGATTACCTCAGGCCACAGAACCATTCTGCTCCTTGCTGAGGGGAGAAGATTGTCCCTGCCCACCCCTTTGCAGAAGAGAACACGTGTACCTATTCCTGTAGTGTTTGATGTTTGTTCAATAACAGTACAGCCACATATCAGCCCTGTAAATCACATTTAGCATAAACCTCACTTACACTCTGCTTACTACCTCATTTCTAATGGCACTAACAATCTAAACTTTTGACCATTTGGAAGAACAAACAAGAGACCACTGCCAAAACAAAGATTCCTTCTTCCATATGGATGCTCCAGTCCTGCAATGACCATTGCATGTTGAACTCATTGTGGGATTTGGCTCCAAACTAGAATTTACTCCTAAATATGCTCTTTTCTTTCTTGTGTTAACCTTATCACATGGGATCTGCTTTCCAAGTCCTCTCCTTCCAAAGTGCTCTGTTCCTGTATCACACCATAAAAGAAGAAACACCAGCATGTTACCTCTCAGCACTTTTTGAGTCAGCCTCTTTTTCCACTCAGCTTGATCTGTTGGACTGTTACCCACAAACTTGTCAGGACTGTGCTCTACATCAGCCTGTACTCTTTTTAAATCAGTGTTACTATGTGTCTCTACGTAGCACATTCACGTGGTCTTTCTAGCTTACATCTCTCACCTATTTCAACATTTGCATTTCTGTGGACCAGAGCTGTTGCTCAAACCTCAAGTGCCATACATTCAAATTGGATAACTTACTGTTTTATAGACTTCCCTTTTAATCTTACTGGTAACTGTCTATCTTTTATTTGATACATGCATTTGTTATTCTAGTTCTAATTTCATCTGCATTTCCCCCCAGATCTGCACTGGCCTTTGAAACCACATGAGTTAACAGCCCAATTACTTGTTTTGTCCACAGATTTAGATTGCACCTCCTATAAAATATGGTTTTAAAACAATTCTGTATTTTAACTAAGCTTCATAAGTCATTCTTGCACATGAAAAGTATAGCTGTAGCTTTTGAATAGTTATGCAATTAGTGCTCTACAGATCATGCCAAGAGTAAGTGTAATTGCTCATGTACCTTTTATAAAGAAAAGTTTTCAAAAGTTTTAAAAATTTTGTAAATTAAAATGCAAATATTTGTAAACGTGATTTGTTTGAAGAAATAAAATGTTTGATGTCACAAAACTGTAAATAAGCTGTCATTTAAGTACTTCAAATGTGAGTTTATATTAATATTTCAGGTATATCTTATATTGCCTCACAACATTGGCTAAACCCTGATCACTTTAGTCACAGTCCCACTGATGGGCAGTACCTCCAAGAATAAAGTGAGCAGGATTTGGTCTGGTATGTAGATTTGCACTGCTTTAAGTACATCAGATTGGTTTCCAACTTCTATACTTATCAGTATTGTCTAAGTATTGCACGACCTTCCTACTAAAAACTTCATTTTTTTTTGGGTGGGGGCAAGGAGAGAAATACAGTACAAACGGCTCAGTGTGCTTTAGGTAGAAAAACACACTTTGTCATTTCTATGTAAAGTCATAGCCACTTTGGAATATACTGAAAGAGCTTAAGGATAACACCATCTCAAACATTAGAAATACAGCTTAATTGGTTTATGTGGTGCTATCAGTGCAGGGGATTGTACTGGAGTTCTTGAAATCCCTTTCAGCCATACATTTGCTTTTTTTCTTTTTCAGGGTGACTTTAAGTAAAGAGTGATAACTAACCTTGTAAAGTAACTAGGGTTGTTAATTAATGCATGTTAATGTAGGGCAGAATTAATGTGTTTATTAACACAGTAAATCATAGACTTTAACATGCCTTAATTGACAGCTGGGGCCCTAGTCTGCTCCTAGCTGGGGTCCCACTGCTGCAGGGCTGCCAGCAGTGCTCCACAACCCCGCTGGCTCCCTGCAGCTGTAGGGCTCTGCATCCTAACAACTGTGCTGCTCACAGCTTGGGGTGTGTGGGGGCACCCATTCCTGCCAGCAGCTTCACAATTCATCTAATTGCCTCACAACCCGAAAAGTAACTAGTTCTAGAAGATATTTTGCCTGCATGAAACGCCCTAGCTAGGTGTTTGATAAGTTAGAGAACATAACCTTTACTAAACGTTACCACCAAAAATCCTAAGGAGCAATAATTGTTGTCCATGTTGATCACTAGTTGCAGTTGTGTGGAGTCAGATGACTTACTCAAACATTCTGCCTATTACTAGTTTAGTAACTGCATAGAGGGGTGGTGATATAGCTTTTCTTTCTTATGTTACTTCTTCATATCAGAGGAAGAGTGAAAGCAACCATAAATATGGACCCATGTCACAGCGCTGGCCATTGCTCTTCTGGAGTTTGATTTAGTGTGTCTTAAGAGGTACATATTCAGTTGAACTCACAAGGCCCTGCTTCCAGCACTAGTGTTCCTGTTCCTGTGGAGTAATAAGGTAACAGCCTTCTACAGTAGAGATGAGTAGAAGTTCAAATTAAGGTAGACTGACTCCAGCTACATAGTTAACGTAGCTGAAGTTTTATTATTTTGCTTTCCCCCTTTAGTATAGGCTGGGCCTGATCTTCATCTCCTGTTCTAAATGTTCATGTTCCAGTAGGCCTGCAGATGAAACTGAGCTGCAGTAAGAACAAGTTTTTTGCAGTAGTTTTTTTCCCCACTCCTGCATGGCCTATGCTATAACTATGCAGAAGAGGTGCTATGTCAAAATAGGACAATGGTGAGATTGTATGTTAAATCTATTCACACGTACCTGTTTTTGCAAGGATAGGAGAAAATCCCAAGGAAACAGCCAAATGGTATTTTATGGCCAGATTTCCTTTCTGGGTAATTAGTTTTACTTCTTCATGAGGAATGGAGAAAACTGCAGATCTATGAAGTGTTAAAGTCTACTTGTGAAACAACCTCATTTTCTCAGATCAGCCACCCATATATAGATATTTCAGATTTACCACTGATGGTGTTTGTATAATGTGTAAGTGTTGATACTCTATAAAGGTTGTCCTTTCCCACAGTAGGAAGAGGGGTATGGCCTGACTATTTGTCTCTTATCAGATGCTGGCCCCATATTAGCCCATTTCCCTTATTAAAATAAAGCAGAGAACACATTTTCAGGTAAGTTCTGATTTAGTATCAGCTGGTAGCGACCCAGCAACTGAAGACAGATTGGACTGGAGCGACATCAGTTAGATGCACCACTGTTTAGGCAGCTACCCACATCATTAGCACAGAAAGCAAAAAGGTTCCTATTAGCAGTACTCAAATACACTGTCTTAGCACACATTAAATTTAATCTGCCCAAGCATGAAAAAGCCTTTGAGGACTAGAGTAGTGTTCCCTCTAACATCACACCACCATTTGCACCATCACCATAACGAAACATACTTCTCTTTGGTAATTTTGCTTAAGAGGTCAGAGAAACAAACGGAAAAAACTTCATGAAAGAACCTCATTTTCCAAAGATCTCTTGTACTGCACACTTAATACAGTTAAGGCCCTGAATAATTATATATATTTTTAAAAAACACATTCATGACTAAATGGTAATGGTATTGAATTTGTACTGACTGAACTTTAGCTGAGTCAGTTTCAAGAAACAAAAATGGACAGCAGGAATACTTTCACAATTCCCAACTTCCTGAAATCAATTCACAAAAGTCCTTACTTGCAGGCCTATTTGTCCAACACCAAAATTAGAGATATCCAATTTTTCTAACTGTAACTGAAACTTACTTAGTTTTATCCTAAATGTGTGTCTCTCCTCACTATGGGATTGCAGAAAGCTCATTTAACGGAGTGTTGCTGTTCGGTCCAGAGTATTCTAGACTGAAGTGAATTTTATTCATACTGAAAGTAGGTAGCATAGTATTGGACTAATCAAAGCAGCTTTCCCTTTTTCCACTATTTAAACTGCATGCTTTTCTCTAGCCAGGCCACTTACTCTGAATGCAGACACTCTGAATTTAAGAGTTTACTCCACCAAATCCTGAAAAAGGGTCTAGAGCACGAATTTCAAATGGGTTCTGACAGTCAGCTTTCTTTTCAGGTCAAGGACACACTGATTTAGCTGGAGTTTACCATAGGATCTGCTCTAAGACAAGAAAGAATTTGAGGTAAGGAAGTGAAAAAGGTCAATACTGCTGGGAGATGTAATGACACTGAACTTTAAGACCCTCAGCTGTTTTATCGCCTTCTTAAGCTAAATTTGACGCACACACTTCCTAGCAAAATAAACTCCATGCTGTTGTCTCCCACAATAAGACATTTATTACGAATACATTACTAGCAAAAAACCCAACAAAAAAGTGACAAACTTTCAATAGCCAAAATCACATTTGACAAATTAAAGGGAGGCATTTGAGGACAAGCAGTTAAAATTTAGAAGAGCATGGTGGCTGAGAATTATGAAATACCCTTTCTTCACTGTTCATCAGTTATGTTCATGTCTTCAAACATCTTACATGTCACAAATGCACAAAAACATTACCAAGATGTGGTTGGGTGGACTGCCACATTTTGAATAGATGCAGGACATCTATTCAGTAGCAAAGTTTTTCCAGATAGACTCATGAGAAGACCCTTATGCCATTTGCCTTAAATGGCTTTTAACATTCTGAGTGTTTACTTTAGTCTAAACAAAGTACTCCACCCCATTTATTTGTTGTCCTATTTGTATAGAATAAAAAGTAACATTTGAAAATAGCCTGACAAACTTCTGAGTGGACTGAGATTTTGATCAATAAATGTGAAATGTGTACTATTATCTAGCATTAATATGAGAATCAGCAAACAGTTGTCCGTTCCTATGGGCACAGATCAGACCCCAACCCATGCAATTGTGCATTTGAAGATACAAGGAAGGAGAATTTGTAAGTTTTAGCCTCCACACCCATAATGTAGTTTGTGGGCTTCTTTTCCCCCATAGTGTACACTTGAAAGCCAAATTTAGAATAGGCTGTAATCAAAAATGAACTAGTCTACTTTTCTATCATTCCTTTTAACAAGTGTTTCTTTAAGTTTCAATTATACCATGTTTACAGAAAATTGAATCACTGTTCAGAGAAGTTACAATACAACCACCTTTAATAAACCAACAGAATATCTTAAACCAAATGCATTCTTGAGTATGCAGTACATCTGTAGGAGTAGCTGGTATAAAAAGTATCAACATCAGTGGTTTGAATATAAAAATTTATTTAAAGTCAAGGAGTATGCAACAAATAAAACCTACAGAAAACAGATTCTCCCACCACAGTCTGTTGCTTACCAAATAATATTGTGAAAACACATTCCTTCAGTCATTATAAAGTTCTTAAAATACAAAAGAAATTAAATTTTGTAAGAAAGTCTAGTAGACCAGATACTGTTTCTTCCAGGATATTTTGTAGAAGCAAGGTCATTCTTCAATACATTCCACGCCATCCACCTCCACCCATACTGCCTTGCCCATAGTATCCACCGCTATTTCCACTGCCACGACCTGCCAAACAAGAGTATTAAAAATAGCGTACTTAATTCTATGAAGTTATCCATTTCAAAAATAGTCTGCAATTTGATCCACTGAGACCCTCTTAGATGATTAAGAACCCCTTATTCTTAAATTAAGGAGTAATTAATTTTATTTTAATATTTCTTTTCTGTATGTCAGCAACTGCTACAGCTGCCACAAAAGTTTGACGGATTCACATAGGGCAGGAAAGCAGGCCTAAAATAAAAAGAGCACCTCTGGTTAAATACAAAAGAAGAGTTCCAAGTTTTAAAGGATGTTCCAATTATAAAATTTCAAGTTGGCACTTCAACTGCATAGAAACTTGCAAAGTAGGACTTGTAGCTAGTTCATTTAAATTACTACTTACCATATCCACCCAGGCCATCAGGTGTACCATATCCTCCACTGTAATTGCTACCCATTCCCATTCTGCCAACAGAGCCATAACCTCCTTGATCTGGAAGGTAAAACATGCAATGTTATGACACCAAGTTCCCATTTTTTCCTTGGAACTAAAGTTTGAAGTCATGCATACCCATGCCATCTCTGCCATAGCCTCCCATTCCAGAGCCACCTCCAGCAGTTGAATTCAGGAACAGCTCAATATATCGATGTTCTTTTTAAAAAAAAAAAAGAAAAAAGCGTTTAGACCATTTATTAAAAGGCTAGATCAGATACAAGGAGAGATGGACTCATACCTGTGTAGAACTAAAGTTTTATGGGAAAAGTGAGATTGCTTCCTAGCCTATGTAACATGAGTGGGTGTTCTTAAGATTAGTTCTTAGTAGGTTAACTTTTCACATTAATTGCGACTGTTACACTTTGCACCTTTACTGGTAGTCTCAAAAAGGAACAAAAAACTTAACTGTGGTTATTGAAGCATCTTGCCTACATGTACCTATTACATGCCAGACCTGAGATGTACGCTGCACATGCTCTGTTAAGTCTCAGATACATATGCCCAGTTATTTCAAAATAATTGCTTTTATTTTGAAATAACAGCTGTTTTCTAGACTACGCGCACACTATTTCAAAACAGTGGGTGCATTATTCTGAAACTGGTAACCCTCAAACAGAGGAATTAACACCTATTTCAAAATAGGGTTTATTGAGGCAATGGTTTTGAAATAAACCAGAATAGGCTCCAGTGGCACTATTTCAAAATAATGCTGTGGACCCAGGAATACCATTTCAAAATAGCTGGGTACGATTTCAAAATGCATTGTGTGTGCTTGTGTTATTTCAATATATATTGCAAAATAATAGGGCTGCAGTGTAGCCATAGCCTGAGTGAACAGGTTTCATTCAGACTAAGTGTTATTCTTCCCACAAATAACTTGAAATGAAGCTAGATAAACAGGCAAACCAAGCCACGCTGCAGCCTCAGTGAAAGCACACATATTCTAATAAACCTTTGGAGTATGCAGATATGCAATGTTTATACCAGAGGCCTCAAACTCCTGGCCCACAGGCCACCTGTAAGCCAGAGAATATTCACAAATAAGGCCCAGGAGATGGTGGGTGTAGGAGGGTGTCTGAATCCATCTGCGATGTGCACTCCCTTCCCCTCACTGCACCCTGAGGGACATGGCCTTGAAGGTTACAGGGATGGGAGGAAAAGGGGGTTAGAGGCATGCATGGGCATAGAGACAACAGCAGCAGCCTTCTCTCCTCCCCCCCCCCAAATTCCCTATGGTGACAGAAGCTGCAGGGAAGTAGAGCAAGTACACCTGCTGAGTATGGGCTACTTCCCTGCAGCTCCCACTGTCAGAAGGAGTGGCAATCCAACTGCTGCTGCCACCACCCTGTGCGAAGACTCCCTTCCCTTAATCCTTACGGCCAAGCCTGCCAGGAAACAGGATGCAATGGAGAGGCAGAGGGAGGATGGCTTAGAGGACAAGTTTGGACATACTCTGCCCTTCCTCTGGAGTGGACTGCAAATATTCTTTGTCCCATAGGCTGCAAGTGTGGGACCCCAGTTTCAAATGCAAGAGCTTGCCTCCTCTCTATTGCCACTCTACACCTAAGGCTAGTGGGTTCTAGTTGTGTTGATAGCACCTTTAGTTCAGATTCTCCTTCCCACTGCCAATAAAGCATTTTAGAGAGAAAGCATAAAGTGAAATCATAGTATGCTCTCAGCTCATCTGCATAAGCATGTGTAACACCCAATGATAGTTCTCATCAAGGATACGTACAACACAATCTTATTAGGGTGGGTTTAAGTTCATATACTGGTAATACTTACGCATGTTATTTTTATCCTTAGACATGGCAGCCACTGCATCTTCATGAGTTACAAATTCCACATCTGCTTCTCCTGTTGCTCTTCCATCTGCTCCAATATCAATGTGAACTCTTATAGGATTCAGTGGTGAGAAAAACTAAAACAATATTCATGCATGAATATCGAAAAAGTTCAAGTGCTGTATTAAACTTTAGTAGCAATTTAAAATTACAATTTTAGAGCTCACAAATTTAAAATAAATTGTTTGGGATTACTAAATTATTTTGGTTCTAACTGGCTCAGTCCAATACTTTATTCACAGAGTATTAACAGATTAATTCCCCTTCTAGACATAACCATACTCATGAATACTACCTCACTTACCAGAGTAACATTTATCCAAAGGCCCCAACATTATGAATAAAAACAGCCATTTTACAGCTTGATCTTAAGTTTTGTCATAGTGGTAGACTAGGTATGACAATTTGTTAAAGAAAACAAAGTAAGAGCAACAGAGTAAATGTGATAAAACAATGGCATTCCATCTAAGGGAGAACATCTGAAGGAAAACAAAAGCTTCACTTAGGTAAATGCTTTCATAGTTGAAGCTTTTAAAACACCACACTGATAATACTACACTAGATTTTTTGTAAGTTAAAGCTTCTAACCTGTAAGCACTTAAGAATGTGTTTGCAGAACAGAGATTCCTACATATGCACCTTAGCCATGCAAATGAGAAATATGGACACCAAATCATGACCGGAATTTTACCTGCCACAGGTATTGTACAGAATAAGTAAAGTATTCTAGATAAATGGCATTCCAACCTCAGCAAAAACTACTAATCTATGGATTCAATAATAATTTCAGGTTCTCACATCAAGGAAGCTACCAGTCCAAAGTAGGTGGGCTCATCCAAATTTTAGAGCAATGCTTTTTTTTTTTTTTTTTTTTTTTTAAACAATAAAATCAGTGACAGGAAGCTGAAATTTTATTTTAATTTGAGGCATGTGTATTTGCCTTCCCCTAAATCAGGACTGGAGCAACAAGCAGTGAACAGTCACATGGAATCCTTAAAATCAAACTTGCATTTTGAAGAACATACTTTCTATTTCAAACCACAAGTTACTGGGCTTGATACCAAATTGACTCTAGGACTGCTGCTCTAAACCTTAGAGAAGGACTGCTTCTGGGTTTAAAACTGCAGTTATTTCCAACTTTGGCAGGCTGACACCCGCCCCCCGCTAAAAAATTAAAAAAACCCTCTATGTTATCTAAACACTGGTAACGGCAATCCCACTGTCTGAATGACCAAAAGCATTCCTCAATCTGAGAGGTTAACTGCTGTTGGATTACAAGACTAGAGTGTAGAGAAGTCAGATGGTCATTAGTGCAGTACCACACAAGCAAACGTAAAACCTAAATAGCTTTCAATTTTGGCTGGGAAATTTTAGCAACTACCTACTTGCTGGTTGGTCCATCCAATATCAATAACAGATCACAACTTTTAAGATGTTCAATTTCTATTATTTCTGCTGTTTCACAATGTGCTACTAACACCACTAGTAAGTTTGAGAAAAGTGCTTTTAATTAGGAGCTCCAAGATCAAGATTTTCTGCAGCAAAATCTCAAAGCCAAGCCATAATCCTGATCATCTCACACTTCTAGTTAAAAAAAACCACACAATTGTGTGGTAGAATGGGATTTTCATAAGAATTTGCAGATTTAACCACCTGCCATTCAGACTTTTAGTCAAAGCTGAGTGCCTGTCTCCAATACTTTGGAAAACCCCTATCTTAAGTTGAGTTCAGGAGTTGTGTTGCTGCACACAGAAGCAGTTGTTTCCGCTTCAAGGAAGACTATAATTAGATTCACAAGATTCATGGCTCACAAAAAGATGAACAACTGTAAGAAAGAATAACCATAATTGGCATGTACCAAGTTACAGCCCAACAGTGGGCAAAGTTTCCTACAAACACTTACATTTGCAATATCATTTTCTGTAGCTCGAAAAGGTAATCCTCTCATATGAACAAAATGACCACCATGGAAACCTGAACCTGCATCTCCAGCTCCACCATAACCATGTCCTCCCATACCTGTAAAAGAATACACTTAAACTCATGAAAAGTTGAGGTTCCATTACTATTACTAGTTGCTTTTTTGAAAGTATGCACATCAAACAACTGCCACTCTTGACTGGGAGATGAGTACAACCATAGCTCCAACACTAATTACAGAAGCATTTTAACACCAAACACTCATAACATGCCTGAGATTTTTCTTTTAAGTCAACAATCTCAAATTCCTTCTCACATAAGGAGAATACCCTTCTCATAAGGATGAGAAGTCCTGCTGAAATGGTTAACCAGTTAAATGCTAAGTTTAAGAGGTAAACTCAGGGATGAACAAAATTGGGGGTGGTGCTGGTGGTGTTTAAAATTTTGTAAATTTCTCCTTAAAAGAGATGCTGAAATGTTACTGTATGTGTATTCAACATTTATATACCAATTAATAAAGTTCCCACATTCCACATACTTTCTTATATGTGCAGAAAGTTTCCCACCCACCCCCCATATGAACATAAATTCCATCCATTTGGATTACATTAGACAGGGGCCTGGGTCAGAGAGAAGACCAGACATAAAAACATTTTGTTCACCCTTGCGTTTAAACAAACATGTGGGATGGTGGTGGGGGCCATTCCAGGCCCCAGTCACCCCTCTGCCACCACAGAAGGGACTACTCTGGTCCAGCTACAGCACACCTCAGCCTGTGACAGGTAGGGAGCTGCTGCAGCCCTACCAGTTAACTGGCTACACTAACATCCCTACCCTCTTGGTATTCTTAGGGAATACCATTTTCAATAGTTCAATGTATGTTATTAATTCTTGATTTTTACCTCTCCCATCTCTCATTCTGTCATCATAGCCATCATTTCCGTAGCCATAGTTATTATAGCCACCATAATCATCAAAGCCACCATATCCTGTATAATTTGAAGAGAAAAAGTGTGAGAATCTACTATGATCACAAAAATACTGTCTAACATTTTTGCAACACGTGGTGATTATATCTCTCAGCATCAGTATAAACAAAAATCTCTGCATCAATTTAAAGACATTTCAAACAAATCCCATATGGCAATGACAACATACATAGCAATCAATTCAGAAAGACTCTCCAAACCTAGCATGTACTGAAATTACTGCCCCTTCTGTATTTCTGGACAATGTCAGAAACATGAAGAAACTGACAACAGAACCTTTGTTCATTAGATACACATACCACCGTCATATCCACCACCTCCTCGACGCATTCTGTCATACATACTTCCACGCCCAGCTCCATAATAACCCCCTCTTCCGCCTAATGGTCTATCATATGGTCCTGGCCGCTGTTGTCCCATCATTCTTCTTGGCGGGTCATAGAATCCTCTGATTTCGCTCTTACTACTTTTGAAGATTTCAATATACCTAAGTAAGAAAGGATTTTCAAGGCACAAATAAGAATACAGGCACAAGTTGTCTGAAACAGAAAGTTGTACAAAATTATTTGAATGACATTTTAATAACTAGATACAAAATCCAGTAAAAAGTGACTAGATACACCATACAACTTAAGTTTCACCGAAAGCCTTAAGATTCTTAAGTGTATCAAAAGAAAATTTTACATTGGTAAAAATTTACTACTTGAAAAGTCTACTGTAAAAATTAAATAAAGTCTCTGAAAATTGTCCCCCCATATGAAATAATACAGTTGAAAAATGGCTAACTATAGCAGATTTATCAAAGAATACCCTACACAAAAAGACAAAGCTATATGGTGTTACTATCTTCCCCCACCTCCCCCCAAATCTATTGTATTTTCCAAGTTAAATTTAGGATCATAATTATAAATTCTTTAAAATAGCCACTTAAAAGATTATGGTCCCCACCCCACCCCCAAAAAGCATTACTGACCCACAACCCCCAAAAATAAAGATTTAACACCATCCCAAACTCTCCATCCCCACCTGTGCCCTATTCTTTCCTTGTGTTTCCCCAGAGCATTTTCTGCTATCTCCTTTGAAGCAAACTGCACGAAGGCCTCCCCTGTGCTTCTCCCCTGGTAGTCCAGCGTCAATGTTATCCCATTTGGCACGATTTCCAACCCTTTAACCCAAGGACAAATAACCCCATCAAGGGGAACAGTGTTAAAGGCTGAAACATTCCCATCTGTAGCAAATACTTAAAGCAAATCTAAACAACAAAAAAAAAAGCAGCTTAGCTTCCCCCATCACCCAACAAAACAAGCCAGTGTTTCTTATTAAAAATTAATGATTTAGCCATATCTGTTCTAGTAGTGTTTTTTAAGATATACAAAAATAAGTCCACCTAAATATATAAAAATATAACAACCTATCAAATATTTTAAACTGTCCTCTAAATTCTAACACAGTAAGTTTTTCCAATATACATCATACATTTACTACCTTGATGTTAGACATACTCTAGTCTTCACTGAATCTAAATTATTTGTATTAATTAGAAGCGTGTAATTAATAGTTTGTGAAAACAGTCTAAATCTAAAATAAGACATCCCCACCCCATCCAAAAAGTGAGCATTAAAAGGTTAAACTATGTGGAATACTGATGTGATAAAAATATAAAACCAAAGTAGCTATACTTTGATTATACTAGAGATACCTTGAAAGAACTGAACAATCTCCTCTTTGCTGCAACCAAACGGCAGTCCACGAAGTCGTACTGTTCCATCACTAGATGTATCATTTGGACCATTGTGTTTTCCAGCCCAGTCCATCTTGATAATTAAATGAACACACTGTGGAAAAAAGATAAGTAGCATTTTAAAATTATAACATATTACTAACCCCCCCCACCAAAACCCAACTCCATACATATTTAATTCTACCTCACTTACAAACTAAAAAGATTCTTCATCAGTTTTTTATTACTACTACTACTACTACTACAACATTCTAGAGTTTCGTTATAATATGCAAGGTGCTTCCAGAACGGTTTCAAGTATGGGACAGGGTACTATACCCCAAGAGATTTAGATTCACACACACCAAAGCTCAGTACACAATTCCTCTAAAATCTCTCTTATAAACATATACAACCTCACTTGCCTTAAAGGGGAGTTAAGATTCTGCAAACAAACAAAAAAAACCCCTCAATTCTTGACATATTAAGTCGACTACTGTGGCATTTTAAACATCATCTGCTATATGGTCTTTTTTTAAAAGACATGAGAATAATTTTACTAATGAGCTACAGAATATTTTAAATTGAAAACCCAAAAAGAAAATGAAAGAAAAAGAGACTATAGAAAACAAGGACAGACTCAGAAGTAGACAGAACAGGAACAGAGGTTACACCTCAGCTTTAACTTGGGTCCTGGAACAGCACTTTTTATAATATGATTCAAATTTCAGGAACACATCAAAATACCTGTTTATAAACTATAAAGACTTGCATCAAGCATCAGAAGATGTTAATTTTAGAATAAATATATGGCACTGTGCTCACAAAACAAGAAAGTTTTGTTATACTAGAACTACTACTACTATTATTAGCACTTACATAAGTCAATTTTGTCTTCCAAGCGCAGTGTATCTGTTAATGGATTAATTCCCACAACACCCTCGTGAGGCACAAAATATTATCCCGATAGAAGAAGTCTTTGGGACGCCGATTGCAGTAACCCGGGAAAGGGACACGACTAATCCACTGTGAATGGGTGGGCGGGTGGCTCATCAGATCACACTAATCCCGCGGGGCGCGCGGCCGCTGCTTTCACACATGCGGCAGGGGAGGGTCTCACAATAGGCCGCGAGGCTGGGCACTGAGATGACAATAACGAGCACCCGCACGCGTTAGTATGGCGCCGCCGCCTCTTCATCAGCAAGAGCCAAACGTCTCACCGTCGCCGCCCGCCTTTGTGGACACCGCTGCTCCTCAGCCAGACCGCAATACCACCTACCGCCAAGAGCGCGCCTCTCCCACCACCCCCAGGGCGGGGACAAGGCCGCCCGCTTCCACCCGCCATTTACCGCAGCTACTCAGCCACTCCCGCTTCCAACCACCCCATCCCACCAGGGAAACAAACCCGGAGGGGCCAGCTCCCATCTCCCCCAGAAATCCCGCCAACTCCACCCCCACAGGCTACCTGCCGCGCAAATCGGGCTCCCACAGACTCTGTCGCGTTCAACGCCACCACTCAAAATGGCGGCCGCGCCCGAGATAGGCCTCGAAAACAGACGCCGCCATATCGCCACCCACCAAAAGGGGCTCACACCTTCCGGTACCCTCAACATCCTCGCCCGGCTCGGGGGGAAAAGGTCTCCAGCCCCAGGGCCCGAACAGCTGCAGCCACCTCCTTCGGAGTAGCGGGCTGGCTGGGCTGCGGCTAACTCGGGCCCTTCCCCCGTACTCACCGGAGGGCCCTCACGCGCCGCGATGTGGGGCGCCGGTCGACTCTAAGGCAGGCGGAGGGTGAAGAAATCACCTTCTCTTCGCTTCTCACCCGTGGGCAAGCTGCTTACTTGGCAAACTACGCAGGGAACGCAGAGGCAGGTAGGTAGAATGGCGTCGCGGACACGCAAGTATCGCGATAGCCACGCTGCGCACAGCCCGCCAACCCCGCTTACGTCTACAAGAGGAAGAAGGGCGCATGCGCACCTAAAGGAGGCTCAACGCCAGCGCATGCGCAAGTGAAAAGTTCGCGACAATGCTACGGCTAGGATGTGCAAGAGCGCGCGCTTGCGTACAATATTCATTATCCGTCGTAGATTTCAAAGTAGTGCGTGTTCCTAATTTGGCATAGAGAGGGTCTAGTGTTGCTGAGGTGGTTTCATTAGAACGCGGCAGTGGGAAGGGCTGTGGCGCATGTGTATTTGGGTGCAGTGCAGCGGCAGTGAGATCCATTGTGCTTTTGTAGCGGAACCAGGCAGCTCTCGAGGCGCGAATTCCGCTCTTCCCGCCTCCCGGGCCAGATTCTCTTTCTCCGTGAGCGCCGTGACCCCTTCCAGTGCCGGCTACGGGGCGGGCCTCCCCTCATCCTCTTTTGCGACTGACATCTGCCCCTCGGGCCGGTACGCGCCATATTTGCCGCGTCGCGGCCTGGAGACGGACGTTGTTCTGAGGTCACAGCCAGTCTGTGAGCGCGTTTTCCAGCCATCTGCCTCGTGCTCGGGCGGGGAGGCAGTTCATCGCCGGACTACTGCCATTCCCGGGTAGCTTGGGGTTCTTGCACCTTGCCGCAAACACCCCACCCCCGCGCATCCATGGGCTGGTTTTGCTGCCTGTCGCCTTACTTAGCCGTGGTCGGCTTAAACTCTATTGCAGCCTAGACGTAGTGAAGAAAAAATTGTAGTTGTTTTCCTGTCATTTTAACATACTCTGAAAACTGTATTCTCCCCCGATGTCAGGTTCGGAGAGAGTCAACAAAAGGCAGTGGGTACGTGGCTAAATTATATTAAGGTCACCGTAACCATATAACTATCAAAAGGTGAAAAGGTTAAAAACACATTTTAAATAGTTTGAAAAGTAGGCTTGTTATTTAATGGAAGCACGAAAAGTTTGTTACCTCATGAAATTAAGCTAAAATTGTGAGTTGTAGGTGTGTCACCAGAAACAATGGAATACAGGTTATAGAGAAGTAGCCTTGTTAGTCTGTACTCCAACAAAACAAAACAGCAGAAATGTAGCACTTTAAAGACTAACAAAATTATTTATTTGGTGATCAGCTTTCATGGGACAGACCCACTTCAGATCAATCTCATTTGGAATACATAAGTCCAGAGGACCAAAAATTCAAATTTGATACATTACCACCTGGTATGAACAGAAGCATCAATTACCTCATGCATTACAAGGACTGCTTCCCTTCCTTTGGTGCTGGTCATTATCTCAGGCAGGATGATTAACATCCCCCTCATTCTCCTCAGTCAGTTCTATGTATTTAATTTGTCAGATTTTCTTGCAATTTTTTTTAGGGTCCTCTGTACTTATGTCAGTCTGTTTTGGAAATGAGATTGATCTCATGAAATGGGCCTGTCCCATGAAAGCTCATCAATAGAGTAAATAATTTTGTTAGTCTTTAAAGTGCTACATTTCTGCTGTTTTGTTTTGTACAAGTTATCAGGCTTTTCTGCTCACCTACTTAAATATTAACTTGGATAGATTTGTTCTCATGCTTGGGGAATTATCTATTATTTTGCTTTTTGAATGGACATTCAAAGGCAACTTCATAAAGACAAGGAGAATGCAGATTTCTCTTTTGTCAGTTGATGCATTTACACATAATTTATTTTGTGGAAATCTTAAAGTAGTTTGTCTCTTTGAAGGTATAAGTTTTATAAATTTAGTTATTTTAAACGCAATAATAATGTTGTTACCTCTGCTGTACTTAAACTGGACCTGATCTTAAACAGACTCCACTTTCATTCACTTAGGCGATGGGTACCCTATGGTGGTCTGTCATGTAAAGTCATGGTTGGAAGAGATTTCTTGATAAAACTTCGGTTGACAGAGTGTGGCCACACACAAAAGCCAGTAGAATTGAGTGCTCTGCTCTGTCCTCAGAGTGGCTTGACTGACTGACTGGCTGCTCTCTTGACAAAATAGGTATGTGGAAACACAACAGACAGGGCTGCCCGTTGTTCTGGATGCTCTGTCTGTCAAGAGAAGGCTTTCCAGAGCATCCACATAGTTTTTGTGTTGACATTTGTTGTATTACCACCGGTGCTGCTGTTTGCAGATCTGGGCATTCTCTGGCCACCCAGTTCTGAAAGTAACAGTACAGAAGTAAGGGCGACATGGGTATGCTATTACCATCCTTTTGCATTGCAGCTGGTGGGGTGTTGCCTTCAGAACTGGGCAAATGCCAGAGTTACGAACACTGCTTTCCAGTTGTCCAGGTCTGGAGGTAGTGCAAAAGTAAGGATGGCAATACCATGAACCTCCTGAAATGAGCTTGTAAGCCCCTGTAACTCCCTTTTTGAGTCAGGACATTCAATTTGAGAAATGCTGATTTCACCTGTGAAATCTGCATAATCTAAAGTAAACACAATATGCCAGACTTCATGGTCTGTGACATGTTCTAGATGGCTGTGAATTTGATACGGCCTGACTGAAACTCTAACACAGGGCTCAGCAGCCTTTCTGTGGTGCAGTGCTGAAATTTGATCTCTAGACCCCAATGTATGGTCCAAGTGCCGACGATACTTTTTGAAGTCACTAATATTCCTCCTTACAACAACTTCATTAATAATAAATAAAGATGCAGAGCTTTACCATTTAGTGTGGTGGGTGTAGGGTCAGCCAGGGTGCCCCTCTGCCCTTGTGCTGCCTGAGGGCTGCTCATGAGGCAGGCCAGCTCCTGCTGCTGCTGCTCCTGGGGCTCTGGTGAGAACCGCGTGGCAGGGGCTCCCACCCTGGCCCACACTCCAGCAGGTGCACCTGGCTCTGGCCCTGCACTGTGGCAGGGGCTCTAGCAGAGGCTCCAGTCCTGCGCTCCAACAGGGGCCCCATGTTCCAGCCCCAAACCACAGCGAGGCCTGATGCTATGATGGGGGTCATGTGGCAGGAGCTCCAGCTCTGCAACAGGGGCCCCATGTCAGGGGCTCTGGCCCTGCACTGCAGCTCTGTGGTGGGGATCCAGCCCTGGCCCTGCATGGCAGCTCCACAGTGGGGCTCTGTCCCTGTTCCAGGGACTCAGCAGCAGGTCTCCAGCCCTGTGCTCCCACCTCTTCCAGTGTTTCGTGGGGAAGGAAGGTCAGTAAGGAGCCCCCGCCACATGCCACTCTAAATCAGCTTGCATGCCCAGAATGGCATGTGTGCCGCGGGCTGCCAACCCACGCTTTAACGTAATTTGTTGAGCACTAAATTCTATTTTCAAAGAAAATTGTTTAATTTTTTTGAAGAAGCACATTTTTAGGTTGATGTATGTGGTTTAGGAATAAACTAATTTTGTTCCAGATAAAAGCATTAGAAAATTAGCTTATTGAAATCTGGTCTGGCAGGCAGTTGCAGTAGAATGGATCTTGAATGCATGCTGAAACAAAACAGGCCAGGGAGTCAGAGTGATCAGGGAATGAAGACTTGCGTGAATCAAGGAGGAATAGGAGGCTTGGGGGACTGTTAATTTGATTGAGCAGTGGTGGAGAATCTTTTTTGGGACAGGGGCCACTGAGCCACAGAAAAATCAGTCGGGGTGAATGGGGAGCCACACTAAAGTGAGAAGCAGAAAAAAAAAACCCTCTCACTGACATGGGCCCTGACTGAGAAGCAGATAAAAAACTACAGTACTTTCTTTAATCTCCTTGCACACTAGCTCTACATCAAGGTGTCCCATGATAGTGGATATTGTGGGCCTCCTTAGGTTCTGGGATGGAGCTAAAATGAAGAGTTTGGTATGTGGGAGGAGGCTGCTGGGAAGTTGGCTTTGGGTGTGGGGTTTGGGTGGCGGGGACAGTATGGGGCAGGCTAGGGGTTGGGTCTGGGAGAGCAGTAGTGAGCAGAAGTAGGCTGGGTGTGGGAGTGTGCAGGAGTGGAGTGTGGGTATGGGATCTGAGTGTGAGGAGGGGTATAGGAGTGTGGTGGGGGTCTGGGCAGGAGGAGAGTGCAGCAGTGTGCAAGGGGGTGCAGGGTCTGGTGATAGGGGGAGTGCTTACCTGTACAACCTCCCAGGGACACAGCCTCCCCTGCTGCTCCAGTGATTCTGGCCAGCATTTCTCTCCATTCTTGTTCCCCTGGTTGGGGGAAGGGGAGGAGCAGAGCTGCTTCCATCCCCCCCACCAATCAGAGCCTGCAGGCTGGATCTAGTCCCAGCTTGTCTGACTTTCACTTCCCTCCCCAGTACTGGTCAGGGGAGCACCGATCCTTGGAATTGGAATCCAGATCCAGGCAAGCTCTGGTCCAGCTCCGGCCCATGAGCCGTAGGTTCCCTGCCCCTGGGATAAAGAGACTTTTCCCTCTGTGTGGATGTTCAGCTTTAGCTCGCTTGATAACTGTATGGGAGTTTCAATCCAATTCCTGGTGGCATTGTCTAAATCACTAAAAACTTGCATCTGACAAAGTGGGTCTTTGACCACAAAGCTTGTGCTCCAAAGTATCTGTTTGTCTATAAGGTGCCACAGAACTTGTTATTTTTGAAGATACAAACTAACTTGGCTACCTCGCTGATACTTCAAAAGCCTGTACAAGTGGTACCAGTTAACCCTCTGTTAGTCTCACCGGAGAAGTCAAGTGTTAAAATGGGGTGCAGAATTGCCTACCCTTTCAGGAGTTGGTTTAACAAGATATGGTTTGAGGAATATTGGTGGAGTTATCCATGGGTGCTCGCATTGCTTCTGTCTAATCTAGTTTATCTAAACTATCTGTCTCTTAAATTGAAAATTTAAAACAGCCATTTTCTATCTACTCTGATGAAGTTTCTAGAGAACTGAAGGACATCCTTGCATTCTCCCTTCTCATTCCAAAAGAAATCCTAGAACCATTCCTGCTTCATGTGGGATTGGATTAAATAAACCTGAGGCATGCCCCAACTCCTGTTTGGAGTGTTGGTGAAAGAGGTTCCCTGCCCTCCCAGTTCCCAGAGACTCAAGGGAAGTTGATAACCCCTGCAAGAGCAGAGAGACCGTCACTTCATCTCAGGAATGACAATGCAGGTCTCCTCAGTATTTACTTCAGCAGTCATGGTCAAGCTGCTTATGTGGGTGTGCTGCGTTTACAGCACTCTTTCACTCTTGTCACACAGTCTTGCTGGGGCTCCCTGGAGCAGTGGGTCTTGGAATTAATGTCCCCTTAAGATGCTTGTGATTGTTCCTGCTTCCGAACCATTTTCTCAGTATGTCTTCAGGCTTAGATGTTGCTGAATCTGTAACGTGCAAATCACATTCCCAGTCTTTTGTTTATAATCATGTCTAGAAAGTAAAGACTGAAATTCTAGGCATTCATATATCTATAATACCTATCACTGACTGGCCATAATTTAATCTAGGGGTGTCCAACATGTGGCCCACAAGCCAGAATCCGGCCCCCAATGCCAGCAGTGGCGCCATTTTGAGAGCTGGCTGTGGGGTGCAGGGTCAGCAACCTGTGGCTCCAAGCTGCTTGTGGCTCTTTAAGGAGCCATTTGCAGCTCAGGACGCTGTTGCTACTGATTCCTCCTCCAGGTCCTGCCCCAGAGCTGGCCAGGGGTGGTGTACTGCAGCTTCTGTCAGGGGCTCACAGTCAGCGCATGGGCTGTGGATCACCAGCACCTCCCCACGGTCACGTGCCAAGGAGGGACCTGAAGTGCCACATGCGGCTGCGCGGGGCTGGCCCTGCTCTGGTCTCCAAAAGCTGCAGCCAGTCCCACTCCACCCAATAGAAGCCGTCTTTCTCCAAGAGGGAGTACCCAGGGCTCAGCCCCCGTCCTGGCTCAGGACCCAGTATGCCACGGCATCTCCCTGTGGAGTGGGAACCACCCTGGACAGTGCCCTTGCTCCCTGCGGTTCTGCCTGTGCTGTCCCAAGCTGCTGTCCCAGCTCGCTGCAGCTGGCAGAAGCCACAGTCCCAACCCACCAGCCACTGTCTCTCCAGTCCTGCACCAGGTGGCAGTTCTCCCTTGTGCCAGATCTGCCATGCTAGACAGACTGGGGGGAAGCCCGGGAGAAGGCATGAGATCCAGCGAAGGGCTGGTGGAATTCAAGTGCTGCTCTCTGTGTCATGGGGATCGCTGGGTGCCCGGCTTTGGGGACAGATGACTGAGCGCCACCGGCTTGCCCTGTTCCAGGAGGAGAACTCAGCCTTTTTCATAGTCTGTAGAACACATTCACGGCAATATATACATGTATTAATAATAATTCATTTTCAGCAAGGCCAAGGTTTAAATAGGTATCTGATGCCATAGGTATCTGAGCTGGTTTGGGGCTTCAGGAAGGGTATTTAAGCCTGGGCTTGTCTTGGGGCTGTGGGGTGTGTGTGTGTAAGGCTGGGGAGGGTGGTTTGTCACCAAGGGGTTTAAGCCTGGGGGCGGGGGGTGGTGGTTTGGGGCTATTTTGTGTTTGGCCCCCAGAACATGTAAAAAATAGCTGTGTGGCCCCCGATGAAAAAAGGTTTAACCTATCCCTTCATGACAGTGGTACCTGTTAAAAATGAGTGACGCTCCCCAAAATGATGAGATTGTCTTAAACATCTTGCCTTTGTAGTTTTAATAGGTTTCTGATATTTTAATTTGCCTTCTCTGAGTGCTGTTAGGTTCATATTTTCAAGCTATCCTCTTCAGCAAAGTCTAGTATTTTACTTTAAAAATGCAAAATGAAATTTTCATATACTTACCTGACTGGAGGATATGGGACTTTAAAAAAAGCTACCAAGTATTGTGAGTCTCCTGATCAAGTCTTGAGAGTTGGCAATACTGTACTGAATGTTTTTGAAAGTCTGACATTAGCTGATGATTCCGAAATATTGAGTACTTAACACAAAAATGGGAAATAGTAACAGAGAGGAAGCCGTGCTAGTCTATACACAATCAAAACAAAAAGCAGTCAAGTAGCACTTCAAAGACGAGCAAAATAGTTTATTAGGTGAGCTTTCGTGGGACAGACCCACTTCTTCAGACCATAGCCAGACCAGAAGAGACTCAATATTTAAGGCACAGAGAACCAAAAACAGTAAGCAAGGAGGACAAATCAGAAAAAGATAATCAAGGTGAGCAAATCAGAGGGTGGAGGGTGGGAGGGAAGGTCAAGAATTAGATTGAACCAAGTATCCAGATGAGCCCCATAGTGACTCAGAAAGTTCCCATCACTGTTTAAACCATGTGTTAATGTGCCGAATTTGAACATAAAAGCCAGCTCGGCTGCTTCCCTTTCCAGAATGGTGCGATAATTCTTCAGTAACACACATACCTTTAGGTCATTGACAGAATGCCCCATTCCATTAAAATGTTGACTAACTGGTTTGTGGATCTGGAGTATTTTGATGTCTGTTTTGTGCCCATTGACCCTTTGTCTAAGGGAGTTAGAAGTCTGTCCAATATACAAAGCATCTGGGCATTGTTGGCACATGATGGCATATATGATGTTAGTAGAGGAGCATGAGAAAGTGCCCATGATTCTGTGAGTAACCTGATTAGGTCCAGTGATGGTATTTCCAGAGAAGATATGTGGACAAAGCTGGCAGCGGGCTTTGTTGCAGGGAAAGGTTCCAGGACTGGTGTTCCTGGGGTATAGACTGTGGCTGTTAGTGAGGATCCTCATGAGGTTGGGAGGTTGTCTGTAGGAAAGAACAGGCATGTCACCCAGGGCCTTCTGGAGTGTAGCATCCTGATTAAGGATAGGTTGTAGGTCTTTAATAATTCGTTGCAGTGGTCTGAGTTGGGGGCTGTAGGTGATGACCAGTGGTGTTCTGTTCTTGGCTTTTTTGGGCCGATCTTGGAGTAGCTGGTCTCTGGGTATGCGTCTGGCCCTGTCGATTTGTTTTTTAACTTCTCCTGGTGGGTAATTCAGGTTTATGAATATTTGGTAAAGATCTTGTAGTTTTTGGTCTCTGTCAGTTGGATCAGAGCAAATGAGATTGTACCTAAGAGCTTGACTGTAAACAATGGATCTAGGTCACGTGTGCAGGATGGAAGCTAGAAGGGTGTAGGTAAGTATAGCGATCAGTAGGTTTTCGGTACAGTGTGGTACTGATCAGGCCATCCTTGATTAGTACTGTAGTGTCCAGGAAATGTATCTCTTGCATGTTGTAATCGAGACATAAGTTGATGGTGGGGTGTAGATTGTTAAAGTCTCTGTGGAATTCTTTTAGAGCCTCTGTACCATGGGTCCAAATCATAAAGATGTCATCCATGTATCTTAAGTAGAGGAGTGGTAATAGGGGATGAGAGCTGAGGAATCATTGTTCCAGGTCAGCCATAAATATATTAGCATATTGTGGGGCCATGTGGGTGCCCATAGCAGTTCCACTAATCTGGAGGTATAAATTGTCCCCAGAACGGAAATGATTGTGTGTGAGAACAAAATTACAGAGGTCAGACACCAGGTTGGTTATGGTGGCATCAGGGATGGTATTCCTGATTGCTTGTAATCCATCTTTATGTGGAATATTAGTGTACAGAGCCTCTACATCCATTTTTGTAATTTCCTCAGGAAGTCGGTGGTATCTCGGATATAGCTGGGAGCATTGGTGGCATAGGGTTTGAGGAGGGAGTCCACGTAACTGGATAGTCCGGTGGTAAGGGTGCCAATACCTGAAATGATAGGGCGTCCAGGGTTTCCAGGTTTGTGGATTTTGGGAAGTAAATAGAATAATCCAGGCTGCGGCTCAGATGGTGTGTCTGGGTGAATGAGGTCCCGAGTAGCAGCAAGGAGTTCCTTCAGTAGTTGTTGTAATTTCAGATCATGTTACGTTTCAAAGCTGCCACAAGATGGCAGTGTTTCAAAACATTACCGATCCTATTGAGGATCCAGAACTGGGTGGGTGACAAAGCATTACAGATAAAACACTGATTAAAAAGCCCCTGGCATTTTAGTAGGCCTTCATTTTCTTTCATTTATAAGGGTAAAGAGTCAGAACTATTCTTCTGGAATAATCAAGAGATTCAGTTACTATACAAAGTTGGTGTGTTGTAAAAACAAAAAAGCAGTCCAGTAGCACTTTAAAGACTAACAAAATAATTTATTAGGCCATGAGCTTTTGTGGGATAGACCCGCTTCTTCAGACCATAGCCATGCTAGAACAGACTCAATATTTAAGACACAGAGAACCAAGAATAGTTGTCAGCGTTGATAAATCAGAAAAATTGTAATCAAGGTGGGCAAATCAGAAGAGAAGAAGGGCAGTGGGGGGGAGTCAAGAGTCAGATAAAAAGTGGTGGAGGATAATTTGTTTAAGAAAAAGATATGTTGATATTAAGCACTCACTATTTTCTCTCTGTAATTCTGGATCCTTGGCTGGAGTTAGACTGCAGATTTTAATCCTTTAGAAGCAATTATCAGTGGGTTTTGGAAGAGTCACTGATTCACTTAAGTACCTGTACTTTGAAGACCAGATTTTGAGCAGTCTGGCTAAGTTATAATCCATAAAAGCCTCTATAGAAAGGAAACTGGAAGGGGGAGAATGTGGCTTTAAACTATAATTTCAGTTCCAATATCCTGGGGTCAATTTTTGTACTGGCTTGGACCCCTAGTGCAAGTTAGAACAGGTTTTTGAAAAGAGGCCTCTGCGACTGGTACCCAGCTTCAATGTTTTCAGATTTCTTCCATTTTGGTGGCTTCCTCCAAGTAAAAGGTTCCCTAGAAATTGCATGAGAAAGAGTGCCAGAATTAATGACCATTAGTAGAGGCTCTTGAGTGACAGGAAGGATCTGGGGGACTTGTGTAAAAATAAAGAGATTTGAAATTGACAGAAGTTGATGTCAGATACAGAGCCTTTGCTTGAGCTATAATTCCAGTCTTCAGAAAGACTTCTATTCATGGATGAGTTTGAGTTCCAGGGTGGTACATTTTTGAATGATCCTATGCTCTCCTCTATTGGCCTGCTAAACCCAGGGTTGTGAGTTCAATCCTTGAGGAGGCCATTTAGGGGTCTGGGGCAAATAGATTAAGAAAAATACCTGTTAGTGGTGGTGCTTGGTCCTGCCAAGAGTACAGGATACTGGACTCAATGACCTCCGAGGTCCCTTCTAGTTCTTTGAGATGTGTGTCTCCATAGATGCGTGAAATAATGGGACAGACAGCTGTTTATCACTTACAATGCAACAGAAGAAAAGCATAAAGCATCATAATAACATATCTTCTCTAGTAAATGGACAAATCAGTTTATTTGAAAATAAGATAGCATGGTTATTTTACTGAAAAGTCTGATGCAGTATTTGCTAGCCTCCTATTGAATTTCTTCATTGTTTCAATTTTAGGAATTGTATGAAGATTCACATAAAAATTGCAACAGAAATGAATCTCTCAGTGACTTCATTCATCAGGAAACTGCACTTCACTGATGATTGTACCAAAAGTAAGACTATATGTTTTTCTAACAGAATCACTTGCCATGTAATAAGATGAATTTCTTTCTCCGTATTCTAACTAAGCCACTCCACACCGGACAGGGAAGGATGGAAGGAAGTAGTCAGAGAGGCATCAGATACCAACGGGTGCTGTGCCCATGCTTGTTATTGAAGATGATGATGATATTCTAATGGTTGAAATTTATTAGACTGTAAGAAAATAAGGTGTTGGAGTTGTGATGGTGTCCTAAATTTGAAAGAGGGTCAGAAAAAGCTTCCTGTACATAGATTTTTAAAGAATGTGAATTCATTTTGTTGATGTACTGCATTTTAGGTGAATTACATAAAAATAATGTATTAACTAGCAATATACTTGTGACACTCTACACCAAGGTGGCCAACACGTGGCCTGTGGGCCAGAATTCTGCCCATGGAGCCTTTTCCTCTTGCCTGTGGAGCCAACAGTGGAACCATTTTGAAAGCCAGCTGTGGGGTGTGGAGTTGGCAACCTGTGGCTCCTTTAAGGAGCCATTTGCAGCTCTGGATGCTGCCACCTTACTCCTCTGGCTCTGTGCCCTGCAGCGCTGAAATAATGGGACTCAATTTAACTGGTTTAACTGCTGGCAGGGGAGCAAGATGGATTGGCCATTGAAACAATTAAGTTGAATCCCATTATTTATTAATCAGCGCAGCAGGGCAGGGAGCCTCCCATGCTGCAGGTGGGAGAAGGGAGTAGCTGGTGGCCCAGTGAAGGAGCAGCAGGGGGAGAGCATCAGCTTCACATGGAGGTAGGTTAATCTTGGGTTTGGAGCTGGAAGAGGTTAAGCCTGTGGGTGGGGGCACTGTTTGCAGTTGAGAGGAGTTAAAACGCGGGGGGGCAGATTTGGGGCTGAGAGGGGTTAAGTCTGGGGATGGGGAGGGGGCAGGTTTGGGGCTATTTGTGTTTGGCCCCCCAGAACATGTAAGAAATTGCCATGTAGCCCCCCCAGTGAAAAAAGGCTGGCCACCCCTGCTCTACACCTTGGGGGAGCACCCTGTAACCCCCATATTCCTCATTTGCATATAATCTGTGATATTGCATATAAAGCATGCCATGTGGGGTATTGGGAAAAGGTTATAAACTGCTGAAACTTACTGTTCTGTCTAAATAGGTTGATCTTTAGTGCACACAAATTTATGAGAGATTGTGTTGTATGGTTATCACTAAAACATGCCATAAGTAGAGGAATCAGCCAGATATTAGCTCCTCAGCAAGGAATATAACCAATATTTAGGTGGGTGTCAAACAGCCATTGTCCAGCAAGGGAGCTACAGTTCACTGTCTCACTTTCATAAAGCCGCAGCACGGGATTTGCTCAACCTTGCCTTTGATCTCATCAATGCCCACCAAACATGCATGTTTGGTAAAACCCAACAAACTCCTCATAAAACTCCTTGTCTCCACTAGAGGAGAACCTTAAAGAAAACTTGTTCTTTTCTTGACAAATCAGTAACCTCATCCATTACAATGGCATGACATTTTGAACCCTTTATCTTTTGTACAGTTTGTGTTAGCATCCTTAGGGCCATCATTTTGATTATTTTGTTAATAACCTCATGTGACATCCACTTGTATTTTGTGCAGCTAAGCCACTGTTTCAGTTCCTATGAATCTGTACTATATACCATCAAGAGCTGCCTTAAAATTGAATCACTCTCTTTGGCTACGTCTACACGTGCCCCAAACTTCGAAATGGCCATGCAAATGGCCATTTCGAAGTTTACTAATGAAGCGCTGAAATGCATATTCAGCGCTTCATTAGCATGCGGGAGGCAGCGGCGCTTCGAAATTGACGAGCCTTGCCGCCGCGCGGCGCGTCCAGACGGGGCTCCTTTTCGAAAGCACGCCACCTACTTCGAAGTCCCCTTATTCCCGTGAGCTCATGGGAATAAGGGGACTTCGAAGAAGGTGGCGTCCTTTCGAAAAGGAGCCCCGTCTGGCCGCGCCGCGCGGCGGCAAGGCTCGTCAATTTCGAAGCGCCGCTGCCGCCCGCATGCTAATGAAGCGCTGAATATGCATTTCAGCGCTTCATTAGTAAACTTCGAAATGGCCATTTGCATGGCCATTTCGAAGTTTGGGGCACGTGTAGACACAGCCTTTATGTCCATGTAATGTCATTCCTTGATGAGAGCCGTACTGAACACTGGTAAAGATTTTGTGAAGTTCATTCCTCTCTGATTGTGGTACTTTCTGTACTGTCATCTGTGCAGAAAGATTTACCTGTGAGTGCACAGCAGCATCCTCCATTACCATTTTTTGTGACAGGAGCATTTTTCGTGTGATGTGAAACTATGCGATGTTTGTCTCAAGTCTTGAAATCTGGATGAAATAAACGTTGGTTTGCCCTTCATAGAAAATGTTAAGATCCTTTTTTCAGAATGTTTTTTTGTAGACTGAATAAAAAGCTCTGCTTGATTTGTTGTTGTACTCCACCCATATAAATCTTGCTAGCCAAAATTGCCGAAAAGTCCTTTTCTTGTACATTTGCCACATCTTTCTTCTGTATAACTTCATTTTAAAAGCTGGATGTTAAATTCAGGCCATCGTGTGATGAGTTATCCTTTTTTTCTCTAGTCAACTTTATTAAGAATTTATCCATTGGTGAATGTTCCTGGTCCTACAGATTAACAATTTGTTGGTAGGATAAAATGAAGCTACAGCTCACCAGTACCACATACCCATATATAACCAATTACATACTTTAGAAGGTATAAACTAATCAGATATTATTATAAACATGATCATACTGCAATCTGCCGTCTGATTTTGTTGTGTGTTTTTTCCCTCAGCTGAGGGCTCTTGGGTGGGAATAAGGATTTATGGCACAGGAGGGGGCTCAGGACGGGGTGAAAGCTCTGACTGGAGGTACAAGTTCTTGTGTGGTGCAGGGTTGGGGATGAGGAGCTTGGAGTGCAGAGAGGCTGCCCTGGGGCTAAGGCCTTGGAGGAGGACTCCTCCAACCCCCACATTGACAGCAGTGAGTGTTCACCCGCTGTATCCCCCAATAGCACACTCACCCTGTTACCACCTGTGGTCATAGAGCCCTTGGTGGGTCCAGGAGGTAGGTACCCTTGTCTCCATTGTTGTGGATGCCAGGCATGGGGGTTTCCATCACTTGTGCACCTCCTCCCCTGCTGCTGCTCTTCACCATAGCCTGACTGAGGTAGGGGATGGGACTGCCCCTTGCCCAGCGTGGAACAGGAGTAGTGGCTGTGGACAAAGAGGGGCACAGTATCAGACACTCAGCAAAGTCCCGGCAGCTGCTTGGGAACAGGGTGTCACAAGACTTGCCTAACCCCAGCTGTTCAGGTGATCCAGGGTACCTCACCTGTCGTGTGTGCTGGGGCAGGAAGCTGTCATCATGAATGTCTCTTCCTCCTGTCCTGTCATCCTGCTGCTGCCCCTCACCGTATCCTCACATTGCGGGTGGGAGAAGGGGCTGCTTATTGTCCAGCATTGGGCAAGAGGATGGGCTGGGGGTTGTGTGGGGGGGTGGGGGTGCACTATTACACACTCAAATACTCGCTCAAGCCTTAGCACAAAGTGAAGTCCAGACTCTCCTGGCTCTGGTTCCATGAAATCTTGGTGGAATTGCCTTCTGGTAGATGCTAGGTGGGGGGAGGAGCTGCTAATTATGTGTGTCTTTGCCTCCTCCCTCTTCTGGTATAGCAGCCCTCAGCCTGCCTTTGGTGCTACTTTTTAAATTGTAGCAAGCAGCCAGCCAGTGGTGGCAAGGAAGCGCAGCACAGAGCAGCAGGGCACCTGCCTGCTTCAGGCAGGGACCTGGGGCATGGGAATTGTGTGTGGATGCAGTAGATGGGGGCCAGGGATGGTCCAGGGGAGACACGGGGGGGGGCCACAAGCAGGGCTGGGGGAGGAGATCAGGCTCCGAACATTTGTGGGGTTGGACCCAGAATATTCATGGGACCATACAACTTGCTGTTCCTGATCAAAGCTATCTTGGGTGTGTGTTCATCAGCAACAGGCAACCAAGGCTAATGAGTGGGCTGCAAGACTGAAGTCAGTCATGTGCACTAACTATAACCCCAATAATAAGATTAAATATGTTAATACAGGGCACACTGAATATTTCAAAACAAGTAGAAATGCTGTAATCATCCATATATCAATAGAACTGTCATCAGTTTCAGATAATAAAGAAGAAACATTTACATTGGAATAGCTCAGTGGTTTGAGCGTTGGCGTGCTGAACCCAGTGTTGTGAGCTCAGTCTTTGAGGGTTTTGTTTAGGGATCTGAGGAAAATAAATTTAAAAAAAAAAGGGCATGGTGCTTGATCCTGCCAAGAGGGCGGGGACTGGATTCGATGACCTCCTGAGGTCCCTTCCAGCTCTATGAGATGTGTATCTCCACAATATCAAATCACTGTCTGGCCTCTTCTCTGCTACTTCGCTCAAGCATGTCCTGTCCCTGCTGTTGCCTCTCCTTCGCAGCACTTCTGGAGTGCCATGAATGGGCAGATTTGTGTCCCATCCCCTCTCCTCCCCCTCCCTCACAGAGCTTGAAAGCTGTGAATCAGCTGAATTTCAGTGTTCAAGTTCTGGAAGGGAGGGAAAAGGTGCAATGGGCACAAATCAGTCAATTAAGAGAGCTGTGGAAGTGTTGAGAGGGAGAGTAGGAAAGTGCAGGGCCCTCAGTGTGCGAGGGACACAGGGAGGAATGGATCCTTTTTAAAGGACAAATTACTGACAAATTACTCAGTTAAATACTTTGTTTTGTGTATGTTTGCTCACTGTTGTTTTGTCTCCATTATTTTAAATTTAATAGAATATCTAATAAATATATCAAAATGCATTTCTCATATTGTTTGTATATATCCAAAATAAACAGCCCCCTTTTTCATGTCCCAATATAGCACTTTGTGTCTGCTTTAGTATCTGAACTGTGAGTGTCTACATCTGAGGTTTGCCGTAGGTGTTATGCTAGTTGTCCTTTTGGAGGCAGGAAGGAATTGTCCTGATCATTGTGGGCATGTTTAACTTCCCTCTCTATCAGCAGCCAGCGACTCAGTGAATAGTGTTATCTTTTTTGTACTAAAGACCACTCCAAGGTTACACTCGTATGTATTTCACTACGTTACTGTTGGGTTAAAGAAAAAAGGGGAACTAGCTTTCAAGCACGCACCCATACACACTTGTACCCTTTTGCACTCATATACTTACACAAGGAAACTCACACAGGTGAAGAGTTGCATAGAGACAGTGGAGGAAGCCAAGGCATAGCAGGTCCAGTGTGTCTGCCTGCAGTCATGAATCTGGGGCAGCGAGTGAATCATATGATCCCCTTGTCAGCTTGCTCTCTTTTCAGCTTAACTCAGGAGCATTCAGTACTATCCATCCTGGGGCAAGGGGGAAGAGCCCAGGGCCAGGCCCCCAGGCCTCTTCCAGCCTCCCCAGCCAGCCAAGAATTCCCAACCTTACAGCTTTGCACCCATCTTTTTATGTTTCAGTCCATAGCTCTTGTGTCCCACTGCCCCAAGACACTGTATGCCCATTAGTTGTCACCACTGTCCCAGGACTCTGTATGACCATGAGTCATCAGCTAACAGCAGATGGGACTTTGATCTTCTCTTGGTGAGACCTCTTTCTCTTTCTTGGGTGGGTCTTTTGCAGGGCTCAGCTCCTAATCTCAGGTCATCAAGGTGCTGCTTGCAGCTGGTTGTCCAGAAAGTCTAGCTTCAGGGACTGATTCCACTGCATGCGCACACGCGTGCACACACACACCTAAATGAAGTTGCAGACACCCATGATTTTCTAAAATGGCATTTCAGTTACAGTAGCTGTGCCTACACTAGCCGGCTATTTTGAAACAGCTGGCCCAACTTCGAAATAGCACACGGTTTGTCTATGTGCGCTGTGTGCTATTTCGAAGTTGAAATTGGTGTAAGGCAGTGAGACGTTGAAATCGCTATCCCCATCAGAAGGTGTCCAGCGTCAAAGTAGGACATGTGTAGATGATCTGCGTCCCGCTACGTTGAAATAGTGGGGTTCTCCACAGCAGCTATCAGCTGAGGGGTTGAGAGATGCTCTGTCCAGCCCCTGTGGGGCTCTGTGGCTGCCATGTGCAGCAGCCCTTAAAGCTCCACGCCCCCGGATTTTCCTGTGGTAGGAAGCTGAGAGCGTGCAGGCAGCAGCACAGACACGTTCATGGCCAGCGCACCCTCCAGATGCCCCGATCTCCCACCCAGAGCCCATGGCAGCCAGTCACCCCCCTGAGCACCCCCAAGGCACACCCCCCAGGGGGACCCAGGGCTCCCAGCCATTAGCTGGAGGGAGGGGGAAGAGGCGGCGGGGCCCCTCCTGGTCAGACGCTGAGATCTGGGACCTGCTGGGGCTTTGGGCCAAGGAGGAGATGCTCCAGGTAATGGGGAGCAAGCGGCGGAACGCAGACGCGTTCACCCGGCTAGCCAAGGGCCTGACGGCCCAGGGTTGCCCTGTCTGCACTCCTGACCATGTCACGAGTAAAGTCAAGGAGCTGCAGCAGGGTTATGCCTGGGCCTGGGACATGGCCAGCTGGTCTGGGGCCACCTCCACCACTTGCCCCTTTTACAGGGAGCTCAGGGAGATCCTGGACCGCATGTACACCTCCTCCACCCCCAGCCAGCCTTGACACCTCGGCCAACGAGCCCCAGCAGGCCCCAGAGCCGGAGTCTCGCCTGGAGACCAGCCCTGCACCCCAGAAGCCCCCAGAGGAGCCCACCCCAGGACAGCGGAGGAGGAAAAGGAGGGTTCCAGTGACGGGGTTGGGGGGGGGGGGGCTCTTCACAAGACTGTCAACATCTGACGTTTTATTTACAGTTGTAATTCTGTTGAAGACAACAGATTATGCAAGAATCTCATTTTATTGTTTAAAAAGCAAGTTTCTGATTCTGCTTTCAGAGAACATCTAGAAAATATGAATGGAGTACCTTAAAGGCTTAAAAGCCAGAAGAGAAATATAAAAGACAACCAATAAAAAAAAACATTGTTTTAAGCCAGTTTGGGGGGGGTGGGGGCTCATGATTTTTAAACATTTGGAATCATTAGTACTGGAACCTCAATCCTGTGTAACAGCATAGTCCTGAGATGGTGCTGAAAGTGCATGTTTCACGGTCAGTTTGACCCTTCTCATTACTAGAATAGACTTTCCCACTTTTGGGGTGCTCTGCTGGCTCAAGGCTCCCTGGTGGAGGTGGAACAATAGTTATAAATTGTTTTTTCGGTGATGCTCGCCACTCTTGGCAGGCTTGCTCATGGAGTGGACGTGGCTCATAATCTAACTGTGTTGTTAGAAAAACTCCATGAGAATGTAGCTGCATTAAAGAAGCAGTGATTGTTCACCTGTCCAGATTTAACAAATAGATAGTATCGTTTTCTTCCCCAAGGGGACAAATAACCAACAAAGCCCAGTAACTTTTAAACATGACTCCTATCTACATCTTCCTGACCAAACCAATATACTTGCTGTTTAATGCAGATTTTTTTGTAGTTTGTTTCTTCTTAGTCTCTATTTCTGTTTAGTGTAGAAAAATCACCAGAGCTCAGGTGGGATGCTGTTTGGTAATGTGTTTGTAATCAACAGATTAGTTAATCAGCCATGATTTATTAATGATGAATTAATTATACCTGATTGTGCAGTTCTGCTGGCTAAATGGAGCTTTAAAGGGGTTATTTTATTAATCATCACTGTGCTAATTGCAGACACTTACAGAAGGATCACTAATTAAACATGCAGCCATATGTGAAACTAACCAGGCTGCTGAGAAGGGCAAGAATAAGAGCACTCATTTTCTGAACAAGAAACTTTATTTTCCATGAAATATTATGTTGTTGACTTGGCGATGCTAATTACCTGCCAAGAATTACAGATTTTGGTCAGCAAAAAGTGGAAATTGTTCTTTTAGGCCAAATTCAGTAGGCACTCATTCCAGGCCAAATTCTGCCTGGCTTCTTTTGTGCAGAAACCACAGGCCACGTGCATAGCCCCAAAACAAATTGTTTGCACTTAGTGTCCTTGTTCACTTTAAATAGCGAAGAAGTCATGTTAACTAAAAAGTGGACAGCCATTTTGGAAAAAGGGCTCATAACCTAGGACCCAGTCCTGGAGCATGTTGTAATACTGAAACTTTAATGAGGATTGAAATTAGAGCAAGCATGGGTGAACCCTCAAAAAAGTACCCCAGATTTGTTTGAAGAATTAAAACAAATGGAGAGGCTATAGAAGAAAAATAGGAAAACCCCAAAGGTGTACTGCATGAAGCACAGAAATATATATCTTGCCATCGTCTTTTTAAGGTGACCCAGATGTCCCAATATTATCAGGATAATTCAGGTTATTGGAGGTTTATTTTACAATTGCCCGCTTGCCACGTCCTGATTTTTCACACTTGCTATCTTGTCATTCTGCTTTCTCTTGAAATGAATAAATTGCACTCCAGTTAGCTTGATCAAAACTGTTGACTGACTGTTGGCTGCCTTTGTTAATTAAATGGCAATTTACTTTTAAGACAACTGACTTTGAGTGGTGGAATTAAGTAGTACTGCCTGCCAGAAATGACCACAATTAATCAAAATAAATAAAGTGTGTAGTTTGTTATTTTTAATACAAAGGATTTAATTCCTGAGGTTTTGATAAAATTAAATGTTGGATTTAATTAACTGATGGTTGAATTAAATGGAAGTCGTCATCAGGAGGAAGTGGGGAGGAATGCAGTTGTTCCTGTTTTGAACTCCACTATAGTTTCTTTATGCTCATTTACCTCATACAGAGGGAATGCACAGCTATCTTACAGGTCTTTTGGGGAATAACTCTGATTCCCAGGATGGCATAGGACGAATGAAACAGGTCTATGTTGCTTGCTTTCTGCGGTCTCTGGCATAGGGATGTATTGATGGAATGACTGTAGGTCAGCAGAAGCGTTCTGGGCCGGGAAGGGGTGTGTCTGGACATTCTGGATCATGAGAGCATCCACAGAGTGCCTTTCAGAGCTACCCTAAGTCCCTGGCGAGGCCAAGAATTCAAAAGGTGCAAATATGATTTAAATCCACTTTTGCTTCCACAACTTTCTTGGCCAGCACTGCTTCAGGGGCATAGCACACACATGACATAGGGAAGGACACAAAGCTTAAGAAAAAATAATGAGAGACACGTCAATATGGTTACTAGAATGTGAGAAGCTGAGAAATAGAAAAGAATGTAACAATGATAAAAATAACCAAAAAGTGCATATAATAAGAAATTTATCTGATTTATGTAATGTGTTTATGAAAAACCTTTGTTACAGTTCTTCATGGTGTAGATGAGCATAAACTGAAAAATGTCAAGACTAAGATTAGGAAGGTAATTGCAGAAGTTGCAAGTAAAAGCAACATGAGATTTAGAAAGTCTCCACACAGCAAGAGGTCATTGAAAGAGACCATGTGCTCCATGCAGGATAGTGAGGGAAGTGTAGCAACAGATGAGGCAGATATTGCTGGGAAACTAAACAATTTCTCTGTCTCAGTGTTCATCAGTGAGTGGCAGGGAAACATGCCAGAACCAGAGAGAAGCTTCCCAGGGATACAAAATGGAAACTTGAATGAAAATTAAAGTTGATATCAGAGCAGGTAAAAATGGAATTAGTTCAATTAAGAAACAAGATGTCTCCAAGACTGGACAGCTTCCATTTCAGAGTTCTGAAGTGCTTTTAGTAGGAATTAGCCTTTAGTTCCTTCTCAGATTTATAAAGAAAAACATGAAACATAGTATAATGTTTCCTAAATTTTTATTTTATGACTTATCTGTTTCTGTATTACAGTCAGAAAATATGTATAGTTTGTAAGATTTTGGAAAGTAAAAGTAATGGAAATGGAAATATCTTTGGATATTAGACATGCCTGAAAGAGAACACTGATTGAATGGTTGTAGCAGAGACTGAATTACCTCCACTGATATGAACAGACTGGAAGGGGTTATTTCACAGTTCTATAAAATTGAGAAAGCCTGTAGGATTTAATAAAAGCCCACAAATAGGACAGCCAATGTTTTCAAGAGTCCAGTTTTTTCAGTCTCTCATTGTTTGGGTGGCTAACTTCAAACACCTTAAGATGAGGTGCTTAAAATTGGTCACCCTGAAACGGAGACAAGTCCAAATTAGGAGTCCATTTTTGAACATTTTATCTTTAATGTTTATTGTTGAATGAAAGAGGTGAATTATAAATTAATAATGTGAAGTAAAAGGTTGGGTATACAACATGGTGTCTTCTTTCAGATACAGGTATTATTCCAAACCCTTAATTTTTTAAAAGGATTCCATGGTATTGCTGTAACTTTTCACACTATGAAGTCATTTAAATACTATCATTGCACATGTATCAGTTCTGAACTTGACCTGTTGTCTTATACACAAGTCATTACACAGGAAAAACTCCTTTCGGCTATATCTACATGCGAGCTTCTGTCAAAAAACCCCTGGGCTTTTGTCAACAAAACTCACTGAGTGTCTACACGATTAAAGTGCTCTGTCAAGAGTTTGTCGACAGAACTCAGCTGTTAATTCGGCCGCATTATCCCTATTCCCAATCATATATAATGCCTCTGTCAACAGTGTTTTGTCAACAGAGTTCCCATATAGACACTTCTGTCACCAGAGAAGGCTTCTGATTCCTTGGGCAGCCATGTTTGCAGAGCTTCTGGGCAGCCATTCTGTCGAGAGAGGGCAGGGCAGTCTTGCTGCTCTGTGTTAGCACAGTGGATTTTTCTTTTATCTCTTTTTGTATGTAGACACTATATGTCGACAGAGGTACTTCTGAGGTTTCTCTGTCAACAGCGACCTCTGTTGACAGAGGCTGCCCATGTATGTGGCCTTTGACTTTACTGAGTTTTTATTTTTAGATGGTAGAACGTCATCTTGTAAGTGAAGGAAAATCTGAGCATTATGTTCATTTGTCTTTGTAGCTTTTAAATTTGATTTGATACAAAAGTTGTCTTTAGCATTAGAAAAATCTCAATCTGTTTCAGAAGGGAACCTGAACCTGAGATATCACACATGTATTTCCAAACTCTTTTTTTTTTTTAGTCGTTTTCCTGGCACAACCAAACCTTCACCTGGCTTTGTGATAAGAGGAAGCAGTAGACCGAATTTGGTGGTTCTAGCTCTTCTCATTTAGGTTCTCTTTTCTTGCCGTCTGTGCCCCCTCCAGCTGGAAGGGTTTTCACTTCTGAGTTAACAAAGCCACTTTCAGGGCACAAGTCATAAGTGTGCTAGCTGCTATTGTGTGAGCCTTTAGGAACTTACAGAATAAGGACAGGAAAGTGGAGAAACTGAGCACTGAGACCCAGGGGAGGCATTGCCTCATACTCTCGGCCCATGCCTGGGTGAGGAGGCTGTGTTTGTACCCTTCACACACAACCTGCATACAGGCCTGGGTGTTATACTTTTCAGGTTTGCCTGGCTCGCTTACGACATTATCAAACTAAAATTCTGTTTCCTTATAAATAATTATTGTGCCTCATAAAACTACACAGTGAATAAAATTAAATTAAGCAAGCCAATGGCATGATCCCAGGTCTGGCTTCCACTGTGAGATTTTTGGGAGGCACAGATTTGGAGGTGATTGGAATAAGTATGGCTGTGGGATAGTGAGGAGAGCCATAGCCTTGGTGGAGCTCAGATAGCATACTCACATAAAGATTATATTGTGATGAGTGTGCTTGCATACATTTTCATAGTTCAGAGGAAGTGAATGGAGTTATGACAATTCACACCAGCTAAGATCTGCCCTCTAGATATAAGACTACCTAGGGTGGGAAGCAGGGCCTGGGTAGCCATGAGAGAAAGAGACCTGAATCTGTAATCAAAATCAGGTCCTTTGCAATTTTATTTCTGCACTGGACCCAAAACAAAGTGATTGTTCTGGGTTCAGCTTTCTCAATCCAAACCCTTATAAATTTCGTAACAGGGGAGGTTAGGTTTGGAGTTTTTGATTTTTGTTAATCATTTTTCTTCATGAAAGCTTCTTCCTGAGGGCACTAACAGAAATAAATAATCTTGATGCAAGTCTCTACACTAGCATTGCACTTTTGAAAGAGACATGCAAATGAGGAAATCAAAAAATGCAAATGAGGTGCAGCTTTACATATCTGTCACCTTATTTGCATATTCTTCTTTTGAAATAGCTTCTTTGGAAAGAAAAAAAGCAGTGTAGTAAAGCCCATCTTTGAAAGACCCCTTCTTCCCAAAGATGGGCTTTTCTTTTGAAAGAGCTGTGTCCACACTACTTTTCTTCTTTGAAAAGAAGGCCTTTCAAAATAAGAATATGCAGATTAGGTGCCAGATATGTAAATCTGCACCTCTTTTGCATTTTTGATTCCCTCATTTGCATGCCTCTTTCGAAAGAGGAATGCAAGTGTAGACAGAGCCGATGCTGATATGGCTACAACTTTTATTGTTTCCATGCTAAACAACTGCCTCTTTTTTAAAAGTGAAAAGGCAGTGGTGTAAAAAAGTACTCTAGATATTAAATTCCTGGGGGGAATGTGTGGTTGACTTTTGTTTAAGAGAAATACCTCTTCTATTATATGTGTGTGTTTATTTAAAGTATGTTTAGTACAGCTATGAAAATCCATGTGACTGAAATATTTATTAGCAACAATAGACAGCATACACATTTAATAAGAAACTGAAAACTCTTGCTGAATAAAATAACAATTTCAGCAGAAAAACAAGATGTAGATTAAAAGCAAACACCTGCTCTTGTAAAATTGCACCACTGCAGGTACCAGCCCAGGAGAGTTTGCAGATGGTTCTGTATTTGCACACCTGACCTTAGCAGCCCTTCATCAATCTTAGACTGATTGATTTTCGGGAAAGCAGAGTACAGTGTATCCCAGGATATTTCAAGACACTTTTGAATTAATTCTAACCAGAAGACCAATTAATTAGTACTGTATTTCTTTTAAGTATTTCATAACAAAGGATCAACTATTCTGTCAAGGCACAGGTCTGACTGAGGGGTGGGGCAGTTAATGCTGCCTCATGGAGAAAGCTTGGAGGAGATGTATCGCGGGAGCACAACCCTTTCCACAATTCCCAGGTGCATGGGTGGAGTATGCAAAGTCCATCATTCTCTAGGATTGTGGAGACAGGCAATGAAGAGTTGGTGCAGTCCCCCTCTACAGCCTCTAGGATGACACAGTGTGATTCCATTCCCACCTGACCATCTCTGCTGACCACTACAAAGTGTGAGAGAGAGCAAAGCCCAAAGTTCTTCCTCTCCTTCCCCATACCTTTGTGACATGTCTTGCATCTCTGGAAGCTATATAGAAGGGAGCAGACTCTGCTCTCCCCTGTGAGGAGAGACTGATAATATCTGGTTTTTTGCATGCATGGGCATAAAAGGAGAAGGCTGCTTTTGCCCTCCTCCTGTGCACCCATGTCAGGGCCATGCAGAACTAGAGAATGGAGCAGTTTGGTTCAGATATAATTGCTTTTCATAAAATTCATTAATTACCATCTAGAAAAAATATAATTATACACATACGGCATCCTTCATGTTATGCACTTGTATACCTGTTTCTGTCTCCATGCAGTGGACTAGAATATGTGAGTTCTTGAGATCCCTTCCAGACCTAGATTTCTGTAATTCTTTGTTTCTGCCTTGTCTCCCGTCTCATGCAACAGTTATAGGAAACCATGGAAGTGTGTGGGCTCCTTTCGAAAAGGACCCTGTGTAGATGAGCCGCGCACAATTGAAAGTGACACTTTCGAAGCGCCTCAGCAGCCATTACGCCAACGAGGTGCTGCATATTCATTGCAGCACCTCATTAGCATAACCCAAAGTGTCTCATTAGCATCCCCCTATCGAAAGGGGGGTGCTAGTGTAGACATAGCCTTTATGTTTTCTTTTCCTTGAGTCTGAATTCTGTAATATCTTCTCAGAGTTTTGGATAGGGATGAAAATTAACTGCTTGTCATTCCACTGAGAAAAGATAAGAGGTTGCAGTTTGTAAGTAAAGAGAAATATTTGAAGGCATAAATATAGACTTTGGTCTGCACCTAATTTTTGCCAAAATTATACGTATTTTTAGGATCTTACTGGATTCATTCTAGATTCCCATATGACTTTGGTGGTATGTGGTGTACGTGAGTGTTGCATACAGTCAAAGCTATAAGGGATGATTGTGACTGTCTAGTCCAAACACACAAGATAGCATAGGGGTGCAGGAGGGAGTGAGAGTGGCAAGCTCTGGGAGTGAATTTGGATGTAGGAGCAGGCTGCAGGGTGGGGCAGAGCTTTGGGGTGCAGGAGAGCAGAGAGCAAGCTCTGGGAGGAAGTTTACCTCAGACTGCAGCCCCCCGTTGCTCCCAAACTCTGTTCCAGAGCTTGCACCCCTCACTCCTGCACCACAACACTCTAGGGTGGCTCCAGGGCAGAGTGTTGAGTGCAGGATGGGCTCTGGGAGAGACTTTGGGTGCTGGCTTAGGAATGGCACAAGTGATGGGTGCAGGCTGTGGCTGAGAGGTGCTGCCCACAGGCAGTTGGCTCCCAGTCATTAGTGCAAAGAGCTCAGGCAGGCTGCCTTTTCCTAGCCCTATGCCATTCCTGCAGACATCCTCTGTGGATGACCCCTTGGGGCAGTGGGGAACAGGGTCTCCATGTGCTGCACTCCTGCCCACACCCTCAAATGCTGCTTACATTGGCCAGTTTCTGGCTGGTGGAAGCTGCTTCCATAGTGCTGGAGGCAGGGCAAGATCACTACAGAGCTGCCTCAGCTCCCCTCCCAGGGGCTGAAGAGACTTCTTGCACTCAGCCAAATGGCCGCTTCCAGGAACAGCCACAGGCCTTACAGAAACAGACAACCTGAGGATTGTGTTTGATTGGCAGAGGCTCCAGGATGTACCAGTTTATTGCAATCAGTGGGTTGGTGACCATTGATCTCCATAAACACTGTGAGAATTACAAAGTTGAGATTCTAGTCCTACAAAAACTTATACCTATTTAACTTTATGCATTAGAGCAGGGTTTAGCAAACTTTTTATGGCTGACCACCCTTTTAATCTCTGCAATTTGCAGCCCCCGCCCCACAACTTGTCTAATCCAAACCTTCCTGGTGAATGAGAGCAGCAGGAAGTGGTATGGGCTGGGATGCTGCTTCCTGCAGGTCCTGTTCACCACGAATGGTGATCCTCAACCAATGGATTTCTAAATGACAGACACACAAATTCCCTCCTCTCTGCATGCCATACCCCACAGATTTACAAGATTGTATAGTTTTGGAGCCTGAACAGCTTGCGTCTCTTTAATGTGATTACCTTACTCAAGACTGCCACACCTGATGCATCATATTGGATGTTGTCCTGTATCCCAAGGATATTATAATGAAGTGTCAACTTTCCTTTTTATTTTAGTTTTATTACTCTCCAGGGTGGCACTAATTTTGACAGCTGCTAAACTCATTTCCGTTTTAACAACTTTTAAAACAAAGAATCATCACAAAGGGACCAATCCTCCATTTCTTAGTACAGACAGCAGGCTTTGCCTCCTACATTTCAGAATGTTACAGACTAAGCTAGAAACCTATGAAGGGATGACATATATTAATAAAGATTAAAGGGCTGCAAAGTGTGTGTGCAAACTGAACGGCTTCCTTAACCCTTCTCAGTCCTGCAGCTGTATGCAGTACTCCACCTCACACCGAGCCAGTTCTGCTCCCCTCTGTCCATCAGCACAGAGCTGGGCAAGCTTTGATGTTGGGGTGTGCACAGCATACCAGCACCATGAGCAACAGTGCAGGCTGGGCACTGAGGTGAAGCCAAGTGCACCAAGATTGGAGATGGGAGGGGGCAAGGGCCCCAGTGAAGGGAGCGCTACCCTCTGTCCATGGGCATAAGCAAGCCAGGGATTGAGAGCTCCGGGAGCTGGGGGTAAGGAGGGCATTGTAGTGTGTCTCTGCAGGGCTGCTAGTGCTGGGGGTGCTCTACAGGGGCAGACCTGCAAGGGCTGCTGGAGCTCTGTGTGTATGTGAGGGGTGATTTCACTCTGCCCCCTTTACAAAATCTCATTCCCCCTCCTTTGCGCACCCCTGCACTAGAGTAGTCATATTAAATTCAGTGAACTGCACACACCTGTAAGCTGTTGAGCTCTCATTAATAATTTTTCACATAACATTCTAAAATGTACCACTAAATATAACATTCTTAATATTATGATAACTTAATGTTTAGAAACATGCAGGCTATCTACATTAATTTACTTTTAAATATAGATGTCTCAAGTAAGCCTAATAGGTGGAATCCATTAAGTTACTTAGGCACATTATCCCCAGATGTTAGTACCTGTGAGTCAGAGGTTTAGGCTCCCAAGTCCAGCTTCAGCTTTGCTGCAATCCTCAGAAGTCCTACCAACCCCACAGATATCTAAACTCATTCAGAATCTCAGTTTTTCAAAGTAAAAGTTCCTGCCTGTGGGAATGCGCACTGGTGCCTTCATTTAGGCATTTGAATACTTGTCTTCCTCCAAACGCCCAGTGTGATTCAAAAACAAAAAGGAAGACATATTTTCGGCCACTGAAATTGCATGAGGGAGCCAATATAGTGCTCAGAGTCTTGCCGGAGGAAATGGGGACAGTGGCCTATGGTATATCTCTGAGCCCAGTAGTTAAAGCACTTAGCTGTGATATGGGAAATCAAGATTCAATTCCCCCTTTCTGCTGAAGAAGGAAAAAAATTTGAAGAGGGCCCTTTTAGGAGAGATCTCTTTCCCCTGAGTTATGGGACATTCTGATACGTAGCTCCTGTAATCCTTTCTGTCCAAGCTAGTGCACTCTGGATAAACAGTGAAAGAGCAATTGGAGCAGGGGGACTATAATCAGGCTCTCCCACCTCTGGGTGGGTGTTCCAGTTATGGACTACAGCATCATTCCTCATTTGCTTTCTTTGGCCCAGTGATTGTTTATTTATCCACAGTGGAATAGTCATTCAGCCAGAGTGTGCTTGAACCATTGGGCTAAGTATTAGAAGGTATGCACTACCAGCTCCTCCTCTGGCTGTTTTGTGTAGAAGAATGCAAGTGCCTAACACATTCTCTCAAAAAAACAGCTCAGGCTCCTACTTCATCTCCAGGTGGAGGATTCTGGTTTGTGCATGCTGAACTGATATAGGTGCCTGTGTCAAGAGCAGGCTGAGCCTTAGCACACAGTCCTCTTGTTGGCATCTCCCATTGATTGGCTTAGGTGAGGAACAATCTGCTATGCTGGCTTTTGGAACACCATCATTTAGCACCTGTATCTTCCCATTCATTTTAAGTGGCTAACTTGGCTTTTATAGGTCTCAGGACAGGTCTGCACTACGAGGACAAGGCAATCTAAGCTGTGCAATTCGAGTTACATTATTGGCGTAGCTCAAATTGACATAGCTTAGCTCTGCTTACCGCCACAGTCTCCTTTGAGGGATCGACAGAAGAAACTCTCCTGTCGACTCCGCTTACTCATCTTGTTCTGTTAAAGTAAGAGAGTCAAGGGTAGAGTGATCGGTGCTTGAGTTAGTGGGCCTGTAGTACACTTGCTTAAATCATCTACTGATGGATTGATTGCTGCAGCATCGATACACCCTGCAGTGGAGACCAGCCCTCGGTGTTGTTGTTATCTTTTGGGTACGTAAAAGTTCAGTGCTGTCACTTTCAGTATTGCAGTACCTAAGTCATAGAGTGGATCCCACACTTAGAAACTCCGAGATTTTTTTTTTTAACTGAATAACATACAGCTTAATGCTGCATGTGAAATACCCTTAAGACATAATTTAGGTAACGAGCTTTTTTGTTTTATTTTTGCCACAATAAAGAGGGCATTTGAGTTTTTAAAATTATGAGTTTTTAAGAGAGACATTTAATTTCAGTCCTGTAAAACTCTATTTTGACAATTTATCCCCCAAGTTCTCCAGACATTGCTGAAAATCCAGCCACTGCCCTCACTTTGTTTCCTTTATAGAAGCATTGTAACTCATCTATTATCATCTTTTGTTAAATGAAAATTAAGTGAGTTCTCAAGTTAAAGACAGATAGCTTGATTTCCACCCCCCAACAATTTCAGTAGGAAAGACTCAAGACATTGATTGCAAATACATATACCTAAATAATAAACTAATAAATGTCTTATTTGTGTAACTGCTTTGACCCATTAGAGGCTTTTAAAGCATGCATCACTGACTTCAGGGTTGCCTTTGTGAAGCTACTTAAGGATCCTAGTTAAATCAGGACATTTTATGTTTTTTTTTCCCATCAGTCTCTTTTGTTTACCAGCAGGGGACAAAATATTTAATTAGTTTTGAGCCATTTATTGTCTCTTCTGGGACAGCTCCAGCCAGAATGCTGTATGCCACTTCTGAGTTAATTCCAGTCAGGCTGGCCCTTATACTACAACATATGGGTAACACATAAGCCTTTAGCGAAAGTTGCAGCAGCAAATATTAGTGGAGTGGGACCTCCCTGCTGGGAAAATACTGTGCAACAAAGCGAAAAGGGGCCAGCGTCACTAGTGGAGGTCAAGGCAGCGCTTAGACCAAACAGCATCTGGCAAAATGTGGCAATTGGAAATCAATGAGAAACAGGGGGGTGGTTTGTAATTTTATGGTTGTTTGCACAAGAAAATAACTCCTCCCAAATCTTAAAAATATGGTATCCTCTGACATTATCCTCCATTATGTTTTTACATCTCTGTGTTTCAGTCAGTAAGTTGCATTGTACAGTTTGGTTATGATTTGTTTATGGCAGTCAGCATTAAACGCTGCCATTTGTAAAAATTATCAGTTCTTTGACAATTCGGAGGTTTCCTTCTCATTGGTTAAATATATGAAATGTAATGGCAAGCCAATTTCAATGTGTATTAAACTGTTAATTATAATAAAACACTGAAACTGAGGATTTAACTTTGCAAGTTGGATGACTGTTAGTGTAGATTTTAAAATATAAGTTGAATTCCATTAGTCCACATAAATACAGAATGTCCTTGATTTTTTGCAGGTTGCAGTAATTCTCAAATTAGTGTTGTGTTAATGTAGTCTTCCTCTCCAGTTTATCTGCTAAGATCAATTTCTGCTCCTGACACAGTCAACACCACTCCACCTTGAATCAGTCATTGGCTTCCCTTCCCTTTTCCGTTATGTTCAACTGCTTAACCTTTTGGGCTTTATATTACTTTGTTCCTGCCTACTTTTCTGCTCATAGCCCATCCTATGCTACATGTTACTGTTCTCCATCCCCTTACTTCACTGCTTCCTCTGCCTGTGGTCCTGAAAAGACCTATGCATGTGCTTAACTTTATGCACTGTGTATAGAGGGTCATACGATGTCAGTGGGATTACTTACAGTGTATACAATTAAATGTAATTTTTTGCCAGATCAGGGCTTGTCATGCACTCCCATTTTTTCCTGTGCCCCTTAATTCATCCTGCTTCCCTGGGTACTGTACAGCCTCCTCTTCCTCCTTCATATCGTTTGTCATACCCCATAGCTTTTGTGCAGGGCTGGATTAACATTTCTGGGGGCTTGGGGCTAGTAGATTTTGTGGGCCCCCCTAGGCTTTAGGGTGGGGGCCAAAATGAAGGGTTCACTGTGTGGGAGGGTCTGCCAGAAAGTGGGGTCGGGGTGGGAGTTCTGGGTGGGAGGTAGGGTGCAGGACCAGAGTTTGGCTGTGGAGTCTGGGAGGGAAGGAGAGCATGGGACGGGGCAGGGGATTGGATCATTTACCTGGTGCAGCTCCCATTTGGTGGAGGAAACAGGTAGTTCTGCACTGCCCTGTGCTTGCAGGAAGCTTCCCTCCCTGCTCACATTGGCTATGATGTCTGGCAGGAACAAGGCTTATGTGCATGCAACAGAGCTGTATCTCCACCTTACCTGGATGGGTGGGGGAGAACAGTGTATAGAGCTGCCTCTTCTCACCCTACCAGGTAGAACCAACTAGAAAGGCCGTACGCGGGGTCTTTAGTGACTGCATCATCTGCTTAGTCCGGGGCCCTCGGCTGCAGGCCCTAAAGCCCTTTTCATAATCTGGCACTGTTTCTGTGAAGCCTTCCTTCAGTTAGGCCTGAATCCAGAGACTGACTTAGGTATTGTGAAGCTGGGCTTTGCAATACCTAAATTTGAGGCATTTAGAAGATCACTGGAATCCCCAGCCTCTAGGCTCTGTATGCAATCGACGAGCAAAGCTCTGACAACACACTAGGTTTAAGACGGCCAGTGGGAAATGCAGAGGAGAGGCATGTCCTAAGCCTCACCTCTCAAGGAGATAGGCACCTATGTTAAGGCTCCAGGGAGGTGCCAATCTCTGTTGTGAGCCCACAGCTGGAAACCTTCTCCTGGAGTTAGGGAGACTAGATGGCAAGTGTAAAGAATGGATAGGGCGATAATATCTCCCTGTTCCAAACATGGGACAGGGAGATACGGGGGAAGGTGTGTCTCCACCAACCCCTGGGGAGCCAGGAAGGAGGCAGCAGCTGCCGGCCTTCCCTGGGAGCCCCTGGAAAGCAGCAGCCCCCAGTGTTCCTCGGGAGCCCCAAGGAAGTGGTAGCTGCTGCCCCTCCCCCAGAGCCCTGGGGAAACAGCAGCTGCTGGTCCTCCCCAGGAGCCCCTGGAAAGTGGCAGCCACGAGCCCTCACCAGAAAAGGTCAGGTGGGGGAGGGCCCAAATATGGGACAGTAGTCCCTTTTAAACAATAAGTAGGGATGCCTTTTTGGCGACTCAAATACGGTAGCATCTCACCTAATATGGGACGGATGGTCACCCTAAGAATGAAGAGAGGGGGAAGGAGGAGATATAATTATCCAAAACAAAGCCCCTAATATTGGGACATCTAGTCATCTTTCCAGAAGTCAGGTTCCTTTGGTGCCTTTAAGTCATTTCTTATGAGAATGGTAGAGATCTCTGAAATATTTCTAGTTCCACACACAGGGTGAGATAGACAGGCAGGATATCAATCTGTGGATAAGATGATGGTGAAAGGAGGAGGATCTTAGATTCATTAGGAACTGGGGAAACTTTTGGGAAAGGGGCCTCTGAAGGAAGGATCAGCTCTACATAAACCAAAATGGAACCAGATGCACTGTCACTTAAATTTAAAAAGGTTGTGGAGCAGTTTTTAAACCAAGGGCTTGGGGAAGGCCAACAAGTAGGAAGGAGCACATGGATCAGACAGAGACATCCCTTAGGGGACAGTCTAATAATAGAAATTCTGTGTGTGCTAGTAAAGAGGGCAATATAGACGATAATAAAATGTGGGTAAGATCTGATGAGAAACAGTCAAATGAGAAAGTCCCATTCAATCACATCATGTAATGGCAGAAACCTAAATAGTGATAAGTTTTTAATGTGCTTATATACAAAGGCAGGAAGTATAATAAGATAGGTGAACAAGAGTTCCCCATATTGAATGAGGATATTGATATATTAGGCATCACAGAAACTTGATGTAATGAATGGCTACCCAAAAACTCAAAAAAGTAATAGAAAAAAAAAAAATTCATAAGACACAAGAAACCCGCTAAACAACCAGTGGGATTGCTGGATGATCAAGATACTAAAGGAGCATTTAAGGTCATTGTAGAGAAATGAAATATATTCTTTGCATCTGTCTTCATGGCAGAGGACATGAAGGAGATTCCTAAACCTGAGGCATTCTTTTTAGGTGACAAATCCGGCGAACTGTCCTAGGTAGAAGTGTTTTGGAACAAATTGATAAACTCAATATTAATAAAAAAGAACTCAAAGGTGAAATTGTGGAACTACTTACTATGGTTTGTAAGCTATCCTTGAAATCTTCTGTAACAAATTACTGATAGCTAATGTGATGCCAATTCTTAGAAAGAGCTCTAGAGATGATCCTGGCAATTACAGGCTGGCAAGTCTACCTTCAGTACTAGGAAAATTGGTTGAAAGTAGGGCAAAGAACAGAATATTTAGATACTCCTTCCCATAACACAAGAACTGGGGGCCACCAATGAAATTAATAGGTAGAAGGTTTAAAACAAAAAAAAAGGAAGTGCTTCTTTACCTAATACATAGTCAACCCTTGGAACTTCTTGCCAGAGAATCTTATGAAGTCCAAGACTATAACAAGATTAAAAAAAGAGTTAGATACATTCATGGAGGATAGGTCCATCAGAAGCCAGGATGGGCAGAAATGGTGTCCCTAGCCTCTGTTAGGCTGAAGCTTGGAATGAGTGAAAGAGGATGGATCACTTAAGCTGCGTCTACACGTGCACGCTACTTCGAAGTAGCGGCAGTAACTTCGAAATAGCGCCCGTCACGTCTACACGTGTTGGGCGCTATTTCGAAGTTGAAATCGACGTTAGGCGGCGAGACGTCGAAGTCACTAACCCCATGAGGGGATGGGAATAGCGCCCTACTTCGACGTTCAACATCGAAGTAGGGACGTGTAGACGATCCGCGTCCCGCAACATCGAAATAGCGGGGTCCTCCATGGCGGCCATCAGCTGGGGGGTTGAGAGATACTCTCTCTCCAGCCCTTGCGGGGCTCTGTGGTCACCGTGGGCAGCAGCCCTTAGCCCAGGGCTTCTGGCTGCTGCTGCTGCAGCTGGGGGTCCGTGCTGCATATACAGGGTCTGCAACTAGTTGTTGGCTCTGTGTATCTTGCACTGTTTAATGAAAGTGTGTCTGGGAGGGGCCCTTTAAGGGAGCGACTTGCTGTTGAGTCCGCCCCGTGACCCTGTCTGCAGCTGTGCCTGGCTCCCTTATTTCGACGTGTGCTACTTTGGCGTGTAGACGTTCCCTCGCTGTGCCTATTTCGATGTTGGGCTGAGCAACGTCGAAGTTGAACATCGACGTTGCCAGCCCTGGAGGACGTGTAGACGTTATTCATCGAAATAGCCTATTTCGATGTCGCAACATCGAAATAAGCTATTTCGAAGTTGGGTGCACGTGTAGACGTAGCCTAAGAATAATAGAATGCTAGAACTGGAAGGGACCTCAAGAGGTCATCAAGTCCAGTCCCCTGCCCTCACAGCAGGACCAACCACCATCTATATTATCCCTGTTAGATATTTATCCAACCTGTTCTTAAATATCTACAATGATGGAGATTCTACAACCATGTTAGGCAATATATTCCACTACTTTACCATCCTGTCTGGAAATTTTTCCTAATGTTCAACCTAAACCTTCCTCGTGCTTCTAATATACCTGTAGAATGGTTTTTTTTTTGTTTCCTTTTATGTCTTGAACTAGAATGAGCTCATTTTGTTTTTCAGTTGTCTAATTTTGCTCCTCTATTCCTGTGTTATTTCTTTATATTTCTCCTTGTAGTTTGCCCGAGTTTCTACTTTTTGTACAATTCCTTTTTGATTTTGGGTCATTCAAGATCTGGTGAAGCCAAGCTGATCTCTTGCCATACTAGCTATCTTTCTTACGCAGAGGAATGATTTAGTCTTGTGCCCTTAGTAATGTCCTGTTGAAAAATCACCGTCTTCGGCTGTTTTTCCTCATAGTGTTGCTTTCTGTGGGACCTCATCTATCAGTTCTCCGAGTTTACTAAAGTTTGCCTTCCTAAAATTCAATGTTTTTGTTTTGCTGTTCTTCCTTCTACCACTTCTTAGAATAATGAACTTTGCCATTTCATGATCACTTTCACCCAACCTGCATGCCACTTTCAAATTCTCAAAAAGTTCTTCCCTGTTCGTTAAAGTCAAATCTAAAACAGGTTCTCCCAGTAGCTTTCTCCACCATCTGAAATTAAAAATTGTCTCCAGTGCATTCGAAGAACTTGTTGGATAATCTGTGCCTTGCTGTGTTCTTTTCCCAATAAATGTTTGGATTGTTGAAGTCCCCCATCACCACCAAGTTCTGTGCTTTGGATAATTTTGCTAGTTGTTAAAAAGCCCCATCCACCTCTTCTTCCTGAGCAGGTGGTCTGTAATAGACCCCTACCATGACATCTCCCCTGCTTTTTACCCCTTTTAACCTTAAACAAGATACTCTCAACAAGCGTGTCTCCTATGTCCATCTCAACCTCAGTCCAAGTAAACACATTTTTAATATATGAGGCAATACCCTCTCTGTTTTTTCCCTGCCTATCCTTCCTGACCAAACTGTACCCTTCTGTACCAATATTCCAGTCATGTATTATTCCACCAAGTCTTTGCAATACCAGTTGTTATACTTTTGTTTATTTACTGGCATTTCAAGTTCTTGCTGCTTATTCCCCATACTTTTTGCATTTGTATACAGACAACTTAGATACCGATTTGTTTTTACCCTCCAGTTCTGCATTTTATCTCCTTTATTTCTGCTGTTATAGCCCATGCTCCCTCCTATTTCTGACCTGTGTTCCAGATCTCTATGGTTTTCACTTGAATTCCTCTTCTCTTCATTCCCTCTGGGATACCTGGCATTGGTTACTGTTGGAAGACAGGATACTGGTCTAGATGGACCTTTGGTCTGATCCAGTATTGCCATTCTTCTGATCACGTAATGTGTTAGGTACCTGCTCACTCCATACAAAGTAGCTGGAGGATGAAACCCCTTACAAACTTTAACCCAGTGGATAAGGTACCTATTTGGGATGTGGTAAACCCCAGTTCATTTCTCCCCTCTGCCCAATGAAGAGAAGTGAGTGGAAGAGGGGTTTCCCACCTTTCAGGTGAGGTGCCCTGATCATGAGACTATAGAGCAGTGGTGGGCAGCTGTGCAGCTCTGGTAGGGAAGGAGAGGAGTGGGGATGGAATGTAAATCAGCAGATTTGTGGTTCTCCAAAAGTGCTGGGAGGGTGAGGAATAGGAGGTCTGAAACTCCATTGTCCTAGTGCACAAGAGCTGCATGAGAGTAGGGGTCACAGGGCTTCAGGTGCAGTCCCAGCAGGCTGTAGGTTACTGCATCCCACTGCCTCCCTATTCTTGGTTGCCCATCGCTGCTATAGAGTAACTCAGTCTTTCCCTGCTCCAATTAAAATTTGCTTATTTAATACAAAGCGGAATGGCTTCAACAAGAGAGACCCCTTATCAGAAAATCCTAGGGTCTGTTAGCTACAGCACACACTTGCAGGAGTGAGAAACCCTTTTCAACAGCTCTTCTCATCAGGCAGAGGGAGGAATTGAACCAGGTTGTTGTACATCCGATGTATGTGCTTAAGCACTGAATTTAAAAGGGAGGTTTTGCTTCCCCCTCCATTTTACATGGCGTTAGATGTGCTATGAGCATGTGTAGCAAACCAGATCTTACTGTAAAGTGAACACTTGTCTTGAGGATTGCCCAAGGGCAGCCTACTGGATTGCGTCCTATGCAAACTCAGGAAGAAGAGATGCCTGCCTTATAACTCTTAGCCCAGTTTTAGAACACGCATCTGGGATGTGGGAAACCCAGCTTCAATTCGCTCTCCACCCTTCATCCCCCGTTCAGGTGGGAGAAAAGAGATCCCCATGTTCAAATCTGTCTCGCAGGAGAGGTATCAGATATTCTGATGTGGGACTTTTGCAATCTCTCCTGATCAAACTGTTCCACTGTGGCTAAATAATGAAGGAGTTGTGGGAACAGGGTGAATGTGACTCAGAGTTTCAGATTACACTCGTAAATATCCTAACCAGAGGGCTACAGAGTCATATTCATGTGTATTCTCTCTCTGGACCTGTGACTGTTCCAATGTAGATAAATATTTAAACAGTGACATCACATGTCACAAAGACATAGCAAATTTGAATACCGTGTATAAAGTTCTGCAAATGCTCTTCTTGTCCTGATAGAAATGGATAAAGGGGGAACGAACAACTTTTTCACAGCCACTGACTTTCTGATTTCCTCAGGGGTACTTGATCCCCATTCTGCCCATTCCACCCTTTCCCCGCAAAGCCCCATGCCCACTTCACATTGTCACTTCTCACTCCCATCCCTTCTCTTCCTTCCCCATTCTGACCCTTTCCCTGACCACGCCCTATACTCACTCTGCCCCCTCGTCTATCCCCCCTGCGCCTCCTGCCTGCTGCTGAACAGGTGACCATGGTGGGCAGGAGGTGTTGTTGGAGAGCCGGAGGAGCTAATTGGCAGGGCTTGCTAGTGGTTGTTGAGCACCCGCTGTTTTTTTTCCATGGGTGTTCCAGCCCCAGCACAATCATGAAGTCAGTAGCACCTCTTAACTTTTTGAGTCTAAAAACTGCTAGACAGTTTTATTCAAATATACTTTTCTATGTTTTTTGTTCATGAACTCATTTGAAGCTTATTCTTGTCACATCTTCCATGAAGCTGCTTTTTTCCGAAGCTGCTTTGTTCCATAGCTTCGTAGAAGAAACACCTGTCCCCATGTCCCTTTCAGGCATCAGGAAGTCTGGACTGCTAAATATTATGTTTGACCAGTATATAGATTTGTTTGTAAGGGTTTATACTTTTCTATGAATAGATTTGATGTCACACTGGATATTAGCAGAACAACTCCAAACATATTGAATTACCTCAGAAGAAAGTATTTTAAAAAGTAGAGAATTTATATTGTGATGTCACCTTTTACCAAAACCAGATACTGAGTATTATTCAATTGAGTTGCTTAGAAAATATCTGATATAGGCATAATCAGTGCATTTTTGTACTTACTCTGTTAAGGCTGAATTGCTACAGTGTAGGATTAGGCAAACCAATAGGAGGCAATTTTTGTTAATTTGAAATTTATATTAGGCCAAAAAAAAAAGAGGGTTGGAACGCGATATAGTCTCCATGAATGAGTAATGTCATTTCAGGATGAAATTTTTAACTCTTTCAACATTTACATTGTTAACCGGTTGAAATAATTACTGATTTACATACACTCCAGGTTTCATCAGAGAAATGGATTATTTTCCTAATGAGATTGGAAGAAAACAATCTATGTGACAGATTAAATTATAAATACAGATAGTAACTACGTTTTTTAAAAATATGTTCCTCAAAAAATTTGAAGAAATTATGCACAGGATCATTTTTTAATATAAGACAGTAAAAACACACTCTGTCATTAATAGGACCTGTTTAGCCATTTTGAGTGGAAATCCATCAACTACATGAAAAAACTCACACACTGCATTTAACCATATGATTCTGCAAGCTTTTGGAGGTCATGGCATTAATCAGTTTGTTATTGTATAAGTAAACAGTGCATGTCAAGAACTGAATTAGTTATAATTGTGGGGTATTAGAGGGTAGAAAAAGCACACAGAATCACAGGGCTGGAAGGGACCTCAGGAGGTCATCTCGTCCAGCCCCCTGCTTCAAGCAGGATCAACCCCTACTAAGTCATCCCAGCCAGGACCTTGTCCAGCAGGGACTTAAAAACCTTGAGGGATGGAGAATCTACCACCTCTCTAGGCAGTGCATTCCAATGCTTCACCACCCGCCTGGTGAAGTAGTTTTTCTAATATCTAACCTACACCTTTCCCTCTTCAACTTCAGACCATTACTCCTTGTTCTGTCATCTGACACCACTGAGAACAGTTTCTCACCCTCCTTTTTAGAGCTCCCCTTCAGGAAGTTGAAGGCTGCTATTAAATCACCTCTAAGTCTTCTCTTCTGTAAACTAAACAAGCCCAAATCCCTCAGCCTATCCTCATAAGTCTTGTGCTCCAGACCCTTAATCATTTTTGTTGCCCTTTGCTGAACCTGCTCCAGCAAATCCACATCCTTTTCATACTGGGGGGGACCCAAAACTGAACACAATGTTCCAGATGTGAACACAATAGTCCAGATGCATGGGAGAGTATGAATTTTTGCTTGTGTTTCATAGCTGGTAGGGGGGAAGAGGTTGTGGATGTTACCTTTTAGTTTTGTGTTTTAGACAGAACTGATAACGCTGCTTCTAAGATCTCATCTGCACTAAGCATGCCAGCAGCTTGGGTTTGCCAGGGATAAGCAAGCCTTTCCATGCAATTGTTCCTCCTAGAACCTGAGGTGCTGGGATCAACAACTGAGGACAGGGAAACTGCTCCCCTATGGTTTCAACAATCCCCTTGTAGGTGACTGGGACACAGAGTTGTAAAAAATAGGGTAGAAACAGAGAGAGAGAGTTGCTGGAGCTGGAGAGTATGGGTGGGGAAGCAGGTAGGGCAGTGGACAGGAGCTAGGGGAGAAGATTTGGATAGGAGCAGGGCAGGAGCCATGAAAAGGGACATAGGTGGCCCACTTTCTCATTTTGAAAACTGGACACTGTGCACTGGAATCTCCCCTGCTCTGCCTCTTCTTGAAGGCCCTGCCCCTTGCTCCACCTCTTTCCCTCAGGACTCCCACTCCTGCTCCCCCCACACCCGCTCTTGTTCTCTTCTCTCTCCACCCACCTATTCCCAGCTGATTAGCGCTCTAGAGGGAGAGATGATGAATGGATCAGAATTTAAGAGAGAGGGATGGACTCAGGAGTGAGTGCCTGGTGTAGGGTAGAAGAGGGAAAGCCATACTGTGGGGGTGGGGTGAATCATGCAGTCTGGGGCACGACGAGCCAAGCTGTGGGGGTGGGAACTTAGGTGGGGCAGGGAGCGTAAGCGGTGAAGGCCAAGGAAGCAGCCAATACCTCCCTCCTCTGGAGCTGTTCCTGAGATCTCTGCTGCTCTTGCAGTTTCCAGCAGCAGATGCAGCTCTTCCTATCCCTTGGTAGGGGAGGTTGTTTACTGCAGATAACCAGACTTTCAGAGTCCAATCAGCAGTGGAGCCTAGACACTGCCAGGCTCACTGTTTGACTGGACTTTGTCTGGCAGCCCCACCCAATGACTCCCCCTCCATCTTTGCTCTGCCCCTCCTTCATTCTGCCCCTTCCCCAAACCTCCTGACTCCTCTTCTCCCAAGCAACACTGGGAGTTGGTGAGGCAGAGCAGAGAGGGGCCAGTAGCTTTTCCTTTGTCTCCCCCACCACCCATGTCCCCTGAAACACCGGGGCCAGGGAGACCACCCTGAGCTAGCCAGGATGAATCTTTCTGGAAGGTATACATGAGGCAGATGGTTGAAGGAAGAGAAAGATGGTTTATGGTTGAGGAAGTTGAATGATCATGTGGAGAACTGGATTCTATCTATGTATTCATCAAGTGCCTGTATGATGCTGGGAAAGTCTCTTAAATCAAACTTTTCACCAGTGGCCATGGCATCATGGGAATCCAATGGGATATGCCTGGGACCAGATTTGCTAAATCGTTGAGCAGTCATCACTATGACTGAATTCAATGGGAGTAGTGCTTGGATGTACAACATGCTATGTAATGCTAAGTACTCTGAACAAGTTCTTGGCTTTACAGTGGCCTATGCCAATCTTCGTTTGTCTGCGGTGGCAGCACAAAGATACCTTAAAACTGTTGTATAAAAGTAGAAAATAAATTATCCATTGAAACCCTCCCCTTCCCTTTTTTCTCTTTGGGAGCCAATTCTGATGTTAGCATGTGTATTCACTGTTTGCGTTAGTCAGTAGATAATTTGGATAAGTAACTTTTAGACTGTCTGCAGTCCACAAACTATTGATAGAAAAATGAAACTTTTTGCAGCATTGTTGTTTGAGAACTGTAGCGATATTTGTATTCTAGGAACATGTTTTAAAACAAAGTTAAATAGAGTGTTTTGTACACAGAAAGCTGAAATGGGACTAGGAGGTATAAGTCCAACTGAGCCATTGGGGAAACTGCTCATTGTGGCTTCCAGTTGTCAGGTCTGCAGTACAATTTAGGAAATAAGACAGTGGGTCAGTGGGGAACAGTAAGATAAGACTGGGTGAAAGAGGGAGTAAGATAAATAAAACAGGTCCTATTTGCATGATTGCAGGAATTTCCTTTCTCTGGGGACACTGTTGAACTGACAGAGAAGCTTACTCCTATAAACACTTAAGGCAAATTAAACTTTGGAAGAGCTCTATATACAAAGTAAATCTTGCATACCAAAGTTAAAGATAATGTCAAAAAAGTTAAAGGGGATTTTTATCTTATTTCAGTACAGTTCTGCTCAGCTTCTGAGTGTTCGTGCCTGTATAGACTTTCCCTCTGTTCAGAGTGTATATCGTTTCCTTCTATCCAAAGTGGTATGACATTCATTTTTTAATTGCTCTGTTTACTAATTGCCCTTTATGACGGGAAGTGGGAAAGAAACCTTATAAATAGCCAGAGAAGATACTGCTACCTTACTCCCAAGCTATGGGTTGTATCTAGAGCCCTGCCAAATTCACAGCCGTGCAAAATGCGTCATGCACCATGAAATCTGGTGGCCTCCCATGAAATCTGGCCTTTTCTGTGCTTTTATCCTATACTACACAGATTTCACAGGGGATACGTGCATTTTTCAAATGGCAGTCCTGATCCAAAAGAGAGTTGCAGGGGGATTGCAAGTCTCTTTTAGGAGGGTCACAGTATTGCTACACGTTCTTCTGCACTGCCTTCAGAGCTGGGCAAATGGAGAGCCGTGGTTGTAATGTTGCTGGGTGGCCAGCTCTGAAGGCAGCACCCTGCCAGCAGCAGTGTAGAAGTAAGGCAATAGCATATCCATGTTGCCCTTACTTCTGTACCACTGCTTTCATCACTGGGCACCCAGAGAGTGGCAACTGCTGAGTGAGGTCCTAGCTCTGTAGGTGCAGAAATAAGGGTGGCAGTACCATACCAACCTGACTTCTGTGCATATGTTGAAAGTAGCTGTGCCTTCTGAGCTGTATTCCTGACCAGCAGCCACCACTCTACAGCTGTCCAGCTCTAATGGCAGCGCTGCTGCCAACAGCAGCATGGAAGTAAAGGTAGAAGTATTGCAACCCACTCCCCCTACAGAGTTTTCTGACCCTCTCACAACTCCTTTTTTGAGTCAGGACCCCTATCATAACACACCATGAAATTTCAGATTTAAATATCTGACGTTTATTAAATTTACAATTTTAAAAAGCCTATGACTCTGAAACTGAGCAAGATAGACTGTGAATTTGGTAGGTCCCTAGTTATATCAGTTAACTTGTTCAGTCTGATCACATCTCCTCATCATGGGTTTTTATTCTGAACTAAGTCAAACATTTCCTGAACCTGGGCTTTAAATTAGTTCCATATTTTGATAAATATCTACTTGCTACCTATTAAGCAATATACAGGGCACTAGTTTTTCAGTTAAGCAGTATAAACTGCCTTTGAGCCTGCTGCAGTGATCAAAAATCTTCATCAGAGGAACAGTATTTGAAAAAGGTATTTGAAAGGGATCTACTCAAGAGGAAGAAAAAGCCAGTTCTGGCCTCAAAAAAAAAAGGTAAGATAGTTATTGTCATTGATATTTCATACATCTCATTCTTAATATCTGGAGAAGGTAATGTGTGCGTTCCTAAGCTTCCATCTGAAATGCTGTTGAGTGGCATGATTTTTCATTAGCTCCCACTACTTACTTTTAAACTTAGAGCTTGGTCCCAGACATCCCAGGACAAAACATGTTTGCTATGGTAATATAGGTAAATGACATTCAGTTCTTTTTGATAGCTCTTATTGGCCACTGAGTAATGAACTTTAAGATCCAGCAGGTAGTTTTAAATATCAGTAGCTCAGGAGCCGCTGCTAAGTCCTGAAGCCACTGATAGTAATATAATGTATATATATATATATATATATATATTAGAGTGCCTCAGTCTGTCCAGGAGCCTATCCATCCATGCAGCTGTGAGTCCATTCGCTCAAGAACTCCTCCTAAACAGTAAGGCTACAGCTACACTACATTCCCCTTTTGGAGGGGAATGCAAATGAGGGAGATCAAAAATGCAAGTGAAGCCCTGATTTATGAATTCACACTTCATTTGCATAATCTTGCGTGATTGTGTTTGTTTCAGGAAGAAGGGTTCTTTTGAAAATGAGTTGTTGTTTTTTTTCCCCAAAGGAACCCTGCTTACGCGGCTGGTTTAGCTTTGGAAAAGTCTCTTCCACAAATGCAGATGAAGCACAAGATTTGTCAATCAGCACTTCATTTGCATTTTTGATCTCCCTCATTTTCATTCCTCCTCCAAAAGGGGAATGTAGTATAGATGCAGCCTGAGAGTTCGGACCATCAAATCTGATATGCAGCTTTCTTTTATCCTAACTTAAAGCAAGTTCGGGTTTGGCTGTGCAAAGAAAATGGCTTGTATCTGGAATCTGATTGTTTTCCATAACATTGGAAGGAGAAGGTTGATAGGAGGCACATTTATATTGCTGACTGACCACTGGGAGCAGCAGGTGCAGGGTCGGCTATACTGTAGAATGACCAGAAGGGGATGACCATACCAGGAAGACTTTGGCCACCTGGGGGTGGGCTTTCCACATTGCTGGCCACTGGATCAGGTAAATTGCTCCCCAGATCCAAACCCCTCCCCCGGCCTTAAGCCACAGTGCCAGATTGTGGTGGGGAACCCTGCCAGCCGCTGGCCCTGCCGTGGCGGGCCCTTCCAAGACCACAGCTGGAACTGGGCAGCACATCCCCAGCCCCTCTTGAGACAGTGGGACAGGGAACTGCTGCCCAGACCTCACTTTTGGAGATGCTGGGTCTGGGAACTGGTAACTTGCCCTCCTGTGGAGGAGACACTGGGGCCAGGAACCAGGGACAGGCCCCCTGAGGAAACATCAGGGCCAGGAGCTGGTTCATGCCCCCACCCCTGCCCCCCAGAGGAGATGCTGGAGCTGGGCAGCTGAGCGCTGTCCCCACTCCAGGACCACTGCTACTTTACCTCTGTGGGAGGCCCTGGTAAGCCTTCCCCAGACCTCCTAGCCTCCTGCCATGAGCACCCAGCCCCTGTCCTGACTCCTGCACCCCTACCCCCTGCCTTGAATCCCCCAAAACAGTGCCCTGGCTCCTGTACCCCCGCTCCTTGGCATGAGCCCTGCACTCTCTGACCTTAATCCTTTACCTCCAACCCCACTCTGAGCCCCCTCCACACCCAACCCTTGGCCAGAGCTGCCTTCCACCTGCCCTCATTCTTACACCACCACCTGTTGGCCTGAATCCCTGTCCCCCCTCAATCCCCTGCTCTGAGTTCCCCATGTCCTGCCCCAACTCCTGTACTCCCCACCCCTTGCTCTGAGCTGCCTCACACACAGCCCCCTGTACATGTTACCTTCAATTTCCAAAATACCAAAAACTAAAACAACCACTACTCCAGTTAGGGACCCAAGCAATACTGGGTATACCTGTGAGTATTTAATAGAAAAATAAAAATATCAAATACATATTCGTATTTTTTACTAGCAGTACATTTCTTTGTTCTCTTTGTGGTTATTTAACAGGAGTCAGCACTGGTGTCTTTTGCTTATGACTATACCCTGAAGGAAGTAATCTTAGCTGTATTTTTTCTGTTTTGAACAGAAAAAACATGACTTTTTAAGTAAGAATTTGTTCTTATTTATGCAAGTGTAAATCCAGAATAACACTGCACAAGTAGATTTTGCTCCTTTGTATGTTGTTGAAATCTGGTTCGTTGAGTACATTTTCTGGAGTTTCTAATTTACTGATTTGAGATGATACTTTTCTATTTGGTGAGATTAAAAGTGTTTTAGAAACAGTTGTATGTGAGAGATACAGGACTGCTGTAGTTAGAGAGCACTAAATAAATCTCCCAGCACAATACTATGACAGGCTATAACATATATGTAATGTACCCTTTGGAAGATGAATCCCAGGAAAGTCTTACAAAATCCTTGAGAAACTATTGAGAAAATTAGAGCAAAGGATAAAATACTTGCAAAATGAATTGAAGCTGGGGACTAAATAGGGATGGGAAGTAAGTAATAATAATAAGCAATATAAGTAATATCCGAGACTGACCAAAATATATGGGAAATAAAACTATATGAGACAAAGTGAAAAATACAAAGGGAGAAACTCCATCCATGCCATTTGTATTTTTGTTTTGGAGAGTAAGCAGTCTTTACAAGTCTCAGATCTCCCCTATTTCATATAGGCAGTGGGCTGTACAAATTAACTACATTTGTTGTGGAACACAAGATCTCCTGGAAAGTACTGTTGCAGTTCTTTCTCTTAAACAAAAACAAATGATCATAAATCATTGTTTGGAGAGTAGAATTTTAAAGAGTAGAGGGAAAAGCTCTTTTGACTGTGGCAGAATAGGTGAATGCATGTATCAAAGAATAAGACATTCTGATGAAATGACAAGGCATTTATTTAAACATTGAAAACATAATTCACAATTTAATAATGAAACAGTGTAGACTACTGCTCACCACTCATGATCTAGACCATTTAGGATTCAGAATATTAAGAGCAGAGCAACTGTGCATAACAGCCTGTGTTCAACATCTGTCACGCTAGAGTCCATTAATGTTCTATTGCATCCTATTGTTTTCAGATCATGCAACCTTGTTTCATTGTCATTGCTTCTGCTAGGGATTAATTAACTGTTTACAACTACTCAGGGCTTTGGAGTCATAATGGAACCAATTAGTATAGCGTTTTAGACAGATATACTATATTCAATCCCTAGTGAAAAATTACTAGTTTACAAGTACTTGGTAACAATTTAATTAAGCTTGAAATCAAATACACATAAGAAATCATCATGTAAAACGTTTTTACCTTCTGCATGTTTCATAAAGACAATAAAATATTTAAAATTCCTTGTAAATTTCAGATTAAAGAGAGCAATAAAAACATGCTGAAATTATATTAAATACCAAAATTAAAAGGGGTCTGTCATTGTGCCTGTTTAATCAGCAATGGAAATTATCTTTTGGTGATAATGAACAGATTATCTTTATTTCTTTTAATTTTAAGTGTTTAGACATCCCTTTACTCACTGTACCTACTTGGACTTCTTTTTAAGAAGTAGCATTCTCTATCTGTATATATTTTGACAGTTGTGTATACCGTGCACATATTATATACAGACACACACACCATCTGGTTATGTGTCACTCTCACCTCATACATTTTGAATTAATTTCCATTACATAAGGCCACATTTACATCTTACTTACTATGACAATATTTTTTAAAGTTTTGGTATATTTGAACCATTTTTTATTAAATATTAAATAAATTTGAGCTCTCCAGTATGGACTGAAATATTGTGCTCCCAACAGATATATTCCACCTAGAGTATATAATATTTAAACTGTGAGTCCTAAATTTTTCTGATAAACAGGCAACTGAAGTGAACATTGTACGGTCTCAAATGTTGTTATATATTTACACAAAGCATGAATTTATGCTTGTAAGAGTAACCTCTGCCATCTCTAATAGTTTTTAATAAATATTTTTAGTTATGTGTTGAGAGAATTTTTTTTGATAAGTTGCAAAAGATTTTTCATGGCAATAGACTTTTGCCTAACAGTTGTGATTCTTGAGGGGCTAGCCAGACACTGGTCCAGATGGCACGTTGTTAGTACTGGACAGACATGGCTTTGGAACACTTCTGAACAGATGAGGTCTGTAGTGTCAGGATTTTGCTGGGGTTTCTTTATTTTATGTCGTCCCACCCCCTGTAGTTCTCATGGTGGGAAGGTACTGGGATGGAAGCAGAGGGCTGCCCGCCCACCTGCTGCCACCTGCTCTGCTCTTGCTGCTGCTTTTATAAAGCCTCTTCTTGCCCATAAGATACGATCACTGCTTACCCACAGTGACTGAGGAAGGAGCAATCTCTTTTTTTCCTTTTAGAAAGACTTGTTCAGATTGCAAAATACAGTATGCTGAGAAGATCTGTTTGTTTGTTTGTTTGTTTTTCTGCCAGTTGATATAAACTGAGGACTGGAATAAATGTGTTTAATCCATTAAAAATTTATTGCATTAAAGGGACCTTTTGCTTCAGAAACTAAAATTTTGAAAATGGAGCTCACATTTTATTTTTCTCTTTGCCGGGTCTAAAGGAATGTAAAGAATGAAAGTAACAGACTAGTTGCTAATTGCAGTTATTTTTGTTTTTTCTTTATGAAACAATAAGCAACAAAATTGTCAGATTCCTGGAAAACTGGGTTTCTTTTTTTGGATATGCTGTAAAAAAACAAAAACCTCTCTCAATAACTTCTGGGAACACACTTAAGAGTATAGGTTATAAGGGTGTTTTCCCCAACACATTCAAGGTGCTACATCATTTTGGGCAGTGAGAGGAAAGCTCAGAATTAAAGTGGTATCAGATATGAAATCCTCTAAACCAAATGTGGATTCTGGTTTAGAGTTAGATACCCACTGCAAAAATGGAACAGGCTGCATAGTGAAATGTGGCTCAGAAAGGCTGGAGAGTGCTGCCAAAAGGAGACTGGCTGCTAATGCCAGGGAAAGAAGAAGAATGCAAGGACTGAATACAGCCTTCGATCAACTAAGAAAGGTAGTTCCTCAGTGGGGTCAAGATAAAAAACTCTCCAAATATGAGACCCTTCAGATGGCATTAAGTTACATTATGGCTCTGACTAGGATCCTTGCTGAAGCAGAGAGATACAGCACTGAAAGAGACTGGATTAACATCCACTGTGAGCACTTCCATCAAGAGAGTTATCATACTTATATGGGACAAAAACTGGAAATAGACAGTGACCCTTATGCACAAAGAATCTTCAGTTATGCACCGGATCATTTTCAAATAACTAATTAGAGCTAATTATGGACTTAAGTCATTCAGCAGACCAAATGAGTAATTTTGAAAAGTTAGCAAGATTTAAGATGATGAATAAGGTAATCTTGTCATAAATTTTAACAAGCTATCTTCTTGTATGCTACTTATGCTGGTGTTTCTAAAATTAGTTTGGTTTGAAAAAATTTGTCCGAGAAGATTGTTTCCATATTACTAATGAAGAGTATATAACAAATTTGTGTTGTATATTTTATTTATGAAATATTTGTAACAATCTCTTCATAGGTCCTTTGACTCTGTTATTAAATTTTACATTATTTTTGCTCTGATGGATCATGTCACATAATATTTTATATACCAGTGACCAAATTGATCCAGGGTTTAGCTTAATGGAGTTGAACACAGAGAAGTTTGTTCCTGTCTCTCTTTTTCAATTATTTTTATGGTCAGCCTTGAGGATACATTTTTGTTTATGATCCAATGGATACCAAGAAAAAGATAATTTAAATGCATTCAAGTCAGAGAACTAGCTAAATTTTGTAAACTTGATATATTTGTTGTGTAGATTTATTTTAATACTACTTAGCAGTTTCTCCAAAAAGAGGTAATTTAAGGTAGCATGCAGAATATTTTTTTCTTTAACATGGCTGTACAAGTAGATGTAAAGTATATACTGGCATGAAAGTAGAGATCAAACTTTGCAATGTTGTAGGTTTTACCTCCAGTGCTTTGCGGGGAGGTGGGGTGGGGGTGTCTTCTTTTTTTCTTCTCCCTGGTATTTGGAAACAATCAGTTGTGTAAATAAAATATCATTTCATTTAAAATTGCCTTTCTGATTTCCTAAAGGAACTGGAATTCTATGGTGGATGTTCTGCCTTGATGAACTTGCTATAATGAATGTTACACTACCTCAATAAGCCTCTCTTCAGTTATCTTGAAGAAAAAGCAGTTACTTACTGTCTGAAGTAATGTTGCTGTTGGGTGCCATTGCAGTCAGAATCAATGTGCTCACTGTTACACAAACACATCATCCAACTTAATCCATGTCCCTAAGAATTTATAAACTGAAAGCCAGATTGTGGGAAAAAAAGGTGATATAACATCCAAGTAAAGGAAACAAGTTGGATGTTTGCATAGCTCTTGTTCATTCCACAGCGCTTTGTACTTTTCTTCTAGGGGAGGTATGTGGGAAGTACGTTAAAAGAGGAGAGGAGAGAAGGAGGGCATGAAGCTGATGAAATGTTCGGGAAGGTGAAAGTGAGAAGTGGCAGGAGGGCAGGGCTGAAGAAAGGTGATTCTAGCAGAGTTCCCAGTCTATAAAATTTAAACTACAGATCATCAGTTGTGATGTCGCAAGGCTGGTCCTACTGGTGCTGCTTCCAGGCTCCAGGAACCAGTGCCTTGTTGATCTTGGCTTTGTAGATTAAGGCTACTGGAGCTGCATGCCTTGCAGGCAGAGATGTCCTGTCCATATGACAAGTTGGGGTGGCTGCCCCAGCCCCACGCTTTTGGGGGGCCCCACAGTGACCACCTCAACCATCCTATGAATGGGAAGGAGTGCAGGAGCTACTTGGAGCCAAGGGCTGGGTGCAGTGGAGGAAGCAGGGGTCACTGCCTTCCCAACTCACCAAGTGGGTGGCAGGAGCTCAGTAGTCTGCTCTGTGCTGCTCTCCTAGCGCTGTTGCTGCATCGCTGGAGAGGGACAGCAATCACTAGGCAACATTGCTTCGCGGAGGGGGTGGGTGGAGGCAGAACAGGGGAAAGGTGGGGGGTTGCCCTGGGCCCTGTGCATGGAGCACTGGGAGGTGGGTTGCCCCAGGCCCCCCACCCCCTTGGGATTGCCTGCTTGCAGGCTCCTGACATATCCTGTATATCTTTTTCTCAAATGAAAGGAATTATTTCAGCAACTAGGGAACTTCTGAGGGACAAGAAAAACCAGCACTAGAAACTGTGCCCTGATTTGAGAGAGTCTTCTGAATAGTGAGAATGGTTGGACTCAAAAGCCTTGTTCTTGCAGTTTTTATTCTAGAAGAATTTTAACAGAAATAAATTATCAAAATTTTGCTCTTAGTTGCTATGCTGGCTTCCCAGGCAGCAGTTGACACAGATGAAGTTTTACTGGAATAAAGGCTGCAGGACTGGGCTCTGCTAAGCCTATGTTTAGTACTTACACAAATTTATTTTTTCGTATTTTGTGAAGAACTTTGTCTGGAAAATGCTCTCACATGTTATAAGATCACTGTACCTGTGTATCATGCATCAGCAATCCTCTTCTTAACCTGTCTTTTCAACAACAGGTATAGTAGATCACCAAAAGGCTATTTTACTTCTCATTAATTAGATTTAGTGCTTTTCTTTGTGCTGGTACTTTCCAGTACTGAGTACTGGCATATCGACAGTCCTAGCCATGGGAGTGGCTGGGAGGGGTGGTGGGGAGCTGGCTGAGTACGGTCTCTTCTTTTTTTAACAAAAAATTCACTGATTAGATTACATATGTCAATGTATAAATTGTCCATCAGGAAAGCATGTATATATATAGGGAGCGAAATTCTGCCCTCTTGGGGTGTTCAGCCCCTCTTAGATCATGCTACTGACTGTATAGACATTCTTAATAAAAAGAAGGCAAAATTTGACCCATGACTTTTTTTTTTATCACATTGTCCAGTTCATGCTGTATGATATGGATACACTGAAGATTGTTTTCTTACTAGTAAGTAGGAGATACAGGTACATAAATTCCATTAGTATTAATAGAGCAAATGCTCTACTGATCATGGGTGATGGGTGAAGCTGCAGCTTGAAGAGGCGAGCTCCCCAGCCTATGGTCCCGCTCATCTCCATCCCTGCTCTGCATAGGTTTCCCCCCAACCCCCATTTTCTTTCTGCTCACCCACTCCAGCCAAATCCCTGAATCCAAATGTAGCAAATGACATTTGGGAAAAAAAACATTCTTCTAAACTTTCTTTCTAAAGAAAAATGAGCTTGTTTTCCATTGCATGCCAGATTGTGCAGACTGGACATGCAGAAGATACCTAATTAAAAGTAATAAATTTGGGAATAAAAAAATGTCAGTCAGAGGGGCTTTTAATGTACTCTGAAGCTTGTGAGTGATTTGTTTGCACAAGCTTTCTAGTAAGGGCAAGTCAGTTGTCCTGCTGAATGCAGCATTAAATATTATGGAACACATGATGTAGCCATTCTCTGTTTTCTTCATCAGTATTTCTAAGTTGATTTTGTATTTTAAATATACCGTATGCCTTTGTAAAGTACTTGTTCCAGATTACTACATATTTAAACTCACTGAAACAAAGACATTATTTGAAATTAATCAGTCAGAGAAGCTTAGTGTGTTCATAACAGACTTCATTGCTTTGAGAAAAAAGGAAAAACTCATTTATTGTGTGTGATTTTCATAGCAAGACATGTTTATGAAATTTCACGATATATTTATGTTAGAATATGTTTCCAAAGATTTTAGGCATAACAAAAGATTTTATAACTTATGCTATATCTAGACTGCAGGGTTTTGTTGACAAAACGGCCGTTTTGTTGCCTAAACGTATGGAGCATCCAGATTGTGAAGTGCATTCTGTCAGCTGTGAGAGAATGCAGCGCTTTTGTCAAAAGCCATACCTCACTTGCCAGGAGAAAGAATGCCACTGTCGACAGAGATCTATCCACAAAATGCTGGTCTGGACGTTCTGGGTGGCCTTATATTGACAGAAAAGTCCTCCGGGACACTGGGCAGGTGTCCCAGTGGACACCCTGTCCACAGTGATCAGCACTCTATGGTTCCTGTCCTCGCCCTTCTTAAAGCTGAAGGGAGCCCTGAGAACCCTGTGGCAGGAAGCTGAGTGTGCAAGCAGCAGAGCTACCATCTGCTGTGTCCCATGCCCTTACAGCTGCACTTTCACGGCGAGCAGCAATGGCTGAGTATGGTCTCCCTTGCAGCCTGCAAGGTCCCAGGACCACCACCCTCAGGGTCCAAATGGAATGCCCTCTCTTGGAGTGGGGCAGAAATCCAGGCTTTCCTGGACTTGTGGGTGAAGGAGGAAAATGGCTCCAGGATCCCAAAGCCAGGCATCAGAATGCTGACATTTATAGCAGAATAGCCACCACCCTGGCCAAACGGGGCCACCCCCACTGCACCCTGGAGCAGGTGAAGGCAAAGGTGAAAGAACTGAGGCAGAGCTATGTTCGGACCCGGGACTCTGCCTGATGCTCAGGGGCAGGATCACCCTCCTGTCCCACTATATGGAGCTCAACACCATTTTAGAGGGGGTGGAACATATCACCCCCAAGCCTGAGCCTCGACACAGGGCTTGAAGCCTCCACAACCACAGCAGGAGCCCCCCAGCAGGAAGAGGAGGAGGCATCTAAGCCCCAACCCCCAGTGGAGCTGGCCTCGGAGGCCAGCAGCCTCATCCTCATCCTGGACCTAGTCCCCACCAGCTAGGCCACCTCCCAGGCATAATTGGAGCTGGGCAAGGCTCCCTCTGGTGAGTTCCCTGTGCGTCACACACCCCAGGGCATGGGAGGCGGGTGCAGATGGGGCGTGCTGCGAGCATAATTCAGCCGCCTGAGGCCAGACCTTGGGCAGCAGTAGTGTGAGCCACCCTCACCCACCAGACAGTCCCCAAGAACATGTGGCATCCTACTGCCAGGCTCACGGGTGGCTGGATGAGTCCCAGGCTCAGGAGGGGGGCCCTCCCAGATCCTGCCACAGCTGGAAGTCGGTGCATCCAGTGTAGGGCCTCGTGAGCCACAGGTGTACGGGGTATTCGGCATCGGCCACGATGCAGGGGGGCAAAGTGTTGCTGGAGGGCTGGGGTGAGCCAGTGGCACAGCTCCTCAAAGATCTGCCTGGTCAGTCTAAAGTTTTGCAGCCACTGTTTGTCACCCATTCTCCCAGCACGAAGTGGTCCCACCATTCATTGCTGGTGGGGTACACCCAGCGTTGTTGAATCAGAGCTAGGAATATAGAGTATGTAACAACTACAACTGTGGTTATACCTGGAGAATGCCCACCGTACAGTAAGTACTCAGTCTGGATGGGCCATTGGAAAAGGCAGTGGGTTCCTCCCTGTGCACATGACAAGCGAGCCTTGGCTCATGGTTGCTTTAACACTGCAAGTTTATGTTATTCTGTCACGTGGTATGAAATACCATCTTGAACCTGCTGGACCAAGGTTGAGTGGGTGGGGAAATGCCCAGAGAAACTCCTCCTCTAGTGTTCCAGGTGCAAGACCCAGGGCAACCCCCACAACTACACCACATGCCCCATCTCTCACCCACACTGCCCGTTTACCCTTTCCCTGACCAACCAGGCCAGGGATTACCTGCAGTAGGGTGCAATGGCAGCAGTAGGAGCTGTGAGGGGGGTCACCTCCCATCAGTCCTCACCCACACTTACCACATGGCATGAGCAGCAGCCTGCTTTGCTCCACTGTGTCCTCGTGGTCTGCTGAGCCCTGCTACTCTGTGGGAGACAGCGAGCAGAGGCAACTTCCCACTGCTGAGGAGAAGTGGGGTTCAGTGGGCAGGGAGGATGAGTCAGAGTAAAGCAGAGCAGGCTGCCACTGGCGCTGCCCATGTGGTAAGTGCAGGGGAGGGGCAATTGGAGGTGAGTCCCCTGCTGCTGCCATCGCTCACTGCCACTACTACTTCCTGCCCCAGGTAATCCTCCCCCATCCTGTGTATATGACATCTGCTGCAGCTGCTGTGGGGCCCCCCAAAACACCGGGCGGTTGCCCTACTTCATCCTATTGCAAGGATGGCTCTGGGCTGGATAGTCCACATTGTTAGTTCTTCACTGAATCCTGGTGGAGAAAGTCAACTTAAGATACACACTTCAGCTATGAGAATGGCACAGCTGCAGTCAACGTACCTTAGGTTGAATTTCTTTGCCATCCCCGCAGTGAGAGGTCAACAGGGGAAACTCGCCCATCAACTTCCCTTACTCCTTGTACCTGTGAGAAGTACCAAGATTGATATCAGACCTGCTAAATTGAACCCCAGAAGATCAACCACTAGCACCCTGACCCGGCAGTAAGTATAGACAAGCTCTAAGATGCAGAATTTCTGCAACCTGTCTAAAACACCGTTTAGGGTGACAAATTGCTATTTATAATCAGATTCTTTTGTAAACTGAGATTGTGTTGGATGCTGATTTTGCTCAGTAATCTGCTTTGTTGTGTTCACTGAGCTTTTGTAATCAATTACAATTCATCGTTTGTAGTTAATAAACGTGGTTTTGTTTTCTAAAAGACAATATAATTTTGAGTTTGGTTTCTAGAGGGTATATGGACAAGAGTGCTGGGCAACCCCCTTGCTGAGTACTCACACAGAGAACTGATTGCAGACTTTGTGTGGTTGCTACACCTGCGTGTGTGTCTAAATTCTGAAAGGGGGCTTGAGAGCCTGTCACAGCTACACAGAGTAAGAGAACCCCCCACTGGTGTGACAAGTGGGTTCTGTGGGAGTCAGCAGATTGGGTAGAACTCTGAAATGGGGTCCAACCCTTCATGCAAGGATTGAGTCTCAGCTTTCCAGTGACTTATTGCGTAATCTTAAACCATTTCACCTTTGTCTTTCTTTCTCTGCTTATTATGGCTATGTCTAGATTGCCGAGACCAGTTGGCAAAAGATATGCAAATTTCACTATGTATTTGCGTATCATTTGCAGATAGTTCTATCAGGAAGGGCTTTTCCGACATTTGGCCCATTCACATGAGATCAAATGTAGGAAAATCCCCCTGTCGATACATCACTTCTTCCTCATGGAATGACAGAGATGTCGACAGAATGCTCGTGATCGGTAGATCTCTTCTGAGAGATCTGCTGTCTGGACACGAACACTGTCAACAAAGACTATGAAGCCTGTCATCTAGACATAGCCTATATATCTGCATTTTCTATTGAGATTGTAAGCTTTTTGGGATGGAGACTCTCCTACTGTGCATGCACCCAGTGCTTAGCACAGTGGAGCCTCAGTCTCACCTAAGGTCTTTAAGTGCTATTGAAATACGACTAATAGTAATAGTAAAATGCTGCTAGCCTTATTCAGACTATAATACTATGAAGCCAATGGCATAGAAACTCTCTTGTGTAGGTAAAGTGAGCAGAATTAGATTTATTATATACACAGGTTGAACTTCCCTAAACCACGACTCTTTGGTCTGGCAGGATCACACATTCCTGGGCCAGAGAGCCCTGGTGGCCTGAAGTCAGGCAGCAGAAGGGCCAGCAGCTCAGAACACAACTGGGCTGGAAGTCAGAGACGCTGCAGCCTGGCAGGGTTAGGAGCTGAGGCTGTGAAAATTGCAACCCAGCAAGGGAATCAGGGCCAGGGCTGTGGCAGCCAAACAGCCAGCTGAGTAGAGGCCAGCAGCAGGGTGGCTGGGTGGGGCCAGAAGTTGCACAGGTGGTGGGCTGAGGGGCCAGTGGCAGGGGAGTTCTCCTGGTCCAGGAAATTCCGTTGTTTAGGACTGGTCAGGTAAGAAGAATGCTGGACCAGGGAGGTCCAGCCTGTTCTATGAGAGCATAATACCCAAATTTTCCCACAGATTGTTAAGCAGAATTCTCCACTGTTTGACTGGGGAAAGTAACTGACATGATATGGACCAATAAACAGTAGCTTAGAAAAAATGCCAACTAAGCAAACTTTGTTTTCCAATACATTTTACATTCTGTTACTGGTAATGAACACTGCTTATATCTAGGTGTCCAGATTTCTCAGCACTGTTTCTATTAAGAAGCTTATTTTAAAGTGTCCCTCATACTAAAGTTATAGATTTTTTTTAATTCAGTAAGAATTTACAGACTAATTCCTTTTAATGTTCGAAAAGTTTGTATCCATTCTACCGCTGCAAGAAGTCCAGAAAATGACGTAATAATAATAAACATTGATTTATTGAAGAAACAGTCCAGTTCCTCTACACAGGTTTACCTTTAAACAGTTTGGTTTCAACCACTCATCTTGGCACACACTTTTAAAAATTTGTAAGTACTTTTTAAAGCAAAGATTAATAAAACTGCAAGAAAACATTGCTTAAAACAAGAAAAAAATATAATTTAATTACATTTTTTCTACCAGATGCCACCTTATGAGTGATAGGCCGTGTGCACCATGATTTTTCCTAAGTTGTAGTTTAGTCTTAAAGTGTACAGAAACCTGGCATGCAAAATGTTATGTTAATTCATACAGAAATTACTCAGAGTGATCACATGGTTTACATCAAGGAATAAGAAGGTCCTGATCAGGTTCTGAATTTATTTCCCACGCTCAGCCATGCTTTGCAGTCCATACTCATATTTTTTGCATTTCAGAATGGTGACTTTAGATTTTTCCAGATTTTAACTAACATTTAGAAAGCCATGTTTCACCATCCTCGTAAAGGGCTCATACCATGCCATCAGTTTCTGAGTGGAACTTCCCATTGATTTGAATGGCAAACTGTGCATAAACTGATGATGTAATTTGGCCCAAGATTTCAGTCTGTGTTATACAGTAAGTGGCTCTGTGTAGCTGTGATGGATTCAAGAACAAGTATGTTATTTCACAGTAGATTATGCAGCTGGCTAGTACCTCAGCACAAATGAGAAGACATGAGAGACTAACTCTTGTTCATGGAACTATAGCTGACTTACTAATGTAGTGCTTAGAATATTGCTTCTCAACTGATAGGCACAGAGATGGATTCAATTCAAGTCATGCAGTAATAGGAAAACATGGGAAAATAAGAGTAAAATCAGGTTTAGCAAATATTCTGGAGCATATCCATGGTCTTAATTTACATCTATATCACACCATCCGACTTCCCTCCCTATTGGCTTTACACATGAAATGTATTTCAAGTCAACGTGAAGTTTGCTAATAGGCCTCTTAATGAAAATGTGCTGAATCAATTACAGTAAAAATCCACTGAAGGAAGAGCAAAATGCTGTACAAATTGAACCTCTCTAGTCGGGCACCCTCAGGAACTGACTGTTGCTGAACCAGAGAATTTACCAAACCATGGGAGGTCAATATTGTCTAGTGTCTTTATCAACACTTCCGTTGCTTACTGGGCTCTTAGAAGACATTTGGGGGTAAATCAGAGCTAAATAACAACACAGAACTTTGGGGGCTTGTCTATAGTAAGTGGAAGATAGACCTGGTCAGGATTGACCTTCTGGAGTTCAGTTTTACACATCTGGTGAAGATGTGGCAAAATCAGTCTCTCTGGAGTTGGCAGTCGACCCCTGTACTCCATGCTATCATGTGGAGTAAGGGAGGTTGATGAAAGAGTATAGAGTCTAGGTCTTCACCAGGGAAATAAATCAGTTCTGATGTGTTGATTCTAGCTATGCAAATGCTGTAGCTAGAATTGTGTATCTAAAATCAACTTATTTGCCTAGGATAGACTTATCCTGAGATCCAGGATGGGTGGCTGTAAACAAACTTATGAGACCACATGAAACTTATCTACATCCATGATAATTGGACATCCAGCTAACTAAAGTAATGTCAGACCATGGATGTTGCTGGACCAGAGAGTGCCAGATTAGAGATAGTTATTGTGTGGATTTTGTATTTAACTAGCTTACTGTATTTCTCCATACTCTCCAAACAGAGGGAGAAATGCTCTTGGCTACAAAATGCTTGAGAGGTCCAAAATTCTCCTCTGTATTGACAAGCTGTAGAGGAAAGTTAGGAAGCCTCCTGCATGTCCTTGAGCCACGCTCTACAATGGTTCACTCTCTGGGAGTTCTGGGAGCAATTTCTGCAGGACAGAGGAGTAACATGACTAGCAGAGTCTCTAATTTCATGGATTGTCCAGTTCTAAACCTTCTAAGGCACAATGGACTTTAGTAGCTAGTGCAATTCCTGGATGGCCAATGGCCACAGGCTAACTGAGTGTCATGGCTTGGGGCTTTCACCTGCAAGATGCTGAACACTCCTGGTGGTTCAGCCAAGCACTTAGGCATGTGCTTAACTTGAATTATACAAGTCATTTCATTGATTTCTCACATTAATACTCAAGTGCCTGATATTATGCATATGCTTAACTGCTTGGCTTGATGGGGTTAAGTGTGCTCAGCACCTTGCAGGGTGAGCCTGGGCTGAGGATAGATTCCATTGTCTGTCTACCCCTGAACTGGTCCCATGTGCAAAAGCCCATTTATTTAGATTTTAGTGGAAGAGATGAGAATTACACCTACAGAGCAAGAGCACAAATTAAAACAAAGGCAATTTCAGCAGAAAGATTCACTCCTAGTTGAAATGCATCTAATGCATTTATTTTTAACAAAGGCTACTTCTGTACATCACAATATGACTGCTTGCTAGAAGCATGGCTAATATACACTCATCTAAAAGCGTTTGTACTTCTGAAAATTGGGATTCTCTAGTCCAGCAACATCTGTGCTCCATGGATGCTTCTGGACCAAAGAGTCCTGCGTCCAGAGCCAGTGGCAGTGAGCCATCATCTGGTGTTCAGCAGCTCAGCTGGAACAGGAGCCATCGGCAGTGGGACCGGCCCGGGCCAGAATTAGAGCTGTCAGTAGGGTGAGGGGTGGCAGGGGATCTCCTCTGGTACAGCAAATTCCCTCATTCAGGACTGGTCAGGTCCCAAGGGTGCCAGACCAGTGAGGTCCAACCTGTAGTATTTAGGTTTTTCCTCCAAATGGGTGTACTCCCACCATTATTCTGTGCATGGAGTCTCCATTGATATAATTAAATCTTAAAAACAAGTCTTGAGGAGACCTGTAGTCCATGTACATGCTTTTTCCAAGAATTCTCTGAAAGTATATCAAAGAGACACACTTTGATATGTAGCGCTAAAGCATTTATTTAAATGGAATGAGGGACAATACATTATTGAGGAGTCAAACTTTTGTGTGCATTTAAAATATATTTTAAAATCTCAGTATTAAACACTTTCTTCCTGTTGAGGACAACTCAGAATCATTAGACCAAAAATCCTTTTAAATAAAAAAAAGGAAATATAATTTTCAAGTCTCAGAGTGAACATTTTCCTATTCAAATTAATAAGTGATTCAATATTGAATCATTTGTTCAGTCTTTAACAGAGTATTTTATTAGATCCACCTTTGTGTATTTGTTCAGGCATTGTTTTTAGTGGGTACCAGAGATCACTTTTTGGAGATTGTTTTAATGCTTCTGGCATTAACAGCAGAACTGAGTTCTTTTTTTCCCTTACTTTTATTACTATAGGGTGCTGGGAATTGGAACTGTGGGTTTTACATGTTTACTATTTTGAAAGCAAAGATGCAATTTTTCTAGAATTCCATTGTCTAGATTTTTAAACAAAAATGTGTCCACTTGAACTACCCTCTGAAATACCCTGGATATGTGTGTTCACATGTGTGAAGCTATAGGGGTGGAAGGAACCAGAAGCCAAATAAACCTTTAAATATATGAATTTGGAAACACTCTGTTATTTAATATGAATTTTTAGAGTCATTACATGTAATTGGTACATGATTCAACTTAGTATTGTCAGTGCTTTTTGTCTGCTGGTACTTGCTGGTATTGAATACCAGCACCTCTGCAGCCCCAGCTGCAGGATTGGCTAGGGGTTGGCGTGGGGTGCCAGCTGAGTATTGGCCCCTACCCCCCACCCCCCCTTTTTTTTTTAATAAAAAGGCACTGAGTATTGTAATTATTAAATGGGCATTTAGATGATAATTTACTGACTTGATTGTGAATATTCTGCCATGGATTTTTGTTGTAGCCTTTACTGAGTAAGATAATAGCGTACCTTTTTTGTGGAAGATCAAATTAATTACTATTCATTAAATAAAACACGGCAATGAAATGCCAAGCAAGCTGTTCAGGAAGAAAGCGCAATCACAGAATCTCTAATGATATCTGACACTGTGACTTTACATACAGCCATTCTTCACATAGCATTAACTTCTCAAATGACATTACACACATTCTGTGATCATTCACTGTTGCCTTCTTCAGTTTACATAAATTTGCTTATTGAGCAGTCACCAACACACATGCTATCTTATGCCTTTCACTACAAAAATTTCAAATGCTGAGCATAATCAGACCTTTTAGCATTAATATCTGCATCTAAACTTCCTTTTTATAGTCCCATTTTGGGCTCATTGTGTGCAGAGCAGAAGGATTCTGTACTAATTAACAAGAGTGGGAATTAACTTCTTAACATACAACCAATTTTGGCCAGAACAGTCCCCTTTTTCAACCCTGTCACGTTACATCCTGTTTGCTCTTGCCAACTTGAACAGTTGGTTGCGGCAAGCAGAACAAATTCCCACGTGAGTCAAAGTGGGGTTTGAAGGAGGGTGAGTAGTGGGGCATGGGTGTGCAGCTTAGGGCAGCCGCATGGAAGGGAACTAAACCTCGTGTAGTATCCCATTTTCCCATTGGGAAATATGGTCCCACTGCTTAACAAAAATGAATCTATTTGGTAAACCTCTCAGTATTTTTTATACAAGTTTCTTATACTTGACAAAATTCTGTTGTCATTCAAATAGCAACATTTCCATTTAAATGAATAGGAATTTTCTTGGATTATAGGCAACAGAATTTGATCTACAGGTGCTGTGGCAAGTTTAGGAGCAGACTCTGATTGCATTTATCCCACATATATTTAAGTATCTCCGTTGACTTCAATATTCAGTGTATGCTAGTGTGAATGAGATCATGGTCCTTCTCTAGTAAAAAGAGTAAAAGATGGGGTTGTCCATTGCCAGTATCTAGTTTGGCTTAACTTTTCACAATGCCAGGTGTCAGGCACCTCTTCTTGAATAACCAAGGATCAGCCTTTCCTCCTTTACAGCACTTCTTCTAGCAAGTCTTTCAATAATACCTGCCTCTTCACTCCTCTGTCAGAATAAAGAAGCTATATGTTGGAAAACAGTTCAATACTTGACATTCAGCTTAGCTGTCATGGGTGTGAATCCCTTCCCATTCATGGTGATGTAAATCAAGAGGGTCTATGGTGATGTCAGTGGAATCACACTGGTGTAAAACTGGCATAAGAGGGAAGAGATTCAAGCCACATATTTTGTCTGTGCTCTTTGCGTTTGTTTACATTGTATGTTCTTTGGTGTGGGGATCTCATCTTCTTCTGAATTTGATAAAGCTATGTGAACATTTACTACTGTTAGTAATACTAATAAGTATTATATTATCACCAATAATACAAAATCCATATGGTGTGATATTTATGTGCACTACCAAAGTGAACACACTGCTTTTCCGGTCTTTCAAACTCTATGTAGAAACTAGGTCACATGATTGCTCTTGGATCTACTACCTGATAAAGGAGGATTCATATATTTCTTCTAAAACTGCAAAGTTTGTGCAGCTTCAGTTTTAGTTTATATTGTTTATGTTATTAAATAATTTAGTCTGTATACCTGGCCATCAAGGATACAGATTTTTATAAGTAAATATCCCATATACAGATTGACAAAATATTTCCATTGATCAACTGAAATTTACGTGAGGCAAAGAAAAAAATGATGCTTGGGAATTAGAGTTTGGTGTAGCGATACTTATTTTATATACGTTGACAGTTTGTGTTTCAAAAGCTTTTACTTTTTGAATCTTAATGTGTATTGTTGTTAAGCAATTAGTGTCTGATCCCCCTAATTTTCTGCAGCTTTGAAAATTTAAATTGACATCAATAAATGCTTAAACACACATATTTTGTGCAACTGTGGAAATTTAAATCTACACAATTTTTAAAATGATTAAATATTGTTATCCATTGAAATCATTAAAAATAATCAACTTCTGTTATGTCCTAAATATTCAGTAAAATTTGCGGCAGTGCCCTCTAACTTCATTATTCCTATGTATATAAAGTGCTACAAATTTCTATAAAATTTTATTATTTTGGATCAATATCTCTTCATTTACACAGCTGAAATAGTGGAAGGTTTCAGAGTCGTAGAGGGGAGAAGAATTTGGCCCTTTTTAAAAAGAAACTCATAAACGGCATTAATTTAATTTACAAAATCAGATTATTTTCTTTTTAGAAACACTATAAAGTGAACATGAAGATTTGTGAAGCTGCCAGATTGATTGTCAGCACCACAGGTTGAAGATCTATTTCTTTAGATACAATTTTTTAAAAAGTAGCCAATAATTTGGAGAACCTCAATTTTAGGTTGCCCAATTTGGGAAACTTTGTGTCAGTTTTCAGAGCTGCTGAGCACTCACAACTCCAACTAAAGTCAGTGCTCTCAATCTTTCCAGACTACTGTACACTTTCAGGAATCTGATTTTGCTGTGGGGAAGCAGAGTGAGTGTGTCTATTGAGTGCTCTTGGCTTCCCTGTGGCTCCTGTCATGGCAGGGAATGGGTGGGGGACAACCTGGCTGCAGACCTGTGCCAGGCTCCTCTGGTAGTCCCTGAGGCTGTGTCCCTCAGGGTTGGATTGCCATGGGAGGGTAAGGGTAGGGTAGTGGCGGAAAGGTGCAGGATATGGGGTACAGGTCCAGACATGCCCCTCTGGCCTGTTGGTACTCCCAACTCGGATTGTACAATTGCTCTGGCTGGTGGTGGCCTTCAGGCTGGGAGTTTAAGACGCTTGCACTAGAATCAGTGCCTCACTTTTGTTGACCTTAAAGACTACAGGGACCTTGTTCTTGTAGAAAACCCCTTAGAAGGGTGAGAGTATTCAGTTTTCCAGCTCATTCAGTCTTTGCTGCCTCTGTTGAGGTAGTAGTTTATAACATTGTGGTGATGATTTTTTTGTGTTTTGCACTCCACTAAACTAGGGAATACTCCATTGTCACACATGTGCTTGATCTAAACTAGATGGCTCTCAGAGAGTAACATATAGGTTAGATTTGAAAATGACCAAATAGTGAAAGGCTGTGTATGCCCTTCCCATTCACTCTTATACATTTTATTTTCATGTTTAGTGCATGTATACTTCTAATGTAGGCACGTGTATTTGCAGGGGTGATTTATTTTTCTTTAAAGTGTAGTTTGTCCTCGCTTTAATGTCTTTTTTTCTTTCTCTGAATTTAGTACCTTTAAAAAGAACCATAAGAAACACTGAATTGAAATTATAGCTTCTGTAAATGTGATATTTAAGCCCCCTGCATTATTCTAGTTAGGACTCCATGGCTGTCCCTGATCAAGTTTAAAGTAGTGGGTTAGAACTGCTGAAAATAAAGTCCAAATCATGGAGCTCACCAAAGACTGACATGTGCAGGAAATCATCATATACATTCTAAACCTCTAACCATTGGGTCAGGATATTGTCAATAAAATCATGTAGAAGAGAAATATACTAAAAAATGTTTTAAGTGTTGTTATTAAATATTCATTTTTATAGTCGCCCTATAACATTTCCTGCTTTAGCTAATATTTATCAGGGTACAATACATAGTTTAACTGTTTATACTAACCAGTATATTTTGTAACTATTATAACTTGCTTCTTTGCATGTTTCAGATGCATTTTCCCTCTTTTAATAGTAGGAGCGCTAGCTATAAATTACAGCAGGCCACATTTCCTCCTGAGTCAGTTATGCAAATGAGTCATGATATGAGCTTTTTTGTCTGGCCATGTAAAAAACTCAGGTGGAAAAAGAGACTTGAATTTGAAAACTATACAGTTACAAGATCACTACTCTGTATTTAAAATCAAGGAGTCAGTAAAGCTAAAAAGGAACAAATATGAAGTATATATGGAAATATACAGAAGTTTCAGCTGTGATTTCTATAGTATGTGCTTCATACAATATAGGAAGTTTAGTTTAATAAGTTAATGTCCTAGGCACATGCCTTATATTTTACTGTATGATTCAAAACCCCAGGGGGACACAAGACATGGTGTATACACACACACACACAAATATAAATACGTACTGTATATAGTTGTACCTCCATGAAATGCTATGCTTATCTAGTCTTTGCTAGTATGATCATATATAAAACTTATATTCCAACTTTTCTTTTTTTCTTATGCAAATTATTTTAGGATTACATTCAAAGTCATTCTTTATTATCTATCACAGTGTCAGTCCTTTCATTGGCAGTATCTAATTATACACCACAAATCCTTTACTTGGATTGTTACAGGAGCTTTAAAGGAAGCACTAAAAAGTGGTATTGATTTGTAAGTGCTAAAAGTTAGGTCTTTTCACTCTGAGATTCTCAGAAAAAGACATGGTACTGAACTTTTTGTGCAACACTATACCATAGTCATCCTGGTGCAAAATACAATGCAAACATCTTGTACAATATGTAACTTGCAGCAGTTCCAGCAGCATAACACTTACTAAAAACAAGTTGCTTGTAAACCTTGAGTTTCTTGACTTGTACCTTCTTTTTTATAGTTCTAGTATTTCTGCAGGCATCATTGGAACTGTAGATTTTTAAAGTTCTTCACTTTCTACAATGCTCTGGGTTGGGGATGAAAACAACTTTGGACTTTCAACAGCTGGAAAGGCAGAAAAAATGTCGAGTTCTTGACCAGTGAGGCTTGCATACCGGCTGCCACTAGGTCGAAATTTTATTGGTAGTGGAATCTGTTGGTGCCATTGTGCTGAAAAAACAAAGAGAAAACATACATCCAGTGAAGTCAACATTTATTTTAATTTATATATAAAATTTCAAGGGAAATTTGCACACCCATTTAAAAAATGCTGCTTTCATGTTTTTAGATGGGAGCCCACCTCAATACGTCTTAAAAAAAACCAAAAATATTACCAATATAGGGTCTGTTCCTTCATATACTCTCAGCTACAGTGCTTTACAATGATGCAAAGTCCTGTTGGAGCCAATGGGTGAAATCCTGGCTCTACTGAATTCAGTAACAAGATTTCCATTGACTACAATGGGACCAAGATTTCACCTACTAAGCCTACTCCCAGTTTTAAGCTCTACAGTCAATAGCTGAAGATTGCGGATCAGTGAAATAGAGATCAGCAAATCCAGAAAACTCCCTCAAACTGTGATTTCTCTTTCCCTCAGATTGTCTAGCTAGAAGCCCGAAGCCTTGGCATCTCACCTTTTCATGTGGCTAGCGCGCGAGCGCTGGCTCACTCTGCTGGGGTGGTGGGGAACCCGAACCACTGAGTTAAATGTGAGTGAGGGTTGTGTGTTTTTGTTTGTTTGTCTTTGGTTGTTACACACCTATGCTTTTGGTGACTGTGATTATGAATAAACTATCAATTTATCATCAGACCCTTAAGCAAAATAAAAGAAAATATATTGTTTTATGTAATTATAAATCCAGTTGCTAAGAATAGTTAGATTCAGTGGTATTAACATACAAATACATCTGTACTTGCACATTTAAAAGTAACATTGAACCTTTTTTGAAGTTAATAATACAAATTGAACCACTGTCATCCAACACCCTTGGGACCTGACTGTTGCTGCACAAGAGAATTTGCCAGACCACAGAACGTTAATATCGAATACCATATTACCAACACTTCCACTGCTTACTGGGCTCTTAGAATACATTTAAGGGTAAATTACAGCTAAATAACAACACAGAACACTAGAGCCAGGACTGGTAAACAGCCTACAGAGCAGCCTACAGAGCAGGCTGTAAACAAACTTTATGGTACTACAGGAAACTTGGCCACTCCCATAAGTGTATGTCTGGCTAACTAAAATAATGCCGGATTACAGTTGTTGCAGGATAAGAGAATATTTAACTGATCTACAACAACACAGTTCTCAAGCCACTTTACACTTTCAATATCTAAATGAGATTCTACTTTTGTGTACAAAACATCGACTTTTGCACATGAATATGACAGATTTCTACCCACATTTGTTTTTTCATTTTTTTGCTAGTTGGATACACAAATTCAGGGGTTGGTTTGCAGATTTGATAAACATTTTGAAAAAAAAAAGTCCTTTAAAAATGGATCCATCTTTTTACATTTTGGCAGCTAGTCAGTTCCATATCTGACAGATTTAATGTCTTAAGCCTTCATAATCACACGCTTCGTATTCAAACATCATTATTTAGGGCATAGCAGAAAATTGGCAGAGGTTATCAATTCTGGTAGATTTGAAAAATAAAGGAGCTAATTACTGGAGAGATGTTTGATCCACTATAGAAGAGGTTTTGTAAATAAAAGAATAGTAGAATCAATAAAAAGGTTTACAGGAATAGGGGCAGAGTTATAGAACAGGGATGCTTTCTGAGATAAGTAGGAACACAGTACGTACTTAGGCTATAGTATTGTAGTAGCTGGCTGAGCAGTACTGTGTGTGAGTTTTATTGCACAAGAGTAGAGTACTTTATCCCTTTTCTGCACTGAACTTTAAGTCTAGCCTTCTTTAAGGTTCAGACTGATTTAGATAAACTGCCTTTTCTTTCTACCAATCTCCAACAGGTTCCCTCTCTTCTGTAGACTATACATATTTTCTTTAAAAACTGGGACTTACTGAATCAGAAACATTGGAGCTGAAAAAGAACTATTAACTACTAGATCCATCTGCAGGACTGTTCCCATCTCTATTCATTCTAGCTTAGTTCTAAATGGCACTCAATCTATACTCAATTTAAATTTTATTACATTATTTCTCTTACTGGACTACCTAACCAGTTCCTTTCTGTTCTAGTGGTTTACACTTTTTAGGGCTATGTCTACACTACAGCGTTCTTTCTAAAGGCAATCTTCTGGAAGGTATCTTCCAGAATATAGCCTTTCAAAAGAGTGCATCTACACACAAAGAGTGGACCAAGACTTCAATCCTCTCTTTCAAAAGAGAGCGTGCACACAGCTCCAGGTGCTCTTTTGAAAGAACAGAGCAGGAAATGCCACAGACAGGGTTGCATGGCTGACAAGCACTTCTGGGGGCCACAGCCATCCACTCTCTTAAAGAGCTCCTCCCCAGCACCCTTGCCCTGCACACTCTGAGGCTGCCAGTCGTGCACAGGGTTTGCTGTGCTGTGGACAGGAGTGGAGCCATTGCAGAGACCCCCATGGATCACCATCAGCCCCCCGACAGGAAAATTCTCAAGATTGTGGTCCGCCTGCTGGCCACAGTACTCCTTGCTGTCCTCCAGAGCCTCTGGGGGGACCAGCCACCTGGCCACCTTCCTGCAGGCCACCCCCATGGGGCAACATCTGTTCTCCCTCCCCTGGGCAATCTGATGCCGGTGGAGCTATCCCACCAGCACCGTGTGGAGGGACTGGCTCATCAGGGTGTACTGGGATGAAAACCGCTGACTCCAGAACTTCCGCATGACCAAGTGGATGTTTCTGGAACTGTGCTACTGGTTGGCCCCAGCCGTCCAGCACCACGACACCTGCATGTGGCCTGTGCCTCCCGCAAAGAAGTGATTCACCATCATGATATGGAAGCTGGCCACCCCAGATAGCCACCGACCAGTTGGGCAACAGTTCATGGTAGGCAAGGCTACTGTTGGGGCCATCCTCATGGAGGTAAGGCATGCTTGGGTCACACACTCAATATGGGGGAGGAGGGAACTCCTGGGCAAGGGAGTGGGGGAGAGAGGCCCTGGAGGGGATGGGCATGGGGGCAGAGGATGGGGCAGGGGGGAATGGAGCACCCTGCCACACACTCATGAGTGTGTATGCCCTCCATCCTATGCAGGTCATCAGAGTGATTAACACCATCCTCCTGCAGAGGGTCGTGCACATCAGGAACCTTGATGCCACCATCATGGGGTACTCCGAGCTGGGGTTCCCCAACCATTTCAGCACACTGGACAGGACCCACATTGCCATCTGGGCCCTGGACCACAGCACAGGGCATTTTATCAACTGGAAGGGGTACCACTCTGTGGTACTCCAGATCCTCATTGATGCCAAAGGATGCTTCATGGATGTGTGTGTAGGCTGGTCAGGTTGAGCTGATGATGCCTGGGTCTTCTGGAACTGTTGTCTTGGGCACAGGATGGAAGAGGGAACCTACATTCCCTCCCCTCCTTCCCTCGGGAGCTCCGGGTCAGGGACATGACTATGCCCCCCGTATGGTGGCTGATGTCACATACCCCTGCATCCACAGCTCATGCACCCCTATACTGCCCACATGGATCCCAGCCAGGAGTTTTTTAATGCCTTCCTGAACCAGGCCCACAACCCTGTTGAGTGGGCATTCAGGCACCTGAAGGGACGCTTTAGGTGCCTCCTGATGTAACTGGACGTCAGCCTCCACAATGTGCCCATTGTTGTTGGGGTATGCTGTGCTCTCAACAATATTGTGGAGAGAAAGCATGAGCTCTTCATGCAGTGGTGGCTGCAGAGTCCAGGCCTGGCCCTGAGCAGCCTGCAAATGCCCTGTATTGCCCAGTGCACTGGGATGGGTTGCAGGTCAGTGAGGCCTTTGCTCAGATGCAAAAATGACCCACTCCCAGGCTCCCTCCACCATGGCCCCCCCACCCACCCACCCCTCAGTGTTCCCCCACCAATTACATGGGGGTGGTGAAAAATAAACCATTAAACTAAACACTAGAGATGTTTTACAGTGGTAAAATATACATGGAACTCTATACAGGGTGGAACTGCGAGGGGGACTATGTACATTGTAGGGTCCTGGGTTGGAGGGTGGGGGGCCCTAAACTTAGAGAGGAGTCCTGTGTTGGGGGTGGTGGACCTCACTCATCTGTGGGGGTGGGGGGCTGTAAACCATGCCAGCTGTGGGAGCCCGTACCATCCAGGGTTCCTGTGGGGGCTGGTACAGGGCCAGGACTATGGGGCGTGGAAGGGGTGAAGTGGCCTCTGTGGGGCTGCAGAGGTCAGCTGGCTCAGTGTGGGTCACACTGGCCACGATTCAGTAGCCGAATTCCAGCTGGGTGGCTGGGGTGGGGGAGGTTGGGTTGGAGTAGAGCAGCGAGGGCAGGGGCTGTGAGAGGAGCTGCGGAAGAGGCTGGCAATGGAGTGCAAGACTGGGGCAGGTAGGCAGTCATGGCCCAGGTGAGGGCACGAAGGGTAACCACCACCTCACCCCACGCCTGCTGCTCCATTGCCAGCCACTCCTGCAGGATGGTGTTTTGCTCCTGCCAGGTGGCTCTGTGGGTGGCAGCAGCCTCCTCCTTGCGGTGGCAGTGGTGTTGCCCCTGCTGTGGACCCACCCGGGCACCCTTGGAGGCTATCCCTGGCCTTGGACAGGGCTTGTCTAGCTCTTGGATGGTGGAGCTGTGGAAACAGAAGTGGAGAGAGAGAGACAACCCATGAGTCCTGTGGCCCAGCCAGGAGGGCTGTGCCCTTCACCCCATATGACAAGCCCCCTCCCCTGTCTGATGGCCCAGGGCTCTGGGAGATTCTGGGCACTGAGGGGTCCCTGCATGGGTTGGACACATACTGGGTGCAGTCCACCCCCCCCCCCCCCGACTCCCTCCCCGGGGATGCAGCTCATGTGCTGTCCACAGGAATGAGTGCTGAGCACTGCACGTGGCCCTCTCTGTGGCCCAGTGGATGCGGCCATCCGGGGTATGTCCAGATTGGGGCCAGCAGTTGTGTGGTTGGCCCGCTGCCGGCTGTGGTGCAAGCAGGTGCCCCCAAAACTCCCAGTACCTACCTGAGGGTCTCTTGAGGAATTCCATGGATGCCCAGGTGGAGGATGCCTGGCTCAAGGACCCAGATGGGATGGTGATGATGAGTGTCCCATCACTGGAATTGTCATCACTGATGGGCTCCAGCTCCTGCTTCAGCTCATGGGGGTGGCCAACTTGATGGTCCTCCTGCTCTGGCTCAGGCTCTGACTCAGGCCCCGTGGTGTCAAGCATCGCTACTGGGGAACTGTCTCCTTTGCCCTGAAGATCTGCCTCCTTCACCTACGAGGGCCAGCTCCTCGTCGTGGGGGCAGCTGGCTGTATCCCTGGCCTTGCAGTATGCCTGCCTGAGTTCCTTTACTTTGGACCTTATGTGATCTGGGGTGCAGGGCCAGGGGAGTGAGGCCAGCAGAGATGAAGCTGAATGCCGCAGCATTCTGGTGCCTGCCAGTAGTCTGCAGCAGGACCTCCTTGTCCCCCAATAAGCCAAGGAGTTACCACAGCTCTGACTCCTATCAAGATGAGGCCCTTTTTTCGGTGCCTGTCTGGGCTCCTGCGAGCCCATCAGCGGCTCAGTCGTGGGCCCCTGGAGGGCGCAGGGCTGCTGGCCATGGGGTGTTCAGGTGTCTCGGGTGGCTGTTGAGATGGCTGGATGGCATGCTGTTACAGGCTCCCATCTGTGTTGCTGCTAGCACGTTCTCAGCTTCCTGCCACAGGGTTTCTGGGTCCCTGGGACTTTAAACGCAGCATAGAGCTCTGGTAGGGCTGGCCAGGGCATCTCCATATGCTAGCTGGCCAGCACCATGGAGTACTGCTCTTTTGAAAGAGTGGGCTGCAGAGCGTCTATACGCTTTCTTTTGAAAGTGTCTTTTGAAAGAAGGTGCTCTTCCTGAAACGGGAGTGGAAGAGCGCTTTTGAAAGGGGCACCAGGTTCTTTCAAAATTACTTTTGAAGGAATGCCTTTTGTGTGTAGATACTGCTGGATATTTTGGAAGGGTCCCTTCTTTTGAAAAAACTTGCTAGTGTAGACATGGCCTAAGTGTGAGCTATTTGTATCTCCTTCAGACTTTGGGAAGGATTCGATATATAAGCTTTTTTAAGTATGTCACTCTCTCTGGCTCCCTGTGTCTATCATCAAGCATTAATAAAGTATAAAATGCAATTCTCCATAAAGCCACTTTGTGGCAGAAACTGACAAGGATCTGGACTGACTCTATGACTCTGGCAGCTTGCCTATTTTCTTTTTTCAAGGCAATCTAGTAATCTCTTTCAAAGTGTAGATTGAAAAAACTGAAAATTCTCAGTTTGTGCTGCAGAGATCTAGGAAGCATGTATGAGCTATCTATCTTATTACACACCTTAGACATTCTGGCATTTTTAACACATTGCCAGATACGCATAATGGCAGATACACATATTATACTAGGCGTTCACTTTTGTCTAGGGGTTCATAGCTCCTAAATATCATACATCTTGAACCTCTCTAGTCCAGCACCATCGGGACCTGACTGGTGCTGAATGATAAAATTTGCTGTACCATGGGATGTCAATATGGTCTAGCACATTACCAACACTTCCACTGCTTACTGGTCTCTTATATAACATTTAGGGGTAAATTAGAGCTAAATAAGAGCTCAAAACACTGAGAGTCAAGATGGGTGGATGTAAGCAAACTTTCTAGGACCATGGGAAACTTGGTCACATCCACGATAAGGGGACATCTAGCTAACTGAAATCATGCTGGGCCATGAATGTTGCCAGACCAAAGAGGTTCAACCTGTCGTTTCAGAAAGTGTTCTACACCAGATGAAGTGTGAATGTTGCTCTATATACTATTGTGGAAGCATACGTAACTCCACAGTACTGAGACCACCGACAAGGGAGAGTGAAGTATCTGCTCTGGAGCTTTGGTTGAGAGCCATCTAGCTTTCAGTGTATGCAGTAGAGCACCTGGCTTTAGCCCATAAGGTTACAGGTTCATTTCCTCCTCACAACCTGGGTTCATTGGCATTGCAAGTGGGGTCTTGTCTGGAATGAACTACTGGAAGGTTTCAGAAGCTCAGAATGCACTCCTCGACAGGGGAAATTATGTAACCCCAGAGTCACTGGCAAAGGAGAGTGAAGTCTGTACTCTACAGCTTTGGCTGAGAGCTAGCTGGCCAAGGAACTAAAGCTCTCAGGGTGTCTTGCATTCTCCCATCAGGCCCTGCAGGCTACATCTGCACAGAGTATTTAGCCCCAAAGGTTGTAAGTTCATTCGCTCCTGCCAACAACTCAAAGTTGTTGATAAATCCAGTTAGATGCTCAGCCACCTAATTATAGAAAAGACTAATAGTGACCAGAACAAAATCCTGAAAGACCAGAATTTGCACCTAATCTTACATTCAAGATTTTCTTTTCTAATTAGACAAATTGATGAATTTATAACATAAAGACATGCAGGAAAAGCACAGAATACTGGACTAATAACAGGCCCATATAAGTGGGTGTGAGAAGGGTGCAAACATACCCCTCAATGTCCAGTTTCTCTTCCTTCCTCCATGCTGCATACGGGCTGGTTACCAGTCCCATATTCTGTGCAGGGGTAGCTGCAGAGCATGAGGGGGGAACCCAAGGCACCATGGGAGCTTTAGTTTGTTTGCCAGCTTCCTGCCTAGAAAGCTGACCTGGAAGCAGGGAAGGGACTTCATTTCCCAACATGTGCTTGGCCGCTAGCAACAGAAGAGGGAGGGGCCAAATTTTTGGAATATTGTTTTTCATTTAAAATATTGCAGCACGGTCCCAGAAGGTAATTTCTATAAAACCTTTATTACGATATAAAGTTTTAGTATGTTATAAGAAAATAATTTTCCCAATCACTGTTTCTACTCATATTTTTCATTAGCTTTTCTTATGCATGACTGTTTTGAACGCCTTTAAAAATTGTGGCCTATATTTACAAAATAAAAGCACTTCCCCTAGAAATTCCTGTGTATAGGCTGGAGTAAAGACTAAAGAAACCTTTTAGCACTAAAACAAAAAAGCAGTCAAGTAGCACTTTAAAGGCTAACAAAATAATTTATTAGGGGAGCTTTTGTGGGAGTTTTTGTTCCTGCTTCTGTCCCGTGAAAGCTCACCTAATAAATTATTTTGTTAGTCTTTAATGTGCTACTTGACTGCTTTTTTGTTTTGATAGTATATAGACTAGCACGGCTTTCTCTCTGTTACTTTTAGCATTAAGTCACTGGCTTCAACATAGGACAGATCGATTTGATTGTTTAAGTTGTTCAGCACAGTGCCACCACCCAGAGAAGCTTCCCGCCCAGCATGTTGCTCCTGTCCCAGTCGGCTTGCAGCTAGGCATGTACAAGCCACCCAGAACGGCACTCTGCGCAGCAAGGTGCCCTGTCCAGAGGGCTCTGTGTGGTGCCCTACCCAGAGCAGCTCGTGGCACAGCCATGTGCGAGCTGCCCAGAGTGGATCCCTGTGTGGTGCCTGCCCAGAGCATACTGGAATATCTGGCAAGCTCCAGGTCCTGAGGTGGCCAGATATGGAAGAGTTTACTGTACATTACAAATAAATTACTTGAAAAATAAAACATGGCTTATTAGGGTACAAGCTGTGGTTTAGATTGAGTCTCTCCATTTATTCTGGTGCAAGAGTTGTTGCACAATTTTCCTTCCTCAGGAGGAATTGTTTAATGTTATTTATTTGTATTATGGGCCCCAAGAGAAAACGTTGAAACCATTGTAACTAGGCACTGTACAAAAATATACCAAGACAAGTCTCTTCTCCAAACTACATTAAGTACCAAAACACAGTAAGACCCAAACCACATGCATTTTAATTTATTTAACTTAATAGTCAATAATTGGACACCTACCATATATATCAAGTCTAGCAGTGCATGAAACAATACCAGCTTCATTTTTTGCAGATAGAGTGTACCAACCAGCATCTGCTTTCTTGGCGGGTTGAATCAAAAGGCAGACGTATCCTGTTGTGTCTTGATGCATACTGGAAAAAGAAGTGTACAAGTAGTATATTTCAAATGTGCACCATCTGTTTGGGTTCTAACATCACTTAGGTTATATACTAAATCATAAATGTCCAGCTTTACTGTGAGGGCTTCTGTAAAAGCAAAAACTTGATGCTCAACACTTCTGCTTCTTGCATGATCCTGGAATTTGATCTGTTTACTTTAGTGATTCAAATATGTGTTTACTCCTCTCAGCCCTGTGGAGTCATCCCAACTAAGAAAAAGAGTGAGCTGGATTCTGTTGCTTCCTATGCATCAGCAAGAGAATTGTTAGTAAGTTCCAATCAGTTATGCCTGTGCAGACCCATTTAAAAATTGTAAAAGTTTCTTTTTCCAGTGCAGAAACTGGAGGTGCAATATATGGTCCTGCCAAGAGGGCAGGGGACTGGACTCAATGACGTCCTGAGGTCCCTTCCAGTTCTATGATGTGCGTATCTCTATATGAAATGGCAGCAAAATTGGAAAATGCAGTTTTATCAAAACTGAAATGTTCCAGGTGAATTACTGATTTCAACAAAATTCCAGTGGAAACCTGCCTGGTTATCTGCCAGCTGTCCCACCTTTCCAGATCCTCATCAGTTCACAAGGTGAGATATCGTGGCATGGGATGAGCTTGGTCTCCAAGCTGCTCTACATTGTCACCCTGGGGGTTTCCCTCCTCCCCCTGCTATCCTCTGCTATTATGAGCCTGAGTTTCCCTTCCTCCAGCAACAGCAGCAGAGATAGGCACCGATGATACTAGTATATTCCAAAATGGGAATATTCTGTTTCTCAGAAAAGTTTGAGGTTTGCAGTTTTTTTCTGATTCAGAATGAAACAAAATCTTAAACATTCTGAATTTCCCTAGTGACAGAAATTCCATTCTCTGGTCAGCTCCCTTATAAACAGTATTATTCCTAAAGGGTAACATTAATCATTGTCCAAGTATGCCACTTAATTTATCCAAATGGATTATGCTGACATACCAGGGACTGGGCAGCTGTTTAGCATTAATATGCATACCCTCTTCCTGTTGCAGAAAGGGTCTTCTGGCTTCATGCAGGCCAGCACAGAAGATAAGCTTGCTGGCAATAGAGGGATGAGCCAGGGAGAAGGACCAACACTGTATGTGCATGTGGGTTCATGCATTTTGACACTGAAGGTGTCACTGAAAAATTGGAGTTGGATTTATGACAAGCTGAAGTAGCAGCCGGCTCCTAGAACAGTACCACATTTTGGCCTTGGGCTGTGTTGGGGCACACCACAGCCTTGCTCCACAACACAGACTGGATGAATATTCAGATTTCCTATGGCTGTTATGAATATCACCCAAAGTGATTGCAAGTGAGGCAAGCCAGGGTAGCGCTCCATTCTGTTAACTATTTAGCACAGGCTGGGCAATAATTTTTGATGTGGGGTCCACACCAAGAGTTTGGAAAGTGGTCAAGGGCTGCACTTTTCTATGATATTAATAGAGGAGGGGCGGCGTCTGGGATGGATGCTGGGTTCAGAAGGGTTCTTGGGGTAAGGGATTGGGTTGCAGGAGATCACGTGGAGTGTAGGAGGTATTTTGGGTGAATAAGGTGGCTGTGATCTGAGGCAGGGGTTTGGGATGCCCGAGGGAGCGCAGGAGTTTGGGTTATGACCTAAGGCAGGTGTGGGTTGTGACCCAGGGCAGGTGACTGGGGTGCAGGGCTTTGGGTTGTGACCTGGGGGTGGATGTTGTGACCTGCAGCAGGACATTAAGGTGCAGGGTATGGGAGGAGTTATGGGTGCAGGAGGAGGGGCGGAGAGTTAGAGTTATATATAGTAGGGGAGCAGGAGTGGTGGCAGGGGAAGAGAGTTAGCGGAAAGGGAAGGGCTTGGGTGCCAGAAGCAGGTGCTGGCCAGGGCCATGTCTACATGTGCCCCAAACTTCGAAATGGCCACGCAAATGGCCGTTTCGAAGTTTACTAATGAAGCGCTGAAATGCATATTCAGCGCTTCATTAGCATGCGGGCGGCAGCGGCGCTTCGAAATTGATGCGCCTTGCAGCCGCGCGGCGCGTCCAGACGGGGCTCCTTTTCGAAAGGACCCCGCCTACTTCGAAGTCCCCTTATCCCCCATAAGGGGACTTCGAAGTAGGCGGGGTCCTTTTGAAAAGGAGCCCCGTCTCGATGCGCCGCGCGGCGGCAAGGTGTGTCAATTTCGAAGCGCCGCTGCCGCCCGCATGCTAATGAAGCGCTGAATATGCATTTCAGCGCTTCATTAGTAAACTTCGAAACGGCCATTTGCGTGGCCATTTCAAAGTTTGGGGCACGTGTAGACGTAGCCCAGGAGACTTATCTGGGTGGCTCCCAGCCAGCTACCCTGAGACAGGTTCTCTGTCTGCTGCAGCCCCAGACCATTCAAAACTGCTGCCTGCTCCATGTGACTTTATTCCAGACACCAGAGGGGAAAGGGAAGGCTTCTTGGGTTGCTCTTGCCCTTCCCAACAAAATCTCTGAGCTCCTAATGACTCGAAGTTGTAAACCTGATATATTTTGCAAGGGGGTAGGAGCAGTGCATGAAGCCTTCCCCTGCATATTGGCATCCAGAACAGAGAGCTACCAGGATCAGGAAACTGCTTAAAGCACCAGCTAGCTGCTGTGTGCCTGAGGCGGCCAGTGGGCTGAATCTGGCCCATGGGCTGTACGTTGCCCATCCCGACTTAGCAGAATAGCCAGAAGGAAGCCAATGACTCCGTGTTTAACTAGTAGTTGAGTCTAATTCAACCATTACATTGATCAACAGATTTATATAGGAATAGGAATCCTGGCAAAGAAATAATAAAATATAATTAATTTCTAAGCTAAACAAAGCCAAGGAAATATTTTATAGCTGATTTTATTTTTTCAGCTGGAAATCAGTGATGTGTTTGAGCCACAAAGCTGAATTCCAAACACTCTAGAGTTTTAGAAGTATGGATTGCAATCTGTACCAGGTCTTGGGCTCAAATTTTGCGGCCAGTTCCTATCTTTCATATGCAAAACTAGAACTTTGGATCTGAACGTCAGGGCACTAAAAATAGTCAACTTAATATTCAGGTATTGGGCCCATTAGTACTAAAAAGTTAATGCTGGAAAAACTGATCTTGTTTGACAGAAAATTAGCTGCAATTGCTCACAAAAACACAAAACGTCAAATGCAGCATTGTTACAAACACAAGCCTATTGACTGATGCTGAGATAATTGACAGTGGATTTAGTGTCTGACACAGCCACTATTATGCTCACTTTAAAATCAGATACTTACTGCAGACCTGCTTGTCACTGTATGAATACTGAATACTATTTTAAAATCTACAAATCTTGGGGAAATGAATGATTTTAGAATTTTTTGACAAAAAATGTGCAGTTTTGGGAAGCAGAGTTTTCATTTGAAGGAACTGGAAAATAATTATTCTGTCCTTCAGCACGGACGAGATCTTTGTTAGGAATCTTAATAATATTAAAGATACTAACTATTTGGAAGAAATGCAAAATGGGAGCAATGTCATATAGAAGGGTGGAGTGATTTCCCCATAAGGAAAGATTTTAAAGTTAATTTTTCTTAGCAGTAACTAAGAGGGGACAGAATTGGCTGTGACTATGTGGAAGGTGTTAAATGCCAAAGGTCAAACTCTGGAGCAGCATTACTAGGCCACAAAGATGGAAGCTTAAGAATGCTGAAGGCTAGTTGTTTGTCCCTGTATTAAGGAAGGAATATTCCTATACAGAGCATGATAAAACTGCAAGAAAGGTTCAAGTGTAGATAGATGCCACTTTGGGGTCAAGGCATTTGTGCTCTCAAACATGGAGACCATGCTTACTGATTGCAAGATCCTCCTCTGCTAATCCCTTCTATGGCAGGACCTACAGTAGCCTCTCTGAGTTCTGGGAGAGATCAAATCTGTGTGGCCAATTTCTGCTTCTTTGCCTCTCGTATTTAGTTGCAGATTCTGGTGTTCTCTGTGTACTAGCCAGCCATCATTTGGGGAAAATAAATTGAAAAGATTTAGAGTGAAAGGGACTGAGTGTGTATATAACTTCAAGGAGTGGGATGAAATAAATAAAACCTTCCTAAAAGGAAGATTGCTTAGGCTGTGGACTTGTGTATGAAGGGAAGAGGTGGAAATCACTACCCCTGGAACATTTAAAACTAGACTGGATAAATTAATGACTATAATACACTATATAGTACGTTCCTAGGTTGATATCTGGGTGAGCAATTAGACAGGTCCTGTAAGGTTTTCCACCAATAACTTCTCTATTCTGTTTAACTAATTTATTATGTCACTGATGATCATAAGTTAGACTTTCTTATTTATTATTTATGTCTACAATGTACTGTATTACATTTTAGTCCCTATGTAAACTGAGCTGTAGCTTGTTTGTGTATTACGTATTTGTATAATAAATGCCCATAGTCTTAAAAGTAAATCAAGTATTTGTCTTATCTGAGAATGAGATGTAGCTTAAAAATCCTCTTAATAGAAGTTCAGCATAAGTTATAATTTCCGCATCTACCAGTAAAAAGGCAGTTTGAAAGACTAAATGACCATTCATGCCAATGGTGGATCCCAGGAGCACTTTACTCACAGCTCAGGCAGCTGATCATTTTGAAGGTTGTTTTAAAAGCAAAGCTAACATAACTATAAAAGAGAAACTAATTTTTAAACACAAAATTATATTGTTAAACTGGAAAGGTCATGGAAGTGAAGCCTTGATCCCTATATTGGTAGGATGCACTGAATAGCAGGCACATAGGAGGTGAGGAAGAACTGGGAATGGATTATATATTGCCAGAAAGGCATAAAAGCATTTCACAACTAGTCCCATGTAGCAGAACTGAGTTGGGGTGAATACAGAAAGGGGCAGTAGAATCTGTGATAACAAGATATGGTATAAATAACATACTTAACGCAACTGGCCCAAAGATGCTATCTCTGCTATACAGTAGGATCTGAACATTTGCGAGGGTTTGGTGTTGTGAATTTCACGAATATGGAGAAGCTGCAGCCACCAGCACTCCCCACATGGAGCCCCAGCTGCCAGCACTCCCTGCCCGGGGCCCTGGAGAGTGGGTGGCTGCTGGCGCTCCCACCCAGGGCCCCGGGGAAGCAGCAGCTGCCAGTGTTCACTGCCTGGGGCTGCAGGGAAGCAGCAGTGTCCTGTGCTCCAGGCCCCAGAGTCCTGGGAAGCGGCAGCAACTGGCACTCCCTGCCCTGGAGCTCTGAGCTCACGAATAATTAAATTCACGAACCTGAAGTTTGCGAATGTGGGAACTTTACTGTACTAGTCCATGTCTGGAGCAGTGGCTGTGGGGTGTGGGGAGCTGTGCTGCACTTCTGCACCCTGATTTCAAATTAGGGGAGGGACTTCAATTCCTTTATCCTTCATGTGGAAGCCAGCTTCCTCAGACTTTAAGTGTACAACATGAATTTCATCTAGAGAGAAGACAAAATCTGCTCTGACAACAAAACTTTTGTGCCAACAGTCAGCGCAGTCTGAAGGGGATAGTAACTGTATGAATGGCTTTACAATACCTCATCCTTTCTCTGTTTGCAGGGATGGTTTCATTGTCTTTCTTCCAGTAGAATACTGGTGGTGGCATTCCAACCACTCTGCCTTCTAGTCTGACTGGGTGCCCTTCAGGCACACCACAATTCTGTAACTTCTCCAGGAACATTGGGGCTTTTTTGACTTCCTTTGCTGGAAAAGAGGAGGAAAAATTAGTACACATCAGCGACTTTGTTTTGCATGGAACTATGTGAAACAAACAATATAAAATGATTGATATAGTATCTTAACAAGTTGTGATTTAATTTTCTAATGAAGATTGTCAACCTGTTTAAGATCCAAGATCCTTAAGGGAATGTACTAAAAAAACCTCACAAGCAGAATTGATTTTTTCTATTGATGAATGTATGTATGGTGTCCTAACATAGTACTAGTGCAGGAAATAGACACCCGATTTTCAACAGCGCTTTTCCCATGGCCGCTCAGGTTTCATCAGGTTTATTAAATAAAATGAGTAGCATTCCATGTTTTTCCATTTAACTATTTTAAACTAATAAAACTGTATTTATGTGGTAGGGAGGAAACAGTATTTTAAAAACCAAGGCCATGTCGTTGCTAAGGGGAGGGATCAAAAACAGTAGTGTACGACAGCAGAGGTCTGAAAAAGAAAAGAATTATGGATAAACAGGCAGGGGTTTCCACACAGATATTGTATAGAATCAATACAACCCAGAAGGAACAACTGGAACAGCTCTATGAAGGAAGCACTGAATTTAATATTCTTCCGTACATCTGTTTACACTGATGTAACTCCACTGACTTCAGTGGAGTTGTTTTTGAAATATACTGGTGTGTGAGGAGACAAACTCAATATGTAAAAAGCAATGCATACAAGCGATTATAATATTATACCATATATAACATTTTATTACAACCTCTAAATAAGTCTTACCTACAACACTGAGCTCCAGGCTGAACGAATTTTGTCCTGTTTTGTTGGTTGCAATGCAAGTATACGTTCCAGCATCATTTTGTGTGAGAGGATCAATAAGCAAAGAGTGAACACCAGTCTCTCTGACTAGCATCTTGTGAGCGCTATCTGGTAATACAGGTTTGCCATTCAGAAGCCACATCAGGTCTGGAGTTGGTAACCCACTCACCTAACAGGAACAACCCAAGACAAGAGACAGACTGACAAACAAATTCAACAACTCAATAAACTAGTTATTATAAGAGAACATATGAATGATCTATATGGGAAAGTAAAATGAAAAGTGAAGCCAGAGATAGGGAAGTTCTGTTTTGGAAAGTTCCTGCTAACTGCTGTTGATGATTATTTCCAGGGGGAAAAAAACTGGTTCCACAAATAAGATTTATAAAAAGCAAAATGTTAGTATTTTGCTTATTCAAAGATTATGATGGTCTGAAACCAAAACACTAGATTTGAACTCTTACAGAACTGAATAGGTATGAAGTCAACCATGTTCTACAGAACTCACTTGAAACACACCAGAATTTAATAATACAGTTTGAGGTATTTCTGTAGAAGTCTTAAATCAACACACAGTAGAATTTTGTCAGTTAATAATATGATTTTTCATACCTCTATTACTTTCTTCTATTGGATTGTTCCAAGGCTATGAGTCTTCAATAGAAGTCACAAAAGTCACTGATTCCACAGTCTCCCCCAGTCTCCTCTACCTCACCCTCCATACAATTTCTGTATCTGATATGACCTTGAGACCAAAAAGTCTAAAGCTTCCCTTCCGTGGAGAGAAGCAAGTGCACAAACTGGAGAAGAGAAATAGAACCTACTTGGCATGGAGATTGCTTTTCTCCAATCTTGCGAAATCTCCAGTTTGCTTTTAGGACCCCATAAGCACTGGTAGGAGAGTACTATTAGTGAGTAACTAGTCTCTATGGCATGCATCGTTAGTAAATTTTAAGGTAGTGCTAAAGAAAATTCACTAGAAAAAGATGCGGCTGCTATTCAGAACTGTGATGACTTCCACTCTGTCTCCTACTTCCTTCAGGGTTAGGGAAGATCTTGCACAGTAGTGGGACTAGTGTCAGCTGTGTATAGAAGTGTGCACTGGAGGTTGTGAATTGCTAAAGGTCCCTGAGTTCTGCACAAATGCCATATTATTCCTTAGCTTATTTAGGTAGCCACTACTCCCTCTGACCCACAGCTCCTCAGAGTTGGGAGCATGGGTTAACAAGCTGGGAGTTTTTATTGCTTTAGAGAAAAAAGAAATAACTGAGGCTCTGTTCCACCTTTCCAAAAGTATAACTGTTCTACCTATCAATTAAATACAGGGTGAACCTTGGGATGAAGAGTATACAGTATCTTCAGTCATTTTTGCCCCACTTGTATAGGAGTGGGTGTGTCAGTTTTGCCTCTAATTTTTTTCCATCCTTGTCAGAATAAATTTTGTTATGTGCACAGAGGCATATGCAAATGTGCACCACCAGTGGAAATACATGCTGACAGCTGTGGGTGGTGTGGGCACTCTGCTAATCAGCTGGATGGTATTTGAATCTCCCCTGGGTAGCAGCCCAAGTGCTCAGCTTACATGGTACACTGGTGTGTGTTCAAGCACCTCGTTTCTCGTCAGAGGAACCCTACACCACTATGGAAGTTCCTTCAGTTAGCTGTTCTGCTAAAAGGCAGGTAGAAACAAAACCACATATAACTGTATGAACTCTATTGGAAAGGAGCCATCAGGTTCTGGTGAAATGCATAAAGCATTTTCATTCCATCTGGTATGTGCTATGTAGAAAACACCTGAAGCTCGGACAGAGGAATATTAAGAAATGAGAGAAGAAACACAAGAGAGCTATTTAATATTAGAAGAAAGCCTATTAGAAGAGACCAGGAAGACATCTACTAGTACGTATAAAGAGAAAGTAAGAGTGAACCATGAAAATACCTTACAGTCCAGTCTACAAAGTCGCCCCTCATGAGCTACCATGTCTCCAGGTGCCTGCAGAAAATATGGCCGGAAAAAGCGTTCCTGTAGTGGTTCTTTATCTCCTTCTTGCACACGGGACCTTGCTCTGCAATACGAAACTGCATGTGTGTGTTTGGAAGAAATATAAATACTTTTCCTAAAATTTGGTATTGGGAACAAACGTAGAAAAAGATCAGTAAATATTTAGGTAAAACCAAAAAGTAATGCCCAGAACAGGTGTAAGAAAAGCATTAAGTACAATATAATATGTGCATATGTTCAATTTGTTAGGATTATCAAATGAACTATAAACGGGGTAAGTAAAACTGGATTCCTAAATAACTCCATATTTTTCTGGCAGAATTTATGTTTACTTATTCATCCATTTCCACTAACTCCACCGCAGCTGTACTAGTAATACTTTTAATTTTGTTCGTATCTTCCAACTGATAGTATGAAACACTTACAGGTTGGACCTCTATAGTCTGGATTTCCCTTGGCCAGCCGCATCTGTGAATCAGCATCCCCACAGGGGGCTCCTCGGCTGGAGTACTCATGGTGAAAAGCTGGGGTCCCATGCTTGCAACCCCTCCACGCCCTTCCAGATCTTTTGGAGAGCCACATATAGCTTATTTGTGACACACACGCTCAGGGAGGAAGAGAAGCAGGGATGGGGGAATAGTCGGGGAAGAGGCAGGGTGGCACTGGAGCCCTGCAGCTGGGGGCCAGTTCCCACTCATTCCATGCTAGCCCCTCTGCTGCTGCTGCTGGAGGGGAACCCCATATCTGACAGCAGCAGATTCCCTTGGTCTGGCAAATTTCTTAGTTTGGGACCAGTAAGGTCCAGAGATTAATGAACCAGGGAGTTAAAACCTACATTGACATTACTGAATTAAATCCTACAGCTAGGGAGATAGGGAAGAGCTCTTAATCTTATCTTGCAGATGTGCAGAGTGAGGGATGGCTGTAGCCAAAATTAAAAAAAAAAAAACACTGGTGACATGAATGTTCAAACTGAGACACATTAAAGGGGCTTGATATTCAGAATGCGGGTTGCTCAGCAGTTTTTGAAAAAAATCAGATTACTTTAAGGTGCTTCAATCTGGCACTCAGATTCACAGGCCACTTTTGAAACTCCTGGCCTTTGATTTGCCTGCATTAACACAGGAAGTCCATGGCATGAGAGGATTGGAACTTGGATCCTCTGGGTGAAATGCTGTTCCCATTGAAGCCAAGGGGACTTTTGCCTTTCACATAAGTGGAGCTAGCAGTTCACCCACCAAGTCAAAGTGACGTGTGTTAGGTCAAAGGACATTCCTCCTCAATTAATCAGCTAAGTGCACACCGTCCATCCTCTAGAAACTAAATTACACCAAAATCTCAACTTGGGAATCGAAAGGTGAGCAAATAATGTTTGGACAGAGACCAAATTTTGGCCACGCCAATAAAATTCTGTGGCTCTGGAACAATCAACACCAAGAGACTAATGTAAATCACACAACCTGAAAAAACTCCTGGTTCTCAATGGAAAACCTAGTACAGCAAAACTGTAGCATTCCGGGATTGTACTTCATCTTACCTATGAGACTGTGTGATTGTTAATCGGCCACGCATGGGAGCAGTCTGAACCATCAAGTGACCAGAACAACTGATTCTTCCCTAAAATGCATTTGAATTAGAATTAATTGTCAGTTAACTACTCATTTGATTTTTCATTATATATATGTTTACAGAACATATGTATTGTAAACAGTGAAGGTACTACAGAACTTTTGTATAATATCTTTAACAAAACAGCATTATAGTAATCCCTCGATTTAGGTGAAAGTTGCATAAATTGGGGGAGGTTGTGGGGGAGCAGGCAGCTGGGGGAAGTGAAGGGGGCAGCCACACAGCCCTCGGCTTCTCGCAGCTGGGGGGGCACACAGCTGCTTGCCTAGCAGTTTATGAGAAACCGTTCCGCAAGTGGCTGTGTGCCCACCAGGCTCCCCAGCCAGGGAGCTCAGGGCACAGACAGCTGCTTGCAGCACTGGTTCTCCCAGCTGTGCAGCAAGCCTCTGTCTGCACGCCAGGCTCCCTGTCAGGGCAGGAGACGCAAGTCAGGCTGCCGGGAAAAAAGCACTCCTGTCAGAGACTGCAGCCTGACTTGAGGGTGACACCCTTGAAAGGAGTGGCTGCCACCCCTGACAGGAGCAGGAAACCACTCTGTCAGGGGCAGCTATTGCGTAAACCCAAGACATGCAACTTGATTGCATATATCTCGATGGTTTACTATACTTAAATAGTGGGAAGTGCCACAGCACAATTTGTAATTTCACATCCTTCAAAATATATTAAAACATTTAAAGGCCCAAGTTCATCTGCTGTGTAGCTCTACTGTAACTGGGCTAAAGCTATTGAAATCAAATCCATTTATGTCTATGAAATCAGGGAAAGATAATGCAAGCCTAGAATTACACCTGTGTTGAATTTCATAAACTATATATCAATTATAGCAGTTCTCTCTCTCTTTATAGAGTAAAAGCACAAAGGAATCCACCGGCTATATGGCTAGCCTGATCCTCACTAGCATTTGTCAGTCAAAGAACATGTATTTGATATCCTAGCTGGACTACGTCTACACTAGAGTGTTTTGTAGGTAAAACTGGAGTTTTGTTGACAAAACTTGCAGAGCATCTATGCACAAAATGTGTTTTGTCAACAAAAACTGTCAACAAAAAACCCGTGTGGGGCCCTCTTGTCAACAGAGTGACTGAAAAAGTCAACCGGCTTTCATGTGTAGAGGCGATCGGTCAACAGAAGTTTTGTCAGAACATCACTTCCAACAGTAGCTTCTGCAGACAGATGCTTCTAGTGTAGACATAGCCCTATTGTCTACACATCAAACTCTGCTCTGCTTCACAAGACGCTGGCTTCCATTTTACCCCATTGACTTCAATATAATTCCACAGACACAAAACTGCGTCAACAGAGTCGAGACTCAAACTGCTGTCAGTCATCATGTTACTTTAAGCAATGGCACCATAACAACTTAGTCTATCTGGTTTGGAGACTGTATAGTCAAAATACTTATAGCAATATGTGAAACTGTTGAAGAATAGAGGGAAAATTTTGAGCAAAATAAAGGAAATGTTCTAGATTTACAGTTTTTTAAATGGTCACATATTTTAAATGTGTCTCATTCTTCATTGAACTATGGTGAATTTGCAGCAGTTGTTAGAAAAATATTAGAATGTATAAAGAATGGGACAAAAACTGTACAAATGTTGCTCTGACCAAAAATATTGCGTCTATTTCCCATCACCTTGTCTCAGAAAAGATATAGTGGAAATAGAGAATGTTTGGAATGGGTGACTAAAAATGATTAGAATGACAGACACATATTTGAAAGGAAACTGACTGTGACCATTTAATTTAGGGAGGGGATGAGTAAGAGTATAGGCAGGTTTTACATAATTGTCTACTACATGGTTTCTTCCTAAGCATCTGGTTATGACCACAGGTTGCTGACCTTGCTGGTCTGCTCCAGTATGGCAATTCTTACGTTCCTAATTACTTCTCTTTCTAAGATGAGAAAAAAAATCACTATTTTATAAAAAAATTCCCTTACTTGAGGATTTGCAGCCATTATTGTATAGTTTCCATCATCATCATTGGTAGTGGCTTCAATGTGTAGAGAACATGTTCCATCTCCATCTCTCTTCATTTTGCAGTGTTCATTTTTCTTTGAAATCTGCTTGCCGTCCTTGAACCAATAAACCTAAGTGATCATAAAGAGAAACAGCTATTTAAATTTCCTTTGTAGTTGAATAGTGATGAGGCAATCTGCAGTTAAGGGTAGGTCTACACAGAAAAGTTATTTCAAAATAACAGCTGTTATTTCAGAATAATTATCCTAACATCTACACAATGCAACCGCTATTTTAAAATAAATATGAAATAGTGGTTGGCTTATTTTGAAACTGGTAAACTTCATTTCACAAGGAATAGCGCCTATTTTGAAATAGCTATTGAGACAGGGAATAGAGCTGTTGTAAAAAAAGCAAACATGATTCTGGGATGCATTAATAGGATGTCATGAGCAGAGCATGAGAAGTCATTCTTCTGCTTTACTCAGCACTGATTAGGCCTCAGTTGGAGTGTTGTGTCCAGTTATGGGCACCACATTTCAAGAAAGATTTGGAGAAGGTCCAGAGAAGAACAACAAGAATGACTAAAGGTCTAGAGAGCATGAGCTATGAGGGAAGACTGAAAATAACTGAGTTGGTTTAGTTTAGAAAAGAGAAGACTTGGAGGAGACATGATAACAGTTTTCAAGTATCTAAATGAGAGTTACAAGGAGGAGGGAGAAGAATTGTTCTCCTTGGCCTTTGAGGATATGACAAGAAGCAATGGGCTTTAACTGCTGTAAGGGAGGTTTAGTTTGGACATTAGGAAGAAATGTCCTAACTATCAGGGTGGTTAAGCACTGAAATAAATTGCCTAGGGAGGTTGTGGAATTTCCATCACTGGAGATATTTAAGAACAGGTAGATAGGCATCTTTCAGGGATGGTCTAGATGGTGCTTGGTCCTGCAATGAGGGCGGGGGGCTGAACTCGATGAGCTCTCGAGGTCCCTTCCAGTTCTAGTGTTCTATGATTCTTTTTCAAAATAAGCCATAAAGTGTCCAGTGGCTCTCTTTTTTAAATAGGGTGTATGTATGTACACACTCTACTTTGAAATAGCTAAGTGCTATTTCAAAATGCATTTTGTGTGTACCATTGTTATTTCGAAATAAGCTATGCCGAATAGCTCTTCCAGAATGGCTTATTTTGAAATAAGGCTGCTGTATGGTTATACCCTAAAAGTAAAATGTGTTTGCTGAACATTTGCTGCTTTACATTTTAAAAAATATTTTAAAATTTGCGGAACATTTAAGATAAATAACTATGTTTCAGTATTAGGATAATGGAAGTTAACTTTACAGAACTGTTATCATGGCTGTATGAGTATGTGCATTGCTTAGACACCTCATCAAATCAGCCCATGTATTTGAGAGAGAATCAGATTTTAATATTTTTGTTAAGTTTTTTTCCTTTGAACAAAAGAAATCTGGAGATTAGTCCATACAGTGCTTGTGCTAAGCTATACAGGTTGAACCTCTCTAGTCCAGCAAAATCCTCGATCTGAAATTATGTTAGTTAGCTGCCCAACCACTTATTATGGGTGTGCCCAAGCTTCCTGTGATTCCATAAAGCCCTGGCTCTCAGTGTTTTGTGCTGTTATTTAGCTGTAAATTACCCCTAAATATCTTCTTGAGAGCCTAGTAAGCAGTGGAAGTGTTGGTAATGCTGCTGGATAATACTGACCTCCTGTGGTCTGGCAAATTTTCTCATTCAGCACTGGTCAGGTCCCGAGAGTGCTGGACTCAGAGGCAACGGGTGCGGGGATTGCAGGGGTAGCACCAGCCGCATGCTCCTGCCCCTCCCCATCCCGGGCCCCACTCCTCCCCTACCCCACTTGCCCCCTGCCACATCTGATGCATGTGGGGCAGTGCTCCCCCTTCCCTGGAGTGACACAGCATAAGAGTAGTAAATCAGTGCAGCACTGACAGTGAGAATGAAGGGAGGTGATGAGGCGATGCTGGGGAAGGAGGCAAGTGGCCCTATGAACACGTGCCTGTGCATCGCCGAACTAGAGAGGTTCAGCCTGTAGTGGGGAGATGTTGCTACTTTAGCTGCTTTAGTGATTACTTGAGAATTGCCAGCAGAATCACAACCTTGGGTTCTGCAGAAGTGATACAGTGGAAGTTACTGGTAAGTAACCTTTATTTCTATAAATCTGTTTATCTACATCACCTACCTTGGGTATGGGTATTCCAACAATTTTGCAGGTGAATGTAACAGGAGATCCTTCCATGACCCGAAAATGCTTGAGTCGCTTGTCAAAGATGGGTGCTATGCACTTGCCTGAGGGGATTTCATCATGGTGTATTTCATCATCTGATTCATCCACTGGTGTGCGTTCCAGGCGAAACTCTATTTCATTCATCAACCTCTGTTCAAAACTTGAAATCTTGTATTCCTGTAGTATTACATTAGCAGTTATCTGAACAACACTATTATACTCAAAGGTATTTCCAGCCACTTGTCTTAAACCACATGTCATCCAAAACACCCGACAACCTGAAAACCATTAACTCCTACAATGGGTGAACTGATGCATTGTGTAGCAGTATACACCAATATATGCACATACAAGCCCTTACTTTATCTTTGATGTGTGTGTGTGTCTCAAAAATGAGACTAAAACTGAGGTTTGTCAAAACGAGCTGCACATGTTCAGTGGTTGCTATGCAAATAACTCCTTTGGCATGTGAAAAAAAGGAGACTGAAGTTTTCAAGGGTGTTTTCCAAAATGAGTAGCATGAATATATGAAGAACTGCCTTTGTGTATAATAATTTAATTCACATTTTAATGAACAAAAGTATAGCTGACAAAAGACGAAGATACCAAGATTAAAAATTATTAAATATTTTCAGGTTTATTTACCTTGCTGCCAAAATCATGACCAGTGGAATTACTTTGAATTTGTACTGGTATAACCAAGAACACTATCTGGCCCATGATATAAAAATGTAAGTTTGAAAGTGGTCCTTGGATTATTAAAATATATGGTGCAACAGTGACTATTCCAGTGTGAACACCCAGTTTTAATTAGTTTGCATGCATTAAGAGTCAGATCCAGAGTCAATGAAGTCAATGGAAAAACTCATATTGACATTGAGAGGCAGGTGATGGTGAGCAAGAAGTCTGTCCAAAACATCTCTTATTATGAGATGAGTACATAGAGCTTCAGACCAGCTCACCTTCAGCCTCCTCTCTATTTGACATAACGATATGGCTTCTGGTTCTGTTGAAGTCCACAGTAGTTTTGCCATTGATTTCCCTGGGAATAGGATTATGTCCTTATTCTATTTCTGATGTAGATGAGTGTCATCAACATTTAGCTTTAACTACCAACCACAGGGAGCAGAAGTGTGGTAAAATACGTGTTGATTTGGTCTAAGACTATTCAGTAAGGAAATGAGCCAACATCCTAAGAGTCATATTTAAGAAATTGGGTATTTCTGAAAAGTTAGTGATGATTTTTCCGTGTACGGGATAGTAAGGCTTTGAATGTCTGAAGCATCTTCCCTCTAAGGATTTCAAAATATTTATGAATAAACCCTAATAATACCCCACATTGACATATATTGACACCCTCCCAAAAAGATGACAAGCAAAGCTTGCCTGTCAGGTAAGATGTGCAGCACAATTCCTTTCAATCAGATAGAAGGACTCTCCTTTTAGTGGTCACTTACAATTGCTAGCTACTGACCCAGGCCCCTTCTCTACTCCCTACCTCTCTGTTTCAAGAGCTGCGTGAATTGGCTGGTTGTAGATTTCCATATGTAAGGGAAATTGGGCTTACATAGATCTTGCTGTTTACCTCTTGGCCCAGCAATCCAGCACAGGGAGCATTGTGGGGATGTGAGGGAGCGTGGCTGAAGAGTGATATAGTCCAAACGAATGGTTCCTAAAAGAGAAACTTAGCAGCCGGTGCACATTACAACCTTGAGGCTTCTCCAACTCATGAGGGATGCTGTACTGGATAAGCCAGAATGGGAAGTGAGGGAGTACAAATGTGGAGGAAGCAGAAATATATTTTTGCCTCCCTCCCCTGCCACGAGCACGAGGCCAGATGAGAGTTCCTAAGTTCACAGGTTGGTGGAGTTGTGCAGGATGCATCCACATGAAGGTGCTGACTACTGTAGTGGTTGGCTAAGGTTTGCTTTATGACTCCCCACCAGCTGGCAAGCAGAATAGACCCTTAAAGAGTTTCATCTTGTTTAGTTTTTTCTTTCAAAAGTGTGTCTTAGCACATCACTTCATATTATACACCAAATTCTGATCTGTTACACTAATGTGAATCAGAAGTTACTGTGATTTGAGACCTACCAGGTTTATCATGGTTTCCTGAAGATTACAGATTTCAGCCTTTGCACAGGTTTAAAGGGAAGTTAAACAATCATTTGTTTTTTCTGGTGCTGGGAACAGGACTAGGCATAGGTGGGGTGTGGGAGTGGTCAGAGTCTATAAAAAATCAGAAAATGATTTGTGTATGTTAAGAAATAGCTTTGGCATTAAAATGTTTCATAGTCATTTCTCTTTCATGGAGTTACTCATAAATTAAATAATCCAAATTCAGATACACCAGTTTCACTGTTACGCTATGATTCTAAGCAAATATTTCTCTTTTCATCCACATTCACACGTTTCTGATATTTCATTCTTCTTAGATTTCAATTTGCTGTGACAACTTTGAAGGGCTTCTTTGGATTTCTTCAGGCAGCTCCTCAGACCAGAGAGCAAATATTTGTGCAGATTCCCCCACTATCCCATTGTGTTACTGTGTTTTAAAAGAACTCCTTTATAAGACAGAAGTGAAGAACTGACAGTGGTGAAAGTAAGAGGCAGCAAAAGCAACAGAGTGAAGAGACAGTTAAGAGTTACTTTAAAGCCAATAACTTCATTTCTTGTAGAAAAGACGCCTCAGCCATTAGGGTGACCTTCTTCTTGGCAGTCACTTGATAATGAGTAGGATGTCTTCCTGTCACCCTCCTACTTGTGAATCCATTGATGGCTGATCAGCCCGATTCTGGAGCCACAGATCTGATCACAGAAGAGGCAGGTGCTGATTGCTAGTGAAGCAGCACGGGGCAGTTTTTGAATCTTTTTTTCTTCTCTGCCTCTCCTTATCATCACTGTGGCAAAACTTCTCAAATTGCGTAACCCTCTCATAGATTATCATTCTCCACTGGGGAGGGTATTGGGCAAGGTTCTCCTAAATGTCAACACGGAAGGTGCACTTTTTCATGTGTGCCTTTAGCACATCCTTATATTGCTTCCACTGGCCCCCCAGTGCTCCTTTGTCCTGCCTCCAACTTGGAAAACATAAACTGTCTTGGGAAGCGCTGATCAGACATCTGAACCATGTGACCAGGCTAAAAACATTGTTGATGAATGATAATGGCTCCAATGCTGGTCATGTTTAACTCTTCCTGTGATGCTAGTGTTTGTGTCCCTATCCTTCCAAGAGATATTTAGGGTTCTCTTGAGGCAGCATCGATAATATTGCTGATGTGCCTTCAAATAACTCTTGTATATTGTCCAGGTTTCTCATGCATACAGTAGAGTTGGAACTACCATTGCACAATATATAAGGAGCTTTGTCTTCGGATAGGTGTCTCGGATCTTGAAGACCCTTTATCTCAGGCAGATAAAAGCAGAGTTTGCATGGCTTAGTTGACGCTGGATTTCCACATCAACGTTGACTTTAACGGAAAGATGACTTTGAAGGTATGGGAAATGCTCCACATTTTCCAGCAGTTCTCCATTGACTTCAATAGACGGTACATGAGATTGTCCTGTCACTGAGGGTTGGTGGAGCACCTTGGTCTTTTTGATGTTCAACATGAGGCCAAAATTCTTGTATGCTTCAACAAAAGCACGTAAAATGGTCTGAAGAGCTGTGGGAGAAAGAGCAGCAACCAAGTTGTTATCTGCATTTTGGAGCTCCATGATTGAGGTCATGGAGGTCTTGCTTTTTTTCTTCAGTCTCCTGAAATTGAAAAGCTTCCTGTTCATTCTACAGACAATCTTCATAACATCTGGAAGCTTGCCATCAATGAGATGAAGGGTCATGGTGATGAAAATGCAGAACAGTTATGGGGCAATGACACAGCCTTATTTGACTCCCATTTTGACCTCAAAGGGGTCACTTTGGGACTCTTTGTTGCTCAATATTGTGGCAGTCATGTTCTTGTGAAGCAGTCTCAACATGCTAATGAATTTTTGGGGGCAGTCAACGTACAAGGTTTGGTTTTGTTCATGACCTTTTTCTTGCAGTTGCCAGGTGGTGAAGATCATGTCTGCTGTTACTTGGAATGGTCAGAAGCCACACTAGGATTCTGTGAGAATTTCTTCTGAGTGGCAGGAGTCAGTTTGCAAGGGTGTGAGCTAAGATTTTCCCTGCCATTGCCAGGAGGGAGATGACACAATAGTTTCCACAGTCCAACTTGTCGTCCTTCTTGAAGAGACTGACAATCGGTGTGTCTCTGAAATCTTGCAGCATTTGCTCCCAATCCCAGATCTTAAGAATCAGTAGGCTGAGTTGTTTATGGAGCTCTGGCCCTCCTTGTTTGAAGACTTCCACGGGGATTCCATCTAGTCTGGTTTTCTTGTTGCACTTCATCACTTTGATGGCAGCTCAGACGTCATTCAGGTAGGAAGTGTTGCGAGATTGTCTTTAGGCAGTTATTGAGGGATTTGGTCAAGGGATTCAAGGACCACAGTTCAAGTGTTCATTATAGTTCTCCTTACAGCAAGAAGCAATGGCTTCATTGTCTTTCAAGAGATGGGTACCATCGTTTGATCTCAGGGGACTGATACCATGGTTTCTTCGTAAACAAACAGCTATGGTAGCATTAAAGAAACCTCTTGCATCATTGATGTCTGTGAGATGCTAGAGTTTTCACGCCTTCTTCTGAGTCCATCACTGCTTTTTCAGAATCCTTGTTTTTCGTTGGACTTCTGCCGTGGCCTTGGCACGCACTTCAGTCTTAGTGGTGCAGTTGATGTCACTTTGCCAGGCCCTAAAAGCTTTCCTTTTTGCCTCAATCAATCATTTAGTTTCCATATCGTTCTTAACGAACCAGATGCTCCTGATGCTTCCTCTGGCTGTTATGATTTCACCCAAAGTAATTGAAAGTGAGGCAAGCCAGGGCAGTGCTCCATTCTCCTGTTAACCACTTAGTACAGGGGTGGGGAATAATTTTTGATGGTGGGGGCCACTCTGAGAATTTGGAAAGTAGTCAAGGGCCGCACTCGTCCATACTATTAATGTAGGAGGTGTGGGGTCTGGGGTGGAGGTTGGGTGCAGAAAGGAGCTTGGGGTAAGGGAATTGGGTGGTAGAGGGGGGCATGGGGTCTGGAAGAGAGTTTGTGTGAAGGAGGCAGTTGTGACCTGGGGTAGAGTTCTGGTATGAAGAGTGGAGTGCAGGGGTTTGGGTTGTGACATAACGCAGGAGGGGTGTGTGACCTGGGGCAGAGGTCTGGGGTGCGTGAGGGAGTGCAAGGGTTTGGGTTGTCACCTAAGGCACGGAATTGGGATGCAGGGTCTGGGAGTGGGGTATGGGTGCAGGAGGAAGGGAAGAAGGCTTGAATTGTGTATGTTAGGGAGCAGGAAGCGGCAGAGAGTTTGGGTTATGTGGTCTATGGGTGCAGGAGGGGGAGAGAGGGTTAGGGTTATGTGGGGATAGGGAGCAGAGGGTTGTAGGGAGGGAAGGTCTGGGTGAATCCTAGCTGGCAGCTCTGCACAGCACTGAGGCAGGCTCTATGCCTGCTACAGCCCCAGATTGCTCAAAATTGAGGCCTGCTCCCTCTAGCTTTCTGCTGTAGATGGCGAACACACACTGCTCTTGCCCCCAGCAAAATCTCTGAGTTCCTATGGGCTGGAAACCATAAATTGGCCAATGGAAGATGAGATATTTTACAAGGGGGCGGGAGCAGTGTGCAAAGCTTTCCCCTCCCTCCCAGCATTCAGAGCAGAGAACTCCAGGAAACAGGGCAGCTTAAAACAGCAGCTGGCTGCTCTGTGCCTGAGGCAGTCTGTGGGCTGGATCAGCAGCTTTTTTTCGAGTGTCCCCGTGGGTGCTCCACAATAGGTGTCGGGCTCGCCCGGCGCCGCAGATTGGATCTTCCAAGCAGTTTCTGCCAGACCGCGCATGCGCCGGCGCGTGCCTCTCCCTTGCGCGCTCCTGGCCACGTGCGCGATCCGGTCCCCGCCAGTTCCTCTTAACCGCCGTCGGCTGCAGACGGAATCCGAACTAGGCTAAGGCCAAGTTAGCGTATTCAATGGTTTTAACTGTTTTTTCTTTAAAGTTTTCAAGTTCTTAGGCTACTGTTAAGTTAGCTAGTTGTTATTTTTCAAAAAAAAAACAAAAAACAACAAGCGGGATGGCATTCAGTCCAGTCCCAGTAACAAGCGGAACACCGGAGGCCAGGAGCCTAGGGCCATCAGCCCTCCTGCCGTGGCAGGCCACTGGAGAAGGGGAAAAACAGCACAGAGAAGGTGCTAAGTACCCGTTAACAACTGAAAGACTCACCAACAATGTCCTCTTCAGGATTTAAGAAATGTGAGTCCTGCCGAGAGGCAATGCCAGCGTCTGATGGGCACAGTCTATGCATAAGGTGCCTGGGGGAGTCCCATGTCACGCAGAAATGCTCCTTCTGTGCAAAACTAACAGCCAGAGCAAGGAAGGACAGGGAGATGCGGCTTAAAATGCTGCTATTCGACAAGGCCCTCCAGCCAGACGTGCCGGAGCGGCCACAGCAGGAGGGACCCTCCGGGGCCCATAAAAAGAAAGCCGCCTCCCTCACCCCATCAGCGCAAAAATGGAGGAAAGCCTCCCCAGCCCGATCCCTGCCGGCAGCAACAACGAGTGAGACGGGAGGAGCGCGCAGCCCCCAGCCGCAGCAACAGCTGATCGGCAGCGGCACGGAGAGCCACGTGGAAGTGGCTCAGCCTCCGATAATCAAACAGCCACCCCGCACCGCAGGTAGGGCGGCGGCTAAACAAGCGCCAGTACCGGCGGCACCGCAAGCAGTGGCACCGACCCCCGGGGAACCGGCGATTCAGAGCGCGCAGGCACGCAGCCTGCAGGCACCGGAGGACACCGCCCGTGCGGCACCGCCCATAAGCGTGCCGAGCACGGCGCGGATGGGGCAGAGATTCCCTACACGCCAGGGGGCGGAGTTACCTCCTCAAGGGAGGGGGAAGGCTGCACACAAAACGAGGCACCGCAGCCCCTCTCCAGACAGGGCTGCGGAGTTGCTTTCTTTCAGCCCTCTGCTTATGCTGCAGACTCCAGCCAGAAGGCAGGGGTCCCCCCTAGCCTACCCGGAGCCCCCGTCTCCATTTTTACAACCAGCCTCGCCCTGGCTGGGACCACCTTCACCCTTCCTGGGGTTTGAGCCGCTGGAATGCTATCCAAAATCGCTCCCTCCAGTGTCCCAGATCTCTCGACGATCTCGCTCCCCCAGACGCAGAGGGTATGCACCAAGGGAGTGGTCTAGGTCACCTTCCCAAGGACAGTGCCTATACTGCCATGGTCGCCCCTATCACGCGGGGCATAGACACCACCGGCAATCTACCAGGGAAAGATCCCCACAGACGATGTCGCATCCCCGAGGGCAATCGCGAACGGGGACAGAGACTCAAGTATCTCAGGGGGAACTGGTTATGGAACTCCGAGATTTTCCCTCGCAAGCCTCAAGCGAGAGGGTGTACCATCACCAACAGGAACTGGAAGGGTCCAGAGAGGCGTACCCCAGTGGTTCCTCGCTCTCCTCCCCGGACGAGGCTACGGCCCCGGGGGACATCCATCCTCCAGACGATCTCAAACAGTTTCAAGAGCTGTTTAAAAGGGTGGCCTTCACGCAAGGCATCCAGACAGCAGAGGTGCAAGAGAAACACCATAAACTCCTCAAAAATCTGAGACCTCCGGCCTCCTCCAAAATAGCAATACCGCTTGATGAAGCAATCTTGGAGTCCGCCACTACGATATGGCAGACCCCTGCGACTATTCTGCCTGTCCACAAAAGAGCGGATAAGAAATACTTCGTGCCTGCGAGGGGCATGGAGTTCCTGTTCAGCCACCCACAACCAAATTCCTTGGTGGTGGAGTCGTCGCAACAAAGATCAAAGACATCTCAATTCAGGACAGGGGGAACAGACAAAGATGCCAAGAAGCTAGAGCTGTTCGGCAGAAAGGTCTACTCCTCCTCCACTCTACTGTTGCGAATGGCAAATTACGCAGTGCATTTAGCGAACCATAATTTCGACAACTACACTAGGTTAACCTCCCTCATGGACTCGCTTCCAGAGGACAAGAAACCGGTGCTCAAGGCCATCGTGCAAGAAGGCTACGTGGCCTTGAGGACGGGAGATCAGATCGCCCTGGATGTTGCGGACACAGCAGCACGTTCCACAGCTACGGCAGTGGTGATGCGAAGGGAGTCCTGGCTCCAGACTTCGGGTATACCGAGGGATCTGCAGGCAAAGATAGTTGATCTTCCTTTCGACTTGCAGAAGCTGTTTGCTGAATCAACTGACTCGGTACTTCATTCCAGTAAAGATTCAAGAGCCACACTTAGGACCCTGGGGATTTACACCCCTCCATACAGAAAGAAAAAGTACTACCCTCAACAAAGATGGTACCAGTACCAGCAACAGCGTCCCCAGTACCACAGGGGTTACGAGCAAGGGTGACATCAACAGCACCAGCAGTACAGAACTCCCAGGCGACGTTCCCAACAGAGCCGTGCGTCCTCGGGGCAGGGCCAAAGGCCACAAGTTTGACACACAGATCCAGGGCTGCGCCATCACTACCATCGCACAAGGTCATCCGAAGCGGCTATTCCACCATCGCCTCCGACCATTCTACGACCAGTGGCAAAGGATCACCACAGACAAATGGGTGCTGGAGATCATAGCCACGGGGTACGCCATCCCCTTCCAGTCGCTCCCACCGCCACGACCTCCACCCAGGCCCCACCTCCAGGAGGCCTCCCATGTAGCGAGGCTCAAGCAGGAGGTAGACCATCTCATGCTCATAGGGGCAGTGGAAAGAGTGCCGGAGCAACTGCAAGGAAAAGGGTTCTACTCGAGGTACTTCCTCACGGAGAAAAAGACAGGAGGCTGGAGGCCCATCTTCGATCTTCGAGGCCTCAACCGGTACCTGCGCTGGCAACGCTTTCGGATGATCACAATCGCCTCCATCCTTACGGCACTGGACGATGGAGATTGGTTCACAGCCCTCGATTTACAAGACGCGTATTTTCACATAACTATCCATCCGGCTCACCGGTGATTCCTCCTGTTCATGGTAGGCAAAGAACATTTTCAATACAAGGTCCTACCGTTTGGCCTCTCCTCGGCCCCCAGAGTCTTCACCAAGACCTTGGCAGTGGTGTCAGCCTACCTGCACAGACAGGGGGTATTTATATTCCCGTATCTGGACGACTGCCTACTCAAAGGGGCCTCGAAGGAGGATGTACTATGCATGATACGCGTCACAGCAGGCACGTTCTCTTCGCTCGGCCTGGTTATCAATCTGGCAAAATCAAAGATAGACCCCACACAGGACATAGAGTTCATAGGGGCACGCATAAATTCTATTACAGTGAGAGTATATCTACCAGACACTCGCTTTCGGGCCATCGGCTCCCTCATGCAGGTCATCACCTTCAGCCCTACGGTGCCGGTCCTGACGTGCTTACAGCTGCTGGGCCACATGGCAGCGGCGACGTTCATAATACAGAACGCCAGGTTACACATGCGCAGCATGCAGCACTGGCTGGCGAGCATGTACAAACCGGCAGCACACACCGTTCACAGGGTGGTGTCGCCCACAGCAGAGGTGCGCAAATCCCTGCAATGGTGGGTAGACCCCAAGAACTTGCTAACAGGGGTACCCTTCCACCAACCACAAATATCGGTTTTTCTTACTACAGATACCTCCCTCATAGGGTGGGGAGCACACATGGGCGAAGAGGTGACTCAAGGGCTGTGGTCCTCCACGGAGCAGTCACTGCACATAAATATACTGGAGCTCAGAGCAGTGTTCAACGCCTGCAGACACTTTCGAGACCACATACAAGGCAAAGTCGTCGGGATCAGTACAGACAATACCTCCACCATGTTTTATATAAACCGGCAAGGAGGAGCTCGGTCCCGTGCCTTATGTGCGGAAGCAGTCCGGTTATGGAACTGGTGCATCGCCAACAATATAATCTTGAAAGCCTCGTACTTACCAGGCGCTCACAATGTGAAGGCAGACCAGCTGAGCAGGCGTTTTGCACTCACGCACGAGTGGCAGATCCGTCCCGATCTGCTACGACCGATTTTCCACGCATGGGGTTTTCCCCAGATAGACCTGTTTGCCACTCAACACAACAAGAAGTGCCCACGATTCTGCTCCAGGGCAGGACTGCGATGGGAGTCCCTAGGGTACGCGTTCGCGATCTTGTGGAGGGGCCCCCTGCTTTACGCTTTTCCTCCCACAGTGCTGATCCACAAAGTCTTGCAGAAAGCCAGGAGTGAAGGAGCCCGAATGATCCTGATAGTCCCAACGTGGGATCGACAGCAATGGTTCCCCCTACTCCTGCGCATGTCGGACCGTCCACCGATGCCTCTTCTGGTGGCGCCGGATCTGCTCACGCAAGCCCAGGGGTCCATAGTGCATCCGCACCCCCAAGGCCTGCGACTACAAGCGTGGTTAATCCATGGCTCAGCTCTCTAGAGAGCACATGCACAGAGGAAGTGCAGCAAGTCCTAGAAAGTAGCAGGAGGACTTCCACCAGGAAAACCTACAAGCAGAAATGGACTCGCTTCACGGCTTGGTGTTCTACCAAACAGCTGGCCCCCCTTTTGGTGCCTATACCTGTAATATTAGAGTATTTACTGGACCTCAAGAGAGGAGGACTCTCACTATCCTCGTTAAAGGTCCACCTTGCCGCCATTTCGGCGTTCAGACACGAGGAGGAAGGGCACACGGTGTTCACCCATCCCATGGTTACCAGGTTCCTCAAAGGGTTGGTAAACCTATACCCCCCTCGGAAACCGCTTCCACCTTAGTGGAACTTGGACCTGGTGCTTAACGCGCTAACGGGACCACCGTTCGAGCCCTTGGCCACGGTTTCCCTCCGCCTCCTTACGATAAAGTCAACCTTTCTTCTCGCAATTACGTCAGCTCGCCGGGTAAGCAAGCTTGCGGCAGTTATGGCAACGACACCCTGCACTGTTTTTTCCAAGGAGGCGGTAACCATACGGCTGCATCCAGCCTTTGTTCCCAAGGTTTCTTCTGAGTTTCACATTAACGAACCTATTGTTTCACCCTCGTTTTATCCAAAGCCTCATAACTCTAACAAAGAGGCGCGCCTACACCTCCTGGATGTGAGGAGGGCGCTAGCCTTCTATATAGACAGGACCAAGTCCTTCCGGAAAACGGATAGACTCCTAGTCTCTCTCGCTCCCAAATCGAAAGGAGAAGGTCTCTCTTGGCAGAGAATCTCGAAGCACATTGTATCCTGCATAAAAATGTGCTACGAACTCAAAAAGACTCCTTTATTGGCCACTCCCAGGGCTCATTCCACTATGGCAGTGGCGGCATCAACAGCCTTTTTCAAGGGCGTTGCGCTAAAAGACATTTGCAGAGCGGTGACCTGGTCATCCTATGACACCTTCGCCAAACATTACGCCCTTCACAGGGTATTCCAAGAGGATACCCGTCTCTTGACAGCGGTCCTCTCGGGGACAAGCTGCACATAACCCATTTACCCACCTTCTATCTTGGGTTACTGCTGGGTAGTCACCTATTGTGGAGCACCCACGGGGACACTCGAAGAAGAAAGAAAGGTTACTCACCGTAGTAACGGTGGTTCTTCGAGATGTGTCCCCGTGGGTGCTCCACTACCCGCCCATCCCCCCCGCTTCAGATCTCTGTTAGTGTTTTGCAGGAGCATCCGAGGCGGTTGGTCAAGGAACTGGCGGGGACTGGATCGCGCACATGGCCAGGAGCGCGCAAGGGAGCGGCGCGCGCTGGCGCATGCGCGGTCCGGCAGAAACTGCTTGGAAGATCCGATCTGCGGCGCCGGGCGAGCCCGACACCTAATGTGGAGCAGCCACGGGGACACATCTCGAAGAACCACCGTTACTACGGTGAGTAACCTGTCTTTTGTGGGCCAGATCTGGCCCACAGGCCATATCTTGCCCACCCCAGTACTACTGTATCTTAGGTACAAGTATATCCCTTGCTTTACGAGCACAGTTGGTTCTCAGCTTTGTGCTCATAGGCAGAAACTTGGAAGAGGGATACTAAATTCCTATTAAATTACATGCAAAAGTCTCTGATTAGTTCCTAGGGCTTCCAGCTGGGGGAAGGAGTGGTAGCAGGTGGCGCTGCTTCTGAAAGGTGAGTGAAACTTGGGTTGAGGAGAGTTAAAGTCTGGGGATAGTTTGGGGCTGTGAGCAGAAGGGAGGGTTAAAATCTGGTGGCACGTTGCGGGGGGGTTCAGGCTGTGGGGCCAAGGGTGTCAGGTGGCAGGGGGGGTCTGGCTGTCTGGCTGCGGGCCGGTATGGGGGTCTGGCTGCCGTGGTATGGTGCCATGGGGGGGTCTGGCCGCAGAGGTTGCAGGTGGAGGCAGGGGTCAGGCCGTAGGGGATACATGTGGCAGGGGCGGCAGGCTGCGGGGCCACAGGGGGGTCTGGCTGTGGGGTGTACAGGCAGGGGAGGGGCTGGTCACAGGGCCGCGGGGAGAGGTACAAGCGGCCATGGTGTCTGTCCACAGGGAGGGAACAGGCGGCCGCGGGGGATGCAGGTGGCTATGGAAGGGTCTGGCCACGGGGGGTAAAAGTGGCGGGTGGGGGGGTCTGGCCACAGGGCTGGGCGGGGGGGTCTGGCTGCAGGAGGGGTCTAGCTGGTGGGGGTACAAGCAGTGGGGTCTGGGAGGAGCCACGGGGTCTGGTTGTTGGGGGGTACAAGCAGCGGGGGTGGGGGCTGGATGCAGGGCTGGCAGGGGTCTCAGGTTGCGGGGTGTACAGGCAGCAGGGGGGTTTGGGCTGGTAAGGCGGTCTGGCTGTCGCAGTATAGGGTTGCAGGGGGTGGTCTAGCTGTGGGGCTGGCAGGAGCGTCAGGCTGCTGCGGTTTGGGGCTGTGGTGCCGCAGGTAGTGCAGGCAGAAGTGGGGTGTCAGGCTGCAGGGGCAGCAGGGGTCAGGCTGCAGCAGGTTGGGGCTGGCGGGTGGTGCAGACTAGAGGAGTTGGAGCCGTGGGGAGGGGGGTGAGGTCATATGAGCGGGGGAAGTTCACTCATAGAGTGAACTAAGGTAGGTAAGTTTCTTCTTCGAGTGTCCCTGTGGGTGTTCCACATTAGGTGTCGGGCTCGCCCGGCGCTGCAGATCGGATCTTCCAAGCAATTTCTACCGTACCGTGCATGCGCCGGTGTGCGCCGCTCCCTTGTGCGCTCCTGGCCATGTGCGCTATCCCGTCCCCGCCAGTTCCTCTTATCCGCCGTTGGCTGCAGACGGAATCCGACTAGGGTACGGCCAAGTTAGCGTATTCAATGGTTTTTAACTGTTTTCTTTAAAGTTTTCAAGTTCTTAGTCTATTGTTAAGTTAGCCAGTTGCTATTTTCAAAAAAAAAAACAAAAAAACAAGAAACAACAAGCGGGACGGAATTCAGTCCAGTCCTAGTAACAAGCGGAGCACCGGAGGCCAGGAGCCTAGGGCCATTAGCCCTCCTGCCATGGCAGGCTATCCGAGAGGGGGAAAACAGCACAGAGAAGGTGCTAAGTACCCCATTAACAACTAAAAGACTCACCAACAATGGCCTCTTCAGGATTCAAGAAATGTGAGTCTTGCCGAGAGGCAATGCCAGCGTCTGATGGGCACAGTCACTGTATAAGGTGCCTGGGGGAGTCCCATGTCACGCAGAAATGCTCCTTCTGTGCAAAATTAACAGCCAGAGCAAGGAAGGACAGGGAGATGTGGCTTAAAATGCTGCTATTCGACCAGGCCCTCCAGCCAGACGTGCCGGAGCGGCCGCAGCAGGAGGGACCCTCCGGGGCCCATAAAAGGAAAGCTGCCTCCCTCACCCCATCAGCGCAAAAACGGAGGAAAGTCTCCCCAACCCGATCCCTGCCGGCAGCAACAGCGAGCGGGACGGGAGGAGCGCACAGCCCCCAGCCACAGCAACAGCTGACCGGCGGTGGGACGGAGAGCCACGTGGAGGCGGCTCAGCCTCCGATGATCAAACAGCCGCCCCACACCGCAAGCAGGGCGGCGGCTAAACAAGCGCCGGTACCGGTGGCACCACAGGCAGCGGCACTGACCCCCGGGGAACCGGCGGTGCAGAGCGTGCAGGCACGCAGCCTGCAGGCACCGGACGACACCGCCCGCACGGCACCGCCCAAGAGCGTGCCGAGCGCGGCGCGGACGGGGCCGAGATCCCCTGCACGTCAGGGGGCGGAGCCACCCCCTCAAGGGAGGGGGAAGGCTGCACAGAAAACAAGGCACCGCAGCCCCTCTCCAGACAGGGCTGCAGAGTTGCTTTCTCTCAGCCCTCCGCTCATGCTGCGGACTCCAACTAGAAGGCAGGGGTCCCCCTTAGCCTACCTGGAGCCCCCGTCTCCATTTTTACAACCAGCCTTGCCCTGACTGGGACCACCCTCATCCTTCTTGGGGTTTGAGCCACTGGAGTACTATAACAGATCGCTCTCTCCAGTGTCCCATGTCTCTCAACGATCTCGCTCCCCCAGACGCAGGGGGTACGCACCAAGGGAGTGGTCCAGGTCACCTTCCCAAGAACAGTGCCCATGCTGCCATGTTCGTCCCTATCACGCGGGGCACAGACACCACCGGCATTCTACCAGGGAAAGATCCCCAGAGACGGTCCCATATCCCCGAGGGCAATCGCGAACGGGGACAGAGACTCAAGTATCTCAGGGGGAACTGGTTATGGAACCCCGAGATTTTACCTCGCAAACTTCCAGCAAGCGGATGTACCATCGCCAACAGGAACTGGAAGGGTCCAGAGAGGCGTATCCTAGTGGTTCCTCGCTCTCCTCCCCGGACAAGGCTACGGCCCTGGGGGACGTCCATCCTCCAGACGATCTCAAACAGTTTCAAGAGCTGTTTAAAAGGGTGGCCTTCATGCAAGGCATCCAGACAGCAGAGGTGCAAGAGAAACACCATAAACTCCTCAAAAATATGAGACCTCCAGCCTCCTCCAAAATAGCAATACCGCTTGATGAAGCAATCTTGGAGTCCGCCACTACGATATGGCAGACACCTGCGACTATTCCGCCTGTCCACAAGAGAGCGGACAAGAAATACTTCGTGCCGGCGAAGGGCATGGAGTTCCTGTTCAGCCACCCACAACCAAATTCCTTGGTGGTAGAGTCATCGCAACAAAGATCAAAGACATCTCAATTCAAGACAGGGGGAACAGACAAAGATGCCAAGAAGCTAGAGCTGTTCGGCAGAAAGGTCTACTCCTCCTCCACACTACTGTTGCGAATGGTAAATTACGCAGCGCATCTAGCGAACCACAATTTCGACAACTACACTAGGTTAACCTCCCTCATGGACTCGCTTCCAGAGGACAAGAAACCGGTGCTCAAGGCCATCGTGCAAGAAGGCTACGCGGCCTTGAGGATGGGAGTTCAGATCGCCCTGGATGTTGTGGACATGGCAGCACGCTCCACAGCTACGGCAGTGGTGATGCGAAGGGAGTCCTGGCTCCAGACTTCGGGTATACCGAGGGATCTGCAGACAAAGATCATCGATCTTCCCTTCGACACGCAGAAGCTGTTTGCTGAATCAACTGACCCGGTCCTTCATTCCAGTAAGGATTCAAGAGCCACACTTAGGACCCTGGGGATTTACACCCCTCCATACAGAAAGAAAAAGTACTACCCTCAACAAAGACGGTACCAGTACCAGCCACAGCGTCCCCAGTACCATAGGGGTTTCGAGCAAGGGCGACATCAACAGCACCAGCAGTACAGAACTCCCAGGCGACGTTCCCAACAGAGCCGTGCGTCCTCGGGGCAGGGCCAAAGGCCACAAGTTTGACACACAGATCCAGGGCTGCGCCATCACTACCATCGCACAAGGTCATCCGAAGCTGTTATTCCACCATTGCCTCCGACCATTCTACGACCAGTGGCAAAGGATCACCACAGACAAATGGGTGCTGTAGATCATAGCCACGGGGGACACCATCCCCTTCCAGTCGCTCCCACCGCCACTACCTCCACCCAGGCCCCACCTCCAGGAGGTCTCCCACGTAGCGAGGCTCAAGCAGGAGGTAGACCATCTCATGCTCATGGGGGCAGTGGAAAGTGTGCCGGAGCAACTGCAAGGGAAAAGGTTCTACTCGAGGTACTTCCTCACGGAGAAAAAGACAGGAGGCTGGAGGCCCATCTTAGATCTTCGAGGCCTCAACCTGTACCTGCGCAAGCAACACTTTCGGATGATCACAATCACCTCCATCCTCACGGCACTGGACAATGGAGATTGGTTCGCAGCCCTCGACTTAGAAGACGCATATTTTCACATAACTATCCATCCGGCTCACCGACGATTCCTCCGGTTCATGGTAGGCAAAGAACATTTTTAATACAAGGTCCTACCATTTGGCCTCTCCTCGGCCCCCGGAGTCTTCACCAAGACCTTGGCAGTGGTGTCAGCCTACCTGCACAGACAGGGGGTATTTATATTCCCGTATCTGGACGACTGCCTACTCAAAGGGGCCTCGAAGGAGGAGGTACTACGCATGATACGCGTCACAGAAGGCACGTTCTTTTCGCTTGGCCTGGTTATCAATCTGGCAAAATCAAAGATAGACCCCACACAGGACATAGAGTTCATAGGGGCACGCATAAATTCTATTACAGCGAGAGTGTATCTACCAGAGACACGCTTTCGGGCCATCGGCTCCCTCTTGCAAGTTATCACCTTCAGCCCTACGGTGCCGGTTCTGACGTGCTTACAGCTGCTGGGCCACATGGCAGCAGTGACATTCGTAGTACAGAACGCCAGGTTACACATGCGCAGCATGCAGCACTGGCTGGCTAGCGTCTACAAACCGGCAGCACACACTGTCCACAGGGTGGTGTCGCCCACGACAGAGGTGCACAGATCCCTGCAACGGTGGGTGAACCCCAAGAACATGCTAACAGGGGTGCCTTTTCACCAACCACAAATATCTGTTTTTCTCACTACCGACGCCTCCCACATAGGGTGGGGAGCACACATGGGCGAAAAGGTGATGCAAAGACTGTGGTCCTCCACGGAACAGTCACTGCACATAAATATACTGGAGCTCAGAGCAGTGTTCAACGCCTGCAAACACTTTTGAGACCATATACAAGGCAAGTAGTCGGGATCAGTACAGACAATACCTCCACCATGTTTTGTATAAATCGGCAAGGAGGAGCTCGGTCCCGTGCCTTATGTGCGGAAGCAGTCCGGTTGTGGAAGTGGTGCATCGCCAACAATATAACCTTGAAAGCCTCGTACTTACCAGGCGCTCACAATGTGAAGGCAGACCAGCTGAACAGGCGTTTCGCACTCACGCACGAGTGGCAGATCCGTCGCGATCTGCTACGACCGATTTTTCACGCATGGGGCTTTCCCCAAATAGACCTGTTTGCCACTCAACACAACAAGAAGTGCCCGCAATTCTGCTCCAGGGCAGGACTGGGATGGGGGTCCCTGGGGGACGCATTCGCGATCTCCTGGAGGGGCCCCCTGCTTTACGCTTTTCCTCTCACAGTGCTGATCCACAAAGTGTTGCAGAAAGCCAGGAGTGAAGGAGCCCGAATGATCCTGATAGTCCCAACGTGGGATCGACAGCAATGGTTCCCCCTACTCCTGCGCATGTCGGACCGTCCACCGATGCCTCTTCTGGTGGCGCCGGATCTGCTCACGCAAGCCCAGGGGTCCATAGTGCATCCGCACCCCCAAGGCCTGCGACTACAAGCGTGGTTAATCCATGGCTCAGCTCTCTAGAGAGCACATGCACAGAGGAAGTGCAGCAAGTCCTAGAAAGTAGCAGGAGGACTTCCACCAGGAAGACCTACAAGCAGAAATGGACTCGCTTCACGGCTTGGTGTTCTACCAAACAGCTGGCCCCCCTTTTGGTGCCTATACCTGTAATATTAGAGTATTTACTGGACCTCAAGAGAGGAGGACTCTCACTATCCTCGTTAAAGGTCCACCTTGCCGCCATTTCGGCGTTCAGACACGAGGAGGAAGGGCACACGGTGTTCACCCATCCCATGGTTACCAGGTTCCTCAAAGGGTTGGTAAACCTATACCCCCCTCGGAAACCGCTTCCACCTTAGTGGAACTTGGACCTGGTGCTTAACGCGCTAACGGGACCACCGTTCGAGCCCTTGGCCACGGTTTCCCTCCGCCTCCTTACGATAAAGTCAACCTTTCTTCTCGCAATTACGTCAGCTCGCCGGGTAAGCAAGCTTGCGGCAGTTATGGCAACGACACCCTGCACTGTTTTTTCCAAGGAGGCGGTAACCATACGGCTGCATCCAGCCTTTGTTCCCAAGGTTTCTTCTGAGTTTCACATTAACGAACCTATTGTTTCACCCTCGTTTTATCCAAAGCCTCATAACTCTAACAAAGAGGCGCGCCTACACCTCCTGGATGTGAGGAGGGCGCTAGCCTTCTATATAGACAGGACCAAGTCCTTCCGGAAAACGGATAGACTCCTAGTCTCTCTCGCTCCCAAATCGAAAGGAGAAGGTCTCTCTTGGCAGAGAATCTCGAAGCACATTGTATCCTGCATAAAAATGTGCTACGAACTCAAAAAGACTCCTTTATTGGCCACTCCCAGGGCTCATTCCACTATGGCAGTGGCGGCATCAACAGCCTTTTTCAAGGGCGTTGCGCTAAAAGACATTTGCAGAGCGGTGACCTGGTCATCCTATGACACCTTCGCCAAACATTACGCCCTTCACAGGGTATTCCAAGAGGATACCCGTCTCTTGACAGCGGTCCTCTCGGGGACAAGCTGCACATAACCCATTTACCCACCTTCTATCTTGGGTTACTGCTGGGTAGTCACCTATTGTGGAGCACCCACGGGGACACTCGAAGAAGAAAGAAAGGTTACTCACCGTAGTAACGGTGGTTCTTCGAGATGTGTCCCCGTGGGTGCTCCACTACCCGCCCATCCCCCCCGCTTCAGATCTCTGTTAGTGTTTTGCAGGAGCATCCGAGGCGGTTGGTCAAGGAACTGGCGGGGACTGGATCGCGCACATGGCCAGGAGCGCGCAAGGGAGCGGCGCGCGCTGGCGCATGCGCGGTCCGGCAGAAACTGCTTGGAAGATCCGATCTGCGGCGCCGGGCGAGCCCGACACCTAATGTGGAGCAGCCACGGGGACACATCTCGAAGAACCACCGTTACTACGGTGAGTAACCTGTCTTTTGTGGGCCAGATCTGGCCCACAGGCCATATCTTGCCCACCCCAGTACTACTGTATCTTAGGTACAAGTATATCCCTTGCTTTACGAGCACAGTTGGTTCTCAGCTTTGTGCTCATAGGCAGAAACTTGGAAGAGGGATACTAAATTCCTATTAAATTACATGCAAAAGTCTCTGATTAGTTCCTAGGGCTTCCAGCTGGGGGAAGGAGTGGTAGCAGGTGGCGCTGCTTCTGAAAGGTGAGTGAAACTTGGGTTGAGGAGAGTTAAAGTCTGGGGATAGTTTGGGGCTGTGAGCAGAAGGGAGGGTTAAAATCTGGTGGCACGTTGCGGGGGGGTTCAGGCTGTGGGGCCAAGGGTGTCAGGTGGCAGGGGGGGTCTGGCTGTCTGGCTGCGGGCCGGTATGGGGGTCTGGCTGCCGTGGTATGGTGCCATGGGGGGGTCTGGCCGCAGAGGTTGCAGGTGGAGGCAGGGGTCAGGCCGTAGGGGATACATGTGGCAGGGGCGGCAGGCTGCGGGGCCACAGGGGGGTCTGGCTGTGGGGTGTACAGGCAGGGGAGGGGCTGGTCACAGGGCCGCGGGGAGAGGTACAAGCGGCCATGGTGTCTGTCCACAGGGAGGGAACAGGCGGCCGCGGGGGATGCAGGTGGCTATGGAAGGGTCTGGCCACGGGGGGTAAAAGTGGCGGGTGGGGGGGTCTGGCCACAGGGCTGGGCGGGGGGGTCTGGCTGCAGGAGGGGTCTAGCTGGTGGGGGTACAAGCAGTGGGGTCTGGGAGGAGCCACGGGGTCTGGTTGTTGGGGGGTACAAGCAGCGGGGGTGGGGGCTGGATGCAGGGCTGGCAGGGGTCTCAGGTTGCGGGGTGTACAGGCAGCAGGGGGGTTTGGGCTGGTAAGGCGGTCTGGCTGTCGCAGTATAGGGTTGCAGGGGGTGGTCTAGCTGTGGGGCTGGCAGGAGCGTCAGGCTGCTGCGGTTTGGGGCTGTGGTGCCGCAGGTAGTGCAGGCAGAAGTGGGGTGTCAGGCTGCAGGGGCAGCAGGGGTCAGGCTGCAGCAGGTTGGGGCTGGCGGGTGGTGCAGACTAGAGGAGTTGGAGCCGTGGGGAGGGGGGTGAGGTCATATGAGCGGGGGAAGTTCACTCATAGAGTGAACTAAGGTAGGTAAGTTTCTTCTTCGAGTGTCCCTGTGGGTGTTCCACATTAGGTGTCGGGCTCGCCCGGCGCTGCAGATCGGATCTTCCAAGCAATTTCTACCGTACCGTGCATGCGCCGGTGTGCGCCGCTCCCTTGTGCGCTCCTGGCCATGTGCGCTATCCCGTCCCCGCCAGTTCCTCTTATCCGCCGTTGGCTGCAGACGGAATCCGACTAGGGTACGGCCAAGTTAGCGTATTCAATGGTTTTTAACTGTTTTCTTTAAAGTTTTCAAGTTCTTAGTCTATTGTTAAGTTAGCCAGTTGCTATTTTCAAAAAAAAAAACAAAAAAACAAGAAACAACAAGCGGGACGGAATTCAGTCCAGTCCTAGTAACAAGCGGAGCACCGGAGGCCAGGAGCCTAGGGCCATTAGCCCTCCTGCCATGGCAGGCTATCCGAGAGGGGGAAAACAGCACAGAGAAGGTGCTAAGTACCCCATTAACAACTAAAAGACTCACCAACAATGGCCTCTTCAGGATTCAAGAAATGTGAGTCTTGCCGAGAGGCAATGCCAGCGTCTGATGGGCACAGTCACTGTATAAGGTGCCTGGGGGAGTCCCATGTCACGCAGAAATGCTCCTTCTGTGCAAAATTAACAGCCAGAGCAAGGAAGGACAGGGAGATGTGGCTTAAAATGCTGCTATTCGACCAGGCCCTCCAGCCAGACGTGCCGGAGCGGCCGCAGCAGGAGGGACCCTCCGGGGCCCATAAAAGGAAAGCTGCCTCCCTCACCCCATCAGCGCAAAAACGGAGGAAAGTCTCCCCAACCCGATCCCTGCCGGCAGCAACAGCGAGCGGGACGGGAGGAGCGCACAGCCCCCAGCCACAGCAACAGCTGACCGGCGGTGGGACGGAGAGCCACGTGGAGGCGGCTCAGCCTCCGATGATCAAACAGCCGCCCCACACCGCAAGCAGGGCGGCGGCTAAACAAGCGCCGGTACCGGTGGCACCACAGGCAGCGGCACTGACCCCCGGGGAACCGGCGGTGCAGAGCGTGCAGGCACGCAGCCTGCAGGCACCGGACGACACCGCCCGCACGGCACCGCCCAAGAGCGTGCCGAGCGCGGCGCGGACGGGGCCGAGATCCCCTGCACGTCAGGGGGCGGAGCCACCCCCTCAAGGGAGGGGGAAGGCTGCACAGAAAACAAGGCACCGCAGCCCCTCTCCAGACAGGGCTGCAGAGTTGCTTTCTCTCAGCCCTCCGCTCATGCTGCGGACTCCAACTAGAAGGCAGGGGTCCCCCTTAGCCTACCTGGAGCCCCCGTCTCCATTTTTACAACCAGCCTTGCCCTGACTGGGACCACCCTCATCCTTCTTGGGGTTTGAGCCACTGGAGTACTATAACAGATCGCTCTCTCCAGTGTCCCATGTCTCTCAACGATCTCGCTCCCCCAGACGCAGGGGGTACGCACCAAGGGAGTGGTCCAGGTCACCTTCCCAAGAACAGTGCCCATGCTGCCATGTTCGTCCCTATCACGCGGGGCACAGACACCACCGGCATTCTACCAGGGAAAGATCCCCAGAGACGGTCCCATATCCCCGAGGGCAATCGCGAACGGGGACAGAGACTCAAGTATCTCAGGGGGAACTGGTTATGGAACCCCGAGATTTTACCTCGCAAACTTCCAGCAAGCGGATGTACCATCGCCAACAGGAACTGGAAGGGTCCAGAGAGGCGTATCCTAGTGGTTCCTCGCTCTCCTCCCCGGACAAGGCTACGGCCCTGGGGGACGTCCATCCTCCAGACGATCTCAAACAGTTTCAAGAGCTGTTTAAAAGGGTGGCCTTCATGCAAGGCATCCAGACAGCAGAGGTGCAAGAGAAACACCATAAACTCCTCAAAAATATGAGACCTCCAGCCTCCTCCAAAATAGCAATACCGCTTGATGAAGCAATCTTGGAGTCCGCCACTACGATATGGCAGACACCTGCGACTATTCCGCCTGTCCACAAGAGAGCGGACAAGAAATACTTCGTGCCGGCGAAGGGCATGGAGTTCCTGTTCAGCCACCCACAACCAAATTCCTTGGTGGTAGAGTCATCGCAACAAAGATCAAAGACATCTCAATTCAAGACAGGGGGAACAGACAAAGATGCCAAGAAGCTAGAGCTGTTCGGCAGAAAGGTCTACTCCTCCTCCACACTACTGTTGCGAATGGTAAATTACGCAGCGCATCTAGCGAACCACAATTTCGACAACTACACTAGGTTAACCTCCCTCATGGACTCGCTTCCAGAGGACAAGAAACCGGTGCTCAAGGCCATCGTGCAAGAAGGCTACGCGGCCTTGAGGATGGGAGTTCAGATCGCCCTGGATGTTGTGGACATGGCAGCACGCTCCACAGCTACGGCAGTGGTGATGCGAAGGGAGTCCTGGCTCCAGACTTCGGGTATACCGAGGGATCTGCAGACAAAGATCATCGATCTTCCCTTCGACACGCAGAAGCTGTTTGCTGAATCAACTGACCCGGTCCTTCATTCCAGTAAGGATTCAAGAGCCACACTTAGGACCCTGGGGATTTACACCCCTCCATACAGAAAGAAAAAGTACTACCCTCAACAAAGACGGTACCAGTACCAGCCACAGCGTCCCCAGTACCATAGGGGTTTCGAGCAAGGGCGACATCAACAGCACCAGCAGTACAGAACTCCCAGGCGACGTTCCCAACAGAGCCGTGCGTCCTCGGGGCAGGGCCAAAGGCCACAAGTTTGACACACAGATCCAGGGCTGCGCCATCACTACCATCGCACAAGGTCATCCGAAGCTGTTATTCCACCATTGCCTCCGACCATTCTACGACCAGTGGCAAAGGATCACCACAGACAAATGGGTGCTGTAGATCATAGCCACGGGGGACACCATCCCCTTCCAGTCGCTCCCACCGCCACTACCTCCACCCAGGCCCCACCTCCAGGAGGTCTCCCACGTAGCGAGGCTCAAGCAGGAGGTAGACCATCTCATGCTCATGGGGGCAGTGGAAAGTGTGCCGGAGCAACTGCAAGGGAAAAGGTTCTACTCGAGGTACTTCCTCACGGAGAAAAAGACAGGAGGCTGGAGGCCCATCTTAGATCTTCGAGGCCTCAACCTGTACCTGCGCAAGCAACACTTTCGGATGATCACAATCACCTCCATCCTCACGGCACTGGACAATGGAGATTGGTTCGCAGCCCTCGACTTAGAAGACGCATATTTTCACATAACTATCCATCCGGCTCACCGACGATTCCTCCGGTTCATGGTAGGCAAAGAACATTTTTAATACAAGGTCCTACCATTTGGCCTCTCCTCGGCCCCCGGAGTCTTCACCAAGACCTTGGCAGTGGTGTCAGCCTACCTGCACAGACAGGGGGTATTTATATTCCCGTATCTGGACGACTGCCTACTCAAAGGGGCCTCGAAGGAGGAGGTACTACGCATGATACGCGTCACAGAAGGCACGTTCTTTTCGCTTGGCCTGGTTATCAATCTGGCAAAATCAAAGATAGACCCCACACAGGACATAGAGTTCATAGGGGCACGCATAAATTCTATTACAGCGAGAGTGTATCTACCAGAGACACGCTTTCGGGCCATCGGCTCCCTCTTGCAAGTTATCACCTTCAGCCCTACGGTGCCGGTTCTGACGTGCTTACAGCTGCTGGGCCACATGGCAGCAGTGACATTCGTAGTACAGAACGCCAGGTTACACATGCGCAGCATGCAGCACTGGCTGGCTAGCGTCTACAAACCGGCAGCACACACTGTCCACAGGGTGGTGTCGCCCACGACAGAGGTGCACAGATCCCTGCAACGGTGGGTGAACCCCAAGAACATGCTAACAGGGGTGCCTTTTCACCAACCACAAATATCTGTTTTTCTCACTACCGACGCCTCCCACATAGGGTGGGGAGCACACATGGGCGAAAAGGTGATGCAAAGACTGTGGTCCTCCACGGAACAGTCACTGCACATAAATATACTGGAGCTCAGAGCAGTGTTCAACGCCTGCAAACACTTTTGAGACCATATACAAGGCAAGTAGTCGGGATCAGTACAGACAATACCTCCACCATGTTTTGTATAAATCGGCAAGGAGGAGCTCGGTCCCGTGCCTTATGTGCGGAAGCAGTCCGGTTGTGGAAGTGGTGCATCGCCAACAATATAACCTTGAAAGCCTCGTACTTACCAGGCGCTCACAATGTGAAGGCAGACCAGCTGAACAGGCGTTTCGCACTCACGCACGAGTGGCAGATCCGTCGCGATCTGCTACGACCGATTTTTCACGCATGGGGCTTTCCCCAAATAGACCTGTTTGCCACTCAACACAACAAGAAGTGCCCGCAATTCTGCTCCAGGGCAGGACTGGGATGGGGGTCCCTGGGGGACGCATTCGCGATCTCCTGGAGGGGCCCCCTGCTTTACGCTTTTCCTCTCACAGTGCTGATCCACAAAGTGTTGCAGAAAGCCAGGAGTGAAGGAGCCCAAATGATCCTGATAGTCCCAACGTGGGATCGACAGCAATGGTTCTCCCTACTCCTGCGCATGTTGGACCGTCCACCGATGCCCCTTCCGGTGGCACCAGATCTGCTCACGCAAGCCCAGGGGTCCATAGTGCATCCGCACCCCCAAGGCCTGCGACTACAAGCGTGGTTAATCCATGGCTCAGCTCCCTAGAGAGCACATGTACGGAGGAAGTGCTACAAGTCCTAGAAAGTAGCAGGAGGACTTCCACCAGGAAGACCTACAAGCAGAAATGGACTCGCTTCACAGCTTGGTGTTCTACCAAACAGCTGGCCCCCCTTTTGGTGCCTATATCTGTAATATTAGAGTATTCACTGGACCTCAAGAGAGGAGGACTCTCACTATCCTCGTTAAAGGTCCACCTTGCTGCCATTTTGGCGTTCAGACACGAAGAGGAAGGGCACACAGTGTTCGCCCATCCCATGGTTACCAGGTTCCTCAAAGGGTTGGTAAACCTATACCTCCCTCGGAAACCGCTTCCACCTTCGTGGAACTTGGACCTGGTGCTTAATGCGCTAACGGGACCACCGTTCGAGCCTTTAGCCACGGTTTCCCTCCGCCTCCTTACGATAAAGACGACCTTGCTTCTCGCAATCACGTCAGGTCGCAGGGTGAGCGAGCTTGGAGCAGTTATGGCAACGCTACCCTGCACTGTTTTTTCCAAGGAGGCGGTGACTCTACGGCTGCATCCAGCCTTTGTTCCTAAGGTTTCTTCAGAGTTTCATATTAATGAACCTATTGTTTTACCCTCGTTTTATCCAAAGCCTCATAACTCTAACAAAGAGGCGCGCCTACACCTCCTGGACGTGAGGAGCTCGCTGTCCTTCTATATAGACAGGACCAAGCCCTCTGGAAAATGGATAGACTCCTGGTCTCTCTCGCTCCCAAATCGAAAGGAGAAGGTCTCTCTTCGCAGAGAATCTCGAAGCACATCGTATCCTGCATAAAAATGTGCTACGAACTCAAGAAGACTCCTTTACTGGCCCCGCCCAGGGCTCACTCCACTATTGCGGTGGCGGCATCAACAGCCTTTTTCAAGGGCGTTGCGCTAAAAGACATTTGCAGAGCGGCGACCTGGTCATCCTATGACACCTTCGCCAAGCACTACGCCCTTCACAGGGTATTCCAAGAGGATACCCAGCTCTCGACAGCAGTCCTCTCGGGGACAAGCTGTACATGATCCGATTACCCACCTCCTATCTTGGGTTACTGCTGGGTAGTCACCTAATGTGGAGCACCCACGGGGACACTCGAAGAAGAAAGAAAGGTTACTCACCGTAGTAACGGTGGTTCTTCGAGATGTGTCCCCGTGGGTGCTCCACCACCCACCCATCCTCCCCGCTTCAGATCTCTGTTTAGTGTTTTGCAGGAGCATCCGAGGCGGTTGGTCAAGGAACTGGCGGGGACCGGATTGCGCACGTGGCCAGGAGCGCGCAAGGGAGCGGCGCGCACCGGCGCATGTGCGGTCTGGCAGAAACTGCTTGGAAGATCCGATCTGCGGCGCCGGGCGAGCCCGACACCTAATGTGGAGCACCCATGGGGACACATCTCGAAGAACCACCGTTACTACGGTGAGTAGCCTTTCTGTATCCCTCGTTTAAGCGAGTACTTGTAAATGAAGTACTCGTTTAATGAGGGATGAGTGTATATTCCCCAGTTACCCATAGTTTCTGAGCTCCTGACAATCTCTTTTTTGCTACATTTACCCTTCCAAGACCCCAGAGAGGTAGGAAAGTTTTACTTTCCCCATTTTACAGACACCAAGTGACTTGCCCAGTGTCATATAGGAAGTCTGTGATTTCTCCCGTGTCTCACGCTAGTACACTAACCACTTTTCCATTCCTTCCTTGGAACATTGGAAAAAGTAAACCATCAAACAAGTATCTTGACCTGAACATAATGTGTTGTATTAGGGAGACTTCCATTCTACACTGGTCACTTATTTGCCAGGCATGGTTTCCCCAAGCACCAGGAATGTCCAGTCAAACTGTACTGGAGGCTGAGTTCCAGTTTCACCTTAATATCAGGGGTCTTTTCCAGCTTTCATTTTCTGACTTTTAAATTATTGTTGAAGATTAACAATTGTGAGAGTGTCTGAGAGTCACTACACAAAAATGTTGTTCTTTGTATATTTAGTAAATGAGAAAATCACAAAAATTTTTATCCCTCAGCCATGCCCTGGCTACACTGCTTTGTAAAGTGTCATGTACATTTGTGTAGCTACAAGGTTTGGGGGTAAGAATAAAGTGTCTGAGCAGGTTATTAGGTTGGGGGTATGAGATCAGAAGTTAGGTACATGGAGTATTTGGAGAATTCAGGAAAACAGATTTACGCTACATATGGATTAAATGGAACTGGAATGAGAATGTGGAGTGTTGTGTCTTCACAGAGTAAGCACTTTGTGTAATCACAATAATCTGAAGCCCTGAACATTTAGGCTATGTCTATACTTGCCTCCTTCTTCAAAGGGGACATGGTAATGAGCCTGATCAGAGATTACTAATAAAGTGCTGCGGTTAATATGCAGCACTTCATTAGGCTGATTCTCCCCGCACCAGCGTTGAAGTGTCAAACTTTAAACTGATAGCATACTGTGTACCCGCTGGCACTTTGAAGTTCCTGTGCTACTTTGAAGTGCCTTTACTCCCATAATTTTGACACTTTGAAGTTACGTGTGAAGAATTAGCCTCATGAAGTGCTGCAATGAATATGCAGCACTTTGTTCGTATTCTCCGATGAGGCTGACTACCATGCTCCCTTCGAAGAAGGGGGCTGCTCTAGATACAGCCTTAGAGGATGGGGATTTGGACAACAGAAGCCAATAAAGTCTTAAACTCTTGGCTTTTATGCATATTATAATAAGAAAAAAGGAAGAGGAAAGCATGGCACCTGAATTTTCCCTCTTATAGTCAATTAAGTTATTACAGTGCAAAGGAGAATCCAGCACAACATGGTTTGAATGGTTACTGTTCTTTGAACAGAACAGTCAACCTCAAGCAATAAAAGGCATTCCATTTTCCCACTTCCAAGTGTGATTGTCTTCACAGCACTGCTATGCTAAGGACCATAGTTTGAGCTGTAGGATTTTTACCTGGGATCTTTGTATGCAAATATAACAACTCTCTAGAACAATGATAAAGTATTTTCTTGTCATTTTTTGTATTTTTTTACTAATTATGTCAAAGACAGAATTTGGAAATGAAAAATCTAATGATAAGAATTACATGTCACAAAGGTTGGAAAACAAGGTTGTACCTTAGATACATCTTGAGTTGTATAGTTGAAGATTGGGGAATCATTGCTTGGTCCCTGATGTCTGTGGGTCAGTTTTTCATCAGATGTTGCTCTCTAGCAGAGGGAAGTAATGGGATTAGGAAAATGGTACCATAACACTCAGAGACACAATTTTAATGTGGAGTTCATTTCAGAATAAAAATATAATGAATGAAGTTTCAGAGATAATGAAATAGTACAACATAATTCGAGAGTCTTATACTTGTTCTAGGTATTTTAGCCCTTTTTGTGCTGATTTTTATTCAATACGTGCTGCTAACAAAAAGAAAGTGCAGTGTATAATAAAAAATTAAAGGTCTTTCTCCTTTATATTGTGCAACCTTATAGCAGAGAAAATGGAGGAAGAAGGTCTGTCTGATGGAGCCATTGAAAAGTCAACCATAGGCAATTTTTCTTTCCCGTGTGTTCCTTTAATAAAAAAAGCATGCGAAAATGACCAAATGTTAATACAACATTCAGATGCCAATCCTGCACTATGAACCATGCTGGCAAATGGTTTTGCTCATACAGCACCCCAGAGATGTCTGTGGAGCTTCATGCAGACACAGCAGTCTGGTCATCCTGATAACTATGTAGTATCATGGCCTTAGATGTGTACTGTTTAAACCTGAAAAATCAGGAAATGCCAAAAATAAAGTTCCTACAGTACAATTAACTCAGGAATGTTGTATGTGTCACCTTTTCTCTTCCTGTTTTCTCTTGCTTTGTTTGTAATTCAATAGATGTGTTATAACTAGAATGATATATACACATTGCAACAAGGCCTAATGTTGCTGTAGGATTCTGCACAAAAACTTTTACTGAATTCAGATATCATAAACTTAAAATGGAGAACACAAATCTCTTGCTGAAATAAGTAAATACTGTAAAATTTTATAGACTTTCGTCCATTTGACTATTTCCTTGTTGCACATGTGTATGTTTGATTTGTTTTGTGTTTAAGATTAACATTAAAGAACAGAAACAAAGTTATTGCCAACAATAATTTTTTGGAATAACTGATGTTGTCCAACAAAAGCAATAGATTTTTTTTAAAGGCTCATTTACATACAAAGTTTAGGGAATGGTGGTTTTGATTGTGACTGACTTGGAGACCACTAAAGCATTTCATGAAGCATCATACAGTAAACTAAATCACGATCACAACTTTGAGTATTAAATCTAGACTGAAATCCTGGACAATAAACTTGCTGAAGGCAACAGAATAAAGTTTTGAGCTGCAACTGAAGGACAAAAACACAAGACTCTTTGTTCCTTCAGCTAGTAGAGACATTTTGGAAAACTTTGTTCTCACAGTTCTTCATAAACAGGCCAGTTCTCTTTGGAATATGAGGTTTGGATTTTGTTAAAAAATGTTCACGACTCACAATTAGGGCCAAACTGTAAAAGGATCTCAGCAGACAGTAGCTTCTTTGTAGACAGGTAGATGAAGTAGCCAGATTTTCAAAGAGTTGTCAGGAGCTCCACGGCCCTTTTGAAAAACCTGGTTATGTATTCAGGTATCTAAGTCGTAGCTTGTGGGCACTGAGCACTCTTTAAAACCTAGCCTTAAGTCTGCAACTGCTGTGGTATATTAGGTGGGTACAGCTGCATCAGTACTAGCAACAGTGAGAGAACAAATAGAACACAGTACAAATGTTTTAAGCAGCCAGTTCCAACCCTGCCCAGAATAAGACTAAGTAATTCATTGATAGAAATTTCTATGGCTGATTCTAGCACCAGTATAGATGTACTGGTGCTAAATTAATGGCTAATAGATTAATTGGTGCTAGAACTGTCTAACATTCTTATAGGCAAAAGGTAACCCAAATCATGAAATAAACTTCCTATTGTCTTATTCACTCACACAGCTGTACTGTTGTAAAGTGTCACTGAGTCACCACTAGTCATCTTAGCTAGTGTATTTATTCTCTACAAATACAGAATTGACCTTTGAAAATCACTACATTGTAAGTGCCTATCCTGCATTTCCCATAAATGTTATCAGTGGAGGGTTTGTGGTAACAATCCACAGCTGAAAAAGTGTATTAAGTAGGGGGTGTGTGTGTGTGTTTATGATAGACTGATGAGAAGAGAGGAAGGAAGGAAGCGTTGTTTATTCCTCGTAACAAAGGAACTGAGACCAACAAACAAAATTAATAGGCAGCAGGTTTAAAACAAACAAGAGGAAGTAATTCCTCACACAACACATAGTCAACCCATGAAACTTCTTGCCAGAGGATGTTGTGAAGATCAAGTGACAAAACCTGGAAAGTGTCCAGACTCCCAAGGCGTTCTGTTGACAGTAAATTGACAGAATCCAGCAATTTTGTTGACAGTCTTATCCTGCTCCCCACAAGGCATAATGCCTCTGTTGACAGAGATCTGTTGGCAGAAAGCCACTCTGGAAGTTCCGTGAGGCCCTCCGTCGCCAGATAGGGCTTCCAGGACACTGGGCAGCCCTGTCAGCTGTGCTTCCAGTTGGCCATTTTGTAGAGAGAGCAGCTGGGAAGTCCGGATGCTTTCTGTTGACAGAGTGGATCACTCTTGTGACCCACTTGGCATTTTGGCTGCGATCTGTCGACAGAAGTTTTGTCAGAACATCTCTTCTGATATTGAGAAATTGGTGTAATCTAGACATAGCCTGACAGAATTCAAAAAAGCAACTAAATAATCAAGGATAGGTCCATTGATAGCTATTAGCCAGTATGAGCAGAAGAGTATCTCTAGCCTTTGGTTGTCAGAAGCTGGGAATGGGCAGTGGGATGGATTATTTGTTGATTACCTGTTCTGTTCATTCCCTCTGGAGTCCTAGCATTGGCCATTGTCAGAAGACAGGATACTAGGCTACATGCATCCTTTGCCATATGTTCTCAATACACAGGCATCAAAAATGAAAACCACCCCCACATGATCAATCCATATGTAGTCAGATAGAAGAGGAAAACAGAACAAACAGAAAAGTGAGGTTGGGAAGCTGGTAGAAAGATTCACCCACATAGTCAAAAGCAGAACAACTGAAATTATTGAGTTAGCAGCGTCTCAACAAACCGTGTAAAAAGTAGCATGACTATTTTCCAGGTGATAAATTCTATGGCTGCATCTACACTACAGCAATCTGTCAACAGAAGTTACTGTCGGAAGAGATCTTCTGGTAAAACCTCTGTCAACAGATCACGTTCACACACAAAAGATGACCGAGAAAGCCATCTACTGCCTGGCTGCTCTCCTAACAGAATGGCCCACTGGAAGCTCAGGAAACAGGGCTTCCCAGTGAAACAGAAGCCTTGTCTGTCAACAGAGCCCCCGCCCCAGGGCATCAACACGGCTTTTTGTTGACAGAAACTGTCAACAAAGGCATTATTCCTCATTGTGGAGTGGCAGAACACTATTGGTGGAAGTGCTGAGTTTGTCAACAAAACCCCAGTTTTGTCAACAACTCTCTCTAATGTAGACATAGCCTATCAGTGAGGACCCTCGTCTGAGAGAACGTTCTCTTTGATCTTGCTTAAACCAAAGGTTTTAGAAAAGACCATAACTGTCATCCATGGACATAAAGCAATAGAGTAATTAGGGTACATTTATACAAGACATAAAAAGCCTCACAACAGCAAGCCTTAGAGCCCAGCTTCACAGAGCTCATGCTGGTAGTCTAAAAGGAGCTGTGTAGAAACGCCGGTTAGAATCTGAGCTTTGACACCCTTCCCCTCTTGCCAGGTCTCAGAGCCCAAGCCCGAAAGTCTACATTGCTGTTTTTAGCCAGGGTGAGCCCTTCAATCCTGAGTGCTGGCCAGCTGGAGCTGCAAGATGCCCACTCCACAGCACTCACACCTCAATGATCAGTGCCTCCAGCCACTCCTAAACCTGCAGGGAGCCCCCAGAAACCCTGTGGCAGGAAGCTGAGCCTGTGCAAGCAGCAGAATCACACCCTTCTAGTTGTACATGCTGGCAGCCACCCCTTGAGCCCTGGAAACATGAACCAGGCTGCCCAAGACCTCTCCAGCCCCTTGGAGGATGTTCTCCAGGGTCCCAAAACCCATCCTGGGAGGCCAAAAAGTGGGCCCCCTCATGGACAGGCCCTGATCTCCAGGACTTCCTGGACCTCTGGGGCAACGAGGCCATCCTGCTTGACCCTAGCACTAAGTGCAGGAATACCACAAGGCACATCTGCCTGGCCACAGCCCTGGTAGAGCACAGCCACCCTGCCTGCAAGGTGAAGGAGCTTCACCAGGGCTACAGTGAGGGCAGGAATTGTGGTGGGGATGGGGAAGGGCTTTGGGCCTGAAGCCCCCATGGGGGGTTCCCTGAGGAGGGTCATTGGGGTCTTTGGGAGAAACTCTCCCATAGGACCTCTCTGATGTTGGCACCATCCACGTCCTCCTGGTGGGCTGGGTCCATGGCCGGCTGCTCAAAGCTGTGGTCCATGTCCACGCCCCACCCCTGCAGGAAGACTTGCCCTTTTCCCTCCACAAGATTGTGGAGGATGCAGCAGGCAGCCACCACTGTGAGGGCATGGGTCTCCCCCATGTCCAGGCTGGTGAGGTGGCAGCGAAACCTCGCCTTCTGATGCCTGAAGGCACACTGAACCAGGTTACACGCTCGGTTGAGGGGGGCACTGAAGACCTCCTACTTTGGTGCAGGTGGCTGGTGTATGGGTGCACTAGCCACAGAATAAGGGGGTATGCTGCATAGGTGCTGTTAAAACAGGGAATAGAGCGTATTTCAAATTAAGCCATAGTGCATCCAATGGCTCTATTTCAATATAGATTCTGTGTGTGTAGACACTGTAATTCAAACTAAGTGCTATTTTGAAATGCATTTTCGTGTGTAGAAGCGTTATTTCAAAATAACCTATTCTGGAATAGCTTATTTCAAAATAAGGCTGCTGTTTAGTTATACCCTTCATTCCCTTAAATGTTCTGAGATTTTATAATTTTTGTTTTCCAAACAATTATATAATTTGTATGGTAACTTTCCAAGGAAATAATACTATGTAAATGCAAATGTTGTGCAAATAGTAGAATATTTTTTATTCATAGTTCCATTGAAATGAAGCTTGTAAGCATAATTCAGTTTAAAGGATGGTTATGACGCACATACTGTAAAATTGACATCTGCTATATCTATTGGCAAAAATGTGTTTTTTCTTCTGCCAGCACCGTACAGCTAACAGAGCTGTGGAGACTGTATTATAGACTATCCCACCGATCATGCATCGTCAAACAAAATTACTGGCTATGTTGTGAATCTAAAATCCTTTATTGGTGGTGATGAATGATGCAGTGGATGAAGCTGAAGAAATACGTCTGGATTATAAAATACCATGCTGAGAACATATTTAGCAAAATTTTGACTTGTAAGATGAACAAATTTAATGTGAAAGTCGTTGTTGGATGATAAATAGGAAACCAAGAAGTAAATTTCATAGAATCATAGAAGAGTAGGACTGGAAGGGACCTCGAGAGGCCATCGAGTCCAGTCCTCTGCCCTCATGGCAGGACCAAGCACTTTCTAGACCATCTCTGAAAGCCATCTATCTAACCTCTTCTTAAATAGCTCCAGTGATGGAGATTCTACCACCTGCCTTGGCAATTCATTCCGGTGTTTGATCACCCTGACAGTTAGGAACTTTTTCCTAATGTCCAACCTGAACCTCCCCTGCTGCAATTTAAGTCCATTGCCTCTTGTTCTATCCTCGGAGGCAAGGAAGAACAAGTTTCCTCCCTCTGCCTTATGACACCCTTTTAGATACCTGAAAACTGCTATCATGTCCCCCCTCAATCTTCTCTTTTCCAAATTAAACAAGCCCAATTCTTTCAGCCTTTCTTCATAGGTCATGTTCTCTAGACCTTTGATCATTATCGTTGCTCTCCTCTGGACCCTCTCCAGTTTCTCCACATCCTTCCTGAACTGCGGTGCCCAGAACTGGACACAATACTCCAGCTGAGGCCTAACCAGCGCAGAGTAGAGAAGGAGAATGACTTCTTGTGTCTTGTTCACAACACACCTCTTAATGCATCCTAGAATCATGTTTGCTTTTTTTGCAACAGCATCACACTTTTGACTCATATTTAGCTTGTGGTCCACTATAACCCCTAGATCCCTTTCTGCTGTACTCATTCCTAAGCAGTCCTTTCCCATTCTGTTTGTGTGACACTGATTGTTCCTTCCTAAGTGGAGCACTTTGCATTTGTCCTTATTAAACTTCATCCTGTTTACCTCATCCCATTTCTCCAGTTTATCCAGATCCTTTTGAATGATGACCCTATCCTCCAAAGAAGTTGCAACCCCTCCCAGCTTGGTATCATCTGCAAACTTAATAAGTGTACTTTCTATGTCAATATCTAAATCAGCAACGAAGGGTCCTGTGGCATCTTATAGACTAACAGAAGAGTTTTGAGCGTGAGCTTTCGTGAGCACAGACTCACTTCATCAGATGATGAAGTGAGTCTGTGCTCACGAAAGCTCACGCTCAAAACTCTTCTGTTAGTCTATAAGGTGCCACAGGACCCTTTGTTGCTGTTACAGATCCAGACTAACACGGCTACCCCTCCGATAAATATCTGAATCGTTAATCAAAATATTGAACAGAACCGGTCCTAAAACAGACCCCTGCGGAACCCCACTAGTTATACTTTTCCAGCAGGATTGAAAACCATTAATAACTACTCTCCGGGTACGGTTATCCAGCCAGTTGTTCACCCACCTTATAGTAGCCCCATCTAAGTGGTATTTGCGTAGTTTATTGATAAGTATATTATGTGAGACGGTGTCAAATGCTTTACTGAAGTCTAGGTATACCACATCCACCGCTTCTCCCTTATCCACAAGGCTTGTTATTCTATCAAAGAAAGCTATTAGATTGGTTTGACATGATCTGTTTTTAACAAAACCATGCTGGCTGTTCCCTATCACCTTACCACCTTCCATTGCTTGCAGATGATTTCTTTAATTACCTGCTCCATTATCTTTCCTGGCACAGAAGTTAAGCTGACTGGCCTGTAGTTTCCCAGGTTATTCTTGTTCCCCTTTTTATAAATGGGTACTATATTTGCCCTTTTCCAGTCTTCTGGAATCTCTCCCGTCTCCCACGATTTTCCAAAAATGATTGCTAAAGGCTCAGATACCTCTTCTATCAGCTCCTTGAAGATTCTAGGAGGTATTTCATCAGGCAGAGACAGGTGCATCCTAGAGGTGAATGCCTGGCTGCGTGGATGGTGTCGCTGGGAAGGCTTCGGTTTCTTCGACCACGGGATGCTATTTCAGGAAGGACTGCTAGGCAGAGATGGCGTTCACCTTTCGAGGCGGGGAAAGACCATATTCGGACACAGACTTGCTAACCTGGTGAGGAGGGCTTTAAACTAGGTTTGCCGGGGACAGGGGAGCAAAGCCCGCAGGTAAGTGGAAAACATGGAAACCTGGGGGATGGGTCGGAAGTAGGAGGGAGCATGGGCAACAATGTCAGAGTAAAAAGAGGGCCAGGAAAAAACTGGGGGGAAAGTTCAAATCAATATCTAAGATGCCTATATACCAATGCAAGAAGTATGGGTAATAAGCAGGAAGAACTGGAAGTGCTAATAAATAAATACAACTATGATATCATTGGCATCACAGAAACTTGGTGGGATAATACACATGATTGGAATGTTTGTATTGAAGGCTACAGCCTGGTTAGGAAAGATAGACAGGGAAAAAAAGGGGGAGGTGTTGCCTTATGTATAAAAAATGTACACACTTGGACTGAGGTGGAGATGGACATAGGAGATGGACGTGTTGAGAGTCTGTGGGTTAGTTTAAGAAGGGTAAAAAACAAGGGTGATATCCTGTTAGGAGTCTACTACAGGCCACCTAACCAGGTGGAAGAGGTGGATGATGCTTTTTTTAAACAACTAACAAAATCATCCAGAGCCCAGGATTTGGTGGTGATGGGGGACTTTAACTATCCATATATATGCTGCGACACTAATACAGCGGGGCACAAACTATCCAATAAGTTCTTAGACTGCACTGGAGACAATTTTTTATTCCAAAAAGTTGAAAAAGCCACCAGGAGAGAAACTGTTCTGGATTTGATTTTAACAAATAAGGAGGACTTGGTCAAGAATTTGAATGTGGGAGGCTGCTTGGGTGAAAGTGATCATGAAATCATAGAATTCACAATTCTAAGGACTGGTAGGAGGGAAGATAGCAAAATAGAGATGATGGATTTCAGGAAGGCAGATTTTGGTAAACTCAGAGAGCTGGTAGGTAAGATCCCGTGGGAGGAAAAACTGAGGGGAAAAACAACTGAGGAGAGTTGGCAGTTTTTCAAAGAGACATTATTAAGGGCCCAAAAACCAGCTATTCCCCTATGTAGGAAAGATAGTAAATATGGGCAAAGACTGCCTGGCTTAACAAGGAGATCCTGCATGATCTCAAACTAAAAAAGGAATCCTATAAAAAATGGAAACTAGGACAAATTACGAAGAATGAACATAGGCAAATAACACAGGAATGCAGGAGTAAAATTAGAAACGCTAAGGCACAAAATGAGCTCTAACTAGCTACAGGCATAAAGGGTAACAAGAAGGCCTTTTACAAATATATTAGAAACAAGAGGAAGACCAAGGACAGGGTAGGGCCATTGCTCAGTGAGGAGGGAGAAACTAACGGGGAACTTGGAAATGGCAGAGATGCTTAATGACTTCTTTGTTTCGGTCTTCACAGAGAAGTCTGAAGGAATGCCTGACATAGTGAATGCTGGTGGAAAAGGGGTAGAGTTAGTTTTTGAAATAAAAAAAGAACAAGTTAAAAACCATTTGGAAAAATTAGATGTCTGCAAGTCACCAGGGCCTGATGAAATGCATCCTAGAATCCTGAAGGAGCTGATAGAAGAGGTAGCTGAGCCATTAGCTCTCATTTTTGGAAAGTCATGGGAGACAGGAGAGATTCCAGAAGACTGGAAGAGGGCAAATATCGTGCCCATCTACAAAAAGGGGAATAAGAACAACCCAGGAAATTACAGGCCAGTCAGCTTAACTTCTGTGCCAGGAAAGGTAATGGAGCAGGGAGTTAAGGAAGTCATCTGCAAGCACTTGGAAGGTAGTAAAGCGATAGGGAACAGCCAGCATGGTTTTGTAAAAAACAAATCATGTCAAACCAACCTGATAGCTTTTTTTGACACGATAACGAGACTCGTAGATAAGGGAGAAGCAGTGGATGTGGTATACCTAGACTTTAGTAAAGCATTTGATACAGTCTCGCATAATATTCTTATCGACAAACTAGGCAAGTCCAACTTAAATGGGGCTGCAATAAGGTGGGTGTATAACTGGCTGGCTAATCGTACCCAGAGAGTAGTTGTTAATGGTGCTCAATCCTGCTGGAAAAGCATAACAAGTGGGGTTCCGCAGGGGTCTGTTTTGGGACCAGTTCTGTTCAATATCTTCATTAATGATTTGGATATTGGCATAGAAAGTATGCTTAGTAAGTTTGCAGATGATACCAAGCTGGGAGGGGTTGCAACTACCTTGGAGGATAGGGTCAAAATTCAGAATGATCTAGATAAATTGGAGAAATGGTCTGAAGTAAACAGGATGAAGTTTAATAAAGATAAATGTAAGGTGCTGCACTTAGGAAGGAATAATCTGTTTCACACATACAGAATGGGAAAAGACTGTCTAGGAAGGAGTACAGCAGAAAGGGATCTAGGGGTTCTAGTAGATCACAAGTTAAATATGAGTCAACAGTGTGATGCTGTTGCAAAAAAAGCAAACATGATTCTGGGATGCATTAGCAGGTGTGTTGTGAACAAGACACGAGAAATCATTCTACCGCTCTACTCTGTGCTGGTTAGGCCTCAGCTGGAATATTGTGTCCAGTTCTGGGCACCCCAATTCAAGAAAGATGTGGAGAAATTAGAGAAGGTCCAGAGAAGAGCAACTAGAATGATAAAAGGTCTGGAGAACATGACTTATGAAGAAAGGCTGAAAGGATTGGACTTGTTTAGCTTGGAAAAAAGAAGATTGAGGGGGGACATGATAGCGGTTTTCAGATATCTTAAAGGGTGTCATAAGGAGGAGGGAGAAAACTTGCTCTTCTTGGCCTCTGAGGGGAGAACAAGAGGCAATGGACTTAAGCTGCAGCAAGGGAAGTTTAGGTTGGACATTAGGAAAAAGTTCCTAACTGTCAGGGTGGTCAAGTACTGGAATAAGTTGCCAAGGGAGGTTGTGGAATCTCCCTCGCTGGAGATATTTAAGAACAGATTAGATAGATGTCTATCAGGGATGGTGTAGATAGTGATTGGTCCTGGACTCAATGGCCTCTCGAGGCCCCTTCCGGTCCTAGTGTTCTATGATTCTATGATTTGCAGACATCTAATTTTTCTAAGTAAATTTTAATTTGTTCTTTTCTTATTTCAACTTCTAAACCTACCCCTTTTTCACTAGCATTCTCTATGTCAGGCATTCCTTCAGATTTCTCAGTGAAGACCAAAACAAAGAAATCATTAAACATCTCTGCCATTTCCAAATTCCCTGTTATTGTTTCTGTGGATTCATTCTTGTGTAATGATATGATAAAATGATAGTAGTAGGGATTGAACCTCTCTGATCTAGAACTCTTTTGTCCAGCAAACTCCGTAATCTGGCATGATTTTAGTTAGCTGGATGACCAAGTTTCCCTTGGTCCCATAAAGTTTGGTTACAGCCGTCAGTCATGGCTCTCAGTATTCTGTGCTTTTATTTGCCCCCAATGTCTTCTAAGAGCCCAGTAAGCAGTGGAAGTGTTGGTATTTTGCTAGAAAATATTGATCTTCTGTTGTCTGGCAAATTCTCTCATTCGGCACCAGTCAGGTCCTGATAGTGCCGGACAAGAGGGGTTCAATCTGTACTTTATATTTAAAGTACAGCACACTACACTTTTCATTCCAGATGCTCTCAAGACACGTGACAAATGTATTACACAAGAATCACTTTCTCTGGCACTGAAATTCAGACAATGCACCGCCTGCCTCAGAAAAATACAATACCACAATATTTAGTAATAGTAGTGGGAAATATGGGTAAAGAAAACATCGAATATAATGTAACTACTAGCCAAGCTCAATAAAGGACAACACTTTTATCCATTCATTACATACTTATCTCTTCTAAACAATATGGCTGGGTCTGCACTGCACAGGTTTCCCAGCAGATCTATGCCAATGAGCAGCCTTGAAATTGCAAATGGCTGCTCATTAGCATGGTCCCATGGCTTATTGGCATAGCTGCGTGAGAGCTCCGTCTCGGCAGAGGGGGGTGCCGTCAGTAAGGAGGCCATATGTATGTGCCCCTGCCAGCAAAAACCCCCTTTGTTGCAAGACGCTTATGCCTCTTTATGGCCTCTTTACTGCTGGCACCCCTCTCTGCCGAGATCGAGCTCTCGTGCGGCTATGCTAATGAGCTGCAGGATCATGCTAATGAGCAGCCATTTGCAATTTTGAGGCTGCTCATTAGAATGGATCTGCTGGGAAAGGGAAAGCTGTGTTGTGTAGACCCAGTCTATTAATTTATCTGTGTTTGATAGAAACTGAATAAAAATTCTTAGAAAAGGACTGTCTGCTGGTATTTAAATAAACAAAAAACATTTCTCCCCTGCTAGAATCTCCCAAGTTAATGCAGAAATAATTGATAAAAAAAATTAAAAATTCTTGTCAGTATTTCATTTGTTGGAAGAAAACCCCTCACCCATGTGGCCATGTCCAGAAACAACTAGATACATTGCCACCATTTCCAGATGGTGATTTTTTCGCACCTGGCAAAAGCAATGGTACTAATGGAGAACATCATGGCTGTGTCTACACTAGCCAAAAACTTCAAAATGACTCTGCAAATGGTCATTTCAAAGTTTACTAATGAAGCGCTGAAATACATATTCAGTGCCTCATTAGAATGCCAGCAGCCACGGCACTTCGAAATTGACACGGCTCACCGCCGCATGGCTCGTCCAGACGGTTCTTCTTTTCGAAAGGACCCCTGCTACTTTGAAGTCCCCTTATTCCTGTCTGCATGGCCATTTCGAAGTTTTTGACTAGTGTAGATGTTGCCCATATGTTTACTGTCATTTCCCTTACAGCCCTACCTTCATTTCATGTTCTGTTTGAAAATCAATAATGGTTTTCTTTGAACCTTTCGCTGAACATTTCAGCTGCTAGTACCTGTGTCCTTCCTTAGTTGTGGAGATATAAAATGTTAGCGACTCAGGATGGGGATTGGAAGCACAGAGTTGGAAACAGTATTCGACTCAAAAAGTGGATTCACTCAAACATTAACTTTTGCTGAACCTCTCAATAGCTACGTCTACACGGGTATGCTATATCGAAATAGCTTATTTCGATGTAGCGAAATCGAAATAAGCTATTTCGATGAATAGCGTCTACACGTCCTCCAGGGCTGGTGCCGTCGACGTTCAACATCGACGTTGGGCAGCACTACATCGAAGTAGGCGCTGCAGGGGAGCATCTACACACCACAGTGGCCCACATTGAAATAAGGGTGCCAGGAACAGCTGCAGACAGGGTCACAGGGTGGACTAGCACTTCCGGGGCAACAGCAAGCCGCTCCCTTAAAGGGCCCCTCCCAGACACATTCAGCCTGCACAGCACACGGTCTGCAGAGCCACAAGCACGCACACCCCGTGGAAGCAGCATGGACCCCCAGCAGCAGCAGCAGCAGGAGCAGCAGCAGCAGCAGCAGCAGCCAGAAGTCCACACACCCGCCCCTGCAGGAGCAGTGATTGCCCTGCTTAGTGCCATGCAGGAGGCAGCTGATCATCTTTTATTTGTGGAAGAGGAGCTGCCCCCAGGAGATGAGGAAGCAGCCCCAGACCTTGCTGCCCTCCGACCCCCACCCCCGCCGCACAAGCCGCCGGCTGTGGAGCTAGCCCACGAGCACGGACTGGTGGGAGCGGCTGGTGCATGGCGAGTGGGACAACGACCGCTGACTCCAGAATTTCCAGATGAGCCGGCAGACATTCCTGGAGCTCTGCCAGTGGCTCACCCCTGCCTTACGGCACCAGGACACCTCCATGCGACATGCCCTCACTGTCGAGAAACGGGTCGGCATCGCTGTCTGGAAGCTGGCCACTCCAGACAGCTACTGATCCGTAGGGCAGCAGTTCGGCGTGGGCAAGGCCACCGCTGGGGCTGTCCTCACGGAGGTAAGAGGACCCGGGGGGGGAGCCCGGGGGTGGAGGGCCACACACACCCTGAACACCCCTCACTGGTGCTCTTTCATGTTCTTCCCCTGCAGGTCGTCTGCGCAATCAATGCCCTGCTCCTCCACAGGCTCGTGCGGCTTGGGGACCCGGATGCTGCCATCGCGGGGTTTGCCAGCCTGGGCTTCCCAGATTGCTTTGGGGCTCTGGATGGGACCCATATCCCCATCCGTGCCCCGGAGCACAGCGGAGGACGCTTCCTCAATAGGAAGGGTTACCATTCTGTGGTCCTCCAGGCCTTGGTGGACAGCCGGGGCCGCTTCCTGGACATTTATGTTGGCTGGCATGGCAGCACCCACGACGCCCGGGTATTCAGAAATTCAGGCCTGTGCCACTGGCTGGAGGCGGGGACCTACATCCCCCAGCGGGAGATCCCTGTGGGGGACACCACCATGTCCCTCTGTGTCGTCGCAGATGCAGCGTACTCCCTCCGGCCCTGGCTCGTGCACCCTTACACGGGCCATCTCACAGCCAGCCAGGAGCGGTTCAACACGCGCTTGAACCATGCGCACCAGGTGGTTGAGTGCACTTTCGGCCACCTCAAAGGGTGCTAGAAGTGTCTCATCACCTGCCTGGATGAAGGCCTCACCAACATCCCCCAGGTTGTGGGCGCGTGCAGCGCACTCCACAACCTGTTGGAGAGCAAGGGAGAGGCCTTCTTCCAGGGCTGGGCTGTGGAGGCTGGCAGGGCCGACGTCCAGCCACCCGCTGCCCCTAGTCGCCAGGTCGACCCTGAGGGGATCCGGGTCCGGGAGGCCCTGCAGGCCCATTTTGAGCAGGCTGCAGGGTGAACGCTGGCAGGGCCAGCTGTGGGCGAGCCACCCACTTCCCGCCCCCCATCCTCCACAACACTCCCTGCCCCCACGCTCACACCACAGAGCACCCGAGAGCACACCCCCCGACACTTTTCTTTGAAATAAATGGAAATGTTGTTTCAAACCAAACAGTGCATCCTCTTATTAATAACATAGAAAAAAAGGGGGGGAACTATTTACATGGGGGGCAGCTAGCAAAACAGGGTCCAACAAAAACTATGTACAAATGGGGGGCCACATCCTCGGCCCCGCACCCTAATGTCCAGCGCCCGGTGTTGGAGGGCGCGACCCTCGCCTCGGCCAGAGCCCTGGGCAAGGCTGGGTGGGGGCCAGGAGAACCGGCAAATACGGCCGGGCGGTGTCCCCAGGCCCATGGTCCCCCTCGGTGGCAGGCCCCAGGGTGGCTGATGGTGGAGGGATGGCAGGAGGAGCGGCGGGTGGCATGGTGGGCGGCGCGGCGGGGGCGGGGGGGCAGGTGTTGCGCTATGCGCTCAAAGGTGCGCATGAAGGCCCCCCAGGCCTCCTGGCACCAGGCCAGCACTCGCTCTTGGAGCTCCAGCCGCCGCTCCTCCACCCGCAGGCACCGCTCCAACACCTCCAGCTGACACCGGAGGGTTGCGAGCAGCTGGGGGTCTGTGGCCGTCCTCGGGTGGCTCTGCCGTTGGCTTCGTCCTGGGGCTGGTCGGTGCTGCGCTGAGGGGCTGGCCTGCTGGGATGGTCCTGGTGGGCTCTCCGGGACGACGCACACCTTGCCGGCGCTCTCTGGGCCCTCCGATGGTGCAGCTGCGGAACAAGGGGGAAGAAGAGTGGGGACAGCCATTAGTGTGGGCCCTGACCCATGGCCCTTGTCCCCCCACCCCTCTGCTGCTGGTTCCCCATCCCCGTCCCCGGGAGATGCTGCTGCTGCTGATGGGTGTCCACCCCCCACGGGGGACCCTAGGTTCCGCTCCCCCCATGGCGCTGTCCTGCTGGGGGGCAGGGGCTGATGCACTCTTCTGAGGGGCATACCACTGCTGTCCTTGGGGCCATGGTCATCTGGGCATATGGAGGGCCCTGGTCATGTCTCTTGTCCCCGCCCCTTAACCCCGGGGGTGTGCACCGGGGGGTACATACCTGATGCTCCGCTCCCACGGTCAGGGGACACCCACTGGGTGGACGCCTTGCTGGAGCTCCGGGATGGGAGGGCAATGCGGAGCCCCCCGTCACTGGAGGAGTCCCTCTCCTTCTCCTCCAGCATCACAGGGGTGGGCTCCTGGGGGGGGCCCTGGGGTGCAGGGCTTGCTTCCAGGGCAGACTCCGTCTCCGGGGCCTGCTGGGGCTCGTCGGCCGATGTGTCAAGATTGGCCAGGGGGGAGGAGGTGTACTGGAGGCCCAGGATGGCCCTGAGCTCCCTATAAAAGGGGCAAGTGGCGGGGGCGGCCCCAGATTGGCTGGCCGCATCCCAGGCCCGGGCGTAACCATTCTGCAGCTCCTTAACCTCACTCCTGACGTGGTCAGGAGTGCAGGCAGGATGACCCCGGGAGCCAGGCCCTCGGCCAGCCGAGCGAATGCATCCACATTCTGCCTATTGCTCCCCATTACCTGGAGCACCTCCTCCTCGCCCCAGATCCCCAGCAGGTCCCGGATCTCGGCCTCCGTCCAGGAGGAGGCCCACTGTCTCTTCCCCTGCTGGCTGCCAGCCTGGGAGCCCTGGCTCCCCTTGGGGGGGGTGCCCTGGGGTGCTTGGGGGGCTGGCTGGCTGCCATCGCTGCGGGGTGTTGGGCTGCGGCTGCTGTGGGCGTGCAGGCTGAGCGCATGGCAGTGCTGCTGCCTGCACGCGCTCTCAGCTTCCTGCACAGGAACACAGGGGGCAGGGAGCTTTAAGGGGCTGTTGCGTGCGGCCACCGTAGAGCTCAGGGGCTGGAGAGAGCGTCTCTGAACCCATCAGCTGATGGCCGCCATGGCGGACCCCGCTATTTCGATGTTGCGGGACGCGGATCGTCTACACGTGCCCTACTTCAGCGTTCAGCGTCGAAGTAGGGCGCTATTCCCATCTCCTGTTGGGGATAGCGACTTCGACATCTCACCGCCTTAAGTCGATTTCAACTTCGAAATAGCGCTCGCTATGTGTAGATGTGGCGGGCACTATTTCAAAGTTGGCACGGCTACTTCGAAGTAGCTGGCTCGTGTAGACGCGGCTAATAAGTGGGTGTTGTCTGGCAAGATATCATAGTAATTAGAGACTGGTCAACTGAACTTTCTCAAAGTTCTGGGGATACAGGAATCAGAAGTTTGGTTTGGCCTCATACCCAATGATAAATGCAGCATATAAATAACCTGTGGCATCAGTGGATAAATTGAATGCTATGTAGTACCCCTGGCATCATGCAGTAGGCTTGGAAGACTGACTGGTATTCACAGTTGCTATTTGGCTAATTTGTCTTATTATCACAGCCGGGACAAACTGTAACACTTATGATTCATCTGCAAAACATACCACTTGCCAGTTGTTTTACTAGAAGTATTCTAGGAGGGGAATTCATGAAAGGAAAGGTCAAGAGCATAAATAAAAAGCACAACAACAGTTGTGCACAGCGGGTAACTGACTCCACAGGGTTCATATTTTTCAGATATCTGTTTTCTCTATTAGAGATCCTTAAATACACTTTTTAAAAAGTTTTTATTTGTGAGAAACTATGGCAAATCCCTCCTTTTTGGACTAAGCCTCCATAAACAACTAGTACAAGGGGTCCCATGTAAGTGGTGAGAACAGAATCCTTTCTGACAGATAATATGGCTGCTCTGTCACCATTAGTATGCTCAGTCTTTCATGTCCAAATGCATCCCAGTATTGGTAAATGACTGTAGAATGTGCATTATCAAGGAATTCCCCCAGTTTCCATCAGCATTTTGTTGCTGCCTTAAATTCTGTCTAAATTAATGCACAGTTGAAGTAACTCTAGTTGAAATCTACTGATGTTCACTCTCTTGCGTTTTGTTTAAAACTTATTTTGTGAAGATCACCTACCTCTGGTTTTGATGTTCCTACTGAAGGAAATAACAGATACCACATATATTCTTATGATACACTTATAATGAAGTAACCTCAAGTACACAAAAAAAATAGTTAAAATACCACATTAATTCCCACTGTTTAAACCAAAGTACACAGGCAGTCTTAACACACAATGAGTTCCCTTTACTTAAGTTGTATCAAATGTGTGGTAGATTAATTTAGACACATGCAATGAATTAAATATTTTGAAAAGTGAGGAACTGAAATCAAATACAGGTGAAGCTCCCACACATAGCTTAGATTATACATTCCTGTATTACTACTTAAATATATTATCAAGAACAAATGTAATTCACAAATAAGAAGTCCTGTGGCATCTTACAGATGAACAAATTTATTAGGTCATAGGTTTTCATGGGTGACATTATTGAAGTACAGCATTCTACTTCCATTCCTCTTTATATCCTTTCAAAAATTCCAGCTTGTTTTACAAGATGCTACTCACTACAGGAGTTTATGATGAAGCATAATATCACCCTTCCAGCCTTACACAGATCTATGGCCCAAAAACTCAGCGTCTGTCTTGTTCATAATAAGTGAGTGAAATACACTTTACTAACAATCAGTTTGTTTACCTGTTGACTGCTATGGTGATGAACATCCTCTTTGAAAAGCATTTTTCTCTGCAGCTCCCTTACAGCCACAGCTTTTCTGTCATGAATATAATCATCTGTTGCTAATTGCAGGGGTTTTAGATTTTTCTTCATTTGTCCATGGGTTGATCTATAAAATAAATCAGTCACTAAAATGCTGCTAATGATAAACAGTAGTCAGTCACCTTTGTAATATAATTCATTACACTCAGAATATATGAAGAAATCAGCTGACTGCTTTATCTATTAAATGGAAAACAAAAACTCATCTTACTATGTGCATTTTATTCTCATTAATGCCAATAGGAATTAAGAACGCACATGGAGAAAAGAATAAGCATTATACACTGCACCTTGTATAATGATCCAGATCCTTCCTTTTTAGTATGATGTCATTGCAGTAATGCCAAAGTATTCAAGAAACGTGTGGACATCTAGCATAGGTACACAGAGGCATGGATGTAACACAGCAAAAAGTTAATGGTGTTTATATTTCCAGAGCAACCACATACAGGTTGTGTCTTTTCCTTCTCTTCTCATATTTTTCTTGGTCATTCATTCCTGTCTCTGCCCTCCTCCTCCTGGTTTTTCTGGATCAGCGGCAGACAAACACCAGCCTGTGGGCTAGCCCCTGGCAAATCACCACCACCACATTTACTTGTACTTCTGCAGGTACAGATACTTGCAGCTCCTATTGGCTGTGGATCGCTGCTCCCAGCCAATGGGAACTGCGGGAAGTAGCACAGACTGGGATACCACTTCCCCCAGTTCCCATTGGCCAGGAACGGCAATCTGTGGCTAGCTGGAGCTGCAAGCACCCATCCTTGCAGAGGTAAATACAGCAGTAGTGGCTTGTCAAGAGCTAACCATGGAGAACTACCACCATCTTATTTCCTGCCCCTGTTCTAGGTCAAACCCCTCTCCTACTATTTCTGAGATGCTGCCTCTTTTTAAACTAAATACAACTTTAATAAATATTTGAATATTAAACAACAATTGCTATACTAGGAGAACCTGACATTGGAACTCTGGAAATATATGTCTGGAAAGCACATCAAGAGGTAATCCAGTCCAACCTAAATGTTCACTTATTAGCTAAAACATTTCAGCTTTCTGCAGGATTATTTTTGTGCCCCTCGTTTTGTTGCTTTCCCCCATATAAAGATGTACATTTGGCCTCTGTCAGGTTAGCGGCTATTTACAAATGGAATTAGTTCTGAGCTGGGAGCCAGAAACAGTAAAATATGGATAATAGTAATACAACAAACTTCAGTATTGTTAAAAGTTTTGTAAAGCACTGTATAGTTTAAGTTTGTAAAGCACTGCATACATGTGGAGTTGATTAATGTGTTGTGAGATTGTAAAAGCTTGAAGAGATCTCATTCACTCTTTGGTGGGGTAGAGTTAAAATACTGAGTAAGAGCATGAGAGCACAGTTTTATGTGTCTGTGTTTCATGCTGTGACTGCAGAAGAGCGCAAGCATATGTTTCAGGAAAGTTGCTGAGCTCAGCAAAAACCAATTATCCAGTAGTGCTGAGCAATCTTAAATATGCAAGGGGTGAGATTTCTTTGAACTTCTGAAAGGTTGGTGAGTGGTGTGAGTAGGCCAATTTTTTAAATTCCAAGATTTGTCTGCATATGACATAAAATCATGGCCGGGGGACTGTCCATAGGACAGTGAATCAGGAGACCTTGTGTTTATCCTTGACAGTCACTGCCTGGCTGCATTTCATTTATTCCATGTGCAAGATAAGGGTAGTAATGTTTTGTAAAGAGTTTGGAGGTCTGTCCATGAAATGAGCTATACAACTCCTAGTGTAGTACATATTAACCCAATGTTGGTATGAAATAAACCAGTTATTATTTTAATCAGAAATAAGTTCCCCACTGGCCAGGTCACATCCACTCAAAACAGCAATGGACCCTACCAGAACAACAGGTGCAAAACCTCTAGATTTACCATCACCATGTACCCTCATCACAACACACCTTTCCAGATCTATGGGTACTACACATGCCAATCACACCATGGCTACGTCTACACGTGAAGCCAACATCGAAATAGCTTATTTCGATGTAGCAACATCGAAATAGGCTATTTCGATGAATAATGTCTACACGTCCTCCAGGGCTGGCAACGTCGATGTTCAACTTCGACGTTGCACGGCACCACATCGAAATAGGCGCTGCGAGGGTACGTCTACACACCAAAGTAGCACACATCGAAATAAGGGTGCCAGGCACAGCTGCAGACAGGGTCACAGGGCGGACTCAACAGCAAGCCGCTCCCTTAAAGGGCCCCTCCCAGACACAGTTGCACTAAACAACACAAGATCCACAGAGCTGACAACTGGTTGCAGACCCTGTGCCTGCAGCATGGATCCCCAGCTGCCGCAGCAGCAGCCAGAAGCCCTGGGCTAAGGGCTGCTGCCCACGGTGACCATAGAGCCCCACAGGGGCTGGAGAGAGAGCATCTCTCAACCCCCCAGCTGATGGCCGCCATGGAGGACCCGGCAATTTCGACGTTGCGGGATGCGGATCGTCTACACGGTCCCTACTTCGACGTCGAACGTCGAAGTAGGGCGCTATTCCGATCCCCTCATGAGGTTAGCGACTTCGACGTCTCGCCGCCTAACGTCGAAGTTAACTTCGAAATAGCGCCCGACGCGTGTAGCCGCGACAGGCGCTATTTCGAAGTTAGTGCCGCTACTTCGAAGTAGCGTGCACGTGTAGACACAGCTCATGTGATATATCTCATGCAGTGCACTAAATGCCCCAATAACAGCTATGTGGATTAAATCAGGCAATCCCTATGCTTTTGACTATGCTCACACAGGAAAATGATAAAAGCCAAAAACACCTGTAGGTGAATACTTTTCACAAAATAGGTCAGATATGGAGTGACCTTAAAGTACACCTGCACAACCCCCTCAAAAGATGAGTCAGGGTGCTTAAATTATTACCTTTACTAAACACTAAAAATCATGGACTGAATAGAGACACTAGATTTATGCACAACACTGTATAATCCACTAATTCTCCTCCCTTGCCCCAGCTTTTTTTCGTTCTCCGCTACAACTGCAGGGAGCAGGGGAGGTCTGGCCATTTCAGCTTGAATGTTCCTTGAAATATGTGTCAACGACTTAAGCTAAACAATCTGTTGCACCTTGTATGTAGCTGTGACACTTTCAGTACATTTTCCAAACCTGAAAAAGAGCTCTGTATAAGTTCAAAATATTGTCTGTATAACCAAAAGAAATTGGTCCACTAAGAGATATTACCTTACCCACCTTGATTAAATAAAAAAAGACACTTTAATCATTAATTATGTGGGTGTAGCAACTTCCTTGTTTAGTTACGTAGCACATACTTGTCTGTTACATAATTCTTTCTCTACCGCTTGCTCCAATAATTAAGTTATACCATTTATATGAAAACTATTAATTCATCAGAGCTTTTCTGTAGGTCTTTAAATATTTAACAGTTGCAAACAAAATAGCATCCTTTTGTAAATTAATTTTAGACATTCTATATGCCTACCCTTGAGTGACCATGACTTGGTTACCAAATCTTTTAAAAATTTAAATAAATCTAAATGGGTTTAGATCTGCTTATCCTTTAAAATCTCTTCCTCCCACTAACAGAATTCTCTGTCTCCCTGACAAAGTCCTGAGAGTCCTCGATATATCCTTCCTCCATTTGTTTTAATCCTATTCTCTTGAGTCCACCCTATCCTCCAAGTATCATTTTGCAAACCTACCATCCTTTCATGTCAGCCTGGCTTAAAGATTTTTTAATTGGGTATTAGATTTGAATAAATCAAACCCTGCTTCCCCAAAAGTGCAAAAGTACAAGAACCTACCAATATAGTTTTTTTTTATTTGACGAATGCCATCATTTCAACAAAACATCCAAATGAGCACAACACAGACATTAATCATGGTTTCAAAGTAACTTCCTATACTAACTTCAGCTTCTAAGTTTGTGCTACTTACGCAGCTGGTGCACTTCTAGGCAGACCCATAGCATTGGTTGGTGGTACAGAAGGAAGTGAAGGAAGAACAGAACTGAGAAAGGCTACTGGGTTCTGAATCCGGCTGCTCGGAGAGGCAGGAGTAGGAAGTACATTCTGGGGCTGAAACTGGTTCAGGCTAGATATAGAAAGCAACAGTGGAGGCAACACTGGTTCTTTGGGACTTGCTAGAGGCTGCTCAGTTTGGCTTGAAAACCCTCCCGGAGACCTTGTCTGGACTGGTGAAGGAGATGCTATGACATTTTCCTTGTTCATTGTTCTTTGGGTTCCTTGAGGCATGCTGCTGAATGTAGGCACTGGGGAGCTGGAAGGGGAGCTGATAGGTGGTGTGGTGTTCTGGGACACAAGGAACTGTTTCGGTCGGGCATAGCTGAATGTTTGTGAAGGAGAGACTTTGGCCTGCTTGTACACAGTTGATGTAGGCTGCTCGTTGAATGAAGTGGCCAAGTTCAATGTACCTGTGTTGAATGGCAGTTCTCTTGGAGACAGGGCAGATGGGTGCTGCAGATGCTGCTGTTCAAGCAAAACCTGGTTGTGGAGCTGTTGTAACTGGGTAGGATCTCTGCACACAAAACAAGGAGGGGCAAAATCTGTCATGTGCAACACCAGACTTACACAGGTTGTCTGCCCTGCCACCATAATTCTGAAAGCAGAAATTTTCATGTGCAGTTTGTTACACCTTGATCTCAAAAGGAAAAGAGAGGAAGCTGTGATACTGATAACAAAATCTAGTTAGTCCTTCTTTCCTTCTCTGTTCTGTGGCATCAAGCAAAGAGAACAAAAGTGGATAGGACGGAAATACTGTTAAAATAAAATTTTCCTTTCCCCTGCTGAAAGCCTTTCCCCTTTCTTCCAAGTGCCAAAGTATTGGAACAGTTTTGTTTTTTTTAAACTTTACTAGGTGAAGAGACGTCTTTGCAGGACTATAAAACCATGCTGTGGAGACTTTGATTCCTTTATTTAAGGGACATGATAGTCAGATTCTGCTGTAGTTTGTCTCCACCAGTGTCTGTGGGCTTGCACTCGTATTGCTGAGAGAACAATTAAAATGAACTTTTAACAATCTACTATCAAGTCTACCATGTTAACATCTGTTAAGTTTAAACTAAGTGCTGAAGCAAAGAGTGAGGTAAACAAAACTCAGTAATAACTACAAGAACAAGTGTAATCAGCCTTAATTTGACTAGTGTTGACATTCAATGCCAGGCTGAAGTACATCATTCAGGGAATAGCTGCATTTCATGCCATTTTTATTTCCTAGATGTTATTTATAGTGGATATCTTCAGACTTTGTTTACTTTGCAGTCAAGGCAAACTATTTCCCACAAGTTTGTGATATAGTTTATGTTATTATGCAGGTAGAAATATAGCATATGGATAATAGACTGTGTTTCCCATTAGTGAAACACTTTGTAAATAACAAAGATGTGAAGCATCATCATGTAATAAATTTCTTCATTTTTCCTTTAATATCAAAGAAATATAGGCTGCTATTGCTTATTTTTTAATGCTCTTCCTATATAGGAAGGGGTTTCAAACACAAAAAATTCTCTCTCTGAAATTTCAAAAGTAGAAACTGCTCCAAACTTGCACTCCAGAGCTAAATGCTATGAACATAATGGACCTTCAGGTTTATTTAAATAGAATTGTTATTTACATAATTTATCATGCACAAAAAACTATGTTAAAAGAACATTTTAAGGCTTCAGAGTTAGCACTTAAAAGTTAGAAAATGCCAGAGTTTCAGGTTTCCTATGCATGTTTAATTTGGCCTCTCTGGACATCTGCATTGTGATACAGCCTTTAAACACACAATCATATCTTATTTTTTCCATAGGAGTCCGTAGTCATTCAAGTATGGGGTAACATTAACAATAGGTGGGTGGCCCTGCCAACTCCAGCTATGCAAAGAATTTAATGTCCCTTCTCCAGGTCCCTCTGAATTGCTGCGGAAGCGCTGCTCCATGTGGCAGCATCATGATCCAACCAACGCTAAGGGCTGACTGCTGTAGGCCCTGCACCTTCTGCCCTTAGCCCTGCCCTTGCTGGGGCACAGAGCTGGGCCCCCCTCCCAATTTGCCCTGGAGCCCGGGATGTCTGTCAGCCCTGCTGCCTTCCTCAGCCTCTTCTTCTCTAGACTAAACATATTCAATTTTTTCAACTGTTCATCACTTCAGGTTTTCTACACCTCGGTTCTTTATTGGTGCTCTCATAAGAACATAAGAATGGCCATACTGGGTCAGACCAAAGGTCCATTCAGCCCAGTATCCCATCTGCCGACAGTGGCCAATGCCAGGTGCCCCAGAGAAGGAGAACAGAAGACAATGATCAAGTGATTTATCTCCTGCCATCCATCTCCTGCCCTTGCACCATACTTTACCCCTGGCTAATAGCCATTTATGGACCTAACCTGCAAAAATTTATCGAGCTCTTTTTTAAACCCTAATAGAGTCCTGGCCTTCACAGCCTCCTCCGGCAAGGAGTTCCACAGGTTGACTGTGCGCTGTGTGAAGAAAAATTTCCTTTTATTAGTTTTGAACCTACTACCCATCAATTTCATTTGGTGTCCCCTAGTTCTTGTATTATGGGAAAAGGTAAATAATTTTTCTATGTTCACTTTCTCCACACCATTCATGATTTTATATACCTCTATCATATCGCCCCTCAATTGCCTCTTTTCCAGACTGAAAAATCCCAGTCTCTCTAGCCTCTCCCCATATGGGACCTGTTCCAAACCCCTAATCATCTTAGTTGCCCTTTTCTGAACCTTTTCTAATGCCAATATATCTTTTTTGAGGTGAGGAGACCACATCTGCACGCAGTACTCAAGATGTGGGTGTACCATAGTTTTATATAGGGGAAGTATGATATCTTTTGTCTTATTATCTATCCCTTTTTTAATAATTCCTAACATCCTATTTGCTTTACTAACTGCCGCTGCACCCTGCGTGGATGTCTTCAGAGAACTATCCACTATAACTCCAAGATCCCTTTTCTGATCTCTCGTAGCTAAATTTGACCCCATCATGGGGTACGTGTAATTTGGGTTATTTTTTCCAATGTGTATTACCTTACACTTACCCACATTAAATTTCATTTGCCATTTTGCTGCCCAATCACTCAGTTTGCTGAGATCTTTTTGTAGTTCTTCACAATCCCTTTTGGTTTTGACTGTCCTGAACAACTTGGTGTCATCTGCAAACTTTGCCACCTCACTGCTTACCTCATTTTCTAGATCATTGAACTCTCTTATGAACTCTTAAGTTTGCTGACATATTTGTCAACATGCAATACCCAAAACTGGACTCAGCATTTCAGCTGTGGCCTCACTAGTGGTAAGTAGAGCAGAGAATCTGCCGTCTCTTGTCTTACATATGACACGCCTGTTAATACATCCCAAAATGACATTTTCTTTTTTCACAACACTGTTAACTCATATTCAATTTGTGATCCACTATAACTCCCAAGTCCTGTTCTGCAGTACTACCGGTTGAACCTTTCTTGTTCTAATGCCTGACATTGGGATGTCAATATTTTGTAGCATGTTACCAACACTCCCACTGCTTATTGAGCTCTTAGGAGATGTTTAGGGGTAAATTGCAGCTAAATAACAGCACAGAAAACTGAGAGCCAGGTCTGGTGGCTGTAAACAAACATTATGAGACCGTGGGAAACTTGGCCACACCTATGATAAGTGGTCATCCAGCTAACTAAAATTATGCTGGATTAGAGTTTGCCGGATGACAGAGTTCTGGATTAGAGAGGTTCAACCCGTGCCACGTAGCTTATTATTCCACACTTCGTAACTGTGAATTTGATCTTTCTTTCCAAATGTGCCACACAAGGGGTGTGTGTACACTTCCAGTCCTCTTTCGAAAGAGGTATGCAAATAAGGGAAACTGAAAATGCAAATGAGGTGCACATTTGCATATCTGACCGTCATTTGCATATTCTTCTTTCGAAAGAAGAAAACCTGTATAGATGCTGCTCTTTTGAAAGTAAACCCCATCTTTGAAAGAATCCTTCTTTTCTTTATTTAATGGGAAGAAGGATTCTTTTGAAGATGGGGTTTATTTTCAAAAGAGCAGCATCTACACTGGTTTTCTTCTTTTGAAAGAAGTTCTTTTGAAATACAAATATGCAAATGAGGAGTTAAATATGCAAATATGCACCTCATTTGCATTTTATTTCCCTCATTTGCATACCTCTTTGAAAGAGGAATGCAATTGTAGACACACCCAAGGTGTGGGTAAATCACTGAAGCTCTGTTTTCTCATCTGTGAAAGTGATTATATGATACTACAAACTTACCTCAGAGTATTAATTGGTTAATTTTGGAAAGTACTTTTAAATCCTTACATGAAAGAGGTTATGTTGGCTTTCTTAAAAAAAAAAAGCAAGGGCTCCACACTTCTTGCTAAATAAATTGCATTTGAGGCAAGGAACTCTATAATTTCATTAGCAAAAAGCTAGAAGTGTATTTCTTTAATTAACCGCAAAAGGGTGTAGAGATAAAAGAGGATGCAGTTTGCCCAAAAATTATGGTTGGGATTTCGAAAGCTGCCCTTTAATGAAATTACTCTGTTTCTTAAGATTTCCTCTCAGACCACAGTGCTTTAATCCTGCCTGTGTCTGTTATCACAGCATTTTAAAGCTCTAAATGTTTTGTCTTGGGATAAGATTAATTTTCTGGATTATAAAATTATGGAAGATCACATGAATCTTCAGTTTCATATTCAGGAGATCTTACAACTACTTGCCTATAGGAAGTACAAAACTGCATGTATCTATTCTCGATGAAATTACTTAATACTCTTGGGGGCATTCTGCACCACAAAATTAACAATTCTGTGCCAAAAATTAAAAATTTTGTGCACAGTATTTTAAATTTTATTTTCAAATAAATGTGGCCACTCCAACATGGCACTGGGGCGCACAGGCACAGGCTGCACAGAGGCGGGAGTTTGCAGCTCTCTCCACTGGACGCAGACTCAGCAGTGAGGCTGCACCCATTGCTGACACCATGCAAAGACTGGGCCTGTGCCAGAAAGGGACCAAAGTCTTGCCCATACATGCCAGGTGTGCCCAGTATGGGCAGGCAAGGTCAGCAAGGCAGGATCCAAGTGTGGAGGGTCTTGGTGGGTGAGGCAGGTGTGGGTTGAGAGGCTTCTGTGTGGGGTAAGATGAGTGCATGTGGCTCAGTAGGAGATCTGGGTATGGGGAGGGTCTGGACACAAAGGGGCTTTTTGGAGGGTTTTGGATGCAACAATAATGGGACTCTTTAGGAGAGTTCAGGTGAAGGCTGTTGGGGCTCAGCAGGGGCACTTGGGTGTGGGGGTGAAGGGGAGGGTCCAGATGCTGAGGATGGAGGCTCAGTGGGGTGAAAATCCAGGTGCAGCTGGTTGGAGCTCAGTAGGGTGGGAATCCAGACTCAGGTAGCATGGGGCTCGACAGGGTGGGAGTCCAGCTGCAGGTAGCAGGGTGCTCATCAAGGGATTCTGAGTGCAGGAGGGTGAGGCTTGATGGGAGGGTGTGGATATAAGGGAGTCTGGATGCACAGGAGATGGGCCGATGGGGGTGAGCTCCTTGTATCCTCCCCGCATCCCTTCCCCTTTAGTCAAGGAGTGATGGGAGCAGGAAACATGGGTTCGGGGAGAGTTCACAGAACTTCCTACAGCCAGGGGAGAAATCTGGGGTAGGTCCAACCCAGTCTTGCATGCTGTGCAGGAGAATAGGAAGGTCTGTCCTTCCCAGCTCAACCAGAACTAGCAGCTGTGCCTGGCACAGGATAGGAGCCACCAGCTGGAGTTTCACAGTCCCACTACTGCCTTACAGTGATCTAGCTCTCTGCCGGTTGCCCCAGGTACCTGCTGCTGGGGAGAACTGCACAACCACTCTTGTGATTCCCTTTTGCTTCCCTGTCAGAAACTTGTTTTTCTGTGGATAAGCAAAGAACTCTGGAGAGGACATAGATTCTGTGCATGTGCAGTGGAACAGAATTCCCCCAGGAATAGCATAAGGAGAGCTGAGTGAGAAACTTGCAGAGTGTGTTTGCATTTTGCCTAGATCCATGCATTATGATTTATCACTTACTTGCAGAAAGAACACAAAAATACCACAGAAATCACAAAACAAAAAGAAATGGGAGAAATATTTTTAAATTTTTTTAAAATGTTACAATACACTTCCATTTCCTTATGGAGTGCACATGAAATCAGAGATTGTTTAATGGAATATCATTCCTACCACTAATATTGAGACTAAAAATCTTTTTTACTTACAGTTTTGGTTTAGCCAGTACTGGAGGGGGCTCTTTTGTAGGTGAGGTTGGCTCTGATATTTTCACTGTCTGTCCATTAATCCTCTCCTGGAAGTAGTGGGGTCTGATCTGGTTTGCAGATAGCACTTCATCTTCTGGTGATGTTTCACTTGCTTTATCATCTTCAGGCAGTTTAAAGTGCACCCGGAGGCCTATTTTAGAACTTGACCTGGGTTCATTGTGGTTCACAAGAACCCCTTCTAATTTAGGTTTTGAGACTTGATCCACCACTGGAAGTGAAGGGATGGGTGGGGTATGGTGTTGTTCGGCAGCAATTGAGTTGATTGAGCTCATTGTATGAAGAACTGTGGTATTGCTATGGTCCCCAGGTCCTAAAATGGCAAACTGAAGCTGTTACTTAAATGTTGTGAATAAGACTACAGTAAAATCATAACTCCTACAGTTGGAAAAGCTCAGGTTAAAGTCTTATCTAGCTTTAGAATGAATTGCTTGGCTGTATTCATACAAAATCTATTTCTTAAACTTAATAGGAATATTATAAAGAGGAAAAATTAATCTTCCTGCACTTTGAAAGATCTAGAAGGGCTATACCCTTGCTCCCCAATTAGTTCGCAAGCATCTTCAGAATTATTTGGAAAAAATTCTCTGACTCTTATGGTTGCAAAAAAAACCTTCCAATCATGAGCTTAAGGCAAATAAGTGCTGTGCTGAGTCTTCCCCCCGGCCCCTTATTAATGCTTTACTCAACCAACTGCTTTGTGTCAAAGTAGCTCAATTCATATGAGTGGTAGTTGAGGACTTGGGCCAATGTGTTTATTTTGGGCTCTGTTGTAGAGTAAGAGAAGTGATAAACTGGAGAGAATCCAGAGAAATCATCAGAATAATTACTGATGAAATCCTGAAGTCAGTAAGAGTTTAGCTTGGAAAATGACGGCTGCAGGATTTGTCCCTCCATGTTCTGCAAGGATGGAAATAAGCACTCTAACTGGAGAAATTCAGTTCTGAAAAGACCCAGCAATCTGCTGTAATCAATCTGACAGGAAGATCCTTGCATAGGTACTGGCAAGAAAGTTAGTTAAAATTCTCTCTTACCTTTAACAGTCAGACTAGCAATGCTAGAGACAGTGCCATATTTATTGCTTGCAGTACATGTGAAACTCCCAGAATCTTCTGAAAACACCTCAGCAATTACCAAAGTGCAAATCTCCTCTGAAATTCATCAACAGAAATTTTAGTGGTTTATAGCTTACTGTAGGTGGACGCATACTAACCAACAACATGAAGAACACCTTGCCTATGCTAGGACATTCTCTATACATTTCCCACTATTGCTAAGACTGATTCAGCTTCATCAGTGTTAACACACATAAATTGGCCACCAGCTGCTACTGGCACATCTGCAGCAATTAGACTAGAGGTCTAATATTGTTTGCATAAATGAAGTTGAACAGGTGTTAGGAATGTCGGAGACATTTTCTAACATGTTCCTATTATACATATGGCCAGAATACAAGGTCCTCCTCACTGAGGAGTTTAAAATTGAATTTATACAAAGATGATAGGTTAAATCCTTCCAGACTGCATTAAAAAGTCTCTTAAGGTCTTAAATAAGTGGAAAAATGGGTATAAATAGCTGGAAACAGTTTGGCTGTGTCTACACTACAAAAATAACTTCGAAGTTGCTTACTTTGAAGTACAACTTTGAAGTAAGCAACTTCGAAGTTGAGCATCTACACACACTCTACTTTGAAGTTAAATGTTGAAGTAGGGCATTACTCTATTCCCGGGAATGGAGTAAGAACTTCAAAATTCGGCTCCCTACTTCGAAGTTAACTAACAGATACTAGCAGAAGACTGAACACCGGTCCTTTTTTGAATTCTTACCTTGATAAGAATACTTATGAATTCTTACAACACAACAGTAAAACCTTCACTGGTCCTTGAAAAAAAGTGGTGGGCCAAAATTCTATAATGTTGAAATGCTATCCACCCTTGCTGTTTGACTAAAAACAAACCGTTACACCACAATGGCTATGTCTACACTAGCCAAAAATTTCAAAATGGCCGTTCAAATGGCCATTTCGAAGTTTACTAATGAAGCCTGAAATACATATTCAGTGCTTCATTAGCATGCGGGTGGCTGCGGCACTTTGAAATTGATGCGGCTCACCGCCGCGCTGCTCATCCAGACGGGGCTACTTTTCAAAAGGGCCCCACCTACTTCGAAGTCCCCTTATTCCTATGAGCGGATGGGAATAAGGGGATTTTGAAGTAGCCGGGGTCCTTTCGAAAAGGAGCCCCGTCTGGATGAGCTGTGCAGCGGCGAACCGCATCAATTTCGAAGTGCCACAGCCTCCCGCATGGTAATGAGGCACGGAATATGTATTTCAGCGCTTCATTAGTAAACTTCGAAATGGCCATTTGCATGGCCATTTCGAAGTTTTTGGCTGGTGTAGACAGGGCCAATGTGTATTTATCAGCTCCACTTTGAAGTTAACTTCGAAGTAAGGGAAAATATGTGTAGACTCTGCTGGCTACTTCAAAGTTAACTTCAAAGTTAGCTCCTAGTGTAGACACACCCTTTATGAAGGATCATGCCATGAAGTTGAAAAAACAAACAAAGTGAACCCCACCTGCACTTAAAATCTGACTTTCAAATTTACAGGCACAATTTGTACATGGAGAGAACAGTGCCCACAGTTCTAGGTCAGAAAATCACTCTGTTCCACAGAGACTTGTGGGCACCAAACTGTGAATACCAATTTGGCAACCTGGTTTGAAAATCACTCTAGCTGTGTCTACATGACCCCTCCCTTTCAGAAGGGACATGCAAATATGGCCAATTGGAAATGCAAAGGAGGCATTGATTTAAATATCTCATGTCTTATTTGCACATTTCTGTGTGATCTGGCTTCCAGAAGGGCCATTTCTGGAAGCTAAAGCAGCCGTGTGGGCAGGGTTCCTTCAAAAGGTAACCCTCCCATTTCAGAAGCACCCTTCTTCCTGACATGTCCCAGCAACTGTTGCAAGCTGATAAATACACATTGTGGTGTAACTGTTTGTTTTTAGTCAAGCAGCAAGTGTGGATAGCATTTCAACATTATAGAATTCTGGCCCAACACTTTTCTTCAAGGACCAGTGAAGGTTTTACTGTTGTGTTGTAAGAATTCATAAATATTCTTATGAATGTAAGAATTTATAAAAAGGACCGGTGTTCAATCTGCTGTTAGTATCTCTAGGGAGACCATGCTTCATTTTGATTTGTTAACCCTGATTTATTGGAAGGATCAAGTAGCAGTGTAGAGGTTATTTGCGAATAATGGCAACAGAATGATACTATTATAATACCTAGATTATAATACTGATTTGCCAATCACTGCTTGTATGGACCATAAGAATAGCCGTACAAGGTTAGATAGAAGGTTCATCTAGCCCAGTATCCTGTCCTCTAACAGTGGCCAAGGAATGAACAGACTAGGTCATTATTACGTGATCCATCCCCCTGTCTCCAGCTGGCAAACAGAAGCTAGGGACACTACCAGCTCTGCTTATCCTAGCTAATAGCCATTGATTAACCTATCCTCCATGAATTTATCTAGTTCTTTTTTTAAACTTGTTATAGGCCTTGCCGTCACAATATTCTCTGACAAAGGGTTCCATGGACTGACTGTGCATTGTGTGAAGAAATACTTTCCGACACATTAACACGTGGTTTGAACCCAGAAGAGAATTTTCTGGGTCATTATAGGGGCTCGTTTGCATACTTGGCATAATCTAATTCTTGACTCCTCCCACCTCTTCTGCCCCTCTACTCTCTGATTTGCTCACCTTTTTTTTCTGATTTGTCCACCTTGATTACTATTTTTGGTACTCTGTGCCTTAAATATTGAGTCTGTTCTGGTCTGGCTATCATCTGAAGAAGTGGGTCTGTCCCACGAAAGCTCACCTAATAAATTATTTTGTTAGTGTTTAAAGTGCTATGTGACTGCTTTTTTCCTTTGTTTGTTTTAAACCTTCTATCTATTAATTTCATTTGTGATCCCCAGTTCTTCTGTTATGAGAAGAATTAAACAATATTTCCTTAACTATTTGCTCCACCCTAGTCATGATTTTATGGACTTCTCTCCTATTCCCTCTTAGTCATGTCTTTTTTAAGTGAAATGTCCAAATCCAAATTCTTCTTAAATGATCAGTGGATGGTGAGTCAAAAGCAACTACAACCAACTGAATATCAGCTAACAACTGCTTCACATTATTTAGCTGTGAAACTATTAGCTGATTAATGATGGCATAGGTGGATCCTGGTGGAAGTTCTATCTAATCATGCATGAGTTGAAATGAAAACTATTGTGAAGCAGGAGAAAAAAGTAGGAATCCACAGGGCTGTGTTAGAAACACTATAACCAAATAAAAAAACACTCTCTGCAAGGTACTGGAAGTGGGGATGGTGCAGAAGTTTAACTTTTCTTTATAAAAATGGCTATTAAATTAGTAATTTAATAATTTACTGCTATTTTCAAGGGATAGGGTACTCCCTGTTTTCAGACATACACCTTTTTCCTTTAATAATTAAAGTATCAGTAAAGCAATGACTTCCTTATGGGGAAGCATTCACAACATTCCAAATCTTCTGGCTTTTGTTTGTGTATTTTTGTATTTATAAATTAAATTGTGATGTGTAGGCCATGATCAACCCTGGCCTCTGCTATTAGGAAATCCAGCCACTGATAGGATTTCCTGCCAGGCGTGAAAGGCCTCATATGTCATTCTTAGATTTCACTTGTTGGAGGTGGGGGGATCAGAAGGAATAGCTGACATGGCTAAATATCTAAGGCAACGTTCCCTGACTGGTAAATTGGATAAAAATAGTCTATTTCTACATGATCTGATATACATCTGACCCCAAGAAAATAAGGGGTTTTAATATAGATTATTCCATTCATGTTTAGGTTGTGAGAATGAATACTTAGGTTCCAGGTTTGGTCAGGTCAGAACAGAGTGAAGGTCTTATTGTTTTCTTTTAAAATGAGAAGATACTCACTTTATGGAACATGGTACAATAAATAATATTTGTATAACAGCTACAATGTGTAAACATCAATGAGAATTTTATTTTTGAGGTCAAACACAGAAATTTGTACCAGGAAAAAAATGTACAACCATGAGTAAAAATGACCATCAGCTTTGTTTTCATTGTTTCTTTTTATTTTGCCTGATTAAATCTTCACACTTATTTTACCAAAAAGAAATAAAACAAATTATATTTACCTGGTTCAGCCATAGATCGAGGTTCTAAAGGGGAAAAACAACAGCAAAAGAATTATTGGCTAGAGTATATCATTCATTTTACAAATATGCTTCATTTTTCTCACAATGACCCACTAAAAAGTGATGTCTCAGTTCTCCGTTTAATGTAATTTGCCTTTCAGTGTAAGTTTCTGATGAAATGCCAAGAGAAAACCTGACATTGTAGAGTCAAGAGAATAACAAATCCATTAAGTGCATCTTCCTGTTCTTGGATGGTCAGGAGAGGATAACGTTTCAAATAACTCTTTGGAAAAAGCAGGAAAAGATTATCTGCATTTTGAAAATAGGAGTTCATAAGTCAATATGTATATATTGACTTGACATGTTAATGATTATTTACCACAAATGTGTGTAGTTTGTATGTGAATTAAGCTAACTGCGTACACAAATAAGTGGCTAGCACTGGATAAACACCATTATACTAGCAGCTAACATTAAATACAAGATTAAACTCTTTTTCAGCTGATGTGATTGTGCAGAAATAGAGTAGGAGACACAAAAGACAGAAAACAGACAAGAAACAGGTGAAGGGGCAGTAGAGGGAGATGAAAGCAGAAGATGGTAGTGAAATAGAACTCAAAAATATCTAGGGAGAGGACAATAAAGGAATATTTGGTCAAAAACTCAAGAGAAATCAAATCCAACCAAACAGACGTTGTGAGTGCTTGTGACAGATTACATTGGAATTCTTTCCTAGTCCTTTCTACACACCAAAATAACCAGTGTGAATTCTAACAACTTAATTCTAAAGCAGAACTTCAGAATTGGGGTCCATTGGAAGCAAGGACTCTCTGCTTAACACATAAGGAAGTTGACTAGTTTCACCTGGTGGAAAAGAGGAAGCTTCACCCCATGAGAGAGTACAGGGGACTAGAATTTTAAGTTGCAAACAGAACCCACTGAAGAGATATTCTGAATGAGTACATCTCCTTTGCTACACCCCACATGAAGCACCACCCACTTTTTGTATTAACACCCAAGGGATCATAGAGAAGTGAGACTTATGTGTATCTTGAGTTAATGCAAAACTACATCTGCTGCTGGGGACTCTGGTTTGTCATCATAAACCATAGTTTAATACAGACCTGTGCACTGTAACCATACATTCCAAGAGCAAATGTGCCAACATTTTTGTTAAATTGTGTATAATATGGCAGACAAAACATTTCCATGCAGGAAACATACTTTTCTGTAATATTCTAAAATCTGGAGAATCTTGTATTAATGTCCCTTCTCTGTACCATTCAACCTTTGGAGAAGGAGCTCCTTTCACCCTGCACTCAAAGACAACCAGCTGACCCTCAGAAGCTGAAATATCCTGTAGCGTCTAAAATATAAAAAAGATCAATAAATTGTTTAATTATTCTGAAAGTAAAATTGAGTCTTATGACTTAGTGACTTTTTTAAAAAAATCCGATAGACAATAATACTGTGATTTCCTTTTTGCTATAGCACAACAGTAGAAAACAAAATTTTAAATAACATGCAAAAAATGTGTTGATCTATTTCATTTTGAAATGTGTAATCAAAACAAGTTACCTTTGTAAACACAGGAGCAGCTATTAAAGGTCTTCCATCCAATCCTTGCAAATAATTAGTGGAGCTTTGACTCTGTAGGTTAAGAGATATGCATTTCTGAAGTTTAGATATACAGTGGGTATTATGCAGTACACAGGAGAAATATACTACATCTTCTCACACTTCAAATGCAATCAATTGAAAAGTGAGAAGAGTCATTACCAGTCAAGTTAACCATTATTTAAGTGTTAACTTGGAAGCGTTTTCTGTTCTGAAGCTTATAACTGTATCCTTGTCTTAAAAATGGTGAGGAATTTATTTAATTCAGGATAGTTATTACCAGGGACAATGAGTGCAAGGATTGCAGCAGGGGCTAGGGAAGAGAGGGAGAACTGACTACGTGCTCCTGCCCCACTCCTTCCCCTACTCTGCCCATGCCCCTTCCCCTCCCATCCCTGCTCTGCCCATGCCCTACCTATTCCTGCAGAAGTGCCACACCACTTGTCCCTGGAGTGATGGGTCCTGAGAGCAGCACAAGCTAGGAAGTTTGAGCTGTTCTTGGGCTGTGCCCCTTGGGGGAGAGGCAAAACTATCCCTGCACTCATTGGAAGCAGTGTGCTGCTGATTGTGAGTGGGAGGGCCCCTCTCCCAAACGCTGGGTGTCACATGGCTCTTTGTAGAGCCCCACGTGTCACTTATTAGCTGCGTCTACACGTGCACGCTACTTCGAAGTAGAGGCACCAACTTCGAAAAAGCGCCCGTCGCGTCTACACGCGTCGGGCACTATTTCGAAGTTAACTTCGACGTTAGGCGGCGAGACGTCGAAGTCGCTAACCTCATGAGGAGATAGGAATAGCGCCCTACTTCGACGTTCAACGTCGAAGTAGGGACCGTGTAGACAATCCGCGTCCCGCAACGTCGAAATTGCTGGGTCCTCCATGGCGGCCATCAGCTGGGGGGTTGAGAGATGCTCTCTCTCCAGCCCCTGTGGGGCTCTATGGTCACCGTGGGCAGCAGCCCTTAGCCCAGGGCTTCTGGCTGCTTCTGCGGCAGCTGGGGATCTATGCTGCAGGCACAGGGTCTGCAACCAGTTGTCAGCTCTGTGTATCTTGTGTTGTTTAGTGCAACTGTGTCTGGGAGGGGCCCTTTAAGGGAGCGGCTTGCTGTTGAGTCCGCCCTGTGACCCTGTCTGCAGCTGTGCCTGGCATCCCTATTTCGATGTGTGCTACTTTGACGTGTAGACGTTCCCTCGCTGCGCCTATTTCGATGTTGGGCTGAGCAACGTCGAAGTTGAACATCGACGTTGCCGGCCCTGGAGGACGTGTAGACGTTATTCATCGAAATAGACTATTTCGATGTTGGCTGCACGTGTAGACGTAGCCATTGTTATTACCAAGTTACCAGAGAACATCCTCAAATTATTGCTGCATTGAAATATCCTTGCAGTTGTATCAGTCCTTGCTTGACTGGCTTCTGTGAATCACTTTGCTCTGATTGGCCCCTGTTCGCAGAACTTTGTTTATTAGCCCAGCAAATGGCTACCTCAGCATCTGACTTGACCCTTTCATAGCCCCAACACCTCATATAACTCTCAGTCTTGACACTGTCTGCTCATGTTGCTCCTCCATGTCCCTTTAAAAGGCTTGTTTCCCACATCCTGCTCTCTGACAACCAACCCAGTCTATTCTAGCAATACAAAACAAGCATAAAACTCTCTTGCAGTTGTACCATTAGTAACAGCAGTGGGTATGCTAGTGTAGGTAAAACTATAGAGAGATGCTGAGGTTTTAAGCACGGTGTTGTTTATCCCTGTTCCCAAGAAGTCTTCTTGAAAGTGATAAAAATAGTGGGAGCTGGCAGATCCCCAAAGTGAAGCTCCCACCTTTACTGGTGCTGGTGGAACTGAATATGTGTTACTAATCATGGAAAAGTTTTAGAAAAAAGACTAGGCCTAATTCCTCTGACTGGCTGAGACAGTCCATAATGGCCGTGGCTACAGTAGCACCCCCCTTTTGAAAGGGGGATGCTAATGAGCTACTTTGGCAGATGCTAATGAGGCACTACCATGCATATGCAGCACCTCATTAGCATAATGGCAGCTGCACGCAGTTCAAAAGTTCCACTTTCAAAACATGCACCGCCAGTGTAGACAGGGGCCTGTCGAAAGCCTCTTCTTCCCAAAACCAATTGGAAAAAAGGGGCTTTCGAAATCTGGGTGGTCCTTTCGAAAGCCCCCTGTCTACACTGGTGGTGTGTGTTTCAAAAGCAGCACTTTCGAAATGTGCACAGCTGCTGTTATGTTAACAAGGTGCTGCATATGCATGAAATCACCTTGTTAGCATCTGCCAAAGTGGCTCATTGGCATCCCCCTTTCGAAAGGGGGCTGCTATTGTAGCCATGGCCAAATGAGATTTGTCTATCGGTAACTGGACAACTATATCTTAACAGCCTGCACTTGTAAATTTAAAAAAAAATTAAAACAGACAATGAATTGATGTGGCAGATTTGATTATCTGATTTAGTATAGTAACATGCACAGCTTTAGAACATAATAAACAAAAGTTTTCTTCTAAAACTACTGCCTGTTCATTTTTAAAAGTATTTTGAATATGTTCCCAAATTGGATAGGGATGTTTATAGGGTGAAAGATAGGGTTTCCACAAGAAAATCCTGTGTGAAATCCTGTCTGCATTTAAGTCTATGGGAGTTTTGCCATCCACTTTCATAGGGGACACAATTCCATTCCAAACTTTGGTTTGCAAATGTGAAAATCTATTCCCCCCATGAATTTTCTTTCTAAATTTGTTAAACACTCTTACTAAATTTGAATTTGATTACTATTTACTTTTGTCACTAAGGAGAAGCAAAAATAAATATAAATAAATCATTGCTCACTAGTTACTACATCCCACCTTTTAGAAGGACCACATGTTAGACAAAAAGGCTCCATGATTTCTAATCAAATAAGTGCAGAGGTTCTTTATTACTTAAACATTGAGCAAAGAACAAGAAAACTGGGGAAGTGTTTGCCTGAATGTTTTTTATCAATTTTACTATATTTTGAAAAATCATTCAGGAATTATGTATTGAAGAAATGCAAAAAGAATTTTGTTTTCCTCAAAAAAAGTGTGCTACACATGGAAGCGGGCTACACAGGTTATAACATCATGCACAGGAATCCTTGGCTGGGTGAACTGTGTCACCAGCTATTTGTTGTGCTTTATGTGAAGTGTGTTTGTGTTTCTGGAATGTTACAAAGTGGATATAATGGTGGTAGCAAACTGCATAGAACTTGCAAGAGCACAGATTGCCAAAGGGAAGAGTTTGGAGGAGATATGAGGAAACCAGTTTGTATGTACATGACTAGAAGACAGCTACAGTTGCAGCATTTCTGCACATAATTTTCATAATAAAAAGCTTGTTTAGCTTTATAGTAAGGAGTTCTTTCGTGGCATTATCTCGCATGAGATATATGAAACAGTGCAGTTGAGGATCCAGACCAGGATATTTAAACAGAACAGAAATTGTTCTGTAGAATATGGATAGTGGTAGTAATCTTCCTGGATATGCTGTTGCCTGTATTTCATGAAACTCTTTTAAAAGAGTTGCTTTACTATTTTAGCCCTAGAAAAGCCACTGAATTCTTCATTATATGCATTTTATCTGCCATGGTTACTGAGGCAATGCAAATCCATGGAGGCTGATTTTACAGAGCTGGGTGAGTGAAATCAAAATGACAATATCATGCTGGTTGCAAAGTTTTGTTTGTTTTTTTTAAACTATACATTATATAACTTGCTAACAAGGGCTTGTTGTACAGTTCCTTTGTGGGGGAGCAGAAATAGACAAAAATCAATATAGTTAAATATTCAGTTTAATATTCATGTTAAATTCATATTCACATAAAATTATATTCATATTCAGTTCTGGAGGGAGGAGGCTTTTAAATTTTAAAGGCAGTCTCTTATAAGTCAACAAAACTGAAACTGCTGATTTTTTCCAATTAGACAGCTGATGGCCTGGCTTGCCCAGGCAATGCTGTCAAAGAATTAATCCTGTTCTTGTTGAAGTCAACAGCAAATTTCCATTAGTTCAGTGACTTGGCATCAGGTATACAGTTACCAGTTGAATTTCAGGAAATGGAAAAATTTACCATAGTTCGGCCCACCCCACGTTTATACAGGCATTGGAAATCTGTATTGACTGATACCTTGAAAATATCTGGTAGTGGGCTGATCCAGAGCCAGCCTTAGGATTTGCGAGGCCCTACACAGTACTATTAAATTGGTGACTGTAGCTGGGATGGCAGTGGAAGGGATGATGGTTTTTTAGAGATTTGATTTTATAATCTTCAGCAACACACCAGTATTTTTAAAACAGATTTTCAATCAAACTGTAGAGTAATACCGTAAATTCAGAAATAACAGCAGTCCTGTAGCACCTTAGAGACTAACAAATGCTGCATACTAACATTGCTCTCCGAGACAGTAAATGCAGAAACCGGCAGGGTTTGGACACACACTAGCTAACCTTGGCTGCGTCGATACCAGGGGTGCGGAAATGGGGGGGAAAGGGGGTGCTAAATTTCAAAAGAGGGCACAGCACAATCATCTACCCCTCCACCCTGCACGGAGGCCTGCTGCTGCCTCTCTCAGCTCAGCAGCTCTTCCCTGTGCCGCACTGCCTGCCTGCTTCCCTGCCTCTGGCTGTCAGCTGCATTTCTGGTCCTCCACCCCTACCCCAGTGGTGGGGCCTCTGCAGCCTCACTCCAGTGTCTCTGGGGTAGGTTGACCTGTGCTACCAGCCCTCCTGCCTCCTGGGGGCCCACCATCCCCTAGGAGTACTGGGAATCATTTCTGATTTCCCAGCCTCAGTAAGCTGGGAGGCACGTGTAGCAGAGGCAGCTGAGTTGGGGGTGTGCTTCCACCAGGACAGCCCCTTTGTTCAGCTTCCTGGAGAGAGTTCAGGCTTTTTTTTTAAGGGCCGGGCAGAGAGCATTGAAGATCAGAAAAGATGTTTCTGAGTTGACGGAACAGCAATATAGGGTGAAATGCAATGAGGTAAGGAAAGCATCCAGAAAGGATAAGGATAAATGGTTAGAGGAGGAATGTGAAGCTATAGAGAGGTATTATGGCTAATGTAAGACCAGGGAGGTGTATAAGACAATTAAAAATACTAATAGGAAATGGCAACCGAAGCAGATGGTGATCAAAGATGAGAACAAAGAAGTGCTCATGAACAGGAAGAAGATCGTGCAGCAATGGATGAGATATTGCACAGATCTATACAAAACACAGTTGGACCTGAGTCTCTCAGACAGACTGATTGAAGAGCTGAAAGAGATATCTCCACTGAGCATCAAGAAGAAGAGTGATATTTCGAAGAAGGAAGTAGAAAAAACAGCAAAATGACTAAAGAACAAGAGCCCTGGAAGTGATAAGATCACAGGAGAGATGATCAAATAAGGCAGAGAAAGCATGATTCAGGAAATACACCAACTATGTAATATAGCATGGAAAGAAGGGAAGGCGCCTAAGGAATGGACAAGATCTGTGCCAGTGACAATACCCAAGAAAGGAAGTACATTGGAGTGCAAGAACTACAGAACGATTGCCCTAACAAGTCATCTAGGCAAGGTGCTGATGATGATACTGACACAGAGACTAAGATCGCAGATAGAAGAACATATAGCCGATGAGCAAGCAGGGTTCAAAAAAGATAGGCGTACCATACAGCAGATATTGGCACTAAGACTGATAGTGGAGAAAGCTCGATGAACAAGAACGTATGCACTTGCTTCGTTGATTTTCAAAAGGCATTAGACAGTATAGATCAGAAAGTGACTTGGGCTGTGTTGGACAGCGTTATGGACTGATCATGAACATCGATAAAAGAAAAACAATGGTATTTGGAGGTAAGGAAATAGGAAGGAAAATCAGTGTTGATGGTATTGAACTAGAAAATGTAGAAAAGTTCACGTGTCTGGGGAGCAACATAACGTGATCTAGACTGTAAGAAGAAAATAACGACTAGAATGGTGAAAGAAAGAGCGAGTTTGAAGGCGATGGATGAGATCTAGAAAAGCAAAGCAATCAGCTTAGGAACGAAGCTGAGTGTCTTGAAAACGTGTATTCACCATGTTGTACAGATGTGAGACATGCGTGATAATGAAAGATTCAAAAAGAAGACTATTGGCATTTGAAAGTAGTTATTATAGAAAGATTCTGAGAATAGGATGGATGCAGAAGGTCACCAATGAGGAATTATACAGAAAGATACAGCCAAAAGAGAACCTGCTGCAGAAGGTTATAAAACAGAAACTACAACTATTTGGGCATATTTGCAGAATGGACGACGAATGAAAAATCAAGACCCTGGTATGTGGCATAAAGGACAGTTCAAATAGGAGAGGCAGACGCCACAGAGAATGGACAGATGAGATAGTAGATTGGTGCGGAGGTAGTCTACAGAAACATACCACTCCGCACTGGACAGGGAAATATGGAAGGAAATAGTGAGAGACGCACCAGACACCAACAGGTGCTGAGCCCATGGTTATTGATGATGATGATGAGGAGGAGGGTGAGGGGCAAAGTGGGGGAGTGGGCTCTTTAAACAGCAGCGGCCTGTCGTTTTTTTGTTTTTGTTTTTTCCCAAGCTGGAAAGTGGGTGGGATGGGCTTTTGAAACACCAAAGCTGTGTCTACACGTGCACGCTACTTCGAAGTAGCGGCACTAACTTCGAAATACCGCCTGTTGCGGCTACATGCGTCGGGCGCTATTTCGAAGTTAACTTCGACGTTAGGCGGCGAGACGTCGAAGTCGCTAACCTCATGAGGGGATAGGAATAGCGCCCTACTTCGACGTTCGACGTCGAAGTAGGGACCGTGTAGACAATCCGTGTCCCGCAACGTCGAAATTGCCGGGTCCTCCATGGCGGCCATCAGCTGGGGGGTTGAGAGATGCTCTCTCTCCAGCCCCTGCAGGGCTCTATGGTCACCGTGGGCAGCAGCCCTTAGCCCAGGGCTTCTGGCTGCTGCTGCGGCAGCTGGGGATCCATGCTGCAGGCACAGGGTCTGCAACCAGTTGTCGGCTCTGTGTATCTTGTGTTGTTTAGTGCAACTGTGTCTGGGAGGGGCCCTTTAAGGGAGCGGCTTGCTGTTGAGTCCACCCTGTGACCCTGTCTGCAGCTGTGCCTGGCACCCTTATTTCGATGTGTGCTACTTTGGCGTGTAGACGTACCCTCGCAGTGCCTATTTCGATGTGGTGCCGCCCAACGTCGAAGTTGAACATCGACGTTGCCAGCCCTGGAGGACGTGTAGACGTTATTCATCGAAATAGCCTATTTCGATGTTGGCTTCACGTGTAGACGTAGCCCAAGATATAAAGGACCAGCATCTGATGAAGTGAGTCTGTGCTCACGAAAGCTCATGCTCAAAACTTTTCTGTTAGTCTATAAGGTGCTACAGGACCCTTCGTTGCTGTTACAGATCCAGACTAACATGGCTACCCCTCCAATACAAGATATAAAGAGTTTTAACATACATAAAGCACTCCATCTCACAAAAAAGTCACGTTATTGTTTTTGTGTATATTCACATTTATATCCCGATCAATAAAGTCTTTACATTCTATGTACTTATTTTCTTATACTTGCTGAAGGTTTTTGTTTTTGTATGAACATAACTGAAATTTCTGTCGGTTTGGATTTTATTAGACAGGTTGGGGGGCTCTGGCTAATTGCAAGGCTGAAAAGGAGGGACCAGTTAAAAAAGTTTGCTCACTCTGGTCAACACTACAAAATGAGATCAAATTTACTAAAGTTGTATTGTTCTCATTCCCTTCCCTTGAAAACAAATGGCCATTTTTCAGAAGTCTCTTGCCCTGTACAAATGTGAAGTGCAGAAAAGAACTTTTTGGCTTCTCCTGCTAAAACCTGTGCAGGGAAGATGCCTTCATCACGTGCAGGGAAGGATATGTCCTTGTGTGGAAGTATGCTCCGCACTGCACAGCCACCACATAGTGTGGTGGGGTAGGGGCCAGCCCACCAGCCGCATGGTGCCTGGAAGGGGGCTGCCTTGTACAAATGTGACACAGAGAAAACAAGTTGGACAACCTGTTGAAATGGTTCAGTCAGCTGGGTTCTCTCAGCACATACTAAACAAGTTTCTTGGCCTCTCCTGCTCAACCCTGTGCAGGGAAGAAGCCTTCACCTCATGTAGGACAATTAACAAACATAAGGAAGATATGTGAGTCCACAAAAAGGAGGAAGAGTCATTTGAGACTGAGGATACACACCATTTTCCTCAGGCTTTTCTGCTAAATCCTTTGCAGGGAAAAATCCCTCTCAAGCACTGAAACCCCTGTACAGCTCAGGACATGCTGCTGTCTGCAGACACGGTCTGCACAGCCCAGCAGCCATGTGGTATGGAAGGGGACTTGATTTTCACCCAGCACTGCTGCATGTCCCTGGTATTTATTCAGCACAGATTCATCCACTCACACAGAAATGAGATCCTGGATCTCCTGATGGCTCCATGCTTGGAGCTCTTTTGTGACCCTGAGAAATCACAGCTAGGTGCAATCACCATGCTGGCCATAAAGAAAATTATTTCAAATTGATGGGCTTCCTGTTTCCTACTTCCTGCACACCTGGAGAGCAGCAGAGGTGAAAGAGGCCAGAACTGACACATTTGGGGCACTGTGGGATCCCTCTGGAGGCCAATAAAATCAATTTAAAATAACAGAGTTCCATAGTAACATAAATTCAACGTCATAAATTCGAACTTGACATTACACCATATCAGAGGGACAGGGTGAGAAAGTTGACCTTAGCGCCCATTAAAATTGACCTCATGGTATTTGCAGTAAAAACAAGTTACATTGTAAAATTAAGTGCCTTAAAGTTGACTCTGTGCTCTAATATACACATAGCCCTAGCAAGGAGGGCTTTAAACAAGGTTCAGTGAGGGCAGGTGACTAAATTAAGTGAAAAACAGGGGACCTGGGAAATGGGTCAGAAATTGGGGGGAGCATGGTCTATAATAGCAGAGATAAAGGAGAGACAAGGCAGAATTAGAGGGCAAAATCAAATCAGGATCTTAGTTGTCTGTACACCACTGCGAGAAGTACAACAAATAACCAGGAAAAACTTGAAATGGTAGTAAATAAACAGAACTATGTTATAGTTGGTCTCACAGAGAATTGGTGTTATAATACATGACTTAAATATTCATATAGAAGGGTACAGTTTGCACAGTGAGTATAGACGGAGAAATAATGGAGGAAGCGTTGCCTTATATATTAAAAATGTATACACTTGAGCTAAGGTTGAGATGTGTGTAGGAGCAGACTAGTTGAGAGCCTATGGGTAAGATTAAAAGGGATAAAAAAAACCAGGGATGTCATGGTAGCAGTCTGTTACAGACCACCTAACCAAGAAGAGGTGGATGAGGCTATTTTAAACAACTAACAAAATAATCATGGGACCTGGTGGTGATGGGGGACTTCAGCTATTCAGTCATCTGTTGGGAAAATAACATGGCAGAGCACAGATTACCCAATAAATTCTTGCAATGCGCTGGAGACAGTTTTTTATTTCATAAGGTGGAGAAAGCTGGTGGGGGAGAGGCTATTCTAGATTTGACTTTGACAGATAGGGAGGAGCTGGTTGAGAGTTTGACAGTAGAATGCAGCTTGGGTAAAAGTAATCCTGAAATGATAACAGTTCATGATTCTAAGGAATGGAGAACCGGAGACCATGATTGTCCAGCTGCCCTGGGAGGGATGGGGCTCAGGCCAGGCCAAGACCAGTGCTGGGGCCATGTCTGTCTTTCCCTCCAGCCACCAGGCAATGAGTCCACACCACCCCCTTGGATGGGGGACTACAGGGACAGAGGCTGGGGCAGTAAACTGGGGTAGGGATTGAACTTGGCTCTGTGAGGTGTGAGGATGATGAAAGGGGCCGGGCCTTGGATGGAAGAGCCTGGCCGGGACCTACTTTTACCAGATAGGCCTTCACCCACCACCCATGCCTGTACAGATAGAGGCATTGCTGGAGACTGGTGGAATCAGGGAGCTGAGGGCAGGTGGTAGTGAGAGACAAATACCTTTACCAATATGGCTCAAGATGGGCAAATTGTTTCATGGTGACTACTGTATACACACTTCTTATGTAGCTATATAAACATTTCCAGTTTCGTAAGTGAGACATGCTGATAACAATGATGGGAAGCCTTAGGTTAACTAAACTGAACTGAGGTGAAAATGACTTACAGAAAGCACAAGCTAAATTTATTTTGATAACATATAGAGGCACACTTTCAGATGGCCTTTAAATTTGCTGAAGTAAAGTATGTATCCAACCATGGGAGTACAGTTTCTGCATTTTTGTATGCAAACTGAACATTTGCATACCTAATTACAGAGTTTGTGTTAAACACAAGTTTAAAAGTACAGAATGAAAGGCTGCTTCTGAAAAATGTGACTCTGAAGTCTATAGGAGAAAAATGCTGATGAGTGATTAAGTCCTTCGAGTCCATAGGAGAAAAAAAATGTAAGAGATTATTTTCTTGGAAAAATGGGTGAATGAAAACTATTTTGAATGTCCTTAGAAACATCCTCCTCTCTGTATTTCATATGTCACACAATGAAAGGCCTGTTCCCTTGTCAAGTCAAAACTGACAGACATCACTTTTTCTCTTGAAAGGACATCTGCTCTGAGAAAGTACTAGAAAAAATAGAAAAGATAATGAAGGTGTACAGAGTTAAACAAAGGAGGACTTGTACCTACTAGTCTGCCTAACAACTTTACTGTTATCCGTTGTATGCCTTCCTAATATGCCTAGAATGTCCAGTTAAATGGAAATCTTTAACTTGGGTAATTGCTTCAACTATTCCATTAAAACAAAAATGCAGTAAAGTAGCACTTTAAAGACTAACTAAATAATTTATTAGGTGGGCTTTCATGGGACAGACCCACTTCTTCAGACCATAGCCATACCAGCACAGACTCAATATTTAAGGCATAGAGAGCCAAAAATAGTAATCAAGGCTGACAAATCAGAAAAAAAAACGATCAAGGTGAGCAAATCAGAGAGTAGAGGGGCGGGAGGTGTGTGTGTCAAGAATTAGATTAAGCCAAGTATGCATGGCTTAATCTAATTCTTGACTCCCTCCCTGCCCCTCTACTCTCTGATTTGCTCACCTTGATCATTTTTTTTTCTGATTTGTCAGCCTTGATTACTATATTTAGTTCTCTATGGCTATGTCTACACTAGCCCAAAACTTCGAAATGGCCATGCAAATGGCCATTTTGAAGTTTATTAATGAAGTGCTGAAATACATATTCAACGCCTCATTAGAATGCCGGCAGCTGCGGCACTTCAAAATTGACGCAGCTTGCTGCAGCGCGGCTTGTCCAGACAGGGCTCCTTTTTGAAGGATCCCGGCAATTTCAAAATCCCCTTATTCCTAACATCAGGTAAGAATAAGGGGACTTCGAAGTAGCCGGGGTCCTTTCAAAAAGGAGCCCCATCTGGACGAGCCGCACCAATTTCGAAGTGCTGCGGCTGCTGGCATTCTAATGAGGCGCTGAATATGTATTTCAACACTTCATTAGTAAACTTCAGCATTGCCATTTGCATGGCCATTTCGAAGTTTTGGGCTAGTGTAGACGTAGCCTATGCCTTAAATATTGAGTCTGTTCTGGTATGGCTACTGTCTGAAGAAGTGGGTCTGTCCCACAATAGCTCACCGAATAAATTATTTTGTTTGTCTTTAAAGTGCTACTTTACTGCTTTTTTGTTTTGATAGTATATAGACTAGCTTTGATTTCTCTCTGTTACTAACTAACTATTCCATTGTGTAACTGTAATTATTTACCTTTAACTTTTTGGAAGAAATTCAGCTTTCAGTTACAGTGCTATATATCCAGAGTAACTCTGTTTGCTTTTCAGGGGTTAATTCAGTTATAGCCGAATATAAGTGAGAGCCGAATTTTGTTATCCTATCAGGCCACAAAATATAGTACAATTTGTTGTACAAATAGCATTTTGCTAGTGTATACCATAGCTTTTCTAAATATTACATAAATACAATGTAATACACCACTGTCCCTATGCACAGTAAAGGCAGGTCAAATAAACAGTTCATTTACACTTTTGGCAAAGAGTAAGCAAATAGGCTTAAGCATAAGGTTTTAAGGAAATTACTCATCAAGAAATCAGTGATATCTTCTTGCAATTTTTAAATTCAACAATATGGCTAGTGGCTTCTTTTACAGAGGGAAACAGTTTACTCTTAAAGGGAAATATTCTACTTTCCTGCACAAAGGATGATTACACGATAAGATTAATCAGAAAACTGTAAACAAGAATATTAAAATATAAAATAATATACTAAATAAAACATTACAGAGAGCATTTTAACATAAATCATAGTAGTTTCACTGAATTAGAATTAATTGCAGTGAGTCCCAGCAGGAAAAACAGAACTGTGTTCAACTACATTATATGTTGTGTCTGTCATTACTGACTGTGAACAGATCAGTCTGTAATGGGAAGACTCTAATGAACAATTACCTGTTACCACATGTAATGTCTGCCGAGCTAGAGTGTACATGGGTTCCCTCTGTTGTCTGAGAGGGTGCAGCTATTCCTTTGCTCAGTGCTTAAAACCTTTGGCAACAAATCTCAGAGCCCAAATCTGCAGACTTGGGCTTGTGCTATGGAGTTTAAAAAGCTGTGTAGATATTTGAGCTAGGGCTCTGCCTATGCTCTGGGATCAAGAAGCTCCATTCTCTCTGCCATGTGTTACATGGTTAGGTAGCAGTTATGACATCTATGTGTGCATGCAGTCATGTATAATCATGAGGTTCAGTGGTATAAGTCTATCAGACAGGCATATAAGATGTAAAAATTGAACTGTATACAATACATATTTTAAAGAAAGATTTTTCTTGGAAAGATTATACAGAATATTGTCACCTGTACCTGATAAACAGGCTGGCTCACAGTAGATGGCACTTGTGGTGTCTCTTGATGAATGGCTGTAGAATTAATAGCGGTAGTTGCTGAATGCAAAGAGACATCAGCCAGTTTCTGGATTCTGTGAAATATTTAAACAAATAAATTTTTTTTCTGAAACTGAACAGTTGGCTTTATGGTTAGAAGATAGAATTGCATGGATATTCTCTCTCATTAACTGTGCTGCCATATAGTACACAGTATCGCAATTTTATAAGAACTTCAGTCTTGGATTAGCTTTGGACATCACCTAAATCAGTGTGATAAAGTCAATTTCATGTGGGAATATATGTGTGGAGCTAATATATTTGATGCACAGATTTGCCATATACTGGTTCTCAGCTCATTTAGTTTTATTTTATATTATAAAAATAGCATGAATTAACAGTTTTGTGTCTCTAAAACTGCTCCAATCTATAGTGGGGAATTGCACCAGCACAGAGTCAACTTTAGAAAGAAGGGGTGCATAGATCTCATTCTGCAACAGTACGCAGTGCTCTTTAGGCACATGTGAAGATCTGGCTCTCAGAGTCTAACAGAAACATTACTGTCCACTATGACACAGAATAAATAACCTAGTTCTTTAAAAGGAGTGTCAGCAATATCTTCACTTTGATAAAAATATTATGAATTTTGGTATCATGTTTTACAAATGTCAATATTGATTTTTCATTCCTGCTAAGTAATTTCCATTTATAATTTTACTAGCATCCTGAATATGATAGCTGGTTCTGTTTATTTTTAGTGGTAAGTAAAAATGATTAAAACAGTGTTCTTCATTTTCTTTGAGCGGAACGTGTGCCAGTTATGGAAGGTACCAGAGCCTTTCCAGGAAAGCCACTCTCAGTAGTCTTAAAAAAAACCCCACTTCTGCAAACTGAGCATACACTGTGGGGAACACTGGTTTTTCCTCTGCAAATGTGAGAGTTCTTACGTTGTTAGGAGATGATGTAATATTCATTTCCTTTATATATAGAATATTCAAGAACATGTGATAACAGCTGGAAGCTAGGTAGCAAGAAGAGGACATTTTGGTTATCCTGTATCGAGTCCAACATAATCCTGTTCTTTGAGGACACCTAGCTACTAGCTCAGAGCAGCATTCTCTTTTCCAAGAAATACAGGACTGCATTACAAAATCTTCAAAATCTAACTGAAGCAAACAAACTGGAGACAACAAACAAATGATGTTTTTCCATGCCTTGAAAATCAGGATAATAGAGGATGGGTCTGGAGGCATCAAATAGTTCACCCTGATAGGCCATCCATCTCTAATAATCTTGTAAAACAGAAGAATTCTTAAGAATGAGAATCTTAGAAAAGCCTTTGCTAGCGTACTCCAAAACTTTCATTATAAAATTTAAAGATTGGTTGAAGTTTCCAGATTTCATGTAGGGTTTTTGGTAGAGCAAGGCAACATTTTTTCAGGCAAATAGTTTTATTTGCTAAAAATGCAATTGATTGGTCAAATTCAGTTAATAGTTTCAGCCAAAACAAATGTTTTTTAAAGTTTCTATTTTATTTGAACTTTTTTAAAACAAAGTATTTTGGCTTTTTGTTTTTAAATGACTTATTCAAATAGTTTTATTTTAAAAAAGCAAACAAAAATAACAGAAAACATATATATTTCAGTGACCAAGCTGAAAAATTAATTATTTGCTCAGTTTTAGCTTTGTGTCAGTTCCAAAATTTGAGGAAGATTCATGAACCAAGCCAACCTTCTGCTCTATTCATCTGAAGATGTAGATTTTACCCACAAAAGTTCATGACCTAATAGATTTGTTTTCTCTAAAGTGCTACAGGACTTTTTGTTATTTCTAAAGCTACAGAGTAACACAGCTACCCCTCTGAGATTACAAGCCAACTTTAATCATCTGAGGCTGCAAGTTCATCTTGATGGTCTTCTGCTGAGCAATATGTTTTGCAAGAGCAGTACTGGCTTTGACTGATAATTTGGCAGTCAGACTGCCAAAAAGTGTAAGAACTCATTGCATTTAGGTTTGTGAAGAAAATCTCAATGTTTTCAGTATTTGGAGATGATGTGACCAGGGATGCTTTGATACTTTCAGTACATACTAGATGACACCCCTTATTACAAGTCTGGATAGGTAATAGGAGTCTGAAATCATGTTTAAGGATTCAATAAATAAACTAGGGAAGTACAATATAAATGGGGCTAATATAAGCTGGGGGCATAAATGGTTGTATAGGTTGACTTGCTCTAATCTGACACCCTCAGGACCTGACCTGTGCTGGATTAGAAAATGTGCCAAACCATGGAGGGTCAATATTGTCTAGGAGCATTACCAACACTTTCACCGCTTACTGAGCTCGGAGAAGACATTTGGGGAAAATTACAACTAAATAACAGCAAAGGACACTGAGCCAGGACTGGTGGCTGTAAATAAACTTTATGGGACCACGGGAAACTTGGCCTCACCCATGATAAGTGGCCATCTAGCTAACTAAAATCGTGTCAGATCACGGATGTTGCTGGACAAGAGAGTTCTGAATCAGAGAGGTTCAACTTTTATAACCATTCCCAGAGAGTAGTTATAATGGTTCACAGTCATTCTGGAAGGGCACAACCAGTGGGTATCTGCAGGGATCTGTTTTGGGACCGATTTTTTTAAATATCTTCATCAACAATTTAAATAATGTCATAAAAAGTACTCATACAGTTTCTAGATGATACCAAGTTGGGAGGAGTTACCAGTATTTTAGAATATACGATTATAATTCAAAATGATCTAGACAAACTGAAGAGGAAGTCTGAAATAAATGGGATGAAAATCAACAAACTACTCCACTGGGAAAGTAGAGTTAGTTTCACACATATAATCACACAGCTACTTTTGGTTACTTCTTACAGTAAAACATTTAGAATGTTTTAACCCAAACAACACTTACTGATCCATTTCTTCTGTGCTAATTTCACCTTCAGATTCAGAAGAAGAGGCACCTATGGAAAGACAAAAACATTTCCTGTGGAATCATACTTCTCAGTTTAGACAAGCTTTCCTTGTGTTTAGAATCTGTTTTTTGATTTGCGTTGCCTGCTAGCGTATATCTCCACCTAGCAGTGTCTACTATGCAATTCCAGTAGTCCTTTGTAACAGCAGATTGTGGCCCAGATGTGGAGAGCTAGCAAGCATTTGCTGAGTTCCTTCAAATCCCATTGACTTAAAAAAATAAAAGCTGTCATGTAGCACTTTAAAGACTAACAAAATAATTTATTAGGTGATGAGCTTTTGTGGGACAGACCCACTCCTTCAGATCATAGCCATACCAGAACAGACTCCATATATAAAGCACAGAGGTCCAAAAATTGTTATCAAGTTTGATAAATCAGAGAAATTGTTGTCAAGGCTGGCAAATCAGAAGAGCAGAGGGGCGGCAGGAGGTGGATTAACATGTAGTTTGAACCGGGACAGCAATTACCTGGCCCATTATAAGGACTCTTACATACTTCATTTTATCTAACTCTTAACTTCCCCATCCCACACCCACCTCCTGCCACCCCTCTGCTCTTCTGATTTGCCAACCTTGATAGCAATTTTTCTGATTTGTCAATCTTGATAACAATTTTTGGACCTCTGTGCTTTATATGTTGAGTCTGTTCTGATATGGCTATGATCTGAAGAAGTGGGTCTGTCCCACGAAAGCTAATAAATTATTTTGTTAGTCTTTAAAGTGCTACATGACTGCTTTTTTGTTTTGATAGAATAGAGACTAACACGGCTATCTCTCTGTCCCCATTGACTTAAATGAGTGCTGTAGGTGATGACGTCTTCTGATAACCTGTCACTATTTGCACATTCAAGACTGCTAATTTCCATGAAGCTGCCTGAACTACAGGTCGATGTAGACCCAGCCTGAGACGATATCACTAAGGCTATGGCTATACTATAGTTGCTATTTTGGGATACAAATGTATCCCGAAGTAGCAACTCCATGGCTAAACACCATGTTTGAAATAGCAGTGCTATTTTGAGCATGGCATTCTGGTTCCGCTGGTATGAGGGGTAGTGAAAACTTTGAAATAGCTGTGTATTTTGAACTTGGGTGCTCTGTGGATGGCACCGAATTTGAAATAAGTTAATTTCATAAGTTATTTTGAGTTATGGCTTGTGATGCCATTCGATTGAGAAGTACTTTTCTCCACAAACAGTCTCATTGAGTTTAATGGGAGTTGTTGTGGTAAAAGACACTCGTTAGCAAGAGTGCAGATCTTTCAATCTGGCCCTAAATACAGTAGCATGCACAATATACATAGAAAGTGGAACTATGTCAAGTTTTGCTAGGTTATAAATATTACATTGCCAAACCAAGTAGAAGGCACATATTTATGTACCATAAACACTCTTACAATTTAAATATTGATTTTTGAATTGAATACGTACGAGGAAAAACATTATTTTGCAAAGATATCAAAACATTTATGAAAATGGATATTTCCATTACAGAGCAGTTTTTAAAAATGTAATGATTTCCTTTTAGTTTTTTCCTAAGTCAGGAGAATGTTGTCTGGTTACTTAAATTTGTCTTATATGGTCATTTGTATGAAACCCTTAAACAATTTAAATTTAAAAAGGGTATCTGAAGATTGCATGGAATTAGTTGTTACTTAAGAACAACCCACGAAACTTAACTAATAATAAAATCTGTGCAGGCAGTTTGTTGGAATGTTAAATAAATAACTGAAAACTTGAACACTATCTTTTCATTATATAAAAATAAGAGAATATACTTGTACAAATGTCTGATTACAATTAAAATGACTGAAGAAAAAGAATGATGTTATTTTATTACTTTTTATGAGACTGAAATCACAAATGAAATGGGATGACAAGGTTTAAACTTTGCTTTTGACCCATAGGTCTGAGCTCAGTAAAAAGTTTAGATGAGCCACTTAAAAACAAACTAAACTTATATGAGTCTATTGTCAATTTGAGTTTGAATCAACTGAAGAGCAGTTAATTTTACAGATCCAAAGAGACTCGTCTTCACTCCTATCAACAGTTAAATGTCTCGTTAGACGACCCTCCCTCCATTTATACAAAGATGGTGATCTCAAGAGGAGACACCTTTAACTTATCAGAACCTAATAAAGTGTAACAGTCTGCTTGGCTTCCCTGTTCTCTTGCCTTACAATTACAAATATTAAACTGCATATTCATATTTTTGCACAATTTTATTTTCACATTTTTGTCAAAATGTGGCAGGCCGGACTGAAACCAAGCAAAAGTGTAACTGTCTGAAACAGAAGGTAACTTTGTCCCACATGAGTTACATAGTTCTGATGTGTCTTTGTTGTCAGTAACAGTGTAACAGCCAGTGTTTAGCCAGTTATTAGTTTTTGGCACTAACAACTACTGACCACTTAGGAGGGAAATAATGCCAAATTAGGTTAGGTCATATAACTCACAATAGATAAACACATGAACCAAAACAACAACAGCAACAACAAAACAAAAAAAAAACATCATCAGTAACAACAAAACAAAAAACTTCTGCTTGGAGGCTGGAAAGAGAGAGGTAAACCAAGATCCTATTAATTTCTTTTAAAGTTTGTGAGGCACCCCAACTATTATGATGAGTCCAGTGTAAAACATTAGGTGTGACAGACAGACCCCATTTTTAGCTAAATAGGTTGCTTATGGAACATACTAGGGCCACTTTTCTCCTTGAGAGATGGTGGTTAGTAGCTGCGGTGAGGATCTATGGGCAGTGTTTGAGTCTGCACTTTGTCTCATGGCTTATCCATCCAGTATTGGATTTGCACAGTTGATTACAATAACCACATTTCAGTCTATTTCCAAATTCTTGAGTCTGAGTGCTTTTCCTTCTAGACAAAGTTCTTTTGCATGGCTTGCACATGTACTATCAAAGGATGATGTGCCCTGTCATAACAATCATTGCTAGGTATTTCGATCTGATGATGTAGATTCCCAAGATTTTGCATCAATGTTGAATTTTTTCGTGGCGTTTTTGCATGTATCCTTGAATCTTAGCTTTGGTCTTCCTCTTGTTCTTAACCCACATGACAGTTCACCCAAGACGATTTCTTTGGGAAGACATTCATCACCCATTCTTCTCATATGACCAACCCATCATAGTCTTCTGCTGTTGAGGATCGCTATGAGGCTGGGTATGCCAGCTCTTGACAGGACATCTGCATTTGAAACTTTATCTTGCCAGCTGATGTTTATAATTCGAGCAGGTGGTCCAGCCTGAGAACCATACACATGCCTGGTAGATTAGTATCTTTGTTTGGACTATCAGCTTAGGATTGTTCCATGCTGTTTCCCCAAAAATGTTTGGGAAGAAGGGGTCTCCAGAAGAAGCACGTCCTTCCGGAAGCGCCCGTCAGGGCCGCGCTTCTACACAGTGTTTTGGATTCCAGAAGAACGGACTTCCGGACTCCAAATCACGTGACGTTATGCTAATGAGGCATGGGGAGTTTGCATCCGTGCCTCATTAGCATCTTTCGCTCCCTGTATTAGCATGCCACTTCTGAAGGAAGTGGCCTGTGTCGAAATGGCCAAAGATTGAATTCCCTTTTTTTCTTAAGGAGCTACAGAAAATAACTTTATTGAGGAATCACAGTCTAAGCACTTTGCAGTCCCAATCTTGCAATGAGGTCACCAAGAGGTTCTGCACCTACTTAAGTAATTTTTTGTTTTAAAAATTTGTAAGTAGATATTAAACTCATTAACTCAAAGATTAGTATAAATGTATTTAAAGAGCAGTGAGAATACCTATATAAAAGAACTGTCAGAGAGAAAATGATAAAATGTATTAATAGACTGGAATTGTTGAATTTCCACTGATCAGCTCTGAAGCCAACTTGTAAATTTAGTGCTAGTATATAAAATATATTGTTCTATTTTTAAAGATTTATTATCAGTTTCACTTTGCAAAGATTTATAATATTACCTTCTATGTATATCTCTGCAGAAGTTGAGTCTGTCCCATAGATGTTCGAAGCAAAGCAAGAATAACGTCCCGTATCCTCTTCAAAAGCTTCAACTATAATCAAAGAGTGCAAATCTCCTGACTGAATAATATGTATATCTGGTGAGTTTTCAAGTTCCTTTCCTTCACAGTACCACCTGCAAAGCAAGATTACAGTTTATAACAAAAATTTGACAACTAGAAGGCACTTTAATAACAGAACAGAGGGCCAAGAAAGCTAACGGCATACTGGGGTGCATTAGGAGGAGCATTTCGAGCAGATCTAGGGAAGTAGTTATTCCTCTTTAGTCGGCACTGGTGAGGCCACATCTGGAATATTGTGTCCAGTTTTGGGCCCCCCAGTATAAAAAGGATGTGGATTTGCTGGAACAGGTTCAGCGAAGGGCAACAAAAATGATTAAGGGTCTGGAGCACAAGACCTATGAGGATGGGCTGAGGGATTTGGGCTTGTTTAGTTTACAGAAGAGAAGACTTAGAGGTGATTTAATAGCAGCCTTCAACTTCCTGAAGGGGAGCTCTAAAAAGGAGGGGAGAAACTGTTCTCAGTGGTGTCAGATGGCAGAACAAGGAGTAATGGTCTGAAGTTGAAGAGGGAAAGGTGTAGGTTAGATATTAGGAAAAACTACTTCACCAGGCGGGTGGTGAAGTATTGGAATGCGTTGCCTAGAGAGGTGGTGGATTCTCCATTCCTTGAGGTTTTTAAGTCCCAGCTGGACAAGGTCCTGGCTGTGATGACTTAGTAGGGGTTGATCCTGCTTGAAGCAGGGGGCTGGACTAGATGACCTCCTGAGGTCCCTTCTAGCCCTGTGATTCTGTGATTATTGCCTGAAGCAGATAGATACCTTAGGCAAATTAAATTAACAGTCAAAAGAATAAACAGTTGCTTTTCTTTGGAACACACAACTACAGCAAATAAGAAAACTACAGTCTATACAGCAGTTATATCAATTAACATGTTAGTTTGTTTCGGACAACAATAAGATGTTTTTCCAGATGGGGATCTCGCTACTATCATGACACGGGAAGAGAAAAGAGAATTGAATTCAGCTTCAGTTTCTCGTTATATTGTATGAATTGCATAAGATTTACTTCAATAAAATTATATTATGCAAATGCACATCAACTTTTCGGACATATACAGAAAATCTAAACTCAAAATTACAGTCTTTCAAACATTTAAATACTATGGTTTTCTGATATATGTAATGTGTTGCCTGAGGATTGGACAGATTGACTGGACCATTGTACTATAGTAAAGGTTGTTATTCTTCCTTCTGTTTTTGTATGTGGATTCCATATTTCTGGTATAGATTTTTAACAACTTTTTAAAAAGATCAATGCAGTTATGAAAGTCTAAGAGGCAGCAGATTAGACGGGGTACTGTGTGTATGCCAGAGGAGATGTGTCTCATATGCCTTTTATTCATAGCTAGGTCCACTCATCTATTCACTTCAAACCCATCTATACTTGTCTGCTATGAATTCCTTGATATAGGAATTTTCCTTAAACTTCATTCCTGTAAATTGTGGTGTTCAGCTTAGAACAAAGGAAAGAAAAGGACTGGTATTTAGTCTAATGTGACTCTTTACATTGACATGTATTGCTGAACATTTATAACTACTAGATCATTACATGCATAAGGTTAATGTATATATCCCAAAGAAAAGAAGTTTTCTACCACATTATAAGACATCTCAACAGAGAAATTTTCTCTAGGACAGATGGTCATTCAGGCAGCTGGACTCTAAATTCTCCTCTTGGTCCTGTTTCTACATTTGCCTTTTGACCCTCAGCTAGATGGACGAATTACACTCGGCCAAAACCTGTAATCCCAGATCCTATTTCTCATGTGAAAACAGGGATTGTATGGCATTTTGTTAGACGCTCAGAGGTATTATAGTTTTTCAGCATTTCAATGAGCCAATGCAGTAGAAGATGCAGGAAACTGTGACAGAATCAGGCACGTTCTGCAGATGCAGGAATGAATAGCCAGGGTCACCCCAATTGTACAGGAACACCTGGAAAAGGTGAAGAAGGCGCAGTGAAACCGTTATAATCATCAGGAGAAAGTTTGACAGTTCCAGTCAGGGGATTGAGTGATGATATTAATACCCATGGCAGAAAGCAAGCTCTTGGCCCCCTGGCAAAGGCCCTCTGAGGTAGTTTAGCCCATAGAGGAAGTAAACTACAAAGTGCAGTAGCCAGGATGCCAGAAAGAAGAACAGATTTACCATGTGAATCTCTTAAAACCAGGGCAGTCCCAAGGGCATGTGTAGTCATCCAAGAGGCCCTGACCAAGGAAGCTACTTCACACCAGCAAGTCAGAATGCCCCCTGACCTGACACCCCACCAAAAGAATGAGATAGAAGAAATGATCAGCTGATACCAGGCTGTACTCTCAACAAGGCCAGGCAGAACGACTGAAGCGTATCACCACATAATCACAAACTATGGTGTTAAGGAAACCCTAAGGCCTTATTGGGTACCAGCTGCAAGCAGAGAGGAAATTAAGGATGAAGTAAAGAGGATGTTAGAGTGGGGATTCATCAGTGAGTCCCATAGTGAATTGTCTAGCTCAATTGTTTTGGTATCTAAGCTGATGACATGGCTAGGTTCTATAATGACTTTAGGAGGCTGAATGAGGCATCCAGATTTGATGCTTATTACATACCCTGCATCGATGAGTTGGTTGACCAGCTGTGCAATGCCCGCTTCCTAACTACTCTGGATTTAACAAAGGGGTACTGGCAAATTCCGTTATCTAAGGAGGCAAAAGGAAAAACTACATTTTCTACACCCGAGGCACTGAGAATAGGATAGATGCAGGAGGTCACTAATGAGGAATTATATTGGAAGATACCGCCAAAAGCAGGATTTCCGCAACCTCCATCGTGGATCTCCAGTACACAGATGACAACATGGTTGCTGCTCTTTCTCCTGCAACTCTTCAGACCATCTTAAGTACCTTCACTGAAGTATATGAGAATCTCAGCCTCACACTGAACATCAGAAAGACCAATGTGCTCCACCAACCCTTGGCAATGGGATAATATCATGTACCTTCTATTGAACTCACTGGAGAACTGCTGGAAAATGTGGAGTCATCTTGCCTCTAAAGTTGACATTGAAGTAGAAATCCAGCATTGTCCGAGCTGTGCAAGCTCTGCTTTTGCCTACCTGAGACAAAGGGTCTTCAAGAACTCGGACAGCTATCTCAAGACAAAGCTCTTTGTATATTGTGCAGTGGTTGTTTCAAGGCTATTGTACGTGTGAAACCTGGACAACATACGAGTGTCATTTGAAGGCACTTCAAGAATATCATCAGTACTGCCTCAGGAGAATCCTTACTATCTCTTTGGAGGGTAGGCACACGAACACTGCTGTCCTGGAAGAGTCGAGCATGACCAGCATTGAAACCATTATCATTCATCAACAACTGAACTGGTGATGTAGTTCAGATGTCTGATTGCATATTTGCAATGCTGTTTCTTTCAAGAAATAGTTGTATTTTCTGTTTTCTGCCATTTTTATAATTAACTCAAATAAATAATTAAGACTCGTTGAATAAATTATTCAGTGAATTCTGATTTTTTAATAATATGTTTGATTGTCAGATATTTTAATTCCCTGAAAATAACCACTGAATGCACAGTGCCAGTCAATAAAGCTATCATAAGTCTAGGAACCACTAAGAAAGTGTCAATAATAAAACAGAAAATATTATAATGCCATTATATGAATTCTTGGTACACCCACAGATGAATGCTGTGGCAAAATTTGTCATTTGTGGTTTTTTAAGCACCAATATATGATAATATTTTTGTCAATTGAGTGCAAGTGTAGACATAGCCTTAGAACAGGGGTGAACAAAGTAGGGGATGGGCCCCCTTGGGAGGGTGAAGTTTTAAAAGAGGGGACACAGCATGATCAGCTGATGGATATCAGGCTCATCCATCTCATTAAAAGTGTTGAAATATGTTACTGTTTTTATGTATGTGTATTCACATTTATATGCCAACTAATAAGGTTTTTACATTCTACATAATTTTTTTCATGTGCTGAAGGTTTTTTTTTCACATGAACATAACTAAATTTCCATCAGTTTGTATTACATTAGACAGGTTGGGGGCACCCTGCTAATCACAGGGATGAAAAGTGGGGCCTGATCTGAAAAGTTTGCTCACCCTTGCCTTAGAAAAGAGATGTCTGGGCTGTTGGGGTAGGGGTATATGAAAAGGGTCTGTAAAATTATTTTGAAAAAGTGAGTAAGTGTAATTTATCCCTTTACATCATAGAAAAGCCAGGGGCACCCAATGCAATTAATAGGCAGCAGGTTTAGAACAACGATAAGTACTTTTTCACATTCCACACAGTCAACCTGTGGAACCCATAGCAGGGGATGTTATGAAGGCCAAAAGTACAATTGGATTGAAAAAAGAATAAGGTTATGGATAATAGATCCAGCAATGGCTATTATCTAAGATGATCAGGGATGCAAGCCCATGCTCCAAGTGTCTTTAAACATCCAAAAGCTTAGACTGGATGATGAGGGATCAATCACTCCAATTGTGCTCCTCTGTTCATTGCTTCTGAAGCATGTGGCACTGGCTGCTGTCAAAGACAGGAAATTAGGCTTATAGGATGTTCTATAAGGACAAGATTTAGCTCAGGCTATATTTGGCATTCCTCCCTCATCTGACAAAGTGGGTCTATGCCCACAAAAGAATATGCTCCAAAAAATCTGTTAGTCTATAAGGTGCCACAGGACTTCTCATTGTTTTTGTGGATACAGACTAACACAGCTACCCCTCGGATAGTCCCTCAGGTGGCCTCTTGGTTCCATGTTACCCAGGACATCTTCCTCCCAGTATCCAAAGCCTTGTACAAGTAGCTGGGAACAAAGACTTAATTCATTGGAAGTTTGACAGGCTTTGGCTGTCTGTATTGAATGAGTGAAGCCATTTTGGAAGTTCATTCTGTCCATTACTGTGACGAACAGCTGAATGGAAGGGCTCCCGTTCTCCTCCCAAAGGCTTTTGTCATGGATCACATTGTGCATCTGCACTTGCTATGATCTGGCCAAGCTATCTGCCTCCCTCTCCCACCCCACCACTTACAGCATACTCCCCCCAGCCAAGCACCCACCCCAACCAGGTGCTGCCCCTCCCTAAGCCAGGCAATGCACCAGCCAGGTGCTGCCGCCTCCCCATCCTGAGCCAGACACCACCTGCCACAAGATTACTCACTGGAGCCACGCAAGCCGCCCCAGGTTGAAGCCGCCACTGTACAAGCTGCCCTGGGCTGAAGCTGTGCTGCAGCTGGAGCCACTGCCATGTGAGCTGCCCAGGGCTGTAGCTGCACTGCACTAGTCACCCTGTGGCTGGAACCTGCCACGGCTGGAGGAGCCACGTCTGCTGCTGCAGCCATGTGCTTGTCCTACCATGTGGTGGGGCACTTGCATGGCTGGCTGGAGGGGCACCCCACCTGTGAAGCTCTCCTGAGCTCCATTTCATCACACTCTACTATCTCCGGGGAGCATATGGGACACCGCAGAGCTAGAGAGTCGACAGCTCAACCAGACAAAGTGGTGGCATGGGTGTCTACATCTAGGCCTCACACCTATTGATCATAGGGTTAGCACCAAGAAGCACCAAAACCTACTCCACTGCATTGTCCATAATATGGAACTATAGGCAGAGGAGGTAGCTGAACTGAAAGATCCGATGGTTGATGTCCTCTTGCCAGAGGGTCCTTCTAGAATTGCCCTCCAATTAATGAAAAGCATTTAAACTACTGACAAGATCCTGTGGCAGACTTCAGACTGCATTTTGCCTATTGCAAAGGACTTAGAGAGGAAGTAATTTGTTCCCTTTGAGGGTTATGAGTTCCTATTCTCTCACTCACCTTCCTATTCACTGGTTATTTTGACAGTGAATAAGGAGCCCCAGGGTTAATGAGCACCTGTCCCAAGTCTAAAGAGGCCAAGCAAATGGCCTTTTTGGTAGAAAGGAGTGTGCAGTAGTAAGCCTTCAGCCCATCAACTGGCTATCCTCAGCAGGTACAGTTTCTACTTGTGGGATGATATGCCCAAATATAAGAAGCTGCTCCTGAAGGAACTGAGAAATAAGGTCTTAGCTCTGGTCAAGGAGAGGAAAACAGTGGCCTGGACTTCCCTTCAAGCCTCCCTGGATGCAGCTCATTCAGCGACACAAACCATCTCCTCAGGGGTGGTTATGAGGAGAACCTCCTGGCTCCAGGCTTCTGGTCTTCCCCTGGAGTTCCACCCTGCAGGAGCTTCTCTTTGAAGACGTGTGGCTGTTTTCTTATCAATCAGATTTGGGTGTCAATAGCTTAAAAGATTCTAGGGTAACAACAAAACCTCTCGAGATGCACATGCCCACTACCCAGATAAAACCCTTTAAGTTTGAACTCCAGCAGAAACAGATGCAATATCAAACCATAACCTAGGCAGGACCCCTGCCACTGTAGGGGCAGGAACAGTAGGCATAGACCACCAAATCACTCACTAGCCCAGGGCCAGGGCCCAACTAAGTCTCAGTGGGGACCCAAGCAAGTGGTTTGGTGTGCCAACACCTACCCTCCTTCACCTCTGTCAGAGTAGCTGGCAAGAAGCAGGGTTGATTTGGTCATATGTTAGTCATATAATGAGGTGACACTCTAGGGAGAGTCCTCAGATTACTTGATGGGAGCTCCTAAGGAGAAAAGTTTCTGACAGCAATGCAGGTGAGGTGCACACACATGATTGGAATCAACTTGAACAACACATCTTGAAGAACAGCAATTACAAGAAGGCGAGTGACGATCTTTTACAAAGGGCGTATTGACATTGCAATATGCAGCAGGACTGAAGTATCAATACTATCTGCCATTGACATTTTATTCCTGCCACAAATTGTAGGGATAGCTTCACTACGCAAGTTCGATTCATTTTAAGCCCAGACTGCATCAAACACTATGACCAAATTCCTCCCTGGCATAACTGACTTGAATGGAGCTATACCAAAGATAAGTTTGTCTCCATGGCTTAGAGAGAGAAAAAACAATAAATGCTTTTATTAAATTGTCAAAAACATTTTTCAACTTAATGGGGATTGTGTGACTTACAAATTTAACTGCAAGATGATCAATCACAGGTCTATGTTCTTAAACAAAGGAGTGCTACAATGAACCCTTTTTTAGCTATCCATGTGCATGCTGAAGAATTCTTTCATATAAATTTCATGACGTGTAGCCTGTTTATAGCACTTCAAATCCTCCTGATGCTTTCAGGACAGTTATGTGTGCCAAATCATGCAATATGATTCACAAGTAAAGTTAATCAGGCAGAGGTGAGCCAAAGAGTTTGGAAAAAATTTAGACGTCTCTCAGCCTGCGCAGATAAGGCCATCTCCCACCAATAGGAAGTATACTGAGAGAAAGCCGTGCTAGTCTATATACTATCAAAACAAAAAAGCAGTCCAGTACCTTGACAATAGGAAGTATGTATGTCACACTGACTACTTCAACAATTAAAAAAATAGAGATGTAGAAGGAAGCATGGAGAGGAATATAACAACTTTTAGGTTCATGAACAAAACGTTGATGGTCCTCAGCCCAAATATCTATCTCATATCTGCACTGTGGCTGAAGTAAATGTTACTCAATGTTTTAGAAGATATGGGGGAAGTTAAATCACAATTCAAATTCACTTTGTAAACTATACATTCTTTGGAGCATGACAGTTGTTTTCTCAATGCTCATTTTCTTTTACAACGGGGCTGCAGGTTACATGGACTCTAGGTGCTACCTCAATATAAATATTAAATAATAATCTGTCTTTCTCCATAGCTGTGAACTCAATTTTGGGATCAATTTAGCCACAGATGCTGTGATGTCATCCTTTATTTTTCTCTCTGTTATGGCACTGCATGAAAATGGTAGAAAAGGTAAAGTGTGAGTACACTGAAATATTGTAGATAAGGTTAACCAACTTCATCTAGTGATGTGCTTTCCTTTTTAAATCTTCCTGTGGCATTTGGCATTGCCTCATTTGCCACTTGTGGGCTTCTTTACGCTAATTTTACGCACAACCATCTTTACATTAATATTTAGTTTCAGCAAAGGTTTGGATGGATCTAGTTAAGCATCCAAATCAAAACAACTAAATCTTTAGAGGTTCCCTTACCAAGACTTTAAATAAATTTCTTGTGCCATGTGCTTTTCTGTCCTTTAGTGAGTGGTTACACACAAAATACTTGCCCAAGTGGTAGATTACCATTTATAGCTATTTTCTGGCCAATTTCCACCCAGCAACATTTACTCTGCTATTTACATCACCACTGTAAATTGGTTCCGTAGTGTTTTATTTTTAGCTTGATTTATGAATATCAGAAATATCTAAATGCCAGTCTCCATCTTCTGTTCTTTCTGTATTTCACCTATTGTCTAAATTTAATCTTTGTATCATTGTCTGACTCCCACCCATTCAAAGTGGTACTTTGTCCCCCTACAATGGCGGTGACTGGGCCACAGATATAGGTTAGTAAGTCTGTTGCAGACATTTTTGAGAAAGCAGGGTGTTTTAGGTCAGGCAGAAAAGGCTCTAAGTTTTAGTTCCTGAGGTCCTGGGTTCAATTACTTACTGCTGATGACCCACCAAAGTGTGCTAGACTGCACTTGCAAAATGGCTTTCCTATCCCTGGATGGCTGTTGCCCAAGTTTCACAGAGAACTTCTACAGATGAAAATGAGTCAGATTGGTGTGGCCAGTTCTACAGTTTGACATAGATCACTTTGGTTTTGAAAGCTTGTCTCTTTCACTAACAGAAGTTGGTGCAATAAAAGATATTGTTTCACTCATCTTATCTCTCAGTTTTAAAGTTGTTTATCTATTTATTCTGCAAAACTTATAAATGACAAATATATTTAAAGAAAATAATAATTTCATAAATAATTTATTAGGCAAATAAATAGCTAAATTAATAGTGAATAATATTCATAGTGAATAGTTCAATCAGTTCTGGTGGTCATAGAGTAGACAGCTTCCCCTGTGCCTCAGATAACTATTTCTGATGAAAACCATTAGGAAACTTCCAGGGCCCACACTAAGATCCTTTGGGCAGTCCCAGGTATAAGTGCTTCAGTTTGAGACTCTGGCTTCTAATATGATAATCAGGACATTTATTTCAAATCTCTGACTTCTTCCATTTTGCCACTGAGTCAAAAGAACAAAACTGTCTGTGATTTCTTGCTACTGTTGAACATTTTCTAGCAGTTAGTTTGATTAATCAGTCTGTCTCTGATGAAAATTCCTTGAACCCATCTCTTTGCAGTACAAAAACCTATTGATGTAAAAGCGCTGAAATCATGGTAACATTTTGTATTTAAGTTCTTTGTTTAGAAAAATGTTTGTTTGCCAGCATTAATGACAGTGTAGCATGTGGAAAGTAAATTAATAATAACAAAACCCATATTACCATCCCAAAATCTGCTAAAAATTAATTGAGATTTACTTTTGATAGTGGCTACAAGAAGTAAAGGCACACCCTAATGCCCAGATGCATGTTTTTGAAAAAAATATCATTATCCTTTGCTTTGAAGCTCAGAAAAACCAAACAAACATTAATCAACTTTGTAGCTGCTATCAACCAATGATACTGTGTTCCTGCATTTATTCTGCCACTTTGGCTACGTCTACACATGCACGCTACATCGAAATAGTCTATTTCGATGAATAACGTCTACACGTCCTCCAGGGCTGGCAACTTCGACGTTCAACTTCGACGTTGGGCAGCACCACATCGAAATAGGCGCTGCGAGGGAACGTCTACACGCCAAAGTAGCACACATCTAAATAAGGGTGCCAGGAACAGCTGCAGACAGGGTCACAGGGCGGACTCAACAGCAAGCCGCTCCCTTAAAGGGCCCCTCCCAGACACAGTTGCACTAAACAACACAAGATCCACAGAGCCGACAACTGGTTGCAGACCCTGTGCATGCAGCATGGATTCCCAGCTGCGGCAGCAGCAGCCAGAAGCCCTGGGCTAAGGGCTGCTGCACACGATGACCGTAGAGCCCAGCAGGGGCTGGAGAGAGAGCGTCTCTCAACCCCTCAGCTGATGGCCGCCATGGCGCACCCCGCTATTTCAATGGTGCGGGACGCAGATCGTCTACACGTGCCCTACTTCGATGTTCAACTTCGAAGTAGGGCGCTATTCCCATCCCCTCATGGGGTTAGCGACTTCGACATCTCACCACCTAACGTCGATTTCAACTTCAAAATAGCGCCCAACACGTGTAGCCGTGATGGGCGCTATTTTGAAGTTGGCGCCGCTACTGCGAAGTAGCGTGCACGTGTAGACATGGCCTTTGTGTGCAGAAGGCTAGTACACTCTGTCAACATGGCTGATACCAGCAATGTGAACAGAATGTCAAATGGTAAAGTTAGTTTCTATTTGTTCTTAATACCATCTTAACAGAAGCTTATGAATCAGTAAAGAACCTGTTTAAATATTTGGTATTGACAATTATCAACTCTGAGTCAGCTAAATTATTCAGATTTACACCAGTGTAAATGTAGTCAGAATAAATCTCATAGGTCAAACCAACATACTGGAAACAAACACCCCTACATTTGGAGTTTCAAAGTCCAAATCAAAATTTTCTTCATTTCAAATGCATTCAAATTTGGCATTTGGATTCAGTCATTACACGTTCAAGGACATAGTTTGTATCCAAACCTCAGAAGAGAGGTTATAGTTTGAACCCTCTCTAATACATACTTTCTGTAATAGTCTTTGTCAGAGTGTATTGAAGATATGGGTCATACCGTAGCAACAAATTACCTTTCTGCCACTCTAATACTTCACCACAAACTATGCTGCCACCAACATGACAATCCATGTCATCAGGCTTCTTTCCAGTGGTCAGGAGGAGAAACTATGCAAGTTACTGATGATCCACTCCTGTATTAATTTGTGCCAGAGTGCCCCATAGACGTAGGAGCATGCACGTGGAGAAGGGGGTGAATTATTATTTGGAGAGGAGCCACTGCCTTTCACCAGCCACAGAGCATTAAAACAAGTGATCATGCAGAGAGAGGTTTGTGCAAGGTTAGGAGAAGTGGCAAGTATTCTATGAACTCTGCATCAAGCTATGCTTCATGAGCTACTGATAAATTCCTGCTTTCCAGAGGCTGTTGACTTCTTTGCATCTCTATTTCTTGGTTATTAGAACATAGCTCTCTCCTCCTTGCATAACTTCACAACAATTATTCTAATCAATCACACAACTCAAGAGATGCTACCTTCATAGTAGATTCTTCTCCAATATTTTTTCTAATCCGAGGTCTTAACATATCTCATAGTTTACAATAAAGATTCCTTTTTTACTGTATTTGACAGCTTTACTCAACCTTGCCAAAGATGCACAATATTTTTAGTGAATGTAGTATGCTTAGGTCCCCATAGCTCATTGGATCTTGGTTCAAAAATAAATTATTTTTGGAATTTTATTTTTCCTGGAACCAATGACTGTAAGTGAATTAGGACCATTGTACTGTATATGAGCATTGATAATGTAGACAGATGCAGTCAAACAGCATGAAATACCACATAATGCTTTTATAAATTATACTGTGCTAATCAGCTGGATGGGCCAGAGAGGAATGCTTGACAGGCCAGATCTAACCCCCAGGGCTGATTTTGCTCATCCCTGTTCTAAAAGACAGGTTGGATTCTTTCAGTTACTCTGATGTATCCTCACTGCAGTCACTGGGGTTGTACCCAGGTGATTGAGAATATGTTGTCTATGGGCTCTCTTTAAACATGTGTATGTTGAGAAACATCAATAAATCATGAGAACTTGAAGGTAAAAGTGAGAATTATAATAAACTATTTCTCTATCTGTGTCCTGCCCTATAATGTTTAGCACTGACTTTTATGGTGCCTTTCATCACCAAAGATCTTTATAAACATTACCTAATTAATCCTCGAAACTCCCTGGAGATACAGGCAGAAACTACGCCATGTAGTTTAGCTGTCCAACAACATGAGTAACTTATGAGTAACTAGTGACTAGTCAAAGCATATTAAAATTGGGTAAACTAAGGTTAAGTGACCTTACCAGCACTGCAGAGGGAATCTTTGTGAGAGCCCATAGTAAAATCAAGGAGTCCTGGCTTCTATTGTAATAACTGAAGATGCGGATTTTTAATCTCTCATTGGGCTTGTCTACACTACCACCCTCCTGCGAAGGAAGGATGGTAATTAGGGTGTTGGGAGTTAACTAATGACGTGCTGCGCTGCATATGCAGCACTTCATTGGACTTGTCTACACTAGCACCTTCCTTGAAAGGAAGGATGGTAAGTAGGGTGTCAGGAGTTTACTAATGAAGTGCTGCCGTGCATATGCAGCACTTCATTAAGCAAATTCCCCCCTGCGGCAACTTTGAAGTTTTAAACTTCGTTTTAAACTTCAAAGTACCGGTGCGCATCTAGCCGCGGCTCACCCACTGGTACTTTGAAGTGCCAGGGCAACTTTGAAGTCCGTGGGGGGAATTTGCTTAATGAAGCGCTGTGTATGCAGCACAGCACTTCATTAGTAGACTCCTAACACACTAATTACCATCCTTCCTTCGAAGGTGGGTGGTAGTGTAGACACAGCCATTTGTATTTATGTATTATGAGTGCAAATCCCTTAGTCATACAATGCTGTACTTACTCAACCCAAATGCATTCGTTCTACTGCAATGAGAATCATGCACTTAGCTATTTTCAGCAGGTTTATCGTGTTTAATCACTCAGTTCTCATGAAGAGAACAAATCTTTCTCAGAAAAGAGATAACATTTTCTAATTGCAGAAGTGTAGCTTTTAACAAGTATATCCTCTACAATTCAAGCAAAAAGCATGACACCTAAATGTCTTAAGTTTTAAACAGAAAACCTTCTGAATGATTTAAATAAAGCAGGTTTCCTAGTTATTTTTAATAACCAAGATGAAAGAACTGCTATAATTGTAAAACATACATATAAAATGTAACCCATCCATCTGCCATTACAGAATGCAAAGTGGCAAAAATTGAATAGGTTTACCTGACTTCAGGTGCTGGAATTCCTACTACAATGCAGTCCAACTGCACTTTGGTTCCTTCAGGAACTTCTCTGCTTTTCAGTTTTTGTGTAAAGTGTGGCGGCCGTCCAACTGGCTCCTCAAAATATAAAGATGTGGGTTCTGTCTGTGTTGTTAACTCTGTACTTTCTACCTGATTTATAGATTCCAAGTTTACCTTGTGTTGATCATTTGTTTTTTCAAGTGTATACTCTGCTTTATCATCCAAATCTTGAAGTACTGGAATAGGTCGTCGCTCTCTCTTTTCTGAGAGGTTTGGGAAACTAGGGCTACCTTCTTGAGCAGCTTTATTTTTAGATTCAAGCTTGCTCCTGTAGTTTTTGCATGTTTTAGGTCTTATTCTTTTAGAGTTGTGTGCTTTGAAAAGTGAAGAAAGCTCCTCAATGAAATCTGCTGCCTTGTTTAGAAATTCTTTTTTGGATTCTGCTTCAGAACCAAACTTTTGTTTCTTTAGATTCTGAGTACTCTCTTTGGAACCTTTTGTTTCTGTGACATGATCCAGACAAAAATTTGAATGGAGATCTTTGTCAGAAGTTGGTAAAACTGTGGCCTGTGCCACTTGTTTGTTTGAAATAGTTTTTCCGCAGGTTTTCACTTGATCAGAACTATAATGTACATGTGTCTGTTGTTCATCTTGTTTCTCAAGTGGATCTTTATCAATTGCTTGTCTTGCCAGATTTACACTTTCATCTAACTCTTCTTGGCTCAAAAAGGCAGAAAGATCTGGAAGGTCATCTGGGCCAGCAACTTCTTCTGAAGCCCCGGAAGTACTGCCATAATGGAAAGTGTGTGAAGATGGTTCTGATCTACTTCTTTCACTGTTCCCTTGATAATTGGTTTCAGCTAAATAACTCTCTTTCAGAAGTTGAGATATTGAAGTGGAAGATTCTAAACTGTTGTCTTGCATGCTGTCAACAAAAAGGACAAATAGGACCACACCTCATCAATAGTAAATTAGTTGCCGCACAGAATTACAGGTGTCTGAAATTCAGAACACAATTTTAAATTGTATTTTTGTGCCTCTTTTTATTAAATTGATCTGTTGTTGTGTTTATTAAGAGTGAGATCTACTGCCTTTGTTAACTGAAATGAGTTTTTATTATTTTTACCCCTGTTATCCCAGGTAACGGGTGAAGAGAACTGTTAACTAAGTTCCAGTTGCAAAGTCTTTATGGTTAACTATGTCTAAGCCAGAAAGAACCCACTTTAACTTTTAAATTCCATGCTGAATTTGATGGACTGACAATTAGGAGAAAAACACACAGCTTTATGGTACTTCTAAACTGAACAGATTTTGTCTGAAATCACTGAAAGAAATCAATTTGTGGGGTTAAAACACATTCTAATGAAATATTTTCACTGAAAACTCACAACAAATACTATATTAATTACACAAGAATGGCCATACCCGGTCAGACCAATGGTTCATATAGCCCAGTATTCTGTCTCTCACAGGCCGTGTCTACACGAGCCCCAAACTTCGAAATGGCCACACAAATGGCCATTTTGAAGTTTACTAATGAAGCGCTGAAATGCATATTCAGCGCTTCATTAGCATGCAGGCGGCCGCGGCACTTCGAAATTGACGCGCCTCGCCGCCGCGCGTCTCATCCCGATGGGGCTCCTTTTCGAAAGGACCCCACCTACTTTGAAGTCCCCTTATTCCCATGAGCTGATGGGAATAAGGGGACTTCGAAGTAGGTGGGGTCCTTTCGAAAAGGAGCCCCGTCGGGACGAGACATGTCCATTTTGAAGTGCCACGGCCGCCTGCATGCTAATGAAGCGCTGAATATGCATTTCAGCGCTTCATTAGTAAACTTCGAAATGGCCATTTGCGTGGCCATTTTGAAGTTTCGGGCTAGTGTAGACGTAGCCACAGTGGCCAGGGCCAGATACTTCATAGGGTACCTGAATAGAACAGGTTAATTTCAAGTGGATATATCCCTTTTCATCTAGTCCCAGTTTCTGGCAATTGGAGGCTAAGAACACCTGAAGCATAGGGTTGTCTCTTAACATCTTAGCTAATAACCGCTGGTGGACCTATCCTTCATGAACTTATCTAATTCTTTTTGGCACCCAGTTATGCTTTAGGACTTCACCAAATCCTGTGGCAAGGAATGCCACAGACTGTGCAGAATATGAAGAAGAGCAAATAAATAACACTTCTCTATTCATTTTCTTCATATCATACATGATTTTGTAGACCACTATCATATCTTCTATATCACACCCCCACATCTCTTTTCCAAGATGAGCAGTCCCATTCTCTTTCTTTTTCCAGGTATGGGAGGTGTTCCATGCTCCTAATTATTTCTGTTGCGTTTCTCTGTACTTTTTGAATGTTAGTATCTCTTTTGAGATTTGCTAACTATAACTGCACACAGTATTCAAGATGTGAGTATACCATATATTTATAAAATGCAGTTATAATATTTTCCCTTTTATTATCTATCCCTTTGCAATGGTCCCTAATATTCTGTTAACTTTTTGATTGCTTGTTTCACTTTGTCTGAATGAGGGAACTACCCACAATGACTTAAGATCTCTTTTATGAATGATAACTAATTTAGTCCCCATCATTGAATACTTTGGTTATATTTTCCAATCTGCATTATTTTGCACTTACCAACACTAGATTTCATCTGCCATTTTGTTGCCCAGTTTAATGAGATTGCTTTGTTACTCTGCAGTCAGTTTTGGCATTAAGTATTGGAGTAATTTTGTGTTGTCTGCAAATTTTGCCACCTCTTTTCAGCTCCTTTTCCAGATCATTTATGAATATGTTGAATAGGACAGATCTTCATACAGCTCCTTGGGAAACTTTGCTCTATACCTCTCTAAATTTGAAAACTGGCTATTTATTCCTACCCTTTCTTTCCTGTCATTTTTTACCTGTTACTGAACCATGAGAAGAATTTCCTCTTATTCCATGACTACTCGCTTTTATAAGGGACCTTGTCAAGGGCTTTCTCAGTGTCCAAGTACTCTATATTGATGCGATCACCCTCATCTCAGGGCTCTTGGAGGGCCGGGGGAGGTCAGGGGCCATGGCTTCATCACTTTTTTTCCTGCTTTAAGGGTGAGCGATGAGGAGCAAGGGACTGAGCTTAGTGAGTATTGGGCAGGGCAGGGAAAGCAGGTGGAGGAATGGAAAAGTCTCAAGCACTGGAGACACGTGAGGGGATGTCTGAGGGGTCACATGCCCTTTAAATGCTGTGAGAGGGGCAAGAGGCTAGAGCCTCTGAATGTCCTGGGGACTACTGGGAGAACCTGGCTTTTGGAGCTTGCAGCAGAGGTCAAGTTCTCCCTGCACTCACCAGTGTCCACAAGGGGAAGCGGAGCAATGTGGCTCCACTCCCTGGTGGCTGGTGCATCACTTGGGGAAGGGCAGGACTGCACCATCCACACTCCCCACCAGGAGGTATAATAATGTAGTTGGCAGCTGGCAGGTGGAGTCCTGTTGCTTCACTTCTCCCAACAGCTGGCAGTGAGTGCAGAGGTCCCAACCCTTACTGCAGGCACCAGACCCTTGCTAATCTCCTGGGCTGCATCACTGGAGGAGGGGGTTGGGTGAAGAGGTGGGGCAGTGGTGGGGGTGGAAAAGGCAGGGGGGGGTTGGGACCTAGGGTGGAAGTGGGGGGTTGTCTTGGCCCTTCCCTGGATGTTACAGGGAGGAGTCTCATGGGGGCAGTCACATGGCTTGTCCCCCACAATGTCTTTCTTCACCACTTGACCCTGGTCTCACGGGAAGAGGAAGCATGGGGGCAGGGCCTTGGGGATGAGGTGGAGCAGTAATGGGGCTCTGAGGGAAGAGGCAGAATGAGGCCTCAGGAGTGAGGTGGATTAGGGAGCAGGACTACCAGTTGAGTATTGGTGACTATTTTTCCAGTGCTCCTGCCTTGTCCACATGCTTGTTAGCTGCTTCAAAGAATTCTAATAGATTGAGGCATAATTTTCCTTTCCTATATCCATGTATGCATCTGATAATACAGTTCTTTACTATAGCTTTAATCATTACAAAAAGCAACTTATGACACCGTATATGTAGTAATTTCTTCCATATCTGGCAACTCCAGTACCTGGAGGTTGCTGGATATGCAAATATTACAGTTAATCAAGAGTAGCTGGGAGGAGACACAGGCAGGGGTCAGTGGGCCCCCAATAAGAGAGTTCAGCTCCTCCCATCCCCCAGCACCTTCTGATCAACTGCTGCCCCATTTACCTTTTAGGGGAACAGCAGGAGACACTTACATTGGGGTTCATGACATGGCGCTCACAGATCATGGCTCACGGCTTGTGGCTTGCCGCACATGGATCGCTGCATGGGACTTGTGGCTGGAAGATCGCTGCAGGGAGCGGGGGCTGGCAGATCACCCTGGGGAGTATGGGGCTGGAAGATCGCTGTGGGGAGCATGGGGCTGGAAGATTGTTGTGAGGGGCATAGGGCTGGAAGATCGTTGTGGGAGCACGAGGCTTGCAGATCTCTGTCTGGCACGTGGAGCCTTTGACTGCTGCCCTGCAGCCAACCCCCTGCCTGGATACCACAGACCTGTGAGCATCCCAGACCCCACACCACTCCTGCAGCCCCCTGTTCACACCCTGAGCCACCTTCCATACCCTAACTTGCTCCCATAGCCTGCACTGCAGCTCCCTGCCTCACATCTGAGCCTGCTCTTACATGCCAAATGCCTCATACCCAGCCTGGAGCCCCTCTGCACCACAAACGTCTCATCCCAAGCCCCACCCAATGGCCTGTGAATCTGGCTCATCATGCTAACAGAGGAAGCTCCAAGTCTGTTTGCCCTCCCTCCCTCCATGCGTGCCCTGTGTATGGCGTTTTTTTCTGTCAGTCCATGGTTCCTGACAGAAAATAGTTTCCCCACCCTTGGATTAAGACATAAAATCCAGCACATTAATTTTACCGTATGTAGCTGCGTAAAAAGACAGGTACAGCTTTTTATACTTTGTCAAGAAAGTTGTTTGTATTACTGGGCCATTTAAAACTCTGAATCGAGTTAATCGTGATGCAGTGCACCATTGAAGATGACAAGATGAGAGTGGGAAGCCCAAATTTCAATTCTAAATTCTTGACTAAGAAATCAAAATCCTATATTTGGATGCTCAAATCAGCATTTCAGTCCCATAAATTCATATTTTATGCATATAGGCTATGTCTACACTTGGGCAAAACTTAGAAATGGCCATGCTAATGGGCAAATCGGAGAATACAAATGAGGCGCTGAAATGAATATTCAGCACCTCATTAGCATGCCGCTGGCTGCAGCACTTTGAAAGTACTGCATTTCGCTTGCGCGCGGCTCATCTCCATGGGCGTCTTTTTCAAAAGGATCCTGCAAACATTGAAATTCCCTTATTCCTCTCAGCTGATTTCAATGTTTGCAGGGCCCTTTCAAAAATGACCCGCGTGCAGACGACCCGCATGCAAGCAAACCATGGCACTTTTGAAGTAATATTCATTTCAGTAACTCATTAGTATTCTCTGATTTGGCCATTAGCATGGCCATTTTGCAGTTTTGTCCAAGTGTACACAAAGCCATAATGTGGGAATTGGATGTTCTATTAAGGTGTTTAGATTTTGAAAATTCAGATTGAAGTTGTTTAGAAGAAAAGAAGATTCCATGCAGAGGTCCAGGTGGCTGGTATTTTTGTATATATATGGTTCTCAAATGATTTATCATAGTGGGATGCATATGCCCACAATGTTATCTGGGCCACAGGTTAAGAATCACAGTGCCCCTTCCACCCAGAGACACCTCCAGAGTGGAGCCAGGACTGGAGACCTGAGAAGCAGGGATCCCAGGCCCACTGCATGTACCTCACCAACTCTGTAGGGCAGCCCCAGACCCTGGATGTTGCAGGGCTAGGCAGCACCCTTGGCCAAATGGCAGCCCTGGGCAATGGACCCTGCAGGGCTGGATGGTGGGGCCAATAGCCCTAGATTCTGAGGGCTAAGTTGCAGCCCTGGAGTCTGCAGAGCCCGGCAGCAACCTCAGATCTCAGAACCCATGGAGGTGGTCAGCCACTCAAGTCATAGTGGGGCTGGGTGGTGAAGCCAAGTGGCAGCTCTTGACTCTAGACTCTGTGGGGCTGGACAACAGCCCCAGGCCCTGGACCCAGTGGGGCCAGCAGGCAACCTTGGTCTCTGGGAGAGAGCAGCAGCCTCAGATCCTAAATTGTGTAGAGTTATGGGGTGGCAACTTAGACTCTGTGGTACCATGTGGCAACCTCCACAAAGACCCCAAAACTGTGGGGCAGCCCCTGAATCCCATGGGGCCTGCCTGCAGTCCTGCACCCTGTGGGGCTGGACAGCAAGGCCACACAGCAGCTGCAGACACTGGACTATGTGGGGCACTCTGACAGTCCTGGATGGGACCAGCTGGTGACGCTAATTCTGCCAGTCCAGGCAGCCCACCCGGACTGTGCAGCACTGGGTAGGCAGACAGCCAGGAACCTGGACACTGCCAGTGATCTGGCAGCCTTTAGCACACAACTGAGCTGTACGTGTATGCTAATTAGGCTGCATATAACCCATGAGGTTCAGGTTGAGAACCACTTGTGTGTGTGTATATACATTCTGTGAATGATGCTAGTAAAGGTGTGGCTAGATACTGAGTTTATCTAGTACCAAAAGATGCAAGCATTGTAGCTCATTTTATGTGTCATTACTTATCTTAGTATTTGTTAAAAGGAAAGGTTCTTAAAGGTGAAATATTTATTTTATATTTGTATGGGTTCCATCTTTTCTGCATAGACTTCTAGCATCTAATAAATGTAAATCTCTTCTCTACATCATCCTGAGGCCTGAATCTTTCCCATCTAGCTGGCTCTGCTGACGGACTGAGCTATTATACTTATCTTGCTCTTCTGTCACCCCCAGCTATAATTCTGAAATGAGCTGCTCATTTCCCAAAGTGCTGCCCAAATCTCAGCCTTAATTTTGTGGATTTGAACTATACCCAGGTAAAGTCTTAAATTATCCAAAATGGGTATAAGGTGGTAAAAAGACCATTTACTCATATTATGTAATGCTGTTGCAGAGAAAAGCACAGAAAGAAGTCCAAGAATTGTGAAAGTGAAATTTCTGTAAAATAAAAGACATGCTGATAACAGATTTTCAAGATTACAGAATTGTTATAGCAATAGACCCAAATGCACGATTAGAGAAAGTGCACAATTATTGACCATCAGCCACTTGTTTTCATTAGCTGGTTTTGAAAGGGGTGAGTTCTCACTCGTTTTGTATACTCACTTTCTGGGGAATAGCTGGCAGCTTAATGCCTAGAGGAAACATATACAAGGATCACTGTCATGATGGCCTTCATCACCAACAACTGGTGCTGGTGTGACTGCCCACAGGGGAACTTGGGACCTTTAGAGCTTAGTGCAGATGCCACTGCAGCTTGAGCTAAAGGGCAGCTGTTTCTCATCTCAGGCTGTAGAGGACATTTACTCTTTGTCTGTGACATGGTCTAGTTACCACTACAAGGGACAGTTAACCACATCTAGGTGTGTAGGTTACACTGGGACCCAGAGACATGGCTAAATTTTGTGTTTCCTGATCCTCCTTGATGTTCTCAAAAGATCAGATGAAAGAAGGGGAACCACAGATTATTGTTATCCACATGGCTTTTTCCTACAAAAAAGTTTTCCTAAGCAACTATTCTAAATTTGGAACCAAATGTTCTTCTATTACTGTTTTCATAATGGGCCTGTTTCCTCCTGCAACTTATTGCATCTGTCTCTTTTCTATCTTTCTATGGAATCATTTAATTATGGCTATTAAAGATTTCATTTACAGGGATCAGGATTATAAATTTCTCATTTCAGTGTAATGTGTATCCCCACAGTTCTCATCAATCACCAAGCAGTTTCTCTACACCTAGACAAAACAAGGAGTTGTGTTGCTTGTGTGTTTCTTCTAAATCTTTGTACTGGGGCTTGTATTTTTTCCTCTGCACCTTCCATACAAAACACTGAAACACAAATAAAATAATCTCTAATTCCCTGAAGAAGTACAGCTCTGATGTCTGGTAAGTCATATAAGCCAGTCATAAGGAGGAATATTTGGCTTTGCAAAAGTAGTTGGGGAATGTACACTAGCAAAAGAGTACAATAAACCACCAACTTTCAATAAAAAAAATAAGTATTACTTTGAAAATCTAAAATAGCAGGTATATTGAGTATGCAATTTTCATCATAAAGGGTCTGTAATAAAAATAACAAAAGCCAAAACATTTAAATATTATGGGCTAGATTTTGACTATCCATTACACAGTCACGTAGGGCAGTGCAGTGTCTCTCCTCTCCTGTGGGCAGATTAGGGCTGCTTTCCTGATGGCTCAGACACTAGGGAGGAGAGCTGAGGCTCTGTACCTAATGCTGCACCCTGCAAACATGTGGGCCGAAAGTAAGCAGATATAAGGCTTCATCCAGCTACGTGCCAGCCAGCAAATCTGGTCAAGTGTGAGATGGGAAAACACTACCCCATAAAAAAATGAGTTAACTTTTTTCTCTTAGTCATCAGAGCAGGAGGGCAGCACACAGTTCCTCCTAGGATGGTACATACTTAGGCTCAACATAAAAGCTCAATATAATCCCAGCTATGCTTGTATTTTTCTTTAGATATCATTCAAACTGTTGTATCTAACTCTAATTTCTATTTTCAGCATGTATAGAATATAATTCTTTTGTTCTATATTTAGTATGATGGAAGTTGGCTGCTCGTCAGACATCACACTTTGAGACAGCATTTAGTTATCTAAAATCAGAAATACTGTGAACAATGATACCTAGAGTCAAATGAAAAATGCTGAGTTTCACCACAGATTCACAAAGTCAAACAGCCAAATCACAAATAAACCTTGAGCAATCTGCAATTTATTTTCTTTTATTCAAAGAAATTGTTCTCTCCAAGCACTCCGTGGAGCAAGGTGATAATGAAGGACCTCTGAGTAAGCTAAAACTGTTCAGATTGCACAGCTAGAAGATAACAACCCAATATCTACTATCCAATGCATAATCTAGCAAGACCCTCAGTTGGATAATGATAGAATGGAATTTAAGTTATTTACTAAAATATCTCTGAATCGCTTACATAGTTCATTTCCAACAATCTAAAATAAATGATCAGAGCAGTGGTTACTGTGTTGGAGGCTTGATTAACAATAAGTCTTAGTTCATATATGACAGTCTGGCTGTGTCTACACTAGCCCCAAACTTCGAAATGGCCACGCAAATGGCCATTTCGAAGTTTACTAATGAAGAGCTGAAATGCATATTCAGCGCTTCGTTAGCATGCGGGCGGCCGCGGCACTTCGAAATTGACGCGCCTCGCCGCCGCGCGGCTCGTCCCGACGGGGCTTCTTTTCAAAAGGACTCCACCTACTTAGAAGTCCCCTTATTCCCATCAGCTCACGTGGCCATTTCGAAGTTTGGGGCTAGTGTAGATGTAGCCTCTGAGTGGCAAAGTATAGAGATTTGGATCTGATCTGTCATACCTCTTTCTGGTTCAAATTTCCAGATTTTGGTTTGGCCTAGTTATTCAAGGGTATTTCCCTTTTATGTTCTCATCAGAACTTTGGAACAGTGAAAGAGAAGTTTGCCCCACGCCTATTTCGTGTTTCATGGTGAACACAATGTACAGTAACAGAGGGAGCCGTGCTAGTTTATATACTATCAAACAAAAAAGCAGTCAAGTAGCACTTTAAAGACTAACAAAATAATTTATTAGGTGAGCTTTCGTGGGACAGTCCCAAAGTCTGTCCCACGAAATCTCACCTAATAAATTATTTTGTTAGTCTTTAAAGTGCTACTTGACTGCTTTTTGTTTCAATGTACAAAAGTTTGTATACAAGTTTGGGAGTTTAGTCAGTGATGTGTGAAAGACTGCCAATATGATCAATAAAGCTGATATAGTAGCTATACATCTCTCTATTGAGACTCCATGATGTGATGCTCCCTAGTAATGTGGAACTCAACAGGGACACAATAAATCAGATTTTCTCAGGTAAATCAGAGCACTGAAACCTTAGCCAAATTTTGTAGTGGAGCTTGGAAGAAACAACATCCATTTTAGTAAGCCAAGAAATCAACATGAGAAATTATGAAGCTACTTCTAAATAGCTTGTAAGTGATACTTAGGATGGAAAATGGGGAGATCAAACCTGATTGTCTCTAATGACACACACAGTCTAGTAACATTGGTTCTTTTGTCTACCCTGCTAATTTGGGTTCAAGTAACTACTACATAAACAATGAGTTCTCCTGAGCCTACATTTCTGCCAATGTTCTATTGTTAGACAAGTGTCCTTTAGGATAAGATGTACCACAGTGCTCTAACTAGCTTCCAGAACTTGATTTTGGCAATGGCTTGATCTATATGTCAGTAGTTTGAAAGCAAGAGGAGTCCTATGTGATGGCAGCTAGTTCCATGAGACTGTCATGTATCAATTCATTTTATATTCTGTAGTGTGGTGCCACTTAAATTCTTTTCCTTGTCACTGAAAGACTCCTGAGCCTTGTTGAGATAAATGATACTGGAATCTTAGAAAACAGGATGAGTTCTTGGACAACTTTGGGCAAAAGTCAGCTCCCTCATTGGCTCAGGCAGCATTACCCAAATGGTGTTCCTCGGAACCCCAGGGTTCCATGAAAAAAGTGCATTACAATAACATTTGATTATTTCAATATAATAATAATAATAATAATAATTAATAATGTTAAGCATTTATGAATGTTATGAAAAACAATTTTCATTTGTGTTTGCCACAATGTGTCCCTGTGTAATGCCATCTTAGCCAGAGAACGGGGACAATGATGTCACTATTCAGCGGTGTGTACACAGTCAGTCAGTGGTGCAATTGCCTGTGATACACCACCGTAAATCCCCATATCATAGATAATTTTGGGGCGGCTTATGTCAAGAATATTCAGCTTTATCAAGAAGTGCAGTTCATCAGTGGTTACCCTTAGCCAGCACATGCTTGTGTGAAACTAGGTTCTCAAATTTCACAAAAAAAACAAACAAAATACAGAAATCGACTGAGTGCCAGATCAAGAACCTAACTTTCCATTATTAAACCAAATATAAAAATAATTTACCAAGGAAAGAAGAAAAACCACTCTTCACATTGAAAACTGTAATATAGTGCATATTAGTTTTTGAGCTTTATTTTTTGTACATATGAAATGTGACTTTTGTTTTTTAAATATGTGCAATTAAACTAAATGTTGATCTCATGACCTTATTTAGCATTTGTTTATTATTATCCTTACTTATTTATGGTCTACCTTTTCAGCTCTGTATATACGACTGTTATTAGGGGTTCTGCAACATTCTTTCAAGTATAAAAGGGTTCCATGGCGAAATGAAATTGGGAAACACTGGCCAAGGGAAAAGTTGAATGCCTGATGTTAACACGAGCCTTTTCAGACCATTCCTCCACTTATCTAATAATAACCTGGTAATCAGGAAGTAAAGAATTCAAATACCAACACTAATACATGGGGGAAAACTCAAGGCAGTCTGTTGCTTCAGAGATATTTTTCTAGATAATTTCTTTTTCAACATTCATCTGTTTTAATATTCCCCCTGCTTTGTTCAATCTGTAATACATTTTAGAATCTTTAACAAAACCAAATGGGAATCTGGCATGATTTTCGTTAGCTGGATGTCCACTAATCATGGGTGTGGCCAAATTTCCCATGGTCCTCTCAATGTTCTGTGTTCTCATTTACCCTAAATGTCTCCTAAGAGTCCAGTAAGCAGTGACAATACTGACCTCTGTCCAATTCTCTCATTTGGCATCTGTTAGGTCCTGAAGGTGACAGATTAGAGAAGTTTGACGTGTAGGTATTATCTTGAAAAGTTATGGAAGATGGAAGAGATTCCAAAAGACTGGAAATGGACATTAATAGTGCCCCTTTGTAAAAAAGGGAAATAGAAGCAACCCAGGGAATTAGAGACCAGTCAGCTTAACTTCTATACCAGAAAAGATAATGGAGCAAATAATTTAGGAATCAATTCACAAACATTTTGAGGATAATCAGGTGATAAATAACAGGTAGTGTAGATATATCAATAACAAATCTTATCAAACCAACCTGATAGCTTTTTTTGAAAGGGTTACAGGACTCATGGATTGGGGAAGTGGCAGATGTGGTATATCTAGACTTCAATAAAACTTTGGATGCAGTCATGCATGCCCTTCTCATTAACAAACTAAGTAAATGCATCATAGAATCATAGAATACTAGGACTGGAAGGGACCTCAAGAGGCCATCGAGTCCAGCCCCCTGCCCCAATGGCAGGACCAAGTACTGTCTAAACCATCCCTGATAGACATCTGTCTAACCTGTTCTTAAATATCTCCAGCGATGGAGATTCCACAATCTCCCTTAGGAATTTATTCCACTGTTTGACCACCCGGACAGTTAGCAACTTTTTCCTAATGTCCAACCTAAACCTCCCTTGCTGCAGTTTAAGCCCATTGCCTCTTGTTCTATCCTCAGAGGTTAAGAACAAGTTTTCTCTCTCCTTCTTATGACACCCTTTTAGATACCTGAAGACCGCTATTATGTCTCCCCTCAATCTTCTCTTTTCCAAACTAAACAAGCCCAATTCTTTCAGCCTTTTTTCATAGGTCACATTCTCTAGACCTTTAATCATTCTTGTTGCTCTTTTCTGGACCCTCGCTAATTTCTCCACATCTTTCTTGAATTGCAGCGCCCAGAACAGTACTCCAGCTGAGGCCTAACCAGCGCAGAGCAGAGCAGAGCAGAGCAGAAGAATGACTTCTTGTGTCTTGTTCACAACACACCTGTTAACGCATACCAGAATCATGTTTGCTTTTTTTGCAACAGCATCACACTGTTGACTCAAATTTAGCCTGTGGTCCACTATAACCCCTAGATCCTTTTCTGCTGCAGTCACTCCTAGACAGTCTCTCCCCATTCTGTATGTGTGAAACTGATTGTTCCTTCCAAAGTGGAACACTTCGCATTTATCCTTATTAAACTTCATCCTGTTTACCTCAGACCATTTCTCCAATTTATCCAGGTCATTTTGAATTATGACCCTATCCTCCAAAGCAGTTGCAACCTCTCCCAGCTTGGTGTCATCTGCAAACTTAATAAGCATACTTTCTATGCCAATATCTAAATCATTGATGAAGATATTGAACAGAACCGGTCTTAACGCAGACCCCTGCGGAACCCCACTTGTTATACTTTTCCAGCAGGATTGAGAACCATTAAGAACTACTCTCTGGGTACAGTTATCCAGCCAGTTATGCACCCACCTTATAGTAGCCTCATCTAAATTTTATTTGCCTAGTTTTTTTATAAGAATATCTTGCGAGACTGTATCAAATGCTTTACTAAAGTCTAGGTATACCATATCTACCGCTTCTCCCTTATCCACAAGGCTTATTATCCTATCAAAGAAAGCTGTCAGATTAGTTTGACATGATTTGTTCCATCCTAGATGGAAATTCTATTAGATGGCTACATAATTGGTAAAATACCATTCCTAGAGAATACTCAGTGGGTATTAGTCATGCTGGAAGGGCATAAGGAGTGGGGTTCCATGGGGTTTAGTTTGGGGACCAGTTCTGTTAACTATCTTCATCAGTGATTTAAATAATGGCTTATAAATATTATAAATGATACCAAGATGGGAGGGTTTGCAAATTCTTTGGGCGATAGGATTATAATTCAAAATTATCTGAACAACTGGAGAAGTGGTCTGGGGTAGATAGGATGAAATTCAATAATGACAAATGTAAAATACTCCACTTAGGAAGGAACTATCCATTACACACATACAAAATGGGAGAAGTCTCCTTAGTTTGGAGTATTGTGGAAAGGAATCTAGGGGTCACAGTGGACCACAAGTTAAATATGAGTCACTACTGTAACACTGTTGTATAAAAAAAACAAACATTATTCTGAAATGAAGTAACAGAGGTGTTGAAAGGAAAATATGAGAAGTAATTTTTGTATTCTACTCCATACTGATTAGGCCTCAATTGTAGTGTTGTGTCCAGTTCTGGGTGCCAAATTTCTGGAAAGATGAGGAAAATTGTAGACGGGCAACAAAAATGAGAAGAGAAGAGCAACAAAAATGAATAGTAGTAGTAGTAGTAGTAGTAGTATCATTCTTCAGTCTACGTAGACTATGGATCGTGCCCTTCGTGGTTCCATTTGGGATCATCATTTGCAGTGTCGACTGTGATTGTGAAGGCCCACACGAGAGTGACAGTCCTTGCTGCATCAACTGTTGCATGTGTAATGGGTGTCTGGCAGGTCCTTACTGTGCTTTCTGTGGGCTCGCTTCTCCTCCATCTGTATTCAAAAATGAATACAGATCTAGAAAACATGACCTATGAAGGAAGATTGGAAGAACTGGGTTTATTTCATATGGAGAAGAAAAGATTGAGAGGGGACTGGATAACAGCTTTCAAGTACCTAAAAGATTGAGGGAGAAAAAATATTCTCCTTAAATTCTGATGATAGAACAAGAAGCAATGGGTTTAAAACACAGCAAAGGAAATTTAGGTTGGACATTAGGAAAGCTTCTTAACTGTCAGGGCAGTTAGGCACTGGAATACATAGTCTATGGAGGTTGTGGAAGCTCCATCACTGGAGATGTTTAAGAACAACTTAGACCAGGAGTGGGCAATAAAGCAGCCTAGGGGCCAGATGCAGTTTGCCAAGGTTAGCCCCTGGTGAACCACAGGACACTTTATTTCCCTGCGCATCTGCAGGCATGTCCGCTTACTGCTCCCATTGGCAGCAGTTCACCCCATCCCAGCCAACAGGAGCCGCAGGAAGTGGCGTGGACTCAGACACTACTTCCCACAGCTCCCATTGGCCGGGAATGGCAGTCTGTGGCCAATGGAAACTATGGCTGCACAGGCAAATTGTCCAGTGTTCCGCCAGGGCTAATGTTGGCAAACTAACTCTAGCCCATGGGCAGTTTTATTACCCATCCGTGGGTTAGACAAAAAGCTGTCTAGATGGTTCTTGGTCCTGCCACGAGTGCCAGGGTCTGAATTTGATGACCTCTAAAGGTCCCTTCCAGTTCTATTAGTCTATGATTCTATTCACATTTACCCAAATGGAGCTCTCCTTCTTCACCTAAGAAGAGACAGGTTTTCAGACAAGCTCAGCCAGAACAAAGAACTTAGACTTCATTCTCTCACCCTGTAGACTGAAATCACTGACACATTTCCACGGGGACCAATCTTATATATTTATTTTTAAGCCCTGCCTTTAAATATTTCCTCCCCTGGCACTCAATCTCAGAGTTACAACAGTGGGATGTCTAAGAGAGAAGCAGTATTCTTCATGAAGTAAAACAAAATAAAACAACACCCTCACTGCACATTAAACCACCACAAAAAATCCCTTTTCCTTTATGTTGTTCTTTTTTAAAACTTCTTTCATCTTGCCATATATTAGGATTTGTATTCATGGTATTGGAGTTTGGTCACAATAAACCACTTTTGTGATTATCATGCACAAAAAATATTAGCCCTGATTCAAAATTTTGCACTGCGGTGCGCTAACAAAATGAGAATAGTTAAGACCCTCTCTAACACTGATGGTTCAGCAGTTCTCTTTGGACTGCAAAGCAAACCATATTTTTGAACAATACTAGCTGAAATCAGATTGACAGTTAAATAAATTCAGAATTTTACAACAGATGAACATGGTTTCTCAACTGTCTGTTATTTATCAGAAGTTGACCTTAGTGCTGCAGTCCCTGAGGGTTGGTATAGTTGGCCAGATGTCTTCTTGTCTTGCATGGATGTGAGGCCTGAACCAGTATCAATGGATTTTCCATTGACTTCAAATTCTTTGTTCTAAATACAGTTTTGTACATCTTGATAATGTAACTTGCATTGACTCTAATAGCAGTTTCATGGGGAGTCCCATTTACATCCCATTGCAAAGCAGGCGGCATGAAGTGCTAGGACTCCAGCAGCAGGGAAGAAGAGCAACTGCTTCCTCTCTCACCATGCTGTATGGACACACAGTGAGTGCTGCTGCTAGGGGGTCCCATTTCCTTGTTGCTGCTGGGCATACTGAGAAATTGGGGGGGAGGGGCATGTGACTCCTGCAAAACACCCCCCATGCATCACTTCTGAATCTGGGCTGATTTACCAGCCTATAGCTGTGTGAACAACAGGTTTTTCTGTTTGGTGTCCAAACCAAAATACCAACAAAAAAAATTGTCCCTACCTCAAACAAAGTATTCGGTTTTCTCAGTGAAATATATATATATAAAAATGAAGCTTGGCTTATTTGAAATATTTTCTTTAACCCGAAACAGAATGTTTTCTTTCCTTTAAAAATTGTTTAAGTAATTTTCAGAACAAAACAGCAAAATGTAAAAAATATAAAAAAATTAAAAAGTTAAAATTGTTTGTTTAGAAATTTGTATAAAATTATTTGAATTCTTCTGTATGAAACCTTTTTTTTTTCAGATAAACATTTCACTGAATTACAAACTTGGAAGTAGTTTTGCGTAACCCAAATGTGCACTTTCTGGCTAATAAATTATTTGTTCCAAAGTTTTTGCTGCTTTGGTAAATACAAAGGGAGAACAGGATGTTATGTCTAGTTACAAAAAAGCCACAACTGTAAAGAAAAGTAAGAGTGACAGAACTCTGTGCTCTTGTTTTGGCTTCTCTCCAAACATAAGGAGATGTGGGTCTTCCAGGCCCAGAACAGATAAGTACTCCCGGCACAAGTTCAAGATCAGAGATTATGGCCTCCCATTTGTTTATATTATTTTTCCTAGTAGCAGGAATGATCAGTGCATGGTGGCATTATGCATGGGGCTGAGAACAGCCTGAAGAAAATCTTAGTTCATATCTGGAGCCAGAATTTAAATGTTAGTGCTTGGATATAATTTTAATATATTTCATGTATTCATTGTTAGGCTGACGCATTAGGACACCCAACAAGCTACTGTACAGTGTTTTACATTATTTAAACAATGAGCTATGGTCTGCTGTGTTACACCATGTACCCATGAAGGCATTTCTTCAGTGAGGTGGTGCTGATACAGCTGAAGGCAGAATTTTGCTTACAGCCTGTATGATAGGGATGGACAAACTTAGTGGATTTTGAAATTTCTAAAGTCTGTTCTCCTGTGTTTCAGGTGTGCAAACTTGCTTGAAATCACAGAACTTTTTCTCTCATAGTTTAAGCCTATGATTTCTCAACTGAGATTCAGTTTAATTATATTTTCTAGTGAAAAGGAAGCCTTTCCTCTTGCCCAGTACTGGGTTGTCCAGGTGGATGACTTATTTACAATGGATAATCTGTACTTTTCTCATTAGACTGACTACTTTTCTTCACTTTTTTTCCCCACAGTCCTTCTGCATTTGTTTTTTCCCTGCCTGTTTAATGCTCCATTTTCACTCAATTTTTTCACCGATTTTTCTTCCTTTTTTGCAGTCTCTCCCAAGCAAAATATGAAATCAATAACACTAAAATTAATTAGACTTTCACACCACAAGATCTGAGTGGGTTGGAAATTAGACAAAATGAGTTTGAAGATCCCTGCAGTGTACAGTATTTCATATTAAAACAAGTGAAATTTTAATTAACATGATATGCTAAACTGCTTTGTACTGATTTGCTAGTCGCTGAGATTGTGGTTTGTGATCTTTGACTATGTTGTACAGTTGCTTAAGTTCTATGTAATTTTAAATCCCAAAATCTTACTATAGCATTATTTTATACCCTGCTAATGTTAGGCGTTGGTAGGAAACACTGAAGGTCTGTATAAGTCATTCAGTCCCATAAAAATCTATTGTAAAACTTCAAAAGAATGCTACGTACCTAAAAGTACCTAAAATGCTAAAGTACCTAAAAAGTCTGAACTAAGATACGTCATGGTCTTAAACTATATAGACTTTGGTCTATAAAACCTATCCCCGAACTTATTTTAGAAGGAGTTTTTAATAGCTTAAATACTTTTGGTTATCAGTAAAATTACATTTAATTTCATTTAATTTTGATAGCATTGTCTGAGGAAAAAGAGGAAAGAAAATATATCCTGTACTCATGAACCTTCAGGAAGGCCAGTGGAAAGAGTAGACTTGTAGTTTATGAAATTGGATCCTTTAACATTTGCTGATTGTGACTTAGTCTACAAACCTAAGAGCGTCTAAGTAAATTTAAAACTAGTGATGTGAACAAAAATCTGCTTATAAAATGATCAATTCCCTTAACATGATTTACATAATACTCTCCTGACAAAGCAGATGATCTCCAGAGCGACTTGATTCTCTTTTATATTATGTACTATTTAATACAATTGTAGATGTACTTCTGATTACTGCTTAATGTTGCATTATATTGGGCCAAACACTTGCCCCTGACAGTCAAATGTCTTTCTCAGTGAGGTGGGGCAGCAGAGAGAGCAATGCCCTTCTATCAGGAGTGTTTCTGCAGCTGTTGTGTACATTAATCCAGAAAGCAGATCCCTCAACACTAAATATAGCCAGCAGTGTCATTTTACTTGGCGGGGGGTTGGTGGGGGGGAGAAAAGAAAAAGAAAATATTTAACCAAGGAGTCATATTAAATTAGTCTTGATTTTCTTAAAGAAAGAAATGCAGATTACTATATATTGGTGTAATGCTAATCATTATAAAGTAATCATTTCACTATATAGTAAAAGCGGGGAAACAAAAGTAAAATCCCAGCAATACAGTTTTTATGCCATCGCTGCCTTCTGTTGATTCTTCCCCTGGAGGCAAACAGGCTGAAGGAATTTAGGAACCCCACCAATCCTGTTCAGGTTCTTTTGGATTGTGCAGGACCTTGATTCTCTTTCACTGCAACATACATATTTCAGTGTGATTTAAATCAGATGGTTTAAAAGTAATCTGCTCCCTGCATATTTCTGATCTTCAATAACTAGCACTCAAGTATACATTTCACTGAACCTCCCTACACCTGTGCAGTGTTTTCAAACATGGTAACAATCTAAAGTAAAGACATTACCTTTTCTTATTTTTGCAGATGTTGATGTCCAACTTTGGCACTCAGCAGCGATGCAATTATCCAGAAGTATAAAATTAAAGTTACAGAAGCACAGGATTTCTTCAGGGGCTTAGGAACAGAAACAGCTAGGAGCCCATAGATGAAAAGAGTTAACCTTAGTTATAGTGAGGATGTCTGTAAGAAGCCGGACAACCTGTCACCACCAGAGCAATAGCATTTGTCAATTTGCAGGTCCCAAGTTATTTTGGGCAGCATAAACCATGTGCCTTTGAAACATTCCACCTCATTGGACAGGAGTATATTGAGCAAAGAGATTCCACTGCTGTAACAGCACCTACGGACAGCTACTCAATCTTTCTCCCCACAAAACTGCTCCTGCAGATGCTTATGTAGTCTTTTGCTGATTCATCAATGGGATAATTCCAAATATATTTGCATTTTGTTAATTTCTTCTTGCCAGAGAAGCTTATATTTTAAAATGGGAATATTGTAATTTAGCCTTTTCATTTACTGTATTTGTTACGGTCAAAATTTATTTGAAGCATAAGATTTCAGTCACAAGAAAATCCATCAACATGGAACAACTTAAAATGTTATGAACTACATAAACATAATAAACATAATTGTACAACTTAATTTGCAACTTGTGATATAGACATTATTAAAAATAAGGTACTTCTAATAATTTCTGAATGATCATGTGGCACAATCTTGCAAACCCCCTAACATTAGGCAGTACTCCAAAAGAAAAAAAAAACAAAACATCTTGCTGATTTAGAACTTCTGAAATGTTATACTGAAAATAAAGTTTGGGAATCAAAAAGTAAACAAACCAAAAGCCTAAAAATGGCAAACCAGCTTCATCTTCAAATAAAATTGAAATGTCAAAATATTAGTAGAAAAACTGCAAAATAGTCAAAGCAAATCACAATTATGAGCCCTGTGACTCTTTACAAATCTTGTTATATGTAATATTACATGTAAGAACTAATTATTGATCAAAACCATGTCACTAAACCCTAGCATGTCACTTTGAAAATAAAAAGGATAGATTTTTTTCCTTACATTCATTCTAAATACTGATGGAAATGAGATCTTGGATGAGCTGGGTATTTTAACAGATGGGGGAACCAAAGTACTATTAGATTTCTAGCATATGAGTTTACAAAAAGTATTCAGCCGTCAATTCCATCTTTGATATATTTATCTCTCTATAGCTATAAAATTTTGGACAGTGGGTAGGTAGTCTCCACATACTAGCTGGTTTAGCCTTCTGTTATAAACTGTATTTCAACCTCTGGTCAAGGAGAATTTTTAGGAAATGTATTTTGTGGTGGAGTTATTGGAAAAAGCATGTAAAATACGATAATGTGAAAAGTATTTCCCTTCTGAAAAGTCTCCTAAACTTTTGGGGTGGATATTTTGGAAATATTGTTGCAAGAACAGCTTGGGCTATAAATTCAAGTTTCAGTTTATTTGTTGCTTTCAATGATACTGAAAAGTTGAGTAAGGAATTCAGTCTAGTTCGGGAGAATGTTGAGTTTTGTGAGGTCAGATGTGCATTTTGTTATCTGTGTTATCTGATGTGAACTTTACAGTGCTGGCAAGAGCAGTCTACTGAGAATATTATCATTCTAATAGCTGACATGAGCATTACAATAACTGCAGCCTAGAAATACTACAGTCTCTCTGTGTGGTCTGTTTTGCCTATTAACATGGCCATAAAACCTATGTGGACTTTCACAGAGATTATAAAGACTGGACTGTTCAGTCCTGTGAAAAATAATGTATGCTATGTATTTCTTTAGAAAGGACTGTATGATTCAGTTTGACCTCCAGGCTGCATCTGGGGAGATGACCCCAACAGGTGGCCCACGGAGCATGCCCATAGTGCCCTAGTATCCCTCCTGCCCTCACCCCCTTGGGTATTCAGGCAGATCTGGTGGTACCCCACCAACTCCAATTGGTGGGACGAGCTTGTCATGGGGCAATGGGAAGACGACCAGTGAATACAGAATTTCTGGATGTACAAGGAGACCTTTCTCAAGCTGTGCAGCTGGCTTACCCCTGCCCTCTGACGATGGGACACTAACATGCGGCCCACCCTCCGCCTCAAGAAGTGGGTTGCCATTGCATTGTGGAAGCTGGCCACCCCTGACAGCTACTGGTCTGTGGGCAACAAGTTCAGTGTCAGGCGGTTCTCCATAGGGGCCGTACTTTTGCAGGTAAGACACTGTTGGGCCACAGGACCTGCATGGGGAGAGGGGATGGAGGGAAAAGGGGAGTGGAGAGGGAGGAGGAGGACAGGAGGGGCAGGGGAGCTTGCTGGAGCTCAGGGGCACTATCCCCCCAGGTCTCTCACATGCATGTCTGGTCTCCTCCCTTTGCAGGTGGTATGGGCCATCAGCATGATCTGGTGCGGGTGGCTCATCCACATCACCAATGAGGACGCCATCATGGCCGGCTTTGACGCCCTCAGCTTCTCCAATTGTTTTGGATGCTGGACGGGACCCAAATCCCTATCTGGGCTCCAGAATACAGAACGGTATGATATATTAATAGGAAGGGCTATTGCTCCATTGTCATGCAGGCCCTGATGGAACACAGCGGACAATTCCTGGCCCTCTAGGTCAGGTGGTCCAGCCAGGGTCTTCCAAAAGTCCAGTCTGTGCTGGAAGATGGAGGCAGGAAGCTATGTCCTCCACTGGGAGCTGGCCATCGGGGACATGCAGATATCCTGTGCACGGTGGAGGATGCAGCCTGCCCACTCATGCCATGGCTGATGAGGCCATACACTGGGCACCTGGACCCCACTCAGGAACTGTTTAATGCCCACCTTGACCTGGGTAAAAAGCATCTAGATCTGGGGGAGCAGAATGTCACCCACGTCATGATTGCCTGTTGTGCAGTCCACAATCTGGTGGAGTGGGAGGGGGAGGACTTCTTCCAGGCTTAGACAGTAGATACTGGGGCCCCTATGATCAGCCGGGCACAGTCCCTAGCCACCAACTGCATGGAGAAGGGATGTGCATCCAGGAGGCCCTATGGGAGACCTTCACGTGAAGCCCCCAATGACCCTCCCCAGGGCCCCTCTGGGAAGTGCCCCAGGCCTGCAGCTCTATGCCTCCCCTTCACCATTCCTCCCTTCATGCCCCCAATCCCTGACCCCCACCCAAGAAGGAGGGATGTGGAGGTGGTGCTTAAAGAAACCTTTTCCTAAAGAAAAATAACTGTGTAAAAAATAAATTGACACAGAAGTATGTACCATGCGCAGCTTGTATGACTATATACAATGGTGCGGGGGACGGTTGGGACATGGGGGCATCTCACTTTGGAGGCAAGGTTGGCACAGGGGCACATTAGTCCAGGGAGGGGATAGAGGGCCATGAGCCACGCCATCCGTGGGATCCACTCTTGCCCCAGGTTTGGAGTCCCCATCAGGGGTGGGTTGGGACCATGATCACATGACACTCTACAGGTTTTCCTAACAAAAGCCCAGTTTTGCTGGAAAAACCGTCTCATGTAGACATAGTCAATAGTGTTTAAAATATTTGTCCTATGACCAACTATGTTTATGAAATTTTTCACAGAAAACAGATATATATAATAAAATTTTACGTAAGTGATTAAAATAACGGATTCCATCTTGAAAAATGTAATCTTGAAAATTAACATGCTCTTATTTCAATTACTTTCTCGTCAGTCCTCACACTCCTGTTGAGAGCATTACTGATGATGGTGCCAAAAGCTGTTAGAATAAGAAGAGAAGAACAATTTTACTAGTCAGATCTAAGGTATGTCTACACCACAGGAAGAGCTATTCCAGAACAGCTTAATGTGCAGTAATGCTGCTACACCCAAAAATGCATTTTGAAATAGCACTTAGCTATTTTGAAAGACATATGCCAAAACACATAGAGCCTATTTTGCAGTAGAGCCACTGGATACACTATGGCTTATTTTGAAATAGGCTCTATTCCTTGTCTTAACAGCCCCTATTTCAAAATAGGCACTATTCCTCGTACAATGAGCTTTACCAATTTTGAAATAAGCCAACTGCTATTTTGAAATTATTTCATAGTAGTGGTTGCACTGTGTAGATGCTAGAATAGTTAATTTTGAAATAACAGCTGTTATTTCGAAATAACTTTGCTGTGAAGAGTTACCCCACTGGTCCATCAAGCCCAGTATCCTGTCTTCTCACAGCAGCCAATGCCGGGGGCTTCACAGGGAATGAACAAAGCAAGCATTCATGAAATGCAGGAGCAGCAGGTTTGTATAATTTTTGGTGGTGCCCAGAATGATTCCAAGTCCTGCGTTCTGCCACCTATCTAGCAAGTTAATATGCATATATCTTAAAATAATATAAACACGGACTGGAAACAGTCCTTCCCCCGCAATACACCCCACCAGGACTCCCTATACTCAGGTCACTTCTCCTCTTGGGCCATGCTGAGGCATCAACAGCTGTGTTCTCCTCCCTTTCCTTGTGCACCCCTCAGCTGCTTGAGGTGAAGGAGCAGCAGTCCAGTGTAAGAGTGAGAAGCAATGCCTGCTGGTTTGTGCATCCAGCTGGGTCAGTTTCCCCACATGGGTTCAGGAGTTAGGGGTGCAGAAGGTACAAGGAGTAGGAGTGAAGGGACATAGTGCAGAGGGCACAATGCAGGGGTTGGGGCACAGGAGGGAGGTGCAGGGGACAGGAGTGCAAGCATTAGGGGCAAAGGCAGCATAGTGCAGGGAGAGAGGTGCAGGGATTGGGGAGTGGGAAGTACGGGGAGCGTATGGGAGACCAGAGGCAATGGGGGGCACCAAGCATTGGGGCCAGGGGCACCAAATGCAAATTTGCCCAGGGTGCCATTTTCCCTGAGGCTAGCCTTGTATAGCCGTGTCTACACGTGCACGCTACTTCGAAGTAGCGGCACTAACTTTGAAATAGCACCTGTCACGGCTACACGTGTTGGGCGCTATTTCGATGTTAACATCGCCGTTAGGCGGCGAGACGTCGAAGCCGCTAACCCCATGAGGGGATGGGAATAGCACCCTACTTCGAAGTTGAACATCGAAGTAGGGCATGTGTAGACGATCCGCGTCCCGCAACATCGAAATAGCGGGGTCCGCCATGGTGGCCATCAGCTGAGGGGTTGAGAGACGCTCTCTCCAGCCCCTGCGGGGCTCTATGGTCACCGTGGGCAGCAGCCCTTAGCCCAGGGCTTCTGGCTGCTGCTGCTGCAGCTGGGGATCCATGCTGCATGCACAGGGTCTGCAGCCAGTTGTCAGCTCTGTGGATCTTGTGTTGTTTAGTGCAACTGTGTCTGGGAGGGGCCTTTTAAAGGAGCGGTTTGCTGTTGAGTCTGCCCTGTGACCCTGTCTGCAGCTGTGCCTGGCACCCTTATTTCGATGTGTGCTACTTTGGCGTGTAGACGTTCCCTTGCAGCGCCTATTTCGATGTGGTGCTGTGCAACGTCGATGTTGAACGTCGACGTTGCCAACCCTGGAGGACGTGTAGACGTTATTCATTGAAATAGCCTATTTCGATGTTACTACATCGAAATAAGCTATTCGATGTAGGCTTCACGTGTAGACATAGCTTATGAGAGACACTCACCCAAGAAGCTCTCTCAGGCAGCAGGCAGCTGGTCGGGTGCAAGGTCTATCCTTTCCTCTTGTCCTGGTAGGGAGCAGGGAGAGGGCTGGGAGAAGGGTGCTGCCAATCATGCCACGTCCTCCTCCCCTCCTCCCTCCTACCACACAGGTAGAGAAGCCAGGGATCACTTGCTGTGAACCTGCTGCCTCAGGCACTGATTGTTTGCAAGCCCTTTACAGCTCTGTAGGAAGCAGCTTTCAAACTCTCAGGCTGTATCTACACTTGCATTCCTCTTTCAAAAGAGTCATGCAAATGAGGTGTAGATTTACATATCTGGCACCTCATTTACATATTCTTTCGAAAGAATATAAGCAGTTTAGATGCTGCTCTTTTGAAAGTAAATCCCATCTTCGAAAGACCCCTTCTTCCCACAAAAAAAGGGAAGGGTTCTTTCAAAGATGGGCTTTACTTTCGAAAGAGCCACATCCACACTGCTTTTCTTGTTTCGAAAGATGATCTTTTGACAGAAGAATATGCAAATGAGGTGCCAGATATGTAAATCTGCACCTCATTTGCATGCCTCTTTTGAAGGAGGAATGCAAGTGTAGACACAGCCTGTGAGACCTGGGTTTTTAAACATTGATGAAGCAGAGCACCCACCCAGCCATGAGTATTCATGGGGTTGGGGCACCAGCAATGCTTATAACTTGTCCCCTATGATTCATCTGCCTCAATTCCCTCCCTGTCTTCTGGCAAATAGAGGTGAAGGACATTCCAGAGCATGGTTTGGCATCCCTGCCAGCCTGGCAAATAGTCATTGATGGACCTATGAACCATGAACTTAATGTAACTGCACAATTGCCATCTATTCTGTCCATGTGAAAGTACTCCATACTATTTATCTGACTACTTCACATAATCATTACAGTTTCAATTTTATGTTAAGAATCCTCCATCCCACAAAGATATTAAAGTATTCTCCTTGATACAAAATGAGTAAAAACAATCGTGCATGAGAAAGAGAAACAAATGAGTACTATGTCCACATTAAACAGACACATAAATAATCATCCAGAGCTATCAAATGGGCACACAAAATTCTTTGTGACCATTGCCAAGCTCTTTTTAAAGAAATTCAAGTCAGAACTAGTGGATAGGAGTGTATTACAAAATATGAGTTTTCCAACACAGGGCTGCCTCATAATTATGAAACCGAAACTAATTCACTATGAAATTATGGATGAAATCCTGCCTGTTTTGAAGCCACTGATTCCATTGAGCCCGGGATTTCACATCGAATATCCATACCTACAAATTCAAACAATTTATGTGACAAAGCTGTCACATCACAGCCGTAAGGATTATTTTTCTTTATTGGCATCTGTAGGCTTCAGTAAGCCAGAGGAGACCTTAATATTTGTAATGCGATTGTAAGACAAAAAAGAATATCTGTTCAGCAGAAGATATACTGTCTCTTTCAAACCCACCTAATTAATAAAACTAAGATACAGTTGGGATTCTTGCATTGAAGATATAATTCATTCTCAGCTGTTCTCACATGAATATATCATATCATATTCCAGGTGTTTAATTTACAGGAGTTTATCATAACATATTCCAAGAATTATGTAATCCTCCATATCATACAAAACTAACCAGAATGCATGGTTCTCAGATAAAGACTACTCAACTAAAGAAAGTAAAAGGAAATCTAGAAATAGGATATTCAAGCAATTTATATTCACTACATTGTACAATAGTAACCTAATTTGTTAAAGTGCATGATGCCAACATTATTCTTAAACATGAAACATGGACAACAGAAAAGTGAAAAACAAATACCAACACTGTCTGAAACTGCCAGTGTAATCTCAGTACACAACATTAGCTACAAGGCTTTCTCATTTACAGGCAATACAATATTATCTCAATTATACCGAAATTCATCAGTTGCGATAAGTGCACTCTTTTACTGGAATAGTAATCTCAGGTTTGTCATATCAATGAATTATCCTGTCCTTTTTTTGTACTATTTAAAGGCAATCTCATAAATTTAAATTGACTAACAGCTACCTGTCATTGTCACTCTCATGTTGTATTTTATAATAAGTCTTCAGCAACAGAATTGCACATATGCATGGAATACAGCTGCACATCATAACAAAGTTTCCATTTCTTGTCTCGATGTGTGCATATATTTTCTAAAGAGTGATTGTAGATATAATCTATCTATCTACCTCTGTGTCCCCTTTTAGTCTTGAGAGACAAAGGTTAGCAGCAGTGGTGAGGATCTATGGGCAGTATTTGAGTCTTCAGCGTTTCTCATTGTTTATCCATCCAATATTGGATTTGCACGGTCGACTGCAATAACTGCATGTCAGTCTATTTCCAAATTCTTGAGTCTGAGAGCTTTTCCTTCTAAGACAAAGTTCTTTTGCATGGCTTGCAAATATACTATTGAAGGATGATGTGCCCTGTTGTAGTAGTTGTTGCCAGGTATTTCGATCTGATGATATAGATTCCCAGGATTTTGAATCAATGTTTAATTTTTTCATGGCATTTTTGCATGTATCCTTGAATCTTAAGCTTTTGTCTTCCTCTTGTTCTTAACCCACATGACAGTTCACCCAAGAGGATTTCTTTGGGAAGACATTTGTCACCCATTCTTCTCACACAATCAAGCCAACATAGTCTTCTGCTGTTGAGGATCCCTATGAGACTGGGTATGCCAGATCTTAACAGGATATTTGCATTTGAAACTTTCTCTTGCCAATTGATATTCGTAATTCTCGGGGGGCAGCAAAGATGGAAGCTGTTCAGTTTTTTCCTCCTGGTTCGAGTAGGTGGTCCATACCTCAGAACCATATACTATAATAAGTCACTAAATCCAATTACAATTTATAAGCTGTGGAAAACAATCTTTTGATATTTCACAGGATGATTACGGTGAGAAGCTGTTCCCTTTACACAATTTAACTAAGGGTCCGTTAAAAACAGAAGCTAGTCCCAAGTTGGTTTTAAAGGAGTACAGCTCTCAGAATACTTTCCTAGTAATGTCCTACTTTGGCTCTCTCGCCTACAAAGCTTCACAGTTCACACAAACTACATCGGATGTTTGTTTATTTAATCTACGTCTTCTCACCACTTTAACACGATGTATTTTTCTTTCTGGTTGTCTTGCACAGATACAAAATGATTTCCATAATCCTCATGCCTTGCAGATTCAAGGTGACACTTGCGTACCCTGAGAGATCATTTAGGTAACAGATTAAGGGCTAGGGCTTATACTTGAGGAACAGTTCGTGATGCACAAAGAGATACACATACACAGAGACTCAGGTTATTGGGAGCTGGAAGGATTTGAACATCCTCAAATTGCTTTTCAATGGATTTTCAAACTTCTTCTTAAAGTCCTTGAACTCATTACTGATCTTAGGTTAGGAGCTAAATTGATATTTACCAGTATCTTTATTGACAATAGGACAAAACTTGAAGAAATTTTGTGTTCAGGGGGAAGGTTTGGTGTCTTCTCTCTCAGTTGTAGGCTTCAGGCTTGTCAGTGTTCAGTGTCTTTTATCTCTTCTTCTTTATGTGGCCAGTTCAGGGAAGATAGCAAGATACAACACTGGGTGGTGATGCTGATGTGAGACAGACCTTTCCCCTAAGCTTCCTAGATGCTTAGTTTTTTATAGAGTTCACTGTCCCCTTATGCTGCATGAGGGGACACCCAAATATCTTAAAAAGCCTAGTACCTATAATTTGGCATGTACCAATGATCTGGTATCTTTATCTTGAATTCACATAGATGAGTCACATAGGGTAGAGTATCAAAACAAAACAGCAGTCCAGTGGCACTTTAAAGATTAACAAAATAATTTATGAGTTGGTGAGCTTTCATGGGATAGACCCACTTCTTCAGACCATAGCCATGTCTTGTAACAATCTGTTAATAACCATGAGCAGAGGTTTCTTGAAAACAGGACACAAGAAGGTGTTGTCATAAGGAGCTGATAGGGTAACCTCCACTTAGGTTCCACACATCAATGTCTCAAGTGCTTAAACATAATTAACAGTTAATCAACATCTATTCACATTCATTCATTCCCACACAAGTTCACAACAGTGACAGAGAGCTAGCCGTGTTGGTATTCTAACAAAACAAAACAGCAGTCATGTAGCAATTTAAAGACTAACAAAGTGAGTAGTAACAGAGAGTAAGCCGTACTAGTCTATACACTATCAAAACAAAAAGCAGTCAAGTAGCACTTTAAAGACTAGCAAAATAGTTTATTAGGTGAGCTTTTGTGGGACAGACCCACTTCTTCAGACCATAGCCAGACCAGACCAGACTCAATATTTAAGGCACAGAGAACCAAAAACAGTAAGCAAGGACGACAAATCAGAAAAAGATAATCAAGGTGAGCAAATCAGAGAGTGGAGGGGTGGGGGAGGAAGATCAAGAATTAGATTGAGTCAAGTATGCAGACAAGCCCCTGTAGTGACTCAGAAAGTTCCCATCACGATTTAAACCATGTGTTAATGTTCCGAATTTGAATACAAATGTCAGTTCGTCCACTTCTCTTTCTAAAACGGAGCGATAATTTCTCTTCAGTAACACACATACCTTGAGGTCATTGACAGAATTTGACTAACTGGTTTGTGGATCTGGAGTGTTTTGATGTCTGTTTTGTGCCCGTTGACCCTTTGTCTAAGGGAGTTAGAAGTCTGTCCAATATACAAAGTATCTGGGCATTGTTGGCACATGATGGCATACATGATGTTAGTAGAGGAGCATGAGAAAGTGCCCGTGATTCACTTTCTCATGCTCCTCTACTAACATCATATATGCCATCATGTGCCAACAATGCCCAGATGCTTTGTATATTGGACAGACTTCTAACTCCCTTAGACAAAAGGTCAACGGGCACAAAACAGACATCAAAACACTCCAGATCCACAAACCAGTTAGTCAACATTTTAATGGAATGGGGCATTCTGTCAATGACCTCAAGGTATGTGTGTTACTGAAGAGAAATTATCGCTCCGTTTTAGAAAGAGAAGTGGACGAACTGACATTTGTATTCAAATTCGGAACAATTAACACATGGTTTAAATCGTGATGGGACCTTTCTGAGTCACTGTAGGGGCTCGTCTGCATACTTGACTCAATCTAATTCTTGATCTTCCCCCCCACCCCTCCACTCTCTGATTTGCTCACCTTGATTATCTTTTTCTGATTTGTCCTCCTTGCTTACTGTTTTTGGTTCTCTGTGTCTTATATATTGAGTCTGTTCTGGTCTGGCTGTGGTCTGAAGAAGTGGGTCTGTCCCACGAAAGCTCACCTAATAAACTATTTTGCTAGTCTTTAAAGTGCTACTTGACTGCTTTTTGTTTTAACAAAGTGATTGTTTTTCATCATGACATTGAGTTAATTATCATACTGAAAATAACTCTAAGAGGTAGGGACAGGTTCTAGGGCAAACAGATTACCTTACTCTGATAAGCTTTTGCCCACAAGCTGAAAGCATCTGCAAACATCTCCTTGTACTAAACGGCAGAGAGGTAGCTTGTTAGTCTGCATTCAGTCAAAACAAAACAGCAGAAATGTACCACTTTAAAGACTAACAAAGTGATTTATTCAGTGATGAGCTTTTGTGGGACAGACCCACTTGATCTCATGAATTGGGTCTGTCCCACAAAAGTTCATCACTGAATAAATTATTTTGTTAGTCTTTAAAGTGCTACATTTCTGCTGTTTTGTTTTGACTGAATGCAGACTAACAAGCTACCTCTCTGTTACTATATCCTTGTACTGGTAACTTTTACTAAATGTTCATCCACCAAAATTACTCAGGCCTAAATCTAACCATGGCCCATATTCTCAGCAGGATGCCTTCTTGACCCTAAACCCTAAAAAACAATACATTATAAAATGTACAAGCTTACCAGCAAATTATTGTAGTCTCTTGAGAACATGAAGATGTGAAGAATTTAGGGGATTAGAAGTGATACAAAGAGGTAACACAAACACCCAATGGTTCTCCTCTCCTTTAGTGTTTTGCTACTTTCTTTTTGCAAATATTTGCTTATTATTAGTAAGAATATAGAGGTGAATATGGGGTGAAAATGGCATTGGCTATGTCTACACTAGCCAAAAACCTTGAAATGGCCATGCAAATGGCCATTTCGAAGTTTACTAATGAAGTGCTGATATACATATTCAGCGCCTCATTAGCATGCAGGCGGCCGCAGCGCTTCGAAATTGATGAGGCTCGCCGCCGCACGGCTCATCTCAACGGGACCCCTCCTACTTCGAAGTCCCCTTATTCCTGTGAGCAGATAGGAATAAGGGGACTTCGAAGTAGCTGGGGTCCTTTCGACAAGGAGCCCCATCGGGACGAGCCCCGCAGCAGAGAGGCGCGTCAATTTCGAAGTGCCGTGGCCACCCGTATGCTAATGAGGTGCTGAATATGTATTTCAGCGCTTTATTAGTAAACTTCAAGATGGCCATTTGCATGGCCATTTCGAAGTTTTTGGCTGGTGTAGACATGGCCATTAAGTTTAGGGGTTTCTTCCTCTATACCTGTGTTGAGGGAATTCTTCCCTGGCCATTTACGAAACTTGTAGGGCCCCTTTATGCCCTTCCAGTCCTTTCACCTTCTAAAAGAGGGAAAGTATCAGGGGTGAAGACCTTACTCAATAAGTCTAAAAAGTCAAATATGTAAAAGATGGCCATGTTACTGATGTGTTTTTATGTACAAATGTGTCTGTCTGTGGTTTAAATTCAGTTACAAATAAAAAGATTTCCAAATCACCAGAACTACCATCCTAGTTGGTACCAGAGTTCTTCTGACTGCCCATTCAGTTTTAATGTGTTAATTTTTAACATTCACATGCAATAGTGTTGGAAACAATAATTCCATATTTTTTTCAAGGCTTTGAAGGCTTTGGTCTTTCACAACTTATTACATATCCTACTGGGACTTAATGATTTTGCAATTTTTTTTTAGCTCTCTCTTGTGTAACCAACTAGGAACACTATCTCATACCCGCTTTTGGTGTGCCCTGTCACCTGGGAACTGCTGATTTAGTTCATTGTTCTATATGAATGCATTTATTTATGAGGTGGAGAAGAAAGCAGACAAATAATTAGTAACATTAGCTATTATGGACTGACGAACGAACTTCAGAAGTGACATACAGCAGTTCTGTAAGTGGTTTGCAGGTTGGAGATGAATTCCATCCCCTGAAATCTCTTCTTAGGCTACATCTACAATTACCAGGAATATCGACGACTGCTACGCAATTTTAGGTACACTCATCCGTTGTTATATGAGCACAATTGGTTCCCAATTTCCTGCTTGTAGGCGAAAACTTGTAAGAGGGATGCTAAATTACCATTAAAATACATGTAACACTCTCTGATTGGTTCCTAGTGCTCCTAACTCAGGGAAGGAGTGGCAGCATGTGGTGCTGCTTTTGAAAGGTAAGTGAACCTTGGGTTGTGGGGTGGGGTTGCAGAGGGGTTAAAGGCTGGGGGCAGTTTGGGGCCATGAGTGGGAGGGAGGGGTACAACCAGGGGGTGGCTCTGGCTTGTTCCCCCAGTCTGCAGCAGCGATACCTGGGGGTTGCAGCAGGTTGTGGGGTTCGGGGATGGGTGGGGGTGGGGGTGGGGGTTGAAAGCAGGGCAGGCTGGGGGATGCGCAGGGAGCTGTGGGCTAGGCAAATGTAGGGACTGGGCAGTTGAGGGGGGTGCACAGGGAGTTGGTGCAGGGGGAGTGTTGGGAGCGGGGTGGCTGGGGCTGCATATTTCCTCTACCCCCAGCCAGGGACCCTGCAGCTGGCTATGCTCCAGCCGCAGGACTGTGGGTCTGCCTGCCCGCCCCACCACCAGGGACCCTATGCACCTGGTTCCGCTCCCAGCTGCGGGGATGCAGGTCTTCCTGCCCCCTGGCCAGGGACCCCACAGCTGGAGCTGAGCCAGCTGTGGGGCTGTGGGTCTCCCTGCCCCCCAACCAGGGACCCCACACCTGGCTCATATAAGTGGGGGAAGTTCACTCACATAGTGAACAAAGGTAAGTGTGTGTGTCCCTCGTTTTAGCAAGTATTTGTAAATAAAGTACTCGTTAAATGAGGGATGAGTGTACATCTATTGCATACGTAAAATCAGTTTTGCAGCCATCAACATCAGTCTCTGTCTTCACTGTAGAATGTTGATGGGAGCACTCCTGTCATCAACATTCCTTAATCCTTGTGACTTGCAAGGAGTTAAGGTGTTGATGTTGAACCTGGAACGCGCTGTTTCATGCATGAGTGAAATGGCGCCCCAGAAGATCGAACCCAAGCATTCGATCTTCCCTGGTAAGCATAGATGTAGCCTTCATGCCTTGCTCAAAAGTCCAGATACTGGCACAGACTTGGTGCAGTAGCTGTGTAGTTTGAATTATCTCTTCATAACTAAAGAGTTATTAGCTATTATTTGAGGTAGGATACATAATAGTCTTCAGAACTGCTTGGACAAATCCTAGGTTTCTTTTTAATTCTGGATTTGTAAATATTTAGCTCAAAGCCTTTGTTGTTTTGTACATAAAAATGTTGTGGATGTTGCCACTGAAGATGGGTCTACAGTCACTTTCAAGACGCGAGGGAGTTAATATCAGTTTAGATATTTTCTTTTCATACCATTACGCAGTATGGTTCTTAACACCAGCATGCAAGGCATTGAGTGACTGCACTCAATTACTATTTTTAGAAAGTGTAGACATACCAGAAGGATTGAAAAAAACAGGTTACCTTTTTTTTTAAATATATGACGCAAATAATCACACTGGAATAATCTTGCAGTTCTTAGTGTTTTCTTATGCAAATACAGCTCCCATTAACTTTACCATTTAACAGGACAAAGCTATTTTTGTATTAGAAGTATAGCCTCAGTAAGGTCTGCAGTATTTATCCTACTATGATTAGATATATGAAAAAGGAATTAAGCAGGTCAGAGGTATTATTAATTGACAGGGTCTGATCTATTTCCTTTAAAATCATTGAGAAGTTCTGTTACAGATTTCAGTGAGTATAGCATCAGACTCTTTCTGAGGAGTCATATAACTAAAGTAGTAAAGGTGGTACTTGACTGAGTGATAATTGAGCTGTAATCCCATTTTCTGTTCTCTCCATCTGGAATGTTCAGGATTTATCTCATGTGCTTTTCTAGATGAAATTGCAAACTAAAAATACATCAATATTTTGCTTTCCTGCATCAGAACTAGTCCAAAGAGAAAATCTTGTTGAATCCCACCGATTCGCTTCAGAAACAGAGAATATGCCAAACTTGTGGGTACTTGTGGGTTCTTGGTGGTTTTTTTTTTTTCTTTTTGCACTGAAGATAGAATCTTTGATTGACAAATCATTGTAGAAATCAAATAAAACTAATTGTCTTTCCAAATAGCATTGAATGTACAAAATGGGGAGGAGGGACCAAGAGATGCTGTCTGATATTAAGATGCATGAAAGTATTTAATTGAAACTCCTATCAAATAATTAAATATTAAAGTCTTTGGTCGTGTACTCTGGTCTCTGCGACAAAAGGAATTATTCCAGAGAGAAGAATTCAGACTCAGGCCTTACTAAATAAAAATAGTTTGAACTGAACATATGAAAGAGGAAAACACTGATTAAAAATTATTGTATTTGTAAAGGGTAGAAATTGTCCCCCATAAAAGAAACATCTAATTCCTGAATGAAAAAGCAACTGTTAATATCAATCATGTATGGCCTATGATTTTTGATCATATATTACCACATTCAAAGATAATTAACTGTCATTAAAAATAAGGGGATCTAATGCTGTATTTTTAGTCTTTTATTCCTGATTGTTGTACTTTTTTCTTTCATTCTTTACATTCGTAAAATGATTATAGCCGTGTCTACACGTGCACGCTACTTCGAAGTAGCGGCACTAACTTCGAAATAGCGCCTGTCACAGCTACACATGTTGGGTGCTATTTCGATGTTAACATCGACGTTAGGCGGCGAGACGTTGAAGCCACTAACCCCATGAGGGGATGGGAATAGCGCCCTACTTCGACGTTCAATGTCGAAGTAGGGACCGTGTAGTTGTTGCGCGTCCCGCAACTTCGAAATTGCAGGGTCCTCCATGGCGGCCATCAGCTGAGGGGTTGAGAGACGCTCTCTCCAGCCCCTCAGCTCAATGGTGGCCGTGTGGAGTGGCCCCTTAAAGGTCCCCACCCCCTCCCTTCCTGTGCAGGAAGCTGAGAGAACGTGCAGGCGGCAGCCCAGACACGCGGCCAGCCTGCACGTCTCTGAGCGCCACAGACATGCACCCCAGCTGTGATGGCCGCACGGCAGCCCCCCCAGCGCCCCGAGGGGACCCCCCCCCAAGGGGAGCCAGGGCAGCCAGCGCTCCCAGGCTGGCAGCCAGGCCGGGAAGCGGCAGCGGGGCCCCTCCTGGACGGAGGCCGAGCTTCGGGACCTGCTGGGGCTCTGGAGCGAGGAGGAGGTGCTCCAGGTAATGGGGAGCAAGAGGCAGAACGCAGATGCATTCGCTCGGCTGGCTGAGGGCCTGGCTGCCTGGGGTCACCCTGCCCGCACTCCAGATCATGTACGCAGTAAAGTGAAGGAGCTGCGGCAGGGTTACGCCCGGGCCTGGGATGCGGCCAGCCGATCTGGGGCCGCCCCCGTCACTTGCCCCTTTTACAGGGAGCTCAGGGACATCCTGGGCCCCCGGCACACCTCCTCCCCTCTGGCCATGCTTGATACCTCGGCTGAGGAGCCCCAGCAGGCCCCGGAGCCGGAGTCCGCCCCGGAGGTAAGCCCCGCACCCCGGGGGCCCCCCCGGAGCCCACCCCTGGGGCACTGGAGCAGGAGGAGGAGGAGGAGGGGGACTCCTCCTCTACTGACACCGGCCTGCACATCCTCCTGACATCCCGGAGCAGCAGCTGGGCGTCCACCCCCCGGGTGTCCCCGACCGTGGGAGTGGACCTACAGGTATGTACGCCCCCCGGTGTACACCCCCGGGGTTGAGGGGTGGGGGTAATAGATATGTGGCCAGGGCCCTCCACATGCCCAGATGGCCATGGCCCCAAGGACAGCAGTGCCATGTCCCTCACAGGAGTGCATCAGCCCCTGCCCCCCTCCCCAGCACGACAGTGCCATGCCCCATCCCCGGGGCTGGGGGGAGCAGAACCTCTAGGGTCCCCCGGGAGGAGGGGGTGGGACACCCCGCAGCAGCAGCAGCATGTGATGGAGTGGGGGGAGTGGAAATGCAAGTCTCAGGCTAGATATGAGCAACCAGCTGAATAGCTCCCGGTGGCTAAGGATGATCCTGGGGCTACAACTGGCAGGTTACACCTCTGCCCTGGACAAAGAGGAGGGAGGAGCCGAGCTGGCTTTGAATCGGGGGCCGCAGGTAGAGGCTAGGGGAAGGGAGAGCTGGAAGGCAGCCAGCCTGAGGAGGGGGAAAGCTACACCCCAGAGGGGCACCCCTCGGGGTCTTCTCCCCAGGACAGGTTGGAAGGACTGTCTCTGACTGCTGTACTGTCACTTCTGGGAGAAACTGGGCATCTCTTGCCTAAGAAACCTCTCCTGTCAGAGACCCTGCTGAGTGAAGTGAGAGTCACTTCTGCCGGGGGATGGGGTGCAGTGCAGGGGGACCCTTGAACCCCATCACAGCAGCATCTCCCGGGGATGGGGAACCTGCAGCACAGGGGTGGAGGGACAAGGGCCACGGCTCGGGGCCCACACTAACGCCTGTCTCCACTCTTCTTCCCCCCCTCCTGTGTTCTGCAGCTGCACCATCGGAAGGACCGGAGAGCGCCGGCGAGGCTTCAGTGGTCCCGGAATCCCCTCCGGGGCCATCGCTCCAGGCCAGCCCCTCGGCGGAGGACCAACCGGCCCCACGGCAGGCAAGACGGCGGACCCAGCACCAGCCGCCGGCGACGGACCCCCAGCTGCTGGCCCTCCACCGCCAACAGGTGGAGGTCGTGGAGCAGCGCCTGCGGGTGGAGCAACGCCGCCTCCACCTGCAGGAGCGGGCGCTGGCCTGGTGCCAAGTGGCATGGGGGGCCTACATGGAGACATTCAACCGCATAGCGGACTACCTGGTCCCCCATGCTGCGCCGGGCGCTGCTGCGCCCGGCCTGACTGCTCCACCCGCCGCGCCACCCGCTGCTCTGCTCATCGCCACGCCGTCCGCCATCGCCCCGCCACCCACCACTGAGGGCCGTTCCACCAAGGGAGACCTGGGGCCAGCTGACACTCGCCGGACGTATCTGCTGGTCTGCCCGGCCCCCAGCCAGCCCTGGACAGGGCTGCGGCCGAGGTGGGGCTCCCGGCTGCCCACCCCCAGTGCCGGACTATAGGGGCGTGGGGCCCAGGACGTGGCCACCCCGCCTTGTATATAGTTTGGACTTATTTATTTGTGCCCCCCGTTTGCCCAGTCCCCCCCCATGTAAATAGTTCTCCCCTTCCTTGTTATCCCTGGTTTTTTTTGTTAGTATATACGTACACTTTTCATATTTAAGTTAGTTAGAAGTTCCTGTATATAGTTTGTATTAGTTAGTAATAGAACAGAGTTGAAAGTAAACCAGTTTGATTTCACAAACAAGTGTCTGCTTTTATTTGTGCAGGAAAAGTGGGGGGGCGGGTACTGTTGGGTGCTCCGTGGTGTGGGCGTAGGGGCAGGGAGTGTTGTGGAGGATGGCGGGGGCACAGTGGGGGGCCTGGCAGCGTTCACCCCGCGGCCTCATCGAAGTGGGCCCGCAGGGCCTCCCGGACCTGGGTCCCTTCGGGGTGCACCTGGCGATTGGGGACAGCGGGTGGCTGCACGTCGGCCCTGCTGGCCTCCACAGCCCAGCCCTGAAAAAAGGCCTCCCCCTTGCTCTCCACCAGCTTGTGTAGGGCGCTGCACGCACTCACAATCTGGGGGATGTTGGTGGGGCCCGCATCCAGGCGGGTGAGGAGACATCTCCAGCGCCCTTTGAGGCGGCCAAATGAGCGCTCCACCACCTGGCGCGTGTGGTTCAGGCGCTGGTTGAAGCGCTCCTGGCTGGCAGAGAGATGGCCCGTGTACGGGTGCATGAGCCAGGGTCGGAGGGGGTATGCCGCATCTGTGATGAGGCAGAGGGGCATGGTGGTGTCCCCCACAGGGCTCTCCCGCTGGGGGATGTAGGTGCCCGCCTCCAGCTGGCGGCACAAGCCCGAGTTCCGGAAAACCCGGGCGTCGTGGGTGCTGCCAGGCCAGCCCACATAAATGTCCTGGAAACGGCCCCGGCTGTCCACCAAGGCCTGGAGGACCACTGAGTGGTAGCCCTTTCGGTTTATGTAGCGCCGTCCACTGTGCACCGGAGTGCGGATGGGGATGTGAGTCCCATCCAGAGCCCCGAAGCAACTGTGGAAGCCCAGGGTGGCAAAGCCCGCGATGGTGGCATCCGGGTCCCCCAGCCTCACGAGCCTGTGGAGGAGCATGGCGTTGATGGCGCACATGACCTGCAGCGGAAGCACATGGGAGAGCACCAATGAGGGTGAGCAGGGTGTGTGTGGCCCTCCCCTGCCAGGGCCCCCCTGCCCTGCCCTGCCCTGCCCTGCCCGGGCCCCCCTGCCCTGCCAGGGCTGCCTCCCCCCCTCCCCCCGTGGGTCCTCTTACCTCTATGAGGACAGCCCTGATGGTGGCCTTGCCGATGCCAAACTGCTGTCCCACGGATCGGTAGCTATCTGGAATGGCCAGCTTCCAGACAGCAATGCCGACCCGTTTCTCCACAGGGAGGGCACGCCTCATGGCGGTGTCCTGGTGCCTGAATGCGAGGGTGAGCCACTGGCATAGCTCCATAAATGTCTGCCGGCTCATTCTAAAGTTCCTGAGTCAGCGGTTGTCGTCCCACTCCCCAAGCACCAGCCGCTCCCACCAGTCGGTGCTGGTGGGGTAGCTCCACAGCCGCCAGCATGTGAGGCGGGGAGGCGGGGTCGGGGTGCTGCAGGGTTGGGGGTTGAGTCCTCCTCCCCTGCGGGCCGCTCCTCCTCCTGTGTGGCAAGGAGGTGCAGCTGCCTCCCGCATGGCATGGAGCAGGGCGAGCCCTGCTTCTGCAGGGGCGGCTGGGTGGACCTCTGGCTGCTGCTGCTGCTGCTGCTGCTGCTGCTGCTGCTGCTGCTGGGGGTCCATGACCGTGTCGCCCGAGGTCTGTGTGCCTATGGCTCTGCAGACCGCGTGCTGTGCAGGCTGAGTGTGTCTGGGAGGGGTCCTTTCAGGGAGCGGCTAGCTGTTGCCCCGGAAGTGCTAGCCCACCCTGTGACCCTGTCTGCAGCTGTGCCTGGCACCCCTATTTCGATGTGTGCTACTTTGGCGTGTAGACGTTCCCTCGCTGCGCCTATTTCGATGTGGTGCTGCGCAACGTCGATGTTCAACATCGACGTTGCCAGCCCTGGAGGACGTGTAGATGTTATTCATCGAAATAGCCTATTTCGATGTTGCCACATCGAAATAGGCTACTTCAGTGTAGGCTTCACGTGTAGACGTAGCTTATATGTCCACGGAGGTAAGAATGTAACTATTAAGAATTTCAAAGGACTTTTATTTGAGCAAAAAGGAATAGAAATCTCAGAAATCCCCATTATGCAAATCCAAGCTGTCTAACAGCTGCAACAAGATTAATTTCTTCTGCAGTCATCACAAATATAATCTAAGACAGTGGTTTTCAACTGTCCAGTGTGCCATGAAATGTCATCAATTTCCCCTTACGGGGTGGGGAAAAGGAAAATTGACAACCTTGCACTAGCTGGGGCTCAGGCAGAAAGGCTGCCTGAGTCCCAGCTGGTGTGGGGTTTGTCTATTTCTCCCCTGTGGTGGCACTTTGTAGAACCACCGTGAACGGAAATGCTGATCCCTCAGGACCCTGTTCACACCAGGAGACAGCTGAAATGCTGCTTCTCAGTCTGAATGAGCTGGTGGGAAGCCCACCCCCATTCCCTGCTGTGGCAAGGAGGAGGGATGTATTTTAAATGAGGATACACGTGTGGACTGTCTCAATTCCTGTCTTGGTTCCAAGGGGCCGGCAAGCAGGGGAGCCTGCTTTCAGTGGTTACTTGTTTACTCAACTTCCCTAGCATGGCAGTGAGCAGATTTTGAAAATGTGTCTGTGCTGACTGTCTGAGAGGGTGTATTCTGTGGTGGATTTGAAACATTGAGGCATTTGTTCTTTGTTTAGCTTATTGTGCGCACTACAACGTTGCATACCTCTAGTAAGACTGTAGGCCTAGTACATAAGAACATAAGAACATAAGAATGGCCATACTGGGTCAGACCAAAGGTCCATCCAGCCCAGCATCCCATCTCCCGACGGTGGCCAATGCCAGGTGCCCCAGAGAAGGAGAACAGAAGACAATGATCAAGTGATTTATCTCCTGCCATCCATCTCTTGCCCTTGTTCTGAAGGCTAGGGGCACCATACTTTATCCCTGGCTAATAGCCATTTATGGACCTAACCTGCAAAAATTTATCAAGCTCTTTTTTAAACCCTAATAGAGTCCTGGCCTTCACAGCCTCCTCGGGCAAGGAGTTCCACAGGCTGACTGTGTGCTGTGTGAAGAAAAATTTCCTTTTATTAGTTTTGAACCTACTACCCATCAATTTCATTTGGTGTCCCCTAGTTCTTGTATTATGGGAAAAGGTAAATAATTTTTCTATATTCACTTTCTCCACACCATTCATGATTTTATATACCTCTATCATATCGCCCCTCAATCGCCTCTTTTCCAAACTGAAAAGTCCCAGTCTCTCTAGCCTCTCCCCATATGGGACCCGTTCCAAGCCCCTAATCATCTTAGTTGCCCTTTTCTGAACCTTTTCTAATGCCAATATATCTTTTTTGAGGTGAGGAGACCACATCTGCATGCAGTACTCAAGATGTGGGCGTAACATAGTTTTATATAGGGGAAGTATGATATCTTTTGTCTTATTATCGATCCCTGTTTTAGTAATTCCTAACATCCTATTTGCCTTACTAACTGCCGCTGCACACTGCGTGGATGTCTTCAGAGAACTATCCACTATAACTCCAAGATCCCTTTCCTGATCTGTCGTAGCTAAATTTGACCCCATCATGTAGTATGTGTAATTTGGGTTATTTTTTCCAACATGCATTACCTTCCACTTACCCACATTAAATTTCATTTGCCATTTTGCTGCCCAATCACTCAGTTTGCTGAGATCTTTTTGTAGTTCTTCACAATCCCTTTTGGTTTTGACTGTCCTGAACAACTTGGTGTCATCTGCAAACTTTGCCACCTCACTGCTTACCTCATTTTCTAGATCATTGATGAACAAGTTGAACAGGATCGGTCCCAGGACTGACCCCTGGGGAGTTAGTAAATGTAAGTAAATGTGACTTTTATGAACAATTGATTCCACTGGAAAAAGTGCATGTGTCATAGAATTGTCTGCCTCAATGAAGTGTGCCATGTTACTGAAAAGGTTGGGAACCACTTATCTAGGATGCTGTTGCTCATCACCTATTCGTTTATAAAAATAATAACATTATACACGGCTCTCTAAGTTAACATCATCACTTGGGTTGTCCAATAAATTTTGTATCAGCTTTTTTTATGTTCGATTATCAGTTTCTAAGAGCAGAGTCTGAGGGTTAAATTATGGTCCCAGTGCTATCAATGACAATACTCCCACTGACTGTAGTAGATGAAGGATTTTATTCTGTATCTTCCTTTTTGGTGTTCAAAAGCACTGATTACATTGATCATACACGCCACTAAATCAAAAACTTATCACCAGGAATATCCTTCACAGTCCTGCTTCATCTCTTCAAACTTATCACCAAGATCCACAGGTTTCTTCAGCAAACTGGGTTTTTTTGAATAACAATCTTTGCATACAATAGTTAATGCGTTGCTGTCTGAAACTCTCGCATAAGAACTGGCTAAGCTAAATGGCCATATAGTTGTGGGTCACAAGAATAAAATAATTCAGAGAAACTGAAAAGCTTACAGACTACATTAAATTAACAGCTGAACTGTTTGGGTAAGGACTATGCAACAGGATAAAGTGATCATAAACAAATAATTGATTTAATTTTAATAACAGTATGGATAGGTGGAACATACTGATTAATAACAGTATGTACAGTTAGACGTAGCAGCAGGGGCAGCTGGTGCTCCAGGCCCCTTTGAAATGCTGTGGATTGCTGTGCTGCCACTCTGCAGCTCTGAGGGAGCGTGACGTGGTGAGGGCACAGGGCTGACTACCCTAAGCCCAACCCCTTCTGCCCTTGGCCATGCCCCTGCCAGGGCAGGGAACTGGGTCCCCCCGTCCCACCTTGCTCCCAGGCCCACACAGGTTGTCAGCACCGCTGAGCAGGGCTAGTGAAGATGCACTAAATTGAACACTGATCACTCTCATGTTGACTCAGGTACGCCACCTCAATGAGAAGTGTCAGGGAAATCTATGGGAGAGTTTCTCCTATCAACCCCTCACAGTGGAGATCCCACAGTAACTCAATCTGAGGTACATCAGCTCCAGCTATGGTGCTCAGATAGCTGGAGTTTCATAACGTCTACTTTGTCCTGTAGTTTAGATCGGCTAAAAATAATTTTTTTTAAAAAAACTATATTATGTGTTATACCAGTGATAGGGACACAATTTTGGAGGGAGATAAAGAAAAGTAGAACTAGCATTTTAACGTGGTCATTTGGATCTTTGCCTCTACTTCCCTCTGAAACTCAACAGATCTTCTACTTTTCTGGTTTCTCGACATTCTCCCACCTAATTTGGAACTGAGGTGATTTGAGCCACCAGCAAATGCTTACTGTATATTAGCTTATTCTTGCCTATCACTGTTTTAGATAACTCCATCACACATACTAGTTTCTGAAAATATTTCAACTTTACCTCAGTAATTTCCAGCTTTATCTCAATCACTTCTTCTCTCCTTTTTGTTATCATTTAAGGTTTTGGGGATTTTCTTGATGCTTCAATAAAAGATTAAGCAGTTCTACAGCTGTGGTCAGGCTGAGCTCATCAGTGGAGGGGATTCAATTCAATTCAATTAATCAGTGGAGGGAATTGCTTGAATAATTTGCTTGCAGTAAAGATAAGCATCATCCCCAGGACTTGCCCCATTTCTGTTTTACCAGACACAGTTATTTGGCCAAGTATTTTACAATGGCTTAAATAAAAAAGTCCCAGGATGATTAAACTGGTTACTTTTTAAAACTAGCTCAAAATTAAAGCACCCCGCCACTACATTGCCCTTTTCATCTTTCTTCCTCATTGCTTGCTAAGCTCCCTCTAGTGTTTCCACGCATGTAATACATGTAACTACACCAAAATCAATTGGCCTGAATTGAATTGAAGAATTCTGATTCTTGAACTTAAGGGCAGGGAGCTGCTTAATAGCTGATGAGCCTTCTAGCAAGAAAAGTATCCTGCTCTTGTTGGGCAATCAGCTCAATTACCAATATGTCTTATTTATTAAAAAAACTAATCAAACCTTTAAAACAAATAATAAAGTAAAACAGTCCACAGAAGTGGGCAGTGGTAGCTGAGCAAAAGTCAGTATGTGGCTATCTTTCTTTAGAAACATGTATTTCCCTTGGCAAATCAACAAGTTATTTGAATAGGGCCATTGGAAAACATATTGATATTCCCACATACAAACATTGCTGATAAAACATATTATAAATGGGCAACTTTTATAAACATGGTAAATACACTATGAACTTCAAGGTGTCTCAAAAGTCAGTAGTCCTGATTAAAAGCCGAGTTAATAAAGCATAACTTCAACTATTTATTTTACTATGTACAATTATATATTTAACCAGATGTATCAAAGACACAGGCTTGCACTCCTGACCCTCTCCGTGGGGCTCCACAACCACCCTGCCTCTTCCCCCAAGCGCCCCATCCCTGATCCGACCCCTCTCACCCTGAGTGTTAATGCTGCAAATCATTTTTGTGAAAATGAGAAGTCCTGTAGCACCATATAGACTAACAGATTTTTTGGAGCATAAGCTTTTGTGGGCAAAGACCTGCATGCTCCATTTGCCTGCTGAGCATTCTCCTCCTTTTCTTCCTCATCAACAATGTCCTCATTGCCTGAAGCTGCCTGAAGAGTCACTTGGGAGGTATGCACAGACAGTTTTGGCACACTGGTCCGTGCCTCCCTAGAATCCTATGCAGCTTTTCATAGAAGGGGCATGTTTGTGGCTCTGACTCAGATTGACGGTTTGCTTCCTTTGTCTTCTGGTACACCCCCCTGAGCTCCTTTATTTTTATGTGTACTGCTGCATGTCCCTGGTGTAGCCTATTTCCACAATGTCCCATACAACTGTATTAACTTACTATACTGTATGTAATGTAGTATAGAATATATAGTACATCGATACAACATGAGTTGGTAGATACTGCTGTGGATACATTCCCTTTCAGAAGTGTCCTCTTTTTTGAATGTTAAAATATGGTAACCCTGCTAGAATGTATTTTAGAATTACAGAATTAAATATGGATACACTTACTCAGTCAAAGCTCATAGTCAAGTCAGTGGAATAGTAAGGACAATGTTAGGGGAGACTATAAAATTTGGTCCATTGTAATTAAAAAATATCTGACTAAATTTCAGGTAATATGTTTTAAAATGTTAATAGTTATAAACTATGTGTAATTGTGCAGACATTATAACTTTTAAGGACTTTGTATTTAGAGGACATAGCCAATAACTCATCTGACATGTCTACAGAGTTTATAATGGTTATAAACAAGCTATTTCTAGGTTTGTATCTATTATAAATTCTGCACGGAAGCCAATGGAAATTATTATAGTTATAAACAGGCTATTTTAATTCTCCTGGCTATTATAAACTCACTGGAGAAGCCAATTAGCTTTATAATGGTCATAAACTTAATCTTTAAAGGGCCATTTACAAACTCCACCAGGAGGCCAACTGGCTTTATAAATGTCACAAAATCACTATTTTTCAGACATTGGAACTCTAATTCCTAAGATTATTTATTACAAAAATGAGACAAAGGGTCCAGATATATCTTAGTTTCATCCCATGTATTTAAAAATGTGGAGTTGTACCAGAAATAAATGCGATTTGTTATGTTTATATCTGATAAGCAGTCTTGCCTGACTTTGGAGTTTGTCTTGATTTCATCACCATATAGTATTTCCTAAATGGAAATGTTCACATTTATGAAATATTATTATTAAGTACCATTTTTTTTCAAAGCTGAGTTGCTACCTTCTATGAGACATTTATATCTCCATATATAATCTCAGTCTCAAATATATTTTGTGGGGTATTTAGAATGTTCAGTTTTATATAATAATGGCCACACTGGCTCTGCCCTCAGGTCCATTTAGCCCACTATTCTGTCTTCTGACACTGGCTAATGCCAGGTGCCCAAGAAGGAATGAAGAGAACAGGCAATCACATGCTCCATCCCATCACCCATTCCCAGCTTCTGGCAAACAGACTATGGACACCATCTCAACCCATCCTAGCAATTAGTCATTGAGGGACTTATGCTCCATGAACATATCTAGATCTTTTTCAGACCCTGCTATGGTCTTAGCCTTCAAGTCCTCTGGCAAGGAATTCCACTTGTTGACTGAGCATTGTGTGAAAAAATACTTCCTTTTGTTTCTTTTAGCACTCCTGCCTCTTATTTTCATTTAATGACTGCTAATTCTTTTGTTATGAGAAGGAGTAAATAACGCTTCCTTATTTGCTTTCTCCACACCAGTCATAATTTTATTGACCTCTCTCATATTTTCCCTTGGTTGTCTTTTTTCTAAGCTGAAAAGTCCCAGTCTTATTAGTCTGTCTTCATATGGCAACCATACCCCTAAAAATTTTTATGGCCCTTTTCTGAACTTTTTCCAAATTTATTGGATCTTTTTTGAGATGAGAAGACTATAGCTACACACAGTATCTGAAATGTTTTAAGCTGAAATTGGTTGTATAGTATTCCTTCTGGTTCATTGATTGGCTCAACACAAGTGTTCAGGAGGGAAAGAAGAAACTGTTATAAGTCAGGACAGAAAAATCAGGCAGGGATACAGAGATGTGGATGTAACCATTGTGAGTCAAGATTTTTCAAAATAAACGAACAAAAGCAAAGGAAGTTCCACATCACTTGAATTTGATATGAAAAATCATCAACAAAATCATCTCTTCTCTTGCATAGTTTGTTTTAATAAACAGAAATAAAAGATCACTAGCTTGCAACCATTTCAATCTATTAACTAAGGTTAAACTTGGTGGCTGTTTAGATGGGAGACCTCCAGTGACGTAAGTAGTCAGTGGAATACCTATCTGTATTTTGTACTGTAAATGACAGTTGTTCTACCTTCTACAATTTTTTCTCCTGTTGTTCTAGTTGGATTTATCTCCTCCCTTCAAAATTTCGCCTTACTCAAAGAAAATTATGCAAAATATACACCAGTGGAGGGTTAAGGTTGAGATTTTAATTAAAGGAAATGGAGAAGATTTAGAGTAAAAGTTTAAAGAGACGTCAGGGACTCCCATCTGTTCACAAGTGCTATGTCTACACTACAGAGAGCTTTTCACCACCAGCCCTCCTCTCACCAGCCTCCTGGTCTTGGGCTCTCTGGTCCAGGAACAACTGTGGTCCTGTTGGACAAGAGAGGCCTGGTTTTGGGAGTTGCAGACTGTAATTGTATCACTGAGGCTTGGCAGGATGAATCGTACAACAGCAATATTGCTACAGAAGGGCACAGCTTATTCCGAAAGGAGAAGTAGGAAAAAAGGGAGAATGTATTGCATTGAACATTAAGAAATTATATGCTTTTCCTTAGGTCCAGAATGAGGTGAGAGGCAAACCACTTGAAAGTTTCTGGGGTTTCTGGGTGAACATAAAAGGAGAAAATATAGAGGTGGCATCATTGTAGGAGTCTACTCTAGACCACTAAATCAGGAAGATGAGGTGAATGAGGCATTTCTGGAACAAATAAATATCTAAAACACAAGACATGCACACGCCTGCTTTAAAAATGCTTCCATTAGTAACTGATGGGTGCGGTGCCATAGATCTGAACAAGCACACATAACTTCAGTTTGGTGCACAAGACAAAACTCACTCCATTCATGGATGTAAAATCTTAGAGGGAACAGTGCCTCACACCCCAGTCCCCTGCCTCCTGACCCCCACCCCATCCCTCTGCCATGAACCCCCTGCACTCCACTCACCACTTACATTTCTTACAGGCACTGTTTTGTTACAGCAGCCCCCTGTGGCAGGGAATAGGTTGTGATAGTACACTATTTCTAAGAAATGTGTTACTTTCACCCCCTGGTTATGAATAAATACAAAGGATTGGAAAGAGGCTCCAATCGTAAAGTTTCTCTAAGGATTTGAAAGTATAAATATGACCTCCATGACATTCACTGAAGATACTAATATTTGAGAGACTGCTACCCTCAGAAATGTTGAAAAGTAAAAAGGAGCTGAGATTATTTACCAGTCGGAATAGAATGGTAGTGCAGAAGACACGGTTATATAATGGCTGGCTGCTTAGGAGAAGGAGTTGATGTTTCAGCATAGGAACCAGTAGCAAAGGTTTTCTGGGGAACAGTCCTTAGAATTCAAAAGTGCATTTGCTATTCTGCTGAGGAATCAACATTTGTGTGTAACAGTCTGGGTCCTATCTGATAACCTGACGGAGCCTATTGTAAAGGAAAGTCTCTATTAAGTGTGAAGTGGAACTAAATGGAAGAATAGATGCCCCATCCTGGGGTACTGCCATTCCCCCCCCAAAATTGGAGAACTGGAAAATAGGAAAGTTTTAAATGCAATTTAAGCAAATGTTTGTGGTGTGACATGTTTGTTTCTTGACAGCAGGGAAAGATCCCAACAGCTGGTCATTCTCTTCTCTTCTCTTACATGAAGCTTTCCTAGGTAATAGGGCAAAGAACAGCCAGCTCGGAGAGTGGAGTGGGGGATTCGGGGGAGAAGAGTGTACTAGCTTTTCAATCAGAGTAGCTAGGGGCAGGTGGGGGTGGGGCTCAGAAACAGCAGAGCCAGAGATGCATAATGAAAGTGTCCTATATTCTTCGCTTTCTTGGGTAGTGGGGAGGCAGAAGCCAATGTCCTGCACTGGCAGGGTTTGGGGCAGGGAGTGCTACCCCTCTTGCCCTCCCCCCAAATGATGCCACTGATTATGCAGTCCCCTCAATGGAGGCTTTTAAGAGCAGATTAGACAATCCTTTCAGGGATGATCTAGGTATATTTAGTCAGCACAGGGTTTAAACTAGAGGGCCTCTCAAGATCCCTTCTGGCATATATTTCTATGTTTCTATATACCTGTGTGATAGAGTGTGCATACCATGCATTGGGCTAGAAGGGGTTAACACCACATTAGCTGTGTCTACACGTGCACGCTACTTCGAAGTAGCGGCACTAACTTCGAAATAGCGCCCGTCGCGGCTACACGCGTCGGGCGCTATTTCGAAGTTAACTTTGACGTTAGGCGGCGAGACGTCGAAGTCGCTAACCTCATGAGGGGATCGGAATAGTGCCCTACTTCGACGGTCAACGTCGAAGTAGGGACCGTGTAGACGATCCGCGTCCCGCAACGTCGAAATTGCCGGGTCCTCCATGGCGGCCATCAGCTGGGGGGTTGAGAGATGCTCTCTCTCCAGCCCCTGCGGGGCTCTATGGTCACTGTGGGCAGCAGCCCTTAGCCCAGGGCTTCTGGCTGCTGCTGCGGCAGCTGGGGATCCATGCTGCAGGCACAGGGTCTGCAACAAGTTGTCGGCTCTGTGTATCTTGTGTTGTTTAGTGCAACTGTGTCTGGAAGGGGCCCTTTAAGGGAGCGGCTTGCTGTTGAGTCCGCCCTGTGATCTTGTCTGCAGCTGTGCCTGGCACCCTTATTTCGATGTGTGCTACTTTGGCGTGTAGACGTACCCTCGCAGCGCCTATTTCGATGTGGTGCCGCGCAACATCGAAGTTGAACATCGACGTTGTCAGCCCTGGAGGACGTGTAAATGTTATTCATCGAAATAGCCTATTTCGATGTTGCTACATCGAAATAAGCTATTTCGATGTTGGCTTCACGTGTAGACATAGCCATTATGGGTGGAGGAAGTCCCATTCTTCAGACCATACTGGGCATGTTCTAAGTGCTGTGCCCTATAAAAGGGAGCTTCCTGTCTCAGTCTGGACTGAACTGATTACTGGAGAGGGAAGACTTCTGGTGGAGTCTCCAGCTGAGGAGCCATCACATATCTTGCCAGCAGGAGCTTTAGATCCCAAATACCAGACTGGAAATCTGTGGCCAACAGAGCCCCAGGGCATAACTGTCACTGAAGAGCCAGGAGTTCCTGACACCCCAGGGACTACAGCTTCAGGAAGCATGGTAAAAAGTGACCCAGGGAAGGTGAGCAAAGTGGTTTCTCCCACCTGTGTGTTGTCAGGGTGTTTCTGTAAAAATCCCTGTTGTCTAAGTGCTGGACCACTCAGCGATTGATAGGGACCTGAATCAGGGCCCAATGGAGTCAGATTTAGCACTAAGGCTTCACAATGGAAGGTGTATCACTTCCCCAGTCAAGTGACATGGGCTGAACAAAGGAAGAGAAACCCAGATATTGAATCCACATTGACTGAGATGTGCTGCCTAACCCGGCAACCAATGGCAGAATGCCACGACAAGCAATCTGACCAGGTGATCTTTCACTGCCTATGTGAAGAAGAAAGGATTTTTCCTTCCACAAGGCAACTCTATAAATATGACCCAAGCAGTGACCATTCTTTTCTTCAGTCCTCACGAACTAAGCCTGCATGGACTATGAACCCATCCCTCAGGGGATGTATTTTCAGACACTCTCAAGAATAGCAGTTTGTAACATCACTGTGGCCTACATCAATAGCTTTAATTGATATGTGTAATGTCTCCCTTTAAAAATTTTTCTCTCACCCTATTATTTCTTTATTAATAAGCATTTAGATTTTAGATTCTAAAGGACTGGCACCGTGTTCTGTTTTGGGTAAGATATTAATATATATTGGCCTGGGAATGTGGCGAGACCCTTTGGGGGCCTGGAAAAAACCATGTCAATTTGGTGAAATAGGCCTTCATAGCCTTTCTCCTGAGTAAGGATGGTTGGTGGTTTGGGCATTAGGAACAGCTGGACAATCTATGGGTTTACTTGTGTAGCTTCTGACTGGCCAGTGGGGCTGGCAGAGGTGGATTTGTGGCTGGCTTGGTTTGCCTTATTGAGAAGGAAATCCCAGCCTGGGCTGTAACTGGCCTGGTTTTAAGCAGTTTTCCTAGGATTGGTTCTCTCAGCCATGCCCAGAACCACCTTGTAATATTACACTAGGTTTGCGTGATGCATGCAAAGTCAGGGGCCTTATTCTGAATTAAATCATGAAAAATGAGAAATTGTATTGCCCATCAACCCTGCATGAATTAAAACAGAAGACTAGCTAGATTCCTTGGTAGAGGCATGCCATCTTTTTCGGTTAACTTCTGGCAAAGTCAGTGGGACCGATTTAAATAGCTTGTCCCTTGCACTTATTTTCTGATGTCTCTCCCTGCGCACTGCTACAAGTACAGAGGAATGCCAATAATCACCTTGGCAGAGTGTCTGAAGCAATTGCAGCTACGTAGGGCCTGAGATACCTGCCTCCTAGGATTACTTTGAACCCTCATTCTGTGCTTCTTTCATTATAAGCCAATCCAGAACCCATGGCATTCTATATCCGTCCTGTCCTGTAGTCTAACATTACCTTGTGGATTTTCTTCTCCATGTGCAGAACATTGCTCCCACTGGTCAGAGGCACCTCAACTCCAAAGCACTTCCTGGTCCTTCTAGTCCACCACCTTCTTCAGTCCTCTCTCTACCACTCTCTGTTGCTGTCCCTTACTCACCAGAGATATACATTCCTATTTTCTTTGAGACTCTCTTCTCAGCTAAGTACTCCTTGAAGAAATACAACCTATTTCCTGGTAAATGTTTTGCTGGATGGGAGGATGTAATCAGCCTGGGTATAGGAGAGAAGGGGTGTCATTATAGTATCTCCAGCTTCCACACACACTTTATTTACATCTGATAATCTCCAGCAGCAGAGCTTCAGCCTGTTAACTCTTGCAATTCAGTTGCAACCCTGGATAGAAGTCCATCCCTTTTGCTTTTACAATGGGACTCCCACCTCCGTGTCCCAAACCCTGGGAGAACAGACTCTTCCCTTCTGTGTTCACATTCTGATCTTTTTTTCTGCTTTCACAATATGATAATTTAGCTCCTGCCTAGAACGCTTTTGGATTATTAATTAAACTAAAACAGTCCAGCACAGAAATTTGTGAAGAAGCCAAGTCTACTCACCGTGAAATGATGTGACCTGCCTGTGTGTGAGTCTTGCTACACGGTCCTTCCAGTCCTGTGTCTCTTCGCTCATCTTAATGCAAGCTGCTGTCTTCCTGCTCGCTCTTTACAAAGTAGTGAGAAGGCTAATTTTAGGGTGCTTCATCATCCTGACATGGAAGGGCATGGTGTCATGTCAGAATCAGCAGCATGTGGCATTACTTGGAGTTGCTATTTTATAAGCTAAGATTTGTGTTCTCAAATTGGTCTCTGTAGGATAGAAGTGACTGTTAAAATAATTTTAGGGCCATATATCTACTAAAGCTTTAAAGATCAGTGTTTCATCCTTAAAGAAGTGATCAAGAGAACATTTTTATTACACTGTGATTGTTGTCCTATTATCCAGCTCTTAAGGTACTCTGGATACAAAGATTTAGGCCAAAAACTGTTGTATGGAAATTTTCTGGTATTTCTTCAGTGCTTAGCCTACTGTCCCATTAATACAATTGAAACCTTCCTACAGTAGGAATGTTTATTTCAATAGGCAGAGAGCTCACAGCATGAGCAAACAGACCACATACCAAACTATTTGTGGGGGAGGGTCACAGGGCAAACTCACTGCTATGGCACCTCCTGCTGGTCAATGAGTGAATTGGCTCTCTCCAGAACTGCCTCCCTCCCTCTGGGCCAGGTGTGTGGTCTGCTGCCACTCCCCGCTCTACCTTGTCTGCTCAGGAACTTTGCCGCTCCCAGTATTGCCAAGTCCTCTTTAGGACCCTGCCTTCTTGCAATGCCCATTACAGTCCCGTATCCCCTTCTGGGTGTCTCAGCAGTCGTTGTTCAGAGTACCCACCAATCTAGCCCCCCATCCCAGGGGTAAACCACGGCCCAGAATGGTCACAGTTGATGTGACTAGGTGTAGTGGAAGGGACTCAGGTCTGCCCACCACTCTGAGTCCCAGTCTAGGAACCCTCTGGCAGCAGCCTTATCGTGCCCTCCTCTTCTCTCCCCTTTGCTGCCTTTCTCCCTGGGGCACTTCCCCTCTGACTCCTTGCACCTTCTGGGCCTCTCCATCAGGGTCAGCAGCCTGGCAGTCATTAGGCTGGAGCCTCTTGCTAGCTCCCCTTAGCTTACACAGTACTGCTCTAATTTAAGTGCTTGCTCTTACTGGGAGCTGATCCTGCACCTTCCCTGGTCTGGACCTAATGGATGTGGCTCTCCTGGAACAGCTGCTTATATGCAGGGCTACTCCAGGAGGCTGCCCTCTGATTGGCTCCCCCCAGGAGCCCTTCACTCATTGACTGGGGGTGCTTCACAGGCTTCCTCCAGACTGCTTTAACCCTTCCTTACAGGAGTTGGGGCACTTGCCTCACTACAGGTAGGCTGAACAATACTTTATGGCTATGTCTGCACTATGGTGATCTTTTGAAAGACGTTCTTCTAGAAGATCTCTTTCGAAAGAGTGTGTCCACATTCGAAAAACTGGATCAAAACATTGATCCGCTCTTTTGAAAGAGAGCATCCACACAGCCCGCGCTCTTTTGAAAGAACAGGTCAGGGATCAAAAAATCCAGAGCCCTGAGGACTGCTCTTTGAAAAAAAGGATCTACAGAACATCTACACTGGTTTTTTTGAAAGAAGCTTTGTGAAAGAAAGGCTTTCTTCCTGATCCAGGGGTGGAAGAGAGCTTCTGGAAGAAGAGCTGTGTTTTGATTTCGGATTGAAAGAGCGAATTTTGTGTGTAGGTGCTCCATGTGTTCTTTTGAAAAAGGGCCAGAGTTTCAAAAAGAACTTGCTAGTGTAGATGCAGCCATAGCCTGCAGCCCCAGCATGAAGGAACCAGTGCAGATTTGTTGTGGGGCTTCTACCCAATGGTTTGTACAAGGGTAGTGGCTGTGAACCCCTGTGTTGTGTTTATTGGGACATTGCATCCAATGTTGCCTCTAACCTTTTCCATCTGTTCGGATTTTTTCCATCAATTGTTCATGTGCACCACCAGTAGGAACAAAAAAAAACAGCTGTGGGTGCTCTGCTAATGCATCTGAATGTGTGAATCTCTCCTAAGCAGCTGCACAAGTAAACAGTTTACAGGGAACACTGTTTGGATAGCCACATAATTAGCACAAAGGTAATCATGTGCTTCTGTGAACAGGGTCTGCATTCATCCTGCACTGTCTTTTCATAGCTTCTCTAATCTTCATTCCCTTCATGCTGTATAAATGTGTCCTTTCTGCTATGTTTTGAGCCTTTTGAAGATGGGGAAGGGAGAGGGTGGGGGAGGATTTAGCTTATATGGAAGTCAAATTGTGACACATATTGGACTTGTCTACACTTGCCCCCAGCTTCGAAGGGGGCATGTCATCAGGGCGATGGGAGATTACTTACGAAGTGCTTTGGTGAATACACAGCATTTCATTAGGCTAATTCTCCCCCTTTTGGAACTTCGAAGTGCTCACGGCTATCCGCATGCTAGCACTTCAACGTTTGACACGGTGAAGTTGCCGCAGGGGAGAATTAGCCTAATGAAGTGCTGCATATTCACTGCAGCACTTCATTAGTAATCTCCCATCACCCTGATTAACATGCCCCCTTCGAAGTTGGGGGCAAGTGTAGACAAGCCCATTTTGAGTAATAGTCTGTTCTGGTATGGCTATGGTCTGGTATGGCTATGGTACAGAAGTGGGTCTGTCCCATGAAAGCTCACCTAATAAATTATTTTGTTAGTCTTTAAAGTACTACTTGACTGCTTTTTTGTATTAATACACAAGTTATCCCACTGAAATCAATGGGGTATTCTCAAAATTAGTTTCTTATTTTTACTCAGCAGCATGTATAAGGGAGACATCAATCTTTCAGAGCTGGCTAGTTCATATACATGCTCTGGAATTGGAAATTACATTGTCTCCTCTGCTGGATAGACATTAAAGACTGTGCATACCAGTCGTTTGGTGAACATCTCTTATTTCACTATTTAGGATATGGTGGAGAATAATTGCAAGTTTATGACCTGCTTCAGAGATGTAAAGCATCATAAATATTATGGCTAAATCCAAAATGTTCAATGTTGAATGTCTAAAGTTAAGCACTTAAATCCATATTTAGGTACAAAAATAATTTTCCTGAAGTTCAGAGGTGCTATCACTTGTAGTTCCCATTGACTTTAATGGGCACTATTAGTGCTTAGTAACAGAGCTGGACAAATGACTGATTTTTTTTCAGTTGTTGGCAATTCACATATAGACCCAAAATTAATTTTTTAAAACTCAGTGAATTGAAAAAGTCCAAAATATTTTGTTTCAATTTCAAAAGTTATTTTGAACTAAAAAAATCAAAATGTATTGAAAATATGAAGACAGTATGTTTGGCCTTTTGATTTGGGAGTTAACAGAACTTCGAAGTTTGGTGCATACTTTGAAGTACCTGTAGCTACACTGCCTGTCAGTGCTTTGAAGTTAGTAACTTCAAAGTTCCCATTGTGGGTATAATGCTTATGAGGTGCTCCATATGTATCACAGCACCTTATTAGCCTCCTCCAGTTGGGCTGATAACCATGCCCCCTTTCAAGAAGGGGGGCTAGTGTAGACCCAGCCATAGTGTAGCAAATTCATGTTTTTAGCACATTCAGACTAAGTTTGCAAGCTCAGAAGTATGTGTTTAATTGGAGGCCAAATTGTCCCTTAACTGTGGCGGGGGGAAAAGCCCAACTTGGGTATCAGGAAACACTGTCCATTTCCACTTGCTCTTATTTAAGTGACTGTGGACTGAGCTTCCTATATCTATGGCTCTCCCCAGACTATGGGTTGGCAACCATGAGAAAGGGGAAAATGCATAAAGCTGATTCTCTTCCCACTTCTGCACAGGAGGGAAATGCAGTGAGCTGAATCCCCTGCACCGGTGGAAATAAAAAGCCCTTGATAATTAATTGTTGTTAGGATTAATTTAAGATTGCTTATTTGGGAATATGAAAATGTAATAACTTATAATTATGGTAGCAACACCTGTATCCATGACCATTTTTTGTCTCTTTTCAGTCAATTGGCTCAAAGACAGAATGCAGAATATTACCATGAAATGCATTTGTGACTTAGTTGATTGCATAGTACATTTGCCATATCCAGGTAATTTTTGAGCATTTATTCTTCACCTTCTGTACACTGACATTGCCTACAAGTAGAGGATGGGTTCATAATAAGTACTATGTGATACACTTTCCTGAATAACTGTGATTCCATTTACAGGCACTTCTGTTATCTCATAAGGACAAAATGGGTCTTCTGGATCCCTAATGCATTGTTTTTAATGTGTGTCCTTAAGGAGAGACAAATTTTACTATATTCCTTACTTTATGCTTTTAATTATAAGTAATATATTCAGTAGATAAGATATATCATACATTTAGGTAAACTGATATTTATACACATTAACCAAGGAATAAAAACCATACACATGAAAATATGGATAATTTCAAAATGGTCAACGAGCCATTTTTTAAAACTTACATCAGGACAAATCTGTCAAACTCAAGAGGTGTAAGTGAGAGGTGAATTTGGTTCTGTATGAGGCTATTTAGATTCAGGAGAAACTCCCTTCATTTCCTCAGTGCTTACAGCTATTTGTGTGTTCATTAAAGTAAGCCTTCTGCCAATTACTTAAGGTAGCAGATCAACAAATCAGTTCTTGCCTGTTGGGGAAATTCTGCATAAACTGAGGTGTTCACTGATGTCCAGTCTACTTTCCCAATGTCTCATTCTGAAGGTCAAGGCTAAACCTTTGATGCTCAAATCAACTCCAGTATTTTCCCCCGAGGTTATTAAATTCCCTGTAATGTGGCTCATATCCCTTAGGTCTTTGAGATCTCCTTGCGCTCTGCCGGAACCTTATGGGGAGAGATTGCCCTGCCTTAGTTGCCCGTCCACTAGTGTTTGGAACAATTCTCTTTCCTGACAGCCTCCTTTGTGTTGAGAGCTCAGGTTTCTTTTCTAGGTCTCCTAATACTGCTTATGCTCACCAACAGTGTACGCAGCCAATACAGATAACATCACAAAATAAAGGTTAACCACAATATAAACATAACTAGACAAACACTGTTTAAAATGTAGTTAAACAGCCTCTTGGTCTAGTGAATTATGATATTGATAACACAGTACATTTTAGAAAGTCAGCTATCTTTTCAGCATCCCAGGAATGTACTCCTGTTGTCCAGCCAGATTTTCGTGTTTCAGGAAGTCTCTCAGGTCTTAGCCATACACACAGTTGCACTAGTTTAACTAAAGATGTGATACTGCATCGTTTTAAGAAACTGGTGCAACAGCTGTTATATCTGCCTCAGCAAAAATGATCTTTGCAGGGGCTTCAAATGTTTGTCACTCTTTGCCACACCAGTCCTGTGAGCCTTACCAGCAAACTCTTTGAGACTGCCAATTTTAATCTTGACTTACAGGTAAAAATCAATGAATCCCAATTTGCCAGATGAGTCTTTCTGCAGTGTCCTGGTCCTCTCACTCATTAAATTTGCTGCCTCTAAGAAAACAGCCTGATAGTGTAGTTGAGGATTCATGGTTAATAAACATAACAGCACTGAGATGGTTTATTTTGAGATCAAGAATAAGTTTATTAATAAAGAACATAGCTTTAAATGATATGAAGCAAGAGAAGGTCACTTCTAATTATAAAGCAAAATACACTGTCTAATCTTCACAAAACGAAACAGCAGTCATGTAGCACTTTAAAGACTAACAAAATAATTTATTAGGTGATGAGCTTTTGTGAGACAGACCCATTTCTTCTGGAAAATTCTGATGGAAGTAAACTGGCACAATGAGAATTTATCAGAGAGAAAAAAATGAAAACTGATGAATTAACTATATAGGACATAAGGAGCGGGGAGCGAAGGGTGGGGAAGAAAATTACTTATTGCAAGTGTCATATTAAGTTAAGTGACTTGCCTGAGATCACTACGAATATAAAAGATGGGAAAATTGTCCTTGTATTGTGTGAGGTAATGGCTATATCTATTGAGACCTAAGACTAACAGGGCTACCTCTGTGTGACTATCTAATCGGTAAGACTTAACTTTAGCAGCCACAGTCTTTGCTTACAAAGCTTTCTCTCTGACACTAAGCTACCTGCATTGCCAGTTCTCCCAGACAGATGATCCGATGTTTACAGAATCAAAAGATGCTCTCTCTTTTCCCCATAAGTGATACATAACAAGAATGAATTTTTGCTCCCCTTATCCTTCCTGAAGTCCATTGTTTTTGTCTTAAGAGCCAAGAAGACTCACTAGGGGTTCAGGCTCCTGTGCATGCCGTGGAGTACTCAGCTCTGATACTCTTTCCTTTGCCACTTGTTAGTCTGGTTGCTTTACTTACCTCATATGTAAAGGTACACTCATTGTCCTCTGCCTTTAATTAAGCCAAGCGGATGGGTAAGATCCACACTCCGTTATCCAATGTGGGTTTGTTTATCCAGCGGCTCCAAAACCATTTTAAAAAAAATGTATTTCCAGCATGTGTATGTTATTCTTTATAATAACCCTGACATAGATCACAATGAAATTCATTAACCATTGTATCACCAGTTTTCATATGATACCGTATAGGCACCGGTGAAATATTTTGCCAACAGTGTGTTGAGTGTGCCCTTTTTCAGTTGGTGTAAGGGGGATATTAGGGTTGTGTGTGTATGTACACTCTTGCATCAGTTTAAATAACGGGCAAGTTAAAAAGCTGTAAGTCACGTTTAAACAGGTATCAGTATTTATACAAAAAGTTGCACTGGTTAACTAAATTGCTGCCATATTACACCTCTAGTTAACTGGCTGCACCTTCTTTGGGTAGACAAACCATAAATTCAGTATGAAATTCCAGTATATTTCTCCGTATTATGGAAGACATCCTCCTTTTACAGTTCCCAGATGGTTTGTATGCCCAGGCATTACTAGTACATAAGAACATATGAATGGCCATTCTGGGTCAAACCAATGGTCCATCTAACCTAGTATCCTGTCTTCTGGCATTAGCCAATACCAAATACTTCAGAAGGAACGAATAAAAACGGGCAGTTTTGAATGATTCCATACTCATTTGGTCTGTTTCTGGCATTTAGAGGTTTAGAGACACCTGGAGCATGGAACATCTCTGTTCATCTTGGCAAATTCTGCCATTTATTACTTCTTTGCATTGTACAGTATTTACTTACAGGGCTTTTTTTCTGCCAGAATGTCACAGAACAGCATTTTGGCACCTTTTTTACCTAAGTGGGGTGGGGCGCTAAGCTGGGAGCTGCTCTGAGTGGCTCGCGCATGGCCAGACTGCGCCAGGAGCAGCTCCGGGCAGCTTGTGCATGGCTGCGACACTCTCGGTGGCTTGTGCACAGCCAGACCATGCTATCCTAGGAGCCACTCTGGGCAGGGTGCTGTACTGCACAGGGAGCCACTCTGGGTGGCTGTGTATGGCTGTGCCACACAGCAAGCCACTGTGGGCAGGAGAGTGAAAGAGTCATCTTCTCCTCCTGCGTGAGATTGGGGCTGCAGAGGGGTTAAGCCTGGGGACAGGGGTGGTGGTTTGATGCTGTAGGAGGTGGAGGGGTTAAGCCTGGGAGCAGGAGGCGGGTAGTTTGGAGGTGTGAGGGGTTAAGCCACTTGGGGGTGGTTTGGAGCTGTGAAGGGTTAAGCTGCCTGTGTGTGGGAGTGAGGAGACGGTTGAGTTCCGGCACCTTTTTTTCTTTAAATAAAAAAAAAATAATAATAATAAAAAAGCACTGTTTACTTATATCTGGTACAGCATCTATTTCAAGTGGTTTTTGACCTCTTGCAGCATTATTGTTATATGCTCAGTTCCATGCTAATTCAGTGGATCTCTTCCTTGTTTTCTACTTGTTAGTGTAACCTCCTTTTCTGTTGCCCAAAATACAAAGCTAAGTGATTGGCTCTACACATCTGATTGGGTTTAGCTGATTATCTGTGGCGATATCTCCTGCCGCTTGGTAGCTGCCTCTACTCTTTTCCCATGTGAAACAGAAGGGAAGCATGTTAGTTCCAGAAAAGTGTATTCACTAGAATAATTGTTTATTATAAATACCAAGAAGAGAGTACAAGTAAAAACCACCCATGATTTTCAAACAGCTGGCCACAAGATGGCACAATGTTATTCTATTTTTCCTCTATATCATGGTTTCCCAAACTGGGGGTACCCTGCTGGGGGAGTGTGAAGAAATTCCAGGGCATGTGTGAGGCAGCTCATTTGCCCCCCACATTCCCCTTACTCCAAGAAAGAGCTGGCCTTTACTTCCAACTCTCAGCCCCTGCTATTTTATGTGGGCGACCTGGCACAGCTGCTACAAAAAGCAGGGTGCTGGCAAAGACCCATATGGAGCTCGCTGCCTCCTGCAAAAGAGTGTGGGTTTGGAGGTGGAGGGAGGAGGAGGAGGATGGGGTTTGATAGGGGGCTGGGGGAGCCTGACTCGGGGGAGGGGAAGGAGATGTTGTAAGGGCAGAGGGCTGGTGGGCCTGGCTTTGGGGGAGGGGAGGGACTTGGGTGGGTGGCTTGTGGGGCTCGGGCAGCTGACTTGCTGTTTGGGTGGGCAACTTGGGCAGCTGGTGGGTGGGTGGCTGGCCCCAGGGGTGGATGGGCGAGCAGGCAGCTGGCCCCAGCAGCTGCAGGGCTGGGCAGGCAGCTCTGGCAGCGGAGCGGTCCGGTGGGTGGTGTGGGCAGCTCTGGCAGCTGGCACAGGTCTCAGGCAACTGGGACAGCACCAGGCACCTGCCAGATGGAGGCTGTACCGTTAGCCTGGCCAGTCCATGGTTGGCCTCCAGGCTGGGATGGGGCCGGCACAGTGTCTGGCACCCCAGCCAGGGCAGCAGCTGGTCTCTGCAGGGCCCTGGGCATGCCTGCAGTTCTGGGACCATGCCAGCAGTCCATTGGGGCAGAGCTGGTGCCCAGGGGGCACAGGCCACATCCAGCATGGCGCTGGAACCAGCCATTACAGCCTGTGGCTGGTCTGGTATCAGCCCAGAAGGAGTCAAGGTCCAGCAGGAGGTAAGGGGACCCTAGAGCTGCAGGGGGTCACCAAGGCTCCAGCGGTTGGCGTGCGGCTCGGGGCAGGGCGGCACAGCTCCATTGAGCCTGCCATCCGCTATTTTCCACACAATTGTTCTGGCAACCCCATTCATAAATTAGTATGCAATCCATTCAGTGTTGATGTTGATACATTGCCAGAAGTGTTGCAAGAACAGGCTCTCGAAATAAAATTATTCAAGTGCAAAAGAATTTTGAAAACTCAAGCTTTGAGGAATTTTAGATAAAATATTTCCCAGTGCTTATTTTTAATTTTAAATAACATTTTTATATCAACTTTTTGTGTTTATTTTAAATTACAAATTGAATTTTTGGTTAAAAGGGGGGTTGGATGATGGTAAAGAAGAGGTGGGGAGGCATGAAGGTCTCTCAAAAATCAAAAGCGGGGACATGATGCTGAAAAGTTTGGGAACCCCTGCTCTATATGAATAATTTGCCCTAAGGATTAGCCTCTACAGATTCACAAATACCTCTTAGTATAAGTAAAAACCTCCTATGATTTTCAAGTAAACGTGTTAGTCTATAAGGTGCCACAGGACTTCTCCTTGTTTTTGCAGATACAAACATCTGGGTGTCCTGGTGCCTCAGGGTGGGGGACAGCCACTGGCAGAGCTCGAGGAACATCTGCCACAGCATCTGGAAATTTTGGAACCAGCAATCACTGTTCTACTCCTCCATGACCAGTTGCTCCCACCACTCTGAGCTGGTGGGTTAGCTCCCGAGCTGGTGGAGCACCTGGGGGGGGCACCAGAGACCTGATGGTCTGGTGTGTCCCCATCTGCCCCTGCGGGAGCCTCCCCTGACAGAAGCAGCAGGGTGACCACTCCACTAGCAGCAGCCAGCAGGGTAAGCTGCTGCTGCTCCATGGCTCTTCCTGGGGGCACTGCGTCTGCAAGGCTTTGTGCTGTGCAGACCGAGAACATAAGAACATAAGAATGGCCATACTGGGTCAGACCAAAGGTCCATCCAGCCAAGTATCCCGTCTGCCGACAGTGGCCAATGCCAGGTGCCCCAGAGAAAGAGAACAGAAGACAATGATCAAGTGATTTATCTCCTGCCATCCATCTCCTGCCCTTGTACTGAAGGCTAGGGCACCATACTTTACCTCTGGCTAATAGCCATTTATGGACCTAACCTGCAAAAATTTATCAAGCTCTTTTTTAAACCCTAATAGAGTCCTGGCCTTCACAGCCTCCTCCGGCAAGGAGTTCCACAGGTTGACTGTGCGCTGTGTGAAGAAAAATCTCCTTTTATTAGTTTTGAACCTACTACCCATCAATTTCATTTGGTGTCCCCTAGTTCTTGTATTATGGGAAAAGGTAAATAATTTTTCTATATTCACTTTCTCCACACCATTCATGATTTTATATACCTCTATCATATCGCCCCTCAATCGTCTCTTTTCCAGACTGAAAAGTCCCAGTCTCTCTAGCCTCTCCCCATACGGGACCCGTTCCAAACCCCTAATCATCTTAGTCGCCCTTTTCTGAACCTTTTCTAATGCCAATATATCTTTTTTGAGGTGAGGAGACCACATCTGCACACAGTACTCAAGATGTGGGCATACCATAGTTTTATATAGGGGAAGTATGATATCTTTCGTCTTATTATCGATCCCTGTTTTAGTAATTCCTAACATCCTATTTGCCTTACTAACTGCCGCTGCACCCTGCGTGGATGTCTTCAGAGAACTATCCACTATAACTCCAAGATCCCTTTCCTGATCTGTTGTAGCTAAATTTGACCCCATCATGTTGTACGTGTAATTTGGGTTATTTTTTCCAATGTGCATTACCTTCCACTTACCCACATTAAATTTCATTTGCCATTTTGCTGCCCAATCACTCAGTTTGCTGAGATCTTTTTGTAGTTCTTCACAATCCCTTTTGGTTTTGACTGTCCTGAACAACTTGGTGTCATCTGCAAACTTTGCCACCTCACTGCTTACCTCATTTTCTAGATCATTGATGAACAAGTTGAACAGGATCGGTCCCAGGACTGACCCCTGGGGAACACCACTAGTTACCCCCCTCCATTGTGAAAATTTACCATTTATTCCAACCCTTTCTTTTCTATCTTTTAACCAATTCCCGATCCATGAAAGGATCTTTCCTCCTATCCCATGACCGCCTAATTTACATAAAAGCCTTTGGTGTGGGACCATGTCAAAGGCTTTCTGGAAATCTAGGTATATTATGTCCACTGGGTGCCCCTTGTCTGCATGTTTATTAACCCCTTCAAAGAATTCTAATAGATTAGTTAGACACGACTTCCCTCTGCAGAAACCATGCTGACTTTTGCCCAACAATTCATGCTCTTCTACGTGCCTTGCAATTTTATTCTTTACTATTGTTTCTACTAATTTGCCTGGTACTGATGTTAGACTTATTGGTCTATAATTGCCAGGGTCTCCTCTGGAGCCTTTTTTAAATATTGGCTTTATATTGGCCATCTTCCAGTCATCGGGTACCGAAGCGGAGGGTGTTGGGGATGGGTCTTTTAAAGAAGCAGCTGCTTGTAGCCCCAGAAGGGCTTTGCTGGCATGCAACCCCCATCCAAGGTGTTTCCTGGCCCTTTCTTTTGAAAGAAGGCATGGGTGAGTGTAGACACTCTCTTTCGATGGCCTGGACGACCCCTTTCAAAAGGGCAGGTAGACCTTTCAATGGTGTTCACTGATGGCGCCAGACCCAGCCTGTGTGTAGACACTTCCCTTCAAAAGCGAGTCTTTTGATTCCTCTCTTTAGAAAGGTACCTGTTTGAAAAAGTGCTGTAGTGTAAATGTAGCCTGTATGTAGTTGTGTTATTTCAAAATAAGATATTTTGAAATAGCTGTTTCCCAACACACAAGTACACAGCTATAAGCAAAGAAGAATTAGATAAATTCAGCTCTTTCATTGGTTTGTGAATTATCCAGAACATATTGATCTTTGCTAGTTTGAGCTGCGGAATTGTTCAGACATCCTATGCAAACATCTCAACCTCTGCTCTGCCTACAAATGATAACATGGAGATGAATCTTCAACCATATGCAATATCTGAATTAACTTCATCCCTCAATTCAGAATTTCACAATTATAAATTATTCTCAGCTCTAAACATATTTGTAGAGATAAGTAAATGAACTTGTTTTTTTTCCTCTTTTTATTTTCCTACTTTGAATGGATACCTGTTGGTGTACTTGAAAGATCTTCTGTCCATCTCCAGGGACTCTCTTGAATACACAAACCTTGTGTGTAAACCTTTTAAGAAAATCTGGTATTTAACTTTGAGAAACTGGTCTTTGTCAAAGTGTGTCCACTTTACCTTACTACTTTTAGTATTCATGACATGAGCGTAGGGCTTTAGGTTTTGTGGTTGTTTGTCAGAGAACAGAACAAATAGAACTCATATCGGACAGCCAAAGCATTGGCATAGTCTCATTCTAGAACTTCTCCATAGACCAGAAGCTGAGGGGTTGCCATGGTGACTCTTGTTGCCTGCTCTGAAATATCTCTAAACTGCTGAGACATGGTCATGGCCCATCATGGCCAATGATGGATCATCACCATACTGAAAGTGTAAACTGATGGATTAATTTGTAGTCGATTTTCCATACCAATATAGACATTGGTATGAAATTAGTCTAAGGTAGACTTTATATTTTATATATTTATACATTTTATATTTTCTTACATTAATGTCATTCTTGTAATTCTCTTTCTTTTGCATACAGAGGACAATGGAGGAATTTAGGCTAATTTAACACCTGTATATTTATACATATTGTTCACAGACTCTATAACCTGTTGAAAAAATGTATTGCATCATATTTCAAAAGCAGAAAGTTTGCGTGAGATAAATATTTCTCTCTGGATTGTTAAATAGATTACTAATTATTTTTTGATATTTTACCTGATCTTGAACTGCTATGTCAAGGAAAATAGAAAGGGTCTTCTTACCTGCTCCACAGGGTCTCCCTTTATATGATCCCATCTTGACCAGCAAATTTTAGCTGACTTTACAGAATGCTGCAACTGGCAAGCCTGAAAGGATCTGACACTGTATATGGCTGCCTGGCTTAACGTATGAAATTGCTGAAAGCTATATGGTGATCAATGCACTGTGATTCAGAAAATGGTTTAATTTTAATATTTATACTGAAGTACCAGAAACTGACTTCATTCCTTATGTAGGCCAAACTGTAAACCCTGCCAGGTCCTTGATCTCACTATAGCTCAGCCCTGCACTCAATTAAGAACCCTGCTGATTTTGGTGAAAAGTGGAAAAGCCTGATTTTTATTAATTTCCACTCGTATTACACCTTGGGGCATGAGTGGCTAGTTAATACCCAGGGGCTTGCAGACTGTTTCTATTACAAGGAGAAACTGAAGATAGATATTTCTTGTATGCAATTCAGTATGAAACAAACCATTTCTTTACTCACAGCTCCAAGACTCTTTCCAAACAGCACACTGTCTCCACAGTTCCCTACACTTGCCTTTTCTTGTTGTTATCTAGGGTTCCCCTGCAGCCCCTCCTGTGAACCTCTGTGTTTCTGCTGCCTCTCTCCCAGACAGCAGTACAAGCAATTCACAAGTTCATTCTAATGTAATACAACCCAAATAACTCTAAAACTGTAAATATTAACTTATGCTATTATATCTAAGTTATTTTCCTCTATAATCCATGACATTTTAGCCTTTAAGACATTTAGTTCAAGGGGAAAGTTAATCTAAAGCCTGTGTCTGCTTCCATGTTCATACACACTTTGAAAAACCACAGGATATAGCATAGTACATCTGTGTGCTTATTTTCATGAATTTTTCTAAGCTATTATCTACCTATTCATTAGTAACTTTAAGTCTTGACACAGCATGGTTGTATGTCAGCCAGACCACATTTCTCTCCAGTCATGACAATCATTTGACATGGGATACTGTATCTTGAATATGTAGGAAACACAGGTCTGGGACATTCCCCAGCAGGGACTCTCAAAGTTCTAGAGTGGCCCCTTAACCACAATAAAAATAAAAAGTGATGATGCATGAAGACAATGTAAGGCACCAAAATTAGGGGGAAAAAAGAGTGAAACGTAATCTGAACGTTAACAAATGCTTTTCTAGCCTTTGCAACTCTAAGCTGATGTCTCAGGGCGCAGCCATATCAATGTCTGCAGCTTCACAAAGACAAGCCGGCCTATAGTACCTTAAAGACTAACAATTTTAAGTAATGACCTTCGGTGGGCAGCCCTTCTCCATCTGCCTTGGAGCAGTTCATAAGACTGCAGGGTTTATCTTCCAGGCAGGAAGCGGGGGCCGAAGGAGAAGAGAAGAGGCAGGGGAAAGCTGACGCTGGCTCTCATTCCGGTCCGATAGGGATATGCCTAAAAACAAGTTGCGAATCTTACCATATGCCAAACAATTAGCAAGTTTCTTAGAACCAAGGCCAAGAGTCCCGCCCGCCCGCCACTGGCCCTGCGCCCCCTGCTTGCGCCTCCCTTGTCCGCTTTCGCTGAGCCCGAAGCCGCCTTGGGTAGTGACAAGCGTTTGAAGGGGGCCCGAACCCCAGGGAAGGCAGGCTCCCGGGAGAGGCCGTGCGGAAAGCTTTATCAGAGGCCGCCGCCGCCACTCACACAGAGCAGCGGCCTCGCACTTTCTGGGTGGGACTGGGACCGGAAGCGGGGGAGCTCTCAGCTGACTGAGGCGGAGGCAGCACTGGAGGGGGGAGTGAGGCGGAGTACGTCCCTCCCTCCACGCGCGAGCCGAGGCGCCTGCGCAGTGCAGAAGCCGGATCGGCGCGGCTAGGCCTGAGGCTGTCACTTCTTCCAGGGGCTCCCTTCCGGCGGGAGCGGGGCTCCTGCGGGCCAGTCACCCAGCTCCTTTTGGCCCCTCGGTGAGTTCCGCTGGGGCTCGGCGCTGCCGCCGGGATGCGTCCGGCCGGGCCTGCTGATTGACCCCGGGCTCCGCGTTCTCCGCTGGGGGTGTCGGGCGCCTAGGTCGCGTGTGGCGCCCGTGTTGGCCCCGTCTGGGGTGAGCTTTGCGCAAGCGGCTGCTGGCCCTGAGGGGAGCAATGAGGGAAACCTGTTAGAGCGCGGTTGGGCCGGCTCCCTGCCCTGCTCCGCCCTGAGTGGGAGGGCACCCACCTCCTCAGCCCGGCAGGGCCCCGGCGCTCGGCCCAGTGGGGAGTGTGCCCCTCGGGCAGGGCCCAGCCACTTCACTCGCCGCCCTGAACTGCGCTAGAGCCACCCTTGGCTCGATCTGTCTCCGGGCTATGCGCCACCGAGGCAGCTCTCGGGTGTTTGGCTCTTCGCGTGTGCTGCGAGAGGGGCCGGGATAGGCTGCGCAGTTTGTGTGTTGGAACAGACCCGAAAGATCTAGACGTCTGTGTTTGCGCATTGAAGGGCCCCGGGATAATGTTTGGCAAGGAGGAGTCTGTATGAACATGCTTGCCCAAAATTGGCTCGCACAAAGTTTCATCTACAGTAATGGTCGTTGGTCCGTTGTGTGTCGATTATAAAGACGCCTGGTATCTTTCTGGCTCAGAGGTGCTATCGATAATAAATGTTTAATATTATGTTCTCTGCATGGGATGATTGAAAATGAGATTCAGAATGTAGCAGTGTTTCCATGAACGCAGAATGTTGTCTTCAGAAGAATGCAGACTTATAATGTATATTGCAGTCTTTGAAGTCGCTAGTTTTATGCCAGAGTTTCTCAGACCTCTTCATTGTGTATAGGGCAAGTAAACATAATTCATTAAAGCATACTGGAAACTTCCAGCTTCTTCCTTCGGCTCCATCATTGTTTCTTGCTCTAGAAAATTAGGAGGTTTGTTCCTCTATCTCTTCCATTTGTTCCCTGCCAGTATCACACTGTCTTTAGTAGATGTTTCAATAAATAATGAGTCATCCTTGAAAATTAAAGGCATGGAGAGACATGATTGCTTGTAAGAACATAAATGCCTTTCAAATCCTTGGCTGGGCCCATAACAGTTATGTAGATAGTTGCCATTACGCACTGAAAATCTCAACATAGCCTACTTACTCTGGAGAAACATGATAAGATTAGGATTTAAATATAGTAAACCCTCGAGTTACACAAATGCAACCCCTGCGTAACTTGAATTTTTGTGCAAGTCAAGGGGAGATGGGAACCAGGCATTTCCCCTGGGCTTGCAAGAGCCTGGAAACTGACCAGATCAGCAGGACTGGTCTTGTTTCCTGGCTCCCAGAGTGGCAGAGAGCCAGAAACCAGGGAGCAGCCTGGTTCCCATCTCCCTGCTGCTTTCCACTGTCTCCCAGCTCCCCTCTGCTTTCAGAGAGGGGTAACCGAGCAGGGCAGTAGCCCTGGTTTGTTTTGTGGCTCCAAGGAGCACAGGGGAGCCAGGCTGCTGCCTGGTTCCCAGTTCGCCACCACTCCAGAGACTCGGAAACCACTCCTGTCAGAGACAGCGGCTTGACTCTTGGCTACTGCCCTTGACCGCAGCAGCTGCTGTCCCTGACAGGAGCAGGAAACAGCTTCTTTCAGGGGTGGCAAGGGTCAGACTACCCCTGACAGGAGCTTTTTCCTGCTCCTGTCAGGGACTGCAGCCTGACTCACGGCTGCTGCCCCGACAGGAGTGGTTTCCTGTTCCTGTTGGGAGACAGTCCCATTAACTCAAGACACGTGCAACTTGATTGTGCATATTTTGAGGGTTTACTGTACCTAGTTAAGTGAAAATGCTGCAATACCTTCTTCCTTTAACGATTTTAGATTTATGATTGTTTTGCAGTCTGTTCTGGAGAAGATTGTGTGTGTGTGTGTGTGTGTGTGTGTGTGTGTGTGTGTGTGTAGATTTTTTTTCCACCCGTTTCACCACCTGTGAAGAGTACTTGATTTTGAGAAACTGTGGAGCCCTACAATTGTATATCTGATCTTTTTTGTGTGTTTTGCAGGCTGGAACTTGTTTGGCAGCCATTTGTGTGGCTCTGGGATGGATCTATAACTATGTCTCAAGTCAAGACAATGTCATTTTGCGTGCACTTCTGAATGTGGTAGGATAATAGTACTCTATGGGAAAAGTAACTATATCTGATTATGCTTTAACGTTTCGAGACAGATAAATCGAGTTCCATATAGGTTACTGCATTTGAGCTGTTTACGTTGGGACTGTAAAAGCTGAAGTCGTATATGAGCAGATTGACTTTTGTTAAAAGAAATGGTTTGCACTGCTATCCTTTATCCTTACTATTAAGCAGTGCTCCATGTGGTAGATGGAGATTGTGTATCAGTTACTGGCCGTATATATACTAGCCCCAAACTTTGAAATGGCCACACAAATGGCCATTTTGAAGTTTACTATTGAAGCTCTGAAATGCATATTCAGCGCTTCATTAGCATGTGGGAGGCTGCGGCACTTCGAAATTGATGCGGCTCGCTGCCGCGCGTCTCGTCCCAACGGGGCTCCTTTTTGAAAGGACTCCACGTACTTCGAAGTCCCCTTATTCCCATGAGCAGATGGGAATAAGGGGACTTCGAAGTAGGTGGGGTCCTTTTGAAAAGGAGCCCCGTCGGGATGAGCCACGCGGCGGCGAGGCGTGTCAATTTCAAAGTGCCGCGGCTGCCCGCATGCTAATGAAGCGCTGAATATGCATTTCAGCACTTCATTAGTAAACTTCGAAATGGCCATTTCGAAGTTTGGGACTAGTCTAGACAAGGCCACTGTGTGTGATGTTCTATTTGTATAGTTTGTAAAGCAGGGGAGGGGAGGCTTTTTTGGGTAGAGGGCCAATGATCCACATTAAAATTAGTCAGGGGCCACATAAAAGACGAGCAAAAGGAAAAAAAAACCCACATCTCTCATTCATATGGTGATGTGGCCTCTGACTGAGACCTGGCCTACAATAAGAATCAAAGTTGACTGCAGATACGCAGTTCTAGCCATGCAGTTAGCATAGAAGTGACATAGTAGGATTGACTTTGTTTCCTGGTGTAGATCGGGGCTCTTCAGGCTCATGCTACACTGTGGAGTACCAGGGTCTATGGCTGAGCCCCGAGGGACTGATTTTGCCATGTCTTGACTAACGCGGCAAAATTGAACTCCGGTGGATTGATCATGGTGTGTTTAACCCACAGGAAGTATGGACTTTGAGACACTTCACTCCCCTCTTGCTCCAGCGCAAGGGATGGGGGCGCAGAAAGGGGAGAGCTAAGGTTCTTGGTTTCCCCCAGGTATGGTGAACTCTTTTGGAGGCCCAGAGTGGGACCGAAAATGGCCTTCAGTTTACATTTTAATTTGCTGGAGAGTTGTTTGTGTGAAACCCCAGAGAAATGCACATGGACAGAGCAGTCTACCTGCATGGACGAGAGTGCAGGATCCTGGTGTAGGTTCCAGTTAATTAAGAAAAAAATCTTTAAAATGTCAAGTGTCAAGAGACTTGAGAAATATTATTTGACACATGAGTTTGTATTATCAGTGATAGAAGTGGGTAGAACGTCATAGAATTTTTTAAAGGGCATTGGCAATTAATTGTAGGCTGGGATATAAATTGTCAGACTAAGCTTTTATAAGACTGAACACTAGAAAATATTAGAAATCAAGAAAAATGCCAGTGGAAATACTTATTTTCAGATCAAAAAATGTATTTGAAATCTAAATACTGATACACTTGGAACCTGACAGTGAAAATGACTTAATAAATTATGCAGCCAAGGTAAGAGTAATGAAGAAATTTATGTTAGTTTAAATATTGACAAGTAAGTTGAACTTTTAAAAGCTTTCAGTTTCTCAAAGATTTTTGTTACACAGGAAAACAAGGTTTTTTTTTTTACATTTAAATTTATGGTGTTGCATTAATTTTGTTTCCTTCATAATGGTACTTTACTTTTCTCTGAACGCTGTCACAGAAGGAACATTTTGAATACTGAAGTTGCAAGATCTTTCTCATCGAGAGAACAGGAAAGATGTTGTGCTGGGGAAATGCATCTTTTGGACAGCTTGGACTGGGTGGAATTGATGAAGAAATTGTATTAGAACCCAGAAAAAGTGACTTTTTTCTGAATAAAAGGGTCCGAGATGTAGGTTGTGGACTCAGACACACTGTTTTTGTCCTGGATGATGGGACTGTGTATACATGTGGATGTAACGATCTAGGACAATTAGGGCATGAAAAATCTAGAAAGAGACCAGGTAAGTTAAAAATAACGGAGGGGATTTTGTGGGGGTGTTACATTTAACCTTACCACATTTAGAGCTCAGATCTGCAAACATATTTGCTTATCTTTCTGCATCTGATTAGTCCCAAGCACATGCATATTTGCAGGATGTGGGGGGGACTTTAAATATTTTTTTTGTAATTTTGAATTCTGTATTTCTGTTTTATTTTTAGATGGTAATATATTAAATCCTGTGAAGATACATAATTGCCCAGCTCAGCCTAATTAATTTCATTTTTATAAAATGTTACTATCACTTAGCTTCATTTTTCCTTTTTTAATTTCAGGCTATTATTACTTGTGAGTGACTTATTGGTTATATATAGGTACACATGATTATCATGTCATTTCTTAGACTTCACTTGTCTAGCTTGTGCAAATATTGTAAATGTTACAATTTTAATAGGGGATTTTAAAATATATATGTTATGTTAGTATGTGGTAGATCTGTAGACTTTAAGGCCAGAAAAGACCATTGTGATCATCTAGTCCAGGAATCAGGGAATCTATTTTTGGTCAGAGGCCACTGACCACAGAATAAATCAGTCAGGGGTCACATACACGTGAGAAGCAAAAACGACCCAAACTCACCATCATGTTCACCTTGCTGCACTCAAGCTCCACTCCAGCACCTAGTAGGACTGGGCTAGTAGATTTTGTGGAACCTGCCAGGTTCTGTCAAACAGTATGGTATGGGGGTCCACTTGACAGGTTTTCTTAGTTTATACATTTCAGTGTAACTCTAAGTTCTTTTGTGGTTTTTTTTTTTTTTTGACTCCTCATTTTGCCTGGTTCCAGTTGTCTGTCCTGCTTAGATTTTTCTGTGTATTTCCTAAATGTAAAATTTTTCATTATAACAAATCATTTTGTGTTGACTTCTGTTTCCCTAACAACATTGTATATTGTAATTTCAACTTTTTCCACAATGCTTGCCATTCTCCTCTGTTTGCTAGTACAGTTGGTACGTAATGCTACACATTTTTAGGGCACACTAAAATTTTAGTGACTAATATAGAGTCAGTGAATGCCATTGAAAATGGGGTAGGTTCAGAAGCTAAAATAGGGAAAGAACAAGTTAATTACTTAGACAAGTTAGATGTCATCAAGTCACCAACGGCTGATGAAATGCATCTTAGAATACTTACAGAATTGAGAAGCTATCAGAGAGCCATTAGCAATTATCTTTGAAAAGTCATGGAAGATGTGAGGGATTCCAGAAGATTGGAAAAGAGCACATGTAAGTTTTGTTCACACAAGCCCGTTCCTTTCGGAGTGGGTATGTTAATGAGTGAATTCGAAAGGTGCTAATGAGGTGCTGCCATAAATATGCAATGCCTCATTAGCATAATGGCGGCCGCAGCGATTCGAAAGCACAGCTTTCGAATTGTGTGCTGCCCATGGAGACTGGGACCTTTCGAAAGAACCCCCTCCAGTTTTCGAAAGCCCCTTCTTCCTAGCACCAGAAAGGTAAAACACCTTGTGGATGTGGGGGAAGTAGTAGATGTTGTATATCTAGATTTTAGTAAGGTGTTTGCATGAACAACTTCTTTAATACTAGGAAAATACATCCAAGATGGAGTTAATATTAGGTGGTATATAACTTGTTGGGTAACTGTTTCAAGCAAGTAGTTCTCAGTGGTTCCTGGTCATCCTGGAAGGGCGTAATATGTGGGGTTCCTCAGAGATCAGTTTGGGGACAGATTCTGTTCAGTCTCTTCACCAGTAATTTAGATAATGGCATAGAAAGTACACTTATGATACCAGATGATGATACCAAGCTTGCAGATGGTACCAAGCGAGTTGCAAGTACTGTAGAGGATAGGGTGAAAATTCAAAATGATCTGAACAAAATGGAGAAATAGTCTGAGGTAAATGGGATGCACTTCAATAAGGAAAAATGCAATGTACTCCACTTAGGAAGAAACAATCCATTACACACCTACAAAATGGGAAATGACTCCATTGGAAGGATTACTGTGGGAAGGGATCTCAGTGCAGAAGAGGTCATAGTTTGACCACAAGCTAAATATGAGTCAGCAGTCTGACACCTTTGGGGAAAAAAACCAAATATAATTCTGGGATGTATTTCCAGGAGTGTTGTAAGCAAGACATGAAAAGTAATTCTTCTACATTACTCTGCATCGATTAGGCCTCAGCTGGAGTATTGTGTCCAGTCATGGGCAGCACATTTCAGGAAAGATGTGGACAAACTGGAGAAGGTCCAGGAAAGAGCAACCAGAACATGACCTATGAGGGAAGATTGAAAGAATGAGTGGTTTTAGTCTGGAAAAGAGAAGATGGAGAGGGGGCATAACAGCTTTCAAGTATCTAAAAGGGTATTACAGGGAGGAGGGAGGAAAAATTAGAACAAGAAGCCATGGGTTTAAATTGCAACAACAGAGGTTTAAGTTAGAAAGTTTTTCCCTAATATAAAATTATCAGAGTAGTTAAGCACTGGAATACATGGCCTAGGGAAGTTATGAAATCTCTACATGGGAGATATTTAAGAGAAGGTTAGACAAATGCCCATCAGGGATGGTCAGTCAGTCAGAGATAAAGAGCCACGTGGATAGAGTGCAAAGAGCCACATATTGTCTATTTTCATCTATTCAGATAGATAAAAAAAAATTATATATTACGTGGCTCAGTACTCTCTCCCCCACCCCTAGTCCCTTGCTCAGACTCAATGCCAACGACTCTCAGGAGCCGCTGCCGCCACCACCACCGTGATTGCCATGCCCTTCTCTCACCAAGGCCTGGGGCATGTGCACAGAACAGTGGATGACACTCCTAGCATGCAGCTCTGAGTAGGAGTCACATTTAATTGCTAAAAGAACCACATTTGAGTCACGGATTAGCCATCCCCGATGTAGATTGTACCTGTTCCTGCCATGTGGACTTGTTGACCAGTAGGGGTTCCTTCCAGTTCTATGATTAAATTTTATATTCTAGACTGACCAAGTGGAACCCTGCTCTTTACAGTTTCACACTATATACAATGGGTGATTTATAGTTCTTTAGCCATGTATGTATTAACTTACAGTATATTTGCCTATATAATGTTATATTAACAAAGAGGAAGCCATGCTAGTCTATGCACTATCAAAACAAAAAGCAGTCAAGTAGCACTTTAACAACTAGCAAAATGGGGCATTCTGTCAATGACCTAAAGGTATGTGTGTTACTGAAAAGGAATTATCACACCGTTTTGGAAAGAGAAACATCTGAGCTGGCTTTTATATTCAAATTCGGCACATTAACGCATGGTTTAAATTGTGATGGGAACTTCCTGAGTCACTATAGGGGCTTGTCTGCATACTTGGCTCAATCTAATTCTTGACCTTCCCCCCCACCCCTCCACTCTCTGATTTGCTCACCTTGATTACCTTTTTCTGATTTGTCCTCCTTGCTTACTGTTTTTGGTTCTCTGTGCCTTAAATATTGAGTCTGGTCTGGTCTGGCTATGGTCTGAAGAAGTGGGTCTGTCCCACGAAAGCTCACCTAATAAACCATTTTGCTAGTTTTTAAAGTGCTACTTGACTGCTTTTTGTTTTGATAATGTTATATTAGTGCATCTGTTCTCAGACTGTGGTTTGAGACACCAAAGTGGGTTGTAATCCAGTTTAGTGGGGTTGCCAGGGCTGGTGTTTGTTAGCCGGTGGCCGGGTAATGTGCGGTGAGGTACCAACTATGCCCTTGTTATCATCCAAGTTTAAAACTACAAGAGCAGAGAGCTAGCATATCTGGGCCTCAATGAGGGCATCAAAGACTGTGCTGTCAGCAGCCATTTCCATGCCCTGTGTGCTCCTTGGTCGGGGGGGGGGGGCAACGAGCAAGCTGGCTTGTAAGGGGGAGACTTTGTCTGGCTACAGTGTTAGACTTGTGGGGGCTGAAGTGAAAGTCCAAGGCTGAAGTATTCTATAATGTTCCATAAATATTATCAAATGTAGTTTCTGCTACCCTGGATTCCTTTTTTTGACTGTTAGTTTTCCTTATGTCTTTTTCTTTAAAGGGGTCTTTAGATATTTTTAACTATCACATCTTAAAATATATGCCTTACCTGTACTAGTACTAGTACGATAATATATTATTGAAACATTGATAAAATACCTTTTACTATTAATTGGTTTTGGTTTTCTTTTAATTTTTGTTTGGAGAGTGACGAGCAAATCAGTTTCACTTTATGGTTCTCATGCAGTAATACAGTGCTGCAGCATTTGGGTTAAAGCTGGAATCCAGTCAACTGTTGTACTTGAAATTTCCAAATAGAATTTAAAATATATTAAATGAGCTTTGAAAACATTGCTTCTCTTTTAATGGGTTCTTTGTCTCTTCCATCACCTCCCAGAGTTTAGCCTGAAACCACTTAATGGTCTCCCATCAGCTGCTGTGATAGCTTATGTCCCCGTGCATTCTTTCTCAGTCTATAACTCATCCCAAGTTTATGAAAAACACTTCTTCAGGTTTTTTTTCTTCCTGACCTGCCCAGTTTCTGAAGTTTTGCTATTGTGTGCATGGGGATGTTGTTTATTTGACCTGCACAAATACACACTTTGAGTTGAGACAAACGTATCTGAAGATAGGCACATGGAGTATGGACAAACAAAAGGTTAAAATAAGGGACATACGTCCTTAAATATTTAATTCACTGCATGTTTTTCAGAAGTCCGTTTTGTGTCAAATTTAGCTTTTAGGTTCTCATTCTAACATGCGTCATGCATGTCTGCAGAAAACTGCCTGTTTGGAGTCCATTTCTGGATGGTGGCCTTGATCTGTAACCTGCCTTAGTATGCCTTCTTATTAAAGGACTTCTTGATACATTTGCTGTGCATTCTATTTCATAGAGCATCATATTGTAACAATATTTTAATCCTGATAACTGCCTTTAACTGCAAGAGGGAGGGAGGTTAGACTTAACTTGCTCTTGTTGAATTGTTAGGTTGATATTAAATTAAGGTATTGAGGCATGCCTTTAGATTCATTTTTCATGATGTTTCATTTAGTATCTTAGTATGTAATGGCAGGAAATGAAATTTTTGTGTTATTGTAATCTATTAGAACATAATTTCTTTTCTGTCTGGATTTTATAGAGCATGTTGGTGCCCTGGATGCCCAAAATATTGTAGCTGTTTCATGTGGAGAAGCCCACACACTAGCACTGAATGACAAGGGCCAAGTGTATTCTTGGGGTCTTGCTACTGATGGCCAGCTTGGCTTATCTGGAACAGAGGAGTGTATTAGAATACCCAGGTAAATAAATAAGCAATCAAAATATTTACTTGTATTTTTTAAAGTAAATTTGTGGCACTGAAAGATGCGTAAATGAAACTGGTGAAATTTTTCCATAATTGCGGAAATATTTGACAAACATTTTAAAATACAGACATTTACTTCATAGGTGTGGAATAGAAGTTTTTATGACTTCCTCCCTGGTTTTCAGTAGGTTTTTGCTAATAGGCACTCTTGATAGATTAATAGTTATGGAACAGAAAGTTAAACGTTTTAAAAGTACTAGATAAGTAGATGATACTATTCTGGTTTTAAAACAATTGTAACGAACTAACCTATTAGGATCTTGATGATTATTTTTTTTAAATAATCATATGGGTAAAGAAAAATGGATATGTTTGCAATTTGACTTGACTTACTTGACCTAAACCCTTCTACTTGGAGTGGAACATAGGTAATCTACAAGTCTTCTCTACTGTCTTGGGACAGAACTTCTGGCTGACTCCAGGAGTACCCCAGTTGTCCTCAGTCTCAGTAGATCTTCACCACGTTGTGCGAGGTCTTCCTTTTTTGCATTTTCTTTGTGGGTTCCATTTGAGAGCTTGATGGACTATTCTGGATGCTGGTTTTCTGACAGAGTGACCTAGCCATCCCCACTTTCTTTTGATTTGAGTGTCAAGTGGTTCTTGTCATACTCTGATCAGATCTTTATTCTAATTTAATCCCTGAAGTACTTAACTGAGTTGGAATAATATACCTTCTGATTATGGAATCAAAATATGTGTGGGATTTCTTTTTTCCTGAAAGGGGGTATGCTTGCTATGCCTTTTCACAAAATAGTCCTTTATTAACTTAAGAAGTATATTTGGTATACCATGTTATAGTCCAGTCAAGCAAATACTATAACACTTTAATAACCAAGAGCAGCAGCATTGAAATCAGTGAAATGTTGAAATTATGAGGGCAAGACTAAACAGCTCTGTGTTTTGCCCAATTGGATTCTTTATCACCACTGTCAAGTTGTTCTGGGGTGCAGTAGTGAAAGTACAGCAGTGCGCCTTGGTGCCACTCCAGTAAGAAGGTAACTAATCCTGGGGTGCTCTTCTGCATATGGAGGTGGTTTGGCACAGCACACTCCTAGCTGAGTTACTGCCAGCCCCAGGGGATCTCCTCCAGGCCAGCACTGATGGCCCTGCACGCCAGGCTAAGCAGCAGGCCAATAGGGAGATTAAAGGGGCTGGCTGAGGGTGTGCTGTAAGGTGTGTGTGCATTCCCAGGCAGGTTTCTGTTTGGGTGTCCATGTATAGGCTTGCTGAAGCAGGGGGAAAACAAAGTTAATTGCCCCACAGGGCCTGGCAATTTAAAGTGGCCTGGGGCTCCTGGCTGCTGCAATAGCTGTGGTGTTGACAGCCGGAGCATGGGTGGCATGCTGTGGACAGGGAGTGGGAGGAGGAGGAGGGAGCTGCCCAGGTGTTCTTGAGGGCTGGCTGTCCTGCCTCTGCCACTTCTGGGAGCATGGAGCCAGCCCATGCTGGCACACCTTGCTGATGGGCCTGCTGAGGCTTTTGGCTTGCCTGTCCTAGCCTGTGCTATCCCCCTCACCATGCTAATTGGGTGTCAGACAGTGCACCAGCCTGGTAACCCAGCTGCAGTTGGGACTGCCTCAGGGGCTTGGTCTACACTTAGAGAATCTAGGGCCACAATTGCAAGTGTAGATCAGCTGTGCCACTTTAGCACTTAGTGAAGATGCTATCTTTGCAGATGAGAGAATGTCTCCTGGTACAGTAGGTACTCCAGCTGCCCAAGACACAAGTAGCTATATCAGCCAGAGTAACCCTTCTGTAAACATAGCTTTGTCTGGAGTGAGGATTAGGTGTAAGAACTGTTGCTCAGGAGTATGGTTTTTTCAAAACCCAGGGACAACGTAGTTATAGTGCCATAAGTTTGTAGTATATCCCAAAGCTAATAAACTTATGGAGGACTACAGCGCAAACACTTTGGCTAGCGCTATACTATAGCCCTAGCTCGAAATGAGTTATGCAATTTGCGTCGTGCAAATTGTGTAACTTATATCAAGACATCTCATTCTGAACCCCGGGGCAGGCAACACTACACTAAAGTTCAAAGTAAGTGCTGCTTTTGAACTTACAGGACCGAAATATCACACTCAAAAGCTTCATGGTTTCTATTTTGAGATACAAATATATCTTGAAATAGAAATAATACTGTAGCCCTAGTCTTAGTGTAAACTTATAGTAGGGGGTGTAGATACTATACCAGAGATTACTATATGCAGCATTGTACAAGCATTTTATCAATTCTAGAAACATTCATATCAATTTAACATATATAGTAACAATAGTAATACCCAGGTAAGCTAACCAGCTTCCAGCTGTGTTGAGAACTAAAATCCTTGGCATGGGTTAGCATCTGGTCCGCCAGTATCACAGTCACAGCACAAGCTTGAAACAAAATGTTATGACAGATTTCATACATCTTCATAGACACTCAAGTTTTTTAGTAAGATTCTCAGGTGACATTCTGGTTCCGCTAAGGGCACTTTCAGAGTTCTCTTTGATGGCAGTGGTGTGAGGATTTAACTGTCACATTCAAATCTATGTGATTTAAAGAAAAAATTTTTGATCCTTGCAAACCCACTGGAATTATTTGGGAGCCAAAATTCATATTAACATGGTGCAGAATAACACATTTTTAAGATTCTGTTAGACCTAGGAGGAACTTGTGCAGTTCCTTTTCAGGTAGATAACATACTTGTGCCCCTGTAACAACAACAAAATCCTAATTCTATGAGTTTCTACTAGCCAGAGATTTGGTTTAATATTTTATACTTTTGCAAATTAAATTAAAAGGTGTTTTATAATATTTAAAATAGGGTTAGCTTTCCTTTTGTTCAAAGATTTAACTTGCATTTCTATTGAGAAATTGCCAATGAATTAATTTGTATTTAGTCATCCGTCAGTGGTTGTACTCCTTTGTAATGCCAAGATCTGGCATTCTAATTTTTTCTGCTTTTAATTTCCATAGAAATATTAAAAGCTTATCAGATATTCAAGTAATGCAAGTTGCCTGTGGTTACGATCACTCGCTTGCGCTCTCAAAAGGTAAGTAAAGTTGTTTTGCAGTATTTATGTAAATTCCTATTAAGTAATTAAAAATGTTTTTTACAGAATTTTTTCCAAAGAAGGAACCACATTTTAAAAGAGATTCCCCCAGGGTACCTTTGACACTGTGCCAAATTTCACCTCCTAAAGCCTTAGCTATGTTAATTCTGTTATATAAAGGAACACACTGAATTTTTTGCAGACATGTATAGATATGCACAGTGTAGTGCAAGTTGTCCCATTGATTTCAATGTCATTCATGTTCGTATTCTTTCAGTTGTCTTGAATTGAGTCGTGCCTGCTTTGCTAGTGGTGTTTGTAAAGTATATGATAATTAGCTGATTGGTTCCTACAATTTACAGAATCCACTGAAATTCTGAGCTTGATATTTAAAAGAGCAGCCTTTTTTGTGCCTGTTTGGCATGTGAAAATTAAATGTACTAATGTGTAAGCACTTGTTCCTGTTTGAAAATTAGGACTCACAATTATTAACTTTCATAAGGTCTCTGAAGAACATATTTATGCAGACATTTGTGGAACTCCCAGAGAATCAAATTTCACCTTTATAGTGCCTGTCTATTCAGTATTACAGAATATTACTAGTTTACACTAGTTTACAGCATTGTCTTTGGGGCTTTTTTGGTAGATGCATCTGTAGGCTATTTTTTTCTTTTAGTGCTGCACTTGTCAACTGAAGCTTATTATGAAATTATTTGAATACCTTGTATGGATTAGTCTAATGTTTAATTATTTGGAAGACCATGAAATTTGTCAGTTTTGTTAAAGGGAGTGTGTACACCTTTAAATAACATTTAGTCTGTTGATCTTGCTTCATCTTAATGTTTTTTCTCTTTAATAGGAAGTGAAGTTTATTCCTGGGGACAGAATAAATATGGCCAACTGGGTATAGGCTATGAATTTAAAAAGCAGACTTCACCCCAGCTGATTAAATCTTTAGTGGGAATTCCTTTTGCACAAATTGCAGCTGGTGGAGCACATAGTTTTGCACTGACTCTTTCTGGAGCCATTTTTGGATGGGGACGCAACAAATTTGGTCAGCTTGGTCTTAATGATGAAAATGGTGAGTAGTTGTTACTTCAGAATACTCCAGAAGTTTTTATTTGTGGCTCAACCTTGTACTCAATGTCCTGGAATAATTTTCAAATTGGAATTCTTGTCAGCGTCATTGTCTTTCAGACTCCAGGGAGTGTAGGAGAGCTGGGGACCAGGTGGCAGCCTGGCTCCTGGTTCCCCTCCACTTGCAGGAGCCAGGAAACTGACCAGTACATTGCCAGTCCATTTCCTTGCTCTAGCTGGTGGGGATCTGGGAACTAGGCTGCTGCTCTGGGAGCCAGGTGCAGCTTCTCCCCAGCATCCCCCAGCTGGGACAAGTCACACTGGGCAGACAGCTGCAACAACATGCTGCCGTGGCTGCCACCTGGCTTCCCCCATATGGGAAAGCCAGGTGGGCAGACAGCTGCAGAGCAATTTCCAGTTGTGCTTAACTTTCGTTAGGCAAGTTAAGTGCATCTTGAAGTCATGTATTTTGGGGGCTTAGTGTATTAAATTTCCTCAAGTTTCAGGGGATTGTAGTTTTGCAAGTCACACGGCATAGATATACATGCAGTAGAACACCAAGTTACACACACTCAAGTGCATGAATCTCAGGATAATGTGACTGAGTGGTGGGGGACTGGTGCCTGACTCCAGGCCACCCACCGCTCAGGGGAGCTGGGAAACTGACCAGTGCAGCAGCGCTGGTCAGTTTTCTGGCTCTCCAGGCATCTGGGAGGCAGGCGGTAGCTCCCGACCACTCACAGGAGTGGGTAAACTGATCAGTGCTGCTGCACTGTTCAGGTTCCTGCCTCCGCTGTGTGTTGTGTCCCCCTGTCATGTCGTGACCTCCCCACCCCCGGACAGGTGCTTTGAAACCACTCCTGTCAGGAGTGGCAGTCTGATTCTCTTGCCATCCCTGACAGCAGTTTCCCCTCTCCTGTCAGGGGTGGTGAGAGAGTCAGACTGCCACCCCAACAGGAGCGGTTTCACAGCTTCTGTCAGGAGCAGCATCCTGACTCTTGGCTGGTGCCACTGGCAGGAACTGGGACACTGACCACTGCTGCGTGGCTCACAGCTCCTGCCACTTGCAGGATACGGGAAACAGGCCAGCACTGCTGCACTGGTCAGTTTCCTGGCTCCCCCAAGTTATGGGAAATTTGATTTCTGTGGGGTTGCGATCAAGTCTTGCCATTTGATATGAAGGATGTACCTCAGGCATCTGTTCATGAATATATGTAGCATATGATTTGAAGACTTGCTATAGTGCCAGTTCTCGCATGTATATAAGAGCACGCTCTTCACATTTGTGTTGAAGAGCTGTAGTTTTGTCTTCACAGACATTATTTGTGATTAGCTTGGGGATAACAGCCCTATCAGTAAAAAGCAAAAGTTACAGAAACATCTACAAAAACCTTACAAAAGTGTGATACAACTTAAATGTAATTCTGAATTAATAGTTTTAAATAAGATTGGAGTCCTTTTTAGTGAGAAAATTAGAAAGGCTCAAACTGGGTCAGTGGTTGAGTTACACAGTGGAAAATGAAAAATGACATTGTCATTTCATAGTCTTGGTAGATGCTCTTTAGATCCTGGCACTGATAAAGTATATGTTTTTAATGAATAGGAAATTATTTTTAAATGACTTTATACAATTTTAAGTATACATTAGAAGTATTGAACAAATATTTGCTAATTTTCACATGTGCAATTAGATATTTTATTCTGTTATATCTCCAGGACGATTAACTTCTGTATACAAAACTAATATGGGCCGTGTCTGCACTAGCCAAAAATGGCCATTTCGAAGTTTACCAAGGAAGCGCTGAAATACACATTCAGCACTTCACTAGCATGTGGGCGGCCATGGTACTTCGAAATTGACGCAGGTCGCTGCCGCGCGGCTCCTTTCTAAAGGACCCCGGCAACTTCAAAGTCCCCTTATTCCTATGAACAGATGGGAATAAGGGGACTTCGAAGTAGCCGGGGTCCTTTAGAAAGAAGCCACGTCTGGACGAGCCGCGTCAATTTTGAAGTGCTGCGGCTGCCCACATGCTCATGAGGTGCTGAATGTGTATTTCAGCGCTTCATTAGTAAACTTCGAAATGGCCATTTACATGGCCATTTCAAAGTTTTTGGCTAGTGTAGACGTAGCCATGAACTCTTAACATACCCTGTTACTAGAACATTATTTCATGGGCTGTGTATAAACGTTTTTTAAACGGCTGAAGTATGCAAATTCAATGTAATTTATTTCTGTACATTTTTAAGAAGTTGACTTTTCACCATCTAAAACATACATGTTGGATAGTCTCTCTCACATTGTCCAAGCTAGATCTTATATACTGCATTGTATTTCATGATTTGTGGACTAACGTTCATGATCCAGCGCATTTAATTTTAAGGAGTATAATGCTTTGCTTGTGAAAATTCAGGAAGAATATTTTTATTATGTTTCTTTGTACTTCTCACTTTTGTGTTCTTTACTTGATTTTTGAATCTTTTAGATGAATAAATTTGGGCTCAGAGATCAATAATTTTGAAAATTAAATCTGGAGGCAGAGCTCTTTTGATGTAACTTTTTTGTTCAAAACACATGTTAAATGTACTGACATCCTAGCATGACCAAGTTTTTATTTGGTTTTATTAAAACTTTCAGACAGGTATGTTCCTAATCTTCTGAAGTCACTAAGATCTCAGAAAATTATTCACATCTGTTGTGGAGAAGATCATACTGCTGCTCTTACAAAGGTACCGTACATAAAAGCACCATCTGATTTGGTAAATTTTAGGCACTTTGTATATCAGTAATTAATGCGCTTTTTAAAAGCGTCTAAGGCTGTGTCTACACTACAAAAGTAACTTCAAAGTTGCTTCCTTTGAAGTACAACTTTGAAGTAAGCAACTTCAAGATTGAGCATCTACACCTACTCTACTTTGAAGTTAAGCTTCAAAGTAGGGTACTACTCCATTCCTGGGAATGGAGTAAGGACTTCAAAGTTGGGCTCCCTACTTAGAAGTTAACCTTGAAGTAAGGGAGAATGTGTGTAGACTCTGTGCTGGCTACTTCGAAGTAGTGCCTAACTTCAAAGTTAGTTCCTAGTGTAGGTGCACCCTAAATATAGTATTTGTGTTTCTTACAAGTTGGATGAATAAAATATGGCTGTGAAATCATAATGCTAATAAGAGAAAGAGTAAACATTTAAATAAAGTTCCATATTCTTGTAAGTTACATAAACCATGTCTGTAGTATAGTTACTACAGCGACACAGCTGTGGTGCTGTAGTGTTATAATGTAAACACTTCCTGCAGTAATGGAAGAGGTTTTTACACAGCCATGAATGCTGTAGTGAAGTCAGTCTAACTTATAAGCATAGACCAGATTTCAGTAAGATGTGTCAGCTTCATTAAAGATGATTTCGTAAGCTTTTATTAAGAATACTTCGTGACAAAAGTTTTGTTTTTATGTCATTATGTAAACTGTGTGATAGTTGAGGTTTATAATGTTTGAATTCTAGTGCAGGCAAACACCGATTATCTGACCCCTGCTTATCCAACGTTCCATTTTTATCTTGAGGTGGTATCAAATGAAACGGAATATTGGATAACGGGGAATGTTGAGGGGTGGGTATTGGATAATATCCCTGGGCAATCTGCAGCCCCATCAAGGCCGGCTGGGGCTACCTGCCTGAAGCTGGCTGGGGCTCTGTGCTCTGCGCTGGTGGTGGGGATGGCTGCCTGCCTGGGGCAGCAAAGGCTGTCTGCCAGGGAGATGGCGAGGGGGCTGGAGGCAACTCCACACGCCAGGGAGCCATCCCTGGGGAGCCACTCTGTGGTGGCTGGCATCCTGCATCCCACCCCAGAGAGCTTGTCTGCAAGCTCTTCAGAATGGGCCTATGTAGTCCCCTTCTGCACCCCCCAGCAACTCCCCACCGTATCCGTGATAATATGATATTTTCAGGTATCTGACCATCAGTTGGTTCCGGTTATTTTGGATAACCAGGGTTTTAATGTACGTGCATAAACTTATGAGCTGAATGGTTTTACTTTGCTTGCCTTGCCATAAAATTTTCACTGACCAGATTAATTAAAAATTAGGTTATATAGTCATGAAAGAAATGCCCTTTTGTGAGGCGGTCTTAGTTTTATGTCATTGTAGCTCAATCTGATACAGATACGAATATCTGGACTACAATAAAATTCAAGTGTGAACACCTGATATTGTAACTTACTCTTACTCCTCAGTTGGTGTTTTTAAATGTTATGTATTGTAGTCTTGCACTTGTATTTTGTGTAAATTAGTTTATAGAAAACATTCAAATAATAGAAGTCTCTGCCAAATTATAGTAAAAGATGTCTAATAAAGACCATTTGTGAACAAATATTATCTTGTAGTTTGTAAACCAAATATTTGCGCTACTGAATATTACTACTGTTACTTATTGTGCAAGTTGAGATATGCATAGCATAAACAAAGTAGTGACCAGTGAGCTATGTTTGCTTTTTTTCTTTAAGGCATTGTTAGTAAGATTGTTAAATCAGATTTACGAGAAATTTAAATTAACACTATCCCTTTAATTAAAAAGTGAATGGATTAAGACCTGTTAATTTACAGTAAATATTAAGATAAACGTGATTTTTCTGTCGCCCATTCTAGTCCAAGAGTTCCTCTGAGTGGTATTCATTTCAAAATTAGGGTCTAAGGCAATGTCTACATAAGTGGCTTTTGCTGGGGAAAAAACGCAGTGTGTCTACACAGCAAATGCACTTCATTGACAGTTTCTCAGCAAAACCTGGCACATCCACTGGCAGCCTTATACCTCTTCCTGTTCAGGTATAATGTCTCTCTCAACAGTGTTCTGTCGACAAAACAGCTATGTAGATGTTCCGGAGCTCTTTTGCCTACAGAAAGGGCTTCCGTTTCACTGGGCTGCCCTGTTTGCAGAGCCTTCTGGTCAGCCATTCAATTGAGAGAGGGCCAGGCAGTCTGGCTGCGCTCTGTCAGCAGAGTGGATTGCTCTGTCAATCTGCTTTTATGTGTAGATGCCATATATTGACAGAAGTTTCACCAGGAAATCTCTTCTGATAATAACTTCTGTGGACAGAACCTTCTCCTGTAGACATGGCCTTGTGTGGAATAACTAATTGTGAGAGTTGTTTGAAAAGCCCTTCCAAAATTTCAAAGTACCTGGCGCTGTTTGTTCTAATCAGCGAATGGGGCTGTTTTTCTCAGCTGATGATACCATTTTAATGACAATTTCCAGCAAAGATCCAGTCCGATGCAGAGTAGAATTGAAAGAATCAGCTTTGCAATTTGAAAGCATTTGAATATGGGACTTTTCACAATTGTTATAAGGTAAGTTGTGTAACTTTTAAACCACATTTTTGATTAACATTCTTCATTTAAGGTTTTTGGTTAATTTCCTGTTAATCAAAAACATTTTTTTAAAAATACTTGAACTTGCCTTACAACTATGTGGAAACTTTTGATAGCTGTACTTTCAAATGGTGAAGCTAGAGTTTTCAATCATACTCTGCATCAGTTCTTTGAGGAGGCCATCTTTCTTGGAAATTATGAAGAAATACATTAATGAATTAAGTTTTAGGGTATTCCCTCTTTGAGTTTGTCTGCAGTTGTAGCTCATCTGTGGAAGAGAGAAAACCAAGCTAGTATCCTGTTAATGGCAGAATTATTGTGTAACGTGGAAATGGGAAGAAAATTATTTAAAAGTGGTGTAATATATGATAGGTATTACATTTTTATAAAATAAATTAACTTGCAACTCTTGTATGCATGAGTACCCTTTCTTTTTCTGTTTCACTGTCTGTTAAAATTATGTAAACCGAGGAAGGGGAACTGTACAATGGATGACTGTCTTATTGTTAAATGTATTGTACTTTTAATCCAAATATATATATAATATATGTATGTACGTATGTATGTATGTATGTATTTGCTTAGGAAGGTGGAGTTTTCACATTTGGAGCTGGAGGCTATGGACAATTGGGTCATAATTCTACTAGCCATGAGATAAATCCAAGGAAAGTTTTTGAACTTATGGGAAGCATTGTTACACAGATTGCTTGTGGAAGGTAAGGTCCATTCTGTCAAAGAGCTATGAATTGCATAAATATTTGTATGGTGAACATCCAGTTGCATAGTGGAGTATCTGAACTCTGACACTTACAGGTAAGGGTTGATGACAAAATTATTAGATACTTGAAGTACTTAATGGTATATACAGTGTCCAAAAAGGAAAAACTGCAGTAATCATTTATTTTTATTCTTTTTCCATTCTTGCCTCTCTTACTCTGGTACTTGTGTGTTTAAGTGAAGGCCATAAACAGTGTTTAAGAAGCATCTAACAAACCAAATCCTAATCCTAAATAGTCAAGGTGCTGGTGTCCTTACTGTATGTAACACAAGGATTAGAAACATATATTTCCCTTTTTTTTAAAAAGGAACACAAGTTAATAGCTTCAGGTAGGCATGTGTCCAGTGTATATCTGTGTGTGCCTCTAGTTCAAGCCGTGGAAGATGTTTAACTTTGTTTGGATTGTAGCAGCACCCAAAATGTAGACTACAGTAAGCCACTGGTAAGTGCGATTTCAATTTGTGCTTAACGTACTAACGTGAGTTAAGTGCAAATCGAAAGGAGTCCAGTTAAGTACAAAGTGAAAGGAGCTGGGGAAGCGGGGCGGGCAGACAGCGACTGTTGTGCAGCTTCTCCCCTGCTTTCCGTGGTTCCCGCAAACCCAGGGGAGCTGGGAGCTTGGCTGCCACCTGGTTCCCAGCTCCTTTGCACCCCAACTTGTGTGAAATTTGAGTTTTATGCATGGGTGCACAGGAGCACAACCCTCACATAACTCGGGCGTCTACTGTATTTCGAGACCCAGATGAAGACATTTTTATTTTTAGATTCCCAATTTGTTGGGACAAGGACAAAGACAAAGCATGGAAGAAGACGCACATTGTAGCAAAACAATCATGCTGGTGACAGGGATACTTTGTTTTTTAAATATAAATTGTCCTCAATTACAATTCTGTCTATCCATGGTTCTCCGTTAACAATCTTCATTAATTCACTGCTGTGTGTCCCAGACTATCCCCTCTTCTACCATGAACCTAGGGCTGAGAGGGGGAAAAAAGGAATCTGTCAGAAAATTTAAATTCTAAATGTCCCAAAACGCCTTCCAGGTCAGGCTTTGGGTGGGAAAGGATGACAGGCTCCATATGGTTGTTCTGTCTCCCCTAGTGTTCCAACCAAGTCCTTTTTTTTTCATTGCCTCGGAGTACATGGTTTCTGGTACTGTGCTGCTAAATATGAAATATACTGGTAAACTGCACATAGCATGTCTCACAATGCGTGCGTAATCATATATGTATTCTTTGTGCGATGTCTGTCCATCTGGGCAAGTTTCTGCCATGTGTTGTGCCCTTGTCCCGGTCCCTCCTCAACTAGCACAGGATCCAGCCCAGCCCCCACTACACCATGCCAACCCCACCCAGTGTGGGGTTCAGCCTCTTCCCTGGCTAGTGCGGGACCTGGCCCAGCCCTCAAGGGAAGCCCTCCCTTGGCTATCGTGGGGCCCGGCCTAGACCCCCCAAGAGAGCCCCACTCCCCTGCACTGTGCCAGCCCTTCACCCATCCAGCATGGGGCAGGTCCATACCTCCCAATGGAGCTTCCCTCCCTACCCACAATGTTCCAGTCCCAGCCCCTTCCCTGACCAGCATGAGGCCCATCCCCCCAATGGAGACCCCCCCCGCACTGTGCCAGCCCCTCCCCCACCTAGTGTGGAGCCTGGTCCAGCCCTGCAATGGGGGCCCAGTCCCTTCCCTGGCCAGTTCAGGGTCTGGCCCAGCCCCCCCAACAGAGCCCCCCTCCCTGCACTGTGCCTGCCATACCCCCTCCAGCTAGCAGGGGGCCCAGCCCAGCTCCCAGCGGAACTCCTCCCCCCAGCACAGAGCTGGCCCTTACAGTTTGGATGTGTATTACAAGTTTCTGTCTCGAATTTTTTCCCAACCCAGCTTCTACTTGCAAGCGGAGCTGCAACTGGACCTTTAGTTTATTTTAAATTTTATATCTCTTTGATAGGCAGCACACCTCTGCGTTTGTTCCTTCATCTGGAAGAATTTATTCTTTTGGTCTTGGAGGTAATGGGCAGTTAGGTACAGGATCAACTAGTAATAGGAAAAGTCCTTTCACAGTAAAAGGAAACTGGATTCCTTATAATGGGCAGTGCCCACCAACCGCAGGTAAGTGTGACACTATGTATTAATGCTGTAGACTCTGATTTTTGTGTGGTTTGTTTTGCTATGGGAGGTAGCCAATTATGTTTTCCCAGTGCAGTTTCTCTCTTGTCAGATTGTCTGTTCCTTAGAACACAGGGATATTGGTCTTGATGTTAGAGAGGAAAAGTTCCATCACCCTAAAACCTTTTCTGCACTAGGAAGTGTCTGCTGAAATCCTACAGATACCACTAATTCAGTTCCTTTAAGCATAATACCAGTGAGCATGCTAGTGTAGACCAAGATTTAGGTCAGGCCTGGGGAACATTTTTGGGTTTGTGGCCACTGACCCACAGAAAAATGCCACATCAAAGTGAGAAGCAAAAACAGAAGTGGATTACGCAGGAGACACTGAAGTTGGTCCAAGAGAAGAGAGCGTTGAAGATTGGAAGGGATGTTTCCAAAAGGGCAGAACAGCAATATAGAGTGAAATGCAACAACGTAAGGAAGGTGGCCAGGAAGGATAAGGTGAAATGGTTAGAGAAGTGTGAAGGTATAGAGAGGTATTACAGTGAATGGAAGGCTAGGGAGGTGTATAAGATGATCAGGAATGTTAATAGGAAGTGACAGCTGAAGCAGATGGTGATCAAAGACGAGAATGGCGAGGTGTTCATGAACAAGGAGAAGGTTGTGCAGTGATTGACGAGATATTGCACCAATATGTACAAAGCACAGTTGGACGCAAGTGTCTCAGAGGGACTGATCAAAGAACTGAAAGAGATCTCTGCTGACCATTGAGAGTGAGACCAGTATTTCCAAGGAGAAAGTAGAAAGAGCAGTGAAACAACTGAAGAACAGCAAGAGCCCTGGAAATAAGATCACCAGAGAGATGATCACATACAGTGGAGAAGTATGATTCAGGAAATACACCGACTATGTAATATAGCTTGGAAAAAAGGGAAGGCACCTCAGGAATGAACAAGATCTGTGCTAGTGACAATACACAAGACAGGAAGGGTGTTGGAGTGCAAGAACTACAGAATGACTGCCCTACCAAGTCATCTAGGCAAGGTGCTGATGATACTGATGGAGAGATGGAGATCTCAGATAGAAGAACATTGAGCAGATGAGCAAGCAGGATTCAGGAAAGAGAAGTACCATACAGCAGATGCTGACACTGAGACTGATAGCGGAGAAAGCGCAACAAAAGAACAAGGTCATCTACAATTGCTTCATTGATTCCCCATTTGAAAGTATAGATCAGAAAGTGACTTGGGCGGTGTCAGAGCTGTACGGAGCGGATAGCAGACCGATACAGTTGTTGAAGGATATCAATGACAATGTAGCGGCAGCAGTGAGAATGTGCGGAGAGTTCGGAACTTGGTTTAGAATGAGTAGAAGTACGAGACAAGGAGATCCGAAATCTCTCAGTATCTTCATCATGTGCCTAGAGAGAGTGATGGACAAGATCAAGGAAGAGGTAGAAGGGATATCTGTGCACTGGATGAGAATGAACAACTTGAGGTTTGCAGATGATATAGTTATCATTGAGGAGGATGAAGAGAAGCTAGCGAGAACAGTGCAGGTGCTGAAGGAGGAAGGGAAATGGTATTGACTAATTATGAACATTAATAAAATGAGAACAATGATATTTGTACATAAGGAAGTAGGAAGGAAGATTAGTGTAGACAGGATCAAACTGGAGAACATAAAGAAGTTCATGTGTCTGTGAAGCAGCATGACGTGATGTAGACTGTAAGAAGGAAATAGCGACTAGAATAGTGAAAGCAAGAGCAAGTTTGAAGGCGATGGGTAAGATCAGAACAAGCAAAGCGATTGGTTTAGGAACAAAGCTGAGCATCTTGAAAACGTGTATTCAGTAGCGTGTTGTACAGATGTGAGACATGGGTAGTAATGAAAGATTCAAAGAGAAGGATATTGGCTTTCGAGAGGAGTTAGTATAGAAAGATCCTGAGAACAGGATGGATGCAGAAGGTCACCAGTGAGGAATTATATAGGAAGATACAGCCATAAGAGAACCTATTGCAGAAGGTTATACAATGCAAGTTACAGGTATTCGGGCATATCTGCGGAATGAATGACAAACAAAAAATCAAGACCCTGCCATCCAACACAATGGACAGTTTGAATAGGAAAGGCAGACCCCACAGAGAATGGGTAGATGAAATAGTAGATTGGTGCAGAGCTAGTTTACAGAAACTAAGCCACTCCGTAGTGGACAGGGAAAGATGGAAGGAAATAATGAGGGAGGCATCGGACACCAATGGGCGCTGAGCCCATGATTATTGATCATGATGATGATGAAAAAACAAAAACCCCCAAGCACTCACTGATGTGGCCCCTGACTGAGACGCCTCGTCCCCTCAGGCTTCAGCACCACAGGCAGAGGAGTGGAGAAGGGTGAGGGGGAACTGGGGTTCAGAACTTCCCCCAGACCAGTTTAACCCTTGAGGGGACTCAAGGTGGAAACAATAATGGGGGTGTTCAGGATGCATTCTGTGGGAGTTAGCTCCCATGGAGCAGGTGTGGGACTGGGCAGGAGAGAGGGTGCAGGAGTGAGCTGGAGTTGAACAATCTGGGCAGGATGGAGGGTGCAGAAATGGGCTGAGAGTGAGGTCTGGGTGGGAGGAAGAGTGAAGGAACAGGCTAGGAATGGAGTGGGGTCTGGACAGGAGGGTGCAGGAACAGGCTGAGTTTGAGGGTCTAGAGAGGATGGGGTGCAGGAGCAGGTTAGGGGTCAGGAAGTATGGGCAGGATGCATGTGTGGGCTGAGGATGGGTGTCCTTTGGTGATGGGGGCTTGGAGGGTAGGGGAGGAGGATGGTGAAGGCACAGGCTGGAGACTGGAGGATTCCTGGGTGATGGAGGGGGTGCTTACCTCCATGCACTGCTGCTTCTCCCTCTCCTTCCCTCTGGTTGGGGGAGCTACCGCATGGAGAGTTGCTTCCAGGAGAGGCTTTTCTCCTGCCGCTCCCAAGCACACCCCTGCTGCTCTGATGGGCTGGAATTCTGGCTTATCAGAGGAAGCCTTTCCAGGCAACGCTGAGCTGCCATTCCCCGGGGAGTGGGAGGAGGAGGAGGAGGAGCAGTGGTGGTGGCAGAGTCTCGTCCTGCCCCTATCTGGCAGAGCCTGTGGGCTGGATTCAGCCCTGGCTTGCCTGACTCTGGCCCATGAGGCTCAGGGTTCCAACCCACCGCCCCCCTTGCTAAGGGCTGGATGATGGGGAGGGAAGCCCCAAGTCTCAGGGGAGAGATCCAGGCAAGCCTCAGGTCAGATCTAGACTGTGGTCCATGGGTTCCCCACTCTTGGTTTAGGTGGTTGCTGCTGTTTTAAGCAGTGCGTTGTGCATATCAGCTCTGAATGGGGGTGGTAACAAAGGTTTCTTGCAGAGACCCTACTATATCAGTAGTCATTGCAGTGGATACAATGGGATATGCCATTGCAAGTTAAGATTCGGAATGAACCAACTTTTATTTTCATTACAGACAATGAAGAATATTATTGTGTAAAGAGAATTTTTTCTGGTGGAGATCAAAGTTTTTCACATTACTTTAATCCACAGGTAATACATTTATATACTGCAGATCAGTTTCAAAGCCTATAGCCAGTGCTCTAGCCTAGATGGCATTTTAGATCTAAACTATGTGACAGAACCTCACATTTACTTACCTCTGCTTCCTGTAACTTCTTCCCTTCGTAGTACTCAGCCTTGGTCCGGAACAGCTCAATTAGTACAATAGTATTTTGAATTGAGTTTATTTTATGCTTAACTCCTGTGAGAGAGAGAGAGAGAGAATATATTTTGACCTTCCAGTAGGCTTGAACATGCATAACTGCCTAGTGCAGGTAGTAGGGGGAATCAGGAGACTTTCCTGGCTGGATGAATTCACATTTTGGAGGCTCAAGAAAGCGAGAAGCCAGTAGTGGTTTTTGGCACCTACAGCGCACTTCAATCTTTTGATAGTGGTACGCATGTCCTCTTTCCTCTTCCCTCTTCAGGCAGGCTCAGGTATGAGTGGGATTTCACCTTGTTTTCTGCCACTTCTGAGCAACCCTTATGAGCAGCTAACTGATCTATTGTGTTTTGCCCCAGTAGCTGGTATTCTGTCCAATAGTGATAGATAAACATGTTTAGGTGATCATTTCTGCTACATTGATTAGTATCCAGATAGTTTATTGCTGACAATATAAATCATCATCATTCGTTTTCATTATAGTCTTAGACGGTATGACATCAGTAATTCAAGAGTCCTTACCCATTTTGTCCCATGACTGCAGAGTGCTAACACTATGTGCTAACTTATTGTGCTAAATAGTCTCTTCCATCTTGGGTTTTGCTGTGATTCTGGGACGTATCGTTCCCAAATGCGAAGAAGAGCCACGTGTAGCTGGAAAGATTCTCTCATCAACAGAAGTTGGTCCAGTTACCCACAGTGCCTCTCTAATATTCTTGAACCAGCATGGGCACAGTTGCTTTACATAAAACATTAACATTTTCATTCACTTTGTTTCCCTTCACAAACAGTTTTTATTCTGCTTAACCTGTGAACTCTGGGCCTCGGACATTCTTTCTTAAATGATTATGAAGTGCCTAGCATGATTCTGGGCATTTTAGAAATAACATGCTGACTCAGATAAATGTGGGCCATTGATATGTTCCCTAGAATTTCTGTAACAGGCTGTTTGTCAAGTCGGGCAGATAAAACTGTGATGGCTTACTTTCACTTACAATTCTGACATTTATCTTCACAACCTTAAAGGCTAACATTTTAACTGTTAAATGAAAGCGTAGATTGCAAACATATTTATGTAGTAATTTTCAAAAAGAATTCTGTGTTCATGTACAGATCCACATTGACTACTTGCATGTAGGTCTCACCTCTAACCTTAATATTTCATACAATTTAATTTGGTCAGAACAAAGTTGCCCAGTAGTCCAGTTTAAAATGCCATACTCTAGATGTAGGCCACAAAACTGAACAAAATGTGAACATTTTTTGTAATTTAAGATTTGGAATATTGTATTTTTGGAACTCCTAGGGTTGTGTCTAGACTAACCCCCAACTTTGAAGGGGGCATGGTAATCGAGGTATTGGGAGATTACTAATGAAGTGCTGCAGTGCATATGCAGCACTTTGTTCGGCTAAATCTCCCCCATGACAACTTCGAAGTGTCAAACTTCGAAGTGCCGGCTTGCATGTAGCCGCGAGTCAGCTGCGGGTACTTCCAAGTGCTCACACTACTGCGAAGTCCCTTTACTCCTCAAGTTTGACACTTCATAGTTGCTGTAGGGGAGATTTAGCCTAATGAAGTCCTGCATATGCACCGCAGCACTTCATTAGTAATCTTCAAACACCCTGATTACCATGCCCCCTTCGAAGTTGGGGGCTAGTCTAGACATAGTCTTGATGAAGCAGTAGAAGTTAGTGCTGACATAAATTTTAACAAGTCTTTTATTTTTTTTTTCTTGTTTTTTCTTCACCTGGGAATAGATTTTTTTTTTTTAAATTAAAACTGGAGCTTGTTTGGTATTTTAAATAGAACTGGAAAAGAAACAAAGGTTATGTCTACACTAGCCCCCTTCTTTGAAGAGGGCATGGTAATCAGCCTGATTGGAGAATAATAACGAAGCACTTCATTAGGCTAATTCTTCCTGCAGCAGCTTTGAAGTGTCAAACGGCTACATGGCATGCTGGCACTTTGAAGTTGCCACAGAGAGAATTAGCCTAATGAAGTGCTAAATATTCATTGCAGCACTTCATTAGTATTCTCCAATCAGGCTGACTACCGTGCCCCCTTCAAAGAGAGGGGAAAGTGTACACATAGCCATAATGTAAATGTGAGAATAACTCTGGTGTCTCTTGGTATTTAAAGATAATGCATCAAAATCAGTTCCTAGAAACTGCTAAAGTAAGTTTAAGTACATTTTTGACAAGAATTATCTGAGGTTAACTGGTGATTTCTGATACATGAGTGATTGTTATCTATCTTTGTTGTTCTCCATAATAAATTTTATATATATATATATATATATATATATATATATATATATTTTAAAAAAATAAAGCTTTAAGTGCTGCAAGCAAAGCACTGCTTTAGTCCTCTTAATAGTTTAACATGTTGTTATATGTTGTTTGAAAAGCGTAGGTAGGAATTCCCTGCATAAAAACACAGGGCATTGTTACTTTTCTTCAGCAGAAAGCAGCTTTTGAGGTAGGGAAAAAACCAAACAAAAAAATCTTTGTCCTCTTTACTGTGTGCAGGCACAAATACTGTGCATGATTAACTCCGGTGTGGAGGGAAGCAAAAAAACCTGTTACGTTATTTATCAGGCATCCAAAATATGTTAGGACCCTCTTGGATATAGAATAAAAGTAGTTCTTCGAGTGCTTGCTCATATCTGTTCCAGTTAAATGTGTGCATGTGCACAGCTATAAGAAAGCCTTTCCATAGCAAATACCAGTTGGGTTGGCTGGGGAGCCCCCCTAAGTGGCATCTGTGCAGGGCCTATATATGACCCAGCCAACCCAGCACCCTTCGGTTCCTTTCTTATTGCCCATAAAGGCTGTTAGTATTGTGGCTTGAATACCTGTTGCTACACTGAAGCTGTGTGTCTATGGTAGCTATACGTAGCCCACTTAGGACGCTTCTGGTGAATCATCTCCTGGGAGTCCAGAATCATCTGGCAGACCGTCTCAGTCTCTGGTTACTTGCCCGCTATTGGTTGATTTGTGTTGATATCCTACACTCAATCTTCCAAAAGTGCGGCTTTCCCCAGCTGGACCTCTTCTCATCTTGGCGCAACCTCAAGTATCTTGTATTCTGTTCCTTCCGGGGCCTTGGCCCTGGCTCCATAGTAGACACATTCCTCATCCTGTGGTACCCAAGGCTACTCTATGCCTTCTCTCTGTTTTTTCTTATGCACATGGTGCTTCTTGAGCTTTGCAGGGACAAAGTGAACATAATCCTCATAGCCAGCACTGGTACCCCAGACTGATGGAGCTCTCTGTGCTTCTGCCCATTCAGCTTCCCCTGCTTCCAGACCTCCTCACACAGAACCACAGCCACCTTTGCCATGAGGACCTCCAGTCCTTTCACCTCATGGGCCATGTCTACACTATCCCAAAATTTCAAAATGGCCATACAAATGGCCATTTCGAAGTTTACTAGTGAAGCACTGAAATTCACATTCATTGCCTCATTAGAATACCGTTGGCCACAGTACTGTGAAATTGCTGCTGCTCGCCGCCACACAGCTCATCCAGATGGGGGTCCTTTTCGAAAGGACCCACCAATGTCAAAGTCTCCTTATTCCTAACAGCAGATAGGAACAAGGGGATTTTGAAGTTGCTGGCTGTCTGGGCGAGCCACGGCAATTTTGAAGTGCTGTGGCCGCCGGCATTCTAATAGGGCGCTGAATGTGTATTTCAGTGCTGCATTAGTAATCTTCAAAATGGCCATTTCGAAGTTTTGGGAAAGTGTAGATGTAGCCATGATGTGGTGGCTTTGTGGCTGAATCCTGCCAAGCAGGCTTGCTCAGGGCGGCCAGTGCAGCAGGGTTTGCTTAGCAGCCACAAGATGTCTACACCAAGGGTGAGCAAACATTTTACTCTGGGCTTCATTTTTTTGTCCCTGCAATTAGCAGCAGCCCTCCCCACCCCCAGCCTGTCAATGTAATCCAAACCAACGGATATTTCAGTTATGTTCATATTAAAAACAAAAACAAAGAAAAACCCAAGAAAACCTTTCGGCATATGTGAGAAAATAAGTGTGTAGAATGCAAAAGCTTTATTAATCGGTACATAAATGTGAATACACATACATAAAAATGGGAACATATGTCAGCATTTTTAATGAGGTAGATGAACCTGACACATAGCATGCAATCATGCTGCACCCCCCCCCATGAGATTTCACCCCACCCCAGCATGGCCTGTCCCCCAGTTTGCTCACCCCAGTCTGTGTAACGATCTTACCTAGCTACAGGGATGCACTGCTCCTGCTGATGCAGTCAGTGTTACCTTGCTCATGTGTCTACCTGTATACCACAGGTGCTAGACTACCTCATTTCCCTGAAGTAGTAGGGCCTTGTTTCTTCCTCCCAAAATGTTTACCTGGGAGGGTGGGCACACTGTTTTCACATGCCCTATTTTGGGCGTTTCCTCAAGGGCTTGGACCATCTTCACCCACTGGTTGTCAGCTGGTCCCAGCTTGGGACCTTAACTTAGTGCTCTGGCTGCTTATGGGTCTTCCCTTTGAACCGCTGGATACTTGTTCTCTCCTCTATTTCACCAGGAAAGTGACAATCCAGGGGGCCATCACCTCTGCCAGAAGGCTTTCTGAGCTCTGGACCCTCATGTCGGAGCCCCCATACGTAGTTTTCTATAAGGACAAGGTCCAGCTCCACCCTCACCCAGCTTTCCTGCTGACAGTCTTCTTCAGATTCCATACTAGCAAGGATATTTTCCTGCCTTTTTTTCTACCCTAAACCTTGTAGCTCCTAACAAAAGCACAGCTGCACTCTCTTTACATGAGGTGGGTGCTTGCCTTTTATGTTTACTGGACCAAGACCTTGTAGCTCTTTGTGGCCATCACTGAGCACATGAAGGGACTCCCGGTTTTGTCACGGTGTATCTCTTCCTGGATCCTGTCTTTTATGCTGGCGTGCTATGTCCTTGCGAAAGTTTCCCTGCTGCCTGTCATGGAGCACTCTACGTGAGCTCAGGCCTCTTCAACAGCCTTCCTGGTGCATGCGCCTCTCCAGGAAATCTGTTGTGCTGCAACATGGTCCTCTGTACATACTTTGCTGTCTCACTATGCTGTTCTGCAGCAATCTAGGTTGGACACAGCCTTGAGGGCTGCTGTCCTTGAGTCAGTCACGCATTGACTCTTACCCACCCTCTTGTGTTTGGCTTGGGAATCAGCTAACTTGAATAGATCTGAACAAACACTCAAAGAAAAAAATGGTTACTCGCCATTGTAACTGTTGTTCTTTGAGATGTGTCGCTCTATCTATTCGAAACCCACCATCTTTCCTCACTGTTGGAGTGGATGGCAAGAAGGAACCGAGGGGATTATCTGCAGGGGTTCCTTTCTCTGCAGTGGGGAAGAATGCGTGAGTAAAGAGTTGCATTATTTATATTTTTAGGGGGTTGCGTTTCCCAGTAAGAGTGATAAATTGGAAAATGGTTCTGCTTTCTGTGACTGATTTGCCTCTTACATATTTAGAATGTGATGCCACCAGATGACTTCAGATATCCTGACTCTTTAAAGCAGATCTGGACTGTTAATGAAGTATTTATTCAGAAATTGCTGGCGTGTCCATCTGGACGGCTTCCTCTGGAGATAGCCAAGTAAGAACAAACTAAACTCTTGAGAAAAAAAATCTTTAAAAACTAAACAGAATTATAATTCATATACACGGTTATGAAAATTTTACACAAAGAATGTTTTAACTGTCTTTGCAGTACAAAAAGCATTACTCTTAACTGTGTTGCTTGTAGTGCACTTTAAATCTTTGTAGTAGTTCTACTTCCTTCCTATTGAAACAACTAAAAATAATTACAGACATTCCAGGTTTGAAACATGGACTCAAGGTAGGAATTGTGAGATGTTATTGGGGTAAGGTGCGCAAAAAGGGGCTTTTATCAATTATTTAGGCTGGGAAAAGTGATTAAGGTTAATAAACTCCTAGAACTCCTTAGAACTGCTTAGAACTCCTTTTACGTTTAAGTAAAAGCTGGTTGCAATCTACCTTGATCAATTGCTGTAGTCTAGACAGGACCTTGGAGGTCAATAAAATATTGGGGATTTGACATCAGGAGCGATGATTTGGGTGGAAGTATTGGCATACATTTTGTTAAAAATAATGGCCTTAGTAGTATAGGTGGAGAACAAGTTAGGGCTCTAAGACTGTGTCTACACAAATGAGATCTTTTGGACTAGTTGGGGCAAATTCAGAAGATCCCACAGAGTGTCCGCACACACAGTGTGTTCTTTCAAAAGGAATTCAAAAGAACACGGCACTTCTTTTGGAGGCACTCTTCTTCTCCCAGATGAGGAGTGCCTTTTTCCAAAAGTGAGTTTTGGAAAAAAGCATGTGTAGACGCTCCGGAGGCCCTTCTCTCGAAAGAGCAGTCTCATGGTGCCAGGTTTTTCCATCCCTGGCCTATTCTTTCGAAAGAGCAAGGGACGTGTGGATGCTTTCTTTTGAAAGATCAGATCACTCTTTTGATCTTCTTTTTTGTGTGTGAACGTGGTCTTTTGAATAAAGTTTTTTCAGAAAAGCTCTTTTGGAACAGCTTCTTTCAGAGGATCACTGTAGCGTAGACATGGCCTGGAAATGAGAATCTGAAAGGGAAAGAACAGAAGGGTGAAGGCCATCTTCTACCAGCTGCCTCCATACACAATATGAAATTGTGCTTCTATAAAATGTTTATGAATTTCAAGTGTGCTGCCATTCATAACTAATAAATGAGTTGGGACAAAAGAAATAAACTTATAAATGCTGTCTAGTAATACAAAGTACTCTTCTGTTGTCAGCATAAGATTAGAGTGTCATGCAGCATTGTTTGTTGGGGTCTGCAGTGTATTTCTGCACTTGATTCAAAAGCAGGAACACCATAAAGAAGCAGCAGCCACTGGCTGTTTGAATGAGGATCTTGAAGGGGCTGCTTGTGGTGGGGCAGAGCAAGTGGAGCAAACCTATCCCTTTGACTGTTCTACTGACCTCTCAGCTAGAACGCACATTTTTAAAGCTGAACTTTCCTGCGTTTCAGGAAATTTTCCTGTTTCCTCGTGGACCGAGCTGACAATGGTTATTTCTGAGTTTAGATGGCCCTTCTCTATTGGACTGAAATACCTTGGATTACAGTATAGAGCGTTTCGATTACTTGGATTTGTCTTTATTTCCTCATGATTATTAATGCAGAGTTCAGTGGATTTATTATATGTTTGTCATATACTCTGTTTGCTGCACAACATACATTGTGCACAAAGTGTCCCAGTGTTAACATTTTTTAATTTATCATAATAGCTGGTCATTGTTCATTGATTTTTTTTTTTTTTAAGCTCTCTGAACAGATTAGTACTTTTCAAGTTTACAGAAATGTTTATATTCACAAACCTCACATGTAACAGTATGCATCTAGTGGGTTAGGGATTGTAACTCAAATATCATTCACACATTGACTTTGCTAGTCTGAAAGATATACAAACACACACACGCATGTAAAGTCAAAGCTTGATTATCTGGCAATGGAACAGGAGTTGCCAGATAATCAAATATTCCAGATAGTTGAGTGGGGCAGCTCTGGCTGGGCAGCCAGTAGCTGGTCTCTGGCAGCAGGCCCTGCTCCGGCGAGACAGATGGCTGCCTGCCTTGTGGCAGCAGGGCCCAGTGCAGCCAGCATCTGGCCACGCTCTGCCAGACCTGTCTGGGCAGACAGTAGCAGAGCAGATGCCAGTTACTTTAAAATGCCCATTATCTAAATTCCAAATAACTATAGTATGTAATAAAATGACAGGCCACTTGTAAGCGGGAATCTTGTACTGTTAATTAACTTGTGTTTTGGTTGTGGATAAAGAAAGGTCCCACTGTCAGATTTGATATATTAGATAGCTTTTTGCCTTTGCTATTATCACACCTCTATTAGCAGTTGAAGTCTACAAAAGAATTTGCCTGAAAAGTGATTGCCTGAATCAGTTCAAGTGTCAGAAGTATTTTACTATTTAAAAAAAAATACTTTTTCATACAGGTTTATATTTCTTTGAGAAATTGGTGTCTGCTGTTTGCCAGTTCCTGTCCACAAGGCTGTTTAATGAAAATTGTTTTACTATCCCAAGTTAGCATTTTGTCTTATGCCTAGTTTATCCTGTTTTAGTTACTGATATTGCAGATAGGAATGATTAGATATTATGTGGTGTGTTATTGGAGTATAAATACAGTTCATTGTAAACAGACTTCTATTTTTCATTTGATATCTAAATCTAACTTTTCTTATTTTTTTTTTTAAAGTGAAATAGATGGAATATTTTCTTCAGCTGGCTGCCTAAATGGGAGTTTTTTAGCTGTCAGGTAAGTGAGCAGTCTTGTAAATTTCAATCTTCGTAATAGTTTATTGAAGCATAAATAAAAATGTCTTGGGTGGGGGCGAGGGAGGGGAAGAGTCTGAAGTGGGGAGGGCAGGTGAACACAAATTTCACTTGTATCTTTTTTTTTTTTCTTCTTCAGCAACGATGATCACTATAGAACTAGTGCTAGATTCTCAGGGGTTGATATGAACGCTGCTAGACTACTCTTTCACAAACTTATAAATCCTGATCATCCTCTTATATCACAACAGGTTTGTCCTGCAAATCTTCCTTACATCTAATTACAATGATTCATAAATTCTGCAGTGTTACACTTTGGTCTCTAGTTCTTAGAACTTGTCTATACAGATTACTTCCTAAGTTAATGAGGAGTTAGTAATTTTGTAGTGGCAGTGGTATACCACACAGTACATTTTCTGAATCTAAATATCTGTGATTCTAATTCTGTACATTTTCTATTGTAACACTGTAAATTGTACATGGATAATGTAACATTATCAATGGGTATATTAAGCTCGGTCTGTTTTTTCCTAAATTATTGTGGTTTGTGTTAAGCATTGTATGGTATCTGTACTGTAACAATCTTTCCCACAAAGCAGGCTTTAAAATATTAACTTTGAAGGTTTTGCTGTGGAATAGTTACTCTGGTTTTTTCCCCAAGGTAAATATGAAGTGAATAGCTTCCCTATAGTGCCTGTAGTACAGTAATGCTGTTTCACACTGCTTGTCTGTGCTGCACATGTGCTCATGTCATATTAGGTTCAAGCCCTTTCATGACTGTTTATGTATTCAGATGTTTGCTTTATTAGTTTTTTGTTTTAAAATAAACTGAGTTTATCTCTGTGCGATGTTGTAGGTTGCAGCTAGTTTGGAGAAGAATCTTATTCCTAGATTGACTACTTCCTTACCTGATGTTGAAGCTTTAAGGTTGTATCTCACCCTACCGGAATGTCCTCTGATGAGTGATGTGAACAATTTTACAACATTAGCTATTCCTTTTGGAACAGCTCTGGTAAATCTAGAAAAAGCTCCACTGAAAGTACTTGGTAAGAATTTTTAAAAATCTTCTATGTTAATTTTCTCTGTCTAGCTGAAAATCCGTAGTATGTGGAAATGGCGGACATGAATTGATAGGTGATGGCAAAAGTGTGTATATGTGAGAGAGAGAGAGAGAGAGAGAGTCTATTTGCTTCTGTTTTCTGTTACTCCATTACTGAGAGGTATGTTCCTAATGTCTGGGTGAGCTACTTGACAATCTAAAAAATGGATCTGTTATCATTGTCTTCAGTCTGATTCCTTTTGAGGGTGAGAATCTCTGTAGTTCATGGATTTCTTTGGAAGGTTTTAGAATATTTTGGTGTGCTCCTGTTGTTAGACTGGTATAACTAGTGTTCGCATTTTCTGTGTCCTCTTCATATCCATGATTGTCAGTAAAAATGTAAATCTACATAATCAGATGTGTTCTCACTCATCTCGCCTCTTCCAGGAATCTGTGTGTATTGGGGAGGGTGGTTAGTTTTTCAAGAAGTCATAAGCTGGAGTAGTTATTGTTCACCTTTCTTGATGGTGTGCTCTAGATTGGGGTCTGTAAAGTGGGGGGGTGTCCCACTAGAGGGGCTTGACATTTTGTAAGAGGGACACATAACCAATCATGGAGGCAGAAGATATCTTGCATCTCTTGCATACATCACCTGCTTGCTTTAAAGGGGTAGGTGAAGGTATTACTGGCAGTAACAGAGGCGGTATCTCTTAACGTCTCCCCTGCTGTTAAGCCGGGGGCACGTCAGCTTTGCTTCCTCTGCCTCCTCCTTCTCCTCCTCACCTTTGTGGCTGATCTGATGGGAGACGTTTCATCTGCCCTTTCCAACCCAGCCCCTGCCTTGGAAAGAGTCTACATCCCCAGCTGTGCAGCCCACACCCAGGGAACCTTCTAGGCCCAGCCATCAGTTCCAGGCTCTACCTCCCTCTTGCTCAGTGTCAGGGTGCTGCTTGCGGTAAGAGCAACCTGGCTGTCCTTTGCTGGGCTGGGTACTTACTGGGCTGTAAGAGGGGCTGGTATGTATCTTTCCACCTTTCTTCTGCCCAGCCCCCAACTACCTGGAGCCCCTGAACAGTGGGCTTGGCTGGGTCTGTTGGCTTTGAGCCCCTTGTACTTGAAGCAATGTGGCCAGCGCTCCTCACCAGGTGCTGTAACAAAACCAGCAGATGTCCTCATTATCTGATGGTCACTTTCTCAGGCTTTTCTCTGCAATGATTCAGCACTGGGGTTTTAAGAGGAGGCCTGGCAGACTGATGGGCAGGAGCGGGACTACTGGCCTTCTCCTCTTTGCCTAAAACAGGGATGTGTCACGTGGGGGGCTTGAAATTTCATAAGAGGGGACAGTATGATTACTTGTCTGCTGGCTTTCTGCCACCCCTGCGGCCTCCAAATGAGATGGGGGGCACGAGGGGCTGCTAATTGCAGGGATGAAAAAGGGGACCTGATGTAAAAAGGTTTGCTCACCCCTGCTTTGGACAGTTTCCAGGATTATTAAAAACAGATATATTGAGTTCACATCTTTGATTTACCTTGACATTACCTATTCTGAGCCAGGATGTCTTCATATACAACCTAAAATCACTCTTTCTTTCTTATGCTGTAGCATTGCATTTTCATATCCTGTTAGCTGTTTTTATTTCCTCCAGGATTTTCTTTTTGAGACTGTATTTTCACACCAAATAGCTATTTGTCATGCTTTTCTGGCTCACATTTACACATGAATTAAGTCTTATACTTTATTTCCTGTGTTTTTAACAAAACTGATTCTGTTTGAGTATATAGTAATTAGGTAGTTTTATTGTGGAGAAGTATTTTATAAAGGACTGTGTTTAAATGTCAAGACTGTGCTTAGCTATAGTTTGACTAGTCAAAGGTTTATTGCACGCCCATCACGTTACAGCTGTTTCCGTAGAAGGAGGTAGTGCTTTAGGGATAGCTTTATAACATCTTTCCCATGATGTTTTTTTATCTCTATATGCAGCTAAATACTGAAACATGCAGCTCTTTTGGAATCTCTGCTGCCTGCATAATAAATATGCTTTCTTTGCTGCCTTCCAAGTTGTCCCAGTGCAATTGACGCTAGCATCAATATCTGCCACTAGCTTCTGCTTTTTTCAAAATTGCTGGATTAATAAAAAAATCACACACACTTCAGCATAATGTCCTAATGTCCATATTTTTATGCCAAATATCTGTCATTTCTTCAAGTGATTTGCACATGTTCATTCCACTGTAGCTATGAGCATGCCCTGTGTGCAAATGTCAGAGATATTTTTCCTACAGAACTACCTGTTTGTGTGGTTTGAGCACCTTCTGTCACCACATGTCATTGTGTTCTGGTATAAAAGGGTGGAACTGCTTCAGCTCCTCACAGTTCCTTCTTAACACCTCAGACTATTGTCAGAAAAGTCTTAGTTTTGTAAACTGAAGTGCCTTCCCCCTCTCATAGATAGTTCTTAATGTTTTGCTCTTTTTTCTTAGGTAAATTAGTGTTTTATGTTTCACATTTTTTCAGTGTCTTTTTTTATGACCATTAGGTGTTCTTTTAATACTAGACTCTGTAGTGGAAAGATGCCTTGCTCCAAGGATTTAAGTTCTCTAAGACTGGTTCAAAGCCAATGGTGGTCAGTGATCCAATCTGCTTGAAGTGCTTGGATGAGGCCAACATTGTCACATTTGCAAGGGATTCAAATCCTGGTCAAAGAAGGACATAGCAGCAAGGCTTAAGTGCTTTCATATGAAAGCAACACTGAGTCTCCCTTTGGAATTATCACATAGGGAAAGAACTCCCAGTACTTACAGTGTGAGTACAGAGCACTCCACCTGAAACATCTTCAGTTTCGTGATCATGATCACTAGTGCCAAAAGGGGTATACAGCCAAAAAGTCTCAGTGTCACACCTGTCAACCTTGATATTGAGGCAAGACAGAGGTGAGGACTCTGCTAAGCATATGGCAGAGAGAGAGCTGCTTTAGAAGCCTCACCATCTGTAAGGGATTTGTTGCCTCCTGAGCTGGTGCCGGGCCTGCTGAAGGCTGTCCCTTTAGACTGGAGGTGGGCTTTAGGGACTACATTTATGAGGAGCATTGTAGGAAGGGTCTGCTGTACCAGCGTGTAGCCGTGTGTGTCAGCAGAGCATGTAAGCCACCCCAGTGAATATTGTTGAGGTGGAAAAAAAATCTTCTGTGTATGAGGCTTGAGCTTACACATCTCAAAGAGTAACAGTTGCAGAAAGATAGAAAACAGTTTCCTGTTCCACATACACCAGCTCAGTTAAGTAGAGCTGAAAATTATGTTCCTATTTCTTCATCCTAGTCTCTTCATTGCTTTCAGTCTCTGGGAGGTATAATTTTTAGGAAGGACAGTATGACACTGAAAGTTATGACTCTTAAGTTTTATATTTATATGTTCACCTTCTATTGACAGAAAACTGGTGGGCTGTACTTGAACCTCCATTGTTCCTCAAGATAGTGGAGCTATATAAGGATGTTGTGGTCCACCTCCTGAAATTATACAAGATTGGCATCCCCAGCTCTGAAAGAAGAATCTTTACCAGTTTTCTACATACTTCTCTCAAAGTTCTGGAAATTTTACATAGGGTATGGCCTGAGTTAATTGTTGATGTTCTTTCAAATTGCTTATTTTGTCAACTATTGTGCAGTATTAAGTCCCTTTTATTTTTGTAAACTGTGGAAGTGCTCTGTTTAAGAATTCTTCTGTGAATAGGCACTACATAATTTCCTGTTAGCAATGCCTTCTGGGTGTCTAAGTCATTGGAATACTGAATTTTAGCTCGCCATGCATGTGAATATAGCTGTCCCTCATTGGCTAAGACAGTTATCAGTTTTCATGGAAACGCAAATTTAATCGACTTATTAGATTTGAGAGTACATTAAAATACATTAGACTCTGAACTTTCATTTATTGTAATTGAGACTAGAAATTGATATGGATTTATTTTAAGACTGCAGTTTAAAAAAACAAAAATTGTTGAGAGACTTATTCTTACTCCCTCCTTTGCCCAGTTTATTTGAAGGGAGTATTTACATTGGAACCCAGACATTAGTGGCAATGATGTTCTGAATTTGACAAAAGTAGCTTTCATAATTTGGAATCTTTGTTATGCTCATTGAAAGCCTATGTTTTCGTGTTGTCTTGTTAGCTCCAATAGATGCTCCTTTCCTCTTTCTGTAGTGCATTACTCTTTCCTTGCAGTTCATCTTTATGTGCACTTTGGGGTACAGGCTATTTCTTCTTAGTTATGTGGGTAGAGCATCTAGCATATCCTGTTTTGGGCATTCGTGCACTATGTATGGTTAAAAAAATAACATAATGAATTATTACGGGACTTCAGTGTATCAGATTTGATGTGGAGAGCCAGTTGAATCCTTAGTTTCAAATATTAGCAGAGAAACCTACTTCTGAAGTGCGCCTTTACACTTGGGATGTAAAATTCCATTTCATGAATTAAACGTTTGGTTTAACCAATTAAACAAGGGTGTGTGTGTGTGGCTGGGGAGGATGCTCCATCCCAGATGGGCTGGGGGGAGGGAGGAAGAGAGAGAGAGAGAGGTGAAAGAACGCTTGTCTCTTTGATTTCTTTTAGCTGTTAAAGCGATAAGTTTTGAACTCTCTTGTCTCTTGACTTACAACTCATCTGCCTTTTTCTGGCTTTTATGTTTGTTTTAGGCGGTTTTTACTTTAATAGTTTAAACACCATGGTGAATGTTTTACATAAATACTTGTTTTTCTTCCTTAGAATTTTTTCGTCTTTACTTACCAAGTTGAGTTAATTTTCTGTGGTATTGACAGAACTTTGGAATAAGATTTCATTTAAGAACCAGTCGTCTTGTGAGAACAAGATGTCCATTATAGATCCCTTTTGTAAAGCCTTTGTTGCCTGCTTGAAGGGTATTAACCCAACAAAAGTTCCAAATGCATGGTAATCTCTATCCAGGCCTGCAGGAGCTTTAAATATTTCCTGGGGTCCATAGTAGTAGAGTTTTCAGAGAAAATGGAGTTGGAACTATCTCTAGGTCTTTTAACTTCTGATCTTGGATGCATCAGAGCCAAGGTATGACAGAGTCTGAAAATCCAAAGGTAGCATTAAGGTCAGCACCAAAACATCTTTTATCTGTTTTAAGAGAATAAGAAGAGGAGATTGCAAAATCTCCCCTTTCTCCTATGAGAATAGCAGTTCCAGCAGACTTGGCACCACTTGGTGGAACTGTAAGTTGCTGAAGTAGAGGTTCCTGACCTTGGAGCTCCTAGTTCAGAAGGAGAAATCTTTATTCACAGTTCAGAAGGTTGTCTCCTCTCCATGTACCAAGTAAAAGCTAATTTTCTCCACTGAGGTTACCTTTCCTGGTTTGGTCCTTGTTCTGTGGGGGAAATGTGAAGGACTGTATTCTCTCCTTCCCATTACAGGCTTCATCTTCTACTCACCTGAACAGAAGTCCATGCCCAAACACTCCCTTATCTAGGTCACATTTTAGGGTTTTTGAGTCTGATTTGTTGTCAGGTTACATACAGTGGAAGGCTTACTTTGGGGGGTCTGAGTTTCCTTCTTCTCAAATTAGACCTGCTTCTTGCAAAGGGAAGCAATGTTGCCTAGTGGATAGAGTGCTGGACTTGGGGAAACTTTAGGTTGTATTCTGCCCTTTCCTACTGGGCGGCTGGGTGATAATTGGCTAAATCACATCACTTTTCTGTGTCTGTTTTCCCATCTGTAAAATTGCAATGTGCTTTGATATCTACTGATGAAAAGTCTTATATAAAAGCAGGGTAGTATTATTTGTTGTGGCATCAAATAGCACAGTAGTAGAGATGACTTTCTAATATTTGCATCATATGCACCTGAGAGGTCGAACATGAAACCTATTGAGGCATTTGTCTTTTCTAGTCCAGAGTTGGTTAATTGCACAGTATATGCAAAAGGAAGAGAGTGTCTGTAAGGAAGACAAAATACATGGAAGATGATATAAAAACATCTGAGTCTCCACCAGGAGGTTTTTATCTTTTCTGAGACATTTTCTCCAGAATAGTGCAGATTTGAGCTCCAGCTACTCATGGAGTTTATAGATTGCCTTGACATGCTGGAACAGTCAGCCAGTGACTGTGCAAATAGATAAATCCCTTGCAGAACTGATTGGACCTTGTATCGTTGACACCATGCTCTATCCTCTTAAATTCTTGGAACGCTCCCTTCAATAATTTGATGTGCTGCTCCACTTAAACTCATTATTTTAAGGTTAGGAGAGCAGTTCTGCAGTCACTGTTGAGTTACTCTTGTGAAACCTGCTTGTTTGACAATCATTAAGCTCTCTAAACTTCAAGTGACAATATTCAAAGAAGATAAGTTGCTTACAGGTAATAGTTCTTTGAGTTTATCATCGATACTCAGTAGACAAGACTTACTCTCTATTGCTGCCATGCATCCTTCTATAACATTTCTTAAAACATTCTATAGCTTAAGAGGAAGTCTGCACAGCCCCCTATAGCCGAACCTTTTTAGAAGGTGGGATTTGTCTGGAGAACATATGTTTGTTCTCACAAATGTCTAAAACTTCAATTAAGGTGAATACACTTATTTTTTCTTTTTGCTGCCTTCCTTGACCCCATGAATCTGATGAGAGCGTCAATCTTTTCTTGACTGTCAGGTGTTCAGTGATGCTTAATCAACACAGTGTTGCGTCGCTTATGAGATTCATATCTTCTGTTGTACTCTGAGACCCCAAGAATCAAGCCATTCTTTTACAGAGTTGTACAAAACCACAGATGTCCTTTATATCCACGGGTATCTGCATCCATGGATGTCAGGGCAGACATCTGTAGCTTATTTTTGTGGACTCAAATGTGGATACAAATTTTGTCTCTGAGCAGGGGTCTAAAAATGTGCCTCTTGAGTTGGTGCTTTTTGAAGTTCTACTACTGTTTTCTGAGAAAGAAATGCAGTTTTAAAAATGGTAGTTTTTACTGTTGCACTGCCTCTTGCAGAAATTTCAGATATGATAGAGTTGACTGTGCAGGGCATTTAATTGGAGTGGCAGACTAATGTTCAAAAGGACAGCTGGACTGAGAAATTTACAACTGTGCTGTCCCTGTTTTTATTTCTGCAATAGGAATATCACGAACATATGGCTTTAGTGCGTGCTGTAGATTACATGTAAAGTTTCTGCCTGTCCATTTGCTGCATTACATTATTATAGTGGTTTTATCTTCAGGGTGCAGAAAATGAAAGGAGTGGCAATAAAAGTTGGCCTTTTAAAAGCAAAGATATCAACTCCTGAAATATTTTAATCTTTTACATTCATGTCTCTTTCTAATCCTGACTAGGGATGTTGGGGTGGGGGTGGTTATAGCTACACTATAAGTAAAATCATGATTTTGTACTATTGCCATCCTCTCATTTGGTACCTCAGCCTACCTTGGTTACAGTAAACATAGCATAGTTAGCTACATAGCAAGTTCCATGCTCCTTCATAAAATAGCTACACACAACTGCCAGGTTGACGTCCATACCTAACATTCTGCCTTACTGTGTTGTATCTGTAAAGCCTGGAAAAATCTGGAGAGCTTACATGGCCTGTATGGTTTTTTGTTTGTTTGTTTGTTTGTTTAAATACTTTGTTAAACATTGAATACTGAGCAAAATTTTTATATCATATAATAAAGGAAAAAATTAATAATAAAAGCTATTATACTTTTTTATTCAGGTAAATGAGAGAGGACAAATCATACAGTATGACAAATTTTACATTCATGAAATACAGGACTTGATGGACATCAGAAATGACTACATCAACTGGATCCAGCAGCAGGCATATGGAATGGTGAGTTTCCTGTTTCTTTGTGTTACCTTTTAAAATATAACGGTAGCTGCCTTCTAGTCTTTGGGTACCTCTTGCTCTTCATAAAGATGCCTTCACAAATCATGGTGGCTGGTTTTTTATGCCAATATGGAATGAAATTGAACAACTTACATTTTAGGTTAATGAAGTTTTCAGAATAGAAGGAGCTGTTACTGGTCTAGTGTCTCATCTGCCACAGGCTTTCAGAATCAGCTAGGCAAGCAATTATTCAAATACATCTCTCAAAAGGTCTTTGTTAATGAAGAACCAGCATAGAATGAGGATATTTTGCATGGCACAGGATTTTACAATGGGTGTGAGGCTATTCTGCATTTTTATTAATCTGCAAGTAAATATATAATCAGTCATCATTTGAAAACTTGTAGATGCCACAAAGATTAGTGGAGTGTAATAAATAGTAGTGAAGACAGGGCAGTCACACCAGAATGATCTGGATCACTTGGTAGATTAGACCAATTCAAACAGACAAGATGTGGTGGTTATTTGCATGTTTTCTCATATCCAGTGCTTTCTTCCCAGGAAACAAGGTGGTGGAGCTCAAGCCCCAACTCCCACTACCCCCTGCCAGAACTCAAGCCCCAATCTGCCCCCGTCCCCAGGGTTAACACCACCCCCTGCAGCCTCAAACCGCTGGAACTTAAGTCTGATGATTCTTCATAGAGGTTTGATTTTAATGAAAATAATTCAGAATAATGGTCTTCAAACATGTTTGATGGAAAGTAATTCAGTGGAACCATACATCCCACACTGACATGTAAAAAACGCCTCAAATATGCAATGACTATTTTACCCCTACAACACTGGCATTGGAGGACAAAAAATATATATAAAACTCTCTCAAGGTACAAGATCATAAGACTTTCCAAATGTGCTTCGTGTTATCAGTGGCTTCGTTGTCTTGGAGTGTGGGGACACTGCTGTATGTGGTGGACCCACTGTGCCCCCATCTTCCAGCCTCAGCAGGACCCAATGTCCCTAGCAGCCACTTGCGGCTATCTGTGGTAGGGCTGTGCAGGAAGTGGGGGAGGACAGCGGGAGTGGGTGGCTGTGCTCGTGGCTGATTGCAGGGCTTCTGGCCCACTGGGTGCATTTATTGCCTGCCCTGCACTCCCTGGGGGGAACAAAAGCCAGAAACAGCCACTTAAACAAGGCTACCCATGAGGTTCACAGAGGCTCCTGGCTGAGCTGCCCTGCGGCTGTGCTGGACAGCTCTGGGCGGTATTTCACACCCTCCGCCTCCAAGGTATCCCCAGCAGCTGCATGGGAGGCCAGGCCAGAGTTGTCAGATTTTCAGAATGCTTATGAGGGACAATGCCCTCCACCTCCCCCAGAGCTAGGCACCCCTGGCACCTGCTCTACCTGCAGCCCCTCCCTTCCAGCCAGGCACCCCCAGGTTCCCCACTCTAACACAGTCTGCCTCGGCACCCCCAGGTCCCCCACTCTAACCCAGTCTGTCTCCATTCCATCAGAGCCAGGCACCCCCAGCTTCCCTCTAACTCCATCCCCTGCCACCCACTGCCTTCACCCCAACACTGACTCACCTTTTGCAGGAAAGAGCTTCATGTGAGTCTTCCACCACCACCTGCTTTTTTATAGTGGCTGCAAACTCCCCTCCCCCAATAAAATGGCAGTGGCAACTCACAGCGCTCTGCTGTGCTGAAGCAAGGATTCAGCTTAATTGGGTAACAGCTGGCTGTTGAGTCCTTGCTCTAGCATGGCAGGACGCTGCGAGTTGGAAGCGAGCAGAGCTGGTGGCAGCAACAGCAAGAACCACATATCTGCTCCTTAAGGAGTCACGTGCATGGCTCAGAGCACTGTAAAAATGGTGGTGCCAGTGCCAGTAAAAATGGTGGCAGAACACCATTCTGCAGTATTCCACCAGACAAAAAGCCTGGCTCATATCTATTCACATTGGGTATGCATGTGCTGTGTGACATGTGCACTGCTGTTGGAAAGTTTTTTACCCTAGGTGCTAAATGTAGGGTCATCTGTGGAGCCCCCTGGAGTTGGCACCATTGTAGAGCCCTATATATGACCCTGCCGACCTGACTGCCCATCAGTTCCTTTTTACCACTTGTGTGAGCTGTTGGAACTGTGGCTGCATGCTGGTTGCTGCCCCGTCTCTCTAGCTCTTTCTTGCTTAAATAGTTGTAAATAGTTCTTTAGCATAGCCATTGTTTTCTACTTCGTGTTAGGGTAGGGAAGGGGTCTCAGGGCTTCAAGCTGTGCAGCTCCTGCTTGAAGTCTCTGACAAGACGGTCAAAACTGCTATCTTCATTGTTTGGGGAAAGCTCATCAGACAAAGTGCTGAATTTGTAGGGGTTTCAAGCCTCGGATTCATAAGGAGCGGGACTTTCAAATCTTCCAGCTCCTCATGGAGTTGGCGCTTCAACTTCCATGACAACTCTGCACCTGGCTGTCAAGTATGCAACCTGTGACTTTCTGCTCCAGGCCTAACACCAAAAAAAGAGTTGTCCTGGCACCATCATTCTCCAAAGCCTTTGGCTGGGCACTGTTCCTACTCTCTGGCATGACTCCAGGACACCCAAGTCATTGGCACTGCCTCTGGTAATCTTGATGTCTTCACTGCAGGTAGCACTTAATGACTCTAGTCTAGGGCCTGTTATTCTGATGCCTTTTGCATGGCATGCATCAAGCCCAATTCTCCTTTATTCGCCAAGAGGAGAACTGGAGCTGTTAGCCCTTTGTCGACACCTGATGCATATCGGGTGGCATAGGGACTTACTGAGATGATGAATTCCCGGGCAAAGACTGAGGCCTCTGCCTGTTGTTGTATCTCCAGGGGCAGGCCTGCACTCATGGTTACACCTGTTCCGGCGTTAAGTACGTGGCCACTTGGTGTCCCAGCAGTGCTCTGAATACCAGCTTGAGCGCTTCTGGCACCATCCATCTGACTCATGGCACCAGTCACTTGTGGCACTGATCTCCATCCTGTTCCATGCATGGCTGCTTCCCTTCAAGGGTCTCCATGGCAGGTAGCTGTGATTCTGGCTCTTGAATGCACTATGTCCACTACAACAGCACTTGGCACCATGCCTCTCAAGGTCTGCCTCTGTCTTGACAACATTCCAGTTTTGGCTCTTCCACCTGTCATCCAGGTCCTGGAATCCAACTGAGGGCAGGCATGGGCATACCTTGGCACTGGTCCCACTTTGCAAACACTTCACACTCAGTCCTATCCAACCGTTCTGTCCTGGTGGATTCACACCTCCATAGAAATATGGGCACTCCTCATTGGTCCTCGCCTCAGTGACAGTTCTGGAAGCCTTGGGCATACCAACAGGTGCAGGGCATCATGCCTCCTCCTCAGCCTCTGGCCACCCCTCTGGGTCTTGAGGTTACAATTAGCCATTCTTCTCCAGACCCTCATCCTTCCACTCCTCCAGAGGAAGCTTCTTGTGCCCCCACCACCTGAACAGCCAGGGGTTTCAGTACAGACAGCACCACCATTGGCCTTCTCCATCTCCTCTCCAGATGAGGCAGTGGCGGATACCTCCATTTTGGGTCCTCCACCCATGGACTTCCAGGCATTGCAGGACCACCTTTGTTTGACAGTTACCCCCCTCAGTCTTTCTATGGAAGAGGTCACTTAGTCGGATGACCCCATGGTAGACATCCTCACCTCAGAGGGTCCTTCACATGTGCTCCTTTCATTTAACAAGACTATTTTGTCCTCTGCAACCACCATTTGGCAAACTCCAGCCTCCATCCCTCCCACTGCTTGGTGGGTAGAGTGCAAATACTTTGTACCAGTCAAGGGTTTGATATCCATACACCTATCCTCCCCATTGCTCCTTGATGGTGGATGCAGTTAATTAAAAGGAGCATCAGGATCAATGGGCTCCAGCCCCAAAATCCTAGGACTGTGTTTGAGGTGAAGACATATTCTGAGAGAGTCATTTTTTTTTTTGCATCTTGAGCCAGTAAGGAGGGGGGAGCGCATATCTATCTTTTGCTTATGGAAAATCCTAATGGCCCGATGTTCAGTTTGTTCCCACCTTCATCTTTTGGAGCTTGCTCCAAATTAAAGCAGTTTAACACTGAATGTCATACCAAAGGAATTCTTGATGGTCCTTAAAGGGTAGGAATTATTCTGTTAGCATTTCTGATTAGGCTCTGATGTGCTTTGGTGCTGTTTTCAGCATATGTATTAATGGTAGGGAGTTCCCCAGGGTATAATACCTAACACAGTGGGGTCCCAGTTATGACTGTAGTTCCTAGGCACTACAATAATACAAATAAATAATAGCAGAGGATTTTTTAGCACAGTGTCCAAAGTGTGGCAGCTGGATGAGTGGTCTGAATATGTTTTGGGTCATCCTCCCTAACTGTTCTGTCATTACTGTGTCATTCTTTTAAGGTACTCTGAGGGAAAAATTTCAGTATTGACACACAGTAAAATATTTCTCTTATTGGTAGATGAAGAACTTAAACAATGAAGAAAAGTTGAGCAAAGATTTCCCCACAGTAAGAGATTTACTCAAAAGTTGATAAAATCTCTCCCTCATCTCAGCTTTTTCAGGACTTATTCTGTATTTATCAGAAAACTGGTTTCCTGTTTTAGTCTCTTCACCCAATGTATGTAGCTGTATTTTAGATCTCATTGCAGGATGCATTTCTTCACACTATTGTCCAGTTTAGATTTAACCTCTTCAATGGTGGATGTGTTCTTCCTTTTTGGCTTTACAGATGTTTCCTGTCAAACTTTTGTTAGCCTCAACTTGGGAGGTTCCTTATGTTTTTATGATGGCTTACTAGTTAGGTTTACACGATTTGGTATTTTTACAGCTATAGCTTTCATTGGTTTTTGGGCTCAAATACTTTGGGAAAAGTTGAAAACCCTTGTTAGTTACTCTGTAGCAGGGATCAGCAACCCCCAGCGTGGGTTAGAAGAGTTGCACCTGAGCCAATTTTCATCGGTTCATAAGGTGGGAGATCAGCTCCCCGCCCCAGGCAGCCAGGCACATGCTCAAAGCCATGCCACCTGTGGATTCACAAAAGACCAGCTGATGATACCAAACCTAAACAGTAAAGCTCTGCCTCTTAATTTATTAATGAAGCTGTTGTAAGTGTTGCAAGGGGATGTGGGTTGCAAGTGCTTTTGAATAAAAATGAGAGGGAACCACCTGACAGGAGTGCAAAGTGTTTATTGACTATGTTAAACTGGGAGGGGAGGGGGACCTCACTCAGACTCTCAAGCCCAATTACAGTCCCAGGCAGTAGGTCAGTGTAAGGAGGAGGCAGTTCATGTATTCCTGTGGCAGCTCCTGAGCTGGTCCGCTGGCCAGGTGATCTGAGCAGAGGGCACCATCCTGAGGCTGTCCTTGATGATCGTTCCTGTGGCTGCATCCCTCTCTTATGGATCGTTGCCCATTCCTCATTTGCATGCCTGAGTGCCATGTGCACTCCAGTCATTTCTCACCTTTTTTTTTTATTCCTGTTGTTTACCACAGACTTTTTCCAGGCTTTACCGCCGACATTCTTCTGCACTAACTCAGGGAAGAGGTAGGGGGTTAAACCAATAACGCTTGACAGCGTAGGGAACCGGATAACACCTTTAACAGCTAAGAAGGTAGTTCATTTAAAAGCATGAGAACTGTGTCCATTTTAACCCTTTACTTGCTCATACTCCCCTTTGTCCCCAACAGTAAGTATCACAGGCTGTATGAGACCCATACATAGAGGTCAAAAAGTCAAATTTCGGCATTCCGCCTTGGAAAGGTTGCTGAGCCTTGCGCTATAGGCAGATTCATTGCTGAGATCCTGAATATGAATATGAAATGGGAGAAATCGTGTCATAATTGCTTTTTGGAGACTGAGGAGATGGATTGTTCAGTTGGTCCATAACACGTTGGCGATCTTTTGTTCTTTGTCTTCTCCAAACGTTAGAGGACCTGATTCTAAAGTCTTGTGTCAAAAAAGTTTTTTTTTTTTGGCAGGGGGGAGGAGGGCGCTAAGTCATTGCCAACTATGTAGTTGTCAGACTCTGGTAGACCAATGAACTTTAAAACACAGTCCTTCATCTGGGACCCTTTTTCATCTAGTCACTAATTCTAGCTCCGGGATCAAGTTTGGTTAATCAGCTAGCTCAGGAAGTAAAAAGCTTTATCATATGTACAATGTCTTGTTTGCTTCAGTTCTTCTTAGCTAAAATATGATTGTAGTAGTCTTTTGTTAGACTTCAATTGAAAATTGTAGTGGTCTCCCAGAAGTGGATTAGTACAGCTGTTTTTCACCCTTCTAAAGATGGAAGCAATTCTCTTCTTAAAAATACCTTCTGGTGATTAACTTGAGACTGATTGAAATGTTTTATGAACACAAATAGCACATCGTATCACAGCTTCTATTTGGGAAGCAGCTTGTCGACTCCTTGGGCTCTGTTCCAAGTCATTGGAAAAGCTCTGCTAATTCCAGTCTTCAACTGTGAGACAAAGATGAGATGGAAAAAAGACCATTCAGATCAAATAATAAAATATTATTAATATAAAAAGTTGTTTAAAAGTAATTGGGATTTTGTTTAAAGGACTTAACTGTAGTCTGAGTGATTAGGGGAAAATAATAGGTGTCACATGTTAAGCTCCAAAATGTCCATTTTGACATGGAGAACTTTCAGGGAAGTCAGTGCTTCAGAGAAGAGAGTAAGGTAGGGATGTTGGGGGGCGGTGTTAAACACCTTTTATAGTTATAATTTTGTCCATCAACTTTTGTGAGTGAGAGATTCAGACAGCCTGGCCCCTTGACTTTTATTATACTATTTTTCTTATACTTGTTTGATGTTAGTTTAAAATTTTTTTTTAATGTTCTCTCCTTGGGAAACATCTGTCTTTGCATTTAACAGAAGGCGACAGAGACACATGCAGGAAAGAGAATTTAAGCTTAAGCATTACAGCAACATTTGGCTCCCCTGTAACTAAATTCCCCTCCAAGTCCGTCTAAAAAGCTGCAAATTGTACTCCTGGGAGTATTCTGTCTCATTGTGTGTGCACAGAATTTATGGTGTGCACAGATTTCTTTGCTTCATTGCAAAAAAAAGTCTTCTAATAGGACAGTAAAGGGAATGATCACATGTGTGCATGTGAGAGAGAGAGAGAGAGACTGTGCCTGCCGCATGCTCGGTGTGGAGGGGCAGGGCTTTGGGATATTTCTGAGGGGGTAGAAGTATGGGATACGCTGTATCCCCTGAGGCAGAGCAAAAAGTCGTGACTTACCTGTTCAGTGAATTCTCCCCCTTGTTTTTAGTGAATTCTCCAGGAGCATAAAACAGTAGTAAAATTTTAAGGCTCATTTACATTGCCAGAATAATGTAAAGGAGCCTTATTCTAAAGGCTATTATGGCTTCTTAAATGCATATGATATTTTAGGAGTTAGAACTGGTCTGAATTTTTTAGACTGAAAGTGTTGTCCATAAATGGTTTGCTACTGACATTTCTGGAGATGATCAGTAATCAATATAAAGTGTGAGTTTGAATCTCTCGTGGCACTTGCTCTTTATTTGCCTATGATGTAACACTAATGGCTGCATATATTTGGTTGACTACTAACTTGAAGTAAATTAGCTACAATACTATTAGACAGAGGGACTACAATTACACTACAGTGCTCTGTCAACAGAAGTCACTGTCAGAAGAGATTTCCAAACAAAACTTCCATTGATATAGTGCAAGCCACACACAAAAGCCAATTGGGAGAGCGTGCCAGTCTGTTGACAGAGCAGCTGGACTGCCTGGCTGCTCTCTCGACAAAACAGGCACCTGGCAGTACAGATGGCAGGCCTGCCCATTGTTGTGGATGTCTGTCGAGAGAAGACTCCACCAGAACATCCACACGGCTTTTTTGTGGACAGAATCTGTCGACAGCAGTGTTTTGCCTCGAAGATTTGAGACAGAATGCCACCAGCAAAAGTGCTGTGTTTTGTGGAGATACTGTCAACAAATCACATTTTGTGTGTGCACGCTCCATGAGATTTGTTGACAAAACTCTGGTTTTGCCTGCAGAACTTTGTAGTGTAACTGTAGCCTGGGGATTTGGGAGTTGTCTCCTCCATCTTCTTCTCTATCCATTGTATTGTAGTTTAAATAAAATCGCCACAATAATTGAAACCAGCATGATTATATTATAAGAAACAAAATATTCAGAATTGCAGAGAATTTTAAAATTTTTGGCCCAGAATTCCCCCAGGAATAATGTCATTCTCTCCTAATCTTTGTGTACGATAAAATAGTTACAGGTTCATGGCAACAAATAATGATTTATCTAAGCTTGTGCTCTAACTAGTTTTTGCATGTTGAAAAAAAATCATTGTACTAACACTCTGGCATTTAACATGGTAATATGATATAGCAGCTTGAGAATGGGAAGAAGCAAAAAGCCTGCTTTTTACCTGAAGTCTTAGTGAGCAAGTAGCATTATATAGAGAGTGCCAGCATTTTAAATGTTGAAAACACTACTGATATTTTAACATTTATAATGTGTTTCCCTCAATTTAGCTTGTTTTTTTTTTTAGTTCCAACCATCCCAGAAAATTTTATAGTAACACCAGTTTTTAAAGACCCAGGACATAATAATTAAAAGTGCCTGGTTATAGTCTGGGGATTAATTCTAAGTGCAGAAATTTTTGTGTTTTATTGGCTTCTCTAATGATTGTTTTTTTTCAAAAAGTACCATACCTAAATATTTTTGTGATTCAGAGAAGAGTAATTAATGCAGACACTAATGCTGCTTTTCATTCTTAATTATTGCTGCCTTTGTGCATTGCTGTGATAGGACATCAACCATGGATTATCTGAGGTAAGCTGGGTTGTAATCTGGCTTCCTTTTCAGAGAGTAAGGAAATCAGAAATGTTGATTTAAGATCTATTCTGACAAGGATTGATTTTAGAGAATTAGATGTAAATAAGGCTTTAAATGTGTGTGGGTATAGTCAGAAAAAGTCTTTGGAAAAATTGTGCAGCTGTGTTAACGGGTTGGATATAGACACCATTGATGGAGGGAGCATAAATGTAAGGCCTTGACTACACTGCATAGTTTTGTTGGCAAAACTCAGCTTTTATTGACAAAACACTGGGGGGCATGTATATACTGCAGTGCTGCTTTTGCTGACAAACCTCTTTTTTGCTGACAGAATAAAATCCCTGTGACAAAAGAGAGAGAACTTTTTGTGACAAAGATAGAGTGACAAAATGTCAGTGTAGTCACCGTGACTGGCTTCTAGGAGGTATCCCACAATGCCCGCCATGACCACTCTGCTCACTGTTTTGAACTTGACTGACTTCCAGGTGTGCATCTCCCCTTCCATACTTCAAAGCACAAGCAAGTGTTGAAATTCCTCAGCATAGACAGCTCACATAGCTACAGCCCAGCTGAGTATGCCAGTTTTGGCAGCACACACACTCCTGCCTGGACTATAACAGAGGGGTGGATCATTGTGGTCTGTGGGGAGAGGATGCTGGGGAAATACTCTGAAGGGATTACAGAATCAAAATATTAACTCAGAATGTTGCTCTTCTTGGCAGTAAGAACACAGCAGGAGGCAAGCTGTTGCTGTGGGGTTGAAATTCAGGGAGAGAGGCAAGGGCTGAGGTTGGTGATGTCTGACATCCCTTGCCTCAGGATTCATTATTTGTGCTTGCTGTCTGTACATAAGGCAGGTCTGCACTAAAGGGAAAGATTGAACTAAGGTACACAATTCCAGCTATATTAATTTACGTAGCAAGAGTCGATTATACCTTAATTTGGGCTTCTGCTCCATCTCCACTAGGGGAGGTCAATGGGAGCCTATGCTCCTGTTGACTTCCCTTTCTCCTAATGGCAGAAGTGCTGTGGTTGATGGAAGCGACCGGTGAGTTTGATTTAACTCATCCCCACCAGGTGCTCTAAATCAAACCCTGGAAAGTCAACCTCATCAGAGTCAGTCTTACCTGCACTGAAGACATACCTGTACAGACAGTATGCTCACTTTCCCCCAACACACATGCATGTGCACTTTGTCTCTCTCACTTACACATTCTCCCCCCCTTCCATTTCTTTATCTCTTCCTTGCTGTCACACATTCTCCCCCATACACTTCAGTTGAAGGGCAGCAGGCAATTTACTAGCTTGTCTCTGGAATGAGTACATTGAGAGACCCGTGCCATGTGATGTATGTAAGGCATTGCAAATACTTCCCAAAGTACCCTGCAGCCAGTTGCACAGTGGACTATCCTCAATGTACTTTTCTTTGTGTCAGTGCAGGAGCTTTTATTGTGAATGCACTCTGCTGACACAAGGAACATTATGTAGACATGCAACAGCATTTTAATGGAAGCGGTGGCTGTATGTTGACATAACATGTATTGACAAAACTCTAGACTACAGGGACTTAAAGCGCTTGAAAATCTGCAAACGTTACAGGTTCAAACTAGGATCTGCAAATGAAAACACTTTCTGACTTCCATATCTATATCAGTAATAAAGATTTAGAAATGATCCAACTGTTTCGTTGCTGAAACAGTAGAATTCAAAACTCTACTACCCTTTCCCACAGCAATATTTGTTCTGCATTGACAAATAAAATCTAGTCAACAAAGATGATATATTGAATGAAGTAATACCATTTTTACAATCTTTTTTTCTGACTATAACCACACTTAAGTACCATAATTCTGCGCACTAATGTTTTACTTTTTGATTCCAGCTAACAGAAAATCCAGTTACAATTTGCACATACCCTTTTGTGTTTGATGCACAGGCAAAGACAACACTTCTGCAAACAGATGCTGTCTTGCAAATGCAGGTAAAAAGTATTTCCCTCTTTCTAAACATCTTTTTTAAAAATATCAAAGGACTAAAATCTGTTAACTATTTTGACATCTAATTTTGTTTTTCTGCTTTTGTGAAAGTAAATTGTGCGATGTAAATTTGGGGAAGCTTATTTGTCTCCCCTTCATATTTTGAATCTGCTTGAAATTGTATTGTTTGGTGATCTGTGTAAATTATCTTTTGTCGCAACTTCTCTCCTTTTCCCTAGCTAGGTGGCACTTTATCTGCCAAATGATTGCTTATCTCAAACTATAGTAGGCATTGTCTCACTTACATCTGCAATGTAATAGGACATTGACAAGGCGTGAAAATGGTTTAACATGTATTCTTGTAGGAGGGTTGGACTGAACTTTTTAATATGGAAAAATTGTTGCTAATGAAGATTTCATTTTTGATGTTGGCCGTCATTGGTTCTTTCCCTGTTAGTTGCCATCAAATTACATACTTGCTATTTTTAGTTATTTCTCTTCTGCATTAATCTGGATTAAAGCTAATTCATAAATATAGCAGCTGTAGAAAGTACTCTGTCTTGTAGGCTGTATCTGTAAGCATGAGCTGTGTTCACCTGAACTTGTCAGTTATGCTTATTTGTGGTCTTTGTTTCTGTCTGAGCAACACTAAAACATGTTAGTAATTCTGAAATGATGGACTGTTGCTATGTTCAACAGTTGGTATTCTGTACAATACAAACCTGCACAACTGTGATAAAGGGGTCATGAATTATGTAAATCACATATATATAGAGGACAGTGAGTGGGGGAAAAAAAAGATAAAAGTGAGTGACTGAAATAATAGTTCCAAATACTCTGTTTAATTGAACTGCTCCCTGTCCTCCACATGCCCATTTTTTTTTAAATATTGCCTGAGGATAAGAGCCTGTCTTCATTCTGAAGATAGATGAGAAAGAGGCTCTGTGCTTGCATGACATACACTCCTCTTGAAAAATATTAATTCCTGTAATCTCAATAAGGCTGTGGTTACACTTGGCCAAAACTTCGAAATGGCTGAGAGGAATAAGGGGATTTCGAAATGTGTGGGGTCCTTTCAAAAAGGACCCCTGTGTAGGTGCGCTGAGCTGCATGCGTTCAAAAGCGGTGCTTTCAAAGCTCCGTGGCCAGAAGTGTCCTAATGCTAATGAGGCGCTGAATATTCAATTCAGCGCCTCATTAGTAATCTTCAAAATGGCCATTTGCATGGCCATTTCAAAGTTTTGGCCAAGTGTGGACACAGCTTAAGTTAATAAATAGAATTTTGAATGCGCTTTCAAAGCTTGTATTCAACGCTCATGCTCAAAAATCGGCAATTATTAAGTGAGGAGAAAAATAAATGAAAATTTAGGGAAAAGGTTCATCCTATGCCTGTGTCCATTTACAGAATAGATTATGTTTAATGGTACCTTTTACCAGATATTTGGCAATCTTGTAGGACCTCTGCTCCATATTCAGAATAGTTGTGACAGTATTTTGTTTAATGTGATATTTCATGTTAAAGAGCAGAAGGAAAATGTTGTTTATCCAGTGAAAGAACATGCAATTCAAATGATATAAACAGAACTGCTAAGGGAGAGATATGAACAAATTTCACTCTGTTAAGCCACTCCTTAATGCTTTTTTATACCAGATTAATATTTTTACCTCCTCAGACTTCATTTGCCACCAGTTTTCAGTGAACTTTGGATGGGCTGTCATGTGTTTTCATTTTTATTTCCGTTCTACGGAAATTTTTTATTTACTGCTTTTAACTCAGAATGTATGAAACTGTTGAAGAGCACTGTTGAATTTGTTGATGTTAGAAGTAAGTATATCTGCTCAGGTTAAAGGGAAGAAAAGAGCACTAAACCTTAAATTGTAACTCCCAGCTATGGATGGTAAATAAATGCCTTTCTAGCTTTTAAATGTTTGCTTTTTCTTACATGGCCTGTTAGTTATTACGGTTACTAAGGCGTTTACTCTTTTTTTTTTTTTCCAGATGGCTGTTGACCAGGCTCACAGACAGAATTTCTCATCTATTTTTCTCCCTGTATTTGAATCTGTCAATCCTTGTTTAATATTAGTGGTGCGCAGAGACAATATTGTAGGAGATGCTATGGAAGTCCTAAGAAAAACTAAGAATGTAGATTACAAGAAACCACTCAAGGTATCACCAGTTTATGTTGTTTAAATATCCTTAATGTAGTGTTAAATCAGATCATAATTTTTATTTTAGTATCTATTATAGGTTATCAAATTTAATATATTTTTAGATTAAATGTGATTTGTTTTGCACTTCCTCTTTATATTCTCTAACTGTGAAGTACCCATTTCAGGTTATTTTTGTAGGGGAAGAAGCTGTTGATGCAGGAGGTGTCCGCAAAGAATTTTTTTTGCTAATCATGAGGGAGTTGCTTGATCCAAAATATGGAATGTTTAGGTACTATGAAGAGTCCAGGCTCATCTGGTTCTCTGACAAGGTACATGTTACTGTGCAATGAATGAATGAATCATCTCGACTCACAATGATACTGTATCACCTACTGGACTGTATTAGAATTCTAAGGAAATATTTCTAAGGGAGAAGCTGAGTAAATTGGCCAAAAAGGAGGCTGACTCCTCTCGCTGCTGAGTTAAAACTCCTCCATTCATCACATGTTCCACTAAAATTCTGCCATTTCTCATTAATATCCCATACCACACTTCCCATGAAATTGACAAGTATAGCAACCAAAAATGCCAGGAAAAGTGAGGTGGTACAAATAGTTGAAACTCCATAGGGCAGGGCAGCAGAGAAAATTAGGCTACATTGTGTCTGACAGCTTCAATTCCCTTTAAAAAGCCATGTGTACAGAGCTTATGTAAACAGTGAAATCCAGAGATGTGGCTTATGTTCCTGCTGTGTTGTTAACCAAGTGTGTGAGCAAGTCAATAAAGCCTACATTTTCAAATCTAGAACACCTCATGAACACATTTTGTGTCCATCATGAACACATTTTAAGTGGCATTTTTTATATCATGACCCTAGTTTTCAAAAGATAAAGTAATCAATTTAAATCCATTAAAAGCACTATTCTGTTGAAATATGTAAACACATTTGACACTGTAAGAACTCTTCAGAAGCCCAAAAAGTGCTGAGCGAAACTTGGATGTCAGTCTTTCTCATATTGTTAAAAACCTACCTGTTTCAACAATATCTTTGAAATAAGATTATATTCTTATAGAAAATAAATATGAAATAGAATATAAACCTATTAAAATAATAGAAATGGAAGGGATGACAAGAGGTCATCAAATCCAGTCCCCTGCCCTCATAGCAGGACCAACCACCATCTATGTTATTCCTGTTTATATATTTATCCAGTATGTCCTTAAATATCTCTAATGATAGAGATTCTACAACCACTCTAAAAGATCTGGAGAAATTAAGGAAGAGTTATGAACATTTTCCTCTAATAATTTGAATATACGTATAGTTATTTTTTCCTGACAATTTCTAAGACTCCCTGAGGCATGCAGTCCCCTTTTTCCTCTCCCATTAGAGTCAGGAAGGCAGATCTATGAAGTTGGAAGGGAGGAAAAATGCCAGTTTTAACCAGTAGCGCATTCAAGGGTAAACCCATGGGTCAACAGAGCTACTCACTTCTCTTCTGGGGAATATGGTGTTCGGTTTGTTAGTTCACCCACCTTTTTTTACTCCTTCACCTTTGTTTGAAGCTAATGCTTCCCACTCAACATGACAGATTGTCCTTTCAAAGTCAATACATAGACTTTTAGAAAAACTAAATATTTTTAAGCCACAATTTTTAATTTGGCTTTGACAACAGAAAGTGACTGAAAAGACAGATTGGCCCTTCGAGCAGCTCAGCAATGCCCTCTCCTTACATCTCACTAGTTCTAACTGTCCCCAGAGAGTACCTGGTTTACTTTTGTTCCCCAACTAATCCTTCCCGCTGCGTAACACACTTGGAGTACGGTTCGTGAGGCTGCGGCTATACCCCAGAGAGTGCTGATGAGTACATCAAAAAGACCCAGCTGGTACAGAGAATGGTGGCTTTGGACAGGTTGGGGCAGGGAGCATTTTCCTCTTCACAACACATGTTCAAAAATACGCTTTTTCTTTTTTTAAATTAAGACAAATGTTTTAATTCTTCTGTTTTCTGTTCTTAGACATTTGAAGACAGTGACTTGTTCCATTTGATTGGCGTCGTCTGTGGATTAGCAATATATAATTTCACTATTGTAGACCTTCATTTCCCCTTGGCTTTGTACAAGAAGCTATTGAGTAAGAAGCCTTCCCTAGATGATTTAAAAGAGTTAATGCCTGACGTTGGCAGGTGAGCCAGTATAAATTTAATAATAAGTAGTGCATCATCTTTCTTATTAAATGCCGTATGTAGTTTCCTGTAATGTGTAAGGAATTTAATAGCTCACTAAGTAGACACACATCTCTAATCTGAATAATACAATTAGTTTAAAAATTTAGTATGGATTTACACTACTGTTTTATAAACTCCTTTTTTCATGTGCTTAGTTTTGCGATTAAGAATTATTTCCTGTTTGGAACCTAATATTTCCCCCTTTTTAAAATTCTTGAATTCAGACATGCATGTTTATAAATGTAACTCTTCTTACTTCGACCTTAATCTCAATTATAGTCAATCTCTTTAATTTCTAATGCAGATACATTATTTTGCTTATTTCAAAAACTATGTTATTAATTTGAACTTCATTTTTCATTTGCTGAGGCTATATAGCTAATAACTGTTTTTGGCATATTTCTGTTTACTATTTGACTTGAAAACAAAAATATTCAAATAACTTATTTTTAACATTTTAATTATCGTACGTATGTTGTTTTTAACAAAAAAAAAAAACCCACAACATTTCAATCACTTCGCAAATCATACTCCTTTGGGAAGGATCAAAAGGTGCCTTATGGGCTATTACACATTTTGCTCAATAGCTTATACATGTAGTGTCCCATGTTTCCATCCACTTATGTTCAACATATGCAAGGCAATTAAGGGAAGCTAAGATATATTTTGGGTTGCAGCTCTGCCATCTTCTGCCTACCAAAGGAATAAAGGCAGTCTTTTGTGTTATGGCTAGGTCTAAAGACAGATGCCTAGAGATGACAAGCTAGAGAAAATAATAGTTTTTAAAATGTAATGGCATGTAAGGTCATCAGAATTCAATAATATAAATTCCATTCCCAAAATATAAAAAGAGGACATGCAATTTAAGCTTCTAAATTTATATTTGGTTTCTTAAATAAGGCTTAGATGTGTTTTTTTTTTTTAAATGCTTAACTCGCCGAACTCTCCTTGAAGTCAATGAGAGACTTCTCATAGAACTAGCTTTTTATTACCAAATATTTCCTCTGTCTGTATACTTTTCACTTACTACTTAGAGTATCAACAAGTATATTTCAGTTACTGAGATGAAGGATCAGGCTGCTGTCATCCTATTTTTCTCAGTACCCTGCCTCTTTTCCCATTCTAAGCCCTTTTCCCCTTTCAAACTCCAAAATTTGAGTCCTTTTACCTTGCTTATGCACAGGCAATTGGAAGGAATTGAAGAAATTAAAGACAAGCAAGAAAATGTTCAATAAGCTTTGTGCTGCATTTCAACTTAAATGAAATGTGGATCAGTGGAAGGTTTCCTAATGTTGCACTTCTAAATGCTAGTCACCTAAGTTAGAAATGCAAAGAAAATAACTGCAGATAGATACAGAATTGACAGAATACTGAGAACAGTTACTCACCATATGTTAACTTTTCAATGCATTGAGATGAAGACTAAATACATTGCTTTGCAGAAGTATGCAGCAGTTACTGGACTATCCAGAAGATGACATAGAGGAGACATTTTGTCTCAACTTCACAGTAAGCTTTTAAATTTTTAAAAAATATTTTACATGTAGCATTAGCCATCCGTTATGCTTACCTCTAGCAGAACATACATTACCAAAACCACCAGCTGCTGTCCTCCTAGAATTTTGTATTATTGGTATGTTGATGTTAAACTGATTGTAAAACACTGCCCATGGCTGAAGCAAGTCTACACTGCAGTAGTGCAGCTGTGCCTTTGTAGCACATCTGGTGAGGACATGCTATACTCCTAGGAGAGCACCCTCCCATGGGGATAATGATTCCACCTTGGCGAGGAGTGTAAGCACCAGTGTGAACAACACAAAACTTGCATCACAACCTTGAGTGATGTTCGATTGACTTAGGCTGTAGTGCAGACAAGCTCTGAGGGAAACTGTCTTTTGGAACAGTAAATAAAGTGTATTTTGCCTCTTACTTTTAAACAGATCACTGTAGAAAATTTTGGAACAACAGAAGTGAAAGAGTTGGTTCCTAAAGGTGCTGATATTCCTGTGGTCAAACAAAATAGGTGAGTAAATTATAGGTTTATTAGTCAATGCTTCAATTTTAACCTGTTTCAGAAGATAACTTGAGTGCTAAACATAGCCTATTCTGATCCAGAAATTAGTATTTTTAGTATAGGGGAAACTGATGTGGTAGTTTTTCCTGTTTTCTCTCTAGTGTATTGTTAGAACAGCTTTTATTTAACATGTTGAAACCCAGCTGAAATGAGATTGTGGCTGTTCTGATGGCTCCATGCTGGGCTCTCTTTCATAGCTAGATGTGATAGCCATGCTGGCCAGAAAGAAAAAGAATTCAAATTGCTGGGCTTCCTATTTCCTGCACACCTGGAGAGCAGCAGAGATGAAAGCGGCCAGAACGGACGCATTCTGGGCTTTGTGGGGTACCTCTGGAGGCCAATAAAATTGATTTAAAGTAATGCTGTTTCCACACTATCAATTCAACATTTTAAATTTGAACTTGGGGTTACGCCACACCAGAGGGTCAAGATGAGAAAGTCGACCTTAACGCGCCCCTTAAAATCGACGTAATGGTATTTACCAGGAAAACAGTCACATTGTAAAATCAAGCCAAGTGCCTTAAAATTGACTATATGCTGTAGTGTAGACATAGCCTCGGTGTATTTGTAGATGGGAATAGCACCACTTGTTCCTTTGTGGAAGGCCCTGGTTTAGTTGCTGCCAATTATCTTTCTTTTCCCTGTGCATTGTCTCTCTCCACCTTCTTTCTCTCCCCTCTGTATTTTTTTGTTCTTTTTTCTTTGGCATTTTGGGGCATTTTCCTCTTTTGTTCGTGTTTTCTTTCTTACTCCCTCTCTCCTATTTTTGCCTCTTTTTTATGGACAGGTGAAGCAAAAGACATGTTATGTGCAGTTTATAGCTGAACTGAGTATATGGGAGGCCAGGGAATATATGCTTATTGGATTCACAACAAACTATCAGTATATTCCATCTGCCAGAAGATGACTAATCTATTTTTATTCATGGATTAGCAACCAAATTGCTAAAGAGTCTGAGTAGGATTTTCCTACCGATAGTGAAGCGAGCACCACAATGGGATCTTACCTTCGTACTTTCCACACTTAATGGGCTATCTTTCAAACCATTCACCATGTACTTGATATCCCATCTTCAATGAAAATTGCCTTCCTGATGGCCAGGGAAGCGGGTAAGCTGGGAGTCCTTGTGGTCTTCCTGTCATATACCTACAGTTCATGAAGCGAAGGTATCCCTTTGTCTCCACCCAAATTCAGGCTGAAGGTGACTTCTAAGTGCTAAATAAACCAGCCGAATTGCTTTGCTGGTGTTCTTTACTTCATGCCTCTGGTAAGTAGAGAGACTTTAGAACAAAAAATATAAGGTCTATGTCTACACTAGCACCGCACTTCTGAAAGGGGAATGTTAATGAGAAACTTCGGGACATGCTAATGAGGTACTGCAATGAATATGCAGTGTCTCATTAGCATAATGGTGGCCACAGCACTTCAAAAATGCCGCTTTCGATCACGTGCGGCTCGTCTACATGAGGTCCTCTTTGAAAGGACCCCGCAGATGTCAAAATCCCCTTATTCCTATTTGCTTGTTGGTTAAATGGTTCACTGGTAAGTATAAGCATACTGTACTGAGTGGGAGCAACCCTGATTACACTGAGCCAGCCAGCTACCCCAGCCCTGGCCAAAGCCAGAAAGAACTCAGTCTTAATGAGCATGACCCCAACCCCTCAGTCACAGTGGGAGCTTAACACCTGGCCTCCTTGCAGTGGACCACTGGAGCAATATAATTGTACTTTTTTTAACCAGTTAACTGTTATACTGATATTTACATCGCTAGACTTGAATAATTAGTTTCAGCTCACTGCACTGAATCAGCATTTCAGGAGGCAGTGTAAGTCTTCTGAAGAGCCAATTCATAGTGGAAGGTACAAATAAGTAAATGGCTCGTGTTGTCTGAAATGTATTATTTATTGTTGCTCTTTGTCCACCCCATATGCTCTCAGTTTGGGGAAGAATTGAATTCATGTTCTGTTTATGGTCAAACAATCTTCACTATGGCTATAGGAAAGATCGTAGTTGGAATACAGTATCTTACAATAAGTATTTTGTGCTGAGTTGACCATTGATTTATTTATATAAGAATGGTACAGGTTGAGCCTCTCATCTGGCACTCTTGGGACCTGACTGGTGCTGAACAAGAGAATTTGCTGGAACACAGGAGGTCAATATTGTCTAGAACAGGGGCCAGCATCCCCCAGCACACGTGCCAAGAGTGGCACGTAAATTGATTTTCATCGGCATTCGAGGCAGGAGCACAGCCCTACCCATCTTCCCACATGTGGCCAGGAGCCTGTGAATTAACAAAAGATCAGCTAATATTACCAACCATCACCTAAACAGCAAACCTCTGCATCTTTATTTATTAATGAAGCTGTTGTAAGTAGGACTATTCATGACTTTTTAAAAGTATCACCAGCACTAAGACCATAAAGGCTGCAGTGGATGACCATGCCGTCTTTGGTGCCTTGTCATGCCCTTCTCTCTTCAGAGTGTTGCAGAACCGCTTTCCTGGTTGTTGGATCTTGCTGTTGATCTCATCCGTCCAGTCCACCAGAGCTGACTTTGCATGCTAGGATAGGCATGTCTCTGTCTCACTGAAGGTTTCAGACCTGTCGGTTACCCTCACCTAGTTTAGCTCGCCTGTTGAAGCGGTTTATCGGGGTGTGACCGCTGTGCATGTTAGAGCTTCTTAGAGCCATAGGGTAGAGCTGAGTGCCAGGTAGGGACCAATGGTGCACGAACTGTCTCCGAAGAGACACAAGTCCCCCCCACCAGAGGTGCTACCCCTCCTGGTACACCCCATACTACCAGAGATCAGTATTGCACGTTTTGATGGCAGGACAGAATCATGAACCTGGAAGTCCTTGACAAAGCAGGAGCCGCAAGTGCTGAAGCCATGATTCTGAAAGCCCAGCTTTGTTGGACAGGGCATGTCATACAAATGGAGGAGTCAAGAATCCCTAAGCAACTCCTTTATGGTGAACTCTCCCAGGGCAAAAGGGACCAAAGTAGGCCTCGCAAAAGGTAAAAAGACTGCGTGAAGGCCAACATTGCTGATGCTGGATTAAAGCCAAAGCAGCTACAGCAGCATGCAAAAGACCACACAGGCTGGCATGGTCTCGTACAACATGCTTATGACAACTTCGAAGAGCAGCGACGCATACGCCTAATTGATGTTCATGACAGGAGAAAAGCAACAGCAGCAGCCACACCGACAGAGCCAGGACAATTCCCTTGCTCCCTTCTGTGAACGCCCATGCTGTTCAAGGCTTGAACTCCTCAGCCACATTCGAGTCCACAACCGACGAGCCTGTGCAAGCTCAGGTTGTCCCCGTTGGGCACAACGGATGGCCAAGAAGACACTGAGAACCAGGACTGGTAGCTGTAAACAAACTTGATAGGACTATGGGAAACTTGGCCACACTTGTGGTAAGTGACTGTCCAGCTAACTAAAATCATGGTGGATTATGGATGTTGCCAGACAAGAGAGTTCCAGATCAGAGAGGTTCAACCTGTACTTAAATAAGTAAACTCTTTCATATTCAGCAGACCTGGAACTGGGAGGTTACTGGATATTCAAATATTCTGGATAATAGAGAAGTGTACCTAGCAACGCATAACACTAAAGAAAAATAAGATTAGATATTAAGAAACAAACTAATATGTATGCAGAGTACTTTATTTACCAACAGTAGTTATTGTACACTGTAAACTTGCACTGTATTTGCTGTATTTATTTGTATTTACTTTCACTATACTGTACTTACGGAAAACATAACTAAAATTTACTTATGGTTAAAATTATGGTTATTTGAGAGTTCCGGATAATAGAATGCTGAATATGAAAGAGTTTTATGTTCCATTTTTTAAAATATTTGCTTTTGTCTTCTCTCGACAGGCAGGAATTTGTAGATGCCTATGTAGATTACATCTTCAGTAGATCAGTGGCTACCTTATTTGATGCATTCCACGCAGGCTTTCATAAGGTGTGTGGTGGTAAAGTTCTTCAGCTTTTCCAGCCCAGTGAGCTGCAGGCGATGGTGATTGGGAATACAAATTATGATTGGAAAGAACTGGAGAAGGTAAGTAGCTGCTTTAGCTTGAGAGTATATTAAACTGGTATACATTTTAAAATATTAAAACACATTTGATGGTTTTACTTCTCCAGCATTTCCTGCCCCACATTCCTAGTTGAAGTCAAGCTTTCCAGATTCTAAAAATGTGAGACCATAATTTTGCTTACAGTAAATCAAGTTTCTTTAAATTGTATAGATGCATCTTCCCCTCAATATTTCCTGTTTGATTGCTCTAAAATCTCTTGGGTAAACCTTGCCAAGAACAGAGAGAACCATATATGTTGTATTTTTAAGGTGAAAAAGTTAACTAACTACATGTGCTAATACATAACTTCATCATTCAAAGAATTTAGGTTTAAAGGATTTCTGTTAGTTTCATACCTGTCTTGTTTGAATGATGGGTTTTGGATATGAATGAGCTCCATTTACTCTGGGAGATGACCCAGATGTCAGTTTTCTTGGGATTTTCTTTGTGTGCATGTGTTTTCCTTATTATCTAGACACACAAACCAATAGGAATTTTCTTTAGTATATGTTCGTCAACAAGACGCCAAATACATTTTAGTCCATGGGTGTGATGGCAAGGTTGCATAGTCAAAACAAGTTACATATCATGACTTACTTTTGTGTGGTGTCTTTTATGCAGTCATTCAGGCAGAAGAGAAGTTAAAATAATTTGAAAAGTCAATCTAGGTGTTTTATAAATTGAAGAAAGCCTATTTTCTTTTTTAGACTATAAATCCTTGAAACATCCTCTGAACATTACACAAGTTCTGTTTGTGGTGTTTGATATCACAAGAATTCTGCTGTGTGGCATTTCCTCCCTATTGCAGTGCATCTACAAATACTAATCCATGTCATTAATTAATGGGGACAATCTTGTAGTATTAAAAACAGTTGCTCTAATATGGAACCTTCCACTAGGTCTCCTAACGGATTTGGTGGTGGTGGTGGTGTTTTGGTTTTTGTTGTTTTTTTTTTTAAATAGAAAGCTTGGTTATGAAGAAGGTCCTATCGATTTACTTTGTGTAGCTTGGATGAGAACAGTAGATGTTTACAAGTAATAATACACATGTTCATAGACTTCTCACATATGACTAAAAATGTTGCTTACAATGGAAAGAGTAACAGAAAAAGATGCTCTAGTGTTCATTGTACAGGTTGAACCTCTCTAATCTGGACCACTCTCATCCAGCAACATCCATACTGTGACATAATTTTAATTAGCCAGATGACCGCTTATCGTGGGTGTGGCCAAGTTTTCCGTGGTCCCATCAGGTTTGTTTACGGCCACCATTCCTGGCTCTCAGCATTCTGTGCTGTTATTTAGCTGTAATTTACCCTGAGTCTTCTAAGAGGCCAGTTAGCAGTGGAAGTGTTGGTAACATGCTAGACAATATTGACCTCCTGTAGTCTGGCAAATTGTCTCATTCAGCACTGTGCAGGTCCCCAGGGTGCTGAACTAGAGAGGTTCAACCTGTAGTAGACGTATAGTTTACTGGAAAGGTTTTAGGATTTTTCTTAGGGGCTAGGATTTTACATTAAGTGTATACAGAAGAAATTTTTTAACATTCAAAAAGATTGCAATCTTTTATGAGGCACTGTACGTCCACCATTGAAATGTGGTAGGGATAATCGTGGTTAAATGATGTTATGATGTACTGTCAAGTAGTTCAGAACAAATAGTATATAATACTGTATTCAACTAAAAGTGCAAGAGGCATTAAAGAGGCAGAGTATAAATACCTTACTTAGAATTTACTGGCGTTAAGAATTCTTTTGGAGTAGGGTATTAACCAGTATCAAATGAGGGAGAAACATACTTTAGAGATAAAAACACAAAGTAAACCTGGTGGGGGAAAAATGCTTATAGAACAATGACAGTTGGATCTTTATATAACTCAGTAGTAGCGGTGTGTACTCTTTCTACATAGAGTATTTACAAATTCAAATTGAAATGATATTTTGTGAATTTGACTAATCACATTTTTGTCACTTCAGAATACAGAATATAAAGGAGAATATTGGGCCGACCATCCTACAATTAAAATTTTCTGGGAGGCTTTTCATGAGTTACCACTGGAAAAAAAAAAGCAGTTTCTATGTAAGTATTTGAAACTAGTATATCGAAACAGAAAACTTAGTAGGATTTTTGCAGTTTAATGTTTTCCTAGAAGAGGACAAACAAATTGCACCTAATTTTAATAACTAATAATATGTGTTCCTGTCTTTCAAGGTGAGTGCATTATGAGGGAGGAAGTGTATTTGAGAAGGGAGTGTTTATCAATAATTATGTGTGAGAGTCTTGTAAGGTTCTAGATTGGTATGTGGAGGGCTGTGGTCACAGTTGGTAGTTTGCGTGTCCTTTGTGACTACCCATCAATTTTGTTTGATTAGTTTGTGAGTGGATGGTTGTCAATGATAAACTTGTAGCTTGTTCTGGATTTCCTTACTGGAATGGCCCTTTGATCACTTTATAGGGCCAACAGGGTGGAGCACCACTGCCATGCACTTTGAACTTTATTTATTTTAATATATAGACATTCAGCAAGTCTTGAGAAGTGGATTTATTCTGGGTGGTGAATAGCCTGGTTAATTCAGACTGTTCTCATTGGTTTGCTCCTTCAGGTCCCCTTTCCTTTTCCCCCTCTGCCCCATGAAGAAAGTTCAGGTTACTTTTACAGAAAAAAAATCAAGCACATTCAGATAGAACTGTTAAACCAGGGGTGGGGAACAACCAGCCTGTGGTCCAATTTGGACTGCAGCTTGTATGGATCTGGACCTTGAGGCTCCAGGCTACCCTCTACATGGCCCATGGCAAGGTGGAGAGTTTGGATCCCCAAGCCTCATGGGCCAGGTCAGGCAAGACGTGGTCTAGATCCAGACCTTGGCCTCTGCCTGGGACCAAGGGCTGAGGGGGCAGGAAGTGGCTCGGCTCTGCTGTCAGTGTCTGCTGTTCCCCAGCTAGGGGAAGGGAGAAGGATCAGCAGTGGCCTGGAATTGCATCCAATCAGAGCAATGGACAGTGCTTGGGAGCAGGAGGGAGGGGGCGCAGAGCCATGTGTGCTCGTGGTGCTACAAAAGTAAGCTGGCACCCAGCTCCTGTCCCTCCCTTCCTGCATCCTCCCTCTCACCCCCACTCCCCACCTGTACCCTGCTCCTGCCCCTCCTTCCCAGACCCCTCATCACCGTCCTGACCCTGCACTCCAACCCCTCCATCTCCCTCCCACCGAGACTCTCCACCTGCACCCTGCTTCCCAGACCCCACACCCTAAGCCCTCCTGTGCCCTTCCTCTCAGCTATACCCCCATGCCTGCCACTCTCCTATACCTCCTTCCTGCCTCGATTTTCCCCCCCCCCCACAGCCCACTCCTGCAGCCCCCTCACCCCCCCCCCCCCCCCAATTCCATAGCTCATAGTTGGGGACCACATCAGTGAGGGTGTTTGTTTTGGTTCTCACTTCTGGGATTTGTCTACAGGCCAGTGGCCTCCAAACTAAAAAAGCTCCCCCCTCCCCACCCCAGTTTACACCTTCTTCTCTCCTCAAGTGTTGATACAGCTGTGACCAGCTGAAGTGCTTCTGCGGAAACTCTTGGTTTTGTAACAGAGCTCGCAGCAGGACACATTCCAAGAGAGCCTCTTGACTTCCTCATTCACTCAATGATCTGTTATAATACAGTTTGTCGTCCTTCATGATGTGCCACAGTGCTCAACTTTGGAACAGGTTATCTGGGGAAATCTGAAGTGGTTGGAGTATTATTCATGACAGTAAACTTAAAATAATTGCACAAGACTGAAATCACCATTCTCATCTGTTCAAAAAGTCTAGGAATTCTGTCTATCCTGGACTAGACACCTTTTTATTACTTACCAGACTGACTTTTTTCTTTGGTGGAAATATAATTTGATTTGACCGAAATGCTGTAGCATCTCCAATAGTTTTACTATGGGTAAGCTATTTGCCTCCAGTGTGCAGTTCTGGAGGTGGTTCAAAGCTGCAGCGCAGCCTGTTCTGGCCCTTTCTTTGACATCTTTCAGATAGTTCATTCTAAAGCTGTGTAAAAACTTGTGGAAAATATGTGAAAGATAATATAGACTCAAATGAAGTAAAAATCTTAAATGAATCAAATTGCTCCATAGAATCATTATGGATAGCAATTCCTTCCTCTAATAGGACTATGGCACTAGGAATATATTATCAACCACCTAACCAGGACAGTGATAGTGATGCTGAGATGTTAAGGGAGATTAGAGAGGCTATCAAAATAAAAAATTCAGTAATAATAGGGAATTTCAATTATCCCCATATTGACTGGGTACATGTCACCTCAGGACGGGATTCAGAGATAAAATTTCTCGGTGCCTTAAATGACTGCTTCTTGGAGCAGCTGGGACAGGAACCCGCAAGGGGAGAGGCAATTCTCTATCTAGTACTGACTGGAAGGCAGGATCTGGCCCAAGAAGTAACTATTACAGGACCCCTTGGAAATAGTGACCATAATATAATAACGTTTAATATTTCTGTGTTGGGAAGAACACCGCAGCAGTCCAACACTCTGGAATTTAATTTCAAAAAGGGGAATTATACAAAAATGAGGAGGTTAGTTAAACAGAAATTAAAAGGTAGAGTAACTAAAGTAAAATCCCTGCAGGCTGCATGGAAACTTTTCAAGGACACCATATTATTGGCCCAACTTAAATGTATACCCCAAATTAAAAAACACAGTAAGAAACCTAAAAAAGAGCCACCGTGGCTTAACAACCATGTAAAAGAGGCAGTGACAGATAAAAAGGCATCCTTTAAAAAGTGGAAGTCAAATCCTAGTGAGGAAAATAGAAAGGAACATAAACACTGCCAAATTAAGTGTAAAAATGTAATAAGAAAAGCCAAAAAAGATTTTGAGGAACAGTTAGCCATAAATTCAAAAAACAATAGTAGAATGTTTTTAAGTCCATTAGAAACAGGAAGCCCGCTAAAAAAGCAGTGGGACCCCTGGACGATAGAGATATGAAAGGAGCAATCAAGGAAGATAATGCCATTGCAGAGAAACTAAATGATTTCTTTGCTTCAGTTTTCATGGCTGAGGATATTACAGAGGCTCCCAAATCTGAGCCATCCTTTGTAGGTGACAAATCTGAGGAACTGTCCCAGATTGAAGTGTCAGTAGAAGAGGTTTTGGAACTAATTGATAAGCTAAACAGTAACAAGTCTCCAGGACCAGATGGCATTCACCCAAGGGTTCTGAAGGAACTCAAATGTGAAATTGCAAAGCTATTAATGGTGGTTTGTAACCTATCCTTTAAATCAGCTTTGGTACCCAATGACTGGAAGACAGCTAATATAACGCCAATATTTAAAAAGGGCTCTAGAGGAGACCCTGGCAATTACAGACCGGTAAGTCTAACATCAGTACTGGGCAAATTAGTAGAAACAATAGTAAAGAATAAAATTGTTAGGCACGTAGAAGAACATGATTTGTTGGGCAAAAGTCAGCATGGTTTCTGTAGAGGGAAGTCGTGTCTTACTAATCTATTAGAGTTCTTTGAAGGGGTTAACAAACATGCACACAGGGGGGATCCAGTGGACATAATATACTTAAGTTTCCAGAAAGCCTTTGACAAGGTCCCTCACCAAAGGCTCTTATGTAAATTAGGTGGTCATGGGTTAGGAGGAAAGATCCTTTCGTGGATTGGAAACTGGTTAAAAGACAGGAAACAAAGGGTTGGAATAAATGGTACATTTTCACAATGGAGGGGGTAACTAGTGGTGTTCCCCCAGGGTCAGTCCTGGGACCAATCCTGTTCAACTTGTTCATCAATGATCTAGAGAAAGGAGTAAGCAGTAAGGTGGCAAAGTTTGCAGATGATACCAAGCTGTTCAGGATAGTCAAAACCAAAATAGATTGTGAAGAACTTCAAAAAGATCTCAGCAAACTGAGTGATTGGGCAGCAAAATGGCAAATGAAATTTAATGTGGGTAAGTGTAAGGTAATGCACATTGGGGAAAAATAACCCCAATTATACATACAATGTGATGGGGGCAAATTTAGATACAACAAATCAGGAAAGGGATCTTGGAATTATAGTGGATAGTTCTCTGAAAACATCCACACAGTGTGCAGCGGCAGTCAGTAAAGCAAGTAGGATGTTAGGAATTATTAAAAAAGGGATAGAGAATAAGACGAAGAATATCATACTTCCCCTATATAAAACTATGGTACGCCCACATCTTCAGTACTGCGTGCAGATGTGGTCTCCTCGCCTCAAAAAGATATACTGGCATTAGAAAAACTTCAGAAAAGGGCAACTAAAATGATTAAGGGTTTGGAAAGGGTCCCATATGAGGAGAGGCTAGAGAGACTGGGACTTTTCAGTCTAGAAAAGAGGAGATTGAGGGGCGATATGATAGAGGTATATAAAATCATGAATGGTGTGGAGAAAGTGAATATTGGAAAGTTGTTTACTTGTTCCCATAATATAAGAACTAGGGGACACCAAATGAAATTAATGGGTAGTAGATTCAAAATGAATACAAGAAAATTTTTCTTCACCCAGCGCACAGTCAACCTGTGGAACTCCTTGCCAGAGGAGGCTGTGAAGGCCAGCACTCTAACAGAGTTTAAAAAAGAGCTTGATAAATTTTTGGAGGTTAGGTCCATAAATGGCTATTAGCCAAGAGTAAAGTATGGTACCCCTAGCCTTTAGTCAAAGGCTGGAGACAGATGGCAAGAGACAAATCGCTTGATCATTGTCTTCGTTTCACCTCCTCTGGGGCACCTGGCACTGGCCACTGTTGGCAGACAGGATACTGGGCTGGATGGACCTTTGGTCTGACCTAGTATGGCCGTTCTTATGTTCTTAAATAGTAATAGTAGTAATAATTCTAATACCAACCAAACAGCTGTAAACAGAAATCCTTGCTTGTAAGATCACTTGTACAAAGTGATCTTACTTGGTATAGGTGAAGTCAGTTGATGAGCCATCCAGAATGAGCAGAATTAGGGCGGGAGGCATAGGTTGTGGAAAAGAAATTGGACGAGAAACTTTTTCTTCTGCAGTCCAGCACCTTCCACAGTTCTGCTCAATGGGAAATAGTGGCCAGTAAGCAAAGGGTGGACAAAAGGCTGGGGGAGGGAAGAGAACCCTTCTCTTTTTACTGTTGCTCAGTCAGCAAGGTTATTACTGGACCACTGTCTTCAGCACCTTCCTGCCATAGGAGGCCTCTATAAAAGACGAAGTCTGCTCTACAATATCTGATAAAGGTGTTATCCAGTGACCATGTTGCTGCTTTGGAGACCTCTGCTGTAGAAGCACATGCCTCCTTCAGACTCCAAGATTGTGATTGGTCTTGTGGAGCACACCTTGATTCTTTCTGGGATAAGAACATTGAGACATTCAAGACAGCCAATGATACGTAGTATAATCCATCTTGTAAGGGAGAGCTTAGAGACTGACTCCTGAAGATTGTGAACGGAAGGAGATTAGCAGAACGCCCAAATGTCCTTGAAGGTTTTCTGTGCTTGATTTTAAATCTTGGTTTTCTAAAATTCAAAACATGCTACTGCTTCTTGATTGGGTATTGTGGCTTTAGACAAAATGGGAGGAACATTTCTCTATAAGGAACGGAAAAGAGAGTTTACCTTTGGCAAGAATGTTTCTGAACTCCTTGGCACCCTCTTTTCATGAAACATGCAGTAAGTTTCCTGCATAGATAAGTGAAATTTGAAACTCTTGCTCTCTATGTCAGTGGGCCCTCCCTGTGAACCACTTGCTACCCCTACTCTAGCTATCTTGGAAGGCGGCCTTAATAGCAGTTAGTTCAGCCAGGGTTTGTGAGCTCAGAGCCCTCACTTCAGAACCTCCTTCAACTGTTCTTTAATAAAGACAAGCTTCAGTTACAGCCTCAGCTGCCCTTTCTGCCTAAGGTGGTCTCCCACTTCCATGTCAACCAAACTGTATTTCTGCCTGTCTTCTATCCAAAACCCCACACTAATAATAGGGAGCATGTACTTCACTGCCTGGATGTTCAGTGCACCTTCACTTTTTACATAGATATAACAAAGCAGTTTAGGAGGCTACCACAACTTGTTACTACTATGGCAGTGAGTATGGAAGGTCTCCCCTTTTCCTTTTAACAAGTCTCATGCTGGATCACGTCCTACGTCCAAATGTTTTATGACTTGGAGAAAGCACCTCCCTGTCCACTGAATTTCCATTCCACTAGAGCCCTGGTGTTTTCGGCAGCATTCCTCGAGAGCATCCCAAACCAGAACATCTGCTGCATGGTAATGTGTTAGTCAGTGCACACCTTCATGATATGGTCATATGGCTAGCCTTGCACAGGACCCAAACCCAATGGAAAATTCTTCCTTGTAATTTCCCAGGTTTCCAGGCTGAGGGACAGGGACTTGCTGCACTTCTCATTCAAGCTGGTAAAACATGGGGACTGATTGTGAGCCCTGCTTCTTTCCCCAGAGCATTTGGAACTGATTTCAGAGCTTTGTGGTGGACTTAATATCCACCTAAGAACTTATCCTTGTGGTCTAAGAAATTACCCTTGTGGTCTTGCATTGCTCCAGGACTTAACCATTGGATGTACTGAATGAAATTTTCCTCAGCCTTAAGAGCCTCTCCAAGTCCTGCTCAGTCTCCCTCAGCAAGGCTTTTCTGTGGTGGAGTTGCTTTTGGGGGAATAGAGGGTCCTAACATTCCCCTCCAACTCCAAGCTTAATTCACCCTCCATTCAGCCTGTTTAATTCTCCGTGAGGCAGTCTGATTTGGGCTTAGGCTGCTGTGCCATTCCTGAAAGTGGGCAGAGGAGCTCCGCCACTGCAGTGCTGACTCCCCAGACTGAGAGGAATTGAAACCAAAGAATGCTCACTACAATCCCAAAACAAAGAACATTAAAGACAAAATGATCAGGAGCAAAGAGAACTGTGCTGAACAGCTTTTGTAGAGGCAGCAAATGTGACAGAAAGATGGCGAAAAAGGAGTGTGGTCAGCCTGGGCTGTCCTGTGCTTTAGACAACTGCTGGAGCTGCACAGATAGGAAAGAAACCAGGTAGGTATAACAGAATTGTGAGAGCTGCTGGACTGCAGAAATATATAAAAAGGGGACATTTGCATTTGAAATTTCCTTACTCAAAAACAAATCTGTTGGTAAAGGCTCTTGTAGTCAATATTGCAAATACAGGGCAGACACAAATAACTGACATTGAGCAAATTACAACCTGGTTACTTAGAGACCTGGAAATGTGATAGTCCCCCCAAAAATGTCCATAAAAATGTTTACTCACTGTTCTTTATATAAGTACGCCCCAATGTGAGAGAGACGTTTTGTTCTGATACACATTTAACAATATAATCAGAATTAGACATATGTAAATCAGTCATACAATACTCATGTACTATTTGTAATTAAAATCATGCTACTTTAATGAAAAAAACTAACCATGTAATAGAAAATTGAAAATGGGGATTTCGAAGTGTAATATTGTATGTAACTATCATTATGATAGAGAGTAGTCACTTACTTTGCTTTTTATTGTTTCTCCTTGGCAGTGTTCTTAACAGGCAGTGATCGTATTCCTATTCTTGGAATGAAGTGTCTGAAACTAGTCATCCAGCCAACAGGAGGTGGAGAAGGGTATCTTCCGGTATCTCACACTTGCTTTAATCTTCTTGATCTTCCAAAATACACAGACAAAGAAACTCTAAAATCTAAGCTTATCCAGGCTATAGATCATAATGAAGGCTTCAGTTTAGTATAATTTTAGAAGTGAAGTATTGTAGTTGTTTAATGTGGGAGCATTAAACTGATTCTTTGTCTTTCTTGTGGTGGTAAGTTCAGTGGATAAGTTGACAATGTAACAATTGGTTATTCACAAAATGTTCAGTGATATGAATATTCATGAAACCAAAAAGTCCTTTCAGAAATGAACTGTTACTACACAGCTTGTACAGAACCATGTTTTGTCATCTTTAAAATAAAAATGACTGTGAATGACTTAAGTTTCACTAACATGAATTTCAAGTCACATATTATAAAAACAATTTAGCATGTGAATGCATGAAACACTTGCTTATTTTTTTTCAATCACTGAATGAAAACACTTAACTTTTTCCTATTATGATAGTCCCAATTGATTATTTTTCATTTTGTAAATAAAGCTTTGTAATAAAATAGTTCCAGTTCTGATAGCAGTATGGTTTCTATTGCGTGTACTTAACTTGAGTTTTATTTTATTGCTTTTAACAAAAAAAAAAAAAAAAGTGGTTTCTGGAAAGATTTTTCTGATGGTGTGGTTTTTGGTTTAACAATGATGGTTGAAATGACCATGCCCTTTATGATGAACGGTCCAGTTTCCATGGGGTAGTTGCTTGTGTTGTGCAAAACTGCAATATGGCTTCTGCTAAGATGGACAAAATGACTCAATAAGCTATTTCTCCTTTATTACTGATGGTATAATTGATAAAGTTATAAGGGGTTAATTGACCATTGGGAATCTAATCTCTGCAACCAAAAGTTAACAACCTAAGTGAAGAGCGCAACAATTGCTATCATGAATTTAAACATTTCATTTTTAAAAGTTGAAAGTTTACGTTTTGGTATGTCACAATGGTCACCGCTTTCCAGCTAAAATACATTTGAAATACCTTTTTAACCTTTTGGTACTTATTCTGAATTTAAAAATAAGTACTTTGAGATTGTGCGTAGTGGAACGTTTTCGGATTTGACTTGCCTGGTCTGATTAAATTCCACCATACTTATGTCTTATTGATACATATGTGACTTTCAGCTGTGAAACAAATATTTATTTTTTTTAGATTTTTAAAATGCAGTGCAAATCAAGTTACAAAATAAAATACTTGAATGAAAACTTTTGTTGCTTCATGTACGTGTTAGTGTATGGATGCATGTATCATGCATATTTCTTTAACCAGAATATAACTTTAAGTGAAACACTCATTAGAATATTGATACCATCCAGGCTGTGGTTGTAGTATTGATTCAGTTCAGCACAATAAGGGAAAATATATATAAGGCTGTAACCATCTCCTGGTATGATTGCAACCATGACATTGTATGTGTACATGTTTACAGCTCAAGTGTGACCTCTATTAATGTTCTTCACTACTATTCTTGGTAGGCATATCTCATCATATAACTTGGGATACCAGCACAAATGAAAATGTTTTGGCCATAAGTGTAGCTCTAACAAATTCACAGTCTACTTTTGTAAATTCTGTAATCATAGTGTTTTTAAAATCTTGCATTTCATGGTTTTAGACAATGTTCCCTGTAAGTTGAGCACTTCAGCAACCACCCAGCTAATTAGCAGAATGCCAACAGCCGCCCACAGGGCAGCATGGGTTTAGACTGGTGGTGCACATAAAAATTATTCTGCCCATGGATACAAAATATTAAAGCACAATAGTCTCAGATATTTAAATGTTAAATGTCATGGTGATATAAAAATCCATGATTGTGGATTTTAAAAAAAGGCAAAATAAAGTCCTTAAGACTCAGCATGTCTCAACCTGGGGGGTCCCAACCCAAAAGAGGCTAACAAGGCTGCTGTTGTGGTATTGCTACCCTTACTTCTGTGCTGCCTTCAGCACTGGTCAGCCAGAGGGTGGCAGCTGCTGCCTATGTGCCCAGGTCCAAAGGCAGTGCCTGTGCTAACAGTGACACTGAAGTAAGGATAGCAGTAATGTCCCAGAGTGTAAGGTAAAAGTACATAAAAGACCAGATTTCACACAAGAGACCAGGGTATGAATGTGATAGGGCTTTAGTCATAAGATTAAGGAATTTTATTAGAGATGAGAGAATCACCCTACATTAACTAGTAGTTCTTGGGGAAAAAAAGTTCCTAACCACCACTCTGATTTACTCCTCAGTTTTATGAAGAATGACAGATTTCTGCAGTGTTATTCATTGTTTTAATTAACCTAGGTTAAAACAAGACTGGAGCTTTTAATAAAACCAATAGAAACTGAAAATATTTCATGTTTTGCATACAGATTCAAGTGCACATCATATCGTGAAATTTAGCCACATAGTGAAAATCCTCTTTGGTTCATTTAAATAACAGATTTTCAGTGTGGGACATCATGATGGACAAGCTTGTAGTGAGCACCACATGATGGGCAACGCTGGCTTTCTCCTTCATGCACCCAGAACCAAATGACAGCAGAGTTGTCCTCCTCACCTGGTATGAGAGGAAAAGCAAAATTAAATGTTCATTTTTTTTTTCTGATTTCTCATGTTAAGTATTCTGGCACATCTGCAGTGAAAGCATTGTGCATTCCCTGGGTGCTGGGATCTAAACATAAAGTAACGGAATCAGGCTACACAATGATTAACTCTGTCTCATTCCTTTTCTGTCGTCAATTTCTATCACAGTTAATCCATTTTAATGTGCATTGCACTGGATTTTTGGGCAGTGGGGTGAAACAAGTGATGAACTTAAAAAGTTTTACTTGTTGTTGAATAAGTATAAATTGATCACTAACCCGGGGGAGGGGGGGGAAGCAGTTTTTAGGAAGACTTGGTGCGATGGGTTGCCTGCCTCAGACTGTGCTTGGAGGATTTAATAGAGTGGTTGGAGGCAGCCAATCAGGGCTGGGTTGGCCCATATAAGAAGGGTAGCAAAGCAGATTAAATCAGTCCCTGGAGTTTCAGGAGGGAGGACAGGTTGTCTTGCAAGCTGAAGGTAGCAAGCTCCCCGGACAGAGCAATGCTGCAAGTACAGACCCAGGGAGTTAAAGTTAGCTTTTGGCAGGCTTCATGTAAATGCAGGCTGAGGCTGGGCAAAGATGGTGCTGTGAGCTGTGAAGAAGTGGCCCAAGGAAAGGTATTGAGAGGCTAGAGGGGATGCAGTATGTGGCTGCCATTTTGCAGGGTCCCTGGGCCAGGATCTCGAGTAGTGGATAGACACACACACCTGCCCCCCAGTTCCACCCCTCCTCTGCCTTGCCCCTGAGTAAGTGTCCAGACAAGTGACTGCAGAAGCAACTGAGGGCAGTGGCTGGACAATGGACTGATATTGTCCCCTGGAAGAGGGCAGCACAGAGGGCTGTGTCATAAAGAAGGTGCTGCAGTCCTTGAAGTGATGTGGGTCTCCAGAGCAGAAATGGAAGCCATGAGCTGTCACCAGAAGAGAGCACACAGAGCTGATCCCCAGGGCCTTCAACAGGGAGCATTGCAGTGCTGAGTCTGGTCAGCCACCAGGAAACTCAGAGTTGTTGAGCTCTAGAATGGGACATTTGATATGTTTGCTGTCTTACTGAAACATCCATGCTTTTAAGGAATCAGTAAAAGTAACAGAGTGAGTTTGATAATCTTTTCAGACCAGAATTCCTATGCAAAGTGAGATCATTTTCGTAACATGGCACTAGAACAGGATATCTTGATTGTCATTTAGTCATGACTCAGACTCTAGTTATACTAACTTCCACTTTGTAAGTTGACCATTAAAATACCCTATTGTTTTTTGCTTCTGGTATTCCTAAGCATGTCATAGGCCTATACACTACTGCAACCATGAATTTCTAAGCTTAGCGAGCAACTTTCCTTCACTATGGAAATTCCTTTGTTAGTATCCTATTGGAACAGCAGCCCCTACATTATTAGGAGTGAATGCTGCTCTTATTCAACTCAGTTTAATGTGTGAAATGCATTAATTTTTAGTGCCAGTGTTTTGACTCATCTCACGGATAGCCACAAATAAGTGCTTTTTTACAACTAAATTGGCATTGCAGGTTGTCATATGTCCAATTTCTAAGTAAGCATGTTGCAAACTGTTACCGTGAATTCTCCCTGGTGATGATGTACAAATTCTACAGTCCAAGTTGTCTTAACTTGCACACAATCCCTGTTGTTTTCAGATAGTATACTCAGTGATACTTGTACATTCCTCTTTCCTTCAAGGTGGTTGCACAGGTCTTAACCACTCCCGAAATTAGAGCTGCTTTCATACATAAGAATTAGAAGCCAGTTCAATCCCTCTTTAACTCTTATCATGTTAGCAAAAGCAATAAGAATGTATGTTAGTCACTAAAATAGGCAGATATGACTGAATATCTACCAAGAGATAATCTGTAGAATAAAGATCAATTTTCATAGTGAGTTTTGTGAAGTATTAATGCAAATATTAACCCACTATAGGGCAATTTATTAAAATCATACACAAAGTTGTTCTGATACATACATATACAACCCACTAGTCTCTTCTTGTTGACAGATGGAACAATATGAGGATCTTCTCTAATTCCTGCATATCGCTTGGGTTTGAGTATGCTATATGGATCCTTGAGAGAAAAACAAAATATGAATCTCAACTGCTAGATCAAGAATGTGGTTAACGAGAAGTATTATCAAAGATTTTGTAGCACAGGACTGCAGAAATTTAATTACCTTAATTATCATCATCTGAACATGGGTAAATTGTCCTTAGAATACTACTACGGGTACATGAAAGTCACAGAAGGGAAGATGAAAAATGTCAAATCTTATTGTTAGATACTGATTTATCAAGTTGGTGAGATGTTAATTCATGGATGTTATCATACAGGGTGTCCATTCATATGGAAGAATCTGTTTAGAGTATCAGCTATTAGTATCAGCTTTTATGTCACTAAAAATACAAGCTGAACTCATGACTGCATACTCGCTGTCTAAAGCAAATGGGTGCTATTTATAGTGCCTTTTCATGAAGGCACAGTTGTCTCTCTATAGTCAGGGTTGAACAGAGTTGGCAAGTACACGATTATTTTGATTCCATCGCTTGACATCCAGTAAAGGCCAATCTGCCTGAAATGCCATGTTCCATATTATGCTGAAACAGAAATATTTTTAGAAACCTGAGAGAAATGAAAAAGTAGTTGAAAGGGGTTTTTACTCCTTGCTGTCCTATTTACAGCGTATTTTAAACAGTTTCGTAACTTCCTCTGGTGGTGGTTTGGCTAACAGTAAACCCAGCACCATATTGTCTTGTTTTGTTGGTCCCACGTTCATATAGCTTCAGGGATGAGGCTCAATATTTAGGGCCCAATCCTGCATTGCACACTGCACTGGTGCAGCTGTTAAAACCAGTTTTTGAATGCTTTAGTCTTAGTGTGTCTGCTAGCTAGATGCAAATGTCGTAAAGCACTCTCATAATCACTGAAAAATTGTCTGTTAAGCCATGGGGCAGAGAAGGACAGAAGACCACCTCTACAGAAATAGGATGCTTGTGTGGGGAGGGAGTTAGCAGGGAGAAGGAACGCACGGAGAGGCAAAGTGGTCCAGTGAATTGCGCAGAGGGGTAAGAACAAGGAACTTCTAAGTTGCTACTTTGCCATGCACAGTGACTTTGTAAAGTCTTTATTTTCTATAAAACAACCTTCATCCTAAGTTGTGTAAGTGCTTTAAAACATCAGTGATGCCCCAAAAATCCCATGAGAGAGGCACGTATTACAGATCAGGAAAAAGGCATAATAAAATTTAACGTAACTGTGCAAGGTAAAACAATGAGCCATCGATCTAGGTTTGAAGAACAGGCATTAACAGTTTTTCATACCAAATCTACTGCAGCACAATTCTGGGTAGTTCACTTAGGTCCCAATCTTGCAACTGGATCTGTCTTTGTGGATCACTGACCAACATAAACCCTTCCATATGGATCCAGCTGCAGAATCAGGGCCCTAGGCTCTCCAGGCATGCTTCCACAACAGAAATTGGTACTTTGCAGTTACACTGAACTTTTCATACACAAACCTCAAATGTATATTTAATAGTGTCACACCTCCCTATAAGGGGCAAGAATGCAAATTTGAGGTTTAGGAGACCTTATTTCTGCATTTCCCAAAGGTTTTCATAGCTAGAAGGTGTGGGTATATTCTTAACTTTGAATATATTGCTTTGTAGGCTTTGTTTTGAATGGATATTTTATTCAGCATTTCCTTCCATATTTACAACTTCAACCCCAATATAATGTTTGTTTGTGAACATTATTCATTATTAAATACTTACCTGTCCTTTCTTCTTAGCCTCTAGAGTTATCCGTTCAAGTCCAGTTGCCTGTTCCTCATCACTGGGAACACCTAAATTGAAATAAAATACAGAAGTATTCTATATAGTATGTGGTTAAACACTGGAATAAATTACCTAGTGAGGTTGTGGAATCTCCATCACTGGAGATTTTTAAGAGCAGGGTGGCCAGACACCTATGGGGGATGGTCTAGATGGTAGTTGGTCTTGCCGAGAGGGCAGGGAGCTGGATTCCATGACCTCTTGAGGTCCCTTCCAGTTCTAGTGGTTCTCTGATTCTATTCTATTTATGCAAAATTCAGACTTGGCTAATAACTAAAGGAAAACATTACACCCATGTCCTGGACAACAACATAAATAAATGCCCATTAAATTTTTAGTTGTAAAGCATTTTTTATTTTAAATAAGATATTACATAGGAATTACCATAAGGATCAGAGATAGGGCCATCAAGTCTTATTATCCTAGTGATCAGTAGAAGATGCTTTTGGAGGAAATGTATGGAACACTGCCGGAGGATGATTTGGGATAATCTGGCCCTCACGTTACATGTTAGATATTGTATTATTTACAGCCACTCCATCTGATATTTGGGCAACGGTTCTTTTCAAATTGCCTGGGGGCTCTTCTGGTATAACAAAGGGATAGTTGAAAGCTATCAAGTAAGGGCAGTGCAGCTATAGCCCTTGCTGTAAAGAATCCCCTCATAATGGGTGCTTCCTCAAATGAGACCATGCACCAGTTCAAACACTTTTTGTCGCGTTCTAGTAACATAAATTTAATTATTGGTTGATAGCGTCCAAACACTGAACATTAAAGTTGGTGTCAGTCCCATCCCTAATGGACAATTCTACATCCAACAGAAACCAACACCACAGCTCCCATCCTTTGTTAGCTGTCATAGGGCTGCAAGTGCTTGAACGCTCATCTTCCCAAGCAGAGGCAGGATTGAGTATATTTAGGCCATTCTTGAAAGTTGCTTCTCCAAACTTCCTTTAAAACCTGCCTGTTCTAGGGCTTAACTATTCTTACAGTTAGAAAGTTTTTCTGAAAATCTAATCTAAAACTTTCTGAAAATTAAGTTGATTACTTTGTTGTGGACATGGAAGACAATTGATCATTGTCATCTTTATAGCAGTCCTTGATGTATTTGAAAGCTTACATCCTTCTTCAGCCTTCCCTAGATTAAACATGCCCAGTTCTTTCAACTGTACTTCAGAGATCATGTTTTCTACACCTTTGATAGTTTTTGTTGTTTTCTTCTGGACCCTCCGATTTGTTCACATCTTTTGAAAAGCATGGTACCCAAAACTGGACAGAGTAATCCAGCTGAGGTCTCACCAGTGGTGAGTAGAGCAGAATAACTGTCTACTTTGTTTACATATACAGATAGTTATGAATGGGTTACGTTCCAAACACCTGGTCCTAACTTGATTTGGTCGTAAGTTGGAAATACCCTTACACTGTAATCCCTTGAGGTATGCAAGGGTTGTGTTCTATGCAACCCTCACGTACCTTGAATTTTGCATAAATTGGGGAGGGCTTGGGTTGGGGCCTTCCGAGGGGGCAGGAGGGTTAAGTCTGTGGTGGGTTGGGGGGCAGGGGTGGTGGGAGGCTGCAGCTGAGCTGGGCCTTGCAGGGTGTTGGACCCAGGCGGTGGGGGTTGAGCCTGGCCAGGGGGTTGGAGCTGGGGTCTGGGGGTGGTGGGTAGGGGGGTTGAAGCCTGAGCCCCACGTGCCAGGGAGTGTGAGCTGGGGCCATGGGGGAAGGCACAAACCGGCATTGGGGCCATGGGGACCCGGGAAAGCAGCAGGCACTGGCGCTCCTGGCCCCAGAGCCCCAGGGAAGTGGTGGCCGCTCGCTAATAATTTAATTCACAAATGTGGCACCTGCCAGAATTGAGACCTTGCTGCATTAACTTCAGAGCAGTTTTCCAGTTATCAAGATATTTTGAAATCTAATCCTATTCTCTAAACTGCTTGAAAACCTCTTCCACCTTGGTTTCATCCACAGATTTATACAAACCCACTCTACACCATCAGCTATCCTATACTGAAGTGTCATTTTCACAGATATTGAAAACACATTTACAAATTGGCCACTGAAACACTATCCTGCTTCCCTCCCATCACAACACTGTGAAACTCCAAATCTTTAAACTCCTACCACTCTTCTGTGAAAATGCCATGCATATAAATGGATCTTGCACAACACTTTAGAGGCTAACAACAGAAGTATCCAAATCTGCAAATGATTCATACAGACTCCTGCTCTTGTGTGTGATCCCAACACAATCTTACATGGTCTAGTTAGCTTGACTCTAGTCAAGCCTAAAGGGCACATCTGCAGGGAATGGTTTGCAGGATTGGAGCCTTATGCTTTGTTGGACCAAGAGAGAGCTCCAGAGTAAAGGACCTCTTATTAAGTGTCCTACTTAGACATACTCTGTTGGTTAATCACTAGTAAAAGCAGCCACATATACACATTTTAAGCAGGTTTCTTCTTGATAGGGCATCAATGTGATAGGAAGTCAAATTTTTTCTATGTCGATAAAACAGCCATAAAAGTGAGGAAATGATTAACACTAATATCTCCATTTTCACTGTCTAATTTAATTCAGGGTTGTTTACACCAACACCACCAGTGCAAAATCCCAAATTAAGACATTGCTCTAGAAAGCATCTATTGTTTTTTGTTCTGGTTTGTTTTATTCCCCATTTTTCCAGAATAATAATCTGTGCAACACTCAGTAACTGGATTTCAACACTTTTTCTTGATGGAAGCACATGGTGCTTTTTCCACCACAGAGACACCCCAGACACAAGGAATTAAATTCCATGCCACTTGTGTGCATGAAGGCTATCAGGGCTCCTGTGGCTTGGCTGAATGGCAAATAAATAGGAAGCCACATCCCCATAGCACTGGATGAAAGGTGTGATTATTATTTTTAGCTCCAACGTAGATTCAGCATCACTAACTAAGCTGCTAGAATGCCAGTGGGGGAGTCTTTACTCTTTTGCCAATATAAATTACTGTCTAGGCCTGAGGGGCTGAGACCCTAACCCTTGCTCCCGCCTTCTCAGCGCCTGAACTCCACTTTCCCTGCTCGCCACTGGCCCAGTTCCAGACCCGCCTACCGACCCTCACACCCCACCTACGCACGTGCCCTGCCCGCCCCGCCCGCGCACACCCGTCCCCCCCAGCCTGCCCACCCCCATGCACTCCAACCAGCCTTCACGCGCCCCATCCTGCCCGCCATAACTGCCCTCAGACGCCTCTGTACCAGCGCCCACGACTGTACCAGGCTCCCGCCTCATAACTGCCCTCACACGCCCCCCGCCAGTCCCGTAACTGCCCTCACATGCCGTCGTACCGGCCCCCGCTCCCTCCTGCCCGGCCCCACCCCCTACGCCCCCTTCTGCTGCGGCTGGACGCACCCCGGGCGTTCAAGGCTCTGGCGGGGCTCGCGGCCCAACGGCTGCCCGGCAGGGCGCGCGGCAAGACGCGGAGCAGCAGCCTGACCGCCATGGTGCCCCGCGGGCAGTACAAGGTCAGCGCGCGGAGCGGCAGCTGCCGGCCGTCGGGCGGGGCTACGGGCACTCAGCCAGGCAGCCACCTCGGCGGTGGGGGAGGAGCGGTTCGGCGCGTGGCTGCTGCGTAGCGAGGTGAGTGGCACGCGGGGCTGTCAGGCAAATGGCTACACAGCCCTCATCCCCCTACGGGCAAGCCGGGCCTCGGCTGGGGGCGGTGGGGGCGTTGCTGCGGGTGGAGCCACGTGGTATGGGGCAGGATGAGCCCTTGCTACGTTTATTTGTCGTCCGGCACAACTCACCCTAGCTACTAAGTTGCGGGCTGAACTCGGCCGGTTCGGACACAGCAGAGCCCGCGGTTCTAGCGTCCCCCCCCGCGCGGGGAGCGCTCATTCTGCGGGATGAGGTTAGGATGCCCCCGCACACCTTTTACTTTAGTTATCCTCGTCCCTCAGGACGCAGGAGCCTGAAGCCCCTTGAAAATCTTACCGCAGGCTCACAGAGATAGCCGAGTTACTCTGTATCTTCAAAAACAACGAGAAGTCCTGTGACACTTTATAGACTGACAGATATTTTGGAGCATAAACTTTCGTGGCCTTTAACCACAAACGCTTATGCACCAAAATATCTGTTAGGCTATAAGGTGCCACAGGACTACTTGTTGTTTACGACAGTATTGCACCTGCCATCAATTTTTCTGTCCTAATTCTTCTCTCCATTGCTTTAGATGGGCAGGGAAGGGGAGAGACCCAACCTAACCACCTCTGTCCATGACTCTCACAACAATGTTCCTGATACTGTCTTCAGCCAAAGAGAGACTCAATTTTATCATGTGCACCACCCCTAGAAAAACATGCTGCCACCCTCGGTGGCTGTGGGCACTCTGATAATCACCTGTGCAGTACCAGACTTGCTCCTAGTTGACTGCCCAAGTGCTCAATTTACGCTGACATCATTGTCATTACTTTTTATGCCTACTGGTATGTCAGGCAGCTACAAAGGGCCTCAATTTCTGCCTGTCACTGGCCGGCTTCTCACTAGTGCCCCACGTGTGATTCATGTGCCTCTTTGCTACTTCAACCTTCCAGCACCATGGGCCATCTTCATTTCCGCTTCTTTTCAGGACTGCAGTGCATTGCCATGACACCCATAGAATTCAGTTGCAGGGATAACGCACCTTGTAGAACTGGTTAAACTTCTGAGGAGCAATGTCCCAGACAGCATTTCCCATCTCAGATAGTATTCATACACTGTTACAACCTGTGCACTGAGTAGAAAGTAGTTTCTTTGCTGCTACTACTTCCTTTGGCTTTAAATTGCAGAAATCAGCTGCCCTGCTCTCTGAGTTCTTGAAGATGCTTCTCAAGGTTTTTCTTGGGCACCCTCACTGCTGACACCATTCTAGTGCCACTTGACAGCTTCCTATCAGGTTGTCAATGCTGGCATCCAGCGTACATGCCCCAGTGCTTCTGTCTGATTTCAGTAGAAATGAGCTGCTGTTTAGTTATTTCTCAGAAGTGTTGGGTGAAGATAATGTTCTTCTTCAAGCACTTGCTAATGTCCAACCAACGTGGGGTGTGTTGGGGGGGGGGGGCGCGTGGGCCAGCTTTGGTGCTCCCTTAGAGTGAAACACACAACAGCTTGTTTTATAGGGGGCTGCTGGCTCCCTCCACCCTCAGTTCCTTCTTGCCACAGGTGATGGTGTTTGGAACTTCACTGCTATCACACTTGCTGTCATTTTATTTGCTTATCTTAACTGATTATGTAACCCTTCTGTCAGGTACAGCCAGTAGCAGCCAGGGCTAGTTCAGTACCTAAAGGTTCCTTTCCATCCATCCAACTCAGAACTGGCTCAAGCCCCGATCCTATAACCAGGGAAAAACACACACCCCACCTGGTGACTATGAGAGGCATTATTTCCCCACACATAAACAGTCTGTGTGTAGAAAAGAAATCTCAAAGAAGGGAGGGAAGTAACTGGCATTAAGTTGGGAAAATACCACAAACAGGGTTTATAAACACAAGCCATGAGTAAATGTTCCACCCTGAGTAGGTTATATACGAGCCTTTTCCTGTCAGGTTTTTAAGTCCAGCAATCTAAACATCCCCTTCTCTTCTCTGCCTGCCCCCACTCCCCAAACAGTTGTTGTCCTCAGTTTGTAAAGAACCAAAGTTCAGAGGTGCATCCACAGAATTCACTTCGCATCACGGGGGATGTGGAGGTTGGGGGACGAAACCTTTTATTCACTCCACTGATCACTTGCCATGCACCTGCCTCTCTGCCACTGCCATGCTGCCTGTCAGTCACCACCATCTGCTGCCATCCACCTCTAGACTGTAACTTCTGCCCATCAACTTCAAATTATTTCAGCTCACCATGATTTAACTCTTACTAAGCAGGAGAGACAAAACATAACTCCAACACAATTAAGAGGCTCCTGTTCTGTATTCCCTCAAAATTAGTAACTATATTTTAGCTGTGCCTGCATTTTAATACAAACAGAACTGGTGTTGGGTCACCAATTAAGTTGATTACAATGTACAAAATACCACTCCATCTGCAACTATCTAACAAATCTAAGCAAAGCAGGAGCAAATTGTATTTACATAGACACCCAGGGTGCTCCCCTGCCTCTGCTCCAGTGAGCTATAATGGAAGCATTCCTTCAGATCCCATTTACACTAGTGAAGAACTTTTTTCTCCCTTTAGTAATACTGACAGTAATTCTTGGTGGTCACTTGATAATGAGTAGGACATCTGCATGTCACCCTCCTATTTGTGAGTCTGTTGATGGCTGATCAGTCCAGTTTTGGAGCTGCATGTCTTGTCACAGAAGAGGCAGGTGTTGGTAGCTCCTGGAGGGGTGCCGGGCAGTTTTTTATGCTTTCTCTTCTTCTCCACCTCTCCTCATCTGCACTGTGGCAGGACCTTTCAAATTGTACCACCCATTCCTGGATTAGCATTCTCCACTGGGGACGGTCTTGGGCAAGGTTCTCCCAAGCATTGACACGGATGCTGCACTACTTCACGTGTGCATTCAGCATGTCCTTATATCGCTTCTGCTGGTCCCCAACACTCTGTCCTTCCTCTAACTCGGTAAACAGAATGTTTTGGGAGGTGCTGATCAGACATCCAAATCATGTACTAGTCCAACAAAGTTGCTGATGTATGATAATGGCTTCAATGCTGCTCATGTTTGACTCTTCCAGGATGCTAGTGTTTATGCACTTACCTGCCAAGAGATATCTGAGAATCTCCTGAGGCAGCACTGATTATATTGTTCAAATGCCTTTCACATGCATAGTGTTGGAACAACCATTGCAGGTATACAAGGAGCTTTGTCTTGTGATAGATGTCCCAGTTCTCAAAGACTCTGTCTCAGGCAGGCAAAAGCAGAGCTTGCAGGGCTCAGACAATGCTGAATTTCTGCATCAATGTCAACTTTAGTGGAAAGATGACTTCCCAGCTATGGGAAGTGCTCCACATTTTGCAGCAATTTTCCACTGACGTCAATAGAAGGGTACATGAGATTGTCCCATCAGCTAGGACACTCGAGGACAAATGTAGACACCGATGCTGCTACAAGGTAATGATCTGGAGAGGTGAAGCTGACAGTAATACTTTAGAGTAGTTAGTAGTCCCTTAGAGGCATTAGGCCCAGGACAGTGCATGCTGAACAACCTCATTCCCCCAGTTTTAAATTAAGTATCAGCCCCTGCAGGCCAATGCCATCCAGTGACCTGCACAAGAAGTTTTTTTATGCTTAGAACATATATTAACAAATACCACATCTGCAAGTCTTTTAGGCTGCAGATGGAAAAAGATGAGGGACGTTTAGCTAGAGGCTATCCTCATGGGGTTGGCTCTAGCTCCACATCAAGATCAGCATTCTAACTTGGCATGGAGTACACATGCTTTGTTGCATAGTGCACTGCCTGCACCAGTGTATACATGGTAGTGTTTCCCCTCCTAGGGCTTGGCTAAGATGACCAAGGAATTTAAGAAGGGTAGATCTCTGGGACTGCATAAGGACAAATCTAAGCTGCTGGTTAATGTGGCCCCACCCATCACAGTGCCATTGACCTCCATGGCTAATTCAGAATGCGGTTAGTCCAGTCTGCTCCTCACCACTGCATCTAGGCAGCAAGTCTCACCTCCACATTCTTTCAATGCCAGAGGCTCTTCAAGCAGCCTAGAACATCCTCTCCCTGTCGGTGCTGCTGATGCCAGACCCTGACACAGAGGAAGCCTGCACTGAGACCCCCCACTTGGTCTGCTCAGAGGCAGTGCTCCCCTTCCAGGGAAGCTTGCTGTCATATGCCCCCTCACACCAGGGGGCATGGACCAGTAGTTCAGTGCGGTCCTCCAGTGATGCAAGGGCCCTCAGTGGATTGAGGTGAGGCTCACTGGCAAGCAGGCACAGACCTGAGGAAGCATGCATGTGCCAGCATGGTCAACATTCTTAAGGACAGTGTTCCCATCACACATCCAGGGAAAGGTCTTTGAACAACCAGCACAGACCTTACAACTGCCAGTCACCAGCGCCTTTCTCCTTGGCACTCACCCCAAGCGAGTGCAGGGGTCACTTGCTGTCACATTCTGCTTTAGAGCACTGCCCCCGTTCAGCTAAGCTCTGGTTGCCATTCAGGACATAGCCCAGAGCTCTGGGCCCCCATCTGTCTCCAAGGAGCCAGTCTTGACACTCATACTTGTCCTACCATTCTAACAGGAGTCCTCTCTCAGGACCCATCCTGTTACTGGCCAATGTTCATTCAGGGAGTCTTGCATAACAGTTGGTTTCCCTGCCACCAGCACAACCCCTGGTGCTAAGGGTACTATTTCCTCCTGTGGCAATGCAGACTAGCTCACAGAAGCTTGTGTGGCCAGTGGAACTCATGGGCCCCCCCCCATGCCTCCACAGATGCCATGCTCGGTAACCAGCATGTCAGAAGGACCATCAGCCTCCCTTTGCAGACAGCTTTCGGTGCCAAAGTCTCTCCACTCTGTAACTCCACCTGTCAAGGAAGACCCAGAAGAGCACCCTCAATGCTTTAGGAAGGATTGTCCACCTACATGCCTCTTCATCCCCTCATGAAGCCATCGTGGGGCCCCCACCTCTAGCCCTACTGGATGACCTGAGCCCATCAGGACATTGTGAAAAGGGTAGCTTCTAACCTTAGCATCCAGAAGAACCATCAGGTGCGCTTTTTAGTAAAATTGGTCAGGTGGCCCCTGCCAGGTTGGCTTTGCCCTTGCATGAGAGGGTGGCAAAGATTGCTGAGACCTTGTGGCAAACTCCTTCTTGCCTCCCATCTCTAAGCGGACACAGCAGAAATACAGTCTATGTCATGACTACCTCTACTCACACTCAACACCCAACTCCTTCATAGTGTAGGCACTTAATCACTGAGCATGCCAAGGACAGCCCAGGGTCCCACCCATCCCCCACGAAAACAGATGCCCAGAGGCTCAGTCCTTTTCAGGAGGAAGATTTATTCTTGTTTTAGCTTCCACCTTCAAGTGGCAAATCACCAAGCTCTCATGGCCCACTATGACCTGCATATGTGGCAGGCTTTGGTTAAGTTTGAGTCTGCTCTTTTTGAGGAAGGCATTATGGGAGTTGGCCTAGTAGGGTGCTACTAGAATGAGAGCAGCACTCCAAGTGGCCTCCAATGAGGCAGACTCTGCAGCTTGCTCCATGGCAACTGCGGTCTCTGCAAGGAGGCTATCCTAACTGCAGCTGTCAGGTCTGTTTGTAGAGGTGCAGCAATCCATTCAAGACCTGCCTTTTGATCGTGCTGCCCTGTTCATGGAACAAATGGATGTCAACCTGCTTGTCCTTAAGGACTTGTGCCCAACTCCACAAACCTTGGGCCTGTGTGTGCCATGCCCACCTACAAGACATGTAAGCCCCAGCAAGCTCAATCTCAGTTCTCCCAATCCAATCAGCAGTTAGCCAAAAGTAGAGACTAGGGGTATAAGAGGAAGCTGAACAAGCAGCCATACCCTCAGCTTCAGGCAGTCTCTATCAGATAGAAGTCTTTGAACAAGCACCACTTTTGAGGATACACCCCAGGACAATATACCTCTCCATGTGCTGGATCAGCCCCAGCTTTTGTTTTCCCATAAATACACAAAAATTGATGTTAGTGCCTACAAAGAGAATCAAGTTTATCAGGACAGTATTCAATTCCACCCATGCAAGGGCATCCCTCCCTCCAGACAGGTTCTGCTCTCTAGTTGATCTCGTTGACCAAGTTTTTTGTGACTCCTCTCAAAATGGTAAGGACGTGCCTCCATCTCCTCAGCCACATAAAAGCATGTACCTGTATGGTCTGCCATGCCAGGCTCAGGATGCTTTCTCTCCAGTGCTGGCTGCCCTCAGTCGTCTTCTCCTCCAGACACACCCTGAATTAGGTAGTGACCATCCTTCCCCCAGTCCTAGCTATGCTTTCGAGGTGAATGAGCAGTGCAAATGTTATGGGAGGGATCCCTTTTCACACAGCCCTACACTTGGTGAAACTTATCTCCAATGCTTCAGACTTTGCTCATCTGGATAACCTCTGAACTCAGGATGCCTTGTCCTAGGAGGAAGAATCCTCCACATAAATGTCAAGAAGCTCCAGGTCGTATGCAGTGCAGGTGAGGTTTGCTTTCCTACCTTTTTGGCAGGAGAATCAAAGTTCTCATGGACAACACTGCTCAAATGTATTACATCAAAAGGCAAGGCACTCTGGTGTTTCTTGCTGCCCTCCCTCCATGACACCTGGTGACACTTCTGGACCTATTGTCCAAGGACCATAGTCAACTGTTGCACCCAGACTTGGAGTCCCTCTGCCTGTTGACATGGCTCTTTCATTGCTGAGTTAGGAGCAAACCTGTTCTGAAGGTGAGAGGTGAGTTCTCCCGAAGAGTTGCAAACCAACCATTAGGCATACGTATTTAGCTAATTAGATGAGATTCTCTGTCTTGATATGAGGCCCCCATACAGTCTATTTTCTACTTCCTCCATTTGAGGTACCAAGGCCCTGCCTCTGTCAAGGTCCATCTGGCAGCTTTCCCTCTGCTGATCCAAGAATGGTCAATGTTCACACAAGAGAAGATGGCTAGATTCTTCAATGGTTTGGAAAAGCTTGTTCCAAGAACTTGGCCTCCTGTTCCACAGTGGGACTTTAACTTGTTCCTCCCTTTGAAACCGTGGCATCATGCCCCCTTTCACACCTGTCCTAGAAGGAGCCTTCCTTGCAGCTATCACTTTGGCCAGGGGTGTCTGAGCTCCATGAGCTAACTCTAGAGCCACCATGTAGTCTTTTTCAAGGAGAAGGTGCAGCGCAGATGTCACTCTTCCTTTGTCACAAAAGTGGTCTCTTTCCACATGGGGCAGGATAGCTTCTTTCCAGTTCTACCCCAACCTTATAGTTCTAGGAAGGAAAGGCATCTCCATGTTCTGGACATCAGGACAGCACACATTTTTCATCTGGCCCACATCAGGAGCTTTTGCCAGTCATCATAGTTCCTTGTTGCTTACACCGACAGAATGAAAGGACTCCTGGTATCCATGCAAAGGCTGTTTAAATGGATAATGTTATGCATCCAAACATGCTATGATCTTGCAGGATTTCAACCTCTTCCCCTGGTGTGAGCGAACAAAACCAGGGCACAGGACTCTTTGGCAGCCTTCCTAGTTCATATTCCCATGCAGGATATCTGCAAAGCTACAACATGGCTCTCAGTCCATACTTTTACAAACCACTGTGCCATCACACAAGTCTGGTACGATGGTGGGTTCAGTAGAACTGTGTTGCAATCTGCATTTTCTGAAACTCCTCCTCCTTCTGGAAGCATGGCTTGTAGTCACCTATGTCAAATCCACATGAGTAAGCACTCCAAGGAAAGACAGTTACATGGTTTCCATAATTGGTGTTCTTCAAAATGTGTTACTCATGTACAGTCAACATCCTGCTCTTCTTCCCCACTGCTGGAGTTTCTGGCAAAAAGGAACCAATGGTGGAGAGGGCTGATAAGCACCCTATAGAACATGGCACGTGCACACCACTCCAGGGGATGCCAAAGCTGGCCCCTACAGGCACTGCTGCAGGGAAATCTTCCAGCACTGGTGCACATGGCAAGCACACATACCTATGATGAATGGACATGATCAACACATCTTGATGAACACCAATTATGGAAAGTAGGTAACTGCCTTTTTTTCCCCCAACCAACTCCCAGAAATATTTGTTGGAACTTATTTTTGAAAGTGTTTGGTTTTCTGTCTAAGGTTTTGGTCAATCTCCAGCTCTGTCTGCCAACATACAGCAATCTTCTGAATTGAAAATTCTCAAATTTTGTTCCAGTCCTGGATATTCTTGATTTCTTTACATTTAGTAAATGTTGTGGCTGCCTTCCTGTTCTTGATGTCTAGTCTACCGTGAGGTCTCCATTGGCTAACATGAAAACTAATGGTTTGGGCAAAATGTGTTTCATCTTATTTGCTGTAATGTACGAGAGACATTCCATTTGAGGATAACGTCCTTATGAAGTCAGGTGAGGTTTTGGTAGAACATACTTATTATGAGTAGGGTCACAGACATCATCTTGATACAGTAACCTGATGGGTTGTTCATACCACTGAGCCCACTTTTCAGTCCTCTAGGGTATCATAGCACCCTGTCCTGCTGAGTTAGAAGCTCTCGTCTTCCCCCTTCCCTGCCCCAGTAAAGGCAGAGATTGGATACAGCCCACAGCAGAGCAATACAGGCACTGAGAGTGGCTCATTTCTGGGAATGCTCAGCCACAGAGATTTGACACAACACTAAGGAGCACAGATCCAGTGGGATCAAAACTGCAGATAAATTCATCTTAGTCTGCATAAACATTTTACACAGACCAATCTGATAACTTTGCCCGTTTTATCAATGAAAAAGATATGCATAGCTGTTGCCCCCCCCCCCCCCCCCCGTAACGATTATTTGCACTGGGTTTGTTAATAAACAAAAGTAGAAAAAGTAGAATTTAAGTGATTGTAAGCAATGTTCCTGCTAATCTTTTCCATCCACATATGGAACACATTTTTCTATGTGCAGCACCAGTAGAGTAAGAACAAAAACCTAGTTGTGGGAGGTCTGCTAATCAGGTGGGCAGGATGTGAATCTCCTCTGTGTGCACAAGCACACAACTAACAGAGTACATTGGACAAATGATAGAAAACAGATCAAACTCAATTACTAAGCAACATAAAACAAAACAGGCTAGCTAAGATTCAGTCCAAGAAGCTTGCTACATGTAATTTCTTACCCTAACAGTAGTTATAAATCTTTTACCCACAAATTGGGAAGCCTCCCAATTTGACTGTTACTTCCTTCTGTTCAATCTTAGATGTTTCCAGCAGTCCTCTTCCTGCTAAGCAGGTGTTATCTTGGTGTTTGGCAACTGCCAATTCCTCCACTGTTTGGTTCTCTGCCTACAAAAAGATTTTGTCCATGGTGGGAATCCTGCGTGTTCAGCTTTAACCCTTTTCACCCCCATAGAAAAGTACCACATCCAAAATGTGTTCCAGAATAAAGGGAACTGGCTACATGTCTGTCTTAGCAGGACCAAGCCTAGTTTGGGCTTGCAGGAAAAACAAGACTATTCACAGATCATTGTCTTGGGTACTGCCACTGGTTTTCATTAGCATATTTAGATATATAAGCAGGTTTATACTTCGTATTTTTAATTTCAATATAGGAATGATAAACACGTACGTTCAGGGGCCTACAAGCTCTTCTATGAAAGGTTGCTTGCCCCATTTTGCATAAAACATATTTGAGTTATGCGTGTTCATGTTTAACAATATATTTCTATAGAAATATGGGGGTTCAACACTACACTAGCAAAATACAAGCCAGGAATGGAAAAAATCCATACATGAATGGAAAGGATTAGAAAGAACATTGCTTGGGCACTGCCTCTTCTTTCTCATTCACATCTCAGTTCCACAGCTATTGATGATCCTCCTGATACTGGAGGAGCTGCTGTTGCTACCACCGTGTCATCTGGGCAGTGGTGCAGATAGTGAAGTCACAAGTCAAACTCATCTGACTTTGTGTGTTGAAATACAGGCCAAGAAGCCTCTGTGTATTTGAGGTTGACAGCACAATGTTATGGAGCAGTTGAGTCCATGCTTGCTAGCTCTAATTATGGCATTTGCCCAACCATAAAGGAAGTACAGGTGGGGTCAGCTGAGTCATGGAATTTTGAAAAATTTAACTAGCCTGGCATCCCCCATGAAACCCATAATGCACATAGCTCAGCAGCCAGACAAAGCTCATGAGATATGCTCAAATAATACCATGCCCCCACTGCACAGCACATCACACCACTCCTGTATGTCCACAGCGTGCACTTCTAGAGGGCACACTACTAGAGGCTTTCATTCTGAAGTGTGGTAAAAGCCCTGTCTAGACACTGAGGCTGTGGCCACGCTAGCCCCTCCTTTTGGAAGGGCTATGGTAATATGGCACTTTGGCAGATGCTCATGAGGCACCACCATGAATATGCAGTGCCTCATTAGCATAATGGCAGCCACACATGCTTTGAAATTGCCGGTTTCAAAACGCATGCTCCCGATGGCAATAAGGAGCTTTTGAAATCGGGGAGGTTGTTTGGAAAGGCTCCCGGCTACATGAGCAGTGTGTGTGTTTTGAAACTGGCAGTTTTGAAGTGCATGTGGCTGTTGTTATGCTAATGGAAAGCGGCATTCATGGAAGCACCTCATTAGCATATGCCAAAGTGCCAAATTACCGTAGCCCCTCCGAAAGGAGGGGCTAGTGTGGCCACAGCCTTACTGAGGGCTGTTTCAGTGGAATAAGGAGACTAAGTGGTGGTGGCGGGAAGCCGGTGAGATGCGGGGGTTGGAGTTAGAGAGGAATAGAGAAGTCAAGGCACTGGGTAAACTGTAGGGGGATCTTAAACAAGAAGAAGAGGGAAACAAGTTCATAGAGGTGTAAGGCTAAGTTAGGCTGTGTCTACACTATGAGATAAATTTGAATTTAAAAGGAGTTAGCTCAATATTAAAACATTATTGACTTCAGTGTAAAGACCATTAGCTTGAATTAGTGAGCCCTAATACTGATAACAAAATGTCGCTACTACCAGATGGATATAGCATCAATTTTGAATTTAAAGGCTAGTGTGGAAACACCATGTCTTTAATTCCAATTTATTAGCCTGCAGAAGTGTCTCACGTGTACCCCACAAAACTACATGGTAACGCTCCACGTATTGCTGCTTCCTTTTTCCACTCTCTATCCAGGTGTGCAGGAAAAAGGTCACAGGAAGCCTAAAAATTTCTGATTGAATTTGAATTCTGCAGCATGCAGGCCTGCAAATATAAAGGCTGGTGGAACTGGGCAGGGGTTCACAGGGCTGATTGCACAGCTGCCTGCCACTATGCCAAGGTCCACAGAGGACGTGCAGTACAGGGAATCCAGGTAGGGAGGGCTGAAGGCACAGCTGCCTGCTGTTGTGCTAATGTCTGCAGTGGACATGCAGCTGATGGAACCAGGTGAGGGTGTACGGGGCTGATAGCATAGCTGCCCTCCTGCTACGCCAACATCCGGGGTGGATGTGTGGCACAGGGAACTTTGGTGCGTTTGGGAGGGGTCTGACTTCTGTTACTGGGTGCTCTGAATTCTGGGACAGTGCTTTGCATTCTGGGATTCTATCATGAAACACCCACAAGCAACGGGGACTAAGGCACTGTGGGATAGGTACCCACAATGCACTGCTCACACTGTTGAACTTGCACAGACAGGGCAATGGGGATGTAGAAACAACAATAAACAAGGGGTCAAATTTCAAGACGCTTTGTGGCCACTTGAATTCAAATTCATAAGAACAATGTTAAATCAAATTTATTAAAAAAATTGAATTTATCGCATAGTGTAGACATAGCCTTAGTCACACTCATATCCCACAGTTTAAGGTAACTGACATGCATATAGAAGAAGCTGGAGACCAGAAACTCCATTTTAATTTGCCTGAATGTACACGTTCAATCCAGCTACAGCTTTCGTGATTATTGTTAAAAGTTATCATTCTGGTCTTAAGTATATGGATAAGTACTATATTCTGTTTCCATGTAGGAGCTGTTAATTTTAGTGGGAAGATATTTTGAATGAAAAAGTATACTCATATCATATTACATTTCAAGAATTAACAAGCACACATTGTATAATACTGTCAGAAAAAAACTTGCAAGCTCCATTGTTTTCCATTATACTGTTTAGCACAATTCATCTGTATGATGTGAAAGGGTAATGAAGGGCCTTAAAATGGATTTGGAAAATAATTAGCTCTTTGCAGTGTGATTTTTAAATCTTAAAATGGTAAAGAAAAGTGAATGCCAATCAGCATTATCTTTCAGATTTCTAGACAGTCAGTATAAAATGCTCTTCACTCAGAACTATGACATTCAATTTCTTTCCTGGAAATTTGTAACTCTAGCTAAAATATATGCACTTAAATCCATTAATAAAAATGTTGAATAAAGGAGTCACTTGCTATGAAAAAATAAAGTGTACAAAATGGAGGGAGAGGGTATGATTTTTGTATGGGACTCTGATTCTGACAAAATACTGCTGGCAAAAAGAGCCCTGAAGTAGCTGAAGCAGCACTTGCTACTGAGTCAGATACAAAAACACACGACAGCTCTTATTCCACTCCCAGCTAGAACTAGTTCTCCCCCCACCCCCACCCCTGTAGAGTATTTACAGAACTATAAAATAGATGTATAAAAATCTGAGCCCCTTGTTAGGCTTTTATTTCTATACTATCAGCTTAGTTAATTTACATTTATCTGGTTTGCAATAAATTCTATAATCTCAGGATGCCATAGTTATATTCTCAGATGGGATGGTTCAAGGCAGAACATTTATCCATATATTATATGCATACACTTATCAATTTTCAGACTGTGTTTTACAGAATGGAGGGATTAAGGCATTCAAATTGTCCATCTACAATCACAAAAGCTCTCAGCATATATCAATGACATTTATGCAGCATCCTAATTTTCAGTTTTCTACCCTCCAGAAAGGGCAAGTCTTCGGTCAAGAATAAACACAGACTGTTCACGTCTAATAAGAGTAATCAAGGCTGTGGTACAGTAATACATTGTAATTTGCTAGCATAGAAAATTATCAAGAGGGGATAGCAAGTATCACACAAGGATCCATACAAAATAGTAAGATGTTACTGTACATGGTTTTTAGGCTATGTCTAATACAGACAGACATCAACTGCCAATATGCAATTTTAGCTATGCCAATTGTGTGGCTAAAATCGACTTATCAGTGGCAGACTTCACTATCTGTTTACACAGAAGAAGGTCGATGGGAGTTTCTCTCTTGTTGAACTTCCTTAATCCTCACCGCGCATAAGAAGTTCCAGGGTCAACTCTGACCCCGAAAAGCGATGTTTCACGCGTGCATGAAATAAACCCTAGGAAGATTAACCCTGGGTTGATCTTCCATGGCAGTATAGACCTAGCCTTAGATTTTACCCAATATGTTAGCACAGGCATTAGGGTAGACAGAAGTGAAAAAGCCCTTTAAAGAAAGGGTAGAACACTGGACCGTACCATTTCTGAACTTTAAAACAAACTATTTAACATCAGAACTCTGGGGTGAATTATTACTAATGGGTGAGATTGTTAGCCCACACAGACACCTCTAGAGCAATTACTTTGCAAAGAGCATGTCTTGAGCACTGTTCTGGATGTAGTGATCAAAAATAGATATCTGCTAATGTATGTGTGTTTGTTTATTGCTGCCCACCTTCAATTAAATATTTACATATCTTGCTGTATGAGAAAAGGCACAGGGAAAATAGCCTTTTGTCAGGCCTATCGTGGGTAGCACCTGTCTTTGCTCTTTAATAAGTTAAAGATTTCATGGACATAGAATGAATAGAGCCTATTCTCATTCTCATTCAAGGGGCCACTCAGTGGGTAAAAGTGTGTATGGATGAATTCTTTCATATAAGGTGTAGTGGGGCAGAGAAGTTCTAGCTCCACCTCTTGGTTGTGTTTTCACATTCATGCCAATCAAGAGTAAGGGCGGGGGGGGCACAATATGTTTTTCACAGCCTACCTGTTGATATTTCACACGGGATCTTGTAAACTTCTAAAATTTCTCACATACCTTAAAACCCTATACAGAAATTCTTGGAACAAAAGTCAAATGACAATTTTAATAGACTTTAGAACAGAGTATATGAATATAAAACACTGGTTTGCATTTCAAAAGTTGCAGGAAGAGAGCCAGTCATTTTAAACAATCTTCTACAAAACATATGCCAGTAGATTACATAAAAGATGCTATATACACAATATAAAAAAGCAGAAAACAATCCTCACTGTAAAAATAATTTAAAACAATCTTTCAATTTAAAATATCTCCTATAGCACAAACTAATACATTGTGACATGCAAGTGGAAACTAAACATACTGCATTTAGTGTAGCCAAATAAAATCTGTCTTAAAAATTGGGCCACGAGACAACATACCAACATTTTCAGATGAACACAGAAGGCCATTTTTAATACATCTGACAGTCTCTGAATTACTTAACTAATTATTCTATGTTTAAAGAATGGCTACTATACAAATTCCAAAATGTAATAAATATTACAGCAAAATATGAATAATCTAAGCCTGTAGAATTCTTTTGGATCAGCATTGCAAGAAAGTGGTTAATAGAAAACAAATGCTTCATTCACTACTATATGGTGCAATTTTACAAAATATTTATTTATAAAAGCATGAAAACAAATTTGCAGTTTAAAAAACCAAAACTTGTGGCATCCAGTTTTAAGGCAGCCTAGCACTTGAAGATAGATTTTAAGAGCCAATTTCAGTAGCTGCTTTGCTTTCTAGTACAAAACACTGAACAAGGAGATTATAAGGTATCATTCTTTGAACAAGAGACAGAACCTCAAAGTGGCATGCTTGCTGGTTGAGTTATGGTTACACTGCATTTTACCAAAATACTTTAGAAAGTGTAAGCAGTTGCCAACTTTTTGTGCAATGGAGAGGGGATAAACTAATTTAAATTATAAGCACTCAACTAGGAAAGATCGTCTATTCTTCCTTCCATTGTCCTAGAAGTAGGAGATTTACAAATTCATAGCAGCTTGCATATTAACATCTTGGCAGTTCATCAAAATGGATTTATGCAAGCTATATTACACGGATAGATCTTTTACATGGTGACTTGAAAAACTTCTGCAATTTGAGGATCCAATATTTGTTTCTTTAACAAATATTTTTATAACATTTCTTACTGTCTTGTTATAATTATAAGCCATTATAGACAATACTTCACATGCATGAGCAATATCAGTCATCCTTCAAAAATTCTAATTAAACATTATGCTCTTCAGAGCACTTTATATAAAGTCTCAGAAAGGCAAAAACACAAGTGCTGTCTTGCTTTATTTTAACTATCTTCTCACAAGATCTCAAATATACACAGTAACAAAGCAAAAAGTAGCTGCCACATAAAGTCTTGGAAAATGCCACTGTTTAATGAGACAGATTATTTTTAAAAAATGAAAAATTTAGCAGAAGCACAACAAGGATTTAAATAAACCAAACAGTTATAAAGCATGAGGTGTGAAAATACCATTCTTTGGTCTAGATTAGCTGTTCCCTTTATATTAGTTTAACATTCCAATGGCTTTTCAAAACTCTTTGAAAGTAATACACTTGAAATTAATTAAGCAAAAATAGTGTGTATATACACGTGCGCACACACGCACACACGATCACACAAATGAACTTAAAAGTTAAGTGACAACTGCTTAAAGATACTCTTGGTACCTTTAAAAACAGAATTAGTGTTGAATGCACAGTTACAGAATTTTATTGAAAAAAGTTAAAAACTATGCATGAAATTCTGTTTTAATTGTTTATAAACAATCCATGTGTATGGTTTCCTTGCCCTATGTTCAGACAAACCCTCATTCCAACATGCCAAATCTCCTATTGCTGGTGGGAAAGTTCCTGTAGTCAGTCAATTATTACCTTACAATTTGTCTGATGGACAATCAGTTCCTGCAGCTTCATTTTTATATTCTGGTTCACCAGCTGCATCTGGTTCAACTCCATCTTCCCCAAATCCAGTCTCCTCTTCTCTCTCTAGAACATCCTCCTCCTCCATGCCATTATAGAATTCTTCAATTTCGCTTTCATCTTCTACATCTAAGCTTGGACTATGACAAGAACCACTATCACTACTACTTCCACAAGAACTAGAAGATATTACATCATCTTCGGAGTCTGAGTATACTTCAGCACCATGGAAAATGTAGCGATTTGGTGGTAAAAATAAGTATTGAGTATCTGAAATACATTTAACCAAAGAAGAAGAATCTGCTTTATTATTATGTTTAAAATACCTATGGTACAGTGCAATCTTTCTAATTCCAAAAGTGCAAGATTATGTAAAAATCTAACAGGAACAAGTTAAGACCATTATAGTCAGTTATCCTGCATTTAGCAGTGGAAAATGCCAGATGCTTAACAGGAAAGCAAGGCATTCCTTCTCTCTTTTCCCATAACATACACTTGTTAAATACAAAGTATGCATTACTGTACAAGAAAGGGATAATCTTTCCTGATGCCCACTTGTGATCAATTTCAGCCCTGAAGCATGAGATTGAAATACTGGTTCCACCTCTCTGGGTCTGGTGAGGTCGGAATCTGACCAGTCCTGAACAAGAGAATTTGCCAGACCAGGAAAGGTTCCCTGCCAGGGGCCTCCAAGCTACCCCTCCAACCCCTGCCATTGGGCTACTCCCCTACCTACTGCTGTTACCCAGGGTCCTAGCCTGTGGCTGCTGCCAGGCAACCGTCTATGCCGCGGGACTGCCATGGGAAGCTGACTCCGGTCCATGCTGGGGACAGAGCTCCAGACCTGAGTAGCTGCCCCTGGCCCTGCAGGGCTGCTGGGGGAAGCCAGATCTTGTCCCAGCCAAGAGGGCTGCCAGGGGAAGCCAGCTCCAGCCCAGAACTGGGGCCCAAGCCACGTATGACTGCCTCAACCCCTGCAGGGCTACTGGAGGAAGCTGGACCCAGCCCTGGGCTTCTGGCAGACACAGGGTTGCTGGGGGGGGATGTGGGCTCTGCTTCAGCCCCCACTTCCCAGAACTGCTAGAGGATATGAGCTGCACCCTTCTGCCTAGCTCTCTGGTCCAGTGACATCCCTCATCCTGCCTGACAAGGGATGTTGCTGGACTAGAGAGTTTCAGATTAGGAGTTGCAAACTGCACCCACAACAGTATTGGTTTTCAAGGCATTCAATATTAATATTCACAATTACCAAGTTGTTTTTGAAAAACCGTATCTCATACACTTGCAGCAATTAATTCAGATAACTAAATGTTTATATAGGTTACATTAAGATTACTATTCCCTTTTATTTCATTGCCTCTGTTCTTGAAGTCTAATCCTTTAGTGCACTAACAGATTTTGTTCACTTTTGCTGAAGCAGAGCCACGTGAATGCTTTAAAAATTATCCATGACCGATTGACTGTCTGCCTGTCTGACTATCTCCTAGATATATTCTCTCCAGTCAGAGAAGATAGGAATATTTAGGAATTTTCTTTAACTGTGTACATCAGACATAGTTTGCCAGTTTTATCCAATCCGCTACTCTATTTTAATCCAATTAAAGTTTTATGTTCTTTAACATACTGATCACCACTTCCATATCAGCTCACTGGAGTATCTTTTTACCAATCCAAAGAGCAGGGATTAGATTCTAAATTCTTTAAAATAAGGAGTGTTGGTTTTAATGAGGTAAATATATATGGTTATAAAACAGTATAGTTTAAACAAATGGGAGAATTCCACTAACGAGCATGGATAGAGTACAGCTTTCTTACAGCGACCTGTTCTGTCTCCTCAGATCTGTAGATGTCTTCCTAAACTCTTAGGATTAAATATTAAATTTTACTACAGTACTACAAAATCCAGACTCAGCCTTCGTTATATTGGGTTCTGTACAAACACAAAAAGATAGATACCGTCTTTGCTCTGGAGAGTTCACAAATCTAAAAGACCATCAATGTCAATTTATTTTTAACACTGAAGTAGTAACTTGTCTATAAGTCACATCAGACCTTTCAATGGATTATGCAACAGAAATACTACAGAGATTTTCAGGAATTCCAAAAAGTTTCTTCAAATAGTAGGATTAAAGACGTAGGATGAAGTGTTGGTACTAATATTTTATAACATCATATTACTTGTGTCATGACAGTGACGGCTTTAAAAGTTAAATCTTATGAGATCTCTTTCCCACTCAACATTATGCTTTTGTTACCCAAAGTATTATAGCCATTATGTTGAAATATAAAACACTGAACAGAAGTTTTATTTACAATTTAGAGTAAGAGAGGATTAACAAATTATAGTAGAAGTTGTGTTATCCAACACTCTGATAACTGGCATAATCTGTTAACTGGCACTGCTGGCGAGGGCCAGTCGAGTGGGAACAGTGGCCCCACCTGACTAACAGGAACATTTGAGGTGTCCTGTGGCACCTTATAGACTAACAGAAAAGTTTAGAGCATGAGCTTTCGTGAGTTAACTCACTTCTTCAGATGCTGAAGTGAGTTAACTCACGAAAGCTCATGCTCTAAACTTTTCTGTTAGTCTATAAGGTGCCACAGGACCCTTCGTTGCTGCTACAGATCCAGACTAACACGGCTACCCCTCCGATACAGGAAAATTTGATTATCCAGAGGCCCCTCTACCCCAGGAATGCTGGATAATCAAGCTTCTTTTGTAAATGCTCTCCAAAAGTTACTTTGGCCGAGTAATGAAAAACGTTTGGCTGTGTCTATGCTACAAAAATAACTTAAGTTCCTTATTTTGAAGTACAACTTTGAAGTGGAGCGCCTACACACACCCTAGTTCGAAGTTAAACTTCGAAGTAGGGCACTACTCCATTCCTGGGAATGGAGTAAGAAATTCAAAGTTGGGCTTCCTACTTTGAAGTAAGGGAAAATGTGTGTAGATTCCGTTGGCTACTTCGAAGTAGTGCCTAACCTTATTTTTAATAACTGCCCTGAATATTGCTTTTCCCCACCTCATGCTTTAATAGCTTAGGAGAAAAGAAAAAAACTTAATTCCTTAGATTCTTCCCATGTTATTCAAATGAAGCATTTTTCACTGTCACTGCACATAGTGGATTCTCAAAAACAGACTACTTCATATATTGCTAAAGTGTCTCTGGAAACCATGGTTCTCTACTGCCGTTAATAAATTAACATTTTAATGATTTAAAATTCTGTAAGCTCTTGTATCCTAAATATGGAAAACAAAATAGACACAGTATGTGAATTAACACTTACCATCAAGCCGCTTGCTAATTTGTTCTTTTGTAAATCTGTTTGGCCAACATTTCTTCACTGTTTCAACAGATGAAGTTATTTCAGTTTTCTCTTTGTTTTCCTCTTTGTTAGAACTATTATCCTTCATATGTTCTGAGTTCATTAACTGGCCAGTAATACTTTCGGTGTATTCTGAGCATGTTTGTACTTTTTGTAATTTTTTCTCTATGCAACAGTTTTTACATTCTGAGGCATGATCAGAATGTTCTGCCTTACACTCAGTTGGATTCTCCGAGAGTACCACTAAAGGACCCGGTGGTGTCATTCTGATTGATGAACTAGAGTCTTCAGAAATGTTTAAAGGAGTAGGTGGTAACTCAGCTGAATGAATTTGAAGTTCCTTGTACATTTGTGAGGGCTTTTCTGTTATTTCTGAAAGTTTTACTGAGCTATAGCAAAGTTTTGTATATTCATCACCTAGTCTTTGACATAATTCATTAATAATGACATCGCAGTCTCCAAGAAGCTCCACATCGAAGTGTAGATGAGGCAAAGGTTCTCTATTAATTAAGATCTGAGGCACTTCATGGGGGATGGAACCTATGCACAGAAAATATCAGTCACCACAAAATTAAAAATAATTATTGTTTCAGTAAAGGTAAGATTCTTTAACTGCAATTAGAATGCATTAACATTACTGAAAATGAAAATCTGTTAGGTGGAAGTTCTCCAAGTTCACTGTATAAACCCACTAACGAGACTAAAACAAAGTTTAAGTAGTAAATGGTTAACTTAAACCCTAATCATTAAAAAAAATACTAATTTCACGTGTTCTACATGCCCTTTGTCTTTCAGCAATTTTGTGGTTTTACCATAAACTTTCATATCTGGAATTCTATTATCCAGAATTCCCAAATAACCAGTATTTTAACCATACATGTATTTTAGTTACATTTTCCATAAGTACAGTACAGTGAAAGTAAACAGAATACAGCAAATACAACATAGTTTACAGTGTACAATACTACTCTTGTTGGTTTAAAAAAAAAATTACTCTGCCTACATTTGTTGTTTAATATCTTATCTTGTTTTACTTTAGTGTTATGCATTACTAGATAGTCACCTATTCTGGATAATAGAGGGGTATATCTGGCAACCTCCTGGTCTGGGGGCAGCTGAATAGGAAAAAGAGTTTTCACTGCATAATCACTTCCTTTTATTTGTTTAAACAAGTGTTTTTACTCTGTTACCATGTGAAAAAACAGAAAAAAAACTGATTATAATTAAATAGGGTACTGTCAACTGATCAAAGTAAATAAATAGAAGAGAGAGTCTTCTTTAAATCTCTTGGAAAATTCAGTTCTGAATTTACCTTATTAATTACTTAAAACAATGCTAAAATTTTCAGCTTTAAGTGTAACTTTCAGTTAATGACATCAATTTATCTAGAAGATTTTTTATTTAGTTTTAACTTTATTTTATTGAGACTGTAAACCACACTGCCAGCAAAGGATTGCTTAGACCTGCCTTTTCATATTTGGAATTTAACACCCCCTGCCCCTCTGCAGACTTGCTGACCCATCTTTGGTTCTTCAGATATCTGACTGAAGATACTTCATTCAAGGACGAAATTGGATAAGGGAAAAAAAGTGATCTGTAAAGGAAAAGCATTTCTCTATGGTCACAATTTCATACCCCCCATTCAGCCTAAAATGACCACTGCTTACCTATGGAGAAAAGATGACTCATACATAAAACAGAGAATATTACAATGAACAGCCGAACAGCAATTGTTCCAACCTAACTTGTTTTTTTTTAACTTGATAAAGCATTCGTACAACTTTATTAAAAAGTTACTAACAAACAGATGCTACTGGTAAAAGCAGCACATGCCAAACTATTGCTGCAGTGATTTTCAGTACTTTCTGAAACAGTGATTGGGACTAGTTTTGTCCAGTCTACAATAGCACAAAAACAGTTTTCCTCAACGCTTCTGGGGACTTAAATATACTGGAAATTCCAAACACTCACTCACATTGGCTATGTCTACACTAGCCCCAAACTTCAAAATGGCCATGCAAATGGCCATTTTGAAGTTTACTAATAAAGCGCTGAAATACATATTCAGCGCCTCATTAGCATGCGGGCGGCTGCGGTGCTTCAAGATTGACACGGCTCGCCCAGACGGGGATCCTTTTTGAAAGGACCCCACCTACTTCGAAGTCCCCTTATTCCCATCTGCTCATAGGAATAAGGGGACTTCGAAGTAGGCGGGGTCCTTTCGAAAAGGAGCCCTGTCTGGACGAGCCGCGTCAATTTCGAAGCACCGCGGCCGCCCGCATGCTAATGAGGCGCTGAATATGTATTTCAGTGCTTCATTAGTAAACTTCGAAATGGCCATTTGCATGGCCATTTCAAAGTTTGGGGCTAGTGTAGAAATGGCCATTGTTTAGTTATGTACAGTGCTCAAAAGGAAAAGGCTTGAAAACAAATATGACATTTTAAAAGGACTTTGGAAAGTATGTTTTGTCTTCTCCCCAACCCCCAAACCAGTACTCCCTAAGAAAAAAATATGATTCAAGTACAAATGGAGAAGAAAAGTTTGTTATAAGACGGAGGACTAAAATATACAGTGAAAGCAGACAAATCGACCATGCATGAATTATTTTTGTTAAGTTCAATATTTTAGATTATATTTTTATTGCTTTCATACATTCCCTGTCACTTATTTAAAAGAAGAAATAGGTTTATTTTTATCCCTCTTCTCAGATTTGTACAGGAAGCTTTTCCTAAATTATAGGGTTGAACTGAGGGGAAAAAAATAAGATTAATCAGTCTGGCTTCCACAATGAACCAAAACCAAGGTAGATCTCAAACAGGATGTCAATTTTGTTGGGATTGTGTGGAACTGAAGTCAAATGGTGTTACTCTACATTTTAAAATTTGTCTTCATCAGAAATGTTTGCATTAGAATGCTTTCGCTGTCATTCCCTTCAGTTATCAGTAATAACCACTTACTTGGAATCAATGCTACTGGTCTTACTTTCAGTGATGACCCAATAACTATAAGGAGATCAACTTCATCTTTGTCATACTTCATGGCCCTATGGAACTGCTCAGGTAAGTTTTCTCCAAAGAACACTATCTCTGGCTTCATGATGGCAAGTGGTTCATCAGATGGACACCTGGGACATCTAGGAACAACCTGCATTATAAAATATTTTATTACTAATCATGGCTCCAGATTTCTAAAGAGAAAAATTTCAAGTTTGAACAATTCATGGTAATTTATTATCACAATGTATATTGTGAAAGGTATTAAAAGATGTTAGAGTAATTTATGCAGTCTCTGCAGTCATTCTGCTCCAGGAAGACCTGTTGTGCATCCCAAACTCTGCTCATATGTACACACAGTAGCAGGTGCATATCAGCAGCACTGGTTGTGTAAGAAGGCTCACTTTGTGATTTTGAATCAAAGGACAGTCCCAAGAAAAATATAATCCACAATCTTTATTTGGCAACTTCTGTTCTGAAGTCCAGAACTTAATTTCACATAGGTTTAAATACATAACTATCAAGCAAAGTTTACACACCTCTCCCTCACTATATGAGCACGATTGGTTCCCAACTTTCTGCTCTTAGGTGAAACATGGAAGAGGGACACTAAATTACCATTAAAATATACATAAGTCTGATTGGTTCCCAGTGCTCCTAACTCAGGGAAGGACTGGCAGCATGTGGTGCTGCTTTTGAAAGGTAAGTGAACCTTGGGTTGCAAGGTGGGGGAGGTTAAAGGCGGGGAGAAGTTTGGTGCCATGAGTGGGAGGGAGGGTTAAAACCTGGTGGCAGGTTGGGTCGGTGGGGGGCCTGGCAGGGGGTGGTCCAGGTTGCTACAGGTTGGGTCCATGGGGCAGGTGGGGGGAGGGGCGTTAAGGCTGTGGCAGTCTGGGGTCTGCAGGGCTGTCGGGGGGGAGGTTTAAGACTGCGGCGGTTTGGGTGTGCAGGCTGGCGGGGGGCTCAGGCTGTGGTCGTTTAGGGTCTGCAAGGCTGGCATGGGGGGGGGTTCAGGCTGCAGTGGGTTGGGGCCCCAGGGGGGTGAGGTAAGGCTCATATTAGCAGGGAGAGTTCACTTGTCTGGTAAGTATGCGTTTCGCTCGTTTAAGTGAGCACTCATAAGTAAAGTACTCATTTAACGAGGCGTGAGTGTACTAATATTATTCTAACTAAACAGCAATAAACTGTCAATTCTTGGATGATGTTCCCATATAAAGCAGCTTTCCCAATGTGTACACTGTAATAGTTTTACATTTATGTAACAGTTCATCCTGAAAGCTTTCACAAGTTACATGCATACAGTGCCACACAACTCTAGCGGGTAGACAATAACATGCTGCATTTTGACAGTAGGACAAACTCCCATCATAAATTGTCCACTCTTGCACAGGACAGATAAATGCAGCTCACTAGAAATGAGTTTGAGTGTTCTCTGTAGCTACACTTGTGTAATGAACACTCCCCTGCAGCCACAGCATGGGAGCCTTGTGGAGAGCAGTACATCTTAACAAGGTAAAAGTGCCCTTTCTCACAGCTTTGAATGCTCAGAATGAAGTTTGTAAAAGGCTGATACAGCCCTAACTGCCTCAGTTGTTTCTGCTCAACTAGAGTGCTAAGACTTGAATTTAGGAAAAGAAGGGAAGGAGGGTGAGGAGTATGAGGCCACACTCTCAAAAAACTACTTACTGCTGAACAATCTCTCTTGGAGGTGGCCACTGCAGGTTCCCATTTGTAGTCTTGCAAGCAGTACAACTCCTAGGATGGAGGGCTGAAGTGTTCTCATTTAACAAAGACTGCAAAACTGCCCTCCCACAGCAAGCATTAGATCTCAATGCCAGATTAAGAGACTAGTGCTGCATAAAGGTGTGAAGAGTACTCCAGGCAGCATCAGCAGACTTTTAAGCCAAAAACTTTGAAACCCAGTCTGAAAGCTATATGGAAAAAAGAAAGTTTTTAAGTAGAGAACTGAACTAGCACTGTGGGCAAGAGGCAGAAGTAATGGAACCCAGTGTCAGTATGTGGACCTTGAATTTTTTGATTAAGCTGGTTGATTTCTGGAGATCCCACAAAAGCCATCTCTGAAAAACCAAAAATAGGATTCTCCCCTCCCTCTTTGTATGGTTGAGACACTTCTCTGCAGTCCTAGTCTTTACACAAGGAGTCCACTCCTGCTTTGAACAGATTCAAACAAGAGAAAGGAGAGGTAATTAAGGGCTGGAAGAGGGAAGCTGGATCGCACATCCATGTGAAATGGTCTCAAGTATCCCAAACCAAAGGGAAATTAACCAAGTGGTCCCCAAAGAGGACAGAGGATGGAGTTGAAGCTTGCTCTGGGCTCTCACACACCACTTCATCTCTGATGTACTGCTGTTAAAGATGAGGACAGATTGTGAAGCTGCTCTCCGCCTGACATTTTACATTGCTCCACCACCTTCTGTTGATGGCAAAAATGCCTCTGTGGAATTGTAGTTGGAAACAATCATGTGCAAGGTGAGGCTTTGGTATAAGGAGGAAAAATTACAGGAAGGCATTTTCTCTTGATCTAGATTAAGGAGTTCCAGAGACCTAGAAATGGTATCCTTCATTTTCTCCAGATCTTATTTGTCTCAAGGCTAAAAAACCCATTCACATGGTCCTGAACCTCAAACTAATGGCCCAATACAAAAATACTCAGTGAAACAGCTGATGCCCCATATCCAATCCAAACTGTCCAAAGCTTTGTAAGTAGACTGTTGATCAATCACAGTTAACTCACACAATTATCTTGTTTTAAATCACACTGTTAAATAGAATCCCATCTACATTTCAAACAGACTTCCATTATAAATAGGATACAAAGTGCACAGTGCTCATTCTTATTACAAATATTTGCGCAGTAATAAACAAAACAGTATTCTTCTGTTCACAGAAACTTCCATCATGTAAGTGCAACTTACAAATGTAGATTTTTAATTACCTAACTGTATTAAAAAACAAGTGTAAAACTTTAGCACCTAAAATTATGATCAGTCCTACTTGTTCACCTAAGACAAACAAGTTGGTTTACATATATGGAAATAATGCTGCCTGCTTCTTATTTACAATGTCACCTGAAAGTGAGAACAGGTATTTGCTGGCTTAGCAAGGTATTTATACAGCAGACATGCTTTGCCCCGCAACCCAGAGGACATGTGTTCATGCTGATTATGCCTCTTAAAGAAATAATGTTTTAATTAAATTTGTGACTGAACTTCTTGGGGGGAAGGGGAACTATATGCCTCCTGCTCTATTCTACCTGCCATTTATTTCATGTTATAGCAGGCTTAGATAACCAGCACACGTTGTTCATTTTAAGTACACGTTCGCTACACATTTTCAGATGTCTGAACATGGAAACTACAAAAGCCAAAGCCACCAAAAAAGAAAATCAATCTTCTGCTAATGGCATCTGATTTAGGTGATAAAAAATGAATATTAAGTGGTTCTGTTTCACATAGTTATTGAGCAAAACCTGTCATCAGCATAGACGTATGGCCTCTAGAGAGCTGGCTGAAACATGAAGGTGCATATAAATCTTTAGCACATCTGGCCTATAACTATCTTGCGATTCCAGGTACAACAGAGCCATGCAAATACCTGCCTCATCTAAGAGTGATATTGTAAATAAGAAGCAGGCAGCATTATTTCCCATAATTTTATAAACCAACTTGTTTGGGTAATTGGCTGAACAAGAAGTAGAACTGAGCTGACAAATAGGTGCTAAAGTTTACACTTTTATTTTTTGAAGGCAGGGGTTTTTGTAGTGTGGTGGACCACAGCCCACAGTTGACCACAGTAACCTTATGCAAGGCAAATACGTAGACAGTTGGGTCAGTGCCTTTATGTTTCCCAGGGACTGAGGCCCATCCAGGATCAGGCTGCAGCAGCCAGCTAATCCACCACCTGGGGTTAATCAACCAACTGCAACCAGTTAAGGCCCTTTAAAAGCACCCCCCCCCCACCCCCGGCCAGGTAAGTAGGGGGAAGAAGAAAAGGGGATGCACCAGGAAAGACGAAAGAACTACAGAGGAATGCCTGCAAGAGGAAAGTACAGCAGCTAGTAGAAGGTACTGAGGAAGTGGCCCAGGGAGGAAGCTGGTGCATTTTGGGCTGAGGGACACAGTCCCTCCAGCAACAGCTACCTAGGGTCTCCAGGCTGGAATCTGGATTGAGTGGGAGGAGACTGGGTTCCCCCCACCCCAGACTGCCTCACATCCTCTGGGGCAAAAGACCACCCAATATCCAGGGGGGACCTCCCCTGTTTGGCTGTGCCTCATCCCTGGGAAAACTGGGAGATAGAGCAAAAGGGGTGCAGTGAGCCTGTGAGGCATTTCTTTAACTGCCCCAAAGCACAGGACTTGCAAGGAATAGCTCAGGACTTCGTCAAAGTACATAATGCCACATGCATAAAATCAGTGTTCATAATAAAGATATTGCAGTGCAGTACTTGGGACTGAAAAACACTTTTTTTACAAAACAAACTTTTACAAAATATAAAGTGAGCATTGTGCATTTTTGTATTCTGTTGTAATAGAAATCAATATTTGAAAATGTAAAAATCCAAACTTATTTAAATAAATGGTATTCTATTATTGTCTGTATTTAGCTATCCTTGATGACAGAACAAGGAGCAATGGTCTCAAGTTACAGTGAGGGAGGTCTAGGTTGATATTAGGAAAGACTATTTCACAAGAAGAATGGTGAAGCTCTGAAATGGGTTATCTATTGAGGCAGTAGAATTTCCCTCCTTGGAGGGCTTTGGATGGCTTAATTGAGATTGGCCCTGCTTTCAGCAGGGGGTAGGCCTCTGATCTCCTGAAGTCCTTTCCAACACTGACTCTAATGCATAACAGCACAGATTATTCACTTGATTAATGATGATTTTTTTAATTGCTTGACAGCCTAGTTAAAAGTTTCCATGCAGGGCTGCAAATGGGGAAGGGGTGACATGAATGGGAGAACTGCCCCAAGAACCCAGCAATTTAAAAGGGCCTGGGTCTGAGTAGGGTAGGCTGGCCCCCAGCCGCTTCCCTTCTGGGGGCCTGACTCCCCCAAGCCCAGTGAAGTAGATCCTCAGCCCTACGGTAGTGTTAATTATCTTTCATTTATTAGCTTCTATCCTACTTCTCTGGAAGGTAATTGTTGAGGGGGAAACGTTGCAAGAGCTGACATTTAATACTAAGAAGTTAAAGCTACAATGGATAGTTAGTGACTCATTCTCAGGCTACCTGAGAGTCAACTTCTCTCAACACCCTGCCCTGCCCTAACATCCCCCCCCCCGCCGCCTGAGTTATTTCTGCTGGCATGCTTGGTGTTGTGAAGGAAAATCCAACCTGACCTGGAGCTTTGCACTGGCCATTGGCAAAAGCAGATACATGTTTCTGGACTCCTAATTCTAGAACCTCTTATGTTTTCCTGTTCAAAAGTTCATTCTAGGTCTACTACCCCTTCTTGCTTTTGCCCACATCAATATGGATAGTGGCCAGCAAAACAAAGGTTACTCACCGTAGTAACGGTGGTTCTTCGAGATGTGTCCCCGTGGGTGCTCCACATTAGGTGTCGGGCTCGCCTGGCGCCGCAGATCGGATCTTCCAAGCAGTTTCTGCCAGACCGCACATGAACCGGTGCGTGCCGCTCCCTTGCGCACTCCCGGCCACGTGCGCGATCCGGTCCCAACAATTCCTTGACCAACTGCCTCGGATGCTCCTGCAAAACACTAAACAGAGATCCGAAGCGGGGAGGATGGACGGGTAGTGGAGCACCCACGGGGACACATCTCGAAGAACCACCGTTACTACGGTGAGTAACCTTTCTTTCTTCTTCGAGTGTCCCCGTGGGTGCTCCACATTAGGTGACTACCCAGCAGTAACCCAAGATAGGAGGTTGGTAATCGGATTATGTGCAGCTTGTCCCCGAGAGGACCACTGTCGAGAGATGGGTATCCTCTTGGAATACCCTGAGAAGGGCGTAATGTTTGGCGAAGGTGTCACAGGATGACCAGGTCGCTGCTCTGCAAATGTCTTTTAGCGCAACGCCCTTGAAAAAGGCTGTTGATGCCGCCACCGCCCTAGTGGAATGAGCCCTGGGCGTGGCCAGTAAAGAAGTCTTTTTGAGTTCGTAGCACATTTTTATGCAGGATACGATGTGCTTCGAGATTCTCTGCGAAGAGAGACCTTCTCCTTTCGATTTGGGAGCGAGAGAGACTAGGAGTCTATCCGTTTTCTGGAAGGACTTGGTCCTGTCTATATAGAAGGCTAGCGCCCTCCTCACGTCCAGGAGGTGTAGGCGCGCCTCTTTGTTAGAGTTATGAGGCTTTGGATAAAACGAGGGTAAAACAATAGGTTCGTTAATATGAAACTCAGAAGAAACTTTAGGAACAAAGGCTGGATGCAGCCGTATGGTTACCGCCTCCTTGGAAAAAACAGTGCAGGGTGGCGTTGCCATAACTGCCGCAAGCTCGCTCACCCTGCGAGCTGACGTGATTGCGAGAAGAAAGGTCGTCTTTATCATAAGGAGGCAGAGGGAAACCGTGGCCAAAGGCTCCAACGGCGGTCCCGTTAGTGCATTAAGCACCAGGTCCAAGTTCCATGAAGGTGGAAGCGGTTTCCGAGGGGGGTATAGGTTTACCAACCCTTTGAGGAACCTGGTAACCATGGGATGGGCGAACACCGTGTGCCCTTCCTCTTAGTGTATGAACGCCGAAATGGCGGCAAGTTGCACCTTTAACGAGGATAGTAAGAGTCCTCCTCTCTTGAGGTCCAGTAAATACTCTAATATTACAGGTATGAGCACCGAAAGGGGGGCTAGCTGTTTGGTAGAACAACATGCCGTGAAGCGAGTCCATTTCTGCTTGTAGGTCTTCCTGGTGGAAGTCCTCCTGCTACTTTCTAGGACTTGTAGCACTTCCTCCGTACATGTGCTCTCTAGGGAGCTGAGCCATGGATTAACCACGCTTATAGTCGCAGGCCTTGGGGGTGCGGATGCACTATGGACCCCTGGGCTTGCGTGAACAGATCCGGCGCCACCGGAAGGGGCATCAGTGGACGGTCCGACATGCGCAGGAGTAGGGAGAACCATTGCTGTTGATCCCATGTTGGGACTATGAGGATCATTCGGGCTCCTTCCCTCCTGGCTTTCTGCAAGACTTTGTGGATCAGCACTGTGGGAGGAAAAGCGTAAAGCAGGGGGCCCCTCCAGGAGATCGCGAATGCGTCCCCTAGGGACTCCTGTCCCAGTCCTGTCCTGGAGCAGAATCGAGGGCACTTCTTGTGTTGAGTGGCAAACAGGTCTATCTGGGGAAAACCCCATGCGTGAAAAATCGGTCGTAGCAGATCGGGGCGGATCTGCCACTCGTGCGTGAGTGCGAAACGCCTGCTCAGCTGGTCTGCCTTCACATTGTGAGCGCCTGGTAAGTACGAGGCTTTCAAGGTTATATTGTTGGCGATGCACCACTTCCACAACCGGACTGCTTCCGCACATAAGGCACGGGACCAAGCTCCTCCTTGCCAATTTATATAAAACATGGTGGAGGTATTGTCTGTACTGATCCCGACTACTTTGCCTTGTATATGGTCTTGAAAGTATCTGCAGGCGTTGAACACTGCTCTGAGCTCCAGTATATTTATGTGCAGTGACTGCTCCGTGGAGGACCACAGCCCTTGCGTCACCTCTTCGCCCATGTGTGCTCCCCACCCTATGAGGGAGGCATCTGTAGTAAGAAAAACCAATATTTGTGGTTGGTGGAAGGGTACCCCTGTTAGCATGTTCTTGAGGTTTACCCACCATTGCAGGGATTTGCGCACCTCTGTTGTGGGCGACACCACCCTGTGAACGGTGTGTGCTGCCGGTTTGTATATGCTCGCCAGCCAGTGCTGCATGCTGCGCATGTGTAACCTGGCGTTCTGCACTACAAACGTCACTGCTGCCATGTGGCCCAGCAGCTGTAAGCATGTCAGAACCGGCACCGTAGGGCTGAAGGTGATGACTTGCACGAGGGAGCCGATGGCCCGAAAGCGTGTCTCTGGTAGATACACTCTCGCTGTAATAGAATTTATGCGTGCCCCTATGAACTCTATGTCCTGTGTGGGGTCTATCTTTGATTTTCCCAGATTGATAACCACGCCAAGCGAAGAGAACGTGCCTGCTGTGACGCGTATCATGCGTAGTACCTCCTCCTTCGAGGCCCCTTTGAGTAGGCAGTCGTCCAGATACGGGAATATAAATACCCCGTCTGTGCAGGTAGGCTGACACCACTGCCAAGGTCTTGGTGAAGACTCTGGGGGCCGAGGAGAGGCCAAACGGTAGGACCTTGTATTGAAAATGTTCTTTGCCTACCATGAACCGGAGGAATCGTCGGTGAGCCGGATGGATAGTTATGTGAAAATACGCGTCTTGTAAGTCGAGGGCTGCAAACCAATCTCCATCGTCTAGTGCCGTAAGGATGGAGGCGATTGCGATCATCCGAAAGCATTGCTTGCGCAGGTACCGGTTGAGGCCTCGAAGATCTAAGATGGGCCTCCAGCCTCCTGTCTTTTTCTCCGTGAGGAAGTACCTCGAGTAGAACCCTTTCCCTTGCAGTTGCTCCGGCACTCTTTCCACTGCCCCTATGAGCATGAGATGGTCTACCTCCTGCTTGAGCCTTGCTACGTGGGAGGCCTCCTGGAGGTGGGGCCTGGGTGGAGGTCGTGGCGGTGGGAGCGACTGGAAGGGGATGGCGTACCCCGTGGCTATGATCTCCAGCACCCATTTGTCTGTGGTGAACCTTTGCCACTGGTCGTAGAATGGTCGGAGGCGATGGTGGAATAACCGCTTCGGATGACCTTGTGCGATGGTAGCGATGGCGCAGCCCTGGATCTGTGCGTCAAACTTGTGGCCTTTGGCCCTGCCCCGAGGACGCACGGCTCTGTTGGGAACGTCGCCTGGGAGTTCTGTACTGCTGGTGCTGTTGATGTCGCCCTTGCTTGTAACCCCTGTGGTACTGGGGACGCTGTTGCTGGTACTGGTACCGTCTTTGTTGAGGGTAGTACTTTTTCTTTCTGTATGGAGGGGTGTGAATCCCCGGGGTCCTAAGTGTGGCTCTTGAATCTTTACTGGAATGAAGGACTGAGTCAGTTGATTCAGCAAACAGCTTCTGCGAGTCAAAGGGAAGATCGACGATCTTTGCCTGCAGATCCCTCGGTATACCCGAAGTCTGGAGCCAGGACTCCCTTCACATCACCACTGCCGTAGCTGTGGAGCGTGCTGCTGTGTCCACAACATCCAGGGCGATCTGAACTCCCGTCCTCGAGGCCGCGTAGCCTTCTTGCACGATGGCCTTGAGCACCGGTTTCTTGTCCTCTGGAAGCGAGTCCATGAGGGAGGTTAACCTAGTGTAGTTGTCGAAATTGTGGTTCACTAGATACGCTGCGTAATTTGCCATTCGCAACAGTAGTGTGGAGGAGGAGTAGACCTTTCTGCCGAACAGCTCTAGCTTCTTGGCATCTTTGTCTGTTCCCCCTGTCTTGAATTGAGATGTCTTTGATCTTTGTTGCGACGACTCTACCACCAAGGAATTTGGTTGTGGGTGGCTGAACAGGAACTCCATGCCCTTCGCCGGCACGAAGTATTTCTTGTCCGCTCTCTTGTGGACAGGCGGAATAGTCTCAGGTGTCTGCCATATCATAGTGGTGGACTCCAAGATTGCTTCGTCAAGTGGTATTGCTATTTTGGAGGAGGCCGGAGGTCTCAGATTTGTTAGGAGCTTATGGTGTTTCTCTTGCACCTCTGCTGTCTGGATGCCTTGCGTGAAGGCCACCCTTTTAAACAGCTCTTGAAACTGTTTGAGATTGTCTGGAGGATGGACGTCCCCCGGGGCTGTAGCCTCGTCCGGGGAGGAGAGTGAGGAACCACTAGGATACGCCTCTCTGGACCCTTCCGGTTCCTGTTTGGTGATGGTACATCCGTTCGCTGGAAGCTTGCAAGGGAAAAATCTCGGGGTTCCATAACCAGTTCCCCCTGAGATACTTGAGTCTCTGTCCCCGTTCGCGGTTGCCCTCGGGGATACAGGACCGTCTGTGGGGATCTTTCCCTGGTAGACTGCCGGTGGTGTCTATGCCCCGCGTGATAGGGACGACCATGGCAGCATGGGCACTGTTCTTGGGAAGGTGACCTGGACCACTGCCTTGGTGCATACGCCCTGCGTCTGGGGGAGCGAGATCGTCGAGAGACCTGGGACACTGGAGAGAGCGATTTGTGATAGTACTCCAGCGGCTCAAACCCCAAGAAGGGTGAAGGTGGTCCCAGCCAGGGCGAGGCTGGTTGTAAAAATGGAGACGGAGGCTCCGGGTAGGCTAGGGGGGACCCCTGCCTTCTAGTTGGAGTCTGCAGCATGAGCGGAGGGCTGAGAGAAAGCAACTCTGCAGCCCTGTCTCAAGAGGGGCTGCGGTGCCTTGTTTTCTGTGCAGCCTTCACCCTCCCTTGAGGGGGTGGCTCTGCCCCCTGACGTGCAGGGGATCTCGGCCCCGTCCGCGCCGCGCTCGGCACGCTCATGGGCGGCGCCGCACGGGCGGTGTCCTCCGGTGCCTGCAGGCTGTGTGCCTGTGCGCTCTGCACTACCAGTTCCCCGGGGGTCGGTGCCGCTGCCTGCCGTGCCGCCAGTACCGGCGCTTGTTTAGCCGCCGCCCTGCCTGCGGTGCGGGGCGGCTGTTTGATCATCGGAGGCTGAGCCGCCTCCTCGTGGCTCTCCGTGCCGCCGCCGGTCAGCTGTTGCTGCCGGCAGGGATCGGGTTGGGGAGACTTTCCTCCGTTTTTGCGCTGATGGGGTGAGGGAGGCAGCTTTCCTTTTATGGGCCCGGAGGGTCCCTCCTGCTGCGGCCGCTCCAGCACGTCTGGCTGGAGGGCCTTGTCGAATAGCAGCATTTTAAGCCGCATCTCCCTGTCCTTCCTTGCTCTGACTGTTAATTTTGCACAGAAGGAGCATTTCTGCGTGACATGGGACTCCCCAAGGCACCTTATACAGTGACTGTGCCCATCAGATGCTGGCATTGCCTCTCAGCAAGACTCACATTTCTTGAATCCTGAAGAAGACATTGTTGGTGAGTCTTTTAGTTGTTAATGGGGTACTTAGGATGTTCTCTGTGCTGTATTCCCCCTCTCGGATAGCCTGCCGCAGCAGGAAGGCTAATGGCCCTAGGCTCCTGGCGTCCGGTGCTCCGCTTGTTACTAGGACCGGACTGAATTCCATCCCGCTTGTTGTTTCTTGTTTTTTTTTTTTTTTTTTTTGAAAATAACAACTGGCTAACTTGAAAACTTTAAAGAAAACAGCTAAAACCATTGAATACACTAACTTGGCCGTAGCCTAGTCGGATTCCGTCTGCAGCCGACGGCGGTTAAGAGGAACTGGTGGGACCGGATCACGCACGTGGCCAGGAGCGCGCAAGGGAGCGGCGCACACTGGCGCATGCGCGGTCCGGCAGAAACTGCTTGGAAGATCCGATCTGCGGCACCGGGCAAGCCCGACACCTAATGTGGAGCACCCACGGGGACACTCGAAGAAGAAGAACAGAATGCCATTGATGATAAGGGTGTAAGACAACACTGAAGCTGCCTTAAGAAAGGCAAAGTGCAAGAAAAGCAGTGGCAGAAGAGTGAAATCAAGCAGCAAAATTAACAGATTTTGTACAGCCTATCAGAGGCTAAAATGAGGTCTCTTAAGCTTGCTAGAATTTGTTTCCCATCCAAATATCCCCTTTAGTTTAAGATAAACTTGCTGGAGAAGGAGCCAGGATAAGAAAAGGTAAAATTACTGAGAATTTTCCAAATTTTGATCAAGCAAGAAGATGGGAAGAGGAAAAGAGAAGTGGAGAGTGGGTCTTCTATAAGGAGTTAGGATTGAAAGAAGTCCTTATTGGAGGCAAACGTGCTGTGTCAGTAAAGAACCACTTGTGGTTTCTGAGCTAGGTGAAAGCAATTTACTGCCCTCTTACCTGAACTCTGAGAAGAGCGTGGAGACTTAAGATCTGGAACCATACAGGACTGGGGACTAGAGCAGTTGGAAGAGTGCATGCAGGAGGGGATTGGAGTAGAACAATTCTGGGCATTTTCTTTTCCTCTGAATAGCCCTTCCTTGTTCTTGGAAGCCATTCTGAGCAGTAGACATATTGGCCGTGTCTATACGAGCCCCAAACTTCGAAATGGCCATGCAAATGGCCATTTCGAAGTTGACTAATGAAGCGCTGAAATGCATATTCAGCGCTTTATTAGCATGCGGGTGGCCACGGCACTTTGAAATTGCCGCTCCTCGCCGCCGCACACCTCATCCTGACGGGGCTCCTTTTTGAAAGGACCCCACCTACTTTGAAGTCCCCTTATTTCCATCAGCTCATAGGAATAAGGGGACTTCAAAGTAGGCGGGGTCCTTTCAAAAAGGAGCCCTGTTGGGACAAGACGCGTGGCGGCAAGCCGCGTCAATTTCGAAGTGCCGAGGCCGCCCGCATGCTAATAAAGCACTGAATATGCATTTCAGCGCTTCATTAGTAAACTTTGAAATGGCCATTTCGAAGTTTGGGGCTCGTGTAGACGTAGCCATTAAATTGCAAAAGAAAAAGTGCATGCATGCACACACTCCTCCCTCCCCACTGCCAGTCTGGGACTATTTAAGATGATTTGGCTTTTAAGTGACTGCAAACAGTCTTACTCTATTACTGCAAATAGGAGGAACTGCAGGTGCATGGGAGTGCGAAGTGAGCCAGAAACACACTCTTGGCTCTGACGTAGACATAGCCTATTTCGGCAGAGCCTGGAGGCTACACAGCTGGGAGAAACTGCAACACAAGCAGCCCTGTGCCCCACAGCTAGGAGCTATGTAGCTGCCCCCCTACTTACCACAGCTGCCCACTCCCCCAGCCAGGGGAATTCCAGGGGTCTCCACACACTCCCTCCCCAATTTACCACAAAATTTTATTTACATGAAGGTTGACCAGGATGCAACTTCCATATAAATTGAGGGATTTCTGTAACCTTCTGAGTTGAAGTCACCTCAAAAAGGCCTCTGTTCAGGTCCCTTCTGAACTACCGTTCTGTTTTTCAATTTACACTTTATCCTAAACCTACTGTTTACAGAACCTTATTCCTTTCATACCATTACATCAGAGAGTTGAATGTTTATGGTCTGCAGTTTTAGTTTCTCATTTAAAAAAGCAATTGTTTTTAATTATGTGGGAGAACCATCTGTGTAGTGGATTCTAACTAGACAGGCACACACACACCTCTTAGGCTAGGACTTCATTTGTGTAAATGAGTTCTTCTCTCTGCCTAGATCTTCCTGGCCAGCTAAACACCTCAGAAATCCCTCTGCTCCTTGAAGGGGAAGGGATAAACAGTGGGGTTGGGGATAGGATCTGAACAATACAGTATTCCTCTGCATTAGGAAAAGCAGTAGGAACTAATTTTAACTAAAGCTGGAACATATCACAACATAGAAGGCTACAGAGATATCAGAATAACTTCAAAAAAGCCCCAGAAAGTGTGAAGTTGAAGGGCCCATTTGATTCTCCCTACTTTGTTTATTTTTTTTCCTTGAAAAAAACCTTTATAATTTTCACCTTTCCTTGAAGGTCATGTGCTGTTTATCAAATTTTTATTCAAAATGAACAAAAATCCTTCTTGGAATATTTAAAGAATATTAAAGTTAAAAACAGCTGAAGAGTTGTTTACCTGCACTGTCCTTTTATATTTATACAAGAGGGTATTAACTCAATTTATTTGTATCACTTTTACTTTGCTCAACTACCTCGTCAATGAAGCTAGATAATGAAATTTAGAAATATGGCATTTGGATTGCAAGTACTGCATAAAAATCTTGAAATACACACAATTTGAAATAAGTTTTTTTGACTAATGAAATGTCTAGCACACATTTAATACATACACAAAAAAAGCTGATAACTTTACTTGAAGTAATTGGGGATATTTCTGTAATAATGTCTGAGTATGTTGTGTGTGTGGTTTTTTTGTTTTTTGTTTTTTAATTTACCTGATTAAAAATGTCTCCTCGAACAGCTTCACAGTCAACTCTGTATTTACATATCAGGCAGGAAGCTGTTGCAAAGGAACCTGAAAAACAGTGAAGGAGATGTTTAACTATACAACAGTGACAGTTTGACAAGATTATTACATGGTCTCAGATTTACATGACAGAGCTATGCTAGCATAGCTCATTAATGTCACACACAAAGTAATTTAATTGAAATGGGAGATGTTTTTCTATATAATACTTTGAGACACACCCCCAACTTGAGGTATTGGCCTATGCCTCTCTTTGAATAAATACCAAGAGCAGTTGAGGTTTGGTCATGACATGTCAGGTGAGTATTTCCAAAGCTTTAGGGAAATACTAATTTCTAGTAGATTAGACTGTAACTTAAAGTTGTAGTAACAGTATTTAAGCAGGGTGGTGTGTTTTTTTTTTTGTTTTTTTTTTTTTTTAAAAAAAAACCCAGAAACCTGAAAATGTCTTCATATAGGTAATAGGAGAATCCCTTCTGATGCAGATTAAGAGGATGTACACAAGTATTAGTTACTGAAAAGTAATCAGGAAATTAGTTTTTATTTTGAATCTCTTCCTAGTCAGAAATACTTGGAATGCAGCAAACAGTCAGTAAAGCTTGCAGAGAGAGACAGACAAGATTAAAATTTTCAGTTTCCCCCACGCCCCACAAATATGTAAATCTTATACACAGAAAGGGCAGGCGGGGAGAGACAGTGGCAGCTTTATAGAGTTCCTGTGGTGGCTGATGCCTTTTCTGTTGGACGCATTGTAGAATGTGGATATCTTCCAGAAAGATCTTACCCGCAGCTGCATATACTTGACTCACTTACCTCAGGAGAATTTGGGGACCTATAAATCTAATAATTAAGGAATGAAGAAAGGGCAGGGGTCGGGGGAGATCCTCAGCTAATATAAACTGGCATTGTACCAATGACTTTGTTGGAGTTACACCAATTTATACCTAATAAAGATGCAAGCCAATGTTTAGCATCACTGATAACTACTCTTCACATATTTCATATGCCATACTTAGTGTTGAAGCTTTTGGCAAGGTAACTCTTACAATTCACAGAAATCAGTTTTTGACTAGGAGTCTTATTGTAGTCACGATATTTGTCATCTTAGTTGTGCCCTAGAAGCTTCCCTTTATGAAGAGAAAATAACAGGAACTGGATTCCATAGGTTGAAATGTAGGAGTTACAAGAGCTTATAATATGGAAAGGCAGCTATACTTCACAGCTGGTTTAGTTAGACATGGTGGTCTAGGCATCTTGCTAGTCAGTAGGTAATCTACCAGATTTTGTGAACCCATGTTTACAAATGCTAGGTTGCAAGATATTTTAAGGCTCAATCTAGACCTTCTTGCAATTAGTCCTGAAGTAAAATGGTTGGTTTTTAATCGTCACTGGTATGAAAACAACTTCCTCCAAGCCCTTCCATAGGTTAGAAGGGTTGAAATCTTGAACAAGTGTAGGAGAACTTATTTCGGTAAGCAAGCATCCTATCTTGTTAAGAAATTAGCCAGGTGCCTAGTGGTTTCTTGGACAGAAGATCCAGTTTTCTTGGAAGATAATATATCTGACACACCACTTCATATCCAATTAACAGTAGTCTTTGCCAGCTGGAGGTGAACAATACTACAGCTGTCTCCATTTTCAGTATCACTCTGTCGGTCAAGGAGGATGCATTTGGAAGGGGAAATGCACCTGTGACCTAGGTGTCTTGGTCCTGGTGATCTTGTTTCCCTCTAATTCCCTTTCTGTATTGACTGGGTGGAATATGATGCACTGTGACCTAGTTCCCTGGATAGCAGCTGGAATATTTCCTCTGGGGTAAGGGTGGTTAAGTATCCTCTTTTCCTATATGGTGTGTTATATTGGCTTTTTGGAAGCAGAAAGGGAGAGAAGCTGAATGTTTAACTACAACACTCTGCATCACATGATAAACTGAAGTACAACTGCAATAACATACCCAAGAGAACTAAAATATTGTTCTTAAACTAAGAATAGAAAGGATGGTAGACTCCTTGCCAAGTGACTCATTAAAAGGAAACATGTCAGGTTCTTACAAACTTGAACTAGGGGAATTAGTGATTTTTGGATATATTCCTGAAGTCTTTTATTAGCAGGCATAGTTCATTCGGTTTACTGAATACTGACAGCTGAAGAGAGCTGCCCTAGCAGAGGTGCTTGCAGTAGTACTGAAGGAGGGAAAGAGCCCAGCTCCCAAGCAGCTGTCCAGATTCTAAGCCACCCCTCTAGCAAAGCAAGTATTTGGGAAAGGGGAACTACCCTAGCTTCTTGATATTTTTTAAATTACAAATAAGCTTGAGTTACCGTAAGAGAGGGTGGAACAAGTACAGGCAAAGGTTTGGCAGGTGGTCTAAAACTATTTAAATGCTTGCCCCTTAAGAAAAAGTGGATGAAGTTGTTGCTGTAACTGGCTACTCCACAACTTAGCTTTAGAAGCATGCTTTGCAGCTAGTATTGAAGTGTTGTGTGCCCCAGGAATGTCTACTGAGCTGGAGGACAGAAGCCCTGGAACATGTTATGGACAAACCTGAATTGCCAATACTGCTGGAAGAAAGGCACAGCACTCTCCCTCAACTGACTAAATGAGGGAGAGACCAGGCTCCAGAAAATGTATGCAACTGACCTCTGACCTCAAGAGTCTGAGCTAGTTTACTCTACTACAAATCCAGTTTATTTTAAAAAGCTAACATGCTGAACTAAAGCAGCAACTAGTGCTTTTAAAAAGGGAGGTTTAAATCTGAGCTTGTGCATTATTACTGATGGAATAACAGAGTACCAGTCAGCACAGGAGATAATACCAAAGCCATGAAAAGCACATCCAGACAAACATGATGTTCCAATCTGACACCCAAAGTGGGCTCAGTCTTCCAACATACACACAGCTTGATAGAATCCCTATAAGCACAAACTCTGAAGAAACACAAAAGCTAAAGTACTACCCTCAACTACTGAAGTAAGTGAGGTAGGAAATACAGTTAAACTTCCATTGGCAGAAATCCTGGTTTAAGGATAAGGCCTGCAGCAGGGTGGCCAAGCTATGGTCTGCAGGCTACAAGCAGGCCCACAAAGCCAGCAGCAGCACCATTTTGAAAGCCAGCTGTTGGGTGCAGGGTCAGCAACCTGCAGCTCCAGCGCTGCATGTGGCTCTTTAAGGCACCATTTGTGGATCTAGATGCTGCTGCTGCTGCTTTCTCCTCCGGTTTCCTGCCCTAGTACACTGAAATAATGGAACTAAATTTTACTGGTTAAACAGCTGGCAGGAGGGATCTGGCAGTTAAACTAATTTAAGTTCCATTATATCAGTGCACGAGGGCAGAGAGCTACTTGTGTTGCAAGTAAGGAAAGGGGAGAAGAGGAGGGCTGGGGGAAGCTATGCAGCCATGTTGAGGAAGCAGCAGTAGCCTGGTGAAGGCACAGTGGGGAAACAGTGGCACTGTGTGGAGCTCCTTTGTGAGGTTGGGGGGGCGGGGGAAGGGCTGTTTGGGGACAGGGAGGAATTAAGAGTGGGGGAGCAGACATGGGTGGTTTGAGGCTATTTTGTTTGTTCGTTCTGAGGGCCATATAGAAAACTGCCATGTAGCTCCCGATGAAGAGAGGTTAGCCACTCCAGCCTAAAGCCTTTACCTGAAGCCATACTATGGAAGCAGTAGCCATAAGCTAAGCAACAAAGGCACATCCTCACATTCCATCTAAATTACACTGAAACAATGTAACACCAGACTGTTAAGAACTATCAAAAGTGAAAGAAATAGATCCCTATTGTTAAAAACAATTGGATAGCAGTCTGTCCAGCAATAAACTGTGCTTAGGAAAGCCTCATTCTTTGTCTTTATGGTCACATTTTTGTATGAGCCATTACTTTGTTTCTGGCTGTTAAATAATTTTACTAGGAGTAAATCCAGTAAGGTAGAGTAGGATTGGTTGGAGGGGGGTGAGCAAATATTTTCTTGTACTCCACTTTTCAGCCTTGCAAGTAGCTGCCATGCCACACCCCCCCCCCCGCACTACAAGAAGGGATATGCATAGGGAGTGCTCAGGAGGGGTGCTAGGACACCCCAGCAGGGTACCCTGCTGCTTGACTTGTGGCCTCTGTGCATTTTGAGTGGGGTTGGGGGGGGTATTCCCTTAGCAACAAGTCAGGCAGGAGAATGCAGAAGGGCTGGTGACCCAGCAGAAGCTGGGGGAATCACACAGTGCTATTCCCCACCCCCCCAGAAGATGTTATGCTCCACCCTCTGTTAGAGAATTTTGTTATGGTAGGTTGGGACTGGTTGAAGTACAATTAAGTGGGACTTAAGCTTTGCTATGCAAACAGCAGTCCCAAAAAAAAAAAAAAAAAAAAGTTATTTGGGAACCAATTCCAGGACACACATGAGATGAGCTACCAGACCTCATTCCACCAAAGACATTGTGCAGAAACTGGAGTCCCCCAGGTAGGCCTGAGCCTGACTATCAAGAAAAATTTGTCTTATCACAAGAGGTGACCATTGTATGTATCATACAGACAGTTTTGATAATTAATAACTAGACCATAAGGTTTTTGCTGTGAGAGGGTCTTTTAACCAGTGAAAGGACCTTCAAGCATATGTTCTGAAACCTAGGAATTGGGTAAGAGCAGGTGCCTTTCATCCGGCACTCTAGGGCTATGGTGTCCAATACAGTCCCTGTTTGCCACATGTGGTGAATGGGGCAGTGCAGCTTTAAGAAGCTACATGTGGGACACTCCTGGGTGCCACACACCACCACATGGCTGCAGCATATGCAGCAGCAACTCCAGCCACAGCTTGAGCTTCAGCTCAGTTGAGTAACTGGGAGGGGGGAGATGCCCTGGGGCAATCTATTCAACTACTTTTGGACACCACTGCTCTAGGAGCTGAGCAAGGGTGGAGGTGCCTAAACTCGACCAGGTGCACACTGAGCTTTCCCCTGCCCTTTTTTTGGTTGATATAATGGAGAACAATCAATAGGTAGAAGAGAAACAAGTTTCCTCTTTCCCAAAATGCAGAAATGGAGTGTGTGTGTAATGGAGAATTTTATGTGGGTGACAAATTTACAACTGCTCCCTCCTTCCATCAAGCAGAAATCCAAAGGGAAGGCACGCCTATGTATCTACTCTCACTGAGTGAGAAGCAGGAGGCCTGGTTAGTGCAGGCAGGTGTAACTTAAACCTTCATGTTGTAGCTTAGATGAATGAAAACTGAAATTAAAACCCACACAGTGCCTCCCTTCCCCTGCCCTTTTTTTGGTTGATGTAATGGAGAACAATCAATAGGTAGAAAAGAAACAAGTTTCCTCTTTCCCAAAATGCAGAACTGGTTATTAGTTTATTCACTTCTACAACCTATGACAGATGCATAAGTGATTAGTGTACCAGACTTTCAAATATTTGATGGCAAATTTTCAAATCTAGAACAGTAAGTGGGAGATTAGTATGAAAGATTTAATCCATTTAAAACTTGCTATACTGTATTTTTCCTGTAAATTAATGTTGACCTTCAAACAGGATCTAAAGGAAGCAAATCTGAAGTTAGCTGGTAAGTAAAGAATTCCATACAGTTTGTCCCAAAAAGTTTGTTCATCCTCTGGTGGTTTAATAGAGGAAGTATCAGTTAAAGTCTACCAGATTTTGTTTAAATTAAAACCTATATGCACTTTTATTCACCAACAATCCAGTGTTCAAATTAAAACTAGTACAGGTTGTAGCTTGAAGTCCTAGATCTTATGTACAAGTTTTTCCGTGTTTTTTCTTTCAGACCTTTGGCTCTTCATTTTTTTAGAGTTATACCTTCCAGTAACTAAGACCATGTACCACACTTCTTGTGCCATTTTAGGAAAACCATATATCATACCATCTACGCTTGGCTTTCAAGTATGTCAATTTTATTGTTCACCATTTTGTTGTTCTTGTTTGCAATGGCTTATGATAGCTTTAGATATATTTTTATACTGGCTTTACCCTACATTTTTCATGCTAGGCTTCCAGTACAACAGAAGGGGATAATTGTATCATCCAGGTCTTCACAAAAGTTACTGTTGTCAAAGAAAATACCAAAATTAGCATTTAAGTCATTTTAATCTAGTATGCAACTACAAACATGAATGCCTAACTGCATCATATGGGATTATATAGCATGGAGTCATTGCAAAGGAGAACTAAGATACCATGGGTGCCTCAACTAAGCATTTCAATAATCAAAATTAAATCCAACTATGTTAAAATCTACACTTTGGATTTTCTACATTTAACACATGGTTTTGGGATAAGTGCAACATCTAATGTAGGAAAAGTGAAATTACTTGCACATGTTCCATGAATGTTATCTAGGAAAAAAAAAAATACAGTAGTTTAAGTTTCACTGACCATGACATTGAATTATCCTTTGGATTCCTGCAACCTGTTCAAGTGTATCTATATTCTGAGTGTAGTTGCGAAGTAACTTTCCTTCTTTGTCCATCAAAGCTATGAACTTATGACAGAGAGAGGGTTGGAACTGCCCAGGATATATTTCCTGCAAAATTGAGAATTATATTAATATGCATGAATTTTGTTCTAGCCTTTTTTGTTCTGAGTCCATAGGATCCATGTGCTTGCAAGAGTTTGAGGAAAAATTAGTGTCAGCTGAGTAGCTGTTATCCCATATCCATGGTTCCAATTCTTTCAAAGCCAACTCTTACTTCAACTGCTGTTTTTAAGTAACCAAAACCACGTACACACTTATCATTCCACTGTTTCTGCTAAAAATCCAGAATACAGTAGACCCAACTTATGCATAGGTTGCATTCCTGGGTAACACCATATATCAAGTGTTGTCTTTCCGGTTAAAAGATTCTAGGAGACAGGTTAGATTAGTGAGTGGGCGATATGAGTGGCACGTTGCATTTGTGGCGCCCCTCCCCCCGAGCAACCTGCAACCCCTGGCCCCCTTAAGTTCCACTTGTCACCTGCACACTCTTTTGTACCCTCTACCCCCATGCACCTCTTCCTCCCTGTACTTCCTACTTTTCCTTTCCAGAGTTTGAAGAGCTGTAGACAGCTGATTCATGGCATTTTGACTCAGAGGGAGATGGAGGAGCAGAAAGTGTAGGGCTCTAGTGTCCTGGTGTACAAGAGGCATAGGAGAGGAAGATGAACAGAGGGTCAACAGGCCGCAGGTGACTGACTGGGGTTCCACACAGCCAACTATTGGGGTGGATGCTTCTTAGGATTTCCCTTCCATTCCTAGCGATTAGGTACTGAAAACCATACAGGAGGTCTACATATATGCGCCACCCCCCGCCTTTTTTTTTTTTTTTTTTTTTTTTTTTTTTAAAAACAGAATGAAAAAAATTACAGTAAATACACTCAGGTTTGCAAAGGAACGGGGAAAAAAATTAACAGAACCTGTCATGAAATTTGTATTCCAATTTAAGATTTAATTGAAGGTTTTTGCCCACTATTTTCATCCTGCAAGCTGAACTGACTAGAACAGCAGCAGTGAAGGACCAGTCAATTTTTATAATCAAAATTAACGCTACTGTGAAATATTTTAACAAGACAATGTCCACTGGAGCCTCCCTTCTACACACTTGAAGGGAAAAGTACCCCCCTCCCCTCCAAAGTATTTAATGGCAAATACTGACCATGGATTTCAGATTTTTACTACCATTTATTAGTTTAAATGGAAAACCAGAAGTTTAGTACATAAATGAACATTTTAATGATTAACAGTTCTTGTACTCTACCCTTGAGTACAGCCTAACATGCCATAACATTAGAGGCAAACTGGTAAAGCTAGTCATAAAAATTGACACCCATCACAAAGGGCATCTTCTTCTAAATTGCAGCAATGGACACAGATGACCTTAAACAACACTTAAAATGATGATCAGCCTACAGTACCTACTATTAACACTTACCTGGTGCTGTTACCTCACTCTTAACAAGCTTAGAGACCTATCTTATGTTTGAATTAGACACCTAATTTAGGGGAAGGGATCAAGTTGAGATTATTAATGAGAAAACAGGAATAACTGTTTCGATCATATGTAAGGACTGTGGTGTAAGAAAAGACAGAGAAATGGCATAATACAAAAGGAACAAAGACAAGAGAAGGATGGAGATAGAAGGTAGAAAAGCAAATAAGCTAGGAATGAGTGCATATAGGAAAATAGGTTGGATAGAGCACTCTAAGACCAAAAATGTAAGTTGGTGCAAGATTATATAAAAGGAATCAAGAATTTGACAAATATAGGCTACGTCTACACTAGCCCCAAACTTCGAAATGGCCACGCAAATGGCCATTTTGAAGTTTACTAATGAAGTGCTGAAATGCATATTCAGCGCTTCATTAGCATGCGGGCGGCCGCGGCACTTCAAAATTGACGCGCCTCACCTCCGCGTGGCTCGTCCCAATGGGGCTCCTTTTCGAAAGCACTCCGCCTACTTGGAAGTGCTGCGGCCGCCCGCATGCTAATGAAGTGCTGAATATGCGTTTCAGCGCTTCATTAGTAAACTTCAAAATGGCCATTTGCGTGGCCATTTCGAAGTTTGGGGCTAGTGTAGACACGGCCATAGAAAGCTCATGGATTGGGGAGAAGGAGGGTAACATGAATAAGAGTGGGGCAGGAATGGGGAGAGTTTTGATAACTAAATATTAGGTAGCCTGGACATGAAGAGGAAGTGAGGAAACAGACTATTTGGCAAGACACACTGGGGCAAGGGTTTTAAACAGTGGGGCAGGTAAAGGAGTCTGCCTGATACCGGGTATCCAAAAGATGTGACTGGATCAATATTCTGATGATGAGACTTATGAAAAACAAAAAGCTGCAGAATGATTTGGTTTTCCTCCCCTCCCTCTGAGTTAGTACTAAATAGTGCTCTCATTGAGTAGGCAGCACCACATTCATGATGGTGCTATGTTTTGAAGGTTCTTACCATGTGACCTCTCGAAGAGTAGAATTTCATTTTGTTTCTGAGAGTTAATGCCAGTGTTCCCAGGAAACTTCAAGCTGGATAGAGCTGCACTTTGCTTCTGCACCTGAGTTTCTGGCTACTCCTTCCCCGCCCCATCTCCCTCAAACAAAAAACCAAACCCACACTATTTAGCATCAATTACACTGTTTTTAAAACACACAAGTACTGCATCTCATCTAAGTAGTGAACCCTGTCTACAGTTTGGCCATGGCTACATTACCCCTCCCTTTTGGAAGGGGCATGTAAAGTACACCATTCCAAAATGCAAATGAGGCCCTGGTGAATATTCAGCACCTCATTGGCATAATGGAGGCCACCCAGCCCACCACCAGCGCTCATTTCGAACAAAAATAGTTGTGTAGCCAGGGTTCCTTCAAAAGGGTACTCAGATTTTCAAAAGCACCCTTCATCCCCAAAAAGCTTTTCCAATTGTTGTAATTTGCATGCTCCTCCCAAAAGGGAGGGGTAGTGTAGCCATGGCCTTTGTGTTTTTCAAGACATCTTTGATTGCAAAAGGAGCCACATTTTTAAAGAAGTCTGCCAGTGTATAAAGATTGCTTCCCCTACTGGATTTTATGCTCTATGGCTATGCCCGAGCATACACTCGTAAGTTAAGTTGCCAGGTGTAACAGGCATGTCATATGTCTATGTTCATTAAACTCGTGTGCTGTCCGAGTCCCTCATGCTCGTTCAAGGACACATACTATAGTGCGTGCATGCCATTACTTGATAATGGAACACAAGACCACTTAGCTAACATGACAATTTTCAATACCTTGTTTGAAATAAAAACCCAAATTAGAAAATTGCATTAGCATTCCATACTACAGAAACAGAGCATTAGAGAGGCAGCCAAGTTAATCTGTACCTTCAAACACAAGTCTTGTGGCACCTTGAAAATTAACAGTTTTTTGGAGCCTAAGCTGTCATGGGCCAAGGCCCACTTTGTCAGATGCATGGGGGGACAGGGGTGTTCAGAGGAGGATTTAAAGGAGGGAGTCTCAGTCAAGGGGAGTTCCAGAGTTCACAAGGTCTACTCAGTCAGGGTGGATGTGGCTCATTATCAGCAGTTAATATGGAGTTGTGAAAAGTATAAGATCAATATTTATTTTATAAAATATTCCTACTGAAGCAAATGTGGCATTACCTTGGATGAGACAATTCTGAGAATAGTGAAATTCATTAACTTCTTAAGATGAGCCTTTTAATTAATGAGGAATGGTCTTACTTTCACTGTATTTATGACTAAGGCCATTCCTGATAACTTTTCCTTCAAGTTACTGAATTAAGACAAAACTCTTTAGAGACCAAACTTGTGTTTCACTGATGCATGTCTCTACAGTCCAAAAAACAAACAGAACCAACTGGAACATAGTACCTTTGCAAATTTAAAAAATGGTCTTGGATCCTTTCTGAAGTATTCTATGTCAAACATTGCTTGAGGATCTGGAAGGTCAGGGAAATCTACTGCAAGGCGTGCATATATTCCATCTCTTGATCGAAAGTCAGGTATTCCACAAGAAACAGACACCTGAAATACAGGTTTACAATTTGGATTGATTTCAATCATATCTGGATACAACTACTTGCTAACATACCATAGAGAACTAAATGTGTGCTCTACCAGCTTTTTACTATCAAAAAAGGCAGTAAAAATTGTTTAATAAATGTTTATTGCAGTACCTTAAGACGATGCAAAAACATTAAGAAACCTAATTCAGTGAAGTTAGTTATCTCCCAGCTTTAAACAAGACTTGTTTTTATACGTATTACAGTAGCAGATCAACCTATTAACATTAGGCAACTTAATCTGATGCTCAAAATTTTAAACAATGTAATGTATCATGATTCCTCTACTGTAAACAAATTTCAATTTGAGGACTGACCGCAATTATAGAATTAAAGAAACTGGGCAGTACTAGGGCCCTTTCTCCTATGGGCACAAGAGTTTGCCTTAACTTGGTTCTTATTTCTGATCACATTACATTTTAAAAGTAAGACAATCACATCTTTGTGAGCTAGTCTTGTCACAAAATAGGAAGCAAGCAAGAACTATTCCTTAACTTCTGCACCATGACAGGGCTAGTGTGCAGAAAGTCCTATATAGTAACTGCCTGTAGCAATATGTAGCCTTTGATTACTTATTTCTCCCTGGCCTCGGTCACAGGTGCAAAGTAGAGGGGGAAAAAGCAAGGCTATTTTCAACTGGCAATCAGAGTGGGAGCAGCTGGGGAGGAGGCTGCCCTAAATTGGTTAGGGCCAGCTGACCCACTTACAACTGCCTTTAAAAACCCTTTCCCCAGAGGGGCAGGAAAAGAGTGAGAGGTTACCGAGGAGAGTAGAGGCAAAAAGTTTTAGGAACAGCAGAGGAGGGGAAGGAGTCCCAGCAGCAAGGAGCTGGGCCTACCCATCTAGGTGACCCTGAGACTTGACTGGAGAATGATCACCCAGTGAAGCCAATGGGGGGGGGCTTACTACTGCTGCCACCAGCTGGAAAAAGTGCTAGGAGGTAGTTGTCTGGGGAAGTGCTCCAGGGAGAAGAGCTACAGTATCAGGGGTGAGTGCAGACACTCCCTGCTTGTAGCAGCCAGAACATGGAACAAGCAGATAGGGCCTGGGTTCCCCCAGACCATGATCCCCCACATCTCAAGAAGACCAACGGCGTCATTGCCATGGGGCTAGGGGACTGAACAAAGGCACGGAGCCCAAGAATGAGACTAACCATTCTATACACTTTAAGAATTACATAGTGCTTGTCTACACTTGCCCCCAACGGCAAAAAGGGCATGTTAATCAGGGCAAGAGGAGATCACTAATGAAGTGCTGTGGTTAATATTTTGGGGAGTAAAGGTACTTCAAAGTGTCCACAGCTACATGCATATTGGCACTTCAAAGTTTGACACTCTGAATTTCCTGTGGGGGAGATTAGCCTAATGAAGTGCTGCATATTCATCACAGCATTTCATTAGTAATCTCCCATTGCCCTGCTTAACATGCCCCCAACTTTGAAAGGGGCAAGCGTAGAGCCAGCCACAAACTCAGTCCAATTCTCATCTAAGTTAACAGTTTTTGCATCCAGTGAAAACTGTAGCAAGATCAAAGTAATTAACAGAAAAATCCTGAGCACCTGTTTCAACAAGGGTGGACAGAAAGTTAGTGCTATGGAACAGGTAATTATGGATTAAAAAAAATGTATTGCTGTTAGGTGTTACACAGGTTAGGACACAGTTGTCTGATTATGCATAATATCAAGTTATTTCTACAGTGTAAAAATTCTGTAAAATTAAGTTTACTAAATTTAGGCCCTGAGCCTGCAATTAAGTGTCCAAGTATGCTGCTGCCACCCTCATTCAGAGCCCCTCTGACTTCAGTGTGGCTCTGCTTGAATGCAGCACTCTGCCAACATGCTGTAAGTTGTTGGATCAGGGCGTAAGTAATTATCCATTATTTTTCACACTTACGTATTTTAGAGACATACATACCCCAGCTCCAGTCAAGACAATTATTTTTTTGCACTCTTGTAAAAGTTTGACAGCATCATCAATAGTATTAATATCTTTTCGTTTTTTCCTTTTTGGTGGTTCCGAAAGAATATTTATAACAATTTGCCACAGAGTCATATCATCCAGTTCAGGTGGAGGGATTGTTTCCGGTAGCAAGTCTTTCAGAATTGTCCGTGGGTCTGTGCCTATCATGAGATGTTGTTGAACAAAAGTGTAGGGACCTGTTATAGGAAAAAAAAATTTTGGAAATCTTAATTGTGAATCAAGGAAAATTCTTTACAATATTTTCTTACTAAAACCAAATCAAGACACTTCATCAATAGTCCTCTTCTGTATAAGCAGACTGTCAGATTGATGTAGTGGTGCTGTTTGTTCACTAATGAAAACAAAATTTCATCATCACTAGAAAAAAAAACTAGAGATTTGCCAGAGCAGGGCTGCTGTTGACCTAAGGTTTGTCATACTGGACTACTGCACAAACAAAAAAAAACCCAAACAAACTCCACAACCATATTAGAACACTAATTCCCAAAGTATGTTTCCTTTTAAAGGCATCTCATTCTGAATAATGCTCCCAAGGCTCTGAACCATTTTGTCATGTATTTCATGACATTTGATATAGGTGCAATGTTTGAGAGATACCACATAAAATATTTTGAAGTTTTCTATAGTCGCAGTTAAGGAATTTCTTCTCACCTTTTAACCATCCATACTTGATACAGTATACCAACTGGAACTTACACTTCCAGAAAACCAATACAATAAAACCCCTGAAATGTGCAACTCGGAGTTGCACTTAACTCCTTAATGCAAGTTAAACTTAAAGCTGGTCTGTGGCTGTCTCTCCCCCAGGTCTCGCTAGATGGGGGAACTCAGGCAGGCAGCTGCAGAAGTGAGGCTTCTCCCCAGCTTCCCTCAACTGGGAGAAGACACTCCACCAGTGCTGTCTGCCCAGTGCAGCTTCTCCCAGCTGGGGAGAAAGACAGCTGTGCAGCTGCAGCTTCTCCCAGCTGGAGGAAGCCAGGGAGAAGCTATGCCTGGCTCCCTGACACTGGCAGAAGCCAGGAAACTGACCAGCAATGAGCTGGTCAGTTTCCCCACTCCTGCCAGGGGAGGGGACCCAGGCTGCCCCCTGCTCCTGGACTTGCCCCCTCACTGTGGGAGCCAGGAAACTGACCAGCACTGACTAGTTTCGCAGCTCCCTGAAGTGGAGGCAGAAAACTGAGCAGAGTGGGAACACAATCCCCATGTAAGTCGGGAAGGCAGGGTGTCTACTGTAGTATCAAAATAGCATTGTGGACTCTCACAACAGGAAAAGAATAATCAATGTTAAAGACCCAACATTAAACAAGTAAAAGTCTTTGAAGTGATACATTATATAAAACTTCTACCTATACGTGGTCTTGGAGTCCAGTCACTAGAGCTTGCATGTGAGGCTCCGTCATCTTCATCGCTATCACAAGAATGGAAACCATTGGCTACTATTTCATCACTAAAAAGTATATTATCTGCAAAATAGCATAAATATTGTAGTTCAAGTCAAATACCTTAACTTTAAAGCAGAATTATAAAAGGCTAAAATATTATTACACTTAGAGAACCTGCAAAGGAATTTTTTTTTTTTTTTTAAAAAGTTCTGACCTTTTATGAATAAGCTAAAAATGTTGTTCATTTAAAAAGTGTGGTGGTGAAGTTCCCACTCACTTTTTAAAAAAAACAAAACAAAACCAAGTTTCATCTTCCTTTGTTTTACTGGCCATTTCAAAAGGACCTATTTTGTTAAACTTCAGACCTCCATGGGGTGGATGTATAGATTTTTTTTTTTTTTTTTTTTAAAAATAAAAGCATGGTTAAATAAGTTAATTTTCAACCCTAAAAGAAAAAGCATAAACCACAGCAAGTGCTTCTTTCTGTAGAAAGGTAGTAAAAACCCTACCTCCATCTCCCTTTACAGGTTACCTCCAAAGCCCTATTGCGATTAGAAACAAGGAATAGAACAGAAAGGGAATTTCTAATTGTAACTTGAAACAGATTTCAAAGACTATGACAAAAATAGCATTCAGCCTACCACCACATGGTGTCTTATGCGTTTTGGACACTTTTCACTCAACTTGCATGTTTGAGGTACAAATCCCAGTTTTTTCTTCCCCCTCAATTTCCATGAGATTTCACATAAGTAAAGAAAGCGTTTAAAGATCAGGGCCTATATCCTTAACTTTGATAGCAATCACCCATATTTCTCATTTTGAGCCAGTTTTTAAGTAGAAAAAAACTTTAAAAAACAAGAATTATGCCACCCTCCCCCCAGTCAAGAGATTCTTCAAAGAACAGGTTTCCAGGAAAGTTAGTTTACCTCTTAGCCGACAAGACACATACACAATGGATCACATTTTATATTGATTCCCCCTGCCCCAAAAAACAAAACCAAATGCAAAAGGGAAAAAATAAAGAAAAAATTGGATTTAAAAAAAAAAAAAAATCTCACTTTTATAACTAAGGATGGTTCTATTAACTTTTCTATTAAAACCTGAAGTCTCCTTTCTGAACTTCAGGAAATAAAGCTAAAACTGACAGTAAACTAAGAACTGGGAATAATGGAAAGCAAAAATAACACAATACATGAGAACCTATCAAAGCATAAAAAATTAGTGATTTACACAGTTTCACAGTTGAAGAAAGAGTGTAATCTCTGTTTTTTGCACAGGTCCCAGAAATAATTTTCCATGGTTTCTATATAGGGAATGTGACCCTTTCACAGAACACTACCTATCAGTGGCCAAATACACTGGTTTTGTACATCTGGAAGCCGAAGTAGATGTACATGGACAGAGCAGAAAACAGGTTTCTGTAATAATACACATGCTCAGCACGCACACCCATTTAACCATCTAATTCTGAACACTACTCCCAGAGCATTTGGCAAGCACATATGTACAAAGAGGTGAAATCAAGAACTTAACACCCTGTCCTTACTAAAGTACAGCTGCAAAGGGATGAAGTCCTAAACACGGCTGACTAATCTATACAGTAAACCCTCAAAACATACGCTGGATGCCTCTGCAGCCCCTGACAGGAGCAGGAAATAGTTACTCTTGACTGCTGCCCCTGACAAGCACTTTCCAGATCCCCAGAAGGGGAGCTAGGAGCCAGACAACTGAGGGCAGCTATTCTGCAAGTTTCCCCAACTCTGCCTGGTTCCCAGCCCCGGAAAACTGACCCGTCATGTGCTGGTCAGTTTCCAGGTCTGTCAAGCAGCTAGGAGATGGGAACCAGGTTGCTGTTTTCTGCTCCCTGTTTTCCATCCTCCCGACTTGAGCGAAAATTCGGGCTGTGTGGGCTGTTGTACCTCCAAACACGGAGCGAGTGGTGAGGGCTCAGCTTCCCACCCTCTACAGCAGGTGATTCTGTGGCGGGTTGAGAAATTCAGTTGCTCTCACCATGCCCAGGCTGCGAGTATCTTAGAGCTAGGAGAGGTTAGAAGCCAACTGCGCCTCTCCCGGGGCTGGCGGAAAGAGCACGCAGCGCTCCCGAGGCCCGCGTGGGCGTGGCAGGTTGCTGGCGCTCCCCGGTGTGCACGCGCGGTGGGGGTATCGGGGACTAGTGTCACAGAAAAGGTGAGACACTGAGTAGCGCAGCCACCTCCTCGCGAGCTGTCCGTGCCGGGGTCGGTCAGTTTGGACGCGCACGGTCCCCACCGCGGGGACAGGACAGAACCTCACCGGGATGCAGAGCAGCCGCCTCGTGTGAATACTGCGACCGTCTGTAGCCAATGGCCGTCTCCGCTTCGTCTCCACTGGGCGCCGTCTCCGCCCCCTCCCCCTGCTGCTGCGGGGGCGGCTCCTCACAGGGCAGGCCCCGCAGGCCGGCCGCGTAGTCCGCGCCGCTCCAGCCCGCCGCTGCCACCGCCGATCCCGTGGTAGGCGCCGTCTCAACCGCTCGCTCTGGGCCCATCACCGAGCCCCGCCTGCAGGCGTCTTCCGAGTCCAAGCGCTGGCGCTTTGAAAGCGGCTCGGCACCTTCGGCGGCGCGCCGCGGTTGGAGAAGCGCAATCTCCTCATCCGCCATCTTGGAGCAGCAACCGCCACCCCCTCAGTCCGGCGCACCAACGCCTCAGCTACAACCCCTTTTCCCTAGCCCCCTCCCTCCAGGGAGAGATTTAAACCCTGCACGTGACCTCGCCACCGCCCACGCGGGCACCCTCCCCGCAGAGGCCGCAACAACAACAAACCGGGTCACGTGAGGGAGACGGGGGGGGGGTGCGCTCCCGTCGTCACGTGACTCTGCTCGGCAGAGCGCACCTAGGCGTTGCGCTCCCAGCTTCTCCTCACGTGACCCACCGCCCCGCTAGCTTAACCGGGCTCTGCCCGTACCCGTGTAAGGCCTTAAGTCAGGGGACCGCGGGCCGCGGAGGGGGGTGGTGGTTTTGTGCAGCGCGCGGGCAGGGAGGCAGTGTACGATAAGGCAGCACCTAGAGATGGGGAGGTTAGCTAGGAGGAGGAAAGCATGCCATGGAGTGGGGGAGGGGCTGCGGTGTGTGAATGAGAACGTAGGGCAGCACCCCAAAGAGCGAGGGTGGTAGAGGAGGGAGAGGTTAAGAAACCAGAAGGCCTCCCTTACACCTGAGGAGTTTAACTAAGGGTGTGTGTTAAAAGTAAGTTAGTTAAAGCAATGGCAGTTAATGTTTTAGATTATTAGTTCATCTTAGACTTAATCTGTGTTGCAGGATTTAAACTAAACCCCCAATAAACCACTCTTAAGGAAGCGGGGCTTTTTTTTCTGCTGGAATGCACTGAAACTGTTTTCCAGCAACTTTTTTTTTCACCCCCAAACAGGGATCCCATGGCTGGTCCTGCCAGCTGTGGGGCTGCAGGGTTCCTTCCAGCTGGATATCCCAGGGCTGCTGCTGGCTCCCAACCTTGGGGCTGTGGGGTTCCCCCCAGCCAGGGATCCTAAGGCTGGTACTGCTGGCAGAGGTCTGTGTCCCAGCTGGCTCCCAGCCACAGGACTGTGGGGTCCCCTCACCCTCCAGCCAGGGATCCATGGCTGAGGCTGCCAGAAACCACTTGGATTCCTGTTTTGTTTAAGCTCATCTAAGTAGCAGGAAAAGGAAATCATCCATGTCTGAGCAGCCTGGTTAGAGATGGAAAGAGAGATTTGCCAACCCCACCTATTCAAAAATTCTGAGTGGCTTAAAAATTAAACTTTTTTAAAAAGTCCCAGATTTGTTAATTAGCCTTGTTGCTTTTGAGTTCCATGTTTTCCAACATTTCTCTGTAACCTTTAGGGCTAATAATTCATATATATTTTTAAAATGGAAGATAATATTCTCACAATGTGCCTGCAGGAGGTGGCCAAGTATTAAGAGACTTGTTATAAAATCATGAGCGGGCAATATGATGACTGTTATATTGCTCATAATAGTTAGAAATGACAATGCTGATATTTTAACAGGCACTGCTGTTAGTGTACTTTGGCCATATCTACATTGTATGGCACAGCATCACTAAGATGTTCAGAAGTGTAGACAGTTCCTATGTTGATGGAAAGGGATTTTCCACTGACACAGGTAATCTACCTTCCCTGTCAGCAATAGCTGCATTTGATAGAATTCACCTTTGGTCATGCTACTAGTGGGAGTTATGGAAGCTTAATGAAAGCAGGAGGTAGCTCTTTTTGGTGGGTGGATGTGGGATTGGGACTTAAGCTTAACTGGGTGGCTCCTGGTCAGCAGCCTTAAAACAGACTGCCTGGTGCTTGCCTGTCTTGGGGCATTCCACTGTGCCCTGGAAGCGCCCAGCAGGTTTTAGGTTGGGAAGCACAAGAGGCAACATGTTACATGTGCTGCTCTTGCCCGTAGGATGAAAGCAGCAGATGCAGCTGTGTAGTCCTCCTGCCTAGGAGCCTGACCTACTGTGGATAGATTCCCCACTGGTACCTTCACAGAGCTACCTTCCAGTCTCAGTAGCACCCTGCTGTAGCTAACAGAGGGGTGGCCTCTCTCCCAGCTACAGCAGGTGCCTGCTGGGGTTGGCAGGGGGGAGGGGCCCATCTGGGCCACAGCTGATCTCTGCTGGGTCCTTTGGGAAGAGGCACCTCTTTTCTACTTGCCCCTCTTCAGCCCTGAGTGCCTACACAGGCTTAATAGAAAGCTGTGTGGCTCCAGTTCAGGGGGAACTTAGTTGGTATTGTGTTTAGCATAATGCAGTCCAGTCTTGAAGGTAGTACTATGCATTGACATGTGGTGTGGGAGAGAATGGGAGAAGCTAATATATAAGACGTAAGGCTGTGTCTACATAGGGCTCTGCTCAGCCCTGCTGCCAGCAGAGCTATGCAAAGTGAGCTTCTCGGGATTGCAAATAGCTGCCTATTTGCATACTTCTGAAGCTCCTTACCATAGCCACGCAAAGAGTTCAGTGCCACTAGAACAGGGTGCTGGCACTGTAGAAGCCATGTGAAAAGTTCCAGGCGTAAGGGACTGGCAACAGAGTAGGGTTGAGCCTGTTAAAGTAGGGATTTGCTTTGGTGATATGTGCCACTATATTCTGGTTCCTACCATTATGCAAAAATACATGCACTACTCAGCTGCTACCTTACACTGGTTCAAGAGGCTGGTGTTTAGACTTTTTATTATAATTTATTTGTTTTATTAATGAAAACTGTACATTGGAGGAGCATTCCCAATGCTATATTGTAAACTAGCATTCTGTAGTCAGTACCTATTTTTTTCCACTTTTCCTTTGGCACCAATTCAAGAGAACACTGTAGCATGTGCTTAAATCATTTTGATTCAGACAGGCGCATACCACATGGTTAACTTCACTACAGAAGGTCTTTAAACAAGTGTTTAAGTTAAGCAGATGTTTAAATGCAGTTCTTGAATAGAAACACTTTTTTGAATCAAAGCTTTAGTTTGAAGGCTTTTGGAATCAGGACCTTTTTATGTTCCAAGAGCTGTATTCCATCAGTGGCGAGCCGATCCCTTCCTGGGATTTGTGTTCTTCTGCAAATATAAATATTTGTAAATTAAATTATAATATACTTTATATTTATAATATACTAAAAAGATACTATATTTCATGATATTGTGGCTATAGGAACTTTGTTTTTGTCTGTAGAGGTGGGAGGTCTGTTCAGCTCTTAAACTATAAGGATAAGCATGGGCAGATTTCAGTTGCATTGTGCATGTGTATTTTCATCTACATGTTGCAGCAGACAGGTGTCCTGTGTTCAGAATATCTGAAATTCAAATACCCAGAATTAAAAATAAATACATAAAAAATTAGGCTTAGGGCACACTTGTAACGTTTGGATAATTGGGGTTTATATAATCACAACCGAAGGGGAAGGAAAGAGGCTTTGAAAATTTTGTAATTTAAAACACAATGGGCTTGTCTATCTGGCCCCAGAGCATACTAACGAGGCTTCTGGAAAGTGAAAATGGTTCCACATTTGCATACTCGCATGGCTAATTAGGATAATGGATAAATGTTTGGCAACAGAGAGGGGTTTAGCCAGCAAAGGGACGTCCGCCTGGTTTCTTTACTGCAGGCAGCCCACTGTGCCGAGAACAAAATCTCAGATGGCTATGCTAATTAGGTTTGTGAGTATGCAAATAGTGAACCATTTACAGTTTCTAGAAACCTCATTAGCATAGTGCTGTCAGCAGCGGCGCTATGCTCCAGGGCCATGTAAAACGTGTCCAATCAGTGCTATCTTTAATTGTGGCACAGTATTTGAACACAACAGAGATATTGTGAAGAGCACTCCAGGAAAAAAAATCTTTTGCTGTTGATTTGTTAATTAAAAATGTTGTTTTTGGTATTTTCTGAAATTTTAAAGTATTGTTTTCATCCTGAAAAGTTAATCTTTAAAAAATAATACCCAAACGGAAGAGTGAGCAAATGGTGACCAGATCAATAGCTTGATGTGATCTCTTGGTTTATTTGCTGTTCCTGAGTGATCTAAAGACTAGTAGAATGCAAACAATGTTTGCTTTTGAAAAACAATTCTGAATTTTTAAAGACTTGGCCTTGCATTTTTCCAGCAGCCCCACTCTACTATTGTCAGGTAGTAATCTCCATACAAGCAGATGAGAGAGGGAGTGAGTGCATGCATGTGATATAGTTAAGCTTTGTGATTGTAAATAGAAACAGTTTGTTTAAAATATATATAAACACACATGCATAAACATACTTTAAAGACTAGCAAAATGGTTTATTAGGTGAGCTTTCGTGGGACAGACCCACTTCTTCAGACCATAGCCAAGTCTGACTATGGTCTGAAGAAGTGGGTCTGTCCCACGAAAGCTCACCTAATAAACCATTTTGCTAGTCTTTCAAGTGCTACTTGACTGCTTTTTGTTTTGATAGTGTATAGACTAGCACGGCTTCCTCTTTGTTACTGTTCAACATGCATAAACGTGACTGCCTGATATCATGGACTATTAAGAGAAAATCTATGTCAACTTGGACATTCCAGTACAACTCCTGAGTTTGTACCTAAAATCCATCCTTTTGTTTTCAAGTGTTAATAGATTTTTTTTACAAAGAAAACTGTAGGTCATGTTCATTGTTAGTCTGAAAAGTCACTTTTCTGTATGTGATGTAGGTAAGATTGCAGTTGCTCATTTGAGTTGTCTTGGGGGAAGGGAGTTTTCATGCTCTAAAGATTTTTCACACCAATGAGAAATGGATACTTTCCAAAATAATACATTCCCTTGAGTTAGGGCTTGTTGCAGGTTGTGAAATAACTAAATTTAATTAATGGCTGTTGTTTTGATGCATGCTTGTATAGGGCTGGTGTAGTATATTTGAAAAGAAAAAAGAATTAAAACTAGATCAGTTATTTGTTTCATATTTGTGTGTAAGACAGAGTTGTAGTGTTCAAGTGGAATGAGATTCTAACATATTCAAGGACATATGTTCTAAGGCTACAATTTTTTTAAAAAGGAGGTTTCAAAAAACTAGATTCCTAAATTCAAATTTAGGTCACAATCGTTAGGCGTAAATTAAGCATTTGTATATGAGTCATTCTACAGAAGTCATTGGCTCAGATTGGGGAAAGAATGTAGTACTAGGAAAGAATGTACTTAATTCGTCCCTCTTCAGGATCACTAACTTGAAGCAGATACTTAAATACTATCCTGAACAGTGACTCTTTCCTAAATGAGGGTTTTATTTTTGTAAACACAACACTTCTGACATCAATGGAACTGACTGAACTTCATGCAGTTAGGCTATGTCTACACTTGAGGGTTTTGTCAGCAAAACCCATAGAGCTTCCAGGTTCCCAGGGAGTTCTGTTAACAGTAAGTTGACAGAGAGTAGCACTTACATTGATAGCTGTACCCTTCTCCCCATGAGGAATAAAGCCTCTGTCGACAGAGGTCTGTTGACAGATGTTCGGGGGTGCCCTCTGTCAACACACAGGAGCTGCGTCTACACGTGCACGCTACTTCGAAGTAGCGGCACCAACTTCGAAATAGCGCCCGTCGCGTCTACATGCATCGGGCGCTATTTCGAAGTTAACTTCGACGTTAGGCGGCGAGACGTCGAAGTCGCTAACCTCATGAGGAGATAGGAATAGCGCCCTACTTCGACGTTCAACGTCGAAGTAAGGACCGTGTAGACGATCCGCGTCCCGCAACGTCGAAATTGCTGGGTCCTCCATGGCGGCCATCAGCTGGGGGGGTTGAGAGATGCTCTCTCTCCAGCCCCTGCGGGGCTCTATGGTCACCGTGGGCAGCAGCCCTTAGCCCAGGGCTTCTGGCTGCTTCTGTGACAGCTGGGGATCTATGCTGCAGGCACAGGGTCTGCAACCAGTTGTCAGCTCTGTGTACCTTGTGTTGTTTAGTGCAACTGTGTCTGGGAGGGGCCCTTTAAGGGAGCGGCTGGCTGTTGAGTCCGCCCTGTGACCCTGTCTGCAGCTGTGCCTGGCATCCCTATTTCGATGTGTGCTACTTTGACGTGTAGACGTTCCCTCGCTGTGCCTATTTCGATGTTGGGCTGAGCAACGTCGAAGTTGAACATCGACGTTGCCGGCCCTGGAGGACGTGTAGACGTTATTCATCGAAATAGACTATTTCGATGTTGGCTGCACGTGTAGACGTAGCCAGGGCTTCCAGGACACTGGGCAGCCCTGTGTGCTGTGTTTCCGGTTGGCTGTTTTGCTGATAGAGTGGCTGGGCAGTCCATCTGCTCTCTGTTGACAGAGCAGATGGCTCTTGCAATCCGCTTGGCAGTTTGGCCATGATCTGTTGACAAAAGTTTTTGTTGGAAGATATCTGTCAACAAATCACAATAATCTAGACACAGCATTACTGTGGAAATTCTCTAGCATATGATGGTTATGTGAAACACAGAAAATATGTAAAGACAGTACAAAATTAAAGCTAGCAAATACAGTGTATAAAATTAAAATCTTTCATATCACACTTTGGCTATGTCTACACTAGCCAAAAACTTTGCAATGGCCATGCAAATGGCCATTTCGAAGTTTACTAATGAAGCGCTGAAATACATATTCAGTGCCTAATTAGCATGCGGGCAGCCACGACACTTCGAAATTGATGCGGCTCGCCACTGCGTGGCTCGTCCAAACGGGGCTCCTTTTCTAAAGGACCCTGGTTACTTCGAAGTCCCCTTATTCCTATGAGCACTTCTTGTGCTGTGCCCGCCCCCTGGGGCAGGAGGAAGTGGCCACATGGTGCTGCAGAAAGCCTCCCCACTTCAGGACCAGCCTGGCTGCTGCTGCAGACTCCTCTGCAGCTTCCTGCCCTGCTGGTTCTGAAACAATAGAACTAAATTCAGATGGTTTAACAGCCACAAGGGCAGTGGGAGGGAGCTGGCTGTTAAACCAACTGAATTTAGTTCTGTTGATTTCAGTGGCAGCAGTGTGGGGAGCTGCAGAAGAGTAAGCGGCGGCAGCATCTGGAACTGCAAATGTCTCCTTAAAGAGCCATATGGGGCCCTGGAGCCACAGGTTGCTGACTCCATTCTAGAAAGATCAAAATGAAATCCCAGCGCTACTGAATTCAGTGGCAAAAATCTGGGATTTCATTCTGAGAAAGTTAGCAATCCTGGAATCACAATTAAATAGCAGTACTCTTCTACCCTTGATGCATATTTTCCTTGCAAAAGTTGAGACAAAAATTGCATCCTATAACAAAAGAATATATTGTTTGAATAGATTTATGGCCCAGTCCATCAAAGCACTTAACCATGTGCATAGTCTCACTGAAATCAATAGGACTACACTTGTTTAAAATTAAACTTATGTATAAGTCATAGCAGGATCCAGGTTTAAATGATAATGACAGTTTTATCTGATACCCTGACTGCTCTTCAGGCTGAAGAGGCAGATCATCCAGTTCAATAATATTTAAATTACCTTGAAAACTACAAATCCCAGAGAGCATTGCAGGTACTAGGCTTGTGCAATGTTACAGTCCCCCTGTAATGAACCAATAACAAACAGAGAATTCAGCAATCTCAGATGACAGCTCAGTGTATTTAAAAAGCAATGTAGGGAGCCTTAAACCAGATTGGGAACAACAGTTTCCCCTGGGCTCCATTTAAACAATCCTATAAGCTTTCTATTGACAATTTATACTTTACACTAGGTGTGCACCAGCTGTTTCTTGGGGAAAAAGCTGTTTGACTAGTTCAAATGGATGCAATTTTGAACTGCAGTCTGGATGATATGGAAGATTATTACTTCTGGCTAGGATGTGATGAACTATCCACGGTAAAAGAGTAATTCTGTTTTTTGCTTGTTAGTGGTAGTTTGGGGTTTGTGTTCATCCAAGGGGAGTTTGTAGTTAATGGTTATCTGTGAACGTATGATTATTTGAAATGCAACATGTACCTGCTCCCTTACCTACATAATATCTGTGAATTTCTCTTCCTCTGTTAATCTCAGTAACTGATTTCTTTGATACAGTTAAGATTGTAGAATATAGGTCATAGTCAAGATGCTTTATAATACAAAATGCATAGTGACATCTTAAATAGATTATTGTTAATGTAAGTACTGTTTTATTTATTAAGTTAGTTCACCATGTGATGTCAGGAAACATTTGAAAAATGTTATTTGTAGGTTGTTTTGCGGTATATTGATGCTCTTGAAAAGCGATGGCAGATAGTTATTGTCAGTGTAATTAGCATAAGAAATGTGAAAATATTGTTCTCTTTGTCAATAATTAGTAATGGTATTCAGTTTCTAAGTTAATTTTATATCGCTTTTGGAAAAATATAATCATTGCCGGAGAGAGAAAATGTATTTAAAACAAACAAAGAAATTCCCACTCCAGCTCTCCTTTTCTGCACCAAAATACTGATATTCAAATGCTAATTTTCTGTACTCATTTTGGTAGTAGTTGAATGTCTTCTCATGTTAGATTTTATGCAATCTAAAACAAGGGTTATTCAACTTCCTAAAGTTGTCCTAAATTAAACTTTCTAATTATGGAAATTCAAGAACATGCTAAGATATTAAAACTAGCCCTGATGCCAATTGTAGTAGTAATACTTTTAGGCTTTTTATTTTGTAGTTTATCCAATATAATTTTTAATATTGGTTAAATGCTTTGTTTTGAAGATGTAATTCCATACTTTGTCATTAATATAAACATAAAGCCCTGATATGCACCAAATATATATGTAAATACAGTTAGAAAAATATTCCATTTTTTAATATATTATTGAAAACATGTTTAAATATGTTCTGAGTATTTTTAAGACATCACAGTAGGAGGCAGTACTAAATTTTTATTTCAGGTTTTTTTAAACTGATGAAAATGGTTAACACATTAATTCTGTTTTATAGTGTTAGGAAGAATTGTGTATTTCAAGCACATACCACAAACCCTTTTTAAAGTTACTTTGAAGTGAAAAATAATGTTTGTAATAACTGTTTATTGGTTCTGAAAAGTAAGCTGTGACACATTATTGCAAGAAGCAAGAAATAGTTGTAGTTTACTGTTGCTTTATGAGTATTAGTTATATATGTGAGATTGTTACTCTTCTGAGTGCCACTGTTACATGTTGTGACAAAGTCAGTCTTATTTCTGGGTCTCTAGCCTCTGTTCAGTCCACTGGACCCACTTAAGGGTCCAGTTGCTCTTGCTGGCATGAGGGGTGGTGTAGGGGGAACCCAGCCCCAACCCACTCATGCTGGGTTCTGACCAGGGACCCTATGCAGCTGCTAGTGGGAAGGGCTGACTTCCTTAGCTCTTGGTGCAGCAGCTCTTCCCCCTAGGCCGCTTCCCCCAGACAATTCCCCCTGGTACCTTCTCCAGGCTGCAGCTGTAATGAATCCCCCTCTCAATCTGCTGGAGCTCCTCACTCTCTCTCTGCAGTTTCTGGTGTTCCTGCTCCTTTCCAACCTGCTTTCTCTCACTACTGTGGTTTCTTCCCATCTCTTCCCACTTTTGAAGGCCTCTTATTAGGCCTGCCTTGAAGTCAGCTGGCCCCAGTTAGCCTGAGCCATCTCCTACTCAGTTGCCTGTGATTGCCCTGCTGGTGTGCCACAGGCTCTTCTGCTTGTTTGGGCTCCCTCAGAGGGGGGAGTCCACCCTGACCCTGCCACAATGTCTGTAGGTAAAACTTTTAATTTTTAAAACATGGCGATAATTTCAACATTTAAAATATCTGTATCATTGTCACCATCAGAAAGAAAACATTAAAAATATTCTTTAAATATTTCATAGAACAGGGTCAGCAACCTTTCTGAGGTGGACTGCCGAAATTTGATCTTCTGACCCCTATGTACAGTTCAGGTGCTGGTGATACCTTTTAAAGTCACTAAGGCTATGTCTACACAGCAGCGTTATTCCTGAATAAACTATTCCAGAAGAGGTATTCCAGAATAGCTTACTCCAAAATAGCGCAGCTACACACAAAATGCATTTTGAAAAAGCGCTCAGCTATTTCAAAATAGAGCATCTATACAATCGAGCCTATTTTGAAATAGAGGCATTGGACACATTATGGCTTATTTTGAAATAGGCGCTATTCCTGGTACAGTGAGGTTTACCAGTTTTGAAATAAGGCATGTGCTATTTCGAAATAACTTTGCTGTGTAGACATAGCCTAACAGTCCTACTTACGACAGCTTCGTTAATACATACATTAAGATGCAGAGTTCACCATTTAGGTGGTGGTTGGAAGCGTTACTGGTCTTTTTTTAATCCGGGGCAGCATGGCTTTGAGCAAGCTCCCAGCTGCATGAGGGAGGAAGAGCGGGGGTGAGCTCCTGCCTTGTGTGCCAATGAAAATTGGCTCACATGCCATTCTTGGCACCCGGGCTGGGGGTTTCTGACCCCTGTCATGTAATCGTGTGGTTGGAAGAGCCCTCAGGAGGTCATCAGGTCCAACCCCCTGCTCAAAGCAGGAGCAATCCTAACTAAATCTTCCCAGTCAGGGTTTCATCAAACTGGGATTTAAAAACCTCTAGAGATGGAGATTCCATCACCTCTCTAGGTAACCTATTCTAGTGCTTCCCCAACCTCCTGGTGAAATAGTTTTTCCTAATATATTCTCCCACTGCAACTGTGTTATGCCTATAAGAAGCACATAGGATCTTTTTCAGGGGAAAAGGCAATGCACCACATTTATTGAGAACACAGTTTATTGAGAAAGCAGTTACTGTATGCTTTATAAAGACAGACACATACGCAAACATGCATACACACACACACATGCTGCTGGTGTTGTATAATTACCAGTCCATGGTGGCTCAAGTGAGTCTTACAGGCCAGGCAAGGCTGACTGAGTGAGGAGTTGGGGTTCCTCTGAGACTCCTCCAATGCTTGACTTGCAGGACTGAATCCAGAGTTCCATGGCAAAAGCTTCCCTTCTTATACATTTAAGTTTCCATTTGAGTCTATGGGTTTTGCACTGTCATGCTGCAATCATCCACCCTTAGTGGTGGTAATCTGTGTTTTTCAGAGCTCTCCTTTGACAGTGACCAAAAGGCTGTCCATCCTTGTCTCTCACTCTTGGAGGTCTCAGCCAATCTCCAGGGTTCATCAGTGCTGCTAATTTAATTCAGCCTCAAGACACCTTGGTTCTCTGCAGATTTGGGAGAGAGATGAATGGTCAGATCTATAGCCTCCTACACCAGAAAATGTTTCAGTTTAGGGGAATCCGGACTCCATACTTGATTAAAATCTATTCCTCTCTTTGAATATCTTCATATCTTTTCCTTAGATTATTTTTATCTTCATTTTGATATTAATAATTTGTTACAGTTATATATGAAAAGTAATCAGATTACATTTTCCAAAAGCAGTGTTACTCTAAAAATGGTAATTTACCATTTCTGCATATAATTAGTTTTTAGAGATGTATTGGTATAAATTACAGCTAAATAACACAGCTAAATAACAGACAGAACATAGGGCTGATGGCTGTAAACAAACTTCATGGGATCATGGGAAACTTGGTCACACCCATGATAAATGGTCATCCAGCTAACTAAAATCATGCCAAATTACAGATGTTGCTGGATTAGAGCGTGTCAGATTAGAGAGGTTCAACCTATAATATATTTTGATCATACAGGATCTTGGAAAACTAAGGAAGCAGAACACATGCAAACTCCGCACCCCTGAAATGCAATCTCAGAAACCTTTGTGTGTGTACAGTATAACTAAAATGTATTTATGAACTATAAATGTTTATATTCTGTTTAGGTTGAACAAATTCTTGCAGAGTTTAAGGTTAAAGCCCTTGAGTGTCACCCTGACAAACATCCTGGAAACCCTAAAGCTGGTATGTAGTCTTTCCTATTTAAAATAATTTATTGTCTTAAATTATGATTAAAGCATTGAATGTGGTCTAAAAGCCATCAGTAAATATTTCTCATTTTAATATTCTATAATGTTACATAATTTTCTATATATATATATATATATACACACATATACACATAACCTCAAATTTCAAGCCTTAACGTTTTGCTGTCATTCTTATGCAATCATGGATAGTAGATATTGTTTTATTATCCAGTCCAGGAATTGTCAACATACAGTATTTAATAGGATGATGCACATTTTAAAACAAAAATTGGACCACATTCCTTCCCATGCATGATTCCATGGACTGTCTTCTTTCCATGTGGCTGTCAAATGTTGTGATTAACTACAGTAATTGCTCACAAGAAAAGTAATAGTAGAAATATATTTAATATATTTTAGCTTACTTTAAAGTAATTTAGCAGTTAGAAATAAAGAGGATCAGCATTGTGTGACAGGCCAGCTCTGCACAGATAACATCTAACATCAAAAATTGGGGAAATATCAGTCACCCAAATAACCTTAACCTTACCCTCATACCAATGTTCTGAGTCAAAAAGAGATATTCTGAGACAGGCTTATATATTAGTAGCCAATAGAATCACTATGATCAATGACTACAAGATTTGAATGTCTGCTCTGGCCTTCTTTATACAAAATGCACAGGAAAAAAGTAAGATAAATAGTATACAGTAAGCCCTCGATTTAACGGACTCTGCTATAACAAACTTCAGAAATAGTGGACACTGTCTGGCAGCCCCCCTACCCTCCTCCTAAATAAATGCCAGAGCCACCTCCGGGTCTAGAGGAGCTGCTGGAGCGGCTGGGGCCGCCAGGGCTGGAGGGGCAATCGCTGTGGCTGGAGCCACTCGGGCCAGAGGAGCCAAGTGGAGCTGCAACAGGGTGCAGGAGCTCTCCTCCCCCAGCCCCGTGTGTGTGGAGCATGTTGGTACCTGGCCGCTGCTTTCTGCACTGGTGCTGAGCAGCAGCCATGGTGTCAGAGGCTGATGGCTGCTGGCAGGCTGGGGGGGGCCATGCTCTACCTTTGCACAGGCGGCTTGGAGCCGGGGCAGGGCGGGGGGCCTGGGGGAGCTGCAGCACTGAGAGCTGCAGGAGGTGGAAGGAGTCAGGCCAGCATTCATCTCCTCTCTTGGTAATTGAGAGGAGATGGAGGTGTGAGGGAAAGAATGGGGCAGGAGTGGGGAAGGGAAATGGGGGCAGAGGACAGGAGTAAGTGATGGGCTGGGAAGGTTAGTTCATCATCTACAGTGTAACCATTCAGATTTATCAGACTTTTGACATTAACGGACACCCCGTCCCCCCATTAGTCCATTAAATTGAGGGTTTACTGTACTGAAGGCAATCAGTCCCTACTCTCTAGTAAGTTTCCACGTTGCCGGAAGTGTTGTTGGACACTGAACTAGTGCATGTAGTTGGCCCAAATCATGGAAATTATAGTACTTACATGGAAAAACTGCCAAAACAAAGGTTAATTCAATGACAGAGTGCAACACTTAATATTGGACGTGTTTGTATTAAACCAGTTATAACAAGACAGTGTTCTGTGATGCATATTTCTGATGTTCCATCCGAAAATTTGGTGGCTGATTCCACCCTCTGCTTCTCATATTGAAAGCAGAATGAGAAAAAATTTTGTTTGATTTATGCTTATTAGTTTTAGTTAGTGTTTGGGTTCAGCATATTTCAAAAGAAGTCACTGCTACAAACTGGAATAAATGGATAATCACAATAAGCCACTCTAACAAGGGTGATTCATAAATAAAATGTAAGTCTTTGTAACCTTTTGCACAATAGTAATGCACAGCGGCATTCTCTACAATAATTTTGTAAAGATTTTTTCTCCTGCAAATAAAATAAGAGCTCTTGTTCATATAATCCAGTATTCAAATTAATATTTTATACACAAAAAGATGTGATCTTAAACAATGCTGTTAGCTTGACTGTACTGTCCTGTTTAAAGAGTCTTCTGCTTGCTGCTCACACAAGGTAATTATGCTTCTTTCTTGCTGTCCTTTGTTGGTGTGTTCTGCTCTAACTTCCTTGCTGCTTTGAGCTATGCTACGTTCCTTGTGAAATACTATCATGCTGTTGCAATGTTGTTTTTAAATGGAGCATTACCTCTTGTGATTTGCTCTGATTATGGCAAAATTTTAATAGTCGTCAAGTTTATAAAGCATCTAAATCAAGACCCAGAAGACTCTATATTTGCATTAAATTGTTCATCTGAAAGAAGGCATTGGGCGTTCATGAAAAGTGCTAGCAGCTGAAGTCAACTAAGACTTTCTGAAGGCAAGCAATCATGCAGCACCATAGCGACTGATAAATGTATTGGGTCATGAGTTTTCATGGGTAAAATCCACTTCTTCAAATGTTTGAAGAACATGACTTCTTGTTATTTGTGAAGCTACAGACTATCGTGGCTACTCATCTCAGACCACTTTCCTCAAAGCACCAGACAGGTAGCTGAGTTAGTCTGTATTCTAACAAAACAAACCAGCAGTCATGTAGCACTTTAAAGACTAAGAAAATAATTTATTAGGTGATGAGCTTTCATGGGGCAAACATCTCCACATCTGAGGAAGTAGGTCTGCCCCACGAAAGATCATCACCTAATGAATTATTTTGTTAGTTTTTAAAGTGGCTACTTGACTGCTGGTTTGTTTCCTCAAAGCAGTGAGAAGAACTGTCACATCCCTTCATCACTTTTTATATATTTTTCTGACTCACCTTGTGGTGTTGTTACTTACTTAGCTTAGGTCATTCCTGTTCCAAAAGGGAATTAATTTCTTCAAATGTAAGTATTTGATGTAACATTATTTTGATTTGTGTTCTAGTGGAGAATTTTCAGAAGCTGCAGCAAGCTAAGGAGATTCTTACTAATGAAGAGAGTCGAGCTCGTTATGATTACTGGCGGCGAAGCAAAATTACCATTCCATTCCAGCAGTGGGAAGCTCTGAGCAACTCCATGAAAACGGTTGTTTTTTGTTTTTCTAAATTTCCTGGATACTTGTTAGAATTAAGAGACTAGGTAGGTCTGTGGAAAGGGGAAGTTCCCCCTTGGGTGAGAGAGGATCACTCAGAAATTAACGAATGTTCATTATACCAGCCTTCTGTTGTTTCTTAATCAATTTCCTAAGGTCCATCTGATGGAGGAAAGGACACTAATTAGAAACAGTACTGCTAACTGACCATTAATACTCGCCCGAAACTGCTGCATAGCAACGTGTAGAAAGAGTGCAGAAAAATGCCCCTGAATCCATTTAAAAAACAAATGCCACAAACTGGAAGGCAGTTGAATGATATAGATTTATGAACATATTTGTTCTGAAACTCTAATAACTGCTTTTGTTTTCAGGGCCAGTATAGATTTTTATCTAATATTTCAGTCCAGTCCCATAGCAATTTTCTCATTATTTCACAACATTTCAGTAATTTTAAATAAGTTATTTGGGGCTACAGTGGCTACTTTTCCTGGTTAGCCAAACAAATGTACTATGGTAAAAGGCTCATCATATAATTTAAGTTACTTTTCAGTATTATTATTTGGGGGTGAAATCCTGGTTTCGCTAAAGTCAAAGGCATACTCTCATTGACTTCAGTGGGACCAGGAATTCACCCTGGGAAAATAAATCTTCAGTAATTTCTTTATAGAGACTACTGAATAGATTTTTGGGGTTACCAGCATACCAATACAAAATTAATTCTATAGTATGAGAAGTTAATGTGTTTTTTCCTGTTGTCTTTGAAGGTTAAAATGGCAAGCTTGAAATAGCTGCATATTTCCAGTATAACCAGTTGTTTTTCATTATAGTTAACATGTTCTGATCTATAATGATAAATTATATTTAAAAATATTTTATTTCGGAACACATTTGTGACTATTTTCTAGTTTATAGCATCTGCTGTTGGTTTATATTTTATTGGTGCTTGTGAAAATGAGTGAGACGTTGCTGTGTATTAATTCCATTGATGTCACCACAGCTGTGAATACCGAGTAGTACGATTCATTTTGAGAAAATATATTCCATGAAGATAAATAATCTGGAAGGTTCTAAGTATGTTTGAGTAAACCACACTATTCAGAAGTTTTCATATTTTGTCTTTGATGTTGCTGCCAGGTATCAGAGGTATTTCTTTTTTGTGGTCATGCACCTAAGATATTTTTCTACAAACTTTATTTCGTGCTGATTATATGTAGCAATACTTGATTTTTTTAAATAGTTTTCCTGGAATTTAAGATAGGAAGACAGGTAGGAGTATATAGATGGCATTCAGGGTCATGTAGTATACAATTACATACATGTAGGTGTATGTTAAAAATGTTTTGTATAGTGAGTGAAGCTTTTTTAAACATAGTGTTTATTATCAGTGTGCAACTTGGAATAAAATTGAGTTATTCAGCATGGGAGATCTTTCCAGCATAATTTAGCAGCCTCTAGACTGCGGAGAACTGTTGGGAGAGGCTTTTCCAACATTTGGTCAATCCACATGGGGCCAAATATTGGAAAAATTACCTGCATTGAGACATCCCTTCTTCCTTGTGGAATGAGGTATACAGGGATGTTGACAGAATGCTCCCAACTGGCAGATGTCCTCCAGGAGATCTGCAGTCTGGATGTGCGCTCTGTCGACAAAACTTCTGTCAACAGAAGTCTGCAGTTTAGACAACCTGAGAAATCAACAATTTGTAACGGCACACTGACTCTTATAAAGTAGAAGAATGTGCTGTATTTAAAATCTAATGTACAACTTAGATTTATCCATTGTAATTTTTTAATCTATTTAGTCAATGCACTGGGCTGTCAGAAGTAAAAAAGAGCCAATGCTGGAAGCACCTGAGCTAAATAATAGCAGCAACATAACTAATGACATTGGGGCTCAACAGACTGAAAACAATAAAGATGAATCATCAGATGAGAGACGGGAACAAGACAGTGCTGAGACTTCTGATGAGATTCTACAATCGCCAAAGAGTCCAGACTCTCCAAGTAAGTGGAACCAGTGATTTGCCAGAATTCAGTGTCCAGGCTTTATACCTGATCCTTAAGGTTTTACTCATGGAAAACTACCATCTAATTAAATGGGAGTTTTGTTTGAGTCTGATGTACGGGACCAGACCTTAAAAGAGGAATAAGAAATGGGTGGCTACATGATTTTTTCAAAAATTCCCATTCCCAATAATTTAATATTTTTCTGTATATTTGCATATGTTATTTGGTGTGCAGCTGTAAAAATATAAGACAGAGAACATGGTGACTAGATTTTCAAATTGTGAATACAATTCATGTGAATGTTCATGGATTTGGTCCCTTGTATGCATAGAGTATAACTAAGATGACTTCACATTCAAGCATTTTACTTACATTTTAGTTACAATAATCAAGCTCTACTTTTCCCTAAAAAGGTAATATATTTTATTGGGCTAACTTCTGTTGGTTGAGAGAGATAATTCGAAAAAAGATATTACCTCACGCACATTTTCTCTTGGGACTGACATGGCTACACCACCACAGTATACGACTTCATCCTAGTCCAGGGGTGTCCAGCCTTTTTTCATTGGGGGCCACATGGCAATTTTTTACATGTTTCTGGGGCCAAACACAACACAGCCCCAAACCACCACCACGACGTGCCCCCAGGCTTAAACCCCTCACAGCCCCAAACTGGCCCCCCACCCCCAGCATTAGACAGCCCCGCAGACCCAAACTGCCCCCAGGCTTAAAATCCCTCTTCACAGCCCTAAGATGCCTCAGATACCTATTGCATCAGATACTTATTTAATCCTTGACCTCACTGAAAATTAATTATTAATACATGTATATAATGCCATGAATGTGTTCTACAGACTGTGAAAAAGCTGAATTCTCCTCCTTGGACAGGCTGAGCTGGTGGTGCCGAGTCATTTGTCCCCAGAGCCGGGCACATGGTGCTCCCTGCCACATACAGAGAGAGGCGCTTGAGTTCTCCCAGCCCCTTGCTGGCTCTCATGCCTTCTCCTGGGCTTCCCCTGGTCTGTGCAGTGCAGCAGAGCCAGCATGAGGGACAACTGCCTCCTGGCACTGCCTGAACACATGCCACAGGACCAGAGAGATGATGGCTGGTGGGTCAGGTCTGTGGGTCCTGCCAGCAGCAGTGAGCTGGGGGAGCAGCTCAGGACAGCGTGGGGAGCGAGGATGCTGCCCCAGGTGGTTCCTGCCCACAGGGGGAGATTCAGCAGCAGTGCTGGGCCCTAAGCCAGGACAGGACAGGCCCTGGGTGCTCCTACCTGTTGAAGGAAGCCGGCTTCTGTTGGGTGGAATGGAACCAGCTGCATCTTTCACACCCAGGAGCATGGGAAGCTGTGAACAGTGCTTCTGGTCTCTCCTTGGCACGCAGCTGTGGGGAGATGCTGGTGACCTGCAGCCCGCTCACTGGGTGTGAGCCCACAGCGGGAGCCGCAGTCCGCTGTTCCCAGCTGGCTCTGCCCTGCTCTGCCTGATTGGGGCAGGGAGAAGGACGAGGAGAGGAGTCAGCAGCAGCAGCAGCGTCTTGAGCTGCAAATGGCTCCTTGAGGAGGGTTTCAAAATGGTTCTGCCGCCAGCGTCAAGGGCTGGATGAAAAGGCTCCTGAGGGCCACGTGTTGGGCACCCCTGGCTTAATCAGTTTAAACTTTTTTTTTTTTAATAATTTAATTTTCTCTCCCTTTTTTCTCAGGATTTTTGTATGCAAATTGCTGGCATATGCGTTTCCGTTGGTCAGGTGATGCCCCTTCAGAGCTTCTGAGGAAATTCAGAAACTATGAAATCTGAAGCATGAGCCCAAGATACACGAGTGAATGGAATCATCTGATCAACAGAGCAGTATTTTTGTCCATGGTTACATCTTGTTTGTATCTTGTGCCTGTTCACCTTTATTTGAGTGTTGTTCAAATGTGTGGCTTTGTAACTCTGATCTGTTGTCTCACGTTCTATTTTAGGTGGAAGAATTCTTGAGGTGACCAGGCATTACCTTTATTTAGTATTAGCATAAGTAATACTTACATAATATGCTTAAAATGGTCCAGTGTTTTACATCAGTTTCCTGTGTTGTTCTTTAGTATGCAGTTGGATGGCTTTTCTGTCAGTATTAAACAAAAAGTATGTATTGTGCATATATATTTCTTGCAGAACTCATGGCATTGTATAATAATCTCCCAACCCTAAATGACAAATATATTTATGTGTATTTCTATATTAGATATTTTGAGCTTGATTCTCCATTGCATTGCACATTCTGCAGTCATTCATACCCATACACAGTAGGTGTAAAACAAGTGTAAATAATTGGAGAGTTCCAACTTGATAATGTTTTGTACTGGTGTTAGTGACTAAATGAAATACTGGAAAAACAGACCTGTTGAGTTTTAACATAAAAAATAATGAACATGAAACACTTTCTTTGGGCATTGTTGCAAATTTTAAGATGGCATTTGTTCTTCATAATCTACTTCCTTATCAGAATGTGTACTATATATTGGATATAATTATAGCACTAAAATGGATTTATGGATTGGAAGTATTTTGTCTGTTGTGTGGCCAACTAACTTTACAACAACAGAGTAAAGCATCTGTAAAAAATATACATATTGACTGTTTTTTTAATTTCTTGGATTCAGATCATTTTCTAGAATTTTCTGCCTACCATCTCTTCAAATGGGGGAAGTATGAGGGTGGCCATGCAGATAAGAAAGTTCAGAGCCCTCCCAAAACCCATGAATCTTTGGGAGCTTCAGGGATGTGTAATCCAGATCTAGAGCAGCAAAGGTGGCTTTTGCATCTGTGCTTACCATGCGATTAGCTCAGGCAATCCATGGCCAGCACCTGCCAAGGAAATCTAATCTAAATATTATGATAATCATATCAGAATTATTTGGCCAATAGTTGCAGTACAACTGGGGAGTTATTTTTGTGTTATATACAAACAGATACCGTTGATATAATTTCAAGTTGTAGCTTGTAGACTCTTGGCACTGGAAAAAAAATATGGCACTGGGAACATGCTGGTAGTCCCAAAGTTTTTCAGATATAAATGGCAAAGTAATAATTAAAGTCATCTGATAAACAGGTTAAAGCTGAATGCAAATAATGTCATTCAGAATTCTAATTTCAGTAACATTGAAGGTTGAGCACAATTGTTTCCTGTTTGCTTATTTTATTCTCAGAAAATGATAATAGCTACAGGTTCAATAATAGTAGAAAGTAGCACTCATGACTAATACAGTTATTGAGAAGTTTTAATTTCCTGAAGGTAGACATTGTTACCTTCCAGTTTCATATCCGTAAATGGGGAGAAACTAAGACCGTTGGGTATACAGTGGGTGAAGATGGTATAAGGCTCATGCAAGTACCTAGCAAATGATAAATGACTCACAGTAAAGGCCTTGGTCTGTTTCAGTTTCAGACACTGTGATATGCATCTGTTACTTTTGTTCTATTGGGTGGTATTATTATTGCTTCTCAGCATTGATGCTATCTGTGTCATAAGAGCTATTAAGAATCTTGCTTGCAGCAGGAGTGGCATAAATTTGGCCCATATCCTCCTCTCCCTTGTCTGTTACCTCTTGCATGTTGAGAAGACCCTGGCCAGGTGTTTTTTTACCTTTGAACTGCGGGGGGGCATTTCTCTGGGCTATATATGGTGACCAGCTGAATTTTCTTTCCTCCAGGAACTCCTGACCCTTCAAGGCCTGATTTTTCTCCTACCTTACACCTTGTGTAGTCCTTTATCACTACGTCAACTTCTTAATGACAACAGAAGAAATAAGTCAACAGCAAAATCAGGACTGCAATCTGCAAGGCTTGATGTACTTGTGCATCACTCCATTACAGTATCTCCAGATCTGAAGAAGTGAGTCTGCCCCACGAAAGCTCATCTCCTAATAAATTATTTTGTTAGTCTTTAAATTGCTATATGAGGGCTTTTTTGTTTTGTTAGGATACAGACTAACACGGCTACCTCTCTGTTTATGTTACAGTAAATGGAGCTATGTTAATTTTTCATTCCTGATGAGCTGGCAAGTGATCTACAGCACTCTAGGTGGCAGATTTATAATACAGATTGCAAATAGGGGTTCAAATGCAAAGTGTTTGAGCAGTGCCAGCAGGGGCAGGCATAGAACTTTTCACTCAAAAATACAATAGACTATGAGTGGCATCTCATTTTCACAAGTGGATGGATGATAGGTAGATTTAGGTGGGCAATATGATCTCTTTTTCTGTGAAAGTCATTAAATAAGGACTCACGTGTTTGAGAAGACCAATTCATACAGTTGTAGCCTAGAGGGTGCTACTGCTCCTTGGATCAAATAATAATTTCCTTTTAGCTTTTTAAAAAAATATTATTTTGGGCAGTACTACCATTAAATTTTGCCAGGGTTTACCTGAACTCCAGTCCAGCTTGATGTACAATAGGACTATCGGTGCTCTCGGAAGAATGAGTTGCTTACTTATTTGCCATGAACCCGTTTGATACTGCTTCATCAAAGAATTGTTGTCTAACCCTCAGTCCTACATGAAGTTTTTCCAGATCAGGATGGAAGAGAATGGTGGGCAAGGAAGCTTCAACTCTATACCTGTATGGACGCATTTTGGCAAATTTTCCACTGTATTGCCCTTTCTGTCATTCTTTACACTTCTGCAAAACAGCTGTAAAAAGACTACCAAATGAGAACAGCATCATTTTATATCTGTCTTTTGCAAGTGAAAATAACAGCAGAAGGAGCAGAGAATCAGCACAGAAAGGTCTTCAGTTTACTAAACTGACTCATTAACATTATTAAGTTCTAGTCAGCAGGCATCTGATTAGATTATTCAAATGCAATAGGAAAAACAAAGTAGCATAAAAAGAATATTATTTTATAGACCTGTGACTGGGAGCAGTTAAATTGCTCTTTTGATCCACCCTGCAGTCTGGCTGCAATTGGCAACAGAAGTTTTGTCAAAAGATGTCTTCTGACAAAAACTTCTGCTGATAAATCCCTCTAGTCTAGACATATCCATACTTTCCACATAGTCTTTTCTCTCATAGAGCTATTGCCTCCTCCTCTCCCACATCCTCAGTAAGCTCCATCAGTGAAAAGGAAATGTCAGTGATAATATTTATGTGAAAACTGTTATCAGCTTGATGCTTTCTCTTTGGGTTTATTAAAGCAATGAAAAAAATGTCTTCCTGGAATACAGAATGTAAGATGATCAGCAGAGAATTACTTATATCTATATATGATAATACACTGGAAACTGAGGATTTACAGCTAAATTTGTCCACAGTAAAAAATACAAAAATGACTTATAAGTATTCTCTATTTGTATGAATACAATACTACACAAATTATAGTTCTTATATATATTCCAGCTGAAATTTTGTGGTTACATAACTGAAAAATGACAAAGGTTAGAAACTTCAGCCTTGACTTAATTTACAATTCTGAGGAAGTAAAACCAATTCAGATAGTTGTTTTAAAAATATTTAAAACTGGCATGTTGAGAGAAATATTTTCTATTTGCTTTCTTACAAATGCTCACTGGCTATGGTTACATTAGAAGTATGTGTTGACAGACATTTGTGTCAGAAGAGATTTTCCAGAAAAATATCTGTTTACGGTGTGTGGCTATACACTAAAGCAGATTGAAGAAGCGATCTGCTGGACTGCTTGGCCCTCTCTCCACAGAATGGTGAACTGGAAGCTCAGTAAACAGGACTGCCTGATGAAGCGGAAGCCCTGTCTGTTCACAGAAGTCCCCCCAGAGCATCCACTCAGCTTTTTTGTTGGCAGAGTCTGTCAACAAAGGCATTTGGGAGAGGCAGAAGGTTGTCGGCAGAAGTGCTGACTTTTGTCAAAATACTGTCAACAAAACTCATAGTGTGTGGACACTCCACCAGTTTTGTTCACAAAACCAGGTTTTTGTAGACAAAACTCTCTAGAGTATCGGTAGCCACTGTGATTTAGTGTCCAGTCCTGGAGAGATTTGTGTGTGTCCTTTAGCTCCTTGTAGCATCAGGGCTTTATGCCTGGTCTACACCTAAAAATTAGATCAACCATCTACACATCAGGGCTGTGAAAAAATTCATCCACCCTGATATAATTAGTTTACCTGTACTCACTGTAATTACATCTAGTCAACGGAAGAACTCTTCTATCAAGATGGCTACCACCTCTTGGGCTACGTCTACACTAGAGAGTTTTGTCAACAAAACTTGCAGAACATGCACGTTACAAATAACGTTCCATCGACAATAAATTGACAATGGTACTTTTGTTGAGAGCATTCTGCTGTTTCCCCAGGAGGCAGAACCCCTCTGTTGACAGAATTTGTTGACAGAAAGCAAGTGTGGATGCTGCAGGGAGCCCTCTGTCAACAGCCAGGACTTCTGGGTCACCAGGCAGCCCTGTCTGCTGTGCTTCCAGTTGGCCATTCTGACAGGACAGCAGCGACAGAGCGGATTGGTTTTTCAATCCTCTTTGTTGTCTGGCTGCAATCTGCCAACAGAAATTATGTCTGAAGATACCTTCTGAGAGTAACTTCTGTCGACAGATCACTGTAGACACAGCCTTGGAGAGGTGGATGACGTACCTCAGTGGGAGTCTTATCACTTCTCTTTTTGTAGAAACTGTCTGCTATGCTAAGTGGCAGGCTTACAGTGCTGTAGCTATGCTGCTGGAGGTCCTGTACTGGAGATATAGCCTAACAATATTAGGTTGATACACTTAGAAATTGCACAAATAACACCTTAGTAAATGGAGATGAAATCCAGATGAAATTCATATATAAGGGTTCTGAGGTGAAAAAATGTCTTGGTTGAGGTAAATCTTCCAATTTTACCTTAGCTTGACTAAGGCCTCCAAATTTAAAGATACATCAATTAAGACTTCCTGGGTTAAATTTATTTCATTCAACAGTTTCTTCCTAACCTCCACTTGTCTTAAGCAGTTCAGGATCCCTCATTTGTGTGTTTGTTGCTAATATAAAGTGATTTAGAAGTAATTCTAAAGAGATTTAGCAGCCCTGATGCTCCTAAAGTATTTTACCAGTAGGGAGGCATCTTAAAGGGTAAAAAATCTCTATCAAAAGAACAGCAGGGCAACTTACCCAATGGGCTATGTCTACACTACAGCAATCTGTCTACAGAAATCACTGTTGGAAGAGATCTTCCAACAAAACCTATTAACAGAGTGTGTCTCCACACACAAAAGTAGATCAGAAAAGTGATCTGCTCTGTCGACAGAGAGTGCCTGGACTTCCTGTGTGTCTCTCGTCAGAATGGCTGATGGGAAGCACAGCAGACAGGGCTGCCCAGTGATCCAGAAGCCCTGTCTGTTGACAGGTCTCTCCAGAGCATCCTTTTTTGTAGACAGATTCTGTGGAGAAAGGCATTCTGCCTCGTGGGGAAGAGGCAGAAGGCTGTCAACCAAAGTGCTGAGTTCTATCGACAGTATGGCAACAGCACATATTTTTATTGTGGATGCTCCATTAGTTTTGTCAACAAAAATGCCTTTTTTGTTGAAAAAACAACCCTCTAGAGTAGATGTAGTCAGGGTGTATTAAATGAAGAACCTTGCACGGAGCATATGTATATTGCTAAGCTATGGCAGCGTAGGTGCCCTACACATACGCACACTCACACTCATATTCCCAGATGGGTTGTAACCTCTGCATTGGAGCCCACAGTGCCACATGTCCAGAGAATAGTAACAGAGAGGACGCCGTGCTAGTCTATACACTATCAAAACAAAAAGCAGTCAAGTAGCATTTTAAAGACTAGCAAAATAGTTTATTAGGTGAGCTTTCGTGGGACAGATCCACTTCTTCAGATCATAGCCAGACCAGAACAGACTCAATATTTAAGGCACAGAGAACCAAAAACAGTAAGCAAGGAGGACAAATCCAGAGAAGTTGACCCTGAAGTCACTGGGAGTTCGGGCTGTGCCGGGTGGGAGGGGTATAGATTTCAGTGGCCCATGGATGATACAGAGGACTTTGGTCTGGCTTTTCAGCAGTCTTGTGTGTCAAAAAAGGATAAGTTGTGTAAAAAGGGGATAAGTTTAATATTGGTAACCCTCTTGATGATAGGAGGAGAAGTTTAGGTAGTGTTTCTAGCTAACCTGGGCTGCACATCACCACTTTCCTGTTGATACAAAAACACGTTCAATTCTGGGAAAGGAGCTTTTTCTTTTTTCCCCTGAAATAGATCCAAATATATAAGCTGCACGGCTGTTTAGAGATTTACCCATTTTTAATTACAAGGGCTCTGCCTACATTTTTTTTAAAACCAAAAGTTTTACCCTTTTTAAATCGCAGCGAGCAGGGTTCGAACCTGCGCGGGGAGACCCCATTGGATTTCAAGTCCAACGCCTTAACCACTCGGCCATCGCTGCTACTGACAAACTCACACGCCGGTGAGACACTTCACCACGACACGATTTACCTGCGCCACGACTTTTCACGCAGCTAGTGCCCAATTGGAAATGCTTGACCCCGACTTCTCATAGCTAAAGAGCAGGGCCCCGGTCCCGCGCCCCCCCCAGAGGTGGAGCCGCAGCGCAACCGCAGCGCGGCTTCGGGGTCTTTCTCTTGGTGAGCTTTGCTCCTGGCCTGGCCCGCGCAGTTGTCCCGAAGCAGGCGGCTATGGGAGCAGGCCCGTGGGACACGGCAGGGCACTGTGCGGAGTAAGAGCCGAGCGAAAAAAGAGGTACGCTCGGGAGCTTTTACTACACCCTCAGCGACAACCCCCGTCAGTACCCGGTCCCATTTACACGCCGCCCAGCTCCCGGCAGTACCGCGGTCACAGCTAGCCGCCCGCTCCGCTGCCTGAGCACAGCGACAGCCCCCAACAGTACCCGGCTCGCAGCCCCTTTCCCTCACCCGGGCTACACCCCCGCCGCCCCACTTCCTTAGCCACAGCGACAGCCCATCTCCCGCAGAACACAGCTATCGCCACCAGCATGGCTACGCCAATCACAGCTTCCTGTCAACCTTCACACAGCTACATTCCCCGCGCCGACGTGCCCCTCCCCCTTCAGCTCCCTCCCAGCACGCTCGTCCAGGCACAAAAGCCCCAGAGCCACAGCTTCCCCCCGCCCCCAGCAGCCTTCCACAGCTGTGGGCCTGCACAGGGGGACGGGACAGAACACACCCCTCGCATAGTCATTTGCCTCCGATACAGCCCCACAGATCTGTTATCCTTCCCTGGCACCTTTCTTGCATCACAGTTTTATACTGCTGCCTTCCCTGCCATAGACCCCATCCTTCCCAGGTACATGCTGTCTTGACTACACTTCGTGACAACAGCATTGGCAGCATCCCCTCCCACAACTACATTTTCTCCCCACTGCCACCCCTAGCCTACAGATACTGGCCTCCTTTGGAAATTGCTTTGTATCCTGTTGAGGAAAAGGCCTGTATAAATCTAGGTATGAGTATTACTATTATGATTGCAGCAGTCCTATGAGTACATCACAGTTACTAAACTGCACTCCTTATTATAAACCTCCCACATCACAGGACTCTGCTATCTCAACAATTTGTGCTCAGCCACCACGATTGTAACCACCCACCACCATCTTACATAGTTGACAACCAAAGTTTATTTCTCATTTTCTTTTAACCAAATAGTAAGTGTAACCCACTCTGCATGAAGTGGGTTTTGTAAACATTGTTTTGGTTTGGTTTTATTTCATTAAAATGTTAAATTGGAACAAGAGTAACTCTTTTCCCTTATGTGATAAACCGAGTACATTGTTTGACTATTAGAATTTTAGCTAATTTAAGAATAATAAGAATTTATTTCTGTTTGGATTTATCAATGATAGCACATGGCAAGAAGAATAGTCACAGAGAGGTAGTCAAAACAAAAAGCAGTCAAGTAGTACTTTAAAGACTAGCAAAATGGTTTATTAGGTGAGCTTTTTGTGGGACAGACCCACTTCTTCAGACCATAGCTAGACCAGAACAGACTCAATATTTAAGGCACAGAGAACCAAAAACAGTAAGCACGTCTGTTCTGGTCTGGCTATGGTCTGAAGAAGTGGGTCTGTCCCATGAAAGCTCACCTAATAAACCATTTTGCTAGTCTTTAAAGTGCTACTTGACTGCTTGTTGTTTTGATAGTGTATAGACTAGCACGGCTTCCTCTTTGTTACTATTCAACAGAGAGGTAGTCATGTTAGTTTGTTAATCTTTGAAGTGCTATTTTGTTTTGTGAACATACAAAGTGATTTCCTGGGACAGACCCACTTCTTCTGATCTGGAAATTATGTTAAAAGTAAACTGGCGTAATGAGAATTTAACAGAAAGATAGAGAAAATGAAATGAAAACTGACAAATCAGCTGTTTAGGATAGAAGGGTTGGGCAAGAAATAGATCCAAATACATAAGCTGCAGGGCTGTTTACAGATGTACTCATTTTTAAATGGCCCTGTCTTAACTTTTTCCCATTGTTAATTTTTCTCTCAAAATAATTTCAACTATTACATGCCTGCTAAATGTGAATTAACATACTCTTGATATTTTTGAGCCATACCTGTTGATTTAATCTCTTTTATAATACAGCTGATGTGATAAATTTACTTGGCCTTTTATATACATTGTAATGGGTAATACATTCTTTTTTGCTTTCATCTGGTCTGGCATGGTATGTATACTATGAGATGGTGAAATTTAATTTTATCTTTCTTTGCTGCCAGTCCTGTATTATCCATGCTTCTTCTATTGCAGCTCAAGTAGTTCTGATTCATAACTTGTCTTTTTGTCTCATGTCTAAGAACTGTCAAGAAGTCCTCCTAGCAACAAAAATACTAGCAGATGAATATAGCTGTTAAAGTAGCCTAATAGACATAGTTCTTAAGGAAGTTCTTTGGACCCTTGAATTGAGGGGTAGAAATTAACTGATAAGGAAGAGAGGCATTTAAAAGCACATATCTTTTTAATATTATTTAAATAACTAAAATCAAGATTATTTAGCGTATTTCAGAAATTAAATATTTATTAAGCTTTTGTTTTTGACATTTTTGTTTTAAATTGTCAAATAACATGTCAGAAGGCATTATTCTGATGTGACTAAGGTAGTTGGAGTAAGTTTTTGAATCTTCGCCATGGCGTTGGAGTCCAATCTTGCATTATTGAAGTAAATGTGGGTTTTGTCAATGATTTAAGTGGGAGCAGGACTGGGCCCTAAATAGGTTAACTGTTCAAAGATGGCTATGGTCTCTTAATTGCATGGGGAATCATGTGGCAGCTAAAACTTCAATCATCTGTTTAAAGCAGTAGTATGAGGGCTTTGGAACAGTATGGAAATTTGGCTATACTAAGTGTCAGGGTTTTTTTTCTTCAAATGTATAAATATTTCATGAGATTGGTTCTCATTTTTCCTTCTGCCCATGTTTCTTCTCTCTGTACAGTGTGCCCTCTTTTCTTATTTTGTTCCTCTCAATTTAGTATTTTTGAAGAATTTACTGCTGTGTTATTTACTTTTAGTTATGGAAAATTAATGAAGATATTTAGTTAGAATGGATCTAATAGAGGTCTTTGGCAGTACCCTAGTAGGAATTTCACCTAGCTTAATGCTTTGTCATTTATCATCGTCTTTGTTTAGTTCTTTGGTCTGTTTTTCCTTCCTGAAGCATGTGCTCATATCCAAGGTGCTTTAGATTAGCTTTACTAAAATCCATATACACTACACTGCAGCTTCTGCTTTCTGGGTTCCATTGCACATCTTTCATAATAATGTATCTGGCAGAATTCATTATAATTCCACATTGCTCATTGTTTTGCATGTATTAGAGAAAGGGAAAAACCAATTAGTATCTCAAATTCTTACATGGGGATTTCTATCTACCACACTTTCAGCCTGGCAAAGAAGGAGCCTAAACTCTGCATGAGAAATAAGAGAACTAGCTCCATCCTGAAAAAAACCTGCTTGGAGTTACCAAGGCTAGCCAGATGGAGATTGTTAAGGAATAGTGATGCACAGTTAGACCCCATTTGCTAATGAGGAAATAACTTTTCAGCTTTGAAAGGAAAAAGACGTAGTTTCTACAGCTAGGATTCAAGAACTCTTTACTTTTGAAGTAAGAAACCAACTTTGTTTCATTTCTTCAAGAACATAGTAGTTAGCTATTTGCTTCCTCCTGTAAGGGATCTGGTTTTATGTTTATTCTCTGTGAAGAGAAAAAAACTGTTTATAATCTGTAGGCATAAATGACTATTAGATCTCTTATAACAAAGGGTGATTTTTATTATTCAAAATTAGAAGAAACTCTTTTGTGACAAAGAGTAAAGTTCTGGTTAATGTAATAATACCCTTAAACCAGAAAGCACTGGGGAGTCTGCTCATGGAACAAACTCTCTTGATGTTTTATTTAATGACGTGTAGGTTTAGGCAACAAAGAGCCAAATTATGTGGCTGTGATGATTCTAGTGTGTTATTTGTAGGAATTAACTGTACTTGAAAAACATAAGATTAATAAAACTTAGTGTTTTGCCAATTTTATAGAGAATAATGTGTGTTAAGAAAAGTCCCCTCTCATCCACGTGAAGTACATACGGTTTGCTTTCCCTTTCATCGGTATGGACTACACTGTGCTCTTGGAGTCTGTCCTTTTTTCCATTAAACAAAATGGCAGAACTCCCATTTACTTCACTGCCATTCAGACTTTGTTTTCAGAGTAACTGAATGTCTCAGTCTATGCCATTTAAAATTCTACTGAATTATTTAATGAAATAGTTTACATCCAATGGTCCTATTTTTAGGGTGTGCAAACAAATATTTATCAATATTTATTATGATTAAAGAAGCACTGAGAAACTACAAAGCTGGAGATGGTTGGAGTAATTAGATAGAGTTTTCATACAATATTATGAAGGGAAAATATTTTAATAGGCTTGCCTTGGTATCCACAGTTCTTTTTAGAATACTTCTCTAAGAAATGTTAATTTCTGTAGTATTGAGATATAAAATAGCTCACCCCAAGTTTAATATCTAAGCTGTTTAAGGATAAAAAGTAACCTTTCTGTAGACTGCATCTTAAAATTTATTCTTCTAATGCTGTAGCATTTTGAAGCTGAGAATAGATGCAAGAAATTATCAGAAACCAATGCATTTTCTTACTGTTTTACCTGTCTTTCATTACAAACAAAAGTTATTCTGAATGTATAACTCAGTAGTAGAATCTCAGAGTTCCAAACATCAGAGTTATGAACTAACCAGTCAACCACACATCTCATCTGGAACTTTATGCAGTTAGTCAGCCAGCAGCAGCAGAGAGAAAAAAAGTAGTAAATACAATACTGTGCAGTGTTAAGCATAAACAATGAAGAGAAAGGGAAAACTAAAAAAAATTTGATTATGCAAGCAAACATTCTGTGCTTGTTTCTTTTAAATTAAGGTCAAAAGCAGTATTTTTCTTTAGCATGCTAAAGTTTCAAAACTGTATTAAGTCAATGTTCAGTTGTCACCCTTTGAACAAACAACTACAGTGTCTTGTTCACAGTTAAGAACCTCTGCAGTTATACAGCCTTCAGTCCTGAATTACTTATAACTCTGAAGTTCTACTGTAGTTCTTAATAAACAAGCACCCTCGTTACCAAAGCACTGCAAGCTACTAGGTCTTTGTTCTGGGAAAAGCCCACATTGGGATAGCAGGATTTGTGCCATTCAAGAATGAAGTTAAATGCTAAACTATATAACCATGTTTAATTGCCGTCATTGCTCAACTTTAAAATCATGGCTTTGGTATTTTATACTTGATCTTTGTGCCAAGAGATGTTTCAAATTTGTTGAAAATTTATGTTACAAAAGAGTCACTTTCAGGAACTAGTGGAAATGCAGATAACATCAAACACGCAGAACAAGATAATTACAATCTAGCCTCAATCTGAAATTTTAATTTCTAAGGAAGAGAGGGTTTTAGAGAGATATGTCGCAGACTTAGCTGAGGCCCCGTAATGGACAGTCACCAGACCGTGTTAATTAGACCTGTGTTGGATTCCAAATCTCTCCAAGTAAGCTGGGTCTGGGGCAATCTAGCTCTGGGCCTCTGAGGCACATTCCTGTGGCGTAGACTCCCTGTCTGAAACATGTCCTGTTTCAGGGTATGTGGGAACATGGTACCCTACAGGGGCCATAAGAAAAGGGAGGTCTCTGCTCTCCAGTTGTTTTGCACATTTCCTTGCAGTTTAACCCCTTAGGGACCATGTGGTAGTTAAAGCAGAAAACACAGTTTTTCAAACCAACTTCTTATGCATGTACATCCTTTTCTTCTTTGGCAATATAGAAAAGTTACAAATCTACGCAAAACAGTGTGAACGCTTACCACTCCTGAGAGTGAGAGCCCTGGGGTTTTCCTCAGTAGCCCAGAGACTCGTTTGCACCCATTCCTCCAGCAGTACTTTTTAATCCTGGTAATGGCTGGCACACTTGCTTAGAGAGCATGTCCCTTTTAAAAGCAGGCTCTGACATCAGTGAGGCTGACAGAATTGCCAGGCTGCTGCATGAGTTGAGGGGGGCCTGATGTGTGCTCCCAGGAGGGCGGTGCTGAGTACAACAAGCCTGCAGTATCACTCCACACCAGCCAACCCTCAGAGCCACCTGGAGCATGCCATATGTGACTCCGCTGGTGATTTAAAGGGCCTGGGGACTGAGGTGCTGTTGCAGTAGGGTCCTGGGCCCCTTTGAATCTCTGGGCACCGGAGCAACTGCCCTCTTTGTCCTTGCAGTTGGCAGGCCTGGCTGATACCTTTTCATTTCTCTTCCGAGAATGATTTTCCATGCTCCAATCTACCTGGTTGATTTGTAATGACCCTCTGCCCAGCAACAAATGGCTCTTGCTGGATTAAGAAGAGAGATTTATGGGCTGGAGCCCTGGGCTAAGGCAGGGGGTGGGAGGGAAGGTGGGTGTCCTGGCAAAAGATATTCAGGCTGCCAAAAGTGAAGATGTTTTTGTGAGACCCTCTTAGCCTGGGTCTGCAGCCTCTGAAGTTCCTGTACATTTTCCATTCCTGTCTGGAGGAGGCAGGGCCCACAGTTCTGCACACTGCAATTTCCCCCACTGGGCAGGAGCTACGACCACAGGCAGCTCCCTCTTTATGCTTCCCTCATTTCCAGGCTTTGACTCTGCAGTGCCCATTGGCCAGTAATTGTAGCCAGCGGGAGCTGCAGGGGACGGTCTCCTTTTCAATGGCCTGCTCCACCAAAGCAGAGCTGCCCTAGGTTAGTGCCCCAGCCCAAACCTCTTGCCACAGCCTTGAAGGCCCTCCTGCACCATAACTTCTGCTCTGACCCTGAACCCCCATTCTCATCTCCTGCTCTGAGCACCCTCTGGCACTCCAGGCTCCTTGACCACAGCTCACTTCCCATTCTACTGCTGCCGCCCCTTGGGTCATTTTATTCCTGCTTCCTGTGGACAGTACCCAGAGAGCTGTTTTTGTGTCCCCCTTTCCTGACACCCTGGATGCTTCGTATGCCAGGTGACCTGGCATATCCGGAGGGACTGCCCCGGCCCAGTCTGATGGGTCATCCAGTACCCTCAAGACCCAGGAGGGTGCCAGCTCCACTACTGCCAACAGCCCTGGTAGCCTGCCTTCCATGGTCGGCCCTACTCCTGCTGTCACTTCTACTCAGGCATTGAGGGTTGTCCTCTGGCATCCCCTGATGAGTGGTTGGGCCCAGCTTTATGGGGCCCAAGGAGGAGAGGCTGGCACAGTTACCAGCAGGCAAAGGGCGGGGGGGACAGCTGTCCTGGGGGAGATTTCTCTGCCTCGCACAATCCCTCCCTTGCCACCTCAACCCCCATGCTCATCACCTGTACCCCTGGCCCTGCCCTTGCTGACCAGCCCTCTGCCACCACCTTGGAGGGCTGAATGCTTGTCTAGGGGAAGCATAATATCTGTCTTGTGGATGCAATACCCTCCTCCTATGAGGAGGGTAGGAAGCCCCCCCCCAAGATGTTAAGGGGGGGCTACTGCCACAAATTCTGCCACTCCTCTGATCGAGTCCCAGCAGGAGGCACCTGCTAAGGTTCCCATGGCAGTGGAGGGGGATGATGTGACTCTCCTCATAGAGTCTGAGTCTAAAGAGTCCTCAGATGGAGCTCCCCGAGCCCCTCTTCCATCTGTGCCCTCTACTGTCACTGAGGCAACTGTTGCCCTGGTCGCTGGTGGGAAGGACCCTGGGGCTGTGGGGATGGACTTTAGCTCAATCTTCGAGGAGACTGAGGTCCTGGGTCTCACTCTGCTCAGCCGGAGGGGGACGATCCTCTGCCAGTGGGCCTTGAGCTGGGCAGCGGTTCAGTCCCACCACCACTTCTTTTTCCCTCCCACTCCTCCCAGGTGGCCACCTCTGCTCTCACTCTTCGGGAGCCCCTGACACTGCCTGCTGACTCAGCCACTGATGGCACCCTGCTCAAGCCCCTCTGGGCTAATGGGTGGTGCTTAGCAGATGGGCCCTGGGCCCATAGGCACTGCCTGTGCCTCTGAGGAGGAGGAGCCACTGTCCCTTCCTTTGGGAGTCCAAGTGCTGTTCCTGCTCCAGCTGACACCATGGCCTCAGATACACAGCCCATTGTGGCATCCATTGTGTCTGGCCTTTGAGGATCCCCTCCTTGTCCTTGACCCCTTGGATCCTGACCCTGGCTGAGAGATGTTGCAGCCCAGTGACTTGAGCCCTGGGAACAATACATGTACCCTGGATCACACTTTCACCTCTGTTTCTAGCCCATTTCTGCCCTTACTTCCACTCCTAGCCCCACTCCTGCTCTGAATCCCACTGTGGGTCTTGATGCAACCCCTTCTCTTTGTCCCACCCCCACCCCAGTCCTGTTCCCATTCCCAATGCACTGCCTGACCCCTTCCTGCGCACTTCCCATGCTACTGCTGCTGCCCATGGGGTCATTTCAGTCCATGCATAAAAAGTGGCTTTACAGATCCAGCAGATTATGCAATTGAAAACAATAGTTTACAAGAGGCATTTTGTCCAAAGCATTTTCATAGAATAGAATCATAGAATCCTAGGGCTGGAAGGGACCTCAGGAGGTCATCTAGTCCCAGCCCCCTGCTTCAAGCAGGATCAACCCCCAGTAAGTCATCCCAGCCAGGACCTTGTCAAACTTGGAATTAAAAACCTTGAGGAATGGAATTATGCATATTTATGTTAATAACCTGTTTTCCATAAAACATGGGGGGTCCTATCGCAAAGGTTACGATCATAAATGCTAGTCATAACACAAAAATAAATTCACAGGATGACCCAGATGTTCCCCAAATTGTCACAACTTGATTGTGCGGGGGGAGGGAAATAAGTAGTGGGAACTGCCAGGACAGCAAGTTTGCAGAAATGTTGGTGGTTCCCAGAATGACTGGCACTTGCACCCATCCCCCACCCAAAATCCCTCCTTCACGCCCGCCTAGGGCTTTAGGGGGGATTTTGGGTGCTGGGTGCAGGCTTTGGACTGGGGTAGGGGATTGGGATGCAGGAGGGGATGCAAGATGTAGGCTCTGGGAGGGAGTATGAGTGCAGGAGGAAGTTAAGGGTTGGGTTCTGGTAGGGAATGTGGGCATGGGAGGGGTCTGGGATGCAGGCTTTGGGATAGAGTCTGGGTGCAAGGTCTGGGCTGGGGTAGGGCCCTAGGAGGGGGTGGGGGTGCTGGCCCTGGCAGGGAGTATGTTGGCTGAAGGAAGGGCAGGGTGGGAGGTGAGCAGGAGGAAGATCTGGAAGGGGTGTGCAGGCTCTGTGCTGGGTGTGGGGGAAGAGGATTGGCGGTGTGGTGCTTACTTGGGGCACCTTCCTCTGGTAGTGGCTCCTAGGCACGGGAGGCTGAGGAGTCTCTCTGCAATGCTGCCTGCAAACACAACCCCCACAGCTTCCCATTGGCTGCAGGGGTCACAAGGCAGGGGCAGTGCACAGGGATGTGCTGGCAGCTGCTATAGCCCTCCTGAACTGCTGCTGGTCATGGCGGGGCCCTGGTGGTGGCAGGGGAGAGACCTGTCCCCAAACTGTGGTGGAGTTGGACGCTGGTCCATGAATATTCCTCATGCCAGGGCACCACAGAGCTTGCTGCCTGTGCAGGCTGCCCGTACCTTCTATCTCATCTGGCATTCCCTGCCTGCAAACACTCTACCTGAAGTGATTACTGTGGACCATTTTTATTCAGCAAAACTAGTTTATTTTCAGCCAGAACAGGACTGCATACACATACACACTAATTATCATAAACCTTTTCAATAGGGAGACAAATAACGTGCAGTCTTGTGGTAGGATGCTTCCAGGTAGATCAACTGACTAAGCCAGGGGTTCTCAGCCTTTTTTGTTCTGAGGTACTTCCTCACCACAGTGTATAAATTCCATGGCCATCCTGCGCTACAACAGTTGGTTTTCTGCATGTAAAAGCCAGGGTTGTCATTGGAAAAGCAGGATAAATGCCTGGAGCTCCATGTCAAAGGGGCCAGTGTGAAGCAAAGTTGTACAGGCTTTGGCTTCGCCTCAGGGTGTCAGGGCTCAGGCCCCACACTTCAGCCCCATATGGTGGGATTGTGTCTTTCTGCCCTGAACCCCAGTAAGTCTAATGCTAGCCTGGCTTTGGAAGACCCTCTGAAATCTGTTCCTGGCCTCCCCTGGGGCCCCAGAAAACCATTGGACTAAGTTACAAAAATGTAGCAAACCCTTAGGTACAACATATGCACTAGCTCTAAATGGTCATTTCCCCCTATTTTTTGTGGCAGTATTAGAACGCAAGAAAGTATGTTTCCTTTTACATATCAGATTCATATAGAAGAACCAAATTTTGAATCTAGAAGCATGGCTGGTAATTCAGTACACAGCAGACATGATAGTAGGGCTACCCAAGTGTACATGAATTGTATGTTTGAAATATTAAGTAACACTGAATATATATTTTAAGATTAAATATTTAAGTTGGCGCTGGTCTTCCCCATGAGTAGCTGGAAATAGAATAGGCTGAGTTTTGCATACCTTTGGCAATGTATAAGGATTCATCTTCAGATTTGAATCTAGATTCATCACAAACTATAGCAGAAAAATGTAACATCCAGATTAATGTTTTATAGTCTGGTATGCTTTTAAATGTTCTGAAACAGATATTTCAGAGGAGCAAACAAAACTTTATTCCCCCTCCTCTCCACCAAGCTTATTTCAAGTTCATTGAAGAAATAAGCTGCTTTTATGTCAATAGCATTTTTATACCACATCATGTTTCAGTTTTCAGGATTGGATGAGAGTAATACACTATATCAGATCCAACATGTAATGAGACCATCTGGCCTAAAATGTGAAAGTAAAACAAGCTCTTTAAATCAACAGCTTATAAAAACAGAAACCCCAACCAATCTTTTGTATCTTTTTTTTTTCTTTAAATGTCACCTAGGGAGTTCATAACATGGAGTCCGAAAAACGTGCATTACTTATGTTTTTGTAAAAACAATTTTTTACAAGACGTAAACCCACTACAATAGAAAAATTCTATAATTGTTTTTACTTATAATTGAAACCATATCTTTAAAACAAAATTTTCTTTCCTGGGTTTGCTACCCAAATATTGCTGTACTGGAAACAGGGAAGTGAAATAGACTATTCAGAAAAATTAAGCTGATTTAACTAATTGTTCAAGCTGTGAGATATGCAACTCATAAATGCTACACAGTGAAGAGTATATTGGAGTTTTAATACTTGCTTAGATTTATTAAGCCAAACTCCCATTAGTAGCAAATGTAATGAAACTTGTTTATAATATGCAGTTCTTATATGTGACAGTGTCCCTCTGTATTTTACCAACTTGTTTACAAAAGCTATTGTTGGAGTGCATGTCTTTTGGAGAACAGCATAAACAGTATTAACAATCCCAAGCATTCAAAAATCATGAATCAGGCACCCACAAATTGTTTAAAAAAAGGTAAGATTAAACTCTGAATATGTTGTTATTTTTAATTATATTCTAATTTTTTGATCCTTTTTGGAACACTTGAGTTATGTTTTCAAGGTTATCTACACAACTCAGAGGCCTAGATGTTCGTTGTTTTTTAAAATGAAAGCTGAGCTTATCATGCTTTCATGTGAACCCAGACACACACCAAATATCGTTAAGTCTTGTGACAGATATTTTTACGTTGGTGGCATTGTCATAAACTGTCTCATTTTACCAATAACAAAAAAGTTGGGTGAGACCAGCCTCTCCATTGCCAGGCAGCAGGTAACCTGGCCTAAGAAGTCCAGCAGGCCACATACTGGGAGTCAGCTGATCTAGCTAAGCAGCCTCTAGTGATTGTCTCTGATTCCCAGCTGGAAGATACAAATAAGCATCCACGCAGGGGGAGGATTTCTGAGCACTGGGCTTTGGGAGCTTGCTAATGCAGAGCTGCGACCTTAGAGCTTAGCTACTGTGGGCAGAGGACACTAATGTATCAGTTCAGCTTATGGCTATAACTTTGTGTATTTGTGTGAGTGAAGAATAAAAGAACTCATGTAAAAGGGTAAATCAAGAGTTGTGCATGGCTGACAGGGTTTTCCCCTAGACCTAGTGAGTAAAGAGCCTCACCAGATCCTCTTAGGGTTTAAAATCAGTCTACCATAGCTAGCTAGAACAAATTCAATTATTTTTACAATGCTTTAGTGCCCTCTAGTGTGTCTTTAGAAAACTGTAGCTAAAACATGGCATGGGAGGCAGTACTCTATTGAAAAAAGTACATTACAGTACTAAGGCTATGTCTGTGTTAGATCAGTAGTTCCCAAAGCGTGGTATGTGTACCACCAGTGATATGCAAAAAGATTGGATGGAGCAGAATATAAATTACTAAAGGTCAGGAAATAAGCACTGGGATGACACTGGGAGAGGGGGTATGCCGATAAGGCCGAAGTCCCTGAAGGGGTACGCAAATGTTTTAAGTTTGGGAAATAATACACTAAAGCATAAGGCAATTTTAAGGCACTTAGCTTGATTTTCCAATGTGACTGTCTTCACTGCAAATATCATTAGTTTGATTTTAACAGGTGCTAAGGTTGACTTTCTCACCTTGCCCCTCTGATGCCATGTAATACTAGGTTTGATTTTAAAATGTTGAATTAGTGCTAGTGTGGATACAAGGTTTATCAGCCTCCAGAGGTATCCCACAATGCTCCAAATGTGTCTCTTCTGGCCACTTTCACCTCTGCTGCTCTCCAGAGCCATGTCTACACGTGCCGGCTACTTCGAAGTAGCCGCGCCAACTTCGAAATAGAGCCTGCCACATCTACACGTGGTGAGCGCTATTTCGAAGTTGAAATCGACATAAGGCGGTGAGACGTCGAAGTCGCTATCCTCATGAGGAGATGGGAATAGCGCCCTACTTCGACGTTGAACGTCGAAGTAGGGCACGTGTAGCCGATCCACGTCTCGCAACATCAAAATAGCGGGGTCTGCCATGGCAGCCATCAGCTGAGGGGTTGAGATGCTCTCTCCAGCCCCTGCGGGGCTATATGGTCACCGTATGCAGCAGCCCTTAGCCCAGGGCTTCTGGCTGCTGCTGCAGCAGCTGGGGATCCATGCTGCATGCACAGGGTCTGCAACCAGTTGACGGATCTGTGGATCTTGTGCTGTTTAGTGCAAGTGTGTCTGGGAGGGGCCCTTTAAAGGAGTGGCTTGCTGTTGAGTCCGCCCTGTGACCCTGTCTGCAGCTGTTCCTGGCACCCTTATTTCGATGTGGGCTGCTTTGGTGTGTAGACGCTCCCCTGCAGCTCCTACTTCGATGTAGTACTGCCCAACGTCGACATTGAACGTCGACAGCACCAGCCCTGGAGGACGTGTAGATGTTCTTCTTCGAAATAGCTTATTTTGATGTAGCTACGTCGAAATAAGCTATTTTGATGTAGCATTCACGTGTAGCCGTAGCTCAGGTGTGCAGGAAGTAGGAAACAGGAAGCCTGACACTTTGAAGTCATTTTCTTTCTGGCCAGTGTGACAATTGCATCTAGCCATGATGTCTCAGGATTTTGGAAGAACCCCAGCATGGAGCCATCAGGAGAGGCAGGACCTCATTTCAGCTGGTGGGTTAGCTCCCACTTCACCACACCATGTGTGAGCTGGGCTGTGGGGACCATGACTGCTGACAGTGGCATGTCCTGCCCTGCACGGGGCGAAGGCTTCTTTCCTGCGCAGGAGTTAGTAGGAAACTTCTTTTCTGCACTTTACATTTGTACAGGGCAGCCTCCCCAACCAGGCGCCATGTGGCTGGTGGGCTAGCCCTCCCCACATCACACCACACCACACCATATAACAGCTGGGCAGTGCAAACTATGCTTCTAGACAGTGGCATGTCCTGCCTTGCACGGGGTGAAGGAAGGGTTCTTCGCCTCAAGAAACTTGTTTTCTCTTCTTCACATTTTCTGGGGCTCATTCTTAAAAGCTTCAACCTCTATCATTTACAACATGCACTGGGAGGGGTGGAGGGGCTGACACCTCTGACACAGAAATTTTAGAGGGCTGCCCCCCAGGCACACAACTAATTGAACTATGTCAACATGGTACTCACCATTCTCTGGGTCTGGCATCATACACAAGGGGTGAGGGCTGTCTCCAGGCCACAGAAAATATACAGGACTGGCCCAAGGCACCAGTGCTCTTTCTTCCCAAATCATGTGGCTTGTAGGAAGATTTCCTGTGAAGGAATGGAGCTTGTGTGCTCTCTCTCTTTACTAGAAGAGGTAAGGGAATTCCTTCATCAACTTTTTGATCCTCTCATGCTTCCTTAAATTTCCTTCTCTTCTTCAGCCACTACTACTTCTGACAGGGTAATGGCTCCTTCCAGCAGCCACTAGACACCAACAACCTCTGGGATTCTTTCCTTCTCTTTTATTTAGTCTTGGGGATTCATAATGAGTCTGAGCAATAAGCACATACTTCTCATGGTCTCTTTGCCTTCTGTTGGAGACGTCCCTAGAGCGTTCCTCACTTCTATGTGGTAACAACTCACAGATTTCTCTCTCGCTCTCTCTCAACTTCAAACCTAGCTCCTTCAGCCAGCTACACTATGAATACTTTACCAATTGTGCATTGTATCTTCTCTCTTTGCAAATAATATGATGCCATTCCCTGGTCAGATGAAGCCAGTTTGTTCACTTGGGTATCATAGCCTTCAGGTTCTGAAGCCCACCTGTTTGGGTTTTTTTCCCCTCAGATTCCCTACTTTCCCTTCTTTAATTGGAGTAATATGAAGTCTTTTCCTAGTTGCATGGAGCCAATTTGTTCCACTTGGGTATCATAGGCTTCAGGTTCTGAAGCTCACCTGTTTGGTGTTTTTTCAGAGGGAGAAAACTAGTTGAGCAATCTGTTGAGATGGTTCGGTGAATTGGGTGCTCTTAGAACACATTTGGTAAGGTTATTTTTTAGTCACTGTTCTTTAAAAAAAGACAGAATGAAGTGCAGAACACATTTGGTAAGAAGGTCCGTAATGTGGACAACTCAAACAGTTTTCTCAATGGGGAAGAAGACTTCTGAAAAATGTCCATTTGTTTTCAATGGGAGGGGAATGAGGGCAATGCAGTCTGGAAACATGACATCACACACGCACAATCACTTGTGGGGCATTTTTTCCCCAAAACACACCAGCAAAGAAACCCAGAATGCCATGGGGCTGAGGGAACTGTGGGATTGGTTTCCACAATGCACTACTGCAAAAGTCGAACTTTTGTGATTTAGTGTGGACACTCTACTTCGATTTTATAAAATCCAGTGTAACAAAGTCAACCTTAATAAATTCAGCTTTACTTTGTAGTGTAGATGTAGCCCAAGTCCTTTTACACAGAGAATTGTGTGGATATAAAGCCAGTATGGAGTAGGGAGGAGTAATATTTTTCACAGAATGCTGTTGAATTCTAGTACGTGGCTGTATTGCTACTTCATTGCTAAGAAAAAAACTCCTGTTACCTGCTGTATAAAATTAAATGAAAACCTTCTAATAAAAGTCTCAGGTAAAAATTGTGCAGTGATGTCAGATCCCACTGCTCCACTGTTAAGCAGTTGCATTACTAGCTGCTAAGGAACACTTAAATGGCTTTAACACCTCTGATACTAGCCTTAATTAAAACTTTGCTAGTTCACAAACACACCTCAAAACCTGTTGCTGCTGCAGCCCCATGCAGGCCAGTGAGGCTAAGGGTTGCACAGAGGAGGCTAGATCCAGCCCTGCCCCTTTCACCCGAGGCCCTGCCCCTTTGGGTGGGCACAGAGCTGCCCTCCCCACCTTGCCCAGGAGCCCTGCAAGGCTGTCAGCTTCATTGAGCAGTCCTTAATGCACTTAACACTGCACCATGAAAATAGTCAGTCTGTATTTTTTTACATCCTTTCTCCTGTTTTTGTGACTATAACATCTGGGGTTTGTTTTTGTTTTTGACTTGTAATAAAGATAAAAGATGGAAGCCTTCCAGCAGGATCACGAGAAACTTGAAAACTTTCAGTGGCTAAAGTCAAGAGCTGCTAATGCCTTTTAAATATACAGTACTGTTTTAGAAATTTAACTATCTGTTGCACAGAAATTTTCTCCAGGATGGTACAAATAAGGAAGAGAAGTTTTGGGTGGTTCAAGGGATTATAAATAAAATAAACAGGATGAAAATGAGCAAAGGGTAGTTTGGGCTGAATATAGGGCAAATTTTTCCAATGAATGAATTTGGAATAGTCTTAAAAGGAAAATCCTAGGGGTTCTATTCCTTGATTTATGTATACTCAGACAGAAGTGGACACTGGAATAAATATTGGAGAACGAAATCCTTCTTAAGCAGGAGAGTTGAATAAAATAATGGTTAGCTAGTAGATTATTTTCTATTTCCCTTTATTATTTAATAATTTGTGCATATCAGGAGAAAATGTAATTTGAATGTCCCTGCTCTAATGCCAGTGAGAAATTTTTAATTATAGGTAACCATTATGAAAGATACAAAAACATAATAATGGGAATGAAAATGTACACTCAGGAATTGATACAGTTCTTGGGGCCTATGATCCTGCGGTGATTATTCAGGCAAAATTTCCATAGCTTTCAATAACAATTTTGCCTGATTGGAAAGCCAAACTTGGGCCCTAAGGTGATGGTCTTGTTTCTCTTCTTTGGATTTGAAGCTGAAGATTAATTTGCTATGTCTGTGCCACCATAGGTAACGGAACTAGGGACTTGTCTACAACACCTCCCTACTTCGAAGGGAGGATGGTATGTGGGGTGTTGGGAGTTTATTAATGAAGCAGTGCGGTGCATATGCAGCACTTCATTAAGCAAATTCCCCCCTGTGGCAACTTCGAAGTGCTGGCTCGCGTCTAGCTGCAGCTAACCCGCCGGTACTTTCAAGTGGTTGGGCAACTTCAAAGTCCCTTTACTTCTCAAAATTTTGAGGAGTAAAGGGACTTTGAAGTTGCTCAAGCACTTTAAGTACCGGTGGGTTAGCTGCGGCTAGACGCGAGCCAGCACTTCGAAGTTGCCACAGGGGGGAATTTGCTTAATGAAGTGCTGCATATGCACTGCACCACTTCATTAATAAACTCCAAACACCCTACTTACCATCTTCCATTTGAAGCAGGGAGGTAGTGTAGACACAGCCCAGGTGTGCGGGGGGGCTACAGCACTCCCTAACATCTGTTGGTTTCTGATATATACAGGTGTGATCTAGTGGGTTTTAGGATGAATGAACAAAACATTATTGCAACCACCGTCCTAGGTTTGCACCAAATCTTATGCCAAATGAGGTGTCTATTGAAAGTTGGTGATTCACTGAGTTTGTCTGTGTTGCTAATATGTTTGTATAATTTTTATATGTAGAGTTATAAGTATTGGCTCTATGCTTGTAGTGGAAATTTTAGTTTCTGGGAAACCACAATAGGACGTGTGGCAACCTATTGTCAAAGGGTTCCTAGTGAAGCATTTGAGAGCCTGTACAGTGGTTTGCCACCAGGACAATCTGTCCTGATCGAATTTCAAAATGTGATCCATGACTCTGAGCCATACAGCAGGATATTCAGAACAACTGCCTGATATACTCCATACCAAGATAGCAGTTTAACAGCATGGTCATTCCACAGGTATTTGGTCAACTTTCCAAAGGCTTTGTAGGCTTTGGCTAATTGACCAGATACATCATTATCCACATCTTTGCTAGAGGACAGTACACTTCCGAGGTAGTGGAACTTGTCAACAGCCTTAAAGACGATACCAGCAGCAGTATCACCGGAGTGCTGGTCTCTTTCCAAACAAGCTAAGGCATAACCTCTGTTTTCTTGAGGCTCACCGTGAGTCCAAAATGTTGAGCAGAAGTAACAAAGTGATCTAAAAGCTCCTGTGCATCCTTGAATGAATTACCCAGCAACACAGAGACATCAGCAAACAGAAGCTCATGGATAGTTGTAGTAACCATTTTAGTGACAGCCTGAAGTCTCCGGAGGTTGAGAATACTAGTCAGGTGAAACAGTGTTGACAGAGAAGGGACCTTATCAGATTCTGATCCACATCTGAGGAATTTGTTGGGGATAACTTCTTGGTATAAATGCTGAAGGAACTGACCAAGGGCTGTGCGCAACTTGACCTGCTGCTTACAAACAGGGAAGAACTAGTAGAAGAAATAGAAGTGGGAGGAAATCTGGGCTGCAGCGACCATAAGATTATAGATTTGAGGACCCGGACAAAAGGAAGAAAGGTGGGCAGTAACATACAGACCTTTGATTTCAGGAGAGCAGACTTCGACTCCCTGAGAGAACAGATGAGCAGGGTCCCTTGGGAAACAAAGATGAGGGGGAAAAGAGTTGAAGAAAACTGGCAGTATTTTAAAGAAGTCTTACTGAAGGCACAGGAACAAACCATCCCGCTGCATAGTAAGAAATGAAAACATGGTAGGCAACCAGCTTGGCTTAACGGGAAATCTTTAGTCAGCTTAAATTCAAAAAGGATACATACAAGAAATGGAAACGTGGACATTTGACTAAGGAGGAGTATAAACATATGGCTGGAGAATGCCAGGCAGTAATCAGGAAAGTGAAAGCACAATTGGAACTGCAGCTGGCAAGGGATGTGAAGAGTAACAAGAAGGGTTTCTACAGGCATGTTAACAATAAATGGGTTATCAGAGAAGGTGTGGGGCCGTTACTGGATGAGGGAGGTAACCTAGTGACAGATGATGCAGGAAAAGCTGAAGTACTCAATGATTTTTTTCCTCAGCCTTCACGGACAAAGTCAACATCCACATGATGGTCCTAGACAATGAAGTATGGGAAGGTATAGGTCCCGCATCTGTAGGGAAGGAACAATTTCTGAGCTATCTAGAAAAACTAGATGTGTGCAAGTCCATGGGTCTGGATTTAATGCACCCGAGGGTACTAAGGGAATTGGCAGAGGTCATTGCTGAACCTTTGGCCATTTTCCTTGAAGACTCTTGGTGGTCAGGAGAGATCCCAGATGACTGGAAAAAGGCAAATGTAGTGCCCATCTTTAAAAAAGGAAAGGAGGACAATCCAGGGAACTATAGATCGATCAGCCTTACCTCAGTCCCTGGGAAAATAATGGAGGGAATCCTCAAGGAATCCATTTTGGAGCACTTGGAAGAGGGGTAAGTGATTAAAGTAGCCAACATGGATTTAGCAGGGGCAAGTCCTGCCTGACCAATCTGATTAGCTTCTGTGACAAAGTAACAAGCTCTGTGGACATGGGGAAGTCAGTGGATGTGATATACCTTGACTTCAGCAAGGCTTTTGATATGGTGTCCCACAACATTCTTGTCCATAAGTTAAGGAAATATGGATTGGATCTTTGGACTATAAGATGGATAGAAAGATGGCTTGAGGGTCAGGCCCAACAGGTAGTGGCCAATGGCTCAATATCTGGATGGTGACCGGTTTCAAGCAGAGTGCTACAAGGCTTGGTTCTGGGGCTGGTGTTGTTCAACATCTTTATTAATGACCTGGATGAGGGAGTGGATTGCACCCTCAGCAAGTTTGTGGATGATACAAAACTAGGGGAGAGGTAGATACGTTGGAGGGTAGAGAGAGAATCTAGAGTGACCTGGATAAATTGGAGGACTGAGCCAAAAGAAATCTGACGCAGTTCAACAAGGAGAAGCGTAGAGTCCTGCACTTGGGGCGGAAGGATCCCAAGCATTGTTACAGGCTGGGGACTGACTGGCTCACCAGCAGTACGATGGAAAGGGACCTAGGGCTTATGGTGGATGAAAGGCTGGATATGAGTGAACAGTGTGCCTTTGTAGCCAAGAAGGCTAATGGCATACTAGGGTGCCTTAGGAGGAGCATTTCGAGCAGCTCTAGAGAAGTAGTTATTCCCCTCTATTCAGCACTGGTGAGGCCACATCTTGAATATTGTGTCCAGTTTTGGGCCACCCAGTATAAAAAGAATATGGATTTGCTGGAGCAGCTTCAGCGGAGGGCAACAAAAATGATTAAGGAGCTGGAGCACAAGACCTATGAGGATAGGCTGAGGGATTTGGGCTTGTTTAGTTTACATAAGAGAAGACTTAGGGGTGATTTAATAGCAGCCTTCAACTTCCTGAAGGGGAACTGTAAAGAGGAGGGTGAGAAACTGTTCTCAGTGGTGTCAGGTTGCAGAACAAGGAGTAATGGTCTGAAGTTGAAGAGGGAGAGGTGTAGGTTAGATATTAGGAAAAACTACTTCACGAGGAGGGTGGTGAAGCGTTGGAATGAGTTGCCTAGAGAGGTGGTGGATTCTTCATCCCTTGAAGTTTTTAAGTCCTGGCTGGACAAAGTCCTGGCTGTGATGACTTAGTAGGGGTTGATCCTGCTTGAAGCAGGGGGCTGGACTAGATGACCTCCTGAGGTCCCTTCCAGCCCTGTGATTCTGTGAATTTGGCTATGGACAGGTAACCCAGGAGACAAACAATTGCAGATTGGCCAGAAGGGACAGGGACAGGTGAGCTGCTCATGTGTACAGGCTCCATTTTGGACATGTTTCCTCATGGGGAGGAACAATGGAATTCCCTCCACATGGACAAAGGGTATAAGAGGACCCTGAGAGTTCCTCCATCTTTCTCTTCAGTCCAGCTCATCAGTTCAGGAACAACTCTGCTATGAACTGAGCCTGGAAGGACTGCTGACCCATCTTAACAGAGGATGGACTCCAGAGGCTTTTAAGATAGCAGTTTATTCCACCACTGGTGCAAGCCTGCACCAAGAACTTTGTGGCTGATATATGTAAATTTGATCGCTTTAACAATGTTACTCTCACCATATTCTTTCTTTTTATTAATAAATCTAATTTGGGTTTTAAAGGATTGGCACAGTGTGCTGTTTTGGGTAAGATCTGAAGCATACTTTGTTCTGGGAATGTGGCTTGTCCTTTGGGACTGAAAGAACCTGTTCAGATTTGATGAGATTGGTTTACATTAATTCTCATCTGTGTAAGGAGGGATACTAGCTGTGACACAAAGGAGCTGGAGTGTACAAGGGAATTGCTTGTGTGACTTCTTGCTGGCCAGTGTTGCAGCAGAACTGCTCTGTGTGACTGGTTTAATGTGCCTTATAAAGGAGGACCCCCCAGTCTTGGGCTGTAAGTAGCCCTGTTTTAAGCAATATGCCCTGGTTTGGCCCTCTCAGCTGTGCCTGGAAAAACCTGCAATATTACAACAGGGTTAGTGGGTGTCAGCACTCCTAACATAAAAGTTGTTCCCCCATCCTTGTGTCATACCCAGCTCACCAGCACACTCCAGGCCTTTTATTGCAGTTGAGAGGTCTCTGACAGTTTTAATAGTTTCAATCTCATTCCTCTCTGAATGCTTGACTTTTATTAAAAAAACCTCATTATTAACAGCAGCTACTAGTACTCTGAACCTTTATAGTATTTGTAATAATTTAAATTTTGTCTGCTAAATTAGCAAGCATTTACAATGATGCTGGTAGAACAAATAATGAACTGATATAGAACTTAGAGAGTTCAAAACTAAATTCCACTTCTCCATATTGAGTGTATGGGCTGAATGTATGAACTTCATACACATTGCAATGAAGTATTCCGATTTTATTGGTGGAAAGATAAAAACATTCTGCCTGCCTTTGCTATGGCTTACATAGTGATGATTTTTTCATTGTTGCTATTTTTTCTATGGCCATTGCTTTCAAATGTTGGTACTTAAAATAGGATATCTAAATCCAGACTTTAGAGACTGAAATAAAAGTGGTTTGATTTTTTGAAGTGCTGTACAAATATGGAGTAACTTGCCTATATTGCAAGCTTCCTCATAATGTCCACCTTTTAGTGGCTTGTGTCTGCCAGAGCAATCCTGAAAGTTAGAATAATAGAATCGTAGGTCTGGAAGGGACCGCAGGAGGTCATCAAGTCCAGCTCCCTGCCTAAAGCAGGATCAACCCTAACAAAATCATTCCAGCCAGGACTTTGTTAAACCGGGACTTAAAAACCTCTAGGGATGGAGATTCCACCACCTCTCTGCCATTCCAGTGCTTCACCACCCTCCTGATAAAATAGTTTTTCCTAATATCCATCCTACATCTTCCCCTCTGTAACTTGAGATCATTGCTCCTTGTTCTGCCATCTGTCACTACTGGGAACAGCCTCTTTCCATCCTTTTTAGAGCCCTACTTCAGGAAGCTGAAGGCTGTTACCATATCTCCCCTCACTCTTCTCTTTTGCAGACTAAATAAGCCCAAATCCCTCAACTTCTCCTCATAGGTCATGTGCTGCAGCCCCCTAATCATTTTCTTTGCCCTCTGCTGGACCTGCTTCAATGCATCCACATCCTTTCTGTAGTGGGGGCCCCAGAACTGGACACAATACTCCAGCGGTAGCTGCACCAGTGTCAAATAGAGGGGAATAATAATTTCCCTAGATCTGCTGGAAATGCTCCTCCTAATTCACCCCAATATGCCATAGCCTTCTTGGCTCCAAGGGCACACTGTTTACTCATATTCAGCCTCTCACCCACTGTAATCCCCATGTCCTTTTCTACTGCACTGGTACTTAGTTGCTCCTCAGCCTGTAACAATTCTTGGATTCTTCTGTCTCAAGCGCAGGACTCTGCACTTGTCCTTGTTTAACCTCATAAGATTACTTTTGGCCCAATCTCCCAATGTATCTAGATTACTCTGGACCCTATTCCTAACCTCCAAAAAGTATCTACCTGTCCCCCTACCTTAGTGTCATCCGCAGATTTGCTGGAGGTGCAACCCATCCCTTTATCCCCACTTAGTCCATGTTTATTTAACTAAGTAATTACCAAGTAAGTTGCCAGCAATTTGTATCCATATTTGAAAATATGGCTTCAGAGTATTCTAAATATAGGGAGTTATGTGTGGTATCTCAGATATCTTTGCATGGCAATTGCTGGGAAATGCTAACTTTGCTTAATGGACTATGTGTTGCTTTCATCCATCATGGCACTTGAGATCTGAGGAGATGTTTCACTGACCTTTATAACCTTGATAGGAAGGCAAGAAGATCTCTGTTGAAGGCCTGTGGCTTTGTCTCCTTCTCAACAGAGAAGAATTTTCATCTTCCACATTCTGGGGAAGACTCAGGCTGTGTTTATTTCATTTTAATTTTGTCTGCTAGCAGATGGAGCCAACATTGCTTGGGTTTCTAACTGAATTTATTGAAAATAAATGAAAAATGTACATGCTTTTTATAATGATAGTATTTTTCAAAAAAGGAATTAAAATGAAGGCTGGGTAAGGGTACCGGGATGAGGAGGAGGTTGCAGAGGGTGAAGGGCATAGGGCAGAGGGTTGGGAGGTATGGAGGGGCTTAAGGTGGGAGGGCTCAAGGCAGGGCATGGGGGTGCAGGTAGGAACTGCAGAAATTAGGGATTGAGGCTCAGTGCAGGTGGCTGGAAGACGGAGGGGGTTACTGGAGCCACACATAGCAGCAAGAGTGGCACTGCTCTGTTGGTAGCTCCACCCAGGGGCCCAAGGCTGTGCTTCCTTGTCAGCAGCTCCTCCTGGGAGCCGGTTATCCAGGGTTGCATGCTTTTTGTGGAGGACAGGGACTGGGGCTCTGTGGGCTGGCCCTGCTTTGATTGCTCCTCTGGCCTGCAGCTGTGCAATGATCGGGGCGGGGGGGGGGGCAGTCGCTTGCCTGCAGCTGCTCTGGTGAGGTTTTGCTTGAGGGAGTCTGGTCGGGGGGGCAGCACTCTGCAGGCTGGCCCTGACTTCAAATTGCACCCCCCACCTTGCAGCTGGTGTGGGGAAGGGCAGCACTTTAAGGAATACTCCTGGCCTCCAGGGGCCCCTTCCACCCTGCAACATTTTGGTGGGGTTCTCCAGGGGCTGGTCAGGCTTTAGGAGCTGCCCCCCACCTCCAGTACTCCCTGGGTCTCCAGGCTTTCTGGGGGCTGCCCCTCCCTCCAGTATCTCCCACACAGCCTGTATGGTGTTGAAGTGGCAGTGAGGCTCTGGGGTGCTGCCCCCAGCCTCCAATTGGTCCCCTTTGGCCTGCAGGCCGTGGGAGGCCCCAGATTCTGGGAGATGCCCATCCCCAGGCTCTCTGGGTGGGAAGCCAGGCCCCAAGGACAGCTCCACCTTCCAACAGCTCCTCTGTGGCCTGCAGGCTGTCTGAGGGCAATCAGGCTCTGTAGTACTCCTGCCTCTCCTGCTGCCCGCCCCCACAGTTTGAAGGCTGTCTGGATGAGGCAAAGCTCTGGGGGCAATGCCCCTCTCCACCTTCCTCACCGTAGTTTGCAGGTTGTCTGGGGGACACTGCCCTTCCCTGCAGCTGATCCCTCCCTTTCCATTTTGTGGAAGACAGCCCCATTTCCAGCCTGTGCCATTTTTCAGGTTCAACCAAACTTTGGGTTAAGAGGTAACTGTGTGCCAAATGTGGTGGTCTTAGCCAGTATTCCCTGTAAATTGTACACTTGCATGGCTGCTCAGGACAGATTACAGTGGTGCCCAGCAGATTAGCAGAGTGCTCATGGTTATGTTTTGGTTCTACTGGATGTGCACATTTGCATGTGCCTCAGTGCACAGAAAATATTTAATCCACACATGGATGTTAAAAAATCCATATATGGATGGAAAAGATTAGCGGGAACGTTGGTCCTCGTTCTTATGGTTTAGGAGGAGTTCCTGAACTCACAAAAGCACACACATACAGACACTCTAAAATACCTATGTAGACGGGTAACAGGGATTACTTATGGCTAAGGACTGTAGGTTGGAAGTCCCTTGGTTTGAGGTGCAATGTTTTTGTTTGCTACATTGTATCCTTTTTCCTCTTTCAAGGGTTTATCTTTCAGTAATCTTTATTTTTATTGTTTTTTATTAAAACCGTTAGGAGCCATGTGTTATGACTGCTAATAAAATTAAAGCCTATTCTTCATTTATAATCTTCTTAGCATATGCACAATGTGCCTCAGGTGGCACATGATCAGGAGTCATTACTGAGATCGGGCTGCTGAATGACTCACCTAGGGGCTTGTCTACACTTGCCCCTATCTTTGAAGGGAGCATGTTACTTAGGGAGATGAGAGATTACTAATGAAGTGCTGTGGTGAATACACAGCACTTCATTAGGCTAATTTTCCCCCCCAGCAACTTCAAAGTGTCAAACTTCGAAGTGCTGCCATGCATGTAGCTGCCGGCACTTCAAAGTGCCTGCACTCCTCAAAATTTTGGGGAGTAAAGGCACTTTGAAGTAGCGTGGGCACTTTGACGTGCTCTTGGCTACATGCATGCTGGCACTTCGACGGTGCCACGGGAGAATTAGCCTAATGAAGTGCTGGATATTCACCACAGCACTTCATTAGTAATCTCCCATTACCCTGATTAACATGCCCCCTTCGAAGTTGTGGACAAGTGTAGACAAGCCCCTGGCAGATACACTGAGGGGTAATGTGAGATGAGTGCTTGTCGACTGCAAAACAGCTATCACTGAGTATGAAAGCTTAGTGCACTACATATGAATGCTGCATGAGTAAGTGGCCAACAGCGTGATTAACTCCCAAATCTTTTGTATTTCCTCATACTGTCCTTTAGGAATGGTTGGAAATTTCTCTTAAAAATTTCTTGTTATATTCTTTTAAAAAAAATCAGACTCAGACACATTTCCCCGATCCTCTGCAGTGTTTCCTTGCACTGTGTACAAGTAGGTGTGTTTTAACATTGTGTTCCTCTCTGTTTTGTTAATCCTATCTAGTCTTTTGCTAAACAGGATACCATGCTGCCATCATTTCCTTTGCCCTTTCTAAAAAGCACTTACACTAAAATTCTCGATCAAGGTTTTCCAAAATGAGGAATGTTTCTGTTTGTTCAGTTTTATTTTCTGGACTCTGCATTTATAAGACCAAGTTATATTACCAAAAATGTGCCTGTAGTAGTGTTTGTAGTGAATAAAACCTTAGGGTATGTCTACACCACAAGATTATTTCGAAATAACAGCCTTTATTTTGAAATAACTTTGCTAGTGTCTACAGCTATGTCTAAACTATGAGATAATATTGATTTTAAGTCAATTGGCCCAATTTTATTAAGTGCCAATGATTCATTTGAGTTTCAGTGTAGCATCCGTGTCTACTTAGGGTCTTCTTTTCCAGGAGGCCTAAATCCAGATCCAGGTCCAAACGTAATCAAAGTCTAGGCACGCTGCTAATAGAGGCAGGTGGTGGGTCACCCTGGGTGGTCATGATTTTCAGGGCAGGCGTAGTCTGCCATCTTTTAGCCACCCCAAGCCATTACTACTGTTTCAATTATTCATTCAAGTTTCAGTGTAGCATCCGTGTCTACTTAAACATATTCTTCTTTAAGGGTCTTCTTTGCCAGGAGGTCTAAATCCAGATCCAAGCCTGCAAAGATTCAGTGGTTTTGCATCCTGTTTTCAAAAACCTGTCAGTTGGGACAGGTTTACTACTCCTCCCTTTCCTTCAATTATAAAAACTCATCTCTTATAAAGGCAAACCAGACCCCTCTGTGGAAAAAGGGACTTATTTTAACAGTGCAAGGAAAAAAGGGGAATGAAATGTGGAAAAATGTCATCAGATATCCATATCTACTTGAGGGGCATTTTTTTCCCCATGCTGCACCAATGAAATTAGTCAGAATGCTAGGGGGCTCAGGGAACTGTGGGATAGGTTCCCATAATACACTGCCACAGCACTCGATTTAAGCTCAATTTAAGCTACTTGTGTGTGGCAGCAATAAGTCATAGAATCATAGAATCATAGAAGAGTAGGACTGGAAGGGACCTCGAGAGGCCATCGAGTCCAGCCCCCTGCCCTCATGGCAGGACCAAGCACTTTCTAGACCATCCCTGAAAGCCATCTATCTAACCTCTTCTTAAATATCTCCAGTGATGGAGATTCTACCACCTCCCTTGGCAATTCGTTCCAGTGTTTGATCACCCTGACAGTTAGGAACTTTTTCCTAATGTCCAACCTGAACCTCCCCTGCTGCAATTTCAGTCCATTGCCTCTTGTTCTTCTCAGAGGCAAGGAAGAACAAGTTCCCTCCCTCTGCCTTATAACACCCTTTTAGATACCTGAAAACTGCTATCATGTCCCACCTCAGTCTTCTCTTTTCCAAACTAAACAAGCCCAATTCTTTCAGCCTTTCTTCATAGGTCATGTTCTCTAGACCTTTGATCATTCTCGTTGCTCTCCTCTGGACGCTATCCAATTTCTCCACATCCTTCCTGAACTGTGGTGCCCAGAACTGGACACAATACTCCAGCTGAGGCCTAACTAGCGCAGAGTAGAGCAGGAGAATGATTTCTCGTGTCTTGTTCACAACACACCTTTTAATGCATCCTAGAATCATGTTTGCCTTTTTCGCAACAGCATCACACTGTTGACTCATATTTAGCTTGTGGTCCACTATAACCCCTAGATCCCTTTCTGCTGTACTCATTCCTAGGCAGTCCTTCCCCATTCTGTATGTGTGACACTGATTGTTCCTTCCTAAGTGGAGCACTTTGCATTTATCCTTATTAAACTTCATCCTGTTTACCTCAGCCCATTTCTCCAGTTTATCCAGATCCTTTTGAATGATGACCCTACCCTCCAAAGAAGTTGCAACCCCTCCCAGCTTGGTATCATCTGCAAACTTAAAAAGTGTACTTTCTATGTCAATATCTAAATCGTTAATGAAGATATTGAACAGAACCGGTCCTAAAACAGACCCCTGCCGAACTCCACTAGTTGTACTTTTCCAGCAGGATTGAAAACCATTAATAACTACTCTCTGGGTACGGTTATCCAGCCAGTTGTTCACCCACCTTATAGAAGCCCCATCTAAGTTGTATTTGCATAGTTTATTGATAAGTATATTATGTGAGACCGTCAACTTTGTGGGGAGCATGTGGAAAGATAAGGATGCTCAAAATCAAATGGATAAAACTCAGTGTTAAGAAATTGATCTTAATAAATTTGATTTTAGCTCATAGTGTTGACGCAGCCTATGCAGCCTACACAGCCGCTATTTTGAAATAATTTTGAAATAGCCGTTGGCTTATTTAGAAATATGTATACCTCATTCCATGAGGAATAGCACCTATTTTGACATATTTCAAAACAGCTATTTCAAAATAAGGGCTGTGTAGACAGGGGAAGAGAGCCTATTTTGAAATAAGCCATAGTGTGTCCAATGGCTTTTTTTTGAAATAGTCTCTGTGTGTGTAGATGCTGCATTTCAAAATAGCTGAATGCTTTTGAAAGAACAAGCCAGGGACTAAAAAATTTGGCGCCATGAGGACTACTCTTTCGAAAAAAGGGCCTGTCTACACATGCTTTGTTTTGAAAGCTTTTGAAAGGAGGCATTCCTCCTGATCCAGGCGTGGAAGAGGGCTTCCAGAAGAAGAGCTGCATTCTTTAGATTTTGGATCAAAAGAGTGCATTTTGTGTGTGGACACTCCTCGTGTTCTTCTGAAAAAGGGCCTGAATTTCTGAAAGATCTTGATAGTGTAGATACAGCTACCATAGAGAATGTTTTTGGATCAATTTAATCAACCAAAGCACTTAAAATATGATATCAATTGATCTAATAATTGTGTAGTGATACTAGAAATGTTAAAGTAGAATCCCAATATATTAGACCAAAAAGCCATTCAATTGATTTTATAGATGTTTTATACCGACAAAGGAAGAGAGCAGTAAAGCTTACTTATAGATATTTAGTTGTTAGTTATTAATTTTTAGGGGGTGATAACACTTCTAGATATTTTAATGCCTTTCTTATGCCATTTCAGATCTTTGCTTTAGCTTCCTCTTCCCTCCCAGCTGCATGCCCTCGCTTTATTTAGTTAAGAAACGAAGAGGGAATACCAATAGGTTCTCAAAGCTACACCTCTAATTAAACCTGCTCATCCTTGACATAATAGCTCCTGGGAAGGAAGCTTTTTGTGATGTTATTTTTCATCAGCTAAGGCCCTACAATGCCAGAGAGCACAGAATAAGGTGACTAGGGATTTCAGTGACATATGGAGCCTTTCTCCAGTTTAAATTATTGTATTCTGATGATTTCTGGGTAGCTTCTGTGAAATGGGAGAGTGCCTCAGTCTAGTTTCTAGTAAAGAGGGATTCATAATTTAAAAAGAAAGATCTGAGTATCGTGGATGCCAAATGAACTTTTGAAGGAAGTCTTTTTTGTAAGAAAACTGCTCTAGTAAACACTCTTTAGCCCGAGAATTGGTCCCCGTGGTCAAAGATTTGGTTTCTTGGTAGGATAGTGCTTTGAAACTTCTCATGCTACTGTCTGACTACTGTTTGTGTTCTTTGGCTTCACTGTTGGCTGAAGCCAGGTTTGCATGCAATCAGGCATTGTTCAGAAACACTAAACTAACACGTTTCAGTCTTATGGCAAAAATTTAAAACAAGGAGGCCCCCAACATCTGTGGAGAAAAATCTATGTGCATCTACATATCAGTCTCTAATCTTGTTTGTGCTGGGAAGTGACTGTTCAGGTGCTGAAGTATTATCCGTGTTCATTCAGTCATGGGACCTGCATACACAAACAGAAGGCAGAATTGCATAGTGTGTTGTGGTTTTCTGTTTGAAAATATCTCCCATAAAATTAAAAGAAAAACTCATAAGGCAGATATTTCTCCCTGTGTTGCACTACATTTACTTAATAAAGGATCTTTCTTTAGAACATGCATATATTTCCGTTTGAAAAACTTATTTACAAAGCAAACATTCTTTGAGGGAGAACAAACAGATTTTAGTTCTATTAGCAATCCCCTTGGAACCAGTGTATTAAATTAATATGCACATCAAACCAGACCAACATTCAAAACAAGCTTAACCTTAAGCAAGTGAATAGACCCACTAAATTTAACTTATCTTTAAGTACTTTGCTGGATCTGTGCCTTATCTCTTAAATAATGGTTGTTTGTTCAATTTTACCAGTTTCTGCCATGTTCTTAAAAAGTGATGTCTCAGTTTCCACTTGCAGATGTAATAGACACACTGCGTTTTTATGCCTACATGGGAATTTAAAAGTCCAGAGTAGGTAATTGATCATGCAAATACCTATGTTGTATGCTACATGTGCATACAAGCTCTAAACCTGAGTATGCAACTTAGAAGCCAAATGAAAATGTGTCTCTAAGGTCTACACATTCCCCTTCCTTTCCAAAGGAGCACGTTAATGAGCGGGTTTGAAATATGCTAATGAGGCACTTCAATGAATATGCAACGCCTCATTAGCATAATGGCAGCTGTGGCGATTTGAAAGTGCGGCTTTTCCAATTGCGCACCTCCCGTGGAGGCAGGATGTTCTGAAAGGACCCCCCCCAAGTGATCGGAAGAAGGGCTTTCGAAAACTGGGGGGGTCCTTTCGGAAGGTCCCGTCTCCACAGGTGGTGCGCGATTGGAAACGCCGCACTTTCGAATCGCTGCGGCTGCCATTATGCTAATGAAGCGTTGCATATTCATTGCAGCGCCTCATTAACATCTTTCAAACCCACTTATTAACATGACCCTTTCAAAAGGAAGGGGCACATGTAGACCCAGCCTAAACGCCAGAGAATGAGCTTATGCCAAGGACATCAGTTAAGCCTAGGTTTTATATCTGTTGCATTAGAAATATAGATTAAGACATAATAGTTATTACATAGAGGAGTATAAAATACAGGCTCAAGATTTTATTTTTAGTCCTCTTGTTTCTTTTTTTTTTTTTTTTTAAGTTCCTCTCCTGTAAAAGGTTCTTTATGGTCCAACACTTCTTCGTATGTGGAATCCCCCTTTTTTCAGGGGGAGGGGGCAGGGCAGGAGAGGAGGCTTGGCAGTGGTCAAAACCTGTTTTGTCCCTAAAATTTCATTCATAAAATTGCTTAAATCCTGTTCTTTTTTCACCCCATATGGAAGTTTTGGCAATGAAATTAATGTTGATATGCAGAAGTTGCCAAAAAAAAGTTTCCATAAGCCACATCTACACTAGCCGGCTATTTCGAAGTAGCCGTGCCAACTTCGAAATAGCGCCCGCCGCATCTACATGTGCCGAGCACTATTTCGAAGTTGAAATCGACGTAAGGCGGTGAGACGTCGAAGTCGCTATCGTCATCAGGAGATGGGAATAGCGCCCTACTTTGACGTTGAACGTCGAAGTAGGGCACGTGTAGACAATCAGCGTCCCGCAACATTGAAATAGCAGGGTCCTCCATGGCAGCCATCAGCTGAGGGGTTGAGAGACGCTCTCTCCAGCCCCTAAGCTCTATGGTCGCTGCGTGCAGCAGCCCCTTAAAGCTCCCCGCCCCCTTATTTCCTGTGCAGGAAGCTGAGAGCTCATGCAGGCAGCAGCACAGCCACGTGCACAGCCTGCACGTCCTCAGCAGCCCCAACCCACCACCCTGCATCCCATGGCATCCAGCCAGCCCCCCAAGTGCCCACAGAGCACCCCTCCCCCAAGGGGACCCAGGGCTCCCAGCCTGCCAGCCAGCAGGGGAAGAGGAAGCGGGGCCCCTCCTGGATGGAGGCCGAGATCCAGGACCTGCTGGGGCTCTGGGGTGAGGAGGAGGTGCTCCAGGTAATGGGGAGCAAGAGGCGGAACGCGGATGTGTTCACTTGGCTGGCCGAGGTCCTGGCTGCCCGGGGTCACCCTGCCCGCACTCCTGACCACGTCAGGAGTAAGGTAAAGGAGCTCCAGCAGGGTTACGCCCGGGCCTGGGACACGGCCAGCTGATCTGGGGCCACTTCCACCGCTTGCCCCTTTTACAGGGAGCTCAGGGCCATCCTGGGCCCCTGGTACACCTCCTCCCCCCCAGCCACCCTTGACACATCGGGCGACGAGTCCCAGCAGGCCCCGGAGACGGAGTCTGCCCCGGAGGCCAGCCCTGCATCCCAGGGGCCCCCCCAGGAGCCCACCCCGGGACACTGGAGGAGGAGGAGGAGGCCTCCAGTGATGGGGGGGCTGCTGATAGACCTCCCCTCCCGCAGATCCAGCAGGGCGTCTGCCTGATGGGTGTCCCCCGACCATGGGAGCGGAGTGTCAGGTATGTACCCCCCTGGTGCACACCCCCGGGGTTAAGGGGTGGGGACAAGAGACATGACCAGGGCCCTCCACACACCCAGATGACCATGGCCCCGAGGACACCAATGGCATGTCCCTCAGAAGAGTCCATCAGCCCCTGCCCCCCAGCAGGACAGCGCCATGCCCCATCCCTGGGGATGTGGGGAGCGGAACCTAGGGTCCCCCGTGGGGGGGGTTGGACACCCATCATCAGCATCAGCATCTCCGGGGGATGGGGATGGGGAACCAGCGGCAGAGGGGTGGGGGGACAAGGGCCACAGGTCAGGGCCCAGACTAATGGCTGTCTCCACTCTTCTTCCCCCTTCTGTTCCGCAGCTGCACCATCGGAGGGCCTGGAGAGCACCGGCGTGGTGTCAGTGGTCCCGGACAGCCCACCGGGGCCATCCCACCAGGCCAGCCCCTCAGCGGAGCATGGACCAGCCCCAGGACGAGCCCAACAGTGGCAGAGCCATCTCCGGGCATCCACGGACCCCCAGCTGCTCGCCACCCTCCGGCGTCAGCTGGAGGTGTCCGAGTGGCGCCTGCAGGTGGAGGAGCGGCGGCTCCATCTCCAGGAGCGAGTGCTGGCCTGGTGCCAGGAGGCTTGGAGGGCCTTCATGCGCATGTTCGATGCCATCGCGCAGCACTTGGCCCCCCCGCCGCTCCTCCCGCCGCTCCGCCTGCCGTCCCTCCACCATCAGCTGTCCTGGGGCCTGCCACCGAGGGAGACCATGGGCCTCCGGACTCCACCCGGCCCTATCTGCCGGTTCTCCCGGCCCCCACGCAGCCTCGACCGGGGCTCCGGCTGAGACATGGGTCGCACCCCCCAACACCAGGTGCAGGACAATAGGGGGTGCGTGGCCGAGGACGTTGCCCCCCAAGGCCCCCTCCGGCCCCCTCCTTTGGACATATTCCCCCCATCTTTGTAAATAGTTTTTGTTCTACCCCTGTTATTTACCTGCCCCCCCATGTTCATCGTTCCCCCCTTCTTCTGTTAATAATTAATACAGGTTGCATGGTTTTGTTAAAAAAAAATTCCATTTATTGCACAGAAGTGTGGGAGGGCTGTGCTCTCGGGTTCTCTGTGGTGTGGGCGTGGGGGCAGGGTGTGTTGTGTAGGTTGCGGGGGTGCAGTGGGTGGCTCGCCCACAGCTGGCCCTGCCAGCGTTCACCCCGCAGCCTGGTCAAAATGGGCCCGCAGGGCCTCCCAGACCCAGATCCCCTCAGGGTCGAGCTGGCGACTGGGGGCAGCGGGTGGCTGGACGTCGGCCCTGCCAGCCTCCACAGCCCAGCCCTGGAAGAAGGCCTCTCCCTTCCTCTCCACCAGGTTGTGGAGTGCGCTGCACACGCCCACAACCTGGGGGATGTTGGTGAGCCCTGCATCCAGGCGGGTGAGGAGACACCTCCAGCGCCCTTTGAGGTGGCCGAAAGTGTGCTCGACCACCTGGCGCACATGGTTCAAGCGTGTGTTGAACCGCTCCTGGCTGGCTGTGACATGGCCTGTGTAAGGGTGCATGAGCCAGGGCCAGAGGGGGTACACCGCGTCTGCGACGAGGCAGAGGGGCATGGTGGTGTCCCCCACAGGGATCTCCCACTGGGGGATGTAGGTTCCCGCCTCCAGCCGGCGGCACAGGCCCGAATTTCTGAACACCTGGGCGTCGTGGGTGCTGCCAGGCTAGCCAACATAAATGTCCAAGAGGTGGCCCCGGCTGTCCACCAAGGCCTGGAGGACCACGGAATGGTATCCCTTCCTATTGAGGAAGCATCCTCCGCTGTGCTCCGGGGCACGGATGGGGATATGTGTCCCATCCAGAGCCCCAAAGCAATTTGGGAAGCCCAAGCTGGCAAACCCCGCGATGGCAGCATCCGGGTCCCCAAGCCGCACAAACCTGTGGAGGAGCAGGGCATTGATTGCGCAGACGACCTCCAGGGGAAGGACATGAGAGAGCACCGGTGAGGGGTGTGCAGGGTATGTCTGGTCCTTCACCCAGGGCTCCCCCCCGGACTCCCCTCCTCCCCGCCAGGGCTCCCCCCCGGCTCCTCCCCTCGGGGCTCCCCCCCTCCCCCTGGGTCCTCTTACCTCCATGAGGACAGCCCCAACGGTGGCCTTGCCCACACCGAACTGCTGCCCTACGGATCGGTAGCTGTCTGGAGTGGCCAGCTTCCAGACAGCAATGCCGACCCGTTTCTCTACAGTGAGGGCACATTGCATGGGGGTGTCCTGGTGCCGTAAAGCAGGGGTGAGCCACTGGCAGAGCTCCAGGAATGTCTGCTGGCTCATTCAGAAGTTCCGGAGCCAGCGGTCGTTGTCCCACTCGCCAAGCGCCAGACGCTCCCACCAGTCCGTGCTCGTGGGGTATCTCCATAGCCGGCGGCGTGTGCGGTGGGGGGGCTGGTAGGGCAGCAAGGTCTGGGGCTGCTTCCTCATCCTCTGGGGGCAGCTCATCTTCCTCAAATAAAAGATGGTCAGCTGCCTCCTGCATGGCACTGAGCAGGGCAGCCACTGCTCCTCCAGGGGGCGGGTGTGTGGGCCTCTGGCTGCTGCTGCTGCTGCTGCTGCTGGGGGTCCATGGTGCTTCATGGGGTGTGCGTGCCTGTGGCTCTGCAGACTACATGCTGTGCAGTCTGTGTGTGTCTGGGAGGGGCCCTTTAAGGGAGCGGCTTGCTGTTGCCCCAGAAGTGCTAGTCCGCCCTGTGACCCTGTCTGCAGTTGTTCCTGGCACCTCGATTTGGGCCGCTTTGGTGTGTAGACGCTCCCCTGCAGCGCCTATTTCGATGTAGTGCTGTCCAACGTCGATGTCGAACGTTGACGGCAGCAGCCCTGGAGGATGTGTGGACACTATTTGTCAAAATAGCTTATTTCGATTTCGCTACATCGAAATAAGCTCTGTCGCTGTAGCATCCCAGTGTAGACGCAGCTATAGTGTGTTTACACTGCCTTCCTCATTTGACAGATCGTGGGTACATTTTTATCTCCCTTGTCAACAGAGTAAACAATGCAGTGTGGGTGGGCATCCCACAGTGTCTGATGACACCTTTCACTAGGCACTGTGGGAATGCAGGATGCAGCTCACCACATCTTGGGAACATGAATAACATCCTGTCAGTCACTGCTTCATGTTCCAATCCTCCAAGAACTTCTGGCTCCCTTTAAGCCATTGTAAAACTGCCAGTACTTGGTGTGCACTCCAGCATCTGCTGTGAGAGATCCTGGATCCCAGACTTCTCTCCTATGCTGTGCTCAATGTGCCGAAGACATCACAGATTTCAGGAGTGTCACTGTTGAACTTACTGTCAGATGTGAATGACACTGTGAGTGACATGGACAGCAGTGTCCTGTTGTGCAGAGACAGTCTGGTTTGTCCACTGTACATAGCAGAAGGGCATTGTTGGCCCATGATGGATAGTACATGTGTAGGTGAATGAATTTTGATGGTATAGCTGATGTGGTTAAGTCTTATGATGATGTCACTTGAGTAGATGTGTGGACAGAGTTGTCAGTGAGATTGTTGCAGGGATTGGTTCCTGGGTTAGTGTTTCTGTTCTGGGGTGTGGTGGTGGTGGTGGTGAGTATGTGTTTCAGGTTGGGGAGATGTCTTAAGCAAGGACTGGCCTGTCACCCAAGGTCTGTGGTAGCAAGGGATTGTCATCTAGGGAAAGGGCCAATTGGGAGGTGGGGGGGTGGGGGGTCAAGAGGGCCATTTGGTTTTGGCCTCAACCTCTGTTGCTTATTGGTATGTTTGCAGCTTTGTTTAGTTTGATTACTGAGTGTAAAAAATCAAGTGGTAAATGTAACTGTGTTCATTAAAATAATAATAATAAATAATAATAATAATTAAAAAAACAATTAGCCTCAAGTAGAAATGGGTGATTGAAACTACTGTGTTTGTGTAAAGCTATTGATTAGCTGCAAAGCAGCCTCATGCTCAAAGGGATCCTAAAATTTAGTCATTTCCAGGGCATTTAAATGGGGTCACCATGCTTACATCAACAGTAACATTGCATGAAAGCTAGCTTTTTGCTCAATAATTAGAATATTTGCATAGAAAAAGGCTAGAAAAGCATCTGTTAAATAAAAAAAAGCCCCTCAGATTATATCTCACTCTTTTTGGTGCTTTATTTGTTTTCTTGTGTCATCATTTTTTATTTTTATTATGGTTAGGGGCTTCCAGAGCTGGAAGTGGCATGGGCCTCTCTGGACTTCTGAGAGGTCTTGTCTAGGTTAGGTTGTAGATCTTTGACGTGGTGGAGTGGTTTTAGCTGGGGGCTGTAGGTAATGGACAGTGGAATTCTGTTGCTTTCTTTGTTGGGTCTGTCCTGTAATAGGTGATTTCTGGATGTTTGCCTGACTCTGTCAATCCATTTCTTCACTTGCCCGGGTAGGTATTGTAGCTTTAAGAATGCTATATAGAGATCCTGTAAGTGTTTGTCTCTGTCTGAAGGACTCAAGCTAATGAAGCATCTTAGGGGTTGGCTATAGACAGTGGATCATGTGATATGTTCTGGATGAAAGCTTAGCTCTGATGTAGTACTCCCATGTCTCTATTCCTATGTTTCTTTTTCTTTCACTTCACACACCTGATGAAAAGAGTTTCAACTCACAAAAGCTTATGGTTTTGAAAGTGTTGTTAAAATGAACATGTACTGGGCCATCATCTGAGACTGCTGCAACATGAAATTTATTGGACATTGTGGGTAAAATGGAACAGGAGACATAACAATTCTCCCCCGAAGAGTTCAGTCACAAATTTAATTTACTCATTATTTTTTAAAGAGCATCATCAGTATGGAAGTATATCCTGTAGATTGGTGGCCAAAGCATGAAGGGACATACAAATGTTTAGCATATCTGGCAGAAAAAATACCCTGTAATGCAGCTACCCTGTAAAGAGCCATGTGAACACCCATTCTCACTGTCAGATAACATTGTAAATAAGAGGCAGACAGCTTTATCTCCCATAAATATAAACTTGTTTGTCTTAGTGATTGGCTGGGCAATAAGCAGGACTGAATGGACTTGTAGGCGCTAAAATTTTACATTGTTTTGTTTTTGAGTGCAGTTATGTAATAACAAAACATCTACATTTATAAGTTGCACTTTTATGATAAAGAGATTGCATTACAGTACTTATGCGAGTTGAATTGAAAAATATTTCTTTTATCATTTTTATAGTGCAAATATTTGTAATAAAATAATATAAAGTGACACAGTAATTTGCATTCCGTATTGAAATAGAAATCAATATATTTGAAATTGTAGAATAACATTTAAAATATTTAATAAATTTCAATGGGCATTTTATTGTGTAACAGTGCATTAGTTAATTGTGATTAATTGATGGTCCTATATTGTATATATCTCCTTTATGCTAAGTATTCACAAAAACCTCTAAGAAATGAATTTTACAGGAACTTTTAAGCAAATATTGGAGTATGTTCATGGAAATTTTACTTTCCACTGTTTGGTATCAGAAGCTGCTTGTAATGTGATCACATAGTTTGACTTCTGATATTGCTCAGTTGCCACAAACTGCTTGTGAACAACTTTCTGAACAGTTATTCCTTGTATAGTTTCAAATAATAAATTGGCTGTGTGTAATTTGTGAATAGGAAAAAATGGAAATTTGTCAAATATATTTGCTGTGAATAGTTTGTCCAGGTGTAGGAAAAAGTCACATAAAATGAAAATTGAATGAGACTGCACCTTTCATATGTATAGAGATTGAAATAAGATGGACTGGCACAATACCTGTAGGAGAGAGTGTGGTGTTTGGAAGGAAATTTTGTGATTGGAAAGAAGGCTTACATTTTTGTTTTTAGTCACAGAAGTAGCTGTGTAAGTCTGTATCTTCACAAAACAAAACAGCAGTCCCGTAGCACTCTAAAGACTAACAAAGTAATTTATTAGCTGATGAGTTTTCGTTGGAGAGACCCACTTCAGATCTGGAAAATTCTGAACTTTGTAGATCGGAATTTTCTGTATCTGAAGAAGTGGGTCTGTCCCACGAAAACTCATCACTTAATAAATTAATTTGTTGTCCTCTAAAGTGCTTACAGGACTGCCTTTTGTTTCTAACTTTTGTTTTTGTTCAGGACTCAAGACTGGAGCATTCCAGTATTCAGTTTTTGGTTTGGAATGTAACTAAGTGTTGTAGCCTAGGTTTTGGTAAGGCTAGAAAGGAGGCAGGGTATATAAGAAGCTCTCTTTTATTATTAAAGGAAAGTAGGGGGTTAAAAGTCATTAACAGAGGGAAGCGACTAATCCGTTGTTTATTTTGCATTTGCTTGATTGTATTCTTTGGCATTTTTGGGCTGGGAACTGCTTTTTCTTGGTATAGGGACGATGGTGGAATCAGAATCAGGGAACTGAGGAAAGAGAATCTACTTGTAAGTGCTTTCTTTGGTTAGACTTTTTGAGTTCCAGAACACTGAGGAATGAGAAATAATAAAAATTCTGAGTCTTGGGAAGATGTTTGGGGTGTGGCTTTTTAATTTTTTTAAAGATACCCTGGTGCACAGCTTGTCTGTTGAGTTTGGCTTGATTTACAGAAACATTGGGACCAAATGAAACATTGTTCATAAACTCAATCCCCCTGGCCCTAGCTCAACCCCTGCTCAGCTGCATGACCCTAGCTCAACTTCCTGCATCGCTGCACGGCCCAGGCTCAACCACCCTGGTCCCCCTCCCCTGGCTCACCCTTGTGTGGCCCTGGCTCAACACCCCATGCCCCAGCTCAACGCCCCCCCCCACCCCCGTGAGCCCCAGCTCAACTCAGCCCACCACCCCTCTGCAGCCCTAACACTCTGCAGGCTTAACCCTCCACCTCCCTCCCATGGTCCCAACTCACTAGCAGGCTTAATCCTCCCCAGCTGCTCCCTGCAACTCAGGATTTAGATATCAAAGGGAGCACCACATGCTCCTGCTGCTTTGCTGGCTGCATGGCTCCCCCCACGTACAGCCACAGGAGCAGGTCCTTGACCTGCACACTGAAAAAGCAGGAGTCAATTTAATTGGTTTAATGGTCTGGCTGGCCATTAAATCAATTAAATCTAGTCCTGCTCTTTCCTCTGCAGGCAGGGAGCCAGAGGTGGAGCATCCACAGCAATGACTTTTAAAAACAGCACCGGGAAAAAAGGTGTCGGAATGCAGGTTTCACAGCATTCTGCCAGAAAAAAAGCCCTGAATATATGTAAGAATCATTAAGGGATTAATGTTGATCATATCAGCAAAACACAAGGCTCATTCCATTGAAATCAATGGGAGTTTAATTAGAATTCTGCTCAATTTCAGATTCTCTGCAGATAGTTGCACTTTTAGGACACAGAGCCTATCATACAGTGGCATAAACTTAAAATGTTTGGAGTGCATTTTAAAGATATCTCTTTCTTGCTCTGGAAATGGTAATCTGTGACTGGAACTGAACTGAGTAAAAGGTTTTTATCAGGATGCTTATCGTGAACAAATCATTCCTATGTCACCAAAACTAGTCCAGAATTAAACATTCTTCTTGAATGGTAACAGTTTGTATCTAATTTAAAGATGGAGATTCCTCAAATCCCAACTCTACTATGTCACTAACAGAGAGTCTGCAGTACTGACTTAACAATTACAACTTCAGACCTGTCTCAATCAGAAATGAGTTTCTAAGGCTTGGTGTAAACTAGCATGTTAGGTCAAACTTAGCTGCATGAGGTCGATTTTCTAAAGAATGAGTTCACATTGCAGGGGCCATTCTGCCAACTTTAAGGCTCTTAAGGACAATTTCAGTACTCCTGTTTTTTACAAGGAGTAAAGCCAAATCCAACCTTGCAAGGTAGACTTTAGTAGTGGAAATGGAACATTGTAAAATTCAACATTCTTGGCATCCTGAGGTGTCCCAGTGAGACCAATCTGACCAGCATTTTCAGCTCTGTTGCTTTCCAGGGTTATGTCTCAACTGCAGGTCTCCGGCCTCCTGAGAGAAGTCTGCTGTATCCAGACAATGCTTCTGCTTTTCCGAGACCACTCCATTGAAACCCTTTGCTCTCCAAAGCCAGAGAAACAGAGGTTAAAGGGAATAATTTTTTCTCCCTTCTTGTAACAATCATTTAAATCCTTGAAAGCTGTTATCATGTTCCCTCTCAGTCTTCTCTGTTCCACACATGCAATGTAGTGAAATAAAGTGTACTTGAGAGAGAGGGTAACATCAGGCCTGCTGATGGTGGGGGAACAAAGGGGACAACTGCCCTGGGGTCTGGTGATTCAGAAGGGCCTGCAGCTCCTGGCTGCTGGAGCACCACGCAACATGCGTTAGGGTGCAGTGATGACTGGTGGAGGCATGGCACAGTCTGGGCAGCACTGAGATTCTGTCTGCCTCTTGGACCTGCCCCTTCTGACAGAGGGCCCCACTCCTTCTGGGAACGTGGAGCCAGACCCACCCCACACCTTACCCAGGGGCTCAAAGGGACTGGTGGCTCCCCTAAGGCCTCATCTATACTAAGCAGAAGACCAATCTGGTTAGGGTCAATCTTTCAGAGATTGATTTTGCGCATCTGGTGAAGACATGGCAAAATCAATCTCTCTGGGATCAGCAGTTGACCCCTGTACTCCACCCTATAGCATGGATTGAGGGAGGTTGACACGAGAGTGTAGAGACTTGGTCTTCACTAGGGAAATAAGTTGATTCCGATATGTCAGTTCTAGCTATGCAAATGCCATAGTTAGAATTACATATCTGCAAGTGACTTATTTCCCTGATATAGCCTTAAGCTTCGTGATTTTAACTTACTTTATTAGCTGTGATATAGGTGTGGGAGTATGTGAAAGTTGTTATGGAAATGCTCACCGGCCACCACAACAGGGCTAGGTCCGACTCTAGGATCCTGCAAATACTACATTAAGGGCCCGATCCAAAACACAGGTTTATTGATGTACAGAAGTACAGCTTGAGCTGGGTGCCTCCAGGGAGGGACCCCGCCTTGCAGAAGCCATTAACAATTATACCCCCACAGTTTGTAACACCGCCCATGCCCCTAATTGGAGTAGGGGTCTTCACTCTTCCTAATTGGATAGATCCAGGTGCTGGGAAGATGATCTTGCTGTAGACGCCCGATCATCTTCAAGCAATTGTTATCCAAACTCCTTGCATTCCTCTCTCATTGCTGTCTTTTCAAACTCCTTTTCTGCTAATCAAGAACCAGTTTCTACTGGTTTTGCAGCCGTCTCCCTATTATTCTGCTCACGTCAGCCTGACCTGGGCCTAAGGCTTCAACAAATTTAGTGACTAGTGCTAAGCTAGGAGAACAAAATTTCTTATAACATTTCTAAAGCATGTATACTTCTTAAAGCATGTATACCAGTGATTCCCCATAACAAAGTCAAACTTGAAGTTTAACATATCGCTTGAACGCTTATAGAAGAATGTATCTTGAAATGAAAGGTGGTGCGTTCTCTTGCCACTCACAGTGCCTGGCTCAGCTCTGCACAGCTTGGCCCTTCTCACCCTGTCCCAGGGGCTGGCTCAGTCAAGTTGGGCCAGGCTGGACCAAGCCCTGGGCTTAGGCAGGGCCAGATCCTGGCAGCAGAGAGAAAAGTGCCAAGCTGGGAAGAGCATGAGGATTGGGGAGAGAAGAGCCAATATGGATCAGGCTCTGGGAGCAGGGAGGGAAGAGCCAGTGTGTCAGGCTGGGCTGGATCCTGGGGGTGAGGAGAGAAGTACCAATGCAGGCTGCTCCCCAGGTGTGGAGAAAGGAGAGCAAGCCTGGGCCAGTCCTGAGGTTTCCCCTCCACACAGGCAAAGGTATAAAAAGGGGCCTAGGTGTTTTTCCATTTGTCTTCAGCCCTGCTTCTCACTTTTGGAGGATCTCTATTATGAACTGACGCTTAAAAGGACTGATGACACATCCTAGCAGTGGATGTATTCCAGAGACTGGTTTTAAGATGGCAGATTATTCCATTAGCCTACACCAAGAACTTTACAATTGGTGGATGTAATTTGATTTCTTTCTTTCTTTCAATAGAGTGCTAGATTTCAGATTCTAAAGGGTTGGCAAACAGCATACTCTTTTGGGTAAGATCTGAGTTAAAAACTGACTTGGGAATATGGCTCATCCTTTGGGATCAGAAGAACCTGTTTTGATTTGGTGTGGGATTAGTTTTCATAACCTGTCACCAGTATGCTGTGGTACTGATGGCAGCACAGGAGATTTGGAATGTCTGAGGGAATTGCTTGTATGACGTCTTGCAAGACAGCATGGAGGGCAAAAGTGCTTTGTCACTGGTTTGGTGTGCCTGATAGTGAAGGACTCCCCAGTCTTGGGCTGTAAGCAGTCCTGTCTCTAAGCTATTATCTCTCTGGGGTAGACAGAGAAGTGCTGTTCTGGGCCCTATTGGACTGTGGCAGGGTGGATCCAAATGTTTGATGCATGAGGTCCAGCCCACAGGCTATATTTTGCCCACCACTGGGTCAGGGACTGTCTAATAGTCAGTAATGGACCTATCCTCCATGAATTTAACTATTTCTTTTTTGAACCATGTTATAGTCTTCGCCTTTACAATATCCCCTGGCAAGTTATTCCACAGGCTGACTGTACATTGTGTGAATATATACTTCCTTTTTTTTGTTTTAAACATGATGCTTATTGTCAGGGATTTTTCATCCCTTGGGCATTATCGCCCCCATGGGTCAGGGGAAACAAGCCTTTGGCCATTTAACATCATTACAGGTACAGGTAGAATCTAAAAACACATAGGCTGCTATTTAGCAGCCCCTGTAACGGTCACTCTGAGTCAGTTGGTTTCCCTGGTAACCCTGAACTCATAAACACTTCATGCCCAGGTTCAAAATCCAGGCCTCCTGATTGGGCACCTGTGGAGAGATTCTGGAAACTTCCACAGGCTGGAGGACCTTGTTGAAAACCATGGACAGAATCATGAATATTAAAATCGAATCATGAATCATGCATAAGGACACCAAATAAAAGACAGTGCAGCACAGCACCCAGAGTCAGTCTGGGGGGTCTGGCTGCGGTACAAGAGCTCCTGCCTTTTCGAAGAGCTCCTGAATCATTACCAGCACTGCCCAGCAGGGTCCGCCTGCTGCGGTGACAGTGTGCTGCTTTTTACCTCAGCAGCCCTGAGGTAGATCAGGTGAGCGGCGAACTGGCCTCATTTCTAGGATGAGGTACTGCACGCTCGCCTGCTAAAACCCAGGGTCTGCCATCTAAAGCGGCAAGCAGGCTCTGAGGTGGATCAGCTGGGTGGCGAACTGGCCTCACCATTAGGGTGAGGTACTGCGTGCCCAGCTGTTAAAGCCCAGAGCCTGCTATCGAAGCGGCACCCTCGCTCCCGCCGCCAACCATTCTGCGGAGACAACAACGGGCACAACCCACCTGCCTGACAGGACTGCAGCCGTCTGGACACGTAAATTTACCACAGCCCTGAGGCTCAGCCCAGGCTGCACAGACATTCACAGCCCTGAGGCCTAACTTGGGCTACACAGACTCTTATAGGCCTGAGGCTCAGCCCAGGCAGCCCTTACAGGCCTGAGACCCAGCCCAGGCCATACAGACTTTTCATAGGCCCGAGGCCCAGCCCGGGCCATACAAGTTATACTATCATAACACTGTGGGCGTTGGGTCCCCACATCGGGGGGTTCGGGATCGCAACCTGGACCGTGCCCTTCCAGGGCCAGGGAAGGGCCACACCCAGGGGCTCGACCCTAAGGCCGGGCCTTACTGCCCAGGCTTAAATTATTACTGCACACTTGTATTAATAGTAGTTAATCTGTTAATCAGTTACTAGTGTTTATTTAGTACAATTATAGTTAATCTGTTAATTTTAATAGTGTTTACTTAGTAAATAATGTTTAGTAAGTGTATTATTGGCTTAAGAAACAGGCAGGTCATCTCAGAAGAGGCCTAACCTCCCAGTACCCTACAAACCCTGTATTTTACTTTAACCCCTTACCTGTCTTTATCCTCCAAGCCCCAGCTGGGGAGGTAACACTTCCCCTCACTCAGCTGGGAGGAGGCCTTAGCAGGCAGAGCCCTAGGGTCTCCAATAGGGTGGCCTAGCAAACCACCCGGAGCACAAAGGGGGAAGGCAAATCAACCTTCCCCTGCTCGGAGCCAAAACTGTTTAAAACTCCTAAGCCTCTTTCCTTGAACTTTCCTTTTAACCATCCTTTTTGCCTCCCAACTCAATAAAAACTGCCATACAGGTCTGCCCTATGGATTTCCTGTGTGTTACTATTGTAAGCGTTCAAGTAAAATATTATTGTTGCAACTTAGTATATTAGTAGTAGTAATCACTAGTTTATATAGTTACGTTGTAAGAAATTATCTACTGTGTTACATTTGTTGTTCCCTTTTTTCCTGTTCTGTTAATCAATAAACTTTGTAACTGTTTGCACCTGCACAAGCCTTTCTTTTCTCGTCTCACCCTTCTCCTTTAGAGCCAGCCTCCTGCCTGCCAGGGAAAAACCTACCAGCCTCTCTTACAGCGGTACAGGGCCAGTGCACTATCCCCGGGGCCTCCTGCTGGAGGTGGGTGGGGGCAGCCTGCAGAGGGGCGGGGCGACCTCTACTCGTCACTGGGTCTCTGCCGTCCCCTCCTTATCCTCGTCCCAGGCCTCTTGAGGATCCGAGTGGTATACTGGTGTGAGGTCAGTGTGGCCTCGGCCCGCAACTTTGCCCGCACCGACACTTATTAATTTTGTTTGGTTCCCTCTGGCTCTTGTGTTGTGAGACGGAGTAAATAACACTTACTTATCTACATTCTTCACACCAGTCCCAATTTTATACACCTCTATCATATCCCTCTTAGTTTTCTTTTTTCCAAGCTGAAAAGTTCCAGTCTTATTAATCTTTCCTCATATGGCAGATATTCCATATTCCTAATATTTTTCTTGCCCTTTTCTGAACCTTTTTCAATTCCAATACATCTGTTTTGAGATGAGGCAACCACAACTGCACACAATATAGAAGACGTGAGCATACCAGGGATTTTTATACAGGCAATAGGATATTTTCCATCTTATTTTCTCTCTCTCTCTCTTAATGAAATCCTGACCAAAACATATTCCATAGTTTTTAGTTGTTCAAAAAATAAGGATGCTCTTACATTTTTAATTATATCTGAAATATTTATAAGTTTATAGCTAGCTTTAAAGACACACAGTCCCCTCTAGCAGGCACTGTATCCTGTTAGTCATCCTGAAATATACTGGAGCGCTCATCTGGCCATCAGCTTGCAGAGGCACCATAAGCCCATAATAGTTGTACTGCAGTTCTAAGTATGTTTTCCTGTGTTTAGGCAGTTGCTGTATTTCCTGAATGTGGACTGTTTATGTTTTAGGATGGGTGAGTTATAATACAATTTGTGATGATTTAACAGTAAGCAAAATTGTAATAGATTAGAAAGCTTAACTGTATTTGGGAAGCCACTTTCTGTAATTGCATTCTTTATTTAAATTACAGAGTAGGCAAATTTTACTTAGAGGTTGTCTAACAATTATTTTTATGGTTGAATTATAGTTCAGACCACTGAAAACATTTTTTTTAATTCTCCCCTCCCCCTTTTACTGAAACACTGAACTTTGTCAGTTTGTACATAGCTCTTGATAAGAAGACATAACAAAAGTTAGCACTTAGCTTAAAGTAAACCATGGTGTAAGAATGCCGGTTATATCTTTGGTTCCATTGAGACAGGAGTACTGTATCTCCCTAACACCTGAAAGTCATGTCTGGGGGTCTAAGTGTTATGAAATGTTGCAATACACTGTTGAAATTGACTACTGTATAGATTAATATAGCTGAGTTGTAGTAGCCTTGCCTCAAAGTATCTTGTAAACAAGAGCCCTACTAAGTCCAAGGGCCATACTGTACTGCAGTAGTTGTTAACGAAGATCTGTGATCTCAGTGTTCTCAGGAAATGTACACTTTGGAAAGCTGTTCAGTGAAGAGGCAATATAGCCCCAGTTATGAGCACAGGTGGTTCTCCTGAAGATACCCATTTCAGAATGTGTCTGTCCTGGATATTTTTCCCCATTACCTCTCCACTTTTCTCTTTGATATGTTTCTAAGCCACAAGAATACTGATAATTACTAACATAAAATAGAAGATTGTGAAAACATAGAATGTTATAAATATGTCTATGGGTTAGAATATAAATAGGTTATAAATATGTCTATGGGTTACAGCTGAGGATTCAAAATAATTTGCAAGCAATACTGTGAAAATTGTGCTCACTGCAAAAGGTCTACTAACATTTTGCAGTTATTGAGGCTACTTTTAGGGGAAAAAAGCATACTAAAAAGATGACTTTATAAAACAAAATGGCAAGTTGTTTTACAGTAGCTTAGCAGATATGATTTCGATTTTCAGAGCAATGCTGACTCACATTTTCCATTAATTTTAACAATATGAATTCTGGACGTAGAGCTCACTGACATCAGTGGAAAGATTACCATTGCCTTAATAGGGGTTTGATCTGGCTCTAATGCAGGGATGGGCAATAATTTTTGATGGTGGGGGCAGACATTCCAATTATTTGGTAAGTGGTCAAGAGCTGTGCTTTTCAACATCAGTTGTGGATGTGTGTGGTCCAGGATGGAGGTTTGGTGCAGATGAGAGGCTGGGCTATGGGACTGGGATGCAGGAATGGGTGTGGTGTCTGGGGGGGAGTTTGGGTGAAGAAGGGTTTGTGACCTGGGGCAGAAGTACAGGAAGGGAAGCAGAGGGTTTGGATTGTGACCCTGGCAGGAGGAGCTTGTGACCTGGGGCAGGGGATTGGGAAGCAGAAGGGGGATGAAGAGTCTGGGTGGGGGTTTGGTTGCAGGAGAGGATTCTCACCTAAAGGAGGGGTGTAGGAGGCGGTGCAGGGTTGGGGAGGGAGCTTTGACCAAGGGTAGGGGTGCATGGGTTTAGTTTGTGACCTCCTCATGGGAGCTGCAAGAATTGTGATGGGGGCAGGAACAGCATGCAGAGCCTCCCAGTGGGGTGCACAGTACAGAGAGGAACAAACTGGCTCCAGAAGGCAGCCCTTTAGACCAGTATATGGGGGTGCAGCAGCCAGTGATCTGACCTGAGGGTTCTGCTGTGCTGCAGGACAATGGCAGCCCAGTATGTCATGACAGGTTGGATCTGAAGGTTTTGTGAGCCATATAAAAAACTGGGAGGGTTGCCACAATAAATAAATAGGGTCCTGAGCTTCAAAATTTGAGTCTGGTTTGTAGCATGCCCTGAGCCTGGTTTGTAACATGGCCTAAGCTTGATTACTTGTTGTGAAACAAGGTTTTGCATCAAAATAATCTTCAGAAGAGGAGAATAAGTGGTGGCATAAACTAAAATTAGGGTGTTGACAACAGTCTCCAACATATCAATGAATATGTAATATAGGAAGAAGAGTAGTTATTCAATTTGGGCATTTGTTATAGGAGGATATGAGTGAATGGGGCTGCAGCTTGCTATCAAACAGGCAGGGAGTGAGTCATGTATGTTTGTGTGTATTTGAATTAAGCAATGTTGCCATATTTTTATTGAATTAAAGTGACTCTACTCAGAGCAACATAAATCACATGCACGTCTAGAGAGGAAAACAAACAACAAATAAAAATCTTTGGGTGATTTCTTCAAACTGAAACCAGAAGCGTGAAGTGCTTTCCCCTGATGTGCATACTTGCTGAGAAGGAGCACAGAGTAAAGTTAGCAATGTCCATTTGCAACTTGGGCTGGTCTTCAAGTTGGTCATGCAATTTTGGGTAACCAACCTTGAAAGTCGGTTCACACATGCAAAACAGAAATCGAGGTCATGGTGCATAATAAGTGGACTGCATAATTAAAAAAAATACAGTTGACTTTTTGGCTAGATGCTTCAGAAAACCCAGTCACTGACTAAGAACATGAATTTAAGTAGGTGGAAGAAAACAAGCCTTTCAAAGATGTGAAATTATTTCTGTTTTCTGATGCTTAAATAAAAGGCTGAAGGACCTGTTCTTTCAGTGAAAAGAACCTATTGACCTCAATGGCTGGGCTCAGCTAAGGGCTTTATTTCCATACAGAGGCAATCTTGTTTATTTGTTATGGAGTGGCAGCTTACAAAACATTACAAAGGGGTCAAATATATGTTCAGATGTGTAATCTAATTCAGAAGTGGACATGCATGGCTGGCTAGCTGATAATAGGTTTCTGGAAGCCATAGACTGCTGGGTACTGGTATGAAAACTAATTCTAATATGTCTAAAAGGACTTTGCATTAACATTTAGAACTTACTGGAAATGTCCTAATGTGAAATGCATGTGTGACTGTCCGAAGCTGAATGGAAATATGTGTTTCCAGGTTACTGTTAGGTTTCTTGTAAATATTGACAGAAATAACACTAATTTAGCAGCAGCGTGTAATATACTTGCATGCTAGACTTTTGAATTTCTTGTTTATATTGTGATGGGGAAACTTTCCGGAGCATTAGTACCAAATATACAACAATGGCTGTTGGCTGTCAGCCTTTGTTGTATCTTTACCTTCCTCCACTGTGGCTTGCGATGGCACTATCTTCTTTAATATTGTATATCCAGAGCATTGTTCACTTGTTGTTTGTTTTTTCCCCAAATACATGAAGAGCAAACACATCACACTGACTGCATGGATATTTTTATTTAACAGCAGCAGAACAAGAAAGAACAGAAGTGAAGTCATTGAGGGTATACAGAATAGTCTTCTCTGATGATCTAAACTGAACTCTGAAAAAAAGATGGTTTCTGATGTCTGTACAGACAACACTTAACATAAAGGTTCACTACACAGATTGAAAGACATCCTGATTTCATAGACACATAAACACAGTCCTTCACCGATTATGGAAGTCCTTTTGGGGATGTGATCCCAGAACAGGAACTGTGCTATTTCAAGCATCCATTACATAAGTTCACCATCACTGTACTATACCACCTTGTTCCCTTGCTACGTCCAATGGGTATATGGAGAGTCTATTTTATGTTTGAAAACTAGAAACTACCTAGGCTAAAAGAATAGGGAAAAAGCTTATAGATAATTTCCCTCCTGCTGAATTGTTCTTGTTTTTAAAAATGAAAACTAGTTAATTTAATATATTCCATGTCCTTATTCAAAAGTGAATTTTAATGACATGTTAAATTCACTGATGCCATAAGTATGCAATAAAATGAAGATCATCTAAATTACCCTGCTTATCAGCATATGTAGTACAGCTAATTTCAGGTTTATGGAGAGGGAAAAACCCGATAAACTGAGATGAAAAGGGAGTAAGAAAACTTTACGGAAGCTAGAAGTATAGATGAAATATATATTTTTGCTTCTTGTGCAGCTTTTGCAGTTTTTGAAGGTTTGCATTTGTTCTGATAAATTTTCAAACAGCGGATATGATTTAAAAATATGGGGACCAATGTAACTTCAGTAGAACCTGATTCTTCTACAAATAATTTTAACAAAGGGCTTACAGCAATGGATTGATGGACTTTTGTTCTATACTGAATTAATTCATCCATCTTTTAGATAGTGTAGATTTTGACAGTGATATGGATAGAAATAAAGAAATAGATTTAACAGTCTGACACAGCCACTATGTAAAATGGTGTCCTCAGGACAACATTAATGTGAAATCCTGGCTTTTGCCAGTCTTATGGCTGTGATGCCAAAACCAGTTTTGTTTCTAAATTAAAGTACAGCACTGAAATCCTGGCCCATTTGACTTAATGGCAGAAATTTCATCAAGTATAACAGGGCTTAGATGTCACTCCACATGTAGTCACATGAGTTTCCATTGGATTTTTAAAAGATTCCCAAGGATTGAAGATGAATGTTTTATTCTGTCCTACTGTACTGCCCCAAGACAGCACCTGGGTAAGCTGTCCGTCCCCCACCGAGAGAGTGCGCCCACAAACAGATGGGACATCGCTGGGCACACAGTGACCTTCAAAAGGCCCACACTGCTGTTCTCTGGAGGCTGACCAACCACCTTGAGTTGCAGCTGCAGGATGACCGGCAGTGGCGGTCACAGGATCAGGAGTGGTGGATGTGGGCCTGGGACCAACTGATGGTCTTCCTTGACACTGCCACTGGTGTCTGGCAGAACCTGTTGGCTAAACCATCCATGGCTACCACCCCCGCTCTTCCCCGCTGCCCAGCTCCCTCCACCCCTGCCTCCCACCCCTGTCCCCCTGCGTGTCCCCCCTAAGCCTTCCTCAAGTTTGGCCAACAGACGAGGGTCAGGCCTGTCCCCCTGCTCCCCAGGCCCCCTGCTGACCCAGACCCCACTGTCCCCATACCTTCCCATACTCCTGGCCCCAACCCAGCCCTGATGAGGACCCCAAACCCACAGTGGGAGGGGATCCTGGTGCTGATGCTGCTTGGGGTGCCACTCTGCTGTGGGGTTGCGGCCCCCCCATGGCTTGAATGCCCTCTGATCCCCTGTCCCAAGACCCCCCCATCCCATCCCAACCCCCCACTGTACATAGTTCACTGTTTTCACAATATATGTAAATAGTTTTTATTACTCTGTTTATTTTCAAAACATTTTTCTTTGTTGAAGTAAAAAGTTATTCAACCACTACCTGTGTGTCAGTCTTTATTTGGTGGGGGCTGGGAGGGCTGTGGGGGCAAAGGGAAGGGTTGTGGTGGAGACCGGGTAGGGCTGTGGACCCAAGGCCTCTTCTGGGGGTGCCCTGAGGACGGTCATTAGGAGCCACAGTAGAAGTTCTCCCTTAGGGCCCAATGGATCCACAGCCTATCCCAATGGGCTTGGCAGATAGGAACTGCACCTGGCTGCTTGTGGCTATGGCTGGTGTCTGTCCCCACCAACCACAGGAGGAAGGACTTTCTCTTCTTCTCCACAATGTTGTGGAGGGCACAACACACCACCATTACTTGGGGGACGTTGTGCTTCCCCACATCCAGGTAGGTGATGAGGCACCTGAAGCATGCCTTCAGATGGCCAAAGGGGCACTTGGCCTGCATCCAGGCCTGGTTGAGTCAGACATTGAAGAGGTCTTGGCTCAGGTCCAGCTGCCGGGTTTAGGGCTTCATAAGCCTGGGCACGAGGAGGTAGGCGGCATCCCCCACAATGCACAGTGGCATGTGCACATCCCTGACCACCAGCTCCTGGCAGGGAATGAAGGTGCCTGCCTCCATCCTCCAACAGAGGCCAGAGTTTAGGAACACCCATGCTTTGTGTACCCAGCCCGACCACACAACAAAAATGTAGAGGAACTGTCCACAGTGGTCAACCAGGGCCTGCAGCACGATGGAGAAATATCCATTTTGGTTGATGAACTTGCTCACATGGTGGTCCGGGACATGGATTGGGATGTGGGTCCCGTTGATAGCCGTGAAATAGATGGGGAACCTCAGAGTGGTAAATCCAGCCATAACCATATCCACGTCTGCCAGATGGATGACCCTCCACAGCAGGAGCATATTGACACCTCTCATGACCTGCAAGGGGAGGGGACCAAACACACATGTGAGGGACTGAGGGAGGGAGCCCCTGGGCCCCGGGGGCTCCCCTTCCCCTCCCATCCCCTTTCCCCTGAGCTTTCTGGGCGCCCCCTGTGTGAGGCCGCCTTCCTGGCAGCAGGTCTGTATGAGTGTGGGGTGGCACAGCAGGCCGGGGACAGGGCTCCCCCGCACTTCTGACCACAGTCCCTGAGGGTTCCCCTTGGGTGGCCCCTCCATGCAGGGTCTGCAGCCTGAGCATGCCTTACCCCCATGAGGATGGTCCTGACAGTGGAGTTCCCCACACCAAACTGTCTCCTGATGCAGTGGTAGGTGTCAGGGGTGAGCTTCCCCAGGACAATGGTGACCTTCTTCTCCACTGGGATGGCAGGCTGCAGCCAGATGTCTTGTCTCCGGAGGGTGGGGGCAAGCCAGGTGCAGAGCTCCAGAATGGGGTCCTTCCACATGCAGACATTCTGGAGCCACTGCTGATCATCCCACTGCCACAAGACGAGCAGGTTTCACCAGTCGAAACGGGTGCTGTGACTCCAGACCTGCCTGAGCAATGGGTGGAGGAGGGCGCGGGGGCGAGTACAGGTGGGCCCATGCAGCAGGTGGTGCCAGGGTCACCCTACCTGTTGAGGAGGAGAAGGATGGCCATGAGAATGTGAAGCAGATGTGGAAGCACCTCTGGGTGGGGAAAGTGCAAGCCCAGGGGTTGCTCTGGAACCCTGGCTATCCAGAAAGTTCTGTGTCTCTAGAAAGCATGTGAGCCCTGCTGTAGCAGCTGTGCTAGCCCTCAAGGAGGTAGGTAAGCCTCAGCATGGGCAGGGAATGGGCAATGTGCGGGGGCCTTTAAGGATGTGCCTCGCCGGGGCTCCCAGAAGGGATTGTCAGCCATGCAACCCTGTCTGACGGGGTTCCAGGTGTCTGTTATGTTGAGAGAGTGGCTGGGTGGTCTGGCTGCTCTCTTGTCAGCAGAGCGGATCAAAAGAATGATCCGCTTTGGTGTCTGCCTGGGATCTGTCGAAAGATATCTTCTCACAGAAACTTCTGTCAACAGATCGCTCTACACTAGACATAGCCATACTGTAGTATCACAGAATCTTAGGGCTGGAAGGGACCTCAGGAGGTCATCTAGTCCAGCCCCCTGCTTCAAGCAAGATCAACCCCCACTAAGTCATCCCAGCCAGGACCTTGTCCAGCTAGGACTTAAAAGCCTCGAGGGATGGAGAATCCACCACCTCTCTCGGCAACACAGTCCAATGCTTCACCACCTGCCTGGTGAAGTAATTTTTCCTAATATCTAACCTACAGCTCTCCCTCTTCAACTTCAGACCATTACTCCTTGTTCTGCAATCTGACACCACTGAGAACAGTTTTTCACCCTCCTCTTTACAGCTCCCCTTCAGGTAGGTGAAGGCTGCTATTAAATCACCCTTAAGTCTTCTCTTCTGTAAACTAAACAAGCCCAAATCCCTCAGCCTATCTTCATAGGTCGTGTGCTCCAGACCCTTAATCATTTTTGTTGCCCTCTGCTGAACCTGCTCCAGCAAATCTACATCCTTTTTATACTGAGGGGCCCAAAAATTGGAAATAATATTCAAGATGTGGCCTCACCAGTGCTGAATAGAGGGGAATAACTACTTCTCTAGAGCTGCTTGAAATGCTCCTCCTAATGCACCTAGTATGCCGTTAGCCTTCTTGGCTACAAGGCCACACTTTACTCATATCTAGCCTTTCATCCACCATAACCCCTTAGGTCCCTTTCCATCGTACTGCTGCTGAGCCAATCGGTCCCTAGCCTGTAACAATGCTTGGGATTCTTCAGCCCCAGGTGCAGGACTCTACACTTCTCCTTGTTGAACTGCGTCAGATTTCTTTTGGCCCAGTCCTCCAATTTATCCAGGTCACTCTGGATTCTCTCTCTACCCTCCAACGTATCTACCTCTCCCTCCTAGTTTTGTGTAATCTGCAAACTTGCTGAGGGTGCAATCTACTCCCTCATCCAGGTCATTAATAAAGATGTTAAATAATACCGGCCCCAGAACCAAGCCTTGTGGCACTCCACTTGAAACCAACTGCCATCCAGATATTGAGCCATTGACCACTACCCATTGGGCCCAACCATCAAGCCAGCTTTCTATCCATCTTATAGTCCAAAGATCCAATCCATATTTCCTTAACTTATGGACAAGAATGTTGTGGGAGACCGTATCAAAAGCCTTGCTGAAGTCAAGGTATATCACATCCACTGACTTCCCCATGTCCACAGAGCTTGTTACTTTGTCACAGAAGCTAATCAGATTGGTCAGGCAGGACTTGCCCCTGGTGAATCCATGTTAGCTACTTTTGATCACATTCCCCTCTTCCAAGTGCTCCAAAATGGATTCCTTGAGGATTCCCTCCATTATTTTCCCAGGGATTAAGGTAAGGCTAACTGGTCTATAGTTCCCTGGATTGTTCTTCTTTCCCTTTTTTAAAGATGGGCACTACGTTTGCCTTCTTCCAGTCATCCGGTATCTCCCCCGATCTCCAAGAGTCTTCAAAGATAATGGCCAAAGGTTCAGCAATGACCTCTGCCAATTCCCTCAGTACCCTCAGGTGCATTAAATCCAGACCCATGGACTTGCACACATCTAGTTTTTCTAGATAGCTCAGAAATTGTTCCTTCCCCACAGGTGACTGCGCTCCACCTTCCCATACTGCATAGTCTAGGACCGTCACGTGGAAGTTGACTTTGTCTGTGAAGGCTGAGGCAAAAAAAGCATTGAGTACTTCAGCTTTTCCTGCATCATCTGTCACTAGGTTACCTCCCTCATCCAGTAACGGCCCCACACCTTCTCTGATAACATGTTTATTGTTAACATGCCTGTAGCAACCCTTCTTGTTACTCTTCACATCCCTTGCCAGCTGCAGTTCCACTTGTGCTTTTGCTTTCCTGATTACTACCCGGCATTCTCCAACTATATGTTTATACTCCTCCTTAGTCAAATGTCCACGTTTCCACTTCTTGTATGTATCCTTTTTGAGTTTAAGCTGACTAAGGATTTCCCCGTTAAGCCAAGCTGGTTGCCTACCATGTTTTCATTTCTTACTATGCAGCGGGATGGTTTGTTTTTGTGCCTTCAGTAAGGCTTCTTTAAAATACTGCCAGTTCTCTTGAACTCTTTTCCCCTTCATCTTTGTTTCCCAAGGGACCCTGCTAATCCGTTCTCTCAGGGAGTCAAAGTCTGCTCTCCTGAAATCAAGGGTCTATATGTTACTGCTCACCTTTCTTCCTTTTGTCCAGATCCTGAAATCTACAATCTTATGGTCGCTGCAGCCCAGGTTTCTTTCCGCTTCTATTTCTTTTAGTAGTTCTTCCCTGTTTGTGAGCAGCAGGTGAAGTTGTGCATGGCCCCTGGTCGGTTCCTTCAGCACTTGTACCAAGAAGTTATTCCCAACATTCTCCAGAAACTTCCTAGATTGTCTGTGTGCTGATGTATTGGTCTCCCAACAAATGTCCGGATGATTAAAATCTCCAATGAGAACCAGGGCCTGTGATTTGGAAGCTTCACTGAGCTGCCTGAAGAAAGCCTCATCCATCTCATCTCCCTGATCTGGCGGTCTATAGCAGACACCAATTACAACATCACTTCTGTTACTTCCACCTCTAATCTTAACCCAAAGACACTCAACTGGATTTTCTCCTTCCTCATACTGGAGCTCTGAGCAATCATACTGCTCCCTCACATAGAGCACAACTCCTCCTCCTTTTCTCCCTTGTCTGCCCTTCCTAAACAGTTTATAACCTTCCATGACCGTGCTCCAGTTATGCGACTCATCCCACCAAGTCTCTGTTATTCCAACCACCTCATACTTTGTCTGTGCCAGGGCCCCTAATTCTTCCTGTTTGTTCTCTAGGCTTCTGGCATTAGTGTACAAGCATCTTAGAAAAGGGGCCAATTGGCCCACTTTCTCCTCTTCACCCAGGAAATCCACTTGGTTGTTCCCTCTTCCTTCCCCACTTACCTCAGGGTTTGTGTCACCTTCTCCCCACGAACCTAGTTTAAAGCCCTCCTCACTAGGTTTGCAAGCCTGCCCACAAAGATGCTCTTTCCTCTCTTTGTGAGGTGGATCACATCTCTTTCCAGCAATCCCTGTTCATGAAAAAGAATCCCACGGTCAAAGAAACCAAATCCTTCCCTGCTACACCACCTACGCAACCATGCATTTACCTCTGTGATTTGACAATCTGTACGCAGACCACTTCCTTCCACAGGGAAGATAGACAAGAACACCACTTGTGCACCGTATTCCTTGATCTTCCTTCCTAGGGTTACGTAATCCGCCCTGATCTCGTCAAAGTTGCTCTTAGCTGTATCATTGGTTCCTACATGGAGAAGTAGGAATGGGTAATAGTCTACAGGTTTAACAATTTTAGGCAGGGACTCTGTAATATCTTGGATTCTAGCTCCAGGAAAGCCGAAAACTTGCTGGGATTCTAGGTCCAGGCGGCAGATGGATGACTCTGTCCCTCTTAGGAGGGAGTCCCCGAACACAACCACCTGTCTTTTTCTCTTAGGGGTGGTGGTCATAGAACTCCCATCCCTAGTGCTGCACATCCCATGCCTTAGAAACTGTGGGGACTCTTTCACATCTAATCCCTGTGGCGTATCAGCCCCAATTATCTCTGCTGTATCACCTATGGAGAGAGGCTGAAAGTGGTAGCCTAGGCCTTGATCCTCATTCCCTTACTGAGCTAGCTCAGGCTATACCAGTATGAATCTTGCTGTTCCACCTATTATTTATCACTGTATCTTTGTTTTATGTATGGGTGACATAGCAGCAGCAGTGCTAAATATTACATTGAAAATTGATACTGAGGATCTTCAGATCAAGACAATTTCAGTGGAGAAGTTGTTGGAACCATTGATAATTCAGGTATTTTAGCTCTGCAAAATATTCTGGACACTCATAAGAGGGTGGAGGGTAGAGGGTGGGGTGGGAAGAATTTACTGCTGCCTAGTGATGGAAAACTGGATCTGACTCTTCTGTATTAGTGAGTACTCAAAACCAACTCAGGGATTGTCCAATTCATTTACCCTTCTCTCTTCTCACAAATGCAGCACGCTTGCTTGTGCCCAATATAATCTGCTCCATTTAGAGCCTCACACAATGCGAGTCCATCAATTGTAAATACAGAAAGGGGAAAGTGATTACAGGTCGAGTTCCAGTCTATAAAATGTCACATGAAAGAAAAGAATTAAGTCTGTTGAAGTTGATAGACAGAGGGGAAAGGAAGGGTGTTCAGGTTTACAGATAGGTCTAGTTATCTGAACCTCAAAGTGTTAAATTCTATACCATAATCTGTTTTAGATGAATTGGTTTAACAGTCCCTAATATCACTGCCATTTAATTATTGTATATTTTACTATCCTTATTTTAAATTACTGCTGTTTGACAACCCCCACCCCCAAACTTAGAACCAATAATTCTGGACATCTAGAAATTGCGCCAAAAAGGGTAAGAAGTTGCACTATAAAATCTAGTGTTATTCCAGAAGTGTTCACCACTTAAATTCCTAGCTCTTAAAGAGAAAAGATCTATCAAATGCAGTTGAGTTTACACATAGATAAAAAGCTTTTTTTTCTGTTTTGCACCTATACAATGGAAAGCACTTTGTTGGAAGAAAGCCTGCATAGAATTGCCATAGAATGATGCATGTGCCATGCCATTTTATTTAAAAAATGACTTATATCATAACACCCCTTTAAAAGGGGTCCTTGAAAAAAGACTAGGAATAGGAAGTACATCCTTAACTCTGAATCCTAAACTATTCTTGGATTTTTTTCTTTTCTTGAGGCACAGATCTTGTGGCACTTGCTTCTAGTAACTAGGTAGCTTGCCCCATTAAGGGCTATAGGACTAGGGCCAGCAAAGCCTAGTTGCTGAGGAGACCCACCTGAGCATGGATCAGCTGATTTTCCTATAAGGAACAGCAGTAAAGGAGGGATGGCAAGGGGGGATGGAGAAAGGATTTTAGGAAAACTAGGTTGAAATACAGAGGTTGCTGGGAGTAAACAGACTCCAGAAGAGGAAATTTAGGACTTGACTAGGACTACGGGCAGGAAAGGCCTCAGAATAGCTTGATAATGAGGTTAAATGGGGGGATCTGACAACATAATTTTTTTTAATTTAACAAACTAGGATCTGAGAGAGGGTGTGACTGGGCAGAAGGGCTGAGTTACTGAAGAAGTGCCACTGAGGCTGGGACTGCTTTTAGGGCTGCCCTGAGAGGATGACTGAGAGGTGCGCATCTGGTGACACTTTTAGTGAGTTATAGGTAGCATAGCCATGTCAGCACATCACTTCTTCTTCGAGTGGTCCCTGTGGGTGCTCCACAGTAGGTGTTGGGCTCGCCCCAGCGCCGCAGTTCGGAAAATCTTCAGCAGTCTCCGTCGGGTCGCGCATGCACCGATGCGCGTCGGCTCTTTGCGTGCTTACGGTCACGTGCGCGATCCGGTCCCCGCCAGTTCCTTCTCAACCGCTAACGGCGGCAGACGGAATCCTCTCCGACTCCAACACCTGAGACAGATAAATCTTATTTTTTCTCATGTTAATAGTTTTTAACAGTTCATAGTTAGCAGTTCTATAGTTATTATAGTTAGTTACTCTGTTAAAAGTTGTTAAAAGCTAAAGACTATCTTAAAACCACAGCGGCCGCCTCCAGGTGGGCCCGCTGCTTTTGTTTGTCAGCCTTCAAAGGCCAACGGTTATTAACATCACCTAATAGACTGTTAAGAGTGCTATTAGCACCTAAGGAGTCAGAGTTAAGTTTTAACAATGCCATCCCCTGGCTTTAAGAAGTGCGAATCTTGCCGGGAGGCCATGCCTGCTTCGGATGGCCATAGCAGATGCATACGGTGCCTCGGGGAGATGCACGTTCCCCAGAAGTGCTCCCATTGTTCCAAGTTGACTAATAGAGCTAGAAAAGATAGAGAAATGAGGCTGAAGATGCTGCTAGTTCACAAAGCACTTCAGCCTGCCTCATCGGAGACAACGCATGTGGAGGGCTCTTCAGGATCGCACAAGAGGAAGGCTGCCTCTTTGACCTCCTCTGTGCAGAAGAAAAGAAGAGCCTCGCCTACTCGATCCCTGCCCCTTACTGTTGGGAGTGGGACGAGTGTAACAAAGGGCCCACGCACGCTGGCTTCCTCCACTGGTAAAGCTGCGGCACATGCAACCACTCAAGGCCCTGCAGCTACCGGGGAGACAGCACCGAGAGCCGTGCGGGCACTAGTCAGTCTGGCACCGGCTACTGCGGCACCGATAGAGACTTCCCCAGAGGCACTGGAGACAACGGCACGGAAGACGACGGCACCGAGGACAACAGCACCGAGGACGATGGCACCAGGATCGACGGCACCGAGGACGACGGCACCAGCAACAACGGCACCGGGAGCAGTGGAAATCAGCATGACACCTGCTCCGGTACCAAGCTCACTGATAAGACCACCCGAGAGGGTAAAGGCTAAAACGAAGACCAGGCACCGCAGCCCCTCTCCTGAGGTAATTGCGCTGCCTCTGTCACCACGATCACCACCGGAGATTCGACGGGCAGCAACACCTTCAGCCTGCCACAGACGTCCTTCTCCTTTTCTTCGGAGTCCATCCCAGGGGTCTGCACGCTTTTCTCCATCATCTAGCAGAGATCCCTACGAGTCTTCTCACAGAGGCTCTCCTCGTACGTCGGTATCATCTCGGAGGTCTCGACATTCCAGGCACCACCCTTACATCCTTGGGTCATGGTCTAGGTCTCCATCGCCGGGCCCCTGTCCCTGTTGCTACGACTGCCATCATTATGCGGGGCGTCAGCATAGGAGGTCGACGTCTCACTATGGATCCCCGTCGACCACCCCTCAATGCCAGAGTGTTCTGCTTCCACCTGGGGGAACACCACGAGTTCCCCAATCAGAGGCTGGGTCTAAAGACATTGAACCCCACCTCAAAATTCCACAAAGGCAATCACATCAATACAGCCAGGATCCAGAGGAATTGGAGGAGAGATACCATAGTGATGCCTCCTCATCCTCGCCAGACGAGGCCGTGGTCCCTGGAGACATTTCTCCCCCAGATGACCTGAAACAGTTCCAGGAGCTGTTCAAACGAGTAGCTCAATCCCAAGATATGCAAGTGGCGGAGGTTCAGGAGAAACACCACAGACTCCTTAAAAACCTCAGGCCTCCATCTTCTTCTAAAATTGCTATTCCTCTGGACAATGCAATCATGGAGGCAGCCCCTAATATATGGCAGACTCCAGCATCCGCTCCTCCTACCAACAAAAGAGCGGACAAAAAGTACTTCGTCCCTGCGAAAGGTATGGAATTTCTATTTAGTCATCCACAGCCAAACTCGCTGGTGGTTGAATCGTCCCAACACAGGTCCAAATCATCCCAGTACAAATCTGGGGGATTGGACAAGGACATAAAGAAGCTGGATCTTCTGGGTAGAAAAGCCTACTCCTCCTCTACTCTGTTGCTCTGCATGGCCAACTATGCCGCTCATTTGTCGAATCACAATTTTGACAACTATTCCAAGCTTACTGCCCTCATGGACTTCCTTCCGGAGGATAAAAGGCCAATTCTTAAGGCAATTATGCAAGAGGGCTACGCGGCTTCTTGAGCGGGCGTGCAGATTGCACTGGATGTGGCAGACACAGCGGCCTGCGCCATGGCCACTGCAGTGGTAATGCGGAGAGAGTCATGGCTTCACACATCTGGCATTCCAAAGGAGTTACAGGTCAAAATTGCAGACCTCCCCTTCGACAAAATAAAATTTGTTGCTGAATCGACCGACTCAGTCCTACACTCGAGCAAAGATTCCAGAGCGACACTTTGGACTTTGGGGATATATAGCCCACCGTTCAGAAGGAAGAAATTTTATCCTCAGCAAAGCCGTTTATGGTTACCAACATCAACGTATCCAATTTCAACGGGGGTATGATCAGGGACGTCATCAACAAACACATTATAAGGGCCCTAGGCACTGGCCTCAGCAGGGCAACGCCTCCGCAGGGCAAAGTGCAAGACAGCAAGTTTGACGGGTATGTCGAGGGCCGCGAAGCCAAGACCATACCTCAGTGCCAATCTCAGTACATGTTCCATCACCGACTCAAGCCATTTTACCCACAATGGAAAAGCATCACGTCGGACAAGTGGGTATTGGAGATTGTAAACACAGGATACACACTCCCCTTCCAGTCTTTACCTCCACCAAATCCTCCCACCGCACCCCTTCTCAGAGACCCCTCTCACCTACCGGAATTAAGGCGGGAGGTGGACCACCTCCTATTCATAGGGGCGGTGGAGAGAGTACCGGAACAATTTCAAGGCAAAGGGTTCTACTCCAGGTATTTCCTGACGGAAAAGAAGACAGACAGAAGACAGGAGGGTGGAGACCCATTTTGGATCTATGCGCACTGAACCAGTACCTACGCAAACAGCGCTTCAAAATGACTACGATGGCTTCAATAATCACGGCACTAGACCATGGCGATTGGTTTGCAGCCCTCGATTTACAGGATGCGTATTTTCATATCTTTGGCATCTGAAGAAGTGAGTTAACTCACGAAAGCTCATGCTCTAAACTTTTCTGTTAGTCTATAAGGTGCCACAGGACCCTTCGTTGCTATTTTCATATCGCAATTCATCCAGCCCACAGGTGTTTCCTCCGGTTCCTTGTGGGCACAGATCATTTCCAGTACAGAGTCCTCCCATTCGGACTCTCTTCAGCACCCAGAGTCTTCACCAAGACCTTAGCGGTGGTGTCAGCATACCTACACAGACAGGGAGTTTTCATTTTCCCGTACCTGGACGATTGCCTGCTAAAGCGAACTTCCCGGGCGGAGGTATTACGGATGGTACACATCACCACAAACACATTTACCTCACTGGGCCTCATCATCAATTTCTCAAAGTCAAAGACCGACCCCACGCAAAATATAGAGTTTATAGGGGCTCGGATAGACTCAGTCACGTCAAGGGTGTATTTACCCAAGCCTCGTTTTCCTGCCATCAAATCTCTCGTACAACTACTAACGTACAGCCCCACTGTTCCAGTTCTCACGTGCTTACAACTGTTGGGGCATATGGCAACCACCACGTTTGTGGTGCAAAACACCAGGCTGCATATGCGAGGATTGCAGCATTGGTTGGCGACCGTATGCAAACCCTCAATCCACACCATCCACAAGAGGGTGTCACTTACAACAGAGGCACGAAGCTCGCTAACATGGTGGGGAAACCCCAAGAATCTCCTAACAGGCGTGCCCTTCCGCCAACCGCAAATTACTGTGTTCATTACAACAGATGCCTCCCATATGGGATGGGGGGCTCACATGGACAACAAAACCACTCAAGGATTATGGTCCCTCGCGGAGAAGACACTGCACATAAACATACTAGAGCTCAGGGCAGTGTTCAATGCGTGCAGGCATTTTCACAATTATCTGCGTGGAAAAATAGTCGGCGTGAATACCGACAACACCACCACCATGTTTTATATAAACTGACAGGGGGGAGCCAGGTCTCGTACGCTTTGTGCGGAGGCAGTCCGACTCTGGAACTGGTGCATCGCCAACAATATAATCATAAAGGCTTCATACCTACCGGGGGTCCACAACGTCAAGGCGGACCAACTCAGCAGACACTTTGCACCCACTCACGAGTGGCAGATCCGTCCAGACCTACTTCATCAAGTGTTCCACAGATGGGGTTTTCCCCAAATCGACTTGTTCGCCACCCGAGAAAACAAGAAATGTCCCCAATACTGCTCCAGAGAGGGCATGGGACAGGGGTCTTTGGGGGACGCCTTCATGATCCCATGGAAGGGCCCTCTACTTTATGCGTTCCCTCCCACGACACTTATACACAAGGTCTTGGAGAAGGCCAGAAGGGAGAAAGCACGCATGATACTCACAGTCCCAACCTGGGACCGGCAACAGTGGTTCCCATTGCTCTTGTGCATGGCTCAACATCGGCCATTTCCCCTACCAACAGTACCGGACATTCTCACTCAGGCTCAGGGGTCAATACTGCACCTGCACTCGAAGAGACTTCAGCTACAAGCATGGCTAATCCATGGCTACGCGCCTTAGAGACTATATGCTCAGAGGGAGTACAAGAAGTCCTTGAATGTAGTCAGAGAACTTCCACCAGAAAGACTTATCAGCACAAATGGTTGCGTTTTTCCGAATGGTGTTCCTCCAGGCAACTAATACCCCAGGATGCCACCATACCTACGATTCTGGATTATTTGCTACAACTCAAACAAAAGGGACTTTCGCTATCCTCTATAAAGGTGCATCTGGCGGCTATATCAGCGTTTCGGCATGAAGAGGATGGATCAACCACATTTGCCCATCCTGTTGTCTCGCGTTTCCTAAAGGGGTTGGTGAATCTGTACCCCCCTCGGAAACCAATACCGCCGTCATGGAGTTTAGACCTAGTTCTACACACCCTCTCGGGACCGCCCTTTGAACCATTGGCTACGGTCCCCCTTCGACTACTTACTATTAAAACGACTTTCCTCCTGGCAATCACATCAGCTCGCAGAGTGAGTGAGCTCGCGGCCATAATGTCCACACCACCCTGCGCGATGTTCTCAAAAGAAGCGGTGGTCTTACGATTACACCCAGCCTTCGTTCTGAAGGTATCTTCAGACTTTTATATCTACGAACCAATAGTGCTGCCCTCGTTCTATCCTAAGCCTCACAACTCAAACGAAGAGGCACGGTTGCACTTACTTGATGTAAGAAGGGGGCACTGGCCTTCTACATCGATAGAACTAAACCTTTCTGGAAAACGGACAGACTCCTGGTGTCCATTGCATCCAGGTCAAAAGGAGAAGCGCTATCTTCACAGAGGATTTCAAATCACATTGTGTCTTGCATAAGACTGTGTTATGAGATTTGCAAGACTCCTCTGCCAGTTCCGCCAAGAGCCCACTCTACTAGGGCGATGGCGGCATCAACAGCCTTCTTCAAAGGCATTGCGCTGAGAGATATCTGCAGAGCGGCGACGTGGTCTTCCTCTGACACCTTTGCCAAGCATTACGCCATGCACAGGATGCTTGATGAGGTTACACGCCTGTTGACAGCAGTCCTTTCACGGGCAAGCTGCGCATAAATTGGGTACCCACCTCCTTTTTCGGGGGGGGTTACTGCTGGGTAGTCACCTACTGTGGAGCACCCATGGGGACCACTTGAAGAAGAAAGAGAAGTTACTCACCTGTGTAGTAATGATGGTTCTTCGAGATGTGTCCCCGTGGGTGCTCCACTACCCACCCGTTCCTCCCCACTTCGGAGCTCTGTTTGTGTGTTTTTCAGGGGCGTCCGGAGTGGTTGATCAGGAACTGGTGGGGACCGGATCGCGCACGTGACCGTAAGCGCGCGAAGAGCCGATGTGCATCGGCGCATGCACGACCCGACGGAGACTGCTGAAGATTTTCCGAGCTGCGGTGCCAGGTCGAGCCCGACACCTACTGTGGAGCACCCACGGGGACACATCTCGAAGAACCATTGTTACTACACAGGTGAGTAACTTCTCTTTTTTCAAACAACAGAGTAAACTGCTCGTCACAGCCTTATACCGTTCATTTATTATTCTGCTCTTGCTAACTGTGTTAGAACAATGATTCTTCCTTAGGGCCTGTTGAATTTAGTGAAAGATCCTCCTTTCTCTGACCTATGCATGCTGATAGGGAGAGCAACAGCTTCTGCAGATGTTACTGAGCATGTGCAGTATAGGTTGAACTTGAACCACTCTTGTCCATCACCCTTGGGACCTGACTGGTGCCAAATGAGAGAATTTGCTGGACTACTGGAGGTCATTATTGTCTAGCAGCATTACTGACACTTCTGCAGTTTACTGGGCATTTAGAAGACATTTAGGGGTGAATTAGCACTAATACCAGCACAGAACACTGACAGCCAGCACTGGTAGCTGTAAACAAACTTTATGGAACCATGGGCCACACCCATGATAAGTGGTCATCTGGCTAACTAAAATCATGCCAGATTACAGAGTTTGCTGGATGAGAGTTCCAGATTAGAGAAGTTCAGCCTATACAAGCAAAGCAGAAAATCTGGGGGCACAGGAAGAATTTAACTGTGTGTCTGCTCTTCCATATGTGGCCTCTGTCAGAAGACTTTGGATCAGGCCATCATACTTTAGTTAAATTGAAGTATTTTATATCAGCGCTTTGAAATATTTGCATTTGGGTTACAGCCTTTGGAAGTGCCACTTGTCTTCAAGGGCAACCTTTGTTCCTGGAAATAGTGTTTATTGGAAGAAAAACAAGCCGTTAATTTACTGGCACAGATTACATATAATGACTCCAATTGGTTAGTCTGAATAAAAGTAAAGGTTATGGATATGTAGAAGGTGGATCCTGTGCAGAACAGAAGCAAATATTTGTTTTCTAGATGACTCTACAATAATTTTCTTTGGATAGTCTCCTAAAATTTGCATCTTGTAGTCAAGGCAGAATATGGCCACAAGTGATCAGATTAGTTTAAAATGGTGCTTGCTTATTTCTGAAGTCACCAATAATGAATAGATAAATAAAATAAAAATTCTAAGGCCTTGATTCTGTCTGAAGTTAATTTTCCATTACAGATTGCAGATCTGTATTAATTTTATAAAGAAAGATATGAAAAATCATCTTTCACTATAGCAAATATTTTTGGTATTTATTCCTTGGTATAGCTTCCAATGTTTTGTTATATTCATTGAAGTATTGAGTGCAGAATGTTCCAGTTTACTTATTACCTTTACATATAATCTGTGAAGTAACTGATAGTGACTTACATCACTGTCGGACTGCCAGATTCATTTATTCATAAATCTTTAGCTTGTTCTTTTAATAGTTTCCTCCTTCTTCACTTTAAGTCTTGATTTATTTTTAATTTAAAACTTTCCCCCCAGCATGTAGGTAAATCATCAAGTAATTGTGTATTGATGCCCAGACTGATTTATTTAAGTCTTCCAGTTCCATTTAGTCTTTGTGATATATGCAACAGTGAAAGTTATCTGCAGTAAATTCCTTCAATGGATTAGACAATCTTTTCTCCAGCAATTACATCTTTATTGTAACTATATGCACGTGCACTTAATTGCTTTAAAAAGTCTTGGCAACAGATGATGCATGGGGGTGTGTGCAGGGTCACACGTCCCCACCAATCTGGTGATTTGATTTGTACTGAGCATGATATAATGTTGCTGAAGTTGTCTACCTTCACTCTGCACCCCTTCCCCAATCTCTGCTCAGCAATGTAGTGCTGAAAACCCCCTAAGTGTAGTGTAGAGTTGCGTTTTTCTCCATCTTCATCTTTTTCTTCCTTGTAAAAGGTGGGCACACTGAGAGATCCAGTCTGTGAAGGGCCTCAATTTACAGAATATCTGCACTTTTCTGTCTTTGTAGGCAAAAGCTCAGTGGATAGGTGTTGCATTTTTTGCATAATTCACAAGCTCTATAAAGTCTGACTATACTGTCAGATTTAATAGGCTGATGGCCAACAGAAAATACGTGGTACAGGCTTTTTAGCTTTAAAGGTTGCTGAATCATAAAGCTGAGATGCACTCTCAGTGACATGCCATTTGTGAACTATCCAAGTAGGCTTCATCGTAAATAATTGTTGTTGAATAATATGTGTAGCACCAAAGGCAACACTGATTTCAGATAGATAATGACCTAAATGGTCAGTGGTCAGACTGAACCAGTATTGCACTCTGATTATTTCGTTTGTAGGCATATGAGGACTGTGGATGTGCAATCCATTTAAAACCCTATCTCTCGGGTTTGGAAAGGATTTTTGCCCAATTTTCCCATTGTTTTTTTTTGTTGCACCCTTCTTTGAAGAGATCCCATCAACATGTATTTTGTCTTCATCTGAAAGCATTGTACTTATTATTGTTTCAAGATTTGTTTTATTTATGATTACCGTTACTTCAGGAGTTTAATGGAAAAAATCTCTGTTTGTTTGTTGTGTTCATTTGGCAACTTGTGTTCATTTGACTACATTAGGTGAACAACCAGCTTGGTGGTTTTGTTGATGTTCCGTTGAGTTTGCTCTCTTGAGCACTTGTGTGAAGGCCTCTCTCTTCGTGGGTGCTATGTGCTTGCTTTTGCCCAGCCCAGCAGGAGATTGTTCATCGTGCATAGAACTGCAATCTGTCCACAACTGAAGAGACAGCAGATGCGATGTGTCTAGAGGGAGAAAAGAGTAGGTGGGTGGGGAACAGGGAAACAGGCTAGATTAATAAAAGATCTGTAGGGGTTTCCACCCAGGGTCCTATGCCAAGGCAGGTCCTTAGGCTGCAGCCACTACAGACACTTCATGCTGTGTTCTGGGCTGGCTCTGCCTGGCAGGGATGAAGGGAGGTGGTTCTCTGTTCTTCCGTTCCTCCTCTGGAGCCCTGTTGCCATGACAAGCACCACACAGGAAAGCTCTGCCCAAGATCTGTCCCCACAACTCTCATTGGTTGCGAATTGAGGTCAAGGGAGCTGCAGGAGTCATGGTCCTCATGGAGCCACCTGTCCCTCCCTACGTACACCAAAGGTGATCTGCCCCAAGTAACCACTCATATCACAACCCCTTGCCTCAGCCTGCAGCCGCCTCTTCCACCACAATTCCTGCCCACATCTTGTACCCCCAGCCCCTCCTGTATCCTAACTCCCTCCCAGAACCCAGCCCTGAACCTTCTCCCTTACCCAAACTCTTGCCTAGATGTCATACCGCCCCCTCTCACACTCCAGATTCCTGGACCATGGCCTGGAGCTCCCTCTTGCACCTCAAACACCTCATCCCTGGCCCTACCCAGAACCCTTACTTGAGTCAGAGCCCTCACCATACCCAGCCTCCTGCCTCAACCCACAGCTCCATCTTGCACAATGATCCCCTAATTTTTGACCTCACCCCAGAGGCTAAGGGAGCCCACAAATTCTAGTAGCCCTAGGCCCACAGAAGAGTTGATTTGGTCCTGCAGGGGAAGGGTCAAGTATATTTGATGTTGTGGTTCTCCACCAAGCTTATTCTCTTTTCTGGAGAAGACGTAGCAAGGAAGTACAAGAGACATTTTGTATATACGTTTACAAGTAAATTGTGGTCTTAAAAGATGTTCTGTCAGAACTTGAAATTTTTAAGTTTAGTCATTTGGCAGCATTTCTTTAAGAGTCTTCCCTTCCTCCTCCTCCTTTCCCATTCTTCCTCCTCTAGCTGTGGTTCCTTTTGAATTTATATTTTAAACTTTCTGTTTTTCTAGTGTTTTTCCATCATATTTCTTTGTTTTTTTTCTGGAGAATTCTATCTGGAGTTCTTTTCCTTTTGTTGCCCCGCCCTTTTGTTTGCAATCTTTAGAATTGCACTGTCTCATTTCTATCAGCCTCTTTTGCGCATTGGTGTAATTGGAATATAAAGTCTTATCACAGCTCAGTGGCTTGAAGGAAGTAATTCAAGCTTTAGCATCATTTATGGATAGATTATAAAATAAATCTTGGGGTGCAAGTCATGTATGTCCTTATAAGGCAGCACTAAATAGCCTGCTCAGTGGAAATATTTGTCTCAGGCCACTATTGCCAGAAATCTGCTTAACTCGTTTTTCATTTATGGACATTCTTATAGATAACAAGGAAACAAACTTTGTTCCGGTCTTTACAGGATGAAAAGCTTTCATACAAATTAAGCTTCAACAATGCTAATCCCCCCAAAACAATGAACAAAATACTCCAAAACTCACCAAAGCAGAATGTCATAGAATCACAGAAGATTAGGGTTAGAAGAGACCTCAGGAGGTCATCGAATCCAACCTCCTGATTAAACAACCAACCCCAAATAAATTATTACAGCCAGGTCTTTGTTAATTCTCCCCTTAAAAAACCTCTGAGGATGGAGATTCCACCACTTCCCTAGGCAACCCATTCCAGTGCTTCACCATGTTACCATCAGGACAAACTGGAGAAATGGTCTGAGGTAGATAGGATGAAGGGCAGTAAGGACAAATGTAAAGTACTCCATTTAGAGGAACAATCAGTTTCACACATACAGAATGGGGCATGATTGTGTAGGATGGAATCCTGCTGAAAGGGATCTAGGGGCCATAGCAGACCACAAGCTAAATATGTGTCAACAGTGTGACACTGTTGCAAAAAATAGCAAAATATCATTCTGGAATACATTAACAGGAGTGTCATAAGAAAGACACAAGAAGTGATTTTTCTGCTCCACACTGTGCTGATTAGGCCTGAGCTGGAGTACTGTATCCAGTTTTTCCTACTATCTGACTGAGATCTCCTCCACTGCAACTTGAGACCATTGCTTCTTGTTCTGTCCTCTGCCACCTCTGAGAACATCCTGGCTCTATTTTCTTTGAAACCCCCATGCCAGGTAGTTGAAGGGCTGTTATGTCAAGCTCAGTTTTTTTGAGGTTCTCATCTATTCCAAAATACAGATCCTATTCAATTCAGATGGATCAATTTGGGACTGCTGCACTCTGTTTTTCTGATGAATTTGTGTTTTAGCAAACATTTGGCTGGAAAGTGAAATAAACAGTCATGGGGGGTGGAGAAGGGAGTTGTAAGTATTTATGGGACTGGGAAATTTAGAATCAATGTTCATGTAAATATAACTAAAATGCTGAAAAGAGAAATAACTGAAACCAGTTCTCTGTCTAAACTGAGGGAATATCAGTGAAAGAACAAAGGGCATAGAAATACTAGAGTGCTGATGTTGGAACCTGGGCTGGAAAATGGGAATAGTTACTTCTAGCCAGTTTGGTGTGAACAACTGGCTTGGTAGGTGCCCCTTCATGCCTGATTTCTGACCATGCTGCAGTGAGATGTAGCTGAAGCTGCAGCACAGTTTGAACACAATTTTCTAAACATACACAATTTAAAATGGCAATCTATATACATGTCACAATGGCCATCAAATTCAAAATGTCACAGACTTTCATAAAAGACCTCACTTGATGTATTGTATAGTGTCATAACATTGTATATGGTCAATTGATTTATTTGCTTATTTGTGAGGTTTAAACTTTCTGTTCTTCTCTTGGGGTGTTTGGCCTCTGATTGTCCCAATCCATTTGTAGTTTAAGGTTCCTCATTTTTGATGGGACGGCCACTGGGAGTCTATTAGTAAGGAGTCGAGTCTTTAGTTCTGTGTCAAATAAGTGCGCTATAAGGACAGGTGAAACTTGAAACACTGCAAAGGAACTGTTTCATCAATGCCTCTGTTGAGCTTTAATGAAGATTCTCTGTGCTGAAATGAAAGGTCTCCCACTGGTGTAGTCAGTCTCCCCTCATGAAAAGCAGTAGGTATGTCAGTGGGAGAAGTCCTCCTGTTGATATATCATTGTCTACCCCAATTGTAAGGTCAGTATACCTGCATTGCTCGGGTGTGGACTTTTCATGTCTGTGAGCAGCTTAGTTATACTGAAATAATTCTGTAGTGCAGACCTGTCCTGAGGGGCAAAAAATACTATTTATACAGGCAAAACATCTTTTGTTTTCTCCAGCCATTTGAATTACACAAGAGACTGTTAGTGTTTGAAAGGATAAGCAAGCTGTATGGCCCTTGCGCCCAGGCAGCTCAAAGCAACTGCTTTATTCCTTTGAACTATGAGAGACTCCCCATTTCCTACAGGCTCATTCTGCAGATGCAGCCTGATATGTTGATTGGCTTCCGAGCCCCATATTAGCCCATTCAGAGCTGTGTTGGATACACACAGCATCCAGGGTACCCTTAAACTGAGAAAGCCCATCCTCTTCTAGATGAAATCTGGAATGAAAAGCAAAGACAATTGTCTTAATATTTGCATCTTGGGGGGACATGGAACGACAATCTCAGGAGTGAAGTTTGAATCTGTTGCATAGTTCAATTTTTCTAGATGTGTTGAATAGCTTTTGAAAATGAAGATTTTCACTCAGCATGGGGAAATATGCCTGTTGTGCATTGCACCTGGGGTGGAAGAGGATGTGACTGTTCAATCAATGGGGAACTGTGGTTAAGCATGGTCTGGAAAAAATGGGTTCATACCTTTTCTGATAGCATGTGCATTTTGTTGGGATACTATACCCTTCTTGCTTCTAGGTGTATTAAAGACGTAGCAAAAGGGGCTAGTATGATGCCACTGTACTGTTCAAGTTGCACTCATCATTCAGAATCTTCATTATCCATCTTTCAGTATTATTTTGTATTTCCTAACCTCTGTGAGCCAAGAACTTTTTATCAGATTGTGATTGGTATTTCAGAGCAGATGCTGCCTCAGTTAAATAATATTAAGCCCATTTCCATGGAAATGAATCCATTATGTTTTAGCTTCTGTTTTCCTGGCAAAGATCTTGCAGATGTAGGGTCCTGCAGGTGTAAGCTTTCATCTATTGGAGTGACTATTGCATTTTTACTGCATGTTTCTATTTCTGTTTTTTGTCTTTTTATTGTCTAAGACTCATTATAAACAACCATCGTATCCGTAAAGGTACATTACACACATATGAATACACTGAAAATTAAAATAAATAAAATATACTTGTAATAAATTTGTGATAATGGCAAATTTTTTTAAATCCATCTTGATTTTCATTTAGGTGAAGTGGTATTTTGTGTCAGGACTTCAGTTATTCTGGCTTGTGTGCTAGTCTATAAGTTTGCTGCCTTCTGCATTGGAAATGTAAACTGGCTCATAATAAAATATGATCCTTGTGGCTATATATTAAATCCCATGAAAATAACATTCTTGGATTTCTGAAAAAAATAGTTATTTTGATTGCTCCTTTCAATGCATATTCCATTAGCTGCTGATTTACGTGAAGTAAGTGATTTGGTTTCTTTCCATTGCAGTTTGAATTGAGGCTTTGCTCGTCTGTCTAAAGAAAACTCTTTTTAGTCATCTAGGATTGAGGTATTTGTGTGACCATGTCTCCCCCATGACTTTCCAAAGCAGCTGAGGCCACGTGGCCTTTCTTTGTTCTCTGTACCAAAATTGTATGTGAATGAGGCAGGGGCTAAGAGTGGTTTGAGCATTGGCCTGCTAAATCCAGGGCTGTGAGTTCAATCCTTGTGGAGGCCATTTAGGGATTGGGGAAAATAGATGTCAGGGATGGTGCTTGGTCCTGCCAAGAGGGCAGGGGACTGGACTAGATGATCTCCTGAGGTACCTTCCAGTTCTAGGAGATGTGTGTGTGTAGGACTTCCTCATTTCAAAGACTGACTATGGAAGTGCTTTCCTGACTTTGGAAGAGTGCTATGGAAGTCCACACTGATCCAGCATAGCATGAAACCATATGAACTACTGAATAGAAACATGTATACCACCTGACAAGGGTCTTGCTCAGGGCATTCAGTTGAATGGAGATGGACCCAAGAATGAATTTAAGTGGCAGGCTGAAATTTAGTTAGCTTGACTCTGCAGAGGCACTTTCACTATACCTCCTCCAAATCTCTCATACTAGACATTTAAGGGGGTCAGTACATTGGGTTATAGGACTGCTATTGTATAATCCCATAAGAATACTTTCCCTGGCCTCCCCCTAGAATTTAGATTACTCATTTGAATACTAGGGGTCTGCAAAGATGGCAGGATTCCCTTTCTCCCATAAGCACAAAATCCACAAAATACCAGGTTTCTTTTTCATCTGTCGGCTTGGCCTTTATCCACACTGAACACTGGCCTCAAGCTATGACAAACTAAACAATGCTACCACTTACTAATAGTATATTATGTTCCTCATAATGGAACTATGACTCATAAATGCTGTCAGGAAGATGACAAAATATAGTAGGTCTCTGCCAGTTTGACTCTACAGGAAGAAATTTCTTCCGGACCCCAAATAAGCAATCATTCAAACACATTGCATTCTAAAAACACAGGTCCTATGCTGTGGTGCGAGGAGGGGAAGGAGGAAGGTTAGGGTATCAGCGATGGAAGTTCCATGGGTGCTGGACCAATTTGTATCAAGGAGGTGTGCAGAGCCATTGAACCAAACTGTAAACCCTGTGTATGAAGGAAACCACTTCTAAGCAAGGAGGGGCAGCAGCACCTCCAGCACCCCTAGTTCCAGCACTTATGAAGAGGACAAGAAGCCCGAAAGACCTAGGAAACTGTTTACATTACTGAAGAGGTTGGAGCTTGGGCCAATCGGCTGCATCTCCCCTTCCTTGCCCAATAAGAGTCAGAAAACATCTGCAAAAGGAGGGGACAGTACTTGCTTCCTGAGTATGTGCTCTCCCAACCCTGTGCCTGACATCGATCCACACAGCTGTCCATTCACATTTCCTGATCAATGAAGTGGATTGGTGGTGTTACCCTTATTACACACCCTTTGGAATAGGAATAGCCTATTGGAATAGGATATTTGTATGCTCATTTTGCTGATCCCCTAATGTAAAAGAACCAAATTGATTGCAGGGAACTGGAATGCCATTTAATAAACACAAGGTAATTACATACATATAAAAATGTACTCATTGAGCTCAGAGATTAGAGCTGAACTTGAATTTTAAACTATGCTAAGGGCCTGCTGGAACAGCATGACAAATTAGAAGAAGAATAGAGAATTTACAACATCATTAGTGAAAATAAAATCTCTCTTGAGATTTCTTACTTCCATTTAAAAATCCCTTCAGGGTGTACTTTTAGTATGAAAGCCTTTTCAATGCATCAGGAAATATTAGAAATATTTCTTTTGGATGTGGAGGCTGTGTTCAATAGAAGTGGAAGACTAGAGTGGGAGGCTACATTAAAATAGCTTGCTTATGCTTGTTAAAAGGCATGATTTAAAAAACAGTTTGAATGATTATATTCTAAACTAGATTTAGATTCAAAAAAAGATTATGCATATCTTCAACAATTTGCAAAAACATTGACTTTTTTTTTTGATTAGTTCCTGTCCCCTCTGATTCTGATCTATGTTGGGGGAAGAATTGGGAGAGATGGGTCTGCACTCATAGCATACTGTGGATATTTCTTCTGTCCCTGCTTGTGAGATTGTAGGTTGAGTAGCCAAAATGGATTGGGGGATCAATGAAGACGAAGCTCAAAGAGTTATGCTTTCTGCTATTACTAAGGGTTCTATAAATGCTTTTAATTTTTATGTCATGATGACATATTAGAAGAAACAGCCTAAGGATGTGAGTGCACTGATAATATGACTGGTCAGAGTGACAACAGTGATTCTATCTGCTTTATTTTGAAGCCTATGCAATGAAGGTAATATATCCGGGAGAATTTCAAAAGTCAGGCACTGAATATATATTGACCAGTCTGACAATATCTTGTTGGGCTTAGCTCTTTCTTTGTGAAGTGTCTGCTGTTCTGTTGCTCACTCCTAGGGGTGTTCATTATTTTGTTGCTAATTTTAAATCATGAAAAGAGTATTGGTGTATTGGCTGCAGAATTCAAGACACTCATTTATTTATTTTTACATTTTAGGTTACTACATTAGCGAACTGTCCAGAAACCTCTTCTAATAAGAAAGAAGATGTTCCAAAAGAGCCCATGTCCTCCCAGCTTCTGTGGAAAAAGCAATTTGGAGTCTAATTAGACAAAGGGGCAAAATTGGCTAAGGAAGCCATTACATTTAAGGAGGACTTTAGTGCAGCACCTGATTTCATACAGAAAGTAAGTACATTACCCACTGTGACAAATAAACCAGGTCACGTAAAGCATTCATTTTCACATATCATTTTTGTTACTATGTCTGTAGCAGGGTGCTGGTGCAAGAGCACCTAGTTAGCCCCTGCTGTGTTAGCTCCAAACAAGGGGAACAGATTGCGCTGATTAAAAGGCCTGATGCTAGTTACATTAACTGATGAATGAGTTCAAACCTATCAGTAAGGCTTCAGCTCAACCCATAACAAGGTTGTACTCAACTGACAACACTGATTAATTTTGTTGGTTGCGATTTTCAAAGGTACAGAGGTAATTGTATATCTATCAGCCATTTGTGCCTTGAAAAATCTCCTTTATTTTTGTCACTAACTTTTATACAACAAAACAATACTTGTTTAATCAGTGTCACCTCTGTGTAAGTCATGCATATTTCACCTATGTAGAATCCATTTATCTAAATCTCTCAGGAAGCAGTTGCACTTTTTATTACAAAGGAGCTGGATTCTGTGTTTTTTGTGAAGTCAGTCTTACCTCCCCTCATTACTTTTCTTGGCTATGCAGCACATTGCAATGAACATGCGATTTTACAGCTTGCTTAAAATAATCTAAAAGATAGCCATGCCTTGATAAGACTGAATCTGAATAAATTAACAGGGTGAGTGTGAAGAACCAATTTTAGCACCTCTCCAGTCAAACATAGGTGTTTTTGTGTAATCTTTAGGATAGTTCACATATAATTGGAAAAATAGGTTATTTTAATGGTAAATAGAAAAACAGTGTTCACTGAGGTCTACATACTTGGGCATTAATTTTATGTGCATCATGGCATGAGACTAAGGTAAGTGATGTAAGGGACTCACCACAGCTGATACACATAAGACCATGCCAATAGAGAGTCAGTGCATTAGAGTTTTATTTAACTCCCTAAAGGTTCGTGTAGGTCTGGCCAATATGAAGAAGATGGGCCAAATTCTGTTTACTTGAAGAGAGGCAATGATGTAATGAGAGTAGTGTTTGGCACATTTTTAAAAAGTAATTTGGAAGTTCATACAGTAACTTAGCACTGACCGTTTTAGAAAGGAAAATAAAAAGCTGGTCATACAAGCTAATATTCTGTCATTTGCAACATACTGAATACAATTCTTCTGTGGATTATAGCCCTGATAAGTTCCATTGAATTCTTTAAGATTTCATAAAGCCATGGAAGAATTATCTGCTGCTGCAGTTCTCTAGATCTACAGCATTTTTTTTATTTGTAATGTGCATTAATTTATTAAAAGCCACCGTGATATCAATGTCTCTTAACTTGTTAACTATTCTGCTAATTTGCATATTTAATTTTTAGAGAGAACATTTTAAAGCTATTCTATTGCATTTTACATATTTTTCAAATATATGACAAAGGTAATTTATGTAGCCATTGAACTTGTGATCTAAAAGGTCCTGTAGACAAACATAATTACCAAACGTATCAGAGGCATGCCATGCTTTTGCAGTAGTCTTACAGTGCAGTCTTACAGTACAATAAAAAGTAGAAAGAAATAGGTTCTAGTTAAAACAGTCCTAATATAACCTAATAGCAGTATAGAAGTGGTGGCATGAGCTTTGAAACAGGCCGAGTAGGTGTTCTGAGAAAGCTAAGTACACACACATGAACTGTGTTAGCTCACGCTAAGTGTAGGTATGTCTGCCTGTGCTGCAGTCACACCTCAGATGGCAGTGGGGCCATAACTCCAAGTGTGCTAAGCTTCGAGCTTTGGGACACTTGACCCTCTGGAACAGCAGACTCCTTTTTAGAAAATCTCAGAAACATATAGCTAAAATTCTGATCAGTTGAAATTAAGGAACGTTTTGCCATTGATTTAAAAAGAGCCAGTGCTTCATCCACTATCTTCAGTGGGATTGAAATGAATACTTAACTATCAACATGTGGATAAGTGTTTGCCCTGGATAGGGTTGCCAGATTTTCAGAATGCTTATGTGGGACATTGCACAAGCTCCAAGCAGTGCCCTGTAGAGAATGCTTGTGCTGCATGTTGGAAAATGTAGTTCTGGCTGTGGTGGTGGGCTATTTTTTTTTTTTTTTGATGCTTCACAGTTTTTGAAAACTTTCCCTGGGATAGACAGTAATGTGATGCCCCTCCAGTTCTTGCATTCCTTCAGGTTGCCTTTCTTTGGAAACTTGATAAGGCAGCCATATTCCCAGTCTTGTGGGATCTCTTCAATGTCCCCAACTTTCCCAAATTCGTAAACAGATGCCTGAGGTACATCCTTCACATCAAACAGCAAGACTTGTCACAAATGAGAAGCTTTGCAACAGAGCAGGACAAGAACCATTTGACATTGAAATCAAGAGAAGAAAGTGGGAATGGCTAGGCCATACTCTCAGAAAACCAGCATCCAGCATAGTCTGTCAAGCTCTCACATAAGGAAAACGCAAAAGATGAAGACCTCAGACAATGTGGAGAAGATGTACTGAGACTGCAGAGCAACAACTGGGTACTCTTGGAGTCAGCTAGAAGTTTTGTCCTGAGACAGCGTGAAATGGAGAAGACTTGTTAGATGATCTATGCTCCACTCGGAGTATGAGGGCTAAGCAGTAGTAGTAGTTCACAGTTTTTAATTTTAAAAGAAGTACTAATGAGAAACAAGCTCCACTAACCCAGACCCCAGCCCCTCCTGAGGGGCAGGACAGACGGTGCCCTGCCAGCTGGACCTCCCATATCTGGGCACTTTCCTGCAAAAGCTAAGAGTGCAGGGATGCTGGCTGGTGAGGTGGAGTAGGGGGGAGAGCTGGGGACACCACCTAGATGCAGCTGCGGTATTTCCTGGTTGGTTGGAGAAGGAGGCAGGGCCTGGGGAGGAGGTGTTTAGTGCGCTCCTGTCACCTCGTGTGTCTTGCACAGAAAGAAGGAAAGGAGTCTCCGGTGGCAGCAGCAATCATGTCTGAGAATGGTGCATTCTCCTGTCTTGTGCCAAACAGTGGGTGGCTGCATGGCTGCCCAGCAACAAGGTGAATGTGGTGCTGGGAGCCCAGTGGGGAAATGAGGGCGAGAGCAAGCTGGTGGATCTGCTGGTGCAGGACATGGACATTGTCTGCAGGTGTCATACCACAATTAAATAACTTTGTGGGACATTTTTGGGTAAATGTAGGACTTCTGATTGAAACGTGGGACTGTCCCACAGATTGCGGGACATCTGGCAACCCTAATCCTGGAGTAGGGATGTTTTCCTGAACCAGGGCCTACAATTTTAGATGAAAACTTAAAAAACAATCAGTCTTAATTTCTCTTTATGGACATAAAAGACAAGGAAAGGAAGTTTTGTCGTGTTGTACTTGGCCAGTACTTTCCATGTCTCCACTGTTATGCAGAGTAGTGATCACTGATTACTTACCTCCTTCTACTGGAGGAATGGCTACATTTCAGAACTTGTGCAAAATGCATATGGTTTCTGAACTCTTGGTAATGAAAAGAAGGAATGTCAAATGTTATTAACTATCACATATGCAACAGAGGCCATTTTTTTCTCTCATTAAAAAACACTCTTAAAATGTTAGCCCATCAATTCCAGTCATGTTATACAAGATAACACATAGTTTTATTGATTTTTTTTGTACATAAATAATATAAAAATATTTCAGACTTTGAATTTATTTGTTGACTCTGAGCCAAGACTGGAGATAACTACAAAAATAAATACATAAAGTAGATTAGCTGTGGCTCATACATATTAAAAGAAAGTTAATTCAATGTTACCTCCTATTATTGTACAATGACAAATTAAGTGCTCACAGGCAATTTTCCTCCAAGGATTTGTTGAACTGTTCAAGTTAATATTAAGGAGCTGAACTACAGCACAACACATGCCTGTTTGTTAACTCTGCAAACATTTTTAGTTCTTTGCAGCTCTGTATTGGTTTAACTTGTGGTAGGCAACGCAGATCATTACAACTTTATTACTTATTACTTATGTCACATTCTACTGGTTTTAGAGGTCTTGTTTACGTTAGTGTCTTTGGAAGGTGTACATCATAAATCCTGATAAGCTATATGTCATGTATGTCATAGCATATGGTTTTTAATTTTCTGTGGGCATCATTTTTATGGCAACAGCCAAGTGATTTATTTGTATTCCTTTTCATAAATTAAAGGGTGCTTGCAACTAGCTGCAGTTTCTGTCATACTAGAATTTTAAAAAGTACTGGATAAATTAGCTCAGTCCAAATCCATATTATCTGTTCCTTGGGTTCAGACCAACAGTAAGAAGGTATATCTGCCTGTATTTCAGCTAATATCACTGGTAGTACAAGAACTGAGGTATCTGTGAATTGTGATGCATGAATAAGAACATAAGAACATAAGAATGGCCATACTGGGTCAGACCAAAGATCCATCCAGCCCGGTATCCCGTCTGCCGACAGTGGCCAATGCCAGGTGCCCCAGAGAAGGAGAACAGAAGACAATGATCAAGTGATTTATCTCCTGCCATCCATCTCCTGCCCTTGTACTGAAGGCTGGGGCACCATACTTTACCCCTGGCTAATAGCCATTTATGGACCTAACCTGCAAAAATTTATTGAGCTCTTTTTTAAACCCTAATAGAGTCCTGGCCTTCACAGCCTCCCCCGGCAAGGAGTTCCACAGGTTGACTGTGCGCTATGTGAAGAAAAATTTTCTTTTAATAGTTTTGAACCTACTACCCATCAAGTTCATTTGGTGTCCCCTAGTTCTTGTATAATGGGAAAAGGTAAATAATTTTTCTATATTCACTTTCTCCACACCATTCAGGATTTTATATACCTCTATCATATTGCCCCTCAATCGCCTCTTTTTCAGACTGAAAAGTTCCAGTCTCTCTAGTCTCTCCCCATATGGGACCTGTCCCAAACCCCTAATCATCTTAGTCGCCCTTTTCTGTACCTTTTCTAATGCCAATATATCTTTTTTGAGGTGAGGAGACCACATCTGCACGCAGTACTCAAGATGTGGGCGTACCATAGTTTTATATAGGGGAAGTATGATATCTTTTGTCTTATTATCTATCCCTTTTTTAATAATTCCTAACATCCTATTTGCTTTACTAGCTGCCTCTGCACACTGCGTGGATGTCTTCAGAGAACTATCCACTATAACTCCAAGATCCCTTTCCTGATCTGTCGTAGCTAAATTGACCCCATCATGTTGTACGTGTAATTTGGGTTATTTTTTCCAATGTGCATTACCTTCCACTTACTCACATTAAATTTCATTTGCCATTTTGCTGCCCAATCACTCAGTTTGCTGAGATCTTTTTGTAGTTCTTCACAATCCCTTTTGGTTTTGACTGTCCTGAACAACTTGGTGTCATCTGCAAACATTGCCACCTCGCTGCTTACCTCATTTTCTAGATCATTGATGAACAAGTTGAACAGGATTGGTCCTAGGACTGATCCCTGGGGAACACCACTAGTTACCCGCCTCCATTGTGAAAATTTACTATTTATTCCAACCCTTTGTTTTCTGTCTTTTAACCAATTCCCAATCCATGAAAGGATCTTTCCTCCTATCCCATGACCACCTAATTTACATAAAAGCCTTTGGTGTGGGACCATGTCAAAGGCTTTCTGGAAGTCTAGGTATATTATGTCCACTGGGTGCCCCTTGTCCGCATGTTTATTAACCCCTTCCAAGAATTCTCATAGATTAGTTAGACACGACTTCCCTCTGCAGAAACCATGCTGATTTTTGCCCAACAATTCGTGCTCTTCTACGTGCCTTGCAATTTTATTCTTTACTATTGTTTCTACTAATTTGCCTGGTACTGATGTTAGACTTATTGGTCTATAATTGCCAGGGTCTCCTCTAGAGCCTTTTTTAAATATTGGCGTTATATTCGCCGTCTTCCAGTCATTGGGTACTGAAGCGGATTTAAAGGATAGGTTACAAACCACTGTTAATAACTCCGCAATTTCACATTTGAGCTCTTTCAGAACCCTTGGGTGAGTACCGTCTGGTCCTGGAGACTTGTTACTATTCAGCTTATCAATTAACTCCAAAACCTCCCCTAATGTCACTTCAATCTGGGAGAGTTCCTCAGATTTGTCACCTAAAAAGGCTGGCTCAGATTTAGGTACCTCCGTAACATCCTCAGCTGTGAAGACTGAAGCAAAGAAATCATTTAATCGCTCCGCAATGGCACTGTCTTCCTTGATCGCTCCTTTTATATCTTTATCGTCCAAGGGCCCCACTGCTTTTTAGCGGGCTTCCTGCTTCTAATGTATTTAAAAAACATTTTACTATCATTTTTTGAATTTTTGGCTAGCTGTTCCTCAAAATCTTTTTTGGCTTTTCTGATTCTTGTTTTTTCCACTGGTGAAAGATCAACCTAGAGGAGCTAGACTCAATTTTGGAGTTTGTTAATGATGCTGATGTCACTTTTAAAGAAGTGATAGGCTCTTTCTTGAGATGATGATGATGATGGTGGCTCTTGTGACTGCCTGTCTCAAGTCTTTCTTTTCTTGAGAGTGATAAGAGTATTTGGAAGGTTGTATCTTCATTTTGCCTGATACATCTGGTGCAACTCAATGACTACCCTAATGTCTTTAGAGACTGAGGCAGCATGTGTCCTAGCTGCTCCCATTGAAGTCATGTTCAAGTACATTTTGCTGTTGTTTAAGATAATGAAGGTGGTATTTTGTTTTTGGAGTGAGAGAAATAATCAGAAAAAAGGGCACAAATTATTAAAAAAAACAAACAAACCCTCGGTATTGAGGGTGTCAAGGCTATTCCCGTGCTGGTGGTGTAAATGCAGAAGGTGGGAGCCCAGAGGAAACCTGAAAAATAGCTTGCCCCTGCAGACTTCTGCATATAAGCTTCCCAAGGTCACAGATTCCTTGACTTTGGGAGGTCTGCCACCACCCAAATGAGAAAACTCCTTTTTAAAATGTAGGAAATCATACTAGGGATATCTCCCTGGGGCTAACCCCAAGCTCTTAACCCTCCATTAGGGGAGATCTTAAAAAACGAGACAGAAAATATACTGCACTCTCTGATAGATGACCTCTTAGTCTTAGGCATGCATACACAGATCTCCTATTACCTTCCTGGACACAAGAATCAAGTCAGCACCTTAAAAAGGTGATTGAAAATAAAGAAGCCATACTTATTAAGTGTACTTGGTTGCTAGGTGTTACACAGCAACTGAAAAAAAAAAGGATTAAAACACAGAAAATTACTTCCCTAGGATTCAATTTAAAAGTTGAAGTGCTGGGAATGCAGGGGGTGCATCAGCCAGCCTGAGAAGTCCCACACCAAATCCAAAATAAAAAAAAAAGTCTAACCAAGTCTGACTTAATATTTCCTTTCTACTCACATATCTGTTGTTCCAAGATTCCTCTCAAGACATTGATGTTATTGAAAACTTTCAAGCCTAGGTCTAGACTTAATCCATCTCTCTATTTCTCCTCTGGCCACTCAAAAAGACTCACCTAGCAAAGCTCTCTCTCTCTCTCCCTATTGGTTCACCTAGATGGTTGCCAACACAGGCCGCAATATCTCTAGGTTTAACACTTTACAAATAATTTGCTTAACTGAATACTGGAATGTCTAGAAAAGAGCTAATAGTCCTCCCATTCATCACTGAGGGATTATGTCTGCCATTTGTTACTCTACTACCTTGACTGCCTAGACAATAGAGACAGGTAATTTCCACTACTTTTGGCCATAAGAAAACTTAAGTTTTGAGATTTATGATCATGTAGCTGATCACTCAGATGGTATCCAATTTTTTCATGGGTAAACTTGCTTTTTGAGAGAGTTCCTTCTAAAGAATCACGTTTCTCAACAATACCCACATTTCCTATTGATGGATCTCAACTGTTTTGTTTTATGAATCATCAGAAATGTTTGGTAGACTGGTAGCAGTCTATGGACTATGGTCTGAGTTCCCCTCCTTTAACAGCTGCCATAAAGAACTGCAGTGTTGTTCTGTTTAGTAGAAAGTCTCTTAAAAAGAACTCTGGTAATATGTTTTTTAAAAAATAATGTATATTTTCTATAGATAAATAGAAGCAATTTCAACATGAGCCTCATTACAAGATTTCAAATGTGTCACATAACAAACGGCATCTTCTGACTCACTCACAAAATCCTGTTTTATGATTATTACTCAAAAAAAAACCCAGATTTGTATGCTTTGAATTACTCTTCTTTTTTCTCTTTCATAAACTTTTAGAACAACAACAACACTAGCATAATGACTCTTGTGGAGATGTGATTTTTTTCCAAATAGAGCTGCACAGGCTTAGCTTAAATGATTGGTGTTTCATGCTATTACTGGCAGACTATATATGGTCTCAGACAACAGCAGTTGCCTACATTATTGCCATCTATTGCCATGTTGATGAAGCATGCATTTAGCAGCTATCATGTCACAAGTGTACTCTCAGATAAGCTTTAAGTCATATATAACATAATTACTTAAAATAACTTTATATTAGTTCTGTTTCTGTTTTAATGGAAATGAGAAAATATGGATCAAACATTTTACTATGCAATATAGCTGTCTGCACTGCCTCTCCCTTTCAGAAGGGGCGTGCAAATACAGCTGATTGAAAATGGACGAGGCACAGAGTTACATATCTCATGCTTTATTTGCATATTCTCATGAGATCACATTTCCAGAAGTTCTGGTTTTGGGGAAGAAAACTCAGCTGTGTAGATGGGTTTTTTTTTTTAAAACAAACCCTGTTTTTGAATGAACCCTTATTCCAATGCTATGCTTTCCTTCATCCATAATTAGCCAGAAGATTATATCAGACTGCCCACAGTGATATCTTTAGTACCTCCAGGATGGACGACACACTTCACTATGACTACATATTTAAAAAAATAAAATAAAACAAAACTTCACTTGGTAAAAATTGCAGCACTCCACCTACCTGCACTAGCCTGGTACTTTGCTTATTACATGGCCTTCTCAGGGAATAGCAGGACAAATTCAAGGTCTTAGTGCTAATCTTCAAGACCTTCCATGGAACTGGCCCTACGTACCTCTGAAGGCAACTTCCTCATTGAGACAATGAGGTCTTTTTACATCTATGTTTCTCAGGGACTATAAAGCTGTCAACATCAAGGATAAAGTTCATGAGTGTATGTCAGGACTTCCTTGCAACCAGACCAAAGCTTTGGAACTCCTTGTGGGTGGACCTACACCTATTTAGCTGCATCTAAAATAGGATAGGATGTTTAAAAAAAAAAAGAAAGAAAGAGAGTGAGAGAAAGCAAAAGGGGTGTGTTAAGGAATGGCTGGCCCTTAAGTCAAAGCTGATGCCAGTATAACATCTGGACCTGGATTTATCTGTGTAGCCAACCAGGCTCGGGTTCCCCAGAAACGAGGCTGCACCCAGAAGGCGAGTGCTATATTTGGTTTATTGAAAGCGCGTGACACCCGCGACGGGAGCCCCGGAGACGCCGCAGTCACCAGTGGGGGAAACCCGACGCGTCGGAGCTTCGCTCGGGGAGAGGCTCTACAACAGGCCTCCTAACGCTAGCTGATAAAGCTGAGCTCATTAACATAAGATTGCCTAAAATTGCCTATGCATTCCTTATCACTATCTCTTGTGGCCTACTGCCAGCATAGCCTTGAAATCTTGGCAAGCGCGGCTTGTTCTGCAGCTGTTCCCATGGCAGTTTGCAGCTTTCACCTTGCACAGACTGGTCTGTTTAGATTCTCCTGAGGATTCACAGAGGGGTCGATCTGCTCTCATGAGACCGTTACAAACTCTTCTCGCACCCTACACTCCTCCCCGCGACCCCTTTGTGAACGCCAAGGCTAGTAGGAATCAAGTGAGGTGGTTGATGCTCTTCTGGCAACACAGTGTGCACCTGTGGAACAGACTTGACAACAGCATATGAGAGCAGTGAAAGCAAAGTTATACAAAAGGGCATAGTTTTGCAAGACAGCAGGAGAAGCACTGACACCTATGAAACAAGTGTCCATGAGCTGTCCCACGGCCATGCTGTGGGGCAGACAAAAGGCAGACGCGTTGATAGCAGTCTGTGCCAATGTTACCCATACATTGGAGTGGTCACTGATACGTGGGCCCCACTCCGAGGCCAGTGCTACAGCAGTCCAGAGGTACCAGCGCCACAGCCAGGCCATGGTTACAAGGTCCGTAGCGTCAGCCGTTCGCTGAGCTGAGTGAGTGCTGTGATTGTAGCAGCAGCGTCCGCGTGCTTGCAGGGATGCACAAACAGCAAGCCCGTCGGTTACCCAGATGCTTCCTCTCCTCTCCTCAGGCACGGTATCCAACGGAGGTGCCTCCGCTACCGGCGAGGGGGCCACTGGTGGGTCGACAGCGGGTAGCTCATCCGCTAGCTGGGGATCATGCTGAAAGGTAATGGTTCCCAGCAGCAGGGCATGTGGAACAGTAAGTGTGGGGGCTCCCAAGCGCATGCACTGCTGTAGGTAGTGTTTCCACTTGAAGTGGGTAGCTGCTTGGGCTACGCCCGTATGTGCACGCTCAGAGGTATCCGTGACCCACCCCATTAAAGGGATCGGGGTTCGCACAGTCACAGGGGCGACACCCGTGACCCGCTCAGTGTCCTGCAAAGCCCACACCACTGCTAGAATCTGCTTTTCCAGGGGGGTGTACCCACCTTCTGCTCCGCGGAGGGTTCGTGACCAGAAACCGATAGGTTCTTTTCGCTGGGTTCCTACCTGCTGCCACAGACCCCAGGACGCCGCGTCGCCGACGGTTGTTACCTCCAGTTCAAACGGTTGGCCCTGCAGCGGTGCGGTGAGGCGGGCGTGTGCTACTACCGCCTCTTTGCAAAGATCAAAGGCGCGTTGGTGCTTCTCTGTCCAGTGCCACTGAGTGGCTTTGCGCACAAGCTCCTGTAAGGGACGCATAAGAAAAGCAAGGTGCGGAATAAAAGCACGCCAGAAACCGAGAAGGCCCAGAAAGGTTTGCAGCTGCTGTTTAGACGTGGGTGTGGGGAATGCCTGGATGGTATGCCGCACTTTCGGTGGAATGCATTTGTCTGTACCCATCCATAGCACGCCCAAATAAACCACACTGGTGGCTGGCCCCTGCACTTTCTTGGGGTTAATAGCCCACCCCCGTTTTTGCAAACCTGTTACAACGGTGTCTAAGGCAGCTTGAACAGTCAGTTCATCTGGTCCCGAGATCATAACGTCATCGATGTAGTGATAGTAGGCCGTCTGGTCCGGGAGGTCCAGACGCTCCAGATTGGCCTGCACTAGCTGATGGCAGATCGTCGGGGAGTGCTCAAAGCCCTGGGGTAACACGGTGAACATGTACTGCTTTGTTAGCCACGTGAAGGCAAACTGCTCCTGACTCTCAGGATGAATGTCAACAGAGAAAAACGCATTAGCCAGGTCTATTACGGCATGCCACGGCAGGGCCGCCAGGGTGATGCGCTCCAGAATGGTAACCATGTCCGGAACTACGGCCGTTAGCTCCGGGGTTACCTTATTGAGTTCTCGATAGTCCACTGTCATGCGCCACGAGCCATCCGGCTTCTTCACTGGCCAGATGGGGCTGTTAAAGGCGCTCAGCGTGGGGCGAATAATCTCCGCCTGTAACAATGCAGCTATAGTGTCACTGATCTCCTGCTCTCCACTGGGAATGCGGTACTGCTTGACTGACACCGGGGTCTGGGGTACCGGCAGACGTACAGGCTCCCATTTGGGATGTCCCCGAAGCAGGGGCTCCACAGTTCTGATCGCCCGGATGTATCGGGGGTGCCCAAAGGCGAACAGCCCATACTGTGTGTCCACACACCGGCCACGCAAAACATCCATGCCAATGATATATTCACCTAACGGCGCAGCCAGCAGAGTCGCCCGAAAGGGAGGGGCTTTCCCCAGTGTGAGGGTGACCTCCACCGCATAGGCGGTGGTTTCTGCTTCTCCGAGGCCCTGCACAACCACCACGTGACCCGCAGTCTGGGCAGAATGCAGAATGGTCACTTCAGCTCCAGTGTCTAACAGAGCAAGCACATGCTGCTCCCCTCCCCAGGGCCACTTGATGGTTAACGAGACGAATGGGCGCCGGTCCCCTGCTACCTGTTGCACAGCCACAGCCCGTACCGCAGGGGACCCGCCTCCCCGTCACTTCCTAGGGGGAAGGGTCCAGTCGACCGGGGCACTGGGCTCGGTCCTCCCCCCAGCTCCTGTACCTTTCTGTGATGCCTGAGTCTTGGAGGCACCCACATCCTCGCTCCGCTGGGTAGGCGGCAGTTGTAACCAACGCTTGTACAAGTCTGGTGTTGGCACACCATTGATCTCCTCACGGGGCACTCCTGCCTTCAGTAAATCCGTCCACATAGTTCTCCGAGTCACCTTAACGTGCCCTTTTTCCTGTCCAGAGGCTCCTGCCCGACCACCTTTTCCTTTTGTGGCACGGACCGCTTTCGCGCCGCCTATGACAGCCTCTAACTGCATCAATGTTCCCACCAAGTCACCGACAGTCCCGCCTGCTGCCATGACCACGGCCATAAGGGAGGCCTTCAGCTCGAGAGGGGCAAGGCGTAACAGAGTGGCCTTGATGGATTTCTGGACCGTTATATCATCTGGTCCCAGGTCGAGGGCCACAGCCCATGCCATACCCAGCTGTCTTAGTGCACTCACCCCTTCTGGGATCGTACGCCAGGGCCTCACCTGTGCTTCCAGCTCCCCAGGGGAGGGGTAGACGTCATCCACTGCCACAGCCAGCCAGCGGTACAGGGACGGCGCTTCCACAGCATTCCCCTGTCCATCGTTCAGACCTTGCATAGTCTGCACTCCCTGCCTGACTTGTGAATCCTGGGACAACACACCCATCTGCTGGAGCTCCGCAGGCAGCAGCAACACAGAATTGCCCGCATTGTCCCACACACGCACCAGCCAGGCCAAAAGGCCTTCCCCCGGCTCCTGCTTAAAACTCTTCACCAACTCCTGCAACTCCGGCCAGTCTGCCGGGGCTGCCCAACAGGCCACCATCCGCGCTACCGGCCCCCATTGCTCCGTCGAGGGCCATCCTGGTATGCGCTGCAGGGACAGCGCTGGCTTCCCTGCCTCCCCTGCTTTCAACCAAAAGGGCATCGTACCTGGAGAACCCTGCTCGCTGCGCCAAGTGTAGCCAACCAGGCTTGGGTTCCCCAGAGACGAGGCTGCACCCAGAAGGCGAGTGCTATATTTGGTTTAATGAAAGCGCGTGACACCCGCGACGGGAGCCCCGGAGACGCCGCAGTCACCAGTGGGGAAAAACCCGACGCGTCGGAGCTTCGCTCGGGGAGAGGCTCTACAACAGGCCTCCTAACGCTAGCTGATAAAGCTGAGCTCATTAACATAAGATTGCCTAAAATTGCCTATGCATTCCTTATCACTATCTCTTGTGGCCTACTGCCAGCATAGCCTTGAAATCTTGGCAAGCGCGGCTTGTTCTGCAGCTGTTCCCATGGCAGTTTGCAGCTTTCACCTTGCACAGACTGGTCTGTTTAGATTCTCCTGAGGATTCACAGAGGGGTCGATCTGCTCTCATGAGACCGTTACAAACTCTTCTCGCACCCTACAATCTGATTGATTAAAAGGAGGGCACCCTGCCTCCACTCCATGCCCCACCTCATCTCTTCCCACCCATTTCTCCCCATTCCCAGAGTACACCCTGTCCCCACTCCTCTGCCTTCCTTCCAGCACCTCCTATACACTGCAGGCAGAATAGCTTTGGTTTATAGATGCTGGATGCCCTTGGAAGGAAGGGGAGGAGCTGATCGACAGGGCCACTGGTAGGTGGGAAGTGCTGCAGGAGTAGGAGGGGAGTCTGGCTGCTGATGGTGCTAAGTACCTACAATGTTTTTCTCTGGTTGCCCCAGCCCTGGAGCACTCACTGAGTTCCTGGCTATGAAGCTAACCCCAGTTGTGGGGAGGCAGTCAGGAAGAAAAATAAATATACGTGTAAGCTCCAACATGATCAGATGGATATCTCCTAAAAGAAGCCTTCTAGTTAATCTTCAAGGAGCAACTTGAAAGTTAGGGAGACTGCAGTCCAGGAAAAGGGTCCTGGGTATCCTTATGTCTCTAATGGGAGGATGGATGAGGCTTATGTTTTGGTTCTGGGCAATTTAAGATACCTGAGGAAAGGTATCCTTGAGCCACTCTTTCTCTGGAGAGAGACTGTGTCTGTCCCACTTGAAGGATGGGAAAAGACAGTTATAATTACTGTGTGCTAATGAACAAGTCCAAAGAAGGGGTTTATTATGTGACTCCAGCCCTGGTTGTATGTTAAAATGCCTGGGAAGAAGGGAAACATAGGACATTTGGTGCTGAGCTAACAAGAACCAGTAAGAGGGTGCTGCAGAGCAGATCTGCATATCTACAAGAAGAGAGAGGAGCACTGTAGGAAATGGAGAAGAAAGAAGGAAATAAGTTACAACAACTAAGTGCGTGCCTCTAGTTTTGATGGCCTGCTCTGAAGCAGGATGGCGTATTAAGATCACCACCCTAATGTGATTTTTGGTGATCTCTTACACTGTAATAGGAATCCAAACAGACAGAGTGCTGCTTGCCATTGGCTAACACCCCCCCCCCCAATGGCAAGCAGATGCATCATTCATATGCAGCATATGATAGATTCATGTTTGATTTGTTTTCTGTTGTCTTTCCATGTTGCTGTTTTGCTATTCTTGCTCTGAGGCTATGTCTACAGGGTGGCATTTATTTCAGAATAACTTGGCATTGTCTAAATAATACACAAGCTATTTTGAAATATATTCAAAATAACAGGTATGTTACTTTGATTTCAGTAAACCTTTCATTCCCTGAAGAATAATGCCTATTTTGAAATAGGCCATAATGTGGTCCATTGGCACTATTTTGAAATAGTGGTAAGGACTGGAAATGCTATTTTGAAATAGCTAAAGTGCTATTTCAGAACACATTTTGTGTTGGATTGTGTTATTTTGAAATATCTTATTTCAATATAGGACTGTTGTGAAGACCTAGCCTAAGGTAGGGTCTAGAAAGGGGGCTACTATTGCCAGTGGCAGGACTGTGTTTTTACCACTAGTTGTACAGTTACTGACCCACTCATTGTAGGTTGACACATATGTGCGCACACAGCTTGGAAGTGTCATCCTTGTCTCTGTACTGGCAGGCTACCATTCCGCTGTTTCTCATTGTTGGTGACAGCTGACGGCAGTGAGGAATAAGAACTTTTCCACCGTTATGGCCTATTATGGTGAAGCAGGAAGGAAGTGATATTGTATAGTGCTGTTGGTGGCCTGTTGCATTTTATGACAGCTTTTATCCCTGTATTTGTGATAGATTTAGTTTGTGTGTGGTGTGTGCAGTATGATGGGATTCCTCTGCCTTCTGGCTGATGGACACTTGTCCCCCTCACACTGTGTGGAAGGGGCATGGGATCCTTCTTTGCCCCCCAAACATTGCCCCTGTTTCCTCACCTTGCACTCCTTGTTTTTCTGGCTCCTCATCTATTCTATACCTATACATTCTAGCCTTCTGAATCAAGGTCCAGTAACTCTTCACTTGAACTAATCCTGAATACGTCTAGGGAGTGCTTCTCCCATCATTAAGGAAGATTATCAAAACCCTGATAAAACAAAATGATACAAAGACTGGGTTGCTGGTCCTTTCATACCCGCAAAGGTGCTACAAGTGAGATGGCTCATCTCATCAGCTTGAATTCTGGAAGAAGGAAATAAAGATAGCCAACATGAAAATAATGTCTTTACTGTTTGGACATTCATAGGGAGGGTGCTAGGAAAAGAAGCGGAGATCACTTTCAGCCTGAGTTAGCCCTAAAAGATATTCGGTACTGACTGATTACTGTAACCGTCACCTGTTTGGAACCATAGGCCTATATGTGTGTATATAATCTCCTTTAACTAATAAACCCTTAGTTAGTTTTACTATAGGATTGCCCACAAGCATTGTCTTTGGTGTGAGATCGAAAGTACAAATGGACCTGGAGTAAATGACAGGTATTTTAAGACTAGGAGCAAGCTGATAATTTTAAGATCTTTGTAAGTGACCATGTGTCACTTAGTCCAGCTTGCCTGGGTTACTAGGCAAATAAGGGAGTCCAAGATGACTGACTGACTCCATAGTAAGCCTATTGTTATGCTCTAGGAGTTCATATGTGATATTAGGTTGGTGAAATCTATTTATGGAATATATAGTTTCAGAGGGGTAGCCATGTTAGTCTGAAGCTTCACAAACAGCAAGAAGTCCTGTAGCACTTCAGAGACTAACCAACTTTTCTTACCCAGGAACGCTCATGACTTAATATTTTTTTAGTCTTCTATGGATTGCTTTTTATTTATGGAATGTACAGCTGTTTTGAGGTGTCAGTCTTTGTTTTCAATAGTTTGAGGTTGGCATTCAGGCGTGAACCACTCGAGACAGTATGACATGCTTGGTATTGTTTGGGTCACAGTCTAGCTTCACAACAAAGTTGAATTCCTGTTGAAAAAACTTGAGCATCATTGAGTTTTTCAAGGTTGACTGGAATCACTGCCATCATATTCTGTATGTTACAAGGGGTTGTCTAGCTGTGACCCACACTTGAATAGAGATTAAAAAACCAAGACTCCTGGAAATGAATAAAGGATGAATTATAAACCAGGTTTTATACCTTACAAAGCATCCATTAAAGCACTGTTGTTGCTATAATTCTGTGCAGTGACTGTTAAATACCTCTGCTTCCAATTTAAATGTAACTAAATTCACATCATTTGGAACATTTTACAAACATACAAAGGGCATTTCAAACAATCGATGTTTCAGTTTCAGTTCTTTTACTCTTAGGAAAACCTCAATTTTTCAACAAAAGAGTAGTTCAGGATCCTATTCATCCCCCACAGTAAATGGACTTATTTTATAATCTCCAAGCTCAACATTTTGTCTGCAAACCCACTCCTGGTGTGAGGGATTTGGGGAAGTGTTTGTGGCTGTGTCAAACCAAGGAAATTTTACCAAAACATTGCAGTGATTTCCCTTCTCCCTACATTAGCTCATTCAGACACATTTGATACCTCCCCAACTCATTCACTGATTGACTCAACCATCACTTACCTCAACTCAGGTCTGAATCCCCATTGACTCACCATTCATCCCTAACAAATCATATATCCTCTTCCACCAAACACATTTATTTCTCCCCTTTCTAACCAATTATTTCCCTTCTCTCCCAGTTTCCTCCCTATGTCATTTTTTTCCTTTCTCCCTCAACATTCCTCTAAATTCTTTATTGTGCTCCATCAAACTTATTGGCTCCATATCAAAGATGCAGCAGTTACTTGGTGTGGGAAACACAAATAACTAGAAAATCAGATCCAAAGTACTGACTTACCTCTCCTTTATATCAGGGCAGTATTTATCACGGCACTTATACATTGCTTAAAGAGAATGAGCCAGAGTCACAGGTACTCTTTGGCTGCTTTGGTAATGTAAAGCAGCTGTAAACATAGTTTAACATGCTAGTTCAGGTGAGTTTATGGCTTCTTTGCCTTGCTGGAGTCGCACAGAGTATATTGGAGAATCTGGTCCAGTGCCATCCTCCCAAGTAAACACATAACAAGTCATTACACGGAATGCTATTTTTCCCTGACATAAACACACTGAAGATTTTGCTTAAAAAAAAATCCTTAAATGTGTGTGTGGATAGCTGTTTTAAATTCAACTTCATATTTTAAATTACCATTAATATATGTGGTTACACTTTACTATTTTAATAAAATGCTGCCATGTACAACATTCCTGTGTTTGTGCAAATACATTAAATTGTGATGGTTGTAATGGCATGAATTCACATAGTGTACACATTCTGAATGCATAAAAATGTAATGTTAACTTGCATTTTTATCACCTGAAAGAGATAATGTCAAACATAATATGTTCTACATCAGTAATTGGCAAGGTGAATGGCCAACAGTTAAGCTGAATGAAAATAAAGTGGAGATGGTATGTCAGATTATTCATTTTAAACTACTCATTCATGGATTTTTAAAAGTTTTGTTCTATCTGAAATCACAAGACAAATGAAACAAGAAGGGTTGTGAATTAATCTGAAGTTTCTACAGTTATTGTACTAAAACATAAAAATAATTAAGATTTAATTATTAACATCCTCATTTTGCAGCAATCAGTTTTAATTAATGTATCTATAAATGCATATGTATGTGAATGTGCTTTCTGTTGCTTCCCTTTTCCTGATCATTAGTTTAGTTAGATCTGATGCTTGGAAGCTATTACAAATCCAAAAAGCATTACTGCGGCTCTGGAGAGGCATTATGATTTTTATTCTCACTTGATTTTCTGACTTGTTTTGAACAGCTGCGATACAGTATTTCACCAACTGGTAGAAGTACAGATTTACAATAGAACCTCAGTTACGAACATCTTGGGAATGAAGGTTGTTCCTAACTGAACAAAACGTGGTTGTTCCTTCAAATGTTTACACTGAACATTGACATAAAATACTGTTGAAACTTTACTGTGCAGAAGAAAAATACTGCTTTCTCTTTATTTTTTAGTAGTCTAGGTTTACAGGTGCTGACTTTCAATGGTGCTGGTGGTACCTGACCCTCCAACTGCCTGAGGTCCTGCCCTTAGTCCACCCCTTCCCCCAAGGGCATACCCCCACCACTCTTCTTTCCATCCCTGCTCAACCCAGCCCACCTCTTCCTGCCCAGTTCTGCTCCTTCCTTCCAGCACATGATTACAGTGGGTGGGAGGTACAGGGAGTGAGGAGAAATTGCTTAGTGGTGAGACCCAAAGGGTGCGGGAGGCAGAGATTCTAATGAGGGGCTGCTGGTGGGTGCGCAGCACTCACCTTTTTTTCCCTATGTTGCTCCAGTCCCAGAGCACCCATGGAGTCAGTACCTCTGTAACACAGTACAATGTATTGAATTCCCCTTTGCTTTTTTTTTGGTCTTTGCTGCCTGATTGTGTACTTCTGGTTCCAAATGAGGTGTGTGGTTGACTGATTAATTTGTAGCTCTGGTGCTTATAACTCTGGTCCACTGTAATTCAGCATACCCTTGGGTATTTTTGCTGTAGTAATTCTTTGGGTTGCAGATACCAGAACTGCATCAAAAATTAGTGTGAATATTTGAATATGTATGTTAAATAAGTAGCTGGAGAACCAAGAGAACACATTTTAAAACGAAAGATTCTGTATAAGTAGAAAAAATTTAATTTAGAGCATAGGGCTGGTTTCCATGCTGGACTAACTGTCACCCTAGAATTAAAATGTCACTAAGCTAAATTAACAATAACCTGGGTTCACTTTTTGTCTATAATGTACAACTTTAAGAACACTTGTTCTCTACAGAACTGGTCCCTATATGAAGAATTTTTCCTATTTCTGCACAGTAAAGTGTTTCATTTTAATGAAGCAGATAAAGAAGAGACGGCAAATTCTCTGCAATGTCAAAGCTACGTCTACACTAGAGCGTTACTTCGAAAGAGCATATTTTGAAAGAGAGTGATCAAAAGATGCTCTTTTGACACATACTGTCTACACACGGGCTGGGGCTGGTGCCATCAGTGAGCGATGTTGAAAGGGCCCCATGACACATCGAAAGGGGCTGCTCAGCACGTTGAAGGAGAGCATCTGCACTTACCAGCAGCCTCTTTCAAAAGAAAGGACCATGAAAGGCTGCAGACAGGGATGCAGGGGTAACAAGCCCTTCTGGGGCTATAGCAAGCCACTCCTTTAAAGGGCCCCTCCCTAACACAGTCAGCCTACACCGCACAAGGCGTATGGAGTTGTCACAAGCCCTGCAGATATAGTGCGTGCCAGTTAAGAAACATGGGTCTAAGGTAATCTGAGGTCTTGAAACAAGTGCCATTCAACGTTTCCAGATGAGTGTACCCTTTTCAAGAGTCACTTTTTTTTTTTTGCATACCAAATGACACCTCGCTTAAAAACGACTTACTTACAAAAATGTCAAAATATGATGGAAGACTACTACTGGAAACTTGCTGGCTTTCTACGAGCTTATTTTCAAATGAACGAATTGGAACAGAAATATTCTACTTACATTTCAGCATAAGGCATATGAAGCAGTACAAACAAGTCATTGTCTGAATGAACTTTCAGATTGTACTGACTTTACTAGTGTTTTTTATGTAGCCTGTTGTAAAACTAGGCAAATATCTGTATGAGTGGATATACTCCCTAGAAGACCTTGGTGTGCCCCCAAACACTGCCCTAGGTGTTAGAATGCAAAGGGTCTCCTATATATCAGAAGCCTTTAGGAAGCATCCTAGATTATTGTTCTCTATTGTGGAAAAAGAGCTCAGCAAATATCAATCCAAAGATTTTCTAAATGTCTCTTGAATTGCAGTGGACAAATTTGTAACATGACCCCTGCAAGCTTGATCCATTCAATCTTTTGTCACGTTCTTTGAACTGTTCCATCTCAGATTTCCAGAGCAGTGATGTGTGTCAGGCCACACCTTTGCAGAACATTGTGTAATCATGGGGGACTCTTCCTCTGATCACATCTTTAGTTCCACATTATCATCACTTTTGACTAATACAACTCCAGGGTTCCAGCTCTGCAAGAGGGGAACTCTGTAGGAGTCACCTACAGTGAACAACGCATAGGAACACTACTTTTAAAAGCAATAGTTACTCACCTTTTGCATAATTAAGACCTACATTCTGTTTCCAGACCTTTCAGAAATTTTCCGTTAGTTTATGGGGAGGGAATGATACTTTCTCCCCACCTCCACCTCATGGTCAGGATATGATCAGTAACAAGGATTGAAACATGCATAAGTATGAGCAGAAGAGATGAACTTAGAACTCATGGCCTCTGGCTTCTAGCGCTCTTTCCCTTAGGCTACAATGGTGTACAAAATATCTCCATGGAACATTTCTTATACAGCACTGTAAAGCCAGGTAAGTGTTAGCAATCATACGGAACACACATGCATGATCTGGGTTATCTGAGAGAACTGCCTATGGTCTTCTTTGTAAGACATTAATAATATGCCAGTTCAACTAACACTACTTTCAATATGCCAGATAATTGATGTAGTTAAATTATGTTGCCTAACATTTGTAGATTTTGAATATACCCTAAGAGAATGTGTGGATTTATTTTGCAGGTGTAGCTCTAAGCATATCTGCAAGGAATTTATGAACAATCCCTGTTATCTGCCTAAAAGGAAAGCTGTGATTCAGACTGCATGCTTCCGTCTGGCTGCTGTCACTAGACATACATATTGTAACATGTAATAGAGGTAAATAGCATCTGTGCTTCTGATCCTCTACACTGCTTATTGAGAACCTGAAAAAGAAATCACACAGCCATTTTATTGCATTCCAACTCCCAGTCTGCACCTAGGTCCAGTATAGTGAAAAGTTATTTAAAAACTCTTCACACATAAAAAGTGTTCTTCTGACCTCAAAGGGTCAACCATGTTACCAGGTCAGTATTAATCTGGATCTTATCCAAAGTACCATGTTGCAAACCAATTCTTTAGTGTCTGAAACTAAAGCTTTATAACAAAGGGGAGAATAAATGAGAAATGAGTTGTTAAAGAATAAAATAATATCACATGATTAATAATACTGGTGAGTTTGCTATCTTGAAAATCCCTCTGGTACACAACCTAAGCTTGGAAGGGTCTTTCAGTTCTTTGTTCAGAGCTTCATGTACAGAACATTTACTCCAAAGGTTAGAAGTAAGAGTGAAGACAAAATGGAGATGATGCAGCTGACCTTTATATTCCTTTAGCCATTGAATCATAGAACACTAAAACCAAAACAGACCTCTAGAGGTCATTGAGGCCAGTCCCTTGCCCTTGTGGTATGAACAAGCACCATCTAGACCATCTCTGATAGACGTCTATCTATCCTGCTCTTAAATATCTCCAGTGATGGAAATTCCACATCCTCCTGAGGCAATTTATTCCAGTGCTTAACCACTTTGACAGTTAGGAAGCTTTTCCTAAAGTCAAACCTAAACCTCCCTTGATGCAGTTTAAGCCCATTGCTTTTTGTCCTATCCTTACTAGCCAAGGAGAACAGTTTTTCTCTCCCCACGTTGTACAACTCTTTTAATACTTGAAAATTGCTGTCAAGTCCCATCTCAGCCTACTCTTTTGTAAACTAAACAAGCCCAGTTCTTTCAGTCTTCCATGTAACTCATGTTCTCTAGAGCTTTAATCATTCTTATTGCTCTTCTCTGGACCTTCTTCAATTGCTCCACATCTTTCTTGAAATATGATGCCCAGAACTGGACACAATACTCCAGTTGAGGCCTAATCAGCGCAGAGTAGAGCAGAAGAATGACTTCTCGTGTCTTGCTCAACTCACTCCTGTTAATGTATCTCAGAATCATGTTTGCTTTTTTTGCAACAGCATCACACTCTTGATTCATATTTAGCTTGTGATCCACTATGACCCCTAGATCCCTTTCTGCAGTACTCCTTCTGAGACAGTCACTTCCCATTCTGTATGTATGAAGCTGATTGTTCCTTCCTAAGTGGAGTGCTTTGCACTTGTCCTCATTAAAGTTCATGTGTCTTGTACTTCCTGTGTCCCAAACACAGGCATCACAGCACATGGCATGGAAAAGCTTTAGAGTTCTTTATTCACAGGCATGACCCTACAAGTCTTGCCCCTACAAGAAATTGCCTTTATCAGTGGGTTCTTTAAACAGCTGATGGCCATTGATGGGCCATTGAACAGGCTCAGTGCTAGGGGTGTCACCCAGCTACACAGCACCAATTTTGAAACAGATAATGTAGCACAGGTATGCCATCATACTTGGCAAATCAGAATATTTTCACAGATACCTTACATGGCATGTTTGGTCAAATTCCTTGCACTATTATAATATTGGTATCAACAATATTATAAAGTGTTTCCCAGATTCCATACAACAGAGATCAGCAATCTTTACAAAGTGGAGTGCTGAAATTTGACCTTTTGACCTCTATGTACTGTCCAAGTGCCAGTAATGCTTTTTAAAGTCACTAATAGTCTTATTTACAACAGCTTCATTAATAAATAAAGATGCAGAGCTTTACCGTTTTGGTGATAGTTGGTAAGGTTAGCTGGTCTTTTGTTAATCCACAGGTGGCATGGCTTTGAGCAAGCTCCCAGATGCTTGGGGGAGGAAGAGCAGTGAAAGTCAGCTTGCATGCCATGGAATCCATGTATGTTATGGATTATTTTTAAAATGCATACACTGAAGAATTGCCAAAAATTAGTAGTGTTGCTTACTCAGTAGAACTTGGGTTTGTTACCGTGCTGTTTGATGAAACATTTCAAAGTCAGTATCTCTTTGTTAAAATGGAATGCATGAAGCAGTGTTTCTCCAATCACTGTACTACAGAGAAGCAACCTGTATGGTTAAACTTCAGTTTTATTAGAAAATCGTGGCATACAAAAGAGAAAAGAAACAATAGCAATATAATTAGCTGTCAGAGGAATCCCCACATAACCTTAATGTCCGTCTGAGTTTTGGTGAAATAAGCAATACATAAGTACTGCATAAAAAGTGATTGTGTTTGTAGTATGAGGTAGTAAAGTAGGTGGTGACAGAAGAATAACCAGTTTTAGTTAGATCAATATAATTGAAACTGCATGTGTAAAATGAAAAGGAAGAATTTTATTTCTGTTCTTTGAGTGCATAGAATCTCCATCCAAGAAAACTCTCAGTTTGGTTATCTAATTACACATATTATTACAAACTCTGTGACTGATTGTACTCTGATGGCATGATACTACTTTCAGCTGATTGTGGATGTGGCTGCCTTAAAATATTCATTGATGCCACATATTCTGTCTAGACCTAATTCATTAGACAAAACAAAATAGTAGAAAAAAGGAAAGTACAGTGCATTTATGTCTCCGCAAACAACATGGTGCAGATTTGACTGCTTGTTTTTAATCCCTGGTGCATGGATGATTGACATACACTGATATATTCTCTGCCTTTATGCCTCTCCACTGCATTGACCTATCCCTGTATCTGAGTGTTAGATACGGCTGCGTCAAGAGCCACAAGCTGTTCTTTTAGGTCCTGCCACAACTCTCTTGTAGTCAAAAGAAGGAATCAGAGGCTGTGTCTACAAGGTGCCATAAGCTTGAAATAGACTGTTTCAGCATGCGGCACTGTCTAAATGGCACCGCATGCTGAAATCCCTGTTTCAGAGCTTCCCTGTACTCATCATGCAATGAGGTGTACAGGGTTACCAGAGTACCGTGCCCATTTTGAGACAACAGGTGCTTTGCTTAGATGTGGGCAGCTATTTTGGGATAACTTTGTATCCCGAAAAGGCGCCCACTTTGTAGACATAGTCAGAGAGATTTGAATTGGATCCATCTGTTTGTAAAAGAGTAATTGAAAATGTTGCTTACTATAGTAGTGTATAGATATCATGCATTGTTCCTTATGGAAGCAACTGGTTTAAAAATCAGATGGTATTTTCATTGACCAAGTGAGCAAACAAAGTAGATATCAAGTCTATAAATAAACACAAACAAAAATACCAGAGCAAAAATAGTAGATGTAGCCTGAGGATTTTTGTGGTGTTTTCTTTTTTTTTTTGTGGCATCCCTGCACCCCTCCCCTTTTCCCTGGTACTCAGTACACATTTAGTTTGTAGCATCTTGAAGCAATGTAATCAATAAGGGTACATATGCAGAAGGAATGGAGGATTCTCTAAGGTGAAGGATGGTTAATACTCCGTCCCCTACCTAGACTCAGAGAGGTAGCCATGTTAGTATGTAGCTTTACATTAACATTACCAGCTATGATACTGAATGACTGCAAAATTAGGTATTTAAACACAAATACAAGAAAGATTGCATCATTGGCCATCATTGGCCGATCAGTGCTGAGGAAAGGACCATATTACTTACTTACTTTATCTAAAGTAAACCTTTCATGGGTGTCCCATGCAGAACAAATGAAGCATGAATATAAGCTTTTCCAATGAAGTAATTAGTGATATTTTTTCACTTTATTTTCTTCATTTATTTAAGTAAGCAACAATAGTAAGGGGATCCCTGTTTACCTAAATGGCGTCTTTTCTGACGTATCACCCAAAAATTATTTCCCTTATTTCAGCATTCAGAGTCTCCTTTCTTTCTATTTAACTTGATCATTGTTGTGAATATGGTCAGAATAAAGTCAGTCGCATGCATATAGTAGTTTGAGTCAACAGTCCATTTTCAGCTTCATTCACTTTAGAAGTGATGCTCAATATTGTTTAATTAAGTGAATTAATGGACTAATGGAATTACTTGAACTTATTGATCAGAGCTAAAAAAAGCAAGAAGGGAAGAAAACTTTATTCAATGAGCCCATCAGCGTGTCTTTCCTTTAATATGTTTCAGACCCTGCTGATCCAGCATATTTCTTTCTTTTCCTTGTCCTGTTTGTAGATTTGCTGTTTAAATATAGATATTTCACAAACTCCTCAACAGACTCAGTAATATCTATCAAGCACTAACTTAAATTGTCAGTGAAAGAGGAAGAAAAATAGTAGGAAATGAGAAGCTACATATGAAGCCAGATCTCTTTGGGAAAATCATTATCTTGTCCTCCCCTCCTGGCAAAGTCCCTTTAAGTGTTATGTGTTCTGAGCAGTGTAAAACCAATTTGGTTACCCAAGGGATAATATTTGAATAACCGCAGTTAACTTGGTTTCATGGTTTTTGGTATAATTGTTTTGTGTTTTCTCCACTGCTTCTCAGAGCAGAATGTGATGATATGTTGCAGTAGGCACTTATTCATCTCTTTCTGTACTGGCATATTGGCCTAGTGATGTGTCCTCACAGTTGTGATACTCAAGTATGCTGTAATGTAATATCAAAAAGTAAATGTAAATGTAGGTAAGCATTGTCTTGAACCAAAGCACATCAAATACTATTATAGTCTTTCCACAGGTTTTGGGTCAAGCCCCTTTTAAGAGATTATGACCTGCATCTGACGAAGTCGGGGTCTCTGCCCACGAAAGCTTATGCTCCTACATTTCTGTTAGTCTATAAGGTGCCACAGGACTCCTCGTTGCTTTTATAATAAGAGATGACTCTCAAAAAAATTGAGGGACATTTTAGAGAGAAGTATCTGAGAAAGGCTTTATTTAGTTCCTTGGTTGCCTTATTGTAGTGGTTCTGGTCTTATGGCTCTTTATTTACATATCAGCCAACAGAAGAAATTCTTGGTACTGCTTTTGAAGTTTGTGCATGTCGCAGAAGGTACAGATATAATTTATCTGTATTTCTAGCATCAGTATTTATATGGATGTATTTTTTCACTCTGCAAATTGTGGCAGAATTATTGCAAAGTAAACTGACAAATGTAACACATATCTTCCACAGCTACTTAAGAACAGGGCTTTGTGGAGTGGCCACCTTTTTATTGCAGCAGAGATAGAGATATACTACAACTCCTGTTATACCACCTAGACTATGAGAAATGCCCCATAACTCCTAGCACAGTGACTTTACAAATCATGCAGATTCCCTAGGAAGTGTTCTAATGATTATTTTATTCTAATAAATTGTTGCTAGGGAACAGGTTTCGCTTAGCACTACAATAGGGATTATGAAGTATCTCTGTCCTGGGTCATAATATGGGATTCACGAAAGAAGGAGCATCTCACTTTCACCTGTCATGGTACAGGGGTATATAACAAGATGATCTGTCTCTAGAAGAGCTAAGTGCTTGACAGCTATGTTCAGTTATCAGACCCAGCTGGGAATGGCTGAGAGTGCTCAATGGGGTGGGGCTGGCTGGGGAGGAAAGAGAGGGCTGCAGAGTGAGAGACCCCTGGTCCTCTGTAGCCTGTGTTTTTTAGAAGAATAGCTGTGTTTTGAATAACTTTGCTAGTTTTTTTGTTTAATAAATATGCCCTCAGGGAGGGGCCTGAAAGAGATTTGGGTGTGGTATTAGTCCTTCCTGGAATGCTGATGATAGAACCATGACCCCTGGACATGGTGAAGAAAGTAGTATATAGTCAGCCCATTAAACTGAGGAAGAAATGAGGCAGCTGAAGAGAAGGAAAGCTATTTCCCAGCAAACATAGATGAAGTGGTCTCTCAGTCTGCACCAGCATGAGTCACAGCAGACAGCCTCATTCCCACTGAGTTCTGTTGTCTCTCTATAGGGATTATGGATCCCCTTCAAAGCTGGATCAGATAATTGAACAGAAACAATAAGCCCTATCATACTGCTTCTTAAATGGGCAGACTGCTTGTTAAAAGGTGGCATGGGAGAATTGTACCCATTTAGAGAACCAGTGGGAGGCAGCCATTCACGAGAGGCTGTACTCAAGAAGACCCTGCTAGGAAGGTGCACCCTGTTAATTCTTTCTAATGGGGAAGGTGAAGAAGATGCCTGGCCAAAGAGTCTGGTGAAAGGGAGGGCACCATTTTCTCTTTGGTGAAGACAAGAAGCAGTGAAGAACTTCCTAGAGCCCGCCAAAGGGTGTGTGTGTGGGGGGGGCACATCTGTCTCAAGTTCACAACCATATGTGAATCTGGTGTGATTGTGAATGCAAACTAGCTCAAGTTAGATGAGTTTTGAGTTCTAAGCAAACTGTTTACACAGCCCAGCTATGAAAAAAGTTGATGGAACTGGTTTTATTCTAAATGAGAAAGGAGAGATTTTGTAGAGTGATTTAACAGAGTTTTAAATGAAGAAGACGTATAGAACTGATTAGTCATAGTAGGACAATGTCGTAAAAGATTCAAAAGTGAGAATTTCTGAACTAAAAAAAAGTCTATGGGGCATGTAGGCAGAGGGGTTTTGTGCAAAGTGTAGTATAAATATGAGCTAAGTTGCTATGTAATATGTTAGAAGTGACAAGTATAACGGAATTGGAGAAACTAGCATTATTTCTAAAGGTGGAAGAGATTTAAAGGTACTTTGAGAAAACTGAAGATGGAATAAAGGTAAATAAAAAATGGGGCAGGTAGGTATTGTAATCATATTATTATTTATTTTTGTTGTTCAAGTGCCTAGCAACCCCAATCATGTATAGGGATTCCATTGTGTCAGTCAGTACAAATGCATCAAAAACATATTCCTAAATTTTTTATTCATTGCTGTGTTTCTGCAACCTTTTAATTCATTTCTACAGCAACAGTCAGATGGAGGTAAATCTGAAACATCATATTCAAGGGGTAAGTGACAATAATGTGAAAGTCATTCTCTGTGGAATATTTTATGAATTCTAATCTTAGTTAGCAAATTTTAGTTTGTTAAAATGGCCTTGAAATTATTTCATCTGCTCAACAGTTATCTGCAATTTAGGCATCTACAGATGAGTCTGATCCAGACAAATTTTATTTAATAACTTACCTTTGCTTAGGGAAGCAGAAATGAATAAATGCTCACTAAACATATTGCATACTCTTTATCATCAAAATGCACGTCACCAGATTTCTTCAGTTTGGGGAGAATAAGATATAATATGATGATTCCTCGATTGAGGGTACTGTATAACTCATTTTCTTTAAAATTTTCTGTATAGGTAGGCCTAAACCCATTCTATTACAGCAAAATATCATGAAAACAACAGATTTTTCATAAGTGTGTAATCAGTAATTGGAATTTGAAAATGCTTTTTAATGGTTCTCCCAAACCTGTCCCATAATTATTTAAAATAGTACATTTAGTATAATTTAGTCTTTTAAAGCAGCAGTGCATATTAAAACACTAAGACACCTTTTAATGAACTGCCTTTTTTTTCAAAATGGAGATTAAATTTGCTTCTCATCCTTTATTCAGCTGATATTCAGCCATATATTTTTTAAAAAGCATTTAACCCGCACATAAAATAGGTCAGTGCTCTGTTTGTACCTTGCACAACAAAGAGTGATAATATTGATATTCAGAAGTCTCTCAAGCTTTCCCTTCCTTACAAAGACTGGGAAAAAAACATCAGCCCATATGGTGCAGTGGTAGGCAGACTTTTCTGCTTCTGTTATAGAATTGGCCTTGAATCTTGAAGAGGAACATAAAATTACAACAGTTTAAGAGGCTTTTCCAGCCCAGTTGAACTTTTCATTGCTATGACTTAGCTTGATTTTCAAATATATTTAAGAAGAACTCTGTGACTAGTCAAATATCGTCATTCATAAATTGAAATAGAACTGCTTTCTGTCATCTGGGAAATCTGCACATCTGCATGTATGGACATTAGCATACTGTTAGCAGTACAAATTTAATGATTCCTTCTTCCATCTACCCAGTCCAGTTTATGTTGAAAATGTTGAAACTATGAATTAGACTATGCATTGATATATAGTCCTGGCAAACTCAATGCTGTAGATTAGCTCTCCAGGCACCTTCCTTTTAAAACAAACAAAAGCTAAAAATCTAAAAGCTAAAGGTTTATTTATAAAAAGAAAGAAAGGGTCAAAATCAAAATTGTTTAAGGAGTCAAGTACACCATTTGCAAAGTTCTTGGTCCAGTCTTGTAACAGAGGTAGAATAATTTGCTGTCTGAAATCAAGTCTCTGGAATACATCCTCTGTTAGGATGGGTCATCAGTTGTTTCAAGCATCAGTTCATAAGAAAGATGATCTAGTGATGGTGGGCTGGATTGAAGTCCAAATAGAGGAACTTCAAGGGCCCTTTTTATATACTACACTAAATGGAGGGAACTCCCATTGTCCTCTGTGGAAAAGTACATCTACCAAATAGAGACTGGCACAAGAGTACGTCACCTGTGTATGCATGACTCAGTCCTTTTTAAGCAGCAGCCATTGCTCCCATGCTGGTCTGAGCGCTCATAGAGGAGCTCATCTGATGTGCACTGGCCCATTTTCAGTCACGTACTTCTATTCATTGACTAGCGATCCTTTCACAATAGGTTGGCCAAGCCTGTTTGTAGCTTTCAGCAGAAAACATTTGAAATACAAGTTCATAGCCAAGTTCATAACCAATACTCATAACCTCAATTACAAAAATGATACATACACATGTATAATACAAACAGAATCAGAGAATTGTAAGCTTTTCATAGATATCTTTCTTGACACACTTGTCCAAGATGCGGTGCAAACATATAACAATGATTGGAGCAATGATTTTTATGTTCATATCTGTATTCAGTAACATCACATGATAGTCTGACCAGCACCTCTTGATCTTTTCCTCCTCCTTGGCCAGATGGACCATTTAGTGTGGGTGTCTTTTCCCTCTATCTATTATAAATGATATTCTGCCAATGCCAATATTATGAATTGATTTTCTTGCAATAGCCAAACAAAGCTCCCATTACAATCAATAAACAGGAATTTTAATAGAACGTTCAGAAGCAAGCTGAAATATGTGGAGACTTTTGACCATCATTATTAAACACTGGGGATAAAGAATTTGAACAGCAGAATAAATTCATTGTGTCCTAACTTTGTCAAGTTTTCAGATAAATGGAGCCATAATCTCAGTCCAAGGCATTGATTACAAGATCCCGTAGAATATCTTCCATTTTCAGTTAATGCCTGGTCTACACTGGATCTTCAGCATCTTGTATATGAAGAAATAGTATTGACAATGCTGTGTCCTAACTAGCTTACTACCTAGACCATCATCTGCTCCAGATTCACATTTAATTGTTCAATTGCTTAACATTTCTCCAAATGAGATTGTGAAAACTGTGCCGTTCATTTTCTGCTTGGGAGACATTCTACTTATTTTCTACCTGGGAGCATTCGGTGTTCGTTTGTCATTATTTTGACAAGCGATTGGTCCCTAGTTGATATGGTATCCACTTTGTGTGTATTATTAGCAACATAGCTGTGTCTTCTTACTCTGGGTCAAGTTTTATGATTGTAGATTTTGGTTTTTATTACAAAAGAAGTATAGCACTGTTCATTGATCTACCCAAAGAGAAGCAGGTGTATTTTGAAAAGTATCATAAAGTTATTTATGGTGACTGGATAATCAGTAAAACTTCTGCTGCCTATTAAATAAGACCCTCATTGTCATAATATCCTTCCAACTTAGCTTGCTTCTTCAGAAGTGTCATCAAACCATACAGTGGTTCAAGAGTGTTACATGTGAACATAGGTCCATGTATCAGAGAGGTAGCCGAGTTAGTCTGTAGCTTCGAGAACAACTAGAAGACTTGTGGCACCTTATAGACTAACAGTTATTTTGGAGCATAAGCTTTCATGGGCAAAGACCTGCTTCATCAGATGCATGGGGGTCTGGTTTCAGAGAGGTATTTAAAGAATGGGGTCCCAGTAAGAGGGAGGGCCAGAGCTGACAAGGTCTATTCACCAAGGTGGAAATGGCCCATTATCAATAGCAGGTAAAAAAGAGTCAAAAACAAGTCAGATCAGACAGGGAGATATGAGCCATTGTCAGAGTCTAATGGGGAGATCTTAACACCCAGGGCAGAGAAGCTGCCTTTGTAAATTGTGAGCCACTCCCACTCTCTGTTTAATCCTTGGTTAATGGAGTCAAATTTGCAAATAAATTGCAGCTCAGAGATTTCTTTCTCCATTTGATTCTGAAATTTCTTTGTTTCAGGACTGCCACCCTTAAATCTGCTATTGTGTGTCCAGGGAGGTTGAAGTGTTTCCCCCAAGGGCTTCTGTACATTACTGTTCCTGATGTCTGATTTATATCCATGGAGTTTCTTCCTCAGCTCAGGGAAACAGAGAATGCTCATTCCTGCTGAAACCCAAATACTTTTATGATAGCTGCACCCTGCTTGTAGTGAAGAGGCTTAAAGAAATAGCAAGATTACTCTCAGAGACAAAAGAGATGGTAGTTTTTAGGTGAAGGAACTCCTCCTGAACTTCTCAGATGTGTGCATCGTGATGAAGTAATAAGGATAACTGAACATCTAAAATGGTGTTATTCTGTTTACCTCATTATTTGTATCTCTAACAGAAAGCTGGGGGGAAGGAGGGCTGGACTCTTCTCCTACCCATCTCAGAGCAATAAATGTCAAAGTTTTTTTGGAGAAAAACAGGGGCAGGACAATGGTAGCTTGAGATATGTAGGTAGATTATACGTGCCTTGTGGAGTTAAAAATAGTAAGTATAATCTTTGTTTCAGTCACTTCACTGCATCCTTTCATTGGAAGGACAAACCTGTGTTCATTTGCTTCAGTTAGCTTATTTGTATTTTTTAATTTTTTGGGAAAAACTTCTTTTTCTCCACTCTCTTCTAGAGAAAGATGCCTCTTCCACTTTGGTGGAATATTGCTGCCAACTAGATAGCCTCTTAGGGCAATTTCTTGGATATTTACCCTCCTTAAGAGAGCTGTCTTTACCGTTATACACCTGTTTTTTCTCCACTAGCAGTGATTCACTGATCTCTGCAGTCTCATACCAAACATGGGAAGCTCTGAATATTATGCTCTGGAAAGAAAGGTTTTTGGCTTGATGAATTATTAATCTGTGGGACTACTGCAAGATGTAAATATATTGCATTGGAGTACGTGGATGGTAATGTAATAGTAGGCCTCTCCAGTTAGGATGACCAGATGTCCTGATTTTTTGGGTACAGTTCCAATATACAGGGCTTTGTATTATGTATCCTTCTATTGCTCCCCACTCCAAGTTCAAGAAACAGTTGTTACATGAAATCATCTGTTGATTTGTTTCTATGTGTTCTTGTCTGGTGCCTTTAAATCAATTTAGACCATTATTTCTTTGCTCTGCACAAAGACTATACCCAGAAACCTGAAAGATCCTTCCCCATGCTATTCACCTTTGCTATTGCCAACTGAAGTTTTTGGGTAGTATGAAAATATGGATCATAGTGTTGTGGTTTGGTGTTCAGGTACTCGTTTAACTGGTGCAGATGCAAAACTTGTGACTCCTTAGCCACACAAAGGAAAAGTCATTGTAGTTGGTCTTGTTCAGCCTGACCTGAGCTAAAGTTCTACCCTGATGCTTATGTACTGAATTAATGAATGCAAAGTGTTTCAAGTTTAAGGAATTCTAGGCTAGAGGTGAGGCATCAAATGGCAGTTTCTACAATGTATGTGAGATAAAAAGACATCAAAGGAGCAGGGTATGTCTCAATCATATACAGATACCAACAGGTACCTCTAATGAGTGTTGTTACAAGGATCAAGACAGTAGAGGAAGCTTCTTCCTAAATATTTATTTAACAAAAAATAAGCCAATGGCAAGTGGCAATTTCTTACTTTGAGCTACTTGATGGGCTTGTCTACACTAGCCCCCAAATGGGACATGTTAATCAGGGCGATGGGCGATTGCTACTGAAGTTCTGTGGTGAATATGCAGCACTTCATTAGGGTAATTCTCCCTCACAGCAACTTCAAAGCTAGCCATGGTGTCACTAGCCCCCCCCACCCCAGAGGTGCTGCAGCACCTGCTGCACCTCCTGATGGCCATCCTCCTTTACCTCATATATGGTGAGCCTAGCACCAATTTCAAGAAACTTGCTGTGACTGCTGGATAGTCACACTTGCGTCCGCCCCCTCCAGGTGTGCAGGCAGATCTGAAGGCACTGAACCAGTTCTGATTTTTGGGACCATCTGGTCATGGGGGAGTGGGAGAACCTGCAGTGGCTCCAGAACTTCCACATGTGGAAGTCCACCTTTCTGGAGCCCTGTGTCTGGCTCACCCCCACCTTCTGGAAACAGGACACCCAACTGTTGCCCACCACCCCCATGGAGAAGTGGGTGACAGTTACCCTCTGGAAGCTCACCACCTCTGACAGCTACCACTCTATGGGAAACCATTTTGGTGTGGGGAAATCCACTACTGGGGCCCTCCTCATGGAGGTAAGGCGCACTCAGGCTGCAGCCTGCATGGGGAGGGGTTGTGTCCTGCCAAAGGGGGACCCTTGGAAAGTGGGGTCAGGGATGTAAGGGGTGGGGTGGAAGGGAAAGCCCTACTTCCGGGGGACTGTGCCATCTGACCCTCACACAGCCCTGCTACCTGAGGGGACAGTAGCCTCAGAGGGGGGACTCATGGAGAGCTCAATGTGTGGGCTGGAAGGGGGCATGGGACCACTCCAGGGGCAGAGTCTCTTCTCACAGTCCCTACCATGTGTGTTTGGACCCCTCCTTCTGCAGGTCATGAGGTCCATCAGCACCATCTGCTGTGCATATTCATCTGTATGGGAGACGTGGATGTAGTTGTGGCTGGATTCATCAGCCTGGGGTTCCTGAGCTGCATCAGGGCTATCAACAAGATCCACATCCCAATCCTTGCCTGAAAGCATATTGTGGCCAAGTATATCAATCACAAGGGACATTTCCCGTGGTGCTGCAGGTCCCGGTCAATCACCATGGACAGTTGGTGATTGTCGGGTGGGGCACACAAAGCCCAGGTGTTCCACAACTCTGGCCTGTGCCAGTGGATTCATTCCCTACTGGAAGCTGGCAGTCAGGGATGTGCAGATGCCACTCTGCATCATGGGGACGTGGCCTACCCACTCATTGCCTGGCTCATGAAGCCTTACACTGGCCAGCTTCACCCCAACCAGGAACTCTTTAATGCCTGCCTCATCTGGGTCTGGATGCAGGTGGAGTGCACCTTCAGCTGCCTCAAGGCATGCTTTTGGTGTCTGCTCGCCTGCCTGGGTGTGGGGGAATACAACGTCCCACAAGTAGTGGCCATGTTTGTGTCTTGCACAACGTAGTGGAGGGAAAGGTGGAGGCCTTCCTCCTGGGTTGCGGGGTGGCCACCAGCTACAAGTCTGATCCATCAGGCCCATTGGGATAGGGTGTAGATCCAGCAGGCCCTGAGGAACAGTTTCTTTCATGGCCTCTGGTAACCCTCTCCAGGGCACTCCCCAGTGGGGGCCTCAGCCCACAGCCCTACCCCAGCCCCACCACAACCCATCCTGTCACCCCTTCGCCCCTCCCCAACTCCTGCTCAGTAAACACAGATGCAGGGGTGGTGCTCCAATAACTGGTTTCCTTAAACAAAGAAAGATGTGTAGAAAAGAAATGGTGTACTAATGAACTATGTACCATAAAGCAAAGTGCAAAACCAGGTACAGTGTAACATCAGTTGGTCCCAGGCCCGTGACCACTACTGATGGTCATCCTACAGCTGCTGCACCATGACCTCCATCATCCTCCAGAGGGCAGCATTGTCTTGCCGCTGGAGGTCCTCTTACACCTGGCGATGGCCCCTCTGAGAACACAACAGAGCTCATAATATTAGCATGTTTTAAAAAACCTAACTGATGGAGCTAAAAAGATAATATTTATCTCAATAATGACATTATGTTTCTCGTAGCACTGCATTTTCAAAAACCATGTGAGTCTCTACAAAATGTATCCAGTAAATCTGAACTACAGAAAACTACAGAAGCTTGGAAGAGATATGAAATACCTTGATTGTTTGGCCTATAGACATCAACAAGTAAGAATATGGAAACTTAGTGACAGAGCATAGAATCCCTGGGTAGAGAAAGATGCTTTTATCTATAGGTGTCATCAGTCAAGGAGACAAAACAATATGTTCTCTTTTTCATATTAAATACTTTTCTTGGCCGTTACTCAGTAACGAGTAGGATGTTCTCATGTCACCCTCCTATTTGTGAGTTTGTTGATGGCTGATCAGCCAGATTCTGGGGCTGCAGAGTATGCAGAGGAAGATGCTTGTGCGTGATTTCTTTTAATGTGGGGGGACTGTTGCACTGCAGCCACCACACAGTTCTTGAAAGATAGAAGGCTCAGGTCCAATGGCATGGGATCCACGATGAGTGGGAATCTCCTGTCTGCTGCAGCCTTCATCCGCCTTCACAGCCATTGTAGCATTACCCTTCCTATTCTCCGCCTGTTCTGCCATTGAGGACTTTTAGGATCATTCTTCATCTGGACCCTGCCCCTTCACCTTTCTGCCATGGGTGACCCTGCTGGGAGTAGGAGATTCCCTACAGCATCGCTCTCAAGTTCATTGGAACACACAAGTGCGTTCACTGCAACAAGGTGAGAATCTGGAGAGCGACCCTGGATTAGGTGATTTTGGATTTCAGCATAAATCTGTTCCACTTCTAGAAACTGACACAAAAATGGGGGTTGGATTTAGCAGTGGCATCAAGCGTGCAAAAGTGTAAATATACAACAAATATTGTATGTAGATTAATGGGTCATAAAAGTAGTTTGACAAAGTGACTGTGACTACTCATGAAAACAAAGTTGTGAAAGGGAGCTACAGGAAGCTTATGGGTTCCATGAAGCACCTTAGAGTATTCTAAAGTTATTCCACCTGCCATGAAAAAGAAACAACTGTTTGCTAAAACAGAACACTAATTCGGTATCCAAAGGAAAACATGAATGCTGTATACTGGATAATAAAGTTGTGTTTGATAATAAAGGGATTTAAGTTCTGACCTGAATGCCTAGAAATTAATGGAATCAGATCTTTATGTACATGACTGCGCCACATAAAGACTTACTACATTTTAAATTGAAAATCCCAACTTAATTAAAATAGTTTTTAAAGGTAGGTTTCATGTGACTTAAATTGGACTACTCGTGTGCTTTGTGTCAATCATGTGCAATTGATTGAAGGATCAAAGACAACTGATAAAATGTAAATAGATCTATTTTCTGTAACCTTTCTATGATTGATTTATAAACTTTAGTTTTCATAATAGTTTCTGTAGTTTTCAGCCCTGAACAGAATCTGAACTTCTTCATATTTAAGTGATATTTGAATCTGCTTTTTTATTTCAGGGCCTCCACGAACTTCAGGGCTACTTCTAATTGCTAACACTCTTGGTGGATGCTGTAAAGCTACACCCAAGTCCACATGGTAAAACACTGATTCACTGCCATCTATTGGGGGATATGAACCAAAAGTTCTCCACAATATGGAAATGAATCTGCTTGGGGCATAAGAACATAAAAGAACCTTTTCATAGTATGATGAATCTTTCTTCTAAATGAGCTATTTTTGTCTGCTTCTGTCCTTATTTCTTTCCTAGAAGTGAGAAAACTAGAGGAGACATGAAATTGCGATTCAGAAATAGAAGCTATGATGATTTTTAAGTTTTTAGGACTGATAGTAAAACAACTTGTTTTAAGAGCACATCTGTAATATCATTATGACCTTGCTCTTCTTTTTGTAAACTACTTACACTGCAGTCACAAGATAAAGGTGCTAAGGTCACTTTCAAGTGACGCTTTTCAGGACGTCTTCCACTTCAGAGTGCCCTTTCTAAAGAGCCTTTGATTACCTCTGTCAGCAGTGGACTTGGGAATTCCTTTTTGGCTTTCAATAACTAATACAGAGAAAACTTTTGACATGTGCTAGTTCAGCCTTCTCTCAGTGCTTTCGTAATCTCCAGTTTTGCAAACATGGCTGAGCTTTGTCCAGGGACCTGGTATGTGTGCATTCTTCTTTGTCATGGAACTGACCAGACAATTTAACTTGTTGATCATTTCAGTGAGGGAGGATAAGGTTACTTTTTTGCAGCAGGAGTCTGTTAGGTTTGAGACTGCAAGAAGGCAGGTCAGGTTCATTAGCTGTTTTCCTATAGTGTACTCTGAAGAGAAAGGTCTCCCAAATGCTGAGCTAAGTGTGGAATAAATGTGCATGTTTCATATACATTTTGTAGGCATTTGCCCTTTCTCTTTTATGGGACCCTGTTCTTACCAATGTCTCACTGGCCTGTAATAGTGTCACATGCAAATACAAATTACTATTATGTATTAAAGTCAGTGATATTTAGTGTTTTTCAGATTGAAAGATTGTTACCGTAGTTGATTTTCTTAATGATAGTAATGCCTTTAGCATGCCCATAGCACTTTTGGCTCAAATTCAAAGGAAGTTTTGTTTCTACTTTTATGTCTCTAGAAATGCTGTAACATAACAGCTGACAACAGAATTTTAAAACATGTAAAATACATCACACCACTCTGATATAGCTGTTAAGTGACTTGTTTGATTTTTTTATTGTATGCCTTCAGGCTAATATGCTATGAAAAAGCTTTTAATTTATATGTAGTAAAATATTTAATTTATGATAAATTATTCAAATATTCAATTTTATGCATATAATGTGCTGGCCATTTATATGCAAAGAAAGGCTTAAAATGGGTTCAGATAAAATTTGAAGTATTGATTATTACAGGATATAATTTATACAACATACAGTAAATTACTTTGGCTACATCTACACTGGCACACTACGTCGAAGTAGCCTATTTTAACGTGAGAACATCGAAATAGGCTACTTTGACACGTATCGTCTACACGTCCTCCAGGGCTGGTGCCATCGACATTCAACGTTGACGTAGCGACGGAGAACGTCGGAAGGAGCCGCCCCGGCAGGAAATGCGGAGTATCCACACACAAAAGTGCTTCCAGTCGAAATAAGGGGCCAGCAAAGCCCCCAGCTGCTCCCTTAAAGGACCCCTTCCAGACACACTCGGCCTGCACAGCACAAGATCCACAGAGCCGACAACCGGTTGCAGACCCCATGCATGCAGCATGGACCCCCAGCTGCATCAGCAGCAGCAGGAGCAGCAGCGAGAAGCCCTGGCTATTCTGAAATAGTTTACAAAGGAGCTACATCTGCATTACAGCAATCTGTCGACAGAAGATGCTGTCAGAAGAGATCTTCTTTTGTCGACAGATCATGTCCACACACAAAAGCAGGTCAAAAGAGTGATCTGCTCTGTCGACAGAGAGCAGCCAGACGGCCTGGCCACTCTCTTGACAAAATGGTCAACCAGAAGCTTAGAAAACAGAGCTGCCTGTTGAACTGGAAGCTCTGTCTGTGGACAGAGGGTACCCTGAACCGTGTACATGGCTTTTTTGTTGACAGAAATGGTCAATGAAGGTGTTATTCCTCATCATGGAGATGCAGAATGGTATGGGCGGAAGTGCAGAATTTTGTCAACATACTATTGACGAAACACAGTTTGTGCGTAGACACTCCATGAGTTTTGTTGACAAAACTCTCTAGTGTCAATGTAGCCACAGGGAATAGAGTCTATTTCAAAATGGTTATTATTCCTCATGCAATGTAATAATAGACATTATTCCTCATGCAATGTAATTCCTCATGCAATAGTTATTTTGAAATAGGGGCTGTATAGAAATGGAATAGAGATATTTCAAAATAAGCTACAGTATGTCCAATGGCTCTGTTTCAAAATAGGCTCTATTGTGTGTAGCCACTGAATTTCAAAATAGCTAAGTGCTATTTTGAAAGACATTATGGCTGTGTCTTCATGTGCCGCTTATTCCAGAAGCAGCATGGTAATGAGCCAGCTGGACGATGCTAATGAGGTGTGCATGTAAATTTCCCACTCCTCATTAGCATATGGACACATGATTTGGAGTCTGGAAGAAGCTCTTCCAGACTCCAAAATTCATGTGTAGATGTGTGGCCTGCAGGGATCTTCTGAGAGGAAAAAATTTTGAGGAAGAAGGGGCTTCTGACCGGAGGGTTTCCTTATGGAAGAGCCCCGTGGGCTGTGTGTCTGCAAGTGTATTTGGTAGTCTGGAAGAGCTTCTTTTGGACTCTGAATCATGTGGCCATATGCTAATGAGGCACAGGAAATTTACATCCACACCTCATTAGCATCTTCCGGACAGCTCATTGCCATGCTGCTTCCAGAAGAAGTGGCATGTGAAAACACAGCCTATGTGTATAGCAGTGTTATTTCAGAATAAGTTATTCTGGAATCTCTCTCTTGGAATAATGCTGCTGTGTTAACATACCAGCCACATCTACACAGCTGTCCCCTTCTGGGAGAGGAATGCAAATGAAATGTGGATTTACATATCTCATGCCTCATTTGTATGTTCTCGCACAAGCTCACTTCTGAAAGAGGCTTTTCCTGAAGCAAAAACAGCTGTGTAGATGGGGTTTCTTCAGGAAAAAAACCCATTTCCAAAAGAGCCCTTCTTTCTGAAACAAATGCAGAAGAAGGTTCCTTTTGGAAATGGTGTGTTTTTCCTGAAGGAACCCCATCTACATGGCTGTTTTTGTTCCTGGAAAACCCTCTTCTGGAAGCACGATCATAAGAGAATGTGCAAATGAGGCATGAGATATGTAAATACATGCTTCATTTGCATTTTCAATTTTGCTCATTTGTATTCCCCTTCAGGAAGGGGAGAGGTGTAGATGTGACCACCCTGTGTGACCTTGCCGTGTGTTCCAATGGCCCTTGCAAGATATTGAAATCACTGGGTTTAGTTCTGTGTAACCTGATTTGGGCACAAGAATCTTAAGACCTTCTGATCAATTGGTAATTGATACATATAGGCTGCGTCTACACGTGCACGCTACTTCGAAGTAGCGGCAGTAACTTCGAAATAGCGCCCGTCACGTCTACACGTGTTGGGCGCTATTTCGAAGTTGAAATCGACGTTAGGCGGCGAGACGTCGAAGTCGCTAACCCCATGAGCGGATGGGAATAGCGCCCTACTTCGACGTTCAACATCGAAGTAGGGACGTGTAGACGATCCGCGTCCCGCAACATCGAAATAGCGGGGTCCTCCATGGCGGCCATCAGCTGGGGGGTTGAGAGATACTCTCTCTCCAGCCCTTGCGGGGCTCTGTGGTCACCGTGGGCAGCAGCCCTTAGCCCAGGGCTTCTGGCTGCTGCTGCTGCAGCTGGGGGTCCGTGCTGCATATACAGGGTCTGCAACTAGTTGTTGGCTCTGTGTATCTTGCACTGTTTAATGAAAGTGTGTCTGGGAGGGGCCCTTTAAGGGAGCGACTTGCTGTTGAGTCCACCCCGTGACCCTGTCTGCAGCTGTGCCTGGCTCCCTTATTTCGATGTGTGCTACTTTGGTGTGTAGACGTTCCCTCGCTGTGCCTATTTCGATGTTGGGCTGAGCAACGTCGAAGTTGAACATCGACGTTGCCAGCCCTGGAGGACGTGTAGACGTTATTCGTCGAAATAGCCTATTTCGATGTCGCAACATCGAAATAAGCTATTTCGAAGTTGGGTGCACGTGTAGACGTAGCCATAGTGTTATCCCTTTAAAAGGGATCAGGAAATATTTGGGGCTAATTCTGGAATTAGGTTGGCTTAGCTACAGGCTCTTCTGTTTCTAGGTTTAAACTGAAAGTTCTCTGTAGTAGGTGCTGCATATTTCTAGGACTTTTGTGAAATGCCTAATTCACTTACAGATTCATTAATTATATAAAAGTTTAACTAGAAACTCTGTACTCTGGAGACAAAATAGTTCATTTGGAAACTTAATATGTGGCTTCTAGTAATATCCAAATGTTATTAAAATTAGAGATTTAAGTATATTATCCAAATTGAATGACACTGAAACATAAACTAGACTGATTTGTTTTACCTTAGTCAGTAGTCGCATTTGCCTTCTGGTGTTTTGGCTCACAGCGTTACATATGGCTGTTTAAATTCACCCTATTTCCATTGAATTTATTGTAAAAATTTCCATTTAAATTGGCTTTTTTAACCCATTGCCACTTCTAGTTTTTAAACCCAAAGTATGGTGTTAAATTGAGTTGACAGTAGATGTTTAAAGAAATGAAGAATTATAAGGAAAGAAATTTCACTCAAGAAGGCAAAATGTCATGTGGAACAGAAAAGATTGCCTTGGAGTTACTTGCTTTCTTCATTAGAAGATAGAACACTCCTAGAGCCCGGTGGTAAAGGAATTGTAGATGTCTTTCTTCTTAGGTAAGAATAGCTAAAGCAGAGAACGTGACACCAAAGAGTACAGTGGGTACAGCTGGCATTACTAGCTTAGAAGAGGAGTTGGATGTTGTACCCTGCATTATTGTGTTATTTCCACCTATTGTGTAGGTCTATAGAGGAGTGAGCTGAAGAGATTCTCTTCTTGGCTTCTTTTTCTAATACGTTTGCACATCTTTGCCAAATGGGTACAGAGGCAGTGTGACAAAATGAGTGGCTGCAAAATAATCAATGTTCATCTATTGTAGCCGGAGGTAGAAGCTGTTTTTTTGACATCAAACAACTCCTTTGGCTTCAGCTTCTTATCTCCCCTGACTTTGATTGGAAATAGTTAAATTAGGCTGAAAGTGTTTGTTTCCAAGCAGAGATCCACACCTGCCAGCAATAGGGAACATAATCTTTTAAAATAAGTAAGAACCCATCTCCACAATAAAAGCTGATATCAACCACTCCATGAATTTCTGCCCCTCACACCCACTGAAATATAATATCTTTACATTAAGAGATTCACAGATGAGTGGCAATTTGTGTGCGCGTTCTTACCCCCACCCCCTCAATTATTCTAGACAAAGAAGCTATTCTCTTCACTCATCTATAGATAAGTATAGTTGAAGGTGATATGATATCAATGTAATTACACAAGTCTGGCCTGCCATTATCTTGCTTGCTGGCAGTGGAAAAAGTGGCACTTGTAGTAAAATGAACATACTGAGAATGCAGGTTGTAACTCTGAAAAGTTCGTAACTGAACAAAACATTTTGGTTATTCTTTTCAAAACTTTACAACTGAATATTGACTTAACATTGTGTTGAAACATTACCATGCAGAAGAAAAATGCTGCTTTTAAGCATCTTAATTTAACTGAAGGAAGTCCAGTAAATGTTTCCTTGTCAAATTTTTTAAGCTGTCTCTTTATATTTTTATTAGTTTACATTTGACAAGATACTGTATTTGTGCTTTTTTTTTTCTTTCTGTCTCTGCCACTGCCTGATTGCATATATCTGTTTTCACATTAGGTGTGTGGCTTAGTAGTCAGTTCATAACTCTGGTGTGAGTGACTCTGAGGTTCTGCTGCACATATTTTTGTTTGGCAGCCTTTCTACCACAGGAACCCATGTTCCTGAAGGGAAAAATGTACTATAATAGATATTTCTCCCAATTCCACCTACACTCTTAACTTACGTTCTTGGCTTCTTGCAGTTGAGAAGCAGATACTGAACTACAGTGGGAAGAAATGCTGAACAAATGGATTACAATTGAACAAGATCTTCTACATCCAATAGTATTTGCTGATACAGAAACTGAAATTTAGCCACCTCAGTTTCAAATGGCCTATAAGCTCCTCATCAATGGTAATTTGAACTGTTCCATAAATTTTTGGTGGGGGCTGTGTTGTACATATGGGACTTATTTGTAGTGTCTACACTACAAAAATAACTTCAAAGTTGCTTACTTCCAAGTACAACTTTGAAGTAAGCAACTTCAAAGCTGAGCATCTATACACACCCGACTTCAAAGTTAAGCTTCGAAGTAGGGCATTACTCCATTCCTGGGAGTAGTTGGGCTTTGAAGTAAGGGAAAATGTGTGTAGACTCTCAGCTGGCTACTTCAAAGTAGTGCCTAACTTTGAAGTTAGTTCCTAGTGTAGGTGCACCCTAGGATGGACAGCTTTTTCTCTTAACTGTGCTGCACCATGTGTGATGGGTCTTGTGTCCTTCAGGTCTGATCAGTTGTGTGATCAGTGTGGAAGAATGCCTGGAACTACACTATGGGTGCAATTGTCCAAAGGCATTATCACTACATTTTGATGCCTGATTTTTTTTATTTTATAGAATTTATCATTTAACACTTTTAACAGGAAGAAAAATTAGTCTTAGGTTTAACACCCCTCCCTGCTCCCACCTCAAGGCCCTAAACAATAAAAAGATGCAAACAGGAAGAGATCTTAAAGAAGACCAAACGCTCAGATCAGAATGTTCAAAGTTGATTATCTAAAAGCTCCTGAATCCATATAACTGATTTAGACACAACAATGTATGACTTTCAAAGGTGCTGAGCATCTGCAGGTCACAGACAATAGGTGGACTTCTCTAGAGAAATAACCTTATAGAATAACAAGTACTCCTGAACTCCTTTCTGCAGGCTGGATTGCAGTGTAGTGAAGGAATTTCTGTGGCTGGGAGAAAGGACTGTAACAGTGATGGCCAACCAAGGCTAGTGAATGGGCTGCATGCGTGGCTTTCCTTCATTTCAGTGGACTGCAAGATTGAGATCGGTCATGCATTTTAACCATGAGCCCAAGAATATGATAAATAGAGGGCATGCTGAATATTTCAAAACAAGCAGAAATGCGTTAATCATTCATATGACTAGAATTGTCATCAGATTAAAACAGTAATAAAACAGAAACATGTACATGCACTTTACAATACATCACACCCAGTTTGACTTCTGGTTGGATCTGTCCTCCACAAGCTTTCTTAGATTAGGAATAAAGGACATGGAATTGCAATTGAGCACTGAGGTTTCCATCCATTCAGTCCCTGCCTGGCCTCTTTCCTGCCTTCTCTCCCAAGTGCATCATCCTTGCTCCTCCCCTGCTCTCCCAATGCTTGAATGCCACCAATCACTTGGTTTGCACTGTACAAGTTCTGGGAGGGGGAAGGGCAGGGGTGGAGCATGCATCAGCTGATTCACTGTACTCTGGAAGTGCTGGGCAGGAATGGGAGGAGTAGGTACGTGCGGGGCTGTGAGCATGTGAGAGATGTGGCAGAAAGGGGCAGAAAAGGGGCGCGTGTGTTTCACTGGGAACCCTAATGGGTCACGCAGAGACCCTGGGTTGCAGATTGCCCATCACTACAGTCAAGGAAACTTCAAACTCTGCTGTTGTATTGTTATCTGGGGATTTCCATTTCTGTCATTTCTCTCACTTATATTTCTGTTCTGCAGCTGACCTCTGAGTGGAGCTGTCTGGTAGAGAGAAGCGGTAAACCTGTGCGGCAGCTTAGGCACGTTTACTCTGCTTATGAAATTACACAGATCTTATCTAGTGGAATTAATAAACTTTTTTTTTTAACACCACCCTGTGAAGAATCCAGATGATTGGTCAGACGTGGTTTTTTTAATCATTAAACTATCTGTTTACTGAAGGGATTAGAATGATTTTGAACAGGCTGTAGTTATCTGAGTAAATATATATTTATTAGAGAAGGGCCATTTTGATCTGTAGGGTATGAGACATTCTGTATTTATTAGAGAAGGGCTATTTTGATCTCTAGGCTATTCTGATCTCTGTCTCGTTAAGGGAGGTATTTAAGTATGCTTCAGAAAAAGGTGAAGGATAGGAGGTTTAAAATTGGGGAAAGTAAAGCAAAAAATGTGGGCATGTTTGTTCAGATGATCCTTTCAGATTTGAAAACATATTTTCTGTTCTTACCACCTCTGTAAAAGATGTTTTTAATTTTGTATTTTTATTGATTTTGCAGAAGCAAAACACATTCAGCTAAAAGTAATGATACACAAGGGTACATAAAAATAAGATAAGAAACACAAAGGACTAAAATTAGGAATAAAACGTAATTATAATGAACACTTCCAGAATGTATGAGAATAGATGTCCCATAATTTGAGGGTAATGAACCAATCCCTTGGTTTATCTCAGGAGCAATTAAAGTAAGAGTTACCCTGGAACTTGGTGTGCTCAATGTATTCGTGATTCCTGAGATCTCGAACTGGGTGCAAATCCCCTTTCTTCTTTAGTGTGAGGAAATAAGGAGAATAGAAACCTTTCCTCATATAATCCTGAGGCGGTAACCTGGGCACCAACCTCTTGATAACTTGGATAACTTGCTTCATCCCGGCCCAACTCCTGCTTCACTCTTTCCTCCAAGCTCTCATCCCATGCTGCTTCTTCTCATCCCACCTCTTTCAGCTCCTGCTCTATCTCTTGTTTGCCTCTTCTCCTCCCTGGCTTCTCCAGCACCTCCTCCATGCTGCTGATGTGACAGGCATGAGAGTGACGGGGAAGCTGATCTACACTGAGGCCACATCTGCAGTAGCAAGTTCTTTCTGAAAATCTGGCCCTTTTTCAAAAGAACAGGTGGAATATCCACACACAAAATGAGCTCTTTCAATCTGAAATTGAAAGAATGCGGCTCTTCTTCTGGAAGCCCTCTTCTGCTCTCAGAGCAAGAAACGCTCCTTTCAAAAGCGTCCTTCAAAAAAAAAGCATGTGTAGATGCTCCAGAGGCCCTTTTTTAATGAAAGAGCAGTTCTTATGGCATTGGATTTTTCCATCCCTGGCCCATTCTTTTGAATGAGATGGGGCTATGTGGATGCTCTCTATTGAAAGAACAGATCGATCTTTTGATCTGCTTTCTTATGTGTGGATGCTGTCTTTCAAAAGAAGATCTTCCAGAAGAGATCTTCGGAAAATCATCTTTCAAAAGATTGCTGTAGTGTAGATGCAGCCTGAGTGATTAGCGAATGCTGGTGAATGTTTAGCACACACTGTTTTTTTCCATGGGTGCTGCAGACCTAGAGCACCCACAGAGTGGGCACATATGGTTGCCTCCAACTTAAGTTGTCTATCTGCTGACTCATGGCATGATAATTAAAATGGTATCTGAAGAAAAAGTGGGAAGAGGGGAAGGGTGGAAGGCAGTGATTGAACTTTAGTGGCACAACTGTTCCCAATGACCTGCAATGATTCTGTATAAATTGCCACCTAAATTACCTTGAAATAAAATGAAGTAAAATAATATTTACTCTACTTAGTCCAAGATCTTTAACCATCACACCAAATATGATATCTCTGTGTCTGATTTGACTACATAGTTATGGAAGAGGACAGGAAATTGTGTAATTTTTCTGATATCCAGATCTTTCTGTATTGCTTAGAAGGTCTCTGGTGATGAGAAGATGAAGAAGAGAACCATTGATTGAGCTGTATGTAGAAAATGAACATTGAGGACAAAATTGTGTCTTCCTGATTGTGGCAATATATAAACCCTATGATCTGACCATGGATCTCTAACCTTTCAGTAAATGTAAAGACTTAAATCTTAGCACTAAATGGATTTTGATTGTTAAGTAAGTCTTCAGGGGTTGTCCATCTTTCTCTTTTGAAACTTGATGCAGATCACAACGATGACTATCTTCTTAATACCTGTGGCCACGGAATGAAAATCTAAATCAGCAGCATATAATGCAGTTTGAAGTGAGGTTTTACTGACTGATTTGGCTTAGACACATTCTTTACAGATTTATTTAGGTTTAGCTCTAAACTCTGGAGATAACTTTTTCTTATGTATCTGACAGTCCAGCCCATTGTAGATAATCATGTTCAGATAGCATGGCCTAATAATTTACTGTCTTTACCTGTAAAGGGACTGATGACTATATGTGCTTCCCCAGAAAGATAGCCATTTAGATTCTTCCTCTTTGGGAATTTATTTCCTTGAAAGTTTAACTATTATATGTTATATTGTGGTCAATGGCTCAATATTTGGACAGTGGTTGGTTTCAAGTGGAGTGCCTCAAAGCTCGGTTCTAGAGCTGGTGTTGTTCAACATCTTTATTAATGACCTGGATTTGAGGGACTGGATTGCACTCTCAGCTAGCTGGCAAACACAGCAAGCTAGGGGGCGAGGTAGGTACATTGGAGGGTAGAGATAGGATTCAGAGTGACTTGAGTAAATTGGAGGATTGGGCCAAAAGAAATCTGATGTGGTTCAACAAGGAGAAGTGAAGAGTCCTGCACTCAGGATGGAAGAATCCCAAGCATTGTTATAGGCTGGGGACTGACTGGCTAAGCAACAGTACTGCGAAAAGGGATCTAGGGATTTTAGTGGATGAAAGGATGGATATGAGTAAACAGTGTGCCGTTGTAGTCAAGGCCAATGGCATATTGGGGTGCATTAGGAGGAGCATTTCCAGCAGATCTAGAGAGGTTGTTGTTCCCCTGTTTGGCACTGGTGAGGTCACATCTGGAGTATTGAGTCCAGTTTTGCCCCCCTCCTCGCCCCAGTATAGAAAGGATGTGGATGTCCTGGAACAGGTTTAGTGGAGGGCAAAAAAATGATTAAAGGGCTGGAGCAGATGACTTATGAGGAGAGGCTGAGGGATTAGGGGCTATTTAGTTTGCAGAAGAGACGACTTGAGAGGTGATTTAATAGCAGCCTTCAACTTCCTGAAGGGGTGCTCTGAAAGGATGGAGAGAAACTGTTCTCAGTGGTAACAGACTGCAGAACAAGGAGTAATGGTCTGAAGTTACAAAAGGACAGGAGGAGGTTGTCTATTAGGAAAAAGTACTTTATCAGGAGAGTGGTGAAGCATTGGAATGCGTGCCTAGAGAGGTGGTGGATTCTCCATCCCTCGAGGTTTTTAAGTCCTAGCGTGACAAGGTCCTGGCTGGGATGACTTAGTTGGGGTTGATCCTGCTTGAAGCAGGGGGCTGGACTAGATGACCTCCTGAGGTCCCTTCCATCCCTATGATTCTGTGGTATTGCTACAATCGTACAGCCACGCTGATGCAGCTGTGCCAATGCAGCATTTTAAGTGTAGACCTGCCCTCTGAGTTAGTTTCCTGTAGCTGAAGAAGAGCTGTATGTAAGTGATAAAGCTTGTCTCTCTCAATAACAGAAGTTGATCCAATAAAAGATATTATCTCGCCCACCTTTCTCTCTAGATTTTTCATTGGCAGCGGTAGCCACCAGGGAAGGCGGAGCTGAATAAATATAAAAATACTCCACATCTTTGGATCAGCACATTTTGAAGTAGGTAAAATGGTAGCCGTCTGTAACTGGATCCAATATCCCTTCATTAATAGGAAGTGTAGCTTTACTTTAAGATGCTGTAGTAGAATATTAAACAACTTATACACTTTTTCCGAGATAATCTCCAGTTGATTTTTCCAATGTTATTTTTTGCCCTGTGATGCAATGATTCTGAAAGGCTTTTAATCATCAGCCGATGTTACTGTAACATGTGAACTAGTTTTTTCAGACTGGGAAGAACAAAGTGGAGAGTCAGAATGAGTCTCCTGGTGCACAGGTATTTCTCCATCTCTTGAAATTTATTTTTCCTCTAACTCTTGAACTTAATGAAGAAAGTGATAAGATTAATGAGAATTTGTAAAAAGGGACTTGCAAATAGATCCTCTATGTTTCAGGAGAACTTGTAGTCGTGGGTACTGTGGCTGTGAGGAACAGCGTGACCATGGTTGCAGACTATGGTTGCAAAAGGGGACATTTGATCTATTTGAAGTAAATGAGAGATCCTAGTGAGAATTACCATCAGCACGTCTAGGAGATGGTATTTTCCAATATCTCTTCCAAGTCTAACTTTATTTGCAAGATATGATTTCATTTCTGGTAAAGGAGTTGTCAGATTCTGAAAAGGATTCTGAATCTCTGGGTTAGAAAACCCCACATGAGGGAGTCTCAGTAGGAGATTGAAGGATTTGAATAGGACTTGCGTCCAATTTTTTGACATGCTGACACAAAGAAATCTTCATCTCAGGAACCCTACTTCCCTGCTTCCTGGAGAGGAGAACTAGATAGCACCAGAATTAGAGAAACTAGCTGAACTGGTGACATGTGATGATTAAAAAATTTTGGTGCTGAAAATTTATTATGAAAATAGAGCTGTGGCTGAGGATGCTGCAGGTGTTTCCCTGCACATTTGAAGATTCCTCAAGAGGCTGAAAATGCCAGGACACAACATGGCTTTGTTAATGCTGACTGTACCTACAAAAAGTGCTGGGACATCCTGAACGCTCTGAGGTAGAACTACAAAGGTGCCCCCTTTGGATGCATAGGTCCCTGAGCTCTTTACGTTGAAAAATATACCTATATCCTCTTCTTGCTATGATATTGTACTGAGAATTATGCTGCCATGTGTGATGGGGTTCTGGGGTCCCCCAAGCTCTGCACCCTGTCCGCAGGCAGGAGAGTCTCTCACTCAGCAGGAAAACAGCGGGTTTATTAGCCGACAGGACACAGCATCGTACAGAGGAGTCAGTGCAGCCGGCAGAGACAGCCAGTCCCATCCATGTTGAGGAGAGGAAGCCCCGAGGGGCCCCCAGAGCTGGGGCCTGGCCCCCTCCTTTGTCTCCCTCTCCCTCAGCCCAGACTAACTGCTTCCAACTCCTAGTTCCAATTCAAACCCCTCAGGCTCCACCTCCTCCTTTGTCTGCAGTACAAAGGTGTTACCTGGTTGTCAGGGTTACCCTCAGCAGGAGCCCCACACCCTCTGTGAGCCACTCACACACACACAGGTATCCCCCACTCCATCACATCTCTCCCCCCTTCCAGACCGAACTGAGCGGGGTCACTCAGCCAGTGACCTGGGGAAGTTTGGGGCCCTCCCCTTGTGATTGGGCATCGGCTGCACCCTCAGTGCTCCCCTTGATGTGCACCACCTCCATGTCATAATCCTGCTGGGGGAGGCTCCAACTCAGGACGCTGGTATTGGCCTTTTTCATGTGATGCAGCCAGGCAAGTCCCTTTAGTTCCCTCAGGTTGGTTGGTCTCCCTGCTTCTGTCTCTGGTCCATCAGCCACGTTCTCAAGTCGGGCAGGCAGAGCCCATACAGATGCTGCAGCACCAACAGATCAAATAGTTCTTTTCTGGTCTGGGCCCTGCCCTGTCTGACCACCAGTCCATACAGCTGCTCCAGCCAATGTTTGGACTTCAGTTACAGTCCAGTAAAGGAAGGTACAAATGCTTCCACCCTTGGCATTTAGCCAGACCACCAAAATGGTTGTGTGCCTCAGTTTCCCCTTCCATGCCACACAATAAGTTTGGAATGTTCCTTCTCATGTCAGAGGTTGCAAAACTAGTTACAGGGAACAATGGTGACATTTCAGAGTTACAGACTCCTTCAACATACAATTCATGCTTCTACATCAATGTCATCATGTCACATGGCTCTTTTCAAACATTCAGTGCATGGTACAATTCTACAGCTTTTGGTAGCAGCACCCCTTGGTTACAGCAGTCAGCGTGAGTAACAGAACAAACCCATTGCAACTGTACATTTACGTTGCTCTTTGGTAGACCACAACTTTTGTGTAACCTCCTTGAGAATCTGGTATTTTGGGGATAAATGGCTGAGGCCTTTCTTAGCACCATCAAGTTCTAATCTTCTCCCTTGCCCCCTGGGGTGGAAATCTGATCTCTCTGGGTGTGCCCTCCCTTCTAACAAGAGCTGCGCCATTGATGATCTCAGGGAGACGGCCCCCTTCCAGCCAGTCTGGAAATTTGCAAACCAAACTGCTTTCTGAGAGTTGTTTTGTGAGTCCCAGACGCAGAATCCACATGAAGGAATCCCTGTTTATCCCTTACTGGCCCACCAGGCCCAAAGCTCCTTTGTCCTTCCCCCTCCAACTACTGCCTCCCCATGGAATCAGAAGTGGAGTCCAGTATAAGAATATAAGTGTTTCCACCATCTGGAGATGGGGAATTGCTGGCGCTCTCCTGCATCCTACAGAGACTGACTGTGCAACTGTTTTATTTGGTTCTCACAGGGCTGCTCACATTCCCTGATAGTTTTTACTTTACTTGCACCAGCTTCCAATTCCTGAGAAACTTTTACCCTGCCTGCTTTGGACCCTTGCGGAGCACAGCCAGTGGTTTCACACTCAGGCAGGTCCTGGCTATCAGGAGCTGAAACAAACTTCTCCCCAGGCAAAGGGTTGCTCTGGTGCTTACAGACAAGCACCTTTCCTGTTCACTCTCCTCCACCTCACTCCCATTTTCTGCAGTCCCCACAGACAGGTCAGGAAAAGTTTCAGGGAAATTCTCTTCCTCAAGAGCTCCCCCAAACACCAACTCACCCCTGTCTGGCTCCACAGGGGCACTGCTCCCTTGAGCCACAACCAGCTCCTGGGGTTCACCTGCACCCAGGATCACTTCTGGCCCATCAGGCAGACTCCCATGTAATCCCCCTCCAGGCAGACAGCCAGTACCACCGGACAGAAGGTCAGGGTCCCTTTCGTCCCTTCTGCTACCAGCTCCTTTATCTTCATCAGTCAGCATAACTCCATTGCCCGTCTGTTCTTGTGTCCTGGCGAGAAGATGACTGGTAGGACAGAGTCCTCTCACCCCCTCCCAATAACACCTCAGCATCAGGCAAAGAACAAGTACCAGAATCGTCTGGTCTCTGGGATTCCCTGATGATCCTAACTGGATTAGACCAAGTTAAAGCATCATCCCCCCTGAGAGACACAGAGGCAGGCCCACTTCCCATCTGGGCTTCAGCTGCCCTCAGATCCAGCTCTGGGATCTTGGCTCCATCTCGAGCCCCCACAGGCTCAGGCAAAGGATTCACTTCCCCAGAAGCAGAAGCACTTTTCTTGCACCAAGGACCAGTGTCCTTAGCAGGGATACCACTGCCCATCCCAGAGCCATTCCCTCTGCTCCAGCCCCCATGGCTGGATTCAGAGACACACCTGGAATGCTCTTTTCTGGTGGATCCTTCTCCAGCCACCCTAGGCTGAGGAATCCTCCTCAGACAATGGGCTAGTTTCCTCATTGGCACCTTTTCCAAACGCAGGCTCTGCTCTCTCCCCAGGCTGCTGCTGCTGTTCAACACAGACAGACAATGGGAGACACTCTCTCCTTTGTCCCAGCCCCCCGGCTGGTCTCCACACACACACAGAAGGTGAAGCAGCTTCTCTCACAGACAACTTGCCATTCCCAGTGGATCAGCTGCTTTCCTGCACAGACACACAGGCACCTTCCTTGGACCAGGCCTGGAAAACTCTTCACAGGGCTGTCTTGGCCACTAGTAGATGATGGGTTGGAATCGCTCCTTCCCTCCTTGAGCTGTGGCAGGCCACTCGGTTCAGAGCTCCATGCAGTCCAGGGTTCCCTGCCCCGATCCGGGCTCACCTCTGCAGGATTCTCCCCAGCCCTCAGCTCCACCACTGCACATCCATGCTGCCTTGTCCAGCTTCTTTAATCTCGATTCGGTTTCCAGGTGCTGCCACTTCACAGCGGAGTTGCTCAGCGTGGTTGCAGGCTCTCAGGCTGATGCCCTTTGCACCCCACGATTCCTGGAAGAATCCCTTCAGTGTGCCATGCTCCTTGCGGGTCACAAGCTCCCCGGGGTTAGGCCGTAGGCCCCTCTGCCCTCTGGGACCGACTCCAACAGACTCTCAGAGGAACCCCTTCTTCAGTGTGACACCCGCTCTCAGGGACCATGAGCACCCTGTCTTGGGAAGGACTCATTCAGCGTCAGCCTCCTCAGGGGTCACTTGTTCCTGGGGGTTGGGCTCTCGGCCCCTCCACCTTCTGGGACCGACTCCAACAGATTCCCAGGAGTAACCCCTGCTCGGGTGTGACACCCCCTCTCGAGAACCACGACCACAGTTGCTTGGGTTCGGCCGCAGGCCCCTCCGCCTTGGGGAGCTGCACCTCACTGCCCTTCAGCACACCTGGGTCTCGCAGGCCCCACTTCTTCCGGGGCCCCGGTCACTTACTGTTGGATGCTCCATCCTCGGGGTGCAGAACATCCCACTCCTGACACCAGTGTGATGGGGTTCTGGGGTCCCCCAAGCTCTGCACCCTGTCCGCAGGCAGGAGAGTCTCTCACTCAGCAGGAAAACAGCGGGTTTATTAGCCGACAGGACACAGCATCGTACAGAGGAGTCAGTGCAGCCGGCAGAGACAGCCAGTCCCATCCATGTTGAGGAGAGGAGGCCCCGAGGGGCCCCCAGAGCTGGGGCCTGGCCCCCTCCTTTGTCTCCCTCTTCCTCAGCCCAGACTAACTGCTTCCAACTCCCAGTTCCAATTCAAACCCCTCAGGCTCCACCTCCTCCTTTGTCTGCAGTACAAAGGTGTTACCTGGTTGTCAGGGTTACCCTCAGCAGGAGCCCCACACCCTCTGTGAGCCACTCACACATACACAGGTATCCCCCACTCCATCACATCTATGTTTTTCCTACATTGGCATCAATGACCCCTTTGAAGAGCTCATCCTCAAGCCTAGCACTGGAGCCATGGAACTGAATTGGAGTCAGGGTCTCTGTTGTCTGACAGCTAGGGTCCCTGACTGCTCTGATGGATTTTTAAAAATATCTCTCAACAGAATTGCACTTGATTTTATGTCCTGTCCTGGGGACAGGTCTGTCATCAGGAGGCCAACATATCACTCCTGAATTTGTACTTATGCCAGGTCTACATCAGGGGATAAAAATGAAATTTAAGGGTCTTAGGTCAATTTTGTAAACCAACAGTCTTCACCACGGTACTCAATAGGTCAATTTTAAGGGGCTCTTAAGGTCAACTTTTGTACTGCTGAATTCACTGGGAGTAACTAATAAAAATTGATTTTTCAACGTTAACCTATGCAAGTGCAGATGGTAGCCTAATTAAAATTGAATTTATAAACATCAAACTATCCCACAGTGCCTGTCAATGTGTCCCTTCTGATCATCACTTCACCTCTACTGGTCACCAGGTGAGCAGGAAGTAGGTGACAAGAAGCAATGGTCATCAGCCCAGGAATTCTGAATTCATTTCCTTTCCTCTCTGGCCAGTGTGGCAAGCAGATTCAGTAGCACACCTCTGCAGCACATCTACTAGCCATGAATTCCCAGGGTCTCAAATGAGCTCCAGCATGGAACTATCAGGAGATCCATGACCTCATTGCTGGTGGGGGGGAGGGAAAGAAGCTATCTTTGTGCAGCTCAAAACCAGCAAAAAAATGCTGATATTTATGCAAAGATGTCATAAGGCATTATTCAGATACGATTCACCAGGGATGCTCAGCAGTGCTGCATGAAAATCAAGGAGAGGAGGCAGAATTACCGAAAGAGCAAAGAAATTAATGGTCAGTCTGGGGCACCTCCCCAGAAATGCCTCTATTATGATGAGCTTCATACTGTTGTGGGACAGACCCAACCTTTTTCCCCAAGAAATGCATGGGGTCTAATTTGTGGATGAGGAAGAGGTGAATGACAGCGGGGTGAATTCAGGTGCAGAAGCTGATCCTGCAAGCCAGGACTTGTTTCTCAACTTGAAGCCCATCCCCTCATCCCAGGAGGAGGCATCAGAGGCAAACTGAGATGCTGGAGAGGGCACTTCTGGTAAGTGATGTGCAGTCATGGGGTTGTGGGTCTATGCCCATTTTCCTTAGAACAGCTTGTTAATATTTCTGGTGATGGAGAGCTGATCCTGTCTGGGCATTTCACTGAAGGTCTTAGACAGGCACTTTTGGATTCTCCTCATGAGATTTTTGGGAAGACCTGACTTATTCCTACTTCCATGGTAAGACACCTTGTCATGCCAAGCCACCAGTAAGTGATCTGGAATCCTGGCACTACAGAGCATTCTTGCAAATTTTCCAGCATTGTGCCCAGACAGGATGCACATTCTTTTCTTATCCCTTTGTCTTATTCTGAGGAGGTTCCTTTGGTGACCTAGAACACATGGGAAGTTTCGTGAGTCACTGCAGTGACTTTTAATGATCTTTTGCCTGTGGCCCACCTAGCGCAGAGCAAACCTCCTGCAGCCTGACTGGCTTTTGAATCATGTGGCTGCAAACCCCCTCTTCCCACCAGGCTGGTGGGCAGTCGAGCAATGCCCTGTTTCATGTGCATGCCTGCAGTGACTTTTAATGATCTTTTAACTCCTGGTGCAGCAACAAGAGAAAGTGAAACTGAGTAGGGGTGGATACACTCAGACACTATAGTAATGGGTATGGTCTAAGCATAGGTGATGTGGGGGTGCACAGGTGGCCAAATGCATGCCTAGCTCTCCCCCACACTCACTCTCAGTGCTGCATCACTTCCAATGAGTATAAGGGCATCTCCAGGAGCAGTGCAGCTTGAGAGCTGCTCAAGCTTCCTTCCCAGGGGTGGGGGGACTGCTCCACATTCCCTGGAAGCGGAAGAAGGGAGTGGAGCAGGGGCAGTGGGAGGACAGGGTATGGGCAGGGAAGGGTTGGGGCGGGGGCACATAGCCAGTGCCCCCACTAGAATTCCTGCCTTTGGGTCTAAGAACCAAAATTGAATAGGCAATAAATTATCTGGACTCTTAGCTGAGAGAAGCATCTCAACTTTAAAAGAACCTGGAGAGCCAAATAGTTTTTTCCCATGGAATAATAGCCCGAGAGTACACAGAAAATTAAATCTGCCACGTCACTTGGTTTTTATGTTCAAACAAAAAATTAACCTGTTCAAAAAGTTTAGTAAAATAGGGTAAGTTTCAGAGCTAATTTGTGTATGTAATGGCTGAAGGTCCATGAAAGACCTTGTTTAGTTAGAGTTAAATCCATCAATGAAGCAATATTTTCTGTCATTTCAAGGTTAGATTTTTAGTTGTTTAGAGTTTAGTGCATTTTTTGGCTTCTGGCATACCTATCTATAGCTGCGTCTACACGTGCACGCTACTTCGAAGTAGCGGCACCAACTTCGAAATAGCGCCCGTCGCGTCTACACGCGTCGGGCGCTATTTCGAAGTTAACTTCGACGTTAGGCGGCGAGACGTCGAAGTCGCTAACCTCATGAGGAGATAGGAATAGCGCCCTACTTCGACGTTCAACGTCGAAGTAGGGACCATGTAGTCGTTGCGCGTCCCGCAACGTCGAAATTGCTGGGTCCTCCATGGCGGCCATCAGCTGGGGGGTTGAGAGATGCTCTCTCTCCAGCCCCTGCGGGGCTCTATGGTCACCGTGGGCAGCAGCCCTTAGCCCAGGGCTTCTGGCTGCTTCTGCGGCAGCTGGGGATCTATGCTGCAGGCACAGGGTCTGCAACCAGTTGTCAGCTCTGTGTATCTTGTGTTGTTTAGTGGAACTGTGTGTGGGAGGGGCCCTTTAAGGGAGCGGCTGGCTGTTGAGTCCGCCCTGTGACCCTGTCTGCAGCTGTGCCTGGCATCCCTATTTCGATGTGTGCTACTTTGACGTGTAGACGTTCCCTCGCTGTGCCTATTTCGATGTTGGGCTGAGCAACGTCGAAGTTGAACATCGACGTTGCCGGCCCTGGAGGACGTGTAGACGTTATTCATCGAAATAGACTATTTCGATGTCGCAACATCGAAATAAGCTATTTCGATGTTGGCTGCACGTGTAGACGTAGCCTATGAAGTGAAGAAGCATAATGCACATCTGTTTTTCACTTGTGGCGGCCTACATTAGATTGAGCCTTGTTATCATGCCTGGTTTGACATTCACTTCATAGGCATGCAAGCCACATAATATTGCCACCCCTTTTTTCACATTTTAGACAAGACGTGCCGGTTAGGTTACACATATTGTAAACAAATAGTTAAATAGTTCATTTTTTTTTCACCCTAAAAATACAAGGTTTCAAAACAAGACACTAAAGTGATGTAAATCTTTTGTAGAAAAAACATGCTGAGAGCATTAAGGTTTATGGTTGAAAACTCAGGCAAGAAAATGCCAGAGTTGAGATTATTTAAATTGCAGCTGTGTCTCCTAATCTATTTGGCTCATCAGGGTTTACCTGTGTGTGTTTTCTGTCTTAAATTGTAAGCTCCTCAGGTCACAAACTGTTTTGTGCAGAATTTAACACTATCCTTTAGTAATTTTTGTATGTAATTTACTACAGTAAAAGAAAACTACCAAAGATAAAAATATTGAGAATCTAGATCTATGTATCAGCGCTGCCTTTGGGTATGCCTACACAGCAAACTTATTTTGAAATAACTTTGCCAGCAGCTACACAATGAAAACACCATTTTGAAATAATTTTGAAATAGTGGTTGGCTTACTTCAAAATAGGTAAACTACAATCCACGAAGTGGTAGCTGTTGGGCATGACCAGCTTCCATAAGGTGATGGTGACCTGCCTGTCAAGGGGGAGAGCAGGCTGCATGGTGCTGTCCTCTCATCAGGTGGTGGGGGCAAGCCAGATGCAGAGCTCCATGAAGGTCTCCTTTTGCATCCAAACAAAAAGCAGTCAAGTAGCACTTTAAAGACTAGCAAAATAGTTTATTAGGTGAGCGTTCATGGGACAGACCCACTTCTTCAGACCATAGCCAGACCAGAACAGACTCAATATTTAAGGCACAGACAACCAAAAACAGTAAGCAAGGAGGACAAATCAGAAAAAAGATAACCAAGGTGAGCAAATCAGAGAGTGGAGGGGTGGGGGGAAGGTCAAGAATTAGATTGATCCAGGTATGCAGACAAGCCCCTATAGTGACTCAGAAAGTTCCCATCATGATTTAAATGATTTAAAGTGGGTCTGTCCCACAAAAGCTCACCTAATAAACTATTTTGCTAGTCTTTAAAGTGCTACTTGACTGCTTTTTGTTTTGATAGTGTATAGACTAGCACGGCTTCCTCTCTGTTACTTTTGCTTCCAGTAATTCTGGAGCCACTGTTGGTTGTCCCATTGGCCCATGACCAGCCGGTCCCACCAGTGGGAGTTGGTGGGGTATACTTCCAAGCCCCCCTGAGCACCTGAGGGGGCAAGAGTGGGCAGGGCACTGGGGCACCATGGATGTGCTCCATGGGCCATATGGCAGACTCACCCCCCTAGACTTTGGTGGAAGACGGCCAGCACGATCACTGACAGCACCTGCAGCAGCTGTTTGTCAGTCCAGGGCAAGCCTGAAGGTTGATCTGGCATGCTTATGGTCAGGAAAGAACTGGGTCTCTCACAGTTGGCTAGGGAGCCCTGCAACAACTTTGCTTGCCCTCAGGTAGGTTGGTAAGTGCCAGCATGGGCAGGAAACATGCCTGGGAGTAGGGGAACCTTTTAAGGGAAAGCCTGGCTGGTGGTCCCAGAAGGGCTTGGCGTCCATCCAGCCTTGTCTTCCAGGGTTTCAGGGCTGGTTCTGTCAACAAAGTGGCTGGAGCATGTGGCCAATTCTGTCAACAGAGAGGATCACTTTTTCAATCCACTTTTATGTGTACACGTGGTCTGTCGACAGAAGCTTTGTTTGGAAATCCCTTCCAACAGTAGCTTCTGTCGATGGATTGCTGTAGTGTAGATGTAGCCAGCGACTTCAGTAGAGGTAGGATTAGTTCTTATGTCATCATAAATCTTTCAACATAGGGTACAGGACTTAAACATTTTTATCAAGTACTGTGTGACTTTATTGTACTGCAAGTGGGTAGAAACCCCATTCCCTAAAATAGCTCAAAGGAGTTATAAAATTTGGAAAACTGGTATTTCAGAAGGTTGGAATTGTGCTTTTTAGTGAGACACTTCTTAATTCAAGTAATCTTTTTTCTGGATAATCAAGGCTTGCCTGTCTGTAATTCTTAGTAACAGAGTGCTGCTGGGGGAGAACACAAATTTTTAAGAAAACAATCAAGAATAACAGATGTGACACTGATTCTCCAGCCAAGGGCACCATTTTGGGAGTGCAGGAGGGCAGCAGCCATGCATACCAGGACACTGCTTGCACTTCTTTCTACTCTCCTGACTATCAGGCAGTGAGGAGAAGGTGCCTGGCTTGCACGCATGCCTCCCACTCCTGGCTGATGGTTCATGAAGGGAGTGAGCAGAGGAGTAAATCTCACAGGCTGTGTACTGTCCCTCTGCTCCTTTGCAGTCAGGGGAACAGGAAGAAGAGAAAATGATGTCTGAGTACACATGGCTGCTGCCCCATCCCCATCCTCCAAAAATGTCTCTAGCTGTTCCCTTTGGGCTAATTTGTAAGAGACTATCTTGTGGACCATTTTCCCAGCACATTTTCTTTTTTCATTGGGTCTTCCTGTAAATCCACCTCAAGAGGTCTGTAGACTGCTGGTGGTCCATGGAAGTACAGTTATGAGAGAGACTATAAGAACTGTTTTCACTTTCTTTCGGAGTTTGCTGACTGACTAGTTTGGATGCTCTGTGTCAGATGCTGATCTTACTTATGCTGCTTTAAACCTGGGGTAGTTTCAGCGAAGTTGAGATTATGATGTTACACCAGTGTGACTAAAGGGATAAATTCTGACCATCTATTGAATCATAAAGGAGCCATTTCAGTGAATGAAGTGTTTTAAAAGGAAATTGCTTACATCTTTTAGCCCTGGCTTTGTACACCTTGACACATAGTTACATGAAATTTCATTAAAATGACAGGATTATTACTGTTGAACATTTTACAAGGGGGGTATAGGAAACTTTTGAATTATCTTCCCTTAGTTGTATTAGTACACATCTAGCACAGCTATCATCTGTTGGAAGAATAGCTCGGTTTGCTTTGGTATCTTCAGTTGTTATTGCACTTTACCTCCTGAACAGTATTCTGCTCTGGAGAAATAGAAAACAGTCTATCTGTGAGGAAAGTCTAAAAAGAATAACTCTGCTATAAAGGTTCCAAAGCAATTCCTTCTCCCTCAGCATCCCCAGTAGCAATAAAAAATCTTTGAAACCCTCAACTGCCCTGGAAAGAAAACAATAAAAATGAAATATCAAGCCATCTTTTTTTATTTATGCTGTTTTCCCTTTGCAGAAATAATCTATATGTCCTGAAACCCTCTGTAGTAATTTCCATTAATTACAGTTAGTCCTACTGCTGTGGAATAATTTATTAGCTCAACGGTTCTTTTGGTTTATATTTAACCAAAACCCTGCCATGGGCACCTCTTGCTTTGTAGATCAATGGGAACTTATGGAGTGTAGCCTTGTCTTTTGATGTAAAGGACAGCCTATTTGAGTCCAGAATAAAATGATTATTCTCTGTGCTCAGGAGTTCTTGAGAATGATCTGGGCTCTCAGAAATAAATCAGCTGAAGGATATGAGTCTAAGTCATTGTGTCTGTGCTGTTTGCCATTTTTCCCCCTGTTGACTGATGCTCAGAACAAAAGAATATATGTATAGAACTATATATCTATAAATGCCTTTCCATTCTAAATTAAATCAAAAGAAAAATTCTTGTAATGTATGAAGATGAGGGGAGTAATAAAGCATATCTGTTGAGCTGCCATGGACTATTGTGAAAAAGAGATTCAGTGAATCAAGACTGGGTCAGAGTCATGAAGGAAATAGTAAGCAGAGAGCAAGAAACACCAAAGAGGAGAGAGCAGAAAAAGCAGGGATGGATTATCTCCAATCTCTAGGGTTGGATTAGGGGACTTGTTCGCATGCACACATGCCCGCATGCCTGCATGCATGCATACCTTTCTCTTATGCTGCTCCTTCTGGTCCTGCCAAAAAAGGGATGGCTAGAATGCATCCCATACGATGTTTTGGTGCTTTAATATTGTAGAAATAGCTCAACAAAATCATTAGACATTAGAGCTCAGTCTGGAGTCCAGGCTGTGGGACCTTGCACAGATGGAAGGTCTCAGGATTTTGCATATTACTGGCAATTATGTACAAAAGAAAAAATGGGAAGAATTGAAAACAGAAGTTTTCTGATGAATTGGAAAAAATTAGAGTGGGCTTGAAACAACGACATGCTTTATTTCAACATGACCTTCATTATTTCATTTTGATTTTCTGTGGCTCTTCCAAATTTTCACTAGTAGAAGTACATTTCTAGGCATGTTCACTAGTTTATAGGTGCCATTGGCCCAAGAACAGAATTGCAGTTTACTCACAAAAATAACAGGGTAGCTTCAGGAGTTAATACATAAGTATAAATCAAATATTTGAAAATAGCTACCAAGAAGAACATCTGGAGTAGCCATAGGTGTATGTTTTTAAGTATTTTTCATCATTCTCTGACAAACTCAGGTAGTAGTAGTGGAAATAAAATACAAATACTCATGAATTGTGGTATCTAGCTTGTGAACAGTTAGTTAGGCCAATGATTTTCAACTAGTGTGCTGTGAGAAATCTGTACCTGTGGTGCAGCAAATTCATCAATTTCCCCTCCCCCAGCTCTTTTCAGAGCCAAGGGAGGGACATGATGAAATTTCACACACTTAGATGACCCTGTGCCAGCTGGGGGCTAAAGCAGCAAAGCTGCCAAAGTCCCAGCTAGCTCCGGGTCATCAATTTCCCTCCTGCAGCTACTTTGCACTGCCTCTGTGAGGGGAAATTGATGAACCTGCACTAGCTGGGAATCAGGCAGCCTGGCTGCTTGAACCCTCAGCTGGTGTGGGGTCATCAATTCCATCCCCCCACCTTCACAAAGAGCTGCGGGGAGGGGAAGTTGACCAACCCTGGACCAGTCGGGGTTCAAGCAGAAAGGCTGCCTGATTCCCAGGTAGTGCAGGGTTCATCAGTTTCCCCTTTGCAGAGGCTTTGCAAAGTGGCTGCAGCAGGGAAACTGATGGGCTAGCTGGGGCTCATGCAGCCTTGCACACTCTGAAAAATGGGGAGGGGAAATTGCAAGCCTCTCTAGTATGCCTGTAACCATAGTAAACATAAGTCAATGTGGCCTTTATGAGCAATCGATTGAGCAGGAAAAAGTGGACGTGCCATGGAATTGTTTGTGTCATTGAAGCGAGTTGTGTTACCAAAAAGTCTGGGAACCACTGAATTAGGCAGAGGTACTGTTAAACAGATAAGCAAAGTTACTTGAGTGCTATAAAGTTAAACAATGTTCTACATGGGAGCTGAGACGGAGCAGGGTGAAGGCACTGAGATAAAGGACTCCATCACTTACAAAAGACAGTTTAAAAAAGTTCTTTGAGAGGTTGGCAGGGTTTATGAAGCAACTCTGGCAGATCAATTTAGGTTCAAAATGATTCACTATTACTAGAGTGCACGTTAACTGTCTTCACCTGTAATGAAAATGGAAAGCAAAAGGTGATGTAGCACCACAGGACTGCGGCTGCATGTACACTAGCAAGTTCTTTCAAAAGATTTTTTGAAAGTAGGGGGCTCTTCTGAAAGATTCAGTGGAGTGTCTACACGCAAAAAGCCTTCTTTTGAAAGTAAACCGAAAGAATGTGGCACTCCTTTTGAAATCACATTTCCTTTCTAATTTCAGGAAGAGTGCCATCTTTTGAAAGTTTCTTTCAAAAGAAAACATGGGTAGATGCCCCACAGACCCTTTTTTTAGAAAAGAGCAGTCCTCCTGGGACCTGATTTTTCAATCCCTAGCCTGTTCCTTCAAAGGAGTGGGGGCTGCGTGGATGCTCTCTTTCAAAAGAGCAAATCACTCTTTTGATCCACTTTGTTGTGTGTGGACTCACTGTTTCGAAATAAGTTCTTTCAGAAGAGATCTTTTGGAAAGGCTTATTTTGAAAGATCTCTGCAGTGTACATGTAGCCTGCCTGTTACTTCTGATTTTTTCTATTTTATCATGACTTTTGCTCTGATCACTCTTACTAGCCTTAAAAATATTGCATCAAAATCAGATCTATTCATGAGCACAATTTCATGGCTTTCAGAGATCAAATACAGGAAAATGGATGCACATGTTTGAACTCCGCTTGTTAGTTTGTGGTTGTTAAAACTTCACTGCCACAATATTCATGTTCTGAAGCAAATCTGTCTTTTGTCTTTGAATTGTGGAAAGTATCTGGGAAATGCACATTTTTTCAGGAAAACTGCAGAAACAAAAGAGGTCAATAAGCTGCACGTCTTCCTAACCTTACCCTTGCTCCCAGTTATTACATCCTGCTTTTTCATGGCTACTATCACAATGTGTCCACCTCAAAAACGCTGTAGAATTTAAATTACATAATTAATTGCTTCAAAGTGTAGTATTAAAATTCAGATTTGAATTTCTCCAAATTTATGTGCATTCAGAAATACAAGACAGGAGAAACGTAGGAGTTTTGGGGTATGGGTGGATGGGTCAGCAGCAGCACTACTGCTCTGGTGATGCTCTGGTGCTGTAAAAAAGGCTTAAATGAAGTAAAAACAGCCACTAGAGGATATCCCCAAAACAAGAAGATCTGTGATGTCCCCCTGCACAAGTCATGGTATTGGACTATATGACTTACAGTGGGGGTATAAAGGGAATGGCCAGAATGCTCTGTGCTCATGCTACTGAGTTGTGGAGGAGACTATTGGTGGATGTGGGTGAGCTGCTGTATCTTAAGCCGGAGGACTTGGTGCATAAGAGAATGTGGGAGGCACATGTACTTTAAAACTATATTTACACCTTTATTTCCTGCACTTCTCCCTCTGTGCTGCACAGCACATAACCTTCATGTCTTCTTGTTGCTGCTCTTGGGGAATTGGTGGATTGCACTCAGTAGTGACAATAACAAGCAGCCCTGTAGCAACTCAGAGACTAACAGACGTATTAGGTCATGAGCTTTTGTGGGTAAGACCCACTTCTTCAGATGAAAAATGGAGTAGAAAACAGAATCCAGGGTTTATATAGCAGGGGGCGGGGTGGAGGGAGGAAAAAAGTGACAATAGTTATCACGGAAAAGAATGTTTCATGCATTCCCCCTGCCCCCCACAGTACCATGCTCCAGTACTAACTGTTGGGCAACACAGCATTATAGTCCTCTGTACGTGCCCTTTGTTCAACCAGGTATGGGATTTGCAGTGCTATTGGGAGCCCTAGCAGGCCCTTCATATTTGACCTATGGAGTGAAAACTGGCGTATATAGGCTTCCTGCTGCATGGCTGTGTGTCAGGGGAGAACAGCTCTGTGCATGTTCACTTCCTCTTTTGCCTCATGCGGGTGAGCCCCTTAGCGAGATGGGGTATACAAGGTGTTCTTCTTTCAGACTACAAAACGAACACAAACCTTCATGAGCTCATAACAAATAAACACTTTAAAGTCTGGAAATCAAGAGATGTACATTTTCTGATCAGCAAACTCATTAGTTTATGTCAGTAAAAAGAGAATTGATAGCCTGTTTGTTTAGTCTCACTGGATCATTTCATAAGAACTTTGCAGAGAAAAACCGTTTTATTTTCAGTAAGACTCTTGAAAAGGTATTAATGAGATAAACATTCTTCCCAGACCACACAGTGAGCTCAAATAGATTTCATTACTAAAGAGGTATGGACCTTAGCAATTGGAATTCCTGTGGATAAATCTTCTTACTCAATGTAGATTTTAAAATAAAGTGATTAGTTTGCTTAAAATAGATGGTCTGTTGCAAGGAATATTGCTATGTTCTTCTATTGCTAATTGCTCTTTTGCTTGAGGACAGATACCGTATCTGTATTTTCTCTTCACAGTACCATATATTCCTGTGATGCTAAACATAGGGTTGACACTAAAAGGGATTTGTTTTCATTCCGATGATGTACATATGTCCTACATTTATGTAGTCCCTTTATCCTGAACTACCTGAAAACACTTTATTTATCTGATTTTGCACAAACTATACATCCACATAATGCATGTGCCTGAGAGCTTTGTACATTACTGAGCAAGGGGGACAAAAATGAATATTACCGATGTGGTTGTAAGGGAGGAGTGCAGCTCAGGATATAGGAATTAGGTTGCAAGAATAGCTTAGCAAAGAACTCAGGCAAGTTGTTTTTGTTTTGTTCTATATTGCTTAGCCTATGAGAGAGAGATTTACAGGGAATAAAGCAGTATTAGCACCTCCTGAAGGATGATCCATTTTGGGAAGGCATTGTGAGATAACACATGGAGGGAAACAGCTACCAGCTTGCAAGCTTAGAGGACTACAGGCTAGCAAAGGTTGTAGTAATAATAATTAATAAAAGAGCAGCATTACCAGGTTCTTGAAGAGACTTACTGTATACATTTGTCCAGTATATATTCTCTCCACTGAAATGCTGAATACTTATCTCCTAATCCATTTATTTAATTTAGATTTATGACACATCTCTATAGGTTCTCATCTTCTGCTCTAGGCTCCCTTCAATATATTACACAAAATAAAAGGGTGGCACATGCTTAGAAATATCCACCAAACCCTTTAATCCTCATCCCATTCCCTCCCTGAAAGGCTGGAGAAGAGCACAAGCTTTGCTTTATACTTTCCCTGCTAGCTTTATCAGAACATGGGGGAGTGAATCTCAAGTTCAAGAATTGCTCACAGAAAAAGTCCTGACCATGGCCCTTTCTAATATACATGAGGGGCTCCAGCTTTGACCCCTCTACTGGTCTTGATTATGGCAAAAGGACATAGGAAGAAGTCTCAGATGTCTAGGTCGCAAACAATTTTGTGCTCCTGAATTGTACCTGTAGATGCATGGAAGCGGAATCCCGGCTCTTACGTAGTTCTCCTGGGTGATAGCAGGGGAGCTCTATTTTTTTTTTAGTTTGTCCCATGACCTTATTCTGTGCTCTTCACCAGTTGCAATTGGCTTAGTTTCTAAGGTACCTCTTTCTTCCCAACATCAACTCTGCTAATCACAGAAACTGCTTCTCACTTTCTTCTTTGGCTTCTCCCAAGCTAGCCACTTTGGCATGGCTGTCTTCTCATTTGGTTGGGCCTTGGGCTAGCTCATGTCCACTCCTGCGAGCATTATGGAGCTGCTCTTCCTCATGCGAACTATCCCAGGCTGTGCCTACACTGACTCTCCCTTTCAGAAGGTGCCTGTAAATATAGCTGTTCAAAAATGCTGAGGCATGGATGTAAATATACCATGCCACATTAGCATACTCTCACGGGATCTCACTTTCAAAAGGGGCTGCTGTTGAAGTGCAAGCTGCTGTGTAGCCGGGGTCTTGTCAAAAGGAAACACCCATTTTGAAAGCACCCTTGTTCCCATTGACCAGGAACAGTGAATTACAGCCACAGGGAGCTCAGGGGCTGCATGCCTACCAACACTCCAGGTAAACAAAATGTCCCAGAATGCCAGCACTTACCATTAATGGCAGGGAGTCAATGTTGTTTTGCTAATCCATTGATGAAGCTAACCCCGACTCTTTGATTCACTTTTTTTTTTATTCACTCCTGTGCCATTTGTGCTACCGATGAGTGTTTTGGCTGAAGTCTTAATTAATAGGCATTACAATGGTATTGATGCCTTGAGTCAAATTCATCCCTGATTTACACCATTGTTCAATATGGCCCATGATCTACAACTCACCCTTGTATGAATAACTGAAATAGCTTCTCCTGGTAAGTACTGTAATGGTATAGTAAACCTACATTGCTTTATAACACTTAGCTTGTAGCATTTGATTTTCAGCAGTGACATGCTTGGGCATTTGCAAAAGCTGCTACTTAACAACATTTCACTTGCTTTTCTCAGCTTCCTCTACACAAAGATGTTGGTTTATAACCAAGTAATTATGAGAGTATAAGAATTTGTTGAATGCAATAGTTGTTTAAAAGATTATCTTTTCACTCAGAGGGACAATTTGTTTCAACAATTTATAATTTATTACATTTGGAAGTGAAGGGATCTTTTTCTTGGAGGCCTGGTAACACCTGCCACTCCTTTTGTCCAACAGAATTAAATACGAAATCCATGGCGTTTGCCACCTTCAACTCTACCTCAACCAAAATTATAGACTAACAAATTTTTGGAACATAAGCTTTCGTGGGCGAAGACCCATTTTGTCAAATGACCACGAAAGCTTATGCTCCCAAAAATCTGTTATTCTATAAAGTGCCAAAGGACTTCTTGTTTCTGTGGATGCAGAGTAATACAGCTACCCCCCACCCCCGATACTTGTCAACCAATATTGTTGTAATCCTAGTCCATTCTATTTCTTGTACCATTCATTTCTTTGTTGCTTGGGTTCTTTCAGCCACAGTGACAATACCAGTGCTGAATATGCCTTTCATAATGCCTCATTTTCAGGGTCCTTGCATTTTTGTTCCACGTTGGGTAGCATAGAACTGTTACGTCTACTTGGAGGAGCAGCACTGTCTTTTCCAGAATATGAATGCTGCACACCTGATCATGATTCAGATTGGACTAGGATAAAATTAAAATCACTCTTGTGTCTTGTAAATCATTCTTGTGACTGTGCATCATTCTATGTTTTTTCATGTGGAATGTTAATATATATATTTTTTTAAATGTCCACAGTGTGCTCTGTGTACTGCATCAGGGCCTGCTGCCTGCAATCTCTATTGTCCATTCAGAATAAGATCTGGGATTTTAGGTCACAGCTGAAAGACAAGGACATCTCTTCGGCTATGTCTACACAAGCCCCCGCTTTCGAAAGGGGGATGCTAATGATTGCACATGGCTCATCTACATGGGGTCCTTTTCGAAAGGACCCTGCACACTTTGAAATCCCCTTATTCCTATAACCTCATTAGCATATCCCAAAGTGTCTCATTAGCATTCCCCATTCAAAAGGGAATGGTTAGTGTAGACATAGCCTTTGTGTGACTGCAGTGGGAACATCCAAACATTATCCTACAGTGAAATGGGTGATAGCCACAGCATCACACAAGAGGCCTTGAAACAGCTTATGGACCTACAGTTGCCTTCAAAATACTGCTCTGCAGGAGAGTGGAAGAGAAAAGATGAAAAGTTGAGTCAGTATGGGGATTCAAACTTGTGATTCCATAAAGGGCGAGTATTTTGAAGTTGTATTCCAACATATTCTAAACTATTCACTTCTTTGCAAGTGTATGTGAAATTGGCTACTTATAATTACTAAAGAACTTGTGACCCTGTTTGCACATAATGGCCACGCCTACACAGCCCTGGAGCATAGAGCTGCTGCCGGCAGTGCTATGTTAATAAGGTTTTTAGAAATTGCAAATGGTTTTCCTTTTGCATACTCAGGCAGCTAATTAGCATAGCCACACGAAATTTCCCTCTCAGCAGAGGGAGCTGCCAGCAGTAAAGAGCTGTATGGACGTGCCTCTGCCCCCTAAACCCCACCCTGTCGCCAGTCCCTTATCCTTGAATTTTTCACATTTTTCCCTTTTTATCTCTTTTTTTCAGGGATAAGAGACTGGCAACAGAGGGGTGTTTAGCCAGCAGATATTCATCCACAAGGCCTCTTTACTGTTGGCAGCCCCCACTGCTGAGAGCAAAATCTTGCGTGGCTACCATTTGCAGTTTCTAGAAACCTCATTAGTATAGCGCTGCTGGCCTTGCTAGAATCAAATTTGGGTTCTGTCTTTAACTGTCGCATGGAACCATATCCTAATGACAAGTGCTGCATTCTAGTGAAAAGTTGTGTGCATTATGTTATGTATAAAGTACTCTTCCATTCTTCTGAATGAATGTCACTATTTAAATTTAAATGATTTCACAAAGACTGAATGGACGCATGTCTTTTGACCTGTGTGGGTGAATGAATTATTAAGGAAAGAAGTTTGTGCTTATGTGTTTTTAGACTATGCTAGACTACCAAAGAAAGGTGGCAAAACAGGATTTTTTTCCTTAATACACAATAATGTAATGGAGAAGAAAATCCAGCTAAGTATCAAATCATTAACATTTACTAAAGCCGTGTATTTAAAAGATCAGTTTTAGAACAAAAGCATGTTTTTTCAGTTTTATAAGAACTTGGAGAATTCCACTGTTTTTTTTCCTGATGAAACTGACTGTAGTAGTCAGTTTCATATCTCCAGATGTTCATATACTTGTAACAAATAGTTTAATTTTCATATTTACCTTGCCAAGTGTTAAAATTGCAATATGCTTGGGCCCAGGGAATAGATGACTGAAAAGTTTGAGAAGCAGTCTGAATGTTCAGATATAGAATACTGAAATATGTTCACTTGATTTTTTGCTCATGTGTATTTTTGTATCCGTTAATGATGCCATTGCAACAGTATTTATTGATTCTAAGGCCATAAGGTGCCACTGTGACAATCTACTCTGATCTTCAAAACACAGGCTAGTGGACTTACCTGAACTATATCCTGTTAGAATTAGAGGACATCTCTTATAAAATATACTATCTTGTTTAAAAATTGCCAGTGGTGGAAAGTCCACCACAACCCTTTGTAAATTGTATCAGCAGCTCATTATCTACACTCTTAATTTTTTGCATGTTATTTCTAGTCTGAATTTGTCTCACTTCAGCATCCAGCCAGTGGATCTTTTAAACTTTTATGCACTAGAGAGTGAAGACCCCATTGTCAAAGTTTTGTTATTCATGTAGATACTTAATTGTCTCTTTTTCAAGCTAAGTAGATTGAGCTCCTTGCAACTTTCACTCAGGGGTGGCATGTTTTCCTATTCTTTATTTATTCTCATGATGCTTTTCTGGACCCTCTCCAATTTATCAATATTCTTCTTAATTGTGGACATCACAGTGCACAAATTTCGGTGTCTGGGAAGATTGGGACTCAAACTCCACTGTTTTGTTGAATGTTGGTGAGAAGATGAGATGTTTGAAAACCACTAGCTTATGGAAAAACTAACTCATCAATGTCTGTTCTGTAGCAAAATGATCATAACATTGAAATGTCACGTACAGTTCTTTGTTAATGAGGATGGCAGTCTCTCCTGTCATGGTGTCATTGACAGTTATGGGATTTTCTTGAATTTCTTGTTCTGAGACTGATGAAGGATGTATTTAATAAATAGTTAAGAAAAATGGTTAACCAGTATATTTTACCTCATCGGTACTACCCTATCAAAATACCACTAGACTTTCTAACTAAAATGACATAAGGAAAATTTAATTTTGCATTCAGAAATAATACTGGGCATACAAATTAACTGTCAAAAATAGAAATGAGGGGTATGTGATTTAGATGTGTATTGGGAAACTGAGTCACAAGTCCACCCAATTTAGGCTTAATCAATATTTGTCTTTATTTATGCAGTTTCAGACAGAATTATTCTCACTTAGTGTGTCCAGACATATATTTATATTAGATAGATAATAACAGACAGGAAATCAGCAAATGAAAGTTACCTCATTCCAGGGCAGTGGAAGTCCTTCCACCTTCTCTGATTGTTGTGGCCATCTCTGATCCTTTGGTCTGGTTCCTCTGTCTTGTTCTTTAGCTTCTGGTCCAATGTTTCTCCACTTTGGTCTTTGATACGTTTCTTCAAAGTAGATTATTTAAGTACTTATTGGCTTGTAACATATCAGCCCTTTGGGTTTTAGGTAACCTGTATATTATGCAAACACAAGCTCCCCTTACCATGTTTATGTATTTTTGTTGTTGCTTTTGCAGTTTCATGTCACATTGTTTTTGTGTCACCTAAGTGTTATCTTTTCTGTACTCATTCATTATACATAATTACAAATTATACATCATTAAAATGTAACAAAGCTTTTAATGTTGCCATTTCATAATCCCACATTTTATGTTTCAGAGTTATAAATTTCAGTGTTATAAAACTGGCTGGGGTGGGGTAATGCTTGTCCCCCTGGTACTGTGCAGTCTTGTACCTTGAGAGAATGTCACACAAGTCTGTAAAATAATTGCTGAAAATGTGTGCAACTTAATTTCCTTTGCAAAGTGCTTTGCTATCCGTTCATGAAAAACATTGCGTAGCAGCTAAGCTTTATAGGAGCTGCATTTGCCTGCAAATTCACTGTACTACCAGTAGATGGAAAAATGCTGTCAGCAATACCTCAAGTAGGAAAAATACTATGTGAAATTAAAATGGATTATCTTCTTAATAGGTATTTCCTAATCATAGTATAGCTTAATATACCCATACCTCAGGATTCCTGAAAATTTCTGGGAACTATTTCAAATGTTCCTACAATTGTATATTCCATATAATGGTTTTTGACATCGTTTCAATCATTGCTCAAAAGTTGAATAGTAGCAGAGAGGGAGCTGTGCTAGTCTATACACTATCAAAACAAAAAGTAGTCAAGTAGCACTTTAAACACTAGCAAAATAGTTTATTAGGTGAGCTTTCATAGGACAGACCCACTTCTTCAGACCATAGCCATACCAGAACAGGCTCAATATTTAAGGTACAGGGAACCAAAAACAGTAATCAACGAGGACAAATCAGAAAAAAATGATCAAGGTGAGCCAATCAGATAGGGGAGGGGTGGGGGGTGGGGAAGGTCAAGAATTAGATTAAGCCAAGTATGCGGACGAGCCCCTATAGTGACTCAGAAAGTTCCCATCCTGGTTTAAATGGTTTAAAACACCTGTTAATGTGCCGAATTTGAATATAAAAGCCAGCTCGGATGTTTCTCTTTGAAGAACGGGTGCAAAAGTTTTTTTCCAGTAACACACATACCTTTAGGTCATTAATAGAATGCCCCATTCCATTAAAATGTTGACTGACTGGTTTGTGGATCTGGAGTCTTTTGATGTCTGTTTTGTGCCCATTAACCCTTTGTCTAAGGGAGTTAGAAGTCTGTCCAATATACAAAGCATCTGGGCATTGTTGGCAATGATGGCATATATGATGTTAGTAGAGGAACATGAGAAAGTGTTGATGATTCTGTGAGTAACCTGGTTGGGTCCAGTGATGGTATTTCCAGAGAAGATATGCGGACAAAGCTGGCAGCGGGCTTTGTTGCAAGGACTGGTGTTCCTGGGGTATAGCCTGTGGCTGTTTGTGACGATCCTCATGAGATTGGGAGGTTGTTCTGTAGGAGAGAACAGGCATGTCACCCAGGGCCTTCTGGAGTGTGGCATCCTGGTTAAGGACAGGTTGTAGGTCTTTAATGGTTTGTTAGAGTGGTCTGAGTTGGGGGCTGTAGATGATGACCATCTGTTCTTGGCTTTTTTGGGCCGATCTTGGAGTAGCTGGTCTCTGGGTATTCGTCTGGCCCTGTCGATTTGTTTTTTTGCTTCTCCTGGTGGGTAATTCAGGTTTATGAATATTTGGTAAAGATCTTGTAGTTTTGGTCTCTGTCAGTTGGATCAGAGCAAATGCAATTGTATCTAAGAGCTTGACTGTAAACAATGGATCTGGTTATGCGTGTAGGATGGAAGCTAGAAGGGTGTAGGTAAGCAAAGCGATCAGTAAGTTTTCGGTACAGTGTGGTACTGATCAGGCCATCCTTGATTAGTACTGTAGTGTCCAGGAAATGTATCTCTTGCATGTTGTAATCGACGCATAAGTTGATGGTGGGGTGTAGATTGTTAAAGTCTCTGTGGAATTCTTCTAGAGTCTCTATACCAGAGACCAGCTACTCCAAGATCAGCCCAAAAAAGCCAAGAACAGAACACCACTGGTCATCACCTACAGCCCCCAACTCAAACCACTGAAATGAATTATTAAAGACCTACAACCTATCCTTAATCAGGATGCCACACTCCAGAAGGCCCTGGGTGACATGCCTGTTCTCTCCCACAGACAATCTCCCAACCTTATGAGGATCCTTCTCACAAACAGCCACAGTCTATACCCCAGGAATACCAGTCCTGGAACCTTTCCTTGCAACAAAGCCTGCTGCCAGCTTTGTCCACATATCTTCTCTGGAAATACCATCACTGGACCCAACCAGGTTACTCACAGAATCATGGGCACTTTCTCATGCTCCTCAACTAACATCATATATGCCATCATGTGCCAACAATGCCCAGGTGCTTTGTATATTGGACAGACTTCTAACTGCCTTAGACAAAGGGTTAATGGGCACAAAACAGACATCAAAAGACTCCAGATCCACAAACCAGTTAGTCAACATTTTAATGGAATAGGGCATTCTATTAATGACCTAAAGGTATGTGTATTACTGAAAAAAATCTTTCGCACCGTTCTTCAAAGAGAAACATCCGAGCTGGCTTTTATATTCAAATTCGGCACATTAACACATGGTTTAAACAGGGATGGGAACTTTCTGAGTCACTATAGGGGCTTGTCTGCATACTTGGCTCAGTCTAATTCTTGACCTTCCCCCCAACTCCTCCACTATCTGATTGGCTCACCTTGATCATTTGTTTCTGATTTGTCCTCCTTGATTACTGTTTTTGGTTCTCTGTACCTTAAATATTGAGTCTGTTCTGGTCTGGCTATGGTCTGAAGAAGTGGGTCTGTCCCATGAAAGCTCACCTAATAAACTATTTTGCTAGTCTTTAAAGTACTACTTGACTGCTTTTTGTTTTGCTCAAAAGTTGTAAAATATAATATTTTCATATCATGCCATGGATAGCATGTTTTTATTTTGTTTGATTATAAGAGCTGAATTTAAAATATGCCTGGAAAATGAATATTTGGCTTGAAATCTGAAATATTTTATAAGATGTCATTTTTAATCATTGTGTCAAGTTCCCTAATCTACATTCATACATAAACATAAATGTTCATTGGTTGAGGCCAACAGCTAGATGAATGTGGAATGATACTTCATCACTGCAGAATAAAACACACAATTCTCTAAAGTTTTCAGACCTATCTTATAAAATGAAGAAACATAAAAATGCTTTTGATGTATTTTAGGAAATAAAACCTGATTTACACTGATGTATACAAAACAAGAAATGTGAAAATTTGAGCATTATCAAGGATAGCTTATATGGTACTTGGTTTTGTTTTAGGAAATAGTTCAAACCTGTATGTTTACATTTTGGTTGGAAACTCTATGAACTATATTGCTAACCTTCCTGGCATGGATGGAATATACCCTTTCTTACTGAAAAGCTATGAAAATTATTATTTGCAAGAGTTTATTTGGGTGTCTTGAGAACACTTCTCAGACTATTGTTGCTTATTTGTACTGGATGGTTTGGTGGTTAGGCTACTTATGAATGATTTTGGAGACCTGGGTTCATTTTCCTACTCCACAGTGAGTCTGGCTTTGATACTGGGCAAGTTTCATAGCTCTCTGTGCCTCAGTTCCCAATCTAATAGTACTCCCCTGTGTTATAGTGGGTATTGGGAAGGTAAATGCATTCAAGTTTCTGAAGCATTGAAGCAATGTAAGTACCTAAAATAATTATCAGAGATCCTGCTCACAGGTGTGGTCCTAAGTGTGAGTTGTTTCATATTTTGGCATCTGTCCATTAGATTTTTTTTTTTAATTTTAAGAATAAAGCAAATTGTGTGGGGAGATAAGGAGAGTGTAAAAGCTACCTTCCAATGTTTATTTGCTTTATTCTTAAAATTAAAAAAAATCTAATGGACAGATACCAAAATGTAACTAATTACAATATGCCATGTCATGCATGTCAATAACGTATTAATGGTCAGTCAAAGAAATAGCAGCTGGTGGTATTATATTTTATTGATCCAACCCTGAATTCATGTTGCCATATAGATACTAATTTCTCAAAAACTATGAATTTCTCTTTATATGAAATAGTAATCTATTGTGGCATTTCATAAAAAGCTACATTAGATTAAATTCAATACAGCTATACAAGTTTTAGAAAAGAATGCATCAGAAGGAAAAAATGCTTGAAAATGGAATATGTTTTTCAGAATATGGGCCAGATCCTATAGTCCTTATTTAGTAAATTCCAATGGACTTTCAAGGGGATTTCTGCTGAGTAAGGACTATAAGGCTGTGTCTACACAAGCCCGCCCTTTTCGAAAGGGGTTTGTTAATGAGGGAGTTAAAATATACTAATGAGGTGCTGCCATGAATATGCAGTCCCTCATTAGCATATTGGCAGCCACAGCGATTCAAAAGTGCCGCTTTTGAATCGTGCATTGCCCTTGTAGCCAAGGGCCTTTCAAATCGAACCCCAGGACTTCAAAAGCCCTTTCTTCCCATTTGTTTTGGGAAGAAGAGGCTTTCGAAGACGGGGGGGGGTCATTTTGAAAAGCCCCCAGCTACACAGATGGTGTGCAATTCAAAAGCAGCACTTTCAAATTGCCGCGGCCACCATTATGCTCTTCATTAGCATCTTTCATACTCCCTCATTAACATGTCCCTTCTGAAAGGTGGGGGCTCATGTAGACACAGCCTAAGGGTAGGTCTGCACAGTGGTTATTAAGAAATAACAGCTGTTATTTTGAAATAACTAATCAAGCATCTGCATGGACCAACTGCTATTTCAAAACAAATTCAAAATAGTGGTCGTCGTATTTTGAAATTGGTAAACCTCTTTGCATGAGGTAGTGCCTATTTCAAAATAGCTATTTCAAAATAGATGCTAGTTAGACAGGGTCTGTATCTACACTAGCAAGTTCTTTTGAAAGAGTTTTTGCAAGAAAGGGATCTTTTATAAGATCCCACAGAGTGTCTACACACAAAAAGCATTCTTTTGAAAGTAAATTGAAAGAATGTGGCACTCCTTTCCAAATCACTCATCTGTTCCTGTTTTAGGAAGAGCACTCCTTCTGAAAGCTTCTTTTGAAAGAAAACGTGTAGATGCTCAGCAGGGCCCTTCTTTCGAAGGAGAAGTTCTCATGGGGCCTGTTCTTTCGAAAGAGCGGGGGCTGTGTGGACGCTGCCTTTTGAAAGAGCATTTCACTCTTTTGGTCCACTTTTTTGTGTGTGGATGCACTCTTTTGAAAGTTCTTTTGGAAGAGATCTTCTGGAAGGACTTCTTTCAAAAGATCTCTGTAGTGTATACATAGCCAGGTAATAGAGCTTCTTCTTCGAGTGGTCCCCGTGGGTGCTCCACAATAGGTGTTGGGCTCGCCCAGCGCCGCAGATCAGAATTCTTCTAGCAGTTTCTATTGGATTGCACATGTGCTGACGCACGCCGCTCCCTTGTGCGCCCCCAGCCATGTGCGCGATCCAGTCCCCGCCAGTTCCCTCTCAACTGCCGTCAGCTGCAGACGGAATCCGCTCCGGCTAAAGCCAGAGACAGATAAGGTAGTTGTTTTTACGTGTAGTTTGTTTGTTTTTGTCACTAAAAAAAAAAAATTAGAGAAAGAAAGAGAATATTAGACAGCAGAAAGAAGAGGAACGAAGGAGAGAGGGGCGGACAAGAAGGCTAGTTAAGCTGTCCACTGCCCCACAGGCCGGTGAATGTTATTTTGGGTTAGAAAGCACTGATTAGTGGCTAAGTACCCTATTAACAATAAAGACTCACCGCGATGGCCTCCTCGGGGTTTAAGAAGTGTGAGTCATGCCGCGAGGCTATGCTGGCCTCTGATGGGCATAGTGAATGCATTCACTGCCTGGGAGAGTCACACGTTACCCAGAAGTGTTCCCACTGCGCTAAGCTTACAGCCAGGGCCAGGAAAGACAGAGACATGAGGCTCAAAATGATCTTGTTTGATAAGGCTCTCCAGCCGGAACTGCCGGAGAAGCCTCATGCAGAAGGGCCCTCTGGGTTGCATAAAAGGAAGGCAGCCTCTTTGACCCCCTCGGTGCAGAACAGGAGGAAACTCTCCCTGGCTCGATCCTTGCCAGTGGGCAGGACGAGCGGAACGCAAAGCCCCCAGCCACGAGCTCAAGAAAGCGGCAGCGCAGCAGCGCACGTGGCAGAGGCTGAGCCTCCGATTACACAACAGGCGGCACGGAAGGTGCCGTGAGCGCCAGGGAGGCAAGCGCCGGAATTGGCAGCGCCGACGGCACAGGGGCACCCGGCACGGAGCCTATCAGTGCCGGAGGAAGCTACCTGTGTGGCACCAACAACGGGGCCGAGATTCCCGGCATGGGAAGGGGCGGCGCCCACCCCACAGGGGAGGGGCAAGGCAAAAACAAAAACTCGGCACCTCAGTCCATCTCCAAGCAGGGCAGCGCTGTCCTTATCTCCTAGTGCCCCCCCGCCCCCGAGATGCACACGCCGCACCGACGGGCTGTAACTCCACCGGCTTATTTAGGGCCTCCCTCTCTGTTCCTCCAACCAATTTCACCGTGGCTTGGGCCACCTTCACCATTTCTGGGCATGGATCCCCTTGAGTACTATCACAAACCAGCTTCACCACTATCTATGTCGTCGCGGAGGTCCCGCTCTCCCAGACGTCATGGGTACACTCCCCACCCCTGCTACTCGTCAATACTCCCGTGTACACTCTTGCTTTGGGACAGGAACACAGGTGTCTCAGGGGGAATTAGGTCCAGAATCCCGAGACTTCCCTTCACAGTCCTCCAGGGAGCAAGTATATCACCGAACTCGGGAGCCAGAGGATTTGAGGGAGGTGTACCCCAGTGATTCCTCCTCATCCTCCCCAGATGAGGCCATGGCCCGCGGGGATGTTTCCCCCCAGGATGACCTTAAACAATTCCAGGAGCTGTTCAAAAGAATAGCTTTCATGCAGGACATTCAAATAGCAGAGGTGCAGGAGAAGCATCATAAACTCCTGAAAAATTCGAGACCCCCGGCTTCATCTAAAATCACTGTCCTGCTGGACAAAGCCATTATGGAGTCAGCCACTAACGTACGGCAGACCCCAGCCTCTATTCCGCCTACAAACAAGAGATCGAATAAGAAGTACTTCATCCCAGCCAAGGGCATGGAGTTCCTCCTTAGTCACCCACAGCCCAATTCTTTGGTGGTCGAATCGTCCCAGAAGAGGTCGAAGACGTCTCAGTACAAGTCAGGGGGGTCGGATAAAGATGCTAAGAAGCTAGAGCTGTTTGGCAGGAAGGTATATTCCTCCTCTACCCTGTTATTGAGAATGGCAAATTATGCGGCACATCTATCAAACCACACCTTTGACAATTACTGTAGACTCACTCCCCTCATGGATTCACTCCCGGAGGACAGGAAGCCGGTATTAAAGGCGATTGTCCAAGAGGGCTATGCGGTGTCGCAGACGGGAGTCCAGATTGCCCTGGACATGGCGGACACAGCGGCACGTTCAACAGCTGCAGCAGTGGTAATGCATAGGGAATCCTGGCTCCAGACATCTGGTATCCCCAGGGACCTGCAGGTGAAGATCATGGATCTTCCCTTTGATAAGCAAAAGCTGTTTGCAGACTCAACCGACTTCGTCCTCCACTCCAGCGAGGACTCGAGGGCCACACTTAGGACCTTGGGTATTTATACTCCCCCATACAAGAAGAAGAAATTTTATCCTCAGCAAAGACGCTATGCTTATCAACCACAGCGTGCTCAATATCAGCGAGGCTACAACCAAGGGCGCCATCAACAGCAGCAGCAATACAGGACTCCCAGGCGACGTTCTCAACAAAGCCGTACACCCTCGGGGCAGGCCCAGAGACAGCAAGTTTGACGGGTATGTCGGGGGCTGCACTATCAACACCATCGTTCAATGCCACTCTCATCTATGTTCCATCATCGCCTCAAACCGTTCCACTCCCAATGGCAAAAGATCATCACAGACAAATGGGTGCTAGAAATTATAGCCATGGGTTACACGATCCCTTTCCAGTCACTTCCACCGACGAAGCCTCCTGCCAGGCCTCATCTCAGGGACGCTGCCCATGAGGCGAGGCTCAAACAGGAGGTAGATCACCTCATGTTCATAGGGGCGGTGGAAAGAGTGCCAGAACAATTCCAAGGGAAAGTTTTTTATTCACACTACTTCCTAACAGAGAAGAAAACAGGAGGCTGGAGGCCGATCTTGGATCTACGGGGCCTCAACCATTACTTGCGCAAGCAACGCTTTTGGATGATCACAGTTGCCTCCATACTTATGGCACTGGACGATGGAGACTGGTTTGCAGCCCTCGACTTACAAGATGCTTACTTTCATATAACAATCCACCCGGCACACAGATGCTTCCTCTGCTTCACGGTCGGCAGGGAATATTTCCAGTACAGGGTTCTTCCATTCGGCCTATCCTCAGCACCCAGAGTCTTTACCAAAACCCTGGCAGTGGTATCAGCCTACCTGCACAGATGGGGTGTTTATTTTCCCATATCTGGACGACTGTCTGCTGAAAGGGGCCTCAAAGGCAGAGGTCTTATGCATGATACTCATCACCGCGAACATGTTTACTTCGCTAGGCCTAGTTATCAGCCTTGCAAAGTCAAAGACCGAACCCACACAAGATATAGAGTTCATAGGGGCATGCATAAACTCTATCACAGCAAGAGTATACCTGCCCTACGCCCGCTTCCGCGCCATCAACTCCCTGGTGCAAGTCATGATGTACAGCCCCACGGTGCCGGTCCTAATGTGCCTGCAGCTGTTGGGGCACATGGCGGCAGCGACATTTGTGGTACAGAATGCCAGGTTACACATGTGAAGCCTGCAGCATTGGCTGGCGAGTGTTCACAAACCGGCATCCCACACTGTCCACAGGGTAGTGTCGCCCACGACGGAGGTGCGCAGATCCCTAGCGTGGTGGGAAAATCCCAAGAATCTGCTAGTGGGGGTGCCTTTTCACCAACCACAAATTTCTATCTTTCTTACTACCGACGCCTCCCACATAGGATGGGGAGCGCACATTGGCAGCAAGGTGACGCAAGGGCTATGGTCCCCTGCGGAACAGACACTGCACATAAACATACTGGAGCTCAGAGCAGAGTTCAACGCGTGCAGACATTTTCGAGATTACCTGCATGGCAAAGTAGTCAGGATCAATACCGACAATACCTGCACTATGTTCTACATCAATCCACAAGGAGGGGCACGATCCCGTGTGTTATGTGCGGAGGCAGTCCGATTGTGGAACTGGTGCATTGCCAACAACATAACGGTGAAAGCCTCGTACTTGCCGGGCGCTCACAACGTGAAGGCAGATCAGCTGAGCAGGCGCTTCACACTCACGTACGAATGGCAGATCCGCTTCAACCTGCTACGGCGCATATTTTGTACATGGGGGTTTCCCCAAGTCGATTTGTTTGCCACCCAGTACAACAAGAAGTGTCCCCAGTACTGCTCCAGAGCAGGAATAGGGTGGGGGTCCCTGGGGGACACATTCATGATTTCATGGAAGGGCCCTCTACTCTACGCGTTTCCCCCCACAACGCTTATCCACAAGGTTCTGCAGAAAGCCAGAAGGGAGAGAGCTCGCATGATACTCATAGTCCCAACTTGGGACCGGCAACAATGGTTTCCCTTGCTTCTGCGCATGTCGGATCGTCCACCACTTCCCCTACCGGTGGCGCCGGACTTACTCACACAGGCTCAGGGGTCCATAGTGCACCCGCACCCTCAGGGTCTGCGCCTACAAGCATGGTTAATCCATGGCTCAGCGCCTTAGAGAGCACGTGTACGGAGGAAGTACAACAAGTCCTGGAGTGTAGCCAAAGGACCTCCACCAGGAGGACTTATGAACAGAAATGGACTCGATTTACAGCCTGGTGTTCTGCCAAGCAGTTAGCTCCCCTTGATGTTCCTATAACCATGATACTAGAATACCTATTGGACCTCAAATGAGATAGGCTTTCTCTATCCTCGCTAAAGGTCCACTTCGCTGCTATTTCAGCTTTTCAGCATACAGAGGAAGGGCCCACTGTATTTGCCCACCCTATTGTCACAAGGTTCTTGAAGGGGCTGGTAAACCTTTACCCCCCTCGAGAACCGCTTCCGCCGTCGTGGAATTTGGACTTGGTGCTCAGCACGCTCTCAGGACCACCCTTCGAACCATTAGCCACAGTACCCTTCCGACTCGTTACGATGAAAACAACCTTCCTCCTTGCGATTACGTCAGCCCGCAGGGTGAGCGAGCTCGCAGCAGTGATGGCAACGCCACCTTGCACAGTATTCTCAAAGGAGGCGATAACCTTATGGTTACACCCAACCTTCGTTCCAAAAGTTTCCTTGGAGTTCCATCTTAACGAACCAATAGTTTTACTCTCATTTTACCCGAAGCCTCACAGCTCCAGCAAGGAGGCGCGCCTACATCTCCTAGACGTGAGAAGGGCATTGGCCTTTTACATAGACAGAACTAAGTCCTTCCAGAAAACGGACAGGCTCTTTGTGTCTCTCGCTCCCAGGTCAAAAGGGGAAGGCCTCTCTTCACAGAGAATTTCAAAGCACATTGTGTCCTGTATAAAAATGTGCTACAAGCTTCGAAAGACCCCTTTGCTGGCCCCGCCTAGGGCTCACTCCGCCAGAGCGGTGGCGGCGTCAACAGCCTTCTTCAAGGGCATCGCGTTGAAAGACATCTGTAGAGCAGCGACCTGGTCATCCTACGACACCTTCGCCAAGCATTATGCCCTACATCGTGTATTCAAGGAGGATACCCATCTGTCGACAGCAGTCCTCTCGGGGGCAAGCTGCACATGAATCGATTACCTACCTCCTTACTTGGGTTACTGCTGGGTAGTCACCTATTGTGGAGCACCCACGGGGACCACTCGAAGAAGAAAGAGAAGTTACTCACCTGTAGTAAAGATGGTTCTTCGAGATGTGTCCCCGTGGGTGCTCCACCACCCGCCCATCCTCCCCACTTCGGATCTCTGTCTGGTGTCTTTCAGGAGCATCCGAGGCGGTTGGTCAAGGAACTGGAGGGGACCGGTTCATGCACATGGCCGGGGGCGCGCAAAGGAGTGGCGTGCATTGGCGCATGCGCAATCCAATAGAAACTGCTCGAAGAATTCTGATCTGCAGTGCCGGGTGAGCCCGACACCTATTGTGGAGCACCCACGGGGACACATCTCGAAGAACCATCGTTACTACAGGTGAGTAACTTCTCTCTATTCCAAAACAAGCCATAGTGTGTCAAATAGCTCTATTTAAAAATAGGCTGTATGGTGACATCTACACTGGCCCCTCCCTTTCAAAAGGGGCATGCAAAACAACCAATCTAAATGCAAATGAGGTAATACTTTGCATATTCATCACTTCATTTACATAATGTCAGCCATTTGCAGTTCCAGAAGTGCTGTTTTCTAAAGCCAAAACAGCCATATAGATGGGGGTCCTTTGAAAGGAAGCCCTGCTTTCAAAAGCACCCTTCTTCCTGAAAAAATTAGGAAGAAGGATGCTTTCAAAGGCGAGGCTTCCTTTCAAAGTGAACCCGTCTACGTGGCTGTTTTGGCTTTCAAAAACAGCACATCCAGAATGGCAAGTGTCCACCATCATGGCCATACCTCACTTGCATTTTCAATTTGCCATTTTTGCATGCCCCTTTTGAAAGGGAGGGGCCAGTGTAGACATAGCCAATGTGTTTAGACAATGTATTTCAAAGCAGCTAAGCTATTTTGAAATTCATTTTTATGTGTAGCTGTGTTATTTTGAAAACAGCTATTTCAGAATAGGTATTCCGGAATAGCTTAGTTTGGAATAAGGCTGCTGTCTAGACATACACCCTAAGATATTTTCTTACTGCCTTGGGAATGGGAATAGGAAAAGCCCAGATGCACCTGTGACAAGAATGAGGACTGCACACCCCATCAACCCTAATTCCCAAGGCTCCCTGGGCACCCCCAACCTATCATCTTCTGCCTCCCCCAGTGTTTAATTTGTATTGAACACGATACCAGAGCTCAGCCCTGGAACAAATTAAGCACTGGCTGGGCAACTTGATACCAGAGTGTACTGGCAAGTCACTGAGCTCTGAAGGCAATGCCACCAACACTGGCAGGAGGAGAGGCTGAGAGATTTGGGCTTGTTTAGCTTACAGAAGAGAAGAGTGTGGGATGACTTGATAGCAGCCTTCAACTTCCTTAAGTGGAGCTCTAAAGTGGATGGAAAACAACTCTTCTCAGTAGTAATGGATGGCAGAACAAGGAGCAGCGGTCTCAAGTTGCAGTGGGGGAGCTTTAGCTTGGATGAAAAACTATTTCCCTGGGAGGGCGGTGAAGCACTGCACTGTGTCTCCTAGAGAGGTGGTGGAATCTCCATCCCTAGAAGTTTTTAAGCCCTGGGTTGACAAAGTCCTGGCTGGGATGATTTAGTTAGGGTTGGTCCTGCTTTGGGCAAGGGTTTGGACTCGATGACCTCCTGAGGTCTCTTCCAGCCATAGGATTCTATGATTCTAAGGGGAAACTACACAGCTTGCATGCATGCCTCTCACTCCTGGCTCATGAGGGGTGGTGGCAGAGGAATAATTCATGCAAGTTGTATACTGTCCTCTCTTTCCCTGATGCTCAGGGAAATGACAAGAACAACACACAGTGTGCCGATATGCATGGCTGCTGCCCTGCTTCCCCACCCTCTGGCAGGTAAGATTGCGTGGGATATATCAAATGCGTCCTGATCGGCACATCATCTTGAGCTACAGCCCTGATCACCCAACTCAAAGGCCAGCAGTGCATCTGCCACTGACCTGCTTTTCAAGGTCGATAGAATTTAATGACTGATCTAAAATGGCATTGTTTGCAGACCAATAGACCATTTCTTGTTTGTAATTCTTTTTCCGGTCAAATGTTATATACACAACACTAGTAAAATTCATTTTACTTTTACTTGTGTTTAAGTGTGTAGCATGTGATGGGGTGTTCATCTCACACTTGCCTGGAAAGAATGCAATGAGTGTTCTGGAAGAAGTAAGGAAAAGTAGCAATTTTTGAGGTTAGCAGTAGAGAGAACAGATGTTCTTGACTACTAATCACCAGCCAGTAGCGGTCATCGATAGGAGTCTACTTTGAGGAGAGCAGGCAGGGAAAAAACCCAGGATTTCAGAAGCCAAAGACTTTGCATTTTAAAAATAAACCTGATGGGGAACACTTCAAAAGAAATAGGTTGCTTGTTTGGCTGTGAATTACCATAATAGAAAATGGAGGCAGTTAATTGACAATAAGGGTGTCTGCTTCTTAAAATATCTCTGTTTCTCCTTGTTTTAGGCAGCTCTCTAATCCTGATGTCTATGTGAGACATAAATAATATCAAGTAGCAGTTCAAAGCCAGAGGCAGATCATTTTTCTTATGCTACATGATCCAAATGCTATTGCTGTCTCTCCGTCAGACAAATTTTGTACAGTCATATGTTTCAGAGCCATCTACTCCTGGGTGTTGGTGATTATGCAGGTTGTGTGGACTTTATGCTTCAGCTATTTACCTTTTTATTTGCTGTAATATTTATTTACACAGTGCTGTTAGAAATACTCATGCAGCTGTAGAGGGAGGGCATACTATTAGCCTAAAGGTAAAGGAACAGAACGCAATTATGACCGTATTCTCAGACTGCAACTATACAAATGGGTTCTGTTTCTTAAATATCAGTGTCACCGGATGTGTGGAATGCTTTACTGGCTATCAGGAATTTAGAAACAAAGTATGAATGCTACAAAATATAATCAAACATTATACAGTCCACCTTTTATCCATTTACTTTCAGTGTTCTGTGGGTCACATTTTCTCATTATTAATTGGCTTGTTTCCTCCCTGCAATGAGATGAAGGTGTGCAGATGATGTATGTAATTATGGTGTTACTGCTTGTTATTTCTTGCTTGACATATTACAACACTGTAGTTTGCTGTATATCCCTGCTGCAACTATACTAGCAAAGTTCCTGTTTAAATATGTAAATGGAACAGTCTACATGTAACATTTCCTCTAACTTCCAAAATCGTCTGTTTATAGACCGCAATAGCATGCTAGCAGTAAACTACTTGCCATCTGTCTCTAGCCAAGTGTACTGGCAAAAACAATAATGAGAAGTCAGGTGGAACCTTATAGACTAACTGATATTTTGGAGCATAAGCTTTCTTGGGCAAAGACCCGCTTCATCAGATGCATGTAGTGGAGATTCCAGAGGTCTGCTTATACAGGCTCATGAAAAGGAGAGAGTTCCAATCAAGAGGAAGGCCAGAGCTGATGAGCCTGTAAAATCAGACCACTGGAATCTCCACTGCATTGCATCTGATGAAGTGGGTTTTTGCCCACGAAAGCTTGTGCTCCAAAATATCTTTTAGTCTATAAGGTGCCACAGGACTGCTCGTTGTTTTTGTGGATATAGACTAACACAGCTACCCCTCTGAAACTTGGCAAAAAAATCTATTTCCCCCAGTCTGACCAAAACATTCCATAACAGCATTTTTGAAAGAAAAGGCCCTGAACTAAAATTTGTCTTTTTCATATACAGCCATTTAGGTGGCTCTAGCACAGCGTTTACAGGGCATCCATCATATTGCCAGTAACACAGGATAGACACTCTACTCTTTGCTGCTTAGTCTTCATACCTTCACTTGGTGTAGTGAACAGAAGATACCAAAGAGGGATTCTGGTCTGTGAGATCATCAGTCTCCTTTTTTCCATAGATGTGGGACCAGGTGTTTCATTTTCTGGATGTTTGCTTTGGCTTTTTATCCATACTGGATGAAGGCTTCACATTTTGGATGAATTCATACAATTGCTAACATTATATTCCTAAGTATAGTAAATCCTCAAAATGTGCAATTTTGAGTTGTGCTTAACTCACGTTATCACAAAATCCCACTCTCCTCGGCCCTGGCTCAACTGCCCCAGCTGCGCACGGCCGCAGTTCAACCCCTCCCAGCCCTGCTCACCACCCGCACAGGGCTCTGGCTCAACCTCTCCCACTCTGGTTCAAACCCCCCTATGCATGGATCGGACTCACCATGTGCGGCTCTGGCTCAACGCCCCCCCCGCAGCTGTCCCACTTTAAACCCTGCATGTGGCTCTGTCTCTGGCTCAGCCCCAGATCAAACTGCCCTCCCAGGTTCAACACCTCACCCCGCCGCAGCCCAGCTCACCCCCCAAGCATGGCTCTGGCTCACACCCCCATGCATGGCTGTAGCTCAACTCTACTCCCTGCCCATTGCAGCCCTAACCCACCCCAGGCTTAATCTCCTATGCCCCTCCCACAGCCCCAGCCCACCGCCAGGCTTAATGTTCCCCCAGTGCACCCCCCCCCCAACCCCAGGACTTACCTTTCAAAAGGAGCTCCAGGTACTCCTGCAACTTCTCTGGCTGCAGAACATGTGTTCTGACAGGGAAAAAAGCCTCCCCCAACTTATGCAAAATTCTAGTTACATGAGGGTATGGTCCAAGTGCTGGTGATACTTTTTAAAGTCACTAATAGTCCTACTTACAACAGCTTCATTAATAAATAAATTAAGATGCAGAGTTTTACCATTTAGGTCGTGGTTGGTAGCATTAGCTGTTCTTTTTTTAGTCCACAGGTGGCATGGCTTTGAACGAGCTCCCAGCTGCATGGGGGAAAAGGGGTGGGCTGAGCTCCTGCCATGTGTGCCGCTGAAAACTGGCTCATGTGCCACTCTTGGCAACCATACTGGGGCTGCTGACCCCCTGGGCTGTATGCTGAAATAATCATGGTCTTGACTGTGCAGTTGAATATATGAAGTGCGTCATTTACCATTGCAGGGGCTTGTTGAAGTCAATGGGGTCTGCATGGAAGCAAGGTTCTGACTGCAGGATCAGAGCAAACAGTTAAGAGTCAGGTTGCCAACTTTCTAATCACCCAAAAAGAAATACCCCTCCCCTGAGGCCATGTCCCATTTTGAGGCCTTGCCCCCTGTCACTCCATATGCTCACCATCTGCCCCTTGATCTGCCCCACATTCACTCACTTTCACCAGGCTTGGTATAAAGGAGGGGGTGAGGGCTCTGTCTAGGTGCAAGAGCTTTATACTGGGGCTGTGGATGATGAGTTTGGGACTGCACGATGGGGCTCGGAGGCTCAGTTGTGAGAGGAGGCTCAAGTCTGAGGCAAGGTCTTGGAGAGCGGGGAGTTGCAGGCTTTGGCTGGGGCTGTGGGCTCTGAGGTGTGGTCTGGGATGAGGGGTTTGAGGTGAGGGGTCTCTGGGCAGAGGGTTGGCATGTGGGAGCAGGAGTGGGCTCTGGCTGGACAGTGCTTAGGTCAGGTGGCAACCAGAAACAGCAACGTGTCCCTCTGAATCCTAGTTGAAGGGGCTGGGACCTCTGCCCATGTTCACGGACACTGCTTCGGGGCTCCAATTGCCTACGGTTCCTGGTCACTGGGAGCTGCAGAGCTAAAGCTCGGGGTAGGGGGAAGCGGGGGCGATGGAGCAAGGAGCCCCATGGCCACTGCTGCACTTGGAAGCTGGATGTCCCAGCCACTTCTGAGAGCTATGTGCCACCACCCAGGCTTCTAGCAGCCTGATAAGCAGTGCTGACTGGAGCCACCAGTGTCCCTTTTCGTCTGAGAGGTCCAGTCAAAAAGAGGACACCTGGCAATCTTAGTTAGGAGCCAAGTATGCTCACCTTGGACTACATTTATTGGCCCAGTAGAATAATATGCAGCTCCTGAATGCAGCCATGCATTATGTCCAGGTGAATTGGTAGAATGAGAAGAGGAAATTATTTAATAAAAGTTTTTTTTTGAACTCCAATAATTAATACTGAATACTTATTTTGTACCTGCCCCCTTACTGAACTGAAACAAATGTCCTAGGCCATTGACATTGAAATGCTGTTCTTTCACTTCAATCACTGCGATTAGGGCTAGGTACCGATAAATTGCTTGGGCAGGTAAACATATCTGACCCTAATATATAGCAATGATACTTCTATATCAAGCACTACAGTGAGCTTCCTCGAAAAGCTGATTGATTTCTGCAGCTGTTTCTGTGTTACTGCTAATGCTGCAAAGCGTTTCTTGTAAGAAATGGAAGTGATCTGTTTCTTCGTTGGCCAATTTCCTCTTTTATTTTTTTTTAAACGGGTATATACCTTTTCATGTATAGTGTACATTCAGCTGCATGTGAGCTTCTGGATTAATATAGGTTAGACATTGGTGGGAAGAAACATTGTAACTGTAAGTGTAGCTCGGCACTAGAGCAGATTACCTAGGGAGGTTGTGGACTCTCCATGCATGGAGGTTTTTAAGGATAGGTTAAACAAACACCTGTCAGGGATGGTATCGTTAATATTTAATCTTACTTCAGTGCATGGACAGCACTTGCTGCCTTATCAAGGTTCCTTCCAGTCAGTGTTCCCTGTAAACTGAGCACTTGGGTGGCCACCCAGGAGAGATTCAAGTGCTGCCCAACTGATTAGCAGAGTGTCCACAGCCAGCAGCATGCGTGTCTGCTGGTAAAGCTCATCTGCATATGCCTTGGTGCACATAAAATGTATTCCGCCCATGGATGGAAAAAATTAGAGTGACTGCTGCTTCCAGTCCTGTATTTCAATGATCTCAGACTATGGAGCATTTTCATAATTCAGTTTCACTCTGCTTTGAATAATGCCCAAACACACTAAACTTAAGAACAGTTGGTACATGCTGCACTGTGCATGCATTATGAGCAGGAGAAGGCCAAGTGCACTTATTAAGAAGGAAAATTAGGGGCATTTTTTCAGAGAATTCTGATTCATTGTTGCAGTGATGTTTTATAACATTGGAAGAGGTTAAGTAGAATTTGTTGATTTAAATCAAAGATAAATCCTGAGGAATTCTTTGTCAAAAGAGACAATTGCTATCATCCCTCATCAAATTAATAGTATATCTCCTATACATGCAATAAAGCTTATCTTTCCTATGCAGCAGTCATGTCTGTAGTGTAGAGTTTATATATAAATATTTTGCCCAAGGTTTTTTTAAAACAGAACTTTTTCTTTTCTTTGTCCCTCTGCCTGAAACCGTTCTAACAGTAACTTGATCACACAGTAAACTCCTTATCTGGTATTCATTAAACTGGACCTTTCACATAACTGGCTCTATCCCCTGCTGGCTCCTGGGGTTCTCCCATTTTATTTTGGGGCTGAAGCTGCCAGCTGTCAGCCCTGGGGCTGGTGGGATTTCCCCTGGCCCCAGTGGAGCTCTGCTCCCTGGCGGAGTTCCCCCATGGCCACAGGCAGAGCCCTGCACCCTGGCGTTGCCCCATCCCCTGGCAGAGCCCAGGGCTACTGGAAGAGCCTGGAGCTGCTGGCAGAGCCCTGAATCCCAGCAGAGCCTTTGCGCTTGAAAAACCCCCATGCCCACGGGGTTCTCCTAGCCCCAGGGCTGCTGGAGTTACTCTGAACTGGTACCCCAACGGCTCCCCAGGGCTGGAGCTGCCAGCAAGGCTCTGCCCCCAGCCAGTTCCCAGCCACAGGGCTGGCAGGGTCCCCTGCCTCCCTGCCAGGGATCCTATAGCTGCCTCTCTAGCTGCCTCTCTATTAAGCAGCAATTTTGAATATCTGGCGATCTCTGGGTTACTGTAGTTTAAAAAAAAACGTGTTTTCCCTGAGATACACTTGATAAACATCCTTTTATCTCGGTAGTTGGTAACTAGGCTGCCTGACATGCCAAGGATATAGAACATTTAATTTAATTTATATTTGTCTGCTAATTTTTGTTTAATTTCCCCCTTGTTCCTACTGGTACAAATACAGACTGAAAATGGTGTTACTATGAAAAACTTTCTGCATACATACACCCTTTCATAGCCAAAATACCCTGTGCAGTTTTTGGTCTTTAGGAGCAATATGGCTCAGGTGTGTTTTACCAAACCATGCAAGTTCAGTCTAGCTCAAAGGTTGGGGTTGGCTATCTCCTTAGTAGAGGCCATGGAATATAGAAATAGCTGTTTTTCAGCCGTCCCTTTTCAAGGGTACAAGCCAGTCTCTGAGCAATGTAATCACACATATATCCGTTAATCTCAAAGGGATGACTTCAGGGTACACGGGGGTGGGGGGTGGGGGTGGGGGCGGGATGCTCAGCATGCACAAGCAGGCCAGTTGTCCCCATCCCCTTCTGCAGTATCAATAAGTTCCTCCCCACAAGTGCACCCTCCTTGCTGAGGATCAGGTGTTCAGTGGCTGGCCTTAGAAGAAGTTCCCTCATGCTGCAGCTCTCTCTGGCAAGAGCTGGAGAAGCAGTTGCAGTGCAAGGAGAGAGTGCCGTGCTGTGGGGAACATGCAGCAGGGAGAGTGTGGTGGCTCTGCATTGCATGGGAAGATTAATTGGATGAGGGAACATTTTTGGGCCTCCCCCAGAATATGGAGGCACCAGTCTATTGTGGGGTATGCTCGGGGGGAGAACAGAATGGGGAAGGGGTGGCATGGGGTGGGGCCTGAGGTGGAGAGAGGCTGGTGCTCCACCTGGGAAGTCAGAAAGCAGGTGTCTGTGACTTTGGTAGAGAGGCAATCAGTTAGCCAAAGTGGACTTTTTGTGGGGTTGGAATTAGCAATCACATCTTTCCATTGGGCAACACTTTACTGTGAGGCAGGCAAAGAGGCAAGATGTTCATCAGGATGGAAACATCATTCTTTCATGGGTTCCTTCATTCCTTCCCTGCCTCAAATAGGCAACAGAAGTTGTCAGGAGAGATTTTATACGATTTCCATAGATCCCTTTATTCCTAAATTAAATATGAGAGCTGTATTTATTTTTTTTTAATTCCAGAAATTGGATTTGCAAAGCAGTCCTGATTTCTGGAAAATGCAGCAACCCTTTTCATAAAACGACTGAGATCTAAGCTTGTTGGTGCTCCAGAGACGACAAAACAGAGGGCTTTCCAATAAAGACAAATGGGCACTGTTTGCACAGATAACAAGTTGTGGTTAAGAAAATACAGAGTCCTGGTCTATATGGCAGCTTCTAATCATGTTAGGAACCAGTTTTTACTGGTGTGCTTAGGTCTAGAATGTACTTGGCAGTTGGTGTTGTCGTGGAAGTTGTCTTCCTGTCAAGGTCTCTATGCAGTTCAGTGTCTCAGCTGGCACTGCCTCTTGTGCTGTCACCGATACAGGTTTGTGTGCATGTCCTCTGGCCACCCTTTGCTGAGGCACCATGGGAGAGAGGTCCAGATTTTTCCACACTGCAGTGATATGAAGAGAGGGTATGTAAACATGGTTATACTAGCAGAAAAACTGCTTTGTGGACACAACTGGGCTATGTTACTTATAACCAGATAAGGTAATTTTAAGGTCTGTCTGGCACTAGAGAATTTTACAAAAATTGTCTGTTGGTGCTAACTCTGCTGATGGTCACCCTAGGGTGGACCAAAGTCTCCAGATGGTAATTATTTTTCTTTCACTGTTAGTTAAGCCTGCAGAAAGGTGCTTAAATGACATAATGGGGAAAATGGATCTGTATGTGTTAGATGTTGTGTGTTAATTCAGGGTGCATGAAGTGGGGAGCGTGAAATTTCTTGGGCAGGGGTGGTGCAGCAAAGTCCCACTTCCTGTAGCTGCAATGTCATTAACAGGGGACGAAGCTGACTCTGTGGGAGGGGTTGCAGGTGAGGCATTTGCCCCGGCCATCCTCACTTGCAATGGGCCACTTCCCCTGTGTGTCACCACTGCCTCTTTCCTGTCCACAGAATCACAGAATCATAGGGCTGGAAGGGAGCTCAGGAGGTCATCTAGTCCAGCCCCCTGCTTCAAGCAGGATCAACCCCTACTAAGTCATCCCAGCCAGGACCTTGTCCATCTGGGACTTAAAATCCTCAAGGGATGGAGAATCCACCACCTCTCTAGGCGACGCATTCCAATGGTTCACCACCCGCCTGGTGAAGAAGTTTTTCCTAATATCTAACCTACACCTTTCCCTCTTCAACTTCTGACCATTACTCCTTGTTCTGCCATCTGACACCACTGAGAACAATTTCTCACCCTCCTCTTTAGAGCTCCCCTTCAGGAAGTTGAAGGCTGCTATTAAATTACCTCTAAGTCTTCTCTTCTGTAAACTAAGCAAGCCCAAGTCCCTCAGCCTATCCTCGTACGTCTTGTGCTCCAGACCCTTAATCATTTTTGTTGCCCTTCGCTGAACTTGCTCTAGCAAATCCACATCCTTTTCATACTGGGAGGCCCAAGACTGGACACAATATTCCAGATGTGGCCTCACCAGTGCCGAATAAAGAAGAATAGCTACTTCCCTAGATCTGCTCGAAATGCTCCTCCTAATGCACCCCAGTATGCTGTTAGCTTTCTTGGCTACAAGGGCACACTGTTTACTTATATCCAGCCTTTCATCCATCATAACCCCTAGGTCCCTTTCCATCATACTGCTGCTGAGCCAGTCGGTCGCCAGCCTGTAACAATGTTTGGGATTCTTCCGCCCCAGGTGCAGGACTCTACACTTCTCCTTATTGAAACGCATCAGATTTCTTTTGGCCCAGTCCTCCAATTTATCCAGGTCCCTCTGAATTCTCTCTCTACCCTCCCATGAATCTACCTCTCCCCGTAGTTTTGTGTCATCTGCAAACTTGCTGAGGGTGCAACCCAGTCCCTCATCCACGTCATTAATAAAGATGTTGAATAACACCGGCCCCAGAACCGAGCCTTGCAGCACTCCGCTTGAAACAGACCGCCATCCAGATATAGAGCCATTGACCGCTACCCGTTGGGCCCGACCATCAAGCCAGCTTTCTATCCATCTTATAGTCCAAGGATCCAATCCATATTTCCTTAACTTATGGACAAGAATGTTGTGGGAGACCGTATCAAAAGCCTTGCTGAAGTCAAGGTATATCACATTCACTGATTTCCTCATGTCCACAGAGCTTGTTATGTCATCATAGAAGCTGATCAGATTGGTGAGGCAGGACTTGCCCCTGGTGAATCCATGTTGGCTACTTTTGATCACTTTCCCGTCTTCCAAGTGCTTCAAAATGGATTCCTTGAGGATTCCCTCCATTATTTTCCCAGGGATTGAGGTAAGGCTGACGGGTCTATAGTTCCCTGGATTGTCCTTCTTTCCTTTTTTAAAGATGGGCATTATGTTTGCCTTCTTCCAATCACCTGGTATCTCCCCTGATCTCCAAGAGTCTTCAGAGATAATGGCCAAAGGTTCAGCAATGACCTCTGCTAATTCCCTCAGTACCCTGGGGTGCATTAAATCCAGACCCATGGACTTGTGCACATCTAGTTTTTCTAAGCCCAGCACACAGCCTGTACTGGTAGTCCTCCGGCTGCCTTTGCACTGCCATTTGCTGGGCAGTGGGGCTTCTTCCTCTGCCCACTCCTTCCTGCACCGCCTGGTTGCATGCAGGTAACCAGTGCTGCACCAGCAGAACTGCTCCTGCCCCCAGCAAAACTGCTGTTACTATTGTAGGGATCCCCCCAGCATGGCTCTGAGCTGCGGGGGGGCAGGCACTGCATGCGCAGTGGGGAGTGAAGAAGCCCCTTTAACCTGGCTTCCCAGCATTGGGCTTGTGTGTTTTGGAGACTTAAAATCTCATCCCAGACCAATGTTCCCTCTAATCTTTTCCATTTCTACCCTCCCCACTCCCTGTGGCCTCCAGCACCAAGTGAGCACAGTGCCTCACTTCCAGGGCCCTCTGGGGGCCCCTGCTAATTGCAGGGATGAAAAGCGGTGCCCAGTGTAAAAAACTTGCTCACCAGTGTCCTACCTGAATTTCTGGAATGAATCACATAGATGCTGAATCTAGCTTTAAAGTCAGATTCCACTGACCACTTTTTTAACCCTGTAATTTATGGAATACAGCAGCACTCAACTTCTCTGTAGCTAAACAGCACTTTCTAGTCATAACCCAAACCTCGAATGGATTAATGGGATCCAGCTGCTGTACTAGCTACTGTAAAAGTCTGGCATGGATCACAGAATGTGTTTTCCACAAATAGTACCCTAGGTCTTCTCCTTTGCTGCTAATGAGTGTAGTTGGACCAGTAATAGCACCCTTAGCATAGGAAAGGGTTATGTGCTTTGGATTTCTCAGTCTGCAAGATCCAACATTCACAGGGCCAAAGGAGCCGTGTCTACACATGCACGCTACTTCGAAGTAGCGGCACTAACTTCGAAATAGCGCCCGTCACGGCTACACGCGCCGGGTGCTATTTCGAAGTTAACTTCGACGTTAGGCGGCGAGACGTTGAAGTCGCTAACCCCATGAGGGGATAGGAATAGCGCCCTACTTCGACGTTGAACGTCGAAGTAGGGACCATGTAGTCGTTGCGCGTCCTGCAACTTCGAAATAGCGGGGTCCGCCATGGCGGCCCTCAGCTGAGGGGTTGAGAGATGCTCTCTCTCCAGCCCCTGCGGGGCTCTATGGTCACCGTGGGCAGCAGCCCTTAGCCCAGGGCTTCTGGCTGCTGCTGCGGAGGCTGGGGATCCATGCTGCAGGCACAGGGTCTGCAACCAGTTGTAGGCTCTGTGTATCTTGTGTTGTTTAGTGCAACTGTGTCTGGGAGGGGCCCTTTAAGGGAATGGCTTGCTGTTGAGTCCGCCCTGTGACTCTGTCTGCAGCTGTGCCTGGCACTCTTATTTCGATGTGTGCTACTTTGGTGTGTAGGCGTTCCCTCGCAGTGCCTATTTTGATGTGGTGCTGCGCAACGTCGAAGTTGAACATCGACGTTGCCAGCCCTGGAGGACGTGTAGACGTTACTCATCGAAATAGCCTATTTCGATGTTGCTACATCGAAATAAGCTATTTCAATGTTGGCTTCACGTGTAGACGTAGCCAGGGAGGCTTACCCTTCAATGTGAGATCTCTTTAACTATGATTTCCAGTCCTGCCCAAAGTCTTTTTTAAAAGTAAAATATGCCCTACAGTTGTAAGTTTTTAATGAAATAAATCAGTTAAAGTTTAAAAAACAGAAGCTGTAAATGTCAACTTTGTTTCAAGTTTATAAATTGTCATGTATTCTATATATACATCTGAACTATATTTTTTCAGTGTAGAATTTCCAAACCTTAAAACAATACAACCTTGTTTACATACATACCAATGATTTTTCTGGAACATGCCTTAAAATAGCATAACAAAAATAAAATTTGTGCAGCTTTTGAAATCTCCAGTTGTCCCTGGTTCTGCAAGCACTAACTTCACTGTGAGAGCTCCCGTGGGGGAAGTTTAAAGGGATGTTTTTGTAGAAATAGATTCTTTAATTTTCTGCATAAATTATACACTTATAATTTTTACATTTTCCCCTCAAAAGGGAATATAAAGGAATATATAAAGGAGAATATAAACCTATGCCATAACTATTTTATTGGCAAAGGGTGCCATATACTTGGATACAATATGTATTGTTTATAATAGATTAAAATTAGCTGGAGGAGGAAAATGAGAAAAAAAACAACAAAAAACAAATAGTTTTCTTATTTATAGAAAAACTTCACCTTCAACTTTGTACATTAACTCCTTTTATACTTTACAACACCAGCAGATCAAAGCCGTGTCTACAAGTGCACGCTACTTCGAAGTAGCGGCACTAACTTCGAGGCTACGTCTACACGTGCAGCCAACATCGAAATAGCTTATTTCGATGTTGCGACATCGAAATAGTCTATTTCGATGAATAACGTCTACACGTCCTCCAGGGCCGGCAACGTCGATGTTCAACTTCGACGTTGCTCAGCCCAACATCGAAATAGGCGCAGCGAGGGAACGTCTACACGTCAAAGTAGCACACATCGAAATAGGGATGCCAGGCACAGCTGCAGACAGGGTCACAGGGCGGACTCAACAGCAAGCCGCTCCCTTAAAGGGCCCCTCCCAGACACAGTTGCACTAAACAACACAAGATACACAGAGCTGACAACTGGTTGCAGACCCTGTGCCTGCAGCATAGATCCCCAGCTGCCGCAGAAGCAGCCAGAAGCCCTGGGCTAAGGGCTGCTGCCCACGGTGACCATAGAGCCCCGCAGGGGCTGGAGAGAGAGCATTTCTCAACCCCCCAGCTGATGGCCGCCATGGAGGACCCAGCAATTTCGACGTTGCAGGACGCGGATCGTCTACACGGTCCCTACTTCGACGTTGAACATCGAAGTAGGGCGCTATTCCTATCTCCTCATGAGGTTAGCGGCTTCGACGTCTCGCCGCCTAACGTCGAAGTTAACTTCGAAATAGCGCCCGACACGTGTAGACGTGACGGGCGCTATTTCGAAGTTGGTGCCGCTACTTCGAAGTAGCGTGCACGTGTAGACGCAGCCCGAAATAGTGCCCGTCACGGCTACACGCGTTGGGCGCTATTTCGAAGTTAACTTCGACGTTAGGCGGCGAGACGTCGAAGTCACTATCCTCATCAGGAGATGGGGATAGCGCCCTACTTCGACGTTCAACGTCGAAGTAGGGACCGTGTAGTCATTGCGCGTCCCGCAACTTCGAAATTGCGGGGTCCTCCATGGCGGCCATCAGCTGAGGGGTTGAGAGACGCTCTCTGCAGCCCCTCAGCTCAATGGTGGCCGCGTGGAGCGGCCCCTTAAAGGTCCCCTCTCCCTCCCTTCCTGTGCAGGAAGCTGAGGGAACGTGCAGGCAGCAGCCCAGACACGCGGCCAGCCTGCACGTCCCTCAGCAGCCACAGGACCATCAATGGCCGCCCAGCAGCCCCCCCAGCGCCCCCAGGGGACCCCCCCCAAGGGGAGCCAGGGCAGCCAGCCCAGCCAGGCGGGCAGCCAGGCTGGCAAGCGGCAGCGGGGCCCCTGCTGGATGGAGGCCGAGCTGTGGGACTTGCTGGGGCTCTGGAGCGAGGAGGAGGTGCTCCAGGTAATGTGGAGCAAGAGGCGGAACGCGGATGCGTTCGCTCGGCTGGCCGACGGCCTGGCTGCCCGGGGTCACCCTGCCCGCACTCCTGATCACGTCAGAAGTAAGGTGAAGGAGCTGCGGCAGGGTTATGCCCAGGCCCAGGATGCGGCCGGCCGATCTGGGGCCGCCCCCATCACTTGCCCCTTTTACAGGGAGCTCAGGGACATCCTGGGACCCCGGCACACCTCCTCCCCTCCGGCCAACCTTGATACTTTGGCCGACGAGCCCCAGCAGGCCCTTCAGCCGGAGTCCGCCCCGGAGGTAAGTCCCGCACCCCGGGGGCCCCCCCCGGAGCCTACCCCCGGGCCATCGCGGCAGGAGGAGGAGGAGGAGGAGGAGGAGGAGGGGGGCTCCTCCTCCGCAGAATCCGGGCTGCAGATCCTCCTCCTGCCATCCCGGAGCAGCAGCCGGGCCTCCGCCCCCCGGGGATCTCTGGACCGTGGGAGTGGACCGACAGGTATGTACCCCCCTCTGGTGTAAACACCTGGGCTTGAGGGGCGGGGGTAATAGATGTGTGTCCAGGGCACCACACATGGCCATGGCCCCAAGGACAGCAGGGCCATGTCCCTCACAGCAGTGCATCAGCCCCTGCCCCCCCCACCCTGCACGACAGTGCCATGCCCCATCCCCGGGGCAGGGGGGAGCAGAACCTCGAGGGGCCCCCGGGAGGAGGGGGTGGGACACCCCGCAGCAGCAGCAGCAGCAACAGCAGCAGCATCAGCATGTGATGGAGTGGGGGGAGTGCAAAAGGGAGACTCAGGCTAGATATGAGCAACAAGAGCCGAATAGCTCCCAGGGGCAAAGGATGATCGTGGGGCTACAGCTGGCAGGTGACACCTCTGCCCTGAACAAAGAGGAGGGAGGAGCCAAGCTGGCTTTGAAATGGGGGGGGAGGGCGGGGGCTGCAGGTAGAGGCTAGGGGAAGGGAGAGCTGGAAGGCAGCCAGTCTGAGGAGGGGGAAAGCTGCATCCCAGAGGGGCACCCCTTGGGGTCTTCTCCCTAGGACGGGTTGGAAGGACTGTCTCTTCTGACAGCTGGTGCTGTCACTCCTGGGAGAAACTGGGCATCTGTGGCCTAAGAAACCTTTCCTGTCAGACCCTGCGGAGTGAAGTGAGAGTTGCTCCCACCAGGGGACGGGGTGCAGTGCAGGGGGACCCCTGAACCCCATCCATCACAGCAGCATCTCCCGGGGACGGGGATGGGGAACCTGCAGCACAGGGCTGGGGGGACAAAGGCCACGGCTCGGGGCCCACACTCACGCCTGTCTCCATTCTTCTTCCCCCCCTCCTCTCCTGTGTCCCGCAGCTGCACCATCGGAAGGGCCGGAAGAGAGTGCCGGCGAGGCATCAGTGGTCCCGGAGACCTCTCCGGGGCCATCGCTCCAGGCAAGCCCCTCGGCCGAGGACCGACCGGCCCCATGGCGGGTTAGACGGTGGACCCCGCACCACCACCAGCCGATGGCGACGGACCCCCAGCTGCTGGCCATCCACCGTCGGCAGCTGGAGGTGGCGGAGCAGCGCCTGCGGGTGGAGCAACGCCGCTTCGAACTGCAGGAGCGGGCGCTGGCCTGGCGCCAAGAGGCATGGGGGGCCTACATGGAGACTTTCAACCGCCTGGTGGACTACCTGGCCCCCCATGCCGCGCTGGTCGCCGCAGCACCCGCCCTGCCTGCTCCACCCGCCGCACCACCAGCTGCTCCACACGTCGCGTCCCATCCGCCGTCGCCCCGCCACCCACCACTGAGGGCCGGAGCGCCGAGGGACCCCTGGAGCCAGCTGAGACTCGCCGGGCATATCTTCCGGTCCGCCCCGCCCCGCCCCGCCCCCAGCCAGCCCGGACAGGGCTGCGGCCGCGGCGGGGCTCCTGGCCGCCCACGCCCAGTGCCGGACTTTAGGGACGAGGGGCCCAGGATGTGGCCCCCCCTTTGTATATAGTTGTGACTTATTAATTTGTGCCCCCCGTTTGCCCCGTCCCCGCCATGTAAATAGTTCTCCCCTTTATCATCCCTGGTTTTCTTTTTATTAGTGAACAAACTTTTTTATTACTATTGTTTTATTTGTACACATTACTTTTGTTCCACACATGTTGTATATAGTTTGTTCTTGTTTTATTTATAGTTAAAAAAAAAAGTTCTAAAAGAAAAAGCAGTTTAAGTTCAGCACAAGTGCGTGCTGTCATTTGTCCAGGAAAAGTGGGAGGGGGTGCGGTTGGGTGCTCCATGGTGTGGGCGTTGGGGCAGGGAGTGTTGTGGAGGAAGGGGTGGGCAGTGGGGGGCCTGGCAGAGTTCACCCCGTGGCCTCATCATCGAAGTGGGCCCGCAGGGCCTCCCGGACCTGGGTCCCTTCGGGGTCCACCTGCCGACTGGGGGCAGCGGGTGGCTGCACGTCGGCCCTGCCGGCCTCCACAGCCCAGCCCTGGAAAAAGGCCTCCCCCTTGCTCTCCACCAAATTGTGCAGGGTGCAGCAGGCACCCACAATCAGGGGGATGTTGTTGGGGCCCGCATCCAGGCGGGTCAGGAGACATCTCCAGCGTCCTTTCAGGCGGCTAAATGAGCGCTCCACCACCTGGTGCGCATGGTTCAGGCGCTGGATGAAGCACTCCTGGCTAGCGGAGAGATGGCCTGTGTACGGGTGCATGAGCCAGGGCCGGAGGGGGTATGCCGCATCTGCGATGACGCAGAGGGGCATGGTGGTGTCCCCCACAGGGATCTCCCGCTGGGGGATGTAGGTCCCTGCCTCCAGCCGGCGGCACAGGCCCGAGTTCCGGAAAACCCGGGCGTCGTGGGTGCTGCCAGGCCAGCCCACATAAATGTCCTGGAAACGGCCCTGGCTGTCCACCAAGGCCTGGAGGACCACAGAATGGTAGCCCTTGCGATTGATGTAGCGTCCTCCACTGTGATGCGGGGCGCGGATGGGGATGTGAGTCCCATCCAGAGCCCCGAAGCAATTGGGGAAGCCCAGGGTGGCAAAGGCCGTGATGGTGGCATCTGAGTCCCCCAGCCTCATGAGCCTGTGCAGGAGCATGGCATTGATGTACGCACAACCTGCAGGGAAAGCACATGGGAGAGCACCGATGAGGGGTGAGCAGGGTGTGCGTGGCCCTGCCCTGCCCTCCCCCGCCCTCCCCTCCTCTCCCCTCCCCCGCCCTCCTCTGCCTGGGCCCCCCTCCCCTGCCCTGCCCTCCCCCTGTGGGTTCTCTTACCTCCGTGAGGACAGCCCCGACGGTGGCCTTGCCGACACCAAACTGCTGTCCCACGGATTGGTAGCTGTCTGGAGTGGCCAGCTTCCAGACAGCGATGCTGACCCGTTTCTCCACAGGGAGGGCACGCCGCATGGCAGTGTCCTGGTGCCTGAGTGCGGGGGTGAGCCACTGGCACAGCTCCATAAATGTCTGCTGGCTCATCCTGAAGTTCCTGAGCCAGCGGTCGTCGTCCCACTCCTCAAGCACCAGCCGCTCCCACCAGTCGGTGCTGGTGGGGTAGCTCCACAGCCGCCGGTGTGTGAGGCGGGGGGGGGCGGTGCTGCAGGGTTGGGGGGTTGAGCCCTGCTGCCCTGGGGGTGCTCAGCTGCCTCCCGCATGGCATGGATCAGGGCGAGCCCTGCTCCTGCCGGGAGGGCTGGGTGGACCTCTGGCTGCTGCTGCTGCTGCTGCTGGGGGTCCATGCCTGCGTCGCCCGGGGTCTGTGTGCCTATGGCTCCTCAGACCGCGTGCTGTGCAGGCTGAGTGTGTCTGGGAGGAGTCCTTTAAGGGAGCGGCTAGCTGTTGCCCCGGAAGCACTAGTCCGCCCTGTGACCCTGTCTGCAGCTGTGCCTGGCATCCCTATTTCGATGTGTGCTACTTTGGCGTGTAGACGTTCCCTCGCAGCGCCTATTTTGATGTGGTGCTGCGCAATGTCGAAGTTGAACATCGATGTTGCGAGCCCTGGAGGACGTGTAGACGTTATTCATCGAAATAGCCTATTTCGATGTTGCTACATCGAAATAAGCTATTTCGATGTAGGCTTCACGTGTAGACGTAGCCCAAATGTGTTACAATTCAATAGCTTGGTGGAATTAGTGATCAGTTAGATATATTGTTATCTCTAGTGGAAGCAGTTTTAATCTTTTTTAACAGTTGTCTTGCAGTTGTCCACAAAGACAAACACTTTTCCAATATGTCTATCTCACAGTTTTGCTGAGAATGGGAGAGTTGTTTCCATACTAATGTCTGCAGAAGCTTGCCTGATTGGAAAGAAATGTCTTCTCTTGTCCTAAGTTTCAGGCCTTCTGAAGAAAAACAAAAGTGAGGTGGTTATACTTCAATGGGGAGTGCTTTGAGATTGATACATGAAAACTGCTATGTAAGAGCTTATTATACAGTAACAATCTCTTTTTATAGAAGACACTCTGCCACGCACCTCTGTATCATTTCTGTCTACTGCAAAAATTCAGTGTACTTCAGTCCAGCGGTAGAGTTGCAAAATCTAATCAGAATTTTTACTGCTGAAAATACAAGAGCTATATTAGGAATTCTTTCAGTGTAAATCAGATCTTTCTAGTTGTTCAGTTGAAAGAACTTGAGAATATACACATATGTGCTGAAATAGGTGGGAGGGCCAGAAACCCACTGAGCCATCAGATAGCAACATGTTGCTAGTGTTATACCATTTCCAAGCAAAATGCCAGTTATGACATTGTTTATTTTTAATGTTGACAATTTAAATTTTGAATCTAGCTGAGACCCTGCATCTATACTCTGATGATTATATTTTTTTCTCAGTCCAAACTGGGCAGTTAGTATAATTGATGCCATTGAAGTATGTATGCTATTTTTTTTCAAAAATTGTTTCCAACTAATGTTATCTGGATACCAAGGCCAATAGCCTGCATTTAGAGACCTAGAAAATATTGTCCTACATGAAGTTTTGCAAGTGGGGATCTAACCATGAAAAATCTAGTTGATAGTCATGGTGTATCCATTTAAGTGCTTACATACCTACTTTACTTTGAAATGTCATAATTCTACAATGTCTTCCTCAAAGTGCTCCCCACTGCAGTCTGCAACTGATGGAAAGCTTTGCTCTGAGTTATGCCTTCATGATCATGATTATTGCAACTCATCATTGAAAATGTTCCTACTGGTACAATGCAGATTTTATTACCCTTGTGGCTGTCTAGTTGCAGTGATTCCTTTGTTCAGTAAGACATATTATCTCATATGTAAGCAGCTTTAATCTTATTTTACAACTGTTTTGCTGTTGTCCAAGAAGATGAATACTTTTCCAATATGTCTAACCCACAGTTTTGCTAAGTATGAGAGTGGTTTCCCTTGTAAAGATGGCAAAAGCTTGTTGTGTTTGTTGAATTCAGAATATGATGTAAATTCCCTGTTCTAATAATCAAAGCCACACTTGCAACTGGCCATAACTACCTTTCTGATCACTTCTCTATGTGACCATGAGCCCCACTGACAGGTGTTGCATATTCTAGTGGAACAATGAAACAATGAGTAAAGTAAAACTTGGGAAGGCAAGAGACTCAGAACATTAACAGGAATTGAACCTAAATTATGTGACTTACTTCCACAGTGAAGAAAGAATGACTAGAAAACTAACAGCTTTCTGAATGTAATGTAGAATTATTTCTATGACTTAGCATTTGCCTAATAATTCCTACACACGTGATGCTCATTTGCACAATCAATAAATGAACATACAGCAATCAAAGTATTTCTCCTATTGGCTTGGAAGGAAAAGAAATATTCTTGTATATTTGAGAGGTATTTACATAGTTATTCATAGTCTATTAAGTTATATGACTCAGAAGGACCTTGTATCTAGTATTAAATATTCTCTAAGATGTGGGAGACACTTTGCAATGTTTGCTAATTAACAGGGTGCTATGCAACTGCGTAATTGATTATGATATATCTGACAATTTTTCCCATGGTATGGATAAAACTTTTATTTCCTAATTTAAAACATAAGATAATGTTTTCATAGCATGCTCCTTCTGTATAATCCTGTTATAAGGAGAGGACGTGATTGCTACAACTGTGGTAGTAACAGAAAAATGAATCACAGTTTTCTGCTATGAGTAATCTGCACTAAGGGTTTTATATTGCTTCCACAGGCAAATAAATGAAATCAGGAGTCTTGCACTAAAGTGTTCAAAAATGTAAATATAGCAAGATTATTGCAGATTATTTTGTAACCTGTTCTGTGCTTAAATGTTGCTGGTAGAGCTATGTTGGTTATGTCAGTTACAAGCAAGCTGTGCTTTAGGTTCCTTTTAGTTCTACTTAGGTGCACCCGTAAGATGAAAAGCCTGGTTTCCTGCAGCTCTCTGTGGGTGGAACCTTCTGGTCCAGCCAGCCATATATTGTGGTTCCCCACATTCCCAGCTGTGTTATCCTGACAGATCCAGTTGAGGTTAGCATTTGTAAGCTGCTTCTTACAGCAGCATGGGACAGCAACTGATTAAGTAATTCAAAACCCAGCTGCTACAAAACAAAATATCACAGTTCTGGTGTTAACTGCAGCTCTGACCCCTTCAAGGCCTCCTTAAGGGTCTCCTTTTAGTTGGGCTGTCAGATATCCAGTTTGCAATCAGAATTCCTTGTTGAAAAGGGACTCTGGGAGTTCTGATTGGTACTGCTGGGATTGTTGGACGTCTGGTCAGGAGTGCAGAGGGGGCCTGGCACTAAGACTTTCTACCTGCCCAGCTCTGCATGGCTCCTAAAAGCATCTGCCAGGTTCCTGAAACCCCTAGATGCTGGGAGGCTTCCTGTGCTGCTCTTAATTCAAGTCCTGGCTCTGTTGTCCCATTGGCCGGGAACCAGGACCAGTGGGAGCTGTGGGGGGCAGCACTTGAATGCCTGAGAGCAAAAATGTGGAGCCTTCCTGTCCCTAAGGGACTCAGGTACCTGGAAGCTGTTTCTTGGGCACCACAGTGAGCACAGCTGGGACCCTGCACCTCCTCCTGCACCCAGCCCAGAGTCTCCGCCTGCTCTCAAACTCCCTTCCAGAGCCCACACCCCTAGAGGGACCCCTCATACCCCAACCCAAGCCCAGTGCAAGTGAGTGAGGATGTGGGAGAGCAAGCACTGGATGAAGGGGGTGGTGCAAGCAGGAGGCGAGGCCCTAAGAGAAGTTGTGGAGAAGTGGGTGGGCAGGAGTGTTCAGTTTCATGTGGTTAAGAAGTTGACATCTCTCCTCATAGCCCTGTAGCCATCACCTCTCAATGGGTGGGAACTTGTCCTCTCCCTCTAGACTGGAGATTTAGGCTGAAATTCTCTTTTTAATTATTGTGCCTATCTAAGCAGGTCTGACTAGTTCAGCACCTGAAGTTGTGCTGTTTCCTGAGGCTATGACAGTTTTTACCAGTGACCAGCCAGGTGACACAAAGCACAGTATGTTTATTTAGAATAAAGCATTACAGAGAAAGCATAATAAACAGACTACATGTATGCTAATCTTTTTAGATGTCTCCTGTCTTCCACAGGGAGATTTTAGTAGGTTTCCAAGTCCCTCAAAACCTGCTAGAACCATTTTGCCCTCTTGGTTAAAGTCTTATGTCAGTTCAAATACTGAGTTAAGAGTTCCCTCTTAGTCAATGAGGGCTGAGTCTTTATACTCTTTTTGCTGCACTGTTTGCTGGGCCTCTTGAACACAGTCAAAATTAATATAGGTAACTTCCTAGAGTGGGTGATACTTACCTAGAGCTGTTTAGCTGTCCAGGTACCTGCAGTAATTTCCACGCCAAAGAGATTATTTTTGGCAGGAAGATTTGTAATCTTCTTCCATAGAGCAAGATCACTGTCCCTAGCTTGCAGATACATTTAACATTTTTACCGTTGATGCTATACTCCCAAAATATTGCAGGTGTCTGTAGTATGGCACATCTCAATATAATAATTTTGTTTGAAGTGCTCAGGCTTCAGAGGTTTCACATCTGTTGCACAAGGCATTATTTATTTCTTCACCCAAAGGTGTATATACAGCGTGCAGAGCAAACTGTAAAAATAAAAGTTTATACACATCTTCTCTTCCACGCATTTTATTTTTTTTCTTGTGAGCTTTCGTATGTATGATTCATTCAGCCTAATTACCTCCACCTCTGGGCTGGGATTTACACAGTGTGTGGTGTGTACAGGTCTCTGTCAGAGACTCATTTCCAGCTGCCTCTCACAGTTGGCTCAACCCCCATCTCCACTCCCATTCCTGCAGAGGCTAGAGGACATTATAAGCGTTTAACATACCTTTAGGGTCTAGGTTCAGACTGGGAACAATAAATTTGTCCAGTCTAGTGAGAACCAGCCAAGCCATGAATACATCTCACTCAGTAGCTCCCCACTTGATTTCCCCAAGGACCTTTGGCTTTCTGTGCCATTGTTTTGCTTCCTACTCAATGCCCTTTGGCTGCCTTTGATTTCACTCTATACATCAGGCAGGATAATATCTCACAGGAAAACTGAGTTGCATCTCATATTTATTGAACTAATATAACTATATTTTCATTCTCCACAAGGTAGGAGTATGAAGAAAATCACAATCTTAACAGACACAATATGCTATCAAAACTGTACTGTGTCTGCAATTATCCTTCCCTCTTTCCCCCACCAACAAAAGAAGAAGTCCTTTTGCCCATATTGCTTATTTTGTTTGTGGAATTAACTAACTATGTTGGCAAAAGGACTCCTTTGCCAGTACAGGGCCAGTTCTACAATTAAAAGTTTTACGTAGCTGTGACTGGTAGCTTAGGCATGTGATTTTTTCTTAAACCAATGTAGCTGTGGCCTGTGAAAGCTCTACTGTAGATTTACCAGTGTAAGTGGGGGGATTTGAGCATTGGTCTGCTAAACCCAGGGTTGTGAGTTCAATTGTTGAGGTGGATATTTAGGGATGTGGGGCAAATAGAGTTAAAAAAGGGGGAGGTGCAAAGAGGTCCTGCAAAGAGGGCAGGGGACTGGACTTGATGACCTCTTGAGGTCCTTAGAGTTCTATGAGATGTATATCTCCATATAATAATAATAATAAACTTTCAGGGATATTTTTCAAGTTTAAGAGGCTTTAATATTATGAATTGGCATCACAGTTATTTTAGGAAACCCCCATGGAAGAGGGCACAACACTGTAGCATGGAGAGCATTCATTCTTTTCACTTGCACAACAAGTTACTTCAATGTACCACTAATTCCCCTAAGGCCTGCACTGATCACTTAAAAGAGCAGAGGATCTTGGTGACAAAGTGAGAACATTTTTGAGTCACCATCAACCTGAAAATGAATAGGAAATGTACAGTCATTTTTCTATGCTCACTACTTTTTCATTAACTGGCACTGTAAAGATTTTTCAAAGAATCATGGGGGAAATCAAAATGTGAAGAAATGCTGCATTTTGAAGGCAAATAATAAGCAGACACATTGGGCAGCAGGAGATGAGCATAAGACAGTCAGCAGGTATACAGAGCAGCAGGAAAGTTGTGCAAGTCAATATTTGTCTTCATTCTGCAAAATTCAGTAGTAAAACTGAAGGGAATTTATTAGCCTTTTACAGTGGAGATCTCGTTAATACTGAATTACAGTGTATTGGGGAGATATGTTGAAGGGTAATTTAGATTTATCAAGTTGAACACTTACAGAAATTTAAGTAGTATACTTTTATATAAAATAGAAATCACAGAATTTATCAAAATTGATAGAAATTTTTTCTCATAAAGTCTTGGAATTCCCCAGATTGTTACTGGTCTGTTCAGGCAGACTTTGCTCACATAAGTAATCAAATGGGGCGCTGTTTTAGCTGCCTTGTTACAAAAAAGCCCATTTCAACCTTGTTTTCCTTCAGTTGTAAACTTATTTTAGCATTCTCTGAAATGCTTTCCTGTTCAGGGCCAGTTAGACAGGCAGGACTGCAGTTTCTCCTCATATGGATAAGACAATGGTTCTTGAGGCGGGATTTGGGATTATTTGGAACTGAGAATCTTTTGAGAAAGGAGGTGTCTGTACAGGAAGAATGGGCTCCACCTAAATCGAAATGGGTCCAGATTGCTGGTAGATAAAATTGATAAGATCATAAGGGAGTTTTTAAGCTAATGGAAGATGAAAAGCTGACAGGTATGGAGGAGCACAGGGTTTGGACAGGGATAGCTCTTTTGGAGGGATTTATGAAAGAGATGCTTCCTACTCGTGTAAAGTGGAGAGGAAAAGTTGTTAATGTATAGGTGGAACTAAAGAGAAACAGTCAAACAGGAGTCTGATGTAAATTTCATTGTTTTATAAATATTTGTAAGCAAAGGCTAGAAGACTAAATATAAATACTAAGATGGGTGAACTTGAGTTCCTGGCATTAAATGAGGAGGTTCATATAACAAGCATCATGAGAACTTGGTGGAATTGGTTGTGCTGGAGTGGGAGGTGGCACTACAGGTGAAAGAAAGAATAGAATCAAATACAGTAAAAATCTTGAAAGAAACTGTACAGTGGAATCTCTATGGATAGAATTTCCACACTTGACTAAGAGAAGCACAGCAGCAGGAATACACCGCTGACCACCCTAATGGTGACATGAAATGCTCAAGGAGATAGGAGAGGCACAAAACCAGAAAACCAAATCATGTGGGCTTTAACTCTCCCCACATTGACTGGGGTTGTGTCACGTCAGGATGGAATGCAAAGAAAATATCCAGACCCATCAATGACAGCTTTGTGGAGTAGCTGGTTCTGGAATCCATAAAGAGAGAGGTAATTCCTGATTCTCTACATGGTGCACAGAATCTTGTCCAAAAGGTAAATATAACTGAACTGCCCAGTTTTAGCAATCTTAATGTAATTACATATAGACTGTGTCTACACTACCACCTTCCTTCGAAGGAAGGATAGTAACTAGGGTGTTGGGAGTTTACTAATGAAGTGCTGCCGTGCATAGGCAGCACTTCATTAAGCAAGTTCCCCTCCGCGGGAACTCTGAAGTTTTAAACTTTGAAGTACCGGCACACATCTAGCTGCAGCGCACCCACTGGTACTTCGAAGTTTAAAACTTCAGAGTTGCCGCGGGGTGGGGGTGGGGATTTGCTTAACGAAGTGCTGCCTATGCATGGCAGCACTTCATTAGTAAACTCTCAACACTGAAATTATCATCCTTCCTTCGAAGGAAGGTGGTAGTGTAGACAAGCCCGTAATGCTGTTAGGGGCAAAATGCCAAAAAAGTTCACTGCAGTATCTTTAATTTTCAGAAAAGAAAATTAGATAAAAATGAGGAAGCTAGTTAAATGAAGGTTTAAAAAGAACAGAATGAAATGCCTAAAATCTGCATGGACACTTTTTACAAACACCATACTAGAGACTCAGACTAAATATATATCACCCTCCCTACACCAAAATCAGAGAGAGGACCAAAAGATGCCCCCATGACTATACAACAGAGTAAAAGTGGCGATTAGAGACAGAAAGACCTTTCAAAAATAGAAGTATAACTCTGGTAAGCCAAATATAAATCCCTCCCAAAACCAAGGACTGTTATTTCTTTCACCCTCTTCCAATCTACCAACCCCTTAGGTTCCATTCCTACAATGGACACTATGCTGGGTTTTCCTGGCTTCAAAAATGCATCTCCAGTTAGGAGGCCATGGTGCTCTCTGACAGCTAGTCTTCATGCATCCTATGCCTTGGGGAAGCCCATATTCCCCATAAATTGTCCTTATGTAACAACCTTAAGGTCACGGTTATTTGGGACAGAGAACTCCTCTTGACGTTGACTCTACTGGAGAAATCTGCACAGCCCTCTGAAGAGACACTTGCTACAGCGTTTTACAAAACTGTCAACAAAGATAAGCGTCAAGCTTCCACTAGCTCCAAGAAGCAAGCCGTATCTCCTTCTACTTGGGATTCTCAAAAGAGGAGCGCTTCCCCAGTGAGACTGATGTCTCAGTGACAAATTCCTCGAGAGTCTGAACTGCTGAGGTATGGGGCACATCCAGAATTGCCGTAGCATGGATGCCTGCCACTTCCAAATGTGCTGCATCAGAGTCAAGATGCAAAGTCCACTCCATGGCACTGCTGACACCAATGCGTGATTTGACACTGAAGTTGGCAAGATTGGAGATGCCACCTCTCCTGGCAATGACACAGACCATGGCAACATAAGGCAGATCTCATATGGCACCCGCTCTGACTAACGAGAGTATACAAATTCTCATCACTTCAACAGCCTGCACCAACACAATTCCTCCATCACAAGGTCACTGAGGTCACATCAGCTCCTCATCCTCTACTCTCTGTCACCAATCATTTACCTAGCTGCAGATCTGGCCATCCTCCTTTATCTCCTGCTCCGTCCTCCACATACAATGAAGTGGGTGCCAGAAGGCGCAATAGCTAATTGCCCCCCCAACATGCCTTGCCAACACAAAGAAGACCTCCTTGGGAGCCCACCAATCTGAAGGCCACTCACGCCAGCTTAGTGTAACCTTTCCCCATGCACTGGCAACCATGGGAATACTGGATGAACTACAGACACCATTATTCCACCCCATCTATGCTAGACCAACAGGTCATCAGATCCCTTGACCTGAGACTCATGACACAGTGTCTGACATTGGGAATGAGGAACTGCCAGAGGATGAGGTGCACCTAGCTCTGAATGCCCATGAGGAAGCCTTTGGTGGTAGGGTGAGCAAAGATGAATACCAGTCAGAGGAAGTGGTTTGTTCCTTCCAGAATCCCACCTACACATCCATGTCCTGGAACTCCAGGCAGTATACAATGCTTGCCATCACTTCCCACTACTAGTATGAAACAAGACCAAATGACAATGTTGCATGAATGTTTTATATCAAATGGCAAGGCAGAGCCCAATTCTTACTCTTTGTGCACTGAGGCTTTCAAACTATGGAACTGGTGCATCTGCACCAACATAACCCTGATTGCATTCTTCAGAACAGTACCAGTGGGAGGTGAATTGCACCATCCTGAGGGTAATATTCTGCAAATGGGGTTACCCAGAGATCAACCTCTTTGGAGCACCCACTTCTGCTCCAGAGTGGGTTCTGCACTAGGGTCACTAGGGGATGCCTTCCTCCTCACATGGACCACAACACTCTTGTATGTGTTCCCACCCATACATATGAACCCACACATCATACAAAAGATACACACAGACCATATATACATTAGTCTAATCATCCTGATATAGCCCAGACAGACTTTGTTTCTATATCTTCCTTGCCCATGAAGAGCAGCTATGGGACAGTTACGGTCCTGTCTCCTGCGCCTCCTCAACCCAGCACTAGAAACCCCACAAGCCAAATAAAAAAAATGTTTCATGAAAGCCTTCTGTCTCACAAACATTGGTGAGAATAGAACACATGTATCTTCTTTGTGAGTAATATGAATATGAATAATATATAATACACCAGCTGCAAGTGGCACTTGGGTATCATGGGCTCCACTGGGGGAAGAGACTCTTGGGACAGAAGTAGTCTCCTCTGAATTTACTTGAAGTATTGACAGTACTTGAGCCAGTACTGTGCTCAGGGCAGGCTGGCACATAGCCAGCTCTGACGGTGGCAGTCATTAAAATGTCCTGATCCAGGGACAGGCTTCAGAAAAATATCTGTTTTCAATGGCAGGGGGAGTGAGAGCAATGCACTTGGGGACGATGATATCACCCACAACCACTTGTGGTGACTTTTTTCCCCAAGACACTGGCACAGAAACCCAAAATGCAACAGGGCTGCAGGAACTGTGGGTTAGTTGCACACATTGCACTGCTGCCACAGTCAAACTGAGGCAATTTAATGGGGGCACACTATTGACTTTGTGAGCAGGTGTGGATGCTCAACTTCGACTTTATAAAATCGAGTGTTAGAATGTCGACTTTAACAAATTCGACTTTATTCCCAAGTGCCGACATAGCCAAAGGTGCTCTCAAAGCCTGATTTCCCCCCACTACTTTCAATTTTGTGGTCACTAGTTTTGTGCCAGCCATAAATCGTAAGGTGTGACGAATAGCATTTACACATTTAAATATCTGTTTGTGCTCATAAACTTAATCACATTTGTAAAATAATGAAGGTCAGGATGAGGCATTTTTAAACCAAATAAACTTCCTCAATATTGGTAGTCACAGATAAATGAATAGCTAAGTTCACACCTCTTTTGGTGTGTCTGTTTCAGTTTAACTGGCTGCATAACAAATTAGACAGCAGGGCATTTGATTTACAGATTAAAGATTAATAACTTCATTTTATGTTTTCAGATGACAGATTGGAGCATGATAATACAGCACCATCCTTGGAGAAATAAAAAGATGGGTAATTCTGTTGTCTACCCCCAGATGGGCTTCATCTTCTGTATCTCAAGTCAATAACTTCAGTTGGGATATAGCAGATGCAGCATGTATACATCACCAAGTATACGGATCCTAACATTAACATAAAATCTTAATGCTAGCTAGAAGGAGAATATGGACCTATCTACAGGCCATTCTAGTATGTCATGAAGGGTATCGGGAGTTCAGGATGCAGCTGTATTTTATACTGAGAACCTGTGTTAGTGATGCACACACAAACAATAGTAAATTTGGTGATCTTATAATTTAAACAAAAATTAAATGCGTGCGGATGTTGCATAAATCACATGCTTGCAGGAGTTAGTCATATTTGTGAAGGATTACATCTGCTGCACTGGAGCTGATAGAAAATGGCCCCATTGCAATTTTCCAATGAGAAAATACAGTTCCTTTGAAATCAGAACATTTTGTGAAGTTGTATTGATTTTACTTGAATTTCTTTTTGGAGAACAACCAAAAAGATGACAGTTCTGGGAATTTCCATGTCTGGTCTTTTTGGCTTGTGTCTAAAACAAAATTTGAGTAAAATCAATAGACTTTCAAAATGAAAAAGTGAAATATTTCATTCTCTGTTGTTAAAATATAAAATAAAGTGGACGTAAAATCTTTTTATGAATTGCCTTCATTGAGAAATTAGCATTTTCAGGACTTGTTCTGATTTAAAAAGAAACCAAATTTCAATAATTTTTGAAATCTTCTGTGAAGTGGAATTTTCATCCTCCTTTCAGCTCTAATAGCCATAAATAACAATGTCAAATCAAATACAAATAACGGCTACATCTACACGTGAATGCTACATCGAAATAGCTTATTTCGATGTAGCGACATTGAAAATGTCTACACGTCCTCCAGGGCTGGTGCCGTTGACGTTGAACGTCGACGTTGGGCAGCACCACATCGAAATAGGCGCTGCGAGGGAACGTCTACATGCCAAAGTAGCACACATCGAAATAAGGGTGCCAGGAACAGCTGCAGACAGGGTCACAGGGCGGACTAGCGCTTCCGGGGCAACAGCTAGCCACTCTCTTAAAGGGCCCCTCCCAGACACACACAGCCTGCACAGCATGCGGTCTGCAGAGCCATAGGCACGCACACCTCGAGCGACGCAGTTATGGACCCCCAGCAGCAGCAGCAGCAGCAGCAGCAGCCAGAGGTCCACCCAGCCACCCCTGTAGGAGCAGTGCTCGCCCTGCTCCATGCCATGCAGGAGTCAGCTGAGCACATCCTTGCCACAGAGGACGAGCTGCCCGCAGTGGAGGAGGACGCAACCCCCAACCCTGCAGCACCCCACCCCCCCCCGCCTCATATGCCGCCGGCTGTGGAGCTACCCCACCAGCACCGACTGGTGGGAGCGGCTGGTGGAGAGTGGGATGACGACCGCTGGCTCCAGAACTTTCGCATGAGCCGGCAGACATTTCTGGAGCTATGCCAGTGGCTCACCCCCGCACTGAGGCACCAGGACACCTTCATGCGGCGTGCCCTCAGTGTGGAGAAATGGGTCGGCATCGCTGTCTGGAAGCTGGCCACTCCAGGCAGCTACCGATCTGTGGGGCAGCAGTGGGAGGGATCCTTGCATCTCACTAGACGGTCACCACCCGCCTTAAGCTGGGCAGCCCCCAGCCAATAGGGTACTGTCCTGCCACAGTTCACCTGCCTCGCTGGGTGCGTGAGGCTTAAGGTTCCTGAACCTGACAAGTGACTGAAATTTGGGCACCAGGCAAACCAATAAGAAAATCAACAAGAAATGAGAAACATCAACAATTCAAGCTTGCTTGCTGGAATGTGCGGACCATGCTGACTGGCTTGACTGAAGATCTTCAGGCCATCAGTGACACCCGCAAGACCGCTGTCATCAATGAGGAACTGAAAAGGCTCCGAGTTGATATCGCTGCACTGCAAGAGACGCGACTTGCAGATTCGGGATCTCTAAAGGAAAAGGACTACACCTTTTTCTGGCAGGGTAAAGCCCAAGAAGAACCCAGAGAGCATGGTGTTGGCTTCGCTGTCAGAAACACCCTTCTACAAATGGTTGATTTAGTCATGGGCGGATCAGAAAGACTTCTTCAGATCACGCTTCAAACGTGCGCCGGTCCTGTCCACCTGATCAGCGCTTATGCCCCAACCCTGTACGCCACACCAGAAGTAAAAGACAAGTTCTATGACGTGCTTAGTGCTGCTGTAGCGCAAATACCTGCTCGTGAACAACTGTACATCTTGGGTGACTTCAATGCAAGAGTTGGAGCTGATTGGGCCTCATGGCCTTCCTGCTTAGGACACTTGGGTGTGGGAAAAATGAATGAAAATGGACAGCGTCTCCTTGAACTGTGCACGTACCACAATCTGTGCATCACAAACACATTCTTCCGAACGAAGCCACAGCACAGAGTGTCGTGGAGACACCCACGCTCAAAGCACTGGCATCAATTAGATGTGGTCATCACTAGGCGTAACAACTTCAAAAACGTCCTCCTGACACGCAGCTATCATAGTGCTGACTGCGATACAGATCACTCGCTAGTTTGCTCCAAGCTCAAGCTGAGACCCAAGAAGCTGTACCGCTGTAAACCTGCTGGAAGGCCCCGCATTGACGCCAGAAAGACGGCAAACTCTGAGAAAGCTGAAAAGTTCAGAGAGACCCTCCAGGAAAATCTGCGCAGCGGCCATGGGGGCGTCGATGTGACATCCAAATGGCAACATCTGAGGGATACAGTTTACAACACGGCCTTGTCGGTGTTTGGAAGAAGAGCTAGAAACACGAACGACTGGTTCGAAGCTAACTCTGATGACATGATTCCAGTCATTGAAAAGAAGCGTGCTGCACTCCTGGAGTACAAACGCTCACCGAGCCAGAGTACCCAGCAAGCACTTAGGGAGGCCAGAAGAACAGTACAGCAGACAGCCAGGCGCTGTGCCAACAACCACTGGCTCCAGTTATGCAGCAGCATCCACACCTGTGCCGACTTTGGTAATCTCAGAGGCATGTACGAGGGTATGAAGAAGGCATTAGGACCCACCCAGAACAAGATGGCACCTCTGAAATCCAAATCTGGTGAAGTCATCGCTGACAAAGCCAAACAGATGGAGCTCTGGGTCGAGCACTACTCCGAGCTGTACTCATGTGAGAATGTTGTGGTTGACGCAGCCCTCGATGCCGTCGAGCTCCTACCAGTAATGGACGTACTGGATCAAGAACCGACTGTGGATGAACTGAAGGCAGCCATCGACAGCATTGCAGCAGGAAAGGCCCCTGGTCAGGATGGTATACCACCAGAGGTAATCAAATGTGCCGCGGACACGCTCCTGGAACCCCTGCATGAGCTGCTGTGCCTGTGCTGGAAAGAGGGTGAGGTTCCACAGGATATGCGTGACGCTAACATTGTAACGTTGTATAAGAACAAAGGAGACAGAAGCGACTGCAACAACTACCATGGAATCTCCCTCCTAAGCGTCACTGGTAAACTGTTCGCTCGCGTCATCCTTGGCAGACTCCAGAAGATTGCTGAGAGGGTGTACCCCGAATTGCAGTGCGGATTCCGCGCAGAGAGGTCTACCGTTGACATGGTCTTCTCTCTAAGGCAGCTGCAGGAGAAGTGCAGGGAGCAGAGAAAGCCACTCTACATAGCCTTCATCGACTTGACCAAGGCTTTTGACTTGGTCAGCAGGGATGGTCTGTTCAAACTGCTCCACAAGATAGGCTGTCCTCCACGGTTACTCAAGATGATCCAGTCGTTCCACGAAAACATGAGAGGAACCATCCAATACGACGGTGCATTATCGGATGCTTTCAGAATCAGGAGCGGAGTCAAACAAGGATGCGTGCTTGCTCTGACACTGTTCGGGATCTTCTTTGCACTCCTCCTGAAGCATGCCTTTGGATCTTCAACAGAGGGCATCTTGCTGCACACAAGATCTGATGGGAAACTGTTTAACCTTGCAAGGCTGAGAGCTAAGACTAAGGTGCGAGAAGTCCTCATCAGAGACATGCTGTTCGCAGACGATGCTGCTGTAGTGTCTCACACAGAAGACCAGCTTCAAAAACTGCTGGATCGGTTCTCCAAAGTGTGCAAGGACTTTGGGCTTGCCATCAGCCTAAATAAGACAAATGTACTTGGTCAAGATGTTGCTGAATCCCCATCAATCAGCATTGACAACTATACGTTAGAGGTTGTCCACGAGTACGTTTACCTCGGGTCCACCATCACTGACACCCTGTCGCTGGACACTGAGCTAAATAGGAGGATCGGAAAAGCAGCCACAACTCTGTCCAGACTCAGCAAGAGAGTGTGGAATAACAACAAGCTGTACACTCACACCAAAATGCAAGTCTACAGAGCCTGCATCCTCAAAACCCTCCTTTATGGCAGCGAGACTTGGACCCTGTATGCCCGCCAGGAAAAGATGCTGAACGTCTTCCACTTGTGCTGCCTCAGGCGCATCCTTGGAATATCATGGAAGGACAGAGTTACCAACACAGCCGTCCTCGAGCAAGCTGGAATCCCAACCATGCACACCCTCCTCATGCAGTGTCGACTCCGCTGGCTTGGCCACGTCCACAGGATGAACGATGGAAGGATTCCAAAAGACATCATGTATGGTGAGCTAGCCTCTGACAAAAGACCCCCAGATGCCCCCAGTTGGGTTACAAAGATGTCTGCAAGAGAGACCTCAGAGAGGTAGACATCGAGCTGGACAACTGGGAAGAACTAGCAGACAACCGCGGCAGATGGAGGCAGGGGTTACACAAGGGCCTTCAGAAGGGCGAGTTGAAGATCAGACAGCTAGCAGAGGAGAAGCGAGCGCATGGAAAGCACGATAAGGACTTGCCAGACACCCACTACATCTGCAAGAGATGCAGCAAGGACTGTCACTCTCGTGTGGGTCTTTATAGTCACAATAGACGCTGTAAATGAAGTCTTAAATTGAAACTTTAAAGGGCGCGATCCATAGTCTGTGCAGACTGAAGGATGCCTACTACTACTACAGGGGTATATTTGTTTTAGCTTTCGTAAGAGAAATTTATCACTTCCAGCACTTACCTGTATATTTACCACATGTAGGTACATCCTAATTAGAAATTTTCCTGTGGACTGACCTTTCAGAATTACCTTTTAAAATAGTAATAAATGGTTTAAAAACATAAATAAAATGGTGCATAGTTTATTCTGTATAGTCAAATCTATCTAAAGTAAAGGATTATAATAAGAAAACTCATTTTAAAGTAATAGTTGTAAAAGCAAATGATTAGAAACAGGAAAATATGGTTCCATATTTGACAGACTCTGTTTTTATCCAAGTGCAACGGTGTTCATGGTTTTACTTGTGTTCCACAGAGCATGTGTGGATCAGTGGAGTTAGTTCATTGCATGGTACTTGCTCTCCTTGTCTCCAGTTGCTACATCATATTGGAAACAATTAAAAACACATTAAAGGGCAGTTCTACTTTGATAAGTGATTTGGTAAAAATGGCGTGGTGGAGGCCTACAGTTATGGCTCAATGACTCCTCTTAGATGTTCTTTGAATACAGGAGTTTACCATCCCCACCACCATGTCTCCAGACTCCTACTGACCTGCGTAAAACTTGGTTCTTTCCCTTTCATACATTACCAAAAATGACAAATAATATGCTACAATATGGGAGAACTTTCAGGTGTGCTTGGATTCATATTTGATACCAAGTAGAATTAATTTTACTGAATTATGAATTCTCTGTCTTTAAAAACAAACTGGTTTCAATTTGAGACCTTTAATTAAGACTATTAACTTGCATAAAATGATGGTATTTATGATGGCATGAAGGGCAGAAAACATTTGGAGGGGGAGTCTACATACAAATAATTTTTGCATATTTGCCTTTCAAGTTGTGCAGGGAAATCATGGTTTATGCAAAGCAGTGAACCCTGTAGGGATTTTGGGGACATATTTAGCATTTCAAAAGAGGGTGTATATATAGGTCATGGGGAGTGTGTGGATCAAAGTAATTCTAGAAAGTATAAAGGAGGGACAGTGAAGCCACACATTTGAACTTGAAATTCAACCCTGACAGCACACTTTGTTAGAACATTAGAGGAGAGGTCAAAGAGATTGTCTAGAAATGTATTTTTTTAAAAAATTCTTGGAGTGTACCTTGATTGCTGATTTTCAAAGAAGATCAAGAGTGAATATGGTAGTTGGGTGTGCATTTTCTTTGCTGGTAATCTTACACTGGCTTTGGGCGGAGCGTGTGGCTTGTGGTGGAGAGGCTATCTGCATATGATATATGTTCTGCAAACAATTCTAAGCCTTTCCCTTTCATCGCTGTGCTCTTTGGAGCAGATGTGAACCCAGAGCACATCAGAAGCTTTGGGTGAACACATGCCTTACTATTTGTATTGTTCCATGTGCTGACAGTTAAAAAGCAACTTACTTTGTTGACAGTCTTGGTTTTTATGCCTTTGGGACTAAAGATCAGAAATTCAAGGCAGGTTAGGAGAAAATGCCAGGGTGGAAACTGTCAGCATTTCCTAGTGCTCAGAGGGTAATGGAAGTGTTTGGTTTTTATCTTAGTGAAATTGAGGAATCTTAAATGTACACCACTAATACTGAGAGTCTGTATAGTTCTGAAGGGAATATTGCTTTTGATGTGCTTTCACCAAATCACATTTTTAAAAGTTCCTTTATCTACCAGGACAGTAATAACTTCAAAGAACTCCAGCAGATTAACCATGACCTCCCCTGCCTGAATTCATGCTAGCTGTGCTTCATCAAACAATTTTCCAGGTGTTTCCTCTAGATAGCATAGAATAGATTCTTGCCCGTAACTGATGTTTAGCCAGTGAGTTTATAATATCCTTCTTTGTTTCTTGATTATTTCCTAAATATGGCTGTGCTTGCCACTTTCCAATCTTCAGCAGAGTCTACTGAATCTTACTGGTTACAAAATGCTAGTAATTGCATCGGGGTAAATAGCCGGGTAGGTTAAAGAAAAAGCCCTGTTGTAAACTTGTCACATATAGAAGGTCATGGGATTCCTCATAAACAATTACCAGAGTAGTTTAGTTTTTTCAGCAAACTGTATGAGAAATATTATATAGGTAAGTGCATGAAGCTTATTCAGTAGATGTGTGTTACGGCTTTCTGCTAATTGTTTTTTTGTTTTCAGTTATTTCTTCATGTTGTGACAATATAGTTTTGTAAATAAACTGATTAGTCTGTGTCCCACTACCCATTGTGTCCCAATTGTGTCCCAATTGATTTGTCTGTGTCCCATTACCCATTGTGTCCCAATCAAAAGCCCATTACCTGATAAATGAAATAGTTAGCCTTTAAGGTGCTACAGGACTTCTTGTTAGTGGAAAATAAGTGAAGGGACCTCTTTAATAGAACAAAAAACACAGGGTATGGCTACATGACAACAATCCTTTGAAAGAAATTCTTCTGGAGGATCTCTTCCAAAAAAATGTCTTTCAAAAGATTGTGGCCACACAGACAAAGTGGACCTAAAGATTGATCTGGTCTTTTGAAAGGGAATGGCCACACAGCCCTGGCCGCTCTTTCGAAAGAATGGGGCAGGAGACACTATGGACAGGGTCACATGGCTGCCAAGCCCTGTTGGGAGCTCCAGCCACCTGCTCTCTTAAATGGCCCTTCCCAAACACCCCTTCTTGTACATGCTGCTGAGGCCTGCTTTGCAGCACACAGCACAGAAGAGCCAGTGCAGAGACCAGAAGTCCATACCAGAGAGCTATGGATCTACAGCAGCTCCTGGACTGGGACTCTGTCCGTACCATGGTAGGCCGTGGCAGTCACGGCCACCCTACAGCTTGTCTGGTGGCAAGACCCCGCACTGGGACCATGGAACCCTATTCCCTGGAGCCCTCTACAACATTATGGAGAACAAGAACAAGGCCTTCATGCAGGGGTGGGGGGGCTGATGCCAGCCTTAGATACGGCAGCTGGCCGTGGCCCTGAAACGCCATGTCCATCATGAAGGGGTGTGGATCAGGGAAGGTCTCTGGGAGAGCTTCATCCATGGCCTCCAATTACCCCCCACCCCAGGCATCCGCTGTAGGGTCCCCTGGCCCACAGCCTCACCCCATCCCCGCCATAACCCCCCCGCACCCATCCACCCCTCCTTGACCCCCTTGGATGTGGGGGTGGTGTGCGGAAATCTGTTTTACCAAACAAAATAGAATAGTATTGAAAACAGACTTGTGAAATAGAACTATGTACAATTTAAACAAACGTTTCCAACTATATACAGGGGGGACTTGGGTCATGGGGTGCAGGGCATCTCAACTTGGCGGAGGGCTGGGGACTGGGGGGCATTATTTCAAGGTGGGTGTAACAGGCTGTGAGCCACATGAGCCTTGGGATCCCCTTTCACTCCCGGTTTGAGGTCCCCATCATGGCTGGGCTGGAGCCAGGAGCACGGGGGGTATGGCAGTGGGAGTTGTTTGGTGGGCTCAGGCTTGGTGGGGGGAGATGGGGGCACCAGGGGGCTGGAGGGCAAGGGCCCCAGCCATGGCCATTGCCCACTGTTGCAGGCCCTGCAGTAGCACCTGGGGAATTGGCCCAGAAGGCGTAGGGGTGGGTGGCAGCAGGAGGGGCAGCAGGGGTGTGAGGCCCGGCTGTTTGTTCCCTCAGGATGCTGGTGATGTCCCTGAGGTTGCCCGTGAGCTCTGCCCAGGCCTCCTGCTGCCATATGAGGTCTGCCTTTCCACACACAGCCTCCGCTCTGCCACCTCAGTCTGGCAGTGGATGGCAGCTGTGTATGCACTGTCATTAGGTGACGAGCTTTTGTTAGTCTTTAAAGTGCTGCTGTTTTGTTCTGCTCCATAAGGTGTATTTGGCATATACTTTTTATTCTCACAATTGTCTTCCTCTTTCTGCAACTTTATTGCAAAGCTGCCTGAGCAGTTGCATTTCATATATATTAATAGCTATTGTAAATCTAGACAAACTCAATTTTTGAACTTTTGTTCTATATTAGGCATCTATGTTAATACCTACCCTTCGAATCAATATTTAAGCTTTCTGCGTTCTTTTCTCATTTCCCAAATCCACTCATTTTCTTATATGGATTCCTATTAGAGCAATTAGTAGACTGTCAGAGAGTGCAAAGGGCTTCTGATAGGTAGTCATTATTACCACTCAGGCTCGTTTTGAAGAGTAATGCAACAGAACCTTTCAGCATATATAGTAAGTTAAATAACTGGGGGAAATTTAGGCCCAGTGAAGCCTGTGGTAAAAATCTTGTTAATTTCAAGGGAGCCCAAGATTTCACTCTGATCTACAACAATTGATAGGCTCAGAATTGGTCCTAAACGCGGGATATTCCCATATTTGGGTTTCTCTTTTGTTGGATGATGCGCCTATTGATTTCACTGGGATGTGTGCCCAGTAAGGAGTTCTGAGTGCCTTTTATTGTAGAGCATTTTATTGCACTATCCATCTGCCAAAAAGACACTTTTGTAATATTGAAAGTATGACTCTCAAAGTGGGTGTGGAAACAGTGGAATCTGTATATTTTGGAAGGTCTTTTGATGTAAGTGGACAATTATGTCCAAATACTAAAAATGGGCCTATACAATATAGTCTTCTTACATACAACTAATGCTATTCCAAATTTTTGTGTGGCATTAAATGCCTTGACTGAAAGACAATAGAATTAAAGAAAATGTCATGTATCAGAACTTAATTTTCCTTTTTTCTAAATACAATTTCATCTAATTCTTGGTTATGCAACATTTTATAAACATTAGAGATTCTTCATACTAATTTGAAGTATTCTCTTTAACAAGATGGAGCTCCAGTAATCCAGTCTTTTTATAACTGTGCTTGCATCTTTGAAAGCTGATGTTGGAATGATGGAGAGGTTATACTTATTTCTAATGTAATTTTGTATGAGTTTCTTCTGTTTCCTATTAATATGCATGCCACTGCTTGTATTCAATTCCATCTTCCAGATGCAATTCTGTTATGCTTCATAAGCAGCACTTGTTTGTTGAATTTTAATTAGATTGTGGAGTAAATCCATGAGATAGTTTTTCTTCATTTCAAAGCTTATATATCTGTAGCAAATAAGAGTTCTAGTGTCACTTTTACTTTGGCAAAAATAAATAAATATACTGTTTCTACCAGAGTTCCAGTTTACTAAATTAGAAATAATTTAAGTTTCAAAATGCACAGCTCAGAAATCAGGTTGGCTATTTGCAAAGATACTTGAGAAACAATGTATACAAGGCAACTTGTAGAGAAAAAGTACTGTACTTCAGCCAAAAATATCAGCAGGTTCTGTTGACTTCCAGTGGAGCTGTGCATACTAAGCACCTCAGATATTCAGTCCACTTTTATTTAGATATGTAAATATGTATTAGGTGACTAATGATAGATACCTATGTTTTGGAGCTTTGGGTTTTACTGTGTATGCATGTGGGACACGTTCATGTAGCATGTGTCACAGATTTACAGATTATAAACAGAGGGAGGCAGAGTGATTTAGATAACAAAGGGATTGTCATTCAAGTAACTGAAGGATTATTAGAAAACATTGCCAGGTACCCGACTTAAAAAGACAGGAAACAAAGGGTAGAGATGAAGGGGTAAATAGTGGGGTGGCAAAATTTTTATATTATAAAAAATTACTCAAAATAGTGTAGTCCAAAGCTGACTGCAAGGGCTTACAAAGGGATCTCACAAAACTGGGTGGTGAGGTAACACATTGGCAGATGGCATGCATGTTGATAAATGCAAAGTAATGCATGTAGCAAAATATAATCCCAACTATATCTACAAAATGATGGTATATAAATTAGCTGTTGCTGCTCAAGAAAACAATCTTGGAATCATTATGAATAGTTCCCTGAAAGCAGTGGCAATCTAAAAACCTAGCAGATATTGGGAATCATTAGGAAAGGAATAAATTATAAGGCAGAAAATGTCATATTGTCTCTACATAATGTCATGGTATGCCCACATTTTAAATGTTGTATGCAGATCTGGTCACCCCATCTAAAACAGACACTGGATTTGAAAAATACACAGAGAAGGGCAACAGACATGACTAGGTGTAAGGAATAACTTTCATATGAGGAGAGATTAAAAAGATGGGGACTTTACAGCTTGGAAAAGAAAAGACTGTAGGGTGAGAAGTGGGGATGAAGGGGTATATTAGAGGTCCATAAAATCATGAATAGTGTGAAAAAACTGAGTAAGGAAATGTTACTCACTCCTTCAGGAACATGACACAAGGGTATCCTATAGGCAACAGATTTAAAGCAAAAGTAATTATTTCTTCCTGGTCAACCTGTGGACCTCATTGTCAGGGTATGGTGGAAAGGCCTAAACTATCCCAGGGTTTCAATAAGAACAAAATAGCTTCAAGACAGATAGGTTAATCTATGGCTGCTAGCCAGGATGAGCATCGAAGGTGTCTCTATCTTTTATTTGCCAGAAGCTGGTAATGGGCAGCAGGGGATGGTTCATTTGTTCATTCCTTCTGAAGCACTTGGCATTGGACATAGCTGGAAGACAGGATACTGGGCTAGATGGATCATTGGTCTAATTTGTTCTTGTGTCCACACTAGTGCTTAACTGCAACTTCTCTGTCTCCCTGGTATTTGTCCACTCCCAAATACCAAATTTCAAATGGCATCTCATCTTGTTGGTTCAGTGACTATTTGATGGAGAAATCTGTCAGTTATCATGTAATACAATCCACCTTTCAGTTTTGGTTGGTGGCTTGTTTTGGACTGAAGATTTTCTGGTAGTTTTTGACTACCAAGGCTAGTGAATAGAGCACAATGCAAATATAGGTGAAAATGTTATGACACTGCAACCAAAGCCCTACTCACCATTTAAAATGAGCATCTTCCAGCTCCTGACTAGCTTTGACTTGACCAGACTACAGTGTTATGTTGATCATGTCGATTTGTCTCAGTTAGCAAGCACCAGAGTGACTTCCATAAAAAATAAATTCTGTATGAAAAGAGGAGCTGAAGTTAGAAAATGGTGGTTTTCATCAAGGCTAGATGTAATGGTTTCAGTTGCCTCAGAATGTGCTTTCATATACATACGCTTCTTGCCATGTTTTTATATGTGGAGCAGATAGACTTGAAAATTTATGATGAAGCATGAGCAGTGACTGTCCATGTCCATGCCTATTTAAAAAAATTATATGCTGACCCTGACTTTGACAGGTTGTGAAGGCAACCTTTAAATGAAGGGGTACTGACTATGATGTGACACCTTGAGGGCAGAAGTTTAAGACAAGTAATTGAAAAGTATTGAAGGTGGGAATTTGTTTTAGCTGTACAGTTTTCTTTCGGACACAAGCAAGTCTGATAGTAGCATAGATTTACTAGAATTATAGGGTTGGAAGAGACCTCAGGAGGTCATCAAGTCCAACCCACTGCCCAGCCCCAGTCAGGGCTTTGTCAAGCCAGGACTTAAAAACCTCTAGAGATGGAGATTCCACCACCTCTCTTGGTAACTTATTCTAGTGGTTTCTAATATCCAACCTAGACCTCTCCCATTGCTCCTTGTTCTGTCATCTGTTACCACTGAAAATAGACTCTCTTCATCCTCTTTGTAATCTCCCTTCAGGTAGTTGAAGTCTGCTATCATAGGCCCCTCACTCTTCTCTTCTGTAGACTAAATAAGCCTAAATCCCTCAGCATCTCCTCATAAGTCTCTCTAAAATGTCCAAGCTAAAGCTCCCTTACATTATTCAAGCTCCGTGCTTCTTGCCCTAGCATCAGAGGTTAAGGAGAATACTTTTCCCCTTTTTCTTATAACTTCCTTTTAGGTGCTTGAAAACTGTTATCATGTCCGCTCTCAGTCTTCTCTTTTCCAAATGAAACAAACCCAGTTCTTTCAGTCATCCCTCATACATCATGACTTCTAGACCTTTAATCACTTTTGTTGTTCTTCTTTGGACCTTCTCCAGTTTGTCCGCTTGTTTCCCAAAATGTGGTACCCGGAACTGGACACAATATTCCAGTTGAGGCCTAAACAGCACAGAGTTTATGACACTCCTATTAATGCATCCCAGAATATTTTTTTTTGGCAACAGTATCACACTTTTGACTCATATTTAGCTATGACCCCTCCTATTCTGCAGTACTCCTTCCTAGACAGTCACTTCCCATTTTGTATCTGTGAAACTGATTGTTCCTCCATAAATGGAGTACTTTGCACTTGTCCTTATTGAACTTCACCGTATTTTCCATCAGAAAATTCTCTGTGCCACAGGCCAGACACTGGTCCACAAGCCTTTGCACCTTTCTGGTCCTATGAGAATGGAGCCATGAGTGCCAGTTCACTGCCATGCCCCTGCAACCTCTAGGTGAGGGATATTCAGAGAATCATTGTGTGCTGCCCCCAGCACCAGTCCTGCAGCTCACTGGCTGGAAACTGCAAACCCTGTGAGCTGTGGGGACAGTGCTGCAGGCATTGGCAGCAGGCACTGTGCAGAGTGGCCTGGTACCTCCACCTAGGGGTGGGCATGGCAGACCTATTCGGGAGCAGAGCAGAGCAGCATGGAGCCAGAGCAGACAAGGGTCCTGCTTTAGCCTTGTTGTGCCACTGACCAGAAGACAACTGAGGTAAGTACTTTCTGGCTGGCGCCTGCACCTACATCCCTCTCCAGCACCCCAACCGCCTGTCCCAGCCCTGAACTCCCTCCCCACCCAAACTCCTACCCAGAGTCCTCACTCTGAATCACCTTTCACACCCAAGCCTCTGTCCCATCCCTGGCCCCCTCCCCAGATCTCATCCCCCAGCTGGAGCTGCACTGCCTCTCGTACTCCAGTCCCCTGCCTCAGCCCTTAGCCCACAACTGCACTCCAGTCCCTCAGGGGTCCCACAATAGAGTACAGTAGAGTTAATATGGCGCTGCTATTCAGGAATGCTGAACTGTCAGGGCAGAAGCTGATAAAGTAATGTCTTTTGGAGAGTGGCATTAGAATTGTCATTAAAGCAGTTTTGCTGTGTCACTTGGCTGTATGTAAATTAGTGTTGCAATGGAATTTCTGAAAGAGAGGGACACGAAAAGAGATGGGTAGGTGGAGGGGGAAGCCTGCAGAAAACAATTGTTGGCATTCTCCTTTTTCAGTTACTTTTAATGATAATTTACTTGCCAGATACTCTACTTTCTTACATATTCTTTGTTTAAAATAGGCTGTATCAAAGTTGTACATAAAGCTGTATCTCTCTATTTTATGGCTATATATAATGTAAATACAAGTTGAGCAATATTCTGTTATCTTCCAGGGTACATGGATCTCAGCTTTTTTTAATGCAAAATATTCTATGTAACATATGTACTAAAAATGTCAGGCTACATCTTAAATAAAAAAAATTACTATCCTATAATTTTACTGGGAGCAGTTTGCTTTCATTGTGATTAGTGAGGCTTTAGTTCAATATTTTTTAATCATGTAATCAAGCAGCCATATTTGCTTTCTTGTTTATAGATGCTGTAAAGTTAATAATGAGGAAAATGGATTGGAAATCTTACCAAGGCTTTCTGTACTGTCAACAGGGAAAGGAGAAAACACTCAGGAAAATCTTTCATCCTCAGAATCCAATTTCTTTACACCTTCTGAGTTGGATGATGTAGAAATTCATATTTTATATTAAAATCAATGCAGGATAATTTCTACACATTCATACTGAAGAGTGGGCATACTATAAAATTTACATCAGTTGGAAAGATTCCATCAGTTATTTCCTTCATTTAAAATGTGGAGTTCCAAGACAGCAGAATTTATTGAAGAACCAGTGTAAAAGGTGGTTTACATCTGTTTGCTCATGTAACAGGATTAATCTATAAATGGATTATTTTGACACACCCAGCTGTCTGTCATTAGTAATACTGGTTATTATTCATTTTTAAGGCACATTTTACCATAGTACTATGTGTATACTGCTTATGGCACATAAAATGCATGCTGAAAAATGGAACAAATCCAGGTGGTGAAGACCAAGACTAGAAGGCCAGCAAAAAAAGAGAGGATTGCTCAACATTCACTAAAAAGGGTAAGATCTGTGTTTAGTTTAGGTTTTTTTTGTTTTGTTTTGGAAGGAACATTTATCAGAGAGGTCCTATTGTGGGGCTAAAAGTAGAAGCATCTTCTCCAGTTTCCCCTAGGTTGGTTGCCTTTGTAATAGTGGGATCCTACCTTGATAAGAGCAAATAGGACTTTGACTGAGACTCTGAATGGAGTTGGCAGCATATTTAGGAAGTAGAGCACGAATGTGAGCTACTTTTGCCTTTCCTATATATAGAGAACAGAGCACTGAATTCTGAATTAGCTGTAGTTTGCAGGACAACTCAAGTAAGTCGTTTTTCAATAGTCTAGTGCTCGCTTTAGTTGTCTATAGCAAGGGTCCTCCTGAAAAACTGCATCCAGTAAGAAAGAACACAACCTCCTTAACTGACAATGCAGAACATCTTGTCACTGTTTTCCGTCTGGGATTTCAGGAGCAGAGTGAGTATTAGACTCTCTGGGAGTACAGCCCCATTATAATCAATGGACGAATACTCAGTTAAAGTTGAGGTCAAACCTCCTGCTTGCTCATCAGAAATAGTCCCTCTACCAAACAACATTACATCTTAATTTTACTTAGAATGCATATGCACCCAGTAATTTCTATTCAAGTCATGACTTTTCATCAGATACGGGAGCAAACTGGGATGTACATATTTTCGACAATAGGTAAGGAGATCTTGAGCTGTGTATTATTCAGATTTGTGGCAGTGCTATGTAAATGGTCTCTATCAACCCCTCGTAAATATTAACAAAAAAGTTCACAAGCATACTATATCAAACAGTTGTGATAGAGTTAACTGGGTACTATGAACTGGACACAGGCTTCATCTCTCTGTTACTTCCTGTTTAGTCAGTGAAGTTCTTCCCTTCCCCACTGTATTGTAATGCAGTTCAAATAAACAGCAAGTTCCCAGCCAGGCAAGTAGACTTATTTTTGCTTAACAAAAGCCACATGCTATAGTGCTGTGCTGGTGAAGGCTTTCAGGGAAGAGCAGTACTGAGATCTGAGAGGAATAAATGAAGCCATCTTGAAGAATCTTTGCTCATCCCACCGGTTTCCACAGGGGATTACAGTATCTCATAATCAATGGTATTAAACCAGTAGATCGAATTGTATGAATGATTGTTTGTATCACAAGATCTTATAGAGGCCCTATCATGGAGCAGGACCACACTGTGCTTGGTGTTCTAGAGAGACAGAGGAAAAACACAGTCCCTGTGCCAAAGAGAGGTCCATGAGAAAACTCTCCTTCAATGCAATAGCTATCATTACCTTGTTGAATTTAACCTTGATTATAAGAAATCTTGCATGCTGGAGAGTGTAGTTCATCGCTGCTTTCTTGATTCATATGCTCTTTCGCTCTCTCTCATTAAGCAATAGTGTATGTTTCCTTCAGTAAGGGTTAGACCATTGTGTCTGTAGAATTTTTGAAACTTGCTGTTTCACACTTTTGGCATCGAAAATGTGCATCACCAGTGGACTCAGGCACTAATTAATGATTTTCACCAATCAGTTTGTATCTTTTGAGTGTTTAATGAAATTTCTAATCTTTTGAGTTTCATACACTACTCTGTGCTCAGATAATTCATTAATGACTCATAGAGCTTGGCATCCCATTGAGGACAAATTGTTTTGTCTAGGTCAGACAAAGTTTATAAAGAAAAAAAAAGCTGATGACAGTGCTCAGATAGAAGATGCCTCATTTCTGCTAGGGGTTTGAATAATTGCGTGTAGTGTGGAGTATCCCCAGCATATTGGAAATCATTAAAATAAATCTTTTTTATATAAATAAAGTGGCAAAATGGGGAGAGAGACACATGTGGAATATGGCAGGCTGCAGTTTTCATTAAACTTTTAACCCAAGGGAGGAGGAAAACCTGCTGCCCATCGCTCACATTCCAATACCTGCCATTTAATAGATTCCAGCATAGAGATTATGGGACTGCTTACCGTTTAATCCGTAACTTAGAGTAGGCTCTCCTCAGCCTAATCATCAGGACTCTATCTGCAAGTATACCACCCTTCTAACGAGAAGGACAAGAGGTACAAGCAGATGGAGACCTCAGTCTGCAGGGTCTGGAAAGTCTGCCCTCAATGCACAAAGGCCACAATGTCTCACCCTATCCGATGTGTTACTGGAAGTTTTTGAATTCAGTTACATTAAGACAATGATGTTACCTGAAATGAGGGTTTCAGTTAAAACCCTTTAATGGTCTAAACTGGTAACCAAAGTTGTGGGACATCCTGAAGGAATTGCCAGGTGAGCAAGCCAGCCTTGCTGACCCCTGAAAGGACACAGATACAGGCATCCATTTAAGAAAAGACAAGCAAGCAGTAAATCTTTGAAAACAGAAATATTCTATTTAGAAGTCAGTGGTTGCAATAAAAGGATGACTTACTTGACTGACTGACTTAAATCCTTGTACTCTGAGTGACGCATAGGTCATCTACAAGTCTTCTCCATTTCACTCTGTCTCAAGACAACTTCTAGCTGACTCCAGGAGTACCCCAGTTGTTGTCTTTCAATCTCCATGTTGTCCAAGATCTTCCTCTTTTGCGTTTTCCTTGCAGGTTCCATGTGAGAGTTTGATGGACTATGGTGGATGATGGTTTTCTGGTAGAATAAATAGAATAAAACATTAAAGGTTACAGTTAAATGAAAGAAGCTGCATGGTAAATTCCACCAATGCAGTAACAATAATTAAAAGACTGGAGAAGCATGGCAAATAACAAACACAAGGCTTTCATAACAATGTATCCTTGTAACAGATACACATAATACCTTAATATACAGCAATTTAACACTTCCCATTAAACTTATATTTACTATTTAAACAATTGCTCCTTATCAGTAAACGTGTAGTAAGTGCTGGCTGGGTGATTACTAGGCAAATAGGGGAAGATTTCACTCAGGCCTGAAGCATCCTGCTATATTGAGAGGCAAATCTCAAACATTCTTTAGTTCCTAATTCCCTCTTATTTGTCTATTGGCCTTCTGCTCTGTCAGTAATGCCCTGGTCATCTTAATCACTGCCGTGGCTGCTGGTCATTCCTGCTGAGGTAACAGTGCTGTAAGGAAGGAAGCTTAAGGATGCTGTTGCCAGGGTGACCTTGGAATTGCTGGTGCTGCTGCTGTTTCTTCTTCTTCTGCCTATTTGCAGGCAACTTCTTTTTCACAGAAGCCTATTGCTGCTGCTGCTTCTTCTGAGGTGTCTTTTTTTTGCATAGGTGGCTTCTTCTTCCTTGTCGGTGTAATGCAGTTTCTGTTCCCCTTCACTCCCTGATCCTGCCATATGTACCTATGCTGAATATGGGAAACGTGGCAAAATTATTCCCATTCAAGTGAGTACAATTGCAATCAGGCATAGAAATGTTCAAATTACCATCAAGTTGGCTGAGCCCTGGTTAAAAGGAAATACTGCGTGCTTGGATTCTTTTTTTTTTTACCTTCTTACCTCTAAGGCAGGGAGGGGGTAACAGACCGGTGTTCCCTCTATTTTTTTCCATCTGTGTGCAGAATAAATTTTATTATGTGTGCAGATGTATGCACAGATGCGCACCACTAGTAGAAACACATGCTGCCTGTTGTGGGCACTGTGGGCACTCTGTTAATCAGTCTCTAAGTGCTCAACTTACAGAGAACACAGACATAGACCCCCAAACCTCCCCACATGGGGAGAAGTGACATACACACAGACATATACCCATACACCTCTGTCACCGGGAGAGGAGGTAACCAACACAACCCTCTCTGCCTGGTGCTTTCCACTCTGCATCCATGGCTGGGCCCCCAGGATAGACCCACATCACCTGGTACCTAGCACCACATTTTCCAGAGGTAGTGTGTTGGGGTGGTGGTATGAAGGGTCACATGACTTCTTCCCCAGGTTTTTTTCTGGGGTTCACACCAGAATGTAGTCAACAACAGCCTTTCAGCATGTTGCCAGAGGGAGGGGAATGGAGCTGCAGTGGAGGAGGAGCAGGGGAAGAGATGACCTGGTCTGTACCTTTGCAAAGCTCGTCTCTTCTCTTCCTCCCACACGCCCCATGACTTGTGTGTGGCTAGAAGCATCATGTCCCTTCCTGCCTTCATAGTGTCAAAAGGCAGGTAACAGCTCCAGGATGTGACTGACCCAGCACATCAGACAGCTGCCTCCTGTCCCCTGGCTACAGTGAAAGCAAGAACAGGCTAAGCCTTAAGGTTGTATTGTGCATTGCAGCCCAAGAAAGCTGATTGCACGGAGTTTAGAGAACCCAGCCAGAGGGGGCTCAGCAGAGGAGCATGCCTAGAGAATGGAGGAGCCCCAGAATCCCCTCTGTGTAGGTAGAACCCAGGACTGAGGGGACAGGGGAAGAGGGTGTTAAGACTCTACTGTAGGGCTAGGTTTGGGGTGTGAACAGGCTGGAAATTACTCCCTCCGCCACTCCATAGCTTAGCTGAGGGGCAGAAAGGTTTCCCTGTGCCAGCACTGTGAGGGGTTTAGGCATATGCAGGGCTTGGCTCTTACCATCTAGTGCCTGGAGCTTGGAGAGTCTTTGACTTCCCTGGGATGCCAGCCTAGGGACAGTGGGAGAAGGAATTGAGCCTGATGACTCTTAGAGGAGGAGCAACCTATTGTCCCATGGTGAGTATCTTCCCCCCGTGCCACTGGTATTGTCTCCTTTTACCACCATCAGTTTCCCTCACCTGTTGATGTGGGCAGATGGCATTTTTTTCAAATATATGGGTGACATATAAACTAAGGCCATGTCTGCACTGTACCACAGTGCTGAGTATGGAGGGTATGAATTGCAGAGTACATCAAAGTGTTAAGCAGATGATTCTACTGAAAAATCAGAGGCATGAGATGCCTCCTTAAGATTAGATAGGAATTGTTCATACCTCCTTTTGCCAGGACTACATTAGGATAAAGATTATTTTTGTACTGAAAACATTTACCAAATCCTGACCTTATGGCACAGCTTAGTTACTCAGGTTCAGTGTAGTTTTGTGTGCAGAGCCTTCTTCCCTTCTTGCTACCACAGGCTATGGAATGGTTTCTTTGTTGCTCCATGGCCACCATTGCAGCAAGTGGGCTGAAAAATTCCATGTGACTCATGTACCATCCCCTTTTTTCTGGCTGGTTGGTTGGGTCCACTAATCTTGCTCTCTTGGCTTAACCACAGCAGCACACGTATCTCAGGGTGTACCTCTTGGAGCTGTGCTCCATAACATGTAAGGGATGCAGGTTCATTATGTGAGTCCAGTCTTCCTCCTCTGTCCACTGCCAGTGGTATCACTGCACTTTTTTATGAAAGGCCTCTTTCCCGAGGGGAGGAAGAAAAAAGTAAAGGGACAGGATTTCCTTTGTAGACTATTTGATGATGAATATTCCCTTAAATTTACCAATGGCTAGTATAATTGCCACATGCTACTCTTCTTACTTACGGATAGCTTTTTAAATTGCTTTTTTATTGTATGAAACTAAATTAGTGTCATTAGGTTAATGTCCTATACATCTCAAGATCTCACACAAATGTCAAAAGTATTTCTTGTGCTCCCTTGCAAAAATGAACACCTGCTTCTTCCTGCCCTCTTCTTTTCCTTCTCTTTCTAGCTAGTTAATTTCCTCCAAGCACATCCTTAAGGAAAGAATTTTAAATAACAAAACAAAAAAGGTTGTGGGACTAACATGGCATGTAGAGTCAAGGTGGTGTTCAACAGACAAGCAAAGTGTATTGTTCTCCCCTACATAGACCTCTTTGTCTAGAGTGTGAGCTCTCTGGAGCAAGAATTCTGTTTCTGATGTTTGTACAGCATCTGGCACAATGCAGCCCTGGCCTTTAGGCACCGCTGTAATAAATAACAAGATTTCAATCTCAGTTCTGTCCTTTGCTTCTGTTAAGACAAAATTAATATTGCACTTAGAAGGTTTACACATGAGAATAGAAAGAAAGAAAGAAAATCAAGTTTTGAACAATTTGAATACTGTCCCTTGCGAATTGCAGGCATATCCCATATTTGTATTACAAGAGATAGATGTTTGCATTAGAAAATGCAAGTGGTTTTTTTTTCCTGATCAGGAACACATTTTTCACACTGTTTAGAATTCTGCTGGTACAATAAAACACAAAAGATTTGTTCCCCTTTCAAAAAAAAGTTTATGCCATTTATCTTTGAAGATCAGGTCTCTGAGGGCAGGCCTACACTAGGATACTATTCTGAAATAACTTAAAATCAAGTTAATAAGTTCCAAAATAACTAAATTGGAATAGCATGTCCACACTACAGGGAAACATCAAAATAAGGCACAACTATTCCAAAATAGCACATCCACACTGACTGGAGCCTGCCTTGGACTTATTGCCCCCAGAAATATTCTGGGGAGGTCACCAGGAGGGCAAACACTTCCTGTGGCTGATGGGCCAGGGCTGCAGCTGTGAGAGGCCTCCTTTGGAGGCCACTTTTTTAGAACTAACAGCAGTGGCCTATGAACACTACTGCTCTTTCAAAATAACTATTTCAAAATAGGCATTACTTCTAGTGGAAAGCAGCAGTACCAGTTTCAAAATAAGTGGTTCATTATTTTGAAATCATGGACATGATAAAAACAAAAAGCAGTCAAGTAGCACTTTAAAGACTAGCAAAATAGTTTATTAGGTGAGCTTTCATGGGACAGACCCACTTCTTCAGACTATAGCCAGACCAGAACAGACTCAATAGTTAAGGCACAGAGAACCAAAAACAGTAACGGTAAGCAAGGCTATGGTCTGATGAAGTGGGTCTATCCCACGAAAGCTCACCTAATAAACTATTTTGCTAGTCTTTAAAGTGCTACTTGACTGCTTTTTGTTTTGATAGTGTATAGATTAGTACGGCTTCCTCTCTGTTACTAATGGACATGATAGTGTGCACGCTCTGCTTATTTCAAAATAGGGCCCCGTATTTTGAAATTAAGCCCTATTGTAGACAGGTTCTGTAGGATTACTGTTTCAAAAAATTTGGTTCATTTTGCTAAAGTGATATTCAAATCTTAAGCAAAGAAGTAAATTGATTAGATAGTTGTTCAGTGTGATTTTTCATTTTAAAAGTGAGCTATTTTCCCATGACAAAAACTTTTGTGTTATCTTAAATGTACAAAAGGGGCAACACAAAAAACATCAAAGGTTACTTTCATACAAAACAATTTTTTCTGATATGAACAATCTTCTCTATCTTTTGCAAATTTATTCAAAAGCCTGCAAATTATGAAGCACGCTGATAGCAGGATGGCTTAGTTTGAACAAAAATAGAATACAATTTTTAGCATTTTCCTGACTACTTCTAGTCTCAACAAGGAGGTGAACTACATTACTCACTCACAAGTGTAAATAAAAATCCCTCATACTTAGATATCTTCAAGTTGGTGACTATGCTGCTGAAGGAAACTGAAGAATCTTCATAGACGCCGAAGCTAGTGATGCAGGGGTTGTTGCTGCACCCACTTGCTTGGCATGGTTTCCATTACACACAGAGTTTACAGTTTGGATCATGGCTGTCAGCACCTCCACTGTAGAAATCATTTTAGCATCCCTGAGGACTTGTACTGTAGCTGGATCAAGTGATATATCTAAATGAATTAGACAACATATAGCCTGTGAATGAGAGAAATGCTTAAACAGAGATATTTTTAAAGGTCAGGTTAAATCCTGGAATGTAAAAGAAGGCTGCCTGTAGTCTTATGCTGTTCCTAATATTTGTCATATAGGACCTGACCCACAGACCTGGCTATATGGGAATCTTTCCCTTAACTTCAGAGGCCTTGGGCTACATCCCTCATGTAGTATGTTCATGATTACTGCCTGAAATTAAGATTGTGTGCTTTCATGGATGCATTCAAGTCTGCAAGTCTTTATGGAAAATGGAAATTAAAAATGTATGGACAAAATAGTGGTGATGCTGCAGTTTACTGAGCATCTATAAAGAGGAGCTTTTGCATAACAAGAGTCATAGTGGATTTTATATATTCATGCCACATACATGGGGTTGATATTTATTTGATAAATTGCAGGGCCATGTGCTGAAGAAACATCATGCTCCTTTTGACTGATTCCTGTGTCCTCTGCTTACTAATCACTTTCCCTGGGACTAAATCTAAAATATGGATCGACTCATGGTTGCTAAGGCATCATTTTAAATGTTGCAAAACATTCCAAAAATACCTAACTTGGAATGTGGTACACAGGACTCAATCACACAGAGTACTGAGCCAGGGAGTTTTAAGTGACTTGTCCAGCATATTTTAGGAATTCAGGGTGAGATGCAGAAACAGAATCTAATTTCATGAGGTGGCATTCGGCTGCCTTAATCACCACACCTTCCTTTTATCTTCCTGTAATTGACTGCCTCACTCACTGTACACCTTGCAACTTCTACAACAAAGAGCAGACTTATCACAGAACATTGATTCATTCCCTGAGTGCTGTCTATCCAGCCCAGTGAAAAAGATGGTGTTCTGGGGAAAAAGTAGCCTAATCATGGGAGGGAAAGCATAAAAAACACATGGGAGAGTTTCCCTGCCCTCCATTCTGGTGCCTGATGTAATAGTTTTCCTTGGTACAGGTTGAACCTCTCTAATCCAGAACTCTCACATCTGGCAACATCCATAATCTGGCATGATTTTAGTTAGCTGGATGATTACTTACTATGGGTGTGGCCAAGTTTCCCGCAGTTTGTTTATAGCCACCAGTCCTGGCTCTCAGTGTTCTGTGCTGTTATTTAGCTGTAATTTACTGTTAAATGCCTTCTAACAGCTCAGTAAGCAGTCAAAGTGTTAGTAATGCTGCTATGCAATATTGACAGCCCATAGTCCAGCAGATTCTCTCATCTGGTACAAATCAGGTCCTGAGAGTGCTGGACTAGTGAAGTTCCACCTGTACTGAAAAAAGCAATTGCAGAAAACGTTCTATTCAGCTCCTGCAGCCCTGGGATGGGCCATATTCCATTTGGCCTACCTATAGCAGGCCCACCAACAGGAGGGGCAAGCGGGCAGCAACAGCAGAGGCCCTTTACATTTCTGTTGGCGCCCCAGGTGTGTTGAAGGGCTGGCTGAGGGAGAGTGTGTGTGTGTGGGGAACTAGCCCTCAGCCCCACCCTTTCTTTTGATACCCCCACCTCACCCAGGAGCTGGGGAAGTCTGTCAGCCACCCAGACAGATAAGAGCTGCGTTGGTGCAGTGCTGACAGAATACGACTACTAGCAGAGTTGTTCTGTCCATAGGATGAGGTGGGGCAGCCACCCCCCACTTCAGGGGGGCCCTGCATCCTGGGGGGTGGTAGGGAGGGGCTGGTTCTTGCAGCAAGGATCCCTCCCCTCATTTATTTTTTTGTTTGCCTGCACCCCCCAGCTCGAACTCTTCAGTCACAGTTTGTTCTCTCTGTCATCTTTCTAGTTGCTGTTTTTCCCTGCTGGCTGCCTCATGGTCTGAGTACTCTTCATCTTCAGTAGTGCCACTCCAGCTGACAGCCTCCATAGGGCAGTCTGACCTGCCCTGCCCCTGACCTTTCAGGCTTCTGCTTCAGAAGGACAGACCCTTCCCTTTTCTGGCAGTGGAACCCTCCACCAGTTGAGGGAGCCCCCTCCTAGCACTGGTGAGTGCCAGTAGCCAGACTGCTTTGGGGCCCCTCACCCATAGCCAAAAACTAGTGTCCTCCCAGTGCCCCACACCTCCCCTTTCCACTGCCCTTTCTTCCCTCTCCCAGCACTGTGTGTGTGGCGGAGGGTCGTTGCCACCGGGCTTCAAGCCAGGGGGGCAGCCCTTATCAACCCCTGTCTCAGGGTCCCTTTGCCTTTTTCAGATCTCCAGTAGCATATTTCAGACTTGAGGGTCCCCTCCCCACAGACTTAAGGACCCACAACTCCACCATCCTGACCAGGGCTGGCAAATTATCAAGAAACATCAGACAGCGACCACCATTTTATGAGCTTTAAAACTCAGCCTTCCTAAGTGTTCTAAAATCTGAATGTTATTCTGCATGGAAATCTGCCTCCTGGGGAACAGAATAGTACTAGTGATCCAAATTTTAGGTCATTTGACCAAGGGATCCCTCACTTACAGGTTGGTCCCCAAACCTGTTTCCTTCTATTAAACAGAGAATGAGGGATGGATGAATCTCAAAGAGATTTCATTGAGCTAGGTGGTGTAAACTTATCCTAGCCCAGTTAAATAACTAAGGATAAATCAATTACAACTCCATTCAACAAAAGGAGTTTTGCAACAGATACCTGTAAGATGCTACACTTTGCAAAGCATGGTTGCTGGCAATTTGATTTTGATGAGGATGCAGTCTGTCTGGGGGAAGGGGAGCAAGAGAATTAGGCACGTGAATGATTCCTGGGCAAGGACCAATATTAAGAATCAGAAGAGTGGAAAAATTAGAGTGGTGTAGGGCAAAAGGTGAGAGGATTGTGGGGAGGGAGATAAGTCAGGGGATCGGTGGGAGGGGAGAAAGATTGGGGTTTAAAGTGAGGAAGACATAGCACCACCCAGCTCTTCTAGTGAAAAGCTTTTCCAAATTAAAAATTAAGAATTATCTACAGCCAATGTTCCCCCTAATCTTTTCCATCTATGTGCATTTTTAATGAACGCAGCTATCTTTGAGGAGGTTGCCTGCAGTATTCCCTAGACTCCTAGGCTATGTCTACACTTGCCCCCTTCTTTGAAGGGGGCATGGTAACCAGGGTGATGGGAGATTACGAATGAAGTGCTGCGATACTTATGCAGCAATTCATTAGGCAAATTCCCCCCACTCCTCACAGCAACTTGGAAGTGTCGAACTTCAAAGAGCCAGCATGCCGTGTAGCCACATGCCTGTGCTACTTCAAATTGCCTTTACTCCCTGTGCATTCCAGATGGCCAAATGAGACATCAGCCTCATTACACTAACAAAAATGGGTAAGGAAAGATTGCACATTCTATTCGGATACCATGTTGGAAAATTTGCAAGAATGCTCTGTGGGGCCGTACTTCCAGATCACTTACTGGTGGCTTGACATGGCAAGGTATCTTACTGTGGAAGCAGGAATAAGTCAGGTCTCCTCAAAAATCTTGTCAGGAGAATCCACAAATGCCTGTCTGAGGCCTTCAGCTTTTTGTCCAAGCATCCATCCCCAGGCACATTCACAAGCTGTTCTAAGGGAAAGGGGCATAGACCTCTACAACATGATTGCAACATACTATATTATCAATAAAAAACAAAGCTTAGTTACCAGAAGTGCCCTCTCCAGGAGCCATGTTGGCCTCTGAAGACTCAGTCAAGGGGATGGGATTCACTGACTCCAGCTGGGTAAACAGCTCCTGGCTTTCAGGGTCTAATTCTACACTGGAATGGTGTAGCCAGACAAAGTCTCCCCCTTACAAGCCAGCTTGCTCGCTGCCCCCCCCACTGAGAAGCACACAGGGCACGGAAATGGCTGCTGACAGCACAGTCTTTTATGCCCTCATTGAGGCCCAGATGTGCTAGCTTATCGTGATCCTGAGAAACAGAAAGTACAGATAGAAGGCTAACAGGCCAAACTGTCAACAAGGCGGGGGGACCCTCAAGAAATCACCCCAGCTGGCATTGATGGATTTGATGAACACACAACCATCCCAGAAGGGGAAGTCCCCTGCCCACACAAAAAGAATGTCCTGTACTCTCAAATTGCTTATCTCCTGTCTTACAAGTGCAAATTAAGTAAGAAATGCCCTTGTAACAAAGTGGCGTCACAAAAGACAGACCAGTATGATCTGGCACCTTAGATAAGAAAGAGAATACGTAACCCAAAAGGGGTATAAAAGGTGGGCCCAGCAGAACTCTAACTTTGAGTGCATTCCACCAACTACCTGCTGGTCGGGTCAGGTGATTGCCTCCCGAGGTCCGCAACTGGGGACGCCCAACCTCGTATTCGTCTTTCCGTGGAATTGAGTGACCGATCCGGCTTGGCTACGCTGGTATCGAGAGACGCAGAGAGGGTAAGATATACCCATGCTAGGTCTCCATTTTTTTGTGCACAGCTAAAGAATTAGAGCTCTGTAACTAGACGTCACTGTATCAAGATATCATTGTGTTAGATGGTAACAGATATCTTTGTATTGGATTGTAACGTAACTTAACACCTGTACTTTGCTAGCATATAAGAAGTAGACAATAGCCTTTTGTAACCACACGCTTTTAACTGTAGCTTAATAAACTTGTAACTAGTTAAGCTCTAAGCCTGACCCGGTTATCCTTTTGTCACTACAACACAGCCGGCACAACAAAAAGAACTTTAACTGTTTGGTTACTACAGCCTGGCCGTAGGAGTGCTAGCAGCTCCCTGCTCTAACATTAAAAAACACTGGGTTGTTTAGGACCCAGGGGAGTACCTCACCGCACATCACCTGGCCACTGGCTAACAAATGGACTCTGCTGTCATCCACCCCTTCCTGATCAGGACGCACTTCAGCATACTCCCCACGAGCACAGGAGTCATTGTGATTTTTGGGGGAAGAGGTTTTATTTGTCCCCAGAATAGCGTGAAGTTATTATAGTATCAGCACTTCTGGGGAGATGGCCCAGACTGACCATTGTCTGTCTTACATTTCTGATAGGCTAGATCTGCCTCAGCTCCTTGATCTTCACGCAGCACGGCTGTGCTGAGTGTCCCTGCTGTACCCTTTCTCCATCATGCCTTGCCAAATTTTTGCATAAATATCAGTGTTCTTTGTGCTGGCTTTGAGCTGTTGGAAAATATCTTCTTCCTCCCACACTGAAATGAGGTCCAAGATGGCTCAATGCTGGTGTCCTTTTGTGATCCTGGGATCTCATGGCTACAGTGTTTGCTAGGTGTGCTGCAGAGATGTGATCCACACGTCTGCTCACCGCAATGGCCAGAGAGGAAAGGAAGTCTAATCAAAATTATTGGGCTCATGACCACCACTTCCTATCACGTACTTCTGGCTCACCTGGAGAGCAGTGTGGGTGTACTGATGACTGGAAAGGACACCTTGAGGGGCATTGTGGGACAGTTTAAGTGCTAATAAAATCTACTATAATAACAGTGCCATCTTCACGTGTATAGTTCAATTCAGGCATAAGGGGCTGGTGACAGAGGGCATTTTTGCTGGCAGAGACACATCTACACAGCCTGTAGTATGGCTGGCCAGTAGCAGCTTCTGCCAGCAGTGAGATTTCATGTGGCTATGCCAATTAGCCACACAATTATGCTAATGAGTAACAATTTGCAATTATGAGACTGCTCATTAGCCTGAAGCTGCAAGCAACACCCCTCCATGCAGACCCAGCTCTGGTGCTAGAACCCAGGTCTTCATTTGTTAGAAAGTATTTCACTTCTAAAATTAATGAAATCCCTTCAATTCTTCCACTGTATTTGTGCACAGATGTAGCCCAATCTTAACTATTGTGTAGTGTTAGATTTTGTATTATTTAGAGCCAGAATCTTCTAGAACTGTAAGCAATATTAGATTTGTGTAAAAATGTGTTTCTAGGGCCCATCTTTTGTACCCATGAGTGGGGAAAAATATTGAGAGAAATCCAGAATTCCAAACCTCCTTCCAGTTAACTTAAATACCTGCTTTCTGTATGCATATGTGCTATGGAAGTAATCTGATCATCTTTGTTTTTCAGATGTTATTAGAGCATATCCATGGTAATGCATAATAAATCAGAATTAATTGATTTTAAATATTTTATTTGTGCAATCTTACGATTTATGCTTTTTTGAATTTCACTTAAAATGATACCATTAAAGTGGTTGCATTTCAAGTGGCAAACGCAGATGAATAAATGTGCTTATCTAAGGTTCTTTGCAAGCATAATTTTTAATTTTTGTAGGAATGTATGGTCTGGAAGCCAAGAAATCAAGTTCTTTATTTGCAACTTTTCTTGACAAATACTAATGCTGTAAATTATACAGCTGTTCTTCCCCTATATGGATTTTGTAGTACTCAGAGCGATTTATAGGTCCAGAGTACAGCTGCTGAAAGTCATTTATTCTCTGTTCAGTATTAAATCTATCATATACCAGTGCATTAACATTCAGTACAGAGCTCAAGGGCTTAAGACCTTTTTTCCTCCCTTCTGAGTAGCTATTCTGAAAATGTTTGCAAGGTATGCAGAAACATTTTTTAAAAGATTATACTGATCTATTAGAAAGGGAGCCATTCACAGTATTTCTTCTTGGTGAAAATTTGAAACCAGCTCACTTTGTAGTATGGGCTGAACAGCCAAGACAAAAATCTCTTGCCAAGATTAGCAAATTGGGATTGCTAATGTTCTTGTTTTGATGAATTATGATTTTAGTTTGGTTTGCTTGTGTGACACCTTTAATGTATGTCATCTGTGTGCATATGTTTACATGTCAGAGGTTTAGTATCTCCAGCAGTTTTTTAGGATCCTAGGTCTATCCTTGAAAAAGAGAACACAGCAGCTTTGATTCATTTTGTTAATTTGTTTTACCATATTGATGCTTTTAAATGTAAAAAAATGAGTGTATGCTTATATGAAATATTTGGGAAATACACAAAAAAGTGCATGTAAAGTTACATAAATGGGAAGTATAATAATAATGAAAACTTGACAAGAAAACCGGAGGCAAGGGGGCACACTTATTTCTCAAATCAAAACAAAAAGCAGTCAAGTAGCACTTTAAAGACTAGCAAAATGGTTTATTAGGTGAGCTTTCGTGGGACAGACCCACTTCTTCAAACCATAGCCAGACCAGAACAGACTCAATATTTAAGGCACAGAGAACCAAAAACAGTAAGCAAGGAGGACAACTCAGAAAAAGGTAATCAAGGTGAGCAAATCTGAGAGTGGAGGGGTGGGGGGGAAGGTCAAGAATTAGATTGAGCCAAGTATGCAGACAAGCCCCTATAGTGACTCAGAAAGTTCCCATCACGATTTAAACCATATGTTAACGTGCTGAATTTGAATATAAAAGCCAGCTCGGCTGTTTCTCTTTCCAAAACGGTGCGATAATTCCTTTTCAGTAACACATATACCTTTAGGTCATTGACAGAATGCCCCATACCATTAAAATGTTGACTAACTGGTTTGTGGATCTGGAGTGTTTTGATGTCTGTGTTGTGCCCATTGACCCTTTGTCTAAGGGAGTTAGAAGTCTGTCCAATATACAAAGCATCTGGCATTGTTGGCACATGATGGCATATATGATGTTAGTAGAGGAGCATGAGAAAGTGCCCGTGATTTGATAGTGCATAGACTAGCACGGCTTCCTCTTTATTTCTCAAATGTGTAATTTCTAACCGAATGTCTTGAAATGGTTGCGTGATAACTACTTATGCATTTATTCTTAATGGCAGCTGAATCCAAGCTGTTTAGAAACTTGTATAGTCCTGTGTCCAGAACCAGGAGAAACTTTACCCTGGATGAATCAGACCTGATTTATTGTAGAAAGAAGGTGCCAAGCTCTCATGGGAGATGTGATATAACCCAGCAGATGTGGTGAAAAGAAGGATAAGATACAATTGTCCTAAAACGAAGGGCACGTCAGAGTGGCATCTGACAATTTGGGAATTAATGGAGCTCTCTTATCATTGTGTACCAGTATTTATGACTATGTATTTCAGGAGTTTCTAATCGTGAGTAGATCTGAGTATGAAATAGTTTCCCCATCCACTGAGAATTTATGAGAGATTTAAAATTTTTCCTCTCTTGAATTGGAACAAAAAGTGAATCTCAAATTTTTGTTCAGTGAAAATCTGTGGGGAAAAGTTTAAATGGAGTGAGTTGAAATTTGTTTGTGTTTTGACATTGACTTTTTTAATTTTTAGGCTTTTTAACTGTAAATTAATTTAAACTTCTAAACAAAGTCATTTTGACATTAAAAAAACCAAATCTGTTTGTTTAGAAAATGTGTACACTGAACGTTTTGACAGGATGTCTTTAAAATGGGATATTTAAATATTAATATGACCGGTGAAAGAATTAGGATGGCTCTATACTCTAGTGATTAGGGCACTCACCTGAGAAGCAGCAGATCCCTCTCAAATCCTACCCCACAGAAGGGGAGACTTGAATCAGGGTCTCTTACATTCTGGGTGAGTACCTTATCCACTAGGCTAAATATTTAAGGAAGGTGCCCCAGTTGGTTTGTTTCAGGTCATGCCTGCAATTTAAGCAGGGCATTTAATCTGAGCATTGATACATCTCATAGAACTTGAAGGGATCTCCAGAGGTCATGACGTCCAGTCCCCGGCACTCCCAGCAGGACCTATCACCATCTCTCTCAGATTTGGGTTTTTTTTTTGTTTTTTTTTTTTTAAATCTAATCTGCTCCCTAGCCTTAAAAAGCCTCCTCAAGGATTGAACTCACAACTGTGATTTACAAGACCAATCTTTCCCTGTTTATGATTCACTAGCAGAGCAAGGTGTTTTTAGGTAGTCCACACTTTAGTATCTATATTTGAGAGAGAAGTGATAACAACCACATACCTGTTCTGGTCAGCATCTCCTATTGGCTAATTTAGACTTCCCCACCTTCTGTGCTGGTTTTGTGGACTGCATTCTTATGTGTCTGTCTCCCCGCTTTCACTGTATTAGGAGCCTAGAAACCTAACTTGGGCTTTATGAGTCAGAGTGTTAGCTCTGAGATTTTTGAGGTGCCACAACACTCAGATAACTGCATAGATCCCACCTACAGAGTGTGGATGTTGTGAAGAGGTATTTAGCCCAAAGAATACCTGGCATATGGAACAGCTTGTTAAAGACAATAGCTCAGATAACATAGGTCAAATAATTTAAAGGTGGAATGGATGAATAGCTAGAGACTTGGAGTATTTCTGAGCAAACTTTCACATAGGTGGCTGTGATAACAGCTCATTTGTAAAATCCTAACAAAATACCTGCAGTATCCCGAGAGCTTCATGGGTTTGGAAGTTCATCTCCAAAAAGGTGAAGGATCCCAGACAGCTGGAGTACTGCCCCTGAGTCAAATGTAAGGTGGCTGCTTACTGGGCTTCACATGAAGTTTGGAAGGTTGTATGTATTTATATAGCATGCCCAATGTTGAGCTTATTGTAAACATGATTACCTTTTTATGGTTTTAGATTTCACTAGGCATACCTGCTTAAATCCCAGAGTCCTGACTCAGGCACAGAACTCCTTGAAATTTGCCATGAGATGGACTTAAGGATTTGGGCTGATAGAAAATATGACTCAATTCACCCAAAATAAGAAGTCCGTAGAAATAGTAAAAATCCAGCTAACTGAATTATTGGATTGACTTAACATCGACTCCAGGCTCTTTGACTATCTGCACATAGCATCAGTCAGGAAGATTATGGGCATGCAGTTATCTGCCCCACCCTGCTTTTTCCCACCCCATCCTGTCCCTGCTCTGCTTCTTTCACACCTCTTCCCACCCTATGTCTTCCCCGGCCCCCAATTCTGCCCTCTCCCCAAGTGCCCTGTTCTTTCATTCCTCCCCTTACTCCTCCAGTGCCTCCTGGTACCATGAAACAGCTTATCTGCAGCAGGTGGTAGGCATAGGAAGGGAGGGGGAGGCCCTGATCAGTGGGGCCCAGTGATGGCAGGACTGGAGCAGCCCCCCTAGTTCACTGTACCTAAGGGAGAGCTCTGCATAAAAAGTATTCTTACTTCATATTCACCAGCGACTTTGGTTACAACCTGTGTCTTTCCAAATGCACATGGGATCATGTTGTATGAAAGAAATCAGTGCTGCAGTGTGGGATTTTGCTTACACGTTGGCTTACTGATGATTAAAAAGAGATATTAGAATATAACTCAGTTTGTTCTAAGCAAAGGATCAAAGAGGGAAGCAGCGGTCTGCTGCTGTTTAAGCTCCCTCTATGGCTGTGTCTACACTAGCTCCCCCCTTCAAAGGGAGCATGGTAAGTAGGGTGTTGTGAGATTTTTAATGAAGTGCTGCAGTGCATATGCAGCACTTCATTAAGCAATTCTCCCCCATGGCAACTTTGAAGTGTTAAACTTCAAACTGCTGGCTAGCCTGTAGCCGTGGCTAACCCACGGGTACTTTGAAGTGCCCAGGCTACTTCAAAGTCCCTTTACTCCTCAAAATTGAAGTCTCTGTTCTGATGCCAGTATATGTAACATAAAATAAACAGTTTAGGATTTGAGTTTTGCTCTTTTTCTGACATTTTTACTCAAGCCAGCACTTCGAAGTTTCTGTCAGGGAGAATTAGCTTAATGAAGTGCTGAATATGCAGCGCAGCACTTCATTAATAATCTCTCAACGCCCTACTTACCATGCTCCCTTTGAAGTTTGGAGCTAGTGTAGGCACAGCCTACATTGCTTTGCCCTGGAGTGCCCCAAGTAAGTTTAGGGAAGCAAGATCAAGTTTGGTGGTTCCCCAGGCCTATGTGTTTTGATTTTGGGTAAGAACAAGGGCCCTGTAGATTCAGTATGAGAAGTGCTGTTTTCCATCCATCAGCTGATGGGGAAAGAAGTGGTTTTCTTAAATGCAATGTGACTGGATGGGCTATGTCATAAGCCAGGGCTTCTCCTTTATCTCGCTAAGGGTTCATTGCTGCCCTCAGAGTCTTTTCTAGGTAGTTTTATTGTCTAAACATAAGTAGTACCTCAGCAACCTTTTACATCTCCAACTTCTGCTGTCTCACTTCCCAGGGGCCTGTTTTTGTGTTCTGGGGCTTTGTCTTTCACTGAGTCTCCCTTTGACTCTTCAGAGTTCCAGGTGCAGCCCCATCTCCTAAAGTAGCCCAAGTAAGAGCACCTGTTTTGACAAAGAGACAGTAGATGGCCTTCAGTTACGGGGCCAGCCTCTCTGTGATTGGTCCTTATTGACTTGCAGACTGGCAACAACTTTCTTTTAATTTTCCCACACATTGTTCTGCCTTTCACTTTGCTCTTCTGCCCACAGGTTAAGTAATAGAGGCTGGACGCAGGGGGTTCAACTGCTCTAAACTCCCTTTTTCTTCCTGTTCCTCTTCATTCCCCTCAATAGGGAATAGTTTGTTTCTACATTACTTGTCAACTTGCGTGTGCTTTAAACACCATTTTTTTGTTTTGTTTTTGGTGACAATCAGTGAGTTGAAAATTGCAGCAGATGTGCTTCTCTGAAACAAATTTTGTCTCCTCTTCATTCAACTTGTTCAGCTTGTTTGGAATGTTCAGATGTTGGGTCCCTTACAGCCAGCAAGGACTCAATTTACAATGAAATACAGAGCACTCTAAATGTCATTTCTAATGCTTTCTCAAGGACTTAGAGATCAAAAGGTTCATCTTACATCTCACTCAGATATGCTAGGAAGGGCACTAGGTGAGCTTGAGGTAGGTAAATATGTAAATGTGGACCATCTCACCATACTCTGGAAAATAATTCAATTTACTTTAAATTAATTTAGTGCTTGTAAAAGTGACATTGAAAGTATTAGAAACAGAAATTCTGCTTATTCAGTGTTGATAATATCAGTGCAAGCTTTCCCATAAGGTGCCCATTGAGTAAGTGTTATTACACAGTTCTGAGGCAAAAACAATTTTGGTAACCACTAGCCTCAGATGGATTTCAACCAGTGTATTCGAATAGACGTCTCTGTCCTAATACCGTTATGTCTAACGTAAATTAAAGAGTTTAGCATTTGAGTTTTGCTCTCTTTCTGTCATTGTCATTTAATGAATAGAGACAAAGTGGTTAAATTAATAGGTTTGTTGAACCAACTTGTTCTGGTGAAAGAGACAAGCTTTTGAGCTGCATAGAGCTCTTCTTCAGGTCATCCTGGGACCAATACAGGTACAATAACACTGCAAACTATGGTTAATGAACAGACATAGTATCACTCATATAATTAGACAATAATCCTGTTTCTGTTTGCATCAGTTAAAACAATATATTTGGGGAAACTTAAGTCTTTCTCTTATTGAAAACAAATCTTAATAATCTCAGAGAGTTTTGCCGTTATCATAGCTGGCTCTCATCTGATCTATTTGATGTTAATAGGCCAGAGTTCTAGTTCCAGCTCTGCCTCTTGTCAGCTGATTGACTTTGGACAAGTCATTTCATCTCTTTGTGCCTTAATATACCCAAACTGGACAGGATGATATTGACCCCCTTGGAGAGCACTGTGACCAATTGATGAAAATGCTGTACAAGAGCTAGGAATCTTAGGTAGTTGTTCTTGTTGCTAGTATTCCTTTTGGTGGTTGAATTTACTCTCTGTGCACATGTTCCTGCTAATGAAGAATCACTAATTCTACATTATTGGCCTGATCCTGTAAAGTGCCCTCAATTTCCATAATGTTAACTGGAGGGCTCTACCTCTCATACGATGGCTCAAATTCTTCTGCCAGTGTTTGTCTCACAGAATGATAAGAACTCTGTTCTATGTAATTTGGTTCTCAAAAGATAGGGATGACTTCTGAATGTGCAACAGACTTTTCCTGCCTAAAACTGGAGTACAGTATCCCAGCTCCACTGCACATCTGGTTTCTGCTGCTTTGCAAGCACACATTAGAGCATATATAAAATCAGAGAATGGCTTTAGCAGTAGGAAGAACATCGAACTATGTGGTATGTGTTGGAGGTAATTGCTCTCCTTTTAGCCTTTTCTCTGCTGGGGAGATTTATTTAAAAAAAAATTGCAATAGTGTTACTTGAAAATGACACAGAGACTTCAGGGGTCAGCATCCTTTCTGAGGCAGAGTGACAAAATTTGACCTTTTGACTACTATATGTGATCTGAGTGCTGGTGATACTTTTTAAAGTCTCTAAGGCTATGTCTGCACAGCTAAGTTATCATTAAATAACAGCAGTTATTTCGAAATAACTTTGGGCATTGTCTAAATGATGCACATGCTATTTCAAAATAAATTCAAAATAATGGGTGTGTTATTTTGATTGCGATAAACCTAATTTCCTAAGGAATAAAACCTATTTCAAAATAGGCCATGATGCGCTTCAATGGCACGATTTCAAAATAGCACTATGAGCTTGAAATGCTATTTCAAAATGCATTTGTGTTTGGTTGTGTTCTTTTGAAATATCCATTTCAAAATATCATATTTTGAAATAGGGCTGTTGTGTAGACAAAGCCTAATAGTCCTACTGATGACAGCTTCATTAATACATACAGTAAGATACAGAGCTTTACCATTCAGGTGGTTGTTTGGTAGCATTAGCTTATCTTTTGTTAATCCACAGGTAACATAACTTTGAGCAAGCTCTTGGCTGCATGGGGGAAGAGGGGTGGGCTGAGCTCCCACCTCACATGTCAATGAAAATCCGCCTGCATGTCACTCTTGGCACCCATGCCAGGAGTTGCTGACCTCTGGAGTATGAGCTAGTGATGCAGTTCCACTGTTTGTGTACACATACCAAGGGAGGCTCTTCTTAAGCTAACATGAGTATGCATATGTGAGCAATGGACTCACACCCCTAGCTCAGAGTGTAGATATAATCTCAGCTGAGCTGCTAATGCTGGTGAAAGCCTTAACATAGTTGAGGTTTATTTGGTTAGACCATGCCAAATTAATCTGCTCCCTGGCAGGTATGATTGATTTCGTGCTAAAAATACTGGAAATTACCAGTTGTTTGCTTATACTGGGCTCCCAGTTTTGCTAACACTAATTCAGCAAAACCAGTTTTATATCACTGATGGTAATGTTTTTTTCCTTTTCAAATTTTCTAGTGAAGACAGCCTATATGTGCAAATATGAAAGAAATCTGTAGAAGGCCATGGATGGAACTACTACAGTTAGAAGTTTACTAACCATTAAGAGAAACATAAACTATGCCCTCATTTGAATTTTTAATTACGTTTTAGCCCACGTTAACTAATATTTAACTAATATTTAACTAATATTTAACCATCAGTCGTGTTTGTTTCAGGATTCAGATATCCGTTGCTAGTTATGTTTTATCTCATCCTGATCTAGATTTAAAATTTTACTAGTTAATGTGTGAGTTAACATGTAGTGAAACAAGACTAACAATTCAAGTGTAGAGCAACGAAGGGTCCTGTGGCACCTTATAGACTAACAGAAAAGTTTAGAGCATGAGCTTTCGTGAGTTAACTCACTTCTTCAGATGCTCATACAGATCCAGACTAACACGGCTACCCCTCTGATACTTGAATTCAAGTGTAGATACGCTATTTATTACAAAATACATAAGTTGAAAAACAGACTTGTTTAATTAGTTTCCTTTTAACAAATGAAGTGTAGTCATGCAAAATTTCTACAAGGAATGATTATTTTTTTCTGTCATTGTGCAATCTATGTTGAATAAGTGAAATCCATGTCATTTTTGTGTTTATCAGTTTTAGTGTTAGTATATTTGTTGTTTTCTAAATTTTCTTTCATTTACAAATATAAGAATATAGTTCTAAATACTGTTGAACATATTTTTCATTTTTGTATATTTTTTATAAAAAGGGGAACTGAGGCTGTATAAGCTAGTTAAAGCAAAATGTATTAAGAATTTACCATTTTAATAATTTTTATAAATTTAAGGGTTGTGCTTTATTTAGAGAAAGTTGAGTATGGTAGGGACCCAAAGCAATCTTCTGATTTACTCTTGTGTAATACAGGTTGAACCTCTCTCGTTTGGCACCCTGGGGACCTGACTGGTGCTGGGCAAGAGAATTTGCTGGATGTCAGGAGGTCAATATTTTCTAGCACATTACCAACACTTCCAGTGCTTACTGGACTCTTAGAATACATTTAGGGGTAAATTACAGGTAATTTAAAACACAGAACCCTGAGAGCCAGGACGTGTGGCTCTAACCAAACTTTATGGGACTATGGAACACTTGGCCATACCCACGGTAAATGGTTGTCCAGCTAACTAAAATCATGCTGAATTACAGAGTTTGCTGGCTGAGAGTTCCAGATTAGAGAGGTTCAAACTGCAGTGCTGTGAAATAAGCTGAAGTAGTAAACAGTCTGTTGGAAGCATATCTTATTAAATTTCTGTGTCAAGACATTCCAGGTCTGAAACCCATTTAAGAATCAAGATACCATAGGAAGTAAGGATGTTATTATTTAACCAGTTAACTGCTTGAGGCTGGAGTAGCCCACCACCACTTGCCTAAACAGCTGAGGCTTACTGGTTATTGTATACTGATAGGGGCTGGATGAGCTTCCAGCCTGGCCAGAGCAGTCCCCATCCACAGTAGGTGTGGGAAGGTGTGTGGGGGTGGGAGGGGCAGGGGAGGAACACAGCTGGGGATGCAGCTCCAACCCTGCTGCAGACAGAGGCTGCTCTGGCCAGGCTGGACTGCCTCTGTCCATGGCATCCTGGGGATAGATCCACAGCAGAGAAGATGTAGCCAGACTGGAGTAGCCTGGGTAGCTGGGCCAGAGCTGCCCCAGGCACCAGCATGCCATGGGCAGAGGGAGGAGAGCTGGGCTGGAGCATCCCCCATGCTGCGGACAGGGGCAGCTCTGGCTGGGCTAAGTGCCCCCACCTGCAGTGTGCTGGGGACAGCCAGCCACATCCCCCCACAACTGGTTAACCGGTTAAACCTACCATTTAACCAGTTAACCAATTAAATGGGATTTTACATCCCTAATAATAGGTGAGATTGCATTTGGAAGGCAAACACCAGAGATAAATATGTGAATGCCACTGCATGGGGTGGAATTTCTCTAGAGCTATTTATTTTCAGTGATTCACTTTAATCACCTCCTCTGGGGATTAATTCCTGTGGGAGCTGCAACCCCTCCTGCAGAGAGCAGAACACATACAGAAACCATAGTGTGTGCGATTGTATTATCTGTCACTGTGGACACCCAACATTTCCTAATGATGACAGAAAATGTGTGTGATTATTACTTCTGAAAATCAGGTCACTTTATATAGATGCTTTGGTTTAGGAATTGAAGTATGAAAAGTGATTACAGCATTACTTATTATAACCTGGTTCCCAAAGTGGGGGGCTTGCCCCCCAGGGGTGTGTTTGAAAAAATTCCAGAGGAGGTGTGAGGTGACCCAGCCCCCCCGTCATTTGCCCCACCCCAAGAAAGAGCAGGTCTTTGCTTCTGGCTCTCAGCCCCTGCCATTTTATGTGAGTGACCCAGCACAGCTGCAATAAAAAGCAGGGAGACAGCAAAGACCCACATGGAGCTAGTTGCCTCCTGCAAAGGTGAATGAGTGTGGTTTGGGGAGGGGTGGGGGAGGAGAATGGGGTAAGAGTGGGGAGCTGGTGGTGCCTGGTTTTGGGGGAGGCAAGGGGTGGGGCTCACATGGGGGGCTTGGGTGCATGGCCCTGGCATCACAGGGCTCAGGCAGCTCAGACTGACATGCAGGCAGGCAGGTGATGCTGGCAGCGTGTGGCTTGTGCGTCTAGCAGGTGGGCAGGTGGCCCTGACAGCATGGGGCTTGGGAGGCTCAGGTTAGTGGGTGGGTGGGTGGCTCTGGCGGCTTGGGGCTTGGGCGGCTGGCAGGTGGGTGGGTGGCTGGCCCCGGCAACTGGCGGGTGGGTAGGTGGCTGGCCCCAGCAGCTGGCAGGCGGGTGGGTGGGTGGCTCTGGCAGCACAGGCCTCAGGTGGGTGGTGGCTGACATGGGCAGCTCTGGTGGCTGGCATGGGGCTCAGGCCGTTGGTCGGCTGGGCTGTACCAGGCCCCCGCAAGGGGCCAATAAACCCATTTGTACTTATTTTTAAGTTTTGTGTTTGTTTTAAATTACAAATTCAATTTTTTGTTAAGGAGGGGTTGGATGATGGTAGAGAACAGGTGCGGGGTGCGAGGGTTTCTCAAAAATCAAAAGAGGAGTGTGATGCTGAAGTCTGGGAACCACTGTATTATAATTAAGAAAATGGTCAAATATGAAGGAATGAGTATTGTTGGAAGTTCCAGGTCATAAACTCTTAATCTGTGTCTATATATGCCCCCTCTTTTTGGAATGAAGGAGTTTGGAAGATGCTAATGAGGCACTGACATGAATATGCAGCACCTCGTTAGCATAATGGCAGCTGCGTGCAGTTCAAAAGTGCTGCTTTTAGAACGCGCACCGCCCATGTAGACGAGGCCTTTTGAAAGGACTCCCAACTTCGAAAGCCCCTTCTTCCAAAAACCAAATAAGAAGAAGGGGCTTTTGAAGTCAGGGGGGTCCTTTCAAAAGGCCCCCATCTACATGGGCAGCGTGTGTTCCAAAAGCAGCACTTTCAAATCACAGGTGGCTGTCGTTGTACTAATGAGGTGCTGCATATTCATGTCATTGCCTCATTAGAATCTTCCAAACAGCCTCATTAACATGCCCCCTCCAAAAGGAGGGGGCACGTATACACTCAGCTTTAATACAAAGAGTTAACTAGGTTTCTCTTGAGTGTATCATACTACATTTTTCATAAGCAAAAATACTTTTCCTGTTTATATACCTTTGCCTCCTCGAGGTCTATGTGGAATTGGGCATTTACATGCCCAAACAATATTTTGAAGTTGACTGTGACACTGCTATAAAGGTAGGAAACTGCTGCTCCTAATAAGATTAGTTTCTATTTTAGACTTTTTGACATCTTTTTTGCTACGGTTGTCCTGCCTGTTACCCATGCTTAGATGAGAAATAGAAGATTTGCACTTACCTTTATAAAATGTGTTTTGAATACTTAGGATGCTTGACAGCTTCTTTGTCTTGACCATGTTTCTGTATTCTGTATTTAAAGGTTAATTTTATGCAATACCTCTTTAACATCTCTTTTGGTAAGCAGTAGCTTTTATCAAAAGTTAGGTGAGAATTATTAATTTTCAGGTAAATATGTTTTTGTAAATTTAGACATAGAGATATATTAATCAGATCAATATTCCCTGGTCTCTCTGAACTGTTATTTCGGTGTTTATTGCATCCAGCTGTACTATTTTAAAATTACTCTTTTAATTTATAGTGATGATACAGTATTTACCTGTCAACAGAGCCAAATATCAAAAATAAAGAAACTAAGAAGAGAACATGGAAAATGATTTAGCAGAAATTCCTCAAAAGCAAGTGCTTTTCCCTGCACCCATTTCCAATGTATCCTACTGGCATATGCCAGCTTTACAGATAGACATTGACAGTTGATTATGGCTGTATTTGAGCAAGCACCTGTACATTGATGGGGATCAGAGCACTTTCATTTCACACAGGGAAGAAGTAACATGCTGAAAACTCAAATCAGAACTAGTAAATTATTAATCATTATTAATAAGAATAACTCCTTCTGACAGCAAATGGTTAATAGGATTATTACGTTTTCTCACCTAAAATAGTACTGGCTGATGTGGGGGCAGCTTCCTCTGGCTTCTGAAAAATAATCTCCTCTCTCACATACCCTCAGTATTATATATTTTACCCATACACATGATGATGCAGCTTTTGCTAGTTGCGATATTTACTGCTTTCCAGTTGACACAAAGCATAAGCAAAGGCCCAGGTTTGACACAGCTTAAGATGCTTGGTGAGAAATATAAAGGATTATGAGTTTTCACTTGCTTGAAGTTCGTTGGTTCTTTCATGGCAAGCAAGGTATCTGTTGGGGAAGGTGACTTTGTGATTTATTACCAAATTTGGAGCAGTTCTGCTGTTCTACATTTAGTTGGAGAGTTCTTGATTTATTTCTGTAGAAAAATTTTCCAAACGATATAGAAGGCTGAGACTCACGTATCGACATAAAGTTCTGACCCAATGAAGTCAATGGGATTTTTTTCCATTAATTTTAGTGGAGTCATGATTTCAGCCCAATGTGCCCTTTCCATTGTAAAGGTATAAGGGATACAGTAGGTGCAGTGTTGAGGAAAATGGGGGATCCACTGTGAATAGTCCAGGAGAGCTGATGCTATTGTGCAAAAGAAAAATAAAATGCCAGGGTAATTGTTCATATTAGAGAAGATCTAAAATAACAAAAAAGAATCATAGAACTGTAGGTCAGGAAGGGATGTCAAGAGGTCTTCTAGACCAGTCCCGTGTTCTCAAATCAGGACTAAGCAGGAGTGAGAGGAAGCAGGTGCACTCTGGTACACAGTTCTGGCAGAAGCTGGCTGAGTTCTGGCAAAAGCCAGCAGGGAGCTATTGAAACAGTGGGCACACATCCAGGTTGCAATCAAATGAATAGGATAATACCTGTAAGGAATTTTGAGTTATGTTCACCCCATCACTAAGAATTATTTAGACAATTCCTGACAGGTATTTGTCCACCCTCCTCTTAAAAATCTCCAATGATGGAGATTCCACAGCTTCCTTAGGCAGTTTATTCCAGTGCTTAACCACCCTGACAGGCCTGTAGAGGGAAGACAGGCTCTGGATTTGGAGAAGGGGAGTTACTTACTCTGTCTTCATGGCAGGCAAGATGGTAGAGCCCTGCTGGCCACTCTCTTGGTGCTGCAGCTGCACCCCCAGTGGCTGCTCTTAGTAAGTCCTCTCTGTGCCACTCCCTTTTGCCTCCCTTCCTTTCCATGTTCTGGAGAACAGCCCCATTCCTGGCACTTCCCATTTTCCTGGTATATTCAAGCCCTGACCTTGGTTTAAGTTAAAGTAAGAGGAAGCAGCATACCAAATTTGATGGTTCTCTCTCTTATGATTTAGGAGGCATTCTCAAACAAACTGACTCACAGATGGACACACCAAAATATATGTATATATTGATTAAAGGCTGCAGTAAGGATTAAAATATGAGAAGAAAATTAACTTGTAAGGAGTATTTTTGGCCATTGGATACATAACATTGGCCTCCCCTCGTCATGAAAATATTTTCTTACTCTTTACCACATGAACAAACATTCTTCTTCGAGTGGTCCCCGTGGGTGCTCCACAGTAGGTGTCGGGCTCGCCCCGGCGCCGCAGCTCAGAAATTCTTCAGCAGTCTCCGTCGGGTCGCGCATGCGCTGATGCGCGTCAGCTCTTTGCGCGCTTACGGTCACGTGCGCGATCTGGTCCCCGCCAGTTCCTGATCAACCGCCAATGGCTGCAGACGGAATCCTCTCTGGCTCCAATGCCCGAGACAGATTCAAGCCCTGACCTTGGTTTAAGTTAAAGTAAGAGGAAGCAGCATACCAAATTTGATGGTTCTCTCTCTTATGATTTAGGAGGCATTCTCAAACAAACTGACTCACAGATGGACACACCAAAATATATGTATATATTGATTAAAGGCTGCAGTAAGGATTAAAATATGAGAAGAAAATTAACTTGTAAGGAGTATTTTTGGCCATTGGATACATAACATTGGCCTCCCCTCGTCATGAAAATATTTTCTTACTCTTTACCACATGAACAAACATTCTTCTTCGAGTGGTCCCCGTGGGTGCTCCACAGTAGGTGTCGGGCTCGCCCCGGCGCCGCAGCTCAGAAATTCTTCAGCAGTCTCCGTCGGGTCGCGCATGCGCTGATGCGCGTCAGCTCTTTGCGCGCTTACGGTCACGTGCGCGATCTGGTCCCCGCCAGTTCCTGATCAACCGCCAATGGCTGCAGACGGAATCCTCTCTGGCTCCAATGCCCGAGACAGATAAATCTTATTTTGTTCTCGTGTTAATAGTTTTAACAGTTCATAGTTAGCAGTTCTATAGTTATTATAGTTAGTTACTCTGTTAAAAGTTGTTAAAAGCTAAAGACTATCTTAAAAACCGCAGCGGACGCCTCCGGGTGGGCCCGCTGCTTTTGTTTGTCAGCCTTCAAAGGCCAACGGTTATTAACATCACCTAATAGACTGTTAAGTGTGCTATTAGCACCTAAGGACTCAGAGTTAAGTTTTAACAATGTCATCCCCCGGCTTTAAGAAGTGTGAATCTTGACGGGAGGCTATGCCTGCTTCGGATGGCCATGGCAGATGCATACGATGCCTCGGCGAGACGCACGTTCCTCAGAAGTGCTCCCATTGTTCTAAGTTGACTAATAGAGCTAGAAAAGATAGAGAATGAGGCTGAAGATGCTGCTAGTTGACAAAGCACTTCAGCCTGCCTCATCGGAGACAACGCATGTGGAGGGCTCTTCAGGATGGCACAAGAGGAAGGCTGCCTCTTTGACCTCCTCTGTGCAGAAGAAAAGAAGAGCCTCGCCTACTCGATCCCTGCCCCTTACTGCTGGGAGCGGGACAAGTGTAACAAAGGGCCCGTGCATGCTGGCTGCCTCCACTGGTAAAGCCGCAGCGCATGCAACCACTCAAGGCCCTGCAGCTACCGGGGAAATGGCACCGAGAGCCGTGCGGGCACTAGTCAGTCCGGCACTGGCTACTGCGGCACTGATCGAGACTTCCCCAGAGGCACTGGGGACGACGGCACCGAGGACGATGGCACCGGCGACGACGGCACCGGCGACAACGGCACCGGCAACAACGGCACCAGGAGCAGTGGAAATCAGCATGACACCTGCTCCGGTACCAAGCTCACCGATAAGACCACCCGAGAGGGTAAAGGCTAAAACGAAGACCAGGCACTGCAGCCCCTCTCCTTAGGTAATTGCGCTGCCTCTGTCACCACGATCACCACCGGAGATTCGACGGGCAGCAACACCTTCAGCCTGCCACAGACGTCCTTCTCCTTTTCTTCGGAGTCCATCCCAGGGGTCTACATGCTTCTCTCCATCATCTAGCAGAGATCCCTACGAGTCTTCCCACAGAGGCTCTCCTCGTACGTCGGTATCATCTCGGAGGTCTCGACATTCCAGGCACCACCCTTACATCCTTGGGTCATGGTCCAGGTCTCCATCGCCGGGCCCCTGTCCCTGTTGCTACGACCGCCATCATTATGTGGGGCGTCAGCATAGGAGGTCGACGTCTCACTATGGATCCACGTCGACCCCCCCGCAACCCCACAGTGTTCTGCTTCCACTGGGGGAACACCACGAGTTCCCCAATCAGAGGCTGGGTCTAAAGACATTGAACCTCACCTCGAAATTCCACAAAGGCAATCACACCAATACAGCCAGGATCCAGAGGAATTGGAGGAGAGATACCATAGTGATGCCTCCTCATCCTTGCCAGACAAGGCCGTGGTCCCTGGAGACATTTCTCCCCCAGATGACCTGAAACAGTTCCAGGAGCTGTTCAAACAAGTAGCTCAATCCCAAGATATTCAAGTGGCGGAGGTTCAGGAGAAACACCACAGACTCCTTAAAAACCTCAGGCCTCCATCTTCTTCTAAAATAGCTATTCCTCTGGACGATGCAATCATGGAGGCAGCCCCTAATATATGGCAGACTCCAGCATCCGCTCCTCCTACCAACAAAAGAGCGGACAAAAAGTACTTCGTCCCTGCGAAAGGTATGGAATTTCTATTTAGTCATCCACAGCCAAACTCGCTAGTGGTTGAATCGCCCCAACACACGTCCAAATCGTCCCAGTACAAATCTGGGGGATTGGACAAGGACATAAAGAAGCTGGATCTTCTGGGTAGAAAAGCCTACTCCTCCTCTACTCTGTTGCTCCACATGGCCAACTAGGCCGCTCATTTGTCGAACCACAATTTCGACAACTATTCCAAGCTTACTGCCCTCATGGACTTCCTTCTGGAGGATAAAAGGCCAATTCTTAAGGCAATTATGCAAGAGGGCTACGCGGCTTCTCGAGCGGGTGTGCAGATTGCATTGGATGTGGTGGACGCAGCGGCCCGCGCCGTGGCCACTGCAGTGGTAATGCGGAGAGAGTCATGGCTTCACACATCCGGCATTCCAAAGGAGTTACAGGTCAAAATTGCAGACCTCCCCTTCGACAAAATAAAATTTTTTGCTGAATCGACCGACTCAGTCCTACACTCGAGCAAAGATTCCAGAGCGACACTTCGGACTTTGGGGATATATACCCCACTGTTCAGAAGGAAGAAATTTTATCCTCAGCAACGCCGTTATGGTTACCAACAGCAACATACCCAATTTCAACGGGGGTATGATCAGGGACGTCATCAACAAACATATTATAAGGGCCCTAGGCACTGGCCTCAGCAGGGCAACACTTCCACGGGGCAAAATGCAAGACAGCAAGTTTGACGGGTATGTCGAGGGCCGCGAAGACAAGACCGTACCTCAGTGCCAATCTCAGTACATGTTCCATCACCGACTCAAGCCATTTTATCCACAATGGAAAAGCATCACGTCGGACAAGTGGGTATTGGAGATTGTAAACACGGGATACACGATCCCCTTCCAGTCTTTACCTCCACCAAATCCTCCCACCGCACCCCTTCTCAGAGACCCCTCTCACCTACCGGAATTAAGGCGGGAGGTGGACCACCTCCTATTCATAGGGGCGGTGGAGAGAGTACCGGAACAATTTCAAGGGAAAGGGTTCTACTCCAGGTATTTCCTGACGGAAAAGAAGACAGGAGGGTGGAGTCCCATTTTGGATCTACGCACACTGAACCAGTATCTATGCAAACAGCGCTTCAAAATGACTACGATGGCTTCAATAATCACGGCACTAGACCATGGCGATTGGTTTGCAGCCCTCGACTTACAGGATGCGTATTTTCATATCGCAATTCATCCAGCCCACAGGCGCTTCCTCCGGTTCCTTGTGGGCACAGATCATTTCCAGTACAGAGTCCTCCCATTCGGACTCTCTTCAGCACCCAGAGTCTTCACCAAGACCTTAGCGGTGGTGTCAGCATACCTACACAGACAGGGAGTTTTCATTTTCCCGTACCTGGACGATTGCCTGCTAAAGGGAACTTCCCGGGCAGAGGTATTACGGATGATACACATCATCACAAACACATTTACCTCATTGGGCCTCATCATCAATTTCTCAAAGTCAAAGACCAACCCCACGCAAAATATAGAATTTATAGGGGCTCGGATAGACTTAGTCACGTCAAGGGTGTATTTACCTGAGGCTCGTTTTCGTGCCATCGAATCTCTCGTACAACTACTAACGTACAGCCCCACTGTTCCAGTTCTCACGTGCTTACAACTGTTGGGGCATATGGCAACCACCACGTTTGTGGTGCAAAACACCAGGCTGCACATGTGAGGATTGCAGCATTGGTTGGCAACCGTATACAAACCCTCAATCCACACCATCCACAAGAGGGTGTCACTTACAACAGAGGCGCGAAGGTCACTAACATGGTGGGGAAACCCCAAGAATCTCCTAACAGGCGTGCCCTTCCGCCAACCGCAAATTACTGTGTTCATTACAACAGATGCCTCCCATATGGGATGGGGGCCTCACATGGACAACAAAACCACTCAAGGATTATGGTCCCCCGCGGAAAAGACACTGCACATAAACATACTAGAGCTCAGGGCAGTGTTCAATGCGTGCAGGCATTTTCACAATTATCTGCGCAGAAAAATAGTCGGCGTGAATACCGACAACACCACCACCATGTTTTATAGAAACCGACAGGGGGAGCCAGGTCTCGTACACTTTGTGCGGAGATGGTCCGATTCTGGAACTGGTGCATTGCCAACAATATAACCATAAAGGCTTCATACCTACCGGGGGTCCACAACGTCAAGGCGGACCAACTCAGCAGACACTTTGCGCCCACTCACGAGTGGCAGATCCGTCCAGACCTACTTCACCAAGTGTTCTGCAGATGGGGTTTTCCCCAAATTGACTTGTTCGCCACCTGAGAAAACAAGAAATGTCCCCAATACTGCTCCAGAGCGGGCATGGGACAGGGGTCTTTGGGGGACGCCTTCATGATCCCATGGAAGGGCCCTCTACTTTGTGCGTTCCCTCCCATGACACTTATACACAAGGTCTTGGAGAAGGCCAGAAGGGAGAAAGCACGCATGATACTCACAGTCCCAACCTCGGACCGGCAACAGTGGTTCCCATTGCTCTTGTGCATGGCTCAACATCGGCCATTTCCCCTACCAACAGTACCGGACATTCTCACTCAGGCTCAGGGGTCAATACTGCACCTGCACTCGAAGAGACTTCAGCTACAAGCATGGCTAATCCATGGCTAAGCGCCTTAGAGACTACATGCTCAGAGGGAGTACAAGAAGTCCTTGAATGTAGTCGGAGAACTTCCACCAGAAAGACTTATCAGCACAAATGGTTGCGCTTTTCCGAATGGTGTTCCTACAGGCAACTAATACCCCAGGACGCCACCATACCTACGATTCTGGATTATTTGCTACAACTCAAACAAAAGGGACTTTCGCTATCCTGTATAAAGGTGCATCTGGTGGCTATATCAGCGTTTCGGCATGAAGAGGATGGATCAACCACATTTGCCATCCTGTTGTCTCACGTTTCCTAAAGGGGTTGGTGAATCTGTACCCCCCTCAGAAACCAACACCGCCGTCATGGAGTTTAGACCTTGTTCTACACACCCTCTCGGGACTGCCCTTTGAACCATTGGCTACGGTCCCCCTTCGACTACTTACTATTAAAACGACTTTCCTCCTCACAATCACATCAGCTCGCAGAGTGAGTGAGCTCGCGGCCATAATGTCCACACCACCCTGCACGATCTTCTCAAAAGAAGCGGTGGTCTTACGATTACACCCAGCCTTCGTTCCGAAGGTCTTTTCAGACTTTCATATCAACGAACCAATAGTGCTGCCCTCGTTCTATCCTAAGCCTTACAACTCAAATGAAGAGGCACGGTTGCACTTACTTGACGTAAGAAGGGAGCACTGGCCTTCTACATCGATAGAACTAAACCTTTCCGGAAAACGGACAGACTCCTGGTGTCCATTGCATCCAGGTCAAAAGGAGAAGCGCTATCTTCACAGAGGATTTCAAATCACATTGTGTCTTGCATGAGACGGTGTTACGAGATTCACAAGTCTCCTCTGCCAGTTCCGCCAAGAGCCCACTCTACTAGGGCGATGGTGGCGTCTACGGCCTTCTTCAAAGGCATCGCGCTGAGAGAGATCTGCAGAGCAGCGACGTGGTCTTCTTATGACACCTTCGCCAAGCACTACGCCATGCACAGGATGCTTGATGAGGATACACGCCTGTTGACAGGAGTCCTTTCACGGGCAAGCTGCGCATAAATCGGGTACCCACCGCCTTTTTCGGGGGGCGTTACTGCTGGGTAGTCACCTACTGTGGAGCACCCACAGGGACCACTCGAAGAAGAAAGTGAAGTTACTCACCTGTGTAGTAACGATGGTTCTTCGAGATGTGTCCCCGTGGGTGCTCTACTACCCACCCGTTCCTCCCCACTTCGGAGCTCTGTTTGTGTGTTTTTCAGGGGCGTCCGGAGCGGTTGATCAGGAACTGGCGGGGACTGGATCGCGCACGTGACCGTAAGCGCGTGAAGAGCCGATGCGCATCGGCGCATGCACGACCCAACGGAGACTGCTGAAGAATTTCCGAGCTGCGGCGCCGGGGCGAGCCCGACACCTACTGTGGAGCACCCATGGGGACACATCTCGAAGAACCATTGTTAATACACAGGTGAGTAACTTCTCTTTCCTAACCAAATTATGTAAGTGTTAAACAGATGGACACTGGTTTAAAAAACAATTGAAGTTGCATAGTTGGCATTTTCCAAATTAATGAAAGGTTGCCTCTTTTGGATACACAAAAAATCTCCTGACATCATCCAATCCATCAGTGTATAGTGTTACCTACTGAAATAAACCATTAAACTGAACTTAAGCCGTGATCTAGGTTCTATTCTCAGAAACTATAAAGTTAAAATAGCAGTAATCAATTGTTGAGAGTTTTAAATACATGGTCATTGTTAAATTATATGGTACATACATTATTGATGGTTGCAAATATTGATACCTTCCAGAAATTAAAATCAAATTCACAACTTGTGTGTCTGTGGGGAATAATGTTTCTCTGATTGTTTTGAAGCTTCTCTCATGGGCTGTATCTACACTAGCCCAAATCTTTGAAATGGCCATGAAAATAATGCATGTTCAGCACCTCATTAACATGCTGATAGGAACAAAGGGATTTTGAAGTTCCCAGGGTCCTTTTGAAAAGGAGCCCTGTCTGGATGAGCTGCGTGGCAGCGAAATGTGACAATTTTGAAGAGCTGCGGCCGGCGGCATGCTAATGAGGCCCTGAGCATGCATTTCAGTGCCTCATTAGTAATCTGCAAAATGGCCATTTGCGTGGCCATGGTGTCTTGGGATAGGAGGATGGGAGGAGCCAGAAGAGCTTCTTTGTGACTCATGTACCAGAGTGCAATTTAGCTTTGATGTGCCTCTCTACACACATTGGCTGTGGCTACACTTGGCCAAAACTTTGAAATTGCCATGCAAATGGCCATTTCGAAGATTACTAATGAGGAGCTGAACTGAATATTCAGTGTCTCATTAGCATTTGGTCGCTTCTGGCTGAGGCACTTCAAAAGCACCACTTTCAAATGTGTGCGGCTCAGCGTGACTACACAGGAGTCCTTTTCGAAATCCCTCATTTTGAAATGTGTGAGGTCCTTTCAAAAAGCACCCCCGTGTAGCTGTGCTGAGCATGCGGGTTCAAAAGCAGCATTTTCGAAGTGCCACAGCTGGAAACATCCTAATGCTAATGAGGCACTGAATATTCAGTTCAGCACCTCCTTAGTAATCTTCTAAATGGCCACATTTCAAAGTTTTGGCCAAGTGTTGCCACAGCCACTCTGTGGTCCTGATCTGGGCAACTGAGCCTCCTTGAAACGTACAGGACATCAATAAAGATTTGAGTATTTGGAGTGAGGTACTCTTGATTCCAGATGGAGAGCAGAACCAGGCCCACTGATGGTTTTCACTGGTTGTGCTAGAGGATTTCCTAATTTGCTCAAAGTTGTTCACGCCTTCCGTTCATTTTCAATGAATGTGAGAATCAGCAGCAGATTTCTCTTCTCTAACTCATTCATTAGTTATTGATGTTAGGTGTTAATGATAGATTTTGAAATTAGTGACTAAAACACCTGTCTCCTCTTAATAGTTCACACTTTTATCTTGTGGTGCTCTCATGTCGCTATTTCTCCATTCTTAGAATTTTCCAGTCAAGACCGGACATTAATTTCTAATATAAAACATAAGCAGAAAAGATGAGAATCTCTCTTGTCTTTGTTGTATACATGAAGAAGACCAATTATCTTTCCCTTTTATAGGTCACCTTTAGGTCAAGTCCATAAAGAGTGTACTGACTCAGTATTGGATAAGTACTTCCTCTTTCAAACACCAAATTTAATAAAGGAGCTAAAGCCCTTAGTCGGGATTTGGACGTAATTTACTTGATTTGAGCTGGAGACTGTTTTTTCCTTACTTTGGCTTCATCCTCTATTCTTCTGTGTTTTTTAATAGTAGTTCTTATGTTCTGTTGTATTTAGTTTAACCTGAGTTGGTAAGAGGCTACCAACATCAGCATCCCAAAAAAACAGTGTTAAATAAAAATTAGGAATGAAAGGGTAATATTTTGCAGCTTCCCCCTTCAGCCTCTTTGAGTGGCAATACTGCATTTTTGCTCTCATTGAAACGTAGGGCTTGAGGGGATCTTGAGAGGACTTCTAGCTGATCCCTAACACTGAGAGGTGTTTGTCTAACCTATTCTTAAACATGTCAAATGAAGATAATTTGGCTTCCCTGGTGAGCTGCAAATTCCAGTGCTTAACTATCTCTTATAGTTGGAAAGTTTTTCCTAATATCTAACCTAAATCTACCTTGCCTATTGCTTCATATCTTACCTTCAGTGGACATGGAAAATAATTTATCACAGTCCTCTTTATAATAGCCCTTAACGTATTTTAGAACTTACCAAATTTCCTTCCCGAGGACATCCTTTCAGACTGTGTTCCTACTTTTTAAACCTTTCCTCATAAGTTAGGGCTTTCTAAATTTGTTATATTTTTCTTGCTCTCCTCTGGCTTCTTCCAGAGCTGGATGGTATCCAGAGCTCTAGCGATTACACCAGATAGATTATCTCTTGTGTCTTGTACTGCATGTCCTGTTAATATGCCTCAGAGTGATATTAGCCTTTTTTGAAACTGCATCATATTTTCTGACATTCATTCAATTTGTGATCCACTATATCCTTCAGGTCTTTTTCAGAAATGCCACTGTCTAGCCATTTATTCCCCATTTTGCATTTGTGCATTTGATTTTTCCCCCCTCTTAAGCATAGTAGTTTGCACTTGCCTGTATTGGATTTCATGTTGGTGATTTCAGATCAAATATTTAATTTGTTAGGGTCATTTTGAATTCTAATGTTGTCTTCCAAAGTACTAGTAAACCCTCCCTGTTAGGTGGTGTTATCTGCATATTTTGTAAACATATAAACACTTCATTTTCAAAGGCATTAATTCAAATGTTGAATAGTATTGGACCCACCCATATTTCTCCCAATTTGACAAGAAACCATTGGTAATTAGTCTTTGAATATAGTCTTTGAATAAGTTGTGCATCCAATTTATAGCAACTTCATATAGACCAAATTTCCCTATTTTGCTTATGACACTGCCAAAAGCATTATTAAAATATTCAGTATTTTGTCAGTAGGCTAGTAACCTATGTAGTACTGTTTGAATTCTAAAATCAGCAGAAGCCATTCATGTAATCCAAGATGGCATGTTTCTACTGTGGGCAAGCACTCTTGGCTTCTTGGTTGTATTCAGAAGAGACCCAGATCTCTGAGAGTGCAGGCTGGGGAAGTTTTGCACATCCGCAGGCTTTAAAATGAAAACAAATCCACTGATGTAATATTTTGTATCCAGGCAAAGCATATTGTAGAAGGATACTAAGTATTAAATAATAATATTATAGTTACATGTAGTACTATAAATGTATACAGGCATTTTCTAGCTTTTGAAAGTGTACTATTTAAAGTAGCAAGAGAAAGACATCATGTGGAACAACAGTTCAAGAAAGGGGAGGGTAATGAAAAGGAAGGCTTATATACTGCTGAGAGGTGCGACAAGGCAGAAATTGAAGGGCAAGATAATTTAGATAGAGAAATGGAGCAGGATTTCACCCTTTAAGTCACTGGTCAAACTCCCAGAGGAAGTGTGGTCTAGTGGTTAGGGCTTGTCATGAGGCTAATGGGACTGGATTCAGTACCCAGCTCTGCTACAGGCTTCAGATGTGGTCTTAGGCAAGTCACTGAGTCTGTGCCTCAGCTTTCCATTTGTAAAATGTGAATAATAGCACTTCTTTATCTCACAGATGTTTGGATAAATATGGTAAGTACTGTGTAGTGAGCTCAGACACCACAGGGAATGGGGTGATATGGGGACCTAGCATTTCACACAAAGAGCGAAGTACAGGTTGAACCTTTCTAATCTGGAACTCTCTTGTCTGGCAAACTCTATAATCTGGCATGATTTTAGTTAGCCTGATGACCATTTATCATGTGCGTGGCCAAGTTTCCCATGGTCTCATAAAGTTTGTTTACAGCTATGAGCCCTGGCTCTTGGTGTTTTGTGCTATTATTTAGCTGTAATTTACCCCACATATCTTCCAAGAGTCCAGCAAGCAGTGGAAGTGTTGGTAATGTGCTAGAAAATATTGACCTCCCATCGCCTGGCAAATTCTCTTGGCTGGGACTTGTCAGCACCTGGACAAGAGAGGTTCAACCTGTACTAGGAGGGAAGAAACAACAGCAGGACTGGGATTAATTTGGGATCATAAAGGTAAGAATGAAGATTTTGAATTTTTAATATCTGAAAACATTCAGAAAGAAGATGGATCTAGTCAGATTGATGTAAAGGGAAGATGCCTTGAACATCATTATTTTGGATATATTTGAATAAGAAAGTAGTCATAAGAGGGGAGAATGAGAAACAGAATGTTACAGTTAGCTGGGTAAGAGATGACCAAAGCACAGACTGTTTGTAATTTGTCTATTTTTTTCTAATGTTTAATCATTTTGGATCCAATTACAATGAATAAAGGAAAAAATAAAGCCATCACTAGAGAAATATTTGGAAGGGATTATCAGTTGAACAGCACTGTTAGCTGGCTCTTCCTGCATTTGTGACTTGCACAGAAAACAAATAATAGCAGAATGCAACACCATCCACCAAGCTCTCCAAGATTTTCTGTCTGAATGCATGAATAATATAAGAGATCAGTTTTTTCCTAATGTTTTCTCTATGTGCTTCAAAGCACATTTTCTACATTGCTATGCATTATGTATAATGAGTCTGGTAATCAACCAGTGCCTTTTGACCTTTTCCTCTGGTTTCAATAATGAAGGCTACTTATGTATTTATTAGAGTGCCAAAAGTAGTTCTTCTCACACATGTATTTGGTACACAAGGCAGGTTAAAAATTTGGATGAATAGTTTACTCACAAAACTATGCAGTTACAGACAGACAAACTACTTACTAAATTGGGTTTATTTAGTGAATAGTTGGTCTGTTCTCCCTCCCCCCCCCGTCCCTAGCTGAGGTTTTATAAACAATATTTCTGTGTCTAGATTAGAGTGATCTGTTGACAGAAGTTGTTGTTGGAAGATATTTTCTGACCAAACTTCCGTTGACAGATCACAGCCAGAGGATCACTCTTCCTGTTGACAGAGCAGATTGAGAGGGGCCAAACTGCCCAGCTGCTCTCTTGACAAAACAGCCACTTGGAACCCTGTCAGACAGGGTCACGTGGTTGGCAATCCCTTCTGGAGCCCCAGTGAGATTTGCCCTTAGAGGGCTCCCTGCAGATGCCCATTCCCTGCCCATACTAAGGCATGCCTACCTTCATGAGCAATAGCATAGCTGCTAGAGCATGGCTTTAACGCTTGCCGAGAGACACAGTGTTTTCCAGCTAGCCACGGTGCATTTCACTGACCCCCACGCAGAGGTGCTTCTGCACCTGCTGCACCTCCTCATGGCCATCCTCCTCTTCCTCTGAGAGAGAAAGCCAGACACAAGCTTTGAGGAACTTACTGTGGCTACTGCACAGTCCCACATGTAGCCACCCTGGGAGGCTTCACACCAGGCTTCCTCTCTGTTACAGTTCTAACTGGTGGGACTGGCTGGTCATGGGGCAGTGGGACGACCAGCAGTGGCTCCAGAACTTCCTCATATGGGAAGCCACATTCCTGGAGCGCTGTGCCTAGCTCAGCCCAGCCCTCTGGAGACAAGACACCCAGCTGCAGCCTACCATCCCTGTGGAGAAGTGGGTCGCAGTCACCCTTTGGAAGCTGACCACCCCTGACAGCTACCACTCTGTGGAAAACCAGTTTGGGGTGGGGAAGTCCACCACTGGGACCATCCTCAGGGAGGTAAGGCACACTTGGGCTGCAGTCCCTGCATGGGAAGGGGAAGGTGTCTCACCAAAGGGCAGTGGGCAGTTCCCCTCCCCTCAGGAAGTGGGGTGAGGGGTGTGAAGGGTTGGGTTGTGGTGATGGGGGAAGCCCTGTCCCTGGGGGAACATGCCATCCCACTCTTACATTTACCTGTTGCCAGGGATGGGGGAATGGCCTCATGGGAGGATACTGGATAGCTCAGGGGGAGGAGATGGGAAGGGGGAGGGGACCTCCCCTGGGGCCCAGGGACTGCCTCCATAAGTCAGTAATGTGTGTGTTCAGTCCCCTCCCTTTGCAGGTTGTGAAAGCCATCAACACCAAACTGCTGCAAAAAGTCATCTGTCTAGCAAACATGGATGCACTTGTGGCCAGATTTACCTGTCTGGGGTTCCCAAACTGCATCAGGGTTATCAATGGGACCGACATAACAATCCATGCCCTTGACCACAATGTGGCTGAGTATATCAACAGAAAGGGGTACTTGTTCATGGTGATGCAGGCCCTGGTCAACCACCATGGACAGTTCATGGACATTTACTTCGGGTGGTTGGGCTGGGCACATGACACACAGGTATTCCACAACACCATTAGGTGTTGGAGGATGGAGTTGGGCATATTTGTCCCTCCCCCGGGAGCTGGTTGTTGGGGACATGCACATGCCACTGTGCATCATGGGGGATGCAGCCTACCCCTTCATACTGTGGATGATGAAGCCCTATACTGGCCAGCTGGACCCCAGCTGGGAACTGTTTGATGCCCACCTCAATCAGGCCTGGATGCAATCAGAGTGCATCTTGGGCTGCCTCAAGGCATGCTTTAGGTGTCTGCTCCCCTGCCTGGAAGTGGGGAAGCACAATGACCCTCAAGTTGTGGCTGCGTATTACGCCCTGCACAACATTTTGTCGAGGGAAAGGGGGAGGCCTTCCTCCTGGGGTCGGGGGTTAACGCCGGCCTCAGGTGTGAACAACCAGGCCCAGCTGCAATTCACTAGGCCTATCAAGATGGGGTGTGGATCCACAAGGCCTTGAGGGAGAGCTTCTTCCATGGCCCCCAGTAACCTTCCTCAGTGCCCCCATTAGCAGCGTTCTCAGGCCCACAGTCCTACCCCATTTCCACTGCAGATCCTCCCATCCCCCCATCACTGCTCTCCAACCCCCACTCAATAAACATGGATGCAGGAATGGTGCTCAAACAACAAATGTACTTAAACAAATAAAAATGAGTGCAAAACAGAAATGATGCAATAAAGAGCTAATTTCATCAAAGGCAAATGGAAAAACAATGAACTATTTACAGTGGGGGGACTTTGGATGGGGGGTATCAGAACTTGGAGGGGGATTTGGGACAGAGGGTGGTGGGCCTCAATCCATGGAGTGGGTGTGTGGCCACAAGCCCAAGTGAGAGTGGGAGCAGGGGGAGGTATGTAGGCAGTGGGGCTGCAGCAGGCTCTGTCTGCAGAGGGAGAAGGGGGGACCTGGGGAGCAGTGGGGGCAGGCATGACAGGTGGGGTAGGCCTGGCCCTCAGCCACTGCCAGAACTCAGTGAAGCCCAGTGGAATGACTGGCAGGGGCAGGGCAGCAGGGATAGGGATGGGGATGGCAGCCATGGGTGGCTGGGTCATTGTGTGCCACCAGATACCAGTGGTGGTGTCAAAGCGGGACAAAAGTTAGTTCCAGGCCTGAAACCACTACTCCTGGTCATCCCACACCCGCCACTCCAGGAGCTCCGTCATCTTCCCGACATCTGCACTGTGGTCCCTCTGGAGGTCCTCCGGCACCTGGCGATGGCTCTCCAGCTGTTGGCCTGCCCTGGTGCTTGGATGGGGCTGGCTCGCCCTGGTGGTGGTGTGGAGCTGGCTCGTTCTGGTGCTGGAGTGGGACGGGCTTACACTGGGGGAAGGTGGGGCTGGCCTGGCTGTCAGACAGTGCAGGTCAGCTGTAAGGAAGACAAGGAAGAGAGATGCTGAGTCATTCACAATGCAGCCCCGCAGGCTGTGCCCCCCACCATGAGCAGCAGCTAACACCTACCAGGCTAAGGGTTGTGAATGTCCCATGAGAAGAGCTAAGTGTATGGCTGCACAATGGGTCCTGCTGCTGGGGGGCTCCATGGTGCCTCTGGGACTGGGCTGACTGCTGCTGCTCCCACCCCAGGGATTGGGCTAGCAGCCAAGTGGAGGTATCTGGCCACAGAGGGGTCCCTTCATGGGTGATGGGTTAGCTGGGAGCAGGCCAGTCCTCCCAGCCCCCCCTCCCACACCTCTGCAGCTTGCAGCACTGTCTGCAGGAGTGGGTGCTGCCTCATGTTTGTGGGCTGGCTTGCGTGCTGGGACGTGCACTCCTCAGAGTGTCTGAGGTCAGCCTGTGTGGCTGGCCTGTTTCCAGCCATGGCAGATGCTAGCAGGCAACCCACCCCCACTGGCTCCTGGGGCTTATCTGGCCTCCTATGAGGCTAGTGGGCTGCTGACAGTGCCCAGAGGCTGCCTGCTGAGTCTGGGTGGCACACACTACCTTGCTTGTGGTTCCCCACATGTTGGGACCATAGTGCGAGGTCACATCTGAGCTGGCCTGGTAACTCTCACAGCACTCCCCATCTGCACTCACCTTCCACACCCTGGGGGTGTGTGACATGAGGGCTACTTACCACTTACCAGCACCCAGCTCCTATGACACTCTCAAGGTGGCCTGGGTCAGAAGGACTGACTCCAGGATAATCAAGAGGGTGCTCCCATGAGGGTTAGGTCCTGCGGTGCTGGTCCTTCTCTTTCTCTGGGGTCTTTGGCTGCAGGAAAGGACCTCCTGTGCCCTGTCGATATGGGCGGTCACAGGGGATGTGTTGTTGGCCCCCAGGTACTGGCGTAGCTCCCTATAGAAAGGGCAGGTGGTGGTTCCTGCCCCTGATCTTCGGCTAGCATCATGGGCCCAGGTGCAGCCCTGCTGAAGTGCTTTTACCTTCGCCTGCCCCTACTCCATGGCGCAGGGGTGTGTGTGGCCCCATTCTGCAAGTGTGGTGGCCATCTGGGCATACATGGGAGTGTTGTGCTGCTTAGCCTTGGGGTTGAGGAGGGTCTCTTCCTCATTCCACAGGTCCAGGAAGGCCTGGACCTTGGGCCCAGTCCTTTAGGATGGGGCCACATTCTTGGTGCCCTGGGGGTGGTCCTGGGACCCCTCAGGCTGCTCCCTCAAGGGTTGTGTGCGTGTGTGTGTGTCTCCTGGTGCCTGGCTTTCTGCATCAGGTAATATTGGCTGGAAAGAAGTGGCTTTGAGGGTGTGGGGGACTGTACCCTGTAGCCCTGCTGTCTCCATGCTCTCAGTTTCCTGCCACAGGATTTCCCAGGCTCCCTGTGACTTTAAGAAGGGCCAGAGGCAGACACCTCAGAGCAATGATTACTGTGGACAGGGTGTCCCCAAGACATATGCACAGCACCCTGGAAGCCTTTTCTGTTGACAGAAGGTCTCCCGGAATGTCAAGATTGGATTTTTGTTGATGGATCTCTGTCAACAGAGGCATTCTTCTCTGTGGGTAGTGGGATAACACTGTTGACAAAAGTGCTGTATTCTGTTGGTTTACTGTTGACAGAATACCTTGGAAATCTGGACATTCTGCAGGTTTTGTTGACAAAACACCAGTTTTGACATAGTGTAGACAATAACCTATGTTTTGACTTTGGATTTTGAAATTAAATTTTAGTGGTTTAGAGGTTTATCCTGATACATTTAAAACAAGCTAAAAACAGTTGACAATGAAACAAAATGAATAAACTAACCTAAACAAAACAAAACAAAACCTTGTTTCAGATTTACCCGAAATGAACTTTTACCCCTGAGATTTTTTTGTTTCGCAATTAGCATGAAAAATCAGCATTACTTAGCTTTATTGGTACAAGTAAAATTTATCCTATCCTCAGCAATATATATTCTATATTCCCCATTGAGTTATCTGAGGGTTACTTTCTGTTCTGTGAGGTATCAAGCGATGCCAACATTCAAAGAAACATAGTGACTTGCTTTATAATTTTACTTCCTGGTGGTCTGTTAGAATTTAAGGTGTGGATATACTAGGATTTTATACTTGTTTCTACAATATGCAGCAAATGTTATGAAGTTTTGGTTTATTGTATTAAAACCTGAGTAATTCATTTCCATGTACTCAACATCAAAATTAAGGCAGTCCTATATGTTGAGGGCCTCTGATATGAGATTGTAGTATAGGGAATGTTGAGTAAATCCTGAGATCTGATTGCCTGGTACTCTTTATAACGTGTTTCAGCTTTTAAATATATATTAGATCTGAGTAGCTATTTTGATACATAGTGTACTGCCAGCCAGAAAAAAATAAAGGTAGCAGGACAGATATCTTTGATATGGGGATAGCGTGTTAATGTTGTGTTTCTTCTGAAAACATCATCATCATTTTCAATAGACATACTGATCTTGTCTAAAGCTCCTTTGAGATGATGCACACAGCAATTGAGGGAATAATTGTGTGATACTGCTATTTGTTTCCAGGTACAGGAGCTAAAGTTGTTTTCTTTTTTGTAGGTACTTGCTAGTCAATATATCCAAGGCCTTGTGTGTGTGCGTGTGCATGTGTGTATGTGCCTGAGTGTAACCTCAGGATAATACAGTAGAAAAATGTAGGAAAATCTGTGTAGTGTATTCCCAGTTGTGTACTGGTCTCATCAAAATTATACCCGATGACCTCTTCCTATGATTGATTATAGTTAGAGAAAAACTACAGCAATCTTAAATTAATGTCTGTGAAGGAACTAGATATTTCAGGCTTAAAATACCTAAAGATGCATTTAGAACTGATTTGTTTCACCATCAATATTAATTTGCCTGAATCTACAATGAACAGAGAGCCTCTCTGGCAATACTTATTGAATGTGAGTAAGAAAATACAGTACAGTATTTCTTTCCTCAGCTCAATTTGAGCTATAATCATAGTAGAACACACAAAAAATTTAACCTAATCTTAAAATATTAATGACCCCTCTAAAAATAGCTTAGAATTTATTTGAGATTTATTGTAGCTAATTCTAACAGTGAATTTTGTAAATATAAAAAGATAAAAAATTCCTCCTGTTCTGTATTCTTTTCAACAAAATAGCTAAAATTATGTCAAAGCCTGTTGTTATTTGATGTGGTGATAGAAGCAGCCTCTTATTCAAATTATTATGGTCCTGTTAGTCTGTTCTCAAATAGTCAAATACAAAATAAGGCCCTTATGCTGCAAGACACTCTGGGTGAATAAATTTGTTTGCCAATACAAAGTCCTATTGAGTTTTGATATTTTGATTCAGTAGAGCTGTACAGAAGAAGGATCTGGAACTGCAGATATTGGTGGATAGGGGCTTGCTTCTACAAAGTTTCCTGAAGAATTGTATTGTAAAAATGAAATTTTGTTTAGCGCTGTAATCCTGGAGAAGTAATGCCAATATGTTTTTCCGCAAGAAGAGAAAAAAATTGTGAAGTTTAATTACAACTTAAAAATAAAAGGCAGAAGCAATTCTGTTGCAGATGAACAAATTAGTTAACTGATTAGACGAAAGACAAATATCTTTCAACTTATAATTGCCATCATTCAAGTTGGAATCCCTTTACTTTCTTGTAAGAGTTTGTCTTCTTATTGTGATTCCAGAATTTGGAAAGCTGCCTTCATTCTGTTTTGATGCCATTATAGTCTATATTGTCTAGCTAATCAATACTCTGCATCGATCATTGTTGCTGTTTCACCTTAATGGGCCTATTTTTATAAAAATTGGACATTTTTATATATTGTTACAAGTTTTTTTCCTGCATTTGGCATATATTTTTTATTTTGATTCAAACAACAATTTATGTGAGCATAATATGTCATTGGTGTCAGAAACACTAGTGAAAGCACAATTTAGATCTTGTTAAACCTATGTTATGTATCATAGTTATTACTATTTGAAAGTCAAAATATATCAACAGATAACAAAATTACCACAATTATTTCTTCTTGTTAAACACATGGGAAGAATGAATTTGGGAAATAGGTTAGGCTACATTTTTTGTGGAGACCATGCTTTATTACACTGCACTACTTTTTCAGTATATATGTGAGAAAAGACCTGGAGGAGACAATATAGAAGCATATATTTTTAATATTTTTAATGATATATAAAATATAAATCTGGACTTAATCCAGCAACTGGATTGCATATGTTACATTTACATACGTTACATATACATTTTCTTTGTATAGCTCTTTGCAGCTGCAAATTGAAACTAAACAAATTGTGGCTGGAAATAAGATGGAAGATTTTGGTTTTGTTTTCCTAATAGAATGAGGGTAACGAGTTATTTTAAATAATTATTTGAACAGCTTATTTAGGGGTGTGGTGGATCCCTCCTCACTTGAAATCTTTAAATCAAGATGCTTTTTTAGGTCATCTAGACATTATGAGCCTTCTACAGTAACCAGGTGGTGAAAATCTGTGGCCTGTGTTATACACAAGGTCAGACTAGATGATGATAATGGTCCTTTCTAGTCTCTTTGTTAACAGAACTGGGATTATTTTTTCAACCACAGAAAAGAGGACAATTCTCAAATGACACAGTGCAATATTTTAAGAGAGTATATGAGGCTGGGACAGGAAGTGACAAATACAAAGGCATTTGTAGAGGGTCAAAAAGTAACTGCTCATATTTGAATGTTGCTAGGATGGCAGGTAACATCCTGGATTTTCTGAAAAAGGATTTCAGTCTTTAATTACAAGTTATTTCTTGATGTATGTCTCCTCCGATGGATAGCACCCTGGAAAGTTGAGCAGGGGGATTGAGGTTTGTTAGTTACTGTTAGTTTTTACATTTTGAGTTAACTGTAAGGAGTGAATTTAAAAGGGTTTGTTTTTAACTTAATTTTTTTTTGTGTATATGTAATTAATGTTGAACTTGCTGGGAACACTGTGCACAATTAGCAAGGACAATTTATAGCCCTTAGTGAATTCTGTATTTAACAAACTTTTTTAGAGATCTGATTATCGATTATCAAGTAGTTCATTTGACAAACCCACCTCAGCAAAGTGCATAAAATCTGGGGAGAGTGATAATTTTTTCACAAGTGTCTAGGCTTCCTTGTTAGTAATCTCAATGAGACATGACTATGAATTGAACTGTAAAAATTTGATAGATCTTTGTTAACACAGGATAATTCAAGGACTACATTGTGTTTGCCTTACAGACACTGGCTATCACGCCTGACTGACCCTGCAAGGAGACTCACTGAAGAGGTAATGCTCATGACATAAGAAGTCAATAGAGTAAAATGAATCACAGCCTCATCCTAATATTCTATGTAAGTGAAAGGTTAAAGTTGATATTGGTGATGATGTGCCAAAACCAATTTTTTCTTATTTTTCCCTTTCTCTAAATTTCTAACTTAAGTCCTAAATGTTTAATTCTTGGGTCCACTGAAGTCAATGGTAAAATTCCTGCTGGCTTCAGTGGGGCCAGTTATTCACCTCAAGTCAGCAGAAATATCTCCTACATCTGCTGGCTTTGACAGGTGTGAATCTCTGATTCAGTTGTCCTTTGTCCTCTTAAATTGCACAATTTAGCGCCTTTAAGAAAGTGTAAAGTATTGGAGGGGTAGCCGTGTTAGTCTGGATCTGTAACAGCAACGAAGAGTCCTGTGGCACCTTATAGACTAACAGAAAAGTTTTGAGCATGAGCTTTCGTGAGCACAGACTCACTTCGTCAGATGCTGGTCTTGGAAATCTTCAGGGCCAGGTATAAATAAGCCAGAGCAAGGGTGGGGATAACAAGGTTAGCTCAGTCAACAAGGGTGAGGCTTACTACCAGCAGTTGATCTGGAGGTGTGAACACCAAGGGAGGGGAAGCTGCTTCTGTATTTAGCCAGCCATTCGCAGTCTTTGTTTAAGCCTGAGCTGAGGGCATTGAATTTGCAGATGAATTGTAGCTCAGAAATTTCTCTTTGGAGTCTGGTCCTGAAATTTCTTTGCTGTAGGATAGCTACTTTTAAGTCTGCTACTGTGTGGCCTGGGAGATTGAAGTGCTCTCCTACGGGTTTTTGTATATTGCCATTTCTGATGTCTGATTTGTGTGCATTTATTCTTTTACGTAGAGACTGTCCAGTTTGTCCGATGTATATAGCAGAGGGGCATTGCTGGCACATGATGGCATAAATTATATTGGTATATGTGCAGCTGAATGAATCCACGATGGTGTGGCTGATCTGGTTAATAAAGACACTGTCCCAGCCCTGAGGAGTTTGTATTCTGCAACAAACAAATCGGAAGCCGTATAATAAGAAGCAAAGTAGGGCAAAAAGACAAGCCTCAAGTATAACAATATTTCAGTAACTGTTGCTGAATTATTAATGTAGTACTTACTTTCTAAATTTAACACTTATGAGCTGCGTCTACACGTGCCGGCTACTTCGAAGTAGCCGCCCCAACTTCGAAATAGCGCCCACCACATCTACATGTGGCGAGCGCTATTTCGAAGTTGAAATCAACATAAGGCGGTGAGATGTCGAAGTCGCTATCCTCATGAAGAGATGGGAATAGCACCCTACTTTGACGCTGAACGTCGAAGTAGGGCACGTGTAGCCGATCCGCGTCCCGCAATATCGAAATAGTGGGGTCCGCCATGGCGGCCATCAGCTGAGGGGTTGAGAGATGCTCTCTCCAGCCCCTGCGGGGCTCTATGATCACCGTGTGCAGCAGCCCTTAGCCCAGGGCTTCTGGCTGCTGCTGCTGCTGCTGCAGCTGGGGATCCATGCTGCATGCACAGGGTCTGCAACCAGTTGTCGGCTCTGTGGATCTTGTGCTGTTTAGTGCAAGTGTGTCTGGGAGGGGCCCTTTAAGGGAGCGGCTTGCTGTTGAGTCCGCCCTGCGACCCTGTCTGCAGCTGTTCCTGGCACCCTTATTTCGATGTGAGCTGCTTTGGTGTGTAGATGCTCCCCTGCAGCGCCTACTTCGATGTAGTGCTGCCCAACGTCGACGTTCAACGTCGACGGCACCAGCCCTGGAGGATGTGTAGACGTTATTCATTGAAATAGCTTATTTTGATGTTGCTACATCGAAATAAGCTATTTTGATGTAGCATTCATGTGTAGACGTAGCTATGGATATTAAAGTACATATTTACACAGTACTGTATATGCCATTAATAAACAGTACATTTTGTGAGTATGGGGGTAATTAATAGCAGGCTCAAGTCATGTACAATGCCAGAGGAATTGTATAAAATTACAAATGAGAATTTTGACACTACTGATAGTAAACCTTACAGAATTCCAATGACTTGCTGCTTTAGAAATAAAATCTTGCTGGACAAGTGTACCAGAAGTGATGTGGAAGGAAGATATTTGATGATGTTGGAGTTAAGGCCCTGACCCTAGAAATAATTACATATGTGTTTAACTTAACTTATGAGGGTGTTGTACAAGCAAGTAAAACTTAGCATATGGACAAATATTTTCAAGATCTAAACTCAAGCTTATACCAGTATAAAAAATGTACCAGTATAAAAAGTGTAACAGAATAAGGTGGCAACCCTGGTACTCTTAGGCTGTGTCGACACTACCCCTCCCTTTTGGAAGGGGTATTTAAATGCCATGAATCGGAACTGGTTAGGGCATTGATATGAATATTTTGCACCTCTTAAGCATAATGGTGGCCAGTTGTGCTTCGAAAGTGCTGCTTTCAAAACACAAACTGGCTGTGTTGACATGGGCACTTTGAAATAAACCCCAGACTTGGAAATTGGGAATAAGGAAATTTCAAAGTCTGGGGTTTATTTCAAAGTGCCTGCATCTACACAGCCAGTTTACGTTTCAAAAGCAGCACTTTTGAAGTGTGACTGGCTACTACTATGCTAATGAGGTGCTGAATATTCATATCGATGCCTCATTAACCAGTTCCGATCCATGTCATTTACATGCCCCCTCTGAAAATGAGGGGTAGTGTAGACACAGCTTAAGACTACCGGGGTTGCCACCTTATCCTGTTACACTTTTTATACAGGTGGCTTTGACAAGTGTGGTACAGGAGCAATTGTTGAGTCTAGTTTAAGACTCAATCAATTGATTTTTGTTAACGTCAAACTATCATCCTGTCTGTCACCTTATTGCAAAGGAAAGTTATTGACACTGCTGTATCAGGTTTCCATCAGTTTTCTTTTAGCCCCAGTTATGGTACAGAATCAGAACTTGTATTGTTCATCAAATAGCATGAAATATCTGTTTTAGTGGAGGATTATGGGCTACACTGTGTTCATTATGAGAATGGCAGTTAGGTTTGTGTGTCTCTTCATTAAACTAGGATGGTGCATTTGAGTGGGATTCTCCTGAAACCTAGCTGAGATAGGCATTTGGCTGAGACTTACTGCCTAGAGGTATAATATCTGCTCTTTTGTTTAGGAAGTTCACCTCCCTTTGTCGCGCTGTTTGATATCTTATGGATATTGTTAGTTTCTCAACTCCTTCTGGATGTCAGTGGGATTGCTGGGCATCTGTTCTTGGTATTGTGTGGCTCTCTCTTTATGATTTTTTTGACTTTTGGACCATATTGAAAGGCCTCTCTCTCTTTCTTTGCAGGTTTTCTCTTCTTGTTGAAAGTGTGGTTAATTTGATGGGGAGGTGCTGAGCTGCTGAATAGAGTGATGGGGGCACTGAGATTGTGGGAAATATATATCTGTATCTATATATATTAGATGATGTGAACCTGTGCCTCTTACATGTGGAGTGGCTTTGTTTCAACCCCCTAAATTAATCTGAGGTTTAAGTGGCGAAAAGCTCTTCTTATTCCAATTTACCATCCCTCATCGTACTTATGCCAGAAGCTGCCAATACTACGACAACTCTTAGGATGGTGGGAGCATGCAGGTGACCTAAGCCATTCCAGTGTTGCTAACATTTTGACGTGGGGGTGTACTGCCTTTTTGGGGTATGCTGTGATATCCCAAAATATAGGCAATGCAATAAGTTAGAGTGAATAGCCTACAGTTTACCCCCTAGCCAACAGGCTGCTGTACTGCTTGTGCTGGGGGTCTCAGGAGTAGCTGGGGATTTCTGTGCACTCTGAGTAGGATTTTTAGCTCAATCATGCTTTTGCTGGGCTCTGACTTGTGAATTGGAACTCTCTCCAGAGTTGTGCAGTGCACTGTGCAGCCTTAGCTCTCAAAGTGGCCTGTTGTCTCTGCAAAAAGGCTACTTTTGTATTTATACCCCTATTTCCAGTGATTGATAACATTTTGTGTGGTATTTTATTGCCACTCTCACCTTGAGAGATGAGCAACATAAAGACACTTCAGTTTTCATAATATCTGTGCAGCAAATTGCTTTATGATTTCTTGCTGAGGGAAGTTTTACCACTTCCTTGGGCAGAGAGGGGAGACTTCTCCAGTTTGTAATCATACGGGTGCAATGAATTTAATATTCAAGCTTATCTACTTTATACATTTGCATCTGCTGGGGGTTTTATCCTTTACTAATTCAAGCATTATAGTGGCCATAGAAATGGGTTGGCTTTACCTTTAAGGTGGCTTGAATGTGAAAAGACTGGAACAAGTTCTTCATGACAGACGCAGTATTGCACAAATCGAATACTGAGAACTTAATCAAGATTTGTGTGAGATATGAAAAAACCTACTGAGCTATCTGGCACAATTCTTCATAATAATGTTTACATCCTCCATCTCTCTAAAGACTCCTTTAATCTTCTTCTGTTTCCCAATCTTTTAGCCTTATTCTAGAACACTTTCCCTAGGAGAAGCAGTAACACTAAAGTGTGATCAGACAGGTTGGTTGGATTTATTGGAATTAAAACTGGATATTACAGTTTCACTTCAGAACTGTCAGAATTTTGATATCCGGGCTTTTCCCCTTATTAATTAAAACAGAAAGTATCTGTTTATGTTGTCTTTCCTCTCAACCATGCTAGGGAGGATTTTAAAAGACTCAGATGTTATGGAGCAGTGCAGTCCAGTATATATTGACTTGGCCTGACACCTGCTAGAATATATGTTCAGTAAATTTCTGAATCATTTTATTGTTCTCCATGTGTACAGCAGTGGAAGCCAACAGGCTGTTTTTTCCTGATGTGCTGGCTTAAAAACACATCAACTCATTCACAGGCTTGCACAGAATTGGGCTATTCAGGAGACTAAACATTCACCTTTCCTTATGCTGCACTGGTTTTGTGGGGGTGAGAGGCCAAATAGTGGAAGTAGGGGATGGAGGATCAGGGGAAGCAAATGTTCCTAGGTATATACAGTGCTGTTTTGTGTCTGTACTGGGATGGGCTGGGTGGTGCTGGTGGGGTGAGAAGGAGACAAGCAGCTGAGTACCGGCACCTTTTTTTAAAACAAAAAAAGGCACTGGCTATAAACATTAGCCTTTTATCTGCTCTATTTTGGATTTCTTTTTCTTTAGTGGACAAGTGTTACTAGACATTTAAAAAACATTCTCCTTTCGCTACCTGTCAGCATATGGTGTGCTGCTGTTTTCTATTATATGCAAAGCGGCCCTGGTGACATGCATAAAACCTTGTCCTTGTAGGAGTTCCCTGTCACCACCAACTGGCATCTGAGATTAGCACAGAGGCTCTGTTGTTCAAAGATTACTATTGTGTCTCAGATTGAAGTGTCTCATGGCTGGCTGCTTTTGGTAAATGCCACCCACCTGCTTCGAGGGGTAGAGAGAGTTGATAGGGCCAGTGGTGCAAGTTGATAGTCCCAGCAGCAAGGGAGGTAGGCAGTGGTTCTCAACAAGGGGTACATGTACCCCAGGGGGATCCAGAGGTCTTTAGGGGGTTACATCAGTTTACATAGATGTTTGTCAAGTTTTACTACGGGGTCCTTAAGGCTGCGTCTACACGTGCACGCTACTTCGAAGTAGCGGCAGTAACTTCGAAATAGCGCCCGTCACGTCTACACGTGTTGGGCGCTATTTCGAAGTTGAAATCGACGTTAGGCGGCGAGACGTCGAAGTCGCTAACCCCATGAGCGGATGGGAATAGCGCCCTACTTCGACGTTCAACATCGAAGTAGGGACGTGTAGACGATCCGCGTCCCGCAACATCGAAATAGCGGGGTCCTCCATGGCGGCCATCAGCTGGGGGGTTGAGAGATACTCTCTCTCCAGCCCTTGCGGGGCTCTGTGGTCACCGTGGGCAGCAGCCCTTAGCCCAGGGCTTCTGGCTGCTGCTGCTGCAGCTGGGGGTCCGTGCTGCATATACAGGGTCTGCAACTAGTTGTTGGCTCTGTGTATCTTGCACTGTTTAATGAAAGTGTGTCTGGGAGGGGCCCTTTAAGGGAGCGACTTGCTGTTGAGTCCGCCCCGTGACCCTGTCTGCAGCTGTGCCTGGCTCCCTTATTTCGATGTGTGCTACTTTGCCGTGTAGACGTTCCCTCGCTGTGCCTATTTCGATGTTGGGCTGAGCAACGTCGAAGTTGAACATCGACGTTGCCAGCCCTGGAGGACGTGTAGACGTTATTCATCGAAATAGACTATTTCGATGTCGCAACATCGAAATAAGCTATTTCGAAGTTGGGTGCACGTGTAGACGTAGCCAAAGAAGCGCTAGCAAGGTCTACAAACTAAAATTTCATACAGACTGTGACTTGCACATGCTGTTCTATGTACTATACACTGAAATGTAAGTACAATATTTATATTCAGTTAATTTTTACAACTATGGCTACGTCTACACGTGAAGCCTACATCGAAGTAGCCTATTTCGATGTGGCGACATCGAAATAGGCTATTTCGATGAATAACGTCTACACATCCTCCAGGGCTGGCAACGTCGATGTTCAACATCGACGTTGCGCAGCACCACATCGAAATAGGCGCAGCGAGGGAACGTCTACACGCCACAGTAGCACACATCGAAATAAGGGTGCCAGGCACAGCTGCAGACAGGGTCACAGGGCGGACTCAACAGCCAGCCGCTCCCTTAAAGGGCCCCTCCCAGACACACTTGCCCTAAACAGCACAAGATACACAGAGCCGACAACGAGTTGCAGACCCTGTGCATGCAGCATGAATCCCCCGCTGCAGCAGCAGCAGCCAGAAGCCCTGGGCTAAAGGCTGCTGCCCACGGTGACCATAGAGCCCCGCACGGGCTGGAGAGACAGCATCTCTCAACCCCCCAGCTGATGGCTGCCATGGAGAACCCCACAATTTCGACGTTGCGGGACGCGGATTGTCTACACGGTCCCTACTTCGACGTTGAACGTCGAAGTAGGGCGCTATTCCAATCCCCTCATGAGGTTAGCGACTTCGACGTCTCGCCGCCTAATGTCAAAGTTAACTTCGAAATAGCACCCGACGCGTGTAGCCGCGACGGGTGCTATTTCGAAGTTAGTGCCGCTACTTCGAAGTAGCGTGCACGTGTAGACACAGCCTATGTGATACAATTAGAAACTAAGCATTTCATCAGCATCAGTGTGCTGTGACACTTGTATTTGTAGGGCTGATTCTGTAAGCAAGTAGTTGGTAAGTGGAGTGAAACTTGGGGGTTCACAAAATAAATCAGACTCCTGAAAGGAGTGCAGTAGTTTGGAAAGGATGAGAGCCACTGCACCAAGGAACATGACTCCTCATTCCTTGGAATGTCTGATTTTCATTCACCAGTGGGGAAAGGGTGGTGCTGGTTGGCCAGTATTTCCCAATTCCCAGGATTTAACCCAGTTCAGGGGCCACATGGCACCTATTTTTGCTCACTTCCAGCAGCCCATGCTATTCCCTCCAAACTAGGAATAGAAATCTGGCCTGACATGCTGTGAGTCTAGCTAGTTGCCTATTTGGGGGTTGGGAAGACACCATATTAAAGGCCCAACTTAAATGTATACCCCAAATTAAAAAAACACAGTAAGAGACCTAAAAAAGAGCCACCATGGCTTAACAACCATGTAAAAGAGGCAGTGAGAGATAAAAAGGCATCTTTTAAAAAGTGGAAGTCAAATCCTAGTGATGAAAATAGAAAGGAACATAAACACTGCCAAATTAAATGTAAAAACTTAATAAGAAAAGCCAAAAAAGATTTTGAGGAACAGTTAGCCATAAATTCAAAAAAACAAACGTAAAATGTTTTTTAAGTACATTAGAAGCAGGAAGCCTGCTAAAAAAGCAGTGGGGCCCCTGGACGATAGAGACATAAAAGGAGCAATCAAGGAAGATAACGCCATAGCGGAAAAACTAAATTATTTCTTTTCTTCGGTCTTCATGGCTGAGGATGTTAGAGAGATTCCCAAATCTGAGCTGTCCTTTATAGGTGACAAATCTGAGGAACTGTCCCAGACTGAAGTGTCATGAGAGGAGGTTTTGGAACTAATCGATAAGCTAAACAGTCACAAGTCTCCGGGACCAGATGGCATTCACCCAAGCGTTCTGAAAGAACTCAAATGTGAAATTGCGGAACTATTAACGGTGGTTTGTAACCTATCCTTTAAATCAGCTTCGGTACCCAATGATTGGAAGACAGCTAATATAACACCAATATTTAAAAAGGGCTCTAAAGGAGACCCTAGCAATTACAGACCAGTAAGTCTAACATCAGTACTGGGCAAATTAGTAGAAACAATAGTAAAGAATAAAATTGTCAGACATGTAGAACATGATTTGTTGAGCAAAAGTCAACATGGTTTCTGTAAAGGGAAGTCGTGTCTTACTAATCTATTAGAGTTCTTTGAAGGGGTTAATAAGCATGCGGACGGGGGGATCCAGTAGACATGGTATACTTAGATTTCCAGAAAGCCTTTGACACGGTCCCTCACCAAAGGCTCTTATGTAAATTAGGTGGTCATGGGATAGGAGGAAAGATCCTTTCATGGATTGGGAACTGGTTAAAAGACAGGAAACAAAGGGTAGGAATAAATGGTAAATTTTCACAATGGAAGGGAGTAACTAGTGGTGTTCCCCAAGGGTCAGTCCTGGGACCAATCTTGTTCAACTTATTCATCAATGATCTAGAGAAAGGGGTAAGCAGTGAGGTGGCAAAGTTTGCAGATGACACCAAACTCTTCAGGATAGTCAAAACAAAAGCAGACTGTGAAGAACTTCAAAAAGATCTCAGCAAACTGAGTGATTGGGCAGCAAAATGGCAAATGAAATTTAATGTGGGTAAGTGTAAGGTAATGCGCATTGGGAAAAATAACCCTAATTATACATATAATATGATGGGGACAAATTTAGCTACAACAGCAGGAAAGGAATCTTGGAATTATAGTGGATAGTTCTCTGAAAACATCCACGCAGTGTGCAGCGGCAGTCAGTAAAGCAAATAGGATGTTAGGAATAATTAAAAAACAGATAGAAAATAAGACGAAGAATATCTTACTTCCCCTATATAAAACTACAGTACGCCCACATCTTGATACTGCATGCAGATGTGGTCTCCTCACCTCAAAAAAGATATATTGGCGTTAGAAAAGGTTCAGAAAAGGGCAACTAAAATGATTAAGGGTTTGGAACGGGTCCCATATGAGGAGAGGCTAGAGAGACTGGGACTTTTCAGTCTAGAAAAGAGGAGACTGAGGGCCGATAATGATAGAGGTATATAAAATCATGAATGGTGTGGAGAAAGTGAATACGGAAAAGTTATTTACTTGTTCCCAAAATATAAGAACTAGAGGACACCAAATGAGATTAATGGGTAGCAGGTTTAAAACTAATAAAAGAAAGTTTTTCTTCACACAGCGCACAGTCAACCTGTGGAACTCCTTGCCAGAGGATGCTGTGAAGGCCAGGACTCTAAAATAGTTTAAAAAAGAGCTTGTTAAATGTTTGGAGGTTAGGTCCATAGATGGCTATTAGCAAGGGGTAAGGTATTGTGCCTAGCCTTTTGTCAAAGGCGGGAGATGGATGGCAGGAGACAAAGCTCTTGATCGTTGTCTTCAGTTCACCTCCTCTGGGGCACCTGGCATTGGCTACTGTCAGCAGACAGGATACTGGGCTAGATGGACCTGTGGTGTGACCCAGTATGGCCATTCTTATGTTATGTTCTTATGTTTTCTCCCATAGGCCAATTGACAGGTGACCAGAGAGATTTTCTCTTTCTTTACAGCACTCTCAAGCCACAGTGAGTTAAGCAGCATAGCAAGGTGTAACCCATGCTGCAGAGGTCTCCTGCCTCTATCTGGAGGGCTTAGGTTGCACCCACCTCCATTGATCTGGCTGTTTGGTCAGTCTCTTTTCCTCCCCTAGCTACAGCCACAGCTGTCCATCTTGGTGTGGGAGGGGAGCCCAGGCACTCATCCCTCAGCAGCTTTGTTTTGTAACTATAGACCTCTTGTCTGTTCTGTCATCACCTTTTCCACTGCTTTTTTTCCTACTCTTTCCCCACCTCTCTCTGTTAGACTGGGGCTGCTTTTAAACCTGGGGCAGGCAGATCAACTGGCTCTCATTACTTGATTGCAGTTGCTTTCACCTGTGTTGCTCCACTAGCTGTTTCCCTAGCTCGGGCTACCAGTCTGAGGTGCCTTTTCCCCTGTTCTAGCAAGGTCTGCTCTAACTCCCTACTTTCCCCCAAATACCTGCTCAAATAGGTGAGAATTGTAACAACCCCAAAGGTTAACAAAACTGGATGGTTTCAGATTGAGGATGAGTATGAATTCCACAGCTTAGTAGAACTGATCAAGAATGCCCTACAATCTATATTTCTTTCTTACATGATGTTAATCACGTCACTTAACATGCTACTAGAAACCACTGGTCTAAGCTGTTTAGGAACCTATGCAATGTAGTAGGTCTGAAACAGTATTTTAAACACCTGAAAATGACCAAATAGCCAGTGCAGATTCTGGAGTACTGATGTCACTCATGAGCCACATCTACACTAGCCGACTATTTTGAAATAGCTGTGCCAACTTCGAAATAGCGCCTGCTGCATCTACACGTGCCAAGCGCTATTTCAAAGTCGAAATCGACATAAGGCAGCGAGACGTCGAAGTCGCTATCCTCATCAGGAGATGGGAATAGCGCCCTACTTCGACGTTCAACGTCGAAGTAGGGCACGTGTAGACGATCCACATCCTGCAACATAAAAATAGTGGGGTCCTTCATGGCGGCCATTAGCTGAGGGGTTGAGAGACACTCTGTCCAGCCCCTGAGCTCTCTGGTCGCCACGTGGAGCAGCCCCTTAAAGCTCCCCGCCCCTTATTTCCTGTGCAGGAAGCTGAGAGCGCGTGCAAGGAGCAGCACAGCCACATGCCCAGCCTGCACGTCCTCACAAGCCCCAACCCAACATCCAGCACCCATGGCATCCAGCCAGCCCCCCAAGCGCCCACAGGGCACCCCCCCCCAGGGGACCCAGGGCTCCCAGCCTGCCAGCCAGCGGGGGAAGAGGCAGCGGGGCCCCTCCTGGACGGAGGCCAAGATCCGGGACCTGCTGGGGCTCTGGGGCGAGGAGGAGGTGCTCCAGGTAATGGGGAGCAAGGGGTGGAACGTGGATGCGTTCACTCGGCTGGCCGAGGGCCTGGCTGCCCGGGATCACCCTGCCGAGGCTCCTGACCACATCAGGAGTAAGGTAAGGGAGCTGCGGCAGGGTTACACCTGGGCCCGGGACACGGTCAGTCGATCTGGGGCCACCCCTGCCACTTGCCCCTTTTACAGGGAGCTCAGGGCCATCCTGGGCCCCCGGTACACCACCTCCCCCCGGGCCACCCTTGACACCTCGGCGATGAGCCCCAGCAGGCCCCGGAGACGGAGTCCGCCCTGGAGGCCAGCCCTGCACCCCAGGGGCCCCCCCAGGAGCCCACCCCTGGGACACCGGAGGAGGAGGAGGAGTCCTCCAGCGACGGGGGGCTCCAAATTGACCTAACCTCTCGCAGCTCCAGCAGGGCATCCGCCCGATGGGTGTCCCCCAACCGTGGGAGCAGAGCGTCAGGTATGTACCCGCCCCCGGTGCACACCCCCGGGGTTAAGGGGCGGGGACAAGAGACATGACCAGGGCCCTCCACACACCCAGATGACCATGGCCCCGAGGACAGCAGTGGCATGTCCCTCAGAAGAGTCCATCAGCCCCTGCCCCCCAGCAGGACAGCGCCATGCCCCATCCATAAGGTATAAGGCAGAGGGAGGGAACTTGTTCTTCCTTGCCTCTGAGGATAGAACAAGAGGCAATGCACTTAAATTGCAGCAGGGGAGGTTCAGGTTGGACATTAGGAAAAAGTTCCTAACTGTCAGGGTGATCAAACACTGGAACGAATTGCCAAGGGAGGTGGTAGAATCTCCATCACTGGAGATATTTAAGAAGAGGTTAGATAGATGGCTTTCAGGGATGGTCTAGAAAGTGCTTGGTCCTGCAGTTGGGGCAGAGGGCTGGACTCGATGGCCTCTCGAGGTCCCTTCCAGTCCTACTCTTCTATGATTCTATGATTCTATCCCTGGGGATGGGGGGAGCGGAACCTAGGGTCCCCCGTGGCAGGAGGACGGTTTGGACACCCATCATCATCATCAGCATCTCCAGGGGACGGGGATGGGGAACCAGCAGCAGAGGGGTAGGGGGACAAGGGCCACGGGTCAGGGCCCAGACTAACGGCTGTCTCCACTCTTCTTCCCCCCTCTGTTCCACAGCTGCACCATTGGAGGGCCCGGAGAGCACCGGCGCGGTGTCTGTGGTCCCGGACAGCCCACCGGGGACATCCCAGCAGGCCAGCCCCTCGGCGGAGCACAGACCAGCCCCAGGACGAGCCCAACAGCGTCGGAGGCATCCGCGGGTGTCCACGGATCCCCAGCTGCTCGCCACCCTCCGGCGTTAGCTGGAGGTGTCCGAGCGGCGCCTGCAGGTGGAGGAGCAGTGGCTTGATCTCCAGGAGCGAGCACTGGCCTGGCGCCAGGAGGCTTGGAGGGCCTTCATGCGCACCTTCCAGGACATCGCGGGGCACTTGGCCCCCCCTGCCGCTCTGCCTGCCGTCCCTCCACCATCTGCTGTCCTGGGGCCTGCCGCCGAGGGGGACCATGGGCCTCCGGACACCGCCCGTCCCTATCTGCCAGTTCTCCTGGCCCCCACCCAGCCTCGATGGGTCCTCTGGCCCGGACGTGGGTTGCACCCCCCCCCCACCAGGCGCAGGACAATAGCGGGTGTGTGGCCAAGGACATTGCACCCCAAGGGCCCTCTCCTTTGGACATATTCCCTCCATCCTTGTGAATAGTTTTTGTTCTACCCCTGTTTAGTACCTGCCCCCCCATGTACATTGTTCCCCCCTTCTTCTTTTAATAATTAATACACATTGCACAGTTTTGTTTAAAAAAAAATTCCATTTATTGCACAGAAGTGTGGGGGGGGTGCTCTCGGGTTCTCTGTGGTGTGGGCGTGGGGGCAGGGAGTGTTGTGGAGGATGGCGGGGTGCAGTGGGTGGCTCACCCACAGCTGGCCCTGCCAGCATTCACCCTGCAGCCTGCTCAAAATAGGCCCGCAGTGCCTCCCGGACCCAGATCCCCTCAAGGTCGACCTGGCAGCTGGGGGCAGCGGGTGGCTGGACGTCGGCCCTGCCATCCTCCACAGCCCAGCCCTGGAAGAAGGCCTCTCCCTTGCTCTCCACCAGGTTGTGGAGTGCGCTGCACGCACCCACATCCTGGGGGATGTTAGTGAGCCCTGCATCCAGGCGGGTGAGAAGACACCTCCAGCGCCCTTTGAGGTGGCTGAAGGTGCGCTCGACCACCTGGCACTCATGGTTCAAGCGCGTGTTGAACCGCTCCTGGCTGGCTGTGACATGGCCTGTGTAGGGGTGCATGAGCCAGGGCTGGAGGGGGTATGCCATGTCTGCGACAAGGCAGAGGGGCATGGTGGTGTCCCCCACAGGGATTTCCCGCTGGCAGATGTAGGTCCCCGCCTCCAGCCGGTGGCACAGGCCCGAATTTCTGAACACCCGGGCGTCGTGGGTGCTGCCAGGCCAGCCAACTTAAATGTCCGAGAGGCAGCCCCAGCTGTCCACCAAAGCCTGGAGGACCACGGAATGGTATCCCTTCCTATTGAGGAAGCGTCCTCCGCTGTGCTCCGGGGCATGGATGGGGATATGGGTTCCATCTAGAGCCCCAAAGCAATCTGGGAAGCCCAGGCTGGCAAACCCTGCTAGGGCAGCATCCAGGTCTCCAAGCTGCACGAGCCTGTGGAGGAGCAGGGCATTGATTACGTGGATGACCTGCAGGGGAAGGACATGAGAGAGCACCGGTGAGGAGTGTGCAGGGTGTGTCTGGCCCTCCCCCCAGGACTCCCCCCTGGGTCCTCTTACCTCCATGAGGACAGCCCTGACGGTGGCCTTGCCCGTGCCAAACTGCTGCCCAACGGATCGGTAGCTGTTTGGAGTGGCCAGCTTCCTGACTGCGATGCCGACCCGTTTCTCTACAGTGAGGGCACGTCGCACGGGGGTGTCCTGGTGCCGTAAGGCGGGGTGAGCCACTGGCAGAGCTCCAGGAATGTCTGCCGTCTCATTCGGAAGTTCCGGAGCCAGCGGTCGTTGTCCCACTCGCCGAGCTCCAGCCGCTCCCACCAGTCTCTACTCGTGGGGTATCTCCACAGCTGGCAGCGTGTGTGGTGGCCGGGGCGGGCGGGGAGGGCAGCAAGGTCTGGGGCTGCTTCCTCATCCCCTGGGGGCAGCTCATCTTCCTCAAATAAAAGATAGTCAGCTACCTCCTTCATGACACTGAGCAAGGCAGCCACTGGTCCTCTAGAGGCGGGTGTGTGGGCCTCTGACTGCTGCTGCTGCTGCTGGGGGTCCATGGTGCTTCATGGGGTGTGCGTGCTTGTGGCTCTGCAGACTGCGTGCTGTGCAGGCTGTGTGTGTCTGGGAGGGGCCCTTTAAGGGAGCGGCTTGCTGTTGCCCCAGAAGTTCTAGTCTGCCCTGTGACCCTGTCTGCAGCTGTTCTTGGCACCCTTATTTTGATTTGGGCCACTTTTGTGTGTAGACGCTCCCCTGCAGCGCCTGTTTCGATGTAGTGCTGTCCAATGTCGATACTGAACATCGACGGCACCAGCCCTGGAGGATGTGTAGATGCTATTCGTCGAAATAGCTTATTTCAATTTCTCTACATTGAAATAAGCTATTTCGATGTAGCATCCCAGTGTAGACGTAGCTATGGTGTCAAAAAGACTATTTTTGCAAGTTTATGCTGTCTTCTGTAGCATTATTTAGTATCTGAATTGTCTTTAAGGTAAAACGGTCAGTTTCAGGGGTAGCTATGTTTGTGTTCTCCCTTCAGGGTCCTTTCAGGACTCCCATTGAAGATTTTAAACTCCCAGCCAAGGTCTCTTGGGCAGAGACCAGTGTGTGTCTCCCTTTTGACCAGGGGGTAGGCAATGCTACACAGTCCCCTGTCATATATTTTAATGTCCTCAGCAAGCTAATCTGCCTTGAAGCCAGCCTCTGTGCATTTTTTCCTCTTTGGACACTAACAGTATTTTTACAGTGGCTACACAGCTCTTCTGAGGCAAAGTATATTATTCTTAGAAGAAAAAATCATTACAGAGAAAACATGTAAAAACAGGTTTAAGTTCACGCTAAATGTACTTGAAATTGCCCATCTGTCTTAATGGAGCCCTAGTAGTTCAAAGTTTTCTCAGTCTTTCCTTAAGGGTTGGGGTTCCTCTAGGGCCATAGTGTTTTAAGAGTTCTGAAGCCATAGCCACTATAGCTGCTACTGCTGTAGTGAAATAGCCATGTTATTCTGAAAATATGTTTATTGTTCAAGCCAACTAGCTACACTCAACCAGCAAAATAGTCACATGTCGCTAGTGGCTGGTATGTTGAACACCACAGCTCTAAGGCCTAAGATCCTGTGCTTTTGTTGACCCAAAACAAAGATCCTGAGTCAGTTTATGTTGTTTTTCTTATACCTCCTAGTCACTGGGAAAACTTGGGATGAATCAATATATGCAAACCATTATAGAAGCTGAAGCTGTTACAGGCTCAAAACTAAATCACCATCCACACTGTTGAGTTTATGGACGAGCTGTGGTAGCCTTCTCCCCAGATTTGCATACATCTTTGACCTACAGAGACACGTATGGTATTGTCTCCAGAGATACAGCATATAGCTGCAATGTCTGTTACAGTATCCTAGTACCTTTCACAGTGCAATAGTCTAATCTTCAAATGATAAAGGTACAGAAAACAGTGGACAGGTGTGCATTCAAGAAACTTCATTACAGTCTCCTTGCCACACTTTAGGAGAAGAAAACACCACTGTAGTCTCTGTTGCCTAATAGTAGCTTAGCTTCTGTCACGATTATAGGTGTGCAAATAATAGCCTTTGGTTTGACTATTTTGAAACAAACAAACAAAAATGGAATGAAACAAAACAAGAATTTTTCAGAATTCTGATGAATTGTTCTTTTAAAAAATCATTTTGGGTCAAATGTTTTGGTTTTGTTTCCAATAAAATAGAATTTTGAAAGTCATTTTAACCAAAAGTTGATTTTTTTTCTTTCAAATATGTTGAAACACAAAATTTTTGATTTTTTTCAGGATTTTTAAGTTTAATTTTTCAACTGAGTCATTTTTAAATTTTACACAGATCAGTTAGTGTGCTGGTGTTGCCAAATCTGCAATTTGCACTGAAAAACTTTTGAGTGAAAAAAATTTGCCCAGCATGAACTCTGACCCTCAACTTTTTAAATTGACTGGCAGACAACAGAAAAATATCTTTGGAAGGGTAGAAATCTGTAGCCACTGACTGTATCTCCTAGTTTATTAACTGTCCAGTCTTCTGTGAATTGATCCTCAGGCCCCTCATTTATATCCATTTCCTCAATTGTTGCTATGCACTTAAAAATACTCTGCTGCATCCTCTGGAGAAGAGGAAAATTGCATGTAGTCTTTATATTGAAAATTGTTCAATGTAGATTTCATCAGGCAACCCAGATCCACATTAAACTGAGGAGGGTAATGGGGTTACAATATTGAGGTACCCTCATGAGTGAGCCCTTAGAGTCAGGGGGCAGGACTCTGTATAAAAGCTCTATCCAGAAGCCCAGTTGGGGCCCAGCCACTGGAGAAGGCAGATGCTGGTCCTGAGCTCCCGGGTTGGGAGACCAGTATAGGAGACAGGAGGCCAAGGACTGGCCTGGACTGCCAGGACTCATTGAAAAGTAGCTACGAGCTGGGACGGAGACCCCACTCTGCCCACGCATGGAGAAACCTAACTTGCTGCTGTGTGAGGTATGAGCTGGAGGGGGGAGACTTGAAGTGGCCCAGGGTTAACTGGGTCAGCATGTTGTGCTTTAGATCTCTGCTGATCCCAGCAGCAGACAGCTCTGCCTCTGATAGGGCGCTGGGCCGGGGTGCAGTGGAGTGGGTGAGCCTGTGCCTCCTGGGTGGCAGTCTCCCACTCTCAGGCTATGTCTACACTAGCATCCCCCTCCCCTTTTGAAAGGGGGATGCTAATGAGACACTTCAGGATATGCTAATGAGGCACTGCAATGAATAAGGGGATTTCGAAGTATGTGGGGTCCTTTCGAAAAAACCCCCGTGTAGACGAGCCGCGCACGATCGAAAGCAGCACTTTCGAAGTGCTGCAGCTGCCAGTCATTGCAGTGCCTCATTAGCATATCCCGAAGTGTCTCATTTGTCTCCCTCTTTCGAAAGGGGAGTGCTAGTGTAGACATAGCATCACTGTTCTAGGCACGTGCCTGGGTTTGTCGGCCCTCCACTTTGCAAGGAGGTCTAACCAGTTTGAACTGCTATTGTTTGTTACACCACCCTGAAGCAAGGCCTGGGCTAGTGACTCCTGTGTGAATTGCCTTTGTTGCCCTGCCCTGAACCAGGGTGTGGACCTAATAAGGCCCAAGCATAGTCCTGAGCTCCAGAATGAAGCCTTGTTTGCTAACAGGCCCAAGTAAATCCCAAGCCGTAGGACTAAGTTTAGTTGGCTAACCATCCCCAGGAAAATATCCTTTGCCAAATTATTCTGGTGTGTCTCTTTTTTTCTTTCACTCTTTTTTCCTGTGGTTTAATTTCATGTAATTGCTCTGAGCCTGAAGTGCTAGTTTTGTTTTTATAACAGTGGTTATCTATTTAGTTCAATCATATAAAATATTATTTTAACCAATGTAGAATTACCAGAGGCAGAAGCTATTTTTGTAGCTGATACTGATTTAACAAAACACATATCAAGAAGATCATGCTATTCATTCTCAGCAGTTACTTCCTGTGGCTGTTTCTAAACAGAGAGCGGGGGAAAATGTTTTAAGTAAGACAGTTGTAGAGTTTAATGTACTACATTAATTTAAGTAAATCTTTCTAGTTATGGATTTACTGCAATTATCTTTGATATTGTAGATTTTCTATTGTTTCATTACCAGTAATAAAATATTAATGCAAATTTATACAAAGATGGAATGAAAGGATAACAGAGCAACCTAACTGGAAGCTGTACTCACTAACAGATAATAATCTTTTCTGCAAATTAGCAACTAATTGTTTTTAAAGCTTGGATACTCTGTAGGAAAAATTAACAATTGCATTATGAGAGATCTGGCAAAGGAACATTTTTTTTCCATTCTTATTTCACAGGAAAAGATAAAATTGTGGTTTTATAGCACTCAGAGACTTGCATTTTTAACACTGAAGAACAGGAGATCTTTAGGTTAACATCCTATAAATAGTCAACAAAAGAGATTCTATACCTACCAGAACATAATTAGTTTTCATTGACATACTTTATCTCTATAAATATAGTAATAAATGTTCATGCTTACATGCTTTATGTATGATTAGTTAATACAGGTTGAACCTCTCTAATCTGGCACTCTCTCATCTGGCAACATCTGTAGTCTGGCATGATTTTAGTGGGGTGACCACTTACCATGGGGGTGGCCAAGTGTCCCATGGTCTGATAAAGTTTGTTTACAGTCACAAGCCCTGTCTCTCAGTGTTCTGTGCTGTTATTTAGCTGTAGCTTACCCCTACATCTCTTTATGGGGGCAGAAAGTAGTGGAAGTGTTGGTAATGCTGCTACACAATAATGACCTCTCATGGCCCAGCAGTTCTCTGATTTGGCACCGGTCAGACCCTGAGGGTGCTGAACTCAAGAGGTTTGACCTGTATATTTAACCATAAGTGGAGTTTTTTTTTCTTTTTTTTTTCTATGTGTGTTACTAAAGTGACACACATCTAAAGGAAAGGCATGTGAAGTGAGGCGGATGCTGATGATACACAGGGTTGCGTGTGCTCCCTGTGCATTTCAATCAAAGCACTGCTATAAGTCTACAGGCGCACCTCGCAAATTCTAAGTATGCAAGTACAGTTAGCAAAACTACCCAATCCCAGGAGACCATTTTGATTATGACTCCCTTGTGCCCCACTGTGATGAAGGATGTACACTCATGCAGCCCACTCACCAGTCTAGGATGCCAATCACTACCCTAGCTAGTATGAGCTCATTTTGTGCCTTGGCCTTTCCAATTTAGCTCCTACATATTTGTTCATTTCCATCCTGTGCAATTTGACCTAGTTTCCACTTTTTGTAGGACTCTTTTTTGATTTTTGGATCATTTAGGATCTCCTGTTTAAGCCAAGGTAGTCTCTTGCCATAGTTTTTGTCTTCTCTGCACAGTGCCTTTCTGCTTTTGTGTCTTTAATAACATCTGTTTGAAAAACTGCCAACTGTCTTCAGTTTTTTCCTCTTAGGATTGCTTCCCATGGGATCTTACATGCCAACTACCTGAGTTTGCTAAAATCTGCCATCTTGAAATCACTTGTCTTAATTTATCTGTTCTTCCTCCTCCCACTTAGAATAATTAACTCAATGATTTCATGATAACTTTCACAAAGCTGCCGTCCACTTTCAAATTCTCAAGCAGTTCCTCCCTATTTGTTAAAATCAAAAAGCCTCTTTCCTTGTAGCAGTCCCAGCCTTGTGGAATTAAAAAAACAAACAAAAAACCTCCTACTTTTTTCCCTGCCTGTCCTTCCTGAGCAAGCTGTAGCCTTCTATACTAATGTTCCAGTCAGATGTATGTTTTGAGTGAATACAAATGTATGTCTTTTCTTTCCTTAAAAAGAAAATCCAACAACGTATTTAATTATTTGAACAAATCCTCACAGAAAATGGAAAAATGTGTGTAGCAAGTTTCTTAATCTTGTACTTTGTGAACAGTATGGCATAAACTAACAGAATTAATAAAAAAACACCACCGTGTCAGTCATTTGAGTTAAAACCACTACAATGGAGTTGTTGGCAAGTATTCAGGCTTTTGCATAAGGAATCCTATTATGAAATAGTACACTGTATTGTGTGGCAGAATCCTGAAGGTGGCTGGCTGGTGAGATGAGTAGATGAGATGTGCTCATTCAGGTGCCAGAGTTGGATGTGCACTAACCAAGTATGGAAAGCTGAGAGTAGATGGTGAGCACTAGGCCACCCTGTCTCCTTCCTCCAGCACAAGAAAATTGGAGTAAGTAGGGAGATTTGTTTTGGCATGCCTGGCAATATTGAGAGTGGCATCTTATCTATTCCTGTATATAAAGTATGAATATATAATTGCACAATGTTGTCTGTTTTCAATTTTCTATTAAGAATTATTCAGTAATGTTCAGACTGACTATCTATTCTATGTTAACAAGTGCATGCTCTAGATATGTATCTGAATGTATTTGAATGCATGAATACTCGAGTTTACATTTTACAGTTGTGTAATCAAATGGTGTTCTAATCACAGTTCCAATCAACAGAAAAAACTTGGAAAGTGTAAGATACTCTGTACTCCTGGAGGCAATTAATTAAAAAAATGAAATCCAGACTAGGTTAAGACTTTCCCTCAAAGCATGATTACTAAGGTTTCCCAAAACAGTACCTACATTCCCTATCAAAATGCTGTCAATTCATGTGCTGGAAGCATTTCTAGTTTGGTAATTATTATTGTTTACTCTTCTTGTATTTCTGGAGTATTGAAGAGAAAAGGAGAATGAAAACCTAGCAATGTTACATTACAAAATTTGAAATTTAAACCATGCAATGACTAGATAAGCTTACTAAACTGGCATGGATTTGTCATATACATAAATTTAAAATAAAAAGATGGCCAAATTCTGCACTAATTTACATCCAATACACTCCCATTGACCAGAATGGGATTGATGCTTTTTCAACCTTTTACAAGTAGGTAGTGCGTCACTGGAAAAACACGTATCATGTAAGTTATTTGGCAGTACTTTGCAGATTGTCACTTGGTTCTTATAATAGCCCATTGAAAACATTGTTCCCTATTCTGAAAATGCAAATTTTGTTTTTTTTTCTATAGCACAGTTAGAATACCTAATCCATAATTTTTGGCATGTAGAGTATCAACAGAACAGACTGTGTTGAACAGTTTGAAAATTCTTATGAAATTTTCATTGAATAAAATCATAGTACCAATTTAGGAAGCTACTTTCCTAAACAACATAGGTTGATGTTTTTAAATTTATTTTTCATAGTGCATAGGTCACTGAGATCGGATGTTAATAACATAGAAAACTGCAAAGTTGTTTTATAAGAGCCACCTCTAAGTAACTAAAAAGCAACCAGCCGCAGAATCCTTTTTCTCTGCCTGAGATCTCGCATGCCAATTTGAAGCCACAGTGAATTTTTGTGGTAAAGTCACTTTATAGTTTGATTTTAGTGGAAAAAATGCAACAATCCTAACTATAGTTATGAACCCTTTTGGTTTCTTGGGCTGTACAGTGTGGCATCATATTTCTGTATTGGGTGACCCTAAGGCAGCTGCAGCAGAAATTTAATCTTTTACTAAGTAACCATGTAGTAGTAACAGAGATGGAGCCATGCTAGTCTATATATTATCAAAACAAAAAAGCAGGCAAGTAGCACTTTAAAGACTAACAAAATAATTTATTAGGTGAGCTTTCATGTAGTAGTATGTGATTCTTCAGGATTTACCAATATGAGAAATAATTACAGCATCTCAGATCTTACTACTTGATAACCAAAATGGTGACTTCTCGGTAGTGATGATCTCAATATAAAAACCAATTGTTTACACTGAGAACAGATGTGACTGGAAGAGAATTAAATGGTCAGAAAACAACATGATACAAAATCTAAATCCCTGCTTAAGGTTAATTAGACAAATATATGTAACTTGTGCCTTGGGCTGGCATTACCCTGAATCTAAAAAAAAAAAGCCTTTTCTGGTCTTGGTTCCAAACATATTTTGTTGCCTGTGTTCCATTTCTACTGGGAATAGTTGTTTGGCTATGCCAAAAGAAGGAGGGGAGACACTTGATATGGGTATAATCAAAATGCAACTTTATTTTTAGATGTTTGGGACTACCTGGCAGATAACATATGCAGTACAAGCTCCTTCCCCCAAGTTTTCTCCCATAATTATCTGAGGGGAGGAGTGCCTTTATTGGTCCCTGCCTCCACACCCCTTTTTCCACCCACATCCCTCCAGCTGATACATTGCTGGGATATTACAATCACTGGGGGGGGGGGGTTCAACCAACTCCCCCCATTTCCTTCCACATCCTTGCAGCATATCCATTGCAGGGACCTTGCCATCTTCTCTCCTCTTAGGAGGGGTAAGGTGGACTATATTCATGAGGGGTTGGCTCCATGATGGAATCACAGAAGTCCTCAACTATCCCCAGCTTGCTCAATTACCAAGAACAGCTCCATAAGCTCTTTCCCCAAACTATTTATCTGTTGCCGTATGCCTTCCTTTATGGAGTACCTGCATTGAACATTTGCTTGGCTTATCTTCCTCTCACCCAGCTGGTTTCCAGACATCTCCCAATGCCCTTCTCTGTATCAGCCAAAAATATGGCAGCTCCTTTGTTTGACAGGTGCATACACCATCCTCTTGAAATAACTCTGGTGCCCCATCAATTATGCAGGATGTGAAATTACTGCCCGCCTGAACCCCCAGGAGACTAGGCCGCCATCCTGTTTTCATACTTCCTGGTCTTGTCCATCCTGAAGCGTATATGGCTCCCTGCCAAACCCTGTGTTTAAGCATATCTGACCAGGCAATGTGAACATCTGGAAAAATGTCCAGGATCCTCTTCAGGCCCCTATTTATTAGAGCATTAGTTCTACCCCAAGTGTTCCTAAGTCATTTTCTCCAAGATGTATCACTAATATATCCAGTGACTGCTGATGGGCCCACATGCCATATAAGAGCAGTTTCAGTTGCTCCTATAACATGCCCCTCTGTGCACGCCAGCTGAGTACTATTCAACAACCAAATCACAGCTGGGAGCTGTTGGGCAGCTTAAATGAGTGCCTATAGCTGCGTCTTCATGTGCACGCTACTTCAAAGTAGCGGCACCAACTTCGAAATAGCACCCGTCGCGTCTACACGCGTCGGGCGCTATTTCGAAGTTAACTTCGACGTTAGGCAGCGAGACGTCAAAGTCGCTAACCTCATGAGGAGATAGGAATAGCGCCCTACTTCGACGTTCAACGTCGAAGTAGGGACCGTGTAGACGATCCGCGTCCCGCAACGTCGAAATTGCTGGGTCCTCCATGGCGGCCATCAGCTGGGGGATTGAGAGATGCTCTCTCTCCAGCCCCTGCGGGGCTCTATGGTCACCGTGGGCAGCAGCCCTTAGCCCAGGGCTTCTGGCTGCTTCTGCGGCAGCTGGGGATCTATGCTGCAGGCACAGGGGCTGCAACCAGTTGTCAGCTCTGTGTATCTTGTGTTGTTTAGTGCAACTGTGTCTGGGAGGGGCCCTTTAAGGGAGCGGCTTGCTGTTGAGTCCGCCCTGTGACCCTGTCTGCAGCTGTGCCTGGCATCCCTATTTCGATGTGTGCTACTTTGACGTGTATACGTTCCCTCGCTGCGCCTATTTCAATGTTGGGCTGAGCAACGTCGAAGTTGAACATTGACGTTGCTGGCCCTGGAGGACGTGTAGACGTTATTCATCGAAATAGACTATTTCGATGTCGCAACATCGAAATAAGCTATTTCGATGTTGGCTGCACGTGTAGACGTAGCCTATGTGTGTAAAAGACATCATTATATCTACCCATCCACACCCTCATGCACATAGCTAGCTTTGTAACTACTGAAATGAAAACACAACAAATGAATGCTGATTTTCCACCTGAGTTCTTACATTTGTTCAGTATGTATTAGAATTCTACCACCCAACTGTCTTCATAATCTCTCTTTCCATACCTATCTGTGCTGCTGCCATAGCTGCTCCTGTTCTGGATGAGCAGGAATCAAATTCATGCACAGGCAGCCCGAACCTCATCAATCCCCATCTCTGCATGGGAACAAATTGATATGTTGGGTGGGTACTCCATCTCTTTGTACAAAAAATGGTGACTTCCTCCTCCCACCAGATTTCCATGTAAGCCTTCAAAGCCTCAATGGGGCAGACCCTGGGCTCTCCAACTTTCCATAAAGTAAAGATTTACTGGTCTTTGACCACTGTTAAGTGTAATGTCACTGTATGCTGCTGCCAATGTGCATCACAAACTTCCAAAGAGCTGCCCATGGAACCTCTAGTGAACCCAGGCACTAGCTCACGGATTCTAAAAGCACCAGAAATGCTAGCAGGAATGCTGCCCCAAAAAGGGACGCCTCGTGTGAACCATGATGTACAGCACCAGGGACCTGGAGGAGGTCCCTGAGCATGGAAACCCTGATGCAACAATTGGAATCTTGCATGAGACCATCACTATGTGACCAGAGGTGCTGACTCTGGGCAAAGTGTGTATGTGAGGGCCAATTCTACACTTCCAGAAGAAGTGGGATGTCAGGCATAAAGGTTGGGTGCCTCCTGGAGCATGGCATGCCCCCTGCCCCTCCAAGCTTCACAGAGAGCACTTCATGGTCTTCCAGCAGTGACATAAAGGGCCCAGGAGTCCAGCTGCCACCACTGAATTGCTTTGACTTGCTAGGCCCCAGGGAAGCTGCCCCTTTTGACCTCCTTGCCAGCTGGCCTGTAGAGCTGTGTCTACACGTGCACGCTACTTCGAAGTAGCGGCACTAACTTCGAAATAGCGCCCGTCGCGGCTACACGCGTCGGGCGCTATTTCGAAGTTAACTTCGACGTTAGGCGGCGAGACGTCGAAGTCGCTAACCTCATGAGGGGATCGGAATAGTGCCCTACTTCGACGTTCAACGTCGAAGTAGGGACCGTGTAGACGATCCGCGTCCCGCAACGTCGAAATTGCCGGGTCCTCCATGGCGGCCATCAGCTGGGGGGTTGAGAGATGCTCTCTCTCCAGCCCCTGCGGGGCTCTATGGTCACCGTGGGCAGCAGCCCTTAGCCCAGGGCTTCTGGCTGCTGCTGCGTCAGCTGGGGATCCATGCTGCAGGCACAGGGTCTGCAGCCAGTTGTCGGCTCTGTGTATCTTGTGTTGTTTAGTGCATCTGTGTCTGGGAGGGGCCCTTTAAGGGAGCGGCTTGCTGTTGAGTCCGCCCTGTGACCTTGTCTGCAGCTGTGCCTAGCACCCTTATTTCGATGTGTGCTACTTTGGCGTGTAGACGTACCCTCGCAGCGCCTATTTCGATGTGGTGCCGCGCAACGTCGATGTTGAACATCGACGTTGCCAGCCCTGGAGGACGTGTAGACATTATTCATCGAAATAGCCTATTTCGATGTTGCTACATCGAAATAAGCTACTTCGATGTTGGCTTCACGTGTAGACGTAGCCTAGGTGACCATTCCATCATAAACCTTGGCATTAAGAAAGCACCATAAGGATCTGGATAGCCATTTAGCCTACTGATAAATGGAATGGCTGAAAGGTGATTTGAGATTGTGGAGGATGCCAGTTGATGACTCACCAACAATGGCATGTACCACAGCACCTGTTCCTCTGTAATGGGCCATTTTTCTGACTGGCCTTCCTGTTCCTGAAAGTGTGTGAAATCATAGTTCTGCCACATGCATGGTGCAAATGGTCTTGGGACCACACCAATAGCTGTCCTATGCCAAGGCTCCTTACTGTCAATGGCATTTGCCTGGGTTCATGGCTGGGCTCTGGTGTCTGCCCCCAAAATCCTTGGATCCCTCTCCTCAGTAATTACCATGCCTCCTGCAGTCACCTGAGTAGGATGTACTGGATCTAAGTGACCTGCTCCCCTTTGTACAGCCTGTAGTGCCGTGGAAATAACCTCAGACAATAATTCTGATTAATTGTATAAAATCCTGGTAACTGGCCCCCATCAGACACTGCTAGCTTGCTACCCCTTCTCCCCATGCCTGATATGCCACCTCTGATCTTTCAAAGCACCTGCGTGGGTGAGTGTTGCACCTGGCACCTCCACCTCCTCCTGGGTTATGAGTCAGCCAATACATTGGCCCCCTTTCCAACAGTTTTATGTCTCTCCCCTCCCTTTCCCTTAGCCATCGAGAATTGCTTGCACTCCTCCCAAAAGCTATCAATAACGTCTCTCTTCTCCCAGCCAACCTGACAAATACCCCCTCGCTTAACATTCAGGCTGGTGATTTCTAACTCTTTGCCAAAGAAATACAGTGTTTAAAAAAACACAGAAAACACCCCCTCCTGAACTGTGACCAAGAATCATCATTATGCTTTACATTTATACTGTAAACTGAAAAAGTAAGGATTTACAGGCTAAAATTAGTATTATTCTTTCATTGTTTAGCTCTGTGAAATAAATAGGCAAAGGGAGCAATTTATATCTGGTTCTTTAGCTCATCATTCACTGTTTGTACTTACCTCCTGTATGGCAGTCTGACTCCCACAGAGCTTCAATCGTTGATCACAAAGTCACCTGGCATAGAATGATAAATGACTCTTGATAACCCATCCATCTAAAATCACATGATGTTCCTTATACAGACTATTACAAATGTAGTATTGTCACTGCCCCTTGTCCTTAACTGCACATTTTACATCATTTGCAACAGATAATATCTTTTGTGCATTGGTTGAATTGGAGGAATCATTTGTAGTTCTCCTCAGTGTTATCCAATTATTGGCAAGCTAATCCACTCTGAATAAGTAATCATGTGACTAAAGAAATATTTAATATTCAAATTTACCTCTGTTTTTATTCCTTTGGACTGGATTAGAAAGGGAAAGCTTTGCATTTGTGTGAAGTTTCTATAATATTCCTATTTAGGTATGCAAAGAAAGTACATCAGAAAGATATATAGTTTTTGTTTGTATAAATGAGAAATTGTAAACTTGATAAATGCAAATGCCTTGGGCTGGCTTATAGTTTTCAGGTGTTTTCTTATGTAAAGGAAGAAGGGTGAGTAGCTGTGATGCCACAAAGGAATCCTGCTTTAAAAGACACAACTCCTTCATTGCTTCCTTCTTGCTCCAGATGCATAGGCATCTGCTCCTGGCCCTTTCTAATAGCACATTACTTCACCTCTGTGCTGGCGTTGTGCATTATTTGGGATGGAGTCAAGGGCACCACCTTCACACCCAACTTTCCATTCACCACCATTGGGGTCTTTGTTCTTTGTGTGACCAGAGTGCATAGGCCACAATGTAGCCTTGTGGGCTATTATTCTACTTCAGAGAAAAAAGGGCAAAGAGTCACACAATGTGCTACTTGACTCGAATTCAGCAATGTGAGCAAATATAAAAACATAATCCCCTGGATTTGTAACAATCCAAAAGTCTATATTCCCTTTGTGAGTACCTGCTCACACGAAACAGCTATCCTTAACAGTTATCCAGCTATCATATCGTTTTTGGCCTATGGAGTGTATAACTTGGTTAGAAAGGTTTATCTCAATGTGTCTTTTAAAATGCAAGTAGAAATATTGCATTTTATAATCTCAGAAATATAACAACTGAATTTTGTCCAAGGCTATAACTATACAAAAATGGCCAATAATTGCATTTGTATACTACTCTAAGTATATCTGCTACTATCGGTTGAACCTCTTTAATCCAGCACCCTCAGAACCTGACTGGTACTGAATGAGAGAATTTGCTGGATCACAGGAGATGAGTATTGTCTAGCAGCGTGACCAACACTACTTCTGCTCACGGGGCTTTTAGAAGACACTTGGGTAAATTACATCTAAATAACAGCACAGAACATTGAGCGCCAGGACTGGTGGCTGTAAACAAACTTTATGGGAACACAGGAAACTTGGCCACACCCATGAAAAGCGGTCATCCAGCTACTAAAATTATGCTGGTTTATGGATGTTGCCGGATGAGATAGTGCCAAACTAGTTCAACCTGTATTAGAGATATATTTCCCAATGTGCCCTGAAACCAAGTTCACACACTGTGTAGAGGGTAGAAAATAAAATGAAATAAAAAGTTCCCTTGCTGCAGGTTTGAGTTTAAAGGAGAAAGAACAATATCATAAAGTTCAGTATGACTGGACTTGCTACTGGGATTTCTTCATAAGGAACGCTCAGTCCACGGTCTACATTTCTTTTTATTAGAGGGAACACAACTTCAAATTACTTTATATGTGACTGAAGTAACTGAGGACTTAAGTAGGAGGGAAATATTATATAAAACCTCCCGTTGGTCCAGTACCAGGCAGATGTAAGTTCTGTAACTTTCAGTCATCACTGGTTTTAAATCCTGTAATTTTCTGTTAATTTTATTACAGTAGCTTTGTTTTACAGATTTAGTTTTAATCTATATAGTTATATTAGCTTTGTTTTGTAGCAGCTTGTAGGTGTATACGAAGTATTACAAGTTCATAAGAAATTGTTTATAGATACCATAAGTCTGGAAGATGTATTGGTTGTTCCTTTGTAAAAGAAATTATTCTCTCTGAAGTGAGTTCTCCTTTGTTTGAGTGGGGAAAGTGAATGTGTATGGCTATGTCTACACTAGCATCCCCCTTTCGAAGGGGGGATGATAATGAGAGACTTCGAGATATGCCAATGAGGTGCTGCAATGAATATGCAGTGCCTCATTAGCATAAGGGTGGCCATGGCACCTCGAAAGTGCCGCTTTCGATCGCACATGGCTCGTCTACACAGGGTCCTTTTCAAAAGGACTCTGCACACTTCAAAATACCTGTATTCCTATAACCAAATATGAATAAGGGGATTTCAAAGTGTGCAGGGTCCTTTCAAAAACAACTCCACGTAGATGAGCCATGCGTGATTGAAAGCCGCACTTTCGAAGTGCCACAGCTGCCGTTATGCTAATGAGGTGCTGCATATTCATTGCAGCTCCTCATTAGCATATCATGAAGTGTCTCATTAGCCATTCCCCTTTTGAAAGACAGGTGCTAGTGTAGCCTATGTGTGCAATGGAATCAGTGCCTGAAGCCAGCCTGTCTGAATGACCAGCTGCCAGCAGCACCTTGATAGCCAGAAAATAATAGAAGCTGAGCCCTACAAAAGAATCCAGAATAGAGAAAGAGGCCCCATCAAGAGAAGATATCCCATCTGCTGTTAGCTCATGACTTATGGTCTTGCAGCATCCTGGAGCATTGGGACAGGACAAGAGGACTGAGACATATAAAAGATGGTTGCAATGCTATAGGAGTGCTGCTTCTTGCCATCGCTACTCTGCAGAAGTTAGTCTTGGCAGGTGGGAGGAGGCCCAGAGCCCAGGCCCAGGGCCCCTCCCCTGGATGGATGGTCCTGACTGCCCCAGATTACTACACAGACAAGACAGCAAGCTGACAAGGGGGTCATGCAATCCGCTCGTCGCCCTGTATTCATGACTACAGGCAAATACACTGGAGCCTCTCTGCTTTGGTTTCCTTGGCTGTCCCTACACAACTCTTCACCAGTGTGAGTTTGCCTGTGTAAGTGTGTTTGTACAGGAGGGTATAATTGTGTGGGGGTGCGTGCTTGAAAAGTAGTTCCACTTTTTCCTTTAATCCAAATAGTGGCATTTAATAAAATACATATGAGAGTAACCACGGAGGTTTCTTTAGTGTAAATTACTGATAGTGTAGGATGTTTGAGGCAAACTCTGCCAACTTTTTCCACCAGGCCATTTTAAAAATGTGGTGTACAAAACAAGCAGGTTGCTATACAAAATCTGCTTAAGGCAGTTTGTGTAACTATTTAGAATTATGCTCCATTGATGTACTAAATAAGTATATAATTCAAGATTCTTATACATAGTTGTTTATGAAAGCATACATACAAAACCAGCACCAGATAAGCAGTGTATTTTGGCTGTTGACTGGGGCTGCTAAGGGTAATATATTATGTGCTTGGGTGCTGATGCTTTAGGAGTTTCACACTGGCAATATAGTATGATAGAGCTGCAACCTTCACAGCCCACTAGATAAGAAATCTTACTGTAGACCACATTTGTAATGTAGTAACACGAATGAAAATTTCAGAGGCTCTTCGGGTGGGAGAAGTGTGGCATGTCAGGTAGATGAAACACGTTTCAAGCTTTCACAGCACGGGATGGTCAAGTTAGAAACAACAATAAAGCTAAAAGTTCAACCCAAGTTCCTGCATAGCATACATTAATTGAAGATAGTCATAGGTAAGTTTTGATCACTTCCCATTCCACTGATAAGATCATCCTGCATTGTCCTGTTCTCTGGTTTATAAATGCTGTATATAATAGTGCATGTAAACAGAAAACTATTTATATTGATTAGTTGACATTTGAGATAATGAATGTATTCATTACAAATCTGTGGAAGCTTCCTCAAAAATGTTTCCTATGGCTTTATTCAAGAATCTGGTATTTTTCTCCTGCATCAGACTGCAGTTACTTTTCCTTTATTTTCGTTAAATAAGTTTAGTAAAATTATAATTTTATAGAATCAGCTACTATTGAAGTGAAATTGCATAATACATCACAAATTTTTGTGATAAACTAATGTAGCTCAAATATTAATCAGAATTTTACTATTGGATAATATAATAAAGTGTTCTCCAGAATAAAGATGATGTATTTCACAGCTTTATACATGATTTTTTTCCAGAGATAATATTAAAATTGCTGATGCAAGGAAAATAAAAATGATTGAAGGAGTGTTTACATGTTACCAGCCTCTAATGGATTCTGATTCAACCTATTTGCATTTGTTAAAACGACAGCTAAGGCAAGATAATGTGAAGCTGGTAAAAGTACTTGAAAAAATTAGTTTACTGTGACATGTTTGATCTATAAATTGTTCTATAAATTATGAATTTTATATTTATGGGAAAGATTCAAAATAATTTTCTCAGAATGAATCATCAAAAATAAATTCTGAGGCTAGTATCAGAAAATAAAACTGTACCAGAACAGTATAATGGTGAAATCAGTCTGTATCTTGACATTGGTCAATTGTTTCCTGTATCAGAAAGAAATACCTTCCATCTTGCCAAACAGTGTTGTTATAGGGAATGTTACAGAATATTTATTTCAGGTGAATACTTCATTATTTAATTAGCAGAGGTAGCTGGACATTAAAATAGTGGCCATTGAGCTGTCTCTTTCCTGTTGCTGAATAACATACACTTTTTCTTTTTACCACATTGTTGCCTGATTCTGCCACCTTTACTTGGGTCAAATTCCCATTGACTTGAACATAGGGGTTACCTCTACATGAATGAGTTTGTTTGAAAAAAAGGATTTGTCAAAGAAGCCATGGAGCATCTGCATCTAAAACGTGTTCTTTTGACAGTAAATTGGCGGAACGTGGCACTTTTTCCAGTGGCCCTTTGCCTGTCCCAGATGAGGAAGAGTGCCTTTTTCAAAAGATTGTTGGGGGAAAAAAAAGCATGACTCCAGGGGCCCTCTTTTTTTGATAGAACGGCCCTCCATACTTGAGCATGTGGTGGGGCAGGGCCCCTGGGCCCCCGTGAGGGCCACTGCCTCTTTCCAGCTCCCTTCTCCTCCCAGAACCCCCCAGGTGCCCCTCCCCTCACGAGGCCACCACTCTGGCAGTAGTCCTGTGTGGGAGTGGGATGGCACAGTTCCCCAGGGATGAGCTTTCCCTCCTCCCTGATCCAGCCTCTCGCACCCCCAAGCCCAGTTCCCAAAGGTCCCATTTAGCTGGAAGCCCCCGTCCCTATGCAGGGTCTGTGCCCTGAGTGTGCCTTACCTGCATGAGGACAGCCTTGACAGTGGACGTCCCCACACCAAAATTGTTTGCCCATGTAGCAGAAGCTGTCTGGGATGGCCAGCTTCCATATGACAATGACTACCTGCTTCTTGAGGGGGATGGTGAGCTGCGTGGGGGTGAGCCAGGTGCACAGCTCCAGAAAGGTCTCCTTCCTCATGCAGAAATTCTGCACCCACTGCAGGTTGTCCCACTCACCCATGACCACTCAGTTCCACCAGTCTGAGTTTGTGGGGTATCTCCATACCCACTTGATCACCTGGGGGGCAGGCACGGGCGGGGCCCTGGGGCACTGAGGTTGTGCTCCTTGCTCTCACTGGCATACCTGTCCCACTGGAGGAGTTGAAGGGTAGCTGCTATCATGGGAAGCAGCAGCCTGACCATAGTGTGGGTCCAGCGCAAGGCTAGGAGCTCCTGTAGGTCTATGGCTACTTGACATGATTGATGTCTGTCTCCGGTAGCCTTTGAGACTTGCACTGGCTCTACTTTTCTTTGTGCAGTTAGGCAAGCCTTAGCGTGTGCAGGAAATGGGTGTTGGGGAGGTGCTTTTTACGGGCCTACCTGGCTGGGGTTCCTGTCAGGGCTTGCCAGCCATATGACCCTGTGCATGGTGTTTCCTGGCCTTTTCTGTCAAGAGAGTGGCCACGGCTGTGTGGCCACACTCTGTTGACAGAGCAGATTGCTTTTTCAATCTGTTTCTGTCAACAGAAGTTTTGTTGGAAGACGTCTGATAAAACTTTTATCGACAGATCACAGTAGTGTAGTCCTAGCCTAAGGGTACGTCTATATAGCAGCTGCCATTTTGAAATAACTATGCAATAACTGTGCAAGCGTCTACACAATGCAATAGATGTTTTGCAATAGGGGATGTGTACACAGGGAATAGTACCAATGTTGAAACAATCCACAAGAGTGTCCAATAGCTCTATTTTAAAATGGACTCTACTGTGTGTAGATGCTGTATTTTAAAGTAGCTAAGCACTATTTCAAAATGCATTTGGTGTTCAGCTATGCTACTTCAGAAAAAGCTATTCTGGAATACCTCTTCTGGAATAGCTTATTCAGGAATTGGGCTGTTTGTAGACATAACCTAAAGGTGAAATCATGGGTCCGTTGAAGTTGGTGACAAAACTCCCATTGTGTTCAGGTTTTTACATTGTTTATTTAAGAAAATAAAGGCTGTGGTCCTGAGATATGGCGTGTAGCATCTTGTAAACATTTGTCATTCTTGTCTTATTAATTTCATTGTCCTAATGGTCAAATATCTATCTATTTTACCTAGATATTTGTATGGTAAGACCCTTATAAATTATGTTTAACAGGATTTTGTTTTGCTCTTGGACACTGATGACATTTGACTAATATTTTAGTATCTCACAAACTGTTTCTGAAAGTTACGCTTCAAGGTTTGTATTAAGTGTGAAATATAATTTTGATTTCTTGTTTCACTGCTTCTTCTGTCTGGCAAGTGTAGCAAAATTGTATTCTTAATATTGCCCAATTTCAAACTCTCTTCGTATAGCTCAGCTATTATTTTTTCCCTGTATTGGAACTCATCATGAAGGACAGATAATTTTCCTACAAGACAAAAAAGCAACTTAAACCTAGCACCACATTCTAGCACCTTGGAGAAGGTGAAATAGTAATTCTGGTCTTGACTTGTTTTTTCCAGCCAGTGGGCAATGAGGTAAAAATGATCGATGAAAATTTTCAAAATGCTGTCCAACTGTTCTCCCCAGTTTTTTCATCAGACATTTGTTCCAACAAAAATTTTGTTAACAGGTCTTTGCTCTCTTTATCACTATCACATCTTGTCTTATTCTTCCTATTTCAAATTGTGTGAAACTAGGAACAATCTAGTTTCTCTCTTTGCATGGAAGTTTTACTACACAGAGGCAATATATGCTATCATCCTGTTCCTCAAGAATTATCCCTTGGCTCCTGCCCCAAAAGAAATGAACAAAAATTTTATACAGTCCACAAAAATATACTCCCTCATCCTAAAATCTGATCTATCATTTGCCAAAGCTATCAGTTTTATAAGAACTTTTGGAGGGAACTAGTACATGTTTCTGGTGTTTTAAGTTGAAGGATGTACCTTTTGGTTGGTTAAATTTTAAGAGTATTGCCATGAAGTAAAAGACTTTTTTTTCGGAAACATTGACAGTATTGTGCTAATTGTGAGAAGACCAAAACTGACTGTAAGATGAGGAGGGATCATGAGTTAAGATAGCAACTCTATAACATATTTTGTAGTATTACACTAGCTATCTGATACAGTGGAATATTTTATTCATCTCTTTTACCAATGCTGTGGATGAGCCCTCATTAAGCTGTCCACATTGACATCTAGAGCTTTTCCCTGAAGATTACAACTAATTTGAAATGCAACAGCATGTGCGAGCAGCTTAAATTGTTCCTTCCAGTTTTCATTACTTTCCACTTATCTGTTTTCAGTTTAATCTGCCATCATAGTGCCCAATTATCTAGTTCTGTTAGGTACTTTGGGGTTCTTCACAATCCTTCTTCATCTTGGCACATTTGAGTAATTCTGTGATCTCCAACTTTTGCTACCTCCTCATTCATTACCCTCCGCCCAGTTGTTATACTGGACAGCACAGGTATCTGGGAATTCTGCTATTAACCCCCTTTCACAGCTTCAGAATACTTTTTTATTTTAGTCTTGTTTTGTTTCCTGCTAACAAGCTTTTAATCTATGATAAAATATTACATTCTGCTGGTTAATTAACCAGTTTTCTTTTGTGTCTCCTGTGAGATATTTTTATCAAAAGTCTTCCAACTGGCTAAAATTATGTTTATTGGGTTGCCATTATTGACTGTCTTGATATGCCTTGATATTAACTGTTTGAAATAACTGGTAGGAGGCATAGACTAAGTTATATTGAGCATATACACACATTCTCTGTTAAAAAAAAGAAAATGTCCCCAAGAATTCCTGCAACTTGAACTTTGCTGATTGCAAAATGGTTGAAAACAAAAATCATCATTAGAGATCAAGTGATTTTACATTACAGTGTGCCAGGATTTTTGTAGATGACACCTCTAGGTTGCCAACCCTTCTATGGCAGTCTCAAAAAAGGATCAGCCTTTAATTCCTTCTAACCAAACAGGGACTTAATTCAGTCTATACAGTCATGTTTCTGTACAAGATATGGGTTGGTTACAAAACTTGCTTATCCACACCAGATGTTGTCACAACATCTTTTAAAGCTCTGCCTGGTGCAGCTGAGGCTAGGTCTTTACTACCACTGAGGGTCAATCTTCCAGGGTTTGGTCGCGCACATGCATGAAATGGTGCTTTTGCAGGGTCAAAGTCAACCCCAGAACTCCTTGTGAGTAGTGAGGTTTAAGGAAGGTTGATGGCAGATATGCTCCCATCGACCTTCTTCCATATAAACAGACACTGAAGTCAACCGCTGATAAGCCAATTTTAGCTACGCAATTGGCATAATGTTTGGAGGAATGTGAGCCTCTTGCAGTGTGGATTGGTCCTGGAGGTGGACTGCGAGACTGTTCTTGCACTCCCCCGACTAAGTTTGGTGTCCCCAATGAGGGGAGGTAGGGCAACAGAGTGAGGAGGCCGCTTAACTGTGAATTCTGTGGTGGGTGGCCCTCTGTAGTTCCAACAAGGATTGAAGGATGTCAGTTTGCAACTTGACAACCATCAGGAGCTCTGCCAATTCCTATAATATGTAAAGCATGGCAAACACTTTCTTGGTGGTGCTTCATAAATCCTCTACAGCAGTCTGGTTGTGCAGGACAGTGGGGACACAGAGCACTCCAGCAGTGTGATGGGAGGGGCCAGGACTAGGAGGGGCCACCAGCCATGCAGAGGGGCTAGATGAAGAGCCTGCCAGCCATGTGGTACAGCAGGACAGTCCTGGGAAATCTAAATGGCCAGGGAGCAGTGTGATACTGTTAAAGGGATAAACTTCAATGAAACTTCTTGTGCTGCTTCTAGGAAGTAAAAAGAGACCTAAGCCTCCTAGGAATAACAGAGAGTGAAAAAGAAAATATGCTCATACTGTGTGAGCACAGGGCTGGAAAATTTGCCAGAATGCTGTGTGTTACTGTAATGCCAGATTACTTGCTGATGTCTTGGCGTGACAATGTGTGCTATTGTAGAAGCTGGAATAAATAAGGTCTCCCAAAAACCTTGTGTGAAAATAAGAGTACCTGACTGAGACCTTTATAGAGATCTCCAAAAAGGATAAGTACTCCATCGCCAGAAATATTAACAAGCTGTGCTAACTTGTAGCAGTTTAAAAAAATATGGCTCAACAGAAGTAAACCTATAGCCCAACCCAGCTGCAACCTGCTTGTATCAGTTTAAAAAATATACTTACCAGGAGAGCCCTCTCCATCGTTGCTGGACTTTGGAGCATCAGGTGTTGATGAGGGGATGGGCTCCAGGGTGAGGAAGGGTTCCTGGGTGGCAGGATCAGCTTCCTCAGGTGTCTCCTGGCTGGCAGTGTCTTCCTCTTCATTGGCCTCCACATCCTCCTCACCCTCTCAGCTCTCGCTAGAGAGCTGAACATCATCTCCTGAGGAGCCCATACAGTTCTTGGTGACTGTGGTTGGGTCTTTCCCAAGAATTGCATCAGACTGCTCATAAAAGTGGCATGTTTTGGGAGATGTCCCAGTTCACCTGTTGGCTTTTTTCACCTTCTGAAAACTCTTCCTGAGCTCCTTGATTTTGACCTGACATTGCTGAGTGTCCCTGGTGTATCCTTTCTACGTCATGCCCTGGGAAATCTTACCATAAATGTCCATGTTACTTTTGCTGGTTCACAGTTTGCTCAGCACAGATTGTCACCCCACACAGAAATGAGATTCTGCATCTCCTGAGGGCTCCATGCTGTCGGGGGGAGGGGTCTTTTGTGACCCTGAGAACTCATGATGGCTAGATGTGATCGCTCCTGAGAGTTGTGCTCCTGGGGTGTGCTATCCAGGCTGGTGAGAAAGAAAATTAATTCAAATTCCTGGGCTTCCTATTACCTACTTCCTGTGCACCTGGAGAGCAGTGGAGATGAAAGCAGCCAAAACGGACATCTAAGGGGCATTGTGAGATACCTGTGGGATACCTCTGGAGGCCAATAAAGTTGATTTAAAGTAACACTATTTCTGCTTTAGCATCAATTAAACCTTTTAAATTCAAACTTGGCATTACACCACCTGGGAGGGGCAGGGCAAGAAAATTGACCCTAGCACCCTTTAAAATCAGCCTAATGGTGTTTGCTGTGAAGACAGTCACATTATAAAATCGAGCTAAGTTCCTTAAAATCAACTTTATGCTGTAGTGTAGACAAAGCCCCAGCAACCATGACAATCAGTGGAGGCTAATAACATCTGAAAACTATTAGGTAAAACTGATTCCTGAAAGTATGAGTACTTATATTCCTAGTCAGAATATATTGAGAAAAGGATGACATCGTATAACCTATGGGCTGTGACTACACTGTCCCTCCCTTTTGGAAGGGGCATGTAAATGCAGCTGATTGAAAATGCTAATGAGATGCTCATAAAAATATTCAGTGCCTCATTTGCATAATGGTGGCCACTTGCTGCGTCAAAAGTGCTGCTTTCAAAAGATAAAATAGCTGTGTAGACGGGGTTCCTTTGAAGGGAAGCCCTGCTTTCAAAAGCACCCTTCTTCCTAAAACAAATTAGGAAGAAGGGTACTTTTGAAAGCAGGGCTCCCTTTCAGAGGAATCCCATATACATGGCTATTTTGCATTTCGAAAGCAGCACTTTCAGTGTGGCATGTAGGTGCTGAATATTCATATCAGTGCCTCATTAGCATTTTTGAACCACTGTCTTTACATGCCCCTTCTGAAAAGGAGGGGCAGTGTATATTCAGTCTGAATGACATATTATTTCTGAGCTCTTCCACTCCCTCGTGGGCTTCACTGTATAAATGAACATTAGCTTTATAAAATACTTAATACTGAAGCTGGACCACAAAGAGAGAAGCTGTTATCCAATTATGAGGGTGCTCATCAGGGAGATGGGATGTCTTCCTGGTTAAAAGTTCCTGCTCTACAGCAGAGTGGGGATTTAAACCAGGGTCTCCCACATGAAGGGTGATTGTTCTCACCATTGGATTATAGAGTAAGAGAGACTATCACAATCGCCTCCTCTTTGAATCCCTTGTGGGTGCAGCCCCAAAAATCAATGGTTTTGATATTGTTGAAATGGTTCACCTAAACATTTCCAAATATGGTTTCATTTTTTTCTTTTTTTTCCCCTTCAGCTGAAACATTTCTCTGAAATCAATACAAGTTAGTAAAATGTGTTGAGGGAGCTGAATTTGCAGTTTTAGTAGGGGGGAAAAAAAGGCTGAAACATTTCACCAGTTCTAGTCCTGACCTAATTGCCCTCTAGATCCTCTCATAATATGCATGTTAAAAATACTGCACTGGTTACATTCATTTTGTGTTTCCAAGGTTACCTTCACAACCAAGAGAGATAGAAACTATTTTTTAATATAAGCTTAGATTCTGTAAAATCTAAATGTGCTACATGGACTACAAAAATACAGGAGGGCTGGGTGTTTGACAGCTCATGCTTAGTGGCATTGTGATCCCTCACTGCCTGCAGGGGTGCTGGAACAATTTGTATAGTGGAATTCTGACAGCCGTTGAACCAAACTGCAAACCTTTATGTAATGAAAACCACTTCAAGCCAGTAGGCGTGGCTATTTCCAACATCTTTGACTGCCTGATATCTTTATTCTTACAGAAGTCATGCTTTCATTTTACTGGTATTACAAAAAATCTAGATGCTTTGTAGTTCTGTATTGAATCATTTTTCACTTACGTTTGTCCTGGAATCTTAGCGCATTCACCTATTAATTCCCAGAACCACTCTGAGTATCTAGGTTAGGTTAATATCAGTTACCTTTCAGCCATCAGTAATAGTAATTTTTTAAATGGTAAGTTGCATCATTTGGTTTAGTAATTCAGCTACTTTGGCCTTTCAGAAATCTCTGCAGTGAATTGTTAGGACTGTTTAATTTCCGCAAGTAATGTCAGTTGTTCTATTGCCTTTTTAAAAACCTTTATCTCTGACAATCTGTCATCTTCTTTACTAAAGTGTACACAAGATTATCTAGACTAGGCACTACCAGAGACAATGGAGTAAACATTTTAAAATTTGAAATAAAACAGTTACACTCAAAGGTATATTAAAATATAGAAAAGTTATATCAGGAGAAGCCTTTCCTTATGCTTAGATGTTGTTTGCCTCCAAGTCCTTTCCCATTCTACATATGAAGCTCTTTAATCCTTCCCATGCCCTATTTCAGTTGCTCTGCTGTTTCCTTACAGGTCTTCCTGATATATAACCTTAAATATTTTCTCTTTTAACTTCAATCCATGACAGAATTGAACTTGTCTTCTAGTTTGAAGTCATTCCATACTGGATGCTAATATGTCCCTCAGGTAGTTGTATACTATGATTAAATTACTCTTGTCATGTTTGCTTCTTCATCAAAGCATTTAAGACTATGAGGCTTTTGTTTGGAAGATGAATCTTGTATTCCCATAATTATATTTGTTGCACTTCTCTGGACTCTTTCCACTGTTTAGATATTCTTTAACAGCTAAACTACTGGTACCGGTAATATAGAATTAAAATATATACTTGTAAATTATATCTGATTCTTGGATTTTTATTATTTTTTTATATTCAGTTATGGCACACTGAAAGCCATTGTATATACAGCACTCTGTACTATTTTGCAGTTTTCTGTAATCTTTTATGCTTTAAACCTTTTCTGCATGCACTAGTGAAAAAGGAGTTGGCTATTAATTAGGGATATGTTTACTATGAATTTGGTGTACATACCTAGATGAACTGTTACTGGCATCCTTTCCATTTCTCATTTGAAAGCTATGTCTGCACTAGAATGCGTTTTCAAAAGGGCACATGGGCCGGGGCTGGCGCCATCTATTGGCTCCATTGAAAGGGGCCGTTGAGCCTTCTGAAAGACAGCATCTACACGTACCCACACTCTTTCTTGAAAGAAGGGGCCAGGAAACACTGCAGATGGGGCTGCATGATGGCAAAGCCCTTCTGGGGCTGCAGCCAGCCTCTCCTTTAAAGGGTTGCTCCCCAACATCCTCAGCCTGCACAGCACGAGGGCTGCAGTGCTGCTACCAGCACCACAGACATAGTGCCCACAGGACAGATCATGGACCACCAACAGCTGGAAAACCTGCTAGTGCAGGGTTATCCAAGGAGGCCCCAGACCCTCAGCTCATTCAGTGCCCTTTCCCCACCTGCTCTGTCAGCTCCAGAGCTACCCCGCCAGCTCGGAGTGGTGGGAGCACCTGATCATGGGGGAGTGGGATGACGACTGGTAGCTCCGGAATTTCCAGGTGTAGTGGCAGACCTTGATGGAGCTCTGCCAGTGGCTGCTCCCAAGCTGAGACATCAGGACACCCGAATGCAGCGTGCCCTTCCCGTGGAGAAGAGGGTCATGATAGCTGTCTGGAAGCTGGCCACTCCAGACAGCTACCGCTCCGTGGGACACCAATTTGGTGTGGGCGAGGCCACAGTCAGGGCTGTCATGATGGAGGTAAGGAGGCCCAGGCCACAGACCCACTGGGGGTGAAAAGCCCAGGACAGGGGACCCGGGATAGGGCCGGGACAGGGTCTGGAACAGGGGGCCCAGGGCAGGGGGCCTGCCAATCCTAGCCACCAGGTGCACCACGAGGGTGTCCACGTCTGGGAGGCCATGCATGAGTACACCCCCCAGAGGCCCCGGTGAGCGCCGCCACAGCCACCCCCAGCGGGTCCACTGTACATGCCCCTTCACCCTGTGCATCCCCCATTGCCACCTCTGCACACTGCCTCCCACTGCCCGCATACCCGCCCCCCACCTCCCACACACTGCCCCCTGCAATGAGCACACAACACGTGGTATTGCGAGACAAATAAAATGTTGTATTCGGCACTAAAAAACATATGCTTACTGCCATATATGAATAAGGACCATAAACTATTTACGGGGGGAGGTGGGCAAACTTTGTATAAAGGGAGGGGGACCAAGGGGGCCTGACTGGGGGGCCATTACTCCAGGACAGGGGTGGGGGGCTGCAACCTATGACCCCCCCCTCCCGGTCCAGGGTCCCTAGCAAGGCTGGGAGGGGGTGGGGAGGACGGGGAGGTAGGGCTGGGGATTAGCCTCAGCCTGGCAGTTGGGCACATTAGGGCCCCTCCTGGAGGGCTGGTGGTTGGGGCCTCTGCTGGGGGGCTGGCAGATGGGGCAGTGGGAGGGGCAGTTGGGGGCAGTGAGAGGGGGCATCTGGGCCAGCAGCTCCCAGAATGTGGCTGCCACATTCTGGAATGCCCCCATAAATTCCCTCCAGGCTGCCCAGCGCCAGGTGGCTTCCCCCTCCTTAAAGCAGAGGCGCTGCTCTGCCAGCTCCACCTGCCGCCAGTCGGAGGTAACGATGTGGTAGTCCTCTGCCACCCCACTGTTGGCCCCTCCAGGAAAGGGGATGCCCTGGTGCCAGTGGTGGTTTGGGTTGGTTGCTGTCCCTCACCGCTGGGGGTCTGTGGGGCACAATAGAGGGTGCGAGGCTCTCCCAGCTCTTGGATGGTGCAGCTGCAGACACAGGAGGGAAGAGAGGGACAGGCTGTGAGTACTGACCCCTGCCCCATGGCCCTTGCCCCACCCTTTGGGAGGTGGGTCCCCGTCCCTGGTCCTCCATCTCTTGTCTGACAGGGAGGTGGCCCTGGTGGCCCAGAGTGGTGGTGGGGGGTCCCCATCACCCTGTGGGAGGGCCCCTTGTGCAGTCCAGCCCCCCTTTCCCCCTGGGGATGGGGTACAGCACTGTCCCTGGGAGCAGGTGCTGAAGGGCACTGGCAGTCCTGCCACTGTCCCAAGGGTCACAGCCCAGCTAGCCTGTGGCTGGCCAGGGTCAGCTTGGGATGTGGGGAGCCCTTGGGTGCATGCGCTGCTCCCCCACTGTGTGATCCAGGGTGTCTGCCCTGTTGGGTACGTACCTGAGGGTCCACCGCTGAGGTCAGGGCATGCCCGGCTGGCTGACACAGCTGGAGGTATGGGAGGGGAGGTCTATTACTAGGTCCCCCTCCTTGCTGGACCACTCCCTGGCAGCTCTGTCCTGGGCAATGTGGAGCTGGCTGATGGTCCTGGCTCCTCACTGATGCTTGGTCCAGGCTGATGCTCCTTGGCCAAGGTGTCCAGGCTGGCTGGTGGGGAGTAGGTGTCCTGCGGGGCACAGGAGTCTCCAGAGCTCCCAGTAGTAAGGGCATGAAGCAGGGGTGGCCCCCGACCAGCTGGCTGAGTCCCAAGCCCAGGTGTAACTCAGCCATAACTCCTTCACCTTGCTCCTGACTTGGTCAGGAGTGCAGGCAGGCTGACTCCACGAGCTCAAGCCCTCAACCAGCTGGGCAAAAGCAGCCACATTCCTCCACTTCATGACCATGACCTGGAGCACCTCCTTCTCCTGCCAGAGGCCCAGCAGCTCCTGAAGCTTGTGCTCTGTCCAGAAGGGGGCATGCTTTCCACGGCCCCATCCCTTCCCAGCTGGACCCTTGTGAGCTCTGGCCATGCTGAGAGAGGGGGCCTGGGGCTCCTGACTTGCCCGCGTGCTGGCCATCGTGGTCTGGGATCTGCTTGGGTTGTCACTGGGATGTGCAGGGGCAGCACATATAAAGGCTGCTGCCTGCACGCTGTCAGCTTCCTGCAACTGGGTTTCTGGGTCTGTGCAGCTGTAAGGTCTGCTGCACGCACAGACCATAGAGCCCCACAGGTGCTGGGCAGCCCATCTCTGCCTAACAGCTGATTGCTGCTATGGCAGATCCTGCTCTTTTGAAAGAGCAGGGCATGGAGAATCTACACATGTCCTCTTTCAAAAAAGGCTTTTGAAAGGGAGGCCTCTTCCTATTTCATGTTTGGAACAGTGCTTTCAATTCTGGCAGCGCATCCTATCAATTTAGTTTTCGAAAGAGCATGTGGTGTGTGTAGATGCGCCATGCAGCTCTTTTGAAAGAGGGCCTGGATTTTCGAAAAAATTGGCTAGTGTAGATACAGCTGAATTCAGTGAGGAATTAAAAGCTCTTTAAAATCTTCATCTATGTTTTCCAACATCTCTTCCTGTTTCTCCAAAGGACATTATACTTTTACTAAAGTTTGAATTTACATACTAAGAGAGAATGTGGATTGTAACTGTCTGTAGTGTTAGGCTCATAAATTTAACAATTGCTTATGTTCTAACACAAAGAGAAACTGTATGTTAATATTGATTTTATAGTTATGTACAAAACAAAATTGGATTGTAAAATATGTGGGTATTTTTGTAATGATCCATGGCTAATCTCTCCAAAAGTTACTTAACACTTAAATTTGTAAAATTGTATTTGGAAAAATAATCCAAATACCAATGAATATGGAATTCATTTCATATTTTTTCTATTAGTCCTTTATTAAAATAAATCTATGGTAAATGCAGAGGTAAATTATGAAGGAGATGGAAGGAAAGAGAGAGCAGTAACATAGGTGGCCAATGTTTGGGAATATGTTTGCGGAAGGGATGTCACATTTGACAGTTTGTTGAATGCGAAATATTTTGTCTTGTTTGCCAGTTTGAATGCAGTCCATAGATCCTGGAGTGCTTATGCTTGTAAAGCATTCCACTGATGTTAGCAGGACTCCACAGGAATGTAAGCATTCATTCATAAATATCTCATTGCACAGTCAGGGTTCAAGTTGGTAGAGACTTGAAGTCATGACCAATGGTTTGTGTTTTCATGATCCATGGATCATATGGAGATATATTAAGTTCATCTTCTAAAAAGAGAACTGTTCACATCACCAGAACAAGTGGCTATTTGACATTGGTTCAGTTAAACTGAGTCTACACTACAGAGTTCTGTCAACAGAAGAGGCCTTCTGTCACCAGAACTAGGGAGTGTCCACACTACAAAGGTGCTCTGTTGACAATCTGTCTACCGAATGCAGCAATTTTCCCAGCAGAGTTCTGCCTCTACGGTATGATGCATAGTGCCTCTGTTGACATAGTCTGTTGACAAAAAAATAGTGTAGAGGCTTTGGGTGGGGGGGGCGGGGTGTCTGTCCACAGAAAGGGCTTCTGGTTAACCAGGTTGCCCTGTTTGCTAAGCTTCCGGTTGGCTGTTCTGTCGCCAGAGGGCTGGGCAGTCTGGTCGCTGTCTGTTGACAAGGGGAGCCTGTATTAGGTGTGGACGTATTCTGTAGACAGTGGTTCTGTCGGGAAATTTCTGTCGACAGTGACTTCTGTCAATTTAATGCTGTAGTGTAGACACAGCTTTACTGTTTTTACTAGCAATTTCAGCGGTGGTTTCCTCTAACATGAGAGTCTTCCAGGAGACGGTTATGGCAAATGTTTAGACAATATGGAGAAGCTTTAATAATGCCCACATTTTTCTCTGCTCTTTGGATAAACAGAGGAACTCAGATTCCTAGGCTACCAATCTAGTGTCTTTCACAAATACTGAATCTGGTATTTGCCAAAATATATATAGGCACAAGAATATTGTTGTACACTCTGGCTCTCAGCCCAGATTTACAATTCAGCATTTTATTCCCCTGAGACACGGGGTACAGCAAAAATAGCATGTGAAGTCTCAGGGCACATCCACTCACCATCCTGCCCACTATGCACATGCATGCACCTGTGTGCCTGGAGGGAGTGAAAGCAGTTGTGAGACACAGCAAGAGAAAGCTGATGTTTCTGACCAGAGGAGGAGCAGGTGACTGGCTGGGAAGGGAGAGAATGTTGAGTTTTGCATTTCTAAGTATGTATGTGTAGGGGGAGGCTGCAGCCCACTATGGAATGGGTTAGGATAGTAAGCCTTGACTTGCAGAATGCTGACAGTTCAGTAATTGAAGCCAATCCCATTAATCATCAGACTTTTTTGTCAGGAGTAGAAGGTTGACATGGAGAGAGTGACACACAGGCACGCTCTATGTATGTCAGGGTCACTGCCTACGTTTGCCTCCCACAGTGCCCCTTTAGAAGACCATAAAAAAAAAAAACTTCCTGGCATAAGAGAGTTTGCAGCCTGCAGCTGCCTGAAAGACTTTCTAAAGCAATGGTAAAGAGGGCAACTGATTACATAACCTTCCTCGTGGGCAGAAGTACAAATGTAGGGAAATGGGAAATATTTGTATTCTTAGAAATAGCCTGTGCCTTACGTTTATCTGGTGATTAATGTCCTACCTGACTTTATAGTTAGTTCAAAACAAGCTGTTAAAGAAACAAGACAGGGCTATCTAAGATGCATCCACCTCAAGCATAATAGCGAAGTTTATATCTGTGAAGAGGGACTCCTCTGCTCTTATCTTGGTGACAGGACTATTCTCCAGGGCAGAGAATTAGGAGATCAAAGGGTCCTGGTTTGGCTCTACTCTTAAAGGATCTACTCTTCAGAGAGGATGGAGAAAGAGGTCAGTATACTGAGAGGCTGACTGAAAATTTGTGGTCTGCAGCATGCAAGCTGTAATTTTGGTGCCGGAAAGAATGGAGACGCCCATGTACTAGGTCAGGTCTATCAAAGGCTGGAGGTGAGTGCTCTGTCTATGGAAGACAATATGTGTGTAGGTCTCTGCTATGTAATACTTAGTGAAGTACATTTAAAGTGTCTTCTGACAAAATAAATCTAACTTTATTTTGGAGAAGCTGCTTCTGTGTTACTGCTCATCGTTACTTTTACAGGTGCCAAGCCAGCTGGGCTTCTAAATAATACAGCTGGCAAACAAGAGAATGTAACATGTATAGCCTACAGGCCAGAGGTCTGCCACCACAATAGTGAGAAGAGCCATTTTTTCAAATTTGGTTACAAAATCAATACTTCAACAGCTGCAATGCATGTGAATATGAAACAGTCCTTAATAAATAACGTCAAACCAGACTTTCTGAAACCCCCATTTTAAGAACAGCCCACGCACAATGATTTGTACCAGTTAGAAACTTTCACCCCTGATTGGAGAGCAAATGAGGACAAGGCAAATGCTGCACCTGGGGATAAACTCTGAATCAGGAAGGAGCAATATTCACTTCAACCCTGCATGCCCCCCGATTCCCAGCCCCCAAACCTGCCTCCCACCTCCAGATTAACCCATCTCAGCCCCAAACAAGCCCCTGTGACTAATCCACCCAGGCTGCTGGCTGGGGAGCCTACACCAGGTGGCCACATGTGCCCAGTGGAAGGGAGGCTGGAATGGAGGTAGAACACTGGTAGGGGGTGAGCCAAGCCACACCCAACAAAGGGAGTGGCCTCTTGAGTAGCAGGGTGAGTGAGGGGCTCTCTGCAGCTCCATGCCCTGCCACTGCTGACATAATGGAACTAAATTCACCTCCCACCACCCTGATGGCCATTAAACCAATTAAATTTAGTTCTACTGCTTCAGCAGCAGCAGCGAGCCTCAGAGGAGTCAGCGGCGGCAGTGTGTGGAGTCTGCTATAAGCTAACCTGGTTGCTTGCCTAGAGATATCTAGATATCTTCTTGTGGCTTAATCATATGTTTTATTATAGTTTATATCAAAGTAATTTGGCTGTAACATAAGAGATCTTCCGGTCATATATGGTATGTTACGCGAAGGCAAATTAGTATTTTTGTCTGGGACCTTTCGCTCAGATAATGCAGTTAGATTACATATGCTTGAGACCTTTCACCCAGTCAACAAAAGATGACTTGCATGTGTTCGGGACCTTTCACCCTGGCTAGATGGTGATAAGATAGAATGACTTTTCAGCTGTGTATACACGTGCACGCTACTTTGAAGTAGTGGCACTAACTTCGAAATAGCGCCCGTCACGGCTACACGCGCCGGGCGCTATTTCGAAGTTAACTTCGACTTTAGGCGGCGAGACGTCGAAGTCGCTAACCCCATGAGGGGATAGGAATAGCGCCCTACTTCGACGTTCAACGTCGAAGTAGGGACCGTGTAGTCGTTGCGCGTCCCGCAACTTCGAAATAGCGGGGTCCGCCATGGCGACCATCAGCTGAGGGGTTGAGAGACGCTCTCTCTCGAGCCCCTGCGGGGCTCTATGGTCACCGTGGGCAGCAGCCCTTAGCCCAGGGCTTTTGGCTGCTGCTGCGGCAGCTGGGGATCCATGCTGCAGGCACAGGGTCTGCAACCAGTTCTCAGCTCTGTGTATTTTGTGTTGTTTAGTGCAACTGTGTCTGGGAGGGGCCCTTTAAGGGTGCGGCTTGCTGTTGAGTCCGCCCTGTGACCCTGTCTGCAGCTGTGCCTGGCACCCTTATTTCGATGTGTGCTACTTTGGCATGTAGACGTTCCCTCGCAGCGCCTATTTCGATGTGGTGCCACGCAACGTCGAAGTTGAACATCGACGTTGCCAGCCCTGGAGGATGTGTAGACGTTATTCATCGAGTTATTTCGATGTTGCTACTTCGATGTTGCTACTTCGATGTTGCTATTTCGATGTAGGCTTCACGTATAGACGTAGCCTTCATGGCATAAGGGCTTCTGAGAAAAACTTCAAGTCAAGAACACCACATGGAACAAAACAGAATGAAACAAATGTAGGTAATAATGTAGCTGAGAATTATCTAATCTCAATGGCTACGTCTACACGTGAAGCCAACATCGAAATAGGCTATTTCGATGAATAACGTCTACACGTCCTCCAGGGCTGGCAATGTCGATGTTCAACTTCGACGTTGCGCGGCACCACATCGAAATAGGCGCTGCGAGGGTACGTCTACACGCCAAAGTAGCACACATCGAAATAAGGGTGCCAGGCACAGCTGCAGACAGGGTCACAGGGCGGACTCAACAGCAAGCCGCTCCCTTAAAGGGCCCCTCCCAGACACAGTTGCACTAAACAACACAAGATACACAGAGCTGACAACTGGTTGCAGCCCCTGTGCCTGCAGCATAGATCCCCAGCTGCCGCAGAAGCAGCCAGAAGCCCTGGGCTAAGGGCTGCTGCCCACGGTGACCATAGAGCCCCGCAGGGGCTGGAGAGAGAGCATCTCTCAACCCCCCAGCTGATGGCCGCCATGGAGGACCCAGCAATTTCGACGTTGCGGGACACGGATCGTCTACACGGTCCCTACTTCGACGTTGAACGTCGAAGTAGGGCGCTATTCCGATCCCCTCATGAGGTTAGCGACTTCGACGTCTCGCCGCCTAACGTTGAAGTTAACTTCGAAATAGCGCCCGATGCGTGTAGCCGCGACGGGCGCTATTTCGAAGTTGGTGCCGCTACTTCGAAGTAGCGTGCACGTGTAGACACAGCTAATATGTATGTGCATGTCATCAGTGAGTGCATATGACCATGTTATGTGTGTGTAGGCTATGGAATAAGTGCACCCTAAAAGATGGTGGGTGAGGAAGTAAATTTGGGCATAGAAGAAGGGCACAGGTTCATATGCTTATAAACAGGATGCCCAGAGCTTTGGTGTAGAAGAGAAGGAAGGAAAAAGGAATAAAGGAAAAAAAGAGAATGAGAGAGAAAAAATAGGGAAAGAGAGAGAGACTTAAGGCAGGAGGAGTTAGGAGTTGGGATCATCTCTAAACTTGTTTTTTAAACTTTTTTTTCAATAATCTCTTATTTTAATCTAGATTTAGGTCAGTCAGTTCAGTAAGGTACGTTAGCTTTAATAAACTTTGAGCATTAGCCTTTGCACCTCTCAATAAAGATCCAAGAAACTTGTACCTGAACAGCTGTACTGGAGACAAAGGTGAATGTACTGGAAGAGGGTTTCAGGATGGTTAGCCTACCTGGAGCTGGTAAACACACAATGCGCGATAAAGCAGGAACTCTGAAATTGATGGAAAGTTGCCATAGTAGATGTAATAGAAGGTGCACAAATATTCTTACAGGCTTCCAGTGCTACCTGTAGAAATGGGATGTGCCCACACTCAATGAGCATGAGTATATGTGTGACCACTGGCACCAGGACTGCATCATTTTTGGAGGTGCCCACAATGGGTCCATGCAGAGCTGTCCTCTCCATTGGTCAGATGAGGGTAACCACCTCGGGGCCTGCACTTCAGGCTGCCCTGGACCCTGCATCCCCCTGGATGGTAAGCAGGGTGGCCTGGCAGTAGGAACAGTAAGTGAGTAATAGAAGTCAGTCCCATCAGCCATCATACTTTCTGTCAGGGTGGTGAGGGCCTTCTTTCCCTCACCAGTCTTCATGGCTGGCAGCCCTTTCCCCTTGTTGGGGGTCAGGCTAGCAGCTAGTTTCTGGGCTGGGAGTGCTGCTACTCCCTCTGGGCTCCCTCCCCACAGCTATTCCCAAATCTCAGAGGCTAATGCAGTTAGTGGTGGTATCTTTGTTTCTTCTCACACTCCATCCCATCCATCCTCTAACTGGGGCAGCTTAAAGAGCCACCCACAGGCCTTCAATAGGCCTCAGAGTGGAGTCAGCTGGTCCTCAGCTGCCTGATCTGGTCCCTGCCAGATGCTTCTGCTTGTCCTGCAGCAATCTGCCTCATTGGCCAGGGAGCTGGCCTTTCTTTCCCTTTGTAGGCTGCTTTGCCTCCTATTGTAGCAGCCCTCTGGCCTGACCCTGTGACACCAGAAAGAGGTGGGATGGTGGCTTGTGGGCATGGTGGAGTGGAGGCAGGCAGGACTGGGCTGGAGTGCTCACTGCTGCCAGTTCCAGGTCCTCCACTGACGCTCCAGGTCAGGGGTTGGCAATCTGTGGCTCCAGAGCCGCATGGAGCTCTGAGAGCTGCCGCCACTTAGCTTTTTCTTTGAGCAGAGTCAGCCTCCAGATCTGTTGAGCTCTCAGATGTGGCAGTGGGGAAGCTGGCAGGGTAGGGAGCCCCTGAAGGGGAAGATGGCAGGAGAGCTGGGGGGAGGGGTGTCTAAGCCTGCCCTGCCAGAGCTGAGCAGCCGCTCTGAGAAGGAGGTGGCGGCAGGGGAGCAGTGGCAGTGTGTGGAGCTTGTTGGCTGAGGCAGGTAAATCCTGGAGTTGGAGGAGGCGGTTTGGGGCTGAAGAGGTTGAGCCTGGGGGTGGGTGGTTGGGTTTGCAGGATGGGGTAAAGTTTTGGGATGGAGGAGGATTTGTGGGCTGAGGCGGGTAAAGCCTGAATGGAGGTAGTAACTTTGTAACTGGTACAAGTCATTGTGTGTGCACTGTTCTTAAAATAGGGGTGACCTAGTATGGTTTGACATTATTTATTAAGGACTATCTCATATTTACGTGCATTGCAGCTCTTGAAGTGTTGATTGTGCAACTCAGTTTGAAAAAAATGGCTCTTCTCTCTGTTTTGGTTGCTCACCCTTGCTGCAGGCCACTCTGGCCCTTATGTCCCCCTGCAGTGCAGGGCCCAGGCTGGTTACCCTGTTCTGACCTATGTCCAGGCCAGTTCTGAAAATAACAATACACATTGGTGGAAGCCAGCCCATGTTCTGAAATACTGGTGCAGTACAGGCACCATGGGCCTATATAACTTGCTACCAACGTGTGTGACCATCAGTTGATGTATTCCTGGATTTTTATACACCTGCGGTGTGTTGCCTCTCTGCTTGTGCTGTCTGAAAGGAGAGTCAAAGTCCAGTTTTTCCTTTGACAGTTAGGGAAATCCATCTAATATGTCTGACACTTTGAGACTGTAGAAAAATCCTCTTCTGAGGTGATTTATATGTCCCTGTCCATGAGCCGTGGTGTCTGTGTGGTTGCCCTGCATCCTGACCAAACAGCCCTTAAGCTAAGCATTTAAAAATTTATAATCTGCTTTACCAGCAGTGGTGACATATTTCCCTCACAAACCACATCAAAATTAGATAAATTGAAAAATATATTTACTGTTAAAATGGTGTTTAGATACACAAAATGGCCGCTGGAAAATGACAGTTAGAGAATGACAGTTACAATTAATATTCGGCGGGCTATGAATATGTATGAAGTTATGGTTTGAAAGGTTTCAAACTGATTGGTTAATTTAGAATCCTTATACATATGTAGTAGTCAAATGCCCCTTTGATACATTGTGGCACTGAGGAGGACCTAGCAGGCAGAAGTTGTCAAACAGGTCCACCCAGGCAGCATATATTCAGGAGAGCAGCCCTGCTTGGGGCATTCCGGACCAGACCTCGGAGGAGAGCAGAAGAAGAAGAAGAAAGAAGACTACAGAGAAGGACTGAGCTAAGAGCTGGACTGAGCCTGTAGCCAAACATCGCTGGCGGAAGAGCCGAAGCTGACCTGCGTGTCAGTCATCGCTTGCTAGCCACCGTGGGCCGACGAAGAACAGAAGAGTTCCAGCCAGAAGACCAGAAGAGCTCCAGTCTACAAAGAGCAAAAAATCACTAGTAAGGCTCCGGTTCTTTTATCCGGAGGGTTTGCCTGGCAGACTGCACCGCCTAAACAACAGTGCCCTGCACGGGGAAACCGCAGCAGCGACCCTGCCCTTTCAGTCACCGACCCTAGCTCAGGCCGGTGTCTGAAATATCACGGTCATTCCTAAAAAACACAGGAGGTTTTTGTTAACCAAGCCGGTTTTTCCTCCTGGCTCTCTTTTTCTTCCTCCTTTACTATCTGACCTGACGCGGCTGCCGTACAAGCGCGCCATGAGGGTCATAACTTCCTAGCTCGAAGAGAACTACAGGCCCAGCGCCTGGATTACAGAGCAGGAATAAGGAGGTATTTGTGGTCTGGGTTTAAAGTCAATATAAGTAATTAGGTGAGCAGTTAATGTTTTTATATAGTTTTGTAACAGAGAGTGGATTGGGACTTCCCCAAGTCCATGATCTACGTCTTATATTTTGTACCCCTTGTCTCTTTGTAAAGGCACAGGAGGCCAATGCTATTGGTCTAGCCTAAAACTATTACATGCACACAGAAGGGTAGTTAGGCAAACTGCTTTAAAATTATAATCCAGAGCTATAAGCTCCCCCCTATTGAGGAGGGTAGAGCGGTCAGGGATAACCCTATAAAGGGAAAACCCTGGTGTTCTTAGTAACCCTTTAAGGGTAATCAAGGTTCTGCAATAAAGGGCTACCATAACAAGGTGGTCGAAATAGGCAGTACCATTTTTGAGGGGATAACCTTTAACTAGGAAAACCCCACCATTTAACTAAGGGGATAACCTCTCAGAAGGAAACCCCACATATACTGGGCTCTCCCCTGCTTGGCCAGCAGGGCAACCCACTTAACTAGAGAATTGACCTAGCTTAGCGCAGGCAAATTCTTATTCTAAGTAAGATCTGCTCCCTGCGGTAGTCGGCCAAGGGTTGAGCGACCTGGTGAACCTCAGGAAGATCCAGGAATAAATAAATACAATACAGCTCTGAAGTTATCCTTTCCATTTTACAGCACGCATCGAAGGCTGCACGGCCCGTCCCGGAAGCGCAGTAAGTAGCTAAGGGGTTAGATGGCAGTGCTGTTATAGCAGTTACCTATTGTTTAAGGCTATAAGCCAATTAGTATTTAAATCCTGTGCTTATTTCAGAAAAACAAGGGTCCATATATTTTGTGTCACCTAGCTTACCATAATCCACACTTCCACTTTGTTAAATAAACCCTTTCTCCCTGTTTGAACCTAACACCTTGTCCGTATTTCTTCCTTGGGTAAACACACCGCAGCAGCGCAGTTCACACACCCTGAAACCCCGTTGTGATTAGACCCACCGTAGACGGCGAGCAGGGTCGCGGGGTAAAATCCTGGGAGCATTGATAAGGACTCAGTTTTAGTCCAGTCCATTGCTCTGGTGTGACTGACTTAGCCTAATCAATATTCAAATTTATTCTTACGTCACTCACATCCTCGATAGAGACAAGAATATTCATGTTCAGAGCTTTTCCTGAATCTGCTCATACACATCCAAGCAGTACTGTCGCTTCTGCTGTCTAATGTGTTTTTCTTAGGCCTGAATGACTTCTTTCTTCTTTGAATGCTTCTCCATTCCTTATTAGGTGTGAGTGCTCACCACATGCAGAAGTGCTGGGAGTTTCCCTTCAGTAATATCCACAGGAGACCAGCTTTGGTGTCCTCTTGAGTGGTGCCCACATAGCACCGTTGAAGGGGTGCTACCAATTCCCACCAGATTCAGATCTTCTTGCCACCAGTGATAGTGCTAGAATATCTGTTGCTTCGGCTAGCATTATTTGTTCTCCATCCATGTGAACTCTGCAGAACCTGTTATTTAGTTGTGTATATCTAGTTAGTAGTTTAATTAGTTACCCTTAGTTTAAAGACTTTGCTAGTTCCATGTAGGACTCAGCTGGGGTGTGCACTGGTCAGTGATTGCTCTAATTTTTTCCCCACCCATTCATATGTGGAATACATTTTGTTACATGCACAGAGATGTGTGTGTATATGCACCACAAATAGAAAAACATCCCACTGGTTGTAGACTGCTGCAGACACTTTACTATCAGCTGGGCAGCATCTGAATCTCTCCTGAGTGGTTGCCCAAGCACACAGGGTACAGGACTGGGTGGTCCCCAGGCTTTAAGCCCTGAGATTATTCTAAATGACTTATGCTCATCAGTGATTCCCATAGTAGCTGTTTTAGGAGCTTGTGTGAAGGGCACATAAGCAACAGGCGAAAGGTGACCAACCATCCCATACTGGGCAGGACAGTCCTGTATTCAGGATGCGGAAAAGGAGTCCTAACTTATTTTCCAAAAGGGACAAATTGTCCCTTATTTAGGCTCTCAGGGGCTGGGTGTAGGGCTGGGAGTGCCCATGGCTGCTGCCTTCCTGGGACTGAGTGGGGGGTGCCAGCTCCTCAGGACTTGGTGCAGCCAGGAGGAGCTGCCCCTCCCCTCCATATCTTCCTGTCTCGTATTTGGTACAGGGAAATATGGTCGCCCTAAACAGGTGTCATGTCTGCAAGTCCTTCAAACCCAGGGCTAAGCCAGAGTGTGATAGTGGACTTAAAATGCTTCTGACAGAGTTGGCACTCACTCTGGCACTGGAGCAAAGGTCCCACTCAGCACTGAGAAAAACAGCATGGATGTGGAGCACACCGCTGGTGCCATCGATGAACAGTGAGTGATTTCCTGTCACAGCTCCAGCCAAGAAGCCAAAAAAGAGGGCTGTCTCCTACTCCCTGCAAAGTTCAGGAGACAGATGGGGCAGGGAGGTGAGCCAAAACCTGGACTCAGGTTTTCAATGCCACCTTTAGGAAGTCAGCCCCCAGCTCAAGTTGAGTGGCGTAGCCCACCCCATGCTTTGTTTACTATCCCGGATAGTCTCCATCAGCTTCAGGTCCCATCAAGTCTGAAGTCCTGCAGGCAGCTCAGGAAATCCCTAACTCTCCTGCTGCTGCCCACACTGGCTCTGGTGGTACACAGGTCTTGAGGTAAACCTACCTTGGGACCTCCTTGTACAGCTCTGCCTCAGCAGCACCGTTCTGCATGTGGGGACATCTCAAAACTGTTGGCCCATCTGACGCCATCATGCTTCAGAGCTAGAGAGGCAGGCTCAGTGGAGCCCTCTTTGGACCTGCTTCACAAAAAGCCAAAGACTACAAGCAGTGACTAAGCCACCCATCTTCACCTTCTGAGTAGTGGGCTTGACCCAAAACAAATGGTGGCACCCAAGAGATTATTTTGACGTTGTAACAGCGAAACACTACCAGACTGTTCCCCAGATCTGTTTTCCTCAGTTTTTTTCCAGCTACTTTTCTTTTTTCCCCCTGCTCGGAACACTATAACATCAGCCTGGTGGGTCCTGAGAATGGTGTCCCAGAGCTATACCTGACAGTTTCATTCTACTTCCCCCTGCACCCCAGTTCTCTGTCCTCCTCATGGGACCATTCTCCTGGGAGTCTTCTCAGCAGAAGGTTCAAAGGTTACTTCAGCTGGGTACAGCGGAGAAGGTTACACTCAAGTAACTGTCAGGGTGGTTGGTGCTCTTCCTCCCGGCTCCATTGACCACAATCTCTCTGTTTTGCCTCCAGCCCTGTCAGCCCCAGTACCTCAGTCCTACTGTCTCCCGCAAACCAATACTCTGCCCCTGCCTCCACTTGCCAGCCTGCAGCTCCAGCAGGCTGTGCCACTCAGTCTTCCTGATCTCCCATGAGCCTCCCTGCCCTCCTTCTTCCCCAGCACAGTTCCTTCTCCCACAGCCCTGAGTACAGCCTAGCTCCATGGAGTGCCCCCTGACCCCTTCTGCGTAGGGCACCAAAAACCTTAAGGACGGCTGTACTCCCACCTGCTTGCTGAGAGAGTCCTCCATCAGGCACCTTCCGCACTGGATGGTTCCCCCAATGTTTTTTTTTCCTGAGTGGGAAATGCAAGCAACCATCACTGCAAAATCACTTCAGTGTCTGGAGCAAGACATCCATGCTTACGTGGTCTGTCAGACTACAGGTGAAGGAGACAGGAGCATTGTTGGCACAGGTAATTTGGCCTTCCCTAGCCATAGTGGCTATATTAGAACTTCCTCTTTCAAATCCCCCGTTTGTAGTCCCCTGGTCACTTAACCTCTGACTTTTAAGGCCTTCTTTCCTACCCCCTGCCTACCTAAGGTCATCCCTACCCTCTCATTAACCACACAGGTGGAGGGTGATCACAAAAGCTGATACAGGCTGATCAAAGATGATTGAGAGTGATCAAGGAAACAAAGGCCCACACAGTCCCCAGACACACAATCCCAAATGACCCAATAATTGAAACAAACTAAAAGAGAAGGAAAAATGCAAACACTCAAGTGGACTCACCCATCTGAGGGTTAGTACTTTCACCATGTTCATCCAGCAGGAGGCTCTCCTCCCATCAGTCTCAAACTCCCCTGGTTGCATTATGCCATCACTTGGCAGGCCAGAGATAATGCTGGGTTTTGCAGAGGTGTGCTGTAATCTACATATCTGTGAGCTCCTGCCTGCTTCCCTTCATTGTGCTCAGGAGTCACCTAACATGGAGTGGAGATGAGCAAGAAACCAAAGAAGAAAAGAGAGTTACCTTTTGCTGTAATTGGTGGTCACGATGTGTTGCTCATATCCATTCCATGACCCACCTTCCTTCCCCGCTGTTGGAGTTGCTGGCAAGAAGGAACTGAGGCTGAGGAGAGCCAGTGGTGCTTCCTACACTGTGCCATTCCCCTACAATTATCACTGATGGGAAAGCTTCCAGCACCACTGCATATGGCAAGCATATCACCTGTAACCCTCCTGCCAGGTGAAGCCAGCAGCTGTCATGTCCCCTTCACATGCCCAGAATTTCTGTATATCCCACGCACAGTTGCTGCCCTTGATCAGAGTAGGCCCAGAGTTCAGAGGTACATCTACAGAGTTCATCTCCCATTCTGGGTCGGGGGAGGTAAAGGGACATTTAACTCACTCTGGTGGTTACTCACCATACACCTGCTTATTGCTTATTGCATCTCTCTGCTGCTGCTGCTGCCCTTAGGCTGCTTATCGCATCTCTCCACCGCCACCATGCTTGCTGTCAGTCATTGTCTTCTACCATCCACTTCTTGGCTGTGGCTTCTGCCTATCAGTCTCAAGTGATTTCAGCTGCCAGTGATTTCAACTCTTACCTAGCAGGGTAGAAGAAACACATCTCCAACAAAATTAATACAAAAAAGAAGCACCTAATGATGCTAATTTGGCTTTATTTTTTGAAGTGGGAGGGATGTACTAGTCAAACCAGTCCAGGCAGGGGAGGACATGTATCCCCTGGACCTAAATAACCACTCCTTCCCCTTCTCCTCTAACAGAGCTCTGAAAGTTGAGCCCCTGTTTAGCAAGGATCTCTCCGCTAACTGTGAGCCCTTTCCTTTGGAACACAGATTTAGCAATCTGTATTGCCATAAAATTACAAACATTGGTAATCATATTTGAGCTATCTCTGTATTTAATACAAACAGATGGGTCACAAATTGAGATAATTACAATGAGCACAATGCCACTCCATCTGCTGAGTATCTAACAAATCTAAGCAAAGCAGGAGCAAACTGTATTTACATAGACACATCCAGGGTCTCTCCCCTCTTGCAGTTAGCTGAAAGGGACACATTCCTTCAGATCCTGCTGATACATCTAATATGAAATGAACAAGCACAACACATCTTCAAGATCACCAGTTATGCAGAAAGGTCACTGTTTTCTCTATTCCTACTGGTAACCCGTGGAGCCTGTCTGGCTTGCTGAGTAAAGTTTGGGGCACAGAGTAGTGGAGGAACAGTTTGGGTAAAGTAGGCACAAGAGAAGCTGGATAAAATTTATTACTCCCATAGGTGCCTTTTTGAAACTCCCAGGGATTAAAACTCCAGTAAAGTTCAGGTGTGAAAGAAGGTTGAACACCAGGACCTGGACCCTAATTTTCAGAACTTTAGCAGAGCTCTTCTGATCTTTTGGAAAAAAATTCTGATTTCCAAAGTCAGAACTGAGCGAATTGTATTGTCTGCTGACTATCCACACCAGAAAACATTGGCTGCTATGGGAGCTGCAGGGGCAGACCCTCCAGGCAAGGGCAGCACAGGTACAGAACAGTCACACACAGAGCCACCTCCTTTCAGGATGGCCAGAAAGAGCTGGCCTGGAACACAGTTGCTTTAGGCTACAGCCCCTAAAATCTCTTTTTTAATCTAACTCTGCTACTGGGGCCAGTGGAGTGCATCTCTCCTCCAGCTATGCAGTTTTGTGCCCAGCAGCTCTGAGTCTCTGTGCAAAGTTTATTAGGTAGCTGTGCAGCCACACAGCTTGGAGGGAGCCCTGCCCATGTATCAACTGATGAAGCCCCGCTGCCATGTAGCGCAGGACAATTACCTCCTGTGTCTTATCTATGATACTTCTTATAACACATTGCAGAACTACATTTGCCTTTTTTACAACAGCATCATTTGGTTGACTCTCATTCAATTTGTGATCCACTTATCACCCCCACCTTCTGTTCTGCAGTACTGCTTCCTTGTTAGGTTTATTAAAAATGGTACAAAAATTAACACATTTACTGTGTTGTGGGTTTTTTTGAGATACTGCAAAGAAATTGTCATCTGGTTTAGACAAACTACAGAGTGCTCACTTGGGAGCAAATATTTTCTGTTTGGAAATGGACATCAATTGATGTATTTTTCTGGCTGAGTGTCTCCCATCTGAGTGTCTCTTCTCCAACACTCTTAGTTAACAGTGAGAGGTTAGAAGAGGAGGTAAATTTTGAAAGTGAAAGGAGACATATGAGCCATCTAGACAAAACTAAAGCAATGACCAGAAAAAACAAACAAATGAACAAAAAAAATTGCACCTTGTTTGCATGTTTAAATTTTGTTTTGTTGAGTCTGAAAATAACAGCTGTATTTTTGCTTGTCCTGGGAAGAGGAACAGTTTTTTTAGAGGTGCTCTTTGGAGGATTTATTCCAGTGATGGTAATTTAAAGACAGGGGGCTTAAATATTTAAAGGTATTAATGTGTTGTTGCACTCCCCATTGCGACGCCTAGCTGAGGAACAGAAGTCTCATTTTCAGAAGAGTTTTAGGCATTCAGGGGCCAAAATCCCATTGAGAGTCAATAGGTTTTAGGGTCCTGCGTACCTAAAACTCTTTTGAAAATGAGACAAGTTTCTAAAGGCAAGTGTGCACTGACAGTGTTGCACTGACACAACTACGCTTCAGTGGGACTTTAATGGGGATGCTCTAAGTTAATAGGAGAGAGCTTCCCCCACGGGCAGAATTAATTTATCTCTGCAACAAACAGAAGCAATGCGAGTGGGAAAAGCTCACTGACATAGTGGTATTAGTGGTAGCTATGCCTGTGCACAGGACAGCATACCTACGTTGCTCAGGACTGTGGATTATTCACGTCCCTGACGTAGTAGTGATGTAGTAGACCAGGACTAAATCATTTAGGCATTGCAATGGTAATCACAGCAATGCATAAGTATCTTTAAAAATCTAACCCTGGAAAAGTAAAGCTATTAATAACAAAATGTAAAAAGCAAAAAAGGAGGCTTCATGGCAACAAAATCTATTCAGTGTGAATGATTCAGTTAATAGCTTTTCATGCCTCATTTATGACATACTTTGGTCTAAAATTACTAAAATGAGTGAGGTATGCAGTGTTGGAGTGACACTTAATTTGTTATTAATGAATATTTTTTCTAACTGAAGAGCTTTTCCTTCTTAAAGGAGCACAGTATTAGTATCTTGGAAGTAACTATTTGCCTTTGAAGTATATTTTCTTAATGCAATCACCTTGTGATTAGTCTGTAGTCTATAGAATACTTATTGAATTCTATCAGCCATTAAGAGTTTCTTTTAAATTCAATAACATGTGTTTAACTATCATTCTATAGATATTGTATAGCTGAAGCTTGGAAGAATCACTTTCATAGGATAACTAAACCCCCTGAATTCCTTTTCTGTGTATTGAAGTAATGTAAGTAATTCTAAGGTTATTCGGCATTAATAAGGATGCAATGTGTATCCACAGAAATTCCATGGTAATTTAACATAAATTAATTCTCACTTGTAAATTATTGCCCTTACATATGTAATATTTAAATAGGTGACACTTGAAAGTGCCCATTATTATGAATGTATTAGGTCTTTAATGTAATAAGACTAGTTATTAATTCAGTGTTGCAGGCTCATTTACTGCCACACAGCCTGTGGTCCATTGTAGATAATGATATAAGGAGACAGTTTTTAGAACCAATTTATTTATCTACAAAATTGATGTTGATAAAGTAGGATATAAGTCCCATTGCATGTGGGACTTTGATAGTTGTACTCTCCACACTTCAGTTTATATAAAAATTCTCAGCAACATTCTAGTATCAAAATATCAAATTATAGTAATTCCTTTGGTATTCATTAAAATAACAGTAATCATGAACTCCATGGTGTTAATGTTGAGTTATGATGAAACTTTAAAATTAATGGGCACCCATAATTAACCAGACCAGTAAAAAAGACATTGACTTGGTTACTTTATATAACACTGTCAGGTCAGTCTAGCTTAGTAACATTTTGAGGCATTTTAAGAAGAATCTTTCTTAAGTATGGATCCAACAGAAAAGCCTGTAGAGAGAGTGGAGGTTCTTGCACCTACTGGCACTGGTAATATTAAAATGTAACAAATGTATGGCAGTATTTGATGACAAAGGGGATTGTTTTCAGGTTAATTGGTGCAGAGGGATTGACAAAAGTGACAAGTGAATGCATTGATTGTGTGGAGCACTAAAATTTGGAAAGATTCCAGAAAGGAATTCTAATAGTCAATGGTGAATCTGTAGAAGTTAAGAGTTTGGATTTAGTTTAGATGAAAGCTAGTATTTTCAACTGTGATCCATACCACATGCAATCTACCAACCACCCTCCAGTGCAGTCACTAGATGTCAAATATAAGAACTAAAAGCAGCTTACGTATTGTAGTGCTTTAAAAATCTATTCATTTATTTTAAATGATACATGTTTCCTGAACTAGAATTAAGGAAGGCAGCACCACCATTAAGGAATCAAACTTATAATATACATACTCACTGGAGGTTTTTCCTTTGTTCTGAAAATACACAGAGTTCATTGAAAATATGTCAGAAAATTTCAGCCTGTGTTGTGAGAAGCACGCATGTATTTTGAAAGAGAGGCGTCCTTGGTAGGGAAGGGCATTCAGGAATACTCTCATGTATTTGTACTTGAAAACTACATTGCATTTTGGCAGTTTGGTGTGTGCCACTGAGAGAACATTTATAAATCCTTTCAAAACTCCAGAAGCCATTCATATCTGAGAAAGATGGTTTAGCAAATTCCAGGGAGTAAATGAACTACATTAATATCAGAGAAACCCTTCATACCTTCACTTAGATTTTGTAACAAAATAACAACAGGGAACCTCTGAGACCCATCTTTACTACCTTATTACCTCTATATGCTTGTGCATAATTTTTTACCAGTGACAGTGAAAATGTAGAGTGTAGATAGTAGAGTTCTTAGCTGCTAACTCCTTTGGACTGTTATATATTGATAAGATCATGTGATTTTCGTGGTTTCAGAATCTGAGAAGGTATATTTTAGCAACGACTTATAATCTACTGACTGAGATGGAGAAAGAGTAATTAATTTTCACTGGCATTAATTCATGCTCGTGATACGTAAAGTAGAGATAGTAAAGTGAAGATAATACACGAAAATTTTGCAGGTCCTTTGGTGACAAGATATTAAGTGGTAGTGTTGAAATCTGAGACTGGCCACTGAGCAGCATTAAAAATATCATTATTTCTTTGTGAGCCACATATAGATGCTTAACAAGGGTTGTGTCTTCCTCTTCCACATAATTATTAAGCTTGTTATGCACATATGTAGATTCTAAGAATTATAAAAATGAAAGTCCGGAAGAGACCTTGGGATCATCTGGTATACCCTTCAGCTGCGATGCTAAAGCAGGATGAAGATTATCTGGACGATTCTTGACAGATGTTTGTGTAACCTGTTCATGAAAAGCCCCAATGACAGGGATTCCACAACTGCCCTATGTAACCTGTTGTAGAGCTTAACTATCCTTAAGTATTAGAGAAAAGTGATTTAACTGAAATCCCCCTTGCAACACACTAAGCTGATTATGCCTCATCCTACTCTCAGTGGATATGAAGAACAATTGATCACCATACTGTTTACAACAGCTTTTTATATGTTTGAGAACCATTATCATTCCCCACTACCCTCCATGTTTCTTTTCTGTGGACTAAACATGCCTAGTTCTTTTAATCTTTCCTCATAGCACATTTTTAAAAAAAACTCTTACCATTTGCGTTGCTCTACTCTTAATTCTTTCCAATTTGTTTACAGCTTTTTGAAAGTGGGATGTCCAAACCTGGACACAATACTTCAGATGAGGTCTTTCTAATGAGGAGCAGAGTGGGACAAAGGCCTCCCCTGTCTTCCCTACAATAGTCCTTTTAAAACTTCTCATAGTAACATTACCTTTTTCACAGCAGCATCCCCTTGTAGGCTTGTTTTCAAATAGCGATCCAGTGTAATCTCCAGGTCCTTTTTTTGCAGTTTGGCTTCCAAGACAGTAATTCCTTATTGTATATTTGTACATTTTTAATTTTTTTCATCTTCTTGCAGTATACCATACTCGTCTTCATTGAATTTCATCGTTTTGGTTTCAGATCAATTTTCCAATGTCTGAAGACATTTTGAATCCTAATTCTGTCCTCCAAAATGCTAGTAACCTCTTTGTTTGGTATCATCTGTAAATTATATAAGCATGCCCTACTTCATCATCCAAGTTCATGAAAGTATTGTATACTACTGAATCTGGGATGGGCTCCTGTGGGACCTTATTAAATTCATCTTTCCAGTTTGAGAGCAAGCAATTGATAACTATTCTTAGAGCAGAGTATTTCAACAAGTCTTGTACCCACTTTATAGTAATTTTGGCCTGTCGATATCCTTTATTTGCTTATGAGAATATCATGTTCAGCAGTCTTATGAAATCCAGATAGCCTATCCATTGCTTCCCCTCTATGCACTAGGCCTCTCACCCTGTCAAAAAAGGAAACTAGATTGGTTTGGTATGACTTGTTCTTAAGAAATCCATCTTCCCTATAACTTCTTACCTTATTATCCTCCATGTTTGAACAGACTGATTGGTTAATAATATGTTTCATTATCTTTCAGGGTACTGAAGTTAGGGTGACTAAGCTATAATTCCCTGGGTCCTCCTTTTTTGTCTTTTTGGACTTAGGTACTGTGTTTGGCTTTCTCCAGTCTTCTGAAATCTATCCTGTCCTCCATGAGTTATTCAAGATGATTACTAATATTGAGCTGCTTCCTTGAGTGCTACAGCATGAATTTCTTAAATTCAGCTGCCAGCTTAAAGACATTTCACTTCTATTTTTGCTGTATATTATATTCAGAGGAAATTAGAAAAACCCTTGGTGCTAATATATTACCTGTAAAATCCTATAATTATACCCAAGGCTTTGTAGCCTAGTAAGAAAATGTATCTTTTAATATGAATGGTGGTTCTAATCCTAATGTAGTGGAAAAATAATTTTGTTTTTCTTTTTCTGCGTAGGCCCATGCATCTGTTATCTTTGGCTCCACTTTTGGAAAGTATGTATATAGTTAACTGGGAATCAGACTTATTAACTTTAGTGGGACTACAGGTAGGCCATGTCTATACTTAGGAAAAACTTCAGAATGGCCAAGCTAATGGCCAAATCGAAGAATACTAATGAGGCACTGAAATGAAAATTCAGTGCCTCATTAGCAAGCTGCTGGCTGCAGCACTTTGAAAGTGCCGCGTTTGGCTTGCGTGCGGTTCGTCTACATGGGGGTCCTTTTTGAAAGGACCCTGCAAAAATTGAAATCCCCTTATTCAGCTGATAGGAATAACAGGATTTCAATGTTTGTGGGGTCCTTTCGACAAGGGCCCCTGTGTAGACAAGCTGCATGTGAGTGAAGTGCTGTGGCCAGCAGCATGCTAATGAGGTGCTGAATATTAATTTCTTTGATTTGGCCATTAGCATGGCCATTTCAAAGTTGTTCCTAAGTGTACACATAAATATAACATTAAACAGGTCTAATCCAGGGTTGGGTAATAAATGACCCACGGCTTGGATGTAGTTCAACAGTATCAACTCCTGGTTGGCTACCAGTGCTTTATTTACCTGTGTGCATTCATGGCCAATGGAAGCTGTGGGGAAATGGCACAAAGAGGGACACCTCTTCTAAACTAGTGGGTCATGATTCCATTCTTGAGGGCAGAAGATAAAAGGCCCCAAAATATTTTCTGATTTTAGCTTTTTCCATTCATAGGATTTCCCCTTTTTTGACATGGAAAAATTAGTTTATTCTAACCCATAGAATTCTACCATCTAGGCCTAAACTTCTATTCTAACCATCTAGGCCTAAAACTTTATCAAAGTGCATTGTCTAACTGATATTTTGCATCAACACGGTCCATGCAGACAGAGTGCAGCAGACTAGTGCTGAGTAGATTCAAAACCCAACTTGCTATGAACTAAATTTTTATGTACTCAAACCCCATATCTGAGATAGGCTCTTCCATGTTTTCGTTCATATTTGTCTGGTGTTCTGAGAATCAAAAGCACATCAAACCTCTGAACATCAAACACTTTAAAAATTACGTCAGCAAGCCTAAGCCCCACATTTGTCCCATAAAACTTCAAGGGAAAATGGGCCAGAGGTGGTTGCAATGATCATAGAAGTTAGCAGTAAGAGGGGTTTAATAACTGAACATCAATCCCCCTTCCTCTCCAAATCAGTTCTTATTTTACCCTAACCAGTCACACCATCCAAGTTCAACAGATCAAAGGTATTAAACCTAAAACTACAACATTGGAGTAATGGGACGTAATTTGTTGCCACACAAACATAATTTAGTATTTCAGGACTACAGCTAAATTTTATATTCCCTTTTATAATTAGCTGAATATATGGTTTCAAACTCTGAGTAGTAAAATTGCAAAAGAAAGAAATCTAGGAACTCTTCATGTCACTGTAATAAAGAAGTTGGAAACTAATATATGAAGGGTAAGATGAATCGTAAAAATGACAGATAAAATATTTTGAATAGCAAATAATTTATGTAAAATATTACAAAATCAAGATGCTAAATAACTTACTCATACAATGTATTTAGCCATTTTGTTTCCATTTAAAAGATAGCCAATGTAGATTCCTTTGTAAACAATACTCTAAAGGTATTTTCCTATAATAATTTCCTTATGCTTTTGAACAAACAAGTGTACTTTAATTTTAAATTTCAATCTTATGCTGTGAAGCTACGTTAAACTATGTTGGGAGAAACATCCAAAATAGACTTGTGGTTATATAATTTCTCTTTATTTTTTTTTAAAGTCACTACAACTTTATGAAACTTGTTTGTTTTAACCCTTGGAAGGCTCTTGCATTCCCTTCTGTTTTTCAGAGTGAGCATGGCATGCGATTTTTCTAGTTTGTGTAATCTCTCTCATGATCACCATAACTGTATTAGAACAAATGCCGTCTCAATACATCAGTGTTTATAGAAGTGTTGAAGCTTTACAACTGAAGAATTAGCTTAAATGTAGATATATTCTGGGCTCCTGGAATTATTATAAATTTGATTTTTTTTTATACTTGATCTGTCATAACATTGAAGGTTTATTTCTTTTTACGTTTTGTTCCAACTTACTTTCTCTTTTTAACACAGTAGATGTTTTCTTCTTTTAAGTTTTTTGTGACTTTAACCACTGGAAAATATTAAGAGTAGTATAGTTCTGCACAGAGAGAACAAATAATGGAGGGCCTGCTCCCACGGAGGTCAGTGGTAATTGACTTCAATGGCAATAGGTTTTGGCCCTAATAAACTGCTTGTCAACTTCTGCTGCATTTCAAACCATTATGTGGGAGGCAAGAAGAAAAGCACTGATTTGTGTGTGTGTGTGCGCATGCGTGCCTCATCTTCAATATAGTTTTGAAAGTGAATCCTAATGAGTAGAATGAAATCTTAAAATAAAAATCAGATGTACCTGACGTGGTAGATGATTACTTTCAGCATGACTCACATAAAAAGAGAGCTGACTGTTCTGGCTATCCACCCATTTTAGCCAGCAGTACAATGAAACTTAACAAAATTGTATCCTTGTCAGTTAACAACAGCATCTTGTAAGTGTATGAAACCTCATTGATGTGGTTACTGCCTTTGTCTCCAATGTAGTTTTAACCATGATTCTTTTTTCTTTAATATCGTACTATATAAAGGAATAAAATAATGAGTCATTCAAAAATGTGTTGTTAAAATATCCCTCTTTATCATTACATTTCACTCCTTTAGAATTAACTTTCACAGGCTGTTAATTCAAGGCAACAGTTAAGACTGAGAAGAACTGTTAAAAAATGCTGTTGTTTTCTTGTCATTTTATAAGAAAAACTTGTCAGTGTAATTGCAGAACTTCTTACAAGTTTGAACAATTAAATTCTCTTTTAGTTAATGTATTATTTCTGGTACAAGTAGATAAAATTCTACATAGTAAGCATGGTAAAAATTGTGCATGTTTTGCACAACACAGAATTTTAGAATAAAGTTTTCTGGGCACAAAAGCAGTAACAAAAGATCCCTACAAAACTGAGTAACTGAATAACACAAGAAATTTCTTTTTGTTAATTTAAAACTTCAAAAACTGAAATTTGTAAAGTGAGATGCCATTCAGTTCTGGTAGTGTGCACATCAGCTGTTCTCAATAATTGAAATTTTATAATATGAAAAATACGTTAGATCTATACAGTTTTTACAGGTAGGTAGGATGAATTTTGAAAAAAATTTGCTTTGAGGGTCATACTCTGCTTTATGTCAAAAATACTGCACAACTTAGCTAATTACAAATTGTAGACGTGAAATGGTTCATGTCTTCGTGTATAACTCTTGGTTCTCTTTTAATTGAACAGGGATTTTAAAAACCATTTCAGAACATCTTCCTCATTTTGTCCTTCAAGTTACATGGATTGATTGCAGCCATGTGTTACAAATGAAATCAGTTAAGCTAGCTGCTGACTGAGTTCACCAATTCTTGCGGTTGTTGTTATTGTGCTGAGGTCCAGATCAGTCTCTAGATGTGTTTCCATTATTTCACCTTGTGTACCAGATTCATAGGGCTTATGAGCAAGGAGTTCATGATGTACACCACAGTAACTTACTGTGGGTTGGTCGTAGGTGAGAAATGTTGACACATTCATAGATAAAGGTATCTGAGGAAAAACAGATATGAAAAATCAGTTAGCAAAATACATAATTTTTGTGAACTTGATGGTGATGGAAAAACAATGTAAAAATAGTTGCTAGAGCCAGGAGTGAGAACTTCTCATATCTTTGCCAGGGCTTTTCAAACCTTATTGACATCATCTTTGATGCCTAGTGCAGGGCCTATGGATATATTTATGAAATTGTTTGTATGGCTGGGGAGCCACAAAAACATCAAAAGCTGCAAACCAAAGCAAATAATCTTTCATAATATAGTTATTAATCATTAAATGTAAACCACAAAGACTATATAGGATCCAGGAAAGATAAGATACCAAACTGTAAAATATGGAATACTTTAAGTGGGATTTACGTAGCTGCCCAACTGCAAATAAGTGATTAATGGACATTTCTGTACTATATATCAGATTTTGTGGCAACTTTACAACACGTATAAATATTTACTCTAAATTATCTTTATTACTATTTGGGTGTGTCTACACTAGAATGCTATTTCAGAGTAGCAGGCACAACTTCGAAATAGCGCGTCGCATCTACAGGCACAGTGCGCTACTTCGAAGTTGAAATCGATGTTAGGTGTGGAGATGTCGAAACTGCTATTCCACTGAGAAGATGAGAATAGTGCCCTACTTTGACGTCGAACATCCTGCGACTTCGATATAGTGGGGTCCCCCATGGCAGCAATCAGCTGGGATGTGGAGACGTGCGTTCCAGCCCTTGCGGAGCTCTATGATCTCTGTGCACAGTGGCTCTTAAAGCTCCACGGACCCAGAAACCCTGTAGCAGGAAGCTGAGAGCATGCAGGCAGCAGCCATCATGCATGCTGTCCCTGCACGCCACAGCCAGACCCCCAACAACCGACAGACAGGGATGGTGACTGGGCAGCCACACGAGTGCTCCCAAGGTTCCGCCTCCGAGCCGTCACAGGGCTCTCAACCCTCTAGCCAGCAGGGCAGGAAGCGGGGCCCCTCCTGCACTGACCCCAAGCTCTGCAACCTGCTGGGGCTCTGGGGCAAGGAGGAGGCACTCCACGTAATGAGGAGCAAGCAGCGGAATGCAGATGTGTTCACTCGGCTGGCTGAGGGTCTGACCACCCGGGATCACCCTGCCCGTACTCTTGACCATATCAGGAGTAAGGTAAAGGAGTTGTGGCAGGGTTACGCCTGGGTGTGGGACTTGGCCAGCTGGTTGGGGGCTGCCTTGCCACTTGCCCCTATTACCAGGAGTTCAGGGTTATCCCAGGCCCTCAGGCATCCTCAGCACTGTGGCTGAGGAGCCCCAGCAGGACATGGAGCCAGAGTTGGGACAGGAGGCCAGCCCAAGACCCCAGAGCCAGAGTTGGCCACTGAACCATCGGAGTGGTCCAGCGAGGAGGAGGAGCTGGTGATGGACCTCCCCTCCCACAGCTCCAGCCGAGCATCTGCCTGAAGGGCTTCCCCTGACCTTGGTGGTGGACCCTCAGGTACATACCACACAGGGCACACACCCCCGGGGCATAGGGGGGCACCATACATGACTGGGGGCCCCCATGCTCCTGGCGGACCCCAGCTTACCAGGGCCCAGGCAGACCATGGCCCCAGGATGTCAGCATGGCCACCAGTGCCTGTCAGCACCCACTTCTATGGACAGTGCCGTGCCCAGCCCCTGGGAGGAGGGGCGGGGGTGCGGACCACACAAGAGGGTTGCCCGCAGGGCCACTGCACCAGGGGACAGGGGACGGGGACCTGGCACCCATGGGGGGAGGGGGGCTGTGGGCCATGGGAGAGGGCTTGATACTCACTGCATTCCTCTTTCTTCCCCCTTGTTTCCGCTGCTGTATCATCTGAGGACCAGGAGAGCATAGTGCCATTGGTCATCCCAGACAGCCTCCCTGGTTCCATGGACCGTCTAGGGGCACTGTCAGCACTGGAATTGGCCTGTCCCCGTGGGAGCCATGGGCAAACCAACATGGACCCCGACATGGCTGCCACCCTCCAGTGTCAGGCAGACATCTCGGAGCGGTGGCTGCACTTTGAGGAGAGGGTGGACGGTTGGCACCAAGAGGCCTGGGGTGTCTTCATGGTCATGTTCAATAGGTGGCCGTCTCCTTTGAGGAGTTGGTGGTCCTACTGCCACCCCCCGCTACCCCCTTTCTGCCCCACCTGTCAGACCCCAGAACAGGAGCTCCAATTGCCTGGCTCAGGACCTGCCCTGGCTGTACCTACCAGTCCTCTTGACTCCCAGCTGGCCTCATTGGGGACCCCAGACAAGGTGGGGGCCTTTGACCCAGACCCAGTGGGGGTCGCACCCATCCACCCCTGCCCTGTAGTGATGGGCCAATGGCTGGGCCATCCACGTGTCCTCCCCCATGTATATAGTTATCCTGCTTTCGTGTATATAGTTGTGATCATTGTTTTTTTCCAAAATCATACCCAACACAGTTCAAATAGTTACCAACATATTTACAGTTTTATTTTTCCCAAACCCCGGTGTAACGTGTGCAGGTGGTGGGGGCAGCGTGCAGGAGGCCTGCCAGGTATGGCTGGGGTGGCACTGACTGGTGCTGACTCCATCAAAATATCACCACAGGGCCTCCCACATCCAGACCCCTTCTGGTGGGCCTGGTGACTGGCAGGGTGGCTGGCTGGGGGTAGCCCATTTTGGTCTCAACTGCCCACCCCTGCATGAAGGCCTTCCCCTTCCCCTCCACAAGGTTGTGGAGTGTACAGCGGGCTCCCACAACCTGGGGGACATTGGGAAGACTGATGTCCAGGCAGGCCAGGAGGCAGGGCCACTGGCCCTTGAGACACCCATAGCTCCGCTCAACCACCTGCTGGGCGTGGTTCATCTGGGCATTGTAGCACTCGTGGCTGGTGGTGAGGTGGCCCATGTAGGGGCACATGAGCCAGGGCTGAAGCAGGTAGGCCACATCTGCTACCAGGCAGAGGGGCATGGTGGTGTATCCCAGCATGATCTCCCTCTGGGGGATGTAGGTCCCCACCTCCAACTGGCGGCACAGGCCTGAGTTCTGGAACACACAGGTGTTGTGGGCACAGCTGGGCCAGCCCACGTACATGTCCTGGAACCAGCCCTGGTTGTCCATCATGGCCTGCAGGACCACTGAGTGGGAGCCCTTCCCGTTTATAAATCATCCACCACTGTGCTCCGAGGTGCAGATAGGGATGTGGGTCCCATCAAAGGCCCCGAAGCAATTCAGGAACCACATTGCAGTGAAGCCCACAACAGCCGTGTCTAGGTCCCCGACTCGGATGACCCTCTGGAGCAGCAGGTCATTGAGCATGCGCACCACCTGCGGGGAGGGGACATAGGCACCTGTGAGGGTATGCAGGGTGTGCCCAGGCCCCCACCCTGGCCTTCCCTCCCAGGCCCCACCACCCCAGCCTCCCTCCCCAGCCCCCTACCCAGTGGGTGCATGCCAGGACCTCCTTACCTCAATGACGACGACCCCAGCTGGGGCCTTGCCCACAGCAAATTGGTGACTGACGGAGTGGTAGCTGTGTGAAGTGGCCAGCTTCCAGACAGCTAACGCGACCCTCTTCTGCATGGGTGGGGTGCGCCACATCTGGGTGTCCTGGTGCCTCAGGGTGGGGGTCAGCCACTGACAGAGCTCCAGGAATGTCTGCCGCCTCATCTGGAAGTTCTGGAGCCACATGTTGTTGTCCCACTCTGCCATGACCAGGTGCTCCCATCACTTGGAGCTGGTAGGGCAGATCCAGAGCCAGTGGAGCACCCAGCGAGGAGGGGTTGGGGGGGTCCTCAGGAGGGCCTGATGATCTCGGGCATCTCCCCTTCTGCCGCTGGGGAGGGCTCCCCTTCCAGGAGCTGCTGGGCAGCCACCCGTACGGTGCTTAGCAGGGTGCCTGCTCCACAGATGGAAGCCAGCAGGATGTCGAGCTGCTGCTGCTGCTCTGGGTCCATGGCTGTGAGCACTCTGTCCGCGGGGCCTGGGGCAGCTGTGCAGGCCCAGTGTGTTTGGAAGGGGCCCTTTAAAGGAGCAGTTTGCTGTTGCCCTGGATGTGCTTCTCCACCCTGTGACCCCTTCTGTGGGCTTTCGTGGCCCCTTATTTCAAAAGAGGGCACTTGTGCGTGCAGATGCTCCCATTTGCCGGCCTTTCAATGTGCTGCATCGCTATTTCAACATTGCACATTGATGGCACCAGCCCTGCATGTATGTAGATGCTACGCATCAAAGTAGTGTATTTCGATGTCGCTACTTTGAAATACGCTACTGTGAAGTAGTGCTCTAGTGTAGACATGGCCTTTGTGACTTATGGACAGATTTGAATCCTGCAGGTTTCCAAAGGTGAAAGATGTGTTTGAAGAAATTGGTACAATTCACTATTTTTGTTCCAACAGTTGGAGGTCCCCCTCAATTTATTGCATATAAATGAGAATGTCATTTAATTTTTTCTCTATTTTCTTGAGGATTTTTAAGAATATCAGAGGATAGGTAGTTATCCCAAATTTATTTAAAAACAGATGAAGAGAGTATAAATTCATAGTCAAATTTGACTCCATCAGAATGTGTCTGAACAGGAAGTGGGAATGGCTCTCTCATTCCAATAGTAATTTTCCACTTCCTTTATTCTGACCTTCTTATCCATATCCACCCTTATTGAATTAGCTCTGATGTAACACTCCCATCTCTGTAACCCTACTGTCTGTTTCTTTTTTATTTTACTTCATGCGGCTGATGAAGTGAGTGACAACTCATGAAAGCCTATGCAACAATAAAATTGTTAGTCTTTAAAGTATCACTGGATTCCTTGTCATTTTTGATGAAACAGACTAACAAAGCTACCTCTGAAATATAAACTGAATTATAAACATTTCTACCAGCAATTCTCATTCTCTAAGCGTATAAATCTGAAGGATGAAAAATACAAAAAGGATTGTATTAAAATGGTTGGTTTGAGTCGTGCTTGTGTAATATGTTTTAAGATTGTCAGTGATCAAATCACATTTTATATATGCCACATAGAACAGCTTGTAGATTTGTCACTTTTATTGTTCTGTTGCTGCTGTAAAATAAACCTATACTGAAGCCAAATGAGAACTTGGTGGAACTAACTATAAAGGCAGTTCCAGCACAGAGACTTATATGTAATGATGGCTGCTACTGACTGAGTCTCATATTTTTAATTTTTAATTTTAAAAACATTCCAAATATTAAATGGCTGAAATAATAAAAAGCATGTGTGTTTCTCTCCTGCAATGTATACTGATAAGGCTGTATTTTAGAATAATTTCAGCAAGAGAACAGGATTAAGAACACATTTATGTGTTACAGCAGTAAAATTTAGCCCTTAAGAAAAATGATTATTTTTGCCAAATTCCAAGAATCAAGGTAATGTCTTTCTTTAAACATAGTTTTAAATCTTATGCAAGTCATCTGTTGTGATTTTTGGTACATGAATTTTTCTATTTTACTGAGACGTTTTGGATGATCCCTTTAAAGTAGGGATAAAATCCTGCACTCACTGGCTTTATTGTCAGTGGGAACACAAGTGAGAATTTAATGTTGACTACAGAATACAAACCCCTATTCAGCAAAGCATTTAAGAACATGCTTAAGTCCTATTTATTCAGGGTCCAATTCATCTCACTGTCTTTTTTTATTAATTTCCATGTTGGAAATAGTGAATTGGGAATGGTCAACATTTTTATAGGATTAGGAAAACATGTGAAATTAGACTTATTTATTGATTGACAATATTTATTCTCCAGTCATATGTAATTCTTACTATTGATGAGAGTGATTATTTTAAAAAAAATTAACACTGTTGCTATCTTGTACTGGTATTACTTATGAAGGCAAAAATTAATTCAAGCAATTCTTCACATCCTCCACTTCCTAAAGAACAAGCAACTTAAAATACAAAACATAAATATGGAATTGAATCTGGATAGAAATGTCTTCATGGCCTCTTAGACATGAATGAAACATATCCTTCCCATGTTGCTCTTTGTGGCTCTCATTATGAGTACAGTGCTGTGATCCTAATTATCCTGTATTTCTCTGGATGTGTTCAGTATTTTATGTATGTCTAATCAGTGGGTTTTTTTTATGCTGGTATGTGTTGGTACTGAGTACTGGCATCTTGGCAGGCTCAGTCGTGGGATTGGCTGGGTGAAAGGGGGCGGGGAGCTGTCTGAGTACCAGCTCTTCTCTAAAGGCACTGTCTAATCTTTTTTTAAAACATTGTTAAGCTTTTGGCTTTATGGATCCCCTTCCTGTGCTTTAAGGAATGATCATCCTTTTCTGACTAAGTTAGGTGGAACCCAGCTAAGGCAATTACTGTTATTCTTTTTGTGTCATCCCGTCACGAGAATAACTCCCTTAACTGGAGTCTCTCAGGATCGCTTTCTGTAGAGTAACCCTGTTTCTGCCTTTCTCAACAATCTCACCTCTCATTGCAGCATTATTTCAGTAACTCTGGCTTTAAGCTTCTGTGCTTGTGCCCTGGGAGCCACAAACTGCTTCTGTCTGACATAAGTCAAATAGCAGTACTTTTCTGCATTGTTTAAGGGGTGAGTCCTCCCTACCTGATTGATTTGCTATTGGTGTTCTAGTGCAGGTCCATAATTAATGTGGGCTGTGTACTCTGTGGCTAGGTATTAAGTGTTAGCTTTTAATTCTTCCAGTGATGTGCGTTCCACTGTGGGGTAGCACATGTACCTAAAACCAGAAAATGCTTATTTGCCGTATCTGTTCCACCTCATACTCTGAATTCAGGGCATAAGGCAAGGCACAGACCACCTAAGTCCTTTCTGCCACTCGTGGTCTAAGACACAATACCTCAGTGTTAGGTGCAATCTTTTCCTGTGCTGAATAAAGAACATCTAGTAAAGTTACATGTATTCAGGCAAATTCAATAGCAATCAATCAGAACTATGCAGTACAAATGTTCAGATTAACATCAATTTGATGGAGCCCCTGTCAATAAAAATATGATGTAAAAAAGCAGTCCAGTAGCACTTTAAAGACTAACAAAATAATTTATTGGGCGATGAGCTTTCGTGGGACAGACCCACTTCTTCAGACCATAGCCAGACCAGAACAGACTCAACATTTAAGGCACAGAGAACCCAAAATAGTAATCAAGGTTGACAAATCAGAAAGATTTTTATCAAGGTGAGCATTCAGAGAGCAGAGAGGATGGGAAAGTCAAGAATTAGATAAAACAAAGTATGTAAAAGAGTCCCTATAATAATTACATACTTTGCTTTATCTAATTCTTTATCCCCCCACCCCACTTCTGCCCCTCTGCTCTCTGATTTGCTCACCTTGATAATAATTTTTCTGATTTGTCAACCTTGATTACTATTTTTGGCTCTCTGTGCCTTAAATATAGAGTCTGTTCTGGTATGGCTATGATCTGAAGAAGTGGGTCTGTCCCACGAAAGCTCATTGTCTAATACATTATTTTGTTAGTCTTCAAAGTGCAACTGGACTGCTTTTTTTGTTTTGATAATATATAGGCTAGCACGTCCATCTCTCTGTTACTAAATACAGTGTACTTGTATCCTCTTTATTTATTTTCTGATCTTTAGGGCTCACATGAGGAGAGATCTCTCTCTCTGTCTCTCTCCTGTATACCCCTCTCTTATGGAGGGGTGACCAACCCTCCCTGCATCATGTTCTCCAGTCTTCATGCCTGGCTGTGCTCCTGGGACGAACTCATCACTTCTATTACCTGGTTCCAAGTCTTTCCTAAGCAAAACAAGGTGCGGGAAGGAGAGAAATGTAAGATCACATATTCCCCACCCCAGATTTATGCCGGAGTTTATAGCAGAATGTGGACAGCAGACTTTCACCACCGGGTAGGAAGGAAGGGATGGGAGCTCTGCTTCCAGTTTCAGGCAGGAGGAGGTGGGGAAGGGATGACTAATGTGGCATCTCAGACCTTCCGGTGGCTGATGGCCATTGACATAACCTGGTTGCCTTCTGTCCAGGGGAAACAGCATGGACAGGAATGGTGTAAGTCTTAAGGAGGCATTGGGCACCAGGGCCCAGGGAACCTAACTGCAGGAGTTTCAGTGTGGCTTGGCAGGTCAGGGTGCCTAGGGAGCAGCCCTGTGCTACCTGGGGGGCAGGACTGAGATATGGGTGGAGGCAGGTGAAGAGTGTGCTGTGGAGTCTGCACTGTCAGAGTGCAAGCACCACTCCAGAGCTCAGCTGAGGGACAATGAGGTTTCCCCATGCCAGTGACATGTGGGGCTTTGGCACATGCAGGGCTTTGCTTCTCCAGAGGTTCTTAGGCTTTCCCAAGGCATCCACCTGGCCAGAGCCATGGAGAGAAGGCAGGAGCCTGCCACCCTGACTACTCGTGATCTAAGCACTCCAACCAAGGAGTGGTTCTCTGCACAGTGCTGGGAGTGGGACGTGCCTTGTCAGGGGGATATGAAGAAGCAGGGGAGCTGGGGGAGATTAGAAACAAAGCAGGGGGAGGACAGTGAAATGAGGGGCACATAAAGGACTGATGGGGGGCAGCAGAAGCAATATGTAATTGGCTGCTGCCTGGTGCTTATCCGCTCTTACCAGCCACTGCTGCTCACGCCATGCAGCTAGTGCCAGCTGGAAATGGGATAGAGGCAAGACCCTATTCATCAAGAGCTGGTATGCAGTGGGAAATGCTCTGATGGATCAGCAGGGGGAGTGACTGGTCTCACATGCTACAGCTTTGCCTTACCACCAGCCTTGCAGATGCACTCCCATTATTGGCACTAGATCCCTTCTTCATTCATTGGCTGTGGACAGGTGGCTTGTAAGCAGGGATCTGGCTAGCAGCAGGATTCACCAGTACTGAGGTGTGGGGAGACAGCATAAATACAGGAGAATGTGTCTAGTTTTAAGAAAAAGTCAGAACACCGGCAGAGAAGCTTAAATATGGGGCTGTCTCTTGGGATGTGTGGTCAACCTACATAGTGTCCACAGCTCCACTAGCATCTTTTAGCAGCCTTGCTGACTGCTATCACCTCTACTGGAAGAGTGGATGAACCCAGGGCTTTCATGGTGGATCATACCTTCACAGCCTTTCATAAGGATAAGGCTTCTTTGAGGTTACATACCAAGTTCATTCAGAAGTTTGTCTCCTAATGCCACATAAATCATGTCATATGCCTATATGTTTTCTAGCCTAATATCACTCTGCCATTCTCTATGTGTATTTCAAATCTTAGACTTATATTTGCAAAGGACATGAAGCCTTAGGTAGATTCCAAGAGCATTTCCATCACTGAATGGAGGAGGGGGAAGAAATTTCATAAGAACACAAGAATAGTCATACTGTGTCAGACCAAGGCCGCGTCTACACGTGCACGCTACTTCGAAGTAGCGGCGCCAACTTCGAAATAGCGCCCGTCACGGCTACACATGCTGGGCGCTATTTCGAAGTTGAAATTGATGTTAGGCGGCGAGATGTTGAAGTCGCTAACCCCATGAGGGGATGGGAATAGCGCCCTACTTCGAAGTTGAACGTCGAAGTAGGGACCGTGTAGACGATCCGCGTCCCGCAACAATCGAAATAGCGGGGTCCGCCATGGCAGCCATCAGCTGAGGGGTTGAGAGACGCTCTCTCCAGCCCCTGCGCGGCTCTATGGTCACCGTGTGCAGTAGCCCTTAGCTCAGGGCTTCTGGCTGCTGCTGCGGCAGCTGGGGATCCATGCTGCATGCACAGGGTCTGCAACCAGTTGTCGGCTCTGTGGCTCTTGTGTTGTTTAGTGCAACTGTGTCTCAGAGGGGCCCTTTAAGGGAGCGGCTTGCTGTTGAGTCCGCCCTGTGACCCTGTCTGCAGCTGTTCCTGGCACCCTTATTTTGATGTGTGCTACTTTGGCGTGTAGACGTTCCCTCGCAGCGCCTATTTCGATGTGGTGCTGCCCAACTTTGAAGTTGAACGTCGACGTTGCCAGCCCTGGAGGACATGTAGACGTTATTCATCGAAATAAGCTATTTCGATGTAGTGTGCACGTGTAGACGTAGCCCAAAAGTCCATCTAGCCCAGTATTCTGTCTGCTGAGAATGGCCAAAGCCAGGTGCCACAGAGAGAGGGAACCGAACAGGTAATGATCTTTTTCCTGTCATCCATCTCCAGCTTCTGATAAACAGAAGCTAGAGACACTATTCCTTATCCATCCTGGCTCATAGCCATTAATGGACATAACCTCCATGAATTTATCTAGCTCTTTTTAAACCCCTGTAATAGTCTTAGCCTTCATAGCCTCCTCTGGCAAGGAGATCCACAGGTTGATTGTGTGCTGTGTGAAGAAGAATTTCCTTTTATTTGCTCTAAACCTGCTTCCCATTGATTTTATTTGGTGTCCCCTGGTTCTTATGTTATGGCTGCAAATAAATACCTTTTCCTTGTTCACTTTCTCCACACCATTCATAATTATATATACCTCTATCATATCCCCCTTTACACCATGTTTACACAGCATTGCCCTTCCAGAAGGGGCATGGTAATGACGGAGAGCAAAAAGTCAAATGAGGTGCAGATTTAGATATCTCATGCCTCATTTGCATAATCTCACATGATCGTGCTTCTGGAAGAGCCTTTTCTGGAAGGTGAAACAGCCGTTTAGCGTTTGAGGAATAAGGGTTCTTCCAGAAAGGGGTGTGTTTTTCTGAGAGAACCCCGTCTGGATGGCTGTTTTTGTTTCCAGAAAAGGCTCTTCCCGAAGTGAAATCATGCTCATTAGCATGCCCCTGGAAGGGCAGTGCTGTGTATATGTGGCCTTAGTCTCCTCTTTTCTTAGAGGAAAAGTCCTAGTTTAATTTCTCTTCATATGGGACCTGTTGCAAACTTCTAATTATTTTAGTTGCCCTTTTCTGAACCTTTTCTAATTCCAGTATATCTTCTTTTAGATGAGGTGACCAGATCTGTACACAGTATTCAAGATGTGGGCGTACCATGGTTTTATGTAAGGGTAATAAGATGTTCTTCATCTTATTCTCTATTGCTGTTTTATGATTCTTAACATGCTGTTTGCTTTTTTGATTGCTGCTGCACACTGCATGGATTTCCTCACATTTCCTGCATTGCCTCACAAAGACTTTCTGAATAGATTTTAGGTTGTCTCCTTTTTTGCTATAAATTCATGCTGCTTCCCCTCACAGTTTGAGGGCCCACATGGCCAGAGTTCTCTTCAGGATGTTCCCCTTCGGAGATCTGTGGAGCAACAGCATGGTATCTCTGAACACCTTTACTAGACTTGACACCCTGCTACAAACCTCTTCTGTGGACATAGCATTCATACAGCAGTCCTGCAGTCAGTGGTGTGGCATGGTACCTCAGATATGTCGTCTAGATCAGCAGTTCCCAAACTTTTTGGCATTACACCCTGTTTCTAATTCATGAGAAAAACCTCACACCCTCCTCCTCTCCTTTATCATCATCCAACTCCCCTTTTAACAAAAAAAAAAATCAATTTGTAATTAAAAATAAACATAAAAAATTGGTATACAAATTTTTATTTAAAATTAAAAATAAGCACAAATAGTTTTTCATGGCACAAAAGTTTAATAAGAATGTAATTTTAAAATAAGAAATAGCATAAACAAAACAAATTTAATGTGAAGGATGATGCTGCATTTTCTTCACGAGTTGGGAAATCTTAGGTTTGAAAGATGAAAGTGCACAACGCAAATCATTTCCGACATCCAGCCAATTCTTTTGTTTCATTTTTACTGTGACTAAACTTGAAAGCTTTTGTCACAGAGGTACACTGATGAAAACAGAAGATTTATACGTACCGCTTCTTCTCTGGCTTTTGGGTAAATTGGGAAATATTTTATCCAAAATCCCTCTGAGCTTGGGTTTTCAAAAATATCTTTTGCACTTGAATCATATTTCATTTCGAGTGCTTGTTCTTACAATACTTCTGGCAACTAATTGACCTCAATAGACATGAATGGATTATGTACTAATTTATGAATGGGATTGCTAGAAAAGTTGTCTGGAAAATAGCACATAAATTAATTTGCACCAGGACAGCCTGGAGCCAATCAGCAGATGACACCCTCAACACTGCTGCTGTCTGATGCCAGGTGGAGTTGGCTGAGTGGCACCTCCAGCTGGAGGAGGAGGACCTGGCCTGGCAGCAGTTGGCCTAGGGGGAACTGATGGGGACTCTGAGGGATATGTTGGTCACCCTCTTGGAGTGCCTGGCCTGGCTACCCCCCGACTGTCACCCCCATCTGAGCCCAACCTCATTGAGGCCCTCCCTAGGCCCTACCTTCCTATTCTCCCTGTTCCATCCCAGCCCCACTAGGGCCCCTGAGCTAGAGTGGGAGGGGATCGCAGGGCCGACAGGGCTCGAGGCCCTTCACCCCTGCTCTGGGCTTATGCCCCCACAGTTGAGGTGCCCCACCCCCCACCCCCAATGTACCTAGAGTGACCCCTTCCCCACTGTACATCACTGCCAGCCTGATCTGTATATAGTCACACATTTTTTCAGTCAGTAAAAGTGTTTAGCTGCGTCTACACGTGCACGCTACTTCGAAGTAGCGGCACCAACTTCGAAATAGTGCCCGTCGCGTCTACACGCGTCGGGCGCTATTTCGAAGTTAACTTCGACATTAGGCGGCGAGACGTCGAAGTCGCTAACCTCATGAGGAGATAGGAATAGCGCCCTACTTCGACGTTCAACGTCGAAGTAGGGACCGTGTAGACGATCCGCGTCCCGCAACATCGAAATTGCTGGGTCCTCCATGGCGGCCATCAGCTGGGGGGTTGAGAGATGCTCTCTCTCCAGCCCCTGCGGGGCTCTATGGTCACCGTGGGCAGCAGCCCTTAGCCCAGGGCTTCTGGCTGCTTCTGCGGCAGCTGGGGATCTATGCTGCAGGCACAGGGTCTGCAACCAGTTGTCAGCTCTGTGGATCTTGTGTTGTTTAGTGCAACTGTGTCTGGGAGGGGCCCTTTAAGGGAGCGGCTTGCTGTTGAGTCCGCCCTGTGACCCTGTCTGCAGCTGTGCCTGGCATCCCTATTTCGACGTGTGCTACTTTGACGTGTAGACGTTCCCTTGCTGCGCCTATTTCGATGTTGGGCTGAGCAACGTCGAAGTTGAACATCGACGTTGCTGGCCCTGGAGGACGTGTAGACGTTATTCATCGAAATAGACTATTTCGATGTCGCAACATCGAAATAAGCTATTTCGATGTTGGCTGCACGTGTAGACGTAGCCTTTGTTTCCTATCTCTGTGTGCCATGTGTATGGAGAAGGCAGTGAGGGGTGGCTGTGTGTGGAGAGGGCAATGGTGGGGTGAGTGTGCAGAGGAGCCTGTGGGAGGGTGGCTGGTGGGGTGCTGGTTAATGGAGCCCATGAGCAAAGTGCTCGCAGAGAGCCTCCTGTACATGGACTCTATCCTGGTGAGCCTACCGGCTAAGGTCAGCAGCAGCCGGCTGTTTGTATACAGGGTCGGCTTCAGCTGCTCACCCCGGTGGAATGCCTCACTGTTGCTCTCCATGATATTGTGGGGGGTGCAGAAGGTGCCAACCAGTTGGGGGACATTTTGCAGTCCCACCTTGAGATGTGCCAGAAGGCAGAGGAACCAACCCTTCAAGAGCTCAGAGGCCCACTTGATCATGTTGCGAGCATGGTTGAGCTGGGCATCGAAGATCTCCTGGGTGGGGTCAAGTTGGCTGGTGTAGGGGCTCATAAGCCAGGGCTGGAGGGGGTAGGTAGCATCCACCCCCATGCACAGAGGCATGGTGATGCCCCCGAGCGGGAGCTCCTGCTGGGCAGTGAAAGTCCCTGTCTCCATGCACTGGCAGAGGCTGGAGTTTCTGAACACTTGGGCATTGTGCTTGCAGCCCACTTAGCCCATGTATATATCCATGAACCAGCCCCTGCTGTCCACCAAGGCCTGTAGCACCACGGAGTGATAGCCCTTTCTGTTAATATAGTGGCCCACACTGTGTTCTGGGGTGTGGATTGGAATATGTGTCTTGTTCAGGTTGCCAAAGCAGTTTGGGAACCTGAGTGCTGAGAAGCCAGTGATGGCCAAATCCAGGTCTCCAACACAGATGGCCCTCTGCAGCAGCATGGCGTTGATGGCCTGGACAACCTGCATGGAATGGAGGGCACGTGCACTTGTGAGGGCATGATGGGTTGTGTCTGGCCCTTGCTCTCCTTGCCCCCTCCTGGCCTCCAATCCCTGATGGTCCTCCTTTCCTGGGAGCTCCCTTCCCCTCATGGCATGCGACCAGAGCATTCCCTACCTCCATGACAATGGCCTCAATGGTGGCCTTGACTGCCCCGAACTGGTGCCTGATGGAGTGGTAGCTGTCCTGGGTGGCCAGCTTCCAGATGGCTATGGTGACACTCTTTTTGAGGGGGAGGGCAAGCTGCATCTGTGTCTCGTGGTGTCTGAGGCTGTGGGTGAGCCATGGACAAAGCTCCAGGAAGGTTTGCTTCCTTATTCCAAAGTTCTGCCGCCACGTGGCACCATCCAACTCCCCCACCACCAGTCACTCTCATCAGATGGAGCTACTGGGGTAGCTCCAGAGTTGCTGGGGTGCCTGGGGGGGGAGCGCCAGTGGGGTCCTGGGTGAAGGAGTTCCATGGGTCTGGCAGGGGGGCTCGCCCCCAGGAGGAGGTTGAGAGTGGCTGCGACCACCGTGGCCAGCAGGGTGACTGTGGCATTCACAATGGCCACTGTTAGTTGCTGGTGTGGGTCCATCAGGCTGTGCAAAAGCTGTCAGGTCCATGCATTGGTTCTGCGGGGCTTGTGGCAGCTCTGCAGGCCTCAGCGTATGCAAGATGAAGGTGTTAGGGAGGGACCCAATAAGGGAGCAGCTGGTTGCAGCCCTGGAAGGGCTTGGCAGCCGTGCAACCCCGTCCGTGGTGTTTTCTGGCTTGTTCTTTCAAAAGGGTGCCTGGCACTGCGTGGATGCTCTCTTTTGAAAGAAAGGGCTGGTCTTTTGAAAGGGCGGATCGAAAGGCTGATCCACCTTTTGTGTGTGGATGTGCTCTTTTGAAAGATGGTCTTCTGGAGGATATCTTCCAGATGATCATCTTTCAAAAGTGCACCGTAGTGTAGACGTAGCTTGTGATCTGAGAAGCGGACCATAATTCTTCAACCATTCCTAATAATATTTTTAGTAGTAACTGGCATACTGATTAGATTTAGAAAAAAAGTTGTGGTCACTTATTTAGTATAACATTGAACAGCCACACATTAATTGATAAAATCCCAATATGTTTGTTTAAAACAATCAACATTAACAGAAAAATGAGAATGTAAATCATACATGACTTATTTGTTTTGCATTTATGAAAGACAGGTTAATTGAAAATCTGATGTTCTTTGATTTATGGTTTAAGTTCAGTTATACACTTGGGAAAATTTGCAGAATGCAGTTGATATTAATCGCAAAAATGAATAGTAAAGTTGGTTGTACATTATATTCCACTACTGGTAAAGGTTCTATATTCAATCATTGTGGAAATATAGGTGAAAAAATGTGTAATGCCTTGAGCATCATATATGGTTTTCAAGCAGGAGTTTTAAGGTCTTCCTATAATGCTACATCAAAGTTTATATAGTGTTCATATATGTTTCATTTTTCGCATGTGTATTAATTGTGTATAGCATAAGCACAACCTAATATTTAGGATACCAGTCCTTTTAGAAGATGGATGTATTCAAGAGAAAATGTGATTACTGGTTTGAAGCTTAACACTAAAGCCCATTACAAAGTTAAATTTTTGTTGACTGTATCTTTTTATTTTCTCACCGATGAATCTGAAATGCTATTAAGGATGAAGACACTAAATTATGTAGCATGTGGTCGGTTATTTATATCCATTAGTTCACAAAAAATTGTGAATCACCTCTACTTTTCAAACAGCCATCTCCAGCTGTTTATTCTTAGTAGTACATTATGTAAAGCTTTTTGTGCTTTTTTAAAAATTATAGAACTGAATTTACTCTGAGAGAAACTAAGGAATTTTGAAGCAAATGCAATGAGTGAAGAAGAGACCCTTGAGTATTTTATAGCTTCTTCATCAAAATTTGCAGTGTCTGCTCTCAAATTAAAATATTGAGCATTCTCTTTCATAAATCAAAATCTGTTTCGTACAATATTTTCATAGCATCTAGTTTGCAACATTTAAGCTATTTAACTGAAATTTTTAAGTGTTAGTTTCACTTTAAAAATAAGCCACCTATTTCTCCTTTTAATCATAAATACTGCAATGATGGATTATGCTCCATTTATGTGCCTCTGCAGGGCAAAGGAGGGACAAAGGACCCCCCAACATCTCCTATGTAGCTTGCCTACAGAGAGCTACAAGCACATCCCAAGGTGCAATGGGAGCTGTAGGTTCACGTGAGAAGTATATTACACCTCTTCAAGTGTGATTTCACTTCCATCTCAGACAATGAGCCTGAAGAATACTGTGTCTCACTGACTCTCAAGGCTGCCTGGCACACAGCTGGGGTGCTACAATTCTGCAGTCCTTCACTAAAACTAATGATCTTATCCCACCTTACTTAGCAATCACTGCCAGTATTTCTCTGAGTCTTTGGGAATGTGGATTATCTTTACCAGTTCTGTACCACTGGACATGAGTAGATTGATATGTCGTAGAACTGAATGAGCAGCATGTTCTTGCTTTTAAGATACTGTGACCAAAATGGTCTTCCTCATCACATGATTGCAGCACTGAAGTCAAAATAACAAGAGCTGTTAACAGGTTGTGGAAGTGGCACAAATAGCATGGGATTATCAGGCCATTTATAACTCTTGAATAAAGCTCTAAACATCAAATCCTGAGCACATCCTCCAGAGACTGGGAACAGACTCTCAGCACAGCAAAACAACTGTGATTCTGCTGCCAACAGGTAAGATGCCAGGGGCTCTGCAGGTTGTGAGGGCTATCCATATGCCATGGATTACAGCCCCACAGGGTCTGCTAGTGGAGCAGTAAGTAGGAACATATTTGGAGAATTTTCTCTCTTGTGGAGGACAGAAGGGGCATGGAGGCTGAGGAAGCCAACTCTCCTTGATACAGCTGCGTACTGGCTTATTGACAGCTTATGATTTAAGGAAGAGTATTCCCCTTCACTGTCTGCACCTGTTGGATCTCTACTACTGCCTGACAGATTTACCCAGGACTTGTCTACATAAACAGCAAACAGGAACAATGAATTAGGTCCTGATGTGGATACTTCTATTCTGCACTGAGGGTATGTCTACACAGAAAAAACTGCATATGGGCTTGAACTTGAATTCAGGTAGCACAGGTAACAAACAATAGCAGTGAAGACAAAACAGTGCAAGGCTGCAGAGCAGGTTAGCAAGCTAAGTAGAGAAGCGTCTTGTACTATCTGAGCTGAAGCCTGGGTTGTGCTCTTTTCGCTGTTGGTACCTGTTCTTGCTGTATGTAAATTAGTGTAGGGAGTCCAGCCCATGCATGGTGTTTGCTGGGCAGACATTATGTCTTTTTGTGGTATATTATACAACATAAGTTACACTTTGGAAATGGGTTATTATATTAGAAAAAATTAAAAAAGGAAAGAAATAAAACCTGCCACTCAAAAACAAAACAAAACAATACAACCTACTCAGTGCAAAATAAGTATCCACAGTGGAGGATGGAAGAACTATTCTGCTTTAAATTTCTCCTCTCCACCTACCAGCTTATTTGTAATAGTGTTTCTGGGTAGGCAACCCTGAAACTGGAGAAAAGATTTTGCCTCTAAATTAGCTTCATGTAAACAGAGGCCCAGTGGATTTAACCCATTGGTACAATCTTACCCAGAATTTACCATAGTTTCAGTTAAATGTCAGAGTAAAGAGTGGAGAAGTTGGAAAATAAACTATCAAGGCTATCCTCCACCCTGTAATTCCGTGTGCAGAAGGTGGGGTTGCAAGAGACCTTAAAAATACTTTGCCTCCATAGGTTTCTTCTTAAAAGGTACTCAAGGTCACAGATTTCCTGAGCCTGGGAGGTAACAGCCACCACCCAAGTGAGAAAAAGCCTTTTTAAAAACCAAGCAGACACACTTGGGATTTCTCTCTGTGGGGTAACACCAAGCTCTTAATACTCCCTTGGGAGAGAGCTTGAAAACAGAGGAAGAAATTAAACTGCAATCGGATAACTGACCTTTCACTATGGGCAAGCATATACAAAGACCCTTCTTTAGGAGACAGGAATCAAATCATTGCCTTAAACAAGGTGATTTATAAACAAAATAAAATATATACATGATAAAGCATACTTAATTGCTAAGTGTTACAGAGAAACTAAAACAACAGTAGGCTAAAGAACAGGTAATTACTTACTTGAGATCCAGTTTAAAAGTTACAATGTACAGGGGGGTACATGAGCCAGCCAAAGAAGTCCTATGCTAAACCCAAGATAAAAAAAAAACCTGATTTGAGTCTGACTAAACATTTCCTTTCTGCTTACATCTCTGTATGCCCAGATCTTGTGGCATGGACATTTGCTGGATTCATTAAGCCTGCTCAGGATTAAATATCTCTGTGTTGCTCTCCTCTGACCATACAAAAGAAAAACTCCACACCAGGCACTGCTTCAATTCAAAAGATCCCTCTCTCTTCCAATTGGCTCACCTGGCCGCTTGCCAAAAGAAAATCCACTCTCTCTGGGTTTAAACTTTTACAGGTGTTCATGGCATAAGCACTATGGGGACCAACTGTCATACTACAGTATTAACAGACAGGGCCTGCAGGAATATGTTGAAAATCCCTGTAAGGGATGATGCAGAAAAAAAGCATCCATCTCAGCCCTTCTACCTCCAGCTGCAGCCTGCTCCCTCCTAAAGTGCATAGACCACAAAACAAGGAACATCCAGAGACAAGCTTCTTGGGAGCTAGGGGGAGGCAGAACATGGTACCTGTTTCCTGTATGTGCTTTATGATATAATTTGGGTTAAATCTCATTGACACACTGATCAGTGTTTTAGCCACTCTTTCTTTGGGATAACTGTAGGAAACAATGGGACCTCAAACCCAAACACAGGTACATTTGCATCCATTCTGGAATTAGAACTACGTGCAGTAGAATGTTTTTACTGGTGATTGTTCTGTGGAGCCTGTGTGTGTGTGTGTGTGTGTGTGTGTGTGTGTGTGTGTGTGTGTGTGTGTGTGTGTGTGTGTGTGTGTGTGAGAGAGAGAGAGAGAGAGAGAGAGAGAGAGAGAGAGAGAGAGAGAGAGAGAGAGAGAGTGGAATGATGGTGGGGGTTGGAGGGAGGGAGCAGAAACTAAGACAGCCTGAACAAGCACTGAAAATGTGACCTTGAGAAAATCCTAGAGCATTTATGAGCTGTGCTGGCTGAAACTGGCTCAAGGCTGTGAGCAAAGAAACTCTCCTGTTTGAAAACAGGAAAAAGGACTCTTTGGCTATGTCTACACAGCAATTGCTGTTTCAGGATATAAATATATCGCAGCTTTTCGCTGCACTTGAAAGAGTGGTGGCTTTTTGAGTGTGGTATTCTGGTTCCGGTACTCTTTGTCATATGGGGGTAATGGAGCTTTCAGAACACCCGCTTATTCCAAACTTTGGTGCCATTTGGACAGCACCAGGTTCAGAATAAGGAATTTTGGAATAATTTATGCAATTTGTATAGCACAAATTGCATAAATTATTTTGAAATCAACTTGCCATGTAGGCGTAGTTTTTATGTTCTTTATAAATAAATAGGATTGTGTCAAAGATTCCTGATTAAGTCATTGATATCACTGAATGTGAATGACTTTGAGTGCTCCGAAGTTGTGCTTGTGACACCTGACAAATGCTGAATGTCCTAAATTACCCCATTAAATTCTTTAACACCATGTAAGTCTTATCAGCAAAAGAAGTAGAGGCTGTTAGTGGGAAGGTCAGTGAGAAGCCTTTTTTCAAGTCCATCTGCTGAAGAAAGGGGAATTTTTCTGAATTACAGACCATTGGAGCTATCCTAAGGAATTTAATATTGAGACTGTTTTTCAGTTTTCTAATGTTATATTTAAAACAAGTGGAATAAAATTGTCTCCAGTTCTGACATTCTACTGTAAAACATTTTAATGGAAATGATATATTTCTATAATATATTAAGTTATCTTCAATGACTATTCCCTCTGCCTTCCACAGTTTTCCTCACCATACCTCAATAAGCTTGTTTCAAATTCAAACAATAGAATTCCAATAAAAGGGAGACACAAAATTGCTGTTATACTTCTAGTGATATAAGGTGAAAAGAAAATATAATAAGAACCCAGTCCAACAGAAAGTGAAATTCTCATGATGCTGGGGCTATAACTATTTAGTCAGTTTCTGGATTTGCTACTTTGTGTCCTCACGAAGAGCATTTATTTTAGCATATATTACAGTAAAGATCTACAAGCATTGCATCTTACTGGGGTTACTTTGGCCACTGTAGTATGCTGCTGAGTATAAATATGAAATGACCCTTCTTTTTCAGTGCTTTGGGTCCATACTAGAACTCACTGAGGGTTTTGATCTTGCAAAGTGACTGTGGGCGTGCTGGACTTTGCACACGTGGAACTATTCTTAGGATTAGGGCCTAATTACAGCTGTAAAATTTTGCATGAGTGTAAAACATTAAGACCAGCCAGTGACTGAAATGGACATAAAACTCGGTCTTACCTTTCTCATAGGCTAGGTCTACATTGCTGCGGTAGATCGACCTGCTGAGGGTCAATCTTCCGTGGTTTTGTTTCGCACATGCACGAAATCGCGCTTTCTGGTGTTAAAGTCGACTGCTGTGTCTAGTATGGACATAGCCTTCAGCCTGTTTTGAATTTGGTAGGCCAGTGGGCAAGCTCAAAAGTTGCTTTTGAGCAACTCAGTTTGTGGTTGTGCAGTTTTATATACTATAAAGAGGCTTGACTTACAGAGGGTAGGCGGCTAAGTGTAAAATCAGGGCCTTGTAATTTTTTTATAATTCACATACTCAAAATCACTATTCAGTTTTGAAAATCTTGGCCTGAGGCTTTTGGCGAATAACCACTGTCCCCTGTTATATGTTTACTGTATATCTGTATTTACAACTTTTTAAAGTCAAAATTCCAAAATGATGGAAAAGGGTAAATTACACTGTATCAGTTAGAGAACAATTTTGTATAATTGTCAGAAAACATTTTCATTAATTCCTCCAAGCTTTAGTTGTATTTGTTTGGTTTCTGTTTTATAGTAAAATATTTGCAACTGGTTCAAGCTATAAAGAATGCTTTTCCAAGAAGCGACAGGGTGAATGAGTTATTATCTTTCATTGGGCCCTTTTCTCTTAGTAAAAGAGACAAGCTTTGGAGCTATACAGAGATCTTCCTTAGCCTGGTGTATCTGGAAACCTTGTCTCTCTCACCAACAGAAGTTGGTCGAATAAAAGATATTACCCCTTGTATTTTGTATTTATGGGTGGCATGGCTACAACAACCCTGAATTTTCAATGATTGTAAGTAACCTCCACCCAATAGCCATAATGCTCCTTTAAAACATTATAATTATAGTGCTTACTGTGAAGAAGAATTGATATTGTTTTCCCACACGAAAGGCAAACTTTTCCAACTTGATCTATGGGATTTTGTGTGTGTGAACTAGATTGTCATTCAGCTTGTCTGGATCACAGGGTAATAATTCCACAGGAGTAAAGAATTTTTGAATACCTTCTATGAACATTTACCTGCATGTTATCTATTCCCGTCATTTTTCTGTTTTATTCGACATACCTATTTATTGTATCCAATACCAAAAGGAAAGCTGAATTCCATCATTCCAAAGTCTCTCTCTCCCGCTGTTCCAAAGACTTTAACCTTGCTCTCATTTTCGTCCCATGCAGTAAACCAGGGCTCTAAAATAGTGTCAGTGGGTTGCATATCCTGTGCTAGGGTTTAGCTAGTTTTCAACTCCAGCATATTAATCTGCATTTACTTAAACTGTGCTCTCCCTACTTAAAACTGGACTACACTTTGCACATACAGTGGCAGATAAGAAAGTGGAAGTCAAACATTTATCAACATTTATACTGTGTGTGTATTCTGGCCACATCTCTATAGTCATGTAAACCCCATGGGCACTGTAACTGAAGTGGTCCCCATGTACAAGGGTAAGAGAGGGCAAATCAAGCAGAGGATTTGTCTTTGCGTCTCAAGAATTTGTCCCTACAGCAACAGAAATGGTGATATGAGAAGCAAATGGTATGAGCTCAAACTGAGAGAATTTCTTTTCCTGTTTCATGCTTTGCATGCTCTTTCAGTGCCTACTTCTAACTTAATTCTTACTGGGATGCTGCATAAATTCAACCCCTACATCTTGCTTGATTAATTTATCAATATACTATTGAACAGTGTTTTCTCTGTCAAGTTACTGCTTAACATAAATGTTTTGTCTCTTTGTAATGCAGAGGATGTAGTCTCCACTGTGTAAAAATAAAACATAGCTTTTGTATCAACATCTGTGGCAGTGTACTCTGATTCTGAACAATTTTGAGAAATATTTCCTTAGAAAGAAATGTGTGAAATTATTTTTAGAAATAAAAAGTCAATATTTTTTAAATTCAGTATCTCATGAAGCTAAATGCATATTTAGCCTCCTACATGAGTGCTCTGAAGTTTATAGGTGCTGGGTACTTGCAACCAAATTTGACTTCAATGAGCATTGTGGATGAATACCTAGTACTTTGGTAAATTAGGCTATTTTGCATTGGTTTATTTCCCTAATTTTAGGACAATAGGCTGAGAGCAATGATTCATCTTGTCTAGTATATCCAGTTTACAGTGGTCATTACCAAATGCAAGGAACCTTGAAATGCGCAATTGTGAAATATACAGCCCATAGGAAACATGTCTTCTGAACCCCCAAAGCTAGAGATTGGCTAATGCTTCCTACGCTTTAAGATTTATTTTCAGGCACCCACGACTGAAAATGTTAGTTAATGACACTTTATTCCAGTTTTCATTAGAGTGTATTTTTAAGAAGACAGCCTAATCCACACATATTGAAAACAGGGTGTAATCACTTTAAGTACATAATTTTTAGAGTAATAGAGCTTTAATCTGATAGTCTATCTATGGCAAATGTGACTGTCCTTTTTAACAAAAGGAAAATTAAGTTTTTTGTAATTTGGTTCACTAAGAAGTTTATTTTCATAATCATTAAGAAATAGTGTTAGTTCAACATTACAGTACAAGAAATTAAGTTGAGCTGTCTGCATGAAAATGCAGGCTGCTAAATCTGAGTCTAGTTATCGGTTTTTACATTCTCTATTCAGTACTTTTATATTAAAAAGTTAGCTAATCTCTAGGCTGATGACCTTGACTGTGCTTTCCACTATGTAAATTCTTTGCCATGTCAGTAACTCCCTAACTTACCTCAGAGGTAAATTAGTACAGGTGCAGCTGGACATATTGCGCTAAATTCTGAGAGGTGCTCAGAACCTGAAATTTGATTTTAAAAGACCAGCATTTACAGATTCTTGTTACCTCTCAGGGTTTGGTGCCTGGCTGACAGACTTTCAGTCTTGCATGTTGCTTTTCTTCTCAAAATGTGGCGAGAGGTGGGATTTCCCTAACATGTTCTGTTTCTCCCAGGCGTAACAGCTACGTCTACACTAGCATTCCTCTTTTGAAAGACATGCAAATGAGAGAAATTGAAAATGCAAATGAGGTGCAGATTCACATATCTGGCACCTCATTTGCATATTCCCCTTTCGAAACAGACTCTTTTGAAAGAAGAATAGCAGTGTAGGTGTGGCTCTTTCGAAAATAAACCCCATTTTCGAAGGAACCCTTATTCCTAATTTTTTTTAGGAATAAGAGATCTTTCAAAACAATTTTTTTCAAAAGAGCTGTGTCTATACTCTTTTTCTTCTTTTGAAAGAAACTCTTTCAAAATAAGAATATTCAAATGAGATGCCAGATATGTAAATCTCAGCCTCATTTGCATTTTCAATTTCCCTCGTTTGCATGCCTCTTTCGAAAGAGGAATGCCAGTGTAGACACAGCTACTGGGGCATTCTTGGGACAGGAACAAATTTCATCTTTATTTGCCTTGACTGAATGGTTGTTTTTGATTGTTGTCCAGTTCAAAATAAGTTAATTTTTGTTTTATTTAGTATTAATTTCTATCAATATGTAGAACACAAATCAATTCTAAAAATATGAATCTGACCTGGAGAACTAAGTCTTTCTTTCCTGTGCGCTTTTAAGAGTAAAAAAGACTTATGTTCAAACATTTCTGTCCATTTTAAAAGAATTGTTGTGTTTAGGAACAATGTGGAAGAATACATGCAAAATGTCTAAGATATTGTCAAGTCAAACACACAGTTGCATACTAGATAAAACAACAGTGTTTTGGCATACATGGCTTGCCACTGAGCTTCTCTTTATTTATCACACAGTTAACCTTGAACTTTAAAATTTTAAGATGCCAATGGCTTTATTACAATTTTAACATTAAAATTGCCAACTAATCAAAACAAGTACCCAAACTCCAAAAGAAATAGGATCAATCACTTGTCTACTTGTTCACTATATGTACCTAAAAGGAAAAAGCCAGGCATGAATAAAATAAAACAATTTAAAAAAGGGTATTCATGGGCACTTTCTCAAACAGTTAATCAGTCATGGGGTAATAACAGAGAGGTAGCCATGTTAGTCTGTATCCTAAAAAACAAAAAAAAAGCAGTTGTTAGCACTTTAAAGACTAACACAATACTTTATTAGGTGATGAATTTTTGCAGGGCAGCCCCAGTTCTTCAGATGTGGTGATAGACAGCCATGGGGTGTTGATCCAAATGCAAATCAGAGTTGTTTTTGGGAAGTGTGTATTTTTAAAATAAAAACGAAACAGTAACAACAACAACCCTCCTCTAAGCACACAATGGAAATATTCCTAACCCTTGTGATTGGGAAGCTAACCTTCTAAATTCAAATAGACCCAATCATTAGGCTCACTGAATACATGCTAGAGCTCTAGGGAATTTATAAATCATGAAGGATGAAATTAACCTTGAATGTCACAAGGCCTGTCCACCACTTAAATTCTGTTTTGAGGGCTTCAATATATTCTTAAAATGTAAACTTACCAAATGTATATGTATTGGGCCAAATTCTGATATCATTTAAGTTAGAATAGCTGGACTTAATTGTGCCAGAGGAACTGAGTGGAAGCTTTTGCCCTTGAATTGATATATATTTATTTTGGCACAATAGATTAAGGCTCCCCCCTTCTATAACTCACTCACATACAGCTTTACTCATGGAAGATGTTCCTTTGAAGCCAGCTCATTTAGCCGGGCAAATAAGGCTTTGCACACATATATTTGCAGCCTTTGTCTATTGAGTACTTTTCAGATTATTTTGCAGATGGTCAGTTTGATTGGTTAGATTTTTAGCTGGAATGGCGGGAATCTTAAAAACAGGGTGATAAGAGGACCTAGTAAAGGTTTGGTGGTCATGACTGAAAAAAGAAGGTATCTTAGGTGAAACAAAGGTTAAAAGCCCCTCATGGCAGAACACTGATTATAAAACATTTGTGTACAAGGAAGTATTCTTGTGAGGGGATGAGCCTCATAGATATTTTCTCTCCCTATCATCTGTGTTTCTCTGAAAAGATTAAATAAGGATTCACATACACATCTTATTGTATCTGTCCTCATCCTCTTTATAAAGACAGTTTATGGCTGGACAGCCACAGATGTGCCAAGGAAAGGAGAATTCCTTTCTTTTTGGTGCATAAGAACTGGGAGAGTCTAGTGGTGATTAGACATGGAGAAAAGGGAGGTGGCATTCATCTATTATTTTTATGCAAGGAGTGCAAGGAGTTAAAGGAACTTGTTACTGTGAAAAGGAACAGGAAGTGAAACAATGACCTAAATAAAGTACCGTCAGAGAAAGAAAGGGTACTTGAGGAACCTATTACAGTAAACTCTTTCATATCCTGCAGCCCTGGGAATGGGAGGTTGCCAGATATTCAAATATTCTGGATAATAGAGAGGTATATCTAGCAATGCATAACACTAAAAACAAACAACCAAAGATTAGATATTAAGAAACAAACAAAAATGTATGCAGAGTACTTTACTGTAGTTGTATTTATTTGTATTTACTGTACTTATGGAAAATGTAACAAATTTATTTATGGTTAAAATGCTGGTTATATGAGAGTTCTGTATAAGAGAATGCCAGATGTGAAAGACTGGGTCTTTGCCCACGAAAGCTTATGCTCCAAAAAATCTGTTAGGCTATATCTACACAAGAAGCATCTGTTGACAGAAGTTGCTGTCATAAGAGATCTTCTGGCAGAGCTGTTGACAGATCATGTCCACACACAAAAGCGGACCAAAAGAGCAATCCACTCTGTTGACAGAGAGCAGCCAGCCTGCCCGGCTGCTCTCTTGACAGAACAGCCAACCAGAAGCTCAGCAAACAGGGCTGCCTGGTGAAGAAGAAATCCTGTCTATCGACAAAAGGGCCCCAGAGTGTCTACACAGCTTTTTTGTCAACAAAAAACTCTCAGCAATGGCATTATTCCTCAACATAAAGAGACACAATAGTGCCAGCTGATGTGCTGGGTTTTGTTATTTAGTGTGTAGATGCTCTATGGGTTTTTTCAACAATACCCTGGTTTTGTCAGGAAATAAAAAACCTTTTGTGTAGACAAAGCCTTAATCCATAAAGTGCCAGAGGACTTGTTGTTTTTCCCAGATACAGACTAATATGGCTACCCCTCTGATTCTTGAGATATGAAAGAGTGTCCTGTAATTTGGGAATAATTTCTTGCCCAATAACCAGACTAGCAAGATTTATTCCTCCCAAGCCCAAATGTAAGATCAAAAGACATACTAAACCATTAAATTTCTAGTCTTGAAGGAATGCAGTTAAGAGGATGAGCACCAGCCAGAGATAAATCTCCAGACAGAATGCTGCAGGGACTTTTTCACTCTCCGTGTTGGAGGTGGATGTCTAAACTTGGTGAACCTTACTCATCTTTTCAAAGAAAGAATAAAGTATATATAAGAACCATGTCCATATGCCTTTCATGGAATTATGCCTTTTCCCTGCTTACCTCTTTGCGTCACTAAACAATACATTATTGTTTTAATAGTTTTCGGTCTCTTCAATGATCTGCTTCTGGTCACAGACTCCGGTAAGAAAAGTTTTCTTGCAGTTGCCATGCGCCATTGGGTCTGGCACAGTTTTGCATGGTTGGGAAATGGAGATCAGCAACACAGTGACTCAGTCCAAAAATAGTTGGCTTGTGGGTTTCCACCACAGCACGAGGGGAAGGAGGCCAATTTGGTCAGCTGAAAAATATACTTGAGGGAGAAAAAGAAATGTGAAGTGCAGTTTGCTCAAAGACTGACACTTGTTTTCCTAAGCAGAGGTGGGAAGGAGTAAAAGTGAAGTTGGCTTTTTGGGCCAGGGCTCTTAAGTAAGAAAATACATTTGTACTCCCTTGGTATATGCAATACCCATGGTCTCTAGAGGACTTGTGGCAGAATCTACCAGAATACCTCAAAACCCTTGCTGCTATGCAGACCGCCCTCCTCTCTAGCAGGTCTGATGTTAATAAATTTCACAGAATCATAGCATCATAGAATCCTAGGGCTGGAAGACACCTCAGGAGGTTATCGAGTCCAGCCTCCTGCCAAAGCAGGACCAATCCTAACTAAATCATCCCAGCCAGGACTTTGTCAAGCCAGGACTTAAAAACCTCTAGGGGTGGATGTTCCAACACCTCTCTAGGTTCCAATTAGTGAAATAGTTTTTCTAATATCCAGCCTCAGCCTCCTCCACTCTAACATGAAAAATTTCAATTGCCATGATGAAGGGGTGTGTGTTAGCTGTGTAGAATGGAGGAAATGAGAATCTATATCAAATCTGAGAGAACTCTGCTTATTATAGGATAGGGTTTTGACTAACAAATTGCTCTTAAATTTGCTCTACTGCTTGAATATGTAGCTGAAAATGTAGTAACCAATTAAACAATTTTCCTAAATTATCAAAATTACATCCATATCTCTCAGGAAGTAATTTTTAACCTTTTACTTTTTTTGTCATTTGTATACCACCTTTGACATCTGTTGAATGCAAATTATGGAGATATGGTTTTAACTAGATAATCATGATCTTTACAGGATTAGAAAAAATATTTGATTCAGATAAAAGTAACTACTAGAAAACATTTGTTGCAAATGAAGCAATCAAAATATTTTTTCGTAGTAATAATGCCTGAAATAACTTGATAAATATCATTGACATGCTTTTTTGTTTTTGTAGTCATTGTTGAATGCAAAAGGATTTATGCAGAATATGCTAAATATAAAGATAAAGGTTTTGCAAATTTAAAATAGAAGTGGGAGTAAATTCATTCATATGTAGAATGATGGATTTTTTTAAAAGCCAAAAATTGTAAAAGGTGGGTATCTGTATACAGAGCATGGCTCACAGTGATACTTCTTGGGACCAGTTCTTGCCTCACCTGTGGCCATCTGCAGAGTTGGCTCAGGAGCTGCTCCTGGGAAAGCCACTGTTGATTAGAACCTATAGTCCTACTCGCCTGTTGAGGAGGAATAGTGAAACATCATATTAAGGAGTTGGACCTCTATCTTTAAATACTATGTGTCTGGGGGCCAAATAACCATGTAGTCTAGATCTTTCTGATAGAGCTGATTGAGCATTTTGTGTTATGAGGTTCATTTTGTGTTCATTTTGACTAAAAATGCAGTTTCTGCACAACTGAAATTTTCAGTGAGAAATTTAGATAAAACTTTTGCTTTTCAGTTAGGAAATCTGAATGCAATTATTTCATATGAGGTCATTCCAATGGTTTATATCAGAGCTGCTGCAATGCCTTATGACATAACAGAACTGAATGGTGACTAAGTGGTAGTAGTAGCAATATCAGGAAAAAGAAATATTTGACAGAAACTTTGGATAACAAGTGTTTATTATGTGCATAATAAACCAGACACTAAGGAGAGTGGACAGGCAGTTAAACAAGGAAACCTGTGGCTGTATGGGCGATGGTGTCAGGGTCATACCATAATTAGAGTCTTGAGAGAGTGTCCTCAGTTCTGGCACAAATTTCAGTACTATGGCCCCTGCATTCCTTGATTGGGAGTTAAATGATGTGTAGTATTTCACTAGGTACTGGGTTGAAATGTTTATTTTAAACAGACTTACTAGCTCATCAAAAGTTTTATATTGAAGCTTTTCATGGATTGACAGGGAAGATAGCCTCCAGCATCTCCCAGTCTGCCCAAGACCCCAGTCCTTCCTCACTGTCACCCCATCTCATGGCAATATCCAGATCACACTGTCCCCCATGGCCATCCCCTCCCTTCCCAGGTGTCCTCCAGTCTCAAATGCCAGATGAGCAGTATGGCCAGGATGACCTCAACCTCAGAGCGCCAGGCAGATGAATGGGTGATGTTCCAGGCTCCATCCCCAGGGGTTGTGTGCAGTGGCCCCCTCCTGCCTGCTCCCCCTAGTCTCTTGGCCATACTGGGAAGGGAAGGTACTGAGAGCAGGTGGGAAGGGACTTGAGGGTGGAGTGTGGTCAGGGCCACACTGGGCTGCTTGGGGAGGCAAAGTCTTCCCCCCACCTATGGTACACACCATCCATGGGTGGATGTCTCATTTTGATTAATTCCTGCATGGGGCCTGCAGAAACATTGCAGCCGTATATGTATGTTACCTGAATAAAGACTGTTAATAGTGAAAGAAGCTACTGCTTTTGTGGTATCACAATAAAATGTATGGTGATGAGGCAGAGCATGTATGTCTCTCTTGGCAGTCACTTGATAACGAATAGGACGTCTTCATTTCACCCTGGTATTTGTGAGTCCATTGGTGGCTGATAAGTCTGATTCTGGAACCTCGCATCTTATCACAGAAGGGGCAGGTGTTGGTAGCTGTTGGAGGGGTGTAGATCAGTTTTTGACACTCTTTTCTTCTTCTCTGCCTCTCCTCACCTGCACTGTGGTGGGACCTCTCAAATTGCACCACCCCCTCATGGATTACCATTCTCCCTGGGCATGGTCTTGGGCAAGGTTCTCCCAAGTGTCAACACCAATGCTGCACATTTATGGGTACTTTCAGCATGTCCTTATATACCTTCTGCTGGCCTCCAACACTTCTCTGTCCTTGGAAACAGAATCTGTTTTGGGAGACACTGATCAGACATCTGAACCACGTGATAAGTCCAACAAAGTTGTTGATGAATGACCATGGTTTCAATGCTGATGATGTTTGACTATTCTAGGACACTAGTGTTCATGCACCTATCCTCCCAAGAGGATAGGTTTTTCCTGAGGCAGCATTAATGATACTGTTCAAGTGCATTCAAATGACACCTATATGTTGTCCAGGTTTCACATGCATGAAGTAGCATAGGAATAACCATTGCATGGTATACAAGGAGCTTTGTCTTGGGATAGGTGTCCTGGTTCTCGAAGACCTCTTGTCCCAGGTAGTCAAAAACAGAGCTTGCCCAGCTCAGACAATGCTGGATTTCTGCATCAATGCCAATTTTAGCAGAAGGATAACTTCCAAGGTATGGGAAATGCTCCATATTTTCCATCAATTCTCCATTGACTTAGAATCATAGAATCACAGAATGCTAGGACTGAAAGGGACCTTGAGAGGTCATTGAGTCCTGCCCCCTGCCCTCATGGCAGGACCAAGTAGTGTCTAGACCATCACTGATAGACATTTATCTAACCTGTTCTTAAATATCTCCAGAGATGGAGATTGCACAACCTCCCTAAGCAAAGAAGGTACATGAAATTGTCCTGTCAGTGCGGGTTGGTAGAGCACCTTGGTATTTTTGATGTTCAGTGTGAGGCTTCATTGTCTCTGGAGAGTTGGGTACCATCCTTTGATCTCAGGGGACTGAATCCATGGTTTGTCAGTCCATAAACAGCTTTGTTAGCATTGAATAAGCCTCTTGTATCATTAACGTCTGTGAGATGCTGTAGTTCTTGTACCTTCTTGGTCCATCACTGGATTTTCAGAGTCCTTGTTTTATGCTGGAGTTCTGCCTTGGCCTTGGCATGCACTTCTCTCTTCATTGTGCAGTTGATGTCATTTTGCCAGGCCCTAAAGTGTTTCCTTTTTGCCTCAATCAGGCATTCAATTTCCACATTGTTCTCATCAAACCAGTCTTGATGCTAACTCAGCTGGTAGCCAATGGGTTCTCCAAAAGCTCCAGTGATGGTATTTTTCAGTTGACACCTGCCTTCTTTCACATCTTCAGAATGTTCTGTCAGCAGCTTCCTTTGGAGTGCTATCTGGAAGTCACTTTGCCTGATGGGGGCCTTCAAACCTTGTATGTTGATCTTTCATTGGATCTGTTTCCTCTGACTACTCCATTTGGTGACAATCCTTATGGCCATTGTGACTCAAATAAGGCAGAGATCAGTCCAGCAGTCATTAGCACTAGTCATTGCATGATTGAGAAGGACATCACGCTGATCCCAAGCACGGACAATGACATAGTCTATGAAGTGCCTGTGCTTTGATTGAGGATGTTGCCATGAGGTCTTAAATGTGTTTTTCTGGTGGAAGAGGGTGTTCATGATGACAAGCTTGTGTTCCACACATTTCATAAGGAGGTGCACTCCACTGGTATTGCTGTTGCCAACTCCTTCTTTCCCATGGGTAGTTTGCCAGAGATCCATGTCTCTTTTGACCCTGGCTTTGAAATCCCCCAAGAGAATAATCTTGTCTTCTTTGGGGATGTCTTTCAGGACTGTATGCAGTGTAGAACTTCTCCTTTATGTCATCTTCCGTGTCTAGAATTGGTGCATCACCACGGATGCTTGTTGGTTTTTGGAAAGATTCAGTGCCATGAGACACTCATTGATGCCGACAGAGACTTCTGATAGGATCTTTGTCAGTCCATTGTTTACGGAAAATCCTACTCCATGAATTTTGTTTTTCTTCCTTTGGGGTTCCTTTCCAGAAAAATGTTTACCCTCCACCTTCTTATCTTAGCTGTCCTTCTTCTGGTCTACACATTTCTGCCAGGGCAGCTATATCAATGTTGAATCATTGCAGCTCATGGGCGATAATTGATGTGCATCTTTTGGGCCACTCACTGTCTGGGCTGTCCATTAGAGTCCGAATATTTCATGTTCCAAAGTTTACTGATTGATTTCAATCACATAATGGTGAACCCACTGGATGTGATTACGTAGTCAGAGGGGTTCAGGTGGACTACATTTAGGGCACCTTTTTTAGCCCCATCCCCATGTGGAGGTGAGCAAAGCAGATCATAAATAGGGCTGCTCAGTCACAGATACAGCAGTGGGACTGTTCTACCACCTCAGTCCTTGACATGGAATGACTGAAATGGAATAGCTGCCTATGTGCTGGTATGTGACTGAAAGCTTCCAGATTTCACAGTCTGCTCTTGTTGCCATTCATCAGTTACTATAGGGCTTAAGTTTAGGAGAGTAGTACACAAAGAAAGATGCCTGCACATGACTTCTTTTAATGTGGGGGGACTGTTGCAGCCACTACATGGTTATTGTTGGATAGAAGGCTCAGGTCCAATGGCATGGGATCCCGATGACTAGGAGTCTCCTGTCTGCTGCAGCCTTCTTCTGCCTTCACAGGCATTGTAGCATTACCTCGGCTATCCTCCACCTGTTCTGCTGTTGGGGACTTTTAGGATTGTTTTTCATCTGGACCCTCACTCATGGCCTTGATGTCATGGGTAACTTTGCTGGGAATACCAGACTCCATACAGCATCGCTCTGAGGTTCATTGGAACACACATTGGAATTTATCTTGTATGTACATAAGTGAAAATGAAAGAAAAATAGGAAGTTGTCTCTGAGTAAGGTTGAGAAACACTCGGGAAATAGTTGCAGCTTCTGGGACTATTGCACTGTTTAATCTGCAATGCCAAATTTTGGAAGAGTTTTGCAAAATATTACCTTATTTTTTTCCACTGTGATGCATACTGCAGATGAATGTAAGAAGGAAAGCTATCATGCTCAGCAGGGTAGGCACCAAGACTTATTTTAATGAGAAATCTGTTAATCCATGGAAAGCTTCAATATAAAACTTTTGATAAGCTAGTAAGTCTGTTTAAAATAAACACTTCAATCCAGTACCTAGTGAAATACTACAAATAATTTAACTCACAGTAAAGGAAAGCAGGGGCCATAGTACTGAAATTTGTGCTAGAACTGAGGATGCTGTCTCAAGACTCTAATTATGGTATGACCCTGACACTAATGCTAAGAAACAAATTAGTTTGTGACATTAATGATGAGAAAATGCAAAGGAGATTACCATCAGAACCATAGTGAACATTTGAAACAGCTCTGAAATTGACCCAGGCTATGTAACCTGCAGATAAATATGTACAGGATTTATAAACACAAGTCACAGGAGGCCAGGGAGACAGAAATAGCACACAGGACACAGTGAACAAAATTGTAAGGCAATGTGAGAAACTGATCCAGTCAGCTAGCAGAACATGTTATCATTGGGGAAACAAATATCCCCTGGAAAGCTGCAGATTTAATAATGGGTGCTGTCACATTTGCAAGTTGACAAGGCATATTCGTAGAGAGTATGTTGAAACAAAACTAGGAAAGCAGACACATAAAACCATGATAAAAAGGTAACTTCATAACCATGGTATTTTTCATAAAGTGGAGAATTGAATTAGTGAAAAAGAAAATGAGAAAATATCTATAGGATAACTGAAACAAATATTCTTAAAGCAGATCCCATTCATATTGGCGCATCTGTTAACTGAAAACAATATGATGTGAGAATGACAATAAGGCAACATCTACACAGCAACATTATTTCAAAATAAGCTATTCCAGAAGAGAGTTTCCAGACTAGCTTATTCCAAAACAGTGCACCTACACACAAAATGCATATCGAAATAGTGCTCAGCTGTTTTGAAATAGAGCGTCTAGATGCAATAGTCCCTATTTCAGATTAGAGTCCTCGGACACACTATAGTTTATTTCAAAATAACCCCTGTTCCCTGTCTACATAGCCTCTAATCTGACATATCTGTTTTGGAATAGGCAATAGGCACTATTCCTCATAAAATGTGGTTTACCAAATTCAAAATAAGTCATTCACTATTTCAGAATTATTTCACAGTTATAGTTTCATTGCAGAGACACTTGCAAAGTGATTTCGGAATAGTGGCCATTATTCCGAAATAAATGCTGCATAGAAACACCCTGGCCGTGTCTACACTAGAGTACTCTCTTCTGGAAGATATTCTTTCAAAAGAGCACATCCATACACAAAAAAGCAGATCAAAAGAGCAATCTGCTCTTTTGAAAGAGAGTGTCCACACAGCCCCTGCTCTTTCAAAAGAACAGGCCAGGGATCAAAAAATCCGGCACCATGAGGACTGCTCTTTCGAACAAAGGGCCCCTGGAGCATCTACACATGCTTTTTTCCGAAAGAATCTTTCACAAAAATATGCTGTTCCTCATTTGGGAGAGGAAGAGGGCCTCTGGAAGACGTGCTGTGTTCTTTCTAAAGGAATTCAAAGGCACATATTTTGCGTGTGGACACTCCACTTGTTCTTTTGGAAGAGGCCCTGATTTTCCAAAAGGTCTCACTAGTGTAGATGTGATCCCTGAGTGTACCTATAGTGAGCCAAAAATTGAATGAGGCCTAGTGGAAAGAGTGTGAAACAGTCCTAATGCAGAAATGTTGGATAAAATTTAAAAAACAAACAAAAATAAACAGAAAAGCAATAGAGATTCTGGGAGCCACCAATATGAAGGTTTTCTACCAGGTACAAGTGAGACATCTTGCTTTCCTAGTGCTCACAGGCACTGGCTGTAAGTTGCTCAGTGGAATTTGTTTGCCTGATCTTTCACTGTATTGGAGAGGAAAAGTGCCTCACTTGAAATCAGATGATCTAGTTCTGGAAATTCTTTTAAATATATAAGAAGAATTTGCAGGTGAAGTGGCCTCTTTAAAAAAATCATTAAAATCTGTGTAAACACAAATCTCACACTTGTGCCTTTACCCTAAAACAAAAAAGTTGAAATTGAGTTAAAAAGACAAGTAACCGATATTGCTGAATCTGTAAAGTGTTGTGACTGGGCTGCTCAGATAGCACCAATGTTGAAACCAGCTAGCTCTGTAAGTGACGACTGTAAGTTTACTCTGAATAAGGTCTCATAATTAGAACAGTACCCAATTACAGAAATTGAAATCTCTTTGCAGTTGTACCAGACTGTCAATTGTTCATAAAATTAGACATGAGCCAAATCTACTAATATAGGGGTGAGCAAACTTTATGTTGGGCCCCACTTTTTGGTCCTGCCATTAGCCCGGGCTCCCCCATCCTGTGAGAAGACCACAGAAAGGGATGGGTGGGGTGTTAAGGAAGGTGATGGGACACATGGGAAGGGGGTGTTGGGAGGCTCCAGGGAGTGCCCTGTATGGGGAGAGGTGCTCAGGGAGAGGACCCCAGGAGAGTACTAAGGACGGCTTCCAGGATGATACTTTATCAAGCCTGGAACTTGCTGGATGCCCCCACCACTTGACTCAGAGCCTGTGTGCAGTCTGATTGGCCCAGCAGCAGATGGTTGTTCCTTTGGCAACAGGAGCAGTGGAGGCCCTGTGGGAGAAAGCAGAGGGCTGGTGAGGCAGTGGAAGCCGCTGCAGGTCGGCAGGGGGAGCGGATTGCGCTGCACCCTCCTTACAAATGTTGCTCCCCCTCTGAGGGGCACACCTCCTACTTTGTGCACCCCTGTACTAATAGATTTCTTGGAAACTTCCAGGACAGTACGACATTTTAAACAGTCACAAAGGATTATATTATGTTACCTTCTAATATGTCCTCCGCTCCTACTATTGTCCAAAGAACTATCAAGGGATTGGTTCAAGGAATTCCACATGTGACAGTATATCTGAATGATATACTAACCACAGAGACAGAACGTTTACAAAATTCAGCAGACATATGAGGCTTAAGGGATCATGTCTGTGCCTAGAAATAGATTAGTATTCCTTCCTGGCACATGAAGTGATAGACTTGGGATGAAAAAGTGGATGTCAAGGGACTGCAAGTGGTGAGGGAAAGTAAAATCAATTAGGGATACCCTGGAACCTAGGAATATTTCAGAGTTGAAGGCTTACTTAGACTTGCTGAACTACTACATTAAGTGTTTCCAAACTTATCAGCACTTCTAATGTCCCTTAAAACAGGGGGGTGGGGGGAGTTCAAGTGGAATTGCAAGTCACCTCAAGTACAAGTTCTAAGTTATTGCTGCAGTTGTCAAAAGTCCTAGTACAAGCTAGAAAAGAGCTGACCTTGACTTATGATGCATCTTTTTGTGGAGCTGGAGCTTCTTCTACCTCATCTGATGGAGGATATCAGAGGGGCCAATTTGTATCCTAGACACATCTTCTGCTGAACATAATTATTCACTAGACCAGAAGAGATTAACTGTTTTATTTGGGTACAGAAGTTTCAAAAATATGTGGGTTTTTAATTTGCACTAATCAGAAGCCTCTGATTGCGCTGTTTAAAGAGATGAAAGCCTTGACACAGGTGGCATCGCCCAAGATCCAGAGATGGATGTAAAGGCTGCGCCCACACTACATTCCCCTTTTGAAAGGGGAATGCAAATGAGTAAGGTCACAAATGCAAATGACATGGATTTACATACTGCATGCCTCATTTGCATATTCTTGTGCAATCTCGGTTCTGGTAGAGCCTTTCTGAAAACAAAAAGACCATGTTTATGGAGTTCCTTCTAAAATAAATAACTATGGGGTGTGGGGTGGGAAAGTTAAGAGTTAGATAAAACATCAAAGTATGTAAAAGAGTCCTTATAACGGATCAGATAATTGCTGTCCCTGTTCAAACCACGTGTTAATATGTTGATTTGAATATGAATGTTAATTCTGAGCATTCCCTCTATAGATGGTGATAAAGTCTCTTTTCAGTAGAACACAAACTCTCAGGTCTTTAATAGAATGGCCCACTATTAAAGTGCTGGCTGACAGGTTTGTGTATTTGGAAATTTTTTGGTGTCTAAATCCATTCATTCTTTGTTGAAGAGTGTGTGCAATATGTCTTATATACATGGTGTTTGGGCATTGTTGGCACATGATGGCATATATAATGTTAGTTGAGGAACAGGAGAATGTGCCTGTAATTCTGTAGTTTGTGTGGTTAGGTCCAGTGATGGTACCTCCAGAATAGAAATGTGAACAAAGTTGGCAATGTGGCTTGTTGCAAGGACAAGTTCCAGGGTTAATGTTATTGTGGTATAGCCTGTGGTTGCTAGTAGAATCCTCATAAGGTTGGAAGGTTGTCTATAGGAAAGAACAGGCCTGTCACCTAGGGTCTTCTGGAGTGTGGCATCATTCTGTTGACAGAGGCTTCTCCTGTTGATGTAGCCTAACTGATGTTCTAATTAAAGATCTACTCAGGAATTTCTAACAGTATTATAAGGACTGGACAATTTAAACAAAATAAAATCACTGTTAATGCCTGATAATTTAAATACTGTGGAACTTAAACTTTGAGAAGATTCAAATAATTTACTTGATATGCGAGACTCAGTTCTTGGAATTTACCACATGACAAGCAATGTTTTTTATTCATGCCTAATGGTGTCATTTCATAAAATTCTCCGGAGTTAAGTAATTACAATTACATTTGCACAAGCTGTACATAATTATTTATTGATTTTAAAGGAAAAGATCGCTGCAGAAAAATGGAATGGTACCTTAACAGAATACTAATATCCTATGCAGCTTTGAAAGCTGGACACAGGCATCAAAGTTGTATGTGGCAGCTTGTAATCATAATAAAATAATGTTTTCCCATTTCAAGCCAGAATGTTATATAGTAGGAAGGTATTCCTTGTGGAAATTATAAGTGCTTTTGAAAATCTCAACCATAAATTTCACTTAAAGCAGTCTCTATTTAGAGACACTTCTAATTTTCCTTTGAAAGTATCAACCTGTATTCCCAACTGGAACATTTTATCATATATTGTCAAAGACATGATTCACTTTTAATATAATTTTTACAAATAATGCTGCTAAATATTTTTTTAAAATTTCACAAATGACCTGCGAATTTGACAAAAGCTCACTCGAAATGTTAAATGTAAATTTGGCAAAAAATCGAAGTGTGTAAGATAACATAAGAACATGTTAATTTTATGGAAAAATTGGATGAAAATTAGGTGTTTTTATTACTTTACTGAACGGTAGACATACCCTCCCCTCTCTTCTTTTGAAAACTTCTTGTTGTTTATGCTTTTAGTCAGTTTAATAGTGTGTTCAAATATTAAAGATAAATGGAAATAGACCTATCCAGGTGAGCTAACAAGAAACCCAGCTGGCTAATACTGAAATATGCCATTCTCTCAAACCCATATGATATGTTTCCTTTGAATGACTTTTTGCCATGAAGCTAGAGGAAGTGGGATGGAGAAGAGGTTTCTTTCAAGGGCTTTACATTTGCTCAGAAATAATTCCTCTAACTTTGTGAATGGTAACAAGCCATTTATAAGCCACATGTAAAGTTGTTGGTGAAACAAGGTGGCTTCCTGTAATGAAGCTATTGTCAGCGGTAATGAGACAGTTCACTGACTTACATGCTTAAGCTATGTGGGCTATTTCCCAATGAGATGGATTTACAAATAGCTCAGAACCTGTGCCTGAAAGCCAGGATCCTATAAATCAATATAGCCAAGCTTGGGATGTGTCTGAACTAACAACCTGTCTAAGAAGATTGCGCACCACTGTGGAATGGGCTCCCCAGAATTACTAATACAGCCCCACATAGAATGACCTTTTCCAGAGAACCTTGCCCAACTCAATGGAAAAATTATGAGTTGTCCCTCAATTTGAATTGAGACACCTTTTATCTTTTTCCCCAAAAGCTGATCTTGAATCTGCAGTGGGTCTTGAGGAATGGGGGCTGAAGGACCAAGATCCTAATAATACTATGCAAGATTCTGACCACAGTCTTTGTTCAGAATCTTTAACATATTCCCAGATGAAGCAGGCTTGAAGGTCTGAGATTTGGCTGAACAAATAGATGAGGCATGACACGGATAGCAAAACAAACTTTTGTGTCACTAGGCAAAAAACAAGAGCTGAGACAGCATAACCTTGGGTGTAAAAGCAGTAGTTGGGGTTTATCTTGAATTACAGACATACAACTCACTGAAGAGAGAGGCCATGAAGTCTGCACCCCAGTTGAGGGAGAGATAACAGTGCATTCTCCTCAAACCCCAACCTAGTTCAGGAAAAGGTCTAGCACATCAGCCTGAGTGATGGTGTCTACCCATGACAAATGCCAACCTGAGTCCACAAGGGGGATAGCTCAGTGGTTTGAGCATTGGCCTGCTAAACCCCTGGTTGTGAGCTCATCGCCGAAGGGGCCATTTAGGGATCTGGGGTTAAAAAAAAAAGGATGGTGCTTGGTGCTGCCAAGAAGGTGGGGGACTGGCCTCAATGAACTCCCCATGTCCATTCTAGTTCTGTGAGATGTGTATCTCCATGTATTAAGGGGTAGTATTGATAAATGTATACTTTGCCAATGTATGCACTTCTTATTGTTCCCTTTGTCTCAAGACCATATAAGAATGTACATGCAGAAAAAAAACTATCTAGAGCTGCCACCCATCATTCCTAAAGACCTGGAATTGGAATTTAACCTATTTTCTACATGAGAGGACTTATGGGATAATACCTGTATACTCACAAACATATAAATCTGAGCCACAGCCCTTATGTAATCTTTAAGACTATTTGCTTATTATGCTCATTATGTCTTGCTGCTAGGACCCTATCCAGAGGCTCAGGAACACCAACCCCATCACTTCCCTCTGCCCATCAGCACCCTATGTGATTCATTGTAATCAGCTGTTTGTCAGTTCACTGAACCTAATGAGTGAAGTGACACTCTGCCAGCTGTGCATAATAAAGGCCTTGTGCTTGAATCTATTTGGTGTCAACCTTCTGTTCCTTCAGGAACAGCGGTATGTACATGTCTAACCCCTGACTTTGATGCAGGAAGAGGGAAAATCATGCAGAGAGGTTTTCTAATAGATGGAAATTCAGTAGGTATTATTTTCCTTATGTGCTTAATGTCCATTTATAATAAAATGATAGCATAAATCATCAGAGAAAAGTTCAATAAACTTCTAAAAGTTAACAAAATCCTGAACAGCAAGCAGCATGCATTGGTAGGTTTGGCGGCTTTTTGTAGACTTCCAGAATGAGTGGAGTAAGACAAAGTGGAAAAGTTTGGTTGCAAGAAATATCAGGTGATTGGTGGGCACTCAGCAAGCCATCACTTGTAAAATTCTGCAGTGACTATGTGGCTCAAAATCTTCCTGAGCACACTCCACAAAAGCCCTCCTTATGGATGGCTTTTCCAATTGTGAAATAAAGTACATCACTAATAGAGCTGTTGAAAAAGCCTAAGACTTATACAGTATTCACTCTGTATGTGCAAATAAGGTCTTTGGGTCTCTTGGTGTCAAAGAAACAGTGGTAATTTGGTCATCTGATATAAGTGTTTTGGTCCTTGCTGTCATTTCCTTCCAAGAATGGAAAACACAGAGAGCATGTGGATTGAAACTAGCATCATTAATAGCACAACTGAGAAGTGTTGCTTCATACCTGTGCATTCAGTCTGACTCACTCATTCCTGATTTCTGCAGCATCCTTCTGCAGTACATACCTTAACAGGATCTGAGTCCTGTGTCATCCCTATTTGGTACTGGGAGGAAAAAATCTGTCTTTATTGTCAAAACAAAGAGACCCTATCACTTTCAGAGATCTTGCTAAATTGTGAGAGAATGCAAGACAAGCCGCAGTTTCTGCAAGAAGGAAGCTAGTCTCAGGGTTTGCATGACCACAACAAAGAAGAAAAGGAGATTTGCAGAAATCTGAATTGTTTGTGTCTCAGTCTAGCTATCAGAAGGACAAGTGACTGGCAAAGCTCCTGTCATGTAAGGACAATTGTTAAGGAGTATGTTGAAAGGGCATCTCAGCAAAACCAAGATGTTGATGCCTTTACATGTAGGCAAACCAGGTATTCAATCATCCCCTGTTCCCTTTATTCTTCCCTGCCCTGGGAAACATGGAGCAATATGTGGCATAGCTTTATATCACCTCTTTATTTCCCAGCAGTTAGCAGTTTCTGGGTTATAGTATTTTAATGTACACAGGAAGAGAAACTGGATTGCTATTTCTGCTGCATTTACTGCATTTCCTTCACTGACACATTTCAGCAGTTCCCAAGGTCTGAATGCTATTGAGCTAAAGCTCATAGCTTTGAAATAAAGTCATATTTGGCAATGAAGAAATGTCATGACTGGTCCAAAAAGGCTTGCAGCTTGTTAGTAGAAGTAAGTGAAGGTGAGGGAACAGCAGCTTAGCTAAGGCAAATGAAGCATGCAATTCTGCTGGAACAGGGTCTCTATGAATCAGCCAGACCTAGGGGAGAAAAGAAGCTAAGTTCGTCTTGCCACCGTTCATCCATCTGTGAAAAAACAAATGATAAGAGGAGTAGGAATTGTGATCCTTAACTTTGGTTTTGCTGACTTTTACAAGTCTTCATCACTATTAGAATATGCTAGATTCTAATCTTTGCCTTTTTGTTAAATTCTTCATTGGAAAATGTCCCTTTTAGTGGGTGATATGTACATTAGCGGTCACTGAAAACAGTCCTTGATACATGGTGTATTTTAGAGGCTTTTTGCAGTATATTGATACACCACTCTTGGCACTGTTCTCTTCGGACTCTATACCCTTTTCTTTCCCTTTTGTGGTGTGATCATATTATTCTGGGTTGTAGCTTTTCAAAGAGATGCCTTTTAATTTGCTTGGGAAGGACTCCCTTGGCAGGCCCAAATTCCTTGGTATAATTGTGACTCAGCTACAAATACACCCAGGGAAGTGCATCTCTTACTTATAAGATCTCCATTACTTGGATAAAGTTCTTTAGAAAGTGTCAGAGCTTTGTGTGTCTTCATTATATTTCCTGGAAAGGATTACACCAATTGCTGTGAAGACGATTTGCGGCAATTAAAATACATTGAGAAAAGGTTTGTTTCCTCTCCCTCACTGCAAACATCTCTACACTTGCCAATCGCTGTGTCTATACTACCACCTTGCTTTGAAGGAAGGATGGTAATTAGAGTGTTGGGAGTTCACTAATGAAGTGCTGCTGTGCATAGGCAGCACTTCATTAAGCAAATTCCCATCCCCCCATGGCAACTTCAAAGTTTTAAACTTCGAAGTACCGGCACATGTCTAGCTGCGGCGCACCCACTGGTATGTTGAAGTGCTGGGGCAACTTCAAAGTCCCCTTACTTGAGGAGTAAGTTAGGGGGACTTCAAAGTTGCCCCAGCACTTTGAAGTACTGGTGGCTGAGCTGTGGCTAGATGCATGCTGGTACTTCGAAGTTTAAAATTTTGAAGTTGCGTGGCGGGGAATTTGCTTAATGAAATGCTGCCTATGCATGGCAGCACTTCATTAGTAAACTCCCAACATCCTAATTACCATCCTACCTTCGAAGGAAGGTGGTAGTGTAAACAAGCCCAATGTGGGAGAAATGGGGGTAGACTCTTATCTCCCATTTCATGCACAGTTTTGTTCTTAGAAGATTATAAAACAGAAATAGGAAATACTGGATTCAGCACACAATGCTTAATTACTCTTCTAGAATGTTAGAAAACTGAAATGTGTTGCTGAAGGAAAAGTGTGTCAGAGCATATGCTAATTCGATGAGAAATGTGTAGGAGAAGATTGAATATGAAATAGAACATGTTTCAAAATAGATAGGAAAACAAAGGGCAGCTCATTCAACATCCGCTGAACTGCATTTGATGGTACATGATGAACACTGAAACATATCACTGGTGCATAGTCGTGTTATGTATTTCTCTTAGAAATGTTTTATATGGTGTCATGTTTGAGAAATTCTTACAGATCGTCATCAAGATCCTCTGATTCCATGTTTTGAATATCCTGCTGCAGTGGGAGGAGGTATTATATACAGAGAGGGAAGGAGGTACACAAGAGGTGTTTCTCTTGCAGAACAACATGGCTGAAACTCAGTGCTTAGAAACTTGTACTCTGTTCTGAGCTGGAAAACCTCAGATTTGGATCGGGTAGATTCATCAAATTCATTGAAGTTGAAATGAGTAAAAATTTTTCAGAAATATCAAAATACCCTGCTTTGACATAATGAAATGTCTCATTTTAAGTTTTTTGGGCTAGAGTCGTATTCCTAAACCAAGGGAATAGGTGGTAGTTCACTCACTAATTACTTTTAGTTCAGTGGTTATGGTGCTTACTTGAGGTGTAGGAATGTATGTTTGAATGTTTGCTTTGGAAAAAGAACTTGACTTCAGTTTTCTCCCATTCTAGGTCTCTAGAGCTGCGTCTACACGTGCACGCTACTTCGAAGTAGCGGCACCAACTTCGAAATAGCGCCCGTCGCGTCTACACGCGTTGGGCGCTATTTCGAAGTTAACTTCGACGTTAGGCGGCGAGACGTCGAAGTCGCTAACCTCATGAGGAGATAGGAATAGCGCCCTACTTCGACGTTCAACGTCAAAGTAGGGACCGTGTAGACGATCCGCATCCCGCAACGTCGAAATTGCTGGGTCCTCCATGGTGGCCATCAGCTGGGGGGTTGAGAGATGCTCTCTCTCCAGCCCGTGCGGGGCTCTATGGTCACCGTGGGCAGCAGCCCTTAGCCCAGGGCTTCTGGCTGCTTCTGTGGCAGCTGGGGATCTATGCTGCAGGCACAGGGTCTGCAACCAGTTCTCAGCTCTGTGTATCTTGTGTTGTTTAGTGCAACTGTGTCTGGGAGGGGCCCTTTAAGGGAGCGGCTTGCTGTTGAGTCTGCCCTGTGACCCTGTCTGCAGCTGTGCCTGGCATCCTTATTTCGATGTGTGCTACTTTGACATGTAGACGTTCCCTCGCTGCGCCTATTTCGATGTTGGGCTGAGCAACGTCGAAGTTGAACATCGACGTTGCTGGCCCTGGAGGACGTGTAGACGTTATTCATCGAAATAGACTATTTCGATGTCGCAACATCGAAATAAGCTATTTCGATGTTGGCTGCACGTGTAGACGTAGCCTAGGTCTCCTGTTGTGCTTGTTCTGTTTTGTATGAATGCATCAGTAGTCACTGGGCCAGCAAGAGTGGAAGAGAATGTAGGAGACTGGTGGCATGGCACTCATCTGAAAAGGAGACAAGGGTTCCAGACCCTACTACGGAGCAAGGATGTGATCTTGTTTCCTAAATCACAGGTGAGTTTCCCAAGGTCATATGGGGGCTACTTAGGGTAACCATTGTAGCCAGATAGAGTCTCCCCCTTACAAGCCAGCTTGCTCGTTGCCCCCACCCCTCCACTGAGGAGCACACAGGGCACGGAAATGGCTGCTGACAGCATAGTCTTTGATGCCCTCATTGAGGCCCAGATATGCTGGCTTATCGTGACCCTGAGAAGCACAAAGTACAGCTAGAAGGCTAACAGGCCAGACTGTCAACATGAGAGGGGGGGTGAACCCTCAAGAAATCACCCCAGCTGGCATTGATCAATATGATGCACACACACAATCACTCAGAAGGGGACGTGCCCCGCCCGCACAAAAGAATGTCCTGTACTCCTAAATTGTTTATCTCTTGTCTTACAAGTGCAAACTAAGTAGAAATGCCCTTGTAACAAACTGGCGTCACAAAGACAGACCAGTATGATCTGGCACCATAGATAAGAAAGAGAATACGTAACCCAAAAGGGGTATAAAAGATGGGTCCAGCAGAACTCTAACTTTGAGTGCATTCCACCAACTACCTGCTGGTCGGGTCAGGTGATTGCCTCCCGAGGTCCACTACTGGGGACGCCCAACCTCGTATTCGTCTTTCCGTCGGAATTGAGTGACCGATCCGGCTTGGCTACGCTGGTATCGAGGAGACGCAGAGAGGGTAAGATACACCCATGCTAGGTCTCTGACTTTTTTTGTGCACAGCTAAAGAATTAGAGCTCTGTAACTAGTATCAAGATATCATTGTGTTAGATGATAACAGATATCTTTGTATTGGATTGTAATGTAACTTGTTAACACCTGTACTTTGCTAGCATATAAGAAGTAAACAATAGCCTTTTGTAACCGCACGCTTATAACTGTAGCTTAATAAACTTGTAACTAGTTAAGATCCAAGCCTAACTATTTTGTTAACCCTTTTGTCACTGCAACACAGCCGGCACAACAAAAGAACTTTAACCGTTTGGTTACTACAGCCTGGCCGTGGGTGAGTGTGCTAGGAGCTGCCTGCTCTAACAGTAAAAAAACTGGGTTGCTTAGGACCCAGGGGAGTACCTCACCGCACATTACCTGGCCACCGGCTAACAACCATCCATCCCGTTCTTCCTAGGACAGGACCTTATTTATGCTGTCTCACAGGTTTTTTTAAGAGAATGGGCAAATTGTCCCATATTTTGTGGGGCTCCAGTTCCCTGCCACCCAGTGTCTTGAGGCAGCAGCCCCCATTGCCAGGGAGCTACTCCAGTAGGTGGCTGCCCCATTCCCTGGCACCCCGCAGAGGCAGCCCCCACTGCCAGTGAGCATTGCCATGGAATGGCCTCTTCATTCACTGGCGCCCTCCTGCTGGGAGCTTGTGGAGCCCCCATCCTTCATTCCCCCTCATCAAGAGTCTGCAGGGCCCCCCATTCCTGGTGCCTCACTGTGGGGCAGCTGTTCCCATTGTTGTGGAGCCCTGACATAGAACAGCAGCCACCACCCCCTGCACATCTGCAGAGGCTGGTGTCCCATATTTGCCATAGGGCAATGTGGTCACTTAGGGCTACTGCCACCGCAACTACTTCTACTGAGAATTCTTTCCCAGCTGCCTCGCTGCTGGGACTTACCCATATGCTCAGTTCTATTTGATCACCATATTTGAGATTTGAAAGAACCTTGCCTCTAGGTCAGATTGGCAGAAACCCTGGGGGATTTCGCCTTTCTCTGCAGCATGGAGTATGGGTCACTTGCAGATTTAACCTAGTTTAAGTGATTCTCTGTAACCTGAAGTCTTTAAATCATGATTTGAAGTCTTCAGTCACTTAGCCAGTAAGTTATCTATTACATAAATATGTGGATGAGGTTCTGTGGCCAACAACATGCAGGACATCATGATGGTTCCTTCTGACCTTAAAGTCTATGAATGCGTAGGATGTGTTGCAAGAATTTTTGAGGACAGGATTAGAATTTAAAATAGTCTGAAATAAATAGGATGAAATTCAAGAAGGAAAATGCAAAATATTATTCTTAAGAATGACTAATCAATGGCTCAAATGCAGAAGGGGAAGTGACTCCCTAAAAAGTAGTACAGAAGAAAAAGATTGTGTGTAATGGGGATCACAAACTAAATATGATTCAAAAATATGGTTGTAGGGTGGGGTGGGTGTGGAAGGGAACATAATTCTGGGATATTTTAGGAGATATGTTGAAAGGAGAACACAAAACAATGTTTCCATACTACTCGTTACTGATGAGGTCTCAGCTTGAAATATTGTGTCCAGTTCTGGCCACCACATTTCAGGAACGATCTGGACAAATGGGAGAAAGTCTAGAGGGGAGCAAGTAAAATGATTAAGGGCCTAGAAAAAGTAATTTAGAAAGAAGGATTGAAAAAAAGAGATCATTTAGTCTGGGGGAAAAAAACACAGAACAGGGGACATAAACATTAAAACTTGCTACAAAGAGGAGGGTGGTAAATTGTTTTCCTTATCCACAGAGGGCAGGACAAGAAATTATGGGCTTAAACTGAAGCAAAGAAGATTGTTAGACATTTGAAAAAATCTGAATTGTAAAGGTAGTTAATCCCTGGAACAAAGTACCCAGGGAGGTTGTAGAATCTACATCATTTGAGGTTTTAAGAGCAGAATATACAAACTCCTGTGAAGAATGGTCTATATGAGTGGTGGACAATGAGTGCGATGTGTGGCCCGTGAGACATTTTGTTTACCATTGCCCATGTGCAGGGTTGCCAGATTCCGCTAGTTTCCATCCACATCATCGTTCCCTACCAGTATAACTAACATGACATGTGTAAAGCAAGAGCACATGAAGTAAGGTGCATGTACTCCATCTACATCTAATCAAAGTGCCCTTACAGTTCAATCGGCACATCTCACAAAGCTTGGGTACGCAAGTGCAGTTAGCAAAACTGCCCTATCCCAGGAGATTATCTTGGTTATGACAATCTTGTGGTCCACTGAGCTGAAGGAGCTATTCAAGGTCTGAGAGGGAGTGGGAAGAATGGGGAGGAGTGTGAATCAGCAGATTCATGGCACACCTAAAGTGCTGGGAGGGAGGGGGAGAAGCAGGAAGTGGGGGGCTCTAGTGCCCCAGTGCATGAGAAGCGAATGGGGGAGGGGGAAGGTCGGGGTGCGCAGGCTTCAGAAATTGTAGCCAATGGGAGAGGAGGGGAGCATGCATTCCTGCAGCATGCAGAGACACGCAGAGCCCCTTCCCCCAAGGAGTTGCACCAGGTAGGAACCTGCACCCACATCCCATGCCCCATCCCACCCAGTCCCTTCTTCTTGCTCCTGCACCTCACCTTCTGGACCCCCATCTCCACCCTTCTTCTGCACCCTTCTTCCAGACCCCACCTCACCCCCTTAGCCTGCTCCTGCACCCACCTTCCCACCCCATCTCACTTCTGCAACCTACCTCTCACACAGTGCCTGCTCCCTCACTTTCAGCTTGCTCCTGCACCCTACCTCCTGTCCACACCCTGCAGGCCAAGCTCATTCCGACACCCTACCTCCTGCCTAGACCCCATATCTCCACTCCAGCCTGCTCCCCAGTACACCCCTCCTGTGCACTGAACACCTCATTTTTGGCCCCATCCTCAACCTAAAGGAGGCCCCACAAAAATCTACTTGCCCCAGTCCACCTAGGCTTCGGGGTGCGGTTTGAGTGTAGCGAGATGAATGTCTTTCATTTTTGCTTCTCACTTGCGTGGCCCCTGATTGATTTTTCTGTGCATCACTGCCCCCACCCTGACCCAAAAAGCCTTATAGCAAAAGCATTTTCTTTTTGCATCATATCTCATTACAGCAACTATTTTTCTCCTTGTTATAATTCTGTATGTTCCATTGCTCCAGATGCAGCATGGATAATGTAACCTGCTTTATGATTCTATCCAGCATTTTTGCTTGGATATTCAACACCGGCATTGCATCTGCTTCTAGTTAAAAGTGAACTGTGAAAGTCTGTCTCTTGTTTCAGACAGTTTGCTCCAAGGATTGATTGGCTGCCCACACATCTCTAGCACGTAGCACATTCTAATAGGCCAATTTATAGATAAGTAGTGTGATTTTCTCTAAAAGACTTCTATGGGGATTATGCTGACTATAATAGAAAACTTGTGAGATTCATTTCCAGTTTTTCATATAAAATTATCATTACAGTGATGGAATTCTTTTAAACTTGGAAGCAATCTTTATAAGAGAGCAGGCTACAGAAAAGTTTGTGATTGGACACATTGTTAACTCCAAACTACTTTAACTGTCTCATAACTTCCATGCAGTAACTGATCACATTTGACCAGGAATAGGAGTTACATAGTAGGTTATTTGAAGTAATGAAATGATATTCATACATTAATGGAAATGTTTTTTAAGTGGGGTGGGGAGAAGAACTCTACTGAGTTATAGATAAAATTGAGTTCAGAGTGTCCAATAAGCTAGTGTGAAGTTCAAAGAAACTTGTGCATGAATTTTGTCTGCCTGGAGTTATTGTATGTTAACATCTATAACTGGATCAAAAGAAAACTAGAAATAGAGTAGTTCCAGAACCCAAAAACTAATTAAACCAATCTCTCTTGCCCAATGATGGAATTAAAAAAAGCATTTTCTTCTTTAAAATATTATACTTATGAATCAAAGAACTTCTCCTCTAGCCTTTCCAAAGGAAGTTTTAAATACACACCACGATGGAATGGAAGAAAGATGGTCTTCCCTGTGACCTATATAAACTAGTAGTTTATTAGAGATGTTATCTGGAGGTGTAAGCTATGAAATCACTCAAAGCTAGTTAGAAATGTTTCTGTTCTGCCCTTCATGTATAATTTCCATTTTTTGAAAGAAAAATGCTTTGAAATGGAAATTAGTGTATGTACAGGTTGAACGTCTCTAAACCAGAACTCTCTCACCCATCAAATGCAGTAATCCATCACGATTTTAGTCAGCTGGATGTCCACTTATTATGGGTGTGGCCATGTTTCCTGTGGTCCCATAAAGTTTGTTTCCAGCCACCAGTCCTGGCTTTCAGTGTTCTGCACTGTTATTTAGCTGTAACTTACCCCTAAATGTCTTCTAAGAGCCCAGTAAGCAGTGAAAGTGTTGGTAATGCTGCTAGATAATATGGCCTCTCGTGGTCTGGCAAATTCTCTCACCTGGCACCAGTCAGGTCCCAAGGGTGCCAGATTAGAGAGGTTCAACCTGTACTATTTTAAAAAAAAATATTTGTTGTAACTTTTTTCTTTGATATACGGTTGTAAAACATGAAATTCTATTATTTGATAGATTGCAGAATAGGTTCTGTTACGTGATTTTAAAAGCAGGGTGGGCTAAGAGCCGAACAGAACTGTCACAAGGTACGGCCATGTTTTAATGCTTGTAAACTAGCATAATTGAAAATTTGGTTATAGAAAAGTGCTGGCTATGGTTACCCCTAAGTGCCATTCTCAGAACATGTAGCTTCTGAAGGCCTGAATTTGAAGAAGCATGATAAATTGTGGCAGATATTTAAAAATATAATGTAGGGGTAAAGGCAGGTAATGGGTATATGAAAAAGGAGGAAGAAGTCAATGGGAACTGATCTTTTACAATACACAGATTAGTCACTACAAAAAAACTCCAATAATTTTTAACATTAACAAATATTATACTAAGAAAATTATTCAGTTCAACACACAGTAGAAGATGTCCAGCAAACTAACCCCCACCAAAAACAGCCCCTCCCCCATATCACAGAAAAGCATATTAAGGCACTGATTACAAAAATAACTTGTTTAGGTAGAGCCCTGAGCCTGCATGGAAGCCAATTGACTGAGATGGCATATGTACAAGTCGGGGAGTCTATTCCTGTGGAGCTCATTGCAGTTTTGAGACTTGAATTACTACTGTAGGAATAATTCAAAACCCCGTACCTTCTCTTGCAATGGCATTCCTTTCAAAATCTCATAAATACTATTTAACAGTAATTAGCAAAATAATACCACTCTTTCACCCCCAAATAACCATAGTTCAGGGATACAATAAGAATATTTATTTTCCTCACATCAAATTTTACTTTGGTCCAGCACTCAATAACATTTACCAAGGAACTGAATTTTTAATGCATGGATGGGAAAAAGTACTGTAGCTCTTCTTAAGAATGCCTCTAATATCCCTACATGTTCAATATGATACTAAACTTTCTTAGAAGTTGGCATATATGTCAGGTGTTATAATACTTTAATTCCATTAGACTGCACAAATTACTATAAATCTGTTCTGTCTCCAGTTTTGACAGCTTTTTAAAATTGTCTTGTGGTTTGGTTTTAAAGGATTTGTGGGGAAAGGTGACCTTCATGCAGTTTTAAATGCAGTACTTCTTGACACAGTGGAGTAGAGCAGCAGTATTAGTATTAACATAATTACATTGTTAAATGCACCAGAGATGAATTACTTAACACAAATTAAACAAGTTACACTCTTATTTCATAAACTGCATTTAATCTCATGCATGAATGTCTTTATGATGGAGTTACAGCAATACAGGGAATCAAATATGAATGGAAGAGTAGACAAACCTTCATAAGCAGCTGTTTTGTGTTTGAATTAAAATGGAGAAAACTATACCTTAAATATCATTCAGGGCAAATAGGTGAGATCCAACATGATTACTGAGTAAAGTAAAATTTTAATGGTTACTTATTTTGTGGCAGTGCTTCAAACTCCAACTGATATCTGGACCTCACAGTTTAAGGCACTCTACAACCTCACAGGTAAAAGGCAGTCTTTTTCAAAATGTTCATAGCCTTAGCAGGCAAAGTAGATGAAGGATGAGAGAAACTTGTAGTATTATTACAGGTCTACAGATGATGAGTTGTGACCTAGCGAGATCAAGTGTCTTGCTCAAGACTGCACATGAAATATGTGTAGAGCTGAGAATTGAGCCCAGAACTCCCAACCCCACCGTCCAGCGCCTTAGATTATTGTTCCATTATTATCTAAAATACGGTGGCCAAAGTCGTTTCCTAAATATGAAAACTTAGGTAAAGGCAAATGTGAGTAGGCATGGGCATACCTCCATGTGTCCACCTCTGTGTGAGACCATGCATCCTGCAGTCTCTCTGCTAGAGTATATTCAAAACAAAGAAGGAGGGAGTTCATGGGAAGGGCCACAAAAAGTCAGGGGTCTGGCCAGCAGTCCAGACAGAATGGTACCAAGTTATAAGTCCAGCTTTTAAGCAGGTTGGGACAGCAAAGAGTCAGGGCTGTGGCTTGCAGTCAGGCACAGCTCTAGCCCCAAATGCTATCTGTGGGACTCCAAAACAGTTGAGCTCTACATTCAGCCTTTGGGTCTCTGGTAGGAGAACACAGGCCTGCTGGCCAAAGGAGGGGAGTACTGTCATCCTGGGGTGGAGTGGTAGGGGTTAGGGGACTCCACTATGTCCCAGCCCAAGGGCTAACAGCAGCAGAGTGATTTATTACTGGATCTTTAGGAAACCACCCCCATCAAAATGCTGGTCATATTTCTGATGGCACCACAGCCAGAAAGTAGTGTGGGTCTCCTCATCTCCCTTTGGGTGTATTTGCATTCAGGGGAGTCATCCTCATTCTCCCCAGGATATACAACTAAGGGTAGCAGTAACAGCTTCTCAGTGTCAGAGTGGCAGGGCTCTCTGGAAGCTTGGGCTGATCTTTGAGGCAGCTGCAGTTCTCCTTGGTATCTTGCTCCCCAGCAGTGGGGAAGAAGCATCTGTCTCCACTGAAGCTCTCTCCTACCTGACCTGCTTGGCCAGCCCCAGCCTTTAATATTTCCTCTTCCTATCCTACACACCTCCTTCCAGCATGTGGGGTGTGGCCCTCCTGGTTCCAATAACCAAGCTGCTTACTGTATTCTCTCTGTCTGCCTTTGAGGGTGCAGAACACCAAAATGCCACTCCAAATGCCTCCTCCATATGGAAAGCAATGATTAACTTCACTGGGGAAAGAATATCTGCTTAAGGAACATCTACACTTACTGGGCGGTTGACCCAGCCAAGGTCAATCTTCTGGGGTTCAATTTCACATGTGTAGTGGTGACATACAAAATCAAACTGTGAGAGATTGACAGTGGACCCCTATACACCTCATTCTCACAAGGAGTAAGGGAGGTCAAATGGAGAAACTCTAATGTCAACCTCCCTCAGTGAGGATGGCCAGATAAGTTGGTAATAGATACGTTGATTCCAGCTACGCAATTGCCATAACTGGTGTCAACATTAACATTGTTTTGGTGCCCAGTTAAAGCCACCCTTTTTACTCGTGCTTTTATTGTTGTTTAAGTTTGTGTGTGCGCTCCTTCTTTTAAGATGTTTCAGTAGGTTTTATGTCCTTTTGGAGTTCTGTATTTTTAAAGCTTATATATATATATATATATATAAAAATTGTAAGCTGCCTCGAATATTTTAAATGGAGAGGTGGGATAAAAATATTTCAAATAAATAAATAAATAAATAAATAAATAGCTGGAATTGTGTATCTAGGATCAACTTTAAGGGTAGTGTAGACCTGCTCTGTTTTCTACAGATCATGCCTTTGAGAGGAGAGGGTTACCAACATTGCTGAGGAGAGCAGGCTATCTGGAGTTTCCCTGAGAGAAATCTAACCATGATTGACTGATAAAATGAAATGGACTTTTCTACAGTTTCAGCCTGTGCACATCTGCAGAAGCACTGTATGCCCACCTAAGGAAGTGAATAAACAGATTATAGAGTCACATGTGTGCTCAGAAGCCACCTGCTGTAAGACAGGCCCAACAAGGAAAACAATAGACCACCACTGGCTATCACATACAGCCCCAAGCCAAAACCTCTCCAGCGCATCATCAGTGATCTACAACTCATCCTGGACAATGATTCTTCATTCTCACAGACCTTGGGAGGTAGCCAGTCCTCACCTACAGGCAGCCCGCCAACCTGAAACAAATTCTCACCAGCAGCTATAAACCACACCACAGTAACTCTAAACCTGGAGCCAAACCCTTCAACAAACCTTGGTAACAGCTCTGCTCACATATCTGCACCAGCAACATCATCACAGGACCCAACTACATCAGCCACAACAACAGAGGCTCATTCACCTGCACATCTACTAATGTAATACATGCCAGCAATACCCCACTGCAATATACATTGGCCAAACTGGATAGTCTTTACTTCAAAGAATAAGTAGACATGAATCAGATAGCAGGAATGGTAATATACAAAAACCTGTAGGAGAACACTTCAATCTTCCTGGACACACAGTAACAGATTTAAAAGTAGCCGTCCTGCAACAAAAAAACTTCAAAAACGGACTCCACAGAGAAACTGCAGAGATGCAATTAATTTGCAAATTTGACACAGATCAATGGCAATTCCATGGAGAGAGCAGCTCTCAGTTGGGTGTCCCTGCATTTTAGTTTTGGTGTCAGCTCAACACAGAGCTCAAGGAAGGTAGCTTTATGCATCCTGAAGTTCCATAGCCACCCTACACCTGCAGGACAGTGCAATCCCACCACTCCATGCTGGTCTTCTTGGCTCAGAAGCCACAGTCTGCAGTGCACAGGCCCTGTGACAGAGCAGGAAGAATCTGCTTCTGTCTGAGATTGTGGGCTGTGAGGAGGCTGTAGCTCTCCTCTGTCTCATCTTCCTCCTCCTCCTCCCCTGACTGCACTCAGAGAGGAAGCTCAATATTAGAGATGCTGCAGTGTTTTGCCAACATCACCTGATGTGGTGCATCAAAGATCCATGATTGTTCTGCCACTAAATCCTGTTGGACTGTAGGATCCATGGCTACTGCCTGTAGACGCTGGTGAGCTGGGCTAGCTGTAGCAGTTTAAAATGGCACTCAAAGGAAACGGAAACTGCGGAAGGTGGGGTGGGGGAAGAGGAGATTCCAGGAAGAGAATTGTTTGAAGAGACAATTTCCTGATTTCCAGGAAACCTTGCATTTCCTGTTGACTTCCCACAGTGCCTAGTGAGGGAATAAGACAACAGGCATGATGGGAAACATGTCCAAAATGCACCGCTCTGATTTCAAAATTGGCCTTTCCCAATGTGAATGCTCCTTTTCAAAATGCTCTGGCACTGTGAATGCAAATTTCCAAAAACAGTTATTACCTTTGAACATCAAAATAAGTAATTCTGGAAAACCCCTCGAGTGTGAATACATCCTTAAAATCCAGGATGTATATAGTGGGAGAGCAGGGGAAGAGGAGGAGGGAGTAAACAAAAGGGGAGGGGTTACCTGTCATTAATAGGACCAGTAGAAGATGAAATTTTACTTAAGTGGGATGTGTGCCATTCCTGTGAGTGTCAAAGTTGGGAAAATTGCCCTTGTGTAAGATATTTGAGATCCCTGTTAAGGCCTTATTTAAAAGTGCCAAATTTCTAAATGAATTCCAATTCTGATGTCTCCCTCTTAAATCTCCCCACTTTTTTTTTTAACTAGTCAAGGTGCATTATGGTGAATAGCTGTATCAGTATCCTGTAGAAATAATCTTGCAGCTGGCTGGAGAACAGTAGGTTACAATTATTCCTGCAAAGTCACAAGAAAATAGGAGTTCCTCCTCATGTTCTGATTTTTTGGAAGGATAAAAAATTTGAGTTTAGCACAGTAGGTCTCAGCCTGGGGTTCGCGAGGGTGTTGCAGGGGGTCCATGAAAAAATATAAAAGTCATCATAGAAAATAAGTTAGATAAATTGCAAAGTTACAATCAATTATTATTTTTAAATTAAATATCTTCCAATAATGTAATTAATTGCTCTCTGAAAATCTATGCTGTGGTTTCCCTTTTCATTTAATGAAGTGTATGTAACGGGAAGAATTGGCTTTGGTGGGGGCCACAAATGGTTTAGAGGAGGTGATGGGGGGGTCTAGTGAAAAGGTTTAGCATACATTACAGTTGACCTATTTACAATTAGAGATACACTTCAAATAAAACATTTAGATACATATTTGATTTTCAGACCACTCAAAGTTGTGAATGAAGGGATGGATTTGTTTCAGATAATTTAAAGTTAGTTGTTAGGCTCTGGATGAATTCAGATGAGTTCAAATTTTGAAACACTGATGTGGTTTGGTCCAGTCCCATTTCTAATTTTGATGGATGCAGAGCTTATCTGCTAGGGAACTCTTCCATAGCAATATCATACCAAATAATTAATTCGTTTCTTCTTGAATATAATCTTCCCTTGTATTCTTTGAAAGTTATTTCTAAAATGTTATGGTAGTAATTAAGGCTAATACCTCTGAGTCCATGCTTGATCAGTTTTGAGCCAATTATGCATGAGTAATTGACTAGGGTGCCAACAAATCAAATTAAATTTTCACAGTACTATATCCTTAATAGAACAGCAATGAAATTATGTTGCAGTTGTCTTGCTGCCATCCCCCAAAACACCATATTCACATTGACTGTTATAATGCCATGTGCATAAATTAGCTCTGACATCATTCTGCCAAAGTAGTCTGTGTTGTCTTTCACTGCCATGTGTAACATTGTATCTTAATTTTATAATGGCACAATCACTGACTTACATTAATACTTGCATTAAACTTTTTTTTACTTAAGTAAGATTTGGATCGTAAAATCTTGAATATATGAAAATGTTTTCTGTTATTGCAGTGGCAATATATATGGCAAAGAGGAGCTTGCAGAAAAGGAAATTCTCTTGTGGCAGCATGAAAAATTACCTCTATGGTATTTTTTATGTAGCTGTGTTATCTACCAAGTATCCATTAATTTAATTTCAAAAGTACTAATCTATCTAATCTGTTAGAAAATAGAACAGGGTTCCTTCACTGAAATATACTCCCTAAGGCTATATTTATATTACAGGGATTTGTTGGCACAATTTTTTTGAAAGATATCTTTCAACAAAACGTCTGTTGTCAGATTGCAGCCAAACTGCCAAGTGGATCGCAAGAATGATCTGGTCTATTGACAGAGAGTGTCCAGACTGCCTGGCCACTTTGTTGGCAAAATGGCCACCTGAAAGCACACCAGAGAGGGCTGCCTGGTGCCCTGGAAACCCTGTCTGTCAATAGAGGGCCTCTCCGAATATCCTGACTGGCTTTCTATCGACAGAAGCATTATTCCTCATGTGGAGTGGAGTACAGCTATTGACAAAAGTGGTGCATTCTGTCAATTTACTGTCTACAGAAAATCTTGGGAACCTGGAGGCTCTGTGGGTTTTGTTGGCAAAATGGCTGTTTTGTTGACAAAACCCTCTAGTGTAGACATAATCTAAGTGAAGTTCTGGAAACATATGATTAGGTTAGTCTGAAGAGGTGATGTAAAGCTTAAACATATTTAAATGTTACTGATGTGGTATCAGATTTTTCTGAAGATATTTATGTAGTCCTGATTCACAATTCTCTTGTTGTTTGACTGAAGTTTTTATACTGCTTAAATACAGTTCACCATATGTGAAATTAATGACAGATTAACATGTTTAGATTTCTTATATTTTGACACAACAGAATTTATAGCTCTGGTGCTAGGTCATATTATTAATTTATTACTGTCTAATCCTGTGCTGGGTATATGAGATGAGCCATTGTGCCAAAGGTTGAAATTTCTCTACAGCATAAAAAGGTTTTAACTATCCAATCCAAGATTGTTTAGTTTCACTTGACAATCATCTCTGTGTGGCCGAATGGAAGGTGTGCCCTCCTGACTTGTTTCCTAGTGGTTCTACTCAGTTTTTGAAGACTGTAAGATGAAAAAAATTCTGCCTTAAAAGACTTATTTACATACAACAAACATTACATTATAATTGACTTATACTTACAACTGCAGAATACTGATCTAACAATTTAATTACGGAGGACTTTGGAGAGACCATTGATGATAGATTTGTGTTAAAATCTCCTTGTCTAATCTAATCTGAGTGTCCAATCAATGTGCTAAAATAATTTGATTCCAATCAGATATTATGAGTCCACATTTCACAACTCAATGTGGATAAAGATACCTCCCTTTTGGTAGAAAAGCAGTCATGTAGTACTGTAAAGACTAACAAAATAATGTATTAGGTGATGAGCTTTCATGGGACAGACCCACTTCTTCCGATCTCTAGTCTTTCTAGAACAGACTCAATATATAAATCATGGAGCTCCAAAAATTGTTATCAAGTGTGACAAATCAGAAAAATTGTTATGAATGTTGGCAAGTCAGATAGAAGAGCAGAAAGAGGCAGGTGAGGGGTGGGGAAGTTTGACCTAACACTTAACTTCTCCTCCCCTTACCCCCTCTTTCTGCTCTTCTATCTGATTTGTCAACCTTGATAACAATTTTTGGACCTCTATGCTTTATATATTGAGTCTGATTCTGGTATGGCTATGATCTGAAGAAGTGGGTCGGTCCCATGAAAGCTCATCACCTAATAAATTATTCTGTTGGTCTTTAAAGTGCTACATGACTGCTTTTTTTGTTTTGATAGGATACAGACTAACATGGCCACATCTCTGTTACTATCTCTCTTGGTAAGGATAAGACTGATTACAGCTCCAGATCCATAAGCACTAGAAATTATACAAAATAGAAACTTTTCAGGATAATGGATAACCTGCATATTCATAATCTTCAAATGTTAACTGTTCTATTCCAAATTGTAGTATCCTTAAGATTTTAGTGTAGTGCTCATCTTTCCCCAGGGACAGTCTGAAAGACTTAAAAAGGATTAAAAAACAATTGACCTAAGCAAAACCTACCCAGCATTCACATACTTCCAAGCTTCTATACATTTTAAAGATTCCCCTGGAAAGTGTAGTACCTCTGGAGAGTCATAGTATTTAGCATCTGCATTGTGTCAAGAGTATTTTTCATTAAGACCTGTCATTCTCTCTTAAGATTTCTGGCAGTAACAAAGATTTTCTACTTAATTTTTGAAACAATGCAGACAGAAGACCTCTTGGGTTTCCATATTTCACCTGCAGTACATTTGTTAAGAGCTTTAGGGGTTTGGTAAATGTTTACAAAGAATTTTTCTACCCTCTGTCAGTTTAGATTGTCTGGAATTCTTTACAGAAGCCAAAGCTTTGACCTTAAACATTCCTGCTCCAAGAGAGAGTTCATAACAAATATGTATCAAGAGGTAATGTCTGTTCATCTTGTCATTAGAGAAATATAATGAGACTGCTGGGCTTTTAGGAGCTCTGTTTGTTTCATAAGCAAGGTACTCATTATCACAGGGGCTTCTATTAGGTGCAAGAAAACATGGAACTGACTGGAAGGCATACATTTATCTGGCATGGGTTACATGGCCAGACTTCATGGTGCTGAAGGAACACTCTCCAGAAATCCTGGGACAGATGCTGTAGAAAGAGTTAGGGAAATATCTTTTGTTAACAAAATTAGATGGGTTATAGCATCAGAACATCAACAAAAATGAGCTCTAAAAATAAGTAAAGGTTTTCTTTATAGGAGGAGAGAGATTTTTTATTCAAGCTGATATGCACCTCTCTGTTTAGATTGAGAACTCCAAGAATGATTGGATCCTTGCCTTCTCAGTCACCCACAAAGCAATACAGTGGAATAGTATACTATAATTGTTATACTATAATTGTATTTTGTTAATTTAATCTGAGATGCATGGATGTGTTCATGTTATATAGTCTAAATCCGTTCCTACATGTGTGTAAATTTTGGAGATCTGTTTCAAGCTGGCAGGGTGGGGAGACAAAAATCTAAAATATGCCTAGATATAGTGCCATAAACCGTATTGCTTTTCAAGCAGAGAAATAATATTCTTCAATTGTGATTAGGGTAGCAGTATTTAAGAATCTGAAAGCAAATTAGAAAAAAAAAGAGCTGTTTTTATTCAGAGCTAATTTAAAATGAGCTTAATGGGAGCTACATGATCAAACTGTGGAACCTTCTGGTTGATGTGAGAACTCCACATGCCCTATATGCCTTTAGTAAATTAAAATACTCAACCAGTTAAGTGCAGGAGAAAAAACATTACATTATAAGACCAAATTCTAACTAGCTGATCAAGTCCTGAGAGTCTGTGTTATTTAGGAACTTCGGAGAAATGATTACACCTTTCATGATTGCCTCAATATCCCAACATCAGCAAGGGCAACAGGAAGAAAATGACATATATTGTGATCCCTGGGGTTTCAGGAAGGAAATAGTGTGGAACAGATGTTGAGAGAGCTAGAGCTTGTGCTGAGAAACTACAGTAAAGAAAATTACACCTTTGCAGGAAGGATGGGACTAGAACAGCAAAAATAGCTCTTGTCTTTCCTCCTCCTTCTGCTCCTTTTTCCCCTCTAACCAGACATTGCCAACTTCCAACCTCAAATCTAGTCTGCAGATGATTACTGGAAGATGATTTTAATATTGACCTTGTCTTAGTTACCTGTTCTGCTTTGTCTATCCTCCCTGTTCAGAAACATTTCCTACACTGACATCACACTACTGTTCTTTTTACCCCTGCTGCTTTGTGTCTTGGGTGAAAGATGAAGGCCGTGTCTACACTAGCCCCAAACTTCGAAATGGCCACGCAAATGGCCATTTCGAAGTTTACTAATGAAGTACTGAAATGCATATTCAGCGCTTCATTAGCATGCGGGCGGCTGCAGCGTTTCGAAATTGACGCAGCTCGCCACCGCACGGCTCATCCCGACGGGGCTCCTTTTCGAAAGGACCCCGCCTACTTCGAAGTCCCCTTATTCCCATGAGCTGATGGGAATAAGGGGACTTCGAAGTAGGCGGGGTCCTTTCGAAAAGGAGCCCCATCGGGACAAGCTGCACTGCGGTGAAGTGCGTCAATTTCGAAGTGCCGCGGCCGCCCGCATGCTAATGAAGCCCTGAATATGCATTTCAGTGCTTCATTAATAAACTTCGAAATGGCCATTTGTGTGGCCATTTTGAAGTTTGGGGCTAGTGTAGACGTAGCTGAAATGTGACAGTTGAGAGATGATGGAATATGTTAAAAATCTAAATGGGAATGAGGATAAAGTTTATTTTAAATCACTGCGTTGCCCATAGATTCCCATTTTTACCCAACAAAAGCTTCCTGACATGGGCCAGCCTGCAAGGTGTTAATCACCTAAGGCCAACTTCTCTGCCAGTATAACGTGCGACAACACCACTGAAGCCAGGAGAATGACAGTCCTGGCCCCTATGGATTCACCAGTTTCCTATGGGTAAACAACTTACATGTGAATTCGGTTTATCTAAGAGACAGTGTTGCTCCCAAATGGCAGTGTTTCGATTATGATTTATGATACTATTAGTGGAAAATTCTGTAAAATATTATTTAATCCCATAATTTTAAAAAATTCTATCGCAAAAATGGTAATTTAACCTGTTAGTATGATAAATGACTGCACTGAATTAAAGTTGACAGAGCAGAGATGGGTACAATTCAGTCAGTGTTCTAAAGAAGATTCTGCTAATCAGGTGACCTTCAATGACTTTTGATTAACATTACTATATAGATTTCTGTTATCAGGTAGGGAAAGATATAGACTAAACAAGATCAGAGGTAGCAGGCAAAGCTGATGGACTGGTACTCTAATTAAGGATACTTATTAAAATTCCAAACAGCAGTGCTAAAAATTAACATAGTAGATAATTTGATAACATTAAAGATGTTGCTAATTTTGCAGAAATGCCAGGAGAAGTATGTGTTTTACTCCGTATTTCTTTGAAGCAACCAGTTCCTCTTTTTCAGTTTACTATTTCTATGGGCCAGAGTTTGATCCCTGTTAAATTATGTAAATCTGGTGTAGCTCCACTGATGTAACTGGAAGTACTCTGGATTTATTCTAGTTTAAAAAAGATCAGACTCTGCTAATCTCCAGTATCTTTTATGGATTATGCCTACACTAGCCCCCCTGCCTTTTGCAAGGGGGTGCTAATGAGACACTTTGGGATATGCCAATGAGGTGCTGCAATGAATATGCAGTGTCTCATTAGCATAATGGTGGCCGCAGCACTTCAGAAGTGCTGCTTTGAATTGCGCGCAGCTCGTCTACACGGGGTCCTCTTTGAAAGGAGCCCACACACTTTGAAATTCCCTTATTGCTATAACCAAATAGGAATTAACATCATTAGCATCCCCCTTTCAAAAATGGGGGTGGGGGGGGGCTAGTGTAGACATAGCCATGGTGTGGAAAGGCTTTTTAGGAGTTGTATTTTACTGATATGATCATTAGCTTTAGAGTGTCATTTCTCAGCTGAAAATCAAGTCTGTGTCTGGGGAATAGGGATATTGAATTATCCAGGGGATTAAAAAGACTAAGGTCTTACTGTCAGACTCATCTTTCACTTAATTAAAATGTTTAAAGCATTTGAAAATTGAAACAAGCCATGCTATGGCTGCATTGTGTTGCTCCCCATTGTTGCAAATTAGCTGTAAAGACAAGTGATCCTTCCTCCTTAGACTCCTTCAGCAGAATGGAATCATCAAAAGGATGTAGAAGCATAATTGTGAGAGTTCAGGGGGTGTTTTGGGGAGAAATGCGGAGCTGTTGGAATGCCTCAACTCTGCACTGTGGTCATCCAGATGTAAGTACAAGCAGCATGCTTTAACTTGCATTGGGGTCTGGACCATCATCCTGCTAGCCCTAAGAGTAAGTAAGTATCATAATGGTTTAAATGTCATCTGAAAAGATTAGCGGATCTGTCTGAAAATGGTCTTTAATTTCTTTCTACCTTAATATTTTATTACTCTGAAAAATAAACTGCAGCATGCAGAAATCTCATCAGTTCTCCATTATTTTTATTTATAAAGAATGAAACCATTAAGTTTCACTAGAGAGGCAGTCTCAAGAAACCCACAGTTGCTCCTGGCCCTGAAATAGCAATATCAAGAGTCAGGCCTTACTCAGAAATATCCATATTACTGTTTCATAAAGATTATATTTCACATATATAATGCCTGTACACCAAATGTATGCTTTTAATAGCAAGCCATTCAGGTGCTACATTACTTTAAATGTGTTTGGTACATTTTTTGTGTTACATGGTGGTGGGATTCACAAAAGTCCTGAAGGCTGTGTCGAGATTGCCGAGAACTGTCAGCAAAATATATGCAAACTGCACAATGCATTTGCATATTTCCTGCAGACAGTTCTGTTATGAGAGGCTTTCCCAACATTTGGCCTCTCTACCCAGGGGCAACTGTTTGGAAAACGACCTCTGTCAAGAACAACAAGCAGTCTAGTGGCACCTTATAGACGAACAGATATTTTGGAGCATAAGCTTTCGTGGGCAAAGACCCGATTCATCAGATGCATCTGATGACAACCCAGATGTTGGCAGAATGCTCCCGAAGTGGCAGACTTCTGTCCGGAGACTTCTGGGCTCCCGACAGGAGGCTGCAGTTTAGCCTAAATGGGTTATGTGAATGGGCAGTAGTGAACCTCCCACTAAAAACTCACAGCATCTTTTGGTGCCTAAATGCCTTTTTTAAATCTGGCTCCTATCCCCATGGAAACAGAAAGTTTTAGGCTGGTTTATATTTGTATCCATTGCAGGGGAAAGAGCAGAGTTAATGCACTGAAATAGCTCTCTACAGGTTGTCATATTATGTGCTTTAGCAACAATCAATTCATGTAGGTTGCTATCAGAAGAAAAGCTATATAAATCATGCACACGAATAGCCAGAGGAACATACTATATACATGTTGAGAGAGCAGATGCTGTCAGAGGGTATGAAAAAGATCAGATAATGCACTATAGTCCTCTCATGATTAGAAAATGTATTTTGGAAGGTATTGAGAGGTTTATGAAAGGAAGGTGGAAATTCTAGTCAAAGTACTACTAGAAAATGTAGCACGTGCACAATGGTATTTTCCTGCTTCAGCAAAATATAGCTGCAGCTGAAAGCAACACAGTTATGGGTTTTGAGAAAAAAGAACGAGCATGAGAGCAGACATCTGTGCTATAGGGTAGCTTGTCCTGGGGTGGGAGAGCTGAGGTGGGGCCTATCATGATTACAGGATGGGCTCCACCCGATTCCTGTGTGAAGCAACTGCTGCTGTGTTTTCAGATAGTGCAGGGGGCAGGAAGCCTTCTGAAGGGCTCTAAGTCAGCAAGGCAAGAGAACCTAGAAGAAAAGGCAGGGAGGCCTGAGAGTGACTTTTATTAACATGGGAAATGACTGGAAGACCTTCTAGCAAACCAGAGAAGAGTGATAGGAAGTGTCCCAAGACAAAATGCAACACAGGTAAAGGAGCAAATTGAGCTTTTCATTACAGGGGGTGGAATTGGGTTCTTCTACTGGCCTCTGGGAAGAAAGAGTCCAAGCTCGTTGTAAGGGTTGCTTGAGCCTAGCAAAGTAGGAGCAAGGCTGAAGACTGGCTGAGGAAATGCAAAAGAGAAGGCAGAAGGTTTGGAATCTAGTCAAAGTGCTGACTAGAAAAAGCCAGGCAGAAAAACCATCAAAGGCAAAGTGGGAGGGGTTAGCCCAGTAAGAAGGCTGTAAGGCTGGCCATGCCTATCTGCAAGGGGTTGCCTAGTGAGGAGTGAACTTTGTTACAAGCCACAGGAGAGAGACGGTTTCTGACTATGAAAGTTGGGAGCCCAAGTACTGCAGTGGATTATCAAATTCTGTTGCTGGATTTTGTCACACAGAGGAATTTACCTGTATTGAGGTTACTCAGAGACATTTGGTCTGTCACAAGGAGAAAATGAGTCTATTTGTATAGAAGAATAAGAATCAGCTGAGTAAGAGAAGGTATCAGACAATAGTTTTAATACTTTCCTCAAAATAATTTGATAATATGCCCGTGATGAAAGAGTGGAGAGACAAAGCGTGCCAAGGAATCTGTCAGTCCGGCAAAACTCAGTAAGGAGTAGTGAAAAATACCTTGGTTTTGCCTTGCAGCAAAAGTTTTTTTTTTTCTTTTATAGTGCAGATCTTTTGTAGCAATAAAATCTGCCTCTGTCTGTGATGGTTTGAAAATTAAGTGAGCCTCCTGTCTTTGGAATTCCTTGATGGTTTGTGTGCCTGTGTACCCAATGGTTGGCTCTTAAATACTTTGATCTCTCACAGTAAAAAACTGGCACAGGTCAAAGAATATACTGATAATTTTAGGTTTGCTCCATAATTTTAATGTAGCAATAATAATGGTTTTCTCAACTACAGAGCATTTCAGCAGCATTCTGAGTGATCAACAGCCTTTGGTTTGGTTTTATTTATTTTTCAGTTTCATATGTTACTCCTTTGATGTCATCTCTAAAAATACTAATTTAAAATTAATGTAAAATTGAAGAATTGTATCAAAGGCAGAGCTTCCCACTTTAACTCCAACATCAATGTGGAGAGCAGAAATGTTTTCAGAAAATATTTTTCCTCATTTTAAGCCTATCATTGTTGGAAATTGGCTTTAGAAAACCTCAGAAACAGAGAAATCTAAGTAAGCCTTTCATCTTTCTTCCATTTTTATGGTGCCTGGTCTCAAGTATATACCATGTTCTACAATGTTGAGAAAACTGAAGTCAAGAGTAAAACAACCTAAATGAAACAAGGTGCTTTTCTCTGTGGAAATATGGTGCAGTGGTGTCAAAGAGCAAGCTGTTTGATTCCAACTATAGGATGAGTTATGCCCATAATTTCTATCCTCTTAGAACTGGCAGAACATTGGATTCAAAATCTGTTAATAGAGGTCTATTGTAGAATGGGAAGGCTTCTATTAGCAAGTTGGTTGGCTTGACGCAGCCTTTATATCAGAGCGTCTGTCACAAACAACTGGCCAAATTCTGAAGTTCGTAGTAGTGACGTATATAATTTCAATGAGAGCTTGCATAAGTAAGGAGGTACAGGGGAAGGATTTCAGGATTTTGTCCAATGCCATTTGGAGACTCATGGTTATGGCAATTTGATTGGCTTAGTTTTTGTGCACTCACTTGCTTTGCACTTTTTTTAAATCAGCTTCTCAAGCTCAGATAAAATTTTATGCAAGGTAAGCAGAGAGCTCATTGTGGTAGATGCAACTCTTAAATCATTCTGCTATTTAGTGTACTGCTGTCAGAAACTGGTGTGCCGTTGGTTTTGTGGTGTTGGCTAATAGCCATTTATGATGGCATTGGCAATTTTTAATGTTACCTCAAAGCATTCAAAATCATAATTCAGGCTTCTAAATTCACAAAAAATATTTTAAAAATAAATCTCCCAAATTGTATTGTACTTTAGTTTTTCAACCATTCAGACACAATAAGGCCATGTTTTCAAGCTCTTCTCTAAAAGAATGGGGGACAAGAATTTTTTTCCTTTTTAATTCAGCAAAGTAGAGAAAAAAATAAACTGGTCTGTAACTGATATGACTCTAAACACATACATTGTGAAACTCATGATAAATAATGGCATCTGTGCCAGGAGTTGCTGACCCGTTTTAGGTCTTTTGCAGGTCAGCCTACAATGAGTGAAATTTCACTATGGCTCCTACTTACAAAAAGCATCCAAGAGTGTTTTAGCACTTGAAAACCTGATCATCAGCCGGGCTGTGTCTACCCTTGCAAGTTCTGTCAGAAAATCAGGCCCTTTTTCAAAAGACAATGTGGCACATCCACAAACATAATGTGCTTTTTTGATCCAAAATTGGAAGACTGCAGCTCTTCTTCTGGAAGCCCTCTTCCACTCCCAGTTCAGGAAGAGTGCCTCCTTCTGAAATCGTCTTTTTGGGAAAAAAGCAAGTGTGGACACTCTGGCTATGTCTGCACTAGCCCCTTCCTTTCGGAAGGGGTATGGTAATGAGCGTGTTGGGAAGATGCTAATGAGATGCTGTCATGATGCCTCATAATGGCAGCCACGCACAATTCAGAAGCGCTGCTTTTGAATCACGCATCTCCCTTGTAGATGCGTCCTGCCTTTGGAAAGGACCCCTGGACTTCAAAAGCCCCTTTTTCCTAAAACCAAATAGTCATTTGAATCATGTGTGGCCACCATTGTGCTATTCATGGCAGCACCTCATTAGCATCTTCCCAACTCTCTCATTACCATGCCCCCTTCTGAAAGGAAGGGGCTAGTGTAGATGTAGCTTCCATGGGTCCTTTTCTTAAAAGAGCAGTCCTCATGGAGCTGGATTTTTTTTGATTCCCAACCTTTCTTTTTGAAAGAGCGAGGGCTGTGTGGATGCTCTTTGTCGAAAGAAAATGGATGAAAAGATCGATCTGCTCTTGTGTGGATGCACTCTTTTGAAAGAAATTTTTTTGGAAGAGCTCTTCCAGCAGAACTTCTTTTGAAAGATCACTGTAGTGCAGATGTAGCCTCATTGTAAAGCACTTCAGCTCAAGTCCACAGACTTATGCTGGTTTACACTAGCTAAGGAACTGGTTGTGAACACTTTAAAAGCACTAGGGATAGTGCTGCTCCTTTTGTACCTCGTTCTGTCTGGTGAAATCCCTCCCCCGATGAGCGCATGAGCATCAAACACGGATTGGATTTCTCGTATTATTTTACCCAGCTATACGTCATGGCAATGGCACAAGATGCAAAACAAAGTATCACATGGAGGCATCCAGTTTAACTTTGTCAAAGACATGACTGTATCACGTGTCAGCTAGAGATTAGCATTAGCTTATGTTCTCATCTCACTAATATTCTCGTACCTCATTTCTCTAAATACATGGTAGCATTGCTACTAAGCCAGTGGGCAAGCACTATAATATTTTTAGAATGGAAGTGACTCATGCAGTAATTAAGAGGGTGTCTTTCTGCAATTTCCATTTACTATGAATCGCCTAAGTTAATTTCTTCTCTACACACACACACACACACGCAGCAGCAGCTTCCTGTTCTCTGTTCAGATTGCACATTAATTACCCTTTTGGGTGCTTCTGTATTTGTAACCATAATCAATGTAATATGGGGTTCTGTGCTGTGTAACTAATGGTGATATATGGGGTGATTTGTATTTCGGATAACCTCCAATGGACTATGTTTACCCACTGTCAGGTGCTTTGAACTTGACTAGCTAGTTTAATTATTTGTGATGAGACCATCAGTTGGGCACACTTTAAATGTTGGGCCAGATCAATGCTTCTGGGGGGTCTGGGTCTATTTGATTTTTTTTTTCTGGGACCCCCCTAGTTGAGGCTGAAATAAGGGGATCAGAGTCTGGGAGGGGTTGGTTGCAGGAGGGGGTGAGGACTGTGACTGGGGTTGCAGGCTCTGGGGTGGAACAGGAGATGAGATGTTTGGGGTGTGTGAGTGGTCTTCAGGCTGGGGCCAAGGTGTTTGGAGTGCTGGAGGGGGCTGAGGATAACAGGTGGGAGTGCAGGGCCTGTGAGGGAATGTGTGTGGGGGGAGTCAGGGTGGGAGGCTGGGTAAAGGGGTAGAGTCTGGTTGGGAGTTAGGTTGCAGGAGGGGTGGGGGAAGGTCAGGATATGGGTGGGAGCTCAGGTGCAAGAGAGGATTCAGGGTCAGGACAGGGGGTTGGGTGTGGGGTCTGGCAGGAGTTAGGGTTGCAGGAAGGGGCTCAGGACAGGAGATTGGGTTACAGGCGTGGGGCCTGGGCAGGAGTTGGGCTAGGGGGGTGCTCAGACCTGGGGCAGGGAATTGGGGTTCAGGGCTGGGGTATGGGGCTGAGTGCAGGGCCTGGGTGGGAGTTGGGGTCTAGGAGGGGGCTCGGGCCTGGGGCAGTTCCCCCATTGGTGTTAGACATCAGGGAGGGGAGGGGGCAGGTGTGTCTGCCTGCTGGCATGAGCACTTGCAGGCGCTGCCTGCCAGCTCCCAATGGCTGCTATTCCCAGGCAATGGAAGCTCTGAGGTTGCAGCCTGCAGGCAAGGGACATGCACAGATGTAGCTCCCAGTGCTTGCAGCTCCAGCCCATTGGGGGTGGGGGAGGGAATAGCAGCAGGTTGAGCTGCATTGCATCCCCACTATGCAGGTGCAGCTAACACACAGGGGCTTTAGGGGCTGCAGCCTGGGTCCCGCCAATCAAACCTGCATTTTGGCCGCCCAGAGATCTTTAGCAGGGCCCCTGTGGCCCTGGGCTGTAGCCCCGAAGCCTCTTTCCTATCTGGCCTTATCTAAATGTGGCAGATATGACTGATTTGTAAGTTTGGTTCATATCAGTAGTTGTCAAAAAGTCACTGTGCACACTCTTATGTTACAATGCTAAAACTGTGAAACCAAGAGTTTTCTTTATAGCTGGCCCCAGTCCCACTGCACTTAGTGGGCAGTCTTTCCATTAACATCAATTGGTTTGAATTGAGTCTTACAAGTGGAACTTCTCTGAGTGCAATTTTATTCTTTGACATTTCTCTCTACCTCTTCCCTTTCTTCTCACTTTATTTTGGCATCTCACTAATAAAAAAAAAATAAGGAAACCCAAAAAGAAAGCTCTTGCTCTATTGATCTAAATCGAGGCCCAAATAATGGAATTATTTCTGGCCACAGCTGCAGAGCAACTCTTACAAAAGATAAAAGCAAAAATGATGTTTGCTGTACAAATTTTTCAGTATTTTCAGCAAGTATAGTCTCTCAGTATGACACAAGTTACAGTGGTCATTGAACAAGAGATCACTTTATTAAGTCCTAACATTTCAAGAGGGTTCTGGGATGCTTAAATAGAAGACCCTAACTGAAGTCAAAGGACATCATTTTGTAATGCAAGGCACTACAGAGACCACTTTTAGATAGATATATGTAGTGTTCTTGTCACCATATAACATGATATAGAAGTGCAAGAAATATTGAAGAGCAGAGCCAGGATTATATAGGAATTCAAAGATGGTAATCTAAAATGATAGACAAATTACAAACTGTTCCTTGGTAAAGTGAAGATTTAGAGGCTTATTTTGCTATTGCAGGTGAATCATGTCTGACTTGAAATGAGTCCATATTCTGCACCAAATAAATGCCCAATGCATTAGAAGAACAAGACTCGCTATGCATCTTGTCAAAGGATTTACAGTGTGTGAGTAGAAGTGGTTAACTAGAGAAAGGAGCAGTTTGAATTTCTTGTAGTTTGATGAATTTCACATTTGTGAAATTGAGAAAGCAGTGCATTATCAGCAGGTACAAAAACACACAGTATAAGTTTGCTAATACAGCTCAAGCCAGAGCCTGAACACTCTCTGCTATTTTAGACTTTGGTCTCTCCATAAGAAGAGATCTAATCATGCTGAATTCATTAAGCAGTAGTTTGTGGTAGGAATAACATTAAAAAACATCTAAATTCTGAACACCAACACTTCAGTGTAGTGCTGTTGTCCGGGCACTAACTCTGTTGTTCCAAGTATTCTGTAGGTGATTGCTGAGATAGAAGGGGGACTGAGAGCTTATGGTCTTTTGGGACATCTGAGGACATGTGAAAAGGGGACCAAAATCAAATACATTGAACACTTATGAAAATGGAGAGAAAGAAGGCGAGTTACAGTAATGGGGGGTGGAGGGAGATGTCAAATACTACAGAGCCTGTGATTTAGAAGAACTAAAAAAATTACTGGTATAACATTTCTAGTGTAACTTTAGGGTATTGAAAATAAAATCAGATAATCTGAGTTTGATTTTCAGCTTTGTCACAAACTTTGTGCTCAAGTCACTGAATCTGTGACTGTTTTCCCATTTGCAGACTGGATGTCATACTTTTGTAACTCACAGGGATGTTAATTCATCAGTGTTTGTAAAGCACTTTATGGGAGTGGTTATTGCAGTGCGAGACATGATTATGTTGGTTCTTGTTAACTGCACTTGAGGGAAAGTGTATTAAAATTATGAATCTTCTATCTCTATCTTGGAGTGCCAACACTTAATTCCAACTTCTCCCTCTACCTTTCCACCATAGAAGCTACGTGAATCTCTATCTCCTCTTCCCAACCCACACTTGGTATTATGGCCAGTTTTCTTTTTCTCCCAAATTTTGACACACAAGTGATTCTTTACCACTTCATGGACACAGACTCCCAGATGAGCCATCTTTCCTCTACCCGTTCCCAGCCAAGCAAACATCTAAGTGAGTTAAACAAACAAGAAAAGCTGACTTGGTTGGTTTGATCCCTAAAGTAAGAAAAACAGCAAAGTACATTTACTTTGAATTTTACAGCTACAAGGCCAAATGCAAAGTTTTGTGCTTAACTAGATATATTCATTAATTAAAAACTGTTACTTCAGCTTTAAGGAAAATGACTGCCATTCATCATCAACAGTACAGTTAGTAGTCAATGATTTGCAATCGAAATGTACTCTGTTATTGACAGAGTGCATCAACTGGTTGAATATGTTGCAAAGAGGGGAAACAAGTACTTCACCTTCCTTATCAGACTTAGAGGCGCCCAAATTTGGTACGTTTATTTGGAGCATTAGGCATATTTCCAAAAGTAAACTTTTGAAAACTAATTATTGTTCTTGTTGGAAAAGATGGCCAGAAAGCTTTCAGTAAATCATAAGATGCTTCAACATATTTAGAAGAAATTTTCTGAATTAATAGATGCTGAGCTAGAACATTAGTAACAGAAATCCTTCCAAAATGAAGTATTGGAACTAAAGCAACATTCTTAGCATGGAGCTCCATTTTGTTAAAGAATACCCACAGCACAAAACAAACCCTTATCTCTCAAAAATCACAGCATCCCACAAGCAGAGATTTTTACCTTTTAAGTGTGTCCTGGGAGATGTAATAAGTAAAAGCAACTTTCACAAAGCTATTTACTGGGGCTTTTGGGAAAAGTTAAACAAAATATGCTTTAATAAATAAGATAGCTAATTAAAATCCATTTGAAAAGCTAGCATAGGGAAAAGTCAAAGGAAAATTATTACCTATTACCATGTGGTTAGTAGAAACATAAATGTGGTTAGTGGAAACATAATTCTGTTTGGAATGAGACAGGTACCTCGTAGATTCCGCCATCCTTACTCTTGTCAAGTAGGAGACTTTTTTCTTCTTCTTCTTCTACAAGTAGTTCTAATGATTTTAATGGGATCATCTGACATTACGAGTAAGGAGAGGGGAATATGGCCTTCAGTATGCATCTGGAAACATTCAAGCTGGTAAAATCCCTTAAAATTATGGGTGGGGGTATTGTTTAATTATGGGTACATAAGAACATAAGAATGGCCATACTGGGTCAGACCAAAGGTCCATCGAGCCCAGCATCCCATCTGCCGACGGTGGCCAATGCCAGGTGTCCCAGAGAAGGAGAACAGAAGACAATGATCAAGTGATTTATCTCCTGCCATCCATCTCCTGCCCTTGTTATGAAGGCTGGGGCACCATACTTTATCCCTGGCTAATAGCCATTTATGGACCTAACCTGCAAAAATTTATCAAGCTCTTTTTTAAACCCTAATAGAGTCCTGGCCTTCACAGCCTCCTCGGGCAAGGAGTTCCACAGGTTGACTGTGCGCTGTGTGAAGAAAAATTTCCTTTTATTAGTTTTGAACCTACTACCCATCAATTTCATTTGGTGTCCCCTAGTTCTTGTATTATGGGAAAAGGTAAATAATTTTTCTATATTCACTTTCTCCACACCATTCATGATTTTATATACCTCTATCATATCGCCCCTCAATCGCCTTTTTTCCAAACTTAAAAGTCCCAGTCTCTCTAGCCTCTCCCCATATGGGACCCTTTCCAAGCCCCTAATCATCTTAGTCGCCCTTTTCTGAACCTTTTCTAATGCCAATATATCTTTTTTGAGGTGAGGAGACCACATCTGCACACAGTACTCGAGATGTGGGCGTACCATAGTTTTATATAGGGGAAGTATGATCTCTTTTGTCTTATTATCGATCCCTTTTTTAATAATTCCTAACATCCTATTTGCCTTACTAACTGCCGCTGCACCCTGCGTGGATGTCTTCAGAGAACTATCCACTATAACTCCAAGATCCCTTTCCTGATCTGTCGTAGCTAAATTTGACCCCATCATGTAGTACGTGTAATTTGGGTTATTTTTTCCAACATGCATTACCTTACACTTACCCACATTAAATTTCATTTGCCATTTTGCTGCCCAATCACTCAGTTTGCTGAGATCTTTTTGTAGTTCTTCACAATCCCTTTTGCTTTTGACTGTCCTGAACAACTTGGTGTCATCTGCAAACTTTGCCACCTCACTGCTTACCTCATTTTCTAGATCATTGATGAACAAGTTGAACAGGATCGGTCCCAGGACTGAGCCCTGGGGAACACCACTAGTTACCCTCCTCCATTGTGAAAATTTACCATTTATTCCAACCCTTTGTTTTCTGTCTTTTAACCAATTCCCGATCCATGAAAGGACCTTTCCTCCTATCCCATGACCACCTAATTTACATAAAAGCCTTTGGTGTGGGACCGTGTCAAAGGCTTTCTGGAAATCTAGGTATATTATGTCCACTGGGTGCCCCTTGTCCGCATGTTTATTAACCCCTTCAAAGAATTCTAATAGATTAGATAGACACGACTTCCCTCTGCAGAAACCATGCTGACTTTTGCCCAACAATTCATGCTCTTCTATGTGCCTTGCAATTTTACTCTTTACTAGTGTTTCTACTAATTTGCCTGGTACTGATGTTAAACTTATCGGTCTATAATTGCCAGGATCTCCTCTAGAGCCTTTTTTAAATATTGGTGTTATATTGGCCGTCTTCCAGTCATTTGGTACCAAAGTGGATTTAAAGGATAGGTTACAAACCACTGTTAATAACGCCGCAATTTCACATTTGAGTTCTTTCAGAACCCTTGGGTGAATGCCGTCTGGTCCTGGAGACTTGTTACTATTCAGCTTATCAATTAATTCCAAAACCTCCTCTAATGTCACTTCAATCTGAGTGAGTTCCTCAGATTTGTTGCCTAAAAAGGCTGGCTCAGATTTAGGAACCTCTGTAACATCTTCAGCCGTGAAGACTGAAGCAAAGAAATCATTTAATCGCTCCGCAATGGCACTGTCTTCCTTGATCGCTCCTTTTATATCTTTATCATCCAAGGGCCCCACTGCTTTTTTAGCAGGCTTCCTGCTTCTAATGTATTTAAAAAACATTTTACTATCGTTTTTTGAATTTTTGGCTAGCTGTTCCTCAAACTCTTTTTTGGCTTTTCTTACTACAGTATGACAGTTAATTTGGGAGTGTTTATGTTCCTTTCTATTTTCCTCACTAGGATTTGACTTCCACTTTTTAAAAGCTGCCCTTTTCTCTCTCACTGCCTTTTTAACATGGCTGTTTAGCCATGGTGGTTCTTTGTTAGGTCTCTTACTGTGTTTTTTTATTTGGGGTATACATTTAAGTTGGGCCTCTAGTATGGTGTCTTTAAACAGTTTCCATGCAGCTTCCAGGGATTTTAGTTTAATTACGCTACCTTTTTGTTTCTGTTTAACTAGCTTCCTCATTTTAGTGTAATTCCCCTTTTTGAAATTAAATGCCAGAGTGTTTGACCGCTGCGGTGTTCTTCCCAACACAGGAATATTAAAAGTTATTATATTGTGGTCACTATTTCCAAGCGGTCCAGTAACAGTTACTTCTTGGACCAGATCCTGCGTTCCAGTCAAGACTAGATCGAGAATCGACTCTCCCCTTGTGGGTTCCTGTACTAGCTGCTCCAAGAAGCAGTCATTTAAGGCATCAAGAAATTTAATCTCTGAATCCCGTCCTGAGGTGACATGTACCCAATCAATATGGGGATAATTGAAATCTCCTATTATTACTGTGTTTTTTATTTTGATAGCCTCTCTAATCTCCCTCATCATTTCAGCATCACTGTCACTGTCCTGGTTAGGTGGTCGGTAATATATTCCTAATGCCATATTCATATTAGAGGAATGAATTGTTATCCATAATGATTCTATGGAACATTTTGATTCCTTTAGGATTTTTACTTCATTTGATTCTATATTATCCTTCACATATAGTACAACTCCGCCACCCGCACGACCTGTTCTGTCTTTCCGATATAATTTATATCCCGGTATGATAGTGTCCCACTGATTGTCCTCATTCCACCATGTTTCTGAGATGCCTATTATGTCAACTTCCTCCTTTGATATGAGGTACTCCAGTTCACCCATCTTATTAGACAGACTCCTAGCATTAGTGTAAAAGCATGTTAGAAAACTACCACTATTTATATGTCCGCCTTTCACAGACGCGTTGGATTTTTTTATGCACGATTGTTTCACATCTGATCTTGCCCATATATTATTTCCCACGTTCCCTATCTGACTAACTTCTAGGGAATCCCTGTCTATGGAGCCTTGTGTAAGAAGTCTCCATCCGATCCAGGTGCTCCCCCGCACCAATCGGCTTTCCCCCACCTCTTAGTTTAAAAACTGCTCTACGACCTTTTTAATGTTTAATGCCAGCAGTCTGGATCCACCTTGATTTAGGTGGAGCCCATCATTCCTGTATAGGCTCCCCCTACCCCAAAAGTGTCCCCAGTTCCTAATAAATCTAAACCCCTCTTCCCTACACCATCGTCTCATCCACGCATTGAGACTCTGAAGTTCTGCCTGTCTATCTGGCCCTGCGCGTGGAACTGGAAGCATTTCAGAGAATGCCACCAAAGATGTTCTGGATTTCAGTCTCTTTCCTAGTAACCTAAATTTGGCCTCCAGAACATCTCTTCTACCCTTCCCTATGTCATTGGTACCAACATGTACCACGACGACCGGCTCCTCCCCAGCACTGCCCATAAGTCTGTCTAGATGCCTCGAGAGATCCGCAACCTTCGCACCAGGCAGGCAAGTCACCATACGGTTCTCCCGGTCATCACAAACCCAACTATCTATATTTCTAATGATCGAATCCCCCACTACTAAAACCTGCTTCTTCCTAACAGCTGGCGCTCCCTCCCCCGGAGAAGTATCCTCGGCACGAGAGGATACAACATCACCCTCTGGAAGGAGGGTCCCAACTATGGGATGGTTTCCCTCTGCTCCCCTTGACTGCTCTCCTTCCCTGAGCCTTTCATCCTCCGTAACAGCCTCAGGACTGTCAGATTGGAGGTGGGACAGCCCTACTATGTCCCGGAAAGTCTCATCCACAAACACCTCTGCCTTCCTTAGCTCCTCCAGTTCAGCCACCCTGGCCTCCAAAGCACGCACTCGGTCTCTCAGGGCCAGGAGCTCCTTGCATCGAGCGCACACATACGCCACCCGCCCACAGGGTAGGTAGTCATACATACTGCACTCGACACAATAAACAGGATAGCCCCCACTCTGCTGCTGGGCTTCTGCCTCCATTTCCTACTCTAGTTATATATGAGGGTTAATTAAATGTTTCAGATAGAGGTAGTTATAAAGGATTTAGTTTAAGGGCAACAGAAGTCACTGGCTCCCTCCAAGCTCCCCTCTCCAAACTCCCTCCTGTTAGCACGCACCCCGGTCGAAAGCTCCCTGGTCGCTTACTAGCAGGGTTTAAGTGCTCGGCCTCCCTGATAGCTCCTCCCTCTGCCTACAGCTCAGCCAATCAGCACACAGTGTTTCAATTCAAACCTAATCAGCTTCCAACTGCCTGCCTGCCTGCCTGCCTGAGCACACGGCCTTTCAAACAAACAAACACTCAGCTCAGCGCTCCAAACAAACTCCAAACTCCAAACAAACAAACACACAAGCCCAAAACCTCCAAATATAAGCAGCCACTTACCCCAAGGTGCTTTAGTTTGCTCCTTCCTTCTCCTCCTCCAGGAGAGCCTCTCCAAACTCCCTCCTGTTAGCACGCACCCCGGTTGCAAAGCTCCCTGGTCGCTTACTAGCAGGGTTTAAGTGCTCGGCCTCCCTGATAGCTCCTCCCTCTGCCTACAGCTCAGCCAATCAGCACACGGTGTTTCAATTCAAACCTAATCAGCTTCCAACTGCCTGCCTGCCTGCCTGAGGACACGGCCTTTCAAACAAACAAACACTCAGCTCAGTGCTCCAAACAAACTCCAAACTCCAAACAAACAAACACACAAGCCCAAAACCTCCAAATATAAGCAGCCACTTACCCCAAGGTGCTTTAGTTTGCTCCTTCCTTCTCCTCCTCCAGGAGAGCCTCTCCAAACTCCCTCCTGTTAGCACGCACCCTGTTCGCGAGCACCCGGTCGCAAAGCGGGTACAGAGCATTTTGTATTTTGGTCACATGAGAAGTGTGGTATTACTTTAAGAAATATCAATGGAGAGTTGTCAACTATAATTTAAAGCAAAAACTGTATTTTTCTAATTCTGGTTTCAACTGGGATAGTTGTGCGGAAATAAAATAAGCCTCATACTGGGAGTCTGCATGTCTCAGAGGACAAATAATAGGCTATAGAAAATGTCACCTCTTCTTGCTGGTAAATCTCAGCTCTGGTCAGTAGTGATTGCAAGTAATTACCATGTGATTTCTGCATTGTGGCTTCTGAGATATGTGTGGTCTAAATCCATTTGATAATTTAGATACTTGACTGCATCACAAAAATCACCATCATGACTGACAGTAGTTGGTATTCTGGTGGCCAGTCTGTGGCACATTGGCAAGGCGATATGGGAAAACCACAGCCTACCTCACCTTTGGATAAACAGATCTTCAGATTCCAGGCTCTGAATCTGGCACCTTTCACCTGCACTAATATCTCATGGGGGAGGGGGAGGGGGAGGGGGGGAATCTAACCCCATATTTTGCACTGAAGACTCTCTGTATGCTGTAAAGTATGTTGCTAAATGCTGAGGTGGGCTGAAAGTCCTATGTCCCCCAATGCCCTATTGGCTTAATTGTTCTAGTTTCTGAATGCTTTTTCCATGAAAGACATGTGAATAATATAGCCTGAATGTATTTTTAACAGCACTCAAATTAGCAATTTGACATGTAAAATCTGAAATCAACCATCCTTTTGAGCCAGACCTATGCATAACTTGATTAACATATAATCTACATTGAAGTTGGGCAAGTGGAATTACTTTAAAATCATACTTGGTGAGCATGGCACAACATTAGAGGCAAATCACAAATACTTTATGCATTTTTTTCCACACAAATAACTAGTCTTCTAATAATTGATTTAAAAACCTAATTTACAGGTCTAGGCTTCAATCTTCCCCTTTTGGTGTATGGGCTTGTGCTTGTGCTGGTAGGGACAGGTGTGCTCAAGGATGGAGGGACCTTCAAAAGAGGATGGGTTGTATTAGATCAGCTGCCTTCTCCAGGGGTCTCTAAAATGAGAGGTCAGTTTTAAATTGCTATCAGAGCTCTACAGATGCCCTTTGGTAGAGTCTGCTAAGTATGTGCACATTTCCAAACTGCAGAGAGCTGGTTCAAGCCCTCTCTACTATTTAGTTAAGGTTTCTGCCAGTTTTACTTGAAGTGGTTTGCTCATCCTTAGTACCATAAAGTACTAAAGACAGCTCAAACTTTTGCTTAATTGCCTTTTGTTCCCAGAGTAGGAGCCGTACAGAAGGTGTGCTGTTCTGTAGGAGGTATTTCTTTGATTGTTGGTTCCAGGAGCACTCGACAGAGTGCTTGTGGACGCTGAAGTGGTAGCAGCCGATGACCTGTTCTTCAGGTTTAGCCGATTACATGTGGGGGGCCCTCTACTCTCCACATCCCGTATATCAGCATGAATGCTGTAACGGCAATCTTATCTTTTCAATTCCTTGTAGACTTTTTCTCTTTTAGTTCTTTATTTTGAAATCTCATTGCACAATTTAACTCTCTCTCTCCATAATCTCCCCTATGGAAAAGACTGTCCTCCAGGGTGATGTGGGAATGTATCCTCTGGCCCCAATATGTTGGCTTGTGGTACGGTGAAAGACAAAAGAAATCAAACTTCAGTTTTCTTCAAGGGCTGCTCTAGACTTCTGTGTCTATATGTTTCTTTTGTGACTTTATAGAGTACCATATTTGGAACACCAGTTGTTAATCTTTTGTAATGTTTAAAATTAACTGTTTTCTACCTCATAAGTACTTCTAACGTGTGACAGTGGACAACTCTCAATTCATAACTATTGAGATTTCTTAATAGCCTACTGCTAGATTTTTATCAAAGGTTGTTTGAAGGTTCAAAGGCCCTATCTGCTTGCTTTCTTTGCAGTTCTGATGGAGGTACTTTGTGTAATTGGTTTGATCAGATTATTACCCAACACTTGGAAACCATGCACAAATCTGAGGGGAAAGATGCTTTAGTATGCTTCCAAAACTGGGGCACCCTTCTGAAGGAACCCCAGATGTTGGCTATTTTTATTTTGAATCAGCACTTTTGACCAGTCTAGTGGCCAACACCATGCAAATGAGGAACTGAATATTCATCAGTGCCTCATTTGTATGTTTGAACAGCTGTAATTTACATGCCCCTTCCAAAATGGAGGGGTAGCTTAGCCACAGCCATACCGTTTAGTTGAGCCCTTTATGAAAGATATCAAATGTGTGTCTCTCTTCATCTCCTCCAGTTTTCAAAGGGTAGTCTCAGAATTTGTTGCCCACAAACTTGTACAGACAAATGGTAATGAATGCACAAAATGGATGGTCTCATTTTTGGAAGGAAACAAAAACAAGAAATGAGCAATTGCCTTCCTTCCTTTCATGCATTTGTCATAGTGACTCCTGCAAAGGGTGACCATCAATCCTGTTTTTGGTGGGATGGTCCTGTATTTGGGATGCCCAAAAGCCAACCCAATTTATTTTTAAAAAGGGACTAATTGTCCTGTATTTGCTGTGCAGGTAGGAGAGCACGTACTGTACATCAGTACGTGATCTCCACAACAGAGGGAGCCAGCAGGTTAGCTACTTTCCCTTTCCCTGAGGCTTGTGGAAGGGGAGCACCCCGGCTGCTCTGTCCTGGCTGCTTTGGGGTTGAGCGCTGCGGCTGCCTATCCCTACTGCTTCCCCGAGGCTCAGGGAAGCGGGAGGAGGAGTGCCCCCCCATCCCGTGTGTGGCATGGGAGAGATGTTCACCCTACTCCCACACTGCCTTTGGGGGTGCAATAAAACACCCTCACCTGGTCCGCAGAGGCTGACTTGGTCTCGCAGGATGCAATGTAGACATCTGGATGCTGGCACCCTTCCTCCCACATGGGGTCCCAAAGCACAGGCACCAGTATGAGTACAAATATCTACACTGCAATTTTATAGCCATTCAGTCCAAGCCCTGCAGATCTGAGTCAGCTCACATGGGCTGGCTGGCTGGTGTTTTATTGCAATATAGACTTACCTTAGAGACCATCCGTTGTACTTAGGCTGAGGTTTAAGTGTCCTCTGATAGGTCTTCACCTGTGCTTGGGGCTACATTTCATCTCTCTCTAAGACTGCCCTGGTAGGCAGTTAAGTTTAGTGGTCAGGTTTCTGTACATTAACTAATTATTCCTGGAGCTGATGTAAGATAAGGTAATGTCTTATTAGGATGGTATATTTGACCTATACAAAATTAATGCCATTTTAAAATTACAGAAGAGAACTGTTTCTTCTTCATGCACAGAAATCTTACTTGCATTATAAATCCAAAACACAAAGCCTATTCCTGAGGTGCATTGTGCTTGCATTTCTCTTATGGAGATCCAAGAGAGCTGTGCATGTGGAAACCCTAAGACTCAGACCTTTAGTAACTAGAATTCTGTGTTTAGACACACGTGAATTTGACTTTGATTTTCTCTTTTTTGCATTAAAAAGTTACACTTTGAATTCATTTACTTCATAATATCAAAATATGGTACATTCAGTTTTGCGGTATAACAAATGAAACCATGACAATGTTTGCTCCTTTTGTGTATTCATTCTTTTGCAACAGTATAATCAACTATTGTCTCCCAAGGGATGTATTTAGTCAGCAAAGGGCTCAGATGTTAAGCTGTAGAATATATTGTTCCACAAGCAGCATATTATTTTTCAGTCAGTCTGTAATACCTATAAGTTTTCTCTGGCTATGAAGCTTCTTTATCATAGAAGCTTCTTTTTGATGTCTCACTTTTATGCAGAATTAAGTGCTTTGGATTATTTTTGGTAAATTATATCCTATGCACCTTTTCTGCAGTGTTTACTTGCAAGACAATTTTCTTGCAAAGGAATTTCAAAGTGTAAGCAGCTGAATATCACAGCAGGAAAATGCCTGGTTCCTTAAGTGGGAGGAAATGAACTGTTCACTGCACAACTCATTACTATTACCTCTGTTAAACTCAATGATATTTAAGAAATTATGTTTTCCATTACTATGCCATTAAGATATTCTTAACTACTGTCTGTCACACTTGAGTAACAAAATGTTGTAGCAGATGTTTAATTATAGTTGCACTGTACTGTAGGTAAGGCAATGATCTTGTTACCCAACTTAGAGTAAGCAAGTGAATATATCTATATCTGGATATAGATGTGTCAAATTAAGGTGCAAGTTTCAAAAATCCTCCATTTACGAAGTTATGTATGAAGTAAAATGAAGAAAATCTAATTATTTAATAGTCCCTTCATTTCTTAAAACAATCTGAGCAACAGAGCTTGCTCAGTAACTATAATTTAGAAGGTGCTGACAGCTTAAATGTGTGCCAACCACTTGCAGATTTCATAGTGAACTCATACAGCTTCAGAAAATTCTGCAATAGCTGGAAAAAAATCACACTGACTTCCTCCAACTGTAGTGTAAGAATACAGATGCTTCATCCATCATTTTAGGCCCAGGGAGGTTAACATTTGTAAAACCAATCTTCTAAGGCTCTAACTGGAACTTTCCTATGAAACTAAAAAGCAAAAAACCCCTCAAAATAAACAAACCCCTTCAACAAACAAAAATCCAATGGTTTTGATTATGTAACCCACATGCCTAATGGGTGTGGTTCAGAGTCCCATTTGGGGGAACCTAGATCACTTATAGAGGAAAAGAATGTCTCCTCTACAGTATTAGTAGATCTGTTAGTCTGTAAAGTGCCACAGGACTACTCATTTTTGAAGATACAGACTAACTCAGCTACCCCTTTGAAGGGTGTAGGCAGTTACTGCATATGTTCTGTCAAACTGTCCCTTGCCTCTGAGGTCTTAGACTTCATTCCTGTAAAGCTTCAAGTGGGAGAAGATGACTCAGTCTGCATGTCCACTCAATTTTTGTACCTCTGCCTGGATTGATTATGAAGGTTCTGGGTTTCATGATGAGGCTCAATCAATGTGCTTGAGGACTGTGAACCGAGCCTAACAAAAGAGGGTTTGTTGTGGACGCGTTCAGGGTAGCAGGACTTGGTGAGCTTGTGACTGGTCTGTTTGAGTTTTGTTTGTTTGTTTGTTAGTTCTTCAAGTGGGCCACAGGACCATGAAAAAACAGTTGAGACAGGTCTGTGTGTGGCTTGGTAAGGACTATCTGACCCTGGCCACTAATCAAAGGGTATGTCTACAAAGCAAACTTATTTTGAAATAACAACCATTATTTATTTCAAAATAGGGTCTTTGTAGACAGGGAGTAGACCCTATTTTGAAACAAGCCATAGTGCATTCAGTGGCTCTAATTCTAAATAGGCTGTGTTTGTGTGTACAGATGCTGTACTTCGAAACAGTTGAGGGCTATTTCAAAATGCATGTTGTGTGTAAATATTTTCCCAGAATAGCTTATTTCGAAAGAATGATGCTGTATAGACATAGCCAAACAGTGGTGGTGATCTGCAACTAATGTCATGTTTTTTCCCCCCCGCCCCCAACTTAATGCTAGAAGAGGCAGCTTGAACATGGATGCAAATTGGTGGCTATGCTGGAGGAGAAGATTGTTGTATTACAGGGTCAAGTAGAAGGGCTACTGAGAGTCAGAGAAGCTAATTCCATCTGGCTTTGGAATCTGTGAAGCAAAGACCCTTTTAGCAGGATAGCCTGCCACTTTAAGAGGCAGGAGGCCTGACAGCAATCATCTCCGTCCAGTTAGCCTCACCCCACCCTGAGTGTTGGACTGCAAAAGAGAAAATCCCAGCTGTTAAATCCTAACTGGGGAGAACAGACCAATGGTTTTTACCTGGGGAGAAGAAGCCTGGTAAGGGGTCAGAAGCTGTATGCAAACTATTTGCTCAGATGCTTTTGTAGGAGGGTAGGTCTGGATCATGCTATAGGTTTGATCAAAGCCCAAGTACCTGGTGGTGGGTGTTGAGACACTTCTGCAGCAGAGGTCAGGCTGTAAGGAAGAGAACTGACTGCTGAGCCTGTCTGGGCTGAACATTTTTTTTGAACTTTAGAAAAAAGTATTGTTACCCCAGAATGGGTTGAACTTCCTCAAGCAATTTGGCCAGAGGACCAAGCCATGTGCATGGTGGAGTAGGCCAGACAGCATGGTGGGAAAGCTGAGGCTGAGCTGCTGCAATGCCACATTACACACTGGGGCATAAGTAGCTAATCTGTTCCAGGAATAAGGTGAACGGGGTAATATCTTTCAGTAGATCAACTGCTGTTGGTGAATGAGATGAGCTTTCATGGTTACACAGATATTGTCTCTGTCTCTCTCTAAAATCCTGGGACTGTCCCAGCTACTGCCACACTGCATACGTAAAATGAAAGGCAGAATAATGTTGCAGGAAGTATCTAGTCCAGATGCTTTCTGCTATTTTCTGTAGCACCTTCAGACGCTATTATGTTGTCACTTCAAGTGTATCTGAGCCCTTCTCTCATTATCCTATGTGTGTGGTGTTCCATGGGGCATTTTGGATTTATAAAACCCTTTGTCTCTTGACTCATGGTTATCTCTGGGATATCATCTGTTCTTCCATTGTATGCCAGCAGATGAGATTAACTGAGATACAGTTAGTCATAGTTCCCAAATGGTTAGAAAGTTGTGTGCTATCTGCCACGTACTTTATCAGTCTCAGTAGTTATTTGTCTGGGCTATTCAGACAATGATTGGGGGATGAAGGGGCAATTGCCCCAAGGCCTGGTGACTCAGAGGGGTCTCAGGTTCCCAGTTGTTGCTGCTACTGTGGCAGCAGAGGTGGCTGGACCCCTGGGTCACTTAAATCACCTTCAGAGCTTTGTATAATGTGGTTTAGAGCCCCAGGTGGCACACGCTGGATGGCACTGTGCAGGGGAAGAGGACAATGTGGTCTGAGCAGTGTTGAGGGTGACTGCCCTGGCACCACACCTTCCAGGAGCACGGGGATGTCCTCTAACCCATATGGCCCAGAGGCCCAGGAAATCTCTGCACAGATCATAATGATTTCTGGTATCCACTACTCTGAGGTGTGTTACTCAAATGCATATGAGTTTTATCCCCAAAGTAAGAAGTAATTTTGGGCAAAGTGAAACAGTTCCATTGTTTGTTTGTTTGTTTTTCTTTAAATGGGGCTTGGATCAGGTTCCAGCTGAGTCTTAGATACATAGTCAGAATTTTCAAAGATCCTTTTTAAATATATATGTTTATTGCTGTGTCAAAGACTCTTGTTGTTTTATGAGTCATTCCCAAATCCTGCAAAACCTTGATCATCTTCTTTTAAATTTTGTCACCAGTTTAAAAGTAGAAATAATAAAAATTAGATGTTGGTGTTAAAAACAAAGCAGAAACTCAGGAATATAGCAGGAAAGAGTGACTCATGAATGGCTAAAATAATACAGGAGAATTTGTGGAAAAGTTGTTCCTTGATCTATTGTCTTTATTCTGTAAACCTGGTAAAAGTCAAAAGCAGCCTCCAAACGCTGGCTGTACGTGCAGGTTGTGAAATGAAGTACTAGACTTGTTATACAAAATAACACCAGTGTTAAATCTGCTTGTAGGGAGAATTTCACTCTCTTTTTCAATTGTTACATCTTGATTTCAGGAAACGGGATTGTTGCCCTTGTGTGATTGTCATGATTATGATTGTTTGAATCCTCCCTTGCGGGAACTCCATCCATTTGCATCTGGGAAGGGATGTGATCTTCCAGCCAGTAGTAATCAGACTTTCAGTCGGAGATACTGGTTTACTGGAACCTTGTGAGAACTTTGAGAATAAGTCCAGTAACAGAATAAACCATGTGTAAAGCTTTAGTCCCATAAGGAAACTTTACAGGGAAATCTAGAGTAATTAATACCAAGGGGAGCAGTGTTTACAAACTAGAAAGCCAATAAAACACAAGTAAGTGGGTTTTATGAGGTACATAGTCCACCCTGAATTACATTGCTTAAACCAATGAAATAAGGAATGGAAAATAGAAGCATTAAAAATCCATAAACCTTGGTTAAACAACTCTTTTGCCAGCTGACTAATCACATTGCAAAACCCCACTGAATGCTTTCCCTTTGTATCACTTCTGTTATCACACACTATGCATTAGGTTAGACCACTGAGTGATTGTTTGCAGCATTCAAGTGCATAAAGTTAGGCTGGCCTGTCGATTGTGGCAGGGACTGTTGTGAATAAGGAACTTCAGTGGTAGGAGACTGTGCTTTTATGACTGCAGTAAAGACTTATGAATCTCTGTCTGTGTCTACACTAGGAGGGCTTGTCAACAAAACTTGCATTTTGTCAACAAAACGCGCCTTTTGTCAACAAAACACAGGGAAAGTCCAGATTCCCAAGGGATTCTGCTGACAGGAAGTTGACAGAATGCAGCATTTTTTGTCAACAGTCTTATTCCAATCCCCACAAGGCATAAAGCCTCTGTTGACAGATCGGAAACTTGTTCTGGACGTTCCGGAGGGCACCCTGTCTGACAGCAGCCCTGTCTGCTGTGCTTCTGGTTGACTGTTTTGTCAAGAGAGCAGCCAGGCAGTCCAGCTGCTCTCTGACAAAGCGGATCACCCTTGGGATCCACTTAACAATTTGTCCATGATCTGGCGGCAGAAATTTTGTCAGAAGATATCTCCAACAAAAACGTCTGTTGACAAATTGCTGTAATCTAGACATTGCATGTGTGAGGCCAGGTCTACATTAGGAGGTAAAATAGATTTTTAGATATGCAAATCCAGCTACGAGAACTGCTTTTGTTGACTTTTTTTTCAGTTGGAAAACCAAAATCACAAAATTGTGACTTTGATTTTTAGATGAAAACAGAAGTTTTCCCAAACAAAACATTTTCAACAAATCTTCCTGGAGAGAGAAACATTTTGTGGCCAGTTATTGTTGTAATTTTTTTAAGAAATAGCAAATATTAATGCCAATAAACTGGGGACATATAGCTCAGGCCCTCCTCGTGTTGTCCTTGGGCAAAGGAAATGCCCTATGAGTTTACTGGTTTGGCTTGCCTAAAAACCTGGATTGTGCAATGTACTGGTTAAATGTATAAACCTACAGTAAGGGATCACTTAGAAACATTAGTGAGCAGTGACTCAGTGGATCAGTTTATGTGTCTAATGCTTACCAATGTGAATAAGGAAGCCACAGTCTGACCCTTAAGCATTTCTGTCTTTTATTATTGTTATAAACATCTAAAACCTGTTTAAAGGAGAGATGTATGTGCTCTAACTTTATATATGAATCTTCAACATATCATTTCTCTGGTTTAATCTAGACTGTCTTTTCTTATTAAGGGGCATTTGCAGGTAGAGCATGATTTCCTCATTTATTGGAGAGGTTTTACTTTTTTATTTAGATTAGTTGCTGGATTGTGATTTGTTTGCTCTGACTTGATGCTTGACATTCAAAATTGGAGCAGTATTTTCATGTAGCAATATTAGTTTCCAGACCAGATGACTATACATACACTAAAAAATAAGTATGTGATTTTGAAGGTAAAAACTTTGTTATAACCTATTAAGCCATCATATATGTTAATTATATATGTGAGTTTAGGTAAAACTTAATCACTCAGATTTTTGGGAGGTAAATACAGAAAGGAGAATGAAAATGGCTGTAGAATTCATTTATTATAATTATGAATTTTTGGAAGCTATTTTGCAGAATTTGTCCAGCCCTAGTTGCTTAAAATGTAGATTCAATTTGTGTGTGCGAGGCTGGGTATTTGGCTAGTGTCTTGAAGCATTACTGTGAGAGAGTAGACTATCTGCAGTGTTTAACATTACTGGCAACTCAAAAACAGGACATTAAAACTTCAGCCTAAATTCTTCCCCTTGAACTTGGTTTTAAGCTTTCTCTCTCTACAATCTTTGTGCTCTAGTTGCCTCCCTTAGTAGTGAAGTTAATAGAGACCCACAGAATCAGCAAAATGTCATCCACTTTAGGCAGGATACTTGCTAACATGCTATCCACAGAGATGAAAAGGAAAAGATAGCATTACTTTATAAAGAAAAAGTCATCAAGCAAATAATTTTTCAAAGCATGGGAGATACACGCATCATCAGCAGTCAGTCCTATACCTTGTCTCACTTTGTTTTGAGGTGTCCAAAACATAACCATCTTCTCTATGAATATTAATATATCAACAAAAATATTGAAAGGCTACAATTCAACGAACATTAATCACCACTTAACGGGGCGTTTTTCAGGATTGAAACTGCCTCTGTTGTTCTTTAGGGTTCTGAATTAAACTGTTTGGAAAATTAGTCAAGCTTAGTTTGTATTCTCCCCACACTAGCTGGCCTGACAGCTAGCTCTGTGATAGAAAGCTTATAAAATGGGAACAGTACCACTTCGTGGGACATGCATTGTTGCAAAAAAGTTCAGTGCTTTAGGAACCTATGCTGGCAGAATTTTTCTTAAAATAATGAAATTAAAAATAGGGTTCAGTTGCTAAAACAAATATCCCTTTCACTCTAAAACTTTATTTCTTTTTTTGCTAGGTGATCACAGTGACAATGCTTAAGTAGAGCTTTTTTTTTTTAAAGCTTGGAGCAGTTAACCAAGTACTGAAAAGGTGTCAGATTATAGGGCTCCTCTGTGGATTGCCTTACATGCCTGTGAAAGGGAGAAGGATAGAGAAGTGCCCCATTACTTTCTTGCTTGGGGAACCCACATGGGTAGTAGCACAAGGGAAGTGGACTTTGTGGCAGCAGTGCTTCTACTGTGTAACATTTGAAGGGGAGAGTGTGGGTATGGATGAGGAGTGGGCAGAACATTGGCTCTTTCCCCTCCACCTGTGATGCGCTGTCCAGCAGTGCTGAGACAACATGTCAGGGAAAATAATCTGCACCAAGTTTAGGGACAGCACAGACTAATGAAGGAAACTAGGAACCAGAAGTTGACTCTCAGGTTGTGTGACCGTGCAACATCCTAGTAAAGTTGTCATGAGTTAACATTTACCAACAGTTTAAGCACTAAATAAACTCAAATGCAGCAGTTGTTTCTCATTCTTTTTTTGGTAAACATTGGTAAACATTGATTTTTCTAGTGGAAAACACAAGCATATCCAAGAGCAAGATTTCACATGCATTGGGGCTAATTTCAGCTTTAAAATATTGTATACTGAGCAAGGCTATGCATATGGCCTGCTTGGACTTGATTATGATTTTCTGAGAAGGACAACTTGGATGATATCTGTTGCTTGGTCAAAATCTTGTCAACTGTTAAATCCCATTTTTAACTTCTTTGACCCCTGTGGATTGGCTAGGAAGCAATAGATGTGATATATCTCAGCTCTGATAAGACTTTTGATACTGTATCACATGATCTCATAAGGAAACCAGGGGAAAACAGCTTTGACAAATCTTCTACAATGTAGATGCACAGATGTGTGCTGAATCATATTGAGAGCAATCATCAGTGATTCACAGACAAGCTGGAAGGACATAGTGAGTGGGATCCAGTTCTATTTGATACCTTCATAAATGTTTTAGCTAATGGCTCAGGCAGTTTATTTATAAAGCTTCCGGACAAAAAACACAGGGAGGAGTTGCTAGTGCTTGAAAAGACAGGATTAGAATTTAAAATGATCTTGATAAAAAGGAGAAATAGTTTGAAACAAATAGGATTAAACTGAATAAAAAATGTGAAGAACTACACTTAGGAAAGAGTAATAAATGGCCCAAATGCAACAGAGGAAATGACTGCCTAGGAAAGATGCAGAGCAGAAAGTGCAGATAATGATCTTGGGGGAATATAGTGAATCATAAGCTATATATAAGCCAACAATGGTAATACTGTTGCACAAGAACCCCCACCCCCACCCCCAAACCTATAACATCAGTTCTGGGGTGTAGAAGCAGAAGTGTTGTAAGGAAGATACTCACCACTGGTAAGGTCTCATTTGGAGGGTTGTGTCCAGTTCTGGGAACTGTGTCTACATTACTTTTCTCTTTCAGAAAGAGAATGCAAATGAGGTCAACTGGAAATGCAAATGAGGCACTGTTTTACATATTGTGCTCCTCATTTGCGTAATGACAGCCTCTTGGTGTTCTGAAAGTGCTGTTTTCAGGAAGGAAAAAAGCAGTGTAGATGGGATTCATGCAAAAACAAACCCCGTTTTTGAAATAACTCCGTGAAAAATATGAGGAAGAAGGGTGCTTTCAAAAGTGGGGTTTATTTTAGAATGAACCCTGTCTACCCTGCTTGTCCCTGGCCCCCCGAAAACAGCATTTCTGGAACAGGGAGTGGCTGCCATTATGCAAATGAGGCATGCAGTACATAAATCAGTGCCTCATTAGCATTTCCAGTTTGCTGTATTTCCATTCCACTTCCGAAAGGGGAATGTAGTGTAGACACAGCCTTTGAGAAGGATGTGGACAATTTGTAAAAGTTACAGAGGAGAGTGACTAAAATTATTAAAGAGCTAGAAAATCTGATTTATCATGAGTGATTGATTGAAGAAAACCTGGATTACTTTAGTTTTGGAGAAGAGAAGATGGAACATAAATCTTGAAGTGTATAAAAGGCCAGTGCAAAGAGGAGGATAACCTATTGACTCAGAATAGGTCAATAAGCAATGGGCTCTAATTTCATCAAGGAAGACTTTTTTTTTGACCTGTGGAAAAACTCGTTCACTTACGTGTAGTTAAGCACTGGAACAAATTCCATGTGCAATATACATCACTGGAATTTTTTTTCAGAGCAAGTGGATGAGATGATCTAGATAATACTTAGTCTTGCCTTAGTGCAGATAACTAGAGTAGATGACCATTGAGGTCCCTTCCCGGCATGCATTTCTGTGATTTTATGACAATCAACATATGTGCTACCAGAACAACAGAAGGTGGCTACTGTTGACATGCTTGCCAATTATGGTGTAGTAAGTTCTGATATATTCTAGTAACCATATCTTTTCAGATATTCCTAAGAGGTACTATATAGGAAGAGATGTTTTATATTTGCTCTTTATGATTCACACCCAGTTAAGTAAATCACAGGTGACTGACATTTGTATTTTAAGTATTTTTTCTAATGCCCATTTACTTAGGGTCAGCGTGATGTTAGCACAGAAAACTTGAGTAGGCAGCCCTTATGGGTAAATAGGATTTGAGCACGTCTGCAGATCAAGTAGCTTGTAATTTTAAAACCAACTTAATAATGAACTGACTTACTTCATTTTTCTTTATGTGGTGTCCTTTTTTTCTAATTCTAAGGAACAGCCATTAAAACCTAGACTGTGGATGCGTTGTGGGGTAGATAGTAGGAGGATGAGTGGGTAGCTAATGTAATATCTAGTGCTAGTATGAGGACTTCAGGGGCACTGGAGAATGCACACAATGTGATAGCTTCTATTACACACTTTTGTGGTCTGTGAAGAAAGTGGTGCTGTCTTGTTGCCTTTCTTTGCTCCCAAGGAATTTCTTATCATTGCTACTAATTTTGGAATCATCTGCTACCCGCACATTAGGAGAGCAAGCGGTGAAATTATACTTGTTCCCTGCCAGAAGGTAGGGACAGTATAGAAGAGGAGAAGCTCCCTATGCTCTCTCTATTCCTCCCCTTGTATGCCCAGGTATGGATGGGACAGCCAGAGAGCTGCACTTGCTTGGCAGCTGTCCCCCTCCCCCACATGTCCTGTATTTGACACAGGGAAATATGGTCACCCAATTGAAAACTCACGATGGTAGTACAGGACTGGGGCTCAAGGGAGAGCGATTTCTTTTTCAGTTCTACCACAGATTCATTGCACTTCTTAGAGGTGGCTTAACATCCCTATGTTCTGTGTGAAATAGGACTTAACTTTCAGGGTTTGTTTAATAGTCATAAAGCTCTTTGAGATCATCTAGTTAAAGTTGTTTATGTAACTGCAATTTACTTTTGTATTCAGTGCATACCTGTTAAACAGAGAAATGCTTATATATCCAATTAGGAGAGTATTTTTCAAGTCCACTTCTACAATTTTTGTCATTAGGCAGCATGAAAGTTTAGAGATCATAGACTGAAACAGTACATAAATGAAAGTGGGATTGGCATCCTTATGTGGATAATATATTAATATTTGAGATGTGTAAAAACCATGCTCCAGTGAGATTTCCTGCACTGGGCTGAGCTAGAAATACTGAAAGAGCAGCCTTTCTCATGGAATATCTACTGTTTAACCTCTTAATTGCACCTACAAGTGATATATTATTCATTTTTTAACTTTTTCAAATATTTTGACATTCTAGGTTTTGTTTCTTTCACTCAAACACATAGGTGCAGATTTACATATCTGGTGCCTCATTTGCCTCCCATTTTTTATGGGAAGAAGGGTTCTTTCAAAGATGCCTACACTGGTTTTCTTCTTTTGAAAGAAGCTGCTTTGAAAGAATAGGCAAATGAAGTGCCAGATGCATAAATCTGCATCTCATTTGTATTTTTGATTTCCCTCATTTGCATGTTTCTTTTGAAAGAGGAAGGCAAGTGTAGACACAGCCACTGTCTCATCTGTAGTTAGTATTCCTGTCTACAGGTTCTCCTGGAGTAGAATACAGTAGCTTTTGTTTGAAGCTCTGCCTTTCTCTTAAACCAAAGGTGTTACAGGATGTGGAACCTTGTACAGTATTTGAGGCAGCATCTGAAATTCATGCTACTTGTGCACTAAGTAATTGAGGCATTCAAGTGATTTCATACTTTTGGTCATGCTTGTAATCAAGTTTCTATATGGATAATAGGTGATCCATATATGTTTTAAGCTTGCAATCAACATGAATACTCTGTTTTATGAGTATAAACAATATTGTGGAATATTATAGATGATTAAAAGCAATCAATTGATCTCTTGGACTCAAACTTATTAAGTGATCTATTAATTTATAAAATATTCATGCAAAGTAAGGGTTCCCACAAAATCACATGCTTTCAAACTGATTCCGCATTTACTTTAATTAGTATAGTTCACATTCAGCGTACTGGCAGTCGCTTATGGCTGGGTGTTTAATATCATCTGTTAATGAATAAAGAACAGTAGCAGACTTCATTTGTGTAAACTACATTTCATAGAAATTGACTGCCTATACCTGAGTGCTTTGTTCATTTTTAATACAATAAAAGTAGACTAACATTATTATGACCAAGTGTTATGCAAACCTGAATCCTTACCTTACAATGGATTTAATTCTTAAGCCAAGAAAACATACACAGAAATTGTCATAAATTTGTAGTGAGAAATTTGACTTGCCTTTATCACGTTTTTGTATTCCTGCTGTTTAATTTTAATTTGTTTTTTTTAACTATATGGAGTATTTAGAGCTGAATTTGTCCACATTTGATATACAGTAAACCCTCGATTTAACAGACTAACGGTAAGGGGTGTCCGTTAATGCCGAAAGTGCATTATAGCCACATTGTTGATGCACTGATCTTCCCAGCCCATCACTCACTTCTGTCCTCTGTCCCACCTCTTCTCTTCCCCGCTCCTGCCCCATTCTTCCCCTCACACCTCCATCTCCCTCTCTCAATTACCAGGAGAGGAGCTGAATGCCAGCCTGGCTCCTTCCACCTCCTGCAGCTCCTCCAGCCCCCAGCTCTGAGCCACCAGCATGAAGATAGAGCATGGCTGCTCCCTAGCCTGCCAGCAGGCAGCAGCCTCCAACACCAGCGCTGTTGCTCAGTGCCATTGCAGGCAGCGGCAGCTGGGTGCCGACATGCTCCAGGCTCAACGGGCTGTGGGAGGAGAGCTCCTGTGCCCTGCAGCACGCGCCCTCCCCCACTGACTCCTCTGGCCCTGGTGGCTGCAGTTGCTGCAGTGGTCCCTCTAGCCCCAGCAGCTCCAGCCATTCTAGCAGTTCGTCCAGCCCCAGCAGGAACTCTGGTGAGTCTCCAGCATTTATTTGTGGGGAGTGGGAGCTGGCAGACAATGTCTGTTATTTCCAAAGTCCATTATATCGGGGTTAGTTACATCAAGGGTTTACTGTATGTAGAAGGCTGCAGTTTTAAGTGAGTATAGAGCTAAGAAAAGCTACTAATTTCATCCATTTCTAGGGTCAGGTAGGGTTCATGTGAAATTGTCACCACCCATTTTGACTCCCAGGAAGCAATGGAGCTGCAACGAGGCAATTCTAAGAAAATGCTCAGTACAGTGAGAACTTCGTTTCTCAAAATGGAATAATAATTTTCATCCTTCATATACATGCCCCTCCTGCTACAGAGCTATAAGTTCTGCGACAGCATGTAAGGGTTTTTTGTAAATGATAATCTGGCAGGCAACAACATTATATGCACAACGGGCTCAGTTGTGCAAGTCCTTATGCAATTGGATAGGCCAGAGCCTTATTCTTATTCACACGTAGGCTTCTTTATCTTCCTCTAGCTATGTAACAGAGCCTTAATTTGGTTGTAAATGTGACTTATACTTGCATCTAGATGGTTGTTTACTGTGTCAAAGTCATACAAAGAGGCTTAGTATAAGTGGGAATGAGACTCCCCCATCATAGTGGTCAGTGAGAGGGTTAATACATTAGTGCTGCAGGATCTGGTTTAGAGGAGAACCAGAATGTAGCAGAGATGTTTGTGATAGAGTACTTGGCTCTTCTCTTTTGCTAGTGTATTCCAGTTGGTGTTAACATTTAAGGGGCTAGAGAGATTGATCTGACCGTTTAAAATGGAGTGACCACCTGCAGGAAATTTTAGATTTTGATTTAATTTCATATGTATTATATGTGCAACAAAACCTGCATGCAATCAGAAAACGTGACATAGCAGTTAGAGGGGGGGAATTTACAGTGGCTTTTTTTTTTTTTTGACTGTAACTTGGAGTTGCTATAGAAATTTCTTCATGTAAACATCTATTAAATATTTTCAATTTGCTTGTTGGCACTGACGGCATTGAGCTATCATAATAGAAAGCAAAGGCTAGGCCTGATTTTTGAGGTCATTAGTCAATGGGACTTTGGCCTCTGTAAGGAAATGGCTAAAATGGCGTATAATAAGGGAGCTTAGTGACAGAGCATATTACTGCACTTGCCTTTAACTAAAAACGTGTGTTCAAAGCTGACTTGGGTCCAGAGTCAGCTTCAGTTCCTGCAAAACCGGTGCTACAGTTCTGCATGAATTCAAAGTCTTCCTGTGCTCTAGAACAGGGGTGAGCAAACATTTTACATCAAGCTCCACTTTTTATTCTTGCAATCCCTCAACCTGTCTAATGTAATCCAAATGGAGGGAAGTTTCAGTTATGTTCATATGGTGGGTGGGGGGAGTCCTTTCAGCATATATAAGAAAAGTCTGTGGAATATAAGAACATTATTAATCAGTATATCGCAGTGAATACACATACATAAAAACAGTGATGTATTTCAATATTTTTAATGCTATGGATGAACCTGAAACCTTGCAGAGAATCATGCTGCACCCCTCTCTTTTTTGAAATTTCACCCCCACAGGGGCTTGTCCCCCACTTTGCTCACCTCTGCTCTAGAACTCGGCTGAATTGTTTATCCCAAGAACATGAAAATTTCAGACACTAAACCTTTTTTGAAAATATTGCAACCTTCTAAAAGCAATCCTGTTATCTGAGGTTTTTAAAAGTATTTTATAAATGTGATATCAAAAATAGACTTTTGTATAGTCTATTCCTTGATGTAGTAATATGTTGTATTCAAAGATGGATTGTTAGAACAAGATAATGCTTTAAAATAAATTTGTTTTTATCCATGTCCTGTAAACTGTGTGCATTATGCAAGACACAGAGAATGTCTGTTTACCAAGCATAAAACAAATGGATTTTAATTTTTGAAGTCTGAGCTTTTGAATTTTACTCCATAATGCTGCAATCATATTTAATTCTACATCCACTGCTAAGTAGCAATTTTAACACAATAAGTCTTGGTTCTCATATTTATCTAATTGATTTCCAAGGAGAAACTGACAGTTATTGAATGTATTTTCCCCGCAGAATGATAGGTTTATAAATCTATTCTAGATTTCATTCAGCACATTTTAATAACAATAAAAGCAGTTTGTTTACAATGTTATGCTCCAGTGCTCTTTAGTACAGTTGGAATTTCACACATACCATGGTTGCTTCTACACATTGAATGTGGCATGGTAATAAGGCAATTTGAAGCAGGCTAATGAGATACTAACGAGCATATTCAGTGCCTCATTAGCATAATGGCAGCCACATGAATTTCAAAGTGTAGGCGTTGAATTGCAGATTGACAGTGTAGATGTGAACAACAAGTCCTGTGGCACCTTGTAGACTAACAGATATTTTGGAGCATAAGCTTTCATGGGCAAAGACCCGCTTTGTCAGATGCAAGTGTAGGTATGGACATCTTTGAAACAAGTGCTCCACTTTGACATTCACTTACTCCCACAAAACTAGATCAGAGTAAGGGAACGTTGAAGTGGGGTGCTTATTTTGAAGCTGCCCCCATCTACACTGTCAATTTGCGATTCAAAGTCTGCACTTGGAAATTTGTGTGGCTGCCATTGTGCTAATGAATAACTGAATATGCATGTTAGTAGCTCATTAGCCTGCTTCAGACTGCCTCATTACTATGCTACCTCCAACTGGCATGTGTAGAAGCAGCCTGTTAGAATCCAGTAGTGAGAATATGTCAATGAGGGGGAAAAACATGAAGGTAACTATGGGTTTGGTGTAATTTCACAATGGCAAAGAAATCAGAGCTATTGCTTGAAATGCCTCCCCCCTTTCCTTCTAGCAGGTCGGATAGATACATAAAATATACCTAGCTGCCTTGTGATGATCTCCAAAATACCCAAGCCACTATCTTGGGACCTGTCAGGAACCCATAACCACCATATGTTAAAATGTTACAAATAAGGTTGGCCACAGAAATCATAATTTTTGTGACTTCACGCTGGTTAATATTGTTTGTATTTGCAAAAAGCCTTTGAAAGTCCCTCACAAGAGGTGGTTGAGCAAAATTGCCACATGGTAAAAGGTAAAGTACTCTCATGGGTTAGAAATTGGCTAGGAGACTGAAAACAAAAAAGTAGGAATAAATGGTCAATTTTACATTGGGTAGAAGTTAAAGATGAGGAACACTAAAGTTCCATATTAGAACTAGGTTTTCATGGTACACTTTGAAGTTATTTGGAAACTGGAATAGGCAACAAAATGGCAAAACATTAAGTTAATAAACATCTGTTTAAGATTCAAGAAGACTGAGGAACTGAAGAGCTTCATAAACTTATGAGAATAGCTAATACAATGCCAGGTGAAATTCAGTGTTGACAAATCTATATCAGTGCAGGTTGGAAGGAATAATTTGAACTACTCATAAAGATTTTTGGCTTCTATATAAAAGATAAACCTTTACGAAAAATATCACATCCTTACGGACAACTCAGTGAAAATACTAACTCAAAGTATAGTGGCAACAAAATAAAATAATTAACTGTTGGTATGTATAATCAGTAGAATAGAAATGAAACTGAACATATTAAATTCTCACTCTGTAATTAATGGTATATGCTCACCTGGGATATTATGTTGAGTTCAAGTATAGCCATCTCAGGAAAGATTAGAAGAAATAGAATTCAGAGATGGGTGACTAAAGTGATTAAACACGCAGAAAACTTCCATATGATGAAATTTCAAAGATTAGGGTTGCTTAATTAAGGGAGGAGATGGCTAGGAGGGAACATGATGTAGACATAAAATTTAATGCATGTTATAAAGAAGGTAAATTGGTCATTCCTATTTACCTGCTGTCATCCTAGAAGGGCACGAGGACATTAAATAACAATGAATTTTAAAATGACAAATAAATCCTTATTATGTCTAATATTTAAATCTGTGGAATATTTGCCATAAGATGCATTGGGGCTAAAAGCTCAGCAGAGTTCCAAAAAAATCACCTGTTTAAATGAAGAATGAGAACATGCACAATTATATTGGAATTAAAATGATTAGAATGCTACAGGTTATATTTGCCTAAAACATGACTCCCACCCAACTGTATGAGGTTAGGAAGAAATATCTCCTAAGTACAAGTTAGTCCATAGCTGTCTGATACAGGACACTTGGCATGTTTCTCTCAGATATGATGCACTAACGTTCATTAGCGAGAGACTCGATTCAGAATGAGTACTGGATTTATCTAGTATAATGATTCCGATGTCATGTCATGTGTTATGCATAAGCATTGAATTCTTCTTCAGCTGTGGGCGGGGTGCATGACCTCCCCTCCCCCTTCCATCCCTCTACATCCATCTACTCCACTTCTTCCACATCTCCCTTTCCTCTCCTGATCTCTTCCCCATCTTCTATTCTCTTTTTGTAATCCAGTCCTTAGTGGTACTGGCGTGGCACAAGGAAGTCAGACTAAGGCTGCAGCTGCCAAATTAAAAATTTGTCCAGTGGAGGAGAGCTTTTAATTGATTTAAAAAAATCTGAGTAGAGCTTACTTGTCTGTTAGATGCCTGACATACTGGGTAGGTGGGTGTGGCAGGGTAAAGTGTTAGTTTAAATCAATTCTAACTGATTTTGGTACAGCTTGAGAATCAGGGGCTGTAACCAGCTTCCTGATACTCCCCTGTTCCCTTAGGCCACATACCTATGTTTATACAGGATTGGTTCTGGCCCTACATCCTAAATACATCATAGTTTACCATAATTTCTGTGTTTTTTATCATAGTAGCCTGGTCATCTCACCAGCCCGCATGATCACTTGTGTGCCTGATTGGTAGGTTGGACAGCATTAGTGTTAGTGGAAATCATGAGATCAGAATTGACTGTTTCTAATTGTAAGCATAAGCTTTTGGGAGCAGTATCTCTGAAATCCGCATTTTCCTAGTCAGATAAGACTCATGCTAGAAACCTGAAAGACGCGTATTTTTAATGGAGACGGCGGCTGACTGACAGTCAGTATTGCCTAAATCTCTGAGACCATGAAGGTTTAAGGGTATCCGTGTTAGTCTGTAGCTTCACAAAGAAAAAAAAAGCAGTCCTGTAGCATCTTAAAGATTAAAAAATTCATTAGGTAATGAGCTTTGGTGGGTAAGACCCACTTTTAAAAATCTGAATCAGGACTGCTTGCTTTTCTAAACCTTGATGTAAAAGGAGGAATCTGGACTCAAGGTGCATGAGATAATCTTATTTTTATTACTGAATTGTGTCCAATAAAATCTATTACCCCACCTTCCTTTTCTCTTTAATGTCCTGTGTCCAACACAGCAATAACAAATCCAGACTTGGCCATTTTTGTAGAAAAGTGCTTAAGATGTTTTGTTTTGTTTTTTTCTCCCGAATAACTCTCCAAAACAGAATTTGCATTTGTAAAAACAATCAAACCTGCATCTACTTGGGGTCTGAAGTCTACTTTGATCTAAGTTTTCAGACTAAAGGCTCATCAGTCACAAAGTTGTTATAGGGCTTTTAATGCTACAATTAGAAACATAGGCTACTGATGTGCTAGTAATTGCTGTATTGGATACTCTGGGAGTTTTATTCCATTACTTTAATGAAAAGAATACAGAACACAAAGTCAGTGATGTTCTGCTGACTTGCATTCAGAACAATATGTTTACCCTGAATCTCTTCAGACCACCTTAATTTGTATCGTATTTGACAAGCTATCAAAAGCTTGCCAAAGCTTTCCAAAGCCTACAAGCTTTCTGTGGTGATTAGGAACATTGTTTAAAAGAGAGTGTTTTATTTTATGTACTAGTGGCCAGTAGGTCTTGAAGCAATATTTTTTAAAATAGTTTCCATCACAATTTCATTATTGCAAAATAAATGCACATGAAAGTTTTTCATTACAAATTAAAGGTGGCTAGGAATCCTTATTTTTTGCCCTTCCCCTTGTTTCTACCTTCTTTTCTCAGGGTGTGTGTGTGTACATACTTTCCCAAGCAGAGAAAAACAGAAAAAACCATAATTAAAGAAATATGAGAGGGGTAGCAGTGTATCTTCAAAAACAGCAAGCAGTCCTGTAGCACCTTATAGACTAACAGATATTTTGGAGCACAAGCTTTCGTGGGTGAAGATGAAGTGGGTCTTTGCCCACAAAATCATAAGCTCCAAAAGTCTATAAGGTGCCACAGGAATTCTTGTGTAATAAAGAAAGTTTTAAGTTTGCAAGTGTTTCTATAAGGGATCGAGTAACTCCCCAAACCAGTCACAAAATTTTACATGTTTTTTTTTTTTCAAATCCAGATGCTAGACTCTTTGCAAATGCCCTGGTAGTGCCTCTGATTCCCTGCAGCTGTTTAATCCATTTTCACTCACTAGCAACCAGCGTGACTCATATCATCCACCAACTTGAACATTGTGCACAAAAGACAAGTGGCGTGATGTTTTTCTGGGACTTTTTAGTAATGTTCAGAGTAAAAAGTTTGTGGGTTTGGGGGGATGGAGGTTTTAAAGTGTGTGCGCTTCATAAGTGGAGATGATAGCCATCTGATAAGATGGAGGAAAAAATATGCTTAAGCATATCCGTAGAAATAGTGCACATGAACCAAAGGTGCTATCTTTAGTACTAATTGAAAGAGGAATCAGTTAATATGTGAGTTGCTTCAGTTTCACCAGCATGGAGCATGAGTTAGGAATTCAGGTGTACACTACCCTGGCCTCCTGGGGCTTCTCAGCTCCTAACAGAACAGCTACAGTGTCTTTGCCACTGGAAAACATCTTTACAGGTGAGTATATGAATAACAATAATACTTACTCAGGCATGTGAACAGGTTTGAAATTCTCTAATGAAAGGTGATATAATGCTTTTCGTTTAAAATTGTATTAAGAAGCAACATTGATTTCTAAGTACAACTAATTTATTGTATTATGTAGAACAAGGGGAAAGGTTAATGTCTTTAATTAAAACAAGTCTAAAGGAATTAATAAATAGCTGACTTCATGAGCTTTTACTTTTCAAATTATAATTTGCTTGAAAATAAAGGAGCTTTTTTTCTTTGACAGAGAACCTAATTGTAGAAGTGGGAGGGATAGCTCAGTGGTTTGAGCATTGGCCTGCTAAACCCAGGGTTGTGAGCTCAGTCCTTAAGAGGGCTGTTTAGGCATCTGGGGCAAATAGGTTTAAGAAAAAAAAAATCTGTCAGGGACAGTGATAGGTCCTGCTGTGAGGACTGGATGCAGGGGACTGGACTGGATGACCTCTGAAGGTCTCCTCCAGCTCTTTGAGAAAGGTATATCTCCATATTTTTGTAGTTTTTAAATACATCCTGGAGTGACAAACTTTTATTTTGTACTTCAACTAAAGCCAAAAGAAAAAAAAAAGAAAGTAGTTTCTGCCCCCACACCCCGAGTGCAAGGATATAAGGACATAAATGTCCTTTGCATTATTTACTGCTAAAAATCCAAAAGAGTATAAGGGACAGCAGGAAAGAAACAAACCTGGTTTTGACTACTGGGGGATAGTGACTCAATTTAAACAAAAATGGCTTTCACCGGCTGGCTAGACCTTGTAGAAGGTGGCCTAAGAAGGATCTAGCCTAAATATTAGTAGTGGCATAGTCAGAAATATCCTAATGTTGCATGTGTCCTATCCTTACATGCATCTGGACTTTCTGTGGTAAGGACAGCAGTCTAAGAACTTAGCCTTGAATATTTCATTTTTCTATCAGCATGAAAACTTCTTAAAGAGGCTATAAAATGATCATCCTCTCCTTGTATGCAGAAGAGTGGTCACCATCTTGTACTTCTCTGGAGCTTGGGATGTTACCTCATGGTTGTTATCAACAATCTTTGATTTATAGGTCAACAAGGCCTGAGATGCTAAAACTTCATCTTGTAAGAGGAGAAAAAACGATTCAATAGTCTAGAAATTCTCTTTGGCCAGTCTTGCATGGTGCACCGGGCTTCTGGCCCTTACCAGAGCCCAATAGTCATGCTGCTCTAGCTGTACTGAAAGAAGCTTGCTGATTGCAGACATATCTGGAGGTACTTCTTTCTTGAGAAAAAGATAGTGTTTAGCCACATTTACCCACTGAATGGCTTCACTGTTCTGAATTTCTCAGAGTTTGATCCCCTCTGACTGCATCGTATGCCAGTTTTATGTACAAACCATTAAGATACTCAGAAAAGGAAACTTAAATAGTATCTTAATGCATGAATGTGGCATAGAAGGCTAAACTTTTAGAAGCATCTCTTAGGCTCTGTGGTAAGCGTTTCTGCAAAACCATTGTGTGGATACAGTATCTGTTACTACCATGTGTATCTACTTTTGGCTTATATGAACATTTATCCTCTGGAAAATTGCTGGTTAATATTCATCATCTAATCAACTAACCAGAATGAAATGTAGGATAGAGAGTTTTGATTCAGGAATGACAGGTTTTTCTAACCAATATCAAGAATCCCCCAAAATTTCCACTGGATACATGTCACTGACATAACAGTAAAGAGCTGAATATTCCTTTCCAAATCTTTGCACTGAGCTGCCCAGTTTGCTAACAAGGAGTTGCCTCCCCACTGCTGCTTCTCTTGCTCATTTGAAGAATTGCTCTAAACTGTGTAATGGGCACAATGTATGGTATTTTCTGGATAAGCATCTTGCATAGCCAAATGGAAAATACAGTGATCAATGGCTTCAAAGATATTAGAAAATACGTTGCCACCCCATATGGCTTTTTGCTTTGGGCTGGGTAGAGAACTGAAGGTTGAGGAAGAGTGCTCTCATATGTGGTGTCAATTAGCTGTCTGGGATTCAGAGATTGCTTCCATTGCCTTACTAGTCAGAATCCACCACCACAATTTTGTCTTTGCAGTTTGAAAATGTCACACACGTTCATTTGCTCTATACTGTATATTACTGCAGTGCAAACTCTGCAGGCTACAAAATTGGAATTAAACTCACAAAAGTTAAAGAAGAAGAAAATAAAGGGAAAGTTAACGGTCACTGACACTGCTATTGGCTCCGCTCCTATAGATTCTGCAAATTTTGATGTCTGGAACATCAATATGATTAGGAAGGTCTACAGGTTGTTGCTATTATCTTGTTATTGCCATATCCAATATTATTACTGTCAAGCAGGACACCATTTCCTAAAGAATAGCCTGTGTCTGTGCTGGTGGTTCACTTGAGAAAGCTAATGATACGATATCAAAATCCAAAGGGCATGCTGTCGTCTTCTTTGAACAAAATTGAAACAGACTAAAACCAGTGCAAACGATTCTTTACTGTCCAACTCCCCTGTGCTCTCACTGAGGGGATTTAAAGATAATGTATCTATTTGCTGGTGGAATTCCCTTAGTGTGTGGGTTTGCCTGCATAGCACAAAGCCACTGTCTTTCAATTCTCATCATAGGCTATGAGCTGAGGGAGTTGAAGAAGGAAGAGGGTACAGCTGAGAGTGTAGCTGCCGTTGAATATAAATTAGTATAGTTCTGAGGTTTGCCAGAAGGATCTCCTACCTAGGAGGCCAGTAGACTCCTTGACAGCCTAAGAATAGCATTAGGTCTGAAACAACAGAAGAGAAAATGTCCTTATAGAAAGTAAAAACTTCAACTCTATGGAAGCAAGTATACTTCTAAATCCTTAGGGCTATGTCTACACAGCACCGTAATTTTGAAGTAATCCAGTCTGGAATAGTTTATTTTGAAATAACACTTCTACACACACACATGCATTTTGAAATAGCACCCCAACTATGTCCAGACACAGTGTCTTATTTCACAATAGTGCCACTGGATGCCATTATGGCTTATTTTGAAATAGCGCTATTGCATGTTTTAATGGTGCCTATTTTGAAGTAGGCATCGTTTCTCCTGCAATGAAGTTTACAAAATTTGAAATAACATACTCACTATTTCAAATTTATTTCAAAATAGTGTGTGCATAGTGTAGATGCTAGCAAGGTTATTATTTTGAAATAATGGCTGTTATAAAACAAAACAATAAGAAAAACCTTCTGTGTCGCCATAGCCTGAGAGCGCTCAGTAAAAAGATTGAATTGCTTGATTTCAGACTCCCATGGCCAAAATGCAGAGGGATCTAAATATATCTACATATGTAGGACCGATCCAAGCATATTGAAATAAAAATCAACTCCACATAACATCTTTAATCCAAGACCACAAAATGCTTTACAGATATTGAATGAGTAACCCTGCAGGTGCTAAAGATATTACAGATAGATAAACTGAGAAACAGGGAAGGAAAGCCAGATTTTCAATTGTTCATCATTTTTGGTTGCTGAATTTGAGACCTTGTTACAATTTTATTCTAGACTGTTTCACATCCTATTTCATCTCTCTCAGACGCGCAAAACAAATTGTCTTCTGGAAATCTCCTCCATACTTCCTCCAGCTATGTTGGTGCTACACATCACCGTGACACATTTGTAAATGCTACATTAAATGTGAATTTTCACTCCACTTTCAATTCTACTGCCTTGACTAGATAGTCCATCAGAATTGTAGGTGTCCCCCTTCTCATCGCTCCATCCCAGACTTCACTGAATTCATTCAGCAAAAGTATACTTAATGCTTCTAAAAACAATTTGTCAGTATCCTAATCTTCTGGTTTGGTTTGTGAGGGAAGGCCTCAAGTCACTTTTTCCAGCGCTGATACACAACAGGATTCATTGCTTTCATTGTATTGAAAGAAGGGCACAGGTAAGAGCACAGGTTACAAATATTCAAGGGATTATCTATCAAATTTGTTCTTGTTTGCATTTGGAAATCTACAGGAAAGGAAGGTCTCTCTGTCCCAGAAGATAGGTTTTTGAATTTTTAATTTAAATGTCTTGAAATAATTCTATTAAATAGACCCAAAGTGCATTATAGCACTGAGGGGGAGTGGGGTTTGGAGGAGTCACAGATGATTCGGATGTAACTCTGAGAGCCTGTTCTAACCAGGCATTTTAATTAATCAGATCAGCTGAAGAAATGTCTGTGGACTGCAGACTAGCTGTCAGCCTTGTAAAGTACCCTGTCAATAGAGGACTTCTTTTTCTGAAGCTACCATTCCCCCAAGTCTTTTCAAGTACATAGAAAAAATGGAAGATTTTCTTTAAACCACTATGAAATTAGCCTTAGGCAAACCTGCTCCCTTTTTCCAGTGCAAAGGCATGTTCTGGCTGTAATATACGTGTAGTTCCAGAATAAATCATTGACATTAACATTACAAATCAATTTGGTTGAAATGTGAGACTGCTTCAAACCCTGACAATGGCAGTGCTATCAAAATACAGACTAGATTTAAGGGGGAAAAAAGGCCCTCTTCTAAAGTAATAAGCATTCTGTTACAGTAAGGTCAGTAACTCTGCAATAACCTACAGACATTGATTTCAAGTGCAGATTTTTTTTTTTTCCTTGAGCTTTGATTTTTCATGTAAAACTTGTCTGGTTTGAAGGTACAGGTTTCATGATAAAGTTTGTGGACTTTAGAAATATAGCTTGATTTTTAGCTTTAAGGAAATTGGTGGTTTCACTGTAGCTCGTATCTCCTATTAATTGTCGATGTAGTTCTACTTGAGAACCATAAACAAAGGTTTGAACCTTACAATATCAATTCAACTTCTAAAGAAATTATTAAAAAATAACACAGGTCTAAATGATTTTGAGAGATCAGCAATTTTGGTCTAGAAACAAAAGATGTTTGCCAGGATGGAAACTAAAATGCAAATATCGAGCATGCTACTAGTGTAATAGTTAATATTAGAAAAGGGATGGTGGAGCAGGGGTGAAAACAGTCATGAAGGAAGAGTGTATACAAATTCTGCTGTATTGAAGCAACACACTGTGTACATCACTTGTGCACAGATCTGGGAGCAGAACCCTGGATCTTTTAGCTACTAAAGGGAAGGTCCCTAACACCAAAACTAAAGAACAACTCCATTTATTTGTGTGGTGTGGTTGTAGGGTATCCGTTCCTCTCTGTGGACTGGTCACCAGAGGGTCACCTTATCTACACATGCACGCAAAGCCAGGGCTTGTAAGTACTAGCAGGTAACCTGTACAGCCAGTTAGCACTGTGCTTGAGAAGGTACGTATTCACCTTTTTACAGGGAGGCTGATTTAATGATCAGTAAATGAAATTTAAAATATTCTGAATGTATCAACTATTCAAGCCATATTGTATACGTAAAATAGTTGTGCACTTGGGAGTTTGCCTATATCTGTGTTTGAATTTGGTTATAGCCAAAACACCTTTTCCAACTCGCATTTCTCATCAATACTTTCAGGTGTAAGCAAACTCCTGAGTCCTTTGTGAACTGTCACCATCACCACCATCTAGCTAAAGTGGTAGGAATAAGTATTTGTGCTGGAGTTGTCGTCAGCGCTGTCCCTTGCACAGATTGTGGCTGGGTGAGGTGGTAATGGTGCTGTGGATCTGTGTCTCTACTACTTCTCTCTTCCTTGCAGAGCAGCTACACTGCAAATACAATTGGGTCCTTTGCTTTACAGGATTAACGGGAGTAAATAAGATGCATGCATGCAATGAAGAGCCAGCATTTCTTTTTGCCAATGGAATTTCTTATTTTCTTGCTATGTGGTCATCCTTATTTATTTTCTACTTGGGAAAGACAGGAAAAAAGTTGCCTTTTCTGCTTTTTGTTTTTGGCTGGGTTTGCTCTAGCCCCCTCTTTTGGGCAGGGGCATGGTAATGGGAGACTTTGGCAGATACTGATGAGGCACTGCCATGAGTATGCAGCACCTCATTAGTATAACGGCAGCCGTGCATGATTCGAAAGTGCCGCTTTTGGAACACACACTGCCCGTGTAGATGGGGGCCTTTTGAAAGGACTCCCTGATTTTGAAAGCCCCTTCTTCCCATTTGGTTTTGCTGAAATCCCTCATTACCATGCCCCTTCTGAAAGGAGGGGGCTCATGTAGACACGGCCTTTGGGAGCAAGGAAATTTAGAGGCAGAAGAATCTTTGCTGGATTGGCATCTAAGGCTCTGTGTGTGTGTGTGTGGGGGCCCTTGCAGTCCCCCTCATTTCTGAATTGTAAAACATTAAAACAGAAAAGATTTATGAAGAGACAGAAAAGCCTGACGAAGAAATCAATGGTAAAATTTTACCCTATTACAAAAATATGCCTGACCCAGACAGTCTTTGTAGAGCTAGCTAACTAGGGACTGTGTAATTCTTTCATGGTAACATAGCCCTCCTCACAGGCATGTAAGCATTAAAAACACTTCTGGGGGTAGTGAATGTGGGTAAAAATCAATAACAGCTTCTGACACGTTAAAAGGAACAGATTGTAAACTATTGTTGGGAATACAACATGTTTGCTCCCCCTCCCAGTTGGTTGCACCTATTACTTTTTTTTTTTTTTTACATCCTTCCATGGATATTCTGAATGAACTAACCCATCTTTCACCACCTACCTCTACCATTACAATGAAGAAGGAGGGCGTTTTTTTCCCTCCCCAGACCTGGTGAGCAGAACCTGACTGCAAAGTACAATTTTGACAACCTAGTGGCTGCAAAGTTCAATTTTGACAACATCTTTGTTCTACTTAAGGCCTCTTTGTTTATACAAGTTCAAAGAACTGAGTATTCCTCAGCAGAGCTTTGCTACCTGTGGGTATCTATGCTAGCTTGGCTTCCCACTGAAGCCCTTCTGTCTGCTGATTGCCTGAGGAAGGAGCTGAGCAGTTCATACATTTAGCAGCTGTGACTGGCTTCAGCTTCAAACAAATGTTTAAATAACATTGCTTGATGGCAGTCTGCAGTAAGCTTCCCACAGCTGATATCTGCGTTTTAATCAATGCCACCATTCCATGCAGCTAACTGTCGGACAGAATACCATATTCAGTATTTTGGGAGTCCTGGAGGGCTAGGGAAAAAAAAGGCCTGCATTGGAAAGGGTGGCTTTTTTTTTTTTTTTGAGAGTGGTGGGTTGTATACATTTAGGGAACTTTTGTATTTTAGTATCTCTTCCATTGATAAGCAGCCTATTCAAATAAATATAGGCTACTGTCTCAAGCTCATGAACTAAGTGGAAATGATGAATATTTGTAATGATTTCTCACTACGGTGTCTGTATCTAGGAGCATTTTCTTTTACCAGCTCATTAATAACTTGGAGCCACTAAGCTTACAGAGCTGCATAAGGATTTAAACTTAATTGAAGTCCTTTTTTCTTTACTGACACAATGTATTTTACACACTAGATGGATGTAATTAGAGCAATGAGGCTTTAAAAGAAATTGGCTTTTTTCAATTTGACATATTTGCTATGTCAGTTTATACATGAAGCCATACCATACAGATTTCTACTTCTGAGGGCTAAGGGAAAGAACTTACAGTTTTTTAAGTAGAATTACTGATATGGAGCAGCTTTACTTCAAAACAATTAAAATCCAAATAAAACATGCTCTCAAATATGAATGTTCAATCTATTATGTTAGGATTTAAGATTCTTTTACACTGCTACAAAAACAAAACAAAAAAACCCAATTATTCCTATTGCAAATTGACCATCTGATTACACATTGTAGTAGCTGAAGAAAAGACACTTCCATTTTACAACTGAAAGATTTTTGTGACTGTGTTCTTATTAAAACATTCATAAAATACATCCACCAACAGAATCCTGCTAGATTATGCTACCAACTGTTCCAGGACATGCAAGCCATAGTTATCTTTCTCACTACAAAATCACCACTGCCTGGCCAATTAACTAATCGTTCATTTAAAAATAGCTTCATTTTCTCCAGTGACATGACATATAGAAAGTCAGAATGTTGAGAGACTGTATTTTGTCAGGGATTTTTCATCCCTCAGGCATAATCGTCCCCGTGGGCCAGGGGAAACAAGCCTTGGGCCTTTAATATCATTACAGGGGCAGGTAGACTCTAAAAGGTACATAGGCTGCCAGTTAGCAGCCCCCTGTAACGGTCACTCTGTGTCAGTTGGTTTTACTGGTAACCTGAACTCACAGACATTTCAAAATCATGGATTTAAAATCCAGGCTCCTCATTGGACAAAGGTGAGGCAGCTTCTAGAGAAGGACCTGTTTGAAAGCAGGACCTTCAGAACGTCCGTATGTAAATAGACTCATGAATAATGTATGAGATCAGGGAATATAAGGCAGTGCCCCACAGCGCTCGGGGGACTTGGTACCAGCTGCCTCTGAGGCGAAGACTTTTTGAAGAGCTCCTGCCTTTTTGAAGATTCCCTGAAGCAATTCCACCTCCGCCCAGCAGGGTCCGCCCTGCTGAGGTACTAGCTGAATCACACAGACTAAAAGAGCTTAGGCAGCAGCTCTGAGGTAAATTGGGTGAGGGGCGAACTGGCCTCACCCTTAGGGTGGGGTACTGCGCTCTCGCTCGTTAGTACCCAGAGCCTGTCAAATCACTGTGGCACCCCCGACCTCGCCGCCGACAAGCAGCTCAAAGGTGAATTTGGTGTGTGTCGAACTGGCTTCACCCTTAGGGTGGAGTACTGCGCACACATCAATTAAAGCCTAGAGCCTGCCACCTTCGCAGCACCTACGCTCTCGCTGCTCGTCGCTTTGATTCTTCTTCACCGGATGTGACCAACGCACTCAACTAGACTACCGGACTGGACCCTTACACCTGATTGGACATGTAAAACCCCCTCTACGCCCTGAGACACTAACTCTAAAACCTAATTCGGGCTATGTAGGGGGATTTAACAGACTGTGGCTCAGGTTGCAGTTTTACTGGATCAACTAAGAGCCATAACCCGGAGTTAAAATTATTTGCTCCGAGCTGTGCAATTGATTAATAAGCCCATAGTTAAAGCCGTGTTAGTTAACTGTTATTGCTAAGGTTTCTCTTCTTCCTCCTAACCTTCCCTCTTTCTCTCTCCAATCCCCACTGGGAAATCCGTCATATATTATCTCAGCTGGGAGGAAACCTTGATAGGCTGGACCTCAAGGTTTTCCAATAGGGTGGCTCATCTAGCCATCCAGAGCATATAGGGGTAAAAAGCTAATTTATCTTCCCTAGCTCGGAGAAAAACTCACTTCAAAACTCATTAAGTCTCTTTACCTTTTTGTTTTATAAGAAAAGTCTCTCACAAACTCCTTCCATGGAACTCTTGTTGGTGTTTAGTGTAAGTGTTTAGAATATAATTAGACGTAGTTAAGTTAGTGAATAGTCCTATAAGTTTAGTTTACATACTGTGTTGTTTGTTTGTAAGTTGCTGTTAATAAATATAATCATCATTTTATTCAGTCTTCCTCTCCTCGTCTCACCCTTGCCTTTAACGAGCGAGCCAGCTCCTGACCTACCGGGAACTAGCATCTCCCCAGCCTCTCCCCTCTAGCACAACGCTGGTCTCTAGGCCCCCTGCCAGAGGTGGGTGGGGTTAGCCTGCTGAGGAGTGGAGCGGCCTATGCCTGTCGGCGGGCTTCTGCCGTCTCTTCTTTGCCCTCGTCTGAGGCCCCGTGGGGATCCGGACGGAACGCTGGTGCGGGGTCAGCGGGGGGTTTATTGCCCGTGATTCTGCCCGCACTGACATATTTGTATTTAAATTTCCTTAAGATTTAAAAAAAAAAAACTGTTTGGAAGTAAATTCAAAACCTTCAATCTGGAATGGGCTTTACTAGAAAATATCAAGTGTATACTCCTTTACAGAGCTATCCATTCCCTATAACAGCTCTATTTTTATTTTTGACACTGTAATGTGGAGAACATGAAACCAATAATGAAGTTTTAGACTTTATAAAGCGTTAATGGTAGGACTCTATTGAAAGGAAAACATAAAAGCTTTCTTATTTTTTTTTCCACATGTTCTTGTAGCTATGGACCTTTCATGACAAATCACATCTTCAGGTGGTCCTTCTGGCTTAAATGAGCAGAAACCTGGTATCCAAAATCATACATGAAAGAAGAGAAAGTGTGTTTTAAACAAAAACAAGTGAAATACGTGGCAAAAGCAATGTACGTTATTCAGATCCTAAATTAATACTGCCAGATACCTTTTGCTGCACGTCTATGATAATTCTGACATTGTAGCTCTGTAAAAACTGTTAAGTGTGATCTTCCATGTAATATTTAACCAGAATTCAAACAGAGAAACAACTAGGGTGGTTCCCCCCCCCCCATTTTTGGTTTAGTAGTCACAAAAGTAGATCTTTAAGGACTGGTTCAGTGTGCCAGTCCAGTGTGATTTATCAGCAGGTTATTTTTAGCTGGTACGGTGTACTAGAAGGACTCCCTGCCAGCCATCCCCAGTCCCTTCACTGGCTGCGCTATCTCTGTGTACAGTGCTGGGGCCTGCGGTTGATGCAGGGAACACTACAGCAGCCTGAAGAGCTACTGGTGTTCTTCTAATATCCCTGCTGCCTCTCCCAGTGCAGAAAGGAGCAGAACTGCCAGGCCCAGCCTATACACAGAAGCATGGCAGCTGTGTGGAGGGGCTGGAGATAGGGTGGAAGTCCTGCTTTTTTCCCCTGCAGTTACTCTGGGTGCTGTGGGACCCCCACCTTCCTACCCCCCAGATAACATGGGATGGGAAGGGGAGTAGCATGGCAGCCCCAGGCTGGGGGTGGGGTACAGTTATGTGAGGGTCCTTAGGGGAGGTCACATGTCCTTCCCTGAGCTGTGTACTCTCTCCACATATAGCAGTGAGAAATTTTGTTTACTTGGGCCACTGGACAGGTTCCACAGTTCTTGCTCGGTTCTGTGTGTTGTGAATCTCTTTGGTGGCATTGAAATTGTCAGACAATATATTGTAGTCAGAATCATAGCTGCGCTATGTGAACCTAACTTGTGAATGGTGAACTGCAAATATATGGTATACATTTGTGTCCAGTATATTACAATGTGACTGAGTGCTGGTTGGTTGAAGACAGTGCAGAATAGAACCAAATATACTGCCATGAGAATATATTTGTGTATTACTATACTATGATGTGGAAAGATGATATACTGCAAGTAACATTCTGAGATGTCCGTAGAAATCTAGTGTTCTAGAATATTAAACAGAACTAGGTATGCCTTAAAAAGAGAGAGGGAGAGAATACCTGTTCTCAGAAAATCACTAAATGATTTGGGTGAGTATGATATGATTGCTATTAGCAGATAGCTTGGTTAAAATAAGTACTTCTGAACCTTTTGTCAGCCACTTAAACCAAGCGGCAGTATTTTCGTCTTAGGCTCGAATAAATTCAGTTACTTTAAATATTTATGGAGAGTCAGCAGCAGCCAGCTTTCATAAGGCAGCAAAGATCTTTTGACTGTACAGTCTAGTTTCAAACAACTGTCTCCTGCACCACAAAAGCAACTATATTTTTCCTGAGTTTTTGCGGCATCTCATCCCCAATTAGAAGACAGGAAACTGGGATAGATAGTCCATTGGTCAGACCCAGCATGGACATTCTTGTGGTCTTAGGGTTTCTAGGAAGAATGGTAAAAATCAGAAATGCTGATATAGGTTGAATCTCTCTAGTTCTGGCACCCTTGGGACCTGACCAGTGCCAAATGAGTGACTTTGCAGACCACAGAAGGTCAATATTGTCTAAGATCATTACCAACATTTCTGCGGCCTACTTGGCTCCTACATGACGTATATGGTAATTTACGGCTAAATAACAGCACAGAACACTGAGCACCAGATGTTGGTTGTAAAAAAAACTTTATGGGACCACAGGAAATGTGGCTACACCCATGGTAAGTGATCATCTAGCTAACAAAAATCATGCCGGATTTCTGATTGTTGCCAGACAACAGAGTGCCAAATTAGAGAGGTTCAGCTTGTATAAATAGGTGCCAGTGAACTACTTCTATTTACTGCAGATGATGAGGATCTTGCTCATGGGTGTTCCAAACATTTACTTGGAGTTCATGACTCTTTGTCTCAAAATATTTCTGTAATGGCTTAGTCTAGAAATGGTTAATGGGAGGTGTAAGGAGAAGTTGGATGTATGGGAAGGGAACACTGGCAGATCATGGTAGGTGGAATCAAGGAAGTACAGAAGCTAAGCTGACATTGAAGCAGATTTGGAGGAGTGGTGCAAAGAAGCAGGTGAAAAGAGAAGAAAAAGAAACATTCTTACATATGGGTTTTTGTGTGTTTGTGTGTGTGTGTAGGGGGGGAAATGATATGTTAAGCCTTTGATGCAGTGAAGACTTTAATTCCACCACATACAATTCTGCTGCAATATAACCACCAACTCTCACTTATGACAGACTTGCCAAAGTCTTCAGCAAGATAGGCTTCCTTAGAGAGACCACCTATAGGCGGTCATGCTATGTCTAGACTGGAGGGATTTGTTGGCAGAATTTTTTGTCAGAAGATATCTTCAGACAAAACTTCTACCAACAGATTGTGGCCAGACCACCAAAGTGTATTTAAACAGTGATCTGCTCTGTGGACACAGAGCACCCGGACAGCTCAGCTGCTCTTTTGGCAAAACGGCCAACCAGAAGCACAGCAGACAGGGTTGCCCACTGTCCTGGAAACGTTTCTGTCAACAGAAGGCCCCCAGAAACATCCAGACTGTTTTTTTTTGTTGACAGATCTCTGTCAACACAGACATCCTTCCTCTTGGCAAGTGGGTAGAGCTGTCAACAAAAGTGCTGAGTTCTTTTGACTTACAGAATCTGGGAATCTGGATGCTCTGCAAGGTTTTTGTCAACAAAACCCTCTAGTCTAGACATAGTCTTAGAGGAAAGGCTCCAATCTTGTGCAGGAGCCTTCTACACCTATCAATTTTCAACTCTTTTGAGAAGATTTTCAGACACAAAGGGCAATTAAGGTGTTCAACTACAAATGAAATCAGCGGGAGCTGGGTGCCTGACTCCAGTCTGAAGATTACTTTATTTATTGGCATTCAAATAACTAAATAAAATAATAAACGGATATGGGAATTTAGAAACAAACAAACAAAAACTTCCTTTAAAAGTCCTATAGGAGCCCAGTTACCATCCTCAAAACATGCAATTCTACAGCTTGAAAAAATCCAAATACAGGTTGAACCTCTCACATCTGGCACCCTTGGGACCTAACCAGTGCCAAACAAGAGAATTTGACCAACCACAGAAGGTCAATATTGTCTAGCAGCATTACCAACACTTCCACTACTTAATGGGGTCTTAAAAGACATTTGGGGTAAATTACCACTAAATAACAGCACAGAACACTGAAAGCCAGAACTGGTGGCTGGAAAAAATCTTAATGGGACTACAGGAAACATGGGTGCACCCTTGATAAGTGGTCAATTGGTTAACTAAAATCATGCCGGATTATGGATGTTCCTGGATAAGAGAATGTTGGATTAGGATAGGTCTACATAGCAAAGTTATTTTAAAATAAGGATCCTAGCATCTACATAATGCAACCACTATTTCAAAATAGCAGCTGGCTTATTTCAAACTTGGTAAACCTCATTGTATGAGGAATAGTGCCTATTTTGAAATAGGCCCTATTAAGACAGGGAATAGAGCCTATTTTGAAAAAAGCCATAGTACTTCCAATGGCTCTATTTCAAAATAGGCTCTATGTATGTAGACACTGTATTTCGAAATAGCTAAGTGCATTTTTGTGTGTAACAGTATTATTTTGAAATAAGCTATTTTGGAATGGCTGTTCTGGAATATTTTATTTTGGAATAAGGTAACTGTGTAGGCATACCATCCTATATTGCTAGTAGATTGTTTCTACTAGCCTAGCTGCAACTTAAAGATTCAAATTTACACAAAGGGGGGAATATTCAAAGGCAGAAATGGGATGACTACCAGCCTTTGCAATCCTCCCCCAAGATAAAAAGTAGCCTCATTTTAAAAAGCAAAAGATTAGAAGTATGCTTCAATGGAATATAGCTACCACCACTAGTAATACGTTACATATATCTGTATCACTAAAAACAAACATGTTGGAAAGTTCATGAAATAATCTGGCTCTGTGAGTTTTCAGCACAAATCTGTAGTCTCCAAAGCTTCCGAAAAACATAGCTTTATAATTAAAAACGGTAGAATGTGAAACTGTGATTTACCCATCAGTAGATCTGGCGTAGGTGGTTGAGGAAGGGATATGAACATACTTGAAAAATGTGGTGTGGGGTTTGTTTGTTTATTTATTTATTTTGTAATGCCCAGGCCCAGTATCTGACAGCCTGTCTCTCTAATATTAATTGGCGAATTAATACCTGTGAAACCCAGCACAGCAGGCGATACTACATCTTCATCGATTCCTCATAAATAGCAGTGTGACATCACTTCTAGAACTACTAAAAACATTATTCTGGAGGTAACAAAATAATTCAGTTCAAAATGTTTGCATTGTTCACAGATCAATTCATACCCAGACTTTCATGTAGCTACCTGTAACATCTTCAGAAAATAATTCTTAAGGGAGGTATGAGGTAAAAATGAGTAGAAGATTATTATCAAGATTTATATATGCCCCGAACATTAGCTAGGAAAATTTTTAAAAAAATAAATATATCAATATATTCAGAAATCTATTTTCTGTGGCTACAAATGCAGGAACTTTTTACTTAATCTTGCCCTTGTTTAAACATGTGTAACCCATACGGGAAATGGAACTTGTACCCACAGCTTTTTACTATGATTGCAGGACTCCTGTATTCCTGCTCTTGAGCACATTACTCTTCAAGTAATATCATGTGGTGGCACCTACATTACACTAGCAGCCATGGAAAAATCTACGTTGATCAGCAATTTCCACATTGTGGTATTCACTATATTGCACTTATAACCTGTTACAAATACAAACAATCCTGTTGTATGTCAAGAAACAATTCATGATAATTGTTAGAAAATATTTACTTGATGATGGTGACTGCTCCGTATTCATTGCTTTGACTAAATTGTGCTAGTTTCTAGGATATGAAGTTTTCTAATTGCACTGTTTGGTTAAAATGTTGGTTCACAATTGGCCATCTCTTTATGGGGTTACTGCCAGAGTATTCTTATTTAATGTATTGCCTATTTACAAAAAGCGCAGGCAGTCATATAACTAAACTTTTCTGCGCCCAATTGCCCTCATGTCATACCATTATGACACTAGTTACACTGGCTATCTGTCAGCCTGAGAATAAAATTTAAATCTTTCCCCATATAAACTTGTTTTGTTATAACATCAAATTTAACAAGGTGAAACGGAGGGCAGGAAGGGGGGAATCAAGGTATGAAATCAATGTCATAATGGCATACCTGAAAACAAACATCTGGGTACATAGCTGTTGTCATGGTTTACTATAATCCTCCTTCATCTGCATTAAATGAATATTCAGTCCTATTAAGGAACACTATACTCTAAAGTTGCCATCTTTCAGATGAAATGGAGAATCAAAGCCATTGACATCCTATGGCCATTAAAGAGCTTGTTCCATTTTCCACTGTAGGTGGTGACTCTGTTGTCCAGGCAAAATTAACCTTCAATTCTATTTCATTAAATTCATCCTGAGGTTTAACTTGGACACACTGAAGTCAGTGTCAAAGCTTTCGTTGACTTCAGCAGGCCAAGATTTCTTACACTTTCAAAAACAGTCTTGTACGTAAGTTTTTGTGTGGGATTGATGTGAGTTTTGTATACAAGTGCTGCACTCCACGTCAGAGGTTGCTGCATGTCAGTGTTGGCTAGGGTTAGTAAATCTGAGAGACAAAAGTGGGTGAGGCAGTACTTTGTTTTATTGGACCAACTTCTCTTGATGGAAGAAACAGGCTTTCAGGCCTCACAGAACTCTAAACATGTATTGCCTCAACCAAGATATGAGAGAAAGTGGCAAATTTAGTTTTTGAGAATTCAGTTCAATTTCTTTTAGTGCATGGGCCTTATGTTCCTGGTCAGGTAATTGGCTTGTGCATTTTTCAGGTACTGTCCTGTTTTTAACGTGACATTGTGGTGAAATATCCATCCATTTGATATGTGATCAAGTGTTTCAATATTTTAAAACCACGTTTAAAATATTTTTTCCTTTCTTGATGTTGTGTACTGCTATGTTTTAAGTTTATTTTATATATCTTGATGCTAGTTAATTATACTTTATAAATACATAATAATTAGTATTCCTGTCTGCACCTTGTATTATTTTATGTGAACTTTTCTTTGCTAATTCATTAATTGCTAAATATACAATAATGTGCAATAACAGTTACAACCCTGCATATTTCTTGCCAGCATTTTATACTGCTGCTATGTTCATTCACTCGCTGAATTAATTCAGAGTGACTCATAGACAGAAATGTGAAATAAATGTGATTACTGTGCACTTGACTACTTACCATAATACAGAGTTGGAAGGGAACTTTATGCTATTATCATGATGTATAGCTGAAGACAAATTTAAAGCCAAAACGTAAATGAGAACTGAAATAGAGACTTCTGTGATTAATCTAATGAGCCACAGGATGTCACTATTGTTCCACACAAATTCAGCTGAAAGAATATTTATCTAGAGTTGGGTGATTGACTATTATAATGTTGTAAATATGTAATTACATTTTTATATCAAACTTCACTGGGTTACATAGCAAGCAAACTACATGTCCATCTCTCCCTTCCTTTATAACCTTTAACTCAATGTTTGGAGCACTTGTCTAGGCTGTGGGATACCAAGGTTATTGAGTCTGTTCTGATATGGCTATTGTCTGAAGAAGTGGGTCTGTCCCAGAAAGCTCACCACCTAATACATTATTTTGGTAGTCTTTAAAGTGCTACTGGACTGCCTTTCTGTTTTGATAGAATATAGACTAACACAGCTATCTCTCTGTTACTGCTCAGGAAGAGGCACTTGAAATCAGAGCTCCTCCTCCTTAGGTCAGTGACCTAATCACTATGCGAAAAGCTGTGCTAAGGTGGGCTGCTCTTAGTGTCTGGTTTTAAAAATGTTCAATTTGGTCTAACTATTCAGTGGAGGGGGGACTTGGATTCAGATCTTCTCTCTTGGTAGGTGAGCAGTCTAATTATTGGATTGTAGTATAAGCTACTCTTTCCACTTTTTCCTCTTAAAGCTGTTCTACATGGGGGGAAAAATACTTAAAAGTTCCACTGTTTCCAGAGAGAGAGCAAAAGGGAGATTCTATAACCTGTCAATTAAGGCACTTATCAATGACGTAAGAGATGTGGGTTCAAATCACTCTGAATCAGGCAAAGAGAAGATTTGAATCTAAATTCATCTTGCTCCAGACTGGGGATACAAACATGGGTGTTTCAGCTCCCAAGCCAAGTGCCTAACCATAGGGCTAAAAGTTCCAAAAGTGGAGTTGTATGCCCTTCTTCTCTCTTTGATACTTTGCAGGCCTGAAATGGACTTCTCAAATTTGTGAACCAATTGTAAACATTTTTGGAGTTGAGCCAAATATTTTCCCTGATATTTCAGTTTGCTGGCTGCATTGAAAAATCATTTTTTTCCCCACCAACTCAGTTTTGTGCTTTTGGGGTACTGATTTTTTTTTTAACTTCTGGTTGTTCCACTTTCCACTATAAATCCATTGCAAAATGAAAGCGCACAAAAACCACTGGACAGGGGGCTGACCTACACTACAAAAGTGCGTTGGTACAGCTAGGATTCTCAGATATGTGAAAAAGCTACACACCTGAGAGATGTAGTTATACTGATATAACTTCTTATGCAGATAATGCTAGCTCAATGACAGAGGTAAAGCTGTACCCCATACTCTTTTTTAAGTGTAGACATACCTGGGGTACAGCAAAAAATTATATCTGGAATGAAGCATCTGTGGCCAAGGAGCTTCCTTTGGAGGAGGAATAGGAGAGGGCATCATTGGCTTCAAGTGCTCTTGGTGCTTCCCTGTTCCTGGAGTGTACTGATGCTACTCAGGTCCAAGGTGTAATATAAGGGTACTTGGGGATCACTGGCACATACAGGAATCTTGTCCATAGCTGCTTCCTCCAGCCATGCACGTATACTGGCAATCTGGAGGGCTGACCTAGACGAGACTATGGCTCCTGCACAATACCTGTTGGTTCCTCTACATATGAGAGATCCTCTAGGAGTGGGGTTTAAGGTGTCTTTATGCCAGAGTGGCAAAAAAGTACCCTTAATAAGGCAAAATCTGGGCCAAGATCATAAATATTTGCTCATACTTGAGAGAGAATGAAAAATGTCACATGATCCTGCAACCTTTAAAAACTCTGCCTGTTCAAGAAGGGAAGGGAGAAAATTTTTATCTGGGACTTACTGTAGTTATGTGAAATTCACCATTTAGGACTAGAAATCAAAATGGTTACGATTTGTGACAATAAGTCTGTTTTATATTAACCGCGAAAACAAGTGGCTTTAATGCTTTTGTTAAATTTGATTGTGGTGCAGCTAAATTGTAGCATGGATTGGTCAACATAGGACTCTACCTAGATTGAACAAGGAATTTATCTAACATGATTTGGAGATGGATTAAACTTTTATAGCTTGTTGTAACCATAACTGGATTTAATAACCATTGTTCAACTCAGCTCTCTTAGCTATTCAGTTGGGGATAGTTGGCACATGTGTTCATGTTCTGCACAGTCAGCCAACAATTTCTTTATCAAATAACTGTAGTAATATTTACCCATCCATGTTTATCACTGAAAAAATGTGAAATTGTAAATATAAACTATTAGGCATTTTCATGTAATACTGTAATTGAATAAATTGCCCTTCTACTCATGCCTTTGCTTTAATATAAGCATCCTGAATTTCCATCATTATCTTAACCATCTATGCTGAAGTATTTAGTGCGCTAATAATGGTTTCAGTGGCTGGTATTTGAAGAGATTCCATAGTTGGTCTCAGTTTTGTACCTGTATTTCTTTCATACTGACGCACACCTAGATTTTTTTTAAAACACGTAGTTTTGTTGTTTCTACAAGTATTTTCCTCTGTAAGTGATTGTTTTCTATTTAATATGCTCTTTGTATATAGTCATAACATATTTTAAAAAGAACCTTAAAATATTTTAACTCATTCAACATCAAGTTCCACTGAGAACACAGTTACTTAACACGTACAGAATATTTTTATATAATAGTATTAAAGATATTTTCTAAGTATATGAATCACCCCAAAATACAGTTCTTTATCCGTCCAGTTTTTGGTAAATATGATTTTTTTGTGTTTGGAACCATATGGTGTTAGTCACCATTTCAGGTACTGGTGAAGCCAAAAAGTACAGGGATGTCTTTTAATCCTATACGTCTGGCAAAAGCTAATCCTTCAGTTCAGTCATAGACCATATTTGCTGGTAGAAAATGTAGTCCTTCAGTGGACTTAGATGTATTCACTTTACTGATTTTTTATATAAATTTCAAAACCACAACTTGGGGAAAATGGCATTATGCTCAGCAGTACAGTTTAAAGTGCACCAAGCTCCTGCATTATTAATCATACTGGAATCTAAAACTCTTTGCACTCAGTAAGCATATGGTACCAGAATTACGTGATTCAGTATATTGTGAATAGTCCAAGCTATTATTTTGTTTATAGACCTTAAAAAAGAAAATTGTTTCCTTATACTAAAAGGAGCTTAAGTCCATTAATACTGCATAAATGACACATTGAACCCTTGTTTCATTGTACTGAGCACAGTTCAAGATGATTTATTTTGATTATTTTCCCCAGTAAGCAAAGAATGCAGAAGAACACCCTGTTAGAAGGTTTTGCTTTTTCAATCTGCTGCAGTAAAACTGTGTTGTAGAAACCTTCCTTCAAGTGGTCAAAGACATGCACTTTACTAAAGCAAATCAAGTTACAAAACAGAGATCTTGAAATTACTGATTAGCTTTTTTAACAATGCTACTGCATTTAAAATGGAGAAAGCAGAGAGTTTAAAATATCATTTTGTCTATATGTGAAGGTTATAATTTATTTTAAAATATGGGGGATGGTATATTCTGCAATAATTTTGTCAATGTCTTTGAGGGATAGGGACAGATACCCAGATTACAAATATCCATCTAGCTTAGTCCTGAAACATGCTGAATGGCTTCACATTAAAAATGAATATGTATCTCTGTAATGTCAGCAGGGTTATGATAGAAACAAATAATTTTTATAAATCATTTTGGAAGCCTTCTTCCTTTGGTCAGTTTTCACTGTAAGCTCTTTTCAGCTGTTGTGCTGCTTCTAAATGTACTGTGATTGGCTTTCTAAATACTTGAAGCTTCATTTAGCTTTAACATGGGTAGTGTGCAAAGGACATCCACATACTCTAGTGAGCACGGACCACAAATAAAATTGAAGAAAATGAAAGATTTAATGGTTTCATTAACCACATTAATGTCTTTGACAGTCTTGAAAGGAGAATTTCTAATGAGCACCCAAACAAATGTGTGCAGGAAGTGGTCTTGCATTTGCTACTGCACATTTGAGTTCCTCTAATTACATCAATAAGGAATTTCTGCGCTTGGTTTAATGAATGCCTTTTGACTACTTTCTGAAAGGCAACTGGATATAAGAAGGGCTAAACACTGGCACCTTTTGTATTAAGCCACATGAACAGGTTTCAATGAGTAGTTAGCTCTAGAAATTCCTTTTTGCATTTTCATATGCTAAACGGCAATCTATATTTTTCTCTCTTTACTTATTAAGCCTAGATTTTTCTCCCTCTTTAGCTTACGGTGACACACAGAGCTGCTGAAGCTTTTACTTAACACTGGCTTCTGATCATCCTTGCAGTGCAAAAAAATGAGGCATTCTTTCAGGGCTGCTCCATGTCTAAGATTAAGCAACTCCTAGAATTTACATGAAGATGTAATACCCAGCTCAGTCAATGTGTCTTTGATTCATGAAAGTGAACTTCAAAATGTTTTTCTTTGCATTGTCATTTTCTGCCTAAACACAAGCATGCTCGCTGCAGATGTGGTGAATTAGTCATGAAAGAAGTTACCTATTTAAAAACAAGTGAGATTTTAATTAAATCAGTAGATGGTCTGTACAATAGATGTCATATTATATCAGAGCTGCAGCTTCACATTTATTTGTGGGATTTAAATTGCAATGGGTTGGTTATGTATGAAAATAAAATAACCAGTATTATGAATGTACAAAAAAAGTGACAGGGAAGTGCTGTGCCAAAGCAGTGGAAAAAAATACATTCCCTTTATAGTCACTAGAGTTCAATAAAGCATCACCATTTCCCAGCTTTTAAATGCTCTTTTATCACAATGGTTCATACCTCACATTCCCTGGTGCCTGATTTGTTATACGCGCAGGGTCCAGTTCCATTCAGCAACATCTCACTGGTTTCAGTGTTGGTAGGTTTGTAATCTACGTAAAATTCCTGTGTGGTTGGAGTCATTTGCTTCAGTGACTGTCTTTTTTTTTTTCTGTGCCTTCGCATGAGAGAGTGTTGCTGCAGCTGCTTCATACTGGCTGGGTAACGCTTCCATGATACATAGATTACCAGCAGGATCACAAGAACGGACAAAAAAAGAGCCACGCTCCCTGCTATGATTTTATGAAAAGAGATGTGTTCTGTGTCATGCTCGAGCTCTGAGCTGGATTCAGTGGTTCTGACAGTTGGGGGCAGCGGGGGTTTGCTGTCATGTTTAGGCCTGGTCAGTTTTGGTTTAAAAGTTGGCTTTGGGGCAGCTTTTGCTAATTCAAACCTCTCTGTAGTACTTTTGCCACAGATACTGTAGTTTTTCACTGCGTCAATAACGTTCACCCCCTGCAGCTCTTTGGGGCTAGCACATATAATTGTATTTTCCCTCAGGCCTTTAAAACTTTTTAGCCAGTTTACCAGAGAGCAAATGTTTCTGCTGCATTCCCATATATTCCCAGCAAGGCTGATGTCATTGAGGGATATCCAAGAATCCAAAATTTCTTGACCAATAAACGTGAGCTTGTTTGAATCCAGGTTGAGGCGCTGCAAATTGGGCACACACTGAAAAACGCTAGGTCCACTGAAAGCTTCTATTTCATTGCCAGATAAATCAAGCCTTTGTAATGAGCTCCAGGTCCAGGACATAGTTTGTCCTATCACACTGATTTTATTCCACTGTAAATAAAGGTTTTGAAGGCTGACTAGCCTTGGAAAAAGTGCCAGGTTCAGCTTAGAAAACTGATTGTGCTCCAGGTGAAGCTCCTTCAGTCTGATCATGCCTGCAAAGACATTCCTTGCTAAACTTCGGATACGATTGTAACCCAGGTCCAGAAGTTCAAGGTTTCTGCAATCTTGGAATATTCGAACAGGGATGGTTCTTAGGGAATTGGATCGCAAATGTAAACTCAGCAGCTTCCTTAAGCCTCTGAACTGTTCAGATCCCAGAGACTGCAGCTGATTGTATGACAGATCCAAGTTACGAAGGTTTGTCACAGGTCTGAAGGTATTATTAAGAAAATAGGAGATTCTGTTGGAACTCAGGATCAATTCTTTTAGTCTGCGTATTCCATTGAAAGCATTTTCATCAATAGTGCTGATGTGGTTATGGTCTAGATACAGCCAGGTGAGCTGATTTAGACCTTTGAACTGATTATATTTTAGTCTTTGAAGGCTGTTATAGCGAAGGGACAAACCTAAACAACCAGCAGATATAGTCAATGGTATCTCCTGTAATTTCTGAGATTCACAATATACCATTTTTCCTTCGCACCTACAGCCCTTAGGGCATCCTCGTTCAGCAGAAGAAAGCATTGTCAGTAATACAGTAGGGGCTATTACCAGGGCTACAGCTGATCCGCTCAGTAGCCTAATTACATTGAAACCTGTAAATAAAAACAACTTAGAAAAGTTATCCCCCCAAAAGATCAGTCATTTTAAAAATCATGCTAAGAATCTTTCTCTTAAAAACCATTTAAGACATTTCTAGCTTGACAGCTACTTTGCATATTTTCTTTTAATGAGATTTTTTAAAAAAAGTCTTTATAACTATAGTAAAATAGTTAAATAACAATGTAATCAATAGACATTTTAACTATGATCCTTAATCATATCAAGGTAAGTCTACAGAACATTTAAAACAGTGTCTATGCAGAAGCTACATTCTGTAATTTTTTTTTTTTTTAAATTAAAAACATACCCATCCTTTTATGTTGTTCAAAGGTCGTCCTTAGGTCTTTTCTTTTTTGCTTAGGGTGCCACAAGCATGACAGTCCCTGTCAGCTGCACTGTTGTGAGTCAGGGCTTGCTGACACCCAGGAAGAAAAATTGGACCCCTTGGGAGATGGACTGATTTTGGAACATTATTCTTTGCCAGCCATGCAGAACACTCCAAGAATAAATAAATCCCAACACACCATTCACAGAAAAAATTCAGATTCTTCCTAGGTAATAGGATCTTCATGGATATTACGGTTTTGCATCTTTCCTGTTAGAAGCCTGGCTTTTAAAATCTCTCTTTATATGAAAACATAATAGATTCTTCCAAGCAACATTTAGCTATCTGAATTCATGTATCTGTATTCCATAGTACAGCAGTTATTGCAGTTAGCACCGGATCCAGCTATAAAGCTGTGTAGGAGCACAGAATAACGGAATAACACTGTACAATGAACAAGCTCTGTTCACTTCTGCATACTGTCATTCTGAAAGCTTCTCCGACTGTTGCTTTGGTTTCAGTGAATGCAGTCTTATGTACAGCTGCCCCCAGTGGCAAAAAATATTATGGGCATGTGCAGAAATGTCGTCCTTTTTTTTTTTTTTTTTTTTTTTAATTCTTGCATACAATAAAGACTTCTGGGAAATGTGATTTGTTCTGGGTAACTAAATGGGAGTGGAGTGGTCAGCTTCAGTGTGAACTAGTGAAATATTTTGAAATTTACAATTCTGTCTCTTGCTTCTGTTAGACTTTGTATGTGCACGCATACACTTTTCACAATAGCTCACTACTTTTCAATGCAGCATCAACTGCTCAGTGTTCCTTTAACTGATCTTTTTAACAAAGATAGACTATTTATATACTGACAAATATTTTGAGGCTAACTTTTTGCCTTCTTGCCTTTTTAAAATCAGAGTGGAAAGGAGGCAGGGAATTAAGTATCTGGTTATGAATTAAAATGAACCTGCTATTGTTTTGTTTCACGGTATTAATTATTTGAATTGCAAACTAGATGTAATTAAAAACATACTCTAAGCTAAGGAGCCAAATAGATTTGATATGGAATTTAGCCCTATTGACTTTTGTCATGTAAAGATGTGTTTAGGGAAGGTTTTAAGTATATTTTCTGTAATTAAGAAATGTTTTAGGGTTTGTAATTTAATTTAAAAACCTCTTGGGAATAAATTGTACAAAAGTAAAAAAAAAAAATCTGAAGAGAATAAAAACAAAAAAATTGATTTGTGGCCAACCCTTACATGTGCGTCCAAGGATCCTTCCTCCATCCCTTCCTCCTTCTCCTGTGAGACCTGCAGGAGCAAAGAGCCATGCTCTTCTTTGCCTGGTCACTTCACAGGCAGGATGGCACAGGGACTGCTACTGAGATTCTTCCCCTCAAGGAAGAAAGTGTCTGAAAGGTGGTAGAGGGTAGGTGAAACAATATCTCTGTCCCCTTCCGGAGTTAGAGCAGAGGAAGAGTGTGCCACACTCTGTAAAGGGGTGGTACTTCGTGGCATTTCCTCAAATGCACCTGGGATGCTTTGAGCTCTAGGAGGCAGAGTACCTTCAGTGATCTACTGAGGTAATGTAGCTGTGCACATAGTGCCTTAGTGCAGGCTGTGACTTATATCACAATGAAGTACCTTGTGATTTAGAATCAGATGAAAGTATTACAGCTTCATGTAACAAAATTCCTTTTGAAACATACCACATTTTGAAATGTGAGCAGTACACTGGGAACTAACATTTCACATTGTTTTTCTGAACAGAGCATGAAAACCTTGAGGTAATGTTCTGACATGCCTCTTACTATGCATGGCTTTATCAGAAACAAACAAAAAAAATAATAGAACATGAACCCACAACCAGAGCTTTCTCCCTGAGCTTGCTGTTCCCAGGATCTTCTACCAGGATCTGTTCTGTCCTCCTGCCTCTCCCATCTCTCTGGTTGAGTAAAGGAGTAGACTTTGTCAACAAAAGTGAGCAGAACTTCAGCAGCTTTTTTCATGATTCTAACAAATGCTAATAGGTTGACCAAACAAAAGAGAGTGTCACCCTATTAAAGTCTATTTTCACTCTTCTAACATAGAAAATAGTGATGAGACATTGCTGAATATAGCAAGTGTGGAACATGATGTTAATTGCTTGTCAAGTTCAATTTTTTTAACTGAATATTTTTGTACTCATACAAGCAGAAGATGTGCCAGTATCTGGTAACCGCTTTTTCTTCACTTGCATTTCTGTGTCCTCAGACAGCTGAATATATTTTCTTTAAATTGTGCTACCAAAATCACTTCTAGCATAAGACCTATTGTACCAAGTTCTACCACGGTATAAAATTGTACGGCCAAACTATAAACTTTGAAAATCAGACATTTTAACCAAAGTCCTGACTATATCTTAGTTATGAAAGTATGTGAGAATTTGTATATGATTGACACAGCTCACTGACACTGGTCTACGATGCAGTTGATGTCAATGACATCAACTCCCAATTTACACAACAGAAAAATTTTGTTTGACTCTGACTTTCTTCATTTGTATATACTCCCTTTTGTAATGACAATGAGCCATGTGTTAGAGCAATTATTGCTTTTTGAGGTATCTGAAGTACAACTGTTTATGGTGTGTAAGTACACTAACTCAAAATTTGATAAATCCATTATGGATTTAATCTTCTATTGTTTATACTTTATGACATTCTAAGTTACTCACTGCATTATGTCAGTCTTCCGTTTTGGTCCATGGGAAACAACCATTCCAAGAAAGAGGACTCTGCAATAGTAGAAATCTTGAGGACTGCAACCATCTCGATATTGATGGTCAGAGGGAACATTTGTCAGTTCTCTTTGGCTGGTAGGAAAGTGCCTCCTGAAATATTCTTCAATCCAAAGATCAAAGAATTTCAGTCAGTTTGTTTTTTGTCTTTCTGATAGATTTCAGGACTTCTGTTTTTATATAGATTGTTTCCACAGGGGATAGTAAGTCTCCCTACTCATGAACGGTGTCTTAACAACTATACATCTAATCTTTGAAAGCTAACTTTTTCTACATTGGAAAATGAAGTGCATCAGCAAATGTGCTAACTGATGCCGTGTTAAATCTGACTTAGCACATAGCATTGATAAGGACTGTCACATTAAAATGTGTTGGTAGCAGAGCTGGGTAAATAGTTGATTTTTTTTTTTTTTTAATTTTATTTTTTGGCAGACTGCCTCTATTGTTTTGATTCTTTGAATCAAATTTCTCTCTCTAACTTGAGAGAGAAGGTGGTGAAACTGCCATACAATATGCTCTGTGCTTTTTTTCTGGATAACATAAACACTGTCGTAAAAGATGATGGGGGACACAAGCGGATGCAAACTGCCAACAGGAGTAGATACATTCCAGATCAACTTTAGTTCTGGCAAAGGACAGACTGAGCAGCTCTGCCGTCTCCGGTACTTCCACCAGGGATTTTCTTTTCCCACCAGGCCCAGCACAGGCCACTTTTGGGGCGTTGCTGGTTTTGCTGCAGGCTCTCAGTGGAGCAAGGTAGGTGTTCATCTTGTGTGGCTGCAGTACCTCTCTGGGAGTATATTCCAGCACCAGGGGCCCATTAACTTGCTGGACTATCCTCTGCAAGTGGAAACTGGCATAGCCAAGGAGCGAATCAAGCACCTTTTTATTAGTTTGTAAAAGCCAGTACGGGAGGTGTCATAGTGCTGGTAGGGAGTTGGGGCACTAGGCAGTTTAGGAAATACACTCAGAAAAGAAGTCCTTGCAGTTTTTCATTAAATTCCATTAAAAACGGCTGGGGCATGCAGCAGCTGCCATGTTTTCTTTGGCCATTTGGCATTGGGGTAGGAAGGCAGCACCTGAAGTACTTGATTTGTGAGACCCACAAATGAGGGGAGGGAGGACAAATGAAGACAGCTACAACATTTCTAGGAGAATATTAGCATGGGGAAGTGTACTCAATGCTTAATTGATTTTCATCACCCAGACAACAATAAATATTCTCCTATCCCGTCATCAGGTTCTCAGTTTCCACCTTCATTCTTCTCCTGTGTAAGATATGGTTCTTTCTGACGAAGCATTTGGTCAGAATGAGAGTTAGGTAGAAATGTTTTTATTTCGTTAAGGCTGCTAAGAACTCCATGGCCCCAGGCTATGAATTACTTCACCTTCTGAAAATCCACAATAATCCCTTTCACACCACACTGCTCTCATTTCTTACTGCGCAAGTCCTGTAATGGAAGACTCTGGTTTCGGAAGCTTTATATCCAGAGATACAGTTGCTGTAATTTAACAACACTTACTTGTTTTTTAAGCACATCTGCAGACCTGTGGTGGACAAATATCCTCACATTACTCTCTTTGGATTCCTGAAGTGGGAAAGTATGCCTTTATATCAGCGGGGGCTTAAGGAAGCCAGGAATCAAGAGAGTTAGCAACTGTAGTTCATTCTAATGTGTACTGTAATGTGTGATCATTGTCCAGTTGAGTGTAGGTAAGTCTAAGACATGTTCATCATTTTTGGAGGCACTGATTAAATGAACCCACTGTTCTTTGAGGGTAACATTACAACTGTTTGAGTATACCAAATAGGGGAAGAACTTCCACTGTAACATCAGAGCATGGGACAATGAGACATACAAATGTATACAAACAGAGAGGATTTGAAACATGTTGATAGGAAGAGGAAAAGGAAAGTAGGGGAGGGTCAGCAGTTTTGAAAAGAACATATGTGAGTCAGGGGATGGGAGTGGGAAGGTTCAGTGTTCAAATACAAGTTATAGGCGTGTGAGGATTCTACAGAGGATGGTAACAGATGGCGGGGGAATCAAACTGAGACTTTAGTCCAGTACCTGAACATCCTGGGCTTCTACACATTGAAGGTTTAGGCAAGGAAGGCTCAGTCTCCAAAGAAGAGCTTTATGTAAGACTGATATTCCTCGCTCTCAGTGAGGGTTAACTCATTCAGAGATGCAGGTGCTGTGATGATGAAGGGTGCGAGAAGACTTTGTAACGGTCTCATGAGAGCAGTCCGACCCCTCTGTGAACTCTTAGAGGAATCATATACAGAAGCATGCTGCCAATAAACAAGAGATACCAAAACTGGTCTGTGCAAGGTGAAAGCTGCAAAACAACTCAAATCATCTGCGAAACAAGCCGCAGCTGCCCAAACTCCAAGGCTATGCTGGCAGTAGGCTACTAAAGATAGTGATAAGGAATGCATAGGCAATTTTAGGCAATCTTATGTTAATGAGCTCAGCTTATCAGCTAGTGTTAGAAGGCCTGTTACAGATCCTCTCCCCAAGCGAAGCTCCGACGTGTCGGGTTTTCCCCTACTGGTGACTGTGGTGTCTCCGGGGCTCCCGTCGCGGGTGTCACACGCTTTCAATAAACCAAATATAGCACTCGCCTTCTGGGTGCAGCCTCGTCTCTGGGGAACCCAAGCCTGGCTGGCTACAGATGAGTAGATGTAGGATTTGGAAGCAGGAGGGAAATCATGCTCCTTCTATTCCAGCAATGTACTGCATTTGGCTTCTTAGCCTTTGATTGCTCCCACAGGATACTGGGTATTCTACGCATATCAGTCAGTCACAGCCACTTTGTATCCTGAGAATTTCCTCAGTTCCATGCTGGGCTAAACAAGACATCCTATTCTCCATGCACCGCTGCACAGAATGCCCTACACTAAATTAGCGAAAGACCATAACAAATTCAGGTACCATGAAGGCGGGAATGGAGTTGGTATGGAAATCAATTTGAGAGTCATTCATACTACTTAGATCAAGTTTTTTTTTACAGTAATAAGATACTTTTGTTTTTCCTATTTGCTTTATTCTTGTTAATGTTATCAAGTTCTTGCTGTGAAGGATGTGTATTCTACTGACCTCTTTAGCATTAATCCCTATTTGGGAGCGATTGTATCCAGTTATGTTTTATGTGGCTGCCCATTTAGAACCTGACCCTGCCACCCTGATTCAAGTTGAGAAGAATCTTACTCTGCCAGGATCTGCTTAGAGAGTAAAGTTTGAACAACTGTAGTAGAATTAAATGATTTATTGATTAGGGATATATTTATAGAAAGCACATTCATGAGAGCATGTCGCACCAGTGCACCGTAGTCAGTATGGCACTGGCTTCTGTTTCATATCTGGGTGGGATTTAAGGTGTTGGTTTTCACATACACAGCTGTAAATAATACACATAGGATCTCTTGCTTCATTGATGTGGTAAGAAGTGGCACTCAAGCTAGCAGCTTCCAGTGTGAAAAGAGAGTGCCTAGTGGAAGGTTGTTTTTTGTAAGGGGTTCCATGCTCTGGACTTTACTCACTAGTGTTCTACAAACCATGTCATTGATGCCCTTCAGGTTCTGGTGATAAGCGTGTTATAAATTCCTAGATGGAAATGCAAGCTGCGAGTCTCCACTTTTCCCTTGGGCTTTTCCAGATGTATGGTTTGATAATTCTGAAATATTTGAGAAGAGACCAAGATTTTTATAGTAAGGGGATTCTTTGGGTAATATACTGAGAGATATTGGATTGCTTTGAGGGGGCATCTTATGTCAAGTCATAAAGTGATGACATACAGGTTGAACCTTTCAAATCTGTAACACACTTGTCCAGCAAACTCTGTAATCGGGCCTGATTTTAGTTAGCCGGACAACTACTTATTATGGGTGTGGCCAAGTTTCCCGTGGTCCCATAAATTTTGTTTAAAGCCACCACTCTTAGTGTTTTGTGCTGTTATTTATCAGTAATTTATCCCTAGATGTCTTCTAAGAACCCAGTCAGCAGTGGAAGTGTAGGTAGTGTGCTCGAAATATTGATCTCCTGTCCATCTGGCAAATTCTCTTGTCTGGCACCAGTCAGGTCCCAATGGTGCCGGACAAGAGCAGTTCAGCCTATATTAGTGTTGTACTAGTCTCATACCAGTAAGTGTCTTGTACCAACACGCAGTTTGAGAAAGAGAGAAATATTATTTCAAATCGCCTATATCCTCCTTCCTATAAGGAAAGTAGTATTTAATTGTTCAGAAGGGAGAAGAAGATCTGATGAACCAAGGGCTAAGTTCTGTGAACTTTTCTCATTTCTTGATTCCTATTGGAGTTTTGGTTTTGCCTGAGAATGGTCCTTTCAGCCTTTTCCTGAAAGTATTTTACATCTGCAACTCCTGTTGACTTCAGTGGGAATTGTGGGTGCTGAGCACCTATTTTGAATCAGTCTTTAAATTAGTAGGTAGAAACAATTATCTTTTCTATTTCCAAACCACTTGTTAGTTTGATCTACAGGGTCTTTAGCCATTTAATTGCTCTTCAGCATAAACAGACGTACAAGTGCATAAATTAAAGAGCACAGTATATAATCTTTTCATTTACCCTATCAAAATATTTTAAAATCAGTTTCAATTTCTCTTTGTATCTATTTTAGCCTTAAATACTATGAAGAGAAAAATCACTCCAATCTGACCATAGTAAAACCCTTACTCATGCTCAAGCTTTGGTACTTTTGAACTGCTAAGTTGTGTCATTTAAAATGCCCACAGATGGGCGGTATAATATATTAACATATAAAGTATTAGTAACATCTTCAGAACTACACGACAGTTGAATAGATTTGCAATTGAAAGAGAAAAACATGAACACAGTGAAGAGGCATATAATTATGTTCATTCACACTGTGACTAACGTTAAAATGATTTATTCAGATGGTTATATTTGCTTTCTTAGTCACCTCCTTTCTTGGCTCAAACCTTATTCTATTTTTCATCATTTTCCTGCAGAAAAATATCTGTTTTATTTTATAAATGTGAATTTTACTGAGTTTCTGTTGTCCTAAATAACTCAACCAAGCCTTTCCTAACTATCATTGCTACAGTGGTTGCTAGATATTGTAGTTAACAGTAGCTGGTGGTCTTGGGATAGCTGAGGATCTTAGTTATGCCAGAATTCCTAGTTAGCTAATTAGTCAACAGTTTTTATCTAGCCTTAGATGTTAGCTGCTTAGTGTATACAAGAGAATTTTGGTTAAAAAATAAGATAGAGACAAGCTTCTGTATAGCTTTCTTTAGTAGTTATCCAGTATTGCCATTTCCTTCTACTCTTACCCTGTGAAACACATGCAGTAAACGAGCTTTGAAGAAACTACGTGATTTAAATGACTTATAGCTTGTCATTCATTGAGGTCGTGCCTATCCAAGAAAATTATCTAGATGGTTTTTCAACTGTTTAATTCCATGCAATTAAACTACAGTACAATATAGCTAATTGGCTTATATGAAAACAGACTCACAGTCTAATTCATTTAAAAATAAAAACCTTAGTCTTTGGAGATTTATTTTGGTTTGTTGAAACTAATGTTGTCATCCTATTTATCCAGTATACAGGGAAACAAATAAAACACAGAACCCAATTAAAGGAAGAAAGAAGTAACGTGACGACATCTTGCCATGTTACAATCTAAAATAGTCAAATCTCTGTACTAAGTTTCAAACTGACAACAGAATTTGGTTCATTGGCAATACCAAAAATTGTAGGGGAACATCATTGCAAGTTCACCTGAAGCAAATGTTTCTCTAACATCATTTTGTGCACTAACAAGTGGAAGAAAAGCTTAACTTGTTACAAAATTTTTCTGTCTTTTTATAGCTTTGTAAAATTCAATTGAAATAAGCTTCAAAATGAAAAGTTGTTTTGAGTGGAAAATAAAAATGTCTTGTCAAATTTGCCAACTTGCTTTGCCCTAGATTTGTAAAATGTGTGGACTGAACCACATTTGCAGTCTTTGTTGGGGAAAGGAATAAGCTACAACATTTTACCCTGCTTGTGCTTGTATTTGTAGAAAGCATTTTATTGGCCTGCATGTCTGGCCATCAAGTATAGTCACAATAGGAATCTCTTTAGTGGTGCAATGGTTCCTCAGGTCATCCAGTGGTTCCTGGGTGGTCTAGTTGGACTCTATAAACAGCAACTTGTGTTGTGAAAACTAACTTACTGCTGATAAAGTTTGAACACTAATCTGGTAGGTCAAAAAAATCTGCTTTTAAAAAGAGAGGTTAAAGAAAGAGGGGAAAATTCATGCCAAACTTGTTTTCATGTGTATATTTAGTACAGTATTATAGTCCTCTTTTGAACTGACTGATTATAAAAATATTCTTGTGCAGTATTTTTTTTTTTAATTTCACTTTTGGAGGTGGGATCTTCACTGGCAAGTTTGTGTTTTGTTTTGTTGTTTACAAAATCCCTTATGTTAACCTCACTGCAGAAATTAATACCATAAATTCACTTGCCCCCGCCCCCCCAGATGTGTCTGCTGTAGCTGCAGTAGCCATGGAGGGGCACTTCTCACCTCACCCCAAGCTGCTGCTTTCCTTGGAGCATCCTGCATAGAGAATCTCATCCCCAGCCCCACTCCAGAACAATGATTTAATGAAGAAAAATAAAACTGATTTTGAGTTAAGGACCTGAACAATGCTGGATAAATGTTCTAGCACAGGTTAAACTTCTGTAAACTCGAACTCTCTCGTCTGGCAAACTTTGTAATCCGGCATGATTTTAGTTAGCTGGATGGATGGCCATTTTTCATAGATGTGGCCAAGTTTCCAATGGGCCCATAATTGTTTACAGCCACCAGTCCTGGCTCTCAGGGTTCTTTGCTGTTATTTTTTCTGTAATTTACCCCTAAATGTCTCCTCAGAGCCCAGAAAGCAATGGAAGTGTTGGTAAATAGAAAATATTGACCTTCTGTCATCCGGCAAATTCTCTTGTCCTGTGCCAGTCAGGTGCCAGATGAGAGAGGTTCAACCTGCACTGACGAACAGGGGACTTCAATAATCCAACATAGACAGCAGCACTAGCCTCCTAAAGCTACATCTACAGTAGAACACTATGGCAACATAGCATATTTTGATGTAGAGAGATAGAAATAAGCTACTTCAATGTGTAGCGTCTACACATCCTCCAGGGCTGGCACCGCTGGTGTTCAATGTTGATGTAGCAATGGGCAACATCAAAAGGGGCCCCCTGGGAGAGTGTCTACACACAAAAGTGGCTCCTTTCGAAATAAGGGGACAGGAAAGCCTGCAGATGGGTGTCACAGAGCCAACTAGCCCTTCAGGGGCAACAGCAAGCTGCTCCTTTAAAGGGCCTCTCCCAAACACTCGGCCTGCACAGCAAGAGGCCTGCAGAGCTGACACCAGACTCGCGGACCCAGTGCATGCAGCTATGGACCCCCCAGCAGCAGAAGCATCTGCAGCCAGAAGCCCACTGGGCTGTCACTGAGGCAGAAACCCGCCTGGTTGGCACTGCACAGGAGGCCACCCAGCACCTCCTGGAAGGGGAGCCCTCCTCAGGGGATGAAGGGGTTGACCCAGACTGTGGGGGGCCTCCTGGTTCCTCCCCATTGGGTGCTTTGCTGGCTATGGAGCTACTCCACCACCTCAGTGGTGGGAGTGCCTGGTCACGGGGGACTGGGATGATGACCACTGGCTCTGGAATTTCCAGATGTGCCAGCAGATGTTCCTTCAGCTCTGCCAGTGGCTCACCCCCACCCTGAGGCACCACGACGCCCACATGTGACGTGCCCTCACTGCCTAGAAAAGGGTTGGTATCACTTTCTGGAAGCTGGCCTCTCCAGACAGCTACCAATCCGTAGGATACCAGTTTGATGTGGGCAAGGCCACTGTTGGGGCCGTTGTCATGGAGGTAAGGAGACATGCGTGGGAACCCATTGTGGGGCAGGGGGGTCAGGAAAGGGGTCTGGGGAGGGCACCTGGGGAGAAGGGGGGGCTCAGGGAGTGGGGCTGGGTGCACCCAGCACTCCCTCACAGGTGCCCATGTCCCTTCCCAACAGGTGGTCCAGGCACTGAATGCCCTGCTGCTCCATAGGCTTGTGTGGATTGGGTAACTGGATGCGGCCATCATGGGGTTTGCCATCATGGGGTTCCCCAACTGCTTCAGGGCCCTGGATGGGATCTACATTGCTATCCAGACCCCAGACCACAGTGGGGGACACTTTACAAACAGGAAGGGCTACCACGCGGTGGTCCTCCAGGCCATGGTGGACAGTTGGGGCCACTTCCAAGACACATGTGTTGACCGGCCTGGCTGAACCCCCGACACCCATGTTTTCCAGGACTGAGGCCTGTGCCTCCAGATGGAAGTGGGGGCTTACATCCTCCAGAGGGATCTCCCTCTGATCCCTCTGGGGGACACCACCGTTCCCCTCTGCCTCATGGCAGATGTGGTCTACCCCCTCTAGCCCTGGCTTATGCAGCCCTACATAGGCCACCTCACTACCAGCCAGGAGAGGTTCAGCAGTCACCTGAACCATGCCCACCTGGTGTTGGAGGGTGGCAAGGACCTGGGGGTGGGTGGCTGCTTGCAGCTGTCTCCGGTGATGTTGGGCTGGTCCCAGTGGTGGTCCCTGTCCCAGATGGCTGCCACTTTGTGATGTCCCTGGCAGGCTGTCTGGCACCATGGAGACCGCTGCACTGTTGTGGCCCTCAGATGGTGTGGCTGTGGATGGTGGCAGGGATGGGAAGAGAGAGGACAGCCATTAGTACTGGGCCCTGACCCACGGGAGTGGGTGCTGATGGGCCCTGGGGGCCATACCGCTGTCCCGGGGCCATGGTCCCACTGGTCCATGGTAGGCCGGGCTCAGCTGGAAATGTGCCCCCCACTCCCCCCCGGTCATGTCCCATGCTCCCACCCCATAACCTGGGGTGTACACCCTGTGAGGGACATACCTGAAGCTCCACTCCCACGGTCAGGGGACACCCATCGGGTGGATGCCTGGCTGGAGCTCCAGGAGGGGAGGTCTATTGCTGGAGCCCTCCTCTGCGGTCCTAGGGGCTGGCTTCTCTGGGGGCCCGCTGAGGTGTGTGGGGCTGGTGTCTGGGCAGAACCCCTGGCCCGAGGCCTGCTGAGGCTCCTTGGCCATGGTGTCAAGGATGGCTGGGAGGAGAGGAGGTGTACTGGTGCCCAGGATTTTCCTGAGCTCCCTGTAATAGGGGCAAGCAGTGGGGGCAGCTCCAGACTGGCTGGCTGGTTGTGTCCCGGGCCTGGGTATAACCCTGGTGCAACTCCTTTACTTCACTCCTGACATGGTCAGGAGTGCAGGCAGGATGACCCTGGGCAGCCAGGCCCTTGGCCAGCTGGGTGAATGCTTCTGTGTTCCGCTGCTTGCTCCCCATTCCTTGGAACACCTCCTCCTCACCCAAGAGCTCCAGCAGGTCTCAGAGCTTGGAATCTGTCCAGGAGAGAGCCCCCTGCCACTTCCCTCCCCACCTGGATTCCTGGGAGCCTTGGGTTCCCTCGGGGTGGGGGGGAAGCCCTGGGGGCACTCGGGGGGCTGGCTGGGTCCCATGAGTGGTGGGTGGGCAGCTCAGGGCCTCTTGAGGGAGTGCAGTGCTGGCACATGTGGGTGCTGCTGCCTGCATGCTCTCAGCTTCCTGCCACAGGAAATCTGGGTCCATGGTGCTTGAAGGGCTGCTGCACATGGTGACCATTGGGCCCCACAGCTGGACAGAATGTCTGAACCCCTCAGCTGATTGCTGCCATGGAGGTAATTGGCTCTCTGGTATGGGGAAGTCAGTGGATATGCTATACCTTGACTTAAGCAAAGCTTTTGATACTCCCACAATATTCTTGATCACAAGTTAAGGAAGTAAGGATTGGATAAATGGACTGTAAGGTGGATAGAAAGCTGGTTAGGTGGTTTGGCCCAATGGATAGTGGTCAATGGCTCAATATCTGGTTGGCAGTTGGTTTCAAATGGAGCACCTCTAGGATCAGTTCTAAGGCTCGTATTGTTCAACATCTTTATTAATGACCTGGATAAGGGGATGGATTGCACCCTCAGCAAATCTGTGGATGACATTAAGCTAGGGAGACAGGTAGATAAGTTGGAGTGTATCAGTGCAGCAGAAAAGGAGCTGGGGATTTCAGTGGAAGAGAGTCTGCATTAGAGTCAACAGTGTGCCCGTGTAGCCATGAAGGCTAATGGCATATTGGGGTGCATTATGAGGCACATTTCCAGCGGATCTAAAAATGCTGTTGTTCCCCTCTATTCGGCATTGTTGAGGCCACGTCTGGAGTATTGCGTCCAGTTCTTGGTCCCCCAGTATAGAAGGGATGCAGATGCACTGGAAATGATCCAGTGGAGGGCAATCAGAATGATTAGGGGGCTGGAGCACATGACCTACGAGTAGAAGGATTTGGGGTTTTTTGGTTTACAGAAGAGAAGACTGAGAGTTGATTTGATAGCAGCCTTCAGCTTCCTGAAGGGGGATTCTAAAGTGGATGGAGAGAGTGTGTTCTCAGTAGTGATGGATGGCAGAACAAGGAACAATGGTCTCAAGTTACAGTGTGGGAGGTCTAGGTTGGATATTAGGAAAAACTATTTCACTAGGAGGGTTGTGAAGCACTGGGATGCGTTATCTAGAGAATCTCCATTCCTAGAGGTTTTAAAGTCCTTGCTTGACAAATTCGTGGCTGGGATGATTTAATTAGAGTTGTTCCTGCTTTGGGCAGGAGGCTGGACTCGGTGACTGCCTGAGGTCTCTTCTAGCCCTATGATTCTATGCGACAGTCATGGTGATCCTATCTACTCCAGTATGTGAGATGGAACCTAATCATCAGGAGTAACAGTCCTTTTGTGGGAACTAAACATGTTGAATAGTACCTTGCTTTGCTGCAGTTCTTTCCTTTTCCTTGTAAATTTGCAACAAAAATAAATATTAATTAAACCAATGTGATCTGGAATATCTCATGTCCCAGGATCAGATTAACATGGATTACTGTATGTTAGTTAGTGTGCAGAGGTGTGTGGTAGCAATGTGTCAGAGAAAAAGGATGAAATTATTCTGGAGCATTAAGACAAAGCCCTTGTAAATTCTATATATTCTCCCCCTGTGCCCCTCCCCCCCACTTTTTGGCTTGGCATAAATTTCCATTGATGCTGATTAACCTAGTGGACTGGCACCAGGTAATTCTAATAAACTGCAACACTGTAGCAAAGATGATTGTTGTTTTTGTTTTTTGTTTTTTGTGGCTTTTTTTTGGCAAGGGCTTTGAATATCATTTTCTTTAGAGTATGGCGAATGTAAATTTAAAGCTAGAAAGGTACCCGTTATTACTGTAACTTTAGCTCACATCTTAATTAACTTTTGAAATAAACACAGTTTGACAACATGAGGTGAGCTGCTGTGTCCAGTTAATTGTGTTTAGTGTACAACAGGGATGGAGAAAGTCATAATGAAATTTTAACCACCTACTAACTCTCCATGGTGGTGGTGGGGACACTCTTCAGTAGTTAAAAAGTGTGTTTTATAGGATGCGTTTCTGTTAAATATTTGAAGTATGTGAGCCATCATAATTCATCACCCTTAACTTCTTGTTAAGGCCTGCAATTTAAGGATTCAGTTTTACCTGCAGAGAGATCCATGCAAACGAGCAACATAAGGAATCAACACACTGATTTGTCACAGTGGTGTTCATCGTTATCAGGGAAAATTTTCTAGTACAATATTTTACTCTGACTAATCTGTAATTTAGGAGAATAGGGTTATCTGGGACTTCAGCGAACCTCTAGTCTAACCTGCTTCTACGTACAGAAGCTGTTGTGTCTAAGCCACCCAACATAGGTGGGTCTGTCCACTCTCCTTATAAAAACCTTCTGCAAAGGAGCCTTCACCACTTCCTTAGTCTGTCTATTCCATTACCTTAGTGCTCCTACAATTGAGAAATTTTTCCTGAGTCTTAGGGCATGGCTACAGTTAAAAGTTTACAGCCATGTAGCTGTACCACTGTAAGCTTTCTAATGTAGCCACTCTAAGCTAATGGGAGGGAGCTCTTCCATTAGCCTAACTACTCCAGTTCCTGCAAGCAGCAAATAGCTATGTTGGTAGGAGAAGCTCTCCTTCTGACATAATGCTGCCAATGCCAGCGCTTATGTTTGTGTGATTTTGTTTCTTGGGTTGATTTATTCACTCCTCCAAGCAATATAAATTATGCTGACAAAACTGTAGTGTAGGTATAGCCTTAATCTAAATCTACTATGGTGTAGTTTGAAATCATTTATATGGCAAGGGTTTCTTGTCCTGCCCTCTCGGTAAAGAGAGAGAACAGCTTTTCTTCATATTTTTTATGGCAACTTTTCAGGAGATGGCTGTCTTGCTTTCCTTCACTGTCCTCTTTTTCAAAGCAAACATACCCAGTTCCTTTAACCTTTTGCTCATAAGGCTTGTATTCCATTTAGGGTTGCCAGTTTTGTTTGGACAACTAATCTTTAATTAAAGACTATGGCATGTGACAAATCTTTAATTCTGGATGATTTGGGACAGTCCAGGAGGGTGGGTAACCCTAATTCCATCCTTAGATCTTCCTTGACACTTGCTTCTGAATCCTTTCCAGTTTCTCCATATCTTGTGTGTATCTTGTGATTTCCTGAACATTATTGTTAATAAAAAACTGCATTAGAGTTTATAGAGGCATTACAGACATCCTGGGAAACTAGATAAAATATTATCTTTTTTTAATCAAAATACTTGTTGGTGCCACTTAAGCATGAGTGAAACAACAATAAATGCTACCAAAGAAAATTAGTGTTCACAGCCATTCATCAGACAGTTCAAACACATTAGACCCATCATCCACTCTTCGCAACTTTTGTTGTTTTGAATGGATTCCTTTTCCACTTCAGATTAAACACCCTTTTTTTTTTTTTTTTCTTTAAGAAAAGGGAAAAAAAGCTCCTATTCACCTAGCTGGAAAGGAATTGTGTGTGTTATGAAAACATGCATTGTGTTTGGAAAATTGGCATTTAAAATTTTTCAAGGTGCTTTAAAATGTGTGAAAATTGGATGCATTGTTCAACATAATGTATTTTCTGTGACTTAAACCTTGTTTCAATAGCAGGGAGTTCAGTAAGACCTGGGAGACGAAGTGAAACTTCATATTATGCCAACAAATTGAATGGCATTCTCTCTCATTTTTAAAGGGCTTTTTTAAAGAAATGAACACATGATGTACAGTAAACTCTTTCATATCTGGCATTCTATTATCCAGAATTCTCAAATAACCGGCATTTTAACTGTAAGTAAATTTTAATTATGTTTTCCGTAAGTACAGTATAGTGAGAGTAAATACAATAAATACAGAAAATGTGTTTATAGCGTACAATATACTATTGTTAGTGAATAAAGTACTCTGCATACATTTTTGTTTCTTAATATTTAATCTTGTTTTTCTTTAGTGTTATACACCGCTAGTTACACCTTTCTGTTATACAGAATATTTGAATATCTGTCAACCTCCTGATCCTGGGACTGCCAGATATGAAAGAGTTACTCTACAGTGTTGCCTGCCTGTTTTTTGTTACATATTCAGAAATATTGGGGTGGCCAATCAGTTAGAAACTAAGAGCTAAAACAGCTGTGGATAGAGTGCCACATATTATATATTTAATTTTATCTATCTATATGCCTATCTGTCTATATTTATAATATACATCTATATATAGAGTTACATTAAAAATAAATATATAATACCTAGCTCAGTAGCCTCTTCCAGAACCAGGCACCCCCAACTCCTCCACTCTCTCAGGCCCCCTCCTGTTCCCCAGAGCCAGCCATCCCCGGCCTTCTCTGCTCTAACCCAACGCCTTCCTCCAAGTGCTGAGATGCATGTGCAGAGCGGTGGTCAGCACTCCCAGCATGTGGCTCTGAGCAGGAGATGTATTTCATGGCTCAAGAGCTGCAAGTTGGCTACACCTCTGCTATGCCACATGAAGTGAGGGGACTCTTCAGGAAACTTCCTTTTTTAAAATATTTTGTTTTCAATTTGTTGAACTTCCCATAAGAGAAGCCCACCTTAGCGAAAAAGTGTCGTCACGATTTCAGGGAGCCATAAAAATAAGCTCCCACCATTCTGCTCAGAATGCTCTTTCTGTCCCAGAAAACACCAACGAAAGCAGGGAACCCTACTGTGTCTGACTCCTACGTGAGTAACTGACTGGCATGGTGAACTTGATTAAATGATTTGAAAAGTTCTGTGAATTTGGAGATGAGTAACTGGCATGTTCACCCTTCATGTGGGATCTCATCCAGAACAGCTGGGTGAACTTTTAGTTCTCCCATCAAGACGGCAATGTCCAGTTCCACTTCCAGAATATTTACTCATTGCAAATTCACCTACTCTACTGCTCTCTCCCTTGAAATTACTAGGGCTCCTTTTGTATCTGAGCTTGTAACATGGCTGGACTAATTATAATGTGGGGATTGCTGTCATTTTGTGTCTGGATGAAAGAGGTGATTTCCAGCAATTAAAGTGCCCACCTCTCCTGAAGGGGTGGGGAGGGGCGTATCTTTTATGTTTTTCTAACAGACTTTAGAACCCTTGCCATATAAATAAGGGTATCAAGTTCACCAATCAGGAAAACTTCAAGGCTTCCAACTCCTCTTATCCTTAAAATTGCCAATTAAGCATTTTTAATGTTTCTCTTCCTACTACAAGGTCAGCACGAAATTTTATTCCTTTGCCATTAGAGAGAAACTGAGCCAGCCCATTTGATTCTTTCTGAAAGCGGCTCTCTCAGCTCTCTTTGGGAAGTTTGGGGGAAAGGATGACTCATTTTGCCTTTTGCCCTTTTCTGACTCTTCTCCCTCTCTGCCCTGCCCCCACACTTCCTATTACAGAATTTTTTTGAGAGTCTTTGGATATCCTGCCTGTCTCCCATCTTTGCTGACCTCTTTGAGAAGAGGCAGGGGCTCACGCACCCTGGGGATTCCAGTGCGCTGTAGACTGAGGAGGGGGAAGGACAGCTGTTTTATCTAGCCCTCTGACAAATATACGAGAGTGTGTAGTTGAGGATGGATGTAAGCAACAAGTTCCTTGCTTTCTCTTACTTATTTTGGGCACCTGTGTAGGTCTTGGTGTAACTGAGCTCTAAATTAATAGTAATAATTTTAAAAAAAACTGAGCCAACAAAGATGTGAAAGTTGTCAGCTAAGATGATCAGATGCAAGTGATCAGATTGTCTGTCCTCCCCCAAGAACATCAGTTCCCTCCTTGCATTTATAGATCTCTCTCCCAGCACCTACTCAACATTACTGTTTTAAAAATCTATTTATTCTGAAGAGGACCAGACTACAAATCCATTTTCATGAGTACTCCTGGACTGCTTTTTCACGAATGTTAAATGCTCAGATAAATAATGGTTGAAGAATTGCCCCCTGAGTTTGTAAGCTTCTGGGGCAGGAATCTCATCTATTTAACTGCTTACAGAAGGTCATTCTCATCTATAGCACTGTGGACCAGAAGATCAGCTGGACTAAATCAGTGTTCCTCTCTACTGATTTCAATGGAGCAATGGTTTTCTATTACCTGAGAATGAGCCATATTTATTGTCATGAATAATAATGCTAGGCTAATCTGTTCTTTCTCATAAAAGAAATTAAATGCTTCAGTATCTAGGAGTCCCTTTGTTGTAAAATTAACACCCTATTTTCTCTCTATTTATTAGAGCAGTGTAGGAAACCATTTTTATGTCCTGTGTAAATTGTGTGTGTGCCTGTTTGTATAATATGTGTATCTTATAATTATTTTTGCTGTGTCCATCTGTCTGTCCAGGCAAGGCTCTGCCATGTTCCCCTCCTCCCCCGGCAAGCAAAGGGCCTGACCAAGCTCCCCAACAGATCCCCACCCCCTGTAGTGCCAGCCTCAGACCCTTCCCTGGTCAGCACAGGGTGGACCTGACCCAGCCTCCTGACAGAGCCCTTCTGCACCATGTAAGCCCCTACCCTAGCCAGCACATAGCCCAGCCCCCTGACAGACCCCTCTGCATTGTGCTCACCCCAGCCATCTCGGGGCCCAGCTTAGCCCCTCTGACAGAGCCTTCCCCTTCACCGTGCCAGCCTCTCTCCCACCTAGTGCGGGGCATGGCCTAGCTTCCTGATGAGCCCCACACGCATTGTACCAGCCCCAGTCCGTCCACACCGTCAGCACAGGACCTGGACCAGCCCTCCCAAAGGAGTCCCACCCTATGCACTATACCAGCTCCACGCCTCCCCCAGCCATCAGGGGCCCAACCCAGCCCCCTACATAGCTTCTTCCCTGGACAGTGCAGGGCCTGGCCCATACTCTTTGGATGCTTATTACAATAAGTTTCCATCTAGAACTTTCTTCCAGCCCAACTTCTGCTTGCCAGCAGAGCTGCAGCTGGGCCTCAAGTATTAATATAAATAAAAACTCCTATTTTGTAGCAGGATGAAATATCAGACTCTGACTTCTATAAACAAACAATCAGAAATTTGGTTGGGTTGGAAAAATGGTTCAACAATTTTTCAATATTTCATTTCAACTTTGACAATATTTATTTTTGCAGTAACTTAACATTTTAAATAAGTCATTTTGTATTGGAAAATTGGAATTTTCAGTTAGAAAATATCAGTTAATTTTAATTTCCCCTCCCACCCATAAATCTTTCAAGTCCAAAAATTGTTGAAGTGACTCTTTCTCATAAAATCTTTGTTGAATTTGCAAAAGAGTGAGATTCCAGGGAACAAACAAAGTAGAGAAACTTCTAGCCAGCTCTAGTATGATTATATATGCTCACTGAAACTCAGCAAATACATGCCAGGAAGGTTGAAATCTTCTAATGATAAGCTGTTGCAGTTTGTTGCAGTTTTATAGGGTTGGCAGTATTTACCTCAGCAGTTTCAGGTAGCTACTGCAATATAGATCGTCTTAGGAAAATTGTTTTGTATATGTAATATGAGTTAGTACTGTAATTTATTTTTATCTTGTGCTTGTGGGAAACCAAATTCTCTCTCTTATGAGAGATCCTGTTTCATATTAGTTATGAATTTATGCCCAGCATGAACTGACAAGATTTATTATTCAGAGAACAGAGACTCAAAGTTGAGGTAGTTGTTTTTTTTTTTTTCTTTTTCTTTCTAGTAAACTGATATCAAGTGGCTGGTTTTGGGGCATGATGGATTTTTATGTTTGCTTACACTTCATTTTGGGGTTGAGTATGTGAGATGATTTTGTGTGTCACACCCTAAGGATATTAAAATAGCAGCCTTAGCTAGATATAAATAAAGAATTAAGAGGGAAAGTCTGTGTGTGTGTGAAACCCATATTTAGGGTTTATCAGGGTTCCAAAGACTACATGTACATAGAAATGTATTTTTTAAGGGAATGGTGGATGGCTTTTGTGGTTAAGGCCCAATATTAGTCATGTTTCTCCTTTTCCCCTTCTGCTATTTCAAAACTTTGTCAAATGGCTTTAATTGACTTTTCCAGTATTTCAGTCTTGTTATATAATATTTTATTGTGTTCCTACTGGCTGTTTCTACACATGCCACTTCCTCCGAAAGTGGCATGCTAATAAACAGCCCAAAATATGCTAATAAGGCACATATGTAAATTCCTGGTGCCTCATTTGCCTAAGGTCACGCAATTTGGAGTCTGGAAGATGGTTTTCTGGACTCCCAAACAGCGTGTAGAAGCACAGCCCTGGGGGTGGGTGGTGCGGGAGTGTTCTTCTGGAAGGAAGTCCTTCTTCCAGAGGCCCCTTTGTCCCAAAAATTTCTTCCTGAAATCCCAGGGGGCTGTGCTTCTACACACCATTTTGGAGTCCAGAAGACAGTCTTCTGGACTCCAGATCAGGTGACCTGATGCTAATGAGGCACCAGGAATTTACATACACATCTCATTAGCATATTTCAGGCTGTGTATCAGCATGCTACTTTCAGCGAAAGTGGCATGTGTTGAAACAGCCATTGTGACTTGTTGCAATAGAAGAGTTACTAAACTTTCCCCATGTTATCTTTGTTTAGCTTATGCACTATATAATGATGAGCTATGCTTTTATGAGTCTGCGTATTTTTCCAGCTGGCTAACTCAGTCTGAAAGCTGATGAACTTTTTATTCTTCTTTAACCTCTGATGATAACACTAGAAGGAGGATTTAAATTGCAGCAAGGCAGGTATAAACTGGACATTTAAAAAAAACAAACAAACAAAAAAAAAAAACAACTTCCTGTCAGATTAAGAACTGAAATAAATTGCTCAGGAAGATTTTTATTTTTTAAAGAGTAAGTCAGACAAACACCTGTCAAACGTGGTCTAGATGGTTTTTGAGGCTGCCACGAGTGCAGGGGATTGGACCTCATGCCTCCAGAGGTCCCTTCCAGTCTTCTGATTCTATCAGAGCATCTATTTGTTGTTCCTGTATTAAAGTTACCAATAAAATTATAAATGTTACTGAACATACAATTCCTAAAGCTATGCACAATGTACCAGTTGTATCTACAGATGTAATCACATTCGTCTGTTCACGTTTTCATGGATTGAACATCACTACATGAGTGAATCCTGCTAGAGAGTTCAATAGGTAGCTCATTTTCCCTGATCTGAGCACCCTTTTTATATTGTGAATCTACTAATACTGACATTTTGTGTGTGTACATACTCTCTTTCTTATTGGTCTGTATCCCATGGAAACTCAAGGAACTCCACATTCTATAGGCTGGGTAGGTCTTTGCTAACTTTGATGTACCTTCTCTATGTTGCATGCATTTAAGATTCTTGTGTTTCAGCTTTTTACTCATTTCTACTACATAGGTCCCCTAAACACTAACTAATTTTATATTCTTATAATCCTGCAAATAGTCTCTGATTCACATAGAACAAATGTATGTAAAATAATATTGATTACTACATCTCACAAGAAATTAATACTACATTAAATTTATTGGTTATGTTTCCCTGCTTGACCGAGTGAGTGTTATTTCCTTAGGAAGTGATGATTAGATAAGAACCCTGAAGCATACATGCAACAGAAATTATTAGTAAAAGAGCATATAACAAGTATAATGAATATAACATTTAATTCTTATATGTAACTTAAATGTATGCCTAAGGATTATATATAACTTATCTTTATTTGCTCATCATTATTTTATACTATTGGGGAGTGGATTTTGTCTGGATTTTTAGATCCTTCTAACTGGAGGAGTAGTTACTTTTTACATTATGGTACATTATGGTGAGAAACATGGAGGCTTTGGAACCTGATGTGGCCTTTGGCTCAGCATTTATTCATTTTATATATAATCTTTCTCTAGCTCTGACTGCTGCTGGGGTTATGACAGTTGACAACAACGGAAAGGGACCATGTTGACTCATATGTGGTAGGGGTAAAGTCTTTCTGTTCTGAGCCTATTTTCCCCCTGTGTGATATCGGGCAAGGATGGTGTATGTAGTAAAACTACTGGTGCCAATACATAATTTTTTTATTTAATTTTTATTCATGTGTACTGTTTTGTGAACTGTCACTTTTAAATTTTAAACTTTAACACTTTTAAAATTTTAACTATTGCTTCAGGTGTGTTGGTGTTGTTACAGGTTGAACCTCTCTAATCCAGAACTCACTTGTCCAGCAAACTCTGTAATCCAGCATGATTTTAGTTAGTCAGCAATCAGTTGTCATGGTTGGTCCCATAAAGTTTGTTTGCAGCCAACAGTGCTGGTTCTCAGTGTTTTGTGCTGTTGTTTAGCTCTAATTTACCCCAAATGTCTTGTAAAAGCCCAGTAAGCAGTGAAAGTGTTGGTAATGCTGCTAGACAATATTGACCTCTCGTGATCAGGCAAATTCTCTCATCCAGCACCAATCAGGTCCCAAGGGTGCTGGATGAGAGAGGTTCAACTTGTACTAATTTTAATTAGATGTGAATCTTTTCCTTTTGTATAGTTGTTTTAGCTGTATATTTAGTTGGTACATATGCCTGAAAAACTAGGTTACTCTGGTTAAATCCTGATGATTCGGGTTATTTAGAATGACCTGAGATGCTTTGGACAGTTACTATGGGTGGAGAGGTTTCTCTTAGAAACTTTGTGTTGAGTTTGAATATAACTGCAAGCTTTAAAAATTAAGCCTGGCACTTCTGGAAGATTGATCCCTGGTTTGACATGCATAATTACTTTACCCCAAATGGTTGGTAAAGAAAACTGTTAATGAGCACATTAATATACTGCAGCAAATTTTCTTTCCAGGCATTTCCTTAGCTATCCAAACTTCACAAAGTCTGTTGTGATGAGTTCCTGCTCACTGTTTCATGTGAGCTACCAAAGTGCCTGGGTGCATGTTTCTTTTTCCTTGACCCTACTGCTTTTGCAGTGGCTTCTAAGGTGTCTGCATTTGCCACTATGTCTATTGGAGGGAATGTGATTCCTGTGTTCTAATGGTTTTACACTAGAAATTGATTCTTGTTCCACCTTCATGGTTATATCGGAGTTAGGCTTTCAGTTCCTCTAGAGGAACTGGTATTTTGCAAGTAAGTTGAATTTTAGCAGTAGATGCTTCAGGTGTGGAGTGTTGCTGTAATCTTTACATTTCCTGTTGGCTGGGTAAGATGCCTGCTCCTTGTGAAGATCAGATACTTGTGTGGGTTTCTATGGTGGCACTGGTTTTTTGTTTATGTATGGGTCAGGGTACAATGGGGATATCAAACTGAAAGTTAATTATGCCATTTGTTCATTTCCTGCTGCCTCATGTGGCCTAGAGACACCAAAATTACTTGTTGGATTCCAGCAAGTACAGATTTTTTGGCTTTCCTGAGGAACACTGATATCTAAGATCTCCTCTTTACAGACCACAGCAACTTCTATAGCTCCCTGAGATTCTTATAACAAATGGCACAATTGTGGATTGGTTTGCGACATGTCTGGCTTATTAATTCATTTACCCCTCTTTTTCCTCACTCTGAATGACAGGTTTTAACCCTTTGAGATTTTCTAATCAAAACTTCCTCCAAAACTGCCTGTAACTATCTTTTTCCTATGTTTACTGCTAACAGTTTCTTCAAATCCCAGTATTTTCTCCCAAATCTTCCGTGTCTGATACTTTCTGTGATCATCTGGGACATCTGCAATGCCAAATGCAGTTCTGATATACAAGTGAATTACTCAGTTCTGCCAGCCTGCCCCTGCCACACCTTAAATCCTGTCTTGCTGTGCCTCTTCCAGTAAAGCTCATAGGCAAGGCCACCACCAGATGCAGAAGTGCATCACTGAGAGAAGCTCTGAGAACCCAGCTTAAGGTACTTGCCCCAGAACCCAAATATCCATGCCCTTTGGGGTACAAATCCAAGGAAATATGAAGTTTGCCTCCTTCTTCAATGTGAAGAAAGGTGTGCACAAGTTCTCATCTCTCCCTCCCTGTTAGAAATTACATAAAGCATGTTATATTACAGAAATAAGTTTTATAGAATCATAGAACACTAGAACTGGAAGAGACCTTAAGAGATCAAGTCTGGTCCTCTGTCCTCACTGTAGGCCCAAGTACTGTCTAGACCATCCCTGATAGATGTCTGTCTAACCTTCTCTTAAATATCTCCAGTAATGGAGATTCCACAATCTCCCTAGGCATTTTATTCCAGTGTTTGGCCACCATGGCAGGAAGTTTTTCTAATGTCCAAACTAAACCTCCCTTGCTGCAGTTTAAGACCACTGCTTTTTGTCCTATCCTCAGAGGCCAATGAGAACAGTTTTTCTCCATCCTCCTGGTAACCCTCTTTTAGGTACTTTGTAAGCTGCTATCATATCCCTCTGTCTTCTCTTTTCTAAACTAAATAAGCCCGGTTCTTTAAGTCTTCCCTCATGGCGCATGTTTTCTAGCCCTTTAATCATTCTTGTTGCTCTTCTCTGGACCTTCTTCCAATATCTTCATATCTTTCATTACTTCAGTTGAGGCCTCATCAATGCAGAGGAGAGTTGAAAACTGATTTCTTGTTTCTTGCTCATGATACTCCTGTTAATGTATCCCAGAGTCATGTTTTTTTCTTTTGCAACAGCATCTCACTGTTGATTCATATTTAGCTTGTGGTCCACTGTGATCTGTAGATCCCTTTCAGTATTACTCCTTGCTAGACAGATGCACCCATTCTGTATGTATGAAACTAATTATTCCTTCCTAAGTGGAGCACTTTGCATTTGTCCTTATTAATCTTCATCCTGTTTGCCTCAGACCATTTCTCAAGATCTTTTTGAATTATGACCCTATCCTCCAAAGCAGTTGCAACCCCTCCCAGCTTGGTATCTGCCCTTCCAGCATGACTGTGAACCATTAATAACTACTCTCCAAGAATTGTTATCCAGCCATTATGAAATGGTATATTTTAAGTGGTTAAAGAGGTAGCAAACAGAATAAATTACTAAGAAAATAACAGAAAGCTTGCAAAGTAACCTAGATTCACTAGAGAAACTGGTTACAAATAATAATGTCTCACTGCTTGATATGATTGTAGGTAGAGTCCTTCCCAGGCCAGAGGTATCTCTCTCAGCCTGGGTCCAGAAATTCTTCCCACTTCAGTTACAGTCCCAAGTGTTTTCAAATATCTATTTTGGGCTGGGCAGGTAGAGGTAAAGCAAGAAAGACACAATATTTTTTTTCCTGACCCCAGCTTGTACAGAATTTACATGAAACTGGAAACATTTTATTTAATTTCCCCCCTCCCCACTCCAGCCCTCTGTGGAACAGGTCAGAAGACCAAGACATGGGTTAGTATCAGGTCACCTGACTCCATTGTCCATGAGTTAGCAGTGGTATTGAATGTCGCAGGGAGGCCAAGCCTTCTCACAAACTGCTGCACTAGCTGATTCACCATTAAGTCCTGTCTGTCTTCTCCACTGCAGTCCCTGAAATGTCAGGTGTGGGAGTGATCCAAAGTGGCAAATATGAAATATAGACAGAGGTAAGTATTCCGAACTTCATCTACAAAAATGATACATGCACCTGAATGGGAAAGTCATATACAGTAAATCATAAGCTTTTCAATGATATGAGCCATCTTGCATAAAGCATATCTTGGTTATGTTATATTCATGTCATAAATATATTTTCATAAAACATATGAAATATCATATCACACTCTTGTTACTCCTAAAGATTGTTCAGTTTCCTGAAAAAAAGTATCCTAGAAATCAGTGATTGATACGCAATGAATATAGGCAATATAACTGATTAATCAGAACGTTGCACACTAAAGCTGCGTCTACACGTGCACGCTACTTCGAAGTAGCGGCAGTAACTTCGAAATAGCGCCCGTCACGTCTACACGTGTTGGGCGCTATTTCGAAGTTGAAATCGACGTTAGGCGGCGAGACGTCGAAGTCGCTAACCCCATGAGGGGATGGGAATAGCACCCTACTTCGACGTTCAACATCGAAGTAGGGACGTGTAGACGATCCGCGTCCCGCAACATCGAAATAGCGGGGTCCTCCATGGCGGCCATCAGCTGGGGGGTTGAGAGATACTCTCTCTCCAGCCCTTGCAGGGCTCTGTGGTCACCGTGGGCAGCAGCCCTTAGCCCAGGGCTTCTGGCTGCTGCTGCTGCAGCTGGGGGTCCGTGCTGCATATACAGGGTCTGCAACTAGTTGTTGGCTCTGTGTATCTTGCACTGTTTAATGAAAGTGTGTCTGGGAGGGGCCCTTTAAGGGAGCGACTTGCTGTTGAGTCCGCCCCGTGACCCTGTCTGCAGCTGTGCCTGGCTCCCTTATTTCGATGTGTGCTACTTTGCCGTGTAGACGTTCCCTCGCTGTGCCTATTTCGATGTTGGGCTGAGCAACGTCGAAGTTGAACATCGACGTTGCCAGCCCTGGAGGACGTGTAGACGTTATTCATCGAAATAGCCTATTTCGATGTCGCAACATCGAAATAAGCTATTTCGAAGTTGGGTGCACGTGTAGACGTAGCCTAAGGGATGTCTACACAGCAAAGTTATTTTGAAATTACTTTGTGAGTATCTATGGAATGCAAGCACTATTTCAAATAATTTCAGAATGGGAATGGGCGTATTTCAAAATTAGGTAAACCTCATTCCACGAGGAACAGTGCTTATTTTGAAATAGGGGCTGTGTAGACAGGGAAAAGAGCCTATTTTAAAATAAGCCATAGTGCATTCAATGGCTCTATTCTGAAATAGGCTCTGTTGTTTGTAGATGCTCTATTTCAAAAGTGCTGAGCGCTATTTTGAAATGCGTTTTGTGCATACCAGCCTTATGTGGAAATAAGCTATTCTGGAAAAATCACTTCTGGAATAGCTTATTTTGAAATAACTCTGCTGTGTAGAGTAGCCTAAATGAATATTAAATTAAAATCTTTCACTACAGGTCTTAATAGGAGTGATTTAAAAAGTGAAAAATTGCTAGGAGAGGTTTTTTTTTTTTTGGTTTTTTTTTTTGCTTTTTTCAAATGTACTGGGAGCTCTAATCACCACCTCTTTATCAGCAGTAATTACTGAGATGCATCTTTTTTTGATTGATATTTTCAAATACTGACTGATGCTTGGGGTTATTTACATAACTTGGTTATTGGGTTATTTGCATAACTTCCTTCACAGTAAGATAATTTTTAGTGACCTATTCCTGTTTTGACAACACTTATTTTCTCAATTAATTGGAATCCTTTAAGTATACTTTACTTAAAGAAAAGTCCATGTCTGGGTTTTGGAATGGAACAGTATCTGAACTGTCCAGTATCATGCTTGAAGGTAGTCTGGTTTAATCCTGCGACCAGACAGATGTCAAGTTTGAGACTAGATATTATGGTTTAGCATTGAGAAGGAGAGTCAAGTACTCTCATGTCAAATAGCACCTTCTTTCTGAGTTGGGGACCGTTGGTTGGGAAGCATCCAAAGATGAAATAGTTTTAGGTTGCCAATCTGCAATGCTTTCTAAGTAATTTTAAATTAAAATAAATATTTTTGTGATGCTTGGCTAGACTGTCTGAAATGTGTTATATGATTACACAAGACAATACTATCCCTAACCCCAAAGAGTTAACACTTTTATTTGAGGCAAGATGTGGCAAATAAGTGTGACAATTAAAAGGATAATGGTGATACTATCATATCTTTACTTAGAGTGTATGTATAACTTGATAGTTTCAAAGGGCTGAGTGTGGCATCTCTTTTGCCATCATTGGTTAGACGACATCCTATGAGAATCACAATAGAAATATAAATCAAATCACAGCTGTATGACCAATACTAATAAACATAATAATAGCTTGCTTTCATATTAGCTCTTCTGTTTTCAAATTACTATTACGCTCAGCTGGTGATCTGCTATTATTACCCAGCTTTTATAGCTGGGGAAACAAAGACACAAAGAGGGGAAGAGAGTTGCCAAAAGTCAAAGACAGCAATGCTAGTAAAATTAAGAAAAGAACACAGATGTCCTGTATTTCAGTTATGCATTCATTATTAGAGGCCAAGCTGTCTCTTGGTGAAAGTTAAACTTGCACTGGCATTTTTTGCCTAGAAGTTATCAAATATTTTCGTTCTTGGGGTCAGCCAAATATTTATCAGAATGACCATTCCTGACTCTGTCTCCACAGATCCAACTATACTGGGAACATGGAATTCTTACCCTCTGTCACTTACTGCTTCCTTATATTTAATGCTGTTGGAAAGTTGTGTTAATCTGTTATCGGTATATGAATATTTAATGCTGCTGGAGGCTCATTATTAAACTGTATATTTGAAGGTATCTAAAGCCTTTGTAAAGGTGTTTTTTTTTATTATTTAAGCCCAACAAATGACAAAATGAACACACATGATCACAAAACCCCTCTCAACCTGCTCAGTGTCCCCTAGGCCTCAGGTTCATCCTTCCCTTCTAGCGTAAGTTCATGTCCTGTTCCATTCCCATCCTCAAACACATAGATCAGACTCACCCTCTTTATGATTCATTTAACTCAATGATAGAATTGTTAGGCTCCGTCTACACTACAGTGGGCTTTTGAAAGATCTTCTAGAAGAGATTGTCCAGGAAATCATCTTTTGAAAGAGAGTGTCCACACACAAAAAAAGCAGATCAAAAGAACAATCTGCTTTTTTTGAAAGAGAGCATCCACACAGTCCCCGTTCTTTTGAAATAATGGGTCAGAGATCAGAACATCTGGCACCATGAGGACTGTTCTTTCGAAAGAGCGGCCTGCGGAGCATCTACACATTTTCTTCCTAAAGTATTTTGAGAAAGAAAGAGCTCTTCCCAAAACAGGAATGGAAGACTGCTTTTGAAAGGAGCACCATGTTCTTTTGATCTAATTTTGAAAGAATGGATTTTGTGTCGAGATGCTTCTCCAGATATTCCAAAAGAGTGGAGTTTTTTGAAAAATATTTCCAAAGAACTTGCTAGTGTAGACACAGCCTTAGTGTATGTCTGCACAGCAGTTATTTCAAAATAACTTTCCCAACATCTACACAACTGCTATTTGGATATAATTTCAAAATAGGCTCTATTTCCTATGTAAACAGCCCCTGTTTTGAAAGAAGCTGTAATGTGTCCAACAGCTTTATTTCATGTAGACTCTATTGTGTGTAGACACTGTATTTTGAAATAGCTAAATGCTATTTGGAAATTCTTTTTGTGTGTTGCAGTGTTATTTTGAAATAAGGTATTCTGGAATATCTCTTCTGGAATAGATTATTTTAGAATAGTGCTGCTGTGTAGACGTACCCCTTGCTGGGCAGGATCTGCTGGAGGGAGGAAATTAAATGAAATTTAATATAGTCAGGTAATAAGTAATGGAACTTATAAGGAGTAACTTATACAATAGTCTTGGAACTTTAAAATTCTACCTGTCCTGCAGAAGGGAATGGTCTTTCTCTTTAACGGATTTCAAGATTATTTAATGGAATGCAACCTTCACAGCAAGAAATCCCTAGTGAGGGAGACAGAATTTTTAGGGCTTCAGCGCTATATTGAGGAGATAAGTGACAATGGACATGATACCTTGTAAAACAGCATTGTTTTCAGGAGTGAGTTACAATTATTTCTTCCACCACTTGGAGTGGTTTAAATCTCAGACCTCAGGCAAATTTTCTCTCATGGTAGAGATTTCTTGAAGTGAAAATAATCAGAAAAATTCTGGCAAAAAAACTGCGACTTATGTGGACTCAGACATAGGAAAAATGATTCTTTGCTTGGAGCTATAGGAGACTCTAGTGTTTAAAATCAACAGGTGATGCTCGGCTTAATTAAAACTTAAAATGTAATAAAATATTTGTCATATAACGTGTATTTGTTGTACTTATGGCATGAAAACTGAAATGGCATTGAATTGTCAATCAGATAAATATCCTTTACTTTTGTGCCAACTCTCTATTTGAATGCCATATTTATCTTTAAGTCAGACTGTAGCTGTTTTGTTTGGATTCTACAACTCAAAGAGGAGGAATGAGATAGTAATGTTTAGTATCACAGTGTATTTTATTAGTAAATGTCTTGATTATTCTTACTGATAGTAAGTATCCTCATTTTCCCCACATATATAATTTGTGTGAGAGCCAAATGTGTTAATGTTGAGTCAGGGTATATAAACAAATTAAACTATCTTAGGCTATGTCTACACCACAAGATAAATTCGAATTTATTAAAATCGATTTTGTTACATTGGGTTTTATAAATTCAAATTTGCATATTCTCACCTCCTCACAAATTCCCTACAGTTGACTTACTGCCACCACACTCAATCGCCAAACATCGACTATTGCAGCAGTGCATTGTAAGAACCTATCCCACAGTTTTCTCTGCCCCAAAGCAGTTTCGGTATTTTCACTGGTGCAGCATGGGGAAAAAAATGCCTCACAAGTGGTTGCGGGTACATGGTGTTATCTTCCCACATTGCATTGCACTCCCATGGAAAACAAATGGCTGTTTTTCCAGAAGGGAAAAAGGAAAAGTAGGGCATCAACAAAGATCGCCAAATTAACTGAAATCTTTTGCTTCTATAACTGAATTGCTTTTTATAACTGAATTATCAAAGATTTTACAAAAAGCAGCAGGTGTCTGCAATGGGCTTAAAGTGCAGCAGGGTGTCTGTTCTTCTCAACTGGCCCGCCAGCCGCTTTTCCCTGTGTTAAGGGGGCCAAAGCTTGAAGAAAGAGAAGGATAGAAAAGGTTAGGAAAGATTTTTGGCTTCCCACTTCACTACACAGAGTTGTGCAATGCAAGGGCTCGCCAAGCCAGGACATGGTGCTGTCTGGTAGCCTCGTCCTCACTCAACAGCAGGCTTGTGTTTTTATTGGGTCAGGGCTAGCCACGTGATGTGGTTGAGTGCAGGAAAGACCCTGACTTCATGGTGCCTGTGTGGGAGACAGCGTGGGCCCCTGAACAAATGTAAACCACAGAAAATAAGTTTCTCGGCCTCTCGTACAAGCACAACCCCCATGACAGCCTAGTTGCCAAGTGGTGCAGTGGGGCAGAGGCTGGCGCCCATCCTAAAGAAAAAACGTAATTGCTCAGTTGGCAGAGGTAGTGACAGAACCATGATTTATTGAGGCTATTTTTAATAGGTAGATGTGCTCACAGCACTGATAGCAAAGACAAGTTTCTCAGCATCTCATACAAGCATGACCGCACAGCCATGGGCTTTCTGGTGACAAATTCAAATTCATGGGCTTCCTGTTACCTAATTCCTGCACACCTGGAGATCCATGAAGATGGAAGTGCCCAGAGTGGAGGACTGTAGCACATTGTGGGATACATATGGGACATCTCTGGAGGCTAATAAAGTCTAATAGACATGGCATTTCCACACTAGCCTTAATTCAAACTTTTAAATTTGAACTTGATGCTACACCTAGCTGCTTTTGATGATGTGATATCGACCTTAGCACTCTCCAGAATTGAGCTACTGGTAGTTACAGTGAGGACACTGACATTGTAAAATCAAACTAAATGTCTTAAATTTGACTTTATCATGTATTGTAGACATAGCCTAAGTAATTCTTGGACTTCTAGCGAGCTCCTCCATTGCACCAGTTCTGACAGACATTTTAACAGTGTGATCTTATTTCTTGTTTCAGTTAAAAACAAAATACACCACCAGTAGCATGAAACCCAGATATAAGTACTTGTGGCTAAGTGACTTGAACTTAACTCAGTCATTAACCATAGCATGATCATGACATTTATTTAAATGACACATTTCAGTCAATGAAGTATAATTTACAGTGGCAGCATCTTCCCAGCATTCCCCTTCTAGAAAGGGAATGCAAATGAGCAAAATTGCAAATGAAGCATGGATTTACATATTTTGTCTCATTTGCATAGTATCATGTGATTGTGCTTCTGGGAAAGACTTTTGCCGAACCAAAAACGGCCATGTAGACAGGGTTCCTTCAGGGGAAAATAAGTCCCATTTTCAAAAGAACCTTTCTTCCTGAAATGAATGCGGAAGAAGGGTTTTTCCAAAAATGTTTTTTTCCTGAAGGAACCCCAATTACATGTCTGTTTTTGCTTCCATAAAAGTCTCTCCTGGAAGCATGATCACATGGGAATATGCAAATAAGGCATGAGCTGTAAATCTGTGCTTCAAATGTGTTTTTGATCTCGCTCATTTGCATTCCTTGTATGGAAGGGGAATGCTGTGTGGGCGCAGTCAGTATATCTGTGTGGCCATGGAAATACATTTTGCTGAGGGTACAGTGCATTTCTGGGGCAGTTAAAGGACTAATTCAGAAAGCCTTAAGCTTCTCATTTCCACCATATATTTGGCACAACTTCCTATTAATATTTCAGGAGTTCTGTTCTGACATGTATCTTCCTGCACTATTCAGTGGCCAATTTGGAAGGAAAAATAGTTGATGTTGAGCTGCTTTTCCTATTAGGTCAATGTTTTGTTGTGATTATTGCTGTTTAATATAAATTCAAGTGAAAATCCAGAGCTTTTCTGCTTTTGATAGAAATTCATGCTGAGTTAATGGTTTGTTGGTACAGATCAAATAACTAACCTACTCTTTGGGCTCATCAACATTAGCCCCTCCTTTGAAGGGGACATGGTGATCAGCCCTGATTGGAGAATAGCAATGAGGTGCTGCGCCGCATATGTGGCACCTCATTAGCATAATTCCTACTGCGCAGAGTTTGAAGTCGATAACTTTGAAGCGGCGGGGGCGGCAAGCAGTGCAGCCATGGGCACTTTGAAGTACCCACACAACTTCAAAGTTCCTTCGCTCTCCCAAAACATTTTTGAGTAAGGGAATGTTTCGGGAGTAAGGGAACTTTGAAGTCGTGTGGGTGCTTCGAAATGCCCATGGCTACACTGTTTCCCGTGGCTTTGAAGTTAGCAGCTTCAGAGTTTGCATGGTGGGAATTATACTAATGAGAGGCTGCATACACAGTGCCGCACCTCATTGCTATTCTCCGATCAGGCTCATTACCATACCCCATTTGAAGGAGGGGGTAGTGTCGATGAGCCCCATTTGTAGTAACTGTTGGAGATATGTAGGTTTGTATATTACAGAAACTCCTTCACATAAAGTCAGGTAATCTGAACAGTCCATGTGGCTTTGATGAGAAGCTTTCCTTAAACCTTTGGGGACAGTGGGATGTTAATTGTGATTGTTTGCGTCAACTCTCTGCTTTAGTGCCAAATTCATCCTTAACATAATGTGTGTGACTCAGTTGACTTAAAGGGAGCTGCAGTCATTTTCAGGGTATGGATTTGAATCTCTTGTGTCATCTGTTTTACGTGATATTCTACCTTTCTTTTTCTAGCCATAGCATTGATGGTATTGTGCTGGCTAGGCTGAGGTCAATGATTGTATAAGTGTGTGAAAGTTCAGAAAGTTTTAAAACAAACAAAAAAAAAAAACAAAACACCCGACCATTTTTCCCCCACTGTGCATGGGCATTAAGTATATTTGCAGTCCATGTGCTCTGGGTAGAAGGATTACTTCCTGCTAGCAAGCCGCACAGTACTAGTCTCTCCAAAAATTGGTGGAGAGGAGATGGAGCCTTGCCCTGCCATTCAGGGAAGTATATGATGTCTTTTTCATAACATAAATGACTCCTGCAGCTCTTCATCATCTATTTTTCAAGTGTGAACAGAACAGCAGGATACAGAGCTAATACCACGTGCTAAATCCTGATTTGATTCTCACCTTTTTATATAGATAATGGATCAAACGCTTTCCAGATCACTGGGATTTCATGTTCAATTGATTCTTTATTACAACTTGTACAGTTTTTGGCAGCTCCAGTAGGTAGGATTCATAGCAGCAGAATATTTATCTAGTTTTAAATAATGTCTGATTTTTGTAAAATTGTGCAAAGCAACAGGTTTGGTTGTGGTAGTGTGATGAGGGTTTTAGCCCAAGAAGGGGAAGTTTGCAAAATTCACTCAGTTATGACCTTTACTTCCCTTAAACTTGTTGCCAGAAATGGAGAGCAAGGGTTAAGACCCCACATCCTTAAAACTAGCAATTGGTCTGAGATGCAAATATTTGCAAAGTACGTGCAGCAACTCTGCAATCTGTCTTAATAAGAATGTTTACATCATTGCATTCAATAAAATAATTACACATTGCAATTATGATTATATGTATTTACTCTAATTACATAATAAAGTACAATTTATGAAAGTAGTAGTGCATGCAATCACTAAAATTAGTTTTAAAGAAAATTCTCACCACAAATTTAATTAGTAGAGTGTCATGGTTGTATAGCAGAACAATAAAAGCATGTATATAGTCTGCCTACACTAGGCATGAGACAGTTCAAAAAGCAATACTGCTAGCTTTAATCAGCACTGGAGCCTCCTCTCATACCCTGGATCCTCATTTCTGGTCCCATCCCTGAGCCTGCACTTCCTGCCCAGAATTCATACCACCTCCCACAGACCAAACTCTGTGCCCTCATCTGGACCCCGATCCCATATCCCAGTCTGCTGAAAATGAGCAAGTGAGCAAGGGTTGCGGATAGCGAGTGACTGGAATGGAATGATCAGGGATGGGACCTCAGAGAAGCAACAGAGCTAATGTGGAGGAAGGGTGTTCGAATTTCTGCAAATAGAAGGTTGACAGCTCTGTATGTCACTGATGTCAGAGAGAAGCAAGGTTAAGTACCAACTGGAAATATTCGTGCAATATTCTGGATAAACTGGAGAAATGGGCTGAGGTAAACAGGATGAAGTTTAATAAGGACAAATGCAAAGTGCTCCACTTAGGAAGGAACAATCAGTGTCACACATACAGAATGGGAAAGGACTGCCTAGGAATGAGTACAGCAGAAAGGGATCTAGGGGTTATAGTGGACCACAAGCTAAATATGAGTCAACAGTGTGATGCTGTTGCAAAAAAGGCAAACATGATTCTAGGATGCATTAACAGGTGCGTTGTGAACAAGACATGAGAAGTCATTCTCCCGCTCTACTCTGCGCTGGTTAGGCCTCAGCTGGAGTATTGTGTCCAATTCTGGGCACCGCAGTTCAGGACGGATGTGGAGAAATTGGAGAGGGTCCAGAGGAGAGCAATGAGAATGATCAAAGGTCTAGAGAACATGACCTAAGAAGAAAGGCTGAAAGAATTGGGCTTGTTCAGTTTGGAAAAGAGAAGGTTGAGGGGGGACATGATAGCAGTTTTCAGGTATCTAAAAGGGTGTCATAAGGCAGAGGGAGGGAACTTGTTCTTCCTTGCCTCCGAGGATAGAACAAGAGGCAATGGACTGAAATTGCAGCAGGGGAGATTCAGGTTGGACATTAGGAAAAAGTTCGTAACTGTCAGGGTGATCAAACACTGGAACGAATTGCTAAGGGAGGTGGTAGAATCTCCATCACTGGAGATATTTAAGAAGAGGTTAGATAGATGGCTTTCAGGGATGGTCTAGAAAGTGCTTGGTCCTGCCATGAGGACAGGGGGCCGGACTCGATGGCTTCTCGAGGTCCCTTCCAGTCCTACTCTTCTATGATTCTGTGCTGTCTCTGGCTCTACAAATATTTTTATAACAGTTGGAAAGGATTGAAAATAGTGTTGGTGACTTTACGTATACTAAAAAGTATCACAATATTCATATTGCAGGGGCTGTGAAACAAAGAGGACAATTTCATAACTAGGCATACAAGACAAAGGTTCAGAAAAAATGTGAATGCCTACAAACATAACTGCTGTATCTGTAGTAATTGACAGATCTGTTGCAAACATCATGTTGCCTGGTTTAATTTACCATGACATTTGCCAGTTGTTTTCCATATTTTTGTCAATATATAGCATTATTATGTAGTGCTTCAGGGTAAAAGATGAGATTTTGCAGGAATAAGATTTTACAAAACCCAGGTCCCTTTAGGATCTTCTTTCCTGTGAATGACCCTGATCACTTTTTAAAACTAGAGAAGTTTTGCTTGAAGAGCAAAGTCATTTCCGAGTATAAGTGCTAATAATGCCTTGCACAGACTTAGCTGTCTGAAAAAAGAAATGAGCTGACATTTTGTGACACCTAGAATGTATCTTGGTATCACATTTTGTGACATTCAAAGGTATGTCTTACTAAGCCAGTTTTTGATATAAGAAGCTCTTTGTCAAACTACTTACACTTGAATGTGACTTTTTTCAAAACATTTTGTGTGTTAGAGAAAATTCCAATTAATTTTAACAGGAATAGTATGTCTAAATTCCTTATGCTGCTTTGAAAATTCCAATGTAAAAGTTTACACTCCAGCTTCCAGGATTACCAGCCTCATTTGAGTAACTGTACCACTGTGATGCCTTTCTGAATGTAAGCATTAAATGCTGATAAGTGTCTTGGGAGAGGGGGCTGAGTGGGAAGGAAGAGAGAGGGTGGCAGAACTAATGCCTGCAAATCATCATAATGTATTTTACTATATTTTTTATAAAATACACACACACTATATTGACCCTTTCTCATCAGATTGGTGGAAATACTGTTTGATAATGCTCCAGCTGAAGTCTGGAGGTGGCCCTGAAAAATAACAATTTATATTTATGATGATCCTTCTGGAAAAATACCAAAGAGAAGTATAGCTGTATCAGATCACTTCTCTAGCCAAAAACTACCCAAATAAAAAAGACATAATATAATGAAATTGCAGTTAACTTTAGCATGGTATGTATGAAAAGTGTTAAAATACGTAATAGGGCAAGGTATCAATGAGAGAGAAATTAGGTACATTAGGCACCCTTCAATGAAATTAGCATTGGTCTAGTTTAGGAATTCTGGAGAGGGAGGAGGATTTAAAGAGAACCCAGAATTTAGAAAGTGCTTCTAAACCTCACAATCAATAGTTAAAGATATTTTGATCTGAAGGAAGAGAAGAGGATAGAAGAGCTTAAATAAGATGGGGTATTTAATGTGGACTGAGGGGTGATTTAACAGCAGCCTTCAACTTCCCAAAGAGGATGGAGAGAAACTGTTCTCATTGGTGACAGATGGCAGAATAAGAAGCAATGATCCGAAGTTACAGAGGGAGAGGAATAGGATGGATATTAGGAAAAAACTACTTCCCCAGGTGGGTGGTGAAGCCCTGGAATGTGTTGCCTACAGAGGTGGTGGAATCTCCACCTCTAGAGTTTTTTAGGTCCTGGCTTGACAAGGTTCTGGCTGGGATGACTTAACTGGGGTTGATCCTGCTTGAAGCAGGGAGCTGGACTAGATGACCTCCTGAGGTCCCTTCCAGCCCTCGGATTCTGAGATTCTATGACTTTGCATAGACATTTAAAAAATGTCTAAAAGAGGTGCACTTTACTGCTGTGTTCAGTTCTGATGCCCACAACTGATGGAGGATGTTGCTGAATAGGAGTGGGTTCAGCGAGGAGACAACAGAATGTTTTTAAAGTATCAGAAAGTATGCCTTACAGGCTACTTCTACACTCGTCCAAAACTTCGAAATGGCCATTTTGAAATTTACTAATGAAGCGCTGAAATACATATTCAGCGCCTCATTAGAATGCTGGCAGACGCGGCACTTCGAAATTGATGCGGCTTGCCGCCACGCAGCTCGTCCAGACAGGGCTCCTTTTCGAAAGGACTCTGGCAACTTCGAAATCCCCTTATTCCTAACAGCAGATAGGAATAAGGGGATTTCGAAGTTTCTGGGGTCCTTTTGAAAAGGAGCGCTGTCTGGATGAACCGCGCGGCGGCGAGCCGCATCAATTTCAAAGGGCCTCAGCTGCCAGCATTCTAATGAGGCGCTGAATATGTATTTCAGCGTTTCATTAGTAAACTTCAAAATGTCCATTTGTATGGCCATTTCTAAGTTTTTTGTGCTACTGTAGACATGGCCACAGTAATATAGTCAAAGAGCCCAATATATTGAACTTAACAAAGTGAAGATTAAGGGATAACTTGATTACAGTGTATGCCGAGTTCACAACTCTGTCTTGACAGAATCCTTCAGCATACTTTCAGGAGTGCGACAAGTGTGTTTGTCACCTTTCCAGTTCTTGATCACAATAGGCTGGATTATGACTGGGACAACAGATGGCTATCAATGGAGCATGCAGTGAACACTTGTCAAACAGCTAGTGGACGTTGATTTTGCTGACGATGTCGCTCTCCTTTCGCACCAACACAAAAAAAAAAAAAAACCAGAAGAAAAGGTCGCAACACTAGGAAATCTGCCTTAATGACTGGACTGAGCATCACGAAGGGAAAGACCAAGACAATGAGGATCGACCAGTCCAACAACACCATTACCTTGGTAGGAGATGACCTGGAAGATGTGGAGCGGCTCACCTACTTGGGGAGCATTATAGGCAGAGATGGAGGAACAGACAAGGATATCAGTGTCAGAATAGGGAAAGCAACAGCTGCATTTAAGACTCCATCCCGTATGGACCTCACAAATAATGTCTGTAAAGATGAAACTGTGGACCTTCAACACAAATGTGAAGTGTGTGCTCTTGTATGGATATGAGACCTGGTGTACTAAAAAGTTTTAAAATCACAAGCTACAGACATTGATAAACAGATGCCTGAGGTGCATCCTTTGCATCAAATGGCAAGGCTTGGTCACAGATGAGGGGCTTTGGAGCAGAGCAGGACAAGAACCACTTGACATTCAAATCAAGAGAAGAAAGTGGGATGGTTAGGCCACACTCTCAAAAAAACATCATCCAGCATAGTTTGTCAAGCTCTCAAGTGGAACCTCCAAGGAGAAAACAAAGGAGGAAGACCTCGGGCAACATGGGTAAGATCTACTGAAATCGAGGGACAACAACTGGAGTACTCCTGGAATCAGAAGTTTTGTCCCAAGACCGAGTGAGGTGGAGGAGATTTGTAGATGACCTATGCTCCACCCAGAAGAAAAGGGTTTAAGTGAAGTGAGTGATTACAGTGTAGAAGCATCTACATTTGGAACAAATATATTTCAAAAACTTCACGATAGCAGAAAATATTATAACATGATGCAATTGGTGGGAAAGTAAACTGGACTAATGCAGATGGAAAATAAGGTATAATTTTTGACAATGAATTTACTGAACCACTGGAACACTTTACCAATGTTTAGGATGGATTCTCTATGACTGACCATTTTAAAATTGAGTGCTTGTTTTTCTAAAAGAAATATTCAAGGGATTGTTTTGGGGAAGTCCCATGGCCTGTGTTATTCATGTCAGACTAGATTATACCTTCTAGTCTTGAAATGTATGAATGGTACATCAGAAGAGTCAGGTTAATAGGAAAGAGTTCAGAGACAAGTGCATGTTACTATACGCTCAATTTATGACCCAGCATCATGTTGTGTCCTAAAGAAGAATGTGTTATGGGTCAAGAGGGAGAGAAAGCTACAGGTATCGGGTAAGTTTCAGATGTCACCAACAATATATTTATTAATTCTCCAGTTAATAGAACTTTTGTTTGTTTTTGTATTGTTTATGAACAGGTGTTGATATATGCATATCTGTTGTTCATACTTGTTCAAACATTCTGTGAATAGACCTTTGACTCTCAGCATGAGCTGTTTGCTTTAATTACTTGATTCATTATTCCTGGTGCATGGTTGGTCATGCCTATTTTTCAAGTACCTAAAAAGTCTTTACAAGGAAGAGTGAGGAAATATTTTCTTCTTAACCTCTGATGAGAGAACAAGAAACAAGGGGCTTAAATTGCAGCAAGGGGGTTTAAGCTGACCATTAGGAAAAACTTCTTAACAGTCAGGGTATGTAAGAACTAGGCTAAATAACCTAGGAAGATTGTGGAATTTCCATCATTGGAGATTTTTAAGAGCAGGTTAGATGCTTAGTCCTGCCGTGAGTGCAGGGAAGTGGACTTGCTGACCTCTTGAGGTCCCTTCCATTTCTAGGATTCTATGTTTCATTCTTTGTAACATTGTTTTGCTTATTGATTCACTGACTTAAATGATGATAATGAATTCTGAAGAGTAAGTAGTAAGTACCACTCATTCTTGTGCACAGTGACTACATATTTAGTAGGCATCCTTCAGTCTGCATAGACTATGGATCGCGCCCTTTAAAGTTTCAATTGAGGACTTCATTTACAGCGTCTATTGTGACTATAAAGACCCACACGAGAGTGACAGTCCTTGCTGCATCTCTTGCAGATGTAGTGGGTGTCTGGCAAGTCCTTATTGTGCTTTCTGTGCACTCGCTTCTCCTCTGCTAGCTGTCTGATCTTCAACTCGCCCTTCTGAAGGCCCTTGTGTAACCCCTGCCTCCATCTGCTGCGGTCGTCTGCTAAATCTTCCCAGTTGTCCAGCTCGATGTCTACCTCTCTGAGGTCTCTCTTGCAGACATCTTTGTAATGCAACTGGGGGCGTCTGGGAGGTCTTTTGCCAGAGGCCAGCTCACCATACATGATGTCTTTTGGAATCCTTCCATTGTTCATCCTGTGGGCGTGGCCAAGCCAGCGGAGTCGACGCTGCCTGAGGAGGGTGTGCATGGTTGGGATTCCAGCTTGCTCGAGGACGGCAGTGTTGGTCACTCTGTCATTCCATGATATTCCAAGGATGTGCCTGAGGCAGCACAAGTGGAAGACGTTCAGTCTCTTTTCCTGGCGGGCATACAGGGTCTAAGTCTCGCTGCCATAAAGGAGGGTGCTGAGGATACAGGCTCTGTAGACTTGCATTTTGGTGTGAGTGTACGGCTTGTTGTTATTCCACAATCTCTTGCTGAGTCTGGACAGAGTTGTGGCCGCTTTTCTAATCCTCCTATTTAGCTCAGTGTCCAACGACAGGGTGTCGGTGATGGTGGACCTGAGGTAAACGAACTCGTGGACAACCTCTAATGTATAGTTGTCAGTGCTGATTGATGGGGATTCAGCAACATCCTGACTGAGTACGTTCATTTTCTTTAGGCTGATGGTAAGCCCAAAGTCCTTGCACACTTTGGAGAACTGATCCAGCAGTTTTTGAAGCTGGTCTTCTGTGTGAGACACTACAGCAGCATCGTCTGCGAACAGCATGTCTCTGATGAGGACTTCTCGCACCTTAGACTTAGCTGTCAGCCTTGCAAGGTTAAACAGTTTCCCATCAGATCTTGTGTGCAGCAAGATGCCCTCTGTTGAAGATCTAAAGGCATGCTTCAGGAGGAGTGCGAAGAAGATCCCGAACAATGTCAGAGCAAGCACGCATCCTTGTTTGACGCCGCTCCTGATTCTGAAAGCATCCGATAATGCGCCGTCATATTGGATGGTTCCTCTCATGTTTTCGTGGAACGACTGGATCATCTCCAGCAACCGTGGAGGACAGCCTATCTTGTGGAGCAGTTTGAACAGGCCATCCCTGCTGACCAAGTCAAAAGCCTTGGTCAAGTCGATGAAGGCTATGTAGAGTGGCTTTCTCTGCTCCCTGCACTTCTCCTGCAGCTGCCTTAGAGAGAAGACCATGTCAACGGTAGACCTCTCTGCCTCACTGCAATTCGGGGTACACCCTCTCAGCAATCTTCTGGAGTCTGCCAAGGATGACGCGAGCGAACAGTTTACCAGTGACGCTTAGGAGGGAGATTCCACAGTAGTTGTTGCAGTCGCTTCTGTCTCCTTTGTTCTTATACAACGTTACAATGTTAGCGTCACGCATATCCTGTGGAACCTCACCCTCTTTCCAGCACAGGCACAGTAGCTCATGCAGGGGTTCCAGGAGCGTGTCCGCGGCACATTTGATTACCTCTGGTGGTATACCATCCTGACCAGGGGCCTTTCCAGCTGCAATGCTGTCGATGGCTGTCTTCAGTTCATCCACAGTCGGCTCTTGGTCCAGTTCATCCATTACTGGTAGGAGCTCGACGGCATCGAGGGCTGCATCAACCACAACATTCTCGCGTGAGTACAGCTCGGAGTAGTGCTCAACCCAGCGCTCCATCTGTTTGGCTTTGTCAGCGATGACTTCACCAGATTTGGATCTCAGAGGTGCCATCTTGTTCTGGGTGGGTCCTAATACCTTCTTCATACCCTCGTACGTTCCTCTGAGATTACCAAAGTCAGCACCGGTCTGAATGCTGCTGCGTAGCTGGAGCCAGTGGTTGTTGGCACAGTGCCTGGCTGTCTGCTGTACTGTTCTTCTGGCCTCCCTAAGTGCTTGCTGGGTACTCTGGCTCAGTGAGCATTTGTACTCCAGGAGTGCAGCGCGCTTCTTTTCAATGACTGGAATCATCTCATCAGAGTTTTAGCTTTGAACCAGTCGTTCGTGTTTCTAGCTCTTCTTCCAAACACCGACAAGGCCGTGTTGTAAACTGTACCCCTCAGATGTTGCCATTTGGATGTCACATCGACACCCCCATGGCCGCTGCGCAGATTTTCCTGGAGGGTCTCTCTGAACTTTTCAGCTTTCTCCAAGTTTGCGGTCTTTCTGGCGTCAATGCGGGGCCTACCAGCAGGTTTAGAGTGGTACAGCTTCTTGGGTCTCAGCTTGAGCTTGGAGCAATCTAGCGAGTGATCTGTATCACAGTCAGCACTATGATAGCTGCGTGTCAGGAGGACGTTTTTGAGGTTATTACGCCTAGTGATGACCACATCTAGTTGATGCCAGTGCTTCGAGCGTGGGTGTCTCCACGACACTCTGTGCTGTGGCTTTGTTTGGAAGAATGTATTTGTGATGCACAGATTGTGGTATGTGCACAGTTCAAGGAGACGCTGTCCATTTTCATTCATTTTTCCCACACCAAAGTGTCCTAAGCAGCAAGGCCATGAGGCCCAATCAGCTCCAACTCTTGCATTGAAGTCACCCAAGATGTACAGTTGTTCACGAGCAGGTATTTGCGCTACAGCAGCACTAAGCACGTCGTAGAACTTGTCTTTTACTTCTGGTGTGGCGTACAGGGTTGGGGCATAAGCGCTGATCAGGTGGACAGGACCGGCGCAAGTTTGAAGCGTGATCCGAAGAAGTCTTTCCGATCCGCCCATCACTAAATCCACCATTTGTAGAAGGGTGTTTCTGACAGCAAAGCCAACACCATGCTCTCTGGGTTCTTCTTGGGCTTTACCATGCCAGAAAACGGTGTAGTCCTTTTCCTTTAGAGATCCCGAATCTGCAAGTCGCGTCTCTTGCAGTGCAGCGATATCAACTCTGAGCCTCTTCAGTTCCTCGTTGATGACAGCGGTCTTTCGGGTGTCACTGATGGCCTGAAGATCTTCAGTCAAGCCGGTCAGCATGGTCTGCACATTCCAGCAAGCAAGCTTGAATTGTTGATGTTTCTCATTTCTTGTTGATTTTTCTTATTGGTTTGCCTGGTGCCCAAATTTCAGTCACTTGTCAGGTTCAGGAACCTTAAGCCTCACGCACCCAGCGAGGCAGGTGAACTGTGGCGGGACAGTACCCTATTGGCTGGGGGCTGCCCAGCTTGAGGCGGGTGGTGACTGTCCAATGAGATGCGAGGATCCCTCCCAATGTCGAAGGCAACCCCTGGCGCTCGTTCTCTACGCCAATCGAGCAAGAGCTTATAACCGGTAACTGTTGCCTCCCGTGTTGATGCAACGCTGTTCAGCGATGCCGGAGTACCTCTCCGGGCGCGAGCCTGGGCATTTGTTATGGAGACTCTGGGCTGCCCAGACACCAGTGTCCCCCTCTCAGCTTTACTGATATAGTCCAAAGGAGAGGATAACCTCCACGTCTGGTACCAGCTCAGCTGCAGGAGTTGCCGGGACAGTGCCAGAAGTTGACACCGAACCGCCTTCGGACTCCACTCCGTATTTTCTGTCAGGGTTTACTCCCTTAGCCTCTCTCCTTCCCAGGATAACCCACAAGGCAGTGGGTGTGGAGAATGTGGTTAAGGATCTTGCTACTTCATATCTCCCTGTCACCATAGCTCCCTGCGGAGCCATGACCTCATATCCCCGGGACCCTCCTCCCTACCTTTCGCCCCCACCCCCCAGCTACCATCACCATAGGACCCTCCCCAACCCACTACCCCACATCTGCTCCCATGTCTGCCCTCCTCACTGCACTGGCCCCTCTCCCCCCAGCTGCTCTCAGTGCCCTCAGGTCCACCTTCCCCCATCGCTCTTCAGGCTCTTTTCTTCAGAGACTTCTTTCCCTGGTAGTGCTGCCTTGCAGGGCACAGGTGGAACACCATACCTGAAAAGGACAAAAAAAACACAGGGCTCCTCCCTCGGCGAACTCCCAGAGGCAAACTCCCTTCCCTGTTAGCTGCTGTCCCCTGTTCGCTGGGAGCTCCCTTCTTATAGGGAGAGCTGCTGGCTGGTCAGGCCTGGCTCAAAGCCTTGCCTCCAGTCTATTCAGCCCTTGAAGGCTCACCTGGTAGGGAACTCCCCCAGTTCACACCTTGCAAACGTCTCTTCTACCTCTCATATTTACATATCAGCCAAACATTTTTGCACCCTCTTTTATGAGGCAGTGTCGGTGAGTAAAGCACTGCTTAATTAATTTAGGACTGGTTTGCAGGGTTAATTTTTTCTAGACCTTGTGCACACAAATATAAGCAGAATGAAAAAGGGGTTTTAATGGGCAATTTTTATATTAGACTCAGTAGTGCAGCTCTACTGACTACAAAGAGGCTGCAAAAGTATACTGGAAAGGGAGCTTGGCCCACTCTTACCATGAATTAAATGTATTGCGTGATAGTTTGTAGCTGGACTGAATTCATACTGAGAGAATGATTTATACGAGAACTGCAGGAACACAGGGTAAACATGATAGTCCCAGAGAACTGTGAATATCAAAAGTATTTATTCTTTTTCTATTTATTTTTTTAATGTAGTTCTGGCAGCTCAAAAGAGAGGAAGGCAAAATAGTGTACTGTCCCAAGCTATAGATTAGCAGCTATCTATTCCTCTACAACTTTTCATATTTAGTAAAACAGCATTCTTCTCATTAAAGACCTTTGTCATATCTACTGCTAGTACCCTTTAGAAGTGCAGTATGTGTATTTAACCGAAGTGATAAACTTTTCTTGCAAAGAGGTAGAGACTTTTATTAGTTATAACATTCAAGCAGGAAAAAAGGGTTATATTATTAACATGGCATCATATACTTACTGAGCAACGTAAAGTCATTGTATTTCTTATGCCAGCAAAACCTTTCAAAGAAAACCCTTTTCCCCTACATTGTTTTTTATTCCCATAGAATCTAGTCATGTGTATATACGAATGTTGCTATTAAAACCAAATACTGAATGTAGATGATGATGAAAAGGCACTTCTATGGGTATAGGTGACATCCTCTTCAAAACAAATTTTGTTTAGCATCATTAAAAGAACAGGGACAGATGCACACTCAAATCTAGCAAAACACTTGAATACTTGTTTAAGTTTAAATATACAGGCTATGTCTACACTAGCCCCCACCTTTCAAAAGGGGGATGCTAATGAGACACTTTGGGATATGCTAATGAGGTGCTGCCAGGGATATGCAGCACCTCATTAGCATAATGGCAGCCATGACAATTCAAAAGTGCTGCTCTTGAATTGTGCATTGCCTGTGTAGATGGAGTCCTTTCGAAAGCCCCCCCCCAAGTCTTCAACAGCCCCTTATTCCTATTTGGTTTTAGGGGCTTTTGAAGTCTGGGGGTCCTTTTGAAAGGCCTCCATCTCCACAGGTGGCACATGATTCAAAAGTGGCACTTTTGAATTGCTGTGGTCACTGTTATGCTAATGAGGTGCTGCATATTCATAGCAGTGCCTCATTAGAATATCCCAAAGGGTCTCATTAGCATCCCCCTTTCAAAAGGCAGAGGCTAGTGTAGACATAGCCAAATTGTTTCATTGACTTAATAGTGTAGGAAAATGTGGTGTTTATAATAATTTGGAATGAATGGGTTAGGTCTTTGGAAGAAGTATACTGACAGTCTTTGGTTTGGCACAGAAGGGTGTACATACCAACCACCAGAACTTCTCCACTGTTACTTCTCACTGGCACAAAGCAACCTAAATCTACCTTTGTCTGTTATGGCAGGCTATTTTCCGAGCAGAAGATTGTTGGGTAGCACAGAAATTCTATAATGGTTCCACAATCTTCTGTGCAGCCAATTCAGGGGAGATAGTGGGTGGAAATAGAGTGTGGTTGGATCATTGCCTAATGACTCGGGATCAGTGGGGAGGATGGCATAAAGGTGGCTTAAATTTACATTTACAAAAGCCTTTCTTGAACTGTTTTGCTCCATGACTAGAACAGATGATTGAGCGCCAATAACTGAATTTTTAGGCCAGGCAATGAAATATTTTTACCCTTTGAAACTTATGGCACTAAGTGAACTCAATTGGCCTAATTTTGGGCCCACTTGCAAAATATGTGTGGAACGTGCAATCAAAGTATAAAAGTGTTACTTCGTATTGTGCTCAAGTAGAGCTAACAGAGGATCAGAGATGAAAAAATAGAGGGGTGTGCATGTCCAGGGTGTGCAGCAGAATAGAGTTTAGAATACTGACTTTGTAGAATCCTAGGGTTGGAAGGAACCTCAGTATTTTTACACTAGAAAAGGTTTGTGAGTATGCTATACTGGCGAACCTATAATGAGGACATACTGCTTTATAACATCAAAAGAATGTTTTTGTTGTCACCATTTAGAACAGTTCTCCAAACAAAATAAGCTACAGTAGAAAAAGTCTACAGTAAGGTTTCCAGTTTTTATGGGATAAATGTCATAAAATCACACCCCCATCAACATTATTATACTGGCAAAAGTTTCTGATATACAGCTGACCTGTTACATTGAAGAGGTTTTGTTTGGGTAGAAATCATGCCTATTTTTTTTTTTTTAATTAATAAAAGTTTGTGGGGAAAGGATCAACAGAATTGGTTTAAAGTGTTGAAAATAAAGTTCAGAAATTTGGAAGTAGTTCTATGAATCAAAAACACAGGTAGGAAGATGTGAAAAGCATCAACCTGCATACAGTTTGCCGTCCCTTTTGTTTGCGTGTACACTTGACCATGTGGTTTTCATTACATTCACTGAGTTAATATTTACCTTGGATTACCAAACTTCTTCATGGCTGCTACTACAACATATGTATGCAGTCTAATAATGCTGTCTTACTAATAACTCTGTCTAACTTTATGTCTAAGATACTTTTTCCTTCATGCCTTGTCTGGCATTAAAATATATTTAATCAGTATAGCTGGTTAAGATTTTTCATGTAGGAAGCTTAACTCACCCCAACCCCATCAATAAAACAGAAAGCAAGACAGAGAAAAATAGTTTTATTAAAAGCAAAAATTTTCCTGGAAAAAGATCAGTTCTAAAAATATGTTAATTTATCTGTTAAAAATGCTGTATTGAAAACTTTAGTTTGGAATTGACATTTCTATATGAAATAATAAGAGCTGAGTGAAATTTCGAATTGATAACCTATGGGAAATTCTGGCATTTCAACATCGTTCTTTGTTCCCAAAATGGGATGAAAGGGAAAAATTATGATTCAAGAATGTTGAATTGCTTCATTTAGGCAATTTTGCTGAAGCAAAACACTTCAACGTCCCTGAACTCAAAATGCTTTATTTCGTTGAATTGACCTGATATGTGGTTCTGTCAAGGATACTGGCCCCAGGAAAGAATGAGGTATCAGGCTCTGCTTGCATTACATCCTCCATCATGCACTCACTGTTGTTAGACTTCACTGATTCACCATGTAGCTTGGTTAAGCGTTTTGTTGTCATAGATGTCTTTCAGCAGGAAGGCCAGTCATAAAAGATGATGTGTGCCAGAACTACATTTCTAACAAATGTTCATAAAGGTAGCATAGCAGAATATTTTTAACTATTTCAAAAGAAGCTTTTCAGATTTGTTAAATGAAATGTTCAAGGTTTAATGCCTGCATTGACCCAAACTTGAATACTCTTGGGTTTTTGAGAAATATGAATTTGAAGCCAATGTATTAATTTTAAATGGGCTTAAAACTATTTGTGGGAGAATGGAAGGGGTTTTCTCAGCTGAAAAAACCCTTCCATGAAAGGTATCTGACGGTAAGGGTTTCTGATCATCTCTCAGTAAATTCATTAGTATTTTTGCTGCTATTTAACTCCAGGGGAATATTGCCATTGGATTTAGTGAGTGTAGGAGTGTACCCTTACACTGTTTTCCACTCAGTATTTGGACCCACCTTTAGTATATCTTACTCATTTCTGCAGTCAGTACTAAACCCAAATGTACTGATTTCCAAAATACAATAGCTTTACTAGGTTAGTGGCAGTGGAACATCTCTCTTACCTAAACTTGTACAAATTGTGCCAAGATTGTTTCATCTAAGAGACATGTTTTCTATGATTTCATAAAAGGTACGTTGGAAAAATAGTAAAGTTGAGGAAAATGAAACCCTTGAGCGTGTAGTCAGTCTCGCATATTAGGGCGTCTGTGCTCCAGCTGACAGTGCCATCTTAACAGGTACCACAGTTTTCCCCTAGTGAAAGAACACCTTTCACAGGTCAAAGGAGCTGGTTGGGGAGCTGTTTTCTCCGTCCCAGTAAAAATGCAGCAAACAGGCCGCTGCTGAGACTGTGGCTACCCTGAGCCACGCACTTTGAGAAGGGAGAACACTGTAGTGGTGTGCTGGGGGGGGGGCAGGGCTGGCCCCACAAAGCTCAGCTGGCAGGGGCCAGCTGAGGCACTTGTTAACATGGTGCAATCACCAGAATATAGATGTGGCCCTGCTGGGGGAACATTCCACCTGGTGCATGTTGCCTTACTGGGGCCAGCTGGGGCCCGAAAATCATTGCTGCGGGGCGAGGGGATCCTTCCCCCCAGTGACATTACCTGCAAATATTTCCCACCGGAGGAGCCTTCACCCTGTGCAGGCCGGGATGTGCTGATGTCCAGAAAGCCTGGTCCACACTGCACCATTGGTACATGGTGCAGGGGGGTTGGGGCTAGCCATGTGGTGTGATTGTGGAGGGGCCCGACCCCTGACTGCATGGTGCCTGTGGAGGAGGGAGGCTGTCCCATACAAACATGAACCATAGAAAAGAAGTTTCTTGACTTCTCCTACAAGCACGACCCCCACAGCCTAGCCACCATGTGGTGTGGTGGAGTGTGGGCTAGCCCACTAGACAAACCGAGACCTTGGCTATCCTGTTGGCTTCAAGCTGGGGCTGTCCAAAATGGCTAGATGTGATCACCTTGCTGATCATAAAAAAAAGAACTCAAAATGCTGGGGTTCCTGTTTCCAATATCCCGCATACCTAGAAAGAAGCGGGGTTGGTGCAATGACCCAAAAGGGTGCTTTGAGGGACATTGTGGGATAATTTACTGGCTAATAAAATATGTCTTAATGCTGTAGTCTCCACTTGTATAGTCTGAGTTTGCAAATTTGACCTCTTGAGTTACTGCAAAGGGAAACCAACATTACCAAAGACAACCTTAAGAGTCCCTCAGAAAGGAACTATTGAGTGCTGGGGTGTAGACAGAGTTTATGAAATCAAACTTAAACCCTTAAAATCAACTTAATCTCCTGGTGTAGACCAGGTCTAAGAAAAGCAAGTAAATTGGCATTTAAGCGTGACATAATGCTATCTACTACTTATTTACAATGTTATCTGAAAGTAAGTACCAGTGTTCTCATGGCTTTATTGTAGCCAGCAGTGCAAGGTATTTATGTGCCAGAGTTGGTAAATATTTATGTGCTTCTTCATGCTTTGGCCACCATTTCAGAGGACAGTCTTCCATGCCAATGTTGCTTGTTTAAAAAAAATAGTATTAATTAAATTTGTGACTGAAGTTGTTATGGGGAGGATTGTATGTCTCCTGCTCTTTGATTTACTCACATTCTGCCATATATTTCTTGTCATAGCAGTCTCAGATGATGACCCAGCAGTGTTGCTCATTTTAAGAAAACTTTCACTGCAGATCTGACATAATGCGAAGAAGAAACCAATTCATAATTTCTAAAGAAAACTACAGCACACAACCCAAAGTTTAAGAATATGAAGTGCCATCCAAAATCTGAGGTGTATGAGGTGTGGAGCATGCTCTGAGATGGCTTAAAGGAGCGACACTGTGATTTTTCTCTTTTGATGTTTCAGGTTCTGCAGTTTCCACATCAGTCTTCTGTTGATGTCATCTGACTCATATGATAAAAATGTACATGTTATTTCATACTGTTAATGAGCAGAACTCATCAGCATGGATGTTTGTTTTCTAGAATGGTGGTTGAAGCATGAAGTTACATGTAAACCTTTAGTGTGTCTTGCATATAAACATCTTGCTATATCAATTAGACCAGCACCATGCAAATGCCTGTTCTCACTTTGGAATGACATCATAAACAAGAAGTGGGCAGCATTATCTCCTGCAAATGTCATCTGAGCAATTGGCTGAACAAGAAGTAGGACTGAGTGGACTTGTAGGCTCTAAGTTTTTACATTTTATTTTGGAATGCAATTATTTTTGCACAAATTCTACATTTGTAAGTTACATATTGTATTCTGCTTTGTATTCTGTGTTGTAATTGAAATCAGGGTATATGAGAATGTAGAAAATATCCAAAATATTTCATAAATATCAAATTGTGTACTATTGTTTAGCAGTGCTATTAATTATGATTAATTTTAATTGCATAATTAATTTAAATTGCACAATGAATTGGAATTTTCAATTGTCTGACAGCCCTACTTACGTGTATATATAAGAAAAAAATGACAGTGGGGACATACATAGATATATCTATGAGAGAGATGGATCATTTACAAGAGGAATAAATCTTCATTCTGAAGCTGTTTAGTGTAATGGGCTCTGATTCAGCTAAGCACTTATACGTGTGCTTGGCTATGTCTACACTAGAAGCATGTGTCTGCAGAAGTTACTGTTGGAAGAGAGATTTCAACAAAACTTCCGACTACAGAACGCGCCTACACATAAAAGCAAATCATTCTTCTGATCTGATCTGCTCTGCTCTGTTGACGCAAGGGCCCCTGGAGCATCTACACAGTCTTTTTGTCAACAGTTTCTGTCAACAAAACACATTTTGGGTGTAGATGCTCTGAGTTTTGTCGGCAAAACCCCAGTTTTGTCTACAAAACTCTCTATTGTTGATGTAGCCTTTAAGTTTAAGACCATGAATAATCCCCTCTCTGTTAAACAAAGCACATAATTAAAAACTGATGGAAGACCATGGAAAATATCCCATTAACTTCAATGGTCTTTGGTTCAGGCCTCTAAGCATATGGTTACTTTTAAACATGGACACAGGTCCTTTGATGAACACAGATAGGAAGGATTACTTGTGTGTTCAAAATACTTTGCTGAATCAGGTCCATAGTTGCAGTGAAGGATGTTCAAGGCATCCTAATTTTTTTATTTTATGTTGTCTAGATACATTTCTTTTAACTATATATGCAGCTTACCTTACACTTTACTATTATGTTCTTTTTCTAATTATATCTTGAATTTTCAAGGTGAGATATTGGATCTCTGCAGTTCTAACAATTAGGATAAAAAGTACATATGCAGTGGTTTTCTTTTGGCACACATGTACTCTCGTAATTTGTCTTTATTGGTCTTTGACTGTAATAGTGTTTGGGTCACTGGGTATTTTGTCCTGATTATAATTAACAAATAACATAAAACCACTGAAGCACAGCATTGGAGTTACACAAATATAACTGAATTTAATAAAATTTAGTCCTTGTTTTTGTTGTTTTATATTACAAAATATTAAATAAGTTTCTTATGAACATTTGGGGAATATTGGTTAATGATCTGAAATACACAATAGGTACCTCAAGATTAAAAACAACAAGCTAATAATTAAAAACAATGAGAAGTCCTGTGGCACCTTATAAACTAACATATTTTGGAGCATAAGCTTTTGTGGGCAAAAATCGCACTTCATCGGATGCAATGTAGTGGAGATTCCAGAAGTCTAATTATACAAGCTAATGAAAAGAAGGGAGAGCCAATGGAGTGGAAGGCAAGAGTTGACAAGGTCAATTCAGTCAGGGAGGGTATGGCCAACTTCCAGCAGCTAATGTGGAAGTGTGAATACCGAGAGGAGAAACTGCATTTGTAGTTGGCCAGCCACTTCTTCCAGTCCCTGTTCAGTCCTTTATTGATGGTGTCAAATTTTGCAAATGAATTGTAGCCCTGCAGTTTCTCTTTGGAGTCTGTTTTTGAATTTTTTTTGTTGCAGGATGGCTGCTTTTAAATCTGTTACTGAGTGTCCAGGGAGATTGAAGTGTTTTCTTACAGGCTTTCATATGTTTACATTCCTGATATCTGCCCACAGCACTGAGGGAGTGGGTGGGGGAGGGGAGAGGCAGGGCTGAGAGCCCTAAACCCCACCCCTTCCACCTTTTGGTCCTGCACCTTCTGAAGATAGGGAGCCATGCCCCCTCCTGTCTTTCCCCCAGGCCTTTTGTGGCTGTTGGTTCCCCGGGCACGTGTCTGAAGCATTGTGAATATATGCCAGCTGAAATAAAAAGGGTCCCTTTACTATATTTTTGCCCATTGGAATGACAGGGTGCATTTCTGGCTCGCAGGTATGGAGTCCTGTTGAAGTGTTGGCTTGATCTCTGTAGATGGTGCTTGTTCAGATCTTTGCCACTCTGGATGCTGGCCTTTGCAGGCTTGGAAATGCCTGACCGTGCACTAGTTCTTTCAGCACCCTTTGTAAGGAGAGGGAGTTAATCAGAGGCAGTTCTATTTTTCTGTCAACTGCAACTAAAATCAGAGGAGTAGCCATGTTAGTCTGCATCCACAAAAACAACAAAAAGTCCTGTAACACTATATAGACTAACAAATATTTTGGAGCATAAGCTTTCATGGGCAAAGACCCACTTTGTCAGATGCAATGTAGTGGAGATTCCAGAGGCAGGTCTAACTATACAGACTGATGAAAAGGAGGGGGACCCAATCAAGAGGATGCCCAACATTTGCAACTATAACTACTCTCTGACTCTCAGTCAGGGTGTCTCTTCCCACTGAGGGGCTGAACAACCCTAGCTTATCATTGATGTAATAAGCTTATTGACCATATCAAACTATTCTGAAACTTCCCTATTGGCCTCAACAGGAGTCTTTAGTCCGCTCGGTCCCCATCTCTGTTCCAAACAAATGAACTGTTGTGAAAGCCAATATGTTCTGGTTGACAGGCGATATGAGGGTTTACCTTTGATTTTACCAGATACAAACTAATACTACCCTGGGCTTAGCATCCTAGGAGAGAGTCTCCTGTGCATGCCTCAGAATCCCCATTTGGGCAACAATTCTGTTTCCTTTATCTATTGATTATATATGAATTTGCAGTTAGCATTCAGTGGTTTGGCAGTGGTTTGCTTCATGACCAGACTCAGAAATGTTAAACATTTTAGGAGGACCCTGGTGTGCATGGAGGAGACTATTACTTTTAGGAATATAATTTGTTCTTGTAATATTTTTATTAGTACGGTTAAGATCACAAAATCCTGCTTGTCCTCATCCCTATCACCACTAGTCATCACCTTGGCATCTCCCAAAGCATGCAAGCCACAATACAGCTTTTATAATGTGCTACATTGATGCCCACTATGCCTAATGCATTTTCAACAGGGGTTTAATTTCTGATCCCCTGAAGGTAATTCCTGAACAATTGATGTTGGAGTACTTTTTTTCCTCTGTGGGGTGGTAGGCCTTTAACTTCAAACCCATAACATATGGGTCAAATAGTTGCCATGGTCTTCTTGTGGTTGGACACCTAGGCTGCGTCTACACGTGCACGCTACTTCGAAGTAGCGGCAGTAACTTCGAAATAGCGCCCGTCACGTCTACACGTGTTGGGCGCTATTTCGAAGTTGAAATCGACGTTAGGCGGCGAGACGTCGAAGTCGCTAACCCCATGAGCGGATGGGAATAGCGCCCTACTTCGACGTTCAACATCGAAGTAGGGACGTGTAGACGATCCGCGTCCCGCAACATCGAAATAGCGGGGTCCTCCATGGCGGCCATCAGCTGGGGGGTTGAGAGATACTCTCTCTCCAGCCCTTGCGGGGCTCTGTGGTCACCGTGGGCAGCAGCCCTTAGCCCAGGGCTTCTGGCTGCTGCTGCTGCAGCTGGGGGTCCGTGCTGCATATACAGGGTCTGCAACTAGTTGTTGGCTCTGTGTATCTTGCACTGTTTAATGAAAGTGTGTCTGGGAGGGGCCCTTTAAGGGAGCGACTTGCTGTTGAGTCCGCCCCGTGACCCTGTCTGCAGCTGTGCCTGGCTCCCTTATTTCGATGTGTGCTACTTTGCCGTGTAGACGTTCCCTCGCTGTGCCTATTTCGATGTTGGGCTGAGCAACGTCGAAGTTGAACATCGACGTTGCCGGCCCTGGAGGACGTGTAGACGTTATTCATCGAAATAGCCTATTTCGATGTCGCAACATCGAAATAAGCTATTTCGAAGTTGGGTGCACGTGTAGACGTAGCTCTAGTGATGTACGTAACCTAAAATATTTAAAGCTGATATCATAAAATGGAATGCTGTCATAAACAGGTATAATTAGACTTCTGACAGATAAGCACAGATGCTGTTGGATATCTTATGCTCAAGGTGTATGCCCAGGTAGCTGCTTCCATTAAGGTCCTGTATACAATAGCACTTTTGTTGGCTGGGGTGCAAAGAGGCATTGCTCTGATCGATGTAGGTTTTACTGACACAAGGAACAGTGCGTCCAGCTCTCTTACTCACATATCTTGTTAGGGGTGGTTTAAGAGGCAGAGAGTTTTGTTTGGGGGAGGGGGGGCAGCTACTTGATTGCCCTGAACTCAGATTTGAAAATGCTTCTTTACAAGTGTGTTTTTCAGTTTCACCCTACTTCCCTTTACTAATGAAATCACTGCATTGACACTATCATTCTTTGGTTTGAGCCCTTTTAAAAATAGATCTCTGAGATAACCTTGATTGTTAAGAAGTTCAGTCAGTTCCTGGCTTATAGATATATCAGACTGTAACTTAAATTTGCATTTTCTCTCAAATGGTAAAAACATTTCTTCCTGTTTCACAGATGGCCAAAAGACTTTACTTCTCTTTTATTTGTTTACAAAAGAGAGAATGTGTTTCAGATTATCTGGAAAGATTGTAATGGAACTTGATTTAGACATTGTGCGAATTTTCTCGATTCAAATTTTCTGAGAAGCCCAGACTATAAAATATACTTAATGAAAGGAAATAATAGTGAGAGACTCCTTACTTTAGCCTGGTCCTTTTTAATGAAGCATAATAATTGCCTTGGTTGCCAATTGATACTAATTTAATGAGCTGGCAGTAATAGGCTTCTTGTTCTGGAATCAGGCTCCACAGAAGTAAAACTAAGAAATTCAGAATGTTGTTGGGAACGTCAGAGTGCCTGGCAAAGACATATTGAGGGCAAAGGAAAATCTTAACTACTTTTATTAAAATAATCAGTACAGAGAAGAAAGCCCCAAAGCACATTAACCAATAGCAGTACTTAAGGATATCTTTGGTGTCATCACCTGCATATGCTCATATATTTATATACTCACACTATTCCTTGGGGATTTGGTGACGTGAGACAAAGGACCAGCCTTATGTCTGGCATCCCAACTAATTTCAATGGTTCAGAATGCCCAGTGCTCAAAGAAAGGTGGTAGATAACAATGAAAAGCTCAATGGCAAAAAGCTAAACTGTGCTCTGTGGTGGCTTGGCCTATTATAGAACCTGAGGACCGTCATGAATATTCAGCTTCCCATGTCCAAATCTAACTTCTTCGCCCTCATCCAATAGGTTAAAATATTAATTCTTCGCAGCTCATCATATAAATCACCTTTTATTCAAGCAAGTGTGTGGATAAGCATCAATCATCGATTTTTGTCCTAAAATACCTAAGCTGTATCAGTTCTGTATTCCTGAAGTTGCCTGGTATGGTTATTTACCAGTTCCCTTTGTTGAACAAATTATTCCTGGTTCCTTAAAAATCTACGATAACTGTTGGGACATTTTATCTAAGCTAAAGGCAATAAGCCTGCTTCATTAACACTAACATAGGTGAATATCTTACAGGATACAAGCCTTTAGGTTCCTTGCATTACTGCTAAGTAAAGTAAAAGGCTAAGCATGCCCTATGGATCAGCTGTTTTTACTTGTTGCCCTTATGGTGAGTATTAGTTGCCTGCTGTATTTTCAGACAACTGTGTTCTCTCTGTTCCACAAAAAAGAGAATCTGTGGGAAATCTTGTGTTTTCAGGTTAGTCTGCTCTTTTAGTCTGAATTTGGGTTACTGCAGCTGTAAAGTGACAATGTAAAAAAAACCCCCTCAAAATTAAAATTAATAAAATGAAATATTTCTATTATAAGACATTAGCACTAATAAAGCCTAGTGTTACAAGCGCTCCAGAGGGGAAGAGTACATAAGATTTGAACTATCCATTAAAAGCTTGCATTCTCAGAAGTTGCCCTTTCAGATGTCTCTAGTGTAGTGGGGTGGAGGTACTAAGACATTTTAAAAGAGCAGCTGTACAGTCCAGCAGACGGGTTGCATTAAAACAGAAGCTATCACTCCTTGACTGTGTGTTCGTAGAGGGGTTTTTCAAAATTTCTTGAGAGGTAATGGACAAGAAGAGAGTTGGAAGTTTCTATATATGTATGATAAGCTGGAGGAAGATTGTAGGGAGCAGGGGTCAGGACAGGATGTTTCTGAACTGATCATAACTTGGAAATAAATTTGGCCCATATATTGGGGGTTATGGTTTTGGGTCAGCCCTATTTTTCTCTTATCTGTTCAACCAAAAGTGGTGACTTTACATCATGGTGCAAACTTCCTGCTGCATTTTCTCATTGTATCAAATTTTGTTCACTGACTTCTTGGTTCCTTCCCTCCACTTGACCCATGTCTCATGTGGTTGCTATGGCTTGTGCACTTTACAAATCCTTGGTACATTCTTCAGCTTTTGCAACGTTCAGCTGGCTACAATGTTATTTTTTATTTATAAATGATTTATCCATTGCCTATAGGGTTCAAATGGAAAGCACATTTTCATATTTTAACATACAACATTATTGTATAAACAGAATAAACTCCACATAATACGTTTGAGTAACTTAAACAACCTCTGAAGTACTCCAGAAGCTCTTAGTACTGTCTCTTCTGAAAAGGGTGAGAAAGATGGTAAAGTACTGTTTGCACTGCTGAATCTATGAATATAACTCTCAAAGGGGTTATAATATCTTGGTTACAATTTACAGTTGTACCTCTATTTTATGAATCTCTCACTATATATAATTCAGGAAGAGCCTTCTCTTCAGGTTTACTTGCCACAATTTCTTCCTGAAGAGAGCAAATTTTGGTACCAGTACAGCAAAGTTACTTGTTATTGTAGGGGTTTGTAAAATTAAGGGCCTTTCAGATTGAATGACATCAGTATTTAATTTATGGTGGTATCTGAAGTAATACTTATTTATTATTTGCATTCTGATAGCACCTAGAAGCTGCAGGCTTGGACCAAGCGTACAACCTAGCTCTCTTCTTATACCAACAGTCCACATGGGTATGTCTACACCTACATTCCTCTTTTGACAGAGGAATGCAAATGAGGAAAATAAAAATGCAAATGAAGCACAAATTTACATATCTTGGACTTCATTTGCATAATCTCTTTTCAGAAGAGATTCTTTCAAAAGAAAAAAAAGCAGTGTAGACAGGCTCTTTTGAAAATAAACCCCCCATCTTTGAAAGAATCCTTCTTCCTGAAACAAAATAGAAACAAAGGGGTTCAGAAGAGCCCTGTCTACACTGTTTTTTTATTTTGAAAGAATCTCTTTTCAGAAGAGATTCTTTAATGAAGTGCAAGATCTGGAAATCAGTGCCTCATTTGCATTTTTGATTTCCCTCATTTACATTCCTCTTTATGCAAGTGTAGGCATAGCTGTGTGTGTGTTGCAGTAAGTTGGGTCTCTCTCAGGCTGTTTCTACACAGGCCAATTCCTTGGGAAGTGGCATGCTAATACAGGGACTAAAAGATGCTAATGAGGCATGGATGCAACTTCCTTGTGCCTCATTAGCATAACATCACATGATTTGGAGTCTGGAAGACCGTTCTTCCAGACTCCAAAATGCCGTATAGAAGCACGGCCCTGGGTGTGGGGCGCTTCTGGAAGGAAGTCCTTCTTCCTGAAAATTTTTGGGAAGAAGGGGCCTCTGGAAGAAGGACTTCCTTCCAGGAGCGCCCCCGTGGCTGTGCTTCGACATGGCATTTTGGAGTCTGGAAGAGCAATTTAACAATACATAGTAAAATTTAGGAGCATTAGTTGCCCTCTCAGTACTTAAGGTGAACCATCTCTTAAGAGGAGCAATGTATAGTTTAAATGTGGTCAGAGTTTCTCAGTTTCTCTTACTGATTGCAAGCAGCCTACCTAGATTTTTGTATTTCTGCTGTGTGTGTTGGTGAGTTTAGCATCTTCCAGAAGCTCCTTGTTAAAGTAGTCTCCTATCCAGAAGTTCCCCTTGAAGTGATAGTATGTTATAAAACAGGCAGCAGGTTATAATGTCACAATCTAACTCCCTTCCCTGCTCTAGTAACAAACAGGATTACTACATAAGTGTACCTAGCAACCCAGTGGGGCACTCTATAGTTAATCATGTTTATTACGCTACTGCTTATAGACCAACCAAGAATGTGGCCCATGATTCTAGGCTCTGCACAAAAAAAAAGAATAATAGCCAGTTATATTTACCAACACAAGTGATTTGGCCTAGATTTCCAATGACTTTCAATAAACCTGGGTACCTGAAGTCATGGTAAAAATCCAGAGTGACAGGTACTGCAGGTCTAGATTCTGCTCTGGGAAGTTTGACTGTCTCTTACTTTATTTCAGGATCTCTCTTACAGCTGCTGAGAGCAGTGGAGGCTGGGAGAATAACCAGGGGAAAGACAACAGCAATTTCTCTTGCTTCTCTCCAGTTTTTTTACAAGTAGGTGCAATTCTTTCTCTATCCACTCCTGTCTCCGGGGTTCTGTTAAAGAGATGTGGTAAATAAGGACACAGAGGGATGGTGATACAGATAAAGAAAACAAGGTTATGGGCGGCTCCCAAACACCTAGGGGAGAGACAAACGGAAGGAGACGGCAGAAAATTCTTCAAATGAAAGAATTATGAGGGCTGTCTCTTGACTCTCTGTTCTCCAGGTAGAGATTGTGGGAAAGTTAGTACATGGACATCCAGGCCCAGGCAGAGGGATTATAAAATATCCCACACTGTTCTGTCCCCCAGAAAGATGCCTGCCAAAGGCTATGTCTACACTAGAGTGTTTTGTCAACAAAACTAATATTGTCAACAAAACCTGGAGAGCATCCAGATTCCCAAGGCATTCTGTTGACAGTAAATGGACCAGCATCTGAAGAAGTGAGTTAACTCACGAAAGCTCATGCTCTAAAATTTTCTGTTAGTAAATGGACAGTGTGACACTTTTGTTGACAGCTGTATCCTGCTCCCACAAGGCATGATGCCTCTGCCCATGGAGATCTGTCATCAGAAACCCATTCTGGATGCTATGGGGGGCCCCTCTGTCAGCAGACCGGGTTTCCAGGACACCAGGCAGCCCTGTCTACTCTGCTTCTGGTTGGCTGTTCTGCTGATAGAGTGGCTGGGCAATCCAGAAGCTCTCTGTTGACAGAGTAGATCACTCTTGCAATCCGCTTAGCCGTTTGGCAACGATCTGTTGACAGAAATTTTGTTGGAAATATTTTCCAACAAAATCTTCTGTTCACAAATCCCTGTAAACTAGAAATAGCCAAAGACACTGGAAATTGAAACAGGCAAAACACCTCTTCCGCTAAAGACTCCTACAGGTGATAGGTAGCACTTATTGAGGGATGGACTTTGTGAAGAGCAGAGGAAAGCGGAGGTTCAAAGCTGTGGTATGTCTGAGAGTTCTTTGCAGTAATTTATAACTAGTATATAAGAAGCCCAAAGAAATGATAAGCATCACAGTACTCAATAGACTGGGGTGAGATATCAGATGATAGAGATTCTTGGTATCTTGCTGAATGTAGCAGTTTAGCTTTCACACATTTTAGACTCTTTATAAATGCACAAAGCAATGAGAGGAAGGACTCCTATAATTTAATTCTTGATCCTGTAGCAGAGTCTAATAAAATTTTACAGCATTTTTAATCTGCATTCTGGAAAGTGGTGGATTGCATTTTTGAAAAGGTTTCCAAGCAGGTCTAAATTCTCACAGCATAACATTTTTATAATCATTAGGCAGAAAGGGAAGTTAACTGCAGGCTGCTGATAGGAAACATATTTTACAAAATTCCCTGATCTTCAGTGGCAATTGAATAAACTCATAGTCATTGAGCTTTAGGTGAATGAGTTCTTTTTAGTTCACAACATTAAATAAGAAATGCTTTAATTTTGTTTTGGCATACATCCAAAACCCAAGGATTGTTCCGGAGGGTGGAATTACAGAACTATGCTGAATGACTGAAACTAGCCATGTTTAACAAGAAGTCTTGTGGCACCTTATAGACTAACGGATATTTTGGAGCATACGCTTTCGTGGGCAAAGACCTGCTTCATCAGATGCATGAGTGGGGGTGTGGTTTCAGAGGGGTATTTAAAGAATGGGGTCCTTGTGAATGTAATATACAGGGTTGTCGACAGAATGCTCCCAACTGCCCGATCTCTGCTGGCACATCTGCAGTCTGGACATGAGCTCTGTCAAGAAAACTTCTGTTTCTCTTTTGTCAACAGAAGGCTGCAGGCTAGACATTGCCACTGACTGTTATGTAGATTAAAGTCTTGGTAAGATCGCTGATTGTTGGCTTCCTCGGTATGTTCCACTTTTAAAATTTATGCCTCAACATTGTGCTTACATGTGACACTTTGCGGTACAGGTCATTACAAGGGAATTCATTTTAGAGGATAAATTGTTTTCAGTACAGTAATAGATTTTGTTCCTTTAGATTCTAAGAAACTTGATACCACAGTTGTTTGAGCTTCAGAATCAATGCCTACATAAGCAAAAATTGAAGTTTTTAAACAGATGGCGTTTCCCATGCTAAGATATGAATCTACTACAGGGCGGTTGGCGCTTTTCAACATTTGATCCGAAGAGCTTCTGTAATTAGGGGCATATCATACTCTGGTGCCAAACGAACAGTTGAGGGAAACAGCAACGAAGGGTCCTGTGGCACCTTATAGACTAACAGAAAAGTTTTGAGCATGAGCTTTCGTGAGCACAGACTCACTTCATCAGATGCGCGTCTTGGAAATCTGCAGGGCCAGGTATAAATAAGCCAGAGCAAGGGTGGGGATAACAAGGTTAGCTCAGTCAGCAAGGGTGAGGCTTACTACCAGCAGTTGATCTGGAGGTGTGAACACAACTGCTGGTAGTAAGCCTCACCCTTGCTGACTGAGCTAACCTTGTTATCCCCACCCTTGCTCTGGCTTATTTATACCTGGCCCTGCAGATTTCCAAGACGCGCATCTGATGAAGTGAGTCTGTGCTCACGAAAGCTCATGCTCAAAACTTTTCTGTTAGTCTATAAGGTGCCACAGGACCCTTCGTTGCTGTTATAACGGAGACTAACACGGCTACCCCTCCGATAGTTGAGGGAAAGGGGCTCCTTGTTAAAAATCATCATGCAACACCACAGGGCTCATAAAGACCGTGCTTGGTTGGTTGTGTTCTCCCTGCCTAGCTGCTCTGGTGTTGAGACTCAGCATGCACAGTACATCAGCCCTTTTCTTCCTTTCATCTTACTGTGCCATTACCACAGCCCCCTCTACTCTCAAAGCCAGCATAGCACCCGGCACAGGGGGTGCTGATCACAGGGAATCACTCAGCCCAGCAGCTGGTTAAGGTTCAAATCAACTTGGACTCATGGTGCCTAGAATGTTGCACTGAACTTGTGATTCAAACAGCTGTATGAACCCAAAGCCAGACTCCAAACCTGCTCTGCTGCAAGTGACCTTCCTTCGGCCCCTCAGGGAAACAGGAATTCAGCCCGAGTTTTCCTCAAGGCCAAAGTGACCCAGGTTAACCTACATTTTTAAACAGAAGGGTCAGGGCCAGCAGCTTTCTGCCCCACATGGGCTTTTTGGGGGCAACCAAAATAGGAGGAGGGCCCAGGAGGGGCTTAGCTCCCTGGCTGGTTCTGCCTGGGAAGAAGAGGCATAAGAAAAGGAAAGGAGTGTGGAAATCTGTTAGGCCCCAGAGGACTGGGCCCAGGGCTTTCTGCCCTGCGCAGGCTTTTGGATTTAGTGGGGGGGAGGAGGAAGGGAAAATGTATTCTTTTAACATTTTTACTTTGCACAATTCCCACACTTTTTTACAGTGCATGCAGATCATGGTATACTCAAGTGACCAATGACCAAAGGCCTAATTCAACACTAGTGAAGTCATTTGGAATAGGTTCAGACACAAAGTCAATAGAAGGTTTGCCCTGATCTCCCAAAGACACAGTAGGTTCAATTAACCCTTCATGTAATGGCAGAGAGAAATTTGAGCCAGTAGACTTTGTGCTTGTTCCTCAGATATTGCCAAACTTACAGTTGAGAAATTGATCAATAAAACTCTGCAACATCATCTCCAGGAATGTCAACTGTAAACCTGCTTAAAACTTACGATTCTCTTTTTGTTTTTCTTCTGGGCTTCCTGACATATCACTGCCCTCTGTCTTGTCCATTCTCACCTCTGTCTTCCATTTCTACATTCATTTCTTAAGGGGCAAAGTGTTCATTTTCTGTCCATGTGTACAAAGACAGCTGATACCTTTACTTTTTGGCTGTATTACTTCTCACTCTGTTTTGTGTGGATGATGTTACTGGTTCCTAAATAATGAAGTTGTTTAAATCCATATTTTACAATTTCTGGTCTATTGTTAGTATTAAGCGAGCCCATGGAAAATATTAGGAAGAGCTGATGATTTGTAATTTCTGTAGCCAGCGTTGATCTTCCCTTACTGAACCTCACACTCTGGTGGCCTAGTTTTCATTTCTTCCCTTGTTCTCATCATATATTATTTATTGCCTTTGGGTATTTTACTCTGATATTTCAATTACATGTGAAAATGAAAGCAAAGTGATTGCTTTGTGCTACTTAGAAACTTATTTTTACTTACCATTTTTATCAACAGTTTTCCATCATATATATAACTTTGCTAGCCAGTTTTGCAGATAGATTGTAATGTAGCTTTCAGTTTTGTCATCTTGTTTTTATTTAAACTTGTTTTCCAGGTGGAATATACATGTGTTTATCTTCCAAAAGAAGTATGTCATTATGTAGGATGATTCTGCAGTAGATGGATTGTGTTAAGAGCTTAATACTTATATGTTGCTGATATTTGAAAACATCTTCATTTTTAACAAAATATAATGTAAAACCTATATATATTAAAAAAAGCCATATCTCCCTGTGAATACTGTGACATCAAAAGTAGCAAAATGGTTGTGGCCTTTGATCTATCAAGAAATACTTTGGATTTCAAGAGTACGTAATTTCTGAACAGGGGGAGAATGAGCATATACTGGTTCAATATGTTCCTTTCTAACCTGTTTTGGTTTACAGTTTGCACATAGTTCCTGTTACTGCTTGAGTAATGATGGTTATTAACCACAAAAACAGCAACAAATTGAACACAGCTGTGGCATCACCTTTGGAATTTGAACAAAACAGGTCTGTGCTAATGTTCCCAGCTAAACTATAGTCTGCCTCTTAACTCTTCCACAGATAAAACCTTTTTAAGAGCATGAGTTTATGGTATTAATATAAACCCTTCCCAGGGAGTTGCTTGTAAAGATTTAGTTCTGTGCTGTCTACAATGAATTAAGTTGCCTTACATAGCAAAGAAATAAACAAAACTCTCCAGTCTGTGTCATTTTCTTTAATCTCAGTCTGGGATTGGTTTGTCCAAAGTCAAATTGGACATCACTGAATTCCAGATCTCTAATATTTAGTCCGTATGATTACTGGCATTGGTATGTCAAGTCACATCCTCCCCAGAGTCAAGGACAGGTCCTCGTCAGAAGTCTCAGCATATTACAGTAAAAGATTGAAGAAAGGCTGAAAGAATTGGGCTTGTTTAGTTTGGAAAACAGAAGATTGAGGGGAGACATGATAGCGGTTTTCAGGTATCTAAAAGGGTGTCATGAGGAGGAGGGAGAAAACTTGTTCTTCTTGGCGTCTGGGGATAGAAGAAGAGGCAATGGGCTTAACTGCAGCAAGGGAGGTTTAGGTTGGACGTTAGGAAAAAGTTCCTAACTGTCAGGGTGGTCAAACAGTGGAATAAATTGCCAGGGGAGGTTGTGGAATCTCCATCAGTGGTGATATTTAAGAACAGGTTAAATAGATGTCTATCAGGGATGGTTTAGACAGTACTTGGTCCTGCCATTGGGGCAGGGGGCTGGACTTGATGGCCTCTCAAGGTCCCTTCCAGTCCTAGTGTTCTAAGATTCTATGATTGGTTATCCAGCGCCTGGATAACCAGCATATTTTAACGGGCATGCAGTGGGCCAGCTGCTGTGGGGCCAGTTACCTGGCAGGGGCTGGCAGAACAGGCCAGCTGCCCAGCTGGGGCCACTGGACCAGGACTGGATGCCTGCTGCCTAGCCAAGAGGGCAGAGTGGGGTTGGATGCCAGCCCTTGCTTGAATATCCGGCACATTTTATTATCTGGCATCCCCACATTTCTCTAGGAGAACATGGACTAAGCAAGCTTTGCACAAGCACCCAGACAGTCTGGTGGCAGGGAGGAAAAGTTGAAGCACTATCAGGGTTCCACTTTGCTTCCCACTACGCCCTGGCCATGCAATACATGTTCAGCATCCTGGGGAAATTTCATTACTGAATAATTCAGTTTTAGATTTTGAAGTGAGTCCACTTTAGAGCTGAGAAAACAGTGAATTTTTCCAAATGAAATTTGGGTTTGAAAATTATTTAGTGGAAAAAAAATTAAAAAAATCAAGAGAAATTTTGGGTTGAACTGACCAAAACATTTTTACTTGACGTTAAACATTTTTTTGAGTTTCATTTTGATTTTAGCCTTTTGACCATCTTCTCTCCTTTTTTGTTGTTTTTTTAAAAAATGGCTATATTAAAAATTAAAATACTTGTTTGAACTGAAATGTCAAAGTTAAATGTTTCAAAATGAAAAAGTCTAAACAAAAAGTTTTCACTTTTGAAAAATTTTCACCTGAAATCAAACTTGACAAATATTTCTCTAAAAATGATTTTTTTGGTTCAAAAACAATGTGTCAAAAAATTCACCCATCTCTAATCCAGTTTTTAATTTTAGGTAGTATGAAAATATTGTTATTAAACTTTTGATTTAAAGGGGGAAAAGCTGTGAAAGAAATCTTACCTAAAAGATTTTTGTTTTTTTAAACAATTTGTGCTGGTAAATCAGTGTTGGACATTTTCTATTGTTTTACATGTGTTTTTTTTTTTAAATTGCTGCAGGAGTGTTATGTACTCATCTAATAATCATCACCTCTTCTCATATTTCAAAATCTCATTCTCAATTTTACCACGAATTGTTCCAGCCACAGGATGCTTATTAACTCAACTTTGGATGAGTATTAACAGCTCTGTTCCAAAATAATGAAATGTCTCCTACACTTTTTTTAATTTGCAGAACTTGAACATATGGCTTTCAAATATGATATTTTGTCAGAAAGTTAGTTCATCACTTTTGTGCACTTTCTACTTTCAAATTTAATCAAATAGCATTCAGCATTATTTTTCTGGGGCAGAGGTTGTGAGGGTTGGGAAGGTTGTATATAGACAAGTAACTTAGTCTGTGTATTATGTAATTTACCTGATGTGTGTTCTATTTTATATAAAGAAACAATAAATTAATACTAAGTTTGCAAAGTCAAGCTTTCAGAATGTTGGCAATGCAAGAACTAAGGTGGTTGCCTGTGGAATATTAATCAAGCTCTGTCCTGTGTATACATTGAGACTGTGTTAATTACATTATTTCACTTTATTTTTTCAGCCTTAGGACCCCTGAACTGGGTGGCTGTAGAAGGGGGCTGAAGTAAAGTTGCATGGGCAACTGTGTCATATGGCATTTCTTAACTTCTGAGGGTTTTTGACTATGCAGCCTAAATAGCAATCTTTTAGGCTATATCTTCACAGCATGCTGTTGCCAGCAGGGTCATACAAACAGGGGCACTTGACAATGCAAATGAGGTGCTCATTTACAAATTGCATGCCTTATTTGCTTACTCGTGTAATTGCTGTCCTGACAGAGGCTACTGTCACCACAAAAGAAGCCATGTAGACAGGGTTCTTTTAGCAACTGTGCGCCCCCCCCACCCTTTGGACAGTCCCTTAGCCCTCAATTTTTTTCAGGGGGTATTTTGCTGACAGAGCCCCGTCTACGCAGCTTGATTTGTGGTGACAGCAGCCTCTGCCAGGACAGTGATCATGCAAGAGTATGCAAATGAGGCACATGATTGGTAAGTGAGTGCCTTATTTGCATTGTTTCGTGCCCTCATTTGCATGACCCTGCTGGCAGCAGCATGATATGTAGACATAGCTCTTACATTGTGTTTGTATGTGTGTATGTAAAATGTGTGTGTATATGTATAATTTCTATCCACTTCTTTTTTCCATTAATTTTCTGAAATTGTCTTTTCATCTTTTAGAAACTTTCTCTTAAAAATTGAACAATACACACTTTACGGATTGAATTGATTGGCAGTAATCTGCAAAAATCACAGAATAAGATCAGATGAGTAGAAAACTTCAAAGGGAAGCCTTCACCTCTGTTGTTGTCAATGGCCTTACATCAGTGTTGAGTACGTTGGCAAGACGTTTTCTTAGCTGTCTGCATTCAGATGTATCTCATGAAGTGGGTTCTTATCCATGAAAGTTTATGGCTAAATAAATCTTAGTCTGTAAGAATCCACTTGACTCGTTGTTTTGCGGCTACAAATTAGCATGGTTACCCCTCAGATAATTGTTCTCGGTCTAATTTCTGTGATGTTAGTATACTTCTAAAATGTATTAGCCATCAATAATTTTTGGCATTGAGTTTAAATAATCTGCCGTTCCTGAAGCTAACAAACACACCATTAGATTTCACTGTTTTTGTATACAGATTGTCAAGTGGTACAATTACAAAGTCCTTTCTGCTGACTACCATTCTGTTTAGCTTATTTGTTGGTGAGCATTCACGGTACCTCTTCTGTCATTGTTCAGGTCTCTTGGAGATCTTGCCATTCTGTTCTCTAAATTAACTAGGCCCATGACATGCCATCTTCCCATTTGCTCTCCATGGCCTTCTAGTCAAGACTATCACCTGGTCTGGATCAGACTGGACTATATGGCATTTTCTAAGTCAATGCTATGCTGAAGCTGGCCAGTCGAGAGACATACATGATGGTCGGGTAGGGCTATATTGCTGGCCTCAATCATAAAATCATGGAAGATTGAGTTTGGAAGAGACCTCAGGAGGTCATCAAGTCCAACTCCTTTTACCAAGCAGGACCAAACACAATCATGCCTCTAACAGTGTCACAGGAGAGGGCAATGATCATGTACTCCCATGCACAGATGTGGGAGGAAGCCATACGAGGTCACAACATGAAGGTCGTCTTTAGTCCTCAGAAGTCGTACCAGGACAGTAACCACAAACTTTTCCAAGAATCTGTAGGATGCCTTTATTCTTCCCATATAGTGACAGTCTTTCCTGTGCTTTGTGCTAATGCCAGGGACTCTTCTTCTATATATTATCTCTTTATTTGATCTCTCTGGCTGCTCATCCCTTAAATGCTTAGTTTTTGCCTCCTAATGATTCATCAACACAAGATTTGTATTATGCACATTTTTTTACGCCCTTTGCTGAATGTTACTTTTTGTTCCTTGCTTTCTATACTGCAACTCTTAACTTGCTTTTGCATTTCCGACGGCTGTTTTTAATTGTACTCTTTCACTTAGATGATCTTCATTTACTACTTTCCCCCTTTTCCTAATCAGTTGTTATAAGCTGGTTTATGTTAATTGATAGCAGGTGAGTACTGATTAATTAGGAATGTAAGCACCTTCATAGAAATGAAATACAAAAGTTTAAAATCTTACCTGGTCAAATAGTCCTTTAAAAGTTACAACTGAAAATTCTAAAGAAGGGGGCTTCCATTGAAATTTGACCCTTTCAATGAAGTCCCCAAGAATGCCATCTGCAGAGTTACTCATCAATTTGAATTTTTGTCATAGATGTCTATATTTTTTCTCGTATGAAAACAACTAAGTGAAAACTGCAGAGAATTCTTGCAAGGTGCTGGAGGAGACAATGCTCTGAAAAGCAGACATTTTAACCTCTACGGGATCTTGCAAATCCGTGCCCTATAGGGTACCCTGTAATTTTTAGTGGCCTGCAGTGAAGGCCATCACATACCATCTCCCTTGCTCTTTTGGTTAGGACAATTTGTTAAATGTAGCAGCTATCTTTTCCTTTTCTCTTTGCAGCAGAGAAGCTCATGTTCTTCAGACTCACACTGAGTGTGTAAGCCAAGATCCAGAGTAATGCTAAGGTTTCACCCTGTCCAAATTAATCTGCACAGCCTGTTAAACAAATGGTTATGCGACAGCCTCTTCTTTGGCAACCATTCTGTATGATCATTCAAGGCTGCTTTTATTAATCTTCTTTCACACATAAAGGCTAATAGCAGAAACTATCAGTAATGGGACTGAGTCCTTCTAATTAACAATAGTTAATTTTTAATTACACTTGGATATTGAAAGTAGATAGCCACTGGTTTCTTAAAATAACACTTTGGACTCCTGCAACAAACTACACTTGTAGTGTCTAATAATTTTAAGATTTTGCTGAAGAATGTTTGTTTGCAAATGTTCCAGTCACATGAAAAAGTGTCTTTATTTACTTTGAGACATTCAGAAAAAAATTAATTACAGTCCCATTTAGACTTCCATATGAACAGTGCATGTAAAGAGGAAATAAGAGGTCCTGAGTTGCGTGCGTGCATGTGCGTGTATACACACACCAGATTGTGTATGATCCTGCTTTGTAAAAAAAGAGCTGGACTAGATGACCTCCTGAGGTCTCTTCTAACCCCAATTATTCATTAAAAATGGCACTTGGAAAAAAGGTGGTGGAATGCAATTCTGCTGCATTCTGCTGGAAAAATGCCCTGGTTGTGTTCATCTGATAGACATCCTCACTAGTCTGTCTTGCTAGAAAAACCTACACCTGACAAGTAAATTACACATTGCCCATCCATCCCGGAAGGGATGAAAAAGGCCAGGGATGTAGTTTAATTGAACCACAACTTTAGTCACTTATGGGAGACCTCAACCACAAACTGCATAATGCAGGGAGAAAAGGGGTCAGCACACCATTAGTGGGATACAGAGAGCCCAAAACTGCCCTTCTTAGTGTAACCACATTCCTGCAGACTGTGGTTCAAAGTCCCATATAGTGGAATCTAGCCCCCTTACAGAGAGAAAGGAGTCTTTTCTACAGTCTTACCTAAGAAGCAGTTGGGTTTTAGCTCAAGCTGTAGAGGCTCCTGCACAAAGCTCCAGAGATTCCACATTTGGTTCCATCTTGTTGGCATAACAAGAGGGGGCTCAGCTAACCTCATCATTATGGGAGTACTCTCTTGCAAGTGGTGGAATATGTATGTTACTTGATGCTGCGGGAGAACAAAGAACCCATGTATTGTGGATTAGGTCTGAAGTGCACTGCCAGGACGGCAGGAATTTAAGTGGAGAGAATGCAAACCATGTACTTAAGAGGGAGCTATATTTTTAAGAGGCCTGTGGTGAGGAGGAGGAGTAAGTTGTGCCTGGGGCTTTGTTGCTAGGCAGGTTTGTTACTCCACAACCAGAAGCTTCTTGCTCTGATCCCAATAGGAAACAAAGCTTCTGGAATTGGGTGTGGTAGTTTACGGTCTGCTCCAGCATATTCTCTCTCTACTGGGGTCAGATCCCAGAAGGGCCAGCAGTCAGGGTAGCTGCTTTTCTGAGTGCCATGTGCTCTACATGAGCTGGGAGAAGCTATGCTCAGCAGCAGGCTGTTGCCCCTCATTCTGAAGCATTTTGCAGTAGGTTAGTGATGTTGTTAACCCTCTAACAGGGAACTCAGGCAATGTTAATGGTAGTTTTTCTTCCCCATTTCACATTGCTGTCTTTTTCTGTTTTAATTGTATGCTTTGATTGGTGTTTTGATTTTCGACAAACTGTTCTAGTTAACTTTATTTGTTACTATGATTCACCAACTTTTCTTTAAATTTTGTAACTGGAAAAGTGTCCTTTATATTTTGCTATTCTTAAAGTTTGTATTTTTTGTAACAGGGTTTTCTTTAAATCTGTCTACTTGTGATTTAATTGAGTGCTTAATGAGTCAACTGGCTGTCTAGCAGTGATCAACAGCAGAGGAAAATCTGCACGGATTCCTACCAGGAAATGGATGGAGTATGTTTCAGGCTCAACAGATTTTGTAGATTTGGTGATCAAAGACATTGAGAGTTAGGTAAACTAATGCTCAAATTTTTGGATCTCTGTTTCTTGTTACTGACTTCTGTGTGGACTGAACTGTTCATATTTTAATTTTGGTTTTCTCTTGTAACAGTGAACATACTGTCTGTGGGGTTATAAAACAACTAAAATATGTTGTACAAATTTGTTCTTCTTCAAAAGATTTTATAAAGTTATTTAATTTCTTTAGTTCCTCTTTATGACTTGAATGTGGGGAGGCTGTGCAGTCTTTGCTTTTCTATGTTTGAGACACTGAAGAAGGGTGATGAAGTGTAGTCCAGCCCACCCAAGGTTTCATTATACACCACTGGACCCCAGACCAATTATGGGAAAGGCAAAAATAATTCACCTGGCCTTAGTCAATCTGACAGTGAGTGAAAAGTTCCCAGTTGCCTCCCCCACCTAGGAAAAGGCAACTAGAGTAACATCCACAGCAGGTCACAAGAGAACTGGGTCCCAGTCAAGAACATGAGTGGGTGTGGGCTTCCAGACCAGGTCACTGCCTCAATTCTTCCATGTTAGACAGACAAAGACCTATTTGCATAGAGGTTTCAGTAGCCATGCTGACTGCTGTTTTTTCCTTATTTTCAACGTGGACCAAGAATTCAGTGTAGAAGAGACTAACCAGTTTTCTGATTCTTTTTGAAATTTGTATTAACAAGTTCCATAGAGAAAGCAGAAAAGTTCCCTCTTACTTTTTTCTTTACAATCATGCAGTATCTGCATCTCTGTCATTATTTTGATTTATATTTGTCTAACAAACTTTGTTACACTTCTCTTTGCCTTATGTGGGTCATTGAAGGTAGAATTAGAAATGTTATGTTTGGATATTAGGGCAATATTCCCATAATTGCACCATATAATTTTAAAAAGTTCACTGATTTAATATTCTTATTTATAATAATAATAATAAACATGAGGCTTAGCACTATGCTTACTGATAAATTGGCCCTTGCCAGTTAACTCTGGTGGCGCACAGCCTTACTGGGCTCTGGGCATGGTGGGACAGGCAGGCTAGACAATGGGACCATGAGCATTTAACCAGTTAACCATTTTAATATCCCTAATTACTTAGGTAGTAATATTTTATGGTTACATTTTATAGTCCAAAGGGCTCTCTTGTCAACAAAACTGTGGTTTTATGGGCAAAACTTGCTAGTGTAACCGTAGCCTTCGTCTTGAAGCTTTTCGTATTATAACTCATCACAGGAAAATCTTATGCTGCTGTTTTTAAGATGAGCTTCCGTTCAATTAGTTGCCTATTTGTCTGCTGTGAGTGCACCAAAATATTCTGGGGAATGGTAGGTATTCAATTAATAACTTTTGTGCTAGTAAGTTAAAAATTTGCTTTTAAGTAAAAATCAGATACTATGTTTCACTATGCTTTCTTGACCGTTTAAAAATACATTTTTTTCCATAAAATTTCTAGTCATGCTTCCTTTTTTGTCATCTGTGAGTAGAACTGTAGTTGAACACTCAAATAATTTTAAAATTGAATTGCAAAGCAAATTGAACAGTCAATGCCCTTCATGGTTCCTGGGTGAGACATAGTCTCTCTCAACCTTTTTCAAGGACATTATTGAGGCTTCAGTTTTGACATTAGAAATGTTCACCAATCACTTTCCTGTCTTTGCTACAGAACACGGCAACATTTTTGGAGGACTTACTTTGTGTGATGTCGCTATTTAAGTAACCTAGGCTGGTTATTTTCCTTCCCCAAATTGAAGGTGAAATAGGATGTTGCTTCAGAATCTGCCTGAAATATTATAGGCAATGTAAAGAGAGAGAGTGTGTGCGTGCGTGTGTGTGTGTGTAGGGGGGTAGGATGCAGGAGAGAGGAAAATGAAAGAAAACATTTTTTAGTTAAAAAGTTATAATATGAAGGCTTATAAATAAGAAATAAAAATGGCATTCTCAAACTGAAGCAATCGGGTAATACGTAATGAGAAATATTCTACTTGAAAGAGTCCTTGTTTGCTCAATTTGGCATGTATTTCCTCTTCATGGTTTGTGTGTGTGAATACGCTCACCATTTCTTCACAGAAATTAATTGCCTTTCAAAGTCTTTCTCAAATCAGGTCTGGTTTTAGGGGAAAAAATTGTGTTTAAGCTTTGTTAGAGTTAGATCTGAATGCATTATAATGCATAAAATGAAGGCGTTTTGATTTACTTATTTCCTTATAAGTTACTTTGATTTACTTATTATTTATACCCCTCTTACTTTATCTATGCTGACAAAATTAAGTGAAAATAATTAAAGCATACTTTTATGTGAGTTTAATTTTGCAGGATTTTGGTGTAAAACAGTGGATGTTTTTGTGAAAGCATCCTGGAGGAAAAAACCATGCACATTTTGCAATTTTCTCAGCTCTTAATTAAAAGGATTTAGGGTGTTGAAAGACCTGGATCCTGGAAAATTACACATGTGAGTAACTTCCTTCTTTTGAATTATGCTAGTGAATTTAATGGGGTTACTTGTGAAGTTGTTCATGTGAATAAATGTTTCTAGGTTCCGGACTAGAGAGCACGTTTCCCACACTTGTTTTGGTTAAAAAGGTGAGAAACAAACAACAATTGCACAAATTTAAAACAACCAGAGTATTGTAAATAGGCTGAATAAATGTTCTCATTCAATTTGCACCTGATCTGAAGCCCACTTAAGTGGTGGATATCCTGTCCATTTAGTTCAATGGACTTCAGATCAGTCCCTAGTTCTAATTCCTTATTTTTTCTTGTGTCAAACCTTCTAGGTCTACAATTGTCCATATAATGTTCCAGAGTTGGAATGACCTGAATTTCTAATTTAAAAAACAAGAAGATAAAAATGGCATTAAAATAACAAATAGCAGCAGTCTTGTAGCACCTAGCAAATTTATTAGGTAATGAGCTTTTGTGTGTAAGGCACACTTCTGAAGATTTAGGACCTAAAGTTGTTCTAATCTGACAAAGCAGGTCTTACCCATGAAACCTCATGACCTAATAAATTTGCTAGTCCTTAAGATGCTGTAGGACTGATTGTTGTTTGTGAAGTTACAGACTGACAGGACTGCTACTATGAGACTGTTTAAATAACAGTTCTAGGCTTTTTTGTTATAATCGCCAAGAAGAGAAAAGGGGATGAGTTCATGTTTGCTTGTTTAATTTTGCAGTTCACCTTTATCAAGAAGGGCCTGATTTTAGCTCCATTACTACAGAAGTTATCTATAACTTTATGAAATATAAGATGAGCAGTCTGAAAAGGTAAAATGAAGTGTTTCTTGTTGGTGCATGCACAGTGAAAAGACTCCATCACAGAAGGGAGGCTTCACAGAGTTACATGGAAGGAAAATGGTTCCTAAATGGATGTAAATAATGAATGAAAATCACTTTACATTCCTTTACTTTTGCTTGGGTGTGGGGAAAGAGGGTTAGAAAAGGGTTTGTCTTCCTTAGGGACGCGGGAATGAATAGAGGAATTATTCATCTGAAAACAAGACAAAAAATACAACAAGTAAAAATAGCTTCTGAAGGAGATTCTGCCTTCCTTGTTTGACTAGAATCACGTGAAGGAACAAGCTGGATAGGGAGATGAAGAGATAGATGGTGGACTTTGCGGCTACAGTTAAACTACAGCGCTCTGTTCATAGAAGTCACTCTCAGAAGAGATTTCCCAACAAATCTTTTGTTGACAGAGTGAAGCCACACACAAAAGCAAATTGGGAGAGCACTCTGCTGTGTTGACAGAGCAGCCGGACTGCCCAGCTGCTCTCTCGAAAAAACAGGCAGCTGGAAGCAAAGCAGAAAGGGCTGCCCATTGTTCTGGATGCCCTGTCTGTCTAGAGAAGCCCCTCCCTACCCCTCCGAGCATCCACACCGGTTTTTTGTCAACAGAATCTGTCGACAGCAGCGTTACGGATGAAAGCTTTGAGGCAGAATGCTGCCGGCATAAGTGCTGTGAAACTGTCGACAAATCCTATTTTAAGTGTGTGTATTCCATGAGTTTTTTTGGCAAACTTGGGGTTCTGCCAGCAAAACTTGCTAGTGTAACCGTAGCCATTTAGTAGAGCTGGAGGAGACATGGTTGGGTCTACAAATCTCCTAAATATTAAAAACCCTGCAACAGAAGTGGGGGTCTCGGAGGGGAATAGTAGGAGATAACATAGAAAGCCTCGCAATTTATGCGCAATACCAATATCATGACTAATATGCTAGGTCACTGACACTAGAAACTATAATTTGCTTTCACAAAAATGTTGGATATTTGTACACATGGGACATGGCAGGCAGTCTGACCAGGGAGCAAGTAACATCAGTTCCGGGGATTTTCATTTCTTAAATTGAAAGGATATCAGCTGTTTTTCAAGAAAAGGTAGCAGAGGGGAGAAAGGTATCCTCATGGAAACAGCTGCTCTGAGAACTCATTTGGACAATAACCAGGAAGTAACATGGGAGAAACATTTGCACAGTGGGCAGCAGAAAACCATCATTACTAAACCAGGGAGGAAGGCAGAGATGTGAAAAGTAAAAACAGCAGTAGACCACAGGTGGTGCACATCAGCAGACAGACTGTTGAGTGGCGTAAACTCTATTATCCATTGCCAGCTGCACTTGCCATCCCCTGTTGCTTTGTAAAATTTGTTAAAAATGAAGTTACTGTAGCTGATAATGCTATTGACGTTATCATAGAACTCAGCCGTAACGTTAGGCACAGCTCTGAGCAAAAGGTAGTGTGTGAACTGTACCACCCCAGGAGTAGCCTTGGGCAGCCGCATGATTCGCTTCTGAGTCACCATTCTTTTCCTACTTCCTCTTTGCTGCTGTGGGCTAGTAATTTGCTCATGGCGTATTTCAGCAGACAGCTGTGGGAGACATGAAGAAGGCATGATAGGAAGGCCATTTGGAAAGGATATGATGATTGGTTTCATTAGGAAGCTGGACCCTGTGCCTTTCATCCAACCTTTCCCGTTGCCCCAGTATGGGTGTGCCTGGATGCATCCCTCCTGTTCTCTTCATTTACCTTGACTGAGGAATCTCACAGCATACTTCCTATTTCTGCTTGCTGGTTCAGCCAGCTTCTCCTATCCCAAATGCAGCCAACCCTTACTGGGGCTTCTCTGGGGCACCAGTTGCTTTCTTCTGACCTCCCACCCTGCATTATACTTTTCCCATATGAGAGCTTCCACTAGGGCCTCCTTACTTTCCTGGCTTCAGCTGTTTTCCTAAACCTGGGGCTTCCTCCCAGCCACCTCATGCTATGTTTTCTGTGCGTTTTTGTTTGGGCTTTCCTCCTTGATAGTCCATACTTCCTTTACTGTGGGTTTCTCAGGTCACTGCCAGCTGAGAGCACCTTTCTTTTTTCAGCTCCCTTCTCTGCTCCAGGATCCAGACTGGCATGTATTTAGTGTTCCCAAACTCCAATCAATTCAAGTTCAAAGCAGTTCTATGTATAGATGTAAAGACACGTAAGTTATAACTTGGGTGGAATGAAAGTGAAAAGACAGCACAGCAGCAGTCAAGTAGATGTGAAGAGAGCCCTGACAATGAGCTACAGGACGCTGGATAAGGTTGTCTCCAAAAACAGATGGCTTGTACTATCCCTCTACCAAAACACACAAACTAGGCACCGTCTAGCCCACGGATGGCCAACACGTGGCCCATGGGCCAGAATCCAGCCCATGAAGCCAGCAGTAGTGCCGTTTTGATAGCCAGCTATGTGATGCAGGGTTGGCAACCTGTGGCTCCAGAGACACATGTACCTCTTTAAGGCTCCTCCTCTGGAACTCAGTTTAATGGGTTTAACAGCCAGCAGGATGACGGGAGGGATCCAGTCATTAAACCAATTAAACTGAGTGCCACTGTTTTGGCATGGAAGGGCAGGGAGCTGCCCGTGCTGCAGGTGGGAGAAGGGAGTAGGAGAGATTGGGAGGAACCATGTAGCTGCACTGAGGAGGCAGGGGTGGTGAAAGCAGTCGGGGTTGGGCAGGAGTGGCAGTGTGCAGAGTTTATGTCTCAGGTAGGTTAATCCTGGGTTTGGGGCTGAGAAGGGTCAAGCCTGAGGGTTGTGAGTTGGGTTTGGGACTGAAAGGAGTTAACCCTGGGGACGGGGGGCTGGTATGGGGCTCAGAGGGGTTAAGCCAGGGGAGGGGGGCAGGTATGAGGCTATTTTGTGTTTGGCCCCCGGAACATCTAAAAAATTGCCATGTGCCACCAATGAAAAGAGGTTGGCCGCCCCAGGTCTAGCCAAAAAGGTGTATCCTCTATGCACATCTTTTTCTATGTGCAGTTATTTTCAAATTGCATTTAAATGTTTAGATCACTGTGGAGCTGCTTATTATTATTTTAAAATCGGGGCTGAGCTGGGGAGAGGGGAATCTTCAGGACAAACTGGGGAGGAATGGGGGTTCCTTGGGCTGAGTGGGAATTTGGGGGAGTCCTTGGGCCAAGTAGGGGTGGGGTACTTGGGCTGATGGGGGGCTGGGTGGAGCCAAGGGGGATGTTGAGGACTGTGGGTGGGGGAGGTCCTTGGACTGAGCAGTGTACCTTGTGATTTGGCACGTGTAGGACTCCTTCTATCTGAAAGGGGTATTGTGGGAAGTGTTAATCATTGTACCCGTGGAGACAGGCCTGCAGGTTTTGAAGTTGTTCTGGCAGGGTCTGGTGCTGCTTTAAGTTGGTGTCTCCTAGTCTGTGCAGAGCTTGTTTCTGTTGTTGAGGTTGGAGATGTTGAGGGGGATTGAAATACAGAAGGTGTTCTGAAAAAGATTTCTTTCAGGATGAGGTCGCTACTAAGTGTAGTTGTAGTTATTTGCTGGTGCCTCATGGAATTTACCACCCCTCACTGGAACCCAGCTATGGGTATGTGGTTGGGTGAGTTTTGTGTATTGAAGCAGATTCTCTTGGGGTATTTGGGTGGTCTGTTCTCTGATGCAATCTACTTCTCTGGAGTACCCTTATTTGATTAAGGTATAAATTCCCAGCCATCTCCTAGGAGAATATTCTAAGAAGGCATCTGAATGTCTGGCTGTAAATAACACATTTCTTTGGTGTGTTTGAGTTTATTATTGGATCTAGGAAGATAGGTGTGATGATCTATAGCATATGCTTGTCTGTGGCATTCCATTTGAAGCTGATCATGGTGTCCAGGAAGCTGATTATAGTGTACGTGCTCCAGATTGAGATTATAGGACAGGTTGTGTGTATTGAAATTTTTGTGAAAATCTGAAGGTGTTTGTTTAATCTGCCCAGAGGATGAATATATAATTGATGCATCTTTGGGTATATCATTGTTTTTCTGGTTATGTGTCTAGCTCAGGGGTCAACAACCTTTCTGTGGCAAAGTGCTGAAATTTGATCTTTTGATCTCTTTGTATGATCTGAGTGCTGTGATACTTTTAAAAGTCACTAATAGTACTACTTACAACAGTGGCATTAATAAATAAGATGCAGGTCTTTACCTTTTAGATGGTATTTGGTAGCATTAGCTGCTGTTTTGTTAATCCATAGGCTGTAATGACTTTGAGCAGGATTCCAGCTGCAGGGAGAAGGAAGGCGGGATTGAGCTTCTGTCTCATAGACTGATGAAAATTTGCTTTTGTGCCATTCTTGGCACACATGCCAGGGGTTGCTAGCAAGTTAGTGAAGAGCCATTCTAGTACCCATGGCTGTTACCATGCTTTGGACAAATTGTTTTGTTAAAATTAAAATTGTTATGGTGCGGAAGAAATGGATGAGTTTGGTGCTGTTCTTGGGGTGGATATATGAGGTGTGATAGCCTCAGCGGGCTACAGCAGCCTCATAGAATTAGGGTCAACCTCATCTAAAGCATCCCAGCCATGCCTCTGGAGATGTATGGTAACACATTCCAGTTCTTCACCACCCTCCTGGTGAAATAGTTTTTCCTAATATTCAACCTACACCTCTTTCCCCCGACCCCGATAACTTTAGACCATTGCTCCTTCTTGTGTCATCTGTCACCATGGAGAACAGTCTCTTTCCATCTTCTTTAGAGCACCCTTTCAGAAAGTTGAAGACTGTTATCAAATTGCCCCTCAGCCTTCTCTTCTGCATACTAAATAAGCCCAGATCTCTGACTCTCCTCATTGATCATGTGCTCCAGACCCCTATAATTTCCGTAGCTCTTCTCTGAACCTTCTCCAATTTGTCCACATACCTTTTATATTGGAGAGCCCAGAACTGGACATACTACTCCAGAATGGGCCTCACTAGAGCTGAGTAGAGGGGAATAATAACTTCTCAAGATCTGCTGGAAATGCTTCTCCTAATGCATCCCAATACGCCATTAGTCTTCTTGGCTGCAAGGGCACACTGTTGATTCATATCCAGCCTCTCATCCACTGTAATCTCCAGGTCCTTTTCTGCTGCACTGCTACTTAGCCATTTGGTCCTGAGCCTGTAACAGTGCTTGGGATTCTTCCATCCCAAGTGCAGGACTCTGCACTTGTCCTTGTTGAACCGCATGAAATTTCTTTTGGCCCAATCCTCCAATTTATCTAGGTCACTCTGGATCCTATCCCTGCCCTCCAATGTATCTACCTGACCCCCTAGCTTAGTGTCATCTGCAAATTTGATGAGGGTGCAATCCATCTGCTCATCCAGGTCATTAATAAAGATGTTGAACAGTACTGGCCCTAGAACTGATCTTTGAGGCACTCCACTTGAAACTGACCACCAACCAGACATTGAGCTATTGACCATTGGGCCCATTTGTCAAGCCAGATTTGTACCCATCTTACAGTCCATGTATCCAGTCCATACTTTCTTAACTTATGGGCAAGAGTATTGTGGGAGACTGTATCAAAAGGTTTGCTAAAGTCAATGTATATCACATCCATTGACTTTCAATGTCCACAGAGCCAGTTACCTCATCATAGAAGCTAATCAGGTTGGTCAGGCATGACTTGCCCTTGGTGAATCCATGTTGACTACTCTTGATCACTTTTCCCTCTTCCAAGTGCTCCAAAAAGGATTTCTTGAGGATTCCCTCCATGATTTTCTGGGGACTGAGGTGAGGCTAACCAGTGTATAGTTCCCTGGGTTGTCCTTCTTTCCTTTTTTAAAGATGAGCACTACATTTGCCTTTTTCCAATCATTTGGGACCTCTCTTGATCTCCACGAGTTTTCAAAATAATAGCAAAAAGCTCTGCAATGATGTCTGCCAATTCCCTCAGTACCCTTGGATGCATTAAATCCGGTCACGTGGATTTGTATGCATCTAGCTTTTCTAAATAGCTCTTAACCTGTTCTTTTCCCACCGAGGGCTGCCCACCTCTTTCCCATACTACATTGCCTAGTGCTGTAGTCAGGGAGCTGACCTTGTCCATGAAGACTGAGGCAAAAAAAGCACTGAGTACTTCAGGCTTTCCCACATCACCTGGCACCAGTTTACCTCCTTCATTCAGTAACAGACCCACGTCCTCCCTGATAACCCTCTTATTGTTAACGTACCTGGAGAAGCCTTTCTTGTTGCCCATCGCATTCTTTGCTAACTGCAGTTCCAATTGTACTTTCACTTTCCTGATTACCCCACAGCATTCTCCAGCCATATATTTATACTCCTCCTTACTCATCTGTCCAAGTTTCCACTTCTTAGATGCATCCTTTTTGAGTTTAAGCTCGCCAAAAGTTTCTCTTGTAAGCCAAGCTGGTTACCTACCATATTTGCTTTTCTTACTGTGCATCAGGATGCTTTGTTCCTTTGCCTTCCATAAGACTTATTGAAAATATTGCCAGGTCTCCTGAACTCCTTTCCTCTCAGTTAGCTTCCCAGGGGATCCTGCTCATGAGTTCTCTCAGGCAGTTGAAGTTTGCTCCTCTGAAATCAAGGATCTGTATTTTACTGCTCAACTTTCTTCCTTTTGTCAGAATCCTGAAATCTACTGTCTCATGATCACCGCAGCTCAGGTTTACACCCAGTTCTATTTGTCCTGCTATTTCTTCCCTGTTTGTGAGCAGCAGGTCAAGTTGCGCATGGCCTCGGATCGGTTCCTTCAGCACTTGTACCAGGAAGTTATTCCCAACATTCTCCAAAATCTTTTTGGACTGTTTGTGTGCTGCTGTACTGGTCTCCCAACAATTGTCTGGGTGGTTAAAGTCTCCCATGAGAACCAACACCTGTGATTTGGAAGCATCTTCTAGGGGTCTGAAGAAATTCCTGTCCACCTCGTCTACCTGATCTGGTGGCTTATAGCAGACACCAAACCCTACATCACCTTTGTTCCTTCTGCTTGTAAGCTTACCCAAATACACTCTTTTACCTCCATAAACACAAGTGCTGAACAATCATATTGCTCTCTAACAAAAAGCCCAACTCCTCCTCCCCCCTGCCTGTCCTTCCTGAGTAGTTTATACCCTTCTATGACAGTGATCCAGTTATGTGAGTCATCCCACCAAGTCTCCGTTATTCCAGTCACCTCATACTACTTTGACTGTGCCAAGGCCTCTAATTCCTCCTGTTTGTTTCCCAGACTTTTTGTATTCATGTACAAACACCATAGGTAATACGCTGATTGGCCTATTTTCTCCTTTCAAGCAAGTGGCGCTCCTTTGTTGTACCTTCTTCCTTCCCCACTTACTTCATGGCTTGGGTCACTGTCCCCTGACGAACCTAGTTTAAAGCCCTCTTCACCAGGTTTGCAAGCCTATCCGCATAGATGCTCTTTCCTCTCTTCATTAGGTGGATCCCAACACTTCCGACAATTCTGGCTCTTAGAACAGAATCCCATGGTCAAAGAAACCAAATCCTTCTCTCTGACACCACCCGCACAACCACTCATTTACTTCCATTATTCAACGATCTCTATCTGGACCCCGTCCTTCAACAGGGAGGATGGATGAGAATACCACTTGTGCTCCATTTTCTTTGAACTTACTTCCCAGAGTTACATAATCTGCAGTGACCCACTCAGGGTCGTTCTTTGCTGTGTTGTTGGTTCCAACATGGAGAAATAGGAAGGGGAATATATTGGAAGCTGTGTATGTGCTTTCTTGTTTCCCAGAGATTGAGCTTTCCCTGGGGTCATCCAGCAGCAGCAGGCTAAACTAGTGCACCTGCTGCCAATTCAGCACCTGTGGCTAATTAAGGAATGTGGAACCTTTCAAAAGGGGCTTTTCTGCAGGAGGGAAGGAGATAGGGGATGGACAAGGAGTGTAGGAGGAGGATTCCCAAAGAGAGAAGACTGCAGTTACCTGAGGAAGGCACTGGGGAGACATCTGGTAGAAGTGGCCCTGGGTGGGATGCTCACTCAGGCAGTTTGCTGTACTGGGAGGGCCCAGGGAGGGATGTCTCTCCAGCCACAGCTACCTAGGATCCCTAGGCTGGAGTCTGGTACGTGTGGGAGGGGTCCGGGTTCCCCGCCAGACCACTCCATACCCCAGGGCGGTCCTAGAGGGCAGGAGGAGTCTGCTCACACCTAAGTGTGTGCACCCCTCCACTAATGACTACATTTTGGACTAACCAGTGAGGAGAATGGCTCAGTGATGCTGTAACCCAAGCCTCTGAGAGAGCAGAAGGCAGAGCAGGAGACACAGCGAGCCTCTGAGGCTGCATTCTAAACCTCCACATTGTACGGGACCCGACGAGGACAAGCCTGGGGCTTTGTCACAGAGGACTGTTGATTATCTCATAAATATTTGAGTCAATTCACAGACCTGTGGTACGGGGCACATATGGACTTGATCTTGAAAGGTGCAGGATACTCTGGCTCTTTCAGAACCGCAAATTTCACATAGGCAAACAATATCACCCAAGTTGATGAATCTGTTGTTTATCTTATTACACCAAATATGTCACATATAAGAAGGTTAAACCTACACTTTGTGATAGGCAGGCTCCAGGTTCCCGTGTCAAAGCTGATATCCTTTTGTTGAGGGATTGCTGTGTATCATCATCTTTCCTTTGTTGCATTACTTTCAACCAACAGTGCTCCCATAAACCAAATATGAAATGAAATCAATTTTCTTCTTTTAGTCATTGTACAATAAATTTAAGTATGACATTTTCCCAGTTATCTTTATTATTATCAGACAATGGAAAATCTTTTTAAAGGTATCAAACTTGTGTGAAATTTTATGCTAGTGGCAGTTGTCACATACTTTTTTATGCTTTGATATGAAAACTCTAACTTTTTGCTAGTTTTTCCTTTGGACAAAATTTCAGCAAGAAATAAAAAAAAAAAAAAGCTTTCAAGATAAATTATAAGAAAGTTTGTATGATGATTGTTTTTTCAGACTTTTCCAAAAGGACTGTGATATGAGTTTTGTGTTTCTTGGTTCTTGCTCACTTGTTGAGCTGTATATGCGGCATCCTGTGGTTGGTGCAAATATTATTGCTGCTTGGATGACTTCCTTGAACTAAGGTGAAAAATTTAATTGTGGTTGGTATTAGCTATTATATCTTTGTATCTTATTAACTTATCTTAGTTAATAAGATTTTGATCAGTGTTCACATTTTTGCTTGAGTGTTTTTTTAGAGTAGTATGGGAGGTACTACTTGTCTGTGTAGAGAATCAGGCAGGTTATATACCCTGAGGTTTTGGCATGTCTTTACTCACCTAAGCAATCCTTTGCCATCTGCACTGCCATTTATATCTGAGTTGCAGGGGTCAGTGGAGCCAATGCAACATTCCTCCTCCCCAGGCAACATGTGGTAACCTGGGTCCCTGCTCCAGGAAAGGGATGTGGAAGAGGTCAGGCCAAAGTCAATCAGTCCCTAGTGCTACCTGGAGTGTGGTGTGCCTCCCCGCCCCCCCGCCATTAGTGCTGCTTGGAGCATGTGGCCCGGTGCTCTCTGGCTGTTGCCGCTGTTACAGCAGCAGTGGGCAGAACCCCAGTCCCCTTTGAATCACTGGGTCCCAGGACAATTGCCCCTTTGCCCTCCCATACCCCATCAGTGGGCCTGACAGTTTGTGCCCCACGTGTAGACATAGCTTAGTGTCAGTCTAAAATGGAAACTTCGGTCTGTGCAAAAACGACCCTGAATTAAAATCCCATTTCAGAACATCCTCAGATGTCAGATTTGTCCAAAATATAAACCCAGACCTGAAGTTTGTAAATGACCCTTATCTTTCCAATAGGTTGAATTAAAACTAATTCTGACAACCTCTGGTATTTGAAATCTGAAGCCTAATGTTGTAGCTTGAGGCCATGTGAGATGGAGAACATGGAATTTCACTGACATGCTGCTATCTTCATGCACAGAATACATTTATTGTATGAATCCATTAGGCAAAACCAAAATATTTCAGTTTTATGTTTAAAGTGCTTAGTCTTCAGTACAGTGCCAGAACATAGTGGATCGCATCTCATATGTTGTGAAACAAATGGAGTCTACTCTCTTGTTCTCTGCACATCAGTTAACCACATCATATCCAATGATGGCTTAGCTAACTTGTTCTTGCATATGTATATTTGGTTTTGAAAAGAATGATTGTTCAGAAATATTCAAGTATATTTCTCAGTTAAGATGCACCATGTCCAGCTGTGTTTGAAATAGATAATATATTCTGTCAGTATGTTTGAAAATTGAACAGCTCTGGACATTTAAACCTTCTGCTTCCATATATCAGGTGTCTGTTAACCTCAACTGATATGACAATGACTGGCTTTGATAACTGATTTACCTTACAGTGTCTGATGCATTATATGAAGAAGGGTCCCTGGAGGAACTTAGTTCTGTGGTAACGTACACAGTTTCTTTTGTAAGGGTAATTGTTACTTTTCAGGGTTTTTTTAAGGTTACATGAAAATTCCAGGTTATTTTCATTTATAATTGGCTTTGTGAATATTTATCTTCTCAAAAGAGCAAGGAATTATAGCTGATTACCTACCCAATTTTCTGTTAACATGGGTTCAAAAACATTTTTAGAGTTTGCAGTAAAACTGAAGTTGCATTAAAAATGTTTTGTTTTACTATGTTATAATTCTTTCCAATACATCAGTCAACATGGCATCCTGGCCTGGAGTGAGGAAATAGGGAGCTTCACAAAGGTAACAATGGCAATAAAATATACTGTGCAGACAACATTTGTCTTCAAACAGCATTGCAATAGGGTGTACGAGACATTTGCTGTCCCCACCAGAGACCAAGCTACCTTGTTGCACCTTCTGTAAGAAGGAAAGAGCAGCAACTTATGTAGCCTATAGAGTTTAGCTTATAGAGCATATTAGTTTGCTTAAAGCTTCTGCTTTTGTATATCTATTATCTTAGTAGTCTGTGTATTAATTATAGTGTATTTAGGTCAAAACGGACGCCTGTTTTTGCTGTAACTGCATGAAATCTACCAAAGGAATTTGCAAGAAGGGGCTTTTGTACAGGGATTTTCCCCTTTAAGATTTTTGATTTTTCTCTGTTTAGTGTAGATTAGTCTGTATTGGTGAATATATATGTAGATTTCCTTTAATATTCTACCATATTCTTTGCTCAGAATCCCACTCGTGGCTATCAGCAGGGTTTGCAAGCACTTTAGAGGGCAGAACTGTAACGCAAAAGGAAGACTTAGAAATCAATAAGATGAAATCAAGAAAGGCACACATTTAGGAAAGAAAAATCAAACACAAAATGCATAATGGAGAAGTACGGCAGAAAAGGAAAAGTGGGTCACAGATTTAATAGAGGTCAGTAATATAATTCAGTTGCAGAAAAGGTTGTTATTTTCAAGTTTATTAACAAGATTGTTATACATAAGAATCAGGCAATAATTATTCCGCTCTACTTGGCAGTGGTGACACCTCAGCTGGAATATTGTGTCTACTTATAGGTGACTAACTTCATGAAACATGTCGCCAAACTGGGGGGAAGTTCAGAGGCGAGCAACAAAATTTATATAAGAAGAAAGAATAAAAATAGGGCAGGTTTAGTCCTGACAAAAATCCGATGGGAACCTTGATAAATATTCAAATGTATTAAGTGTTGTTTATAAAGGGGATGGTGATTTTTTGCCATGTCCACTGAAGCACAAGAAGTATTCAGCTTAGTCTTTAGCAAGGGTGAAACAGAGTAACATGTCTACCTCTGAAACCTGTTAGATATTAGAAAGCTTTTTCTAACTGCAAGCTTACTTGTGTATTTGACCAAGTTGCCAAGGGAGGCTGAGAAATTCATGTCACTGGAGGGTTTTAACAGTGGTTTAGATAAACTCCTGTCAGGGATGGTCTTGATTTACTTCGTCTTGCACAGGTGTGTGGGAATGGAATAGATAACCCCTTGAGGTTTCTTCCTGCCTTGCATTTCTATGATTCCAGAAAAGTTTGAAGTCAAGTACTTCTGTTAAGGGAATGTCAGAATGAACATTGCCCATACAACATTAGTTTGGTGCTCTTATACATATGTATTATGACACAGGCTTTAATTATATGGTGTAAATCAACAGAATGCAGCACTTTTGTAGACAGCATTCTGCTGCACCCCCATGAGGCAGAACACTTCTGTTGACAGAAAGCCAGTCTGGATGTTCTGGGGGCGTGGCTTCTGTCACCAGGCAGGGCTTCCAGGACACCAGGCAGTTGAGTCTGCTATGCTTTTGGTTGGCTGTTTTGCTGAGAGAGTGGCTGGGTAGTCCAGCTGTACTCTGTCGACAGAGCAGATCACTCTTTCAGTCTGCTTTGTAGCGCGGCTATAATCTGTCAACAGAAGTTTTGTCAGAAGATATTGTCCAACAGTAATTTCTATTGACAGAACGCTCTAATATAGACATAACTTTAGTGTCTGGGAAGCACCTCTGCTGCAGACTGCATAGTGAAGGATTCAGTTGCCTATAAGATCCTGTGTCATTTGTTGCAGAAGTTCAAAGGTTTGTAGTGAATGAGGCTGACAAGAAGAAAAATAATGGTCTCATGGTTAGAGGAATTGAATGCTTCTGAGGAGTTTTGGATTTTATCTTGACGTTCCCATGTGATGCTGGGCAATTCATTTACATTGAGCTTTTCCACAATAATCACTTCTACATGTAATTCAAGGCTGTATCATAGGGCACATGCACAAGGGGATGAATTAAGGTTGCTTTGGGCAATGTTCATTCTGGTATTTTGTGATGTGTTTGACATTCCACCCTTTTAGTTTTTAAATTTGTCTTTCCTAACATTGTATGGTTTAGTTAATTGATTAAAGCAATCTTAATAACTGACACTAAAAAGTTTGTCTTTTTGAGTTGCTTTACATTTTAATACAAAATCTTTTCTTATGTCGTGTGAATCCATAGGTAAATATACATCTAAACGACATTTTTCAAAGATACTTATGTAACACCAAATAACAATGATTGCTAATTTATAGCTGTTACTGTACAAGAGCCCTTATATGTACGACCTGTCTTTCTTTCACCTTTGTGTCTCCCACATACTGTAATATGATTTGCACTCAGTTTTGAAAAACTGCTTAAGGTGAGAAGTCACACTTGTACACGAAGGACTTAGCCTAGCAGTAATAGAATTTTCTTCTGCTGGAGGAGGACTATCATTGAGTCCTAATATGCAATATGTGTTACCTAAATACAGATAATCAGAAGCGGCATTTTATAGTTTGCGTTGCCTTGCAGTGCGGAAGGTGAAGAGTAATTTATGTTGTTGCCTTTGCTTGCCAGATATTGGCCATTGACAGTAACTTTTAGGCATTCACAAACAAATGAGTTGCCTTAGATTTACTATTTTTATGCCGTCCTTTAGATGTGGGAGGATATTGAGTTGAAGCTACATCAGAAAACTAGGTGATCGTAGGGCCTGTTTACATCATTAGTCACCATCTCTGACATTACAGCCTACTGGAAAAGTTCAGAAATCCCAATACTTAACATTGATCCTGTCACCTTAGAAAAATCACCTCTAAATATAAACCTTTAAAGGATGTATTCTCCCCTTGTGATTCTGCCTTGTCAGGTCTGGGTAGCTTGCCTACTGTTATGATTCCAGGAGCTATGCCAGTGGGAGCTTAGTGCTCCTGGTAGGTTCAACCAAGCCAGAAAGGTCAAGGGGGAAGCAGTCAGACTAAGCATGCACACCAATCCTCCAGGATTGTGAGTTTGGCTCAGTGCTAATAACCCTGACCTAGAAAAAGACCTTTGTAATGCAAAGAATTCCTTTTCAACTATGTGTGACAGCCTTCCAAAGTCACTTATAGTGACTAGTATTACTGCCAGTGGTGAAAGCAGAAATGAAGCTACTGACATGAAGATTGGAAGTCCTGAGTGCCAAGACCAGAATGAGGTTCAGGAATGTATGTATGATGTATGAAGCAAGTAAGCTAGTGCAAATCGCAAATAAAATGAGACACTACAAGCTACATATCCTTAGTATCAGTGAGAGTAGATGGATTGGATCAGGAAGAATGAAGACTAGTTCTGGTGAAACACTCCTTTTTTTTCTGGAAGGGATGATGACCAACACCATGAGGGAGTAGCTATCATCCAGAGGAAAGGAACAGAGAAATGCATGCTGGAATGGAAGCCAATCAACAGCAGACTGATGAGAGCAAGAATGAAAAGTGGGCATGTTAACATTACATTAATCCAGTGCTATGCTCCAAATTATGAAGGTGAAGAGAAGAAAGATCGTATGAGCTGCTTCAAGCTGAAATAAGAACAGCATTATGTCATCATCTTATTATAGTAATGGGGGACTTGAATGTTAAAGTTGGGAGTGATAAACACAGTGATAGAAACAGGGGGAAATGTGGGTGTAGTGCCATGAATGAGAATGGAGAAAGGCCAGTGGAGCTCTGTACTTTATACAATTTTGTCATTGGAGGTATACTCTTCCCTCACTGTGAAACTTCTAGGCTAACATGACGCTCAACAAATGGTAGGTACAGTAATCAAATTGACCATCTGATGAACACAGAGAGGCTCTTTACTAAATGTCAACGTGAAGAGGGGCTGATGTTGGCAGTGATCACTACCTTGTGACATCACTCAAAAAGCTTACACTAACAAACAGTGGCATAAAGGCACCCATGCAGAAACACGTCAATTTAGAGACGCTACAAGTCCCCAAAGTTAACAATGCTTTTGTCCTTAAGGTGAAAAAAAGGTTTCAGGCCTTACAAGATTTTGCGCATCTACACGGGCACAAATCTTTGAAATGGCCACGCTAATGGCCATTTCAAAGATTACTAATGAGGCGCTGAATTGAATATTCAGTGCCTCATTAGCATTACGATGTTTCTGGCTGCGGCGCTTCAAAAGCGCCACTTTTGACAGTGTGCAGCTCGGCGCAGCTACACAGGGGGTCCTTTTTGGAAGGACCCTCACCTTTCAAAATCCCCTCATCCTGCTCGCTGATTGGAATAAGGGGATTTCGAAAGGTGTGGGGTCCTTTCAAAAAGGACCCCCGTGTAGTCATGCCCGGCCGTATGCTTTCAAAAGCGGTGCTTTCGAACCAGTGTGGCCAGAAGCATCCTAATGCTAATAAGGCGTTGAATATTCAATTCAGCGCCTCATTAGTAATCTTTGAAATATGGCTATTTTGAAGATTTTTGCCCATGTAGACACAGCCTTTGAAGAAGAAGCTCACAGCGTAGAAGAAAGTAATAAGTGGGAACGAATTGCAAAAATATATAAAAAGAGCAGCAAGGCCTGCCTAGGTTTCAAACAAAAACAGAAGAAAATGATATGGCTCATGCCAGACACATGGAAGGCAATCGATAATAGACATATGTTAAAGAAGAAACTTAGATGCCAGATCAGGAAGACTGAAAGAAGGATACCAGTAGCAATACAAAGAAGCTGACTGGCATGTCAGGAAACTGGTGAGAACTGATGATAGAGCTCACATAGAACTAGCAGCACAAGTTGACAAAGCAGAGCAAAGAAGAGAGCAAGGAAAGATTTTTAAAATCACCAAGCTTGCTTGCACTAAGTGTCATGCCAGTACAAATGTCCCTGTCAAAGACAAACAAGGATATCTACTTACAACAGAGGGAACAAGAGGCTCACTGGGCATAATTCTTTCAGGAAGTTCTAAACTGTCAGCCATGACCACTGGAAGAAAAAGCCGACATTCTAGAAGAGGAAGCAGACTTTGACATACATACTGCTCCACCAGAAATGAAAGTAGCATGGCTATAAGATCCTTAAAGGATGGTAAAACTCCAGGACATGACAACTTCAGTGCGGAGTTGTTCAAGGCAGACCCAGAACTTGCAGCCAGTATTTGCCATCTGCTCTTTACAGTAATATGGGAAGGAAAGCAGGTGCTAGAGAAATGGAAGGATGGAATTATTTTTAAAATTCCCAAGAAAGGAGCACATAATGACTGACAACTGTCGTGGCATTACTCTCCTCTCAGTGTCCAGCAAAATCCTTACGAAGATTATTTATAAGCTGATCTCAGATGCTGTTGACCAATCACTGAGGAAAGAGCAAGATGGCTTTTCCTAAGGAAGGGGGTGTGTTGACCAAATTTTAGTACTGCATAACATCACTGAACGATGAGTTGAACGGCAGAAGCCATTATTCATCGATTTGATTGATTTTGAAAAAGCCTTCAGCAGCATTTGTAGGGATAGCCTTTGGCGTATTTTGAGAGCATATGGAATACCACAACAAATAGTACAGCTTATCAGGAGTTTTTATAACAGTTTCACATGTAGTATGGGAAACAATGATCTGTACTTCAAAATTAAGACTGGAATAAGGCAGGGATGGAGTAAGGCAGAATCAATGTTAATCATGTCTCTGATGGTTTTTAAACTTAGTCATAGACTGGAATATGTGGCATACAACAGAAAATGAGCCAAGAGGAATCAGATGGTCTGTCTTCTTCATGTTACAGGACCTCGAGTTTGCTGATGACCTCCATGTTGCTCTCCCATATGCATCGTCATATGCAAGAAGAAGACAAATCGACTCTGCACCTTCAGAAAACAGGTTGGACTAAGAGTTAGCCAGAAGAAAATAGAAGTCATGACCCTAAACATTGAAGCATGAGCATCAGTCAAGATTGATGGCCGTGACCTACCTGCCGCAGAGAGCTTTACATACTTGGGTGGTATTATCAGACAAGATGGAGGCATCCAAAGCAATATTCAGAGCAGGCTCAATAAAGCCAGAAATGTCTTCATGAGTCTGAATGCTGTATGGAAGTCATTACAGTACAGCATCAACACCAAACTGAAGTATCGGAGCTGTGTCTTATCAACATTATTGTATGGGTCAGAATGCTGGTGGACGACAGAGTATGACTTTGGTAAATTGTCGACCTTTCACACCAGAAGCCTTTGAAGGATCTTCCATATTTTTTGGCCAGGAATAATTTCAAATCAGGATCTGCTTGCACGTTGCAAGCAAGATGACATGGCCACCATAATTATGAAAAGATGCTGGAGATGGATTGGGCACATGGTCAGGAAAGATGGAAGCTCCATCACAGCATCTGCTGTGCACTGGACTCTTGAAGGGAAGTAGAAATGAAGACAACCCAAGACAATGTGCCGCCAGACTGCTGAAGTAGAAATGAAGAGCGAGAATCACACTTGGGGTACTGTTGAGAGGTTGGCCTGTGACAGACAGGAGTGGAGGACCTTTGTTGCTGCCCTACACACCAGTAGGCATAAAGGACAATGATGAAAGGATGTATTGATGTGCTGTTGCGCCCTATGGCTGGCAAATGCATAGATATATGCTAAGCTAAATACCATTCAACATGTTTTTATTGGTTCTTTTAAATTAAAAGTTAGGAAAGGATTATATGCTGTCAGGATTGATTTTGGCATTGCTAAATGCAGTACAAGAATCATTTTTTCTTTGGTACTTACACAGATATTGATGTCAGCATCAAGTTACATTACTTTTCTGGCATTGTACCTTTGATCATTCACACTTTATATAGATTGTAAACTCTGATTGCAAGGCTGTTGCAGTGGTTGGAAGTAATGAAAGATGTCTAAGTTAGGCCTAATATAGATTTACTGGAAAAAGAAAATAAATTATTCCTTTCAATCAGTAGATGAAACAGTTATTTCAAGGTATTTGTTACATCCAGGGAGAACACTTAAAATCGTAGGAATTTGATTCTAATAGCCTTCTCTAAACCATCTTCCTCCCATTTCCATTGTTTTGTACCAACCTGATGAACTTAAACATTGTGCTTTTTTTTTCTATTGACAGATTTTCTTTTGTAATAGAAAATACATCTATTTTGAGGTATATACACCGTTGGAATATTATACACAGAGGTATATGTACAATGAGGTTATATAAATACTTCTGGAAGTCCACACACACACACACACACACACACACACACACACACACACACACACACACACACACACACACACACACACACACACACACACACGCTCTCTTTAAAAACAAATATAGTGTTTTAATCAAAATACTTCTTACAATTTTTCAGTGACATAGTTTCAGTGAGGTCCATATAAAACGAAGGTGCTAATGGTATGTTTCAAATCCTATGGTCCAGAACCTCATCTGGTGTATGGTGCAGCTCTACTGACATCAACCAGAACCTGTTCCTATATCTTGAAGTAGTAGATATATTATAGGAAGACTGTGTTCATGATGTTTTAAGTAACTGTGTAGGGAAAATACATGTGTGTCTTTCCTTTGGACTAGAAAAATACCATGTTGATTGGTAAACTATGCCAAACTGCTTTAGAGAAATTTCATAAGAATACTTGCACACTGTATGTGTTGTGTTAAATATATAATTATTAGACACAGTAAACTAGGAGTGTCACTATATAGAGTAAGTGTTGGCCAACATAGTAAAAATATCAACTACTAATTTCAAATGTTAATAACTCAACTGCTTTGCAGTAGCAGAAATAACTTGGAGAAGAAATTAGAATACTGCTGTGCTAAAAGTGTGAGGCTGACACACGGTGTACCCTCTAAAGTAACTCAGGGCTTTTCCCATATGTTCTATGCTCCAAAGACTTTTTCATTTTGTGTTGTCAGATGAAAGGCATTTCTAATTTTCACAGATTACAAGAATTGAATTTCTACTGTACACTTTTTATAGTTAACAATTCACTAGTGCAGTTCTATAGAATTATTGAAAACACTGCAGACTGTAGCATTTTAAAAGTTATCAAACCTTTTAAGCTGCTTTATGTGTTAGTGGTAATAATGAAGCAGACATTTGGTGCTGTGCATCTAATGTCATGTTGAATGTGTCCCAACATTAAAAGGTATAGTACAGCGACTTAAAGTATAAAATGCTGATATCTGGATAATAATTTTTTTTGGTTAATATAAGCAAAGTGTGTATTCACTGTATTTAATGCAATATGAATCTTTAGCCATTGATGCTTGAAAATGTAAGCAGGTGGCTTATCTATATGCAGAACCAGATCTGTTTAGCAAAACATTTAAGTATAGGCTTAAGTCCCATTGACCTTAATGGGATTTAAGCATGTAGTTAGTTATCCAAATGCTTAGGTGAATTGCTAAATTGGGGCACAGAACAATTGCTAAAATATGTTAAATTGTCATTGTATGAGTAACAGTTTTGTGTTGTATAATGTGTCTTTTAAGCTGACAAGAAAGAAAAGAGTAATGCCCTGATTGTTACAGTAGATAATATGTGGAAGGAGTCAAGAAACCTATGGAGAAAGGCAAAGAGCTTGGGGACAAAATGATAGATAAAACGATGTATCTAAATAGTTATTTCCTAGTTTTGATATCCTCATAATTTTTAAAAACAGCAGTTTTAATGTTACAAATATGTAAACCCCATAAGATCCAACACTGTGACTAAGGCCCACAATGTAGATATCTGAATGTGTGTAAACATGTAACAAGCATATGAATGTACATTTTTTCAGAAATTTTCTTGTTATAGCATTTGGAAGTTTAGAGAAATGTTATGATTTTTTTTCCAAGCTTGATGAAATTTCACACAAATTCATGGAATTATAGAACTGGATGGAACCTCAAGAAGTTTTTCCTGGTGTCCAACCTAAACCTCCCTTGCTGCAATTGAAGCCCATTGCTTCTTGTCCTTTCATTAGAGGTTAAGGAAAGTAATTTTTCCTCCTTTTAGCAAACTTTTAGGCACTTCAGAGCTGTTATGTCCCCTCTCTGCCTTCTCTTTTCCAGAGTAAACAAAACTAATTCTTTCAGTCTTCCCTTCTATGTCGTGTTTTCTAGACCTATAATGGTTTTTGTTGCTCTTCTCTAAATCTTTCTTTCCTGAAATGTGGTACCCAGAACTGGACACAGTCCTGGGTACCATATTGAGGCCTAATCAGCACAGAGTAGAGTGGAAGAATTACTTCTCATGTCTTGCTTGTAACTCTCCTATTAATACATCTGACAATGGTGGTGTTTTTGTTTTTTGTTTTTTGCAAGTCACACTGTTGACTCATATTTAAGTTGAGGTCCACTATGACTCCTACATCCCTTTCTGCAGTACTTCTTCATACACAGTCATTTCCCATTTTGTATGTGTGAAATTGATTGTTCCTTCCTAAGTGGAATACTTTGCATTTGTCTTTGCTGAACTTCATCCTGCTTACTTCAGACCATTTTCTTTAGTTTGTCCAGATGATTCTGAATAATAATATTATCTTCCATTTGCAACCCTTCCCAGTTTGGTGGTATTCACAAACTTTATAAGCATATTGTCTATGCCATTGTCTAAATCACTGATGAAGATATTGAACAGAACCAGTTCCAAAACTGATCCCCGGGGAAACCCACTTGTTATGCATTTCCAGCATGACACTGAACCTACTCACTGGGAACAATTATCCAACTAGTAATGCACCCACTTTATAGTAGCCCCTCTAGGTTGTATTTTCCTTGTTTGTTAATGAGAAGGTCATGTAAGGCTATCAAACACTTTACTAAAGTCTAGGTATACCACATCCACAGTTTCCCCTTTATCCAAAAGTCTTCTTATCGTTATTCTTATCTACACGAATGTTGCCCAAACAAATCTTGAAAAGCCATGTTTGTTTGAAAATTAATATTTGAGTTGCATAAGAGCTGCTTGAGAAGGAGATTAATGGTGCTGCCTACCTCTTGACCACATTGCAGGGAGGATTAAGGCTTGAGTAGAAATCCATGAAATCCTGAGTTTTGGTCCTATCTGTACCAATATGTGGCTTTAAACATTTTTTCTATTGTAGTACTTGACACACATTAATTATACTCCACAATATTCCTGTGAAATGGATAAAATAATTTCTGTGGCTTTCATAAGGAATTTCAGGCTCTACAAGCCCAAATGAAATATGGAATTAAGACTTCTCTAGTAGCTGGTTTTTAGTCTCCATGGCTCAGCTGGAAAGATTAGGGCCACAGTGTGTTTGATCGCACGAGTTATGTAATGTTCTACAGCTTCCGTCACTTCATCGCTTTAACATAACAAAAAATTTTATGGACACAGTGAAGTTATATTTGAAGCTAGCTTTTTCTAAGTGAGCGCTGATGTACAACAGAGAATACATGTCCACTATAGGCATGTTGGTCCAGTCACTAGCTAGCTGATAGGGCCTCATGAGCTACAAACCCACCAGCAACTTCAGTTTAAAATAAAAAAAAAAGGATTGGGAAGGAGGCATTCAAAAGAGGATAGCTGTGATTTTTGGAATTGTATAGTCCATGAATTTCTTAAAAAAAAAAAAATTAAAATTAACCTATTTTAAATATTTCATGAGTCTTTATCATTCTGTATATATGGTGCCAAAGATATTCATGAATGACAAAAATGTCAATTATTTGTGTGCAGTGTATTCAGGATCAGTGTTTCCCTCACTGGCAGGACTGTTTTTGTTTTAAGGAAGGGATGATGGCATATGCATTCCAATATCTGCTGCTATTTATCTTGACATATTGCCAGTTTTAAAATTCCCATAACAACTCTTTCCCTTTGTCCTCATAGATGATCTGTTATGCTTTGCACAGATGTTTTGCCTATGGTTATTGTTTAGTTATTTCCTGGAAGGGCTCTTAGGGCTGATGTTCCCATGCATGTCCCCTTTTCCTATTTACTGATTGCTTTTCTGCACACAGTGCAGATTTCAAAGGGACATTAGTAATGAAACTGAGGAAAGAGATTCTCTCTCTAATAATTACTTTGTTTATTTCAGGCCTTTTGTCAATGTTGCATGAGAGAAAGCAGTTTTCCATTCTTATCACAAATTTCATTGAAATAGTATCATACTCAGACCTGCTGAGACTCCTCCTCTACCTTCTGAGGACTGTACAACCACCGATTTTATAAGTTGTACTTTTGTGTAGGCTCACTTTGACTCCTGTGAAACATGAGTAACCAAATCCAAATCCTTTGTAAGGAGAAACTGGTAAACATCAATAAAAAAGTTTTCCAAAAGTCTCTTTTTTTCTGCCTTCAGTTTACGGCATCTGAAACAGCTTTCTCTCTCTTTTATGATAGATTTACTATCTCAGTAATAAGCACACCATGGGTGTTCTTGGTCGTCTTTGTATGCTTGCATTTCTCTCACTGTTATGGTGTTATTCATGAGGTTCAGCTTCCCAAGTAGTAAAATTGCTTGCTATGATCATATTTGAAGAGAAATTTATACTGCTCTAAACACTACAAAATAATCGTCTGGACTTTGTTTTGGTCATTTGTTTTCTTTTCTCCTCACCTTTTTATCCCTTTGCTTGTTTTTTTGCATGATTTTGTTTCCTTTCTGTCTATATAAGAATTATCAAAGTAAAACACAGCAACAATATTTCAGAGCTTTTTATATACCATAACAAAGTGTATTGAAGTGGCTGTAGTCTGTGAAAGTAACTGCTTCATTTTGCTTAATTTCAGGACAGAGATTCTCAAAACCAAAGTATAACAAGAACTAAAAATTCTGTATATCAAAGATTAATTAAACCAATCAACCAATAAAAAGCTGACAAGAAGAGCTATGTAACATGAAATAATATTAATTTAGAAAACTGGGCTTAACTTTTTGGATGTCACACATATGTTGTGCATTGACAGTTATTCGAGCGCCTGTTCCTAGAATGGTAGTTTGTACAGGTACAGAGATCTGTGTTATGCAGAACCGGGGCACTTAGCATGCAGTGTGGGATTTGTGTTCTTATACAGCATTGCATGACAGTACTAAAGGGCCTGTACCTGCAATGCTGAAATCTGTGAGAGATTTAATTTTACTTGAATAGGTGCAAAATCAGGCTGTCCTTTGAATGCGTAAGGACGGTGCAAGTATGTATGTAGGTAGTCCGTCACGTCTGACGTCGTCTTGAGCTTGCACAGGCTCATCGGATGTAGACTCGCATGTGGCTGAGGACTCCAAGCTTTGAATGGCATGAGTGTTCACAGTGGGGGCAAGGGAATTGTCCTGGCTCTGTTGGTGCAGCTGCTGCTGTTGCTTTCTTCCTCTCACGAGCATCAATGCCATGTACATGTTGCTGATCTTCAGAGTTGTCATATGTGTGTCGTATGAGAGCACACCAGCCTGTTTGGTCTTTTGCATGCTGCTCTAACTGATCCGGTTTTAAACCAGAATGAGCAATGTTGGCCTTCATGCAGTCTTTATACCTCTTGCGAGGCCTGCCTTCATTCCTTTTGCCCTGGGAGAGAGTTCACTGTAGAGGAGTTGCTTAGGAATTCTTGACTCCTCCATTTGTATGACGTACCCTGTCCAGCGAAGCTGCAAGTGAAATTTAAGCAATTTACACATTTTTTGTATGGAATACTTGATTTGCTATTACGCAATCCAAAACAAATCTGTTAGAAGATATGAAACAGCATCCAGCTCATATGGTGCTATCGTGGCTTTTTAATATTAGTATTGTAATGAAATTTGGCAAGTTCAGGACCTCTCCCCTAATAAGGCAAATAGTGAAGTAGATTGGCATGTATATAACTGGAACCCTTAGACCTTAATCCTGCAGAGCATACTTACCTGTTTAATTTTAAAGAGAGTACATCCACTGGACTTCAATGCCACCAGCCACGTGCATAAAGCCAGCTGTGTGTTTGCAAGATTGGTGTCGCTGTGTATTTTGTGATTGTTGTTGAAAGGTACCCTCTCTTTCTGAGCTATTAAACTGGGACTACACAAATGTAGGTGTTGTATGCTAATAGCGATACTAATACTGTTTTCATATCTGCCTATGGGAATGTTAACTCCAAGGCTACTCCAAGCTATGCACTGCTTCTGGTGGCATGTAGTACGTATGTGTAGCTACATGTTCAAACAAAAAACAAGCTGTACACATGCTATGTATGTAATTGCATATGTCAGTGAAAGGCTCTCACAGGAAGGGGTGGGGAGAGTTTTCAGAAGCTCACTGCTACCAGATTCTTTCTGGGGAACGTTACAAGAACCCTGGAATTGTAAGTCTTTTCCCACTTCCGGAGTCTCTTCAAATAGCAGGAGATTGCTGTGGCAGTAGGGAGATGGTGTGGTGTGACCAGATGTTCCAATTTGATAGGGATAGTTCTGATATTTGGGGTTTTATTTTATATAGACATCTGTGGCTGGATCCCAGGAGGCTGAGTAGCCTTATGGCTAGATTACTGAATAGGTGGGCAGAAAAGTGGGGCAGTGAGGGTTAGAGCATAAGAATGACCATGCTGGGTCAGACCAAAGGACCATCTAGCATAGTATCCTGTCATCCAACGGTGGCTGATGCCTGGTGTCCCAGAGGGAATGAATAGATCAAGTAAGCATTGAGTGATTTCCTGCCTCATTGCGTGTTTCCAGCATCTGACAAACAGAGGCTAGGGACACTTTCCTATCCATCCTAACTAATAAGATCGATAGACTAATCCTCCATACGTTTATCTTGTTTGTTTTTAAACCCTGTTAAAGCCCTGATCTTCCCAACATTGTTTGGCAAGGAGTTCCACAGGTTGACTGTGCCTTGAGTGAAGAAATATATCATTTTGTTTGTGTTAAACTTGCTACCTCTTAATTTCATTTGGTGGCCAGCCAGGTCTTAAATTATGGGAGCAAGTAAATAACTTTTCCTTATGCACTTTCTCCACACCAGTCATGATTGTCTTGACCTGTATCATAGCCTCCTCTTGTCTAAGTTGAAAAGTCCCAGTCTTTTTAATCTCTCCTCATCTGGCACCCATTTGAAACACCTAATTATTTTTGTTGCTCTTTTCTGAACTTTTTCCAATGCCGAAATACCATTTTTGAGATGAGATGACCACATCTGCACACAGCATTCAACATGTGAGTGTACTATGGATTTATTTAATGGCAATAAGGGAAGCAGTGAAATGACTAAAGAACAAGAAGAGCCCTGGAAATAAGATCACGGGAGAGAAGATCAAATACAGTGGAGAAAGCATGATTCAGGAAGTACACCAACTATGTAATATAGCATGGAAAGAAGGGAAGGCACGCACCTAAGGAATGGACAAGGACTTGGGCGGTGTTGGAGTCATATGGAGTGGGTAGCAGATTGATCCAGTTGTTGAAGGATGTCAGTGATAATGCGGAGGCAGCAGTGAGAACACATGGGGAGTTGGGAAGCTGGTTTAAAACAAGTAGAGATACGAGACAAGGAGATCCAATATTGCTGAGCATCTTCATCGCACATCTGGAGAGAGCAATGAAGATGTAGAAGGGATATCTGTGCATGGGAAAAGAATTAACAACTTGAGGTTCGCGGATGATATAGTTATCATTGAGGAAGATGAGGAGAAGCTAGCAAAAATAGTGCAGGCGTTAAATGAAGAAGGGAAGCGGTGTGGACTGATTATGAACATCAATAAAACAAAAACAATGGTATTTGGAGATAAGGAAATAGAAAGGAAGATCAGTGTCGATGGCATTGAACTAGAAAATGTAGAGAAGTTCAAATATCTGGGGAGCAACATAACATGATCTAGACTGTAAGAAGGAAATAGGGACTAGAATAGAGAAAGCAAGAGCGAGTTTGAAGGCGATGGATAAGATCTGGAAAAGCAAAGCAATTAGCTTAAGAGTGAAGCTGAGTGTCTTGAAAATGTGTGTATTGAGCAGCATGTGAGACATGGGTGATAACGAAAGATTCGAAAAGAAGAATATTGGCGTTTTAAAGGAGTTGTTATAGAAAGATTCTGAGAATAGGATGGATGCAACTGATCAGTGAGGAATTATATAGAAAGATACAGCCAAAAGAGAACCTGTTGTAGAAGGTTATAAAATGGAAGCTACAACTATTTGGGCATATTTGCAGAACAAACAATGAACAAAATATCAAGACCCTGGTATTCGGCATAATGGACAATTTGAATAGGAGAGGCAGACTCCACAGAGAATGGATAGATGATATAGTAGATTGGTGCAGAGCTAGTCAACAGAAACTAAGGCACTCTGCACTGGACAGGGAAAGATGGACGGAAATAGTGAGAGAGGCATCAGACACCAACAGGCGCTGAGCCCACAGTTATTGATGATGATGATGAATAAGATGTTCTGTCTTACTGTCTATCTGTAATATTCTATTTACTCTTTTTTTTAGCCCCTGTCCCTCTTTGTTCCTGCCCCAGTAACTCTGAGCCACTCCCTATTTAAGACAAGTTTGGGGAATGACCCCAAAAATCCACATTCCCCTTGGTGGGGGGGTGGGGTGTTTCATAATAAATCTCCCTCCTTTTTCCAAGAATGGCAGAGAGAGAGCTTACTTGCTCCCATGGCTGCTGGGCCTGCAGGCTCTGGTTTTGGCCCTTCAGCTTACAGAACAGCACTTCTGCCTGGGTGCCAGTCAGCCCCAAACAGGCTTTTTTTCAGACATGGAATGCCAGGCCCTCCTTTCTTCACTTCCTCATAGCATCTGTTACCTCTTATTCCCCATCCTGATTTTTCTTACTGGGGCATCCTAAGGCAGTGGGACAATGCTGTGCTAAAAAGAGCAGTGGAAATGAGCTTGGACAAGAAGAGAGCTGCATAGGGTGAGTACACAGGTACATACCCACACCCTTTGTGCATGATTTTACTCACTTAAGGTATGTTTTATCAGCCATACTGCTACTTATGCCTGTCATGGGCAACCTAGGCTAATGAGTGGGCTTTAAGAGTGGACCTCCTTCATGTCAATGGGCCGCAAGATTGTTGTAACTGTGATCGTCTCCCGGGATAGTGTAGTTTTGCTAGTAGCACTTGCGTACCTAGAATTTGCTGGGAGTGCTGACTGACCCAGAGCAGGAATTTAATTGACTTCAGGGCGAGCATGCTGCTTTGACAGTCAATGTTGTTTACAATCATCACACATCTCACGTTATCTACCCAAGCTTTTTGTATATATCACCTTATAGTGGTAGAAATAAAATTATGCAGCTAGAACCAGCGGACTCTAGCATGCCCGTGTGTTACAAAAAGTCTCATGGCCCGTAGACACAACCCTGAGGTTGCCCACCACTGACTTATGCACATTCTGGAGGGCAGCCCAAGTATTTGCACTACATGCCAGCCACAGAAGTATGCAGTATAGAACTATCTGAACAAAAGGGTCTGTAGAATGTGGCTTGTGGACTGTTCCCCAGCATGTGCTTGAGCAGTCCCACTGCATTGTAAACCTATGTGTACAATTCCTGGGGCTGGAATTCACAGCCCTGATAATGTGTCCATGTTGCACTCGGCAGACTTTCTGACTAGGCTCTGTGGCTTGATCTACATCTATGCTGTAGAATGGCAGGGCTCAGATTTGTGTCACAGAAGGGCTTGGGCTCTGATCCTCTCTGGTAACAGGATCTTAGGACCTGTGTCATGGCTGCTTCCTGACCCTGATCAGACTGATTTGTGTGTGGAAGGGAGAAGAACTTGGGCTCAAACCTGAGTGAGAGCCAGGGTTTAGTGTGCCACATCCCATTGACTTGGAATCATGACTTACCTACTGACTGGTCGACTCACCTAGCCACCCTATCAATCCATCATTAGAGGCTGCATCCACCTGTATCTGGCGATGCTCTGTTTGTTCAAGAGCTCCTCTTAAACCGTAAGAGCTACAACCATAAAAGTTGGTAAGCAGGTTCCTAAGGTCGGGGTTTGCATGTGCCTGAGTGAGGGGAAGTGTGTGAAATCCCAGGGTTTCCTGGAACATGAAAAGGCAGGTGCACTGAAGATAGGGACAACATACATGAGATTCACCACTGGGGGCAGCAAGAGCAGGGAGCAGTGTCTAAGTGATCAGTGGCCCAGCACCCCTGCCAAGCACCCCCTCCATTGGCTCGGGCTGATGCTGCCAACTCACCCAGGGGTTGGGCCCAGCACTGCTGCTCAGCCACCTGGTTTTCCCCAGAGCCACAGCCAGAGCTGGTGCCACGGCCCAGCCCGGTACCTGCACCACAGGCTGGCCCCCCAGATCTCATGTCCAATCAATTTACATCATTACAATCATTTACATAAAACACTAATTATCTGAATCAGGAGAAGAGCAAACAAATAAACAACCTTACTTGACTCTCACTGAAAACAAGACCAGGTAAATTTGTTAGTAATGCATATTACTTAATTGCAGAAGTTCCAAAATTGGCTTGAGCAACGTTTTTCAGGAACTTCAGAATCTGACCAAAGCCTGTTGAAATCAGTGGAATGCTTATCTTTGGCTTCAAGTGTCTGGGCAGGCTTAAGATAGATAAATGTTTACCAAAGTTAGTAGTGGAATCTATCTCCAAATTTGCTGTGCAGGCACAATTTTTCTCAGTTGCTGTCTCTGTTGGTATATATGCCCCAACCCAAATAAAGGGAGAGTAGTATCAGATAGGCTTTGTTTTTTTCATATCTGCCTAACTGTAGGAGTGCTTGTTCACGCTGAGCTTTTTCACAGAGGGATATTTGCCATAAAATAGTAAATAAAAACATTTCTTACTGGAGCAAACCAATTAGTGACTCTTCATTTCAATATTAGTTTTAAGATGCCTTTTCTTTTCTGCTGCAGTCAATGTCTTTTATATCTATCAGCATCTTTTATATGTGCAGATAAAAAGGGGTTAGATGAAATAAATTCATATTTTTACTAGGAAACAAATTATAATTGATAATGTTAATTATATTCCATGCAATGCTTTGATTTGTATGCTTCCTAGAGTGTATTATATGATTACAATGAACTCATTTAGATTTAGACCCTAGAAAATATCCTCCGAGTAATTTCTCAGCAATCAGTTATAAGATTATATGAAATCTAATTTGAGAACTAATTTGTACTGGAATACTACACTTATTTAATAATTTAAGATGGAAGTTCAAGAACAATTAATGCAAATGGAGAAAATTGGACACCAGACTTGTTTATTATTCTCCTTGCTGTATTATGTTATCAGATGTTATCAGTGATCTCGTTGGTATAATTACCATGCCATATACAATTTAGTTGATCAAAAGGTGGTGTTGGTCTTGCAACAAGATAGAAAACTTTTGGGTAATTTTGCAGTTAAGAAAATACATGATGCATAAGATAGTAAGTATGAATGAGAATATACATCATTATATTAATATGCTTTTCCAGAAATAAAATATTCTCCTTTCTTGGAGTGTGATCTTTAAGAGAGAATACAAAGAAGACAAGAATAGATTTATTTAATTGAAGATTTATTTTATTGGATCCATTTTAACAATCCATTCCTATTCAATGAGGCATTTCAATACAGGTTGAATCTCCTTAATCTGGTACCCTCTGGTCTGGCAACGTTCATGGTCCGGCATGATTTTAGTTAGCCTGTTGTCTGCTTATTATGGGTGTCTCTTGTGGTCCCATAAAGTTTGTTTACAGCCGCTAGCTCTGGCTGTCAGTGTTCTGTGCTGGTATTTAGCTGTAATTTACCCCAAATGTCTTCTAAGAGCCCTGTAGGCAGTGGAAATATTGGCAGTGCTGCTAGAAGATATTGACCTCCTGTCATTCGGCAAATTCTCTGGTTCAGCACTGATCAGGTCCCAAGGGTACTAACCTAGAGATGTTCAACCTATACAAGTTTGGACTCCATTAACTTCAAAGGAACTGAAGTACATTTGTAAATGCTTGTTGAAGTGGGACCAAAGTACTCTGTCCGTGTGTGTGCGTGTGTGTGTGTGTAAGTAAAATAGTAAATTTTTAGAATTAAATTATCCCTAAAAATTACAATCTTTGAAGCAGCTTGATTGAAGCTTTAGTAATTTCCATTCAGATACTGCCCTTTTTATATGATACACAGAAAACCATGGAAATACTAATAATTTACAGGTCAGATTGCAATGACTGTATATTGATATTCAGTTATGAGAGCTTTTTATAATTACTGTAGTGGCCTGTAATACAGTATGTAATACATTCAGCTGATACAAAGACAGTGGTTTTATTTTTCAGCTTCACAAAGCTGATATAGATCATGTCTTGGACTCCTTCTTGGATACCACTATTCTACTTGTAGGTCTCCTGGAAGCCGCTAAAGATGGAGGAGAAAAGGAAATAAAAGAATATGCTACTATGATTTGAGAATACATGAACAGACTTGTGGAGCTAGGTTTCAAGCATCTGGATTGAATTTATGTGATAAGTGAGCTTATACTTGCTACATTTTTTCCTATCTGATTTGATAACATAATTATGCAGAGTCACTTGGCAAAATGCATCCGCAAATCAATTCGCTAACAACATCTTCTTTCTTTGCTTACATCTTGCATAGTTTTACATTGTCCGGGGTGGCAAACTTCCAAACAGTGATGGCCACACACTTCTCCACTGTGAGGGCAGGCCATACCCAGGTGACTTGGCATCAGAGGACAGGGGCGAACTGGCTGCAGAGTTCCAAGAAGGTGTCCTCCTTCATGTGGAAATTCTGCAGCCAGCGCATAGTGTTCCACTTGGCCAGGACCACCCAATCCCACCAGTCAGAGCTCACTGGGTAGCTCCACACATGCTGGATGACCTGGGAGGGGTGTGGCAGGGGCCATAGTGTGTGGAGACCCTAACGTGAAGTCCCAGCCACCATAGCATGTGGAGGACAGCTGCCAGGAGGGTGGCCAGCAGGCAAGCTGGGGCAAGCCCTGCAGGTTCAGAGCTGCTCTGGGTCCATAGTTCTGAGGACTGAGCTTCAGGACTGGGCACAGGCTCTGTGAAGCTGTGTGCATGACAACAGGCCTGAGCAGCATGTGCAGGGAGAGGGTGTTTCGGAGGGGCCCCTTAAGGGAGCGCATGGCTGGTGGTCCCAGAAGGGGTTTCTGGCCATGTGACTCCATCAGCAGCATTTTATGGCCCATTCTTTTGAAAGAGCACCCAGGGCTGTGTGGATGTGCTTTTTTGAAAGTATGTTTCACTCTTTCAATCTGCTTTTTACATGTGGATATAATCTTCCAGAAGAGCTCATCCAGAATATAGTCTTCCAAAAGATCATTTTAGAAAGATCACTGTAGTGTAAATGCGGCCCCCTGAGTGGAATGAATTTTTTTGTTTGTATGAATGTGGAGGTCATGTGCAACACATCACCTTCATGTACAGGTACGTAACAAAATTCATGTATGAAAAGTGGCTCAGGGCTGGGACAGAGGGTTGGGGTGAAACATTCTGGCTGGAAGGTGCAGATGCTGGGTCGGGTCTGAACATAGGGTTTGGCGTTCAGCAGTGGTGCTCCAGGTTTGAAGAGGAGGGCGTACAGGCTCTGGGCTGCTTTGGTGTATGGCCAGAGATGAGGGCTTTGGTCTGAAGGAGGGTGCTCAGGCTAGGAGGAGACCCAAGATGGATAGGGGTTTGAGGCTCAGCCTTACTTGGGTAGTTCCATGCTGGAGTGGAAGGAAACAGGTTCCCTCTGCTCACTGCAGTGGTCCTGTGCTGGAGCTGGTTGGGAGGGGCTCTCAGCTGTGGCTGCTCTCTGCTGGGTCTGGCAGAAGTGGCTTCTCCCTGGCAGCTTCAGGGCTTGTGGGGAGGCATCTTTCCCAGCTCTAGGCCTGAGCTTCTGTGCAGAGCTTAATAGCTCTTGTACAGAGCTTAATGAGAACCTGCACAGCTGTGCAACTTAGTGGGAACTATGTTTAGGACCTACCTCTGAGCCAGCCTCTTCTACTCTGGAGGTTTTCCTTGATGTGATGTCCAGGCAAAGGGCATGATACCCTTGGTAATTACCACTACCACCAGGTCCTCTGCTTGCCAAGGCTACCAGGCATAAATGGGATCAAGGGGTGATTAACTGTATTGTGGCACCATCCAGAGAAAACCTTCCACGGTCATGCTGGAGAAGTCTCTCACCTGTCACCAGTTCTCAGGCATCACTCAGAGGTGAATGCAGGTACTTGCATCACTGTAGTCTCCGAGGGAAACATCTTTCTTCAAGTCCAAACTGGAATCTCTCAGCTTACTGAAGAATTGTTGTTATCCAACTTAGGCACTGGACTTCAGTACTTGTTTCTCAAGCAGTGCTTGGCTACCAAGCCATGGCAGAATTGCAAGCTGGGGATTTCCACTAGTACTCATGCCCCATTTCCATTGCTCACACATAATGTCATCTGAGAGATGAGGCACTCCTTTATCTTACCTAGTACTGGGCGCTGGTTCCAGAAGTGACCTTGCAGCTGAGGTCCCAGAAGCACCCCAATGGAAGCCATGCAGGTGGAAGAAGAATAGGCATTCACCTCCTGCAGTACCAGCTTCTTCCTCATCATCTATGGACAAGGTAGTCAAAGGCCCTGGTAACCCATTGGCTTACTTTGTGGCCCCATCATGAGCCCCTGAAACAGATCACTGTAAACTTGGACCTGGAAGTTAGATAGATGAAGGTGTCTGGGCACAGTCTAACTGACATTTTGTCTGCAACAGCTCTCTTCAGAATGGCCCCGCCAGTTAATGAGGTGGTATTGGGATCTACCCAGGGTGCTGTGACAAACCCATGCTACCCACTGGTTTCCACAAATGAGCAGGACAGACAGGGTAGTTCAGTGCTGCCTCCCAAAATAAGGAGGATAAGAGGCTGGAACTGATTAGATGCAAGGCTGATTCACCAACCAGCACCCCGTTACATATCTCTCATCAGGTTGGGGAGGTATGATTTTAACCTGTGGACACAATGGCATAATTTAAGGATTCCCTGGCCCTCTAGTCAAGGCAGGAGTTTTTGACCAACTCAGAGGACTGCAAGGCTGTGGCTGGGTTCTCCCTAAGATGGCTGTGGATGCAGCTGACTCTGCAGTCAGAACAATGGCGGATGGGCACAGGCTGGCATTGTAAACAAACACCACCAAGTGACACACAACCTCAGCCATGCAGAACACAATGCATCCACAGCCTCAGAAACAACCCTGACATTATAATCCAAAGAGGCTAACAAAGGTGGGGGTTCTATGGTCGTTATGAATAAGTCAAACTCTGAACAAGAGGCTGCCAGACAACTCACCAAGACCATGTTCTACAGCATACTTTCCTCTGATCCCACTGAGAAAGATACTACAACAGTTGATCAAGAAATCCCCTGCTTCAGCTCAGGACCAAATCCACACAGATACACCCACAGAGCCCTGACCAGGAGCATTCTGTCTGCTACCCAAGATCCATAAACCTGGACACACTGAATGTCCTATTATTTCAAGTAATGTCACCCTTACCGCAGGATTATCCTGTTATGTTGGTTTTCTCCTCATGCCGTAGGCTACCAACACTCCTAGCTATCTCTGAGACACCACTGACTTCCTGAAAACACCATCCTTACCACCCTGAATACAGAAGCTCTTTACACCAATATTCCACATGACGAGGGACTATAAGCTGTCAGGAACACCATCGCTGACAATGCTGTGGCACATATGGTGGCTGAGCTATGTGACTTTATCTTCACCCACTTTGTTTCCAATTTGGGGACAATTTATACTTTCAAGTCAGTGGCACTACTATGGGCATCCACTTGGCCCCACAATATGCCAACATTTTTATGGCTGACATAGAACAGGGTTTCCTCTTCTCCCATCCTCTAGCACTTCTCCTTTACTTATGCAACATTGATGACATCTTCATCATATGGACCCATGGTAAGGAGACCCTTGAAGAATTCCACAAGGATTTGAACAATTTCAACCCCCCCATCAATCTCAGCTTGGACCATTCCACTTGAGAGCCATTTCCTGATCCACTGTCTACAGCCAAGCCTTAACATACATCTGTATCTGTTCCAATCTCGCTGACAGAGACAAAAAGCTACAAGATGTTATCAAGCATTCATACAATTTAATTATCCATCTGGGGAAGTAAAGAAACAGACTGACAGAGCCAGATGAGTACCTATAGGTCACCTACTTCATGATAGGCCCAACAAGGAAAATAACAGAACATCACTTGTCATCACCCCCAGCATAAACCCCTCCAAGGCATCACTGACAACCTACAACTTGTACTGGAACATGATCCCTCACTCTCACAGGCCTTGGGTGACAGAACAGGTCTCTCCTTCAGAAAGCCACCCAAACTCAAGGAAATACTCACCAGCAACCACACACCATACCACAGAAACACTAACCCAGGAACCCATGCCTGCAACAAACCCTGTTGCCAACTCTGACACCTTATCTATACCAGTGACACCATCCCAGGACTCAAGCACATCATCAGTTGCTCATACACTTGTATATCCACTAATGTGGTCATGTGTCACCAATGCCCTTCTGCCATGTACATTGGACAAACCAGACAGGTTTCTGCACCAAAGGATGAATGGATATAAATCTAACATCAGGAATTGCAATGCACATAAACCTATGGGGAACACTTCTTAACTCCTTGGACATGCAATCATGGATTTTAAAGTAGCCATTCTTCTACAAAAGAATTTTACCACAAAATTACAGAGGAAGATATTTGAATTGGAATTCTTTTGCAAATTTGACACATTTCAATTGAGCCTTATCAAAGATCTCAACTATCTTATGCATTACATGGAAAATTTACCCACCTTTGCTATTCACAGGAATGGGATACGTACTAGTTAACTTAATTTGCTTTCACCAGGTGCTTTTAGCTCAAACTGTAGAGATGCCTGCACTCAGCTCCAGAGGCTGCTGGTCTTGCTAGTGACAAGTAACCCCCCATTTTCCATCCTTCCTCTGCACCAACCCTGCTATATATACCCTGGATTCCTGTTGTCTGCTTCAGTCATCTGAAGAAGTGGGCCTTACCCACAAAAGCTCCTAACCTAATAAATTTGTTTGTCTTTAAGGTGCTTCAGTACTGCTTGTTAATGGCATCTGTTGTCACCATGAGGTGCTGTTCATGGTGCCAGTCATTGAGCCTCTTTCACAAAGTGAAGCAGTCTAATCGTCAAGGGTAGCTCCCTTTTCTCTGAACAAATGGACTCTAAACTGAACAGCCTCCAAGACTCCATGGTCCTATGTTGAAACCTGGGCCTCTACACACCCCCAGCAGACTCCCAGATTCCCAGCACCTTCCAGGCAAGAGCCATACAAAAGAAAGGGAAAAGGCTAGAAACATTGTCAGTCTCTAGCTACTGCCTCAGCTTCCCAGTTCGGCTCACAGGTATATGCTTTTGAAGGAACATTCAGGGACAGCATACCAGTCTTAAGTATGGATCCATCATTCATTTTTGTTTTTGGACTGCCTATCACCCTTCCACCCTGTGTGGTCTTACATAACTTGGAACACTGACTGCTCTGCCTTGCAATAGTCAGCTATGCCCTCTGGTTTTTGTCCTTCAGGGACACTTCTCCAGCAGCTCCTTATCGCCAGGAAATGCAAACCCTTCTATGCATGGGGGCCATAGATGAAGTTCCTCACGGATTGAGAGGGAAGAGGTTTTACTGCTAATATTTCCCAAACCTGATGTTTAAGGAGGGTTCTGTGGCCCATCATGGATTTGCATAATCTCAATAAATATCTTTTAAAAACTGGAAGATCCACATGGTTTCCTTGGTCTCCATCAGGAGACTAGTATACCAATATCATTTCCCTGTGCTTCCGTCTGGCTTGTCAGCAGGTTGATGCATTTTCACAATGTGCATGGCAGTTGTTGCAGTCTTCCTCAAATGTCAAGACAAACAAATGTGCCAGTACCTTGCCTGTACCTTGACCAGCTGACTTGTCAAATGCTGCTTGCAGGCTCAAGTCCTGCATAGGATGGGCCACCTTTCTGCCACACATTCTGGTGGGTAATATGGCTTCAGTGTTTTATGTCAACAAGCAGGTAGGAGCTTGACCTTTGGCCTTATGCTAAAATACCCTCTGGCTGTGGGACATATGTGTGAAATACATTGTTCAACTTGGGCATCACATAGGCTGGGAGTCCAGATCACAGTTTTGGGTCATATCAGCAGGTCCTTATTCTCTCACCACAAGTGGTCTCTTCACCCAGGGGTCACCAATATTGTATTCCAGAAGTGGGGCCTCTATTTGCATATACTGTCAGTTCTGTTCGCTCTTAACGAGGATCAGATACTAACCAGGTTGGTTTTAGAGACAGCACTGTATTTAGGTGATACAACATCCTGCCCGCTCTTCATGACAGTGGTACTGAGGCAGGCTTCTTGACTACAGCTTTCTGGTTTTGCCCAGAGAAGTGCAGAAGACTTCCAGCTTGAAGGGCCCAAGCTCTTTGCAGAGGAGACAAATTCTTCTCTCCAGTCCTGGATTTCTGGAACATGTTATACTCCCTGGGAATCTACCACACAGAGCAGAAAAGAAGATAGGCTTCTCAGCTGCTCAGTACTCACCATCCAAGCACAGTTATGATCCATAGTGTAAGGAGACCAGGGCTCAAAAGCTGAAGCAGCCTGTATCCCAGTCTGCTACCTATGAACCCACCTCTTCTACGCACTCTTCATGGGGTGACCTAGGGCCTTGGATAATATATGTTGCAGCATCAGCTGCCATCTGCTCTGTTCTGCCATCTGTCATGCTCTTCAGAGGATACTTGTCCCTGTTTCACACCTCTGACAGATGGGTTCAAGGACTGTTTCAAGGAGTTACACCATTCAATTTGCATTCCTTCCCCGTTCCAGCCCTTCCTATGTCCCCCATCAAGGACCCTTCTCCTGATAACCTACGTCACCAGGAAATATATAAATTTGTTATGCCATTGAACCAGTCCTGGTGCACCTCAGGAGCACAAGGGGGCTCACTCCCATTATTTCTGATCCTGAAATCGAAGCAAGGTTGGTGTCCCCTTCAAGCCTATGTGATGCCCAGGACATTAAACAATAGGGGAAGACACAGAGATTCAAAATGGTCAGGGTAGCAGCTCTGATTCCAGCTCTATAATGAAAAGATTTCCTAGAGTCTACCTTTGGGCAGGACCATTAGCAGAACAGACTGCTCCACCCAGATTATTCTTCAAGGTTGTCCTCACGGAACTGAAGCGCTAATCCTCGTGCAGCGATTGGCTTTTCAGTAGCATACTTGATATGGTACGCAGCTTCATCAACCTGGGACAGATGCCTGGGGATCTTGTCTACACAGCCACAAGGTACAGGGCAAATAGTTTCTACAGAAATAACCCTCTGTATCTCTCTTTGGAGCTAAGCGTTGGCAGGAGTGTCTGTACATACTCCTGTCTTTCATCAAGAATACCCATGTGAATGTCACAATGGACCTCTGTGTTATACATAAATCACCAACAGTGTCCCTTCTTCTTCTGAGTTGTCTGTGGGGCTCTGCAGTGGAGAAGGAAGTGAGGGGCTTTTGTCCAGGCAGTGCTAGGTAGCCTCGAGGCAGACCATGCGGGGGAGAGAGCACATGCACTGACTCAATGGACACTGCCACTAAAAACCTCTGATTAGAGGTACAGGGGTGCACATCTTGAAGAACCATCATTGCTGCACAAGGTGAGTAAGTAACTTCCTCCTCTTAGAACAGCTACTGTTCATATCCGCACCATGATCCACTCGGCTGCTTGGCCTACTCCTCTGTTGGAGTTATTGGTGAGAGGCAACTGAGGGGGTGCTGAGCCAGCAGTGCTCCTTTTACTACTGCAAACACACACCAGGAGCTGCTAGAGTTAATCTGCATGTAGTGCACGCACACAAGCAGCACATCACAAAGAGCAACAGTTACAAAAGCTCAGTAACTGTTTTTTTTCCAGTGTACATAAGTACTATTCCTTTTGTAGTGAGCCATTCACAAAGGCATCTAGCTCTGAAAACAATAGCAGAAAATTTTACAAACACGGCCTCATTTATTACGATAAGTTAACTTGAGACCCCAATGTGACCTTTTTAAACTTACAACTTTAACACTACTAAAGCAAGGCAGTTCCAGGAATATAATATTCATGTTTACTTAATGTTTTTTATATTCAATACTGCCCCACTTATTCAAACTATTTTGGGAACATCAAATATATTCAAATACTGATTAAATTACTTGGTAAATAGCAAATAATTCATGTGAGGCAAACAAAAGCAAGATTCTTATTAAAAGTTTGGATTAAAAACGAGTTTGATATAGGATAAACTTGATTTTACTTTGTGTGGGTATAAATAAACAATGTGAGTGTTTATAATATGTATTCTACACTATCCCCAAGGGCTTAATTTCTAAATGGTTTGTTTTTCAAATGTTTCTGTGTTCAGAGAAATTATTTTTGAGCATGCACAGTGTCTTTCTTATTATAGGAATTAATGGTTCTAAATTAGAACCCTAGTGGTGTTTAAATTATTTCATGGCACTGAAAAATAAATATCATGGTAAGTCATCTAATAAAAGTGAAATTATTTATTGCAGAGATAATAGGAGTACAGTATTTTATTTTAAAAGGGATTTTTTTTGTTTTAAGTATTTACATGTATCTCTGAACAACACCTTGATTAATGAGATAAACAGCTTTTTCGATTAACAATACTTTTGGACTCTACAGGAAATTAGATAGTAACTGTTTTGCATTTGTCAACTAGCAGCATATTAGATGTAAAATACACCAAAACAAATCACCACAAGGGGACTTTTTCATACAAATTAACAGATTTATTTGATTAAAAATGCAGTGATTTCAGCAGCATTGGCAAAGAACAAAGCAGAAAAATTAAGGCAGTAATATAATGTAAAAACGGATAACCTTTCAATCAGCCTAAAATCTCTCTGGAGTTGCTGTGAGTAGTTGGAAGTGATATACACAGACATGGTGTTCTGCCTCTGAGTAGCTTAAGTGCTTTTAATCTAAAAATGCATATATTTTGTTTTGTAATTCAGCTTTTGAATATTAATAACGTAAGATACTGCTGGTGCCATTTGGCAGAAGATACAGAAGATGTGGTAGATTCAGCCCTTGATAACTGTGTTTTCTATCAGCATAGTTTCATTTGCAGGGACCTCAGTGGTGAAATCTGTCAGAAGAGAGACATGCGGAAGATCAAGGTGCCCACAATCCCTGCTTAGCCATACGGCCTGCAGCAGACCAACAAAAACAAAATCTGGTCAGCAGCTTTCAGCTGAGGATGGGACAGTTAGGAGATGAGTCGAATGGGAACATTGCTGAGGCAGATTGCACTGGCTGAGATGTTACGTCCCAGCCAGTTTGTTTAACTTACCTTCCCTCTGGGGTTTCATTAGGCAAGTGAAGCTTAAAGGTAAGAGATATCACTTGCATAATCTTGGGTGTGGAATCTCCACATGGACATGCGTGCGCGCACACACACACACACACACACACCTGTAATTTATCCCTTGCAGTATTAGAGAATTTGTCAAAGCCAATACACATAAATTTCTAAAGTGGCAAGCTAAGCTGGCTCCAGATAAGGCATGGCATCTATCCAGAGTCCTTTAGAATGTAATAAGCTGTTATTTGAGTGATTGCTCTTGTGCATTCCACAGGAAGTATGCATGCTAACCCTGTGCACCAGTTCTGGAAGATTTTCTCCTAGTAGCACCGATAGACAGGCTGGTCAACCACAGGGGAGGGGAGAGAAAGGGAGTGATTGCCCCCTGGCCCTGCCCCTTCTGGGAGTGTGCAGCTGCCCCTCCCCCCACACCTTGTCCAGGGGCTCAGCATGACTGTTGGCTCCCCCTAACTGTAGGGGAGTACCCATAGCAACCCCTGGAGTGATGCCTCCATGGTGCAGTATAAGGGGCATTGCACATTCACCCCCCACCCCACTCTCTGTTCCTTAGAATTATAGAATAATAGGGTTGGAAGAAACCTCAAGAGGTGAGTGAGTCCAACCCCCCACTGAAAGCTGTACCAGTCCAGCTAAATCATCCCAGTAGGCCTTTGTCAAGGTGGGACTTAGACCTCTCGGGAACCAGGTTCTACCACCTTGCTAGGTAACCCATTCGAGAGCTTCATCATTCTCCTAGTGAAATAGTTTTTCCTAATATACAATCTAGTTGTCACTCGCCACAGCTTGAGACTATTGTGCATTGTTCTATAATCTGTCACCACTGAGAGTAGCCTCTCTTCATTCTCTTTGGATCAGAGAATCAATCAGAATTCTAGGGCTAGAAGGGAAGTCAGGTCGTCATCTAGTCCACCCCCCTGCCCAGAGCAGGATCAGCCCCAACTAAATCATCCCAGACACGATCATATCAAACTGAATAGAGGAGAAGAATCACTTCTCTAGATCTACTGGAAATGTGCCTCTTAATGCACCCCAGTATGCCATTAGCCTTTGTGGCTACAAGGGCACACTGTTGACTCTTATGCAGTCTCTCATCCACTAATCACCAGGTCCTTTTCTGCTGCGCTGTTGCTTAACCACTTGGTCCCCAGCCTGTAACAGGCTTGGGATTCTTCCATCCCAAGTGCAGGACTCTGCACTTGTCCATGTTGAACCTCATCAGATTTCTTTTGGCCCAATCCTCCAGTGTATCTAGGTCACTCTGGACCCTATCCCTACCCTTCAGTGTATCTACCTGTCCCCATACCTTCGTGTCATCCACAGATTGCTGAGGGTGCAATCCATCCCCTCATTCAGGTCATTAATAAAGATGTTGAACAGTACTAGCCTTAGAACCAATCCTTGGGCACTCCACTTAAAACCGACCGCCAACCATACATTGAGCCATTGACCACTACCTGTTGGGTCCATCTGTTAAGCCAGCTTTCTTTCCATTTTACAGTCAACAGAATGCACTTTACAATCTGGCTGCTCCCCAGGTTTTGTCCACAAAGTCCTGCAATCTAGACGTACCCTGGAATTGTAAAAATTGTTTTGTTCTTCCTAATGGAACTGTACACATTCCCATTATTCCTAAAATGTTTAATCCTATTCTGAGACTTACTCTGTTATATTGGTCTTAACTATATCATGTAACAATGGTTGACTTTTTTTCCTCCCCACATTCAGTGGTTTGTTTTTTTTTTTGTATGATGATTCTAAATAGGAAATCCCCTTTTCTTTTGTTTGGTCCATCCATTACTTGGTACTCTTCCATCTTTTATGTCTTATTCTTTAAACTGAACAACTCTATTTTTTTTTCAGTCTCAGCTCAGATGGAAGTTTTTTATTCCTGTAAGCTTTGCATCCTCCACTTTTGACCTTCTTTGTTTGCCATTTCTTTTTCTTGTGAGGCAGAACCTGAATATAGTATCTCTGAAGAGGGAGTACTGTCTGTTTATATTTTAGAATTAGGGTAGGGTCCCCACATTTGCGAACTTAAGGTTCACAAATTCAATTATTTGTGAGTGGCTGATTCCCTGGGGCTCTGGGGTGGGGAATGTCTGGTGGCTGCCACTTCCTGGTGCTCCAGGGTGGGAGTACTGGCAGCAGCCACCACTTCTGCAGGGCAGGGAGTGCCGGTGGCTGCTACTCCTTCTCTGGGGCCAGAGCACAGGCAGCCACTGCTGCCCTGGGGCTCCGGGTGGAATGCAGACAGCCACTGCTTCCTTGGGGCTCTGAGCCAACCCCATTATTCATGAAAATCGACATTTGTGAGGGTTCTGAACACCAAACCCTCCCAGACATTGCAACCTTACTGTATAATACATTTCAGTAATATTTTAACCCATATTTTATATATTTCTAAACACTGTTTCCTTTTTTGACCATTGCTGCACTCCAAGGCTTGTGTTCACATTGAGGCTTCCACAAAGACTTTGACCTTGCAAAGGGCCACAAGCACATTTTTATGGGCTCTACATTTTTAATTACAAGGACAGCATCTCAACCTTACAGTGTGCAGACTCTCATGTATATAGACTAGAATGATTTGTAGAAACATTTCCCTTGGTGTAACATCTGTGTGACACAGCAGGGACTGTTTTTCTGTCCTTTTTAATTTCAGTGGCACTATGTTAGTGGAGGGGTCATCTTTTATTATTACTATTACCATGACGACCTACATTTCACAGACATCATTTTCTCTTCTTTTCTCATTATTTAAAACACAGTTTACCAATCACCTGCCCAGCATTACAAACCTTTGTTCACATGAGTATTCCTTACTTGTGTGTGTACTGTTGAAGTAAAATGAAAGGCTTCTTATATGAACAAGAACACATGAAACTGGGCTTATTTGTAAGAAAATTTCCAAGATAAAGATTATGAAAAACATTGGGTCAGACTCTGCCTTATGCTGTGGACTCTTACACCCTCCTGTGATGGTGAAAGTAGCTACAGAGGTGATAGAACCGGTTCGTGCAGAAAGTGTGGGTGCCATTTGGTGTGTGGGTTTTCCATCTGTCTTAGATCAAATGTAATGGCCATGCACTAACTCCAGTTGCAGTAAAGGAGAACACCAAGATCTGGACTGCAATCTTTCAACATTTGTAAAGCTGCTATTATTCAGTCACTGAATGATGAGTGTTTTGGTTTCTGCAGAATATCTGATATCTCGTGTGTTTTTTTTCTCCTCCACATCTGTAATTAATTAAAGCATCTCCTAATCTTCACTACATCTTAGTGCTTCCTGTGTCAATAGACTGAAGAGTTCTGAATAGTAGACACAATTGCATATATAAATATATTAGACAGTGATTTGGACTTGTAAAGGTGAAGATTCCTGCAGTGTTGAGTTACTCAGCAGCACATCTGAGATGGAAATTAGAAGAAATAATTAAAATATCAATGGATGTTTTCGAATTGTTTCCGTTTTAGTCTGAGCATGGCCGTTTCTCTTAAAATGAACAGTAAACTTTCATTTAGTGTTCAGTTGACTTTGCTTTGAATATAGAATGTTAACTGAGCTAAGTCAAATTGTCTGCTCTATTGACTCACTGGTAATATTGTAAATTAAAGAATTCATGAGGCCAACAACCTTTCTAATTCAACATGGGGATTTGAATCTTTGTTGAGCAGTAGCGCACACAGATACATCTGGAAGAAACTCTTTCTTTTAAAAATAGCCCTAGAAAATGTAAATTGTAATTGAGCAATTTCAGGAAATGTCTGTTTCTGGTTTTGTTCTGCTTTGGAGCAAAGACAAATTTTGAAATTTGGACATATCTCCCCAAGTGGGGGTATGGTAGTGGATTCTACACTCTGTACTAAACACACATGGGGATCAACCCTGCTTCCTTGTAAGTCAATAGCAGAACTTAAATTCTCTTCAGCGGAGGCACTTGCTAATTTAGTTTCAGTAGACTAAAATATAATAAGCCAACTTCTCAGGTGATATTGTAAAATGTCGTCATTTCACTGACTTCAACTTAACTACTCTGATTTACATGATTTGAGTATCTATCTGCTCAATTATCTGCTTCGACGATTCTGCCCTTACTATTTGGCCACGTCTACACTAGACAGTTCTTATGGAAAATCACTCTCTCTTTTGACAGAACACACAGAGCACCCACACAAAAAATGAAATCTTTCGATCCAGAATGGAAAGAGTGCAGCTCTTCTCCCGGAGGCCCTCTTCTGCTCCTGGGTCAGGAAGAGTTCCTCCTTTTGAAAGCTTCTTTCCAAAAAAAAAAAAAAAAAAAAAAAAAAAGGCATATGTACATGCTGTTCAGGTCTTTTTTTTTTTTAAAGAGTTGTCCTCTTGGTGCTGACTTTTTGATCCCTGGCCCATTCTTTCGAAAGAGCAGGGGCTGTGTGGATGCCCTCTATCAAAAGAGTGGATCAATCTTTTGATTTGCATTTTTTGTGTGTGGACATGCCCTTTTATAATATCTTCTAGAAGAGCTCTTTCTGAAAATCATCTTTTGAAAGATCACTGTAGTGTAGACAAGTATCAGAGAGGTAGCAGTGTTAATCTGTAGTTTCGAGAAGAACGAGAAGTCTTGTGGCACCTTATAGACAAACATATTTTGGAGCCTAAGCTTTTGTGGGCAAAGACCCGCTTCATCAGATGCATGGGGGGGTGATGTTGGTTTTAGAGGAGTCCTTTGAGTCATGACTGTGTTACGTAATTTTTATCCCATCAGAAGAACTTGATACTAGGAATTGGGATTTTCTATAGCAGACCTATCATGCAATGGATAATTGTGTTTATCATGAGCAATGCTTTCATTTGGTGTTTAGGTTTTTCCGTAGCAGCTGAATATGCCACATGCATGTTTTTATTAAAAATGTGGCTCATCTCTTGATTTAGTGTTGTCGAAGCCAAGAAAGCTCTCAATTTATTTCTTTGGAAGTGAATTCCTTCAAAAATTAATTTTCTTCTTAACAATTTGAAAGACACAAAATATTCTCTGAACTATAAAAATGCATGCAATATACTTACATTTTGCCATTTCCTAGAACATCAAGAAATAGAGTACATAAAATAAACTCTGACAGAATCTGTAAGTAGGTTTATTTCATGAAAATGTGTAATGATCTTGTGACTGATCTTTTTTATTGGTCCCTTATTTGTAAAGTAGCTATAGCACAGAGGCTGTTAGTCAATGATCTTTTCCTGATAACGGATGAAAAGGTGTTCCTGCTGGCTGATTTATCAGCCGCCTTTGAGAAGTCTATCAGTTGCCTTTGATACAAATGATCATGTGACGTTGACGACTCACTTGCAGACCCTGGCTGGAGTGGAGGAGTCTGTTCTTCAGTGGCTTAATTAATTCCTCTTAAATATCTCAGTGGGCAGTTGGGCTATGTCTACCCAGAAGCCCTATTTTGAAATAATCTATTCTGGCAGGGGGATCTGGCTGCTGATAGGAATAAGGGGATTTGGATGTTGTCAGGGTCCTTTCGAGAAGGACCCCCCATGTAGATGAGCTGCAGGGAAGTGAACCATGGCACTTTGAAAGTGCTGTGGCTGGCAACATGCTAATGAGGCACTGAATATGCATTAGCATGACCATTTCAAAGTTTTTAGTAGGTGTAGACATAGCCACAGGGCCTTTAAGGGGCTTAGTAATGTATATTGTATGTGTCTGTCACCTGAGTTAATTGATAAAATTCAGTTCCTGGTGTCTGAGATGGTGGCATGGAAGAAAACAAGTTAGCTAATGCTCAGCCCAGTTAAGGGTGAGGTGCCAGCAGGCTGGAGGACTTAATTCCTTTGAGGGGTTTGTCTACCACTGGTTAATAATATTTGTAATTTATTAAGGGGCAGTTTTTAGTCCCTCAGCTATTCTTGGATGATCATATTGCAGCGACGACCCAATAAGCTTTTTATCTTCTATCTAGCTAGGAGGTTGTGAGTTGGTCTTTCAGGTGTGGACCTTGCCCCTCTTATTCATGTTTTTGTTACATCAGGATTATATTATTTCAGTGCACTCAATGGGGATAAGCCTGAAAACCATTCTGAGGTTGAATCTCATGCAGAATACAGCAGCCTACTTTCTAAACAGCATCACTCTTGGGGTGCACATGACACTGATACTTTGGGCTCATCACTGGCTGCCCATTGGTCTCTGGGTTGCGTGTAAAGTAGATTAAGCCTTCAGTAGCTGGGCGCAGGCAGCCTGATGGATTATCTTTCTCTCTGTGCCATATTACTGGGAGGCAATACAGGCACACAGAAGTGAAGTGACTTTTCCAAGGTTACATAGCAAATCAAAGACACTGCTCAGATTAAAACATGTAACTGCATTAAGCAAAATCAAAAGTACCAACTCTTCAACTGATTTAAGTGTGCTCTTTTAAGAGTTGCATTGTTTTAACTACACTATTGACCTCCCTTTCTGTGGAGGAGTCTTGGTGGAGCCATGTTCTAGCTTAGGGTCTTCTGGCTAGCTGTCAGAAAGTGTACAGTCCAGCTGACATTCACTTTGGGAACATGGATCATCTATAAGACAAGGGAGCAGGCTCTACTTTTCAACAACATCCCTTGGAAGTGCAGAGATTAGCAATCTGTCCTCTCAGGCTTGCATATCAGTTGTTATATGATGGAGCATTCTGGGCACAGCTGAGTGAATCCTGGTTCTGTTGCTTAAAACTGGGCCATTTACAGGCCAGGCTGTGGTTTCCTTCTCCTTAAGGGAAATTAAGCCAGCCACAACAATACCGCTGCCAGCCCCACTGGTGATCCGGAAGCTACACAAGCAAACCAGCAGATTCTCCAGCTGCTCCTAATGCCCAAAACTAGCAACCCCCTTTGCTCAGATGAAAGGTTCTTAAAAGCTATTTCACCAAATGCACAAAGATTCTTCCAGGCCCTAAAGGGTCCAGCCATATTCCCAGATTGATGTATACTTGGGTCATACCCAAAACAGCATACTATGCCAATCCTTTAGAATCCAAAAGTTTGTTAACAAGGAAAGAAAGAATAGGGTGAGAGAGAAAATTGTTAAAGTGGTACATTACATACATCAATTAAAGCTGTTGATGCAGGCCAGTGGTGTTATAGGCTGATTTCTTGAAAGACTTTGAAAACACACCCCATGTGGATAGGACCCCAGTTGACACAGGCTTAGTTCATGTAGTCTGGAGACTGAAGACAAAGATGGTCACTGCTAGGGCCATCATATAGCTTGCTATGTGGGGGGGAAAACCTTTTTTTCATAGGCAATGCAGGGTCATCTGACCAGGTGGGCTGCTGTGGCATGTTGCTATTGGCTGCATCCCAGATGACGAGTCCAAATTTCTGAAACACGTATTTGACATCTGAGTTGTTGTCCTCCATCCTGAATGGGAGGAGACCATGCCTCCCATTGCGAATTGTTGGCTCTAAAACATTTCTAATACAGCTATAGAGTCAATATACACACACGCATACTTAATTTAAAAATCCAATCATGGTACACCAGTGAAGTGAGCATCTTCTCTCTTTGAAATTTACCTCCACTCCTTCTATAATTTGCAGATTCTGCAGGTTGTGGAAGGGAAACCCCTGAGATCAAAGTAACTCTTCTATTCCTTCCAATCTGATGTAGGGTGTGTACAGCCTTTCACTTTACCCTGTGTAATGCAGGGGGAAAATAATCTGTCCTATATCTCTTGTATTTCAATGCTTGCTTTGTGTGCACATAGCCCTAAGTGGAATAGCACTTATAGTATTTTTTTTTTTTAAAAATTCATTTCAAAAGGTTGTTTGTTGAACCAGCTCTTGAGCTGGTTCACTTAGGAGGGGTCTAGCAGAAAAAGGTTTCTCCTTTGTTTGTCTTTTTCTGAGTCTGCACCAGTCCAGTTCCAAAACACAGTTTAGGGAATTCAGTGGTTTCCTATTGTTTCAGGCTATCTGTAGGCTGGCCGTGGAAGAGACGGAAAGGAACTGTGAATTTGGTAGGGCTCCATACAGAATATGGCTGCTTATTTATTATATGTAAGCGTTCTTTTAAATATTCTATTGTAGAACTCATGAACAGCCTTGGCATTATAAACAAAGTATTTGGTCACCCATGTATCTGACTTGGGGAAGTTCCTGCATGTTTTATTTAAATCCTGCTGACATGCTACTTAGCAATGGCTCCGTCCTTGCAAGGATACTTACTAGTTTGAGCTTCGGCCAGAAAAAGCACTTAAGCATGTGCATAATGTTGAACACATAAGAAATCTCACTGAACTCAAGCAGATGCTCAGTTGTTTAAAATTAAGTACAGAATTTGGTACGTTAAGACTTAAGTGCAGAGTATTTTGCAGGATTGAGGCCCAAATGCGTGCAATTTAAATATTGGCCCCTTGGTGTAATTCATCAAACAGTGCCTAATTCTCTGAATACTGAATTGCGCTTCAAGCTACAAGTGGAGACATTTTCATTAATCACCTTAATCAGTCTTTATTGCGTAAGTGCATTAAAGGGGAACAAAGGATAAACAACCAAAAGTTTTGCAAATATATCTGACGGATATGCAATATCTCGAAATGTCAGTCGTCTTAGAGTCACCTAGTAGGACACGTTATGTAAACTCAGAAAGGCAAACTGTCTTGGTTGAAAATTAGTTCTGTACTTTTATACAATTTAATATTGTTATATGATGATAATATAAGGGTGTTTAACATATAGGTATAAGCAAACATAATAGTAGTAATTTATATGTTCCTTGTGATACTGAAACAATCAAGTATCAGGAGAAGGCAGATTGCTAGGATTAACAGATTTTATGTTAGAGTGAGTTTCTTTCTCTTTTATTGAATTTGCTATGCTATATTATTAGAAAAGTGGGACAATAAGGGATAACTCTAAAGAACATGGGCCAGGTGGTTGGGTTCATGCATTTATGCACCTGACATGGTTTGGAAGTGATTTGTGCTGGGACAGATCTCCGGATCAATATATGTCAGAAAAACCTTGAAACAGTAAGAAAAGCACAACTCATCACAGTATAAAAGCAAATGGATGAAGTCCTGTGCCCCTCAGGTATAGCTGTTTATAAAGTCTCTTATGTATCTTTTAAAACAAAAAAGCAGTAAAGTAGCACTTTAAAGATTAACAAAATAATTTATTAGGTGAGCTTTCGTGGGATAGACCGACTTCTTCAGATCATAGTCATACCAGAACAGACTCAATATTTAAGGCACAGTGAACCAAAAATAGTAATTAAGGTTGACAAATCAGAAAAAAAAATTATCAAGGTGAGCAAATCAGAGAGTAGAGGGGTGTGGGGGGGGGAGCGGAGTCAAGAACTAGATTAAACCAAGTATGCAAAACAGCCCCAATAATGACTGAGAAAATTTGCATCCTGGTTCAAACTACATGTTAGTGTATCAAATTTGAATATAAAAGAGAGTTCAGCAGCCTCTCTTTCAAGACTGTTGTGAAAATTCCCTTTCAGTAAGATGCAGACTTTTAAGTCATTAACAGAATGGCCCACTCCATTAAAATGTTGGCTGACTGGTTTGCAGATCAGGTTTGTGGACCGGTCAGCCAACTTTTTAATAGAGTGGGCCATTCTGTTAATGACTTAAAAGTCTGCATCTTGCTGAAGAGGAATTTTCACAACAGTCTTGAAAGAGAGGCTGCTGATCTCTCTTTTGTGTTCAAACTCAACATAATAACACATGGTTTGAACCGGGATGCGAATTTTCTGGGTCATTATAGAGGCTCTTTTGCATACTTGGCTTAATCTAATTCTTGACTCCCCCCCCCGCCCCCTTCTCGTCCTCTAATCTCTGATTTGCTTACCTTGATAATTTTTTTTCTGATTTGTCCACCTTGGTGACTCTCTTTGGTTCTCTGTGCCTGAAATATTGAGTCTGTTCTGGTATGGCTATGGTCTGAAGAAGCGGGTCTGTCTGATGAAAGCTCACCTAATAAATTATTTTGTTAGTCTTTAAAGTGTTTGCTGCTTTTTTGTTTTGATAGTATATAGACTAGCACGGCTTTCTCCTTGTTACTATTCTTTTGTATCTTTTGTTAGTGTTGTGTGTATATATAGGTCTGTTTATATAAAGCACATTCATTTACCTGATTTTTTCGCCTAAAGGTTTTTTTTTAAGAGGAAGTATTTTAAAAACAATACAATATATTGAGTTTTCACAGCTTCCCTTAGGTTATGAGATTATTCCACAGTCTAACAGAATTGACGATTAGGCTCTTTTTCTGATATTCAGTCAATGATTTTGTTTACATAATGAAATTCTATTATTACTAGTAATCTTGCTTTGAGTATTTTCTGATTGCTAACTAGTTGTTCTAATGTTTTCCCCATTGTTAAATGTGATACTCTTTTAATGACATACATTTAATGGGATGAATACATTGAAGTTGCTCGGGCATATTCTGAAATTAGTCTCTGCACAAATATTCAGAAAAAAACAACTCCTACTGTCTGTACAGAGCCAGCAAATAGGGCCCACAGCAGTGATTTGGGACCTGTGGATACTCCTGTAATACAAAGCATAAATACAATAATAATAAAGTAGAAGGTGAAGTGTCCTGTTAAACACATCATGGGGAATAGAGTATTAGAATTCCTTATCATGAGGAACTGCCAAAAACTGTAATTACTGAAAAATGGGAGCTGTTTGAACTTTTTCTCACAGAGAAATGTTGGTGAGTGAGAAGGAACAAACAGAAAAGAAAGGTATTTCTTTTCTTTTAAAAAGTAATTCTGTGTCTCAAGAGGCTGTGTTATAAAATATATCTGACAAGAATTTAAACATGCAGACTATTTTCCGGGCAATTTAAATTTCAAATTTTATTTTGAAGATCATGGGGTTTGTGTAACAAATACTATCCCTCTATTCAAAATGCTGAACAAACACTACAGTTTCTAAAACTTTCCAGTAATTGAAGATGTAGACAGGAATTGCTAAACAATTAGGTATGATTAATGTTTGCAATATAACTGCTCTGTTTAAAGTGAGAAGACGGGTTGAATTACATTATCTAACAATATAAATGCATATCCAAAAATGGTTACTTTTTGTAAGCTAATATCTATTATGAAATGATCAGATCTCCTTTACTCACTCAGCACTGACATGATATTCATTTCAAAGTCTCATTTCCAAAACAATGGCTGAGGGTAATATGCCACCAAGCAAGAGTTTTGTTTAGTTATTTAGAGCTGCTACACACATCTACACACATACAAATTGTCTCATTTTGTTATTAGCAGCTATTTATGAGCTCTTGATCTACTACTATGCGGCCAAACTTAAATGCCGTTTAAAGTGAATTAACAATCCATACAGCTCATAGCCCGTTGTTAATATTTACATATATAGAATGAATTAAACTTCTCTGTTGAGAATATTGTCTCTGTTGTGCTTCCCCAGTTCATAGATAGACTCATGTGCAGTGCTATGTTCTATGCCTTTGATGCACGCCTAACATTTCAGTATTTAATCTTGTCCCATGCTGAGTGCTCAGGGCATGATACAGCATAGCACTTAAGCAAGCATCTAGACATTGAGGGGATAAGTAGCCCCATTGGTTCACGTTCTTAAGCATAGGCTCAAGTGTGTTGCTAGAATGGGGCCAGGACTCACAACGGATGTCATTCTGGACCTTCCGAAGTCAGTGGGAACCAAGATTTCTACTTTCAGTGACTTACTTGCTTAAATTAAGCACCTGCTGAAGTGCCTTGCTGAATTATTGTCAGAGTGCCTGCGTATTGGAGCCCTGATTGATGTATCTATGTCACTTTTGTTTGCAGTAGTTATAAAGGGTTTTAGTGTATTCTTCCATTACCATTTTCACACTTCCTAGTATAATGATTATATCATATGTAATGAGTGAGTGGGCAAGATGTTATCAATATGTTTTATGAACCTTTGACCTAAATGAAGGTTAAATATTAATTTCCTGAGATACAGTAACATTTTATTTCATATCATTTATACTCACTTGGAAAAAAAATGTTACTACTCACTCTCTAGCTACGTCCATGCTACAGCGCATTTTTGAAAGGCGATTATCGAGAACATATCCTCTGAAGACCATCTTTCAAACGAGCATGTCAACACACAAAATCGGATTGTCCTTTTGAGCTGCTTTTTTGTAAAACTGGCTCATTGTTTCAAAAGAGAGTGGCCACAGAGCCCCAGGCACTGTTTCCAAAAAATGGAGCGGGAAAAGTTGCAGACAGGGTTGCATGGCTGACAAACCATTCTGGGGCCACAACCAGTTGCTCCACTAAAAGGCCCCTCCACAACACCTTCACTCTACACACACTGAGACCTGCAGAACTGTCACAAGCGCGACAGAGCCAGTGCACAGACCGGACAGCTGTTGCATGGACAGATGGACCAGCACTAGCACCTACTGCTGGCCATTGTGAATGCTGTGGTTGGCCTACTGGGCATGGCGATCGCAGCCGCCCTCCGCCTCCTCCTGTGGGTGAGCTCCTGTGCTGGAACCGTGGAACACCTCTACCCAGAACCCTGCTGGTATTCTCCCGTAGGAGCCTTGGTGACTCTGGAGCCACCCCAGTAGCTCCGACTGGTGGGAGCGACTGGTAATGGGGGAGTGGGATGGTGCTTGATGGCTCCAGAATTTCAGAATAAGGAAACAGACCTTCCTGGAGCTCTGCCAGTGGCTTGCTCTTGCCCTGAGATGCAAGGACATGCAGATGTGGCTTGCCCTCCCCCTCAAAAAGAGGGTCATTGTAGCCATGTGGAAGCTGACTACCCCGAACAGCTACCGCTCTGTCAGGCAACAGCTCAGGATGGGCAAGGCCACCATCAGGACCATCTTCATGGAGGTAAGGCATGCTTGGTTCACACACCCACAATGGGGAGGGTTGAGGGGGCTCCCAGGAAAGGGGGACCATTGGGGGCTTGGGGCCGGGAGTGGGTACAGGGGACTGGGGCCGGGAAGGGGGCTTCAGAGGTGGAGGCTGGGCACAGCCCAGCAAGCCCTCATGAATGCACATGCCCTCCATCCCATGCGGGTTGTCTGGTTCATCAACACCATGCTTCTGCAGAGGCTTGTTCGTGTTGGGAACCTGGACCAGCACTTGGTTTCCCAAACTGCTTTGGCACCTGGATGGGATCCATATCATGATCCACATCCCGGATTACAGCACAGGCCACTACATCAACTGAAAGGGCTACCTCTCCCTCATGCTCCAGGCTCTGGTGGACCCAAAGAGAAGGTTTATGGAAGTGTATGTGTGTTCAGGAATTCCAGCCTCTGCCGGTGCATGGAGGCAGAGACCTTCATCCCCCCAGCTGGAGCTTGGGGGATGCCACCATGCTTTTGTGCATGGTGGCAGATGCTGCTTATCCCCTCCAGCCCTGGCTTATGCAATCCCATACTGGCCACCCCAACCCCTCCCAGGAACTCTTCAACTCCTAGCTGAACCATGCCCGCAATGTGGTGATGGAAACATTTGGGCACCTGAAGGAATGGTACCACTGCCTCCTAGCATGACTGGAGGTGGGACTATGGAATGTCCCCCAAGTGATGGATACCTGCTCTGGCACAAGTGCCTGGCTGCTCCAAGTGGCTGCTCATGGCACTGGATATACTTGTGGCAACAATTTCTATCCCATTCATGCAAGACCGCTCCCATTCAAGGGTCCCCCAGCAGGTGGCTGCGATTCTGGCTCTTTAGCGCACTCTGCCCACCACAACAATGCTCAACACCTTGTCGCTCAATGTTCACCTTCATCTCAATGCCATTCCAGTTTGAGCTCTTCCATCCATTGTCTGGGCTCCAGGGTTCAATTGTCTTGTTCCCATCCACAGGTACAGGCACACCTCGACACCATTCTCACTCTGCAAGCAGGTCCCACTCTCCATGGTGGTCTGGCTCAGCACGTTGATCTTCCCACACATCCATTTCTCAGCTCCTGTCTTCTGCAGTACACTGGACTTCACCTAAAGTCACCAATCCTATTCTCAGCACTGATCCTAATCAGTACACCAGTCCTGGCATTGGTCCTGCTCTTGTTACCTTTTCTTATCTCAGCGCTGGCCTTGCTGTTCTTGCAGGTCTTGTTGATCGTGTAGGCAATATTGATCTTGGCTGTATGCTAACTACCCTCCACCAACTGGTCCAGCCCTCCTGTTTGGCCTTGCCTGTCCCCCTTCGGGGGCCTGAGTCCTATCTGATAGCTCCGTACTGGTGGACCCCTGCCTGCATAAGGACATGGGCACTTCTCAGTGATTTCCATCTCAATGGCAGTTTTAGATGCCTTGGGTGTACCATCAGGCACAGGGCTAGGTGTTGGTTTTGGTGGTGTGCTCTAGATTGGAGTATGAGTACCACTTGAGCCTTCCCTTCCATACATTGACAGGCACTGCCCATTCCTTTCAGCCTGGTTGGTCATTATGCTGGACTGATGGGTCCTCAGGATCATTACATTGGACTACGTGATCCCTTTTCATTCTCCTCTGTCTCCTTGACTCTGTCTCCACCCATCCCTCTTCAGGGACCTCTCTCATGTGCAGCTCCTCTTCCAAGAGGTGCAATTGCTCTTGACCTTGAGGCCAGTGAAGAGGTTACTGCTCAGTACAGGGGCAGATAGTTTGGCATATTTCTGTATCATGATCCAGCCATGATCAGTGAGACCTCCATGTACATGCACTTTCACTTTATGACTCTTTCCTTTGGGCTTTTGATGGCCCCCGGGGTGTTCATCAAATGCATGGTATTGGTGGCAGCCTTCCTTTGCTGCAGTCAAGTTCAGGTCTACACATACCCGGATGATTGGCTTCTTCGGGGCCATTCATTCCACCAGGTGGAGGCTCAAAGGGCTTTCACCAGAGAAAATCGGGACAAGCTGGGACTTCTAATCAATCCATCACAATCTTCATTGATCCCACCTCAGCTCATAGTGGTTTCCAGGCCCGCACCAGCTTCTACGTTCCCTGTGCAACTTTCCAGTCACCATGGCTAGGATGTGTCTTTACCTGTTGGACCACATGGTGGCATGCACTTATATAGTTCCATTTGCCAGGCTGTACCTTTGCCACTTCCAGACATGGTTGGCATTGGTGTATCACCCCGGCCAAGACAGCATAGATTTGATTGTTGCCATGCCTTGACATGTCGTTTCAATGCCCTCTACTGGTGGCTAAATTCCCAAGACCTGCTGGGTGGTGCTCCCTTTCACACACCACCAACCTACTACGTCTTTGCTAACCGACACATCCACCTTGATCTGCAGGGTCCATCTGGGACATCTTGCCATTCAGGCAATGTAGTTGGCAGAGGAGTTGTTGCTCCACATTAAGTCATGTAATGTTCAGGCTCTTTGCCTCACTTGCACATCTTTCTTGCCTTATCTCCCCAGCTGCTCTGTAGATGTCCTAACAGATAACGTGATCACCATGTACTGAATTAATCATTGGGGGAGGGTGCACACTCCTCCCCTTTCTGTTTGGAGGCTCTGTGTCTGTGGGAATTCTGTATAGCCCACTCTATTGACCTGAAGGTGTCTTATCTCTCTCTCTAGTTCCATGCTCATGAGTAGGCGGATTGTGGATGTCCTCTACTCAGACTTCCAAAAGTGGGGCTTTTCCTGGCTGGACCTCTTCATGTACAGGAGCAACTACAAGTGACCTCATTTCTGCTTCTCCCAGGCCTCAGCCCCTGTCTCCTGAGCAATGCGTTTCTCATACCATGGAACTTGGGACTTCTCTACGCTGTCCCCCATTGCCTTTCATGCACAAGGTGCTCCTCAAGGTTTGCAGGGACCAGGTGAATGTTATCCTGGTAGCCCCAGCTTGGGCATGTCAGCACTGGTACCGCCCCTGCCCCCAGTGGAGCGCTCTCTGCTTCTGCCTTTTTGATTTCCCCTGCTTCTGGACTTCATCACTCAGGACCACTTTCACCTCCACCACACAACCTTCTCCCAGTTCACCTCATGGTGTAGCAACTTTGTGGTTGAGCAGGAGTGCTCAGAGCCAGTGCAGCAGGTCCTCCTCAGCAGCCACAAGCTGTCTACGTGGCACTCATACTTGGCCAAGTGGTCATGTTTCTCCTTGTGTTAGCACAGTCTCATGCCTGTGTCTACCTCTGTCCCACAGGTGCTGGATTACCTTGTGTCTCTAAAGCAGCAGGGTCTTGCCTGTTCCCTCAAGGTCTACTTATCAGCCATCTCAGTTTTCAGTTTGGGGAAGGGTGGGCGCTCTGTTTTTGTACATTCCATGGTGGGTCACTTCCTCAAGAATATGGAACACTTCTACCCCCTGGCCTGTTGGCCCGTTGTGGCCTGGGACCTTATTCTGGGACTGTGTGTTTATGGCCCCCCCTTCAAACCTTTGGCCATGTGCTCCATCCTTCACCTCTCTTGGAAAGCGGTCTTCCTGGTGTCTGTGACCCCTGACAGAAGGGTGTTGGAGCTCTGGGCCCCTTATGTCAGAGCCCCCATACACAGTGTTTCATAAGGGCAAGATCAAGCTCCATCTTCACCCATATTTCCTGCCAATAGCAGTCTCCAGCTTTCATGCTCACCAGGACATTTTCCTTCCTGTTTCCTGTCCTGAACTTCATAGATCTCTGCGGGAGCAGCAACTGTGCTCTGTTGATGTGAGGTGGGTGTTTGCCTTCTATATTGAATGGACCATGCAGTTCTGCAAGACTTTACAGCTTTTTTGTGGCCATTGCTGATCATACAAAGGGGCTTTCACTTTCAGCCCAGTGCAACTCTTCCTGGATTACATCCTGTATATGAACATGTTACGAGCTTGCTAAGGTTACACTGCTGCCTGTTTTCCTGTAGTGTGCTCTGTGTGAGTTCAAGCCTTTTCAGCTGTCTTTCTGGCTCCACGAAATCTGTAGAGAAATGCAAAATGGGTATCAGTACACACTTTTATGTCTCACTATGCTATTGCACAGCAGTCTAGGTGGGGCACAGCCTTCCAGACCACTGTCCTTGAGTCAGCCACACTAGATTCTGACCCCTTCTCTTGGATTTGGCTTGTGAATCATCTCACTTGAATAGATGTGAGCAAGCACTCGAAGAATGGTTACTCAGTGGTGTTCTTTTAGGTGTGTTGCTTATATTTCTTTGAAACCCATCCTCCTTCCTTACTGTCTAAGTAGCTGGAAGAAGGAACTGAGTGGCAGTCAGATAGGGAGGGTCATATATAGGGCCCCACAGATGACTCAATGGGTATCAGCTAGGGTAGAACTTCCCAACGGTCAGGCACGCAACACAGGCACACCTAACTTGAATAGAAATGAGAGGCACATTTCAAAGAACAACAGTTACAACAGTGAGTAACCATTTTGTCATTGAATGATGCGAGTTTTGGAAGCATTGTCCAACAGTCCCTGTTCTTATAGGCTCCCAGTCTGCCTCCATGTTAGTTAGCTGTGAGTCACCTACAGAGGAATGGACATGTGCAACCACTCAAAGAAATAAAAATAGTTGTGTACTTACTATAACTGTTGTCTTATGAACTATGTTTTACATGTCCATTTCCACAGCTAACCTTCCTTCCCCTCTCTGTCAAAGTCTATCTGTATGATAAAACAGAACTGAGGAGGATCAAGGAGCAGTTGTGTCCTTTCTCTACTGGCACACAATGGTGGTAGAAAATGCTGAATTGCCCCAACAGGACCTGCTGATAGAAAAAGTTCTCTGACAGCTGCGTGCAAGACTTTTGCTTCCCCATACTGGATGGGACATGTACAACACATCTTGAAGAACAACAGTTATGGAAGGCTAAATATCTAATTTCTCTCATTTATTTTTCTGTAATGATCCACAAATGATATGGAGGGTTCAGATAGCCCTCCTCCCTTTATCTGGGCCACCAATTAGGCTTAAGTTCTGACACACCAATTTTAGTTCATTGATTTCCGGTTCTACACTTCTCTTCTTTCCCAAAAGTGATTTTAAGATAGGTCCTTGAGTTATATCAGTAGGCCTTTTTATTTGGATTAATTCAGCTTTTGTTTTCTCACCAGTACTTTGCCCTTAATGGGTATTCTGACATCTTACTACGCATATGCACTTGTTACACTGAAGCTCCCCATTAGATACATTGGTTGGCCCAATTATCATACCAGCATTCCTCAAAGCCATTGCTGGAAATAGATCATGCTGTCTGAAGCAAGAAAGGTTTAGCAGTGCCAGTGTTGTCTTTTGTCTTCAGAGCTCTCTGCTTCTCTGTCCAATATCAATGTCCTATATTTTTTTTTAAAAAATGTTTAATCAATCAATGCTGATGAGCAGAGTATAAAAACCTAGAGACTAATTTCACTGTATATGCATATAGGTAGAATACCTATTTTCTTCACAGCTCTGGTGATATCATTGAAGCTTGTAGTTGAATCTTGGCTGTAGCACCAAATTTACTGGAAGTTTTAGTCCTTCCAGTTGCAAAAACCTTAAGACGCCCTGCAGCTAAAACTGCTGGATGTTCGACTTTTCACAGAACAAAGCAAGAGCAGATTACAGGTCCTTACAATAGAACTGAGAACTCTGACACATCCACCTGGTGTGCACCTATAATAAATAATGTATATTCCTTTTGAGTTTTTGCGAATGATTTTTTTGTGTAGTTTGAAAAGCATAATCATATTATGTAATGATCACTGTGCCTATAAAAAGGGCTTAATTTAGCTAAAGACGATCGGGACATCCAATAATTATATATGAAATGTGATATCACACCTCATAGTAATGATCAATGTACCGTTTCCTATGGAGTTCTGAATAAGGTTCCTTTTTTGAATTTCCAGAGTAGCAATCATATTTTGAGGACTGATGAAAAAATGAAATAAAGAATCTGCTTATGGGAAATAACCTTTCTTTTCATGATTTTCCATTGTTTTAAAAAGAAAAATACAGTGTCATGTCTTGATCCTTACACTGCAATGAATCCATAAGATTACCGCCTACATTAGCACTACACTGCGTGAAGAGGTGATTGAGAGTCTGGGTGAGGCCTGAATTCTGGTGCAGACTGTACCCTGCTTAATGGTGCTGTGTCCCTACTCATAAGCTGTGTTTCCAGGACCTCTGAGAGAGGACGATTCATTCAAGAGCTGCTCCCTCCAGAATGGTATAACCGCTCACCATTGTTAGGCCATGGTTGTGGCTAAATGCAGTGATCTAAACCTCATCTCCTAAGTAGTACCCAGTTCCAGAAACTTTACTGAGATGGGCCAAGTGCCTCACCCAAACCATGTTGAAGTGACATTAAAATATTGATAACATTTTAAAAACAAAATGAAACATTGGGGAAAAGATTGCAGTGCATTAATTAATAATAATTAATGTGCTGCATGCCCTTACACCTTGTTATTGAGGGCATTCAGTATGCATTGTTAAAGGTCTGGGTACTTTGCCTTTGCAAGTCACCTTTGGCAGAAGTATTAAACTCTCTTTTGCTATTCTAAATTGCCTTTAATACATTTAAAATAATTTAAATTTCTTTTGGAAGTTTAAGGTTATAATTAGATGCATTAGACGGCTGCCCCTTTTGTTTAAAGATACATTAAAAGTGCCTCTGCAATGCAAGGTACAGTATTTGTTCTCTGGATAATAATCTCATCAAATCTTTTGACAATGTTTCTTCTTAACTTCCTCCCTTATGTAACTATCATCTCCTTTCCCCCAATTGGTTTGCTTCCTCTGTTTTACACCCAGTGTGTGTCATTATTTCCACTTCTGTTTTCTTCACTATTTACAGATTTGTTGAGACTAGTGCACAGGCAGTTAGAGATCACCAGTCATTATTCTCTCTCTACTTGGCAGACGTCAGAGTTGACTCATAAATAAATAAAAACAAATATATGGAGATCCACATCTTGTAGAGCTGGCAGGGACTTTGGGAGGTCATTGAGTCCAGTCTCCTGCCCGCTTGTCAGGACCAAGCACCGCCCCCGCTTTTTTTTTTAATCTATTTGCTCCAGACCCCTGAATGGCCCTCTCAAGGTTTGAGCTCACAACCCTGGGCTTAGTAGGCCAATGCTCAATTGAGCTATCCTTCCCCCCACTACAGTTTGTCATGTATAAAGAATAATTTACACTTAGCAAACAGCTACATCTTATGCTGCAGTATTTGAATAGCCAGTAGCAGGTTTTGATAAAACCTAAATATCCAATTGTATCTGAAGCCGCAGCACTAATTAGTGGTGGCATATGTGATTTGGGGTTCCAATTGCAGTAAAATCTACTCTGGAATATACCTCCCATGATGTTAAAGGTAGTCCATTTAACATGTGCCTTGTTGTAATTTCCTGATGATATGTGTGGGTGGATCCAAAGCCAAAACTGTGTGCTAAGTTTTTTGAAAGGGGGACATAATTACCTTCCTCCATTCAACTCTTCTTGAACCTCAGTCTTAACCACCCTGTTTATTTTCTGAACAGGCTACGTGTTGCCTGAAGTGATTGCAATCTGCAGGCTGATTTGGTGATTCAAATGCTTCTCTTAAAATGTTGCTCAATTTGTATTTTCCTCCCCATTTCAAATTCAAACTTGAAAACCAGTTGACAATATTAGAGCATTGCCTATGTCCTGGACCTTTCCCAATTTGTCTTCATTATTTTATTTTACTTCTGTGACCTTTTAGATGTGACGTGATTAATTTATGCTGCATACACAGCTGCTCCTTTCTCTTGCATAGTTCGGAAGGAAGGAAAGAAATAAGAGTTTGGGCACAAAAGGCCAGAGATACATGAAGGAGGGACTATGAGGGAGGGAAGCTCCTAGGAAGCCTGTAGTAAAAATGAATGGTATGAGGATGAGGCTCCACAGGTTTTAGGTTGGAAGCACATTGGGGTGGCGAAGCAGCCCATAACCCCACAGCAGAAACTGGTGTGAAAGATTAAAATTGTTTATTCAGTATTTACTTTCTCTCTCCAAGACTACTACTCCTAGGGCTCCATTCATGACTGGTAACTTGTGTGGACAGATTAACCTTTCCCCTGTCTCAGTATAAATCAGATGCACCTCCGAACACAGTGGAGCTGCACTGGTGTAAGCGCCATAAAGCCAGATCCTGAGGTGGGTGTAACTATTTTGTGTTGCACTAGAAGCTGATTCCAGCTATCTGTCAGTCTGGTGTCACTGTTCAGGGGAGGATGGTCCTAGTGCGAATGCAGTATGCTTGTGGCAGAGAGCCAACATATAAGCCCCTGCAAATGCCTCTGCTAGTGAAATTGGAAGATTAGTTAGAGGAAAAAGTATGTCTGTGTGGTTTCTTAGCTATTATGACAAGAAAGTCAGGTACAGTAAACCCTCAATTTAATGGACTAATGGGGGGAAGGGGTGTTTGTTAATGCCAAAAGTCTGTTTTATTTGAATGGTTATACTGTATGATGATGCACTGACCTTCTCAGCCCATCGCTCACTCCTGTCCTCCGCACCCCCATCTTCCCTTCCCCAGTTCTGCCCCATTCTTCCCTTCACACCTCCATCTCCCTCTCCCAGTTACCAGGAGAGGAGCTGAATCACAGCCTGGCTCCTTCCACCACCAGCACTGCAGGTCCTTCAGCCCCCCGCTCCAAGCTGCCCGTATGAAGGTAGAGCATGGCCGCCCCCAGCCTGCCAGCAGGCAGCAGCCTCTGACACCATGGCTGCTGCTCAGTTCCATTGCAGGCAGCGGCAGCTGGGAGCTGACATGCTTCACATACGTGGGGCTGGGAGAGGAGACCTCCTGTGATCTGCCGCAGCCCCCTCCTCCTGGCTTCTCTGGCCCCGGGGGCCCCAGCCGCTCTGATGGTCCCTCCAGCCTGGTGGCTCCACTCGCTCTGGAAGCTCTGCTAGCCCTGGCGGTAGCTCTGGTGAGTCTCTGGTATTTATTTGGAGGGGGGGGTGTGCATGTGCATGCACGTGCAGGCAGACAGCATCCGTTATTTCTGAAGTCTGTTATATCATGGTCTGTTAAATTGAGAGTTTACTGGGTTTAAAGAGTAAGATCTTTCAGATTTCTTATGGTATGTTCTGTGGGATATTATCGTGTTGAGTTTTCAGTGCCCCAAGCAATGTTTCTTCTTGTTGTTTTTCTGATACTGATTCCTATAGCACCTCAATTGAACCCTTCCCTCTGATATGATACGTTAACTCTGGTCAGCAATTTTTGTCTATTTACCTTATAGCTTATCTCATTTTATACTGACGGCTGTCATTACAGTATCAGGGCATCTTCCATGTAGCAATTTGTATGTGGTCCATCAACCACATTATTCCCTTCAAAGCCAAAAATGGGGTTATAGTTGGAAAGCAACCTTAACTAAAAAAGGAGTTATTGGTTGTAAGGTGTTAGAAAATTGTTTAGAACTGAGTGCTGCAAGAACACATACTAAAACAATATGGTATGAGAGACTTAAAAAAATATGTAGGATCGGGAACAGTTCAGTCATATTTTTGAAGAGACCTTCATTTTTTACTGGACTCCTTTATTAAGTGTTAAAAGGTTCAGGGCTGTAGAAACCATCGGCCAAATTCTGGTATTATTTTCAGAGATAGTTTTGGCTCAGTTGTGAGAATGAATCTGTTGTTGCAGTCGAACAATAGTGAGCAGAAACTAACCTTTTCCATTTAACTTCTCCTCAGCTTTTTTTCTCAAGGACAGCATAGTTCCAGATGGAAAAAGGTCACATTTAAAACACTTTCACATTCATTTTCAATAAATCTTACCAACAGTCAAACATTTGAAGGTTTCATTTTCCATGTTAGTTAACTTTAACTACTTTTATTTAGTAAGTATTAAATTCTCCCCTTTGCAGAGGTTCTGCACAAAGTGAATGTGGCACCGAATTCTCTAACAGCTGAAGTGGCACATGAATGGTATGTAGCCCTTGCCACTGGCATGCTGTGCACGAATGAATTTCACCCTGTGTGAAACAATTTTAACAACCTTACTTTGTATTTTATTTCTTTGAAATTACAGAAAAATTATATCCTATAATTTGATCAGTATCTCAAATCGTGATTAGTTTTTGTAAGGTGAAGTTTGCTAACAGGAAATATCTCTGGGAGGCGTGAGCCATTGGTGAGCCAATGTTTTATTGAATTAATGGTGAAGCTGTTTTTGTATTAAAAAGCTTGCTTACAAAAGTTAACAAATCAATAGAGTCATTAAGTGCAGCAAGTAGTAAGCATTAAGTACGTTTAATAATGATTCAGTTGAATGAAATGTGAAGATTTTATGCCATAAGAAAGATGCTCACTCAGTACAAGACATAAAGAAATAGGACACTGGAAGATGCTAGATTTTACATGACCATTAGTTCTGAATCATACTCAGCATGTACAAATACTGCATTGAGAAGTTGCAAATTCTGACGTTTTACAGGAAGAATAATGATTAAAATTGCTCTCGCTATTAACAGTATCAATGGTATCCTAGGTTATTCATCTTGCCTAATTTAACATTTCTAAAAAGGCTTTTCCTCAAGGAAAGTTCTGTCACCAAGGCTACGTCTACACTACAGGGTTTTCTCCACAATGGGTGTTTTGTCAACAAAAGTCGTGTAGCATCCACACTAAAAATGTGTTCTGTCAACCTATTGTTGACTTCACACTGAAATTAGAAGTCATACAGGAGGTCCAGCTGGTGCAGTTTGCAACATACTGCTGACAGAACTTGGCACTTTTTTTGACAGCCTTCTGCCTCTCTCCCATGAGGCAGAGTGCCTTTCTCGACAGAATCTGTTGACAAAAAAATCTGTGTGAATACTCCGTGGAGCCCTCTGCTAACAGACAGGACTTCTGAGTCACCAGGGAGCCCTGTATGCTGTGCTTCTGGTTGGCTGTTTTGTCAAGAAAGCAGCCGGGCAGTCTGGCTGCTTGATTGACAGAGTGATCTGCTTTTGTGAGTGGCCACAATCTGTCGACAAAATTTTTGTTGGATGACTTTTCCGACAGCAACTTCTTTTGACAGATCACTTTAGTGTAGACATAGCCCAAAATATGTTGTAATTTATGTGAGATGTTATAACATTATAACAGAGATGGAAAAAAGTTTTATGAATGTATTCAAGTGAATTTAACGATGACTTTACATCAGCTATGTTTACTTTCCACAATTATTTGAGCACTTTACTGTCATGAGTATTGTTTATTATTTCCATTATAGTAGCATCTAGGGGAGCAGGGAGTACAGTGTTAAACATATTAAATGTATCCAAAACCACTCTCAGCCACAGAGAGTTTACACTTTGTGCAGACAACTAGACAGCAACAGGCGGAGAAAAGAAATGTGGGAAGATGCAGGAGGGACAATAACTAAGGGATGCAATGTTCTTAGCTTAATAGAGAGGTTCTCAGCTTGGGTGCCAGTTGGGATGGAAGCCCTTTGTATGACAAGATGTTGCAAGCTACTGGTTCAGTAAAAAAAAAAAAATGAAAGTTAATTTTAAACCCTAACAGTCACGTGATTTCATCAGACGCTTTATATTTTATATTGGATGAAGCACCAGCAGAATTCCCCAAACCCTCAAACACAGCTGTGAGACATAGGGAAAATCCATCCAGACAAGGATTAGAGTGCACCTTTTGCAGTTGAGGAACAAGTACTCAGCCATAAATTTTAGTTCCTTGATTTCCTTTAGGAATTAACCTCATACCAGGCCTTTTTAGCCTAAAATAGAGGAAAAAAGTTTAGAAGGTTTTACATGTGTTTATCAGGAGTCTAGCTCCAGTGTCAGCCTCTATGACCCTGCATGGATGCCCAGAGCTATTCTTGTGCTTGCTGAACTTGTCAGCACAAACCAGTGGGTCTTACAAGCAACATAAAAGGTCTGATATACTTCTGGACTTATCACTAGTGCTGGACAGACAATGCAGCAGTGATGAAAATGTCTTTCTTTCATGTTTGTCTAGAAAGAAAAAATATTTTTTCTGCTACTAATGAGCTAAATCCCACAATTCACCTCCAATAGACTTTCGCACTGCACTTTTCCTGAAGCTGAAATTGTAGGTCATACAGGAGCTCCAGCTAGTGCAGTTTGCAACAATCAGCTTCTTCATAGGAAATGTAGACAAGACAGAAAATGGTATAAAAACAAAGAACATGTTCCATTTGCTTCTCATTTAATTCAGTTGATAGTATTGTAGAAGGGCTGGAAAGACTGGAAAAGTCCTTAGTAAGTCACCTAGTGCAGTACCATAAATCAAGAAAATTAAGTTATCCTAGACTATCCCTGCCATGTCTCACCTGTTCCTAAAAAGCTCCAACGATGGAGATTCCACAATGTCTCTAAGCTCTTTGTTCCAATACTTAACTACCCTGACAGGAAATTTTTCTTGATGTCTAATCTAAACATCTGTTGATACAATTTGAGCCCATTGTTTCTTGTGCTGTCCTCACTGATTAAAGAAAACAAATTTTCACTGTCCTTGTAACAACCTTTTATGCACTTGAAAATGTTTATCATGTCCCCCCCCATGTAGTCTTTTCCATACTAAACAAACCCAGTTTTTACAATCTTTCCTCATAGGCCGTCTATGCAATACCTTGGATCTTTTTGTTTTCTGATATTTCTCCAGTTGGTCCACATCTTATCTGAAATGTGGTGTCCAGATTTGGACACAGTACTCCAGTTGAGGGCTTATCAAGAATTACTCCTCATGTCTTGCTTAAAACCCTCCTTCTAATACATTCCAGAATAATGTTTCCCTTCTTTGAAAGTTTTATACTGTTGACTCTAATATAGCTTGTGAAGCACTAAGACCTCAGATCCCTTTCTGTATTACTCATTCCTAAGCACTCAGTTTCTATTTTTTATGTGTGCAACTGATTGTTCCTTCCGAAGAGGACTACTTCACATTTGCCTTATTGAATTTCATCCTATTTACCTCAGACCATTTGTTCAGATCTTTTTGAATTTCTATCCTATCCTTCAAACACTTTCAACTCCTCACAATTTGATGATGTCCACAAACTTTATGAGTGCTCTCTTTATGCCATTTGTATAAACCGTCGATGCAGATATTGAACAGAACTAGACCCAGGACGGCCCTGTGGGCCCTTACAAAATATGCCCTTCCACTTTAACTGAGTCACTCTTTGGGAGCTGTTAGCCAACCAGTTATGCTCCCACCTTATAGTAACACCACCTAGGCTTTATTTCCATCATTTATTTGTGAGAAGACAATGCAAGACTGTATGAAAAGCCTTACTAAAGTGAAGATATACCATACCTACTGCTTTCCCTATACCCTCAAGTCTTGTTTCCCATCAAAGAAACTTATTGATCCGATTTGAGATTTTTGTTGTAGATCCATGCTGATTGTTACTTATTATCTTCTAGGGGTTGCAAATTGATCGCTTGATTAATCAAAGCTCTTTTTTAATTCATCTTAGAAAGTCTTAGGAGGCTGGGACAGAGAGATCTTAAGAAACACCTTTTCTTCCAAGGCTGTTCTTGACAGCTGGTCAAAAGGGCACAGCAGATGAGGATAAGCCCAAATCTGACTGCCTTTTGGATGCAAGGTAATAGCTACCTTTGGCTGCATGTACACTACGAGAGAAACTCGATTTTAAGTCAGTTAGCCTGATTTTTCCAAATGCCTGCCCTCACTGTAAATTCCATTAGCTCAATTTATGGACCACTAAAATTGACATAATATCGAAATCCTAAAATTGTAGTAACCTTATGGGTGTAGTGTTCAATTCTAATTTAAAATTCTGAATAAAGGGTAGTGAGGATGCAGCATGTCTTTAAATTGAATTCATTAGCCTTCACAGATGTGCCCCACAATGCACCACAGTTCTCTGCTCTGGCCTCTTACGTCTCCACTGCTCCCAATTGCAGAGGAATTATTCAACAGGAAGACAGTTACAATTTGGCACCTGCAAGCCTGTGGCTGTAGGGTCATGAGATACTGAAAAATCTTCTCATTTTTTTTACTATGAGCACAGCTGTGGGGTCTGTAGTTATGTGTATACCCCTGCTTTTCAGCTGTTTACATGTTGTCCTGACCCACATATCCCTCCCCTCCCCTCCCCTCTCTCTGGAGGCACCATGCAGTCTGGAACATTCCTATGCCCAGACACATAACATGGCTTGACCCTGAACCAATAAAAGGATGTGCTACTTAAGGTGCCAGGCAGCTTGTGCATGGTGAGGGTCATGGTTTTCAGTGGCTGGCTGTAGCTGGAGGTCTTTAGCTGCCCAGAAGATGTCTCCCTTGGTGGTCATGATTTTCAGGGGCTGGCTGTAGCCGGGGGTCTTGTAGCTGCCTGGGGGACAGCTCCCTCAGCGGTCACAATTTTCCGGGGTTGGCTTTAGCAGGGGTTCTTTTAGCCTCCCAGGGGACTGCTCCCTAGGCAGTGATGATTTTTGGGGTCTGGCTATAGCCAGGGTTCTTTTAGCCACCCTGAGTGATACATGTTTCAATGAAGGCAAAGTATTAGCTATACAATTACCACAGTTGTCAAAGTAAGGCTTGCAGCAGGGAATATTTTTGTCCTTAGGGTCTTCTTTTCCATGTGCAAATCTGGCTGAAATCTGGGGCCTTTTAGCCTGATTAATCATCCAAGTTTAAGCGTAACAACTCTGTCTATTTAGACATAAGGGTTTTCTTTGGTAGGAGGCCTAAATCCAGATAAAAGTTCCTGAAAGGGCCTCCATGGGTGGTCATGATTTTTGTGGCTGTCAAAAGTGTACTGTCTTTTAGCTGCCCTGGGCCAAGCCTGATGATTCATTAGAGGTTCAGTGTAGCAACCGTGTCTACTTAGGGTCCTCTTTCCCAAGAGGCGTAAATCAATATCCAAGCCCTGAATAAAGCCTAGGCACGTTGTTTCAGTGTAGCACCCATGTCTACTTAAACATATTTAACATGGCAGGGGAAATGCTTTTAAAACATATAGCTTTATAAAGCAGGGGAAAGAGGGGAATGAAATGTGGGAAGATGGAGTCATATACCCACATCTACTTGTGGGGGCCAGAATGCAATGGGGCTCAGGGAACTGTGGGATGGGGTCACAATACACTGCAGCAGCGTTTGATTTAAGGTATTCGTGTGTGGCAGCAGTAAGTTGATTCTGTGGGGAGCATGTGGGAAGGTGAAGATATTCAAAATCAAATGGGTAAAACCCAATGTTAAGCAATTGATTTTAATAGTCACTTTTATCTCATACTGTAGACACAGCCTTAGAGTGGAGCAGAGACAGGCCATAGGCACAGTAATCTTAAAAAATATTTACAAAAATATGTAACAATTACCGAACTGTGAAACACAGAGCTGTGTCCCCACTGTGGTTAATTTTTGCTTTTGTAATGTTGTGCTTTTAGTAGAAGTGGTCATAAAAATTATGATGAAATTTATTTGTTTGAATTTGCTGATTTCTTAAAATTTAACACTTTCACAAAAGTGGATCAATGTCTATCAACTTCTTTTGGAACTTGTCCAGTAGGCTATTAACTTGGCAAGAAAAGTCTGGTTAGATTTGTGGCTGCTGTTCAGTGGTGGGCAGCCATGGAAATGATAAGATTTGTGTTAATTTAATTCAGCAGCTACTGGATTTTCAAGTGCTACTGCCTTTTCTGAGGCATACCAGATGGGCAGTTGAGGACAATAAAGACCCCATTTTGTTTCCCGGAAAAAAATCATTGTGTTTCCAAAATAAAACTTAGAAGGATTTCAGTGGTATGAAACGTTCAACGTATTTAACTATTGACTCTGATTTGGGAAATATGTTTTTTCCAAAAATTTCAAACCTTTCAGAAAACTGAATTTGTTTCCGAGACTGCTCTAACATGGAGCCCAGTCGTGGAGAAAGCAAATTATTTGTCCTGAGTAAGTAGATGAGTAGAATTTTCCAAGGCTAATATAGATAAGTAGGTAGATAAAAAAAAAAAGTGTTAAGGCTGTTTGAGCCCAATGTTGTCTTTTTCCTGTTTCCAAATCCATAGGCTGATGTTCAAAGAATTTTTATATATTTAAAAAATCAGTGCAAAACATCTATACTCTTGAGCAGTTCTACAAATGAATGTATTTGGCTGAGTGATCAAGAGAAAAAAAGCTCACTATGAAAACAGTTACAGTATCAGTTTTAAGCTTCCAGGAAGTTAATATGCATAGTCTAAAGAGCATGGGAAGAGAGCAAATGGGATTTATGCTCTGCAGGAGATAGCACACAGTGTCCAGTGGGGGGTCTGGCTTACATTTACCATGCTTGTGCTGCCCGCAAAGGTAAAAATAAACTTAAGTGCTAAGGGAGTCCCACCAATCTCATGGTAGGGAAACCAAATCTGTAAGATGAAAATTATGCAGTCAGAAGAGCGGAATCCCAGGGTAAGTAATTGTTCCTTTTTTGTTTCTAGTACTATAAATTTGGTCCTTTTGGCTGAGGTGCATACACACAAATTTTTGAATCAAAACTTGACTTAGCACATTTTTAAGAAAAGCAAAAAATGCTGGTTAGCTATCCTGGTAGCCTAGATAACAAAAAATGTGTTTCTTCCTTCATTCAAAAAAAAAAAAAAAAAAAAAAGGGAAAATCTAACACAAAACCAGGATTCAAGTTTTAGGAAGCCCTTGTGACTTTCTTGTCTTATTGGAAAACATTGCATCATGTTCAGCATGCAGGGTTTACACACTTAGTTAAAGGTGTACTATATTTTTCCTGTACTAAATCTCTGTGAAGCTGAAGTGCAGTTCAAGTGTAAAAGCAATAGTGATATAAAAATTCTAGCTAACTAATGTGGAACAAAATGATGAGCTGTTTTATCTGTTCTGTAACTTTAATGATGATTTTAATATATATCTTGGAATGGATTCATGCATATGTATCTTTCCATAGAAAACAAAAGATTTTTTCCAACAATTTTTAGTTTTGTTTGATGTGTTCACACACCTAGATGTATGCATTAACATTCCACATGACCATATAATCATCTAACCTCTTGCTGTAGTGTTTTCTCCTGCTGTTCTCAATTTAGTTTGTAAAGTCTTCGACAGTGCAATGCGTATCTGTGGTACTATATAGGTAGTACATAGAAATGATGATTTTTTGAGGGATTGGAATTCCAGTATCTGATCCCGTCAGACTGCAGATGAATTCCAGCCAGTCAAGCTGTGATGCAATTCCTGACGAAATGGAAGCAGTTGGTCAGTGTTTTAGACAGTGTTAGAGTGGTAGTTATGAAAAGACAGACCTTTATGATCATCACCCAACAATCATGGCTGAAGATATCATTGTGTGGTGAACATGTTGCATTCCCCCTTCCCCCCACCTCTGAGGAACCAGTGTGCATCATTCCTTAAGTGCTGTATTTGAGATCAAAATTTCTGTGACGGGCTAAAGATGCACCCACTTTCAATTACTTTAATAGGAGACGAGGAATTTGGCATATTGCTCGTAATGCAAAATATAACAAATACACTAATAGATGAACTCGATACAGAACAAACCTAAGTAATAAGTTTGTCATGGTCTGTAAGATTACTGCTGTACATCCTTGATTTTCTGTGGGCTTGTGGGAGAGGGATTGCTCATTGGTTAGAGCATTGGCCTTGTAAACCCAGGGTTGTGAGTCCAGTCCCCAAGGGGGCCTTTCAAGGGCCTGAAGTAGCTCAGATAAAAAGAAAAAACTGTCATGGATGCTGATAGGTCCTGCTGTGAGTGCAAGGGACTGAACGTGATGATCTCTTGAGGTCCCTACCAGTTCTACGAGATATACATATCTCCATGTTTTTGTTTTTCTTGGCATCACAGTCACCAGTAAACATTTGCAGTACAATATTTACTGCAATCCCACACATTTATTTTCAATTAATACTCAGCTATGGAAAGTTTGCATGACTCACTGTTTTTTATGTATTAGATGAAACCAAGAACTTGTCTGACACTCCCCCATCTTGTCCAGCAGGTTGCTGGAGAGCCGAGGACTTCCATAAATACCACTGTAGACCTAAGTGTCTCAGCATGCAATCTGTCCCACTGAGCCCGGGTTGAAGTGAGGTTTCAGGGGAAAGGTTAGGATCTGCTGAAAGTCACTGTTCTATCTAAATGTGCATAGGAAGTTATGAGATTGTGCTGTAGGGCTGTAACAAAACCGTGCTGTGGATTTGGGAAGTGCCCAGGCCACTGGACTTACCCAAGTGTGATTATGGCAGCTGTGAGAGATCTTGGGTTATCTGTTGTGGAAAACCATGATTTTTTTTTTTCAGAACTCCCAGTGTGTGGGAAATTTCAAAATGCTAAAATTTCACATGAACCAGAAGTTCCAAATTTCAGCCAGCTCTAGTTTCTAGTACTATCTATGGTGCACAATTTTCTGTATGTACATACATACATATAGGAAAGCACAGTCACTCCCACAGAGACCTTCCTATTTACGGACTTGTTGACATGGCTAGTTAGTATGCAGCAAGCAAAGGTGAGAGTGTGCAGCTTACTAGCCTGACATTCACTAGCTGACTGTGTGAACACTGGTACCACACACTATACTCCATAGTGCACTCCTGAGTGCTGTCGCAATATCCATGCAGCAAGGTAGTGCATGGCAAGTGTGCGCACTGTGTGTTCACATCCCAGCTTTCCACACACTGAATAATATAGCCAAAACCACCATCTTCTGTAAGAATACAATTAATTGTTCATCATGGTCTCCTTGTCTTAAATAATGTAAAATTTACTATTCTGACCTGTAGGTAAATCTTAAAATCAAAACGTAAATTAAATAACCGTTTAGGAATGAGAAATTGGGATACATTTTGATATAGTTTCAAAAATGAAGTTAGAAAAAAAGTTCTTGCATTATATCATAACTGTTCTTTCATTTCAGTTAGCAGAACTCTTCTGAGATAAGGAAACTCACGTATCTAGTTTCATGTGAATGTTAGGATTAGAGATGATGTGCTTTGCAAAAGACTGAGAAGCCAAATGGGATTTTTGTTTACTTTAGCCATAGTGTATTTATCTTATGCTGTTGTGATCTTTTTCCTGAACAATTCTCATGGGTCAGATGAAATAAAAAGGTGGTGTCAGACACTTTTTACATCCATTTAAACTGAAAGGGCTTACACATGGCAACACTATAATTTGTCATTACCTTTTTTAACATTGCCAATATTAATTACCATGTCACAATGGTAGAACAGTACTTTTCCTTCCAATTATATTAGTTTCCTGTTACAGTAAAGATTATTGAAAAGATAAAATTTTAGCACAGAAGCAAATACTTATGTTAAAATCTATTACTTTTTAAACGCAAAAACATATTGAAGCAAACTAACAATTTTATTCTCTTTTCCAAGTGGTAGATTTAGTATTTTGAGGTTGTTTGTGATAACTGTAAACTTGCTAAAATGCTTGGTATGTTGTTTATTTGAATAATGATAGCACTTAGAAGTCCCAACTTTGATCAAGGCCCCACTCTAACTAGGAACTATATAAACACATAGTAAGAGACCATCCTTCCCTGACCAAGTTTTAGTATAAATAGACAAGACAGAGAAAGAATCAGAGAAAGAAAAGATGTGAAGTGACTTGCCCAATGTGTGACAGTTGTTCAGTGGCAGACCTGGGGATTAAACTCTAGAATCCTGATGTAACCCACACACCTTCTGGATGTAATGCACTGTCCCATCTTGTATCACTGAGATCACTTACACAATGAATAGCAAGTCTGCTCTACAGCCTTAGCTAAAGCTGGGTCTATACTGCTCAGGGTTGATCTTCCAGAGTTTTGTTTACACATGCATGAAATGGTGCTTTCTGGGGTCAAAGTTGACCCTGGAACTCCTTGTGTGTGGTGAGGATTAAGGAAGGCCTATAGGAGAAACACTCCTGTTGATCTTCTTCTGTAAAGACAGATATCGAAGTCAACCACTGGCATAGCTAAAATTGTGTATCAGTGGCCAACTACTGTGTCTAATATAGGCATAGCCTAAGAGCCAGCTGCTCTTTACCTCATGCAATAATGGTTTGTATGCTAAGTTTAAGTCTATACTAGGGAAAGAAGTCAATTTCAGATAAGCAATTTTCGCTATGGTATTTGCATAGCTAGAATCAATGTATTGGAATCATCTTATTTCCCTAGTCAAGACCTAGCCTCTATACTTTCCAGTCAACTTGGTTGATCTTCCGTATAGTATATGCATGCCCCAAGATCCCTAGGTTCTAGGCTCTGGTGACAAAAGACTGGAGTATTACACTGACTCTTGCTGTAGTATTAGATCATACATCCTCTCTAGTAGTTATTGAAAGAAAATGCCTACTTAGATTTGAATCTCATTAGCGGTTTGATCCTTCTCATAAGGGTGTATATTGGGGGCAATTTGGATGCGTTCTGTGTAATGAAGAACAGCAAGAAGTCCTGTGGCACTTTATAGACTAACAGATATTTTGGAGCATAAGCTTTCGTGGGGAAAGACCTGCTTCGTCTTTGCCCACAAAAGCTTATGCTCCAAAATATCTGTTAGTCTGTAAGGTACCACGGGAATTCTTGTTGTTTTTGAAGATACAGACTAATACGGCTACCTCTCTGATACTTGTGTAATGAAGGAGGAATTAAGGCATAAATAGAATTGACATTAAGCTGTCAATCTGGGCCAAATGATTTAAAATGGTTTCTTTCAGAATACCTATACTTCTGTCACACTGATTTACATTAAAATTGGTGTAATCTGATAAGTATTCTATAGCACACTTTTTGGGGGAAAAAATCAGTCTTCATCCTGAAAAGATTATGGGAGCTGCTGTAAAGGACACTCCTGTGATGATGATGATTGAAATTGTTCTGAAGGAACTTTTAGTTATTGTAAAGCATTCATGTAATGAATTTAGAAGGAAGGTGTGGTTTTTTCAAAATTTCTAAGAATATGACTGAAATGAGTCATTTCAACTTTATAATTTTGACTTTGTTATACATGATGGATGCATCGACACTAGCCCCCTCCTTTTGGAAGGGGCATGGTAATGAGCGAGTTGGGAAGATGCTAATGACGTGGCCATGAATATGCAGCGCCTCATTAGCATAATGGCAGTCATGCATGATTCGAAAGTGCTGCTTTTGAATCGCACACCTTCCATGTAGACAGGGGCCTTTCGAAATGACCCCCCCACTCCCCGTACTTCAAAAGCCCTTTCTTCCTATTTGGTTTTAGGACGATGGGGCTTCGAAGTCCTGGGGGGTCCTTTCAAAAAAAACCCCCATCTACACAAGCAGCGCACAATTCGAAAGTGGTGCTTTTGAATCATGCGGCTGCCATTATGCTAATGAGGCTTTATATATTCATAGAAGCGCCTAATTAACATCTTCCCAACTCGCTTATTATCGTGCCTCTTCTGAAAAAAGGGGCTAGTATAGATGTAGTGAATAAGATATAAAATTTGAAATGAAAAAAGTGGAAATTTAAATTTTCAACCTACTCAATGTGAGTGTTTCACTATAGTCATTTAATTGTTTCTGAAATAAAATTTTGTGGGAAATTTTGAAATTTCAACTCTTCACACTGAGTTTCAAGGAAATTATGAAATGTGGCATTTCCCACTAAATGGAAGTTTCATCTCACAACCAGCCCTGCTCCTACCTAATAATTACTAATTGAAGACCTGTGTCTTCCATGTTGCATCTTAGAAGACATATTCAGCACCTCAGGATAAAACACCTAATTGAAGGAAGCTAGGTAACAGGCAACCCTTATTTTTCTGGTCTATGATTCTTAAAACAACTGGCATTCAACATGTTATGATTTGGGGGAAAAAACCCTACTGTTATTGTGTATTGCAGTCATACAGTTTCGTTTCTCAGAAATACAGAAAAATCTTAGATAAAACAGTTATCCAAAGTGCATCATAGTATACTGAAAAAGATATAAACGATAATGTTTTTGGACTTTGCTGTTTCTCCGTAAGTTCAGCTGTTAGAAAAGGAAGATTGATTGATTATTTTTGAGAAATTGTTAGATTTTTTTTAAAAAGGACTTGAATGCTTGATTATTTACAGAAATGGATATTTGGAGGATTTATATTACAATATCTACGGAGATATTAGGAACACTGTCCAGTGAAAAATCAAATATATTGATTAATTTAAAATGATGACATTTTTTAATTATCTCCAAAAGATGTCTGGAGACAAGTTTGGCCCTGGAATAAATTGACATAATTCTTAATTAAGTTAATAAGAATTCTGCTTGCTTTAAATAGGTCTCAGTTTGATCCATTACCCTCCATTTTGTGCACACAATAATGTAATCTGCTGTTTATTTCCCTCTAAATTTCGTAAGTGACAAATGTTTATTAAATTGTATTAGTGATACAAAGCAATAAATACATAAATTGTTCCTTCTGCCATTGATTCAGTTGAAACCATTTACTAGATTTCTGATGCACTGCTTCCTTATTCTGTTGTAGATTCTGGCTATGAGTTCATCACTTTTCTTTCTCTGACAGATATTTTAATTAATGAGACTATTCAATATATAAAATGAAGTTTCTGCTGTGGTGTGGATTATTGCTTTCAAATTTGTTGTTTTCAACCTCTGAGATAAAAAGGAAAAAAGCAGTCCTGTAGTACTTGAAAGACTAACAATATTGCTCATTAGGTGATGAGCTTTTGTGTGACAGACCCACTTCTTTAGATCTGTAGAATCCTGATAACTGACATCTGAAAGGGAGATATTTTTTAAAGAAAAATATAGAAAAAAGGGGGGGGAGCCTGATTAACCAGCTAGATAGGGCAGAAGGAAGTGTGGGGGAAAGGGAGGAGAAAAAAAGTCCTCTGCATGTGTCTGTTAAGTGGGATGGCTGTGATCACTGCGAATATCAAAGGTGGGGAAATTGTCCTTGTAATGCATGAGATAACTGATATCTTTCTTGAGTCTGAGGTGATAGGTATTAAAGTTTATGAAACTGTAATGGGGGGGGTCAAACAATCTGTTTATTTATATGGATGGAATTGAATGTTCCTCTTTCACTTTGAAAGCTGTGTTTTTCCTTGCAAATGGAAACGGGGGCGGCGGGGGGCTTTTACCACAGAAATACCTGTCAGGTGTCAGATGCACCCTCCATATACTCATGCTGCTCCTTGAGAGTATAGAGAGTTTGAGCCTCCTGACACCGCCCCCCCCACCCTATTCCTTCTCCCAACTATGGTCTGTTATTTCAGCATGTGTGAGCTTCTCACTTTTTCATATTTCTCTGTATAAATCTCTAGAGATCTTTATTGTAAATAGTTTAGAATAGTTATATTTGTGATATGGATAGTAGTACAAGCTGAACCCCTCCCATCCAGCAGTGTCTGTTATGCAACTTGATTTTAATTGGTTGGACAACCACTTACCAGGGGTGTGGCCAAGTTTACTTTGGTCCCATGAAGTTTGTTTACAGCCACCAGTCCTAGCATTCAGTGTTCTGTGCCATTATTAAGCTGTAATTCATCCCCAAATGTCTTCTAAGAACCTAGTAAGCTGTGGAAGTGTTAGTAATGCTGTTCGACAACATTGACCTTCCATGGTCCAGCCAATTCTCTCATTTGGAAATGGGTTCTGAGGGTGTCTGACCAGAGAGGTTCAACCTGTATTTGTTTTTAGATAGTTGTTTTGACTTTTGCTTTTTTTTTTTTATTTTTTCTTCAAGACGTTGGCTCAGTAGCAGGGCACTTCTTAGCCCCCAGAATTCAAACACTGTATTGGGTGTAACAAAAACCATACTTGGCAGTTTCTCTTTTGCCTGTTCTTCCTTCTTGGACACTCTAACCAGTGCAGGGATGTAGGAGGAATATGATACTTCCACTGTGACCAGCTGAATCATTTAGAAAGTTAGTTGGCATTTAGCAGAGTGTTAATGTTATCTAATTTAATTATAATAGCTTAGTAAGATGTTACAGTCAGAAGCTAAAAAGCCTGAATTTAAGAGCTGCATATAAGATGGAACAGATTTCAGGCAATTTTACAGCAGAAATCACTGACAATGAAACTACCTGGAAAGGAAAGGTCACAGAGTTCAGCTGGGTCTCAAAGTCCTATGTTGGTGCCAAGTAGTTAAGCCTGGAAAAAGGAAAAATTGTTGGTGCCCATTACTACAGGTGGTGAGAAAAGTAAGTTTTCAAAGAAGATCTCTGTGGTGGTAGCCTGTTTCCAGAGGTAACTGGTTGAAAAAGATGCATTTATGATATGAAGTTCTTCTTGTCTGTGTTGGCCTCTTTTCAAAGGGGCCAAATCTGAGAGGAAATCTCATCTATACAGGGACTCCTTAAGGAACCTGATTTGGATAAGGGTAGATGAGGTGAAATCACTGGACATTGCTCTTTGGATCCTGTTGTGTTGGATCCAGATGAATCATTTTCAACCAATGAATGAATAAAGAGCTAAGGAACTGACAATGAAGGGAACTTACTATGATTCAGTAGCTGGCACCAGCACGGTAGTACAGTATAGAGCAGGCAAGGGAATGGTGTATTCATCCCTGGTTCCATTGGCAACTGCCACAGCTGTTTCTACTGAGTAGGCTTGAGATGATTTGGTACAGCTACTCCAGCTAACTCTTCCTCAGGACTCAGCAGATGTCTGGAAGAAGTCTGGATTTCTACTCTATTTCCACCACCCTAGACTCCTTCTGAATCTAAATTGGGCAAATAATACCATTTGCCTCAGAAAGGGCTTGGTGTGTTTCATACCCTTCCGTCTTCTAACTGGTTGGTTGCTAAGGCATCACTTTGATGATTGTAAAAACCTCAAATCCATGCTGTTGTATCTGATAAAGAAAGGAAGAGATTGGATGCATTTGGAAGAAAAAAATATTTTCTGTGGCAATATTAGTTATGCACATTTCAAATTATGATGTTGTCATGGTTAGGCACCGGTGCTATCTGTGGGGAAAAATGCTTTTGTTTCTTAATGACCTGTCAGAGCAACATAAAAGGCTAGTGAATGCTATTTTGACAGAGGGACAGACTGTTGCTAGCAGCAGTTAAGAGCAACATTTGACTTGTCAGATGCTTCATCTAGGGCATTAGTTTCAGTTCTCAACTTAATGATATGTGTGGTCAAATTCAGTAGGAATTCCTCATGAGACACAAAGGAAGACCAAATACCTGCCTTTTTAAGTATAGGGTCTCTATGTCTACAGACTAATGAGGTATAGAGAAAACTGAAATAATCTACAGCTAAACCTTTAGATTTCTTAAATACAGTGAGGTCTCAAAATACATGAATCCAGAGTAAGTGACCCTGCTTCTACGTGTCTGACCCCCCCCCAATTCATACTTACGCTCGTGATTCGTACTTATGCACTATACATGGGGTGAGAAGCAAGTGTACAGTGCTCACCCTCAACATCTCTCTTTAGAATCACTTGGAAAGAGAGTCTACCCACACAGCATCTTTCTTCTCACATAAGAGAAGCGAGACTACCACCATCCTGCATCTCTTGTCCCACATAAGAAACAAGTCCACACAACTGACATGTTTTGTATGTATTTATCATGTCATACTTAATAAAATATATATTTTTTATCTAAACACTTTGTTTAGGTGGTTCACTGTGTTGGGATTATTGCTGAACAGGCTGCCTAAATGAATTACATGAGAATCTCACGTGCTAGTGCGTTAAGTTTATGGACTCTTGGACTACGCGTCTTCCTTCTCTCTCATGCTCTCATTCTGTGAACATCTCCCTCTTATGCTCATGTAAAGTTTTTCTTTATCAGTGAATTTTATCACAATCATGGGCCCTAAGAGGAAAATTAGTAGTGGAGCTAGTTGTGTTGAAAGTGAGAAGAAGAGGAAAGCGCATACTGTGAGAACTTTTGAAGAAAAAGTCAAGATTTTGGACTCATTAAAAAGTGGCATATTGAACTCTGAGGTTGCGTGGCAGTTCAACATGAATGAATCTGCTGTGCCTTCTGTTAAAATTCGTGAAAGGAAAATACACAAAGCAGTGGAAAGTTGCGCACCAGCAACAGCTAAATTGATCCAACATGTGTGGGATCCAATTCGTATTAAGAGTGAGAGGGTCTTAAATTTATGGCTAGAGGACATGAATAAAAAGCGTGTGCCATGTGATGGAAGGGTGTTACAGGAAAAAGCTCTCTCTTTGCATGAGCACTTCAAGAAATCCATGGGTGGGGAAGGATCCACCGCTTCTATGAAAGAATTTTCAGCAAGTAAAGGGTGGCTGGCAAGATTCAAAACCCAATACTCGCTGCATAACATACAGTTAACAGGAAAATCAGCATCTGCTGACCATGCTGCAGCCAAAAAATACCAAGCAGAACTAAAGAAGTTGATCCAGGAGAAGGGATATAGGACAGAACAAGTGTTTAATGCAGACGAGACTGGCCTTTTCTGGAAGAAAATGCCCAGTAGAACCTACATTTCAAAGGCTTTGAAGCAGGCACCTGGGTTTGAGACAGCAAAGGACAGAGTCAGACACCTATTTTGTGGCAGTGCTGCTGAGCATATGATCAAGCCTGGGATGCTGTATCGCTCTGCAAACCCCACAGTATTGAAAGGAAAGAATAAAAATCTTTTCCCTGTGTTTTGACAGTCCAAAAGAAGGCATGGGTAACAGCACAGATATTTTTGGACTGGTTCCACAAGTGTTTTGTCCCTGAAGTGGAAAAATATCTGGCTGTGAAGGGAATGGAATTCAAGGTGCTGCTCATCATAGATAAGGCTCCTGAGCATCCTGAATCTCTACAATTCGCACACCCCAATGTGGAAATCATATTCCTTCCTCCCAATATGACCTCCCTTATCCAGCCACTTGATCAAGGTGTGATATGCACATTCAAGGCTATCTACACTTGCCTCACCTTCTTCCGCATCTGAACTGCTATGGATCTTGATCCTGATTTTGGTGTAAGTCATTGTTGGAAGGACTACAGCATCTGGGACTGCATTACGCATGTCAAGGAGGCTATGGAGGAAGTTAAGCCTGAAACCGTAAATGCGTGCTGGAAGAATATTTGGGAGGAAGCTGTGAATAACTTCACAGGCTTGCCCAAGGTAGATGATGAAATCAAGAGGATTGTTAGTGTTGCTTGTCAGGTAGGTGGCAAAGGATTCAATGACGTGGCAGAGGATGATATAGAAGACTTACTGAATGCAGATGGGGATGAGCTAATAGAAGAAGACCTAGAAGAACTTGTGGAGAGTGCGGAGGAGGAAGAATCAGAAGAAGAAGAGATCGAGCAGGCAACGTGGGACCTCCGTAAGTTCAGCAAAGTCTTTCAACTCCTTAAACAGCTAACTGACAAGGTGCAAGAGTACGATCCTTTGATGGAAAGGAGTTTAAGGATCACTCGGGAAATGAACAGATGTTTCTTCCCATTAAGGGAGATGTTCACGGAACTCCAGCGCAAGAAGCAGCAACTTCCTATCTGCCATGTTTTTCAGGAAAGCACTGCAAAGAACCCTCACCAATCTCTACCATCACTCAGTCTCCCACTGCATCACTGCAAGGATCCTCCTTGCACACTCTGTTTTGTCTCCTGCACGAAAAATATTCGCAAAATCACCAACAAAATGCCCGTCACAACTCTGTGTTTTATATATTGTCTGTTTAGGTAAGACTATGATCTGAAGAAGTGGGTCTGTCCCATGAAAGGCTCATCACCTAATGAATTATTTTATTAGTCTTCAAAGTGCTACATGACTTCTTTTTTGTTTTGATAGAATACAGATTAACATGGCTATCTCTCTGTCACTTTTTAAGAGTAGTTCATGCTAACAACATCAAAAGGGGGATCCCAGATGTTATAGCATGAATGAAACAGTTCAGGACCCTTCTTCATTTCACACAGCTGGGTCAAGCATGCATTCATCGTATCCATGAAATCACATGCTCATCTTCAAAAGAGAGATGTTCAACAGCAGTTAATGATAAATTACAAACCAGATTTAATCAGTGCGCTTTGTAAAACAGTAATCCTACAGCAGGCATTAACAGCACTGAGATGATGGACAAATGCTCAAAATGTAATGAGGGCTACATTTTTCAATTCTCTTCCACTGTCAGTAATACTTATCCACGATGCATCTATGCTGGGATGGGGAACTCACCTGGCCAACATTTCCTTAGTCAGAGCTGATTGGTTACTGAAAGAAAAGAACCTCAATAATATACTAGTGCTAAGAACAATCAGACTGGATTCGAAATTGCTCAGGCAAATATAGGATAGTTCAGGTTGTAACAGACTATGACACAGCTCTATTATCTGGATAAGCAAAGGGAAACAAAACACTTGCAGATCATCTGATCAGGTTGAAATGTCAGATGCATCAGTGGTTTTTGAAGGACAAAGTAGTCTCATAACTTTCTAGTTCACAGGGATATCAAATACATTTCTGACATCCAGGAACAACAGGAAGTCTGAGAAATTTTGCTTGAGACCACGGAGAGTTGGGCAGTCAGTATAAGATGCCTTACTAATACACCACAGTAAGAGCTTAACATACTCAAGTCCCTCATTGAAAAAGTGAAAAACAAAGTAAGACAGAACAAGGCAGGGTAATTTTAACAGCACCAGCATAATTCTGAAAATAATATTAGAAATTATTTCACCTGTAAAGGAATAATGGAGCCTCTGATACTGGGATGAGACTTGTTGCAAAAGCATGGGATGGCTTATCATTCACATCTTCTGCCTCTTAACAGCAGGGGAATAGGACTCGGAAGGTTAGAAAAAATTATTTTGTTAGCAGTGTAGAACATATGGTTATATTTGAGAAAAGGATACAGATGGAAATGTTTTAATCATAAATGGAAAGATTCATATTATGCATTTCTGTGGATAATATAGATCTTTATATGTAACCTTCGAACTATATATTAAAATATTTGCTGTAGCTTAAGAAAGCAGCTCTTTTAGCTGTTTTCACTGATGTCATATCCCAATTCTATCAGCCTACCATGTACCTGTGAAAGGGAAGTCCAGTTTTTGCTAAGGATGTAGTTAAGAGGTTCCTAAAAGGCTTCAATAACTTATACCTTCCAGTTAGATGCCCTATACTCTCTTGGGATCTGAATGTAATGCTATCACAATTGATGACAGTCTTTTAAACCTTTGGGGAATTGTTCATTTCATCTGTCTATGCAGACAGGATATTTGATAGCAATAACTTCTGCAAGGCATGGAAGTGAATTACTTGCATTAGTAGCCTGCTCACCATTCACTGTTCCTTATAAACACAAATTAATTCTTCATGCATACCCCAATCTATACATTTAGTATACTCAGGATGAAGAAGCTGCATTGCATATGTTGGATGTTAGGAGGTCAGCGTATTTAGAGAGAACTTAACACTTTAGACAGATCTCAATTTTTTTATGGCTTATGAAAGAAAAAACCTTTTCTGTGCTATCTTCAAGATAGATTCTATCATCTATTATTGAAGCTTAATAAATGAAAGGGTTGCCCCTTTCTCAAGAAATTTTAACACATTCTGGTATATTGAAAGCCACCTGTATGGCTTTTTCTAGATATATTCCTCTAACAAAGATATGTAGAACAGCAAGAAATAGTTCTGTTCATAGCTTTACTAAACATTGTTCCTTAGATTTAGAATTTAGTTATGTTTTAAGATTTGGCAAAGCGGTACTTATTAATTAAGGTTTTGTGGTTCCTTTATCAAACCCTAACCCTAACCCCAATTTATTCGTCTATCTCAAGCATGGGAGTATGCAGAAAACTCTCAGAGAAAAAAAAACGGTTATTTTTCTGTAACAGAGGATGTTCAAGGAAGACTGTTCATATTCATACTCCCTGCCCACCTTTCCACACTACTTTGGAGTCTCACTTACCAAGGAGCATAGTGTCGCAGCACAAGAGGAGTCGCTGAGGGGATGGGGATGCTGTGTCCATTTTGTAGCCTCTACCTCGACTGCTTACTGTTGACTCAGGAGAGTTGTGGAAGAGATGTATGAGCACCCCAAAGACTACTACTAGGTATAGTTCCAAAATTTAGGCTGCACCAGTCTAAGTATCCCATGAGTGGGAATATGCAGAGTTTATCTTAAAGAATTTCAGTTACAGGAAAAAAATGAGAAGTCCTGTGGCACTATTTGGATGACCATCTGTCTCGTATATGAGACATCAAAAAGACATCCCAACTTTTTTTTAAAAGGGATGATTTGTCCCATATTAGGCCATCCTTCGTTAGCCTCTGGGAAGTGTGGGAAGCTGCCACTTCCCCAGGGCTGGCGGAGTGCTGGTGGCTGCTGCTTCCCTGGGGCTCCCGCTTCCCTGGGGCTCCTGGGGAGCGTGGGCAGCAGTTGCCTCCTTCTAGGCTCCCCAGGGCTTGGAGGAGCCATCCCTCCCTGCAATGTCTCCCCCCAGCGTGACACCAATATTTAAAAAGGGCTCTAGAAGTGACCCTGGCAATTACAGACCGGTAAGTTTAATGTCAGTTCCGGGCAAACTAGTTGAAACAATAGTAAAGAATAAAATTGTCAGGCATGTAGAAGAACATAATTTGATGGGCAAAAGTCAACATGGTTTCTGCAGAGGGAAACCACGTCTTACTAATCTTAGAGTTCTTTGAAGAGGTTAACAAACATGCAGACAGGGGAGATCCAGTGGATATAGTATACTTAGATTTCCAGAAAGCCTTTGACAAGGTACCTCATCAAAGGCTCTTAAGTAAATTATGTTGTCATGGGATAAGAAGGAAGGTCCTTTCATGGATTGAGAACTGGTTAAAAGACAGGAAACAAAGGGTAGGCATAAATGGTAAATTTTCCAAATGGAGAAGGGTAACTAGTGGTGTACCCCAAGGGTCAGTCCTAGGACCAATCCTGTTCAATTTATTCATAAATGATCTGGAGAAGGGGGTGAGCAGTGAGGTGGCAAAGTTTGCAGATGACACTAAACTCTTCAAGATAGTCAAGACAAAGGCAGACTGTGAAGGCTTGTAGGCATCCTTCAGTCTGCACGGACTATGGATCGCGCCCTTTAAAGTTTCAATTTAAGACTTCATTTACAGCGTCTATTGTGACTATAAAGACCCACACGAGAGTGACAGTCCTTGCTGCATCTCTTGCAGATGTAGTGGGTGTCTGGCAAGTCCTTATTGTGCTTTCTGTGTGCTCGCTTCTCCTCTGCTAGCTGTCTGATCTTCAGCTCGCCCTTCTGAAGGCCCTTGTGTATTCCCTACCTCCATCTGCCGCAGTCATCTGCTAGTTCTTCCCAGTTGTCCAGCTCGACGTCTACCTCTCTGAGGTCTCTCTTGCAGACATCTTTGTAGCACAACTGGGGGCGTCCGGGGGTCTTTTGCCAGAGGATAGCTCACCATACAGGATGTCTTTTGGAATCCTTCCATCGTCCATCCTGTGGCCGTGGCCAAGCCAGCGGAGTCGACGCTGCCTGAGAAGGGTGTGCATGTTTGGGATTCCAGCTTGCTCGAGGACGGCTGTGTTGGTCACTCTGTCCTTCCATGTTATTCCAAGGATGTGCCTGAGGCAGCGCAAGTGGAAGACGTTCAGCCTCTTTTCCTGGCAGGCATACAGGGTCCAAGTCTCGCTGCCGTAAAGGAGGGTGCTGAGGATGCAGGCTCTGTAGACTTGCATTTTGGTGTGTGTGTACGGCTTGTTGTTATTCCACACTCTCTTGCTGAGTCTGGACAGAGTTGTGGCCGCTTTTCCAATCCTCCTATTTAGCTCAGTGTCCAACGACAGGGTGTCAGTGATGGTGGACCCGAGGTAAACGTACTCGTGGACAACCTCTAACGTATAGTTGTCAATGCTGATTGATGGGGATTCAGCAACATCTTGACCAAGTACATTTGTCTTCTTTAGGCTGATGGTAAGCCCAAAGTCCTTGCACGCTTTGGAGAACCGATCCAGCAGTTTTTGAAGCTGGTCTTCTGTGTGAGACACTACAGCAGCATCGTCTGCGAATAGCATGTCTCTGATGAGGACTTCTCGCACCTTAGTCTTAGCTCTCAGCCTTGCAAGGTTAAACAGTTTCCCATCAGATCTTGTGTGCAGCAAGATGCCCTCTGTTGAATATCCAAAGGCATGCTTCAGGAGGAGTGCGAAGAAGATCCCGAACAATGTCGGAGCAAGCACGCATCCTTGTTTGACGCCGCTCCTGATTCTGAAAGCATCCGATAATGCGCCGTCATATTGGATGGTTCCTCTCATGTTTTCGTGGAACGACTGGATCATCTTGAGTAACCATGGAGGACAGCCTATCTTGTGGAGCAGTTTGAACAGACCATCCCTGCTGACCAAGTCAAAAGCCTTGGTCAAGTCGATGAAGGCTATGTAGAGTGGCTTTCTCTGCTCCCTGCACTTCTCCTGCAGCTGCCTTAGGGAGAAGACCATGTCAACGGTAGACCTCTCTGCACGGAATCCGCACTGCGATCGGGGTACACCCTCTCAGCAATCTTCTGGAGTCTGCCAAGGATGACACGAGTGAACAGTTTACCAGTGACGCTTAGGAGGGAGATTCCACGGTAGTTGTTGCAGTCGCTTCTGTCTCCTTTGTTCTTATACAACGTTACAATGAAGGACTTCAAAAAGATCTCATCAAACTGAGTGACAACAAAATGGCAAATTAAATTTAATGTGGATAAGTGTAAGGTAATGCACATTGGGAGAAATAACCTCAACTATACTTACAATTTGATGGGGGCTAATTTAGCTATAACTAATCAGGAAATAGATCTTGGAGTTATCGTGGATAGTTCCTTGAAAACATCCATGCAGTGTGTAGAGGCAGTCAAAAAGGCAAATAGGATGTTAGGTGGTATTAAAAAAGGATAGAAAATAAGACAAGGAGTATCTTACTGCCCTTACATAAATCTATGGTACGCCCACATCTTGAATACTGTATGCAGATGTGATCTCCTCACCTAAAAAATGATATCCTGGCACTGGAAAAGGTTCAGAAAAGGGCAACTAGAATGATTAGGGGCTTGAAACAGGTCCCATATGAGGAGAGGCTAAAAAGATTGGGACTTTTCAGTTTAGAAAAGAGGAGGCTCAGGGGGGACATGAGACGTATATAAAATTATGGCAGGTGTGGAGAGGGTGAATAAGGAGAAGTAATTTACTTGTGCCCATAATACAAGAACTAGAGGACACCAAGGCTACGTCTACACGTGCACGCTACATTGAAATAGTCTATTTCGATGAATAACGTCTACACATCCTCCAGGGCTGGCAACGTCGATGTTCAACTTTGACGTTGGGCAGCACCACATCGAAATAGGCGCTGCGAGGGAACGTCTACACGCCAAAGTAGCACACATCAAAATAAGGGTGCCGGGAACAGCTGCAGGCAGGGTCACAGGGCGGACTCAACAGCAAGCCGCTCCCTTAAAGGGCCCCTCCCAGACACAGTTGCACTAAACAACACAAGATCCACAGAGCCGACAACTGGTTGCAGACCCTGTGCATGCAGCATGGATCCCCAGCTGCCACAGCAGCAGCCAGAAGCCCTGGGCTAAGGGCTGCTGCCCACGGTGACCATAGAGCCCCACAGGGGCTGGAGAGAGAGCGTCTCTCAACCCCTCAGCTGATGGCCGCCATGGCGGACCCCGCTATTTCGATTGTTGCGGGACACGGATCGTCTACACGTGCCCTACTTTGACGTTCAACTTTGAAGTAGGGTGCTATTCCCATCCCCTCATGGGGTTAGCGACTTCGACGTCTCGCCGCCTAACGTCAATTTCAACTTCGAAATAGCGCCCAACATGTGTAGCCGTGACGGGCGCTATTTCGAAGTTGGTGCCGCTACTTCGAAGTAGCGTGCACGTGTAGACGCAGCCCAAATGAAATTAATGGGTATCACGTTTAAACTAATAAAAGAAAGTTCTTCACTCAGTGCATATTTAACCTGTGGAGCTCCTTGCCAGAGGAGACTGTGAAGGCTAGGACTATAACAGGATTTAAGAAAGAACTAGATAAATTCATGGAGGTTAGGTCCATAAAAGGCTATTAGCCAAGGGTAGGAATGGTGTCCCTGGCCTCTGATTGTCAGAGGCTGGAGATGGATGGCAGGAGACAAATCGCTTGATAATTGTCTTTGGTTCCATGCCCGCACCCCCCCCCCCCCCCGGCACTGGCCACTGTCAGCAGACAGGCTACTGGGCTGGATGGACCTTTGGTCTGACCCAGTATGGCCATTCTGATATTCTTATGTCTCCTTGTCTTATATTTGGGACAGGGAGATATGGTCACCCTAGGCACCTTAAAGACTAACAGATATATTGGAGCATAAGCTTTTGTGGGCAAAGACCCACTTCGTCAGATGCATTGGAATGTAAATTCCAGAGGAAAGTGTAAACATACAGGCACATGAAAAGAAAGAAGTACTAATCAAGAGGAGGACCAGAGTTAGTGATGTAAACAGTACTGACTACTTGTGCATCTGGAGATAATGGAGATGGAAATGGTCAGAGTGGACAACCATGGGGCATTATGGGACACCTCTGGGACATGGGACAAATGGCATTTCCACAATGGCATTAATTCAGCCTTTTAAATTTGAGCTTTGTACTGCACTGACTCGCTTTGTGGGTGTTTATAATATCAACTGTGGCTGCAGCCACGTGGGGTGGCTGCAACCGTGGGGTGGCTGCAGCCTATCACCTGTGGGCATGCACATGAGCTGAGATCCATACTCCTTGGTGATATATCTGGGCTACAGTCATAGACTGTGGCTGTCCCACTCCCAACCATGGCAGGGGCTGTCAGGCCTTTCCCAGGGCCCTGGGACTTGTGTGCCCCCTCAGGCCCCCATGGGGCTGGCAGCTGGCAGGCAACTCTGCCCAGGGAGTCCCTGCTGGCTTTGGGTGGGATGCACTACTGTGCATGTGTTGAGCCCACAGCGTGGGTTCCTGCCCAAGCCAGCCTGGTGAGGCTTGTGGCATGCCTGTCTGCACCATCCTCCATGCCCCAGGGTGTGCCTCCTGTGGGGTACTCACATGATGGTCCCCCAAAAGGTCCAGAGATGCCCTGGCGATGGCATTGTTGGATGGTTCTGAGTCCAAGGCAATGGTCAGGGTCCCCTCACTGGATTCACAGTCCAGAGGTGGCTCTGGTAGACTCTTCTGGTTGCATCAGGGGCACCTTCTCAGCCTTTACTACAGCCTCATGGCTGGGCGTGCTGTCCTCGCTCCCCAGGAGTTGGTTGAGTTCATTATAATAGGGGTAGGTGGCTATCCCTGCCCTGACCTCTGCAGCACAACCTGGGCCCGCACATAGCCCTGGTGGAGCTCTTTTACTTTGGCCCACACAGACACCTGGGTGTGGGTGGGGTGGCTGTGCTCCACCAGGACTGTGGCGAGGCAGGTATACCTCAGGGCATTGTGGTGCTCAGCTGTGGGGTCAAGGACAATGACCTTGACCCCACATGCCAGTAGGTCCTGGAGATCTGGGCAAGACCAGGAGGGGGCCAACTTCTTGGAGCCCCAGACTGCATCCTGGGACCCCTCCGAGCTGTTATGTGAGGGCCTGGGGGTGTGTGTCTCAGGCCACCTGGGCCATTTCTTTGGTCCAGGGAGGGGCTGTGAAGTGGGAGAGCCAGGATTGTGGTGTTCTGCTGCTGGCACATGCTTAGCTTCCTGCCATGGGTTTTCCAGGATCCCTGCTCTTTTAAAAGCAGCCAGAGCCTGGGAGTATAGAGCTGTGATTGTGGTGGAGAGGGTACTTTGTGGGTCCCTCTGGCCGGCACCATAAGGTCCTCTTTCTTGACGAAAGGGGCACCACAGTGTCTACATGACAACTTCTGTCAACAGAAGCTGTTGACAAAGGTCTCCATCCTGACCCTGGAGAGGCAGAACGCTGTCTGCGAAAGTGCCGAATTTTGTCAGACTGTTGACAAAATGCATATTGTGTGTAGATGCTCAACATGTTTTGTTGACAGAAGCCCAGTTTTCTTGACAAAACCCTTTCATGTACACAGGAGATCAGGGAGATTCAATGTCTCAAGGGGGTGGTGGTAGTAGTCACTCTTAGGTGTGATTCTTGGCTTTCATTTTTTGATTTGTTTATCAAAATACAACAGACTGTTCAGGATTTGGTTGTTGGACCCAAATTTGTTTTCAGGCAAGATAAGCAAATCTTTGCATTCTCTGAGCAATTCTAGGAAATTATGCTAATGGAGGATTTCCAGAGCACAAGAATCTTCCAGGCTTATTCCCTTTTCCTTGGCCATAGCTGGGGTTCTGAAGCTAGAAAGGGAGAGGAAGCTGTGCATAGGGACTCATCAGTTGTCCACATAAACTATCTTTAAGTCTGCTTTGTACTTCTGATACTGTGGAGAGATAATTTTATTGGGCCAAAGATCGAGCCTAGTATCTTTATAGGAGGAGAAATTGCTTTCTGTGATTTATCTTTTTGTGTGGGATTATCACTCACTCACCATCTTCCCCTTTGAGTTTAGAGGAAATTTAAGTCATGTGTTCTGCATTCTGACTTTTTTGTTGTTGTTGGAGATTCATGCCCAAGTTTTCAGCAGTATCTGCAGGTTTGATTGCATAATTTGAGACACCTTTGGTCTAATTCTTAGAGGCCTTGAGCACCCACAGTTGAAAATAGTCTAAGGAAGTTGCAGAAGCTGACATAAGTGGAGTGAGTCTAAATTTGCACTGGCAGCAAAGATCAGAAGTTGGCCCCTGGTGTTGAGGTAATATTTATTAATGGAATTCCCGATTCCACTCTTTAGCATCTTTGACAAATGAAATTACAGTGAACATTTCAAGGTTACATAACACCCACAGGAATTTAACTATGTTAACAAAATGGATACAGCTGTACAGGGAAAAAGATAAACATCCACTGGGTAAGTCCACATTACTAGTATATGGAATAACAAATATCCTCCTGAAAGACAGAGAACTAGATCTTCAGGAAAATATAAAGTGGAGCAAAAGAACAGAGTGAAGGACTTGCAAGAATGGGGAGATAGCCAGTAGGTTTCAAGAGTTAAAGTAAATTTTCACGCTTAAAAGCATGCTGGGTAGTCAATTGCAGAAATAATGGTGTTGGTCTGTTGTGAGCAAGGACATGAAACACAGAATAAATTTGCAATAGTCTTGTCACTTTATAAATATGTACTTAGAGGAAAAGAGACAGTGGTTTACTAAGAAATGTGTGGTAGCTTGCAACTGTGGCCTAGCATGTAGTAAAATGATTTAGCTGGGAATTTGTTACAAAATCAGTGGGCAAGTCATTAAGTGCATGATATAATGTATTAACCAATAATACACAATGTAAAAATGAGTATAAGCTTATTGATGATTGTGTTGGACAGATGTGTAATATGCCATATACCCATCTCCCATATGCTTTTCAGCCTGATCAGCTGAAGTATATTTCAACTGTATGCCATTTCAAAAACAGCAATGATGAGGCCAGAGTTGAGCCAATTTCTTGGATTCCCCCAGAACTGGATTCGGAGCTTTGCATAAGTCAGCCAGAAAAGGTCTCGGAGGGGATCCCAACAGATGACAAAAAACAAAGTTTTAGAGTGAGAGGTAAATAACATCTGCATCCAAAACACAATGACAAGTCCTGTGGCACCTCACAGACTAACAGATATTGGAGCATAAGCTTTTGTGGGCGAAGAAGACCTGCTTTGTGAGATGCATTCTACATCCAATATGTTTTGAAAAAAATATCAGGCCATAGAAAAGAACTCAATGTAAGCAAAATTGCAGTGATATAACCTTCAGACTTAAGGATCCTAAAGCATTTTTTTCATCTATGTACAGAAATAACTGCAAGGGCTTTGGCAATAGCTTAAAAATGGCTCAGTACTTCATGTAGATAAAATCTCAGATGGATTTTATTGTAGAAAGTTGGAAAAACAAGCAACATTGTGAAATTACTTTATTGCCCACTGGAGGCCAGTTTTTCAATCTAAAGGAATATACTTTTTCACTATAAAGCAAATATTCCTGTGTACATACATTTTATTAATTCCTATAAAATGTACATAGTATTCATAAATATACATAATACACAGATGAAGCCTTTTCTTTTAAAAACATTTATTAGTAACCTTCCTGGCTCCCCTTACCTTTTAATATTTGAATAAAATGTACTACCACATAACTGTTTTAACAAGAATCCTTATGTATATAAACGTTGTTTAAGGACAGAAGCAAAAGCATATAATGGAAGACACATGCATCGTCAATAAGCTGTAACAAAGGAGCACAAGGAAAGTCTATGCCATGACTAACTTTATTGTTTTTCAGATCACTGCATGTACAGATTTGGAGCCCTGGGATGGAAACCCGCATTTACAATAGACAGAATTATACATTTTCCACAGCATTTTTGTGTACATGATTTATAGTGAAAACCGTGTCGATCACTGTACTTGACTGAAATGCAAATTATAAGCTTCTTTTGTCCCTCTTTCAGTTGTTCATAACTCTTTTGGATAAAATTCCTTTTGGACTACAGTTCCTCATGATTAATCTTTTTCCTCATGAATTGGTTTGGCTTGTTTGCATAGAATATATTCAGGCATTTTTAAGCTCTGAATTTGTTTTGGGTGCAGAATATTGCTGAAAATCAGGGCACATATGGTGATGCCTAACTGTAGACAACCAAGTCTGAAATTCTTGGCACAAATTGTGTAATATATTAATGCCTCGTTCACAGTACCCCTCAGGCAGTTAGTTTCACCTCTCTGTGGTTGCCTCTCAATAACACAAGGATGATATTTACTAACCTCACAGCAATACCAAGCACATGGCCCATTGCCTGTATTTATACAGATTTGGAAAATGGGCCTATCTTCCAGGTCTATGCAAAATACAGTAATTGCAACTACTAAAGAAGAAGAAATTAATCTCTTAGCTCTTTCATCAGAATTGTCCAGGCCATTCATAAGAATGTTTCAGTTTACTATCACTTGACTTTGTTGATTTGGGAAGATGTGTAAGAAGTATGGTTCTGTTCACAACCAACAAACATAGGAATCAGTTGTCAGAGCATTAATTCTACAGGAGTTTGAGCATCAGCTGTGTCAGCTTTATGCAAATAAATTTTGGAAGACAGCAGTAATAGTAAGGCACATGCATCTATCAGGATGCTGCATTGTACAGGGCCACAGATTCCAGATAGCATGTACTCTATTGCATGAGCTTTGGGAAGTAATAGGTAATTGGCAACAAGCGTATCACTCACATTGGGTTTGTGCTGTTTGCAGTCTACAGTTGTCATGAGTGAAGAGAATGCAGAAATCCATTTACTGGGTTTGGGAGCATTGTCGTCTTGATCAGGTGTAGATACAGGAGAGCTGGAGTCTAATTCTGGGTCTAGCGCAGATGTGCTAGATGATGTAATCTTGCCACAGAGTCTTTGTAGTTCTGCAATGAATGCAATGGGAGTTCCCAAACTCAGATTCAAAGGAACACAACTTGGGGCTGAATAGCTGAGGCACTGCAGCAGTCTGTGTTTGCAGCATGAGTTAGATGCTTTGTACAAGGTCCCAGCTGTGCTTATACCCAAGCAGCTAGCCCAATCTGCTGCCTGTGCCACCATAGGTTCACTGCTCTTTTTTATCAAGGTAGGTCAGTCAAAGGTAGGTAGTGTATGTGCTGCCATTTCACTCCCCAATTGCAGTGCAAACATATCCTTAGAGTAGGGATCTGCAATCAAAACAGTGAGAAGAGCCATTTTTTTAAATTTAGTTACAAAATCAATACTTCAAGAGCCACAATGCATGTGAATACAAGACAGTCTTTAACAAATAATGTAAAACTGTACTTTTTTTTGCAACCCCTATTTTAACAACAGTGCACACAAAATTATTTGTAATGAGGTTCATGTAAATATTTAACCCTTTACTGAGTCCTAGTAAGCTACAAGATCAGTCCTATCTAATGGAAATGAGTACCAGAAATTATTTGGGAATCTGGTGGGAGGGTCAAATTAGGAGCCTAAAATATAGTAATCTTATTTACAAGGGCTGCTCTTTGCATTTGTACAGAAATAACAGCTCATGATCTTACATTTCTATTTTATTATAAAATGTTTCTCTTTGAAACATGTTACTAATTTTCTCCTAGTTTCTCTTTATTGCGTCCCATTACAGCATTTACCCATCTCTTCTTTATTTCATTTTACTAAATCACATTCAAAGACAATTAAAATACATTAAAGGCATTCCTAATATTTTTCCACTTAAGCAATTGGTGACTGTGCCAGAGATGTTATCTTTTCACAAATGCAAGGGTAGGTGGTGGTCCATGGAAAAAAGAAATCTTTTTTCAGATGTGAACCAAAAACATTTGAGAATCCCCGTTTTAAAAGTAGGGGCAGCGGAGGGGGAAAGACACCCAACCCGCACCATACCTGTCCAGCGTGGGGCCATGTTCACCACAGCCTGCTGCACTATGTTCCACTCAAGCCCAAATGGGTTCCATACCCTCCAGGGAGAGTTGTGCCAAAACATGCAGGTGCAACAGTAGGGCCAGCCCCTCTCCACACCCACTGCTGCCCTACCCAGATGTGAGAGGAGGATGAATCGAGCATTGGCCAGGCTGGAGATACAAACTGTTGTTCCAAAGGTGGCACAGCAGGCTCATTACAGCATCCAGAGTGGCAGTGGAGTCAGTGTCTGGAGCTACAAATGACTCCTTCAAGAGCCACAGCTTGCAGACCCCACTTTACAGACTTTTTTGTGTTACAGATGCACGTGGAGGTCCCAGCTGAAATGTGTACCCTAATATATTAGCTACGCTACATACATGTAATAAGAGAATGTTTACTAGAAATTATTTATAATCAAAATAGGGGGAGAAAGGTTGCATTAATAGCTCCATTTTACAGGTGGGGAATTGATCCACTAGAACAACTGACTGATTTTTCTAAGGCAGCAATGGGCAACTGTGAAGGGTGAGGTGGACCACAGCAACCCAAACCTGCTGGCGCTTCACCTGCAGCCATCCTCTCTACTTCCTTCCCCCACGTGACTTGTGCACACTGGGGTGGAGGAGCCCTGTCCTGCCTACTCCTCCCACTCCTTCCCAGCATTTTCAGAGCACATAAGTCAGCAGAGGCATGAGGTGAATGGGGGAAGGGAGGCAGAGGGGGGTCTCTGGCTCTAGTGGGTGGCATGAGGCCCTCAGGCCACAGGTTGCCCACCACTGGTCCAAGGTTACACAAAGTCCATGTCAGCAGCAGTAACCCAGATCTCCTGAGTCCCAATCCTGTGCATTAATCACAAACATGCCAACCTACTTGTGGAATAGCAAGAAACAAAGTAATACTTTGCTCCTGTTTTACTTTCCACTATTTGAGCAGCTCATGCAGCTTTCATGCTCAGCTGATATGGGAAAGTCACTAGAAAGTCTACTACTTACTGGTACTCCTGAAGCCACATGAACCCATGAGCCTAAGTCCACAGTTGGAGAACCTGTGGCTTAGATAACTGACTACAATTTGCTTTCAGCCCAAATGATTTGATGCAGTGATGATAGTCCCATTGGACAATAGTATCATACTGTGCAAATGTAGTTTTACACTCAGTTCTGACAGGGAGCTTTGCGGTCAGTCTCTTTTGACTTTTAACAAAAACAGCTTGATGAGATGTAAGTGCTTCTAGCCTGGAACCATCTTTTAGTCTTTGCACAGCATGTAGAACGACATTAGACTCAGCCTCAGATGAGCTCGCTGCCGCCGCCTCCTCCCTCCCACCATGCCAGCCTCTGTCAATGAGTTATTGGTTTGTTAAGTTAACAAAATATGATGTTAGGGACACTATATCCAGTATATTGTATTTTGGGGGTGTGAGTACAGGACAGACTGCATGAAGTTGAGTGTTTTTGGGGGAAAATGGTTTCCTTATCCTATACATTTTAAGAAATGACTGACAGGAAGTCAAAATCCTAGGAATAGCAAATGTCTTGTAAGTGCCATGATTAAATGTCTGTGGGAAATACTAGTAAGGAGCTTGTACTGGAGTTATAATACACTGAGTAACAGTGATAGGCTAAGTGCATTGTAACAAACTGAAAAGACGTAGGAGTGCCAAATTCCAAACTTTTTGGCAGAGTTTCAAATACAGCTGCATATGATGAGACAACTGGCTTCTGTTTGTCCAAGTACAGTGTTATTTTCTGTTAGATTTTTTTTGTGAAAAATATCCAGTATGAATTCTGTTTAATCCAGTGATGTTTCTGAAATGTGGGAGTCTAATATCTGCATTCAGGAAAATACCACTTTCCTATAGCAGTCACACGGGGCTGTGTGAGGAGGTTGTGCCAATAATAAACAACATGGAATGTCAGCTGATTTGAGTGTTGGTCTCAAAATGAAATTTCAAATACATAGGATGTGTCTACACTACCCTCTCTTTCGAAATTGGCATGTAAATGTAGCCATCTGAAAATGCTAAAGAGGCACTGATATGAATATTCAGTGCCTCATTTGCATAATGACTGCCACTTGCTGTGTTGAAAGTGCTGCTTTCGAAATGCGAACTAGCTGTGCAGATGGAGTTCCTTCAAAAGGACGCCCCGGCTTTTGAAAGCACCCTTCTTCCTGGAAAAAAAAAAAAAAAGGATGAAGGGTGCTTTCAAAAGAGGGGATTCCTTTATATGGAACTCTGTCTACATGGCTAGTTTGCATTTAGAAAGCAGCTCTTTTGACATGGTGAGTGGCTGCTATTATGCAAATGAGATCATGAATATTCATCCCAGTGCCTCATTAGTATTTTCAAACTGCTGTATTTACATGCCCCTTCTGAAAGGGAGGGGTAGTGTAGACACATCCTATGTATTTTAAGTTTCATTTCAAGACCAACACTCGAATCAGCTCACGTTCCATGTTTATTATTGGCACAACCTCCTCACACAGCCCAGTGTGACTGCTATAGGAAAGTGGCAACGATTGTGTTTAACTTTTATGAGAGGTTTATCTATATATTACCAAAAGGTATTGCTTTTGTAAATTTAGTTTCTAGGCTTTGTGTCTGAGTACTGAAACATAGTCTTCCTAATATTAAACTTTGAGATCAGCATTGCTGATTATGGTGATTCTAGTCAAAATTAGTATATCATCTGTTCTGCTGTAGGTTTTCACTGTTCATTAATAACTGCAAGGAGTGAAAAACCTCCCACTTAGAAGTAATAATATCTCTAACATATATCTAAACACATTTTAATGTCTGGAGCAATACTGCAGAATATTGCTGTTTTGCCAGACAGCTTTACATTTGGTAGACCACATCATATTTTCTTAGCTCCCTTATCCCATCTAGAAATGCATCTAATTGTGTTTCTTTTTCATTACAAGGGTAAAAATAACGGTCATTGAATCTACATCAGACAAATGTTAATAAAATTGATAAATTGTCCAGAGTTTTCATAAGGAAAAACTCATGATCTTCATTCTAGTTACTACAGCTATTCTGTGTGTTTGGCACAGAATAAATTGTTCACCTTAACAGTCTGTCTTGAAAATTATGTTTATGGAATCTTAATTTTATATCATTCTGTTTTTGAGGAAAACAACACAGTAAATAAGTTTGCTGCTGACTGATGTGATCTTTTATTTGAGAATATATTTAAATTCCAAACTTGACAAGTCTCTGCAAGTCAGGCACTCCTCTTTGCTGCATAGTTCAGTGATGGACAAAAGCCACAAATTTGTTGTATTGAGAGCACTAGCAGAAGGGGGAAAATGGCACCTTTCCATCTCTTTGGAACCACACAAGCCCATCCATATGAATGATAAGCATTTGGGTCTGCAAGGGCTTGTCTACACTAGCCCTCTTCTTCGAAGGGGGCATAGTGAATAGCTCAATTTTTTCTGGGAGTAAGGGCACTTTGAAGTTGTGCAGGTGCTTTGAAGTACTCACGGCTACATGGCTTGCCAGCGCTTCAAAGTTGCTAACTTTGAAGTTACAGCGGTGAGAATTAGTCTGCTGAGGAGCTGCATATGCATCACAGCACCTCATTGCTATTCCCTGCTCAGGCTGATTACCATGCCCATTTCGAAGAAGAGGGTAGTGTAAACACAGCCCCAGGGTTTAGTGTAGGTGATGTAGGGACAGAAAAGGCAAACACATGCTCTCTTCTCTGATGCAACATGCTGCATGTTGGCATTCTTCCCATCAGTCTTAGGCATATGGCAAGTAGGTACAACATAAGATAAGTCAAATACAACATGTTTTTTTCCCCATCTTTGTTGCTTCCCTGCACTATGGAGAGAGGTCTTGTAGATCTACAATACAAAGGAAAAGGCAGCATGAATTTTAAGCATTTGTGTGTTGAGGGGGGAGGCACAGTAACTATGTGAAAACTCACTTCAGCAGTTAGCTTGGGGGGCCAGGATATCTCAGTGGTTAGAGCATTGGCCTTGAAAACCCATGGTTGTGAGCTCAGTCCTTCAGGAGGCCATATAAGTGTCAGGACAAATATATTAAAAAAAAAAAATCTGTCAGGGATAGTGCTTGGTCCTGCTGGTACAACAGGGGACTGGACTTGATGACCTCTCAAAGTCCTTTCCATTTCTCTGAGATATGTGTATCTCCAAGGCCCAGATTCCCGTTTAGTGTGTGCTCCATTGACACCAATGGTACACAGTGGTGCCAGAGCTCCACGGAAATCAGTCACACTGTGCTGAGTTACATCAGCTAACATTCTGGCCCTTGATCTTTGCTGAGAAGAAATTATTTCGTGAATGAAATATTGGTATGAGAAGTGGTGAAGAATGGATTAGCATGGTTCTACTGTGAAAAGGCACAGTCCATAGACAATTCTTTTTCTAAATACTGTATGATTTTCAGTTTTCCATGGGGTTCCACTTCTCTTTGGACAAGTGGAATATGTGGAACATTTGAACGTGTTCAGCTCTGTCCATTTTGATGGCATTAAGCATATGACATGAAAGGAATTAGTTATTGATTTGACGTACCACTGATAACTGTATTTGAAAAACTATTGAAATTTGGAAAGTACAGTACTGATGGAAGAAAGCAAGCAATAGTGCAGGGGGGAAGGAGGAAATAAAAGTGACTGTGACAATGGGTATCCTGTAAATCTAATTTGTATCTCAATGCAAATGGAAGAAATATACACAGGAAAAAATAACTAAATATCTAGAGGATAATGGACCCAGAAGATAGAAACTGAATGGATTTATTAACAATAAATCTTACCAGACATGCCCGATTGCTTTTTTGATAGAATTACAAAGTTAATGGATGAAGGGAGTGCAGTACATGTAATACATATGGATTTTAGAAAAGCACTTGAAGCTATCTCATCAAATCATACTTGGAAACTTAATTAAAATTTTCTTGAATTGGAATAATGTAATGTGGTCTGAAAACTGATCAAACCGACCATAAGCAAAAGGTTATGATAAGCAACAATGTTACCAAGTTAGAGGGTAAGTGTATTTGGAACTAGAGCTGATTGAAGAAGTTTTAACACATCAGTTTTCTGCTGGAAAATACCATTTTGTCCAAATTAAAATGCTTCTTGGGAACTCATCAATTTGAACAAATCAAAGAAAAAAATTCAAAATGGCTTCTTTTTTCGTTTCAGTTGTTCAAACAAAAATTGGTCTCTTGAATGTCTGTGGAAAACAAACAAAAGTTATCAAAGCAATTTAGCTAAACATTTTGAGTCAATATTTATGTAAAATACGTTGCTTCATTTGCCTTTTCCTTGGTTTCAAAGAAAAAGGTTTGTTTAACAGTAAGTATGATTTGTCTGAGAGACAACTGAGGACTTGATAAGAGTCTGGAGGTAGTTGAAGGCTGTTAACTTTTAGAAGGGAAAGGAATTATGTGGAGGCTAAATCCCAATCCAAATGCAGTAATTGGAAAACTCCCTTTTAGAATAATACAGTAATAGCTCAGATGAGGGTTAGTATGAGAATATCTAAGTGAGCTAGTATCAGAGGGGTAGCCGTGTTAGTCTGGATCTGTAGTAGCAACGAAGGGTCCTGTGGCACCTTGTAGACTAACAGAAAAGTTTAGAGCATGAGCTTTCGTGAGTTAACTCACTTCTTCAGATGCTGGTCCTGGAAATCTGCAAGGCCAGGTATAAATAGGCCAGAGCAAGGCTGGGGATAACGAGGTTAGCTCAGTCAGGCAGGCTGAATTGTATTGTCATCAGTAGATCTGGAGGTGTGAACTCCAAGAGATGGGAAGCTGCTTTTGTATTTAGCCAGCCATTCACAGTCTTTGTTTAAACCATCGTGGGCTCATTCAGCTGCACATCTACCAATGTAATTTATGCCATCATGTGCCAGCAATGCCCCTCTGCCATATACATCGGACAAACTGGACAGTCTCTACGTAAAAGAATAAATGCATACAAATCAGACATCAGAAATGGCAATATACAAAAACCCATAGGAGAGCACTTCAGTCTCCCAGGATACACAGTAGCAGATTTAAACGTAGCTATCCTGCAGCAAAGAAATTTCAAGAACAGACTCCAAAGAGAAATTGCTGAGCTACAATTCATCTGAAAATTCAATACCCTCAGCTCAGGATTAAACAAAGACTGTGAATGGCTGGCTAAATACAAAAGCAGCTTCCCCTCTCTTGGAGTTCACACCTCCAGATCTACTGATGACAATACAACTCAGCCTGCCTGACTGAGCTAACCTCGTTATCCCCAGCCTTGCTCTGGCCTATTTATACCTGGCCTTGCAGATTTCCAGGACCAGCATCTGAAGAAGTGAGTTAACTCACGAAAGCTCATGCTCTAAACTTTTCTATTAGTCTATAAGGTGCCACAGGACCCTTCGTTGCTACTAAGTGAGCTAGGATTCGCATCCCAAGCTCATAGTGTAGACCATGGTTTCCCAGAGTGGGCAAAGGCCAAAGTGGGGGGTGTGCCAAAATTCCGAGGGGGCATGAGGTGATCCAGCCACCCCCACCATCATTCTCCCCACCTGAAGAGAGAGATGGCCTTTGCTTCCAGCTTTCAGCCCCAGCCATTTTATGTGGATGACCTGTTGCAGCCGCTATAAGAACTAGGCAGCTGGTGAAGACCCATGTGGTGATAGAAGACCCATGTAGAGCCAGGTGCCTCCTGCAAAGGTGATTGAATGTGGGTTGGAGTGGGAAGAGGAGGAGGAGGAGAAGGATGGGGTTAGATGGGGGGGCTGGGGATGGGGCAAGAGCAGGGGCTAGTGGTGCCTGGCTTTGTAGGAGGGGAGGGGCTCAGGTGGGTGGCTTGCAGGGCTTGTGGGGCTTGGGTTGACAGGTGGACGGCTGGCAGGCAGGCAGCTAGCCCCAACAGTGTGGGACTTGGGTGGCTGGCATATGGCTGGGGCAGGTGGCTGGTGGGCAGGCAGCTCTGGCGGCTGGCCCAGGACTCAGGCACCCATCCAGCTGGGGCTGCACCAGGCACCCACAAGGGACCAAGAAAAACTATTTGTGCTTATTTTTAATTTTAAATGACATTTTATATCAAGCTTTTGTGTTTATTTTAAATTCTGAATTGATTTTTTTTTTTTTTTTTTTTTTTTTTTTTTTGTTAAAAGGGGGTTGGTTGATGGTAAAAAGGAGGTGGAGGGGTGGGGAGGATTTTTCAAAAATCAAAAGGAGGACATGATGCTGAAAAGTTTGGGAACCACTGGTGCAGACATACCTGAAGAGGGTTACTGCATCATTAGGGTTGTCATGGTACATGCTCTCAGCACAAGTTTAGCGGCAGAGAGCAAAACATTAACTGGAGGGCTCCTTGAGTGACAGGGAGCATATTTGCATTAAATGCACATTGTTCCAAACAGCACTGTTTCTGGCCACCATGCAATGATTCAGTTTGATTTTCCCCACCCATAAACATGAGGTTGATGTGCCCATCATGTGCTAGTCTTCTGTGAAACCAATATAAGTACCCTTCTGGAGCTTCTGAACCTGATTCTGCATTAAGTCAATGGCAAAATTATCATTGTCTTCATTGGAGGCAGAATTTTACCTAGAGTGTTATGTAAGCTGGATAGGGCAAATGTGTAATTACTTATAATTCCCTCTTTGAATGGTGTGTCTGAATGACTTTGAAATGAAAAGTATAAAGTGTAAAATCAGAAGACAAGAGGAAACTCTCTTGCCCTTTTTTCAGGATATAGTTAATACATCTCTAGTCACAGCCATTAGGATTATAGTGCAACGAAGGGTCCTGTGGCACCTTATAGACTAACAGAAAAGTTTAGAGCATGAGCTTTCGTGAGTTAACTCACTTCTTCAGATGCCGGAGTTAACTCACGAAAGCTCATGCTCTAAACTTTTCTGTTAGTCTATAAGGTGCCACAGGACCCTTCGTTGCTCTACAGATCCAGACTAACACGGCTACCCCTCTGATACTAGGATTATAGTGTATTTATTATTTCGATTGTGATTTTTCCGTCTTTGTCAATCATAGAATAATATGTAGTGATTTTGTTCTTAAGAGCAATCTGTTATACAAAAATGCAAAAATGTTATTAGTGCCTATTGTATATTCAGTGCACATTTCATTGTTCCACTTAAACTATTGATTTCTTTATTATATTTTAGGTGTTGACGGCCCATAAAACAGCAAGAACAGCATTATTCTGATGAAAATCATATCCAACATGTGCACTCTGTTTTTTGTTTTATTTTCTTTTTATAGATTAGCTATTCCAAAGAGAAGAACTAGAAATTGCATGTTTTATGCTTATAGCATAACTGCATGTTAGAAGATGAGGGGTGTGTGTGATGGTGATGGGATTGCCACCTCAGAGCTTGGTGCTTAATAAAAGTGAGATTGGGAACAATTTAAAGTGGTCACAAATTAGCAACTTAAGTGGAATTGGAAATAAAACTTGAAAAAGCCAGCTACCCGCAAAGCCTTGCTGAGTTTCCAATTTGCATGAGATACAGAATGCCATTATAGCAGGTCCCATTCTGGCCTTGCTGCACTTGAGGGTGGGGGAAATAAATTCTCAAAGTTCCATGGAAGTGGTCTTACCTGTGCGGAAGTTTTGTAGCCACTGTTGTTCATCCCATATCTGCAGAACAGTGCAGTTCCCCCCCAGTAAGCTTATGCTGTGGCACCAGAATCATCATTCCATTGTGTACAAAACATTGAGTGCAGCCAGCATCTCACTGTTCTGCCTCCTCTCCAGTGTCTCATATTCATATATGCCCATGTCCTCCTTGGGACTTCATCGTTCTTCTGGAAATGTGTGAGGTGCTCATGAGACTTGGCACAGTATTTTTAAGCAGTGTAGGTTCCATGCTAGCCTTGTAATGGGACCTGCATGGACATGAAAAAGGATGTGAAAACACTTTCTGCTGTTGCTTTCCAAAAGGAGGGGGCAGAGACAAGTGCCCTATGGTATGCCAATGATGTACACCCAGAATGACCCATGGCATATTTTTGTCCCATCACACACTGGGACAGAAACCCACAATGCAACGGGACAGCTGGACCCTGGCAATCCTAATGGGGGGACACACTGTCCACTTTATGAAACAGTGTGTACATACACATTTGACTTACAAAATTGGGTGCTAGAAAATTGACCGTAACCAATTTGAACTAATTTCATTGTGTAGACATATCTATTAAATCTGGTGCCTTTTAATTTCTTTGAGTGATCTATGGTTCTTGTGTTATTTGCCCCTTCACTTAACACTTCCTTATTCACTTTCTTAGCATGTTTCATTATTTTATAGACATCTATCATGTCCCTCATTAGTAATCTCTTTTCTAACCTGAATAGCTGCCAAATCTTTTTACTCTCATTTCATCAGGAAGCTGTTGCATACCCCTAAACATTTTTGTTGCCCCCCTCTGTGCTTTTTTCCAGATCAGACATGTCATCTTATTTAAGATGGGGTGACCAGAATTCCTTGTTCCAGATATGCACATACTATTTATTTATATAGTAGCATTCTGATATTTTCTGTTTTATTATTTCCTCTTTCCTTATGGTTCCTAACAGTCATAGTTTTTTGATTAAAGCTACACATTGAACAGATGTTTTCAAACAACTATCCATGATGTTTTCAAAGACCCTTTTTAGCTTTTGTGTATTAAATATGGTATATCTCATCTAACTAGCAGCTCTGTATACTACACCGAGGATAAGACCACAGTACAGGCAATACAACTCCAGTTGTTACACTAATTCTTGTATTGTGGAGAACCATCTATGAAAGAGTGGACTTCATTTGTCCTGTGCCAAAGAGTAAAATAAACAAACTATATTGGTATGAGGTCCAAGAAGAGAGAACGTTGAAGATCAGAAGGCATGTTTCCAAGTGGGCTGAAGAGCAATATAGAGTGAAATGCAATGAGGTAAGGAAAGTGACCAGAAAGAATAAGGCAAAAATGGTTAGCGAAGTAGTGTGAAGATATAGAGAGGTATTACAGCAAAGGTAAGAAGGGAGAGGTGTATAAGATGATTAGGAATATTAATAGGAAGTGGCAGCCAAAGCAGATGGTGATCAAAGGCGAGAATGAAGAGGTGCTCATGAATAAGGAGAAGATTGTGCAGCAATGGACAGGATATTGCACTGATCTATACAAAGCACAGTTGAACCTGAGCATCTCAGAGAGACTGATTGAAGAACTGAAAGAGATACTCTGCTGAGCATCGACAGCGAGACAAATATTTTGGAGGAGGAAGTAGAAAGACCAGTGAAATGACTAAAGAATAACAAGAGCCCTGGAAGTAAGATCATGGGAGAGATGATTAAATATGGTGGAGAAAATATGATTCAGGATATACACTGACTACGTAATATAACTTGTGAAGAAGGGAAGGCACCTCAGGAATGGACAAGATCTGTGCTGGTGACAATACACAAGAAAGGAAGTGCATTGGAGTGCAAGAACTACAGAATGATTGCTCTAATGAATCATCTAGGCAAGATGGCCTCTGAGAAATAATAAACTAGCCATAAGTTAGCTAACAAAACCTCCTGTAATTTGAAGCTTTCCAGTAGAGTTTGGACAAATGTTATCACCAGCACTCATTCTGGAGAAGAATCCAATATTCAGACCCTAATGAGGGGAAGTTCATAAGATTTCTTGTTTCTACCTTTTTTTTTTTTTTTTTTTTTAACATCTCTCTTCTTCCACAGTCCTAATGTCTGGTTCCAACATGTTCTTTGACAAATGAAGGTATCAAAGTAAGGCTTCTTACATGAATTTATTTCAGTTTAGGAAGACAATATTTATTTTATGCAATTTATTTATATGAAAATTAAGGCATTGTTTTGTTTTGTTTTTTTTCTTTAAGGTGGATAATCTTGCTTGTTCACTATCAGCTAAAGAAGATGGAGTTAAAATTGTCTAAATGGCAGCTAATCACATAGTGACTTGGTGCCCACAGGTATGATTTTTTTTCAGTTAATTCCTATGACAAGCACAGTGTATAACCCAGTATAAATCCAATATATACACTCATTCACTTCCAAATATTCAGGCTAAAATAGTAGTTAGACTGCAAAGGGTAACTCAGTGGAAAAGTATTCAGTTACTCAATTTTTACTATTTATAAGAGATCAAAACAAAAAAGTAACTAATCTTCTTAGACTGACAAAATTTAAATAATTTGGAAATCCCTAGTCTGCTAGAGATTTAGTTAGAGTTTTACTATATTGGATAAACTATGCAAATCCTGGACCTTGATTGGGGATTTTCTTTGCCTAGTATAACCAGTGCATGTTTTTATTTAAATTCATTCTTTATATGTTTGGGTTTGGGATCTCCTGATTCTCTCCATCCAAAAATTCTTGGGCTTTTCGTTTGTGTGGATAAATGACAAGCAGCAGAACAGCACACTCTTTTTTTAACCAAGAATATTACTATGAAGGACCTAATATGCATTCGGTGGATTTGGAGTGAGTCCATTACCCTGTTGAAATAAACCAAAAAGTGACACTGGGAAATTAGATTGCCTCCATTAAAAGCAAACATTGCAGATTTGTTCGAGCAGAATGAGTGGATCAGCCTTGAAGCACTGTTAATTCCAGGAGAATAGATCTTTAAAGAATAATACAGGTGATACAACAACCTTAACGTTCTTCTCCTTTTAACATATTTGAAAGATGACTGTAGCTGAAATGAGAAACAAAAGAACAAAGATTAACAGTGTTAGCTGTTACATGATTAAGGGATCTTTTCTTCTCTCCATGCACGTTTAATATACATTAGAAGCCTGGAATGCACATAAAGGCAAGAAAAGAGACATGAGCTAATAATGGCATGGATTCTACAAGCTTCCAGATGATTTACTGTATTGTATGGTGAGTACTTTTGTAATTACAATACATTGTTTTTCAGCTCATTGTTTTTGCTTGCACTAATTATTGCTGCTTAATGTGTATGTAGTTTACGACCATGTAGTTTTTTTGGGTTTTGTTTCCACTCAGAATAATAATACATGTTCGTAATGTATTGTTCTGTTTTTGGGATGTATGTTCCTCATGATCTGAGTATAGCATCTGGAGCCAGCAACACCTGAGTTCTAATTCTGGCTCAATACATCTTGGAAAGGCATTTAATCTGCCTATATTTCAATTTCCTACCAGTAAACTGGCAATGATATTTATCTCTAAGGGATATTTTGAGTATGAATTATTAATGATTAAGGAGCATTTTTCAATTAAAATAAAATAAAATTGATGTATATGTGCTAAATCCACCCCATGTTTCATTCCTTGTCATGGTGAGGTGGCTTGTGTGTCTCAATGACCAGAGAGCCATGCCAGCAGGAGCTACAGGTTCTGAAAGGGTCACCCAAACTGGACAGGTTGAAGGGTAGAGACCAGACAAATTTGGATCACCTCACAGAGATAAAAGGGATTGGCTTACAGTTAGCAACTCTATTGGTTTAAAAAAATAACAAAGTTGCACAAAAATATACAAAGAAACCTACAACTACACAAGTCTTGGGAGGAGGTGGCAATCTGCACAGATTGAGTATGGAGTGTGGTAGGGAAAGCCAAAAGGAAGCTGTCCTGCAGATGGACCCTACTGTCATCCAGGACAACCACTCAGTTTGGTATATGGAATGTTTAGACCACGTGTCAAGTGGGAAAGACAGCACAAGTTGCAGTGGAGAAGAAACAGTACAAGCTTGCAGTTTTGGGGTTATGTCAGACAAGATGGACACAATGTGGGCACCTATGCCTGTCAACATGTGAAAACCTCATCTACTGAGGACATGAAGAAGAGGTCACACCACACACAGAAGGCATGGGTTTGATATTATTACGAGATACATCTGGTGCTTTAATGGAGTGGACATCAGTACCACACATCATCACAGCCAGATTCTACAACAAAGTGAGGAAAGTACTGATTGTAGAATGTTATGCACCAACCAATGAAGCAGCTGAGGAATGTAAAACTGTAAGCAACTACAAATTTTAGTGAACCAGAAAGCAAAGCAGGATACCTTCATTTTGATGGGCAACTTCAATGTGAAAGTTGGAAGCATAAACAAAGGCAGAGAACAGACCATGGGAAAAAAAAGGCGTAGGTAACATGAATGAATATGGAGAGCACTTCAGTGACTTTTGTTCCTTCAGTGGTTTGGTGATAGGTGGTAGTGTTTTTCTAAACAAAAGGATCCATAAGGTCTCTTGGATTTCACTAGATCTTCAGATTGATCACATACGTATCAGCAGTTCTTTCAGTAGATTGATGCAGGATGTCCGCACTAGAGGAGAAGCAGATGGAGGTTCAGATCACCATCTAGTCATGAAAAACTCCAGAGTTACTACCTGCAAGTATACCTCTGTAAATTCACAGCAGCAGACTTACAAAAGAAGAAATCAGAAAAGTCATTGCCCATCTGAAAAGTGGAAAAGCACTCAGACAACATCCCTACAGAAGCAATCAAGGCAGGTAGTGAGACATCAGTCAATATGATGTATAGTCTGTATGGGAAAATTTGGGACACAGAGGAGATCCCACAAGACTGGAAACATGGCTACTTTATCAAGCTTCCAAAGAAAGGCACCCTGAAGGAATGCAACAACTGGAAGGTCATCACAATACCATCTATCCCAGGAAAAATGTTCAATGGGACTCTCCTTTGGAGAGAATGAAGACAGAAATTGATAGACAGCTCAAGAAAGAACAGGCTGGCTTCCAAAGTGAGAGACTCTGACCAAATAGCAACTCTGAGAGATTGTGGAACTTCCTTTCTCAACCCATGCATAACCTTCCTAGACTTTGAAAAAGCCTGCAACAGTATTGATAGAGACACTTCGTGGAAACTGCTGCAACACTGTGGCATGCCATCCAAAATTAACCTGAACTGTTCAATATATAACCCTTGTCATGCGAAGCTGTTCAGAATGGTGTCTTGACAGAATCCTTCCACATACTCTTAGGAGTGCAACAATGGTGCCTATTGTCACCTTTCCTGTTCTTGATCACAATGGCCTGGATTATGAACAGGATGACAGATGGCATCAACAGGGCATTCAGTGGGCACTTTTCAAACAGCTAGAGGACATTTATTTTGCTGATGATATCGCCCTCCTTTCACACCAGCGTGAAAATATGGAAGAAAAGGTCACAACGCTAAACAAAACCGCCTCAATGACTGGACTGAGCATTAACAGGGGAAATACCAAGACAATGAGGATCAACCAGTCCAACACCACCATCACACTGGGAGGGGATATCCTGGAAGATGGGGAGCAGTTCACCTACTTGGGGAGTATTATGTGCAGAGATGGAGGAACAGACAAGGATAACAGTGCAGGATAGGGAACACAACAGCTGCATTCAAGACTTTGTCCCATATGGATTTCAGAAATGATATATGCAAAGATGAAACTGTGGATTTTCAACACAGATATGAAGAGTGTGCTCTTGTATGGATGAGAGACTGGTATACTAAAAAGTCTTCAAATCACAAGCTACAGACATTCATAAACAGATGTCTGAGGTACATCCTTCACATCAAATGGCAAGACTTTGTCACAAATGAGGTTCTTTTGAACAGAGCAGGACAAGAACCACTTGACGTTCAAATCAAGTGCAGTGTTTAGCCCCCGAGTTGCTATTTTGGGATACATTTGTATCACAAATTAGCAACAATAGTCTAGCCATAGACTCAGTGAGGGCGGCCAGATAAGTTCACTGCAGATGAAGTCGATTCTAGCTAGGCAGTTGCTATAGCTAGAATTGTATATGTGCAATCAACTTACCTGCATAGTATAGACCAAACCTAAAGCAACATTTCTAGGGAAAGCAATACATATTTTACCTGTGTAAGGGCTAAGAGCAGCGCAGTTAGGTCCATATGTTTTTAATAATGGTCCAGCTCATACGTTATCAGAAAAAAATCCCTAAATGGGGAAAGAATGTTCTGAGAATTCCTTCAGGGGGTTTCCATGGGACCTGGAAAGAGGAGATCACCATGCAGAATGACTGCTATTTGTTTGAATCCCTCGTGGAGCAGTGGGGAGGGGTGTGTGGCGAGGGACAAAATTAGCTGTTGGTTTGTTTTTACCATTACACCACATAGGCATATGTGAAAAGGTTGAATTAAAAAAAAATCCATGGGGCCCCAGAGTGCTGTAGGTTAGCACAGAAACATTTTCTGTATTATATTGTGAAAAAATAGACCTAGAATTTGCAAACCTCAGAGGAAAATCTTTATATTATTAGAATTCATACATATAGATTTATATTACTTAGGCTCTCCTGCACTGCAGCTAAAATGAAGAGGAGTGATCCTGAACTGTAGTGGCAATGCTGTTACTAAGAAGGAGATTATAAGCATATATTTTGAATTACTTGGTGTGGCAGGGTGAGGCTAGGGGAGGAAAGACGAGTGAAAACAGGACAGATTGGGAGGTGGCAATCAGAGTGGGAGCAACTGAGGAGTAGGCTGCCCTAAATCAATTAGGTCCAGCTGATCTCACTCAGGACTACCATTATAAACCCTTTCTCATGCAGGGCAAGTGGGGAGTGTGAGAGGTGTTTGAGGAGAGTATAGGAGGCAAGTGGAGAGAAGTAAGGGTAGTTTTTCTAGGAACAGCAGAGGAGGGGGAGGTGTTTTCAGCAGTGAGGGACTTGCGCCCCTGTCCAGGTGGCTCTGAGATTTGACCTAAGGCTGAAACGCACTGATCGCCCAGGGAGAGCCGATCCAAGGAGGTGGGACATACGGTTGCTGCCACTACCTGGAAGAGGTATGAGGTGGGGGAATCATCTGGAGAGGGGTCCCAGCAGAAGACCCCCAGTGTCCAGGGCAAGGGGAGCCCTTCCCCCACCAGTAGCAGCCACACAGGGTGCCTGAGCCAGAACCCAGAACAAGTAGGTGGGGCCCAGGTTCCCCCCAGACTACCATGCCCTCTGTCCCAAGAAGGGCAAAGGTGCCCTTGCCATGGGGCACATGGACTGAATAGAGGCCCAGAGCCCAGGAACAAGGTTAATCTTACCACATTTGGATATAAAAATGAACTGTGGATTTATGTTAGAACAGGTAACATTACTGTTTCTGTAATTCCAGTAGTTCCTGAATTATATTCCTTCCAGAATACTCTCTGTGTGGGGTCTCTCTGAAGAATGTTTAAAGTAGCTAAATGCCATCATTAAGATAGTGAATAATTAAATAGCAGCTGCAAATAAAAAGAATTGCTTTTTTTGTTGCCAGTTGTTTTGGTTTTGTACTAAAGAAATCTTTTGCAGACACTTTGCAAAGATCCAGCATTGTTAAAGTTTCTACATAGCAATTACATGTAACTTCTCTTGTAGGCTATGTCTAGACTAGAGCATCCAGATTCCCAAGGGTGTTTATGTCAACAGTAAGTCAACCGAATGCAGCCTTTTTGTCGACAGCTGTACCCTGTTCGCCACGAGGAACAAATCCTCCGTTGATGCCCTGTCTGCTGTGCTTCCAGTTGGCTGTTTTGCTGATAGAGCGGCTGGGCATCTGGCTGCTCTCTGTTGACAGAAGTTTTGTCAGAAGATATCTTTCAGCAAATTGCTCTAATCAGGACATAATGAAAATCATCAAATGTTGGCTTCCAATGGATGTAGTGAAAAACATGAAATAGCTCCATGTGCAAAATATTCCCCTTTTATATTGAAGACATATAAATTTGTCTGAAAATTTCCTAATCCAATCTGCCTTTTTTTCTGCCTCTCTATTTTACAGTTTGGGTATATCTATGCTAGTGGTACTCAGGATCAATCTTCCAGATGCAATTGTGCACATCTAGTAGGGACTTGCAAAACTGAACTATCTGGGTCAGCAGTCAACCTCTTTATTCCTCGATATCGTGAGGAGTAAGGGAGGTCAACAGGAAAGTTTCTCCCATCAGCCTCCCTCTGTGAAGATGGCTGTGTTAGTTGATTCCAGAAGAATTGGTTCTAGCTATGCAATTGCCGTAGCTAGAATCGACTTACCTGTCTAGTGTAGAGCAAGCCTGTGTGCGCAGTAGTTCTCTTTCAAAGAGCCTCAGGTTGCTCTACAGATGCTCCTCTAGGACAGAGAGGAACCTGTTAACAGATGATGAACTAAGAAATGGAGGAAATGTAGAAAACTGAAGAAATTAGAAGATTGGGATTTGCCTAACCCCATTGGAGAAAACAGTGCTATATGACAGCATGAAGCTGATGGAATCAGAGTAATTTGGGTTCCCTTATTCAAGGTTTTTGACATTTCTCCCTACACTGGGAGCTAAAACAAGAAACGTGTCAAGCATAATTAGTCATTAAGAGGAATAGGACTGGAAAAATCACAAGAATTTGGTCTATTTTTATGGGAGAGTCAGAATCTCTTCTTTATGGCCCTTGTGCTTCCTCCAATCTTTTCTACTTACTGCTGTCAGGATATGTCCATACTGCAGTTATACCCGTGCTTGGCTCATGCCAACAGACTCCAGTAAAGGGCTGTTCATTTGTAATGTAGATGTTCAGGCTTCAGCTCTAGGACCCTGTGAGGTGGGAGGGTCCCAAAAACTCAGGCTTTAACTGGAGCCAGAACATCTACACCACAATTAAACAATCCCCTACCCAAGTGCTGAAACCTCAAGTCCGCAGGATATGAACGGCTCCTGTTGTGCCCTGCACTAGGAACACAGTGGCAGTCAGATTACTGCTTTGACATTCTTCAGATTGAGAGCTCACTGTGGTACTCAAGGCCATTCCTAGCAGCTGGGGAGGCTGTGGGAAAACTCTGAGGGAATCCCAAGGTGTGCACAGATCAGCTCTGCCTTCCCACAACACTGAACGTGTGATATATCCCTACAGTGCACACTGTTGGTGATGGTGCCCTCAGTGAGGACATCATTTGTTGAAAGTAGGAAAAAATGTGAGCAATCTTTGGTGCTCTTTTGGGTGTTGGGATCCATTTAGCTGAGAAAACTTTGTGGTGTTGCTGCCATAGTGTCATATCCTCAGTCTCTGCTCATGTGTAGAGTGGAAAAAAAAACTTCAAGAAAGTTTGAATTCATATTTTCCTGTTATATTTTCATAGTAATATGACTAACTGTTATGACTTTACCAATGGCTGATGTTCTGTTAAACATCCCCTTCAGAGGGCAACTTGTGATTTCCAAGACCCCAAACTGGAGTAGAAAGAGACATGATATTTTGTTCACAAGATTGTAAATTTAGCTTCTGTAGGTCTTCTGTTTTTTCTAGTCAGCTTATCCTTCCTCTGGATATGTGATGAAACGAGAAGCTGTGTGCCTAGAATACATAAGGAATTCACCTCTTTTGAATGTGAAGTTGTCTTTAGAAGTTGAAGTATTAATCATAATGGATAACAATGGAACACCTTCCAAATGAAACATAAACAAGTGCATAAGCTCTTGCTACACTCCATTCTTTCTTTGACTTTAATCAGATGACAGGTTATTTCTGAACCAATGAAGAAAGTTTGCACTGAACAAATTTACAGCAAAACTAAATTTCCTTTTCCAGAGATTGGTCTTATCTGAGTAATAGAGATAACATGGAAAGGAGAGAGACTATATTAGAAGAAGAGAGAAACAATATTAAGTAGGGTAGGACACAGAAACTTATTTGTTTGCATGCCTGATTTGGGATCAAAACCGGTGTTCACATTCAAATATGAATATTGACTCTAAAGGCTGAGTATGTTGAGAGCAGAGAATATCACTCCAATAGAAATACCTTTTGTTCGTGTTAGGCTGCAATTGGCAATTCTGTGCATGCAAAAATTAGAGTCAGGGATAGTTGTATAAAAGATGAATGGTGAATCTTAGTTTTCAATTCAAGGGTGAATGAGCAGAGCAGGATGATACAGACACATGGATGGAAAAGTGAGAGGCCACAACTTTTATTAAACTTTAACGCAGGTTAGGGGGCTGCTTACCACACATTATACTTTGCTATACCAGGGATTTAATAGGTTCTGATGTGGGGGATAAGAGGCAGAGCTACCTCTAATTTTTTCTGTCCATGTGTAGAATAAACGTTATGTGCACTAAGGCAGGTGTAGATAAGCACCACCAGGAGACACACATGCTGCCAACTGTGGACACTGAGGACACATTGCTAATCAGCTGGGCAGCATCTGAATCTCTGCTGGGCAGCCACCAAAGCAGTCAGTTTATGAGGAACACCGCTAAGAGGGCTGGGCTCCTAACCCTATAACCTGTAACTCTGAGTGGACTCTTAGCCTACTCCATGTTCTCAGCTAACTCAAAGTCCTAAGACCCTCCTCCCCCCAAGGAGGACAAAGGGTGCAGAAGGGTAGGGGCCTGGGCCTGAGAGTGCCACAAGGTCTGACCTCAGACCACTCAGGATATGTCTACACTGCGATGTAAATCTAGACTCTGACTCAAGCTTAAGCCTAACCCACTTTTGTCCACGTATAAATCATACTAAGTCAAGGCTCAGATCCAGGGTCCCAGCACTTTGTACGGCTACAGGGTCAGAGCCCAGGTCAAGTATTAACCTGAGATTCAAGCCCCATTGCTTTGCAATATAGGCACAATTTTACTTGAGTCTAGTGCTGAAAGTCTTCCAAAAAGTATCCCATAATCCCACGAGTCAACTTTGTCTTCTCTATCCCAAGAATCTTGCATCTCTCTATTGAAACTGAAAGCAGTCACACTTGATGCATTGTAGCAGTTTAATAAATTAGCATTTACTTGTCTGTTATGTTCACAGCACTGAGCTGCAAACATACCACCAGAGAGCCTACCTGGCATCTCTCTCAGGAAATGTCTCCTAATTATTTCCCCACTCTCTGCTGGGACTGTCCCCTTCCACACACAGTCCCATTAAGTTTTCCCCTCTATTGAGGCAGGTGGTGGCATTTATATGTCTATAAATATAATGGCTTAGTGGTAGATCTGCAATGTGTAGAATAGGTTCAGTTGTAATCATAGCGATTCCTTCTAGATGAAGTAAAATGCCGAATGAGATCACACGTTGGCTTCCAGTTAATGAGCCAAAAAAAAAAATGGGGAGCTGGTTTGATTGACTAATGTGCTTTCAGTGTCTGTAATGTCGCTGTGTCTAGTCACTCAAGTTCTTAGAATGCCCACTGAATTCAGTGTGAGTCTTGTCCCTGAACTATTCACAGTATCAAACCGTTCAACTGCATGTGAGGAAGAATTAATTATTGCCAGTATACATTAAGCGTCAAACTATTTGTATTGATAGAGGAAAATTGTACATTAAATTGCACCCTTTCTCTCCACAGTCTTCAGACTGACCAGGATATGGGTAGCTGAGTATATTTAATATCATTTCTGTGCATCTTGTTTCTACCTCAGAATCTCCCTCTACTAGAAAGTCTTTTATAAAACATTTCAAGTATTTCCAAACTAAATTATGTATGGGTAAAGCAAATTGTATTAAATAAGATTCATTATGAGCCGTCAGTAAGCCCTTTGACCCAGACAATTTTCAGGTTCAGAATAATGGCCATTTTTGTGGGCCTCTGCTTTTCTTGGTTCAAATTCCAGTCATGGCCAGAAGCCTTCAAATACTGTGAGATGAGCTATTCTAGCTTAATTGGAAATGGGTGATGCACAAAATCTCTGCTAATCCTGTTCCTGTGACATTTCCAACCAAGGTTCAGAAAAAGGTTTGGATAAGCATCCAGAGTTTTTAAGAATTATCTGAATTGACTCAGAAACCTGCACATCTGTCAGGAGGGAGAATTAAAATCATAGCAGCTTGATCAATAGAGGGGAGAGAGCGATCCTAGCTAGTGCTGGATGGGTTTTTTGGACAGGGATATTTTGGGGGTAAAAAATGCAGATTTGGCAACACTGAAACATTTCAGAAAGTGCACCACCTATTCTCCTAGTATTAGAGCTGATGGCTCAGCTACAGGGGAGGGGCAGCAGCTTCCTAGTTAAGAGTCTGGCTTACAGGTACAGCTAGGAGAGCTAGGCCCTTACCACCCACTGGAGCACAGAGACCAGGTGTGACTGGGGTCTACAGAGCTCTGCAGGGGGAGGTTGGGGCCCTGCTGGTTGCTGAAGCACCATAGCCAGTAGAGGCTGAGGCTGTGCTATCCTAGTCTGGGGGCCCTATCCTGAGTAGAGGGCAAGGACCCAGGGCCATGTTGTAGAGAGCTGGTAAAGGGCCAGCAGCAGCTGCGTTGAGCAGGTCAGGGGAGAACTGGCAGGACTTGCCTCCCCAAGCTGGGTCACCCCACTTTAGGAAAGATAGAGATGAATTGGAGAGAATCCAGAGGAGGGAAATAAAAATTATGAAAGATTTAGAAACAAAAAATATGATGAAATGTTTAATAAACCTGTAGGTTTGACCTTGAGAAAATTGAGGGGTGAATCTGGTAAGTCTTCAAATATGTTAAGGGCTCTTATAAAAAAGGAAAGTAATCAATTGGTCTCCTGTTTACCAAAAATAGGACAAGAAGTGTTCAACTAAATTTTCAGCAGGGGAGATTTAGGTTAGATATTATTTCTAACTATAAGAATAGTCAAGCTTTGGAATAGACTTCCAAGGTTGTTTGAGGAATCCCAAAATTGATTGGGCAAACTCCTCTTGGGTGGCTTATATGGTATTCTTGGTATAGCGTCAGTGTAGAATGTTGGACTAGATGACCTTTAGAATCCGCTTCCCAGACCTACATTTCTAAAATTCTGTGACTCTGATGAATTTGTTTTGAAATGATGACAACTCAGTGGCAGCTTTGTCTCTAAAGTGATCATCCACAATGTGGGCTGATAGTACCCTTATACCACAGTACCCTATACCTATAGAACACTGTGTGACTCCAAAGTGAAGGAGAGCGGCACGAACTGCCAGTGCTTGTGGGACAAGTTTTATGTCATGAAGGCTCTTGCCCCTTACAGCTCTGCTTCTAAGAACTTATCTGCACTAGCAATGACATGAATGGTTTTGTGTAGCTACAAGTGGGAGTGAAATGTTCTGGTAGGGCAATGCTGCGGGTATAGCGTCTGGCAGCTCCCAGTGGCCTGAGCCTTTCATAGCAGCAAAGAACTAGTTTGTATTGAATTTGTCAGATTTCAATTAAACATTTTTATGCTATTATGAATTTTTGCAGTTAATTTCCTATATATTGTATTTATTTCATATCACAGAAAATCAATCAACCATTTTTCTCTCACCTGTTATCCAAAATGGGTGGGGGATTGAGGGAGCATTCTACTAATGTCATAAATATTCTTTGCCAATATCTTTATAGTCCCAGTTGTTTCATCCTCTTGGCTGAAGCGTCTGGTGTCACCCTTTTTTCTGCCTACTGCAATTTTCTCCACATTGCACAGTCTTGTGCCAGGGCAGAAGTAATAGCGGGGAAAATAGGGAATGAGTGATTTCCGAACCATCTGCTTTAAAGGATATAAAACAGATGTTAATATTTCTAACTATATCAACATTCTTGTTTAGTATCTCCAGTCTTTCAATAGAAAGATTAATTAAAAGTACATATCATCATGTTAATAATAATAATACATCAAAAATGGAAAAAATGACATTTTGATATAAAAAAAACAAATATGTTTTTCTACATGTTTTGAACACGTTATTAAAACCCAGTCATGCTGCCAAGGAAATGAATGAGAATTCTGTCATTTGCTTTACCAGCAACCATACCCTCCTAGAATTTTACAACTGGTGGTTACTTCTCTTAGCGTTGGTCTTACAGGCATTAAACATAATTAACAATGTATTGCTAAAGAGGTGTGGTCTGGGAGTTTACAGCAATCTGAAAACTGCCAGCTGCAATAATCTGAAAACTGCTAGTTCTCTTGTAATATTTTCAGAAGCATTACAATGTAAAAAGAACACGCAATTCCAGAGTGATGTTTTGGCTCTACTTTCCATTTCCTCCCTTGGGGCTCCCAGACTGACTTTTGTGGCTGCTATCCCCAGGCCTGATGGTCTACTCAGCCACTGAGCCAAGAGGGGTATTTTTCCCAGGAGGTAGTTCTGTAATACCAACTTTGGCATTCTACATCTTTCTGAATCTACCCCATTATTTTAGACCTAATCCCAATTTATCGCTATTGAGTGCATGAGAGAAACTATTGAGGGATGCTGCATGTCCATGATCTTGCTTATAAATGATGGCATAGAATTTAGGGCTATGTTGTGGTTAGTCCCTGAGCCACAAATACAGTTTCTGTGGTGATGTGACCAGAGCAGGGAGGATCTGGAGTTCAGCAGAAAAGTACCTCTGTGCCAAAAATACAAGCAGAACTGACCAGTGTCTGAAGAATGTGTGCTGGACACCCTTTTGAGTGTACCGATGGACATTCTCTCTGTTCTCTGAGGCACAATGATGCCTGTTGTTCCCAGTGGGTTGGAGTAACAACAAACATTTCATCCCCACATAGGACTGTGGCAAAAAGTTACAACAGAGTTTAAAACATTCTTTTGTTGTTGTTGTTGTTGTTAGATCTTCCTGTTCTCCTGCCCCAAAAACAAAAGAACACCCACGACTACCCATTATCTCTTGCTTTGTAGATAATAAGCTCTTTGGGCCAGCCTTTTGTTATGCTTGTACATTGTCGAACACAATGGTGGGTTGACTTCTCTGAGACCTCTATGCACTAATGGAAGACTGATTTAATATAATTTTGTGTAATCCTTGAAATGTAATTTATAATAAATTATATGACATTCATTATATTAATCATTCAATATATTGTAGGTACATAATGCCACAAAAAACAGATTCTATACAAGAGGAGAAAACGATAGCAGTAGATGCAACACCCAAAGCACAGGCTCTTAAGAAAACGATCAGTACTGCCAGATAGGGAGATTAAAGTAAGGATAACCCATCCTTTGAATTTGACACAGAACATGATGAAGTATAAAATGGAAACAGGTCTATGCACTTCTGTTTTGTTTTATTAGTGGTTATAGCATTCATTATCATAGCACTTGCCTGGTTTAAATAGGAAAAAAAAGATTAAAAACTCACAGTTGGACCCACTTTGGTAGGTACTAAACAGAGAAACAGCACCAAAGACCATCCCTGCCCCAGAGATTTACAGTCCAGGTTACAAAACCAACGTTTTTCTAGGCTATGAAAATAAGATGAAATAGACAGATTGTGTGCCTAGATGAGGAAGCAACTGAAGGAAAGTTTAGTGGACACCCCCACCCCCCCAAAAAAAAACCCAAAACCAAGATGACTCATGTTGGATCTGTATTCTAAAATCTGATAGTATTTGCCAGTTAACTCCACTTGTTAAGAGGAAAAGTGAAAAGTGGTCTCTTGGACAATTCCTGCAAAAATTCATAGGGCCCTACCAAATTCATGGTACATTTTGGTCAAATTATCAGAGGGGTAGCTGTGTTAGTCTGGATCTGCAAAAGCAATGAGGGGTCCTGTGGCACCTTATAGACTAACAGAAATGTATGAGCATAAGCTTTCGTGGGCAAAGACCCACTTTGTCAGAAAAAGCTTATGCTCATACATTTCTGTTAGTCTATAAGGTGCCACAGGACCCCTCATTGCTTTTGGTCAGATTCGCTACGTCTACACGTGCCCCAAACTTCGAAATGGCCATGCAAATGGCCATTTTGAAGTTTACTAATGAAGCGCTGAAATGCATATTCAGCGCTTCATTAGCATGCGGGCGGCAGTGGCGCTTCGAAATTGACGCGCCTTGCCGCCGTGCGGCGCGTCCAGACGGGGCTCCTTTTCGAAAGGACGCCACCTTCTTCGAAGTCCCCTTATTCCCATGAGCTCATGGGAATAAGGGGACTTCGAAGTAGGCGGGGCCCTTTCGAAAAGGAGCCCTGTCTGGACGCGCGGCGCGGCGGCAAGGCGCGTCAATTTCGAAGCACCGCTGCCACCCGCATGCTAATGAAGCGCTGAATATGCATTTCAGCGCTTCATTAGTAAACTTTGAAATGGCCATTTGCATGGTCATTTCGAAGTTTGGGGCACGTGTAGACACGGCCATTGAGTCATTGTAGCAGGGTCATTGGATTGCCAGCCTCACTTCTGTGTTCCCTTGAGAGCAGAGGTGTTTCTGTGAGTTAGAGAGCAATATCTGAGGAGCTGTATTGGAGGTAAACCCTAGAAACAGCTGAGCACGGAGAAGCAGCTTGAGTTGAGGTTTAAGTTGTATTCTTTTTGAATTAGCAGTGAAGCCAAACTCCAGAAAGGGAATGACATAGAATGCTCTGAGGATGTTGGAGGTGGGGGGGTGAGCATGGGGGGGCTGAGCTCATTCACAGACCCTGAGAACCATTTTGAAAGGAGGGAGCAAATGTCTCCTAAGTCGTGTAATAATTATCCTTCTTCTCTAGAATCATTTCCTATACCAAAAAGCAACACACTCATCTTGTCAGGGCTGAGGCGTCAGTTCTCTCATCTTAATTCCTAGCACAGTCAGCCATTGCTAGACCACAGGAGTTCTTGAATGTGGATTCTGGAAAAAAGCAACAGACCTGAGCATTTTGTCTGCCTTAATTACCCTGGACATACCTCTATAGTGTCTGAGCCTTAGCTCTTCAAAGACATTCAGGTGCCTAACTTCCGTGGAAATCATTTGGAGTTAGTCACCTAAATACTTTTGATGATACAGTCTCCAGGGCCATCATGTAAATCAAATATAGTCAAATAGTTTCCTTTATCATCCTTCTATCTAGCATAGTCTGTTGACCTAGTAGGCTTTTCTCTGATGAATTTTACATTCTGTTCTAAAGGGGGTCAGATTTCAACAATTATGATCTATTGTGGCGGTGTATTCCATTGTCCTGGGCCACTGATATATCCTGAGATATGAGCTTATGAGTTTGTCTGTGATAGATCTGATAATGTAAAAGTTTTCCTTATTTATTGGACTGTTAATGGTTGCCTGAGATTTTTTTAGTAATGGAAAATTCTGACGTAGACTTCTTATCTAAAATTACTTATCCTTGGAATTTTCCAAAAAATTATTGAGAACTATTTGGCTGTTTCATTACTATTAGAAGGCAGAGATAATTAATAATGAAAAGTCTGGAACTTTTCCTTCTTAACTTTCATCTTTCAGGGTCTGTCATATTAGAAAATAATTTTCAATAAATTATATATCTCTATTTATATATGCTGATGCATTTGTTTTATACAGCATTGCTGCAGCTGCTGCATTGTAGCTTCTCCTTTCCTTGCCCCACCTCCAATTTATTGCAGGTGTTGACAAGATATACTGTAAGAAATGACAGACCACCTTAAAAGAGGTAATAGCTTGTTATGTTTTGAGTGCATATACTGCAGTTGTATATTGCGTAGAGATTGTTACAGGCCTAGATCAGGATCAGTTTTAAAAGAGTGAATCTTATTAAATGTGATATTTTAAAAAACATCTCCTCTGCTTGAACAAACCTCATTGCCACTCACTATTTGCAAAGCACACACCCCTCTGCTGTTGCAATTTAAATTATCCCTTTTATCTCCCTATGCATACATTCAGGTCTTAAGGGAAAGGGCACAGGTAAATCTTACCCAGACATTGTCTTGTACTATGCATCCATCTCATAAAAGTAATGTCATCTCAGCATTTCTATTAAGAAACTATAACATACATTCAATTCATTTGATTTATTAACAGTAGTCTACAAATTCTGCAAGCTTATAACTGTCATTCTCTTTAGGTAATTCTGCTCTCACACGTTCTGGTACTGGATCAAAAGTGCATCTCTTTGGTTTACATCATGTTAAGCAAAATATTTCTGCTGCAATTGTGGTTCTACTATCCAACAGATTAAACTTTTTAAATTCCCAAATATATTCCTAGATTACAAAATTATAGTTACCATATAATCAAGGGTATAACCAGGTGACTCCAGGCAGATGTAAGCTATTTAAAAAAGAATCTTCTATATTAACATTACAAATATTCAGAACTGTAAACCACTTTATTTAGAACCCTATCCATACCACAAGTCAACATAACATGACTTGCAAATTTTACATTAGTCTTTGATAGAATTTCAGCAAAGGGTACAGGAATGGATACATGGTATATGGCATGCAAAAAAACATGAGGACAATCCATGGTGCATTCACCAACCCAACCATTAGATGTAGACACTCATAAATAGGTGTCCTTAACTGTTCATATTTGAATATCTATTTGGATGTCCTCTCTTTAGTAGCATGACCTCCCATGTCAGATGGTTCTGTCATGGTGTGCACTACTGATTTCATATTCTATATTCCTATTTTGACAATCTTCTTGCAACAGCTGATATAAATGCCACATCAGTTTGATGATCAGTTTTGAAGTTTATGGGCTTAAAAAATCCTCATTCCCCAGATGTGGATAAAATGTTTCTGCTTTGTGTTTCAGCTTCTGTGCTATGGAGAGTAATTGGTTACACAACAATGTCATTCATCCTCTCCCTAATCATCAGAATCACTGGTGTCAAAATTCCTGCTTTCATTTTGAGCGCTCATTATGCTAGTTTGTTTTGTTTTCTGTGTCTTACGCTGTGATGGTGAAGATGGTTATATCCCAAGGTAAGATATCACAGGGAAGTAAAAGATTGTGGTGACGAACACATCCATTTTGTTTTTTACTTTTCCTTCAGAGAGTGCACTACCCTCTTTCCTTTGAAGTACTCCATGAATTTTATCTTACTAGTAGGATCTCAGTTTGCCTGATTTGCCTCACCCTGAAAGTTTCTGGACAAAGAGTCTACCCTCTGTTACAGAGGGCAACACTATGTACTTTCTGATCATTGTGGTTCTATAAGCAGCATATGTTTTTAAGAACATTTTGATTCCAGTTAGTAAGCTTCTGTCATCTTCTATTTCTGTTTTTCAGTATAACCATTATGGCCTGCACATGCAAATACAGAATTTATAGATGGATCACATGCAATGCTAATAGGCAAATGGGTTTGACCAGTGATCCTGATCTGATCTAAAATAAGACCTTCTTGTAAGAAGATAATCAAAATTGTATGCTACAATGCATAGGATGAAACAATACACTTACAACAAGTGAAAAAATATAATATCTGTATAACAGCTCAGGGAGGCTTGACAAGAAGCTGAGGCCTAGTAAGAAATAATCAGCTTGCTAAAAAGTAAGTCTAAGTATACCTCAATATTTTGTAACAAAAAGTTAATTTCTTTGAAAGCAGGTATATCACTCGATTACATGCACATGTAGGGGATTTGGGGTTTCTTTTTAATAAGCTAACCATTGGCACATGGAATCTATTGGGATATTAACTGATGGAAATGAGGTATTCAGTGTTGCAATATCACATATGGGCACAGGCCAGAACCCTGTGGTTCTGGACATATATGGGTGGAATTTGACAAAATGTTTAAATGGTGCACTTATCCAACCTATTATTGGGACTAATAATGCAGAAATCAGGTAGGAAGCCTAATTTGATGCTTTCCTCTTGTGGTGATCTCCATTCTTCTACTATCTTGGCTTTCCATAAGTTATAGAAGTTTGTGAGTATGTTTATAAACCTAAGAGGTATCTATATATCTCTGTTATATATGTGATTGTAATGGGAATATCTTTTATTGGACCAAGCTCTATTGGTGAAAGGTACAGATTTTTAACTGCAGAGAGCTGCTTTTAAGGTCTGGGTGAGAAAGTAGTGTCTTTGCTAAAATCAAGTAGGGACAGATTGCTAAGATGAAGAGGTATTGCATATTGGAGACAGTCACTGGAAGTGAACAGTTGTGGGTTAGATGGCTATGCATAAAGAGTGTGAAGTGGGTATTTTGTAATGTGATGTGTTACAAATTGTTATAGTGAGCCATAAAAGTAAGACTCTGCTTTCTGATGTCTAGCAGAGTTATGAATTTAACTACCTAGGTTCACCTCTTGAAGATGTACAGGTTTACTTTGAGGACATGTATTGGAAGATCAGACATGGAGCTATGATTTTATGAAAAACGTTTGGTCATGGGTGATAAGGTATGTTTGCCTTTTATTATCCTTTCTGTAGGAGTTCCTTTGAGAATAATAGTGGTAACTGGTTTCACCCACATAGGTGTTGCTGGAACATTTGATATGCTGGATGAGGTATACCACGTCTTGGGATAAACACGTGTAGGACTCATGTTTCTTCAGAAATGTATTGTGGGAGGTGTTGATCATTGTAGGAGTGAAGAAGATGTGTCTGCAGATTTTGTACTTCCCTTATTCATTAGTCTATAATGCCCTCTTTCATATAATATATAGAAATTTGGGACCCCTGAAGGCTCATTTCAGGTACAATATAAACCCTAACCCTCACCCTTGTCTTAGAAAGAGACTCCTTCCAGTCTGATTTGCTTGTTCATTTGGCAAGGGTGTCAGCATAGACAGCAGAGTTTGGTTCAGCCTTTTTATTTTCCCACTGTCCTGTGGGTAGTATGGGATTATCTCTTTCACTTTTCTCTCTCATTGGTCACTCAATAAAGAGCAGGATGTCTTCCTGTTCCCTCTTATTTGTGAATCCATTGATGGCTGATCAGCCCAATTCTGGACCCGGAGATCTTATCACAGAAGGGGCAGGCATTAGCAGCTGTTGGAGGGGTGTGGGTCAGTTTTTGACTCTTTTCTTCTTCTCTCCCTCTCTTCCTTTGCACTGTGGTGGGGCCTCTCAAACTGGACCACTCTCTCACAGATTACCATTCTTCATTGGGGACTGTCTTGGGCAAGGTCTCTCAAGTGTTAACACCGATGCTGCACTCTTCCACGTGTGCCTTCAGCATGTCCTTGTATCACTTCCGCTGGCCCCCGATGCTCCTCTGTCCTTCCTCCAACTCTGAAAAAAGCAGGTTATGCAACATGTTCCAATTTTACTGTAGTGATGCAACCTCTTGAATAAATTATTTTCGAACTCTGACCCTTGGACATGATCAATAGTTCTTGGGAAGTGAAAATTTTTAAAACAAATTAATTGCATAATTTGCCACAGTTTTGGTTGACTTACTGGTGGCAGAGAAGAGTTGGAAACATGTAGTGCAGTAATCCACAATGACTAATATTTGGTCCTATCCACCTTTATTCTGCCTAGATGTAAGCGCACATAGTTCTCTTGAAACATGTTTGCAGTTGAGACCAGTGAGGATTTGTCACTGCCTGCCTTGTAATCCTGGGTGCCTTGCAAAGCTTTGCTGCAGTAGCATCTGCTACTGTGAAATATGTTGGTGGTTATTAACCTGTTAATTGGGTAACTGGTAGGGGCTGGAACAGTCCCACCACCCACTGCAGGCAGGGCACTGCTCCAACCCCCAGGGCTGCTGTGGGTGGGGACACTGCAGCCTGGCTCAAGCATTCCCCACTGCTGTGGACAGGGATTGTTCCAGCTGGGCTGGAGCAGCAGCACTCTGGGGACCAGAGCTGCTCTGCCTGGCTGGAGCAACCCCATTAATGGCACACCGGGGAGCAGCCTGGGTCCCCAGCCTGCCACTGGCAGGGATGCTCCAGTCCAGCTGAGGCAGCTCTGGTCCACAGCCTGTTGTCAGCAGGGGCACTCTAGCCCAGTTGGCGCAGCCCTGGTCCCCAGTGTGCCATGGGTAGATGAGGGATGTAGCTGGGGAGGTTGCTCCAGCGTGGGCTGGAGCAGACTCCCCAGCAGCCCACCCCCAATCCATTTAATTGGTTAACTAATTATCTAGCGATTTAAAATCCCATTTATTACCATGTAGGGTATAACTCTTTGTCTATGTTCCTTACAGCTTTGGTTCAGCGGTTCTGATCTCAGCAGACTGTCCACAGCCCGATTTTAATTTCCAGCCCTCTCTTGAACAGGTCAGAGAAATAGTATAGTTCATGTCTTTCTCTAACACACAAAACCATGTCCGTGCTATCTTAACTGGGAATGAATACACCTTTCCCTTTATGCTGCATTGACTTGGTTTTTGGAAAAATGGAATAAATATGTTAACAAAATATACAAAGGATTAAGTACATTTAAGTATAGGGAAGGAAATTTAATTGAGTAAAAAATACCAAATATGCTTCTAAACATTTAAAGTGCAATCTAGCAAGATAAAGACTTAATTCAGAATGGTTTCTCTCACCAATCATTTTTCTTCTCAGCCCTGGATGACTCCCTCTGTCAGGACCTTCCACAAAAGAGCAAGTGCTCGCTTACCTTGTCTGCTTAGGTGAAAGAGTTCTCATCTATATCCCATTCCAGAGAAACCAATCTGCCATTGGTTGAAGGGGGTCTGTCTTTTTCTGCTTGCAAGAGCTCTGGCGTCTTGTTCAGGTCAGGCAGGGAGAAATGTTTGTTAAACAGGCCTATCCTAAACAAGTGTGTCTTTAACAAAATCTACATACAAGCACTGTCAGACCCTTCAAGCTAATAAGTGATGGATGCAAGACTAACAAGTGGTGGAGGGAAGACAGCATGCATTTAAATCAGTAGAAAAGAGATGCTTGGGTTGCATTTTACTTCTCAGACAGTTCCATTTCATAGATTAACTGGTATATAAAGATAAGGGGAGGGGTGAAACTTAAGGCACCAGTAAAATCAATCTCTTTCAGGACTGATTACTCACTCTGCTTCTGAATGTCCCACCTCTTCATACGGCTCTTGATGTACCTGTCTTTAATGGTTTTTCAGGTTTTCTGATAAAGTATTCCCCTGGTATCTCTGTATCCAAATACAACCAATGCCATTCATGCATCACGGTGTCAGTCTTACCACATCCTCCTATATTCTCCTGGTTATTTGGTTTGTACCTCTAACAACTTATCGTGAAGAATTTCAGCAATTACTTAATCTTCTGTCTGAGCTGCCAGAATATCTTCTCATGGAATAAGATTTATTTTGGATTTAATTCCCATTGAGAAATCTTAGGTTGCCAAAGAACTGAGAGGAATAGCTGATAACCGAGGTACCTTGCCCTTTGTATATCCAAGGGCTAGCACAGCATTAGCAACATCTCTGCTTATCTCTTCTGTGCATCCTGTCCTATATTTTTCCATGTCAAAGAGCATTCTGTATAAAGCATCTGCCTGCAGATTAGAATTCCCTGGATGACATCCTCATCTGAAGTTAATGTCTGCTAATTCTGCATCTCCCCAGTGTGCTGTGGTGTTCAGCTTAGCAAAGGCAAATAGGCTAGAGGGTTGCTAGCAGTCTCATCTGTGGAGGCGCTTGCACAGTCAAGGCAGTTGCAAAAGCTGTCAAATATTGCACATTTCAAAACTGGAGCATCTACTTTCCTGAGTGAAGGTACAACCAATTCTGCTGCAAATGAATTATTCCCATTTGACTGCCTTACCTGACTTTCAATCCAGAAAGAGGGAGTACACAGGTAAACCTAACCCTGCCATTCCCTAGTGAGTGTTACGTTGAGTGCCATTAAGCTTTTTCCTTCTATGTCTTTGTGACAGAAATCCTGAAAGCTTTTCTGCTGGAAGGGTATAACTTTATTTTTGATTCTACCTTTGCAAGCCATTAATTATCCCCCCTTTCCTAAATTTACCACTTTCACCTGATTTGGGAAATTTCATTTTATTTATTTATTTATGGAACATTCTGAAGCAGAATGCTGAAAAGGGAAAGAAACACAGTATACTATCATTATTAACAGACTTGTACTTAAAAAAAAAAAGCAAACAAAAAACAAAAAACCCTGATGAGTTGACAATGGGCGATGACCATACAATAGGAAAATCTGGAATTGGGCATGATGACAAAATAATACAAGGATTTCTGTGGGATTATTTATATGGTTTTCCAAAGAAAAAGGGCAGGAGTAAAAAGCAGAGGATAAATGTAGTAACAATTACACTGAAAGGACTGTAAATAGCATAATCTCATGGATAAAAGAGGAAAGTAGCCCTGTATGGTTAAAATATGATCACATTGCTGACATACCTTTGCTGTCTGGGCTTAGGCAGGTCACTCATGCTAACATTTTCCAAAGCGGTCTCCTAATTTGAGAGCCTCAGTTTTGGGGTCTCATTGATGTCAGCTGGAGGAGTGAATGCTCATCACTTCTGAAAATTAGGCATGGGTGGGTACAATTCTCATCTCACTGAAGCCGACGGGAAAACTCCCATTAACTTGAACAGGATTGTCCAGTATACCTTACCTTGGGCACCTGAAGGCAAAGGCATCCAAAATCAGAGGCTGCTTTTGACAATGTTGACCTCAACTTTTATAGTTAGTTTCCTTTATCTCTAACACTAATGATTCACCCACCTCATTTGGGTTTGGGAGATCAGTTGGGGCAATAGGTTAGTCAGGGGCTGTTGTGCAGATAGGCAAAGCAGGAAAGCACCTAGCAGCTTCTCTCTCTTCCTGCACTCCTTTGCCACAGGGACCAACCACAATGGGTATGTCTACACTGTCTGTGGAAATTAGCCTCCCAGCTACTGGGGTTCACCCTAATGGTCTATTAGTAGCTATGTCAACGTTGTTTTGATGCGGAGGCTCCCAAGCTCCACCCTATCCCTAGGATTGAGAGCCTGAGTTTCAGCCAGAATTAGTGTCCACATAACTACTTTTAGGCTGTGTCTACACTACAAGGTAACTCTGGAGTTTATAAATTCAATTTTGACTATCCTCACCTCCCCACATGCTCCTCACAAAGTTAACTTATTGCTGCCACTCTCAACTGGCAAACATTGATTGTTGCAGTAGTGCATTGTGGGAACCTATCCCACAGTTCCCTCATCCTCATAGCATTCTGGGTATGTTTACTTGTCTTTGACATCATCTTCCCACATTGCATTGTCCTCATTCCCCTCCTGTGTTAAGCAAACATCTATTTTTCCAGTCGGAAGGAAGGAAGAAGTAGGGCATCAACAAAGACGGCAAAACTAAAATCTCTTCTGTAACTGAATTATTAAGGATTTCATAAAAATCGGCAAGTGTGTGTCTTCTCAATTGGCCATCCACTGACTCTTCCCTCCCGTGTTTGCGTGTGATCCCTGCAAGTAACATGGACAATGAAAAGCATGAAGAAAACGTTGATAGTAAAGTTTTTTTAAAAAAGAGAGTTGCTGAGGAGAGGGTATTTGGCTTCCTAGTCCACTATACAGCCACTGGCTTTCTGGTCCCAGTTTGAAATTCATCGTCTTCCTGTTACGTAATAACTGCACACCTGGAGAGCAGTGGCCAGAGTGGAGCACTGAGGGGCATTGTGGGTTACATATGGGACACCTCTGGAGGCTAATGAATTCTCTTCTAAGATGTGGCGCTTCTACACTGGCCTTTAATTGAACTTTTGAATCAAGCTTGATGCTATACCCAGCACGTACCGATGATATATCAATATTAAATCGAGCTAATTGTATTTACAGTGAAGACAATCACGTGGTAATATCGAGCTAACTGCCTTACATTTGAATTTATCTCATAGTGTAGACGCAGTCTCAGAGAGCTAGTATGAACCCCCAGTTACGGTAGCTTGACTGGCCAGCCTGGGAGTCTCACTCCCAGATGCTGTATGGACCTACCCAGTGAATAAGGGGGCATAGAACATTCTGCCTCAAGTTGCGTGGGTGAATGAGCTGATTTGGCCATATACAGGCTACTTCCACCCACACAAAGGGTGGATGTAGTGGTTGTCTAACTGTGTGTTACCTGGGAACCTCTAAGATGAAGTTTGTCACATTCAGATAGATTGTTTACTGGGGGCTCTAGTTACAGTGCTGTCCTTCCCAAATTATTCCTAGCATAGTAGAAGGAACCAAGGGCAATATCTAAATTTAATACATTGTTTTTTTCAAAATGTAAAGGATTACTAGAAACTGAATGTGTAACTCTAAACTATGTAGGAATGTGTTCTATTACTTAAAGCTGGAACCTGATCAAAATCCAAGATCTAGGTTGAAGTAAGTTTGCTGATTGGATCTGTTTCTGTGTTGGGCTTAATTCAAATACTTCTCTAAAATTATATTATCCATTTACTGTGCTTGTGTGGCTCGTCACCCTACATGTGCAGTTTATGCCCAGTAGCACATCTGAAAGTTGAAGAGCGGGGAAATGAGAGAACAATGCTAGAGTTTTCTGCAGCACATGTGAAATGAAATTTAGAATTGCAGGGGAAATTATCCCTAGTTAAAACTCATAATTAGACTATTTCAGAATTACTGTTGGATGGATTTAATCATTTAGTGCCTAATTTTGGGGGGAAAAAATCTCAGATGTGCTTACAAAAATGACCATGCATGGGTGAATGCCCGCATTTACACCCACACAATTCAAATAATTGGGTATACAAGGGTATGTGATATTTACATATGCATATATACATACAAAAATATGTGCACATGTTTTGTTTTGCAGACATAGCCACATTAAATTTTCAAAACTGGGCCTTATGAAGATTTCCATCAAATTCATGCCTACTGATGTTTACCCTTGCTGCGTTTTCCTGCTTCCTTACTAGACAGGTTACTTTACAACCTCATAAAAGACATAGGAGGAATAATGAGAGCTGAAAGCCACTTCCATATTATTACATTATAGTGTTTATATGGTGACTATATATATTGCACAACTCCTACAGTGCAGTGAACAATCTTCCAGTCTCATCCTTTCTGCCATACTAAATTCTAAGTCTAATGTAAGGGACAATGTAATAAAGTGTACAAAAAATCTTGCAACATGCTAACGTTCCTATCAAGCAAAAGATGCAATTGCAGCATCAGTTTGGAGTACACTATATTCCCATGTCTAGAAGACAATTGGTCATTAATAATGATCAGTAGGATCTCGGAACACTGTACTTATTGGCTACATCTACACTAGAGAGTTTTGTCAACAAAACCAGGGTGGTGTTGACAAAACTCATGGGGTGTCTACACACACAATGCCTTTTGTCAAATCTTTCAACAAAACTCATCACCCTCACCGACAGCATTCTGGCTCTCCGTGATGAGGAAGAATGCCTGTGTCAACAGTTTCTGATGACAATATAGCTGTGTAGATGCTCCATGGGGCCATCTGTTGACATAGTGTCCAGGTCCCTGGACATCCCTGTTTGCTGAACTTCCAGTTGGCTGTTCTGTTGAGAGAGCAACTGGGCAGTCTGGCTGCTCTCTGTCAATGGAGTGGATTGCTCTTTCAATCCACTTTTACATGTGGACATGATATGTCAACAGAAGTTTTCCCAGAAGATCTCTTCTGACCAACATTTGTGTTGACAGATCGCCATACTGTAGACATAGCAATTCTGAACAGAAGAAAATGCTTTATCAAATATCCAAGAAGGATAATAATTATTTAAGCATAGCATTGTTTCAAGCGGACCCTTTCATTTCCTTGGAATTTGATGTGCAATGCTGTATTCTTGAGAGATGTTCTGAATCTGATAAAATGCATATTTATATTAATGCTTAAAAGTAATATGGCAGATTGAGTTATCACCTTCAGCCATTACCTTATTGGCAATTTAGCTAGCTAATCTTTTTTCTTTGCCATTCTCCAGCCATTTACAATTTGAAAGTCACTGCTGATAATGTGGGTATATTTCTGATAATGCCACTTATCCTAGTCCCCTTCCCATTCTGGCTGGGAAAATGCCAAATGAATTTGAAACTAAAGTGTGACATTACTGTAGTTAAACTAAGTTGGCATTAGCCTCTGTAATCACTGAGTTGTTTAAAAAAGGAAGAATATATATGTACTGCCGGCAAGGCTTGATCCATATCTCAAGGGCAGAATTATTACCTGGGCAGACTGACTACTGGAAGGGATGTTTTCATAAACTGCATCTGCACAAGCACGTGCATTCAGAAAATCTGGCCCTCTTTCAAAAGAGCATGAGGAGCATCTACACACAAAACACACTCTTTCGGAAGTAAATTGAAAGAATATGGTGCTGCCTTCAAAAGCACTCCTCTAGTCCCATCATAGGAAGAGTGCTCTCTTTCAAAAGATTCTTTCAAAGGAAAACATATGTAGATGCTTCACAGGCTGCTCTTTTGAAAGAGGAATCTGCCATGGTGCTGGCCAGCTGGGGCACAGAGATGCCCTGGCCAGGGGCAGCAAAGCTCTGTGCTCCCTGTATCTGATGGCGGTAAAGAAGCAGAGGCCCAGAAACCCCATGGCAGGGAGGTTAGAGTGTACTGGCAGCCAAGGGCGTGAGCCTTCTGCTGCATGCCCTCATGGCCACCCCCAGAACTTTGACAGCCAGCAGTGGCCAGCAGCCAGCCCCCACAGGAGACCCAGACCCTGCACCAGAGCCCTCACAGGGCCTGCAGGAGCCTGGCCAACCGCAGAAGAAAAGGGCTCCTTCTTGGACCAACTCGAAGCTCAAGGACTTCCTCAGGCTGTGGAAAGAGGAGGTCCTGAAGGAGATGGGTGGTAAGCAGTGGAACTCTGCTGTCTTTGCCCACCTTGCCACTGGACTAACTGCCCAGAGACACCCAGCCAACAGCCAAGAGCAGATGTGGTGCAAAGTTAAAGAGCTCTGGCAGGGCTACACCTGGGCCTGGGATGAAGCTGGCTGGCAAAGGCAAGTCCCACAACCTGCCCTTACTGCGAGATTTGGAGCCTCTTGGGACCCTGGGACAGATAACCGTCACCCGCTGTCCTCAACACCACGGCAGATGAGCCATGTTCTGAGGCTGAGGAGGAGCCAGGACCTCATGGCAGCCTCACCCTGCCAGGCACTGAACTGGAGCCACCATCTGGGGACTTGAGTGATGGGGAGCTGCTCATCAACCTGCCACTGCAATCATTGAGCCAGGTGATGGCCAGCAGGACATTGCTGGACCTCAGTGAGGGACCCACAGGTAAGTAGCTGGTGGAGCACACATCCTGGTTTGCAGGGTGAGGGCACCACAGCTGCCAGTGGGCCACCAACACACCCAGTGGACCTGGGCTGGGCACATCGTGGATGGCTGTGGCTCCTAGCACATTGCAGCAGCTGCCTGTGACAGTCAGCACCCATGGACAGCGCTGCAAGCCACATGTACAGGGAGCGGGTGGGCTGGGCTGGATCATGCCCTGGGCCTGTCCCACATGGCCAGGGACTCCCTCAGTGCCCATGATGCCCCACGGCTGCCATGCTGTTGGATGGAGGGTGGGGGGGCTGATGCCCACAGTGGTGTGGGGGGCATGGCTTTGGGGCTGGCACTAAGGGACTGACATGCTGTTTATTTCTCCATCTCCATCTCCATCCTTGCAGCCAGGCTGAAAGCGGGAAGGGAGAGCCCTGTACCATCGGTTGTCCTGGACAGCCTGATGGAGGTGGAGGAGAGGGCCTGGTCACAGCCTCCCACCAGCACCATGACAGGCACAGTGCTGGTTGGGGTATGATGATACCATCCACTGCCAGGCAGAGGTGGCTGAGCAGGGCCTCCACCCAGCCTGGCAGACCTAGCCTCGCAGATGGGGTGGGTTTGGGAGGACTTCATATCCAACCTCAGGGATATAACTGGGGTCCTGAGGGAGCACCTGGCCCACCTCTCCTGCCTGGTCACCCACTGCCACCCTCCCTGCTGCCTGCCCCTGCCAAGATCAACCCTGACGAAGCCTTCCCATGACTCTACCTCCCTGTGCTTCCCACCCCATCCCAGCCCCACCAGGAACCCCAAACGAGGGGTGGTTGGGGCTCTCAGGGCTGATAGGGCTTGCAGCCCTACACCCATGCCCTGAAATAATGGCTCCCTCCCCCCCATCATTTGAGCTGCCCGCCCCTTGTTCCCTCCAGGTTGAGCCCCTCCACAAGGTGAGCTGTCCTCTCATTCCCCCCACAGTCCCTTTATGTATATAGTGTGCCTCGTTCCTCATTGTAAATAGTTCTGGTCACTTTGTAAAAACCACACAGTTAATAGTTTTTCTTAAACAGTTCATTTTTGCACCATCCCTGCGTCCCATGCTCATGGTGACAGGGGAGCCTGTGTAGGGTGGTTGTGGGTGGGGGTCTCTGGGGCCCATGAGCGAAGTTCTCATGGAGGACCTTCCTAATGAGGACCCCATCCCAGTGGGCCTGGAGACTCGGAGAAGCAACTGACTGTTTAAACCCAGGGCCTGACTTGGCCACCCACACCTGCCTTGTCTTTGCCCGCCACAATGTTGTGTAGGGTGCAGCGGGCACCTGAACTGACCCTTCAGGTTCTACAGCCTGACCTCTAGGCACATGAGCAGGCACCTGAACTAACCCTTCAGGTGCCTGAAGGCTGACTTGACCGCATTGCAGGCCTGGTTGAGCCTGCTATTAACATGCTCTTGGGTGGGGATGGGGTAGCCAATGTAGGGCTGCAGGAGGCAGGCAGCAACTGCCATCATGCAGAGGGGCATGGTGACATCCCTGACCTGGAACACCCACTGGGGAATGTAGGCACCAGCCTTCAAATGCCCTCAGAGGCCGGATTTCCAAAACACATGGGTGTCATGTTCAGCAAGCCCGGCCCACACAGATGTCCATAAATTGGCCCTTGGAGTTCAGCAGTGCCTGGAGCATGACCAAGTGGTAGCCCTTTCTGTTAATACAGTGGCTGGTGCTGTGTTCTGGCGCACAGATGGAGATATGCATTCTGTCCAGGGTGCCGAAGCAATTAAGAAAGCTGACCATGGCTAATCCTGTGCCTGTGTCTACATCACCCATATGGACAACCTGTGGAATAGTATGGCATTGATTGTGCGGATGACCTGCCTGGGAGGGAGGGCATGCACTCTCATGAGGGCGTGATGAGGTGTGCCTGGCAACCACTCCTGTACCCACTCCATCATGCCCCTGCCCTCTAGCTCCCAGCTGCCAAGGGTCTCCCCTCCCTGTGCTGGGTGCGTGACCTGAGCATGCCTTACCTCTATGAGGGCAGCCCCGATGGTGGCCTTGCCCACCCCGACCTAGGTTGAAGGTCTTCAGAGCCATGGGAGTGGAGGAGGCTTGCCCCCAGTAGGAGGTGGAGGACGGCCATGAACACTATGGACAGCTGGTTGGCCATGGCACCCAGGATGGCCAGCTCTAGTGCCATGAGTTGCTGATGGAGATCCATTGGGTGTTGCTGCCCGTCTGGTCCCTGCATGGGCTCTGTGATGCTTGTGGCAGCTCTGCAGGCCTCAGCGTGCGCAGGGCAGGCAGTGTTTGGGAGGGGACCTTTAAGAGAGCACCTGGCTCTGGCCCCTGGAAGGTCTTGCCAGCCATGCAACCCCGTCCTCAACGTTTTATGCTCCATTCTTTTGAAAGAGCATCTATGGCTGCATGGACACTCTCTTTTGAAAGAGCAGAGAGGTCTTCAAAAGAGCAGATCGAAAGCTCAATCTGCTTTGTGTGTGTGTGTGTGTAGACAAGCTCTTTTGGAAGATGATCTTCTGGGAGATATCTTCCATAAAATCATCTTTTGAAAACTCTGTAGTGTAGATGTAGCTATAAAGAATTATGTTTGGAATAGTGTTATGCAGACATCTGACATTCAAATTCATGTTTGGGGGATCTGAGATTTACTCCATATAAATTCACCATTTAAAAATAATTTTCTCTTCCATAATTTTCTCGCATTGTTCTGATCACTCTTCTTGTGATATACAGCCTTGTGTTAAAGGCCATGTTTTATATCTTATATGTAATGCTCTATTTATAAATATATAAAAGAGAGGGCAAAATGTCCTGCTGAGACGTCAATAAGCAGTCCAAAAATGCTTATGAAGCTGGAAAAAAAGTATTATCAGCAATAACATGCCTTGCTAATGTTCCTATATGAGTTTGACAGCAGACAAATATACAGACTGATATGGCCTTTGCCCTTTGATTCAGAATGTGAATTATGTGTGTGCATGATCTCTGTATGTCTCAGAACACAAGTTTGTATCGTAGGTATCAGGGAAGATCCTTCAATAGTTGAATAGCACAGGGATTCTTTTTATTAGTGCTGGCAGACCATGTTTTACCCTTAGTTTAACACTATCCAAGTGGGCTCAATTCATGTTTTTTATTGCTGTTTATGGAATGAAGTGCAGTCTGTTCTGTTGAAAGTGTTTGACTTTGTTTAAGATACTTGTATAACTATTGGAACTAGGGGTCTAGAACGCAGGCTTATTCTGTTTCTGTGCTCTTGTACCGAACGAGAGAGTCAATAGGAGCACACACTGACCTTTCCAGTCCTGGAACCTTTCCCTGCAACAAAGCCCGCTGCCAGCTTTGTCCACATATCTTCTCTGGAAATACCATCACTGGACCTAACCAGGTTACTCACAGAATCACAGGCACTTTCTCATGCTCCTCTACTAACATCATATATGCCATCATGTGCCAGCAATGCCTAGATGCTTTGTATATTGGACAGACTTCTAACTCCCTTAGACAAAGGGTCAATGGGCACAACACAGACATCAAAACACTCCAGATCCACAAACCAGTTAGTCACCATTTTAATGGAATGGGGCATTCTGTCAATGACCTAAAGGTATGTGTGTTACTGAAAAGGAATTATCACACCGTTTTGGAAAGAGAAACAGCCGAGCTGGCTTTTATATTAAAATTTGGCACATTAACACATGGTTTAAATCGTGATGGGAACTTTCTGAGTCACTATAGGGGCTTGTCTGCATACTTGGCTCAGTCTAATTCTTGACCTTCCCCCCCACCCCTCCACTCTCTGATTTGCTCACCTTGATTACCTTTTTCTGAGTTGTCCTCCTTGCTTAATGTTTTTGGTTCTCTGTGCCTCAAATATTGAGTCTGTTCTGGTCTGGCTATGGTCTGAAGAAGTGGGTCTGTCCCACGAAAGCTCACCTAATAAACCATTTTTCTAGTCTTTAAAGTGCTACTTGACTGCTTTTTGTTTTGATACTGACCTTTTCAGTTTCACTGTGTATCTCGCTGTCGTGCTCTTTTTTTTCCCTCCTCTTTAAACTACAGAGTTCTACTTTTTTATTATTTTCTCTGCATATGACATTTTTCCGAGGCCTCTGACCATGTTCATTGCTCTTCACCTGACTTTTTTCGCTATATCTTTTTGAGATGTGCTGACCAGGTAGCAGGATACCAGTGATTTATATAATGGTAGCATAATACTTTTAGTATTGTTCTTTATCTGTTTCGTAATGCAACCTAACATCTATTTTTTAAATCACAGTTGTGCATTCAGATGATGTTTCCATTGAGCTTGTCCATGCCTAACTCTTTTCCCAGAGACATGACATTTGGGATTGAATTCATGAGTAGTTCTCTGACCGTAGTCTCACATATTTGTGTATATTTTCCCATCCCTTCATTCTGTGGTGGTAAAACTGAATCTGATCCACAGCCCTTACTCAGTTCAAACCTCTTTCTGATGCCAAGTAATTGAAATTGCCCCTGGATAATGTGTGGATATTGTTGCCAAATACCTGTGCTGCTCATATATTTTAGCCCTGGTTCCTATGTCTCACCCTAAAAGGATGTGGAGTAAAGCACATTATGCCTACTCTGGTAAAGTGCAGCAATGTTTTATGAAACCATTTTGCCCCATGGATATATAAAACCAAATATGATTATCGCATTAGGGATGAAGCTAATTTTTATCAATTATTAAACTATTAGATGTTGTGGTTTACTAGTAAGTGCTGTTTTTCTTATTTATTAGTTACAAGCAAAACTCTTTCTGTTTTTTTCCTGTTTGTAGTTGGAGGCAGATGCTTTACCTGAAGCTATGTTCTGTAGTCAGTCCTGATAGTTAATCACATCATTTATATTATGGTCAAATTATGACCTTGATATTTGCTTATTCAGGAATAGTGTGTATAATTAGGGATTTTACTTCGATTGCATTTTAATTTCATGTGCTTCTGTTTGCTTGAAATAAAAATAAATGTACAAGCAGTTGTTTCCCATGCATGTGAAAATATGCCAAACAGATGGAAAGGCTAACATTATATGCGCGATTTAGAGGAACAGTTTTTGCATACACAGTTAAAATTAGCATTGGTTCACCTCTGGATATAATTTTGATGTTGTTTTTGAATGGAGTTTGTATCAAGCAGACTTTTCCTGCTGTATAAAAGAAGCAATGAGCCACTCATTCATTTAGTGTCCTTATACAGAAGTTGTATGTTTTTAGTAGTAAGCTTATGATTGTAGCGTATGTAAGGATAGGAAAGAATTAATAATCTTCTTTGGAAAGAGGGGAAAGTACCTGCCAAATCTGAGTTGTTAATCCTGTGGAAGGTGTTGACAGATTCCCTTGATTAAGGAAATAATCTCTGTAAAGAGCCAGGGTTCCCTCTAATTTTTTTCCATCCATGTGCATAATAAATGTTATATGCCTTTGGGCACATGGGGATGTGCACCACCATTAGAAATGTGCTGTGGATGCGCAGCTGTGTGGCACCTGAATGTCTTCAGGACAACTGCTCGAGCACTCAGCTTGCAGAGAAAACTGTTTTGGGCAATGGGGGAAGCCTTTGCTTTCAGAGAGGACTACAATTTGGCTGTTCTGAGATCAGTTCTACTTACAGGACTCGGGAGCATACTTGCATTTTACCATTTGTTCGTGAGCCCAACTAGGCACCTGCAGAGCCAAAGGGACGTGTGAATGAGTGTCTCTTGTGACCATGAATCGAAGAACAAAAATACCCCCCCCAAAATGGCAGCACTGTTTTCGACTCTAAAATGCTGTAGCCATGAGAGCTCACGTGTTTAAAATGTAGCTGATGGAGGCGTGAAAAGGTCACCAAGAGACCTTTTTCAGCAGTCCAAGCTAATGCATTTCCCCAGAGGGGAGGGGGAGAAAGGGGATGCTGAGAAGCAGCCCTGAAGTTTGAGAAGAGATGGGGCTCTGAGGAGAACAAAGTACACAAATGGAGCAATTGGCTCACCTTGCAAAACCCATGTCCTGCTGCTTATGCAAGGTACTGAAGAGCTTGAGCACTACAGGTACAGTGACAGGCCAAGAAAAAAGAGACTCATACCAAGCAGGAGGATTGCCTGTTTCTGCCCCATGCCCAGGTTCCAGCCCCAGCCAAAGGGACAGAGTCTCTGACTGGATTTGGGTATTCATTATATACAGCTCCCTTCTTCCACGGTGAGTCAGTGGTTGCAGGGAGATCTCTGCAGCACTGTTACCTTGTGCAAACTCCAACATCATTTCTGGAGCCCTTCTTCTCTTTTACTCAAGACATTATGATTGTAAGAAGAAAAAAAAAAGATTATTAAAAAAGTAATAGGGTAATGGATGCCAAGCAGAAGGAATAAAAGATAGAAATGGTTATAAAGAAACACAATTAGGTATAGGCTTTTAAGACTAACAGTTTAGTTTCAGCTAGTTACAGTCTTTGCATAAGCAAGTTTCTGACCTATAATCAATTGCCAAAGACTCCAGTCCCCTTGGCAGAAGAGCCCATCTTTCTGCAATATCAAGAGCTCTGACATCTTTAGTTCTTCAGGTGCTGGTTACAAAAAGAAAGAAAAAGCTGCTTCTCTCTCCTTATAAAATACTGCTTGTGTTCTTAAACTGCTTGACCTCATCCTCCTCTTCTCTTTAGCTGGGTCTACACTAAAGATTTCTGTCAACAGAAGAGGCCTTTTGTGGACAAAACTTGGGAGCGTCCATACTACAACTGTGTTCTGTCGAGAATCTGTCAACAGAACACAGCAGTTTTTCTGGCAGAGCTCTGTCTTGACCGTACTAGGCATAGCGCCTCTGAGAGATTCTGTCAACAAAAAATTGTGCAGGTGCTCTGGGGGCCCCTCAGTCAACAGAGAGGGCTTCCTGTTCATTGAGCCGCCCTGTTTGTCGAGCTTCTGGTTGGCCATTCTGTTGGCAGAGGGCTGGGCACTCTGGCCACTTTCTGTCAACAAAGGGCGTTGACAGGGGAAGCCTGTATTAGGTGTGGACATGTTCTATAGACAGAGGTTCTGTTGGGAAATGTCTGTTGACAGTGATTTCTGTCGACAGAACTCTGTAGTATAGTCACCGCTTTTCTGTGGACTTCCCATCCCTTTGCTAACTCATAAATGGGATGTTCAAATTTTTTTTTCAGTCTTATCAGATCTTGCATAATTTCATTGGAGACAAGTAGATAGATGCCTATCTGGGAGAAATTTGGTTTCTCCCTGGCTATGGTTACACTGATATGAACCACTGGCAGCAGTATGCATATGGGCATTCTTGAAAATGCAAAGTGGTGCTCATTTGCATATTTGCTCACCTGCAGATGCTGCCACCAGTGCAAAAAAAAAAAAAGCTGTGTAAATGTGGTTCCACTGGCAAACCCCAATCCTTTGTTGGCAGCTTCTCATGTCTGAAAAAAAAATCGGGCATAAGAGGCTGCTGACAAAGGGTGGGGGGGGTTCTCCGGCAGAAGCACATTTACACAGGTTTTTTTTGTGCTGGGGACAGTGTCTGTTGGTAAGCAAATATTCAAATGAACAGCTATTTGCATTTTTGAGACAGTCCATTTGCATACTGCTGCTGGCAGTTCGCATCAGTGTATCCACAGCTCCTGTGTTTGGTCACAGACTTTAAAGCACAATATCATTAACACAATTAAATGAGTCTCAATGCATGCATTTCACAGCTAGATAATCACCAGTCTGTCACTAACTTTCAGAAAAGAGCTTACTTAATATGTTCTTATAATACAGAAATATTATCTATAACCAGTTGATTCAAGTACTTAGCATTTTGTGAGGGATCTGAACACGAATGGTATCTCCCTCACTTGCAAGGTTGATGACTTTGTTGTATAAATGTGCCTTCATTGTGTTTGCCTGATGACAGGGACACACAAATTCCTTTGCAGACTGTGATTATGCATTGCTTTCCAAACACCTTTATGATGATAATTTTAGCACGTATTAAGAACTCTGTGCACACCATGTCCATATACTGACAAGAATATTTAATGATCAGTGAGTTATTAATTTTCCAGTGGTGCCCTCATATAAGATACCTTTAAGATTCAGATGATGAGAACAGTGTGCAATGTAGTCTGAGTTGTGAGGTCTGACAAAAGCTGCTGGTGTGGCATAGTGAACCACAAATGGGCCTCTGTGACATGATCTTCTTAACTATAAGGGCTAGAAACATTAAACAAACAAAGCTCAAATTAAGATGAAATGAAATACTAATATTTAACCCAAGCCAAACTCTGTATGCACATGCAAGACACTGCTACAATATTTGCACAAAAATTCTTTATGGGGTATCGCATGAAAGCTAATAACTCACTGGTTATTAATACCCTTGGGAAATGCACAGTTTCATTTTGCAGATAGGGCTTGTCTACACTTGCCCCCAATTTCAAAGGGGGCATGTTAATCAGGGCTATGGGAGATTACTAATGAAGTGCTGTGGTGAATACGCAGCACTTCATTAGGCTAATTCTCCCCCACAGCAACTTCGAAGTGTCAAACTTTGAAGTGCCAGCATGTGTGTAGCCGCAGGCACTTTGAAGTACCTTTACCCCCCAAAATTTTGAGGAGTAAAGGCACTTCAAAGTAGCGCAGGCAATTTGAAATGCTCACAGCTACATGCATGCCAGCACTTTGATATTGCCATGGGGAGAATTAGCCTAACGAACTGCTGTGTATTCACCGCAGAACTTCATCAGTAATCTCCTGTTGCCCCGATTAACATGCCCCCTTCGAAGCTGGGGCAAGTGTAACCCATCCATAAAGTTATTAATTCTCTCTGTCTGTCTGTTACTAGAACATGTTTAAGATAATATGGTTTAGCCTAGGTACAGGTGATAAACAAGCCTATCTTGAAAAAAGGAATGCGGGTATACTTCAGTGTACATATTACCAATCAATAAACCTATCAAGCTAAATGAGCAAATGTTATTGTGTTCCTGGACTTGAGAGACAGAGACAGTTAATGCCTCTCCTGCGCACCAGAGAAATGCAAGAGACTAAGGCTATGTGTACACTAGCCGAGAAGATCGACCCGAAATCAACCTCTCAGGGTTTGCAGTCAATGCCTGTACTACTTCTGACACATGAAGAGTAAGGGGGGTCAAAGAGAGAGAGGCTCATGTCAGCCTTGTTCACTAGGGATGGTCAAGTCAGCCGAGTGCAGATAGGTCAATTCTAGCTATGCATTTGCCATAGCTAGAATTGCATATCAGCAATCAACTTACTTTTGCTTAGTGTAGACCCAAGGAGACCATCCTGACTTGTAAGACAAAGCAATCCCATTGGGGACATAAGGAACACAATGAGAGAAATTCCATTTAATCCTTCACCTAAAGAGACCAAGGAAGCAAGCAGTTTTATCTGTGTTGTAAAGATTATGAACAGGGTTTGTACTGCTCAGGTACGACCACGCTCATGACAAACAGGAGTATCGTGTGCTCACCTCATCTGTGTGATTAAATAAGAGGGTTACTGGTTTTGTGTGGGCATGAGGGACAGAGATCACCTAAATTAATCACAAGTGTACCTCAGAAATTATCTTAAAAATCACGTATAATCATTTCTCTATAAGACTCCATTAATGCCTATTGGCAACTGCCATAACTGCCACTCTGTGTTTAAAAATTCAAAACCTGGTGCAGTCTTCTATCAGGTCCACTGTACTTGAGGAGACCTGGCTTTACCATATATGGTCATCCTTCTGGAACTTTCTGAATAATAATGAGGATTGCCTATATAAGATTGCACCTCAGCAGCACACTCACTCACTCTCTCCTGAGAACTCTTGAGAGCCACAGAGCTGAAATCACTTACACTGCTGGCATTTTAAGCCACAGCCGCTACCTGAAATCACTTTCCTGTTGGATGAGCCTCGACTGCTGTTGCGCCACTTGCCATCCTGAGCGCCCAGCATTTGAGGGAAAGCCACGGAGTCAGCAGCTGCTGCTTTGGTGTGCCCAACACTGCAGCGTGCCCCCCTCCTGGCGCTGACCAGTGTCTTCGGCTGGCATCGCCTGGACCTGCTGCCTATAAGCGCTGCTTTTTGGTGCCATTGCTTCTGAAGAAGGCCTTGCCTGACACGGCGCCCTGAGCCAGTGCGGCAGGCCTCTCAACTATTGGCTGTATAATAAAGACCTCATGCCCTGATTCCAGGCTTTTTAAAGCCAAATACTATATCCTTTTAAATGTTATTTATTTTAATTGTTGTTTAATTGTTTATTATAATGTTTAGTTGTTAGTATAGGTAGGCTAGCTAGTCTTAATATAGGTATAGATAGGTATAAAGAGTAGCATTTATGTAATTTAATTATTATTATTTATGTCGGGATAACTACCTGGTGTCAAGCAAATCCTGCACCATATACCCCAGCAGTGGATCAGCACACCACTGACTGTGGATAGGCTCTGGCCTAGCAAACTAGAAAGCCTAAAATCCCTCTGGCCTATAGAGCCAGATATAACCCAGCAGTGGTTCAGCACACTACTGACTAAGGATAGGCCCTGGCCTAATTAGCCAGGAAGCTTAAATACAGCTCATACAAAGCTTTAGGGCATTTTAGCCCGATACATTAAAGGCTGTTTACGTACCTTTTACCCGATACCTGCCTAGGGTAACCAATCCCTATGTACCTCTGGTGGGTACAAGGTGCTCTAGCCTGTCTCAGCTGGATACATATTAACTAATTTTTCAGTTATTCCTGACAGCTGATTACTGTGACCTCTGGCAACCAGATTGTCAACTGTGTTGCTGATAGTAAGTTACCAATAATGAGTCTTATATCCTGCATTTGTTGTTGTCTTTTTGTATACTGTTGTTGCATGTAAAATAATACACCGCTTCAGTTCATTCCAGTTTAACATTAACCTTGCACTCTTCATTGTAGCTCAGTCCGTGGGCATAGGCACGAACTTAATCAGCGTCTGTCTGCATTTACCCTCATGTTACATCTGGGTTATTCTGGCTGGGCCAAGGCTAGCCGAGCCTGCTCCCGTAGAATATCACCACGAGGCATTTAATTCGGTCACCAATCTCCTGTTTTTCCTTTCCCCTCAATTGCCTCAACATGTGTGACTTGGCCAAACTGACTAGTAAAAAGCTGAATTTTGGGCATAACTGGTGCTAGAAAGAGGATATAATGATGTCCATAGTTTGACTATTTTCTGGTTTCTCTGTAGCACTTTACTGTTTTTAACAAGTTGGTTGCACTTCATTTTTAATAATTTACATATGTTGAAATTAAAATATTGCTGGGCTTTTTTCTTGGACAGATTAAAAGATGGTAGTTTAGAGAAGCCCTTACAAGGAGATCAAAGCCTCCTTAGCACAGATCCCAGGATCCGATCAGTTCCCTGCTACAAACCCAGGCAGGAGAGCTCCACCCCGGTCTGCACTAGACCCTGCCCAAACCTCCTAGCGGGTAGTGGCTGGCGCGGAAAAACGAGACCAAGGACAAGGCAGAAGTAGGTGAAACAAAGTACTAAAATAACAAACTAGTTATACTAAAAACCTTAACAATGACTATAAACTTACCATATACATTGTGATGATTTGACGAATCTTGAACGAAGTTACAATGTTTTATTTTTCCAGAAGGCAAAAATTAGGTTATTGTTAGTGAAGGAAGGGTGAGAGGGGTAAGGAAATCTTTAAGATCCCTGCTGCCAACTTTTATAGGCGGAACAAGGGGCGCTACACCTGCCCCAAAGGATAGGCCCCAGGGTTGGTCAAGGGTAGCTCCTCTATTTGTGGGAGGCCTTCCGTTACCCTCTTTGTGGGCACTAATTATGAAGTGCTCCTGGGAGGCCTTAGCTCTAGCTCAGGATGCACTATGTTGGCAGCTTGTGGGAGGCGAGGAGGCTGAGCCTTCACTCGCTATTGTGTGTGTGTGTGTGTGTGTGTGTGTGTGTGTGTGTATATATATATATATATATATATAAATAAATAAATAAAATATGTGTGGGAATGTAGGTATAACAAGGTAAAGAATAATACCTTCCTAGTAAAACTATTAATAAATGTTTCAATATTAAATAGATACTCTAATAATACCTAATAATATAAACCAGTTAACAATTAATAATTAAATGTGCTGTAAGTTTTGAACCCTGGGCTCATAGGCCCGACCCTGAGGGTCAGGCCCTTGGGTTCTGTAGTGACCCCGTCGGGCTGGCACACCATAGGAACGCGACCCCTACTCCGCCTATGGGGGCCCCGATGTCCCAGGCAAGATTGTGTTTTATATATGTGAAAAGTCAGTTCAGGTAGGTAGTTTTACGTGTCTAGGAGTCCAGTCCGGTGATGAGTCAAATCCAGGTGAAAAGAAGAAGTTGGTAGTCAATATGGCGGTGCTGCAGGTGGAAAGATGGCAGAGATGTTAAGATGGCGGCCTCCGGGTTTGGCAGCCGAGTGCGCAGTACCCGCCTTTCGGTGGGCCAGTTCGACACCCGGCCGCCGCCCCACGGAGACTGCTTGCCGCTGGGGAGTTGCCGCTGGTGAGCGCTGGCGCCGCTCGAGCGGGTTAGCACCACAGACGCTTCAGTGATTTTACAGCTCAGTGATCAGCTCACAGTGATTTCAAATCAGCTCTTTTCGCTGCTTGGGGCTGACCTAAGAGCTTGGCGGACGCCGCAGGTGCAGCCACGCCTCCCTATGTGGAGTAACAGGGTCTAGCCTGTGTCCTCCAGGGCCACAGAATAGCCTGAGGCACCTGCTTATATGCAGGGAGTTCATGCATAATTCATGAGTTGATTTGAATATTCATGATTCTACCTGCAGTTTTCAATTAGGTCCTCTGGGGCTTGGAAGGTACAAGAAGGTCTTACCTCCACCCAATCAGAGGCCTAGAATTCAAATACTTGATCATGAATAATTCATGAGTTCAGGTTACCGGGGTAGCTAACTGACAAAAAGTGACTGTTGATAATGCTGCTAAATGGCAGCCTGTGACACTTTAGATTTTTCATGTGCCTGCACTGATTTTACACAGCCAAAGGCATGTATTCCCTGGCCCACGGGGACGATTATGTCCAAGGTGTTAAAAAATCCTGACAAATATGTTCACAGATGCATTGCTCAAGGCTTCATATTCTTTCCTCAAGCATACTGTGCCATCTTTGTCACATTTACAAAGTACAGAAAAGTAGAATTTGTGTAGCTGGATCTGTAGAGCATAGATAAAATTCTTTGAAAAATTGACTAATGCCTTGTGCCCTTTTTCCTTATTAGAACTGAACAAAAACCACCTGTGTCACACATTCCAGTATTATAAAAGCCAGGAATTTAATCTGATGTAATATACAATCTCTTATCAAAAATCTCTGGAATTATCATACTTAATGCTAACAATATTTTGGTAGTGATATTAAACCTGAAACTTCAATGGTTAAAGTAGTTCTTAATTACTAGGAAGACAAAGGTTTCCTTCATGTTCATTATTGGAGACATGCTGCTGAACTAGTTTGGCATGGGTGTGAGCCACGCTTTCTGACTATTTTGTTGACATCTCTAGCATCTTGTAACAAATAAAAATATACTTAGCATAATACATCTGTCAAAACAGTAAATATACCTGTTTGGACATTGCAGTGAAAATGAGCATATGAGTCAGGGTGTGGGTGACAGAGGGGATAGAGTGAGTGGGGATAGGGTCTTGACAATGGTCAGGCAAGGGTGTTTGGTTTTCTGGAATTAAAAATTTAGCAACCCTACCCCAGCTGGACTGTTTTCTTTGCTGGTAACCAGCAGGTCTGTCTTCCTTGGGGCCAGGAGTCATTGCTCCAGGGTCAGCTGGGAAATCTGGGTGGTTGTTCTCCACTGGCTCATGGCCCAAGTACCTGAAAGTGTGGCAGTGTGAGATGGTCTAAGTTCAGCCTGCTCTTTGCAAATGTTCCCCAAGGCCACGTCTTGTGACTCACTGGGGTCATAGTTAAAATCTCAACTTCCTCCACTCCCACCCAAGTCTAGAGTTGATGATTGCAGCATTCTTGTGCCCTTTGCCTTTGGGTAGTGTCAGAGAGGGAGGAGGAAGCCTCACAGTTGGATCAATAGAAGCAGCAGCTGCAACTTGAAATGGCCTCTCTTCCCCTCATTGTCTGGGGGTGCTGTAGCTTACTTTGTAGTGTTTACCCCAAGAATATGTTCAGGAGTGTCTGAGTAGCAGAGCCTTCCAAACTCAGTACTGCTATAGCCCTTTCCCTGCCTAAGGCTGAGAGTGGCCAAGTGTGTTAGACTCAAATGTGTTATCTGCACATAGATTAAATTTCTCACCCTTGCGCTGAATGCCTATTACATTGGAATCGTGGTATTATTTTGTGTTGCAGCTGCCGAAAGATTGGCTGTAATAAACAATACTGAAAGAGGGAAATGTTGCCTTGGGGTTCCTTTGACCTTAAATGGACTTGTGATATTAGAACATTTGACTATGGATGCCATTATGTCAAAATGCAGAGTTTGGATCATTTTAGTAAAATACCCAGAAACCTTTTTCTACTCATAAATAAAAAATGTATCACTATTCATCTCCATCACATATCTTGCAGCATTAAAAGTGAAAGCTGTGCATGTATTCAGTTCATTTGTAGGCCAAAGGTCCAGATCAATACAATTTCTAACTTACGTGTTTTTGAGTGATTATTGTGCCTATATATTTGTCATTTGTTTGAAAGCCTCTTGCACAATATCTTATAATCACACTACAGAAGTGAAAATCTGCCTACGATTGATTGTATAAAGGGGGTCATTTTTGTATTTGCAATAATTCTATACTGTACTTTTCTTTTTTTTTCAAAGCGCTTTACAAATCATATCTAGTTAATCTTTGCAGTGGTTCCGTAGAGTAAATAAGTAAGAGGATCAGATAAGATTCTACAAGTGTAGAAACTGAGGTAGAGAGAGGAAGTGGCTTTCACCGAATATGACCAAAGGGCCTGTGTTGGAATTTAACACTTAAGGCGGTAGAAAGTAATTAGTTATTTTGATATGTGACCAGGGGTGCATCTACACTAGCTGGCTACTTCAAAGTAGCTGGCACAACATCAAAATAGCATGCGTTACGTCTACGCACGCTGTGTGCTATTTCGACGTTGAAATCGACGTTAGGCGGTGAGACGTCAAAATTGCTATTCCCATCTGAAGATGGGAATAGCGTCCTACTTTGATGTTCAACGTTGAAGTAGGGCATGTGAAGATGATCCGCGTCCTGCTATTTTGAAATAGCGGGGTCCTCCATGGTGGCCATCCGCTGAGGGGTTGAGAGGCACTCTGTCCAGCCCCTGCAGGGCTCTGTGGTCACCGCGTGCAAAAGCCCTTAGCCCAGGGCTTCTGGCTGCTGCTGCTGCAGCTGCGGGTCCATGCTGCATGCACAGGGTCTGCAACTGGTTGTTGGCTCTGTGGATCTTGTGCTGTGCAGGGCAAATGTGTCTGGGAGGGGCCCTTTAAGGGAGCGGCTTGGGGCTTTGCTGGCCCCTTATTTCGACGGGGAGCACTTGTGTGTGTGGATGCTCTACATTTCCTTTTGGGGTGGCTCCTTTTGATGTTTCCTGTCGCTACTTCGACATTGAACGTCGATGGCACCAGCCCTGGAGGACATGTAGACGATATGCATCGAAGTAGCCTATTTCAATATCCTTACTTCAAAATAGGCTACTTTGACGTAGTGTGCTAGTGTAGATGTAGCCCAGAAGAGCTTAGTTAATGCCTGTACTTTTAAGAAATAGACCAGAAAAGGTTTGGATTTTAATTTTTATATCTCATTGAGAAGGTATTGTCTCAAGCCTTTTTTTAAACCATGCTGGTTTATTACTTCAATACTGATTTTATGTCTGTCTACACATGTGAGATAATCCAGAAAAAAAAATAGGGTGTTACTTTGCTAGCAGAAAAAGGATATCCATACATGCAGGTAATAATAGCTACTCCAGAATAATTCCCCATGTACACAAGCCCTATCACTTCTGAATGATTAACATTGCTTTCTGTAGCATTTAGGTCTCCCCTCTAAGGATTGACCTTCACAAACTCTGGTTCTAGCGAAATCCAAGAAAAATAAAATCCATAATGGACTTTAGTCGCAGTATGTGAATAAACTAGAACTAATGTAAAATCAACTATTTATTTATTTTGACTTTAAAACAAGATTTGCACCATGGATCTACTATAGGATTATAGGCTGGCTGCATCATGCACGTTCATTATTAAGGCTTGGCAGGTACACCTTTCTAATAAAATGTCTTCTGTATATATACAAGTTAAGTATAGAACACTAATAATTTTACACGGGAAAATCAGTTGGTAGAATTGTTGAGGTCTGTATTTTCTTATTAAGTACTAGAGATTTTAGATGTGCTAGCTCAGCCCATAAATTAAACTGACAGATTTGCTGGTATTTACACACTTTAAGAACCCAATCTTTTAACATTGTTATTTCTCAGGCCATTATTTCTGCCAATTGCTGACAAGATTGTAGAGAAGACAACAAATTAACAGAGCTCCCGTTTAGTGACTGAACTTACTGTGTGTGCATCCTGCATTTGTTGCAACACAAACTTGAACTAAACTATTGTGTCTATAGAAAGCAACAGCGGCTCTGTCATATGAGCCGTAAAGGAGCTCACCTGGGCTGAGCTGTGCTGAGCCTGGTTCAGACTGTCACTTTTTTACACCTATTTTTGTGTATGGAGTGGGTGGGAGAGAGAATATTATAGATATAGGTCATTTTGTATGATTATTTAAGCTTCCTTCAAAAGAAATCCCAGCTCTGCACACATGATGTCAATAACTGATTTTCCTATCTGTTTACATAGTGCATAGTTTTTATCAGAGGGGTGTAAATGCTAGTGTCACACACTAGCTGGTCCAATTGCACTAAAATTTCCCTACTAGTGCATGTGAATATGGTACTATTTAAAACAGGACTACAAAGGGTTATAGTTATGTGATAACTCCTATGGGTTCCTGTACAAGATGGTAAGTTACAACTGGAGATGATGCATCTTTTTTTCTGTACTGAAGCAGGCTCCTCTGGGGTTTTCAATGGCTGTTTCCATGATGCGAGTTACTTCTCTGGTAGAATGCTCTTGATTAGTAAATAACAAGCAGTCTTGTGGCATCTTAGAGATGAACAAATGTATTAGGTCATGAGCTCTCATGGGTAAAACCACTCCCTCATATGAATGGAGCAGAAAAATAGAATCCACAGTTTACATAGCAGGGAGTAGAGTGGGAACGGAAGCAAAAGAAGAGTTACTCATCGTTAGTAGGGCTAGCTGAGAGACATTATTAAGCGTGTCCCCTAAACTTTCTCTCCAGAGCAGATAGATTCTGTGTCCAAATGCCTAGCTGTAGATAACAGATTTTTGTTGTCTGTGGGTGGGGTGATCTGTAGGTTTCTTGTATATGATTATTAGTGGGGTGCCACAGCCAAAGCTGCTACTTGTGTTCAGGAAGTGGATGCTGGTGTGGGAGCACTCTAAAGAGGGTTTGCTAGATGTGTAGTGGGTGTTGACACCGAGGTGGAAATCTGCGAGAGAGTTTAGATCTACTCTCCAGAGGCTGACTATCATTGTTGTATCTCAGATACATTGTTTGCTTCATGGTGCTTAGTGGCACTGCATGTTTGCATAAAACTTAAACTTCATGACCAGACATAAGACTTGTAGTGGCACAAGCACAAATCCTATGGCCTGTATGATCTCATATGGTACCAGCTTTTGTCCCCTCCATCTTACTCCAACTGTCGTTAGTGACATAAGTTAGAATTTCCCAGGGGTAGCCCCAGAAGCATGAGTGTGAAGGCCATCATCAGATCAGAGTAGCTGAGAACAGATGTGGAGGCAACAGGCGATTACTGTACTTTCCCAATGAGATGCAAGAAGAGGGCAGACTGATGACTCTCAAAGATGAGGCAAGCACCCATCAGTTGGGACAAGTTGGAACTGATACTAGCATGATGAAATAATAAAGGATAAGAATAACAACTTAAGAAAACTTTCATTTGTCAAATGGTAATTGATTACAGCATGACAACGTGAAACTCATTGATCCCAGTGAAGGAAAACTCATAGAATGAGTTACTTTGTCATGAATTTTGAATTTTGTTCTGCCAAAGATCCCAGAGCGTTAGTTTAGACAGACAGAACCTGGCTTCTCCTTCGCACTCAGCTTGGATTGGCCACCAGAATAATGCAAGCAGCAGACTGATAACCATAACATCAATAGGATAGGGTGTATGGGTGTTTGCACGTATGTGGGTATATACTAGCTGCTTTACTAATCTATTCTTAATAGATATAGTGTATTGCCTTTTCCCCTAAAAATAACCTATGCCCTTCTAATAAGCATATCTCCAAGGAAGAAATAATGGACACTAGATTGACCATCTTAAATTTGGTTTCCTCAGGAACTTGTTTAATTCTTTTCTAAAATAGGTCTAAAATCCCTTTCACATTTGTGATCAGAAATTATCAGGAGTAAAACCCTTTTCCCCTGAGCAAAAGAAGGATTTCTTCTATAGTTCCCACAAGAAGAAGAGATTGCCTTTCTTCTAACAATGTGGTTACATAAAAACTCTCAGTTATGGAAAGGGGAAGAGGGATGTAGCGGGAGGGGGTAGAAAGAAATTTGAATTATGTATCCCACTTCCACTATGCTTAGAGTCAACCAATCTTTTGTGAGATGGGCATTTATACTCTGTGGAAAACAGGTCTCGTCAAACTTGTTGAAACTAGACACATTCATACTGGAAGTAAAGCCTCATGGTTTTAGTGTAAGTGTAACTAACATTTTGAACAACTTATCCCAGTGAATTCTCCAGCACCTCAAAAGTATGAATCAAAATTGCATGTCTGGTTGAACTATGTCCCATCTTTCAAACTCAGGTGGTTATGCCCCGTGAAAGAATCTAAGGCTTGTGTTATTCAGGAGCTCAGACTATATGATCATAATGGTCAGGTTCAACCTAAAAATCTGAGACTCTATGCATCTCTACAGGTGAGGAAAAAATGTGAGTTAGTGATGGGGAAGACTGCCCTGCTGCTAATGGTGCTGTACCATTTATTTAGTGAAGATTTGAGTATTTTTATCCTTCAGGGATGTGAACTTCGTGTCTGTCTTGAGTCCTAAATTCACTTGTTAAATAGAAGTATAACAACTTATCTTAAATTTTGATCAAACTTTCCAAGCCTATTCACCTGTTTGTTATATCTGATTTGCTAGAAATTTCAATTTATCACAATATATTGAGACATGCTATGGTAGCAGTAGTCTGTATTTCTGATGGAGCCTGTCAGATGCTGGTGAAGAAATCTACCAAAGAAAGAAAGTACAAAGAGGTTGGGGGTGGGGAGGGTATGACAGCAAGAGAACTCCCATGGAATTAGATTTAGACTCAAAAGAATAATTTATTGGAGACTTAGGCAGAATGTTTGCACCAAAATGACTTTTATGGTGTTTTCCCCTTGACAGATACATTTTTTAGCTAGTGAATAAAAAGTCAGTGTAACCTGAGAATTATTATGATGGAGTCCTGAGTCCCTCACTTGGAAAACTGATCAGCTGGTACTGGCTAAACCTAACAAATGATGAGTGCTGCTAAGTCTTTATTTGTGGAGGCTCAGTGACTTGGGGAAGGGAGTTAGGGGGGAGAAAAATCAACAGTATAACTATTCTGACTGTGGTGTTATCTTGTGTCTTTAGTGCCAAGTGATAAAACAGGGAGGGTTTGGAGACCACCTCAGGTGTGTGCAGCTCCAGAATGCCAGGATGGATGTTGTCTGATCATATGAAAATTACAATATGCACAAAAGTAAGAAATTGTAAAATTGCTCAGTCAACAGACTTGTATCCGCTCCTTTCCCTCTTCTGCATGGTCAAAATGAACAGATTGTCCAGTAGTGAAAGATCAAATGTGGAACAGGAATATGGAGTTCACAAATCAGTATTACTTTCCTGACCATGCTCTGATCTTAGGAATAAGTCTGACTTCTCCTTGTCCAGTGGGGCTAACAGCCACCACAGCCCAGGAACAAGGTGGCAGGGCATGGGGGAGGGGTCGGTGGGCAGAAGGGGCAGGTCTTCAGCAGTCAGGCCAAACTGCAGCTCATCCAATGTACCTCAGAGCTGTTCAGAATGGCACTTTGTGAACAATTCAATGGTGCCCGGTGCTCCAAAACAGTGACCTGGAGCTCTGGGCCCCTGTGGATCTCCAGGGCCCAGTGCAATTGCCTGTCTGGTTTCCCCCCATCAACAGGTCTGTCCTTGTCCAAGTTGCATCCTTAGTAGAACTAAGGCATTAATGCCATGCTGGTAGGTAGCAGGATTTGCAGGCCCTGCACAAAGGTGCACACCCAGAGCTCGATTGCATGGGAATGTTTTGTGGACCTTTGCACAGCAGCAATTTGTAGACAGGCATCCCATGGTCAGGCTTTTTGGTTATGTTGTCTTACAGAGCAAACATGCTTATCCCACTCAGTGCCAGGGAAGGCACTCTGGCTCTTAAGCTAGAGAAGCAATTGCGGGGTAGATTTGCTGCATCTGTGTTGCCCAGGGAGTCTTATTCCTTCATCTTAGCTGCCAAAGTTCTCCCAATCACCCATTCTGGCAGCAAGATTTGAACTTAAATTCAAGAGTGGCAGGAAATAAAAATCTGTCATGGGATGTATGTATATGGTGGGAGGAGGGAGATCTTCCAGCATGTAACGAGATGGTCTGGGATTTTTTTCAGATATTTGGTTAAGTTTTCAGGACTCAACTATAAGTTCATATCCACTCATGCTGATTTCTGGGTTTTGTGTTCCTAAAACAAAACAAAACTTTAGATTTTGACACTTGTCTACTAGTATCTCTATTTTTACTTTCAACATAATTTGACTGATGGAATTCTTTTGTATTCTTGAGTGCCCATTCCCAGTGATAATTTTGAAATGCAGTTAGAATATAATTATAAGAAATTTGCATGTGATCAATGTGTGGTTTAAGATTTTTAGAAAATAACTATCCTAAATGCACCAAGTCAGCACTTAAAAATAAGACAAACCTGTTGCCCAGAATTTAGTAATTAAATGGAGAAGACACAATAGAATATTATGCCTACTCAGCAAGATAGATTGGCTGATTCTTTTTGCTTAAAGACAAGCTCACTTGCTTATCTTAGATTGGTTTAGACATTTTCAGTACTATTGAGACAGTTTTGTGAGGTACAGGAATGAAGGATTAAGATTTAAACCAAGGGAAATAAATGGAAAAATGGGTCAGAAACAGAGCAGCGTGGGGGAAAGATATAGAGAACCAGTACAAGGAAAGCAGAAGGCAGGAAACAAATAAATGAAATGGGCAAAATTCTTTGTGGAAATTTGGAAAAATAAGAATTAAACTCAGGCAGAATTCAGTCTGGTGCTTTTCTAGGTGTGAAACATTTCAGTCCTGCACCCAATTGAAGGCCTGTCCATTAAAATAAAAAAAAAATCGAGCCCTTTGTTTGTCAATGTACACGTAGTACGCACCTCACACATTGCCTTTATTGGCACAAATTAGATAATTACAGCTATTCTCTTATGTTGTATTTGACAAGTGACTTTTACAACCTCCTGTAAGTCATTGCAGAATTTTTCCAAGCATGTATAGGGAAATCATTTGTGTCAGGCTTATTTTATGGGGTATGTTTTTTCTCCTCATCTAGAATTGTTTTCTTGCTTGGTTTTTAAATGGAATCCTCCTTAGGAAAGAGGATTTGCTTAAACTGAAAAGGGGAAAAAAATTTAAAAGTCGAGCTGGTTTTGTGGACCTTTTCTAAAAATAGTTTGAAAAGTTTGTACAAGGATCGCCCAAATGTAGTGCTGTCTAAACCTAATTTAAGAGCTGTTCAAGAACTTCTTTTGTGAATGCACCCCTTGTCAGCCATATCAGGTCCTTCAGAGAAAAGGAAGGCTGGGAACTGCTTCTTTTTCCTTTTTAAAACCTATTTGAACTCCAGATACAGCTTTAACTATTCTATGGAACTTAGCAAGGCGTCCATATTTATACCAGGAATTCTTTCCAAGTTTCTGAAAGTGGAAGTGGAAAAAACCTGCAAAATAAAGCCTTCTAAAATGGCCTCTCTCTTACTAGCTGTTGCAATATTTAAAATCAGTGGAGCAAACTATTAATAATTCTTCCTCATTAACTTACATATTTTCCATATTTTGGACTGATCATCCCACTCTTCTGCATCCCTCTTCACATATTGTTGGTGTGGCACTGTCTTCCTTTGAGTGGGAGAACGCCACAGCTGCAGGGTTCAAATATGAGGAATGACCTTACCTTAAAGCAAGGGGGAATAATAAGACAGAGATGTATCATTCCCTTCCAAGCCAAGTGCAGACCTGAACATGTAAGTTAATACAGCCCAGTGCTCCCTACATGCTTGCAAATTACAATTAGCTGGAGGGTCTGGTAAATGGTACTGGATTGTTTGACCCTGGAAGGTCCTATAACCAATGGAATACCAGAGCAGCTGCAGAGGCACAAGGTTCCTGTTGATCTCTGGTGTCTATAGGCATTAAAGTTAGAACTTCTGTGCATTCTGCAGTTGGCCAAACCATGCAGAATGATGTGATGGAAATGCTACAGGGAGATCAGGTCAATTTTCTTTTCATGGTGTGAAGGAAAAGGGAGAGATTTGTTGTAACAATTCCGTGTTAAGAACAAAGTGGCAATTGTATTGAGTATTGTGTTCATATAATTCTCCCAAAGTGGTGGATCTCTTTTATGGGGTTGTATTTCATGTGTTCCATGTTCTATAACTTGATCATTGTAGAGGTCTGGGTATATCCTGGGTAGCAGAATTTTTGTATGTGCTAAAGTTGTTGTATGTACACACAATATTAAAGCTATGCAAGATGGTTTTACTACCTGTGAGGACGTGTTTCCATTATTGCATTGCTTTAGATGAGGTGGTTAAGAAAATGTTTCCTTTTGTTTGTCAAAAAGTGAAAAAAAAGAATCCACAACCATAGAATTGAAAAATACAAAGTGAAAGAATGCATTAAAGGTTAGGTATTATATTTAAAATATTTGTGTCATAAAAGAAAGAGGCAGAATTAACTCAATTTGTAGATTGTTTGAGCTTCAGTTGCTGCCAAAAGCATGGGAAAGACAGCTATAAATTGGAAGAGTGAGGACAGTCGTATTATTCTAAAAGCTGAAGATGCAGCATTTTAGTCATAGACAAAAATAAAATATGCTGACAGAATCTGTAGAGGTTGGTCCAGGTGCCAAAATGACAGAAGCCATATCATATCCTCACTGTGTATCTAAGGCCAAAATACCCATTAAGGTACTGGACATGCCTCCAGGGGAACAGCTGTGAGATTCCTTTTCCAAGAGCATAATCAGACAATTAGAGTCAATGCCTATTGGTGTACCACTGCCCAAATGGTGCACACAGTTTTTGAAGAGGATTGCTCTAGACCAGGAGTCTGCAAGCTGTGGCTCCAGAGCTAGACGTGGGTCTTTAAGGATTTCTTCATGGTTCTCAATGCAATAATTGCTGTATAAAACAAAACAAGCCCTTCTGATTGTTTTTGATAAATGGTGAACACCTAAAAGCCCAATAATGAGCAATTCATATCTAAATAGCAAATGATTTGATGTCAAAATGTTGGGTAAATTCCCCTTTAATACGTGCAGTGCATTAAGGGATGCTTTACTCTATCTGTGTTTTCATTGTGTTGAGAATGAAGTGTTGTTTTTTTGAAAAAGAAAAAGGATACTTGAGGCATTCCTGCTGTGAAGGCCAACATGCATTTTAAGAAAGAAAACTGAAATTAAATGTGAAATTAAATTGGCATAAAGAGGGGTTGGAATGGCTTCAAAAAAGAGGAAAAATCAAAGATGAAAATAGAGAATTTCAGGTTGAATGAACCTAATCCCTCTCATTTATATTGAGTTTGTCTGGGATCCCTTTATGTCTCATTTGCAATGAGAAATTCTCACCAACAACAAAAAATGCAACCTCAAGAGAATATGTAAAATGTTTGTGAACACCCTGCAGTGAACATGTGTCACATTTGCAAATCATTGATGTGTGCACTGTTCTTAAAATAGGGGTTACAAAATGTATGGGTTGACATTATTTATTAAGGACCGTCTTGTATTCACATGCATTGTGGCTCTTGAATTATTGAGTTTTTTACTGAATTTGAAAAAGAAAAATGCCTCTTCTTGCTGTTTTGCTTGCCAGCCCCAGCTCTAGGCAGATTTGTGTGACATATATTTGGTGACTATTATAGCCTGTTCTTTCACTTTGTTTTCTTATGGGTCGCTGCATTGCTTGCTGAAGGAAAATCAAATGTTAAAAATGTCCGTCTATACTGCTTCTTGACAGCCTTGCACATCAAAATCTTTCATGGGTCAAGAGTGGAAATAGTTTAGAAAGACTCTAACTCTACTAAGGGAAAAGTTCAACACTTTTACTCAAGCTATTGTGTTTACTATTTCTCCTGTGTCAAGCTCTCTGAGTCAACCTGTAGTAAGATTTATGCGTAGGCACAGAACAAGAGACAAAAACATAGGGTGTCTCCTTCAATGTACCTTCCAGGTACTGAAGTTTCCTATGCAACACTTTTCACAATGGGGCATGAGCGGAGTCTTTGAATGCTGCCATATTTAATATAAATGTTAAATGTACACAAAAACAAAACAAAAATGACATGTTAAAAGAAAGTATCAATGTTACAAATTCAAACACTCAACTTTACGAAATGCCAGAATTAAGGATGCCCATATTATCTTATCACCCGAGTGTGTTTGCAGTATGAGAGCCTTTACTGAATGACCAAATGGTGTTTTTTCCCACAAGATCATTTGCTTTTGTGGGTGAAGACTCATTTTATCAGATGCATGAGGATGTAAGAGTGGGACTGATGAAGCGGGTCCTTGTCGGGGGAAGCTTATGCTCAAAAAAAAAAAGTCTATTAGTCTATAAGGGGCCAGAGGACTTCTCATTATTGAAGAACAGTGTGCTCTAGCACTCTTTCCCCACAGTTACATCCTGTCTGTTCCTCACTCCTGGCTCATTGTCTGTTACATTCCAGTCACCTGCTTGGTGCTGGTGTCCACTCATCAGTCTTTTCATCCCAGTCCCAGTGTCTTATCTCCTCATCCCAATCTATCACTTGCTGGTTCCAGTTTACCACCTTCCCCAGATTTTCTCATTTCTCTCCAACTCCCCAGCTTGTTGGGCAGTCATTCCCTGTTACCTCCCAGTGCCACATGAAACTGTCCATTCCCCCACTGTCCACATCCTCATCAGCCTCCAGTCTCTGTCGCTTGGCTCACTGTCTAATTTCAGCATGTCCTCCCACATCTCTTTCTCTCAGTCTCTTTTCCCAGTTTTCCCATGCCACTGCTCCTCATCAGTTCTTAGAATCATAGAATCCTAGGGCTGGAAAGGATCTCAGGAGGTCATCAAGTCCAGCCCCCTGCCTAAAGCAGGATCAATTCTAAATCATTCCAGCCAGGACTTCGTCAATCCAGGATTTAAAAACCTCCAGGGATGGAGATTCCAACACTTCTCTAGGTAACACATTCCAGTGCTTCACCACCCTCCTGGTGAAATAGTTTTTCCTAATATTCAAACTACATCTCTCCATGGTGATTTTGCTCCTTGTTCTGTCATCCATCACTACTGGGAGCAGCCTCTCTCCATCCTCTTCAGAGCCCCCACCCAACCTCAGGAAGTTGAAGGCTTATATCAAATGGCCCCTTACTTTTCTCTTCTGCAAACTAAATAAGCCCAAATCTATCAGCCTCTCCTAATAGGTCCTGTGGTCCAGCCACCTAATCATTTTCATTGCCCTCTGCTGTGGGGTTCTTCCTCCCCTTCTCTCCACCCTACTCATTCTCTGTTTGATGGCTGTCGCCTTTTCCTTCTATTTCCTCTTCCAATCTCAGGCTTCAACAATCTAATAGCCCTTTCCCCCCCGCCATTTCCCTCCCCAGCTCCCTGTCTGAGTCTACTATGTTAATCTCCTGCATCACGAAGTGGACAGGGAGAAGCAGCATATTGGAGTACCGGGGGAGTGGGCAGGCATAGCCTGTCCACGACTAAAAGGCCCCTCTCACGATGGGGGTGGGGGCACTAAAAAAAGCCTGATCCCAAATAGATGTGCGGGACGATGAAGGAAAAAATAGGGACGGGAGTGAGGGTCAAAGGTTTAAAATAAGGGAGCTGGAGGGGGACACCGAGCAGAGGACCCCGGACAGCGCCCACTGCTCCTCAAAGGTGTCCAGGGATTGGTGGATGCCGCCCAGAGGAACTCTGCTCGGATTCGTGACCGGAGGGAGGAACTGAAGTAGGTCCCACAGTCGCAGGTCGCCCCCCCCGCAAGCTTCCTCTCCCTGGTTTCATAAATGGCCATTTTGGCCGTGGCCAGGAGGAGGCTGACGAGGAGGTCCTGCGACTTTGTGGGGCCACGGATAGGGTGTGAGAGGATGAGAAGGTGTGGGGAGAAGTGCAGCCAGAACCTCAAGAGGAGATTCTGGAGGAGCTGGAAGAGGGGCAGCAGCCTGGCGCACTCGACGTAGATGTGTGCCAGGTTCTCCCTCGTGCTGCAGAAGGTGCAGGTGTCTGGGATGGGGGTGAACCGCTCCAGGTACACGCCTGTGCTCACCGCTCCATGGAGGATTCTCCAGCTGATGTCCCCGGCAGGCCGCAGGACTAAGGTGGAGTAGAGGCTGGCCCACCGGGGCTTCCCACCACTTGTGGTCGGGGCGGGACACGAGGGTGGGGAAGAGGAGCATGTGAAGCATGAGTGCGCACAGAAGATGTCTAGGCGCGGTTCGGAAGGGGACCGGCTGGTAAGTGTGCAGCTGGCTGAGGTGATGGGGGGTAGAGGGGCGGGCAGGATCGCAAAGCCGGGGGCCCACGGAGAGGTCCGGAGGGCTAGGAGTGGGAGGGGGGCGGGGTGCACCCTCTTGCAGGACCTGACCGAGGTAACTATGAGCGGTGGACGGCAGGGCGGCCTTCACCTCCTCGAGTATGCGACGGGGGGAGTGTAGGTCGGAGAGCCCCATGCGCCGGGTGAGCGCCGGGGCCTCCATCCAGTCCCCTCGGTTGTAGTCCAGGAGGTCTCTGACCCTGGTGATTCCACCTAGGACCAACCTCTGGTGCACCGTGGGAGACTCCGCTGCCTGCACACAAAGATGGGGGTTGTGTAACAGGGGCTCTGCGAGGAGGTCTTCTCCTACGGTGGCCCCTAAGGACCTGGAGGCTGCGAGCAGCCGCCAAGGGCGGAGGAGGTCCTGGTAGAAGGCCGGCAGCTCCAAGAGGCCTCGCGGACGGTCTCTGCCAGATAAATAGAAGAGCTGCCGGTCGTATCGGAGCCCTCGGTTATGGCGGAGGAAAGCGTGCGCCAGCGTGCTGCATGCCGGACTACATGCACTATTGGTGTTGAGAAGCCTCTGCAGCACCCGGAGGCGGAAGACATGGACCTGAGTGCGCATGCAGGTCAGGCCCTGTCCCCGCTCCTCTGGGGGAAGATGGAGTACCCCTGCAGGGACCCAGTGCAGTCCTGGCCAGAAAAACTCCAGGATTAACCTCTGGAGCTGGTCCAGGAACCCGGGGGGTGGGACCAGGGTGCTGAGGCGGTGCCAGAGCATGGACAGGACTAGTTGGTTCAACACCAGTGCTCTCCCTCGTAGGGGGAGAGACTGGAGCAGCCCTGTCCATCCCCGCAACTGCTCAGCGACCCTGCCCTCTAAGCCCTGCCAGTTTTCCGGCGGAGGGGGATGCGTGGCGGATAGAAAGACGCCCAGATAGAGCAGCGGACCCGCGCTCCACCGGATGGCCTGAAGCGCGGGTGGGAGGTGGCTCGTCTGCCATCCAGTCCCGACCACCAGGCCAGAGCTCTTGACCCAGTTGACCCGGGCGGAGGAGGCTGCCGAGTAGATAGCTTGGCAAGTCTCCAGATGCGCCAGGTCTCCCGGGTCCTGGACCACGAGGAGCACGTCGTTGGCATACGCCGACAGGACCAGCCGTGGCCCTGCCTCTGGAAGCACCAACCCCGTCAACCTTCGACGAAGGAGGCAGAGGAAGGGCTCGCTGGGCAGGGCGTACAGCTGTCCTGAGAGCGGGCAGCCTTGTCGTACTCCCCATCCGAAGCTGACCGGAGCGGTCAGGGTCCAGTTGAGCTTGACCATGCACTCCGAGGCAGCGTACAGCACCCGGAGAAACCCGACGAAGTGGGGTCCGAAGCCGAAGGCCTGTAGGGTGCCCAGGAGATACCCGTGGTCCACCCTGTTGAACACCTTCTCCTGGTCCAAGGACAGGAGGGCGAATGACAGGCCGTCCCTACACCCAAGCTCTAGGAGATCCCGGACCAAGGACAAATTGTGGAGGATGGTGCGGCCCGGGACGGTGTAGGTCTGGTTGGGGTGGACCACGTCCTGTAGCACAGACCCCAAGCGACGGGAGATGGCTTTAGCAATGATCTTGTAGTCCGTGCTGAGGAGCGAGATGGGACGCCAGTTCCTGAGGTTGCGGGGGTCCCCCTTTTTGGGCAACAGGGTGAGGACGACATGCCTGCACGACAGGGGGAGGACCCTGCTTTGCAAGGCCTCGGCCCAGACGCTGAGCAGGTCTGGGCTGAGGACGTCCCAAAACACGCGGTAAAACTCCACGGTCAGCCCGTCCATGCCCGGGGATTTATTGGTGGGCATGAGATGGAGGGCTTCCGAGAGCTCGGCCAGAGTGAGAGGAAGCTGTAGCCGGTCCTGGTCGCCCGTGCTGATTGAAGGGAGTTGGTCCCAGAGCGCCCTGCAGGCGTCAGCGTCAGTCGGATCTGGGGAGAAAAGGGTGGCGTAGAAGGCGCGAGCCCTCTCGCGCATCTCCACCGGATCCGTAAGAGGGGTGCCATCCTCCGCAAAAAGGCAGAGGATATGTTTTATGTCTCCAGGGCGTAGAAGAAGCAGGAGCCGCGGTCCATCTCCCGGAGGAGTTGGATTCGCGACCTCACCAAGGCCCCCTGTGCCCAGAGGGCGTCGAGTGTCCTGAGCTCGTCCCGCTTCTCCTGGTACGTGCTGCAGAGGGGTGGATCTCCAGGGCTGGCGGCTAAACGCCTCTCCAGCTCAAGGACCTCCCATTCCAGCTGCCCTATCAACGCATCCCGCCGCCTGGCCCCCCGAGTATAGTCACGGCAGAAGAGTCGCGCGTGCACCTTTCCCAGGTCCCACCACCGCCGTGCTGAGGGAAGGGCGTGCCGCTGCTTGTGCCATGCCAGCCAGAACTCCTGGAAGGATGCCACGAAGCCCACGTTCTCCAGCAGGCTGTTGTTGAAATGCCAGTAGGCCGCCCCCGCTTCCCTGGTGAGAGGGAAGCCTTCACAGCCACTAGGTGGTGGTCTGAGAAGGGGGCCGGCCGCACGCTGGAGGCGTGGGCCCGGGAGAGATGGTGCCACAAGATGTAAATGTGATCCAACCGGGAGTGTGCAGATTTATGTCCCACCACCTGGACGTAGGTGAAACCAGCGTCCTCGTCCAGGTGGTGGCTGCGCCAGACGTCCACCAGGTAGCGATGGTTAATGAGCTCCCTGAGGACGTCCGCAGCAGCCTGGCACTGCTCGGTCCCCGTGCAGTACCGCTTCTCGAGGGTGCAGTTGAAATCCCCGCCGAGGACCAGGCACTCACGAGGATCAATGGCGTCGAGGAAGGCCGCCGCCTGCCGGAAGAAGGGTGTTCTCTCCGGGCTGAGTGTCAGGGCATAGACGTTCACAAGGTGGAGAGGCAGCCCCTCCACCCACACCCGGAGATACAGCAGGCAGCCTGGCATGACCTCGACGCTCCCCAGCACCTCGGGCTGCAGGTCTGGGGAGAACAGGGTCACCACCCCGGCCCGGTGGGCCGAGAGGTGACTAAAGTGGACCCCCTCTCTCCACTCCAGCTGCCATTTGGCTTCAGCGGCTGGAGTAGTATGGGTCTCCTGTAGAAAGGTGACCGAGAACCCCCCCTCTCGGAGGAAGGAGAGCACTCGTCACCTGCGGAGACCCGACCCGCAGCCCCTGACATTTAAAGTGGCAATGATGAACGGCGCCATTTGGAGGTCTGGGGAGGATCCTCACCAGAGGGAGCACCGACAGTTCCCGTGGGGCCATGCAGCAAACCGTGAGCAACCCCAAAGGTGATGAGGGCGTCACGGAAGCTGCGGGCCCGTTGGTAAACCGCGGCGTCCCTCTTCCCGGTCCCCTTGCCCTCCTTTAGAAGGGCCCTCACGGACTCTAGGACAAAGTGGAAGTCCCCCCAGCGCTGGAGGGTGAGAGCAACTTTGTTCTTGGAGCCACGGACATCCTCCAAGAACTGGCGCATCTCACCCGCCAGCGCATGGGGTGCCGAGGCCTCAGGGTCTCGAGAACCCGTCGGCCTCATGTTCTTTTGAGCCCCATGGCCAGAGAAATGATTGGGGTAGAGACTGGGGCCTGAGTTTGGGAGGGATGAGGGCGGCAGAGGGAGAGCAGCCCCGGAAGTGCTGGAAGAGGGCGATACAAGAGAGGCCTCCCGAGGGGTTATGGCCTCGGGGGCAGGTATGAGTGGGCAGGGGTCGAAAGGAGGAGTAAGAGGAGGAGGGATGGGGGCAGGGGAGGTAGAGATCAGTAGGGGAAGGGAGGGGTCGTGGGGGGGAGGGAAAGGAGAGAGTGGGGGGAGAGGAGGAAGGAGGGTTTGGGGGGGGGATTGTGGGTTCTGGAGCGAGGCATTGGCTGGGAGAAGGTATGGGGGGGGTGGCAAGCAGTGAGGCCAAAGTGGGAGCAGGGGAGGGAATATGGACCAAAGGGGTCTCCAAAGGGGGGGCTTCCTTGGGCAGTGGCCGGGGGGAGAGGGAGAAGGACGAGGTGCCGGCACTCTCGGCAGGGGGCGCCAGCAGGTCGGGGGGGTGGGTGTCAGGGTTTTCGGTCCCGGGGGCAAAAGGGGGGTACAAGGAAAACCCTGATTTCCCCCGGGGCGTCCACGGGCTGGCCGACCTCCGCGGGGGGGTCGTCTCTACTTGAGGGAGGGGTCACCCCTTGGGACGTCTCAGGGCAGAAGGAGGTGGCAGTTGGGGTATCGCTGGTGGGAGGAGAGGGGGAGGGGAGGGGGAGAGTCAATAGGCGGCCCGCAGGCCTTCTATATCCAGGGCCACCGGGGTGAGGCCCAGGGCCTCAACCTCCTGCGAGAGGAGGGCGAGGCCGGGGCCCGCCTCCTATGGGCGCTCCGCAGCAGCCGTCTGGGTAGTGGCCGGAGGGGTGTTGGAGGAGGGCGTGGGCGCAGGGAGGGCCATCTCGGCCTGCTTGGGCTCTGGCTCCGGGGCCGAGAGGGTGTTATTTTCCTCGGTCACCGCCACGACGGCCTCTGTCGCCCCCAGCCGATGGTTGGTAGCTGGGGGTTCGGTGGGTGGAGCGGGGCTAACAGATCTCTTGGGTGCCTTGCGCGGCACCTCCACCCCGTCCTCCGCCGGGGTGGGGTGCTGGACGCGCGCACTCCCTTTCTTCCTTTTCCCCCCCACCAGTACCCAGCCCTCTGAGGAGGTGGGCTGGGCGGTAGAGGAGGAGGGGCTAGGGCTGACATGGAGGGAGGGAGAGAAGGAGGAGGGGCGTGGGGTGGCAAGGGAGAGGGGCAACCCGTCAAAGGCCGGCCCAGGGCAGTGAGGAAAGGCAGAAGGGCAGAGTTGGGAAGGAAGGGTGGAACGGATGAGAACACCACCCGCACGCCCAGGTCTTCCAGTGGCTCCAGGGGCACGTGCACGCCCCCAACCGCCAGGCCCCTCTCCACCACCACCTGGGCGGCGGCCTCCGAAGCCAGGAAGAAAACGATCTTCCCGAACATCCGGGAGGCCGCCACCACGGCCGCGGACCCCACCACCCGTGCCAATGCCCGCATGTAGGTTTCCACGTGGGGCAAGGCAGCCACCAGGAGGCAGCGGACCCCATGCCTCCTGGTGAGCGCGGGGAAGAGGCCGCGACCGTCGGGGATGGTAGTCCTGGCGGAGGCAGAAGGAGCAGGGTGCGGGGCGGCGGCCGCCGCCTGGGCATACAACCTGGGGGCCGAGATGTCAGGGCCCCCAGGGGTGGTGGAGGGAGCAGGGGGAAGTGAAGAAGGGGAGGCTGCGGCGAGTGCTTGGGCAGCCGGGGGGAGAGTCCCCGCCACGGGGGGGTTAGCCTTCCGGATGGGGCTCTTGCCCTTCCTTTTCCCCTGGCCCTTCCTGCCCTTTTGTGGGGGTGGGTTCGGGGCCGGGTTGCTGGAGGACGCCACGGCGGAGGTGGTAGGAGCCCCGGAGCCTGCTCCCGCGCCCTCAGCCGACGTGGAGGCAGAGTCTTGGGCGGCCCTGGATGAGTGGGCTGCCGTTTCAGGGGTGGGAGTGGTGACAGTGCAAGACGGGGGGAGGAAGGGGTCACCGGATGACACTCCGGTGGGTGTGGGGGTCATGGTGGTGGGTTTTTAAGATGGGGGAAGTTTATTGGGGGTGGGGGCCTTTAAGAAAGAGTGGGGGAGAGGGAGGAGAGTGGAGGGGAAGGAAGGGGTGAGGTGTGGCTGCCCCTCCCCCACTGGCCGGGCTGAGGACCCAGTCAGATGAGGGAAGGGCAGGGCGAGGGGAGTGAGGTCAGGGGAAGGAGAAAGCAAAAATGGCCACTACTCCCAGCACAAGATGTTAAGATGGCTCCTGTTTCTGCACTGGGATGTGAGGGATCAAAATCTGTGTGTGCGCGTGTGTGTGTGTGGGGGGGGGCTCAAGCGCTCAGGTAGAACAAAGAAAAAGGGTGGGGACGGGTGTGGGCACGTTGGGGGGAGGAAGGAGGGGTGGCACAGCCAACCTGGGGGGGAACGGGGGAGGGGGTAATGGGGGAAGGGGTGTGCCCACGTGCGCCTGAGGGGTGGGCCCACAGCAGCTGCTGCAGAGCCTCGAGAAACCAGGAGAGGAAGGAAGGGGCAGCTGGTTAGAAGGGGGCCAGGTGGGGAAGGGGGGCCCCCAGTGGCGGCTGGGTGTGTGGGGGCAGTAAGGGAGGGGGTGGCTGCAGGGGTGGGGCAGGGGCCACACCCTAACACCCCACCCCTGGCTATGCAGCACCCCCCCCAGAACCCCGGTGAAGAGGGGCCCTCCCCAAACTCACCCCTCCCCAAGCCACTCCACAGGAGGAGGCTGTGGAGGGAGCCCAACCTCCGCTTTAAGAAAGCCCCCTACCTTTCCTGGGTGGTGAGGATGCAGCAGCTGCTGGATGAAGGGGGGGCCCAAATGGGGGGACAGCAGTTCCCCCCCACCCCAGAAGATGGGATGGAGGAGGGGACAGGGACTTTCCAACAGGGGGCTCAAGAAGCAGAAGAGCAAGTGAGCCTACCCTGAAGAAGCTACCAGGTGAGAGTGCTGATCTCTGGGTGAGTGAGCATGTGCTTTAACTGCTGGTATTTGAACTGCCATTTTGATTCCAGGTGGGGGGAGTTTCAGTTTCAGTGGCAGTTGGGACTGCCTGCCTGACCTTTTGCTCTCTTAATCAGCCTTCTCCTGTGTGACTCATAGGGGGAGGGCCTGAGAGAGGCCAGCAGGCTTAACATATTGGAATGCCAGGGGAGTGGGCAGGCGTAGCCTGCCCACGGCTAAAAGGCACCTCTCACGATGAGAGGGGACCCATTAAAAACAGCCCGGTCCCAAATAAATACGGGGGAGAATGAAAGAAAAACCAGGAACGGGAGTGAGGGTCGAAAGTTTAAAATAAGGGAGCTGGAGGGGGACACCAAGCAGAGGACCCTGGACAGCGCCCACCGTTCCTCAAAGGCGTTCAGGGAGTTGGTGGACGCCGCCCAGAGGAACTCTGCTCGGATTCGTGAGCGGAGGGAGGAACGGAAGTAGGCCCCACAGTCGCAGGTCGCCCCCCCGCCAGCCTCCTCTCCCTGGTTTTGTAAATGACCATTTTGGCCGTGGCCAGGAGGAGGCTGACAAGGAGGTCCCGCGACTTTGTGGAGGCCACGGATAGGGTGTGAGAGGATGAGAAGGTGTGGGGAGAAGTGCAGCCAGAACCTCAAGAGGAGGTTCTGGAGGAGCCGGAGGAGGGGCTGCAGCCTGGCGCACTCGATGTAGATGTGCGCCAGGTTCTCCCTCATGCCGCAAAAGGTGCAGGAGTCTGGGATGGGAGTGAACCGCGCCAGGTACACGCCCGTGCTCACCGCTCCGTGGAGGATTCTCCAGCTGATGTCCCTGGCGGGCCGCAGGACCAAGGTGGAATAGAGGCCGGCCCACCGGGGCTCCCCACCCTCCGATGACGGCAAGAGGTCCTGCCATTTGTGATTGGGGCGGGACACGAGGGTGGGGAAGTGGAGCATGTGAAGCACGAGCGTGTACAGAAGATGTCTAGGCGTGTTTCGGAAGGGGACTGGCTGGAAAGTGTGCAGCCGGCTTAGGTGATGCGGGGGAGAGGGGTGGGCAGGATCGCGAAGCTGGGGGCCCACGGAGAGGTCCGGAGAGCTAGGAGTGGGAGGGGGGCGGGGTGCACCCTCTCGCAGGACCCGGCCGAGGTAACTATGAGCGGTGGAGGGCAGGGCAGCCTTCACCTCCTGGAGTACGTGACGGGGGGAGCGTAGGTCGGAGAGCCCCATGCGCCAGCCGAGCGCCGAAGCCTCCATCCAGTCCCCCCGGTCGTAGTCCAGGAGGTCTCCGACCCTGGTGATTCCACCTAGGACCAGCCTCCGGCGCACCGTGCGAGACTCCGCCGCCTGCACATGAAGGTGGGGGTTGTGTAACAGGGGATCCGCGAGGAGGTCTTCTCCCACAGTGGCCCCTAAGGACCTGGAGGCTGCGAGCAGCCGCCAAGTGCGGAGGAGGTCCTGGTAGAAGGCCGGCAGCTCCGAGAGGCCTCGCGGATGGTCTCTGCCGGATAAATAGAGGAGCTGCCGGTCGTATCGGAGCCCTCGGTAACGGCGGAGGAAAGCGTGTGCCAGTGTGCTCCACGCTGGACTATCTGCACTGTTGGTGTTGAGAAGCCTCTGCAGGGCCTGGAGGCAGAAGACATGGACTTGAGTGCGCGTGCAGGTCAGGCCCTGTCCCTCCTCCTCCGGGGGAAGATGGAGTACCCCTGCAGGGACCCAGTGCAGTCCTGGCCAGAAGAACTCCAGGATTAACCTTTGGAGCTGGTCCAGGAACCCGGGGGGTGGGACCAGGGTGCTGAGGCGGTGCCAGAGCATGGACAGGACTAGTTGTTTCAACACCAGTGCTCTCCCTCGGAGGGAGAGACACTGGAGTAGCCCCGTCCACTTCCGCAACCGCTCAGCGACCCTGCTCTCTAGGCCTTGCCAGTTTTCTGGCGGAGAGGGATGCGTGGCGGATAGAAAGACGCCCAGATAGAGCAGTGGACCCGCGCTCCATCGGATGGCCTGAAGCGCGGGTGGTAGGCGGCTCATCTGCCATCCAGTCTGGACCACCAGGCCAGAGCTCTTGACCCAGTTGACCCGGGCGGAGGAGGCTGCCCAGTAGATAGCTTGGCCAGCCTCCAGACGCGCCAGGTCTCCCGGGTCCTGGAATACGAGGAGCATGTCTTCGGCGTACGCCTACAGGACTAGCCGCAGCCCTGCCTCTGGAAGCGCCAACCCCGTCAACCTTCGCCGAAGGAGGCAGAGGAAGGGCTCGATGGGCAGGGCGTACAGCTGTCCTGAGAGCGGGCAGCCTTGTCGTACTCCCCGTCCGAAGCTGACCGGAGCGGTCAGGGTCCAGTTGAGCTTGACCATGCACTCCGAGGCAGCGTACAGCACCTGGAGAAACCCGACGAAGTGGGGTCTGAAGCCGAAGGCCTGCAGGGTGCCCAGGAGATACCCGTGGTCCACCCTGTCGAACGCCTTCTCCTGGTCCAAGGACAGGAGGGCGAACGACAGGCCGTCCCTATACCCAAGTTCTAGGAGATCCCGGACCAGGAACAAATTGTGGAGGATGGTGTGGCCCGGGATGGCGTAGGTCTGGTCGGGGTGGACCACGTCCTGCAGCACGGACCCCAAGCGACGGGAGATGGCTTTGGCAATGATCTTGTAGTCCATGCTGAGGAGCGAGATGGGACGCCAATTCTTGAGGTCGCGGGGGTCCCCCTTCTTGGGTAGCAGGGTGAGGACTGCACACCTGCATGAGAGGGGGAGCACCCCGCTTTGCAAGGCCTCGGCCCACACGCTGAGCAGGTCTGGGCTGAGGACGTCCCAAAACACGTGGTAAAACTCCACGGTCAGCCCGTCCATGCCCGGGGATTTGTTGGTGGGCATGAGACGGAGGGCTTCCGAGAGCTCGGCCAGAGTGAGAGGAAGCTCTAGACGGTCCCGGTCGCCCGTGCTGACCAACGGGAGTTGGTCCCAGAGCACCCTGCAGGCGTCGGCGTTGGTCGGATCCGGGGAGAAAAGGGCGGCGTAGAAGTTGCGAGCCCTCTCGCGCATCTCCACCGGATCCGTAAGAGGGGTGCCATCCTCCGCCAGAAGGCAGAGGATATGTTTTTTGGTGCCCCTCTTTTTCTCCAGGGCGTAGAAGAAGCGGGAGCCACGGTCCATCTCCCGGAGGAGTTGGATTCGCGACCTCACCAAGGCCCCCTGTGCCCGGAGGGCGTCGAGGGTCCTGAGCTCGTCCCGCTTCTCCTGGTACGTGCCGCAGAGGGATGGATCTCCGGGGCTGGCGGCTAAACGCCTCTCCAGCTCAAGGACCTCCCGTTCCAGCCGCCCTATCAACGCATCCCGCCGCCGGCTGGCCCCCCGAGTATAGTCACGGCAGAAGAGCCGCGCGTGCACCTTTCCCAGGTCCCACCACCGCCGTGCCGAGGGAAAGGCGTGCCGCTGCTTGTGCCATGCCAGCCAGAACTCCTGGAAGGATGCCACGAAGCCCACGTTCTCCAGCAGGCTGTTGTTGAAATGCCAGTAGGCCGCCCCCGCTTCCTTGGTGAGAGGGAAGCCTTCAAAGCCACTAGGTGGTGGTCTGAGAAGGGGACCGGCTGCACGCTGGAGGCGTGGGCCCGGGAGAGATGGTGCCGCGAGATGTAAATGTGATCCAACCGGGAGTATGCAGATTTATGTCCCACCACCCGGACGTAGGTGAAACCAGTGTCCTCGTCCAGGTGGTGTCTGCGCCAGACGTCCACCAGGTAGCGATGGTTAATGAGCTCCCTGAGGACGTCCATAGCGGCCTGGCACTTCTCATTCCCCGTGCGGTCCCGCTCCTCGAGGGTGCAGTTGAAATCCCTGCCGAGGACCAGGCACTCGCGAGGATCGATGGTGTCGAGGAAGGCCGCCGCCTGCCGAAAGAAGGGGGTTCTCTCTGGACCGAGTGTCGGGGCATAGATGTTGACAAGGTGGAGGGGCAGCCCCTCCACCCGCACCCGGAGATACAGCAGGCGGCCCGGCACGACCTCAATGCTCCCCAGCACCTCGGGCTGCAGGTCTGGGGAGAACAGGGTCACCACCCCGGCCTGGTGGGCCGAGAGGTGACTAAAGTGGACCCCGTCTCCCCACTCCAGCTGCCACTTGGCTTCGGCGGCCGGAGTAGTATGGGTCTCCTGTAGAAAGGTGACCGAGTACCCCCTCTCTCGGAGGAGGGAGAGCACTCGGCACCTGCATAGACCCGACCAGCAGCCCCTGACATTTAGTGTGGCAATGATGAACGGCGCCATTTGGAGGGCTGGGGAGGATCCTCGCCAGACGGAGTGCCGACGGTTCCCGTGGGGCCACGCAGCAAGCTGTGAGCGACGCCAAAAGTGACGAGGGCATCACGGAAGCCACGGGCCCGTTGGTAGACCGCGGCGTCCCTCTTCCCGGTCCCCTTGCCCTCCTTCAGAAGGGCCCTCACGGACTCTAAGGCGGAATGGAAGTCCCCCCAGTGCTGGAAGGCGAGAGTAACCTTGTTCTTGGAGCCGCGGACGTCCTCCAATAACTGGCGCATCTCACCCACCAGCGCGTGGGGTGCCGAGGCCTCAGGGTCTTGAGAACCCGTCAGCCTCGCGTTCTTTTGGGCCCCACGGCCAGAGAAGAGGTTGGGGTAGAGACTGGGGCCTGAGTTTGGGAGGGATGAGGGCGGCAGAGGGAGAGCAGCCCCGGAAGTGCTGGGAGAGGGCAGTGCAAGAGGGGCCTCCCGAGGGGTTACGACCTCGGGGGCAGGTATGAGTGGGCAGGGGAAGTAGAGATCGGTGGGGGAAGGGAGGGGTTGTGGGGGGGAGGGAAAGGAGGGAGTGGGGGGAGAGGAGGAAGGGGAGGTTTTGGGGGGGGATTGCGGGTTCTGGAGCAGGGCATTGGCTGGGAGCGGGTATGGCGGGGGTGGCAAGCAGTGAGGCCAAGGTGGGAGCAAGGGCGGAAATATGGGCCAAGCGGGTCTCCAGAAGGGGGGCTTCCTCGGGCAGTGGCAGGGTGGAGGACGAGGTGCCGGCACTCTCATCGGGAGTCGTCGGAGGGGAGCGTGTCGGGGTTTTCGGTTCCGGGGATGAAGGGGGGGTGCAAGGGGAGCCCTGATTCCCCTGGGGCGTCCGGGGGCTGGCCGACCTCCACTGGGGGGTCGTCCCTAGTTGAGGGAGGGGTCACCTCTTGGGACGTTTCAGGGCAGGAGGAGGTGGCAATTGAGGGATCGCTGGTGGGAGGGGTGGGGGAGAGTGGGAGGGGTGGAGGAGAGTCCATAGGCGGCCCACAGGCCTCTAATAGCAGGCCTTCCATATCCAGGGCCACCGGAGTGAGGCCCAGGGCCTCGACCTCCTGCGAGAGGAGGGCGAGGCCGGGGCCCACCTCCTCCTGGTGCTCCGTTACAGCCGCCTGGGTAGCGGTCGGAGGGGTGTCAGAGGAGGGCGCGGGCACAGGAAGGGCCGTCTCGGCCTCTTTTGGCTCTGGCTCTGGGGCCGACGGGGTGTTAATCTCCTCGGCCGCCGCGGCGGTAGCCTCCATCACCCCCGGCGGATAGTTGGTGGCCGGGGGTTCGGCGGGTGGAGCAGGGCTGGCGGATCTCTTGGGTGCCTTGCGCGGCGCCTCCACCCCGTCCTCCGACGGGGTGGGGTGCCGGACGTGCGTGCCCCCTTTTTTCCTTTTCCCCCCCACCAATACCCAGCCCTGTGAGGAGGCAGGCTGGGCGGTAGAGAAGGAGGGGCCAGGGGATAGGGCCGACAGGGAGGGAGGGAGGAGGGGGTTGGGGCGGCAAGGGAGAGGGGCGACCCGCTCTGGGGTGGGCCCTCTTTTGTTCCTGCCGCCGGCCCTGCCTCCCTCTCCTCCGCGGGCCCGGCTTTTGTGCCCGCTCAGGCGCTGGTGCCCGCTTCTTCGCGCCCGGCACCATGCTGCCGGGCGCCCTCCGATGCCTGAGCGGCGATGGATCCATCCGGGCCTAGAGGAGGAGGGGCGGTCCCAGGGCCTGTCGTGGTCGGGGCGCCGCCGGTCTCATGGCTGACGCCCCCTGGGTCGGAGGAGGTCCCGGGCTCCTCTTTGTGCCGGGCCAGGGGGCAATCTCTCCAGACATGCCCCGCCGCCCGGCACCCAAACACCGGGCCTCCCCCAGGGTGTAGAAGACCCGGTACTGGGCCCCTTGATAGGGCACCAGTATAGTCCCCTCCTGGGCCACCCCGCCCTGTGCTGCCGCCGGCGGCAGTTGGACCCGAGCCTGCCGGCGGAATGAGAGCACGTGCCGTAGGGCGGGGTCTTTGCAGCCTAGGGGGAGGGGACTCAGGACTGTCAAAGGCCGGCCCAGGGTGGTGAGCAAAGGCAGAAGGGCGGAGTTGGGAAGGAAGGGTGGAACAGATGAGAACACCACCCGCACGCCCAGGTCTTCCAGCGGCTCCAGGGGCATGTGCACGCCCCCAACCGCCAGGCCCCTCTCCACCACCTCCTGGGCGGCGGCCTCTGAAGCCAGGAAGAAAACGATCTTCCTGAACATACGGGAGGCCGCCACCACGGCCGTGGACCCCACCACCCGTGCCAATGCCCGCATGTAGGTTTCCACGTGGGGCGAGGCAGCCACCAGGAGGCAGCAGACCCCGTGCCTCCTGGTGAGCGCGGGGAAGGGGCCGCGACCGTCGGGGATGGTAGTCCTGGCGGAGGCAGAAGGAGCAGGGTGCGGGGCGGCGGCCGCCGCCTGGGCGTACAACCTGGGGGCTGAGATGTCAGGGCCCCCAGGGGTGGTGGAGGGAGCAGGGGGAAGGGAAGAAGGGGAGGCTGTGGCGAGTGCTTGGGCAGCCGTGGGTAGAGTCCCCGCCACGGGGGGGTTAGCCTTCCGGGCGGGGCTCTTGCCCTTCCTTTTCCCCTGGCCCTTCCTGCCCTTTTGGGGGGGTGGGTTCGAGGCCGGGTTGCTGGAGGACGCCACGGCGGAGGTGGTAGGAGCCCCGGAGCCTGCTCCCGCGCCCTCAGCCGACATGGCGGCAGAGTCTTGGGCGGCCCTGGATGAGTGGGCTGCAGTTTCAGGGGTGGGAGTGGTGACAGTGCAAGACGGGGGGAGGAGGGGGTCACCGGATGACCCTCCGGTGGGTGTGGGGGTCATGGTGGTGGGTTTTTAAGATGGGGGAAGTTTATTGGGGGTGGGGGCCTTTAAGAAAGAGTGGGGGAGAGGGAGGAGAGTGGAGGGGAAGGAAGGGGTGAGGTGTGGCTGCCCCTCCCCCACTGGCCGGGCTGAGGACCCAGTCAGATGAGGGAAGGGCAGGGCGAGGGGAGTGAGGTCAGGGGAAGGAGAAAGCAAAAATGGCCACTACTCCCAGCACAAGATGTTAAGATGGCTCCTGTTTCTGCACTGGGATGTGAGGGATCAAAATCTGTGTGTGCGCGTGTGGGGCGGGGGGGGCTCAAGCGCTCAGGTAGAACAAAGAAAAAGGGTGGGGACGGGTGTGGGCACGTTGGGGGGAGGAAGGAGGGGTGGCACAGCCAACCTGGGGGGGGAGGGGGTAATGGGGGAAGGGGTGTGCCCACGTGCGCCTGAGGGGTGGGCCCACAGCAGCTGCTGCAGAGCCTCGAGAAACCAGGAGAGGAAGGAAGGGGCAGCTGGTTAGAAGGGGGCCAGGTGGGGCAGGGGGGCCCCCAGCGGCGGCTGGGTGTGTGGGGGCAGTAAGGGAGGGGGTGGCTGCAGGGGTGGGGCAGGGGCCACACCCTAGCACCCCACCCCTGGCTATGCAGCCCCCCCCAGAGCCCCGGTGAAGAGGGGCCCTGCCCAAACTCACCCCTCCCCAAGCCACTCCACAGGAGGAGGCTGTGGAGGGAACCCAACCGCCGCTTTAAGAAAGCTCCCTACCTTTCCTGGGTGGTGAGGATGCAGCAGCTGCTGGATGAAGGCGGGGCCCAAATGGGGGGACAGCAGTTCCCCCCCCCAGAAGATGGGAAGGAGGAGGGGACAGGGAGCTTCCAACGGGGGGCTCAAGAAGCAGAAGAGCAAGTGAGCCTACCCTGAAGAAGCTACCAGGTGAGAGTGCTGATCTCTGGGTGAGTGAGCATGTGCTTTAACTGCTGGCATTTGAACTGCCATTTTGATTCCAGGTGGGGGGAGTTTCAGTTTCAGTGGCAGTTGGGACTGCCTGCCTGACCTTTTGCTCTCTTGATCAGCCTTCCCCTGTGTGACTCATAGGGGGAGGGCCTGAGAGAGGCCAGCAGGCTTAACATATTGGAATGCTGCGGGGGAGTGGGCAGGGGAGCGAAGCAGAGAGGGAGCTGCAGACAGGGTTGTTTAAGAAGGAGTTTGGGAAGGAGTGTGACAGAGAGGACTATAATGGTTAGGAAGATCTGCAACACCTGTGCCAGCACTACTGCTGTCTTCTCCACTTGTACCTGTAGCCAGACAGACTGCCTGACCATGGATGTTTCTACCCAGATCCTGGTGTGGTTCTGCAAGGACTGGGGCTTGCTGTTCCCACTCACTGATACCCAGACTGAGGGGAATATTTAGTATGAAAGGTTCCTGCTGGTGGAATCTCTCAGGCGGCAGGTGGGGGAGCTACAGGAGGAGGTGGCCAGGTTGAGGAGTATCTGAGTCCATGAGCAGTTCCTGGATAGTATTCAGGTGGAGACTGCGGAGGTAACTGTCCCAGTGCACAGGACGGCTGATAAACCACTGGAGGAGGTGGACCAGGGTGGACACTGGCAGCTGGTTACTTCTCGTGGCGGGCAGTGTCCCACCCCTGCTCAGAACCCTCCCACCGTGGTACTGGAAAACCATTATGCTGTACTCGATACAGGAGACCAAGAATTACCCTGCACAGAAGAGGAGAAGCCTCGTACACCCAAGGCTGGGAAGTCTACTGCCATGCCTGCAAGAAGGAAACGTAGAATAGTGGTGGTTGGAGACTCTCTTCTGAGGGGGACGGAGGCACCCATCTGTCGCCCTGACATTTCATCTCGGTAGGTGTGCTGCCTGCTGGGGGCCCGTATCCGAGAGGTTACGCAGGCATTGTCGAGGATTATCCGGCCCTCTGACTACTATCCTGTGCTTCTCATCCATGTGGGCACTAATGATACTGCAAGGTGTGATGCTGAGCAGGTCAAGAGTGACTTCAGGGCTCTGGGGGCACGGGTCAGGGAGTTTGGGGCGCAGGTGGTATTCTCTTCAATCCTGCCTGTCAGAGGTAGAGACCCAGGCAGAGAGAGGTGTATCCTAGAGGTGAATGCTTGGTTGCGTAGATGGTGTCGCCAGAAAGGCTTTGGTTTCTTTTGACCACGGGATCCTTTTCCGGGAAGGACTGCTAGGCAGAGATGGCGTTCACCTTTCGAGGAGGGGAAAGAACATATTTGGACACAAGCTGGCTAACCTAGTGAGGAGGGCTTTAAACTAGGTTCTACAGGGGCAGGGGAGCAAAGCCTGCAGGTAAGTGGAGAGCATGGATACCTGGGAGATGAACTTGAAATGGAAGGGAGTATGGGCTACACTGGGAGAGTAAAAAGAGGTCCAGGGCAAAACTGGGAGGCAAGACCAAATCAATGTCTGAGGTGCCTATATACAAATGCAAGAAGTATGGGAAATAAACAAGAAGAATTTGAGGTACTAATAAATGAATACAACTATGATATCGTTGGCATCACAGAAACTTGGTGGAATAATACTCATGATTGGAATGTTGGTATTGAAGGGTACAGCCTGCTTAGGAAGGACAGACAGGGAAAGAAGGGAGGAGGTGTTGCCTTGTATATTAAAAATGTATACACTTGGACAGAGGTGGAGATGGACGTAGGAGATGGACGGGTTGAAAGTCTCTGGGTTAGACTCAGAGGAGTAAAAAACAAGGATGAGGTCCTACTAGGAGTCTACTACAGGCCCCCTAGCCAGGTGGAAGAGGTGGATGAGGCTTTCTTTAAACAGCTAACAAAATCATCCAGGGCCCAGAATTTGGTGGTGATGGGGGACTTCAACTACCCAGGTATATGTTGGGAAACTAATACAACAGGGGACAGACTGTCCAATAAATTCTTGGATTGCATTGCAGACAACTTTTTATTCCAAAAGGTTGAAAAGGCTACCGGGGGGAAGCTGTTCTAGATTTAATTTTAACAAATAGGAAGGAAATTATTGAGAATTTGAAAGTGGAAGGATGCTTGGGTGAAAGTGATCATGAAATCATAGAGTTCACAATTCTAAGGAAGGGTAGAAGGGAAAACAGTACAATAGAGATAATGGATTTCGGGAAGGCAGATTTTGGTAAACTCAGACAGCTGGTAGGTAAGGTCCCATGGGAAGCTAAACTGAGGGGAAAAAAAGGCTGAGGAGAGTTGGCAGTTTTTCAAAGGGACATTATTAAGGGCCCAAAAGCAAGCTATCCCGCTGCATAGGAAAGATAGAAAACATGGCAAAAGACTGCCTTGGCTTAACCAGGAGATCTTGCATGATCTCAAAATAAAAAAGGAATTGTATAAGAAATGGAAACTAGGACAAATTACAAAGGATGAATATAGGCAAACAACACGAGCATGCAGGAGCGAGATTAGAAAGGCTAAGGCACAAAATGAGCTCAAACTAGCTACGAGCATAAAGGGAAACAAGAAGGCTTTTTACAAATAGATTGGTAACAAGAGGAAGACCAAGGAGAGGGTAGGGCCATTGGTCAGTGAGGAGGGAGAAACAGTAACAGGGAATTTGGAAATGGCAGAGATGTTTAATGATTTCTTTGTTTCGGTCTTCACTGAGAAATCTGAAGGAATGCCTGACACAGAGAATGCTAGTGAAAAAGGGGTAGGTATAGAAGTTGAAATAAGAAAAGAACAAATTAAAATTTACTTAGAAAAATTAGATGTCTGCAAATCACCAGGGCCTGACGAAATGCATCCTAGAATCCTCAAGGAGCTGATAGAAGAGGTATCTGAGCCTTTAGCAATCATTTTTGGAAAATCGTGGGAGACGGGAGAGATTCCAGAAGACTGGAAAAGGGCAAATATAGTACCCATTTATAAAAAGGGGAACAAGAATAACCCGGGAAACTACAGGCCAGTCAGCTTAACTTCTGTGCCAGGAAAGATAATGGAGCCAGGTAATTAAAGAAATCATCTGCAAGCATTTGGAAGGTGGTAAGGTGATAGGGAACAGCCGGCATGGTTTTGTTTAAAACAGATCATGTCAAACCAATCTAATAGCTTTCTTTGATAGAATAACGAGCCCTGTGGATAAGGGAGAAGCGGTGGATGTGGTATACCTAGATTTCAGTGAAGCATTTGACACGGTCTCACATAATATACTTATCAATAAACTACGCAAATACAACTTAGATGGGGCTACTATAAGGTGGGTGAACGACTGGCTGGATAACCGTACCCAGAGAGTAGTAGTTAATAGTTTTCAATCCTGCTGGAAAAGTATAACTAGTGGGGTTCTGCAGGGGTCTGTTTTAGGACTGGTTCTGTTCAATATCTTCATTAACGATTTAGATATTGACATAGAAAGTACACTTATTAAGTTTGCAGATGATACCAAGCTGGGAGGGGTTGCAACTTCTTTGGAGGATAGGGTCATAATTCAAAAGGATCTGGATAAACTGGAGAAATGGGATGAGGTAAACAGGATGAAGTTTAATAAGGACAAATGCAAAGTGCTCCACTTAGGAAGGAACAATCAGTGTCACACATACAGAATGGGAAAGGACTGCCTAGGAATGAGTACAGCAGAAAGGGATCTAGGGGTTATAGTGGACCACAAGCTAAATATGAGTCAACAGTGTGATGCTGTTGCAAAAAAAGCAAACATGATTCTAGGATGCATTAACAGGTGTGTTGTGAACAAGACACAAGAAGTCATTCTCCCGCTCTACTCTGCGCTGGTTAGGCCTCAGCTGGAGTATTGTGTCCAGTTCTGGGCACCGCAGTTCAGGAAGGATGTGGAGAAATTGGAGAGGGACCAGAGGAGAGCAACGAGAATGATCAAAGGTCTAGAGAACATGACCTATGAAGAAAGGCTGAAAGAATTGGGCTTGTTTCGTTTGGAAAAGAGAAGATTGAGGGGGGACATGATAGCAGTTTTCAGGTATCTAAAAGGGTGTCATAAGGCGGAGGGAGGGAACTTGTTCTTCCTTGCCTCTGAAGATAGAGCAAGAGGCAATGGACTTAAATTGCAGCAGGGGAGGTTCAGGTTGGACATTAGGAAAAAGTTCCTAACTTTCAGGGTGATCAAACACTGGAGTGAATTGCCAAGGGAGGTGGTAGAATCTCCATCACTGGAGATATTTAAGAAGAGGTTAGATAGATGGCTTTCAGGGATGGTCTAGAAAGTGCTTGGTCCTGCCATGAGGGCAGGGGGCTGGACTCGATGGCCTCTTGAGGTCCCTTCCAGTCCTACTCTTCTAAGATTCTATGATCACCACAGCTGCTTCCCTTTCCCCCTCTACTTCTAATCCTAATTGTCTCCTAGGCTTATCCTAATTGACTGCAACTGCTTCCTGTAGGTCTGCTTCTAGTCTTCTGTGTATTTGAATCATACAGCTGTCTGCTACACACTTCCTGAGCTCAGGTCATTGAGAATAGTGGAGAGAAAATTTCCCTGCTCTCAGTTCAGGGAAACTCAGTTCCCTGCACCAGCCCACACGAGCACACAACACTAGTTGTGGGGAAAATACTGCTTGTTTCCAGGCTGGAACATGCCCAGCAAAGACACAGTCTTTGGGGAGAATTTAGCTGCTTAAACTTAATGTTGTTATTGAGCAAGTACAAACTGGTATGTCAGAAGTTTGGCACTTAGCCATGCTTGGGTAGATTTCCATATCGTGGCAAAAGGCATATCTGTGATGGAATGTCCATCCTAATTATAAATTTCAAGTCTCTCCTCAGAACCATGGAGTGCTAAATAACAGATTTTCTCCAGACTTGTTTTAAAAAATGACTGAAGTGTTTAGGTTGAAATTTCCACATCCCTGCTCCCACATCATCCTGAAGCAGACCTCCAATGTAAAAAATTACAACCCAAATTATTAAAGTTTGTCAACATTAATAGCAACTGAAAACAGGGGCTTATTATGGGAAGAGTTGTGCAACCTTAATAATAGCATATGCTGCTAACACCACTTAGAAAAATGGACCTACACAAATACTAGTAAAGAGCTGATATTTAATTGCAAATGCCAAAGATTATATTCCCACTGTAAACAGCAACAGTTTTGGTATATTACAGTTTTCTTGTGGTTTTCTTTAGTACTCATTATTGTATCCTCATATTTCTCAAATAAATTAGCTCCCTCACAGACTGCCATTGTCCTGTTCTTTCTTTTCAGGTGGAAGAGGCTCTGCTTCCGATACTTATTTGTCTTTGGGTCTGGTGGGGCACTTTTCTTCATTTTCTGTTCCCGCCCCTCACTCACTTTTTAGTTCTCTTTCAGTGCCCCATTGTTTTGACTATACTAATATTAGCCTTTTATCGTCCAAATTGTAGAGTGTCTTGATAAAAGCTTGGCAGTGTTATAGGGAATCAACATAAAATGGCTCATAATATGTGATATTCCTTGTTTTTATTTTCTTGCCTCTGATTTTTGCTGAATGTCTTTGGTCCTTACCATGATGCAGTATCTACTAACGATGAATCATATAAGCAATGATACCCATCTTTATGGATAGTACAATAATATAATAGACTGTGACATTAATCCTGTTTCCAACCCCCTAATGAGTGTGCATAACAAAGAGCAAACTATGTTTGATTTTTTTCCTAAGATTTAAAAATGCATTTTAGCACTCCAGATCATTCTGGGTTTCCTAGATTGTGGAGTGGGCAAGATCATATTTGAAGTCTCTGCAGCCACTTGAATGAAGTCAGAGGCTGAATAACTTTAGATATATGTGTTCAGAGTGTAGAAACCCTTTCCACTTTTGTTGCAAGAGAAGAGAAAAAGGATGGGGACAAATTTCCCTGTCTCTGTTAGGAAAGAGCATATATGAAAGAACAGTCTGCCTCAAAGTCACATGGGCTATAGGTTGTGAGCCATAACTTTAAAATTAGGTGGTTTTTTTTTTTAATATCTGCTCTATTCTGACAGCTGAAGTCACTCCAAACAAGTATATATACTTAATAAACAAATCATTTTACAAAGTTGCTGGAAGATGTTCTAATAAAATAATTTAAGATGTCATATGGTCCAGAGTACCAACACTTTATTTATTACCCTATTCTCTGGGAGCACTTTTATTAGGATCTTAAGACTCAGAAAATATATAAAATGAGGTATAGACAGCAATCAGTCTGCTTCTCTTTAGGACAAATAATCTTTTAATCATAATAAAGATGAAAGCAAGGGAACATACGTAATTTGCTGCAGAAATGAAAGGTAGTTAAGGCTGGTGTTAGAATAATATGCTGTTCTCTGTCTGTTATGCCTACCACAAGGTATTTAAAGAGCATGTTTAGTGCCAGAGGTGGTACCATAATGGAAATGCTAAGTACTTAGCCTTCTAAAAACGAAACCTAATAACTATAAGTGTTCCACCTTAACTGTTTGGGGAAAAATGCCAGCATTGCAGTGTCTTCACTAGAGTTAGTGCATCGTAATGGAGATTTTCATGTTTTGTGGCCTGAGCAATGATGGATTCATTTCAGAAGCCTTAGTAGCTATGGGTTATCAAAATACTAATAAAGGATGCGGAGTAAAGTGGTTTTTACCCACAAAAGCTTATGTCCAAATAAATCTGTTTGTCTTTGAGCTGTCACAGGACTCCTCATCTTTTTTCCACTATGAGGAGTATTTGCTGACATATGTTAAATATGGAAAATAGATTACATGGGTGTTTGGTGCAAGTTAATTGATAGGCACAGAGGGAAAACTTAAGTCACCTGAGGACATAGCTAGACCTGGCCTGGGCAGTCCTAGTTTAGCATTAGAGAAAGCTGTGACAACAATCTGTCATTTCTTAAGTCAATGTTTTTGTCTGAAGGACATTGCATGGAAATGACAGTTTTCTTTACACTCTAACTCCGTACGTGCAATGAAACTACATTTTTGTAATTATTTCAAGGGCTGCTTTTAATAATAAAATCACCAGCTTTAGCATCAACTTTTTTTTCTGTGAAAAGTTCATGTCATCTTAATTGGAAATCAAACCATTACTGATTGGCAAATATTTTTGTTAATAACATAGGAAAGAATACTTTTAGACAAAAATATTCACATCTGAAGACTTTCGTACGGTAACTGCTCAGGTTTTTGACATTCTTTCCCTTAATAAATAGTTCTTACATTTCATCAGAGTTAAATGAGTTGCCGTTTTACAGTTGTATAACAAAGTTTGTCTAAATTTGAAAAGTTTAATAAATAGTTACTGTTTGTTAGCTGTTGATGGTGCTACACTGATTCATAGGAAAAGTCCCTGTGTCAAAGGAAATATCATTTAAATAGATAACTGTGGAATTAGTCAGCTAAAGACCGTTAGTAACAGTCCCTTTTTTATAATCCTCAATTTTTGGTAGCATTTGCTTTACACTAGTGAAAAGTGAAGGTAGGCAGATTTTTATTGTAAATCTATAGAATCATCCAGTAGTAATCTGAATTGTATGGAGACCTCTTGATTACCTTTCTTTTGTGTACAATGGAACAGGTCTTTTAACATATTTACTCATTTATTGGGTACTAGAAATTTTACCAAGTGTTGCTCAGATTCTTCAGGGCAATAGATTGGAGGCGTGGGGGCTGTAAGAGTCAGGGTAGGGGCTTGAAGATGGTGGGGGGGAGATGGGCTGGGGGGCATAGGAAGGTGCATGATTCAGAGCAGAAGGTGGGGGCCTTATAGTAGGGGATGGAGGTGCAGGACTCAGGTGTTTGTGTGTTGTGGAAGGCTCAGGGCAGGGAGTGGAGGTACCTGGCAGCTGCTCCCTGGTTGCAGGGGCCACACTGCCCGGATGTTGGTGGCATTCCACAGGGCCTGACAGGAATCAGATGGAAGGAGAATTGAGCCTGACTGAGTAGCTTGATTGAAGTTATCAGGTACAGCTGTGAATGGATCTGGGTATGATACAAAAGAGACAGAGCTCATCTGGGAAACAGGAGACCCAGGAGAGACGTGGCTGGGAATTCCTGTTCTCCTGGAAGGGCCTCATAGGAGTCAGGTTTAAGGAGAATTGAGGAAAGCTATGGAGGAGGGAGAGCAGGAAGTAGCTCCTGTGGCTGATCTTGTAATAGGGAAGAGTGCAAGGGGGTCAGCGTTCAACTAAGGAATGGAACACAAGAGAAGCTAAAGAGTGATGAGAAATCAGCCGTGAGAAGGGCTGACATGGAAGATTATTTTCATTTGGCATTTGTTGGAGAATTCCAGTGGAGAACCCAGAGAATCCCTGCCATGACATAACAGTGCATCTTGAGAGATCATAGAGCCTGAGAAGGTAGATTGTAAATTCCTGATACAAGAGGTGTAAGAACTACAGGATCTTGAGTCGGTGATCAAAAACATGCCAGAAGTTCATTGAATTGTTTGTTTGTGGGACTTTCTGCTACCCTGGAAAGGGAGGGTCTGTGGCAATATCTAGATTATGAGCTAGGGGTTTGATTCCCAGCTCATGTAGATGTACTTACATTAATTCTCACCATGTTAGCACCATTCATCCCGACAGTCCCAATCTGACCCCTAAAACATCTTGTCCTAGTTGAAGAAACTCCTGTCCCATGGGGCTGGCTGGGCTACTGGCCCATTCTGAAGCATTGCAGCCAGTCCTGAGGACCTCTCAGAATTGATGGGGCCACCATAGCCAAACCTGAGTGAACAGGGGGATGGCCAGCTCTGTTCCTCCTCAATACTTTCATGAAGCCAGTGCCTGCCCCAGAACTTGGATCAGAGCAGTCAGAGCTCTGCTCGTCTCATCCAGATGCTGGGTGGAGAGCTGTGGTGAACATCCATGTCAGGGAGCTGGTTAGGAGGGAGCAGCAGGGAGCCTTAGGGGAATGTTCTGCTTTGGTCATTTGGTGTGCTGGGAGATCTGACTAGTGTGCCAAAAATAGTGGTGTAGCTGTGACACAGACAGTGTCAAGTGGTGGTACACATGAACTGCCCAGAGTACAAACCTGTCTGGCCCCATGGGTATGTAGTTGGGGCAGATAATGCCTGCCACCATTCCCTCTGCTCCAGGGCTTCGTGACAATTTTTAGCATGCTATAGCTACGTCTACACTGGGATGCTACATCGACATAGCTTATTTCGATGTAGCGAAATCGAAATAAGCTATTTCGACGAATAGCATCCACACATCCTCCAGGGTTGGTGCTGTCGATGTTCAACGTCGACGTTGGACAGCACTACATCGAAATAGGTGCTGCAGGGGAGCGTCTACACACAAAAGCGGCCCAAATTTAAATAAGGGTGCCAGGAACAGCTGCAGACAGGGTCACAGGGCAGACTAGCACTTCTGGGGCAACAGCAAGCCGCTCCCTTAAAGGGCCCCTCCCGGACACACTCAGCCTGCACAGCATGTGGTCTGCAGAGCCACAAGCATGCACACCCCGTGAAGCACCATGGACCCCCAGCAGCAGCAGCAGCCAGAGGCCCCCACACCCGCCCCTGGAGGACCAGTGGCTGCCCTGCTCAGTGCCATGCAGGAGGCAGCTGACCATCTTTTATTTGAGGAAGATGAGCTTCCCCCAGGGGATGAGGAAGCAGCCCCAGACCTTGCTGCCCTCCCAGCCCCCCTCCCACCACACATGCCGCCGGCTGTGGAGATACCCCATGAGCACGGACTGGTGGGAGCGGCTGGTGCTCGGTGAGAGGGACAATGACCACTGGCTCCAGAACTTCCGAATGAGCCGGCAGACATTACTGGAGCTCTGCCAGTGGCTCACCCCTGGCTTACGGCACCAGGACACACCCATGCGACGTGCCCTCACTGTAGAGAAACGGGTCGGCATCGCTGTCTGGAAGCTGGCCACTCCAGACAGCTACCGATCCGTAGGGCAGCAGTTCGGCGTGGGCAAGGCCACCGTTGGGGCTGTCCTCATGGAGGTAAGAGGACCCGGGTGGGGGGGTTGGGAGGGGGGCCTGGGAGGAGGGAGCCCTGGGGGGAGGCCAGACACACCCTGCACAGCCCTCACTGGTGCTCTCTCATGTCCTTCCCCTGCAGGTCGTCCACGCAATCAATGCCCTGCTCCTCCACAGGCTTGTGCGGCTTGGGGACCCGGATGCTGCCATTGCGGGGTTTGCCAGCCTGGGCTTTGCAAATTGCTTTGGGGCTCTGGATGGGACCCATATCCCCATCCGTGCCCCGGAGCACAGCGGAGTATGCTGCCTGAATAGGAAGGGATACCATTCTGTGGTCCTCCAGGACTTGGTGGACAGCCAGGGTTGCCTCTTGGACATTTATGTTGGCTGGCCTGGCAGCACCCACGATGCCCGGGTGTTCAGAAATTCAGGCCTGTGCCACTGGCTGGAGGCGGGGACCTACATCCTCCCAGCGGGAGATCCCTGTGTGGGACACCACCACGTCCCTCTGCGTCGTCGCAGACGCAGCGTACCCCCTCTGGCCCTGGCTCATGCACCCCTACACGGGCCATGTCACAGCCAGCCAGGAGCGGTTCAACACGCTCTTGAACCGTGCGCGCAAGGTGATCGAGTGCACTTTCAGCCACCTCAAAGGGCGCTGGAGGTGTCTCCTCACCCGCCTGGATGCAGGGCTCACCAACATCCCCCAGGTTGTGGGCGCATGCAGCGCACTCCACAACCTGGTGGAGAGCAAGGGAGAGGCCTTCTTCCAGGGCTGGGCTGGGCTGTGGAGGCTGGCAGGGCCGACATCCAGCCACCAACTGCCCTCAGTCGCCAGGTTGACCCTGAGGGGATCCGGGTCCAGGAGCCCCTGCGGGCCCATTTTGACCAGGCTGCGGGGTGAACGCTGGCAGAGCCAGCTGCGGGTGAGACACCCAGTGCACGCCCCCATCCTCCACAACACTCCCTGTCCCCACACCCACACCACAGAGAACCCGAGAGCATACCCCCCCAACTTCTGTGCAATAAATGGAATTTTCTTTTAAACAAAACTGTGCAACCTGTATTAATTATTAACAGAAGAAGGGGGGGAACTATGTACATGGGAGGGGAGGTACAAAACAGGGGTAGAACAAAAACTATTCACAAGGATGGGGGGAATATGTCCAAAGAGGACGGGGGCCTGGGGGGCAACATCCTCGGCCACGCACCCCCTATTGTCCTGCACCTGGTGTGGGGGGGCATGACCGGAGGCCCTGTCGTGGCTGGGTGGGGGCTGGGAGAACCGGCAGATAGGGCTGGGCGGAGTCCGGAGGTCCATGGTCCCCCTCAGTGGCAGGCCCCAGGATGGCGGATGATGGAGGGACGGCAGGCTGAGCGGCGGAGGGGGGGGCGCGCCAAGTGCTGTGTGATGTCCTGGAAAGTGCACATGAAGGCCCCCCAAGCCTCCTGTCGCCAGGTCAGCGCTCACTCCTGGAGGTCGAGCCGCCGCTCCTCCACCTGCAGGCACCGCTTGGACACCTCCAGCTGACACCAGAGGGTGCCGAGCAGCTGGGGGTCTGTGGAGGCCTGCGGACAGCTCCACCGCTGTCGGGCTTGTCCTGGGGCTGGTCTGTGCTCCACCGAGGGGCTGGCTTGGTGGGATGGCCCCGGTGGGCTGTCCGGGACCACTGACACCACGCCAGTGCTCTCTGGGCCCCCCAATGGTGCAGCTGTGGAACAGAGGGGGGGAAGAAGAGTGGAGACAGCCGTTAGTCTGGGCCCTGACCCGTGGCCCTTGTCCCCCCACCCCCTGCTTCTGGTTCCCCATCCACTGGTGATGCTGATGATGGGTGTCCAACGCCCCCCCCACATGGGGGACCCTAGGTTCTGCTCCCCCCATCCCCAGGGATGGGGCATGGCGCTGTCCTGCTGGGGAGGCAGGGGCTGATGGACTCTTCTGAGGGACATGCCACTGCTGTTCTCGGGGCCATGGTCATCTGGGTGTGTGGAGAGCCCTGGTCATGTCTCTTGTCCCCGCCCCTTAACCCTGGGGGTGTGCACCAGGGGGGTACATACCTGATGGTCCACTCCCATGGTCAGGGGACACCCATCGGGCGGATGCCCTGTTGGAGCTGTGGGAGGAGAGGGCAATTTGGAGCCCCCTGTCGCTGGAGGACTCCTCCTCCTCCACTGTCCCAGGGGTGGGCTCCTGGGGGGGGCCCTGGGGTGCAGGGCTGGCCTCCAGGGCGGACTCCGTCTCCGGGGCCTGCTGGGGCTCATCGCCGAGGTGTCAAGGGTGGCCGGGGGGAGGAGGTGTACCAGGGGCTCAGAATGGCCCTGAGCTCCCTGTAAAAGGGGCATGCAGCGGGGGCATCCCCAGATCGGTTGGCCATGTCTCAGGCCCGGGTATAACCCTGCCACAGCTCCTTTACCTTACTCCTGATGTGGTCAGGAGTGTGGGCAGGGTGACCCCGGGCAGCCAGGCCCTCGGCCAGCTGAGCGAACGCATCCGTGTTCCACCCCTTGCTCCCCATTACCTGGAGCACCTCCTCCTCGCCCCAGAGCCCCAGCAGGTCCCGGATCTCGGCCTCCATCCAGGAGGGGCTCCGCTGCCTCTTCCCCGGCTGGCTGGCAGGCTGGGAGCCCTGGGTCCCCTGGGGGGGGTACCCTGTGTGCGCTTGGGGGGCTGGCTGGATGCCATGGGTGCAGGGTGGTAGGTTGGGGCTCTTGGAGGACGTGCAGGCTGTGTACGTGGGTGTGCTGCTGCCTGCACGTGCTCTCAGCTTCCTGCACAGAAACTCAGGAGGTGGGGAGCTTTAAGGGGCTGCTGCACGCGGTGACCATAGAGCTCAGGGGCTGGAGAGAGTGTCTCTCAACCCCTCAGCTGATGGACACCATGGAGGACCCCACTATTTTGATGTTGCGGGATGTGGATTGTCTACACATGCCCTACTTCAACGTTCAACGTCGAAGTAGGGCGCTATTCCCATCTCCTGATGAGGATAGCAACTTCGACGTCTCGCCGCCTTATGTCGATTTCAACTTCGAAATAGCACTTGGCACGTGTAGACGTGGCGGGAGCTATTTTGAAGTTGGCGTGGCTATTTCAAAATAGCCAGCTAGTGTAGACACGGCTTATAAGTACTAAAAATTTCTGTTCAGGCTAGAAACCAGAGCCCTTAGCTCACAGCAGACATAGTCTATAAGTGATATGGCTGGATGGCTGACACACAAGAGGAAGCAAACCACTGCAGGACTTGTAGATGAAGGAAGCCTGCTATGTCTCACCCAGCCATGACAAGCCATGCTGGCTGGTGAGGAATTCTTCTGCAGTCCTTCCTCTGAAATTCATCTACATGTAAAATGAGAGAGTTTTTGCACACCCGGAACAGTGTGCAGGATTCTGTGTGCAACAGTTGATGACATTACACATTTAGTATGCATATTTAATTTCAAGTGTATATGCTCTTGGTGTCTAGAGGAGAAATATTTTAAAGCACTTAAAACAAGGAAGGAATCTATCAGCTTTAGGGTGAGTTTTCTTTATTACTTGCCTGGGTATACTCCAGCATAAAGTCAAGATACCTCCTTATGATCATGCAACAAGAAGACATTTCACTTGAATTTAGAACCAGGAATTGCTCTATTGTAACTACTTGACAGTGGAATGGAACTGGGAATTCTTTCTAAGTTGTATGTTTTTCCTCAAAGTCTACATTGCCAGCCCTGGCTATTACACTGAGCTGTCTGATATGATTTGTTATTTTATTGTTGTCTGTGTGTCTTTTATTTTTCTTCATTTGATGACTACCTAGCAGGGATAATGTGATGTCTTGTGCTGGGATATGTAGTAGTCAGAATTCACTGGTGTGGTGTTCTGACAAGTGTCCTACTCCATCAATGATAATACTATTTAGGCCACAAGAATTCCTACCCCTGCGACCATCCCCTTATAACATAACAGCCTGGTACAAATGGTGGTTGTGGTAGAGCTCAAGAGAGCCCCCCCAAAGAACACAAAATCAGATTAAATATGGAAGGTGCCAGGCCAGGTTTATTGAAAACAAAAGCTTGGTCTTAGCTTCCCTGGAGCAGAGGTCTACAGTAGGCTAACACGTGTGCCCTTTACAATGGACCTTGACTGAAGTCAGTGACATGGAAGTCATCACTGCTCCCTCAGTCGAATGAAGACAGCTCTTTGGGGTAAACTCTTATTCATAGGTACAAACAAGTTACACTTTACTCCTGACATATCAGGTTGCCACCTCCTGTTACTTATTTACCACTCCTTACCTCGTACATGTGTGTACAATCACTATTTGTCATGCTGTCACTTTAGACCATGTCCTGAACCGTAGTCAGTATGTCTGTTGTTTGTGGGGAATGTGTTGGTACCAAGATGTTTCTTCACAAGTTGTTCTGTTATGACCCTTCTGGAATGTTCTCCTATGCCATGCCTAGCACTTTTTAGTGTTTTATACTACTAACCTTGTTTGTGCCAGATTTTATAAGCAAACACTGTATCTTGCTTGTAGCTTAGCATTGCAAAGTCTTGACCGTTGTGGCTTAGACCTTAGGCCTCATAGCAGGCCTGCACATACAAGCTTATGTTTTAGGCCCTCTTCTTACTGCTGTATATAACTGTACCCTGTCTAAAGCTTGAAAGCTTTAGGACGTTGACATATCCCTAAAGTGAGGCTAGGCTATGCATGATAGGTGCCACTTTAACAGGCTTACAAATCTCAAACTGAAGTGACTTTACACAACACATCTTTCTAATTCTGTATTATGTGGTAAAAGCTTATTTGTACCTAATAAAGTGGGATTCTACATCACAATATTTTAGAAGTATCTTATCTTGGCAGAAAGAGATCACCTGTTCCTTATGTCATGAATCCTTCAGTTAAGGAACATTTCGTTGTCCTAGTCAATTAAAATTACAACTGAAGTCTAGTTCATGAACACAGCAGGAGATTTAATAGTTTTAATGTTTGTCTAATATCCCTCCTTTAGAATAGAAGAAAAGGCTGAATACCTTAATGCTTAGAAAACAGAAATCCTGCTTTATAATTTGTTATGCATTTTAGTTATTTCAGATTATATTAAAAATATACTTTTATTTTCTGCAGGTTATTAATGCAGCTTTAGGTCCTGTTGCCAGACCAAACAACAGATGGTAAAAAAATAACATGGACATGTGTGAGTACATGGAAGAATCACGTGTGAGTACATGGAAGAATCACATATGTGTTCTTACTGAGGCTGTGAATGGCTTCATAGGCATTGATGATTTTCTTCTTGTATCATGTATGTAAATTTTCAAAATCTGAGTTTTTGATTTTAACTTGTCTTTTCTTCTTTTTTACATCAAGAGAATTAGGTATATTGTTGCTTCCTTAAAACTCAGCCAGTAGGAGATTAGTTTTAGCAAGAATTGTAGATAATCTTCATAATAATCTTTGTATACTATGACAACGCAGCACCCTTCTCTTTCCATGCTTAGGCAAAGTGCAATATGTTGTTTAGAGTGTAATCTTCTATCTTTTATGACTATGAAAATTCTTATTGGGTTTCATAAATATTTTCAGGTAGGCTCAGGCTACGTTACACATTTTTAAATACAAATTGCTGATTAGTGCACAACCTATTCTAAACAAAAGAATGGGTGTTTAAGAAGCCAACTGAAACTAAATATCCAGATATGTTACTAAAACTCCCATTCTGCCCCAGTTTAAAAAAACAAAAAAGTTCTGAACATAGTACTCCCAGAAAGCCAAAAGATATAAAAAAATTTCTATCATAATCCCAGGATACTCCACTGCTGCTACAGTTAAACATGTATTTTGACAACTAATTTGTCAGTGAAGTGCATTTAAGGAATTTGCCAGTCTCTTCAGGTATATAGTTACTTGGAGGATTTTTCTGTTAAATAAGTGGGCCACAGGTTACAAGCTAGTGATAAATTCTTTTACTTGCAGCTGGGTAAACTCAAGTCTACAATCATGATGGATTTACAGAATATTATTAAGAAGATTTGATATGCTGTGTTCATGAAGTTTAAGTGTGTTTTCTCTTTACTTAAATAAAAATTACCTGGTTTATGCATTTCCTTAGCAGATAACTGTTTGTTGGCTCTTGAAAGCAATTTTTCCAACAGTTTCAATATAGAGCAATGTATGGGTTATTTTATCTTAAATGTGCTGCTAAAAGTCCAAGTATGGTATTCTAGCTAACAGGAAGTTTAGGCACACCCCCCTAACCAAGGGGAGAAGGAAGCCTAGGAACAGCTATTCCATATCTGTGTGCCACTGGAAAATTCCCTTTTGCAAAGAGAATTCTTTCACAGGTGTTAATTTTTGCCTTGTGATGCCTGAGCACTGCTAGTATGATTTATCTGTGCTGTGCACCTTGTGTAATCATGCACACCAGGGAGAAGGTCAGTGGAGAGCTGATGGAGAACACTACCTGATCAGAGTGGAATGTTTTGCATTTTATTTGCATTGATCTAAATAATTACACAAGATGGAAAACACCGATAAATTGGACCTCTAAAATTGAGTTCACTGACCAAACCGTATAAATTGAACTGCAGATCTCTTTGGTCAAAGAAAGAAATACAAAGAAAACGGCTATTAAAATGTGCTTTCCTATCTGTTTTCTTTTTGCACAGCTTTTTCACTCTTTTAAAGTTTCAAAGTCACACTAAAATATACAGGTTGAAAGTCTCTCATATGGAACTCTCTCGTCCAGCAAAGTCAACAATCTGGTATCATTTTAATTATCTGGATGACCATTTATCCTGGGTATGAACAAGTGTACCATGGTCCCATAAAGTTTATTTCCATCCACCAGTCCTGGCTCTCAGGCTGTGTCTACACAGGCACAAATTTTCGAAATAGCCATATTTTAAAGATTACTAATGAGGCGCTGAATTGAATATTCAGTGCTTCATTAGCATTAGGACGCTTCTGGCTGTGGCGCTTCGAAAGCGCACGGCTTGGCGCGGTTACACGGGGGTCCTTTTTGAAAGGACCCCACACCTTTCAAAATCCCCTTATCCCAATCACTGATTGGAATAAGGGGATTTCGAAAGGTGAGGGGTCCCTTTGAAAAGGAGCCCTGTGTAGCCGCGCTGAGCCCGCACCCTTTTGAAAGCGGTGCTTTTGAAGCACAGCGGCCAGAAGCATCCTAATGCTAATGAGGCGCTGAATATTCAATTCAGCGCCTCATTAGTAATCTTCAAAATGGCCATTAGCATGGCGTGTAGACACAGCCTCAGTGTTTTGTGATGTTATTTAGCTGTTGTTTACCCCTAAATGTCTTCTAGGAGCTCAATAAGCAGTGAAACTGTTGGTAATGTTGCTAGTCAATACTGACCTCCCATGGTCTAGCAAATTCTCTTATCTGGCACCAGTCAGGTCCCAAAGGTGTCGGATTAAAGAGGTTCAACCTGTACTTATATTTTAAATGCTTCCTAAAGTAATAGAGATACTGTACTAGTTCCACATTTCCATTTTATATCTCTGATATATAAATATCTGGTTATGAAAAATGTACTTTAAAATAGGATTCGCCAAATATATATTCACTATTAATAATAACAGAGAGGAAGCCGTGCTAGTCTATACACTATCAAAACAAAAAGCAGTCAAGTAGCACTTTAAAGACTAAGTTACTGTGAGCGTTCAGCATCTAAAAAGACTGTACAAAGTAGTTACCCATTTTGGCATATTATGGACCATATCATTCCATATCTTGATATATCTGATGTAGGTCCATTTAAGTCAACAGTATTGCTAGGGCCTTCAGGCATAATTTGACCCAGTATGTCTGAGCAAAATGTAAATATTTTCTTACTGTTAGTATATTCAGCTTTAGACTTAGCACAGTCTTGGCGAGTGCAGCCATGCATCCTCACACTATTCATTGGGACTGATTTGGATCCTGCATCAGTGTAAAGCAAGAGGAGTTTCATTTATGTCAATAGAGTTATAGTAGTTTGAACCCATTGTAAGTGATTATCTGTTGAATGTGTAGATGCCCTCTGTCACGAAGTAATTTGCTTGGATTATCGGTGATTTAAGGAAGTTCTTAATCTTTTTGGCTGTGTCTACACTGGATAGTTCTGTGGACAGAACTCAGGGCGCGTTTACACTCATAAAGCCTTCTGTCGATAGAGTATCGACAGAACTATCCTTTTGCCGCAACAGGGTTATCCCTCAAAAATTTGAGGCTAAGACAGTGTCAACAGAGCAAGATGGGTGTAGCAGCTATCTGTGAACAGAGGTTCTGTCAAGATTTGTCTGTCAACAGTAACTTCCATTGAAAGATGCTTCAAATGTAGACATAGCCTTTGGGAGCAACGCATTCATAGAGCAGACCTAAATTTTTGATCAGAAAAAAGAAAGTTCCTCACTTTCCTAGCAAAATAATATGATTGGGGGAGATTTTACCTGTGTTGCTTGTTTTCAGGGACAGGATATTTTTGGAATGACATCATCACTCGCACTTCCCTACCAAGCAATAGTAAATTTGCAGGGAAATCCAGGAATGTTGCTCTGTCTCCAGTTCTGGTACTCTTAACCTTGAAACTACCAACAATAGCAGGATCTGTTTACATTGTGTTTCTATTGTGCTATGGAACAGAATCATTTACAGCCATATTTCAAAAAATCCATAACACATTTACTTTACAAATACATGATTTTTAATTATTAGCTAATTTTAATCAACATTGCACTGTCTGTTGGCACATAGTGGCTCATCAAGGCAGTGTCTATACTGGCACACAACTTTGAAATAGCCATGCAAATGGCCAAATCGAAGATCACTAATGAGGTGCTGAAATGCATATTCAATGCCTCATTAGCATGTCACCAGCCACGGCTCTTCGAAATTGCTGCTTTTCGCTCGCATGTGGCTCATCCAGTTGGAAGTCCTTTTCAGAAGGACCCCACCAACTTTGAAATCCCCTTATTCCTATCAGCTCATAGGAATAAGGGGATTTCAAAGTTGGCAGGTTCCTTTGGCAAAGGACCTCCATCTGGGCAAGCCACGCGGGAGCGAAAAGCAGCAATTTCAAAGAGCTGTGGCTGGTGGCATGCTAATGAAGTGTTGAATATGCATTTCAGCACCTCATTAGTCATATTCGATTTGGCCCTTTGCATGGCTATTTCGAAGCTGTGTGCCAGTATAGACATAGCCTAAGTGTCATTATGGAGATTAATCTAGAAAAGGAAAAAAATGTGAATTGATTTAAAAGTTATTTGCAGTGTGGAATTCCACATGCTTTGATGTTATTTGGCTTGAAAAGTTTTAAAAAAAAATTGTTTTTATCCTGTCAGAAAAAGTTTGCACTAGATCTCAGAGGTTTTTTCCTTTTTTTTTTTTCCCTTCTGTTTTTTAAGTTGGGATAGATTTCTGATCCTTCAACATATTTCAAGTAGTGAAAAATAACATCATCTAACATTTTGCCCTTTTAAATTTGTGTGTGTATTATTCTATACAAATGAAAGTTGTGGACAAGCACCAATGTAAAATAAAAATAAAAAAATGAAAAAACAATATAGTGCTAAATATATGACAGCTCAGAAAATGTGTTTTATTGGGTTCCTAGAACACTTAGACTCACGACTAGCTAGACTCATGTGTCTAGAATAATAAAAAAAAAAAATCACCATTTGATAGAACAGGACATCTCTAATTTTAAGGCGTTTGTTATATGGAATATAATTGAATTTATTTGTTAGTATGTACTTAAGTATTTCCTGGAATAGGGATGAATTCAACTACATTCTCCATGCCGTTTTGAATTAGGGACTGAAGAACATAAATACTTCTCTGTGTTTCAGTTCTTTCTGCTGCTGTTTTAATAGGTACTTACTCCCACCTTTGCTTTTCTTGGGTGATGTAATCACTTTCTGCATATATACTATGTGTACAGTTTTTATATTGCATATAGTATGTAGTCCATTCTGCAACTGCTGATTCTAAGTTGCTTTTTCCACAAAGAATAAACTATATAGTTAATCCTTATCTACTCATGAAACCATTTTTAGTCTATTTATATGTTGTATAATCAGTTATCATATAGCACATATTACATATCTATCTAATAAGCAATCCTTCAGATGCATAAACAGAAGGAAAATCCAAACACAGCACAACCACATGTGACTACTCTACAACAACATTTTCACTTTCAAGCCTCATATATAGCAAATGCATTTTCCTCCCTGAAAAGACTGGGTCCTTCAGTAGTAGTAATCTCTGTTATCTTTTGTCTTGTATATTAGCAATGTGAAATATGAATTCCCCAGCATGCAGTATATCAGCATTTATGTGATTTAAGAAAAAAACTGTTTAGGAAAACTGTATTTTCAGAGTTCCAACAAGTTCTTGGAAAATAACTGAGAACTGAAAACCCTTGATACTTTAAGTATTTTGAAATAATTGAATGTGTTCTGCAGCAAAAATGAAATATATTCTAGACTCTGATATTGCAAGCAAATCTTCATGCTGATATGTGCATTTTATGTTTCTGTAATAAAGTGCATATAAATTCTGCTCACTGACTTAAATGGAAAATGTAATAGAAGCGAAGCACCTAATCTCCTAAATCTTCCTTTGTGAACTGGGGCCTAAAAATACAGTGTCCTAAATTGTGCAAGATGTTTAATGACTGTTGCCTTTTACTGTGATAATATATTAGGAATGGAAAAAAATGCTGAGCAATGGCTACAGCTTCCAGCTTTTAGGATCTGATCATTAGTCCACTGCAGAGCCCAAGTTGCTGGTGAGATGCAAAGACAAACTTCTCCCTCCAAACCTGCAAGTCTGTGGTGGTGCAGCTACCAGGGTTCTGTGTAGAGGATATTACAGCCCAAAGGCAGAAGTGTCCCTGCATACCTTGGTACCTATTCCTGAAAAAAGGTTTGGAGAGTTCAGAGGATCTATCTAGCAGTCTCTTGCTCTTTCCTCACATTTCCTTGCCTACCTGTACCTTACCTTCACCCACCACTTGTGGATTCCTACACAGGTTTCCGGAGAGTTGCGTTCCACAGCCTCAGTCCTGAACAGCTCACACACATGCAGCACCATAATAGCCCCAATATTCCCTTATGAAAGATTATTATTTATAAGCAGTTCATTTAAAACCACTTTAGACTGCAAGAATAGTCTTTGTATAATTTCATTTCTGGGCACTTTGTCATTCAGTAGTAATTAACAGAGACCACAGGAAATATGAATGGGATCTTTTAGACTTTTGTTGGTGCTGGATCTGAGTAAGCATGTGATTCTTGAATTAAGAAAGGGCCATTGTAATGTCTCATCACCTCCTGCAGTTGCTAGAGTTGGCCAATAGTATGCAGCCGCCTGGGATCAGACCCCAGGCCATATTCTGGCTTGATTGTCCCCCTTCCTCAATGCAAAGGGCTTGGAAAACTAGCATACTTGTTTAGCTGGTGATTCTCTCGGTGTCAAAATGTCTTCAGCTGCATGTACACTAGAGAGTTTAGTTGACAAAAATGCTGGTTTTGTTGACAAAACTCACGCAGCGTCCACAGTAAAATGTGTTTGTTGCCAGTGTAGCGACAGAATGCGACACTTCTGTCAACAGTCTTCTGCCTCTCCCCCACGAGGCAGAATGCCATTCCTGACAGAGTCTGTCAACACAAGAAAGCTGTGCGGAAATGCCAGGGGCCTCTCTGACAACAGATAGGGATTCCAGGTAGTCCTGTCTGCTGTGCTTCCAGCTGGCCATTCTGTCATGAGAGTGGCCAGGCAGTCTGCCTGCTCTCCGTTGACAGAGTGGATCGCTTTTTTGATCCGCTTTGCTGTCTGGCCACAATCTGTCCATTGAAGTTTTGTCAGAAGGTATCTTCTACAGATTGCTGTAGTGTAGACGTGGCCTTTGTGTATTGCAGAACCAGCTTTATGGAAGTCCAAAACTAACCTCTTGTCATCCTGTGAATCATGGAAGCCAGAACTGAGGGTAGAAGCCTGGGCTTTCAGTTCATATGATCATTGTCTTTCATTCTTTCAAAATCATGGCTAAATTCTATCCAAGAATTCATCGCTACACTCACTCACAGCTGGCATTGGACCTCTAGGGCTTTATCTACACAAATTGATAGATAGCATTTCAGAAAGTGCATGCACCACAATAGTGCATGAAATTAAGTTGAAACTGAAACTGAGATGCGGGTAGTTCATAAATACAGTAAACCCCTGATTTTACTGACCCTGATTAAGCGGACTTTGGGAACAGCGGACACCATTGCTCCCAAAATCCGCTTACCCCTAAATCCTCCCCAGATGGACTTACTGCTGCAAAGCTGCCATTGCCTGGAGGAGCCGCCACCTCTTCCCCCAGAGCCACCACATACTTCTCTCACCAGGGGTGGGCTGCATACGCAGACAGACAGCACTTGCATATGTGCCCCACCACTTGTGGGAAGAGCATGTGGTAGCTCCAGCAGCAGCTGAGGCTTTTCCAGGAGGCAGTAGCAGCTCTTGCTGCCACATATGGTGGAGTCCCCAGCCACCGCAGGGCCCTTGCTGCCACGTGTGGCCCTGCTTTTGCTGCGTTGCCCAGCAGGGCCCCCAGCCACAGTGGGGCTTTTGCTGCTGCGAGGGGACCACCAACTATGGCAGGGCTCTTGCTGCCACACATGTTGCAACATGCAGTGGGGCCCCAGCTGCAGAGGGACCCTTGCTGCCACAGTGGGGCCTGCAACCACAGTGTGGGCGGGCTTCAGCGGCTTCTCCTTTGGTGAGGAGTAGTGGGCCTGTTGGGGGGGCGGGGAGCCCAGTGGAGATGGGTCACAGTAAACCCTCTGATTTAATGGACAGCCAGGTTTAACAGACACCTCTCCCTACCATTAGTCCATTAAATTAAGGGTTTACTGGCCTGCAAGGCTGTGTCTACATGGACACATATCTTCAAAGTAGCCATATTTCGAAGATTACTAATGAGGCACTGAATTGAATATTCAGCGCCTCATTAGCATTAGGATGCTTCCGGCCGCGCCGCTTTCGAAAGCATGTGGCTTGGCGCAGCTACACAGGGGTCCTATCGGGATAACGGGATTTCGAAAGGTGCGGGGTCCTTTTGAAAAGGACCCCTGTGTAGCCGCGCCCAGCCGTGTGCTTTCAAAGTGCCGCGGCCAGAAGTGTCCTCATGCTAATGAGACGCTGAATATGCAATTCAGTGCCTCATTAGTAATCTTCAAAATGGCCATCAGCATGGCTATGTCAAAGATTTATGCCCGTGTAGACACACCCCAATAGTGCTTCTCAGCCACAGGCAAATAAACTCCTATGTGGCTTCCTCGAAGATGGAAGAATAGCACACGTTACTGAGCTTACTGTATGTTTCATTTAAAAAAAACAAACCCACAACAACAACTTTGTGTTGGGTGACAGGGTCTCTCCTGCTGATCACAGTAGCTGTAGGATGGCTGTGAAAGGTGTTTGGCATCTCCTACAGAAAACAGTCAAGACTGCTGTGTCTTTTTCCTGTTCCTCTTGTTTTTCAGAAAGAAGGGAAATACTTAACCCAATGTTCCTCTGATTGTCTTTTGGCTGAAATTCATTCAAAATTTGACTGGGAAGATGATATTTTCAGTGCAGATGATCTTTTAAAATTGCTTACCACTTCCTGTTCAACATGAGGAAGAACTTACTTCCTCATGGCACCTGAATCGTGAGTTCTTAGCATGTGCTGAAATGCTGTGGCCATTGCAAAAAAGGATGATTTTCCTTGCAGAGCATCCTGTATAGCTTTGCAGTGCAACAAAGTTCCTAGGCTACTAGGTGCAGAGGGGATTTTGGGCTGGATAGAACTTATGCAATAATAATAATGCTTTACTAATGCAAGAAAGCTTACATACCAAACCCCACAATAAATTGACTTAGAAATACGTGAGAGGGCAATGCAGTTTAAGTCCTGAGGGTCACATAATCTTCTGTGCTCTTCTTCCATTACAGACATGGAGGAAAAAAAAAGTTACAGCCTGCATTTGGTCACTGAATTATTACTAACACTTTGAGCTTCATCAGATCAAAACTGGGTAAAATTTTTGGGATTTGAATTTATGAAATGTTGTGTGTTGCAAAACTGTAGTGGGACATTTGCTTTGACTTAACAAAATCAGTATAATTTGCAAAAGTTTAATTAAATTACATTTTCCTGACTCTTGTAAAATCCTCACAAAGCTGCTGCTTCTTCTTTTTGTAATTTGTATATCTAGTGAAAAACAAAACATCAGTTTCACTGTATATGAAAAGTTATTTGTACCACTTGTTTTTGGGGGCATTTCTAGTGGGAATTATGCACTGTGACAAAGTCAGTCCTATTCCTGGGCCTCTGGCCTCAGTTCAGTCCATTAGAGCCGATTAAGGGCCCTGTTGCCCTCGCTGGGGCAAGGGGTGGTCTGGGAGGGAACCTGCCCCTCATGCCAGGTTCCAGCCCAGGGACCCTGTGCAGCTGCCAGTGGGAGGTGCTGACTCCTTTAGCCCTTGGCACAGTAGCTCTTCTCCCTGGGCCACATCTCCAGATGATTCCCCAAAATACTTTCTCCAGGCTGTAGCAGTCCCAGGTCCCCACTCTTGATCTGTAGAAGCTCCCACTCACCCTCTGTGATCTCTGGTGTTCCCACTGCTTTCCTCTGCTCCTCTCAAACCTGTTCTCTCTCACTACTCCTCTCTCCTCGCATTTCTCTGCTCACCCCCTCACACTCTCTTCCCACTGTGAAGGGGGTTTAAAGGCCTCTTATTAGTCCAGTCATTGGGGCCAGTTGGCCTTAATGAGGCTGAGCCATCTCCCACCCAGCTGCCTGTGATTGTCCTGCAGGCCCTCCTGCTTGTTTGGGCTCCCTCTGAGGGGCCCTCCACCCGGGCCCTGCCACAGCACCTAACTTAGACATTTCCTAAAATCCGATTAGGCACCTTAAATACCCTTGTATGTTTGGCTCTGAAGCTTTTGGCCTATGGTGAAATGTTCTTCAATGTAAATATCTAATTATACTTGGTTGAAGGAGGGTTCAGAACAAAAAAGAGTGGCCCTGTTTAATAGCATGGCAGCACTGCTCATCTTGCTCAGATAGGCGGCACAACTGCAGTGTTAAAACTGTATCTAGCATAAATAATTGCAGAATAGAGCAGGTGGCTTATGTAGTAACCAGCTCTCCTACAAGTAAATTCTCATCTCCCTAGCACAGAAGTGCAGAGCCAGGTATTATTTTGCCCTTCTAGAGAAGGTCACAAATGTTGCCTGCATAGATCAGCCTCCTGTGGAACTAATATCTGACCTTTCCCTGGCTTACAGGGCTCAGGATTCTGGAGGGATTTTCTGCGAAGGTGAGCCCAAAAACTTTGTATCTAATATTGTTCCTGTTCATGTGAATTAAAAGTGAGTCTATTTTCTAATTTGGTAAAGGGTTAAGTTTTCAGCTCTTTATGACACAATGTGAACTTTGCTGGGTTTTAAAATACATATTTGTCTTATCAAACTAGTTCAGTTTATCTGTTAAGCACATAGTAGCTGATACCATACTATTTTCAGCATAAATAATGTAGTTCAAATCAGTGTGTTAAAAACCCCCAAACTTTAGAACATCAAGCATGGGTGCAGTGTTGATTTCTGATGTTCAAATATCAGTTCACAGAGGGGGAATTGGGTGGAGATGCTTTAGTGTGTACAGGGGCCAGAAAACCTAGGAACAAAAGTGGCATAGATGAGCTGAAGTAAGGATCATCACACTGTGTTCAATGTAAGCTAAATGCTTGGGTGATCACCTAGGAGAAATTCAAATGCTGTCCAGCTGCTTAGCAGAGCACCTACGTTGCCACAGCTGGCAGCCAGTGGTGCAGGATCATTTTTAGATCTGGGGGTGTTGATACCACCCCTTACCCTTGTCCACCCCGCATCCTAGCTGAAGCCAGGAACAAAGCCCAAAATGAAATAAGAAAATTAAATGCATTAATGCAACTGATGCAAATATTCCACTCCACTTTGGATTGTAGGTTGTGCTTTTATTTTTCTTAGCAAATTAAACTGTCTCCTTCCTTCTTATTTGACTATTACTTTCTCTTTTTATGAGCTATGTATTGAAATCTGGGGAAGGCCTGCACAAACGCAGCTGGGAGCACTCATTTTCTATTTCTGATTCTTTTCTTTTGCATCCTTCAATCATAATAGCCAGTATTAACATTTAAACACTAATAAGGGAAAAATTGTCAGAACTTCCTTACATTAGTAGTTATAAATTTACCTCTCCTGACTCTAAACTGTTGTAAATATAAAAAATTCAATTTAGAATTCCAATAATTTAGATAATAGTCTATTCTGGCTATTTTTTAACAACAGACAAAAATCACTTTAGAAAAATCTAGCCTATAGCTTTGCATAACTTATACTTTTAAGTAAAACAAGCATTACTTGATGTCTCTAGTTTTGGCAGAGGCTGTGATTTTTGTTGTTGTTGTCTCATTCAGATTCAGACTTCTAGCATGCACAATTTTTGCCTGATGTATCTAATCTTGCAGAGGAGATAAGCTGCTTTAAACATTTCTCAAAATCTGTTTTTGTCTTTTGGCTTCTGTTGGAGGAAGAGAAATATTGTTGTGTTTTTGAGAGTGCTGTTTTCACTTTTGAGCAGAAGCCTGTGTCCTAACACCTATATCCTGAAAATGAAGTTTCTTTTACAAGTTATTCTGACATGCTATTTTTGTTGATGGAATGCCTCCCCAAAATCCATCCATTATCCAGCCCACTGTAAATATTAATTCTCTTCCTCTCTGATGTTCCACACATCACATCCCTGGGTTTCAGTATGTCAAAAACACTATTTTACCCTTTACTCTAGCTATAGTCAGACCCTTTCTAATCCTTGTACTGGCTTCCCCTTAACATCAACATCAAATTCAATTTCTTTGTCCTCTGCTTCAAGGCCATGCACACTAGCTCTTCTGTATATTTTGGTCCTTGTGCTAGACTGCTGCAAGTGGTGGTGGAAGGCTGGCATCCCGATAAGGTCAGAGTTAACACTGCAGAGAGTGGTCTGTAGAGCAGTGGTTCTCAAGTGTATTTGTCTGTCCTAGTTTATACTCCCTCCCACAAATACTTCTAATGATTAAAATCAACATGTAGCTTTATTACATATTAAAAACACTAATTCAAATATTCAAACAGAGCCATTGTTTCTGTTGCTTGGGTGACGAAGGGGTGTGTGTGGTTTTGTACTGTAAATGGCTCACACTTTCATTCCTGTGCTTTTATGGATTTAAGTAAAATGTAATGCATATCTCTGTCCCTTTCAGGAAGATGTTAGCCTTCCTGCACAACCTGCAGCAAACTACCACCTTGAAAAGAACGGAGTATTTTAGCTACAGTCTATAAATAATAATAATAAAGAAGTTTTATGGAGAAGTCTGAGATGAGGGGGACAGAGTTAAGGGTGCAATCTAGAGAGTCTATTGCATATGTAACTGCAACGAAACATCCTGTGGCACCTTATAGACTAACAGAAAAGTTTTGAGCATGAGCCTTTCGTGAGCACAGACTCACTTCATCAGATGCTGGTCATATATTGCATATGATATATCTTTGTGTAATGGAAATGCCTAATGCTAAAAGTTTTCATTTGTTAAAAAGCAACACTTGTTAACTCCCACAAAATGTCTATGTATCATTATTGTGTTGGTAATTCTCTAATACATGCAGAAGTTCTCAAAGACCCATTGTTCTGATTATCCTGTTAACACATGGTTCAGTTCCCTGCCATCCTTGCTAGAGGATGAAATAGTAGATAGTTATTTTTGTACACATCTGCTAAAGAGTGAGTTTGTATGAAAGAAGAAAAGAGAAAAAAAATCCCATTTGGTTTTATTCCCCTCAGCAGTATGTATTCACTTTTCTCCTAAGAACTGCCTATTATGTATGTTTTTTTTCTTTCCTTTAATAAAAACTCCTGTGGCCCTTCACTTAGCACAGACCATTTCCACTGCTAAATATGGACTAATAAGTCTGTAGATGTGGAAACTTGTGAACAATTGGCACCATGCTGTTTTAATACAAGACAAAATAAAGTTTACTTCATCACAACATTTTTATAGTTACACATATCAGAGAGGTAGTGGAGTTAGTCTGTATCTTCAAAAACAAGTAGTAGTCCTGTGGCACCTTATAGACTAACCGACATTTTGGATCATAAGCTTTCATGGATGAAGCAGTTCTTTGTCCATGAACGCTTATGCTCCAAAATATCGGTTAGTCTATAAGGTGCTAGAGGACTTCTTGTTGTTTTTATAGCTGTTGCCACAAAAATCTACTCTTAATAGAAATTTGAGTAGGAAAGGGTTGAGGCAGTTCAGGATGCATAAATGTATCCAGCCTAGACTGATGAGGATATTCTGTTTTAGGGCTAAAGGATGTGCGCACTTTCTCAAATATAAGCAGACAAGAATAAATTTTTAACTGAAGAGTTGCCATGAATCAGATAGCACTGTCAAGATGGAGAACAGAGGACTCAGCATTGACCTTGCTCTAACTACCGAATGCTGCATGACTGACTGCTGCAATTGACAAAGGAGAATTAGAAAAATGTTGGGTTCCTTTCTCCCAGAATGGAGTTGAGAAGATTCTGAAATTGAAACGAGGTGAAGAGCTGAAATACAGACAAAGTGCTTATAGTTTTCTAAAATATTCCTGAGGAGCAGCCTCTAAATTTATCTTGAGAGCCTACTAATTCTCCTTGTGGCCACCGACCCATGTATCTCCCATAATAAAGGTATATGGTTACAGCTTTTTTTTTTTTATATTGGAGCTCAGTGGACACAGAAACTAAGACAGCAGTTTTAGATCAGATATAGTTGTGCATTATAAACTCATTTACCATTTAAAAACTAGTTTTAATACATGGAGAGTATTAAGAAAATGGAGAGCCAAATAAGACAGGATAACATCAGAGAGCAGCAGCAGTAATTCAGAAGTGATTTCCTATGGGTGCAAAAGGCTACAATGCCTCACTGGAAAGTAGGAGCTAATGGATCAAATTCTCTGCTGATATAAATATGCAGAGCTCCACTGGCCTCTGAGGGGTTGTGCCGCTTAACAACAGAAAGAGTTTGGCTGTATATCTTTTTCAAAAGCAGTGCTGTGATGGTAATCCTTGAATATTATTGAGAGACTGCAGTCAACGGCGAAGAGGGGTTCTTTAAATACTGTAAAAACAACAAGAAGTCCTGTGGCACCTTATAGACTAACAGATAGTTAGTTAGTCCAAGAGGTGCCACAGAACTTCTTGTTGTTTTTGAAGATACAGACTAATATGGCTACCTTTCTGATACTTTAAATACTGTAGTCTACTGTGGCATAGGAAATCAGATAATATGATGAACATACAAAATACTGTATTTAAAACTGCAAAATACTTAGAGGATACATCCGCTGGTCCTAAATAAATGTTGTTTGTTACAGCAATGTAAATGTGTGGCAACTAAGTTCCTCTCTTTTGAACTAACTTTTGCTCTGCCTTTCAGTATTATTTGTTGCCTTCCTACCTCCCATCAAAATTGCATCCAATTCCTCTCCTACCTTATAGCAATTGTAGATCTCACTTGAATCTGCTGTGCTGCTTTTCTTTTCAAGCAGCCCCATTCTGACTCAGGTTCCAGGGGCAGGATGGGAAAGGAACATGCTTACTGTACCATCTCTTAGGATGCAGCAGTGTGCTCTCTCTCTCTCTCTCTCCCATCCTCATAGATCTGCTTGGTACTTCCAAATGGGGTGCTGGAAGGGGGCTATAATTTGTGGACAATTCTTGCACAGAGGGTGGAGTAAGTGGAATTAGGATCCATTTCCTCCTCATTCTCAGTCAGATTCTGGCCTTTAGTACAGAGAGAGAGAGAGAGGAAAAAAAAAAGGAAGGGAAGGAAGGAAGGAATTCTGCAGGATGTTCATAAATTAGTTGAACAGGAGACAAAAATTTCACACTGATGGGAATTAGAAATGTAAATACCTATTAATACATACAGCTCATGAGACTGGACCTTCCTAATGTATCAATATTACAGCTGCTGATTACTCACAGTTAAATTAACTAAAATAAAATTAATCACAAAATAATCAGTTTTAATTTCTGAGCAACAGAGATTGACATTTATTAAATATTTTCAATAGTTTTCTGTATTTTCAGATATATTGAGATTTCAGTTACAACACAGAATACAAGTTTACAGCATTCACTTTATATTATTTTGAATACAAATATTTGCATTGTAAAAATGACAAACAAAAGAGATTTTTGAATTCCCTGCATGCAATTACTGTAGTGCAAGCTCTGTTGTGAAGGTGCAATTATTTACACGTTTGTTACATAACTGCACTCAAAAAAAAGTTACATTTTAGAGCCTACAAGTTCACTGAGTCCTACTTCTAGTTCAGCCAATCACTCAGCAAAATAATTTTCCTCACATTTGCAGTAGACAATATTGCTTGCTTTTCGCTTTCTGGTGACACTGAATAAGAACTGGAGTTCATACACCGCTTTTGTAGCCAGTGTTTCAAGGTACTTATCTGCCAAATGTTCTAAACATTTGTTTGCACCCTCATGCCTTGGTCACCATTCCAGATGACATGCTTCTATGGTGATCACACTTGTTAAACAATAGTGTGTTAATTAAATTTGTGACTGAGAACTGTATGTCTACTGCTCTAAGACTCTTTAGCATATCTCGCACATAAATATCCTGTGACCTCAGCTAGAAAAAAATGGCATGTGAATGCCTGTTTTCACTTTCAGATGCCATTATGAACAAAAAGTATGCAACATTATCTCCTGCAAATATAACCAAACCTGTTCAAGGGATTAGCTGAACAAAAAGCAGGACTGAGTGGATTCTGCTCTAAAGTTTTACATTGAATTTACATTTTCCATAAAGGTTCTGCGTGCAGTTTTTTGTACATAATTCATAATATAATTGTAAGTTACACTTTCATAACAGAGACTGCACTACTTTACATGTAGGATGTAAACTGAAAAACAGTATTCTGATTTTTGTACGGTGCAAATATTTGTAATAAATATACAGTAAGCATTGTGCCCTTTGTAGTCTGCATTGTAATTGAAATCAATGTATCTGAAAATGTTCCCTCCCAGCTTAGTATCATCTGCAAACTTTGTAAAAGTACTTTCTGTGTCATAAGCTAAATGACTGATGATGATATTGAACAGAACAGATTATACTGAATCCTCCAGATCATCTCATCATGGTGAATGGGCTTGCGTGTTCTAACAAGCCCAAGAGCGATACCATAGGGAGTCTTGTACTCCTGGCAAGGTCATATATGGCAGTGAGATCAAGGGGGCCAGGGATCAGATGAAGAACCATCCTAAAAATTTGCAGTGGCAGGCCTTCCCACATCTTGTAGACATCAATGATACAAGAGGTTTCTGTAATGCAACCAAACCTGTTTATGGACTGAGAAACAATTAATCAATCCCTTGAGATCAACGGATGGTGTCCAACTCGTGAAAGACAAGGAAGCCATTGCTTCTTGCTTGAGGGAACACTTTTATGAGCTCTTGAACTGCTCCTCCACCATGGTGCTAGAATCCCTTAATCAAATCTCTCAGCAACCACCTAGGGATGATCTTGCAACACTTCCTGCCCTGAGTGAGGTCCAAGCTGCCATCAAAATGATGAAGAGCAACAAGGCAACTGGACTAGGTGGAATTGTCACTTAAGTCTTCAAAGAAGGTGGTTCTCAAGATCTTAGATAGGGAGCAGATGCCACGAGAGTTCAGAGACACACTGATCATCAGTCGCTTCAAGAAGGATGTCAAATCATACTGTGGATACTATCATGACATCTCCTCTTGGCAACAGCAGAGAAAATCTTATCTCAAATACTTGCAAACTGACTCCTGCCACTCTTAGAAGAAATTCTCCCAGAATTTCAATGTGGCTTCCAACAATTCTGAGGAACAGCAGATATGATCCTTCCCACCTGCCAACTGCAAGAAAAATGTTGTGAACAAAACCAAGCCTTCTACATGAGGAGGTTGCACAATCTGAGAGGTCCTGCTGCAGCACAGATGAGGAAAGGCAGAGAAGGGGGAAAAGAGCAGCAAAAACTACCCTGTGCCTCTCCAACAGCTACCAACACCTGCTCCTTCTGTGATAAGAACTGCATCCCTAGAATCAGGGTGGTCAGCCATCAACAGCCTCACAAATAAGAGGGTGACATGAAGACATCTTACTCATTATCAAGTGACCACCAAGAACAGATCTGAAAATTTTGAAAACATTCAAAATATTTAAATAAATGGTGGTATTGTTTAACAACAGAATTAATCAATATAATTAGCCATAATCAATATATATTTTGCTTTGAGTAGTCTAAGTCTAAATGTACTATGTGACAGGACCTCCTCAACTGCTCTTAGGAGATCATTCCACAGTCTAATAGGTCTAATGTTTGGAAGGTTTGAAGAAATTATTGGTTCAGCAAAATAAGGTTTCATGCTCAACTCAGTGGCATTCCTCCATTTGTTTTCTGGTAAGTTTTGATGACTGTGTCCAATCAGTTCCAAAGTTTCACTGACTTATTTGGATAACAGTGGGAAATATCCCATTGATTTTGGTGATGATCAGGAAACCCTAAGGCCGGAAAAGTCATATTTCCACGTGGTGCCCATTTGATGCTACAAGCAGGGGAGTAATATGGCTTCAGAAGTAATTCTGCCCGTTGCCTCTTACTTTATTTAGTTAATTTGCATACCTCAGCAAATGAAAGTTGCAGACCAGGACTGTGCTGATTTGACAGATTTGAAAGATTCAGTGATGCAGGAAGAAATCAGGTGCAATATTGGCAGTGTGGGGTATCTTAAGGTCCTCTTCTATCAGGAGTTAAAAGGCTGAATGGTTCTATTACTAACTGAAGCAGCTGTGACTCACTACAGGCTGGGAGCCTAAATGAGAAAATGATATTGGCTATAGGGTGCAAATTATTCCTTTCAGCTCACCACCTAGTTGAACTTCAAAAGCACTCTATTTAACATTTGGAGAATCACTAAATTACAAATATGGCTAAAAGCAACAAAAATAATAAACACCAAGAAAATAATTACAGAATGAGAGAAAGTTTCCTGAAGGGATTTTGTGTTCAAATTTTTGCTTTATGCATGATACACAGCCATATACAATTTTTCTGAGTAGTTTTCTTCATGTCCCTATTTTTAATATAAAATGAAACACAAATTTTTTGGATTGTATTGTTAATATTTTTTTCTCCTACGTTTACTTTGAAAAATAATAGGCCAACTTCTCTTAAATTATAAGAGTAGAAGTAATTCCATGGGATATGAGTTGCTTTGGATTAACTCTGGAGCAATTTAGCACCAATTCAGAAATTGTATAGAAATTTTTAAGTTCAAAATTTTACTGATATTTAGTTTACATAAATTGGAAGCAAGGTAATTTTGTTTATTTTTAAGAAGTCTGGTAAGTAGTACAAATCAATATTTTTGTCAGTAAGAAATAGTAATAGCAATTATTAAAATCTATACATTTGCAATTTTTTTCATTTTTCACTTCAGCTGTGTCCAGTTTCTTGTATACAAACTGCAAAGGCTATTTTAGATACCTACTCCCAGGTCTAAACTAGCAAATTAATACGATTAAAGTAGCATATAAATACAGAAAGAGAGAGAGAGATTGCTGGGCTCTGAGCCACTGAATGATTTTGCTAAGATGACGATGTTAGCTGGAATTGGGATTTGCTGGATGGGTGCCCTTTGGTAATGTAGAAGTTTCAGCATTAAACTGAAGGTTATAATTTATATGAGCCAAAATGCATAGCCTTTCCTGTAATTGAAAAGGTTTTCCAAAGGCATTGCATTTATAATCTTTTACTTAACGTTATTTATTAAACTAGAGCAACAAGTGAAAAAAAAACATTTTCAATTTGTACTTCATTTGCTAGGCTGTGGTAGCATGTAGTGATATGGTACATAATGACAGTTCAATTAATATTCTTTTATATCCTTGTAAACATTAAAGATCTGTTTTCACCTCAAGAGGCATGAGTGTGGAAGGCTGAAGATTTCTTGGTTGAAAGTTACTACATACATACAACTACAGGCAGGTTTGCAGGGCTGCAGCCAGGAAAGTGATATCCCAGTATAGTCCCTTGAGTTATGGAAGGGTTGTGTTCCCACACACCCTCATGTATCTTGAATTTCATGTAAGTTGGTGAGTGGAAGGTGGGTTGAACTGAGGCCATGTGGGACCAGGTGGTGAGGTTGAGCTAGGGCCGGGGGGAAGTGGGATTTTGAGTTGTGCTTAACTTGTGTTAGTGCAAGTTAAGAGCAACTCAAAATCACGCATTTCAAATCTTTACTGTACTGCTTTTCCTAGCCACTGCTTTGCAAATCTGCCTTACATTTATCTGTAAAGGCTGGATGATGATAACTTTTTTCTGGGCAGTTGAGGGGCTGCCAAAGTGAGCACTATCTACTGTACTTTTTGAAATACATTGATATATTGTAGCTTTGTATTAGAGCTTGGCAGACTGGTTCATGGTGGAGGGAGTCCCCTCTGGCCCCAGAAACCACCTTTATTTTTAGACCAAACTCAAATCAAATGTTTTTTAAGGTTCTGAACTATTCATTGAATTGTTCAGTTTCCTCCTCCTCAATCTTTCCAGAACAGTCTGGAACTGGAAATGACAACTGTAAGAGTATGAGAGGGAGGCCAGGCAAGGCAGGGGTTAAACAAGGCCTCTTGGCCCGGTCAGCCCCACCCTGGTTCACCTGTGGCTGGTGTCAGGCCTGAAGGTGTATAAAAGGAAGGCGGCCAGCCCAGGTGGGCCTGACCAGCCAAGACTCAGGAGCTGGCTCTGAGGCAGCAGGCCCCAAGCCAGAGTTGCCACCCAGTTGGCCTCCAGAGGGCACAGCCCAGGACCCTCCCCCAGGCACTGAGGGGAGTGGGGAGCCCCCCCAGGGAACCCCTCTCCCACCATAGGGGGAACTAGATTCTCAGAGCCATGTACCAAACTAAACCCATAGACTCTTGGGTGGGGCTGAAAACCCATCCAACAGACCCTGGCCAGGGGGCCTAGCCACTAGGCCACCTCGTTCCAGGTGCGAACCACTCACACCAACGTACCACAAAAAAAATCAGTTACTTGTTATTTCTTTTATGATACCAACAGTGGAACTTCTAGAAACATTGTAAAAGTTCCAGACTAAACGGTGTTGCTAATGTATATAAGCTTTGGTTATGCATGAATTGGATGAACAAGAATTGCAAACCTTGTAAAAAATATAAAGCTTGCCAAAAAATATGGAACGTTGAAAGTTGAGTGAATATGGATTGCAAACCTTTCTGATTCACCCTAAATCCCATTAACCTGCCATTTCCACTAAAGTTAGATGGACATTGGTCCCTGTGAAAACCATCAGGGCCACTCTGGGTCAAAATGGGGTTATTAGAGGAAATTGAGGTGCAGTTTTCTTAGTGTCTGTGGCTGACTTAGCTTAAGGAACACAGGAATGAACTCAAAATCCAAACTGAGCTCCCAGTCATAAGTGCATTGTAACTAGATCTCCAGTCAGGCCCTGTGGATAGATTTTTTTTTAATAGAAAACATTCAGCCACCAGTTACCTCTGCATCACACCCACTTTGTGGTATGCTGCTGCTGGTTCATTCATTTTCAGTTATATGCTAAGAATTTAAAGATTCCATGATTCCAGAATGACAGGGTTCCAGGAATAAGTCACGAACCAAGAATACAATATATGATAAGGCAAGATGTGTAACCAAAGCTAAAGCTACTATGACAATTTACGATATTTTTCTGGCATTTGGTAAGGAATGAGTTACTAGAAAAAAGAACTGCCTGTTTTTACCTGGTTTGACTTACATGCTTTGATAACTTCTGAATAATTGTTGTCCCACTATGTAGCTGCCAGAAAATGTAAACTGTAGGAAGAATTCTTCTTTACCCTGTTCACTGAAACCACTTGACAGATACTGAATAGAAGTCAAAAAGGATGTTTATAGGACTAGATAAAAATGGCTTATGTGGCTCTTTTCATGCCATTGGTTCCTTCCAGAAGAAGGATTCTAATTATTTTGGTATCATGTATCCCCCATGACTCTAACTCAGTATCTGGAAACAAACTATGCTGCTCCACTGTGTGCCATTACTAAGTGCATCACTCATTTTATACATACATTTACCTCTACCACACACAAACCTTCTGTTATCTCACTATTTATTGCTGTAAACTATTGATAACAGAAATGTTGAATTGTCACATAGTAGTTATTGAAAATGTGGAATATTTTGAGTAAATGGGCCCTCCATCATTTCCAGTTCCATTCTCCATGGTTTGTCTTTGTGACCTTTGTTCCAGGGTTTTGATCAGTACGTATTCTAAAGACTGATAACCTCATGTTTTGCCCATGGTACAGTAAGAACTGTATCTGGAAGGCATCAGTTTTGGGGTGAGCTAAAGTTAAAATCACTAGAATCATAGTGGGGGAAGCAGAGATGTTCTAAAAAATTTACTAAGTTCTGCTGAAAGTCAGTGAAACCTAGTTTTCCAAGTCATTTAGGTTCTATTGAATCTTTTGCTTCAGTTTGGCAAAATCAGTTTAGTCATCCTGTTCTTTGGATTCTACAGAGTTTGAGGGCTTGTCTACATGACACATCAATGCATACCTATGGGATGTGATTTTTACAGTAAAACGCACTAGGGGAGTATTATTTCTAAAGCACACTGACACATTGCTCACTAGATGCCCAGGTAGACCCTGCTGACACATGCTGAAAGTTTTCATGTCCAAGTGTTAATTCAGTGTTCTTTCAAAACAGCAGATTGAAATAGCACTGTGTTAATGTGCATTAGCAAACTTCTAATGCATGCATACAGGGTCTACATGGAGAAATTAGTGAATAGCATGCTGACACTCTTTAGAAACCATATCCTTTTAGTGTGCACTGCTGTGCCATGTAGACATGCCTTAAATATTCTGGGAAAAGTCTTTAAGACAAGTTAAATGAACACACAAATGGAATTACAAATATATTCTGTAATAAATTGCTTATATCTCTTGTGTAGTTTTCTACTTAGAAAAATAGTCTTCTGCCAGTTCTCTGAAAACTTGCATTTCACAGTCAAAATTTTGCATTTCTACCTAGCTTTCTCTCATATCTCTGCATCAATTTTATTTCTAAACCCACTAGATTTTCCCTTCCCTTCCATCCCTGCTGTGTTGTATGTAATGATTTCTGAAATATGACTTTCCATGTTTTATAGTCTTGTCTAATTTTTAGCCACAAACATATTAATGCACCCCAAAAGAGTGGGAAGCATTTCTTTTTTCACTTAGTATTTATTTATTATAATTAACATAGCACCTATAGGCTTTAGTTGTAGACCCAGGACCCCAGTGTGGTAGGAACTGTGGAAACACAGAACAAAATAATGGTTTCTACCCAAAGAATCAAGTATAGGGCAGAAACACTTGATAGTTAGAGAGAGATGGAGAATGGAAAAAAAAAAAGAAATGGTTATCAACAGTTTAGCTCTTTTCCAGTTCTGTGCAATCATTTATAGAATGGTGAGTTTTGAAGAGGGATTTGAAGGTGGCTAGCAAAGTAGCTCTTTGGATATTGACAGCAAGAACATCATGTGGGGCAGCATAAGAAAAAAAAACACTAAGGTGTTTTTGTTTTTTAAATAATGAGAAAGTGGGCTATCAATATGGGCTTGTCTTTGATGACCATTGATATTGAATGAGCCCCAAGCAGCATGTGAGACTGACTGTGAAAGGGCATTTGACGGGGTATGGGGGGACTGCTGACTGATGTTGAAGAGGGCCTGTGATGGTTGGAAAGGGAGAACTCAGAAATAAAGACCAGAGAGAGAGAACAATGCTTACTTCACTTGTGATTCAGTCAGTTCTGTAGAAGCATATGCAAGTGGGTCATCATCATGCTGAATACCAACTGCAGCTCTATTAACAGTCAAAAGACTTTTCTTGCTGATCATCCCAGGTTCATTCTATACCGCGCTTAATCAGCTTTAATTGCCAAAAATCGGAGATGGTGTTGTTTTCAGGTTAACATGTCCATGATTCTCTACAAGATATAGTTACTTGGGGGTCTTCCCATCTGTATAATTTGTCTAGTGGGAACAGCTGTCAAAAGCTTTATGGTCCGGATAAAGCTTGATAAATGTGGTCCTTCAGATGTAGCTGATCAATCTGCATGGAAACTCATCCCCTTCTCCTCCAGCTGACTGAGTGAATAGTTAGTTTATCTGCTGGCATATAATTAGGTACATACTATAGGTTTAATGATCATTATTAAAATAACTGCTCAATACTCATCACTCTAGGTATCTGCAGTAGCTCTAATATTACCCGGGTCTTTGAAAGAGGAGATAGCAGGGTTCTACAATTCCTGAAAGTAATATATTACATTTTAATCGTATCACTTTAAGAAATCTAACATAACAATCTGAACACTTGTATTGGTGTGCTAAACTGGGTCATTGTGAATAAACCTGCACCCTTTTAATGTCAAATAGTATCCACTTACAAGAGACTTATTCTGTGTCTATTGAATGAAAGCATAACAGCAAATGTGGGGCTGATGCAAGGTTCATTGAGGTCAGAGTGTGTCTTTCCATTGATCTCAGTGGGCTTTGTATCAGGCTGTATGGGAGGTTAAAAATCACTTTATATGGATCCAGTAATAAAGAATGAGGCTTCAAAAGCATAAAATAAGCTTGTGATATGAATATCAAAATTGTGATAGATTTAATTCAGCCTGTGATTAAATTCATTTGTAGTTCAGGGTATTGTTCTGAATTGCTTGATATGTTGAAGGGGATCCTCCGTTCACAGATTTCACCAGCCTATTCAGAACAGTGTAGAAATGGAGACAGTGGTATCTACCACACCGTTCCTTCTTTTCCCCAGACAGTGCAGTGGTGGAGGAGCTGGGAGGAGGTGTGCATGCTGCACCTGAATCCCTTTGATCCAACACATAATTTGCATAAAACTGACATGCAGCCCCAGGTTAAATTAGTTTCTGCGCAGAACTCATCCATGGTGGGGAATCTCTCTTTGACAGTCATTTTCCAGAAGAAACTGCTTGTGTAGGAGTCTCAGGCAATGTGGGTCCCATCAGATGTCTCCATGAGAACAGAATCAGTCAGGTGACCCCATAGGGTCTGAAAACCAAAGGATGCAGGAGGTTTGGAGTTCACAGACAGAAGTCTAACCTCATTCTACCCTTGTCAGTTTTTGGATGAGCAGCAAGCCTTATTAGCACATTCTAATCCTCCAGTGGAAGAAACTCATGTACATTGTCTCTCCTTAGGAATCCTTCTGTGCATGTTTTTTCTTCTGCAGAAGTCAATGACTTCCTCCCATTCCCATAGTTCAGAATGTGGTGTTGTCACTAAAGTATTGCACAAACTTAAATCAGGATGTAATTTTGTTCCACTGAAATGAAACGCTCATCTGATTTTTGGTGTATGATATTTGAGTTCAAAGCTCTAGGTCAGAATATATTGGCTATTAATATTTACAGAACAATACATATTTTAAATAAAATTCATGTAGTGATACAATCAAGTATTTTCAATTATAGAAAAGTTTGTATTGTGTTAGAGGTTTAAAGAATCTGAGCTGCCCTGCTTAGAAATCTCAGATCTCCCTTCTTTTTTAACCTTGTTATGTCATTGTAACTTACACTATATTAAATAACACTTGATTAATAATGTCCATTTGCAATAAATCTTAAGGTCAAGCCTCTATCATTACGTATCTGTGGCATTAAGTTCTAGTGCATGGTTGAGCTCACGATTCAAATTAGTTCAGACAGTCACAAGCATCAAGATAGCAATCAGAACATTTCAAATCACTTAAAACAAATTGCAAAACATATTGTAAGTACTCAGCTGAGGCCTAACAAGATTAAGCAGATTTCTGGCTTGCTTATCTAGAGCCATATCATTAGTTTTTCTTTTGTATTCAAAGGTCCGGTTGATGTTACATTTCCCCCTCAGTCCATATAACAAGTCTTCAAATGATTACACAACGAAAGAGCGCTGATTATAAGCTCACTCCTAGCATGGCTATAGCTATGAAGGGAAAAGTCATGTTACTATACAAAAATATTTTTGGCTTGATAACTACATTACAAATACACCATGATATACTTCTAGCAATAGGTATATACATTAAAGTAAACCTAAATGGGTTCATATTCAAATAATTGTGTAACTTTGGACAATTGAAGGAGCAGTGTTAGAGAGGGAAGGTAAAACATACCATTGGCCTTTACTTACATTCTCTGAGGCTCCATTAGACTGCTATGGCATATTAAAAGTGCCTTGCCAGAAATGAGAATCAGTCCCACCAGATTAAATTTACAGTTGTATGATGCAATTCTGAACTGTAACAGATTTGCTCCGAAGTGAAAGGTCTGCTGAGGAGATTCAGGGAAGCTTTCAATAGTGACTTTCCTTGGGCTGATGACAAGAGAGCTGACAGCCATGCTGAGTCCCTTGGCAAGGTGAGGGGAGCTGGCTCCATACTCCCAGAAGGTGGAAAGGACAGGATCGAAGGCAGTTGGTCCTCAGTACCACCCAGACTGTGGCATCCCTTACCCACCCATTGCTGTCTGAAGCATGCTGTGCAGGGCCCCTGCATATCCAGGCAGCACTGACAGTCTCCAAGGGCATGCCACTCAGTGCTACGGATATGATTTGTAGAGCTCAGAGCTCTGGGTGCTGCTGCTGCTGAGGGAGCACCAGTGGTGGCCAGAGCCCTGGACCATTTTGAATTGCTGTACCCTGGTGCAGTTTCCCCCTTTGCACCTGCTTGTGAGTGGGCCGGGCTGGTTAGCTGCAGAAGGCCAGACAATTCAAAACTGGGTACAGTGCTAACCAGGAAAAAGTATAACTCAAAACAGGCTAAGTCAGCCTAGATCCTGAGAGCCCTTTATCTGTTGGAATCTGCTCATAAAATAAGTCTACGCCTGTTCTCAGAGCTAGCAAAGTTGTTCCCACATCATGCAGACATACTTGTGTTAGCTCTCCTCTACTCAGTTCTCTTGATGGCAAAAGCATTTGGAATTCAATTCCTCGTGCGTCTGGCAGAGCCCAGTTTTGGCAGCCTTTGCAACATGACACAAGATGCATTTATTTGATTTGTTTGGCTTAGCTTTGTATTATTTTTCACCTCCTAAAAACATGCTTGCTGATGTATTTCTGGTTGCAGCCACAGCAGCAGTAGTTGTTGTTACTGTGTAGCATTGTATAATTTGTTTTGTATTTGTAATAGGGCCTGATTTCATATATAGGTGTTTGAAAATGGTATTTGAATAAAAACTATTTTGTTTTTTGGTGCAAATAATGTGAAAATAAAGTGGTCCTGTATTACAGTGTACCAGATTTTCAGACTCCTGTATGCTTTGCCATGGATGGATCCTGAAATGTAAGTGGCAGTTGCTTTCAGGATCCATTTATATATGTGAAACCTAGCCAGCAAGGTGCCATTATTCAAGGACGTTTAACTCCTCTTCCTTCCCAAAGAGAGAACTTGAGCAGACAGCAGATATACTGTATGTGCTAAAGCCCATCCCTAAATGCAATACTCTTTTATTGTACTAAGCTCCCTGCTGGTGAGCTTAATAACAAGCCACGGGACACTAATGAGGTTTGTGTAATTATTATAAAACAGTATACTCTTCAGTGTCTTCAGCAGCTGGATGGGGAATGCAATGGTTCTTGGCCAAGTTGAGGATTCTTTGTGGAAAGATCCAGGGCAAAATCCATGAACTTAGTGTTCAACTTGAGTTGCAGGCTGTGTGTTGGGTGTCTGAATGGGGGCTACAGAAGTTAAAGAATCACTGGAAGGTATGAAAGACCAGCAGTCACAATATACTTTTGTGATCCCAGTGTGCCTCTACTACAAGAGGAGGTTTGGTAGTCTGAACATAGGTAATAAGTAATCTGAACATGGGTCATCTAAACACAAATTATAATGGGCCAGATCTTCAGCTGCTGTCAGTCTGAGGAGCTCCATTTATTTCACTGGAGCTACACAAGTTTATAATAATAATGATAGTCCTTCGATCCCATGATGACAAATCTGTGTAGATCATCTGTTATTGGTCTTATAGTGTGCCCTCTGGTGTCTGTATAAGCCAGTTCTAGAGGTGCACATTTTGCTGCAGATGGTGCATGGGAAGTTTGCAATCTGTGGGTTGTGTGTTGCTGATGATCTGTGACGTCGTTCGCGTGCCTCTTGTAGATGCTGGCAGTGGTCTTCCTCAAAGGCAATGCAGGTATTTCTTACTGTTGCACGCCACTGTGTTCTGTCACTGGTGGTGTCCTCAAGGTCCCTAGGTTTGATACTGCTGTACTGCAGATTGGCTTTGATGGTATCCTTGCAGCGTTTCCGTGGATGACCTATACGCTGGATGCCGTGGGAGAGTTCACCATACAGAAGCTGGCGAGGGATTCTGTTGGCATCCATGCAGTTGACATGACCGGTCCAATGTAGTTGTGACTTCATAATCATCATTTTGATGCTTGTCATCTGGGCTCTCTCGAGGACCTCAAGATTGGACACTTTGTCTTGCCAGCAGATCTTCATGATGATACAGAGGCAGCGCATGTGGAATGCTTCGAGCTGCTTGATGTGACGCCTACATAGTCTCCACGTTTCGCACCCATACAAAAGAGATGAGAGAACAACAGCTCTGTACAAAAGTAGTTTTGTTGACATCCGGATGTTATGGTGGTTTAGAACTTTGACATGCAGACAGCCAAGGGCCTGGCTCACTTTGGATATTCGCGCATTGATCTCATTATCCAGTGATCCATCACTGGATATGACACTACCCAGATATTTAAAGTTCTCCACTACTTTAAGCTGAGTGCTGTCAATGGAGATACTCAGGACAGGAGCATTTGATCCAGGTGCAGGTTGATGGAGAACTTCTGTCTTTCCGAGGTTGATAGTTAGTCCGAAAAGTTGTGAGGCCTCGGCAAACTTGTTGACAATGTGCTGAAGATCGTTTTCAGTGTGAGCCATATGGGCACGGTCGTCGGCAAAGAGTGCCTCAGAAAGGAGTTTCTGCATTGTCTTAGTCTTTGCGTTCAGGCGATGGAGGTCAAAAAGTGAACCATCATGCCGGTATTTCAAGGTCGTAGAGCAGTTTTTAAACTAAGAGGTGGGGGAAAGCCGATTGGTGCGGGGGAGCACCTGGATCGGATGGAGACTTCTCTTACACGAGGCTCCATAGATAGGGATTCGCTAGAAGTTAGTCAGATAGGGAACGTGGGAAATAATATATGGGCAGGATCAGATGTGAAACAATCGCATATAAAAAAATCCAACACGTCTGTGAAAGGCGGACATATAAATAGTGGTAGTTTTCTAACATGCTTTTACACTAATGCTAGGAGTCTGTCTAATAAGATGGGTGAACTGGAGTACCTCATATCAAAGGAGGAAGTTGACATAATAGGCATCTCAGAAACATGGTGGAATGAGGACAATCAGTGGGACACTATCATACCGGGATATAAATTATATCGGAAAGACAGAACAGGTCGTGCGGGTGGTGGAGTGGTACTATATGTGAAGGATAATATAGAATCAAATGAAGTAAAAATCCTAAAGGAATCAAAATGTTCCATAGAATCATTATGGATAACAATTCATTCCTCTAATATGAATATGGCATTAGGAATATATTACCGACCACCTAACCAGGACAGTGATAGTGATGCTGAAATGATAAGGGAGATTAGAGAGGCTATCAAAATAAAAAACACAGTAGTAATAGGAGATTTCAATTATCCCCATATTGATTGGGTGCATGTCACCTCAGGACGGGATTCAGAGATTAAATTTCTTGATGCCTTAAATGACTGCTTCTTGGAGCAGCTAGTACAGGAACCCACAAGGGGAGAGTCGATTCTCGATCTAGTCTTGACTGGAACGCAGGATCTGGTCCAAGAGGTAACTGTTACTGGACCGCTTGGAAATAGTGACCACAATATAATAACTTTTAATATTCCTGTGTTGGGAAGAACACCGCAGCGGTCAAACACTCTGGCATTTAATTTCAAAAAGGGGAATTACACTAAAATGAGGAAGCTAGTTAAACAGAAACGAAAAGGTAGAGTAATTAAACTAAAATCCCTGGAAGCTGCATGGAAACTGTTTAAAGACACCATACTAGAGGCCCAACTTAAATGTATACCCCAAATAAAAAAACACAGTAAGAGACCTAACAAAGAACCACCATGGCTAAACAGCCATGTTAAAAAGGCAGTGAGAGAGAAAAGGGCAGCTTTTAAAAAGTGGAAGTCAAATCCTAGTGAGGAAAATAGAAAGGAACATAAACACTCCCAAATTAAGTGTCATAATGTAGTAAGAAAAGCCAAAAAAGATTTTGAGGAACAGCTAGCCAAAAATTCAAAAAACGATAGTAAAATGTTTTTTAAATACATTAGAAGCAGGAAGCCCGCTAAAAAAGCAGTGGGGCCCTTGGATGATAAAGATATAAAAGGAGCGATCAAGGAAGACAGTGCCATTGCGGAGCGATTAAATGATTTCTTTGCTTCAGTCTTCACGGCTGAGGATGTTACAGAGGTTCCTAAATCTGAGCCAGCCTTTTTAGGTGACAAATCTGAGGAACTCACTCAGATTGAAGTGACATTAGAGGAGGTTTTGGAATTAATTGATAAGCTGAATAGTAACAAGTCTCCAGGACCAGACGGCATTCACCCAAGGGTTCTGAAAGAACTCAAATGTGAAATTGAGGAGTTATTAACAGTGGTTTGTAACCTATCCTTTAAATCCACTTTGGTACCAAATGACTGGAAGACGGCCAATATAACACCAATATTTAAAAAAGGCTCTAGAGGAGATCCTGGCAATTATAGACCGATAAGTTTAACATCAGTACCAGGCAAATTAGTAGAAACACTAGTAAAGAGTAAAATTGCAAGGCACGTAGAAGAGCACAAATTGTTGGGCAAAAGTCAGCATGGTTTCTGCATAGGGAAGTCGTGTCTAACTAATCTATTAGAATTCTTTGAAGGGGTTAATAAACATGCGGACAAGGGGCACCCAGTGGACATAATATACCTAGATTTCCAGAAAGCCTTTGACACGGTCCCACACCAAAGGCTTTTATGTAAATTAGGTGGTCATGGGATAGGAGGAAATGTCCTTTCATGGATCGGGAATTGGTTAAAAGACAGAAAACAAAGGGTGGGAATAAATGGTAAATTTTCACAGTGGAGGAGGGTAACTAGTGGTGTTCCCCAGGGATCAGTCCTAGGACCAATCCTGTTCAACTTGTTCATCAATGATCTAGAAAATGAGGTAAGCAGTGAGGTGGCAAAGTTTGCAGATGACACCAAGTTGTTCAGGACAGTCAAAACCAAAAGGGATTGTGAAGAACTACAAAAAGATCTCAGCAAACTGAGTGATTGGGCAGCAAAATGGCAAATGAAATTTAATGTGGGTAAGTGTAAGGTAATGCATGTTGGAAAAAATAACCCAAATTACACGTACTACATGATGGGGTCAAATTTAGCTACGACAGATCAGGAAAGGGATCTTGGAGTTATAGTGGATAGTTCTCTGAAGACATCCACGCAGTGTGCAGCGGCAGTTAGTAAGGCAAATAGGATGTTAGGAATTATTAAAAAAGGGATCGATAATAAGACAAAAGATATCATACTTCCCCTATATAAAACTATGGTACGCCCACATCTTGAGTACTGCGTGCAGATGTGGTCTCCTCACCTCAAAAAAGATATATTGGCATTAGAAAAGGTTCAGAAAAGGGCGACTAAGATGATTAGGGGCTTGGAAAGGGTCCCATATGGGGAGAGGCTAGAGAGACTGGGACTTTTCAGTTTGGAAAAGAGGCGATTGAGGGGCGATATGATAGAGGTATATAAAATCATGAATGGTGTGGAGACAGTGAATATAGAAAAATTATTTACCTTTTCCCATAATACAAGAACTAGGGGACACCAAATGAAATTGATGGGTAGTAGGTTCAAAACTAATAAAAGGAAATTTTTCTTCACACAGCGCACAGTCAACCTGTGGAACTCCTTGCCCGAGGAGGCTGTGAAGGCCAGGACTCTATTAGGGTTTAAAAAAGAGCTTAATAAATTTTTGCAGGTTAGGTCCATAAATGGCTATTAGCCAGGGGTAAAGTATGGTGCCCTAGCCTTCAGTACAAGGGCAGGAGATGGATGGCAGGAGATAAATCACTTGATCATTGTCTTCTGTTCTCCTTCTCTGGGGCACCTGGCATTGGCCACCGTCGGCAGATGGGATGCTGGGCTCAATGGACCTTTGGTCTGACCCAGTATGGCCATTCTTATGTTCTTAAGTATATACTTCAGTCCAGATCTTTCATTGCAAGGTTAAGGATGCATGCAAAGAACAGGTTAAATAAGACAGGAGCGAGAACACATCCTTGTTTCACGCCGTTGGTGATGTTGAAGGGGGCTGATGTGGCTCCATCAGACAGTAGTTCACCTGTCATGTTGTCATGGAAAAGGCGTATAATCTGGACAAATTTTCTTGGGCAGCCAAGTCGTATTAGAATGGTCCAAAGGGCTTCCCTGTTGACAGTATCAAATGCCTTTGTCAGATCTATGAAGATAGCGTACAGGCGCATGTTCTGTTCAATGCGCTTCTCTTGTATTTGTCTGACAGCAAACACCATATCGGCTGTGCTCCGGCCAGGTCGAAAACCTCATTGACTTTCAGGTAGATTTGCCTTGGAAATACTGGCTATGTGGTGGTTCAAGATGATGCGGGCGATGATCTTCCCTCTGACGGAGAGGAGGGATATGCCTCTGTAGTTTCCACATTCTGCTTTGCTGCCTTTATTCTTGAAAAGGGAGACAGTAATAGCATCGCGGAGGTCCTGTGGTATGTTTTCATCCTCCCAGATGCTGATGATCATGCTATGGAACACTGCTAGTGCTGCTGGACTTGCCGCTTTATATATCTCTGCTGGTATCCCATCTTTTCCAGGAGCTTTTCCTGAACTCATCTGGCTAGCAGCTTTCTTAATCTCATCTATAGTGGGCAGAAAATCAAGATCTGTCAGGACAGGTGGTTGTGGAATTTCATTGAGGACATTGTTATTCACAATTGATGGTCTGTTAAGGAGGTTGCTAAAGTGTTCTCGCCATCTTTTGTTGATGCACTCTTTGTCTTTGACCAGCGTTATGTTGTCTGATGAGAGCGATGGGGTAGTCCTTGGTTTAGAAGGTCCATAGACAGTCTTAATAGCACTAAAGAACATCTTTGAGTTGTGGGTCTCAGCATAGTGCTCAATTTCTTTGGCTTTGCTCTCCCACCAGCTGTCTTGTATCTGATGGAGGTCTTTCTGTGTTTTGATCTGAAGGTGCTTGAAATGGTCCCATTTGGAGGCTGAGGAGGGGTCATTCTGCCATTCAATAAAGGCTCTTCTCTTTACTTCCAGTGCTGAACATATTTCTTCTTAGTTCTCATCAAACCAATCCTGATGTATTCTTTTCTTTGGTCCAGGCAATGCTATTGCTGTGTCAGTCACTATCTGCTTGAACTGCTCCCTCTTTTCGGTTACAGTACCGACCAGTTGACCATGGGATGTTAATTTGTCATTGAGAGACTTCTGAAAATTGGGCATCCTTCAATTTGGCTATGTTAAAAGCAGGTCGCACATGCTTAAGGCATTTGTGCCGAGAGGGAACGATGTAAAGTTGAAGAGACATCCTGACTAATCTGTGATCTGTCCAGCACTCTGCGCCTCACATACGCTGGTGATTAGTACATCTCAGATGTCTCGCCTTCTGACAATGGCATAATCTATCACATGCCACTGTTTAGACCTAGGGTGCATCCACGTTGTTTTGTATTTATCCGCTTGTTGGAACAGAGTGTTGGTAATAGTCAAGTGGTTTTCAGAACAAAGGCTCAAAAGAAGTAGTCCATGGGAAGCGTAATTTCAGCAATCTTTCATTGATACCCACTGGAAGGTCTGGGAGTTGACGCATCAATGAGGTTTTCATTGCCAGACCGACTCCATGTATTCTATCTTCTATTTCAGTCTTACCCTTCCAGAAGAAGATATAAGCACTTCCTGGTTCACTTGAGAAACCTTCCCCAGCCAATCTTGTTTCACTTAATGCTACTATATCGATGTTATAGCAGGCTAGTTCACGAGCAATGAGAGCTGTCCTTCTCTCAGGTCTTGCAACAGCTTCTCAATCCATGAGAGTACAAACGTTCCATACACCAATGGTAAGTTTTCTCAAATTTTTCTTTTGGTTTCAACTGCAAGTAGGGTTGAACTGCCAGCCATGGCTTGCTGGCCAGTTATTGTTGTAGGGCAGGCAATTTTTAGGCCACCTTTTCTAGGCCCCTCCCTTACTAGGGTGAGCAGTACTGTCCTAAAGAGGACTGCTCAGATGCCTGGGATGCTGTCGGGCAACTCTGCTGCCCCAGGTACACAGCTGGATGACCACTTGTCCACAGGCTGCCTACGTGCGGGATTGGGACTACGACTCCCAGTGGTAACCTTCACCTGTCGCTTCGCCCCTCCCCCATCGCCACAGGACTTGGGTGATGTGATGATATGATGATTTGCACAGGACCTGTGCGTGAAAGCTTTTTAAGTGGTACTGTTGTTGCATGGGAGCAATCCCACTCTCTTGACCTTGGAAGCCAGGCACCAGTGGTACGTAGAATCGTCACGACTGGTAACTTCTTTGGTTGCAGTGGATGGTCTCGACGTCTTTCGTGCCTTGTCAAGCCCTTCGCTTTCCACAAAGCGTTGCAGAACTGCCTTATTGGCCATTGGATCTAAATGATCTCTTCCACCCAGTCCGCCGGAACTGATTTCACATGCTGGGTAGGCACATCCGAAAATTCACCGAGGGTTTGAGCCCCATCGGTTACACTCACCTGGTTTGGCTGGCCTGTCAAAGCCATTGCCCGGGGTGTGGCCGCTGCGCACGCTGCAGCTACTTGGAGCCACAAGTGAGAGCTGAGTGACAGGCGGGGACCAAAGTGGACGGACTACCCCCGAAGGGGTACAACAAGTCCCTCCAACAGAGGTACTACCCCTCCCTGTACACCCCATACACCCCACACCAGTTTACATCAGTCAAGTATCAGGATCTCCTTCACTTGATCTGTTTCAGGAGGCACACTACATGCTCTTACGTGATCACTTTCTATATCTCAGAATCTGCCATCTCAGGGGATAAATACCACCTCTTTTCATTCAAGTTATTGGGCTGGTATACATATGCAAATTGCATCAGTGGAAAGAGTTTCCATGCACCACTCTCCTAATGGAAACAATGTTCCCTTTAATCTTTTTCCATCCATGTGCAGATATTTTCCGTCTATGAACATAATACATTTTTAATGTGCACTAAGGGATGTACAAATGTGCACCACTAGTAGAAACAAAAAATCTAGCTGTGGGCTGTCTGCTCATCAACTGAGCAACATTGTGAATTTCTCCAGGGTGTTTTGCCATATCATTTTTTCGTAGCTTTCGTAAAAGAACCCAAATTAAACAAAAAAAAAAACAAAACTGGCTACGGCTGGCAAACGAAAATCACCCTCTGTTTTGCCATCTGTACAAAAATATGCCAGGACAGTTTCTAAATGTCCCTCTTTAATCAATCATATTGTAATGGCAGCTGGAGTTTGAAGTACTTTGTGACTGTTTACAGATTCCTTCAAAATAATGGAAAGTGAATGAACAACCCCTACGAAAAGTAACATTTTTCCACAGTATTTGATAGTCATGAGCACGACTGCCTTCTTTTGTTTGCCTACCAGCACTTTTGCCGGCAGACTTGTTTGTAGAAAACATCATTATAATCAGCCAGTGTAACTTTGATATATCATATGAAGCTAAGATAATGGCTTATTAGAATCTTAACAGACAATAATGGTAAGAGAAACAGATCTCTGTTTGCCTTCAAGAACTTTTTTCAGTCTGACTTGTTTGCGCAATGTTTATTACCAAGAAGCTTGGCAAATCTTCTGAATTTAGCTTTGGAAAAGCAGTGTTTTATAAAGTCAAAAAGAAATGATTTTTTCAGTGTGTTGTACTCTAAAGGGAAAATGGTGATGGGGCAGTGGGTAATTTTGAATTGAAAATGCAGCACAGTAGCAAGAAGCACAGAGGTGCCCCCAGCATTGATTCAAAGAAGTTACAGCACAATCAGTGTACACAGAGGGACAGATCTATTGAGTTTGCTGCAGTATTGCTTAGTGGGATGGAAGATGCTGTCTTAATGAAAACTTTTATTCCAGGTTAGCTATATGTTTTGCTCAACAGTAAGTTTATTTACATCAAGATAGATACAGAAGTCATTGCACAAGAGCCAGAATCTTAAATTTCCTCACCCTTATTTATATATTATCATAATAACTTAAGGGCCGTGTCTACACTAGCCAAAAACTTCGAAATGGCCATGCAAATGGCTATTTCGAAGTTTACTAATGAAGCACTGATCTACATATTCAGTGCCTCGTTAGCATGCGGATGACCGCGGCACTTCGAAATTGACGCAGCTCGTCCAGACGGGGCTCCTTTTCGAAAGGACCCCTGCTACTTCGAAGTCCCCTTATTCCTATGAGCAGATGGGAATAAGGGGACTTCGAAGTAGCCGGGGTCCTTTTGAAAAGGAGCCCCGTCTGGACGAGCTGTGTGTTGGCAAGTCGCGTCAATTTCGAAGTGCTGCAGCCGCCTGCATGCTAATGAGGTGCTGAATATGTATATCAGTGCTTCATTAGTAAACTTGGAAATGGCCATTTGCATGGCCATTTCGAAGTTTTTGGCTAGTGTAGATGTAGCCAAGATGTTTTTTGCATGGTGGTGTTTACAATTTATGATGTGTCACAACCTGTCATCTATATAAATATGCAATATATGGTTGCTCGGTAGATTATCAGACTATGCCTACACAGCAGGAGCTATTTCAGGGTATTGCACTATCCTGAAATAGCTGCCCCATGTAGCGAGACACCATTACTGGTGTGGTGTCCGGATGTCCATTCTACAGCTTGCTGTGTTGATAACCTTTGGCTGCATGCGTGTGTGCTCTCTCTGAATGCCAGTGCTGACTCTGCACTAAGCCCACCCCACTGACTTCTGAGGGCCTCCAATAACCACAAATCAAGTGAGGTATGAAGGAACTGGAACCAGGTTTCTTGTTGCTGACACATGGGTGTCCCCAGCTTGAGTGTCCTGGGTGTCCCCAGCTTGGATGCCAGCAGTTTTACACTCGTATATACATGCACCTTGACAATGGACTCAACACACTTCCAGGAGGCAGGAGCACCCTGATCTGTTCCCCAGGTCAGTCAATGCAGTCCAGATGACATACACGTGTATAACCAGCTACAGACAACTTGTGTACATTACATATACCAGGTGCCATCCCTAATTGTAATATATTGACTCCCCTTAATGTAACTAGATCTTACCCATTATCTTGTAGATGGTACCATCAAAACAACACTATGCCTCATGTTGTCTTAAGACCCTGTACTGAACCTGGTTTGGAATGTACCTTGTGCTAAGCTGTTATATATGGGGAGGGTCCTGGTACCATATATCATGTCCTACCTTACTGGAATGTGTTTGTGTATTGCTGAGTGCCTGGTGCTAGGTGCTCTTATATGCTTTTAGGCCCTGTTACTCACCAGCACTCTGCCTCTTGCTGCAGTCGTGTGAGCAGAATATACCTATCTCACAGTTTTTGCTTTAAGTCTCTGCTCAGGATTTAGCTTCGGCTTAGCCCTGTGAGCTTTAGTGTACATTAACAAAGCATTAACTATTGTTCAGGCCTTCTGCTTTCAGGATTCACAGCAGGACCTCTCATTACTATATCCCACATCTATGCAATGCACCATCATTTCAAAATATTTTTCAAAATAACAGGCACTCTATGTCAACATCCCTGTACCATAGTTTTATAAAGGAGCAATAAAATATTCTTTGTCTTATTTTCTATCTCTTTTTTAATAATTCCTAACATCCCATTTGCCTTTTTGACTGATGCTGCACACTGCATGGATGTTTCCAGAGAACTAGCCGCAATAACCTCAAGATCTCTTTCCTGATTAGTTGTAGCTAAATTAGCCCCCATCATATTGTATGTATACTTGGGGTTATTTTTTTCCAATGTGCATTACTTTAGTCTTATTCACATTAAATTCCATTTGCCATTTTGTTGCCCAGTCACTCAGTTTGGTGAGATCTTTTTGAAGTTCTTCACAGTCTGCTTTCACCTTGACTATTTTGAACAGTTTAGTATCATCCACAAAATTTAACACCTCACTATTTACCCCTTTTTCTCTACATCATTTATGAATAAGTTGAATAGGATTGGTCCCAGGACTGACCCTTGGAGAATACCACTCATTACCCTTCTCCATTCAGAAAATTTACCATTTATTCCTACCCTTTGTTTCCTGTCTTTTAACCAGTTCTCAATCCCTGAAAAGACCTATCCTTTTATCCCCTGACAACCAAATTTACACAAGAGCCTTTGGTGAGGGACTTTGTCAAGACTTTTTGGAAATCTAAGTATACTACATCTACTGGATCCTCCCTGTCTGCCTGTTAACGCCCTCAGATAATTTCAAGGGGAACCTCAGGAGGTCATTGAATCCAGCCCCCTGCTTCAAGCAGGATCAAATCCATTTAAGTCATCCCACCTAGGAGTTAAAAACCTCTAGGGATGGAGATTCCACCATCTCTGTAGGCAACACATTCCAGTCCTTCACTACCCATCTGGTGAAGTAGGTATTCCTAATATCCAACCTACTCCTCTCCTTCTATAACTTCAGATCATTTGCTCCTTGTTCTGCCATCTGTCACCACTGAGAACAGATTCTCTCCATCTCCAAAGCTCCCCTTTAGGAAGTTGAAGGCTGCTATTAAATCACCCTCAGTCTTCTCTTCTGTAAACTAAATAAGCCCAAATTGCTTAGCCTCTCCTCATGTGACATGTGCTCCAGCCTCTCAGTCATTTTTGTTGCCCTCTGATGAACCTGCTCCAGCACATCCACATCCTTTGGGGGGCCCAAAACTGGACACAATATTCCAGATGTGTGCGGAATAGAGGGGAACAACAGCTTTTCTCTATCTGCTCAAAATGCTCCTCCTAATGCATCCCAATATGCCGTTGGCCTTCTTGGCTACAAGAGCACAGAATTTACTCATATACAGCCTTTCATCCACCATAATGCCTAGGTCTCTTTCCATTGTACTGCTGCTTAGCCAGTTGGTCCCCAGCCTATAACAATGCTAGGGATTCTTCTGTACAAAGTGCAGAACTCTGCACTGTTCTTGTTGAACCTCATCAGATTTCTTTTGGACCAATTGTCCAATTTGTCTAGGTACGTCTGGTCGCTATCCATACCCTCCAACAGATCAACCTCTCACCTTAGCTTAGTGTCATCCGCAAACTTGCTGAAGGTGCAATCCAGTCCCTCATCCAGGTCATTAATAAAGATTTTGAACAATATTGCCCCCCAGAACTAAGCCCTGGGGCACTCCACTTGAGACCGACCACCATCCTGATATTGAGCCGTTGACCACTACCCTTTGTGCCTGACCATCAAGCCAATTTTCTATCCAATTTATAGTCTAAAATCCATGCTGCTTTAACTTATGGACAAGAACGTTGTGGGAGACTGTATCAAGAGCTTTACTGAAGTCAAGGCATATAACATCCACTGACTTCCTCATGTCCACAGAGCCTGTCACCTCATCATAGAAACTAATCAGATTGGTCAGACATGACTTGCCCTTGGTGTATCCATGCTGAGTACTTTTGATCACTTTCCCCTCTTCCAAGTGCTCCAAAATGGATTCCTTGGGGATCCCCTCCATTATTTTCCCAGGGATTGAGGTAAGGCTGACTGGTGTATAGTTCCCTGGATTGTCCTTCTTTCTTTTTTTAAGGATGGGAACTACATTTGCCTTTTTCCAATCATCCGGGATCTTTTTCAATCTCCGAGAGTCTTCAAAGATAATGGCCAAAGTCTTGGCAATGACATCTGCCAATTCCCTCAGTACCCTTGGGTGCATTAAATCCAGACCCTTGGATTTGTGTACAACTAGTTTTTCTAAGTAGTTCTTAACTTGTTCCTTCCCAACCAATGGCTGCCCTCCATCTTTCACATACTGCATTGTCTAGCTCTGTAATGTGGGAACTGTCCTTGTCCATGAAGACTGAGGCAAAAAAAAAAAGGCATTGAGTACTTCAGCTTTTCTTTTCTAGGTTACCTCTCTCATCCACTAATGGCGCCACACCTTCCCTGATAACCCTCTTATTGTTAACAGGCCTGCAGAAACCCTTCTTGTTGCCATTCACATCCCTTGCTAGCTGCAGTTCCAATTGTGCTTTCACTTTCCTGATTACCCCCCAGCATTCTCCAGCCATATATTTATACTCCTTAGTTAACTGTCTGCATTTCCACTCCTTATACACATCCTTTTTGAGTTTAAGCTGACTATGGGTTTCCCTCTGAAGCCAAGCGGGTTGCCTACCATATTTGTATTTCATACTGTGCAGCGGGATGGTTTGTCCCTGTGCCCTCAGTAAAACTTCCTTAAAATACTTCCAGTTCTCCTGAACTCTCTTCCCTTTCTTCTTCATTTTCCAATGGATCCTGCCATCAGTTCTCTCAAGAAGTTGAAGTCTGCTCTTTTGAAATCAAGGCTCTCTCGACAGAAGTGTCTACACTACACTTCTGTTGATCACACTCTGTTGACAGAGTGTTATGCCTCAAATTTTTGAGGGATAACTCTGTCGAGGTAAAAGCAGAGTTCTGTGAAGACTCTGTCAATGGAAGGCTTAATGAGTGTAGACGCTCTGTGAGTTATGTTAACAGAAGGCCCCTTTTGTCTACAAAACTCTCTAGTGTAGACACAGCCAGAATGTTTTCATTATGGAATGCCGCTTGTATATGATCGGTATAATTTTACATTGGTACCAATTTGTGAACAAATACTTTGCACTTTTATGTTACATAAGCAGCCTGTCCACTCATTCAATCTCTAAGATAACTTGGAAATATTGATGAGAGATTAAACTATTGATTTTAAGTCATTGCCATTTATATCACTGACTTATGTGAAGTCTCATGGAACACACCCATAATTTATTTTATTGACTCTTACAATTAATCAACTAATACAAGCTCTCCAACTACAGTCTGCCTAGTTCTTGAGTTATATTGACATCTGGTAAAAAAATCAACAGTGAAATAAGGATCAGTGATGAAGAGTCTAATTGCTATTTGCAGACTAATAGCAATGACTGGAGAAAGCTAGAAAACAAAAATTAAAACAAGACATTATCAGAACAGATGTTGTGAATCTGTTTTTCATGCCGAGATGCTTAAATGCGAGGAATGGCCTCCAAGGCAAGATTGTTGAGATAACACTGAACTTGTTCAAGATAGTTTGATTAGATGGCATGAAAGGGGAGGTTTAGTACTATAAGGAGAATAAGCTGATGTACCAGCTGGTCTTTTCTCATTGCTTCAGGATTTTGCTTGGCTTTCTTTAAGAGCTCAAACCAAGTATTAAACAGCTTCTGCTGTGTACGTATATTTGATCTGTTTCTCTGTCTGAGCAACTGCAGACTCTTTACAGACACTTAAAGCCTTTTCTGCTTCATTGTCCTAATTTCAAATATGACTTTCTTATAGCTCATTATCTCTTTTTTCCCACATCAGGTGTTTGTTGTTGCTTTAATTTGTTTCTGAATTTTTGATACCTTTGGCATTATGGCATCATCTTACTCATTTCTGTACTCACAGCTTTCTGTATGACATAGTCCTTATACTCAGTGTATTTCGTATCTATACTAGTACCCTTTTGTATTTGATACAAAAAGCTGTGCATATTAATCAACCAGTCAGATCACTGTGATGATTAGGTGTAGAAACATAGATTTTTCCCACTTTGAATGAAAATATTCATCTGAGAAACTTCAAATTCGTATGTAAATGTCATACAAGGTACATAAGTATCAAGTTCACTACCAAGGAAAACATGAAATAATTTCATGTATGAGTTTGTCATATTTGTGTTGGAGGTCCAATGAGGTTTCTTTTCCAAACCAGCTGTTGACAGTTTTTCACCTGCTGTTCAGTAAATGTATAGAGGACAAATTTTATTGCATCAGATAGAATTCTCACATTTACATCAGTTGTTTGGTATAAAAGCTGTTATACTAGAATATTACCATGGGATGAGCATCTTCACCTGAGCAATTATCTAACAGTGACAGATGGCCATTATCATCTGACAATATTTTATTGACATCTCTAAAATAGTTGAAATTTAAAATAAGAGGATGTGCTCTGTTATTAACATTGTTTTGTGTATGTGTGTGTGTATGTGTATAAAACAATGTCTGTAGTTACATACTACTAATGTAGCAAAGGGAATTACACTTTCAATTTACAAAGTGAATTTAGTATCCCTTGGAAGTGATGAATTGAGTGAACCCCTCTATTTATCCACAGAAAATGTACAGCATAAGCATAAGTGATACAAACTTCCTAAATACTCTTCAGCCTTGACCTGAAGGTCCTAGGAAGGATACTTTAGGTCTTCATTGCCTGGCCTCTACCCTGAGATTAGCAGCAAGGGTGCTTGTGTGTGGTTTTAAAAATACGCACTAGGCACTGGAGTGCACCTACTGTTTCCCATAGACAACTGGAAGGATTGTCAAATTGTAACAACGTTTTCCTTGCCACAGACTTTGAATAGATTTGAATTGAATAAGAAACTAAAAGTTCTATACCTTATTATATATTTTGTGCTCCATAACTCATTATATATCTAGTGTCCCACTCATATCTTAGATAATTTTTGTAAGAACACAGATTTTTTGCATTTTATACTAAATAATTAATCCCAGCAATTTATAAATGTTTTTGGGAAGCCTGACAGTTACTTAGCTAGATCTTATTTTCAATATAAAATTAAGTAAATCAATTGTAAGCTTTTGTTTTTAGTGTGTGTGTGGGGGTTAATATGGCTCTGATCAAGGCTTAATCATTTTTTAACAATAGCTGTAGCATTCCCATCTTCAAACATTCTTTTATGGAGTTCTAGTAGTAAGAAAAACATGAGTCCTTACTTTTCTGTCAGAGAGAATACAACCTGTTAGTCTGTAGACTTCATCTATGTTATTTTTATTTACTGCTCTAAGCAGCTCTGCTCCTCAAAATGGGAAATGTATTGGAAAAACACACAAGACATCAAATTGGTTGTTCGGTGTGTTTAATGTCTGGCACATTCACTAAAGAACAGATATTTCTTTTGTATGAAAGAATTCCCCTCCAGACAGCTTTCCAAAGAAATCCCTTGTCACAGTGTTGGTAAAGATTATCCTTAGGACATTCACCTGGCTTCTGCGTTTGGATCCCACCATGCTGCACCTGTGTGTACTTAATCTTCCTGTGGTCTCAGTTGGCTCCAGATTGTCTGTCTTTGGCCTCTCTGGCACACTTCCTGGGAACAGACTGTCTGTTATCTTTTAATGGAAATGTGGCCTCAGGGCTCAGCAGCCCCAAGTAATTCAAAATTTAACAGGAGAAAATGAAGGAAACAGAAAAAGCAGAGTTCTCCATCTCTGGTTCGTTATGAGATGAGGAAGGAAAACTCCCTATGTTTTAGACTGTGGCAACAGGAACCAAGAAAGGTGTTTCCCTCCCAATATTCTGTGAGACTAAGATAGGTATTCAAATCTAGGAAAGATGAAGACAAAGGCAAGGTCAAAGCACATGGAGTATTTTGTCCCGCCAACTCCTTATATTTTTTTTCCAGATAGGTGCCAGATAAGATGTCAAACATGTAAGAATACACCACAGTTTGTAGAAGATCAATAATTCTGCATCATCCAGTAGTGAATAGCAAGTGTCAAAACCCATATTACCAGATGACTATAACAAGTATACAAGCACCAAAGGTTTTTGACCTCCAAGGAAAATCAAAGCACAATTTACTAAACTGTGTTTGACACTTTGTGCCAAATAACCATATGCATTTTATGAGGAAATCTACAAAGCAACTTCCTGTCTGGAATATAGACTTCAGTAGGTACTGGAGATGAAACTATACTGATCTCAGGAGTAACAGAGAGATAACCATGTTAGTCTGTATTTTGTCAAAACAAAAAGAAGTCCATTTAGTACTTTAAAGACTAAAAATAATTTATTAGGTGACGAGCTTCTGTGGGACAGACTCACTTCTTCATATCATAGCCTTACCAGCACAGACTCAATATATAAAGTACAGAGGTCCAAAAATTGTTATCAAGGTTGACAAATCAGAAAAAATTGTTATCGTTGTTGGCAAAATAGATAAAAGAGCAGATAGAGTGAGGTTTGCGGTGGGGAAGTAAATATTAGGTCAAACATCAAAGTCTGTGAAAGAGTCCTTATAATGGGCCAGGTAGTTGTTCTCCCTGTTCAAACTATGTGTTAAGGTGTTGAATTTAAATATGAATGTTAGTTCCAAATATTCTCTCTGTAGATGATTGTCAAAGTATCTTTTCTGCAGAACACAAACTCACAGGTCTTTAACAGAATGGCCCACTCCATTAAAGTGCTGGCTGACAGGTTGTGTATTTGGAGATTTCTGATGTTTGCTCTATATCCATTCATTCTTTGGTGAAGAGGGTTTGCAGTCTGCTCTGTATACAGAGTGTGTCACAGTGAGGCAACAATTGAGGGATTGTTGGCACATGATGGCATACGTGAGGTTAGTTGAGGAACAGGAAAATGTGCCCATGATTTTGTAATTAATGTGGTTAGGTCCAGGAACTTTTCCTTGCAACAAGCCCCACTGCCAACTTTGTCCACATATCTATTCTGGAGATAAGATCACTGGACCTAACCAAGTTAATTAAAGAAACATGGGCACATTCTCCTGTTCCTTAACTAATGTCATATACCTGACCCATTATAAGGACTCTTTCACCTACTTTGATGTTTGACCTAACACTTACTTCCCACCCCTCACTCCCTTCTCCCCTTTCTTCTATCTGATTTGCCAACAATGATAACAGTTTTTCTGATTTGTCAACCGTGGTAACTCTTTTTGGACCTCTGTGCTTTACATATTGAGTCTATTCTGGTAAGGCTATAGATCTGAAGAAGTGGGTCTGTCCCACAAAATTATAAATTATTTTAGTAGTCTTTGAAGTGCTACATGACTGATTTTTGTTTTGACCTCAGGAGATACAACTTGCAGCTATTTGTTCCCTGTCCTCTGCCTGTACATTAATACCCTTACATCTGTTGTATATAATGCCAGGAGAGTCTCTCCCCACTGCTTCTATTTTGGGAGGGATAACTCCCTTATTTCTTAACTTCTGGTATACTCATGTTTGTGAGGATGAGTGGATATTGATTATGTCTGAGAATGGAAAACTGGAAATTTCCTTTGTCTGAATGACCTTCTAGCATTTGCACTAGTCAGTTACTGCCCCCAAAGAAATTAGCATTGCTTTCTCTTATCGTGATTCCTTTTGGGGCAGGGGTGGTGTGTATTTTTTTCAAGGGTGGAACACTCATAGGGTGCTGTTTTAGAGAATAGTGAATAGTAACTTTGCTGTTCAGTACAATTTTTTTAAACTTTATGCTCAATATGATTTTGTAGCTTTGGAAGATTTCTTGTTGCAGGCCTTGTCCAAGATTAGTTCTGAGCAGTGGATAACATTTGGTTCCAACATGTATTTGAATAGGAGATGGAACATCTCCTTGAGGGACTCATGTACATACAGCTGTGAACTGAGGGGATTATCATGTACACATCAGTTTCACATTATGAATTAGTGGCGTCTCACTAAACCAAACAAGGAAATTGCCCTAGTTAGGCTTGGTCTCTCTATGAATGCTTTTTCCTTAGAGTCTTTTAAAATTGTGGCTCAACTATTGACATTGAAATGATGTAGGAAGATTTAATCAAAGAGACACAGATAAATATATCCATTTAAAGTACCTAAAAGCTAAAAATAAAATATGCAGCAAAGCATATAAAATAATGTGCTATAAAGATCCCTGCAGCCCCGATTGCCACACACTTCTATTTCTCCTACTAGTTCTTCTCTGTTTGTGAGCAGTAGGTCAAGTTGTGCACAGCCCCTGGTTGGTTCCTTCAGTGCTTGTACTGGGAAATTATCCCCAACATTCTCCAAGAACATCCTGGATTGTCCGTGTGCTGCTGTGTTGGACTCCCAACAGATATCAGGGTGATTAAAGCCCTCCGTGAGAACCTGGGCCTGTGATCTGGTAGCTTCTCTTTGTTGACTGAAGAAAGCCTTGTGTACCTCATCCACCTGATCTGGTGGTCTGTAACAGACACCAAAAACATCATCACCTCTGTTGCTTCCACCTCTAAGCTTAACCCAAAGACTCTCAACTGGCTTTTCTCCCTCCATATAATGGTGCTCTGAGCACTCATATAGCTCTCTTACATACAGTGCAACAACTCTTCCTTGTCCTTCCTGAAGGGTTTATACCCTTCCACAACGGTGCTTCAGTTATGTGAGTCATCCCACCAGGTTTCCATTATTCTAATCACCTCATACTTCTTTCTGTGCCAGGGTTTCTAATTCTTCCTGTTTGTTTCCCAAGTTTCTTGCATTTGTGTCAAACACCTTAGATAATTAGCTGCTTGGCCTATATTCTCGTCCTTTGCTGTTCCTCCTCCTTGTGTTTCTTCCAGGTGCCCACTTCCCCACTTACCTCAGAACTTGTGTCACCATCCCCCAACAAACCTCGTTTAAATCCCTCCTCACAAGGTTTGCAAGCCTGCCCAAAAAGATTCTCTTTCATCTCTTCATTAGGTGGATCCCGTCTCTTCCTAGCAATCCTTGATCCCAAAAAAGAATCCCAAGGTTGAAGAAACTAAAGCCCTCTCTCCGACACCATCTGCAAAACCACACATTTACATCCATGATTCAATGTTCCCCAATTGGACCCCTTCCTTGAACAGGAAGGATAGACGAGAACACTGCTTGCACTCCATATTCCTTGGTCTTCCTTCCCAGTGCTGCATAATCTGCAGTGATTTGCTCCAGGTCATTCTTTGTTGTGTCATTAGTTCCTACACGAAGTTGGAAGGGGTAGTAATCTAACAGTGTGATGAGTTTTGGAAGACTCTGTCACATCCTGAGACTCTCAGTACACTAGCATAACTTCAGTGGAGCTACACCAGTTTATGCATGCTGAGGGTGTGGGACTGAAGTTGATATTTTTACCAGGACACAAACAATTAAACATAGTCTTGCTCTCAATCACAGCCATGAAATTCCCTTAAATTCATTGGGAATCCACAGGTGTAACTGAGAACAAAAAGTTGTTCAAGCTGTTAACATCCCAGCTCCTCCAACATTATTGTCAGTGATTTAAAATGGCTGGGGAAAAATTCCCTAATTCCCCTCCCCCAGGATTAGGAGTATCCAAGGAGACTTAGTATGCTATAAAGCTCTTGTCCACACAATTAAACCAATCCCTTTTGTCTGACAATTTTCTAATTAATAGACATTCGCTTTCAGAAATTTTTTTTCATTTTTTTAAGCTTTTGTGTGTGTGCTTTAAATGCTGACTCCTAGAAACCATTCACTTGAGACAGGATATTAATCTCAAGTAGAAGCTGACAGACCAATCAATTATTTATTCATCCTAAAATAAAACCCAAAAGAAATACAAAATCGAATTAATGTTTTTATGTGCAATGCTGGAATTAATGTTTCAGGCAACAGAAGGAACCTCCTGAAAAAGCTCATCCAATAAAATTATTTTCCTGTTGAATTGTTAACATGTTTTTTTCAGACATTGTTGTAAATGCAATTGACATTAATGATTAGTACACCTAATGATCCTGAAGGACAGCTTTTTAATTGTACTCTGTCCCGTTTGCTTTCTTTTTCTATTCAATATCCTTTACTGTCTCTTCCCCTCTTACAGTGTCTAGTCTGTTCCATGAAGATACATTTAACTCAGTTATCAACATTCTGGATTACATGACATGATGTGACTGACATCTGTCACATGTGTGTTCTGTCATCCTTTCCCCAGGAGAAGTGTGTGAAATGGAGTGTCGTGTTTTGGAAGGGTGCTTTATTGTATGGATGGTGCTTTGAGTTTAATCCAAGAAGGCAAGGTCAAAGAAATGCAGCTTGCACTCAGAGTGGAATGTGGTAAAGTTTCTGGTGGGCTGTAGAGTTTAGGAGTTTCTGCATGGTATTTAATAAAATATTTTTATTTATGATTATCTACTGGTGAGTTTTGTCTGGATGTGGTGGTGTGGGTTTCCAGATGACAATAGACATGGCTCCCTTTTTATAACCATATAACAATACAAAATTTAAATTAATACTGATGTACTTTATGACATTTTCAACAATAATCAACCTATATTAGTAGGCAGGATGTAGGAACTGGATGGGTTTATTGTATAGTGTCTGTTCTTGATGGCATTCTCAGGGTGTGTCTACACTACAAAAATTATTTGGAAGTTGCTTACTTCGAAGTAAGCAACTTCGAAGTTGAGTGTCTAAACAAACACTACTTCAAAGTTAAACTTTGAAGTAGGGCACTACTCCATTCCTGGGAATGGAGTAAGGACTTCAAAGTTGGGCTCCCTTACACCCTTTTATGTTGTTACCAAAATCTGCTTTCTTCTTATCCTTCCTTACTCATGTTATTATACAATTAATCGGAGCAGTGAAACAAGGATCGTTTTAGGTTAGTGTATTAAAATAAAGTATTTCAATAACCAGATTGTATGAAAGAAACTTGTTAAGCATGTTATCTGAGACTTTTAGGAATCTTTTTATTTTATTTTATTTGAAAAAAATAGATATTTCCCCATCTATTTCTTTACAGCTCTAATTAAGAACATTATTTAAGCACAAGCTTAATGGTATGCACATAAGTATTTCCACTGGAGTGAGACTACTAACATGCTTAAGCTGCTGCCTGTTTCAGTGTCTTAATCAATTAGTGAGAGCTCTGAGGTCCTAAGTTAAATTAAAAAAAAAATCTCTCTCTGCAAGTCCCCCCCCTCTTTAATTTTATCATTATTTTTTCATTCAAAATTAAAAGTTGAGGGTCTCTGGATACAGAGGGGTCCCTGCTGGTGTGATGGGTGAACCAGGCACAGCCTGGCCCTCCCTGGGGTCCCCACATTTGTGGCTTGCAGCACTGTCCATGGTGGCAAGTGCTGACCATCACCTATGGGTATCTCTGTGAGTTGGGGGCCACGGTCCTTGGTGGTGTGTCTGGGGTCAGGCTGTTGCCCCTGTGGTTGGCCCACTTCCAGAAGTGGTAGAGGCAGATGGGCCCCTGGAGCTTTTGTGGCCTACTAAGGGGCTGCGAGTGGGCTGACAGCCATGCCTGGCGGCTGCCTGCTCATTCCAGGTGGGACATGCTGTCTTGCAGATGGTTGTACATTCTGGGACCGCAGCCTGAGGTCCCAGCTGAGCTGACCTTGCAAGCCTTGTTGCATGCCCCATCTGTGACTTAGGATTTGTGATGCACAGCGTACTTACCAGAGAGTCCCACAAACAGGTCTGGGAATGTCTTGGACATGGCCTTTCTGGAGGGGCGTAAGTCCAGGGTGATCACCAGCAAGCCCTCACTCTATTTGGGGTCCAGGTCTGACTTTGGCATGGTTCTGGGCTGTTCTTCCTCTGGCTCCAACTCCAGTGGCAGTGGGGGCCTCCTCATCTGTGTCCACAGCTGCAGTGGTAGGGGAGCCATCTCCAGGAGCTGGTGCAGCTCATTGAAGTAGGGGCAGGTGGCCAGTCCTGACACAGACCTCCAGTGTATATCGCAGGCCTGGGTGTACCCCTGTGAGAGCTCATTCACCCAGACTTGCTCCATCATCCAGACTGGGTGGCCCCGATCTGCAAGGACAGCGGCCATCTGAGTGTACACACTTGGTGGCGGGGTCTAGCAGGACCTCTTCCTCAGCCCAGAAGCTCAGGAGGTCCTTCACTTTGGGGCTGGTCCACAGTAGGACCTATCATGTGGTGCCCCATGGGGCTCCTGTGATCCCTCCTGTGGCCCCTTGGCTCTGAGGGCTCATGGGGCGGTTGGCTTGTGGGAATCAGGGTGGGGTTGTGTGGTAGTGGCCATGAGGGTGTGAGGGGACACCGCATGTTTCTGGGCTGCTTTCTGCCCTGGAGTTTCCAGGGATCTCTGTGCCTTTAAGAATGGCTGGAGGCAGGGAGCATAGAGCTGCGATTGCGGTGGACAGGGCATCCCCGAGCGGCAGCTGGTCGGCATGATGGAGGACATGTTTGTTGACAGAAGGCTCCCTCCACCCCAGAGCATACACACTTGTTTTCTGTTGACAGAATAGCGACAGAGGCATTCTGCCTCTAGAGGGAGAAGGAGAAGACTGTCGACAAAAGAGCGCCGTTCTGTCGATTTGCTGTCAACAGAACACATTTGTAGTGTGGATGCTCTGTGAGTTTTGTCGACAAAACTCTCTGGTGTAGACATAGTTTGAAAGACAAGTTTCTAAAGGTAAATGATACAGTGTAGGAATATACATAGCTACTTTGAAAGTCAAAAAAGTCCTCCTTTGCTCGTAAGGTTTGAATCAGAAAATGGCACGTGGTATAGATGACCATCTGTTAAAGGGCTCAAACAAAATAAACATATACAAAATCACCACATAACAAAAAGATTAAATAGACATCATAAAACAGGATAATTGCTCCATCGCACTACAAAAATGGTACACAGCACAGTAATTGCTACCTTTCACATATAATTGATATTTAACATTCATGAGGACCCATCAAAATTTTGTAAAGTGAGGTAAGGAAACAGCTGATAGTTAAAGAAACATCTGCTAGGTGTCTAACCAAACAAGCAGTTTGAAGTTTCATCACAGAAGACATGATTATAAGTAAGGTGACTCATTATCTTGCTTGAAAATTGAATTTACTTAACCTAGCAAGGAATGGAGATGATCAAATGAGATGAGATCTCAGGGACAATGCAAAACTTATTTTCTTGATTGATTGGCTATTTTGTGAAGAAGTAAATAGTAACATTTGGTAAGAGCATGCGTGTGCAAGGAAATTAAGAAGGAATAAAAATGTTCACCTTGGTTATATAAGTGGAAGTAGAAAATGGAAAAGGTTTGGAAGATAACTTAGGAAGTTGTTTACTGTAGTTATATTTTTGCTGCCATGAAGCCATATAGAAAAATATGGAGACATAATCATATATGCTACAGAGATAGACTGTAGAGAATTTTGTAATCTTTAAAATAGGTATTGTTTAAACCTGAAGGTCCTAGTTCCATGAATAGGGGAAAGACTGATTCAGTTGAGGCAATTGTTCTAGAATCAGATATACAGTTCATGTCTTTACAGAACCCTTTGCCATAGACATTTACATAGGGCACCTTCAGTTATAGAAACATTTTAGAATAGACCCTCAATAGTATTTAAGTGCCTACTGCCCATTTACTTCAAAGGTTTTGGAATATTTGGTCCTTTGAAGCCAGTCCTGACTCCTTATTGCTTTGCTATCTCAGCAAAATGGATAAGTAATGCACATACAGTTGAAACAGAGAATGTTATGTTTTGTCTTTTGTTTTCTTCGCTTAGCCAGACAGTCAGCCATAGTGACTATTGCTACTAGAATACCAATAAGAAGTTTTAATCAGCTCAAGTTAAAGTATCAGGTGTTACAAAAGAAGGAAAATTTGGAGTCTTAAGTGTTTTGCATGATATCCGAATTGAGAAGGAAACATGAACTTGTTTGACTTTTGAGTGGAATCTGTAGTTAAAGGAGTCCAATCTATAAAGTAGCTACATACTGGAGAATGTAAACAATTGCATCCTCTCAGTGAGAGAACAGGATGCTGATGAGTTAGATAGCATGACAGGTGAGCCGAGGTCATGCTGCAAGGTTGGCGCATAATGACTATGTCTGTACTGTCCCTTCCCTTTCAAAATGCAAATGAGGTTCTGATTTGCATATCCAGCACCTCATTTGCATAATCGTGGCCACTCTCCATTCCGGAAGCACTGTTTTCAAAAGCCAAAACAGCTGTGTGGGTGGGGTTCCTTTGAAGGAAAGCCCTGCTTTCAACAGCATCCTTCTTCCAGTGTTGTCAGCCTGGTTCAGGCGCTTATTAATAATGTCCTGGCTAGGCCTGGGAAGTCCCATTTAGGGCTGCATGGGCCATGGGTGCAGGGGGTACACAGTGTCAGCCACAATACAGGGGGGCATGGTGGTGTCCCCAGATGGTAGCTCCCATCGGGGGGAGATGTAGGTCCCTTCATGCATCCTGCAGCCAAGCCAAGAGTCCCAAAAGACCCAGGCATCATTGACTTAGCCCTCCCCCCATCCATAAAACTCCCCTTGGCATCCACGAGGGCCTGGAGCACCACATACCCCTGCCGGTTGATGTACAAGCCAGTGCTGTGGTCTGGGGCCCAGATGGCAATGTGAATCCCATCCAGAGCCCTGAAGCAGTTGGGGAAGCCCAGCTCCTCAAACCCTGTGAGGGCACTGTTGAGGTTCCTGATGTGGATGACTCAGTGAATAAGTATGTTGTTGAGTGCCTGGATGACCTACATGGATTGTGGGGTGAACATGCCTGTGAGTGTATGGCCTGGTTGGTGCTCAATGTCCCTTCTCTCTGGTCTCCACCTCCTCTGAGTCCCCTGTTGCAACAAGCTATAGAGGAGTACAACCGTCTGTTCTCTGGTACAGCTTCACCTCCTTCTTTTTGTGGATGGGTAGTGTTTAAATACTCTGGGAACTGACATTGATTTCTCTTCTGGTGTACTGCAGTGACAGGGCATATCCCTAAATTGGTGTACCTAACATAGAAAAGAAGAAATATAGCCTTTTTTGTTTGAAAATGTGGTGTGTGGGTGTGTTTGTCAAGGCACATTGGGCACAGTGTCATGTGTTTGAATTTCTTGTAATCGGTTGAACATCAGAATCCAATATCCTTAAATTATTCAGCATGAGTGAAAAGAAGGAACATACATTTTCCATTGTTGTTATTTGTACATTCTTCAGTGAATAAATATGAAATCCTGAGAGGTTATTTTCTCCACTTTGAGTTCAATGGAAGTTGCATGTGTTCAAAGCCACTCAGAGTTTGCTCCAGTAAGCACTGCAGGAGGGGCCTTCAAGCAAAGAACAGCCAATAACAAGGTGGGATTTTAGCTAAGAGTTATTTGTGTTTATGTGGCCATCACATCCTAATTTAGTTTGCGTAAATTACCCTGGGTGGTGATGTGATCTCTCTGCTTCCTCTATATCTAGTTTAAATGAAGCATGTTTCCAAAGGCCAATCTTTCCATTGTTAATAATGCGGACTGAATAACTATAAATAATCAGGCACAAGGGTGAGGTGAAGAGAAAGATTTATTACTTTTGTTCTAAACTTGCAGGTATATAGAACAAATAAACATGACCACTATTTTCACTATTAGCTGAGGAAACACATTTGTACATAGGACAGTATACATAATATAAAGAGGTAGTCTGTCATGTCCGATGATGACATCTTGAGCTTGCACAAGCTCATTGGTTGTGGACTCGCATGTGGCTGAGGAGTCCAAGCTTTGAACGACATGGGCATTCACAGTGGGGACAAGGGAATTGTCCTGGCATTCTTGGTGCAGCTGCTGCTTTTGCTTTCTTCCTCTCACGAGCGTACGCGCCACTGCTCTTCAAAGTTGTCATATGCATGTCATACAAGAGCACGCTAGCCTGTTTGGTCTTTTGCATGCTGCTCTAGCTGATCTGGTTTTAAACCAGCATGAGCAATGTTGGCCTTCACGCAGTCTTAATACCTCTTGCGAGGCCTACCTTGATTCCTTTTGCCCTGGGAGGGTTCACTGTAGAGGAGTTGCTTAGGGATTCTCAACTGCTCCATTCATATGATGTGCCCTGTCCAGCGAAGGGGCAGCATGCGATTTGAAAGTGGCACTTTTGAATTGCCACGGCCAGTATTATGCTAATGAGGTGCAGCATATTCATGGCAGCGCCTAATTAGCATGTGCCAAAGTGTCTTGTTAGCATCCCCCTTTCGAAAGGCGGGGGCTAGTGTAGACGTAGCCTAGGATTGTTATTTCAAAATAACTTTCCTGTGTAGACCTACCCTAAAAGTGGAAAGTATTTGTTTTATCTTGTGAGTGAATCACTGTTTTCTACTGAGCAATGAGAAGAAAAGTGGTTAAGCTCTCACTGGCTTCCTCTCTCTCACCTTCCCATTTTGAAAGGGAAAAAGAGAGGCAAAGAAGACACCCCATCTTCTTGTCCAGGAAGAAGGATAAGGTGTTTTCCTTCTTTCCTTCTATATAGATTCTACACAGTCTTACCCAGTAGCCAAGATTCTTCTTGCATGCAGCACCCCTCTGGGCCAGACATACACACATACTTTAAATCGGATTATGAGTTCATATTTTGACATTTCCATCAGGCAGTTTTTAACATTTAAACCCAAATGTATTGAATGCCACACACAGGACACAGAAATAAGGATGTAGGCTGGGGACTGGAGCAAAACTATTAGCTGGTTAACTATGTATTTATCCATTGTGGCAGGGTGGGGCCAGGAGGGGAAAGGCACGAGTAAAAAACAGGGCTGACAATCAAAGCGGGAGCAGCTGAGGAGTAGGCTGCCCTAAATCAATTACCTTTATAAGCCCTTCTCCATGGAGGGCAAGTGGGGAGGAGAGTTTGGAAGGTGAGCGAGGCCAGGGAAGGAAACTGGGAGGAACACCAGAGACCACAAAAGAGGAGAGGAGCTTCAGCAACCCAGGGGGCTGAGCTACCCCAACCAGAGACTGTGGGGGAACTGGTCGGCCAGAGGAGCCAAACAAAGGAGCGGACTTGCTGCCATGGCTATGACTAGCAGAAGGAGGTACCGGGGGAATCGACTGGGGAAGTGGCTCAAGGAGAAGAGCTGCAGGGGAAAGGGCAATGGGAGTCGGCCCTCACTGGTAGCAGCCAGCCAGGGTCCCTGGGCTGGAACCCGGAATGAGTGGGTGGGGACCGGGTTCCTCCTAGACCATCCCCTGCCCCAGCAAGGGTAACAGGCTTTGAATGGTGGGGCCAGTAGACTGATCAGAGGACTTGGGGCCCAGGAATGAGACTGACCCTGCCACACCATGCAAATCACACCCATCACATGAGCAAAGGCATTTTTTAAAAAAGCGTACAACGTTAAAGACAAGCGGAAAGCAATAACAGCTATACAAAGAAACAAACACTCATTTATAAATATTGTAAAGACCAGACACTATGGAAAACTTAACCAACATTTTGCAGAAGCATGGAATCATAGACATATAGGACAGAAAGGGACTTTAAGAGGTTATCTAGTCCAGTCCCCTGCAGCAAGCAGGACCAAGTAAACCTAGAGCATCCCCAGTTGATGTTTTGTCCACCCAGTTCTTAGAAACATTCAAAGAAGAGGATTCCACAGTATTTTTGAAATCCTATTCCAGAACTAAAATTACCCCTATAGCTAGTAAATGTCTCTAATATCTCACCTAAATCTACCCTGCTGCAATGTAAGCACATTACTTTTTGTCCTACTTTCAGCAGACATGAAGAAAAATTGGTTACCATCTTCTTTATAACACAAACATTCCACGGTTTCTACAGTATTCTGCCTGCAGCCCAGCAAAACAACCAAGCACATGCTTAATTCTGAGTAAATTAATAGCTCTCTGCCGACCTCAAATATTAGCCTCCTTGTTTCATAAACACCACTGATATATAGCACTGCTCCTTCACCTCTTCCTTCTGTTCTCACTCCCTCCTCTAGTTAGTTTATATGGATGTTTCAGTCACAAGAAGTTTCTCTTATGCTCATTAGATCTCAATTTTTATAATATAGAAGTTGAGTCAAAGCCGGTGGTGGTCAATGGAATACTCTCCGTTGCCTTCCCTGTACTATGCATCAAATCCTTAAGGAGACTTGTAGTTCCTTTTGCTTAATAAATATTGTAAGGTACAACAATGAACTTTTGGAGATAGCAATGTACAACAACACATCTGCTGTAGAAAATATGTGAAACTACCAAGCTGATCTTGTATTTAGCATTACGTGAATCATAAGTTTATACTCAACATTTTGCTGGTGCTACCGAGAGATAATTTTTGCAGCTGACAGTGATGTGGTCTCACTGATATTTAAGTATAGTGAAGAACTCCTGTATTTTATTTTGTGTATCACATTGTATTTTTTCCCCTGCATACCTTTTGAAGTCAACAGTCTACCCTACCTTTCCTTGATTAAATTATTTCAGTTATTGAAAGTTATTTACTGTAATGGACATGGCATTAAAAATAGAATGGCATTTTCCCCTAAATTAGGCTTTCCCAGACATTTTTCTGTCTTTTTTGTTTTTTGCCTTCTATAACATGTCTCATGAAAACAGAGCATATCTAATATTTTTCAAAATTAAAGTTTGTTTCTGAAGTTTTTCCAATTTGGGTGGGATTAGTCTTCTGTGGGCTAAATGGAAGCTGGGAATATTGGGGAAAAACATCCCTTCCACTATTTCACTTAGTTCCAGATTTTAAGAACAGCTCAGTTGCCATTTAGGTACCAAAATGAGTGGACATATTTTCCAAAGAGCTCAGCATATTGTGTGAAACATCTGTTAGCATGATAGTGGGGCCTGCTGAGTACTGAGCATTCTTAAAAATCTGGCCCAGTTGTAGATGCTGAGCATTTGGAAATGTGTCCCTGAACTTTTTTGAAAATCTGGTCCTGCAGTGCTAAGATAGACAGATGCTATGTAGTCACAACTTCCCCTTCCTCTCAAGAATGGTGGAATGCCTGATCTGTGGCACCATCTCAGTCCTCCTTGATGTTGAAGAAACAACTTCCTCCAGGGCTTGATGTGGAAGTAGCTCTGTTGAGTTTTAGCAGTGAAGATGGATGAGTACAGTAGCTGCTAGACAATATTACCATTCCTTGTTTACATTGTGGATATTCTAGCAGGCATAAATGCTGCTTTTGATACTTACTCCTACTGACTCCTCATCAGATCTGTTACTCAGCCACAGTACCAGGGGTCTACTCACTGTTGTCCCAAGTAGAGCTCTTAACTGCAACACCCCTTGATTGTGATATGTGATGAACATGGAAGCTGGGAGTAGCAAAGCCTTTGCATCGAGGACTTTGTTTATAAATAGAGGCAGGGTGACTAAGACAACAAATGCTTGTCATTGAAGTGAACTAATTAGATGACCCAGAAAACATTGTCCGGCCCTTCAATCAAAAGATAGGAAACAAAGGGTGGGAATAAAGGGTGAGAATGGAGAGAAATAAATAGTGGTGTCCCCCAATAGTCTGAACTGGTACCAGTGTTATTTAACACATTCATAAATGATCTGGAAAAGGGGTAAACAGTGAGCTGTCAAAATTTGCAGATGGTGAAAATTTATTCAAGATACTTAAATCCTAAGCCACTCTGTAAAGAGTTATAAAGGGATTTTGCAAAACTGGAGGACTGGGCAACATGATAGCAGATAAAATTCAGTATTGATATGATAAATGCAGAGTAATGCACATAGTAAAATCTCAAATATACATACAAAATGATGGGGTCTAAATTAGCAGAACCCATCAATAAAGAGAATGTGGAGTGATTGTGGATAGTTGTCTGAAAATATCTGCTCCATGTCCAGTGACAATCAAAAACCCTAAGTAAACATTGGAATTCATTAGGAAAGGGACACTTAATTAGAAAATATGTTGCCTCTCACAGACACATAAGTTAGTGCTACATTCACCCCTAGTGCCAGCAGCTTGATGCAAATGAGCAGTCTTGAAAATGCAAAATGGCTGGTCATTTGGATATCTGAGCAGCTCATTTGAATATTTATGGCAGAAAAAATGCAGTGAAGATGTAGCTCTGTCAGCAAAAACTCCTTCTGTCACCAGTTGCTTATGCCTGGAAAAAATCAGGGACAAGGGTCTGCCAACAAAGGGGGTTTTTGCTGGCAGAACCATGCCTTCCCTGATTTTCTGTTGTGAATATGCAAATGAACTGCGTGAATATGTAAATGAGCACCCATTTTGCATTTTTGAGATTGCTCCCTTGTGTCATGCTACTGGCGCTAGAGGTGAGTGTAGCACTAGTCGTATTGAATACTGTGTACAAATCTGATCATCCCATCTCAAAAACAAATTGGATTTGGAAGAAGTGAAGAGAAGGACAATAGGAATTATTAGGAATACTGAACACATTCTACATGAGGTGAGATTAAAAAGACTGGGACTTTTCCGTTTGGAAGAGAGATGATTAAGAGGGAGATGTGACAGAGCTCTATAAAATCATGAATTACGTGAAGAAAATGAGTAAGGAAGTGTTGTTTATTCCTTCAAATAACACAAGCTCTAGGATCAGAGAGGTAGCCGTGTTAGTTTGTGTCTTTGAGAACAACAAGAAGTCCTGTGGCACCTTATAGACTAACAGGTATTTTGGAGCATAAGCTTTCATGGGCAAAGACCCACTTCGTCAGATGCTTGAGATGTCAGATGTCATGCAAGCAGGTCTTTGACCGTGAAAGCTTGTGCTCCAAAATATCTGTCAGTCTATAAGGTGCCACAGGACAAGCTCTAGGAGTCACTCAATGAAATGGATAGGTAGCAGATTTAAAACAAATAAAAGTAATAATTTCTTTACAGTCAACATGTGGTACACTTTGCCAGGGCATGTTGTGAAGGCCAAGGCTGTAACAGAGATCAAGAGGGCTAGGTGAGTTCATGGAGAATAGTTTCCTAAATGGCTATTAGCCAGTGTGGGCAGAGATCAGTAATGTGTTCTTCATGTCCCTTTGTTTGCCAGAAGCTAAGAATGGTTGATGGAAAGAATCTCTGCTGTGTTCATTTCCTCTGAAGCCGCTGACATTTGCTACTGTCCAGAAGAAGGATACTTGGTAAGATAGATGTATGGTCTAAACCAGTATGATCATTCTGATATTCTTACATAGAACGCTGCTGTGACCCACTGGACCCCTCTCTCCTTGCTGAGATGATTTCCAATTGTCTCTCTCTCTCTCTCAGAATTAGTAACAAAGTAAGAATATAAAATTTTTATACCTAACCATGTGCCTAAAATGACTTAGGACAAGATGACTGAACATGTTATTAGAATGGAGCAGGTCTAACATTTCTCTCTCTTTTGTATTGGAATTAGATACAGGGCTCCTGGCAGCTAACTACTAAGTTATCTGCCAGAAAAGCAATGTTTTTAAGTGCACAAATAGTGCCTAGAATCATGGTTTAAGCTGTGTCTGGCAGTCAAAATCTGAAGTGATGCCCCTGGCCATTGGCATTACAGCTCCTGCAGAATCAAAGGGAGTCCTTATAGTTACATTTCCAGACTCCACAGAGTTGTGAACCTTCACTCTACTCAGGTCCAAGGGAACAAAATGTTTTGTGGAACTCTTGTTAGATGATTGCAAGATGAATGTTATATTCTGCTCTCTCTGCCCCATGAACATTTCTGTTCTGGAGGGTGATGAGGCCTTTTATGCAAAGAGGAATATTTATATGGCTCAATGTGTCATTTAATCTTTATGCTCACTCATAGTCATTCCCTGTGAATTTTTCCTGCTACTGAGATTTTCTGTCTCCAAAGTTTGACTCAGTCTAAACTTCCTGTTTTGGCACTGAAGACGTATGAAGCAATAAATCCATTACTGGCCCTGGGAAGAGGTAGCAAATTAGTCTGAAATGCAGCCTAGGTTTACCTAAAAGGATGATAAACATTTTTACAAACTTAGGCTTAGCCAAAGTTCGTAAATATACTTAAGAGCAGATATATTTCACTTGGATTCATTGCAAAAATGTTCATAGCTATAGCACAAACAATTGTAACAGGACATGTGCAACAAGTGTGCATCCTGGAACATCACAGTTTACACAAAACCATTAGAAATACTGGTGACAGCTTATTATTGAAATAATACCAAAGAATCTTTTTAAAAATATTTCATTTTTATAAATGCACTTTATAGCTTTAAATCTATCAATAAATCTACCAACATTTATTTGCAGGATGTTACCTTCCAATATTTGTTGTTTAGACACATTATTCCAAATATTTTTCTCATCTCTGCTTATTGGACCTTAAAACTGTGCTTACCAATCTAGTGTATCCAGTCATTCCACGCATTATACGCTAGACGTATCCTATGGTGGTATTTTTAAACTGCATTAGTTTGACAGTGTGATACTTTCCTTAATTTGTTCCAAGTGTCTATTTTTTTGCCCTCAATAGCACAATCTCTGTTAATTTCATTGAGTTTTCCTAGGTAACATTCATTTGTACGTATTTAGTTTTAGTACTCCTATCAGAACTCTGCTAATGATTTTGCTTTTAATGATTATTCTTTTTAAGTTAAGGACTACTATATACATTATACACCAAAGACTAACTCAAAAGCATAATTAGGGTTGCAAAGTCAAGCAATTAATTTAGGATATGACTGCTTTTCAGAGCAGTTAGTCCTGGAAACACCATAGGAATACTTAATATTGTCTTTCCTAAGTGGAGCTGAACAACTTGGTAACAGTAACCATCATATAATTACATTTAACATCCTGTTTGAGGGAAGAATACCAAAGAAGTCCACCACAGCAGCATTTAACTTCAAATAAACACACAAAAATGGGGAAGCTAGTCAAGTGCAAATTCAAAGGAACAGTAACAAGGGTGAAATGCCTGTAAGCTGCATGCAAACTTTTTGAAAAACACTGTAACACAGACTCAAATGAATTGTATACCCCAAATAAAAAACAGAGGAAACAAAAATGACACTAGGGTTAAACAACGGATTAAAAGAGGTGGTGAGAGGCAAAATGGCATCCTTTAAAAATTGGAGGTCAAATCCTAATGAGAAAAATATAACAGAACATAAACTCTGGCATGTTAAATGTAAAAAAGTAATTAGGCGGATCCCAAGAGAATTTAAAGAGTAATTTCTCGGTTGAAGCGGTGATGTGTCGTGCAATTGGGGAAACTGAGGCACGACAAAAAATTTTGTAAAAATGAATATTTTTTGAATGGTACCGCTTCAGGGCACCCCGTTAAGGCCAAAAAAGGCGTTAAGTGAGTGCCCTCAGAGTTTTACCCCACCACTCTGGCCGGTGTCTACGGTGGCCAATCGCAATGGGGTTTACAGGTGTGTGATCTGGTGCTGCGTAGCAGAGGTCTCCCCTGAAAGAAAAGACCCAGGCTTGTTAAAGGTGAAACACAAAAAATTTATTGAACCTGTACTAGGCAGTCAAAAAGCTAACGAGCTGGTCGTTCTAAATTACTACAGACTAGGATATTTCCTTCACACTTCTAGCTTTAGCACAAGGTTTTTTATTTAAAAACTAGAGCCTTTAAGCTTGGAAAGCTGCAATGAGCAGCAACACTGCATCAGGCAGTAACTTAGACTAAACCCTTCCACTTACAGAGAATTCCTGGATTCTCATGGTATCTTCTTTGAATGCTGTGAAGGGAAAATCATTAAAATACAGAGCTTTATAATAATATTATAATAATTGGGGAGAGCTTTATGGCTCTCAATCCTATGCTCTGGAGTTTGCCCTCTGGGGGTTTTCTCCAGTCTCTCAACCTCCCTCTCGAAAAGGGGGGAGCAGATCTTAACTTGGAGTCCCTCTGAGGGTGACTCCTATTTAGGAACTGCCTATTTTGACCACTCCTTTTTAGGAAAAGCCTTTTACTGCAGGACCTTGTTAATTCTTGGGATTACCTTTTATGGCAGAGCCCTATTTCTATTTAATTGGAGTTTTCCCTCTAGGGGTTTTCTCCTATTATTGGAGCTGCCTTTTATTGCAGCACCTTATATACCCTTAAAGGGTTAAATCTTAAAATTAAATACTATTCCGGAGTTTCCTCTTTGGGTTTTCTCTGGTTGCTCAACCTCCCTCTCGAGAAAAAGGAGGGAACAGGTCCTACAGAATAGATATCATGAGCTCTGTTTAACTTTCTATAAGCTCTATTCCCTTAAAGGGTTAACAATTCAACTCGCTGTTCTAATATGTTGGATGTTTAGACTTTCTGGCTGGTTTTTAAACACAGCCCCCTGTGCTTTAAATAAAACTAGCGTGTTTAGGATTACACAATATAAGCTGCAATAAATAAGGCCTGGGGCAGTCCCAGTCCTCTATTCTCTAGTGTGCTACTGTCTCTTTAAATACTTAACACATGTAGCAGCATGCGAATATACAACAACAGAAGTAGAATATACACCAACAGAAGTAGAATACACACATTAAATTACTCATTATAATTATGTGTTACAATAATTCAATTACTACAGCTTTAGTCTGTATGTCTATGATACCGCCTCTGTCTCGCTCTGTGTCCAGGCGCTGGGCCTGCAGGTCTCTTGGCACAGCAGCTAGGAAAGGATGGCCAGCACAGGCGCGCTTTTATGGCGCCGCGCAAGGCCTGACAGAAAGAGGAGAAAAATAAGAAAGACGGGAGGAAAAAAGGCCAACGTGGTACACAAAAAAAACCTCCTGTGGCAAAACGGCCTATTCCCCTCACCGGCCACTGGCTATGGTCAATGAGGGGAAGGGCAGGACCGCTGCTGCGATTTGTCCCTGTGCAGGGCGCGCGCTTGTGAGGTGGCGTCACCTGCCAGGACAAACCCTCTGGTGAAAAGCACCGGAGCCTTCAAGGCTGGTGACAAACAGGAGCTCTTCTGCGTGTCCTCTTCTGTTCTTCAGCGTCCCACAACGGCTGGGGAGCAATGATTGACACGACGCTGGTCACCTTCTTTCTTCTGTCTTCAGTGACTTCAGCTCTTCTTCTTGGTCCGCTCCAGTCCGCTGCTCCGACACAACTGAACTGACCCTGGGGTCTGCTCTCAAATTTATAGAGCTATTCCGGACCTGTTTGAAAACCTGTCAGCTCAAGTCTGCATCCTGGTTGCCTGGCAACCAGGAAGCATTCTCTTTTACATATTTATGAAGCATCCTAAGTCTGCCAATCAGCTTATAGAATTTTAAACCTGAACTCATTAATATTAATGTCTCTCATAAATATTCATATTAACTGACCTTTCAAATGGTCACACCTATATACTTTGTATTACCTATCCCTATACAGTGTTTTAAAACAAGTTTTTGAAGTACATTTTTATAAATCCTATTTTAATTTTAGTGGGGCTTGATAGGGAATAAAGTCACCACTGGTAACAGTGTAGATTTTTATTTTAAATGCTCGGTTCCTAAGGCTATTTGGTTAAGATGCAGGGAGAGCCACACAGACACCGCAGCCCATGGCCAGGGACATATTAATCACCTCAGGATGAGGATTTTTCAACATAATTAACGAAACTCTGAAAATGTAACGGTAGAAAATATTTGAAGTCTATCAGAATCAGCAAGCCTTCCAAACAACATGTAGGCTGGCTAATAAGTGAGATACTATAAAGTACTCAGGGAAGATAAGGCCATTGCAGAGAAGTTATACGTATTCTTTGAATGGGTCTTCACTGTACAGGATGTAAAGGAGAGTCCCACACCTGAACCATTCTTTTAGGCCAGAAATCTAAGTATGTGTTCCAGACTGAGATGGTATGATTAACATGTTGTGGAACATACTAATGCATTAAACAGTAATGACTCATCAAGTCAAGATGGTATTCACCCTGCACCCAGTTCTCTAATCCAGCCTCTGTCCTAATCCAGCCTCTTGTCCCAGTTTTCTTCACTTCAGTCTTTGTTTTCTCTCCACCCAGTTCCTTGTCAAGTCTGTTTCTTTCCAATGCTTCCTGCAATCTTAGGTTCCTTGTCCCAGTCTCCTTGTATAGCCAGTTCTGGTGTCTTCACTGCTGCAGTTCCTCAACAATCCCATTGTTTCTCTCCCAGCTTGCTGTTTCTCAGCCCCCACCAACTTCCAGTACCAGCCTCCATTCCCTTCCAGTGCCTAGTTTTCTTGTCCAGCGAGTCCCAGCTTTCAGTCATTACTTCAGTTCCAATACCCAATCTTAGTCTTACCTACTCCTTCCCTTCCAATCCCAGCCTCCTCTCTCACCGACCCCATTCCAAGTCCCATCACTCCTTGCCCAGCAACTTCAAGTCACATGTTCTTCATTCCGCACAGCCCCATCTCTCCAGATTGCACATCTAAGTCTATGCCTTTCCCTCCGTCCAATTTAGTATTTTTCTCCTCTGCCTTTGAACTGGATTGCTTCCTCGTCCATGCACCCTGGATACCACCATGAGTTATGGAGAACGCAAGAGAGATAGTCCATTTGCTTTCAGTTCCCCTCCAGCCCTGAGCAGCCATTACTGGGAGAGGCTGGTTTCACCCCATCATCCTAGAGAGGAACGCACTTAAAACAAAACAAAACAAAACAAAAAACCAAAAATGTGGAAATGGCAGGAGTGCTAAATTACATTTTTGGCTGTTTGCATCAAACAGTTGAGTTGTGACTGGATCTCTAACACACTGAACGCCATGGAAAATGAGAGACTAAAATAGGGAAAGAACAAATTAAAAATTACTTGGACTAGTTAGATGGTATCAATTCACTTTTGAATTTTTAACGAAAACATAATGGAGAAAAAATTAAGCAATTTGCAAACACCTAGAAGGCATAAGGTGATAAGTAACAGCATGGATTTGTCAAGAACAAATCATGTCAAAGCAACTTAATAGCTTTTTGGACAGAATAACAAGCCATTTGGATGGTGGGAAAGTAGTATTTAGAATTTAGTGAGGTGTTTGATATTATCTGTTGGAACCTTCTCATGAACAATCGAGGGAAATGCAACCTAGATGGAGCTGCTATAAGATGGGTGCCTAACTGGTTGGGTAACCATTCCCAGAGATACTAATCAATGGTTCAGTCATATGAGAAAGGCATAATACATGGGGTTTCTCAGGGATCAGTTTTGGGTCTGGGTCTGTTCAATATCTTAATCAATGATTTACACTAATAATATTTGTGGATGATACCAAGCTGGGAGTGTTTGGAGGATAGGATTATAATTCAAAATGATCAGGGCAAACTGGAAAAATGGTCCAAGGTGCATAGAATGAAATTCAGTAAGGACAAATGCAAAGTACTCTAGTTAGGAAGGCATAATCAGTTGCACACAGACAAAATGAAAAATAACTACCTTGGAATGAATGCTGAGGAAAGGGATCTGGGGGTCATAGTGGACCACAAGCTGAATAGGAGTCAATATCGCAACACTTGCAAAAATACCAAGCATCAGTCTAGGATTTATTAGTAGGGGTTTTGTAAACAGGACATGAAAAGTAATTGTTTCACTCTACTCTGAGCTGGTCAGTCCTCATCTGGAGAATTGTGTTATTTCAAAATAACTTCGCAGTATAGACCTACCCTGAGTTCTGTCTTGAGTGCAGGATACTGGAGTAGTTCCCTTTGGCTGTGTCTCCATGGCGAGTTGGTTTCAAAATACTTTATGCAATTTGCGCTACGCATATTAACTATGTCTGCACTGGCCCCTCCCTTTCAAAAGAGACATGCAAATGTGGTAAATTGAAAATGCAAATGAGGCACGAATTTGCATATTCTACTCACATTTACATAATTACAGCCACTCATCCTTCTGGAAGAACTGCTTTCAAAATGCAAAACAGCCATGTAGACAGGGTTCATTCAAAAGGAAGCCCCATTTTCAAAAGCACCCTTCTTCCTGAAAAAAATTAGGAAGAAGGCCGCTTTCAAAAGTGGACTTCACAGACTGGTCATGCATAAGAGCATTGAGGAGAAGGAATATGCTCAATGAGGATGGAATCTTTGAAAAATTTAGCTACTAAACTGTAGGAAGTCTCCAGTTAGCATGTACAAGCTTCAGTTTTTCACAGAGATATTTCATGAAAAATTGGGTTTAGTTGAAAACCCAATTCTTTTCCAAAAAAGAATTTTTGGCAGAAAATTTTCTCGCAGCCTTAGTTATTGCATACTACTGTTTATGCTATTTTCACTGTGTGTATCGTATAGCCATTGTGCATATATTTTATGCAATTTCAATGTAGCATTGATCACTGCAGTAATCTGTGACAACCAAGGTAACTTGAGAACTGATACTATGATTGCACAAATATGACATAATGGTAAATACTGAGGTTTTAAATGCCCACTGTGTAAGAAAACCAACGTAAATAGATCAGTGTTTACACATCTGCCATTTTGCAAATGACATTCAACTTTCATTATATACCCACTCTGAACCCAGTCAATGAAGTTTCATTTTGTCTTATTCCACTAATTTAAAATTCTTAACTGGCTGACTGATGTTCATTTGTAGAGCCCCATATGGATCTCCATCTGATTCGCATGCACCGGGCTTAACTTCTCAGCTGATCCATGATCTGGATTTTACTTGCATCTGCTCAACAAATCGTCTGCAGGAGAATGGGAGAAGGAGCACAGGTGAGCTGGGAGAGGGAAGGATCATGCAGTGAAGAGGAAGACATCATTAAAACATGGGGCCCCAGGCACCTGTGGCCGGGCCTCTGCAGGTCAGTGCTTACCAGGCAGGAGTGAGAGAGGCTTTGGGTGGGACTGGAACTTGGCCCTCCTTCAGGGAGATTTAGGCTGGAGCTTCTCATGTTCTTTCTCTGCTAGCCATGCAGGGGCCTACCGAAGCACCCTATAATCTACTGCACTCTGCATTAAAATAGATCATCAGCTTTGCAAGGTTCTTCAAAGGCACACCTGAAAAATAGATACTGTATGGTTGGGTTTGCCCCAATCTCTGGAGACATTTAAATAGGACCTTGCTTCAGATTAGTTGAAATGATGTGCCAAATCTGGAAGCTGTTACAAGACTGAAAAATGATATTACATTGTTAATATTGTTCTTTGTTGTAATTTGTGGCTTTTAATTGGGCTGGAGCTCCCTGAATGTATAAACACACTGTATTCTTTGGTGGATAAGAGTGTTGCCATTTCTAGGTTGCTGTTTTTAGCAACCCTTAACATTACACTTGTAACAGAAGAAAAAAGAGGAAACAAAGATATCTTTAGCTAGTGTCCTAAATGAAGTGTTTTTTTCCAGTCTTCAATCTGTTGTCCACAGTAAACAAACACACTCCACCCCGAGCAGAGGCATATGATATTTATACATTTTTTTAAGTTGCAGTGGATACTAACCAGAGTTAGGTCACAGTGTATGTACGTTTTTTTATCCATCGACTAGCATTATTGGCCACAAAATCAGTGTTTACCATAACCTGCATGGGAAACAGATTAAGATATAATGACATGTTAATTCAGTCAGTTTTTAATGACATGCTAATTTTTATTTTTCATACATAAAAGCAACGTCCAGTCCAGAGACAACTAATTGCTCTTGTGAATCAACGCAACAGATGGAGGGAGAAGTCTGAAGAAATTTGGAGTAGTGACTCCCAATGTATGTAGGAAGTGTCACAGTCACAATCCCATTTTGCTGCCTTTCTTACAGAGAGAGTTTAAAGTATTCTTTGGACTCCCACTGGGAGCCTTTCAGGTATCACCCACTCAGCACTAAGTGGTTCTCAGCTCTTTCTGTGCTGGGTCTTTTACACTGCAGCTGGTTAGGTTAATGTTTGTTTAAACAGCTATGCCTTCAGGCATACTAATAGTGATGACATTTGGATTCATTTTTATTTCATGTGGGTTTATTCTACAGTTGTGGAGCCATTTTAGTTGCAGGATCAGCTTCAGAAAAACATTTATTCACGTCAGACATGTAGTTTCTTTTGCAGGGTAATCTTGTTGCTACTTGGGGCAACAGCTAAATCCAACACACTCGCTCCAGTCATTGGAAGACTCAGTCCTGAGGAACATAGCTATTCCTTGCAAGCTCTGGCATCCAAGGGTCTTTCAGTTGTTGAGTGTATCACTCTTTAGTCCATGGTGAATCTTTATTTATGAGTACCTCTTGAAGAAAGGGCATGTCCTTCTGGGGGTAGAACTTAATGCTTGGGGGCTTAAGAAGCAAGGGAAATTTTAAAGCTACATTATGTACTTCTACAAATGATGAAACATTTTATTTCAAGTGTTCAGTTATCTGGTTTTCCAAAACTGTAGTCAGGAACCTGAAGCTTGACATGCAAGAGCAACTTTATGTCACCTTTCTTAGACAGCTATGAATGGGTTCAGCGAAGATACTACCTTAGAACAATTCCAGGGCTGCTGCAACAGTCACCTAAGCCAGGAGGGGTTTTCTAGATTCAATATCTGACTATGTACTAGGCAACGATTTCTCAGTGTCTTTATATTGGTGTGAATAACTCTGCAGAATAAGCTGGTTGTGCTCCATAGTGCCTCCAGCTTTTTCCTGCCCCTTTGTGCACCTGGTTATACAAAAGGGAGCAAGATCATGCAATCTTTGTGCTACCCAGAGCTCAGAAAGCAAAAAGACTGTTATTGTGGGTGTGGCCTTTGGCTCAACACCCCTACACCAATATGAGCATACAATAATGCCCTTCATCTGCAACATGGATGGAAAAGACCTATGGATTGGTAGATGTTCTCCTTGTGAGAAATTACAGGTAAGAATATTATTTTCTCTTTTTTCAAAGCATAATAATTAATTCAGATATAGCTTGTACAAAGGTGTAAATGTGGATATATTTTAACAAAAGCAAAAATTAGTCATGTTTTGATAAGTCCTAAGTTCCCTTCCAACCCTAGCATTCTATGATTCTCATTGCATTTAAGGCAATTGAAAATGGAAAATAAAATTATAAGCACAAATTCTGCCAACATCTGGTTTACTGCCTTGTATTTTCACTACTGTGGTTCCACAGAAGAATTATTGTTAATTATGAGAGAATTAACATGTTTTGCTGGTGATTTGGTAGTTCCCTACAGTGGAATATGTGGACTACTTGTTATGAGTGTTTGTATTTAGGAACAGATGTAGGCTGAGGACCAGGTTGAAGAAAACACTCAAGTAGATACCTAAGTCCATCGCTGTTCAGGAAAATAGTTACACACATGTATACTCATACAATTTAAAGCAATTTCTCACAGTTTAGGGATGTTTTCCTGAATAGGGGCCAGTAGCAGAAAGGTGCAAAGAGTCTTCTCCAACTTCATAATCCCGTACCAGGTACCAGCAGCAATTATAGTACTTGTACTCCTTGGCCGTGACAATCCTTTCCAGTGTATTTTAGGGTATATAGGCTTCACACTGTGGCAGGCATGAAAGAGTTAATGGGTAGACCAATTTCTCGTCCTGCAAGGAGTATGTCAACATTGCAGTTAGACACACAAGCCTGGTCTGTGCCATCTGATATGGTGTTGTGGGGCTCAGACAAAGGAGCTGTTTTATTGTACTGCAGACATTTGAACTCAGGGTGCAGCCTGAGCTCTGGAATCCTCCTGCCTTGCAGAGTCCCAGAGCCTGATTTTAGGTCCACACCAGAATGTCTCCATGGCATTTAAACTGCCCATTATCCTGAGCCCCACGAGCTGAGTCAGCTGTCTCAGGCCAGCTGTGATTTCTAATTGCTAGGTAGACCATGCTCTAAGGGCCAAGGGTAGACCGTGCTCCAGTTAGCAACAGCTGGCATAGAAGGCTGCAGCTCAGAGAAGGGCTATTGCCATGGAGGCTGGGAGCAGGGCCAATCAGATGGGGGAGAGGGGCAGGAGGACCATTTGGCCTTGGCGTCAAGCTCCAATGGGGCCTCAGATTTAGCTACTTGTTAATTTTTTGTCATTTGATAAGTTTTGCAACTAGTTTTTAATATGCATCCCTCAATAAATAGTGCATTTGCAAAGAAAAAGGCTGTATTATTAACAATCAAATTATGTCTGACTTTTTTGGTACATTATTTTGTTTTCAAGTGTCATATAGCTGGATGTGGCTTGGGCTTCTCTTGGCCTCTGAGAGGGTCTGGCTGGGTGTGGCCCTGAGGAGGGTCCTTGATAACAGGCTAGATAGGAGGCAGATCCCCAGTTCATGGGAGATGTTGACAAACTGGGAAAAAGTCAGAGCATCTCAGGAAGCCAGTGTGGGATTATAAACAGCCTCCCTTGGCTGCAAAACACTTGTCCACCACTTCTCCTTTATCCACAAAATTGTTATCCTATCAAAGAAAGCTATCATGTTGGTTTGACAATATTGGTTCTTTATAATCCATGCTGACTATCATATAACATGACTATTTTCTTGATGTTTGCAGATGGATTCCTTAATTATTGACTCCATTATGTTTGCTAGCACTGAAGTTGAACTGACTGGTTTGTAATATGGGTGAGTATGAAAATCTGGCTTTAAATTAAAAAAAAATTGCAATGAGTTTTCATTAAACAAAATCCACAAAGAGTTTGGCTACAAATTGCAGGGTCTGGCTACTGCCTGGGAGGAACGGTTCAAGTGGCATTCTAGCCACAGACCCCACACCCCACCACCCAAAAAGATTTTCCAGGACCATGTCAACTGGCCATTCAACTTCCCAAGTACCAACCCCCCAACAATGGCAATGAAATTTGGTGAGCTCCAAGCCCCATTGCCCATGTTGGCAATGCATGTGTAGTGAAGAGGGAAGCCAAAAATCTTAGCCTTTTCTATCATCTTTCTTCTACCTTTGGACCCCTTGATGTAGGGAAGAGTGGGTGAAGGGCCAGTTGAGGAGAGACAGAGGCTGTATAAAGAACTGGGAAGTCAAAAACCCTCCCTCACCAAACCTATTTTTTCAAAACCTTTACTATCTAGTCTTTTTTCAAGCTTTGCATTGTCCCTACATTATTTTCAGGGAACAGATGTAATCAAGGGAGGGGGAACAGTGGGTGGAGGGCCAGTTGAGAAGATACACACCTGTTGCTTTTCATAAAATCTTTGATAATTCAGTTACAGCTACAGTTTTAAAAATGAATTCAGTTATAGAAGCAAGATATTTCTATTAATTTGGTGGTCTTTGTTGATGCCCTACTTTTTGTTCCTTCCACCTGGAAAAATGGAAGTTTGCTTACCGTGGGAGTGGAATGAGGACAATGCAATGTGGGAAGATTATATCAAATACCCATAACCACTTGTGGGGCACTTTTTCCTATGCTGCACCAGTGAAAATACCCAGAATGCTTTGGGGATGAGGAAACTGTAGGATAGGTTCCCACAATGCACTGCTGCAGCCGTTGATGTTTGCTAATTCAGTGTGACAGCAATAAGTTGTCTTTATGGGGAGCATGTAGGGGGGTGAGGCTACTCAGATTCAAATTTGTAAATTCCAGCATTGAAGAATCAATTTTAATAAATACAAATGTATCTCATAATGTAGATGTAGCCCAAGTCTATAGGGGCATAAGTAATACAAGATTCACTCTTTGGTGATGAGCAACATTCTGTTCTTCCTTGTCTGGTTTAAAGCCCTTCAAAACAAAGAAAAAACAAAACAACTAAACGCAGTCTGTAGAATGCAGAACAGCATGGCAGTATACTCCATCAGGATTTCAGGAAATCTGTAACAATCTTTTATTTATAATATTATTATATTCTAGCAAAACACTTTCCTTTATTATTAACTTCCAAATCAACTTTTACAGCTAGTATAAGGGATGACACAAGTCCTTGACATGTTTTTCAGCTTCATTTCCTTGGATTATTTTTTTCTTTGAAAATGGTCAATTCCTATGGTATCTTTTTGTAAATAACAAAATGATTCTGCTCTCATAAAATCATTCCTTTCCATACTGGCCATTAAATGCATTCTTATTATTCAGCACTCATAGGAATTACTGCATTGAACACAAATTTAACAAGAAACAATACATGATAATGCTGTTTTATTTTTTCTCTAGTTAATGCTTACTAGCTTTGTTTAAAATGAAATGCACATAAATCTGTCAGTAAAGCACAAAAACACAATAATCAAATCCTCAATGTACTCCACCAATGAGGTCTATTCCTGTTCTGCTTCAGTCCTTGCATATCAGTTCACAACTTGTATGTGTGTGTGTGTGTTTTTGGAACCTTGCCAGTTACAAAATTTTGACTAAAGTGATTTGAATGATGTTGAAGTTGAGTGGAAATGTAAATCTTGTAAAGTTTTACATTTTGAATTCCCTTGTCCTCCATACAAGTTTCAGGTAGGAATCGGAATTATCAATTTTAAATTCCTACCTGGCAGAAGAGTCTAGATTATAGCAAACTAAGTCCACCAAACAACTCACATCTTCTTCTACTTCATCTCTTCAAAAAGCCAATGACAGCTGATTCCATCCAGTAGCTAGGACTCTCTCCGGTCATTTCTTCGTATCCCTGTCTTCTACAGTCTTTCTCATAGTTCACTAGTTTCCTAATTGCATCCTAATAGGCATAACCAGATCCTTGATATTCTCGTTGCCTCTTGATTTGTTAGAATCAGTTTTCATTTTAAGTGAAATTAGAGCATAATGTTCCTGGGATGAAGAAAAACTGAGAGTTTATATTCAGTGTGGAAAAAGCTCAAAAATGGGGAAGGGAGGGAAGGTAAATGTTAGTAAAGCCTGGTGGGAGGAACACTTTCCTCTGTGGGAACCCGTTTGACTGCCCTGTGGCAAGAGACCTACAACTACCACCGTCTACCCCACAAGCAGTTTCTGCTGCCACATATATATTAGGGAATTATGGAATCTTGCATTTCATCGAAGTTATAGCACTCTGGAGAGCAGGGGTTTATAATCTATGTTGGGACAATATATGTCTGAAAAGAGAGATGAGACATTTTTGGCAGCAAACAATGTAAAGAGTGCAAATTAGGACTTCTTACTTCCTGATAGGTCATACTGCAAAATTATGGGGAAATTGTTGCATAATTTGTCTGCCATGCCACAGGGTAGAACTGACCTTGATATTGTGTAAATATAGTTTCCATATTTGTTAGGTTAATCTTTCCATATATGCAAACCTTAGCATGAGTTGTTAAATTAATCCCATAAAAATCACTTGTTCTAAGTAATCAAGAATGGGGGAGGGGGCAATCCAAGAGTTCATAAAACATCCCATTATTTCACACTTTTCTTTGTATTTAAGAATAGAGATGAAGAAGGAGCAAGTATTTTATGTCTTCATAGATTTTATTTTTCTAAAAAATGATTAATCATTCTACCTGATTATAGCATTTAAGCTTGTAGTTACAGACTCTGTGATTAAATATGAACAAATTTTTAACATGTAGGAAAGATATGAAAGGCACACAGTGACCTAACTTCTAATCCTTACTTATGTTAGACCACACAAACCATGAGATATAATATTGTGATAAAATGTTAAGTGACTTTTGATTATATGAATATTAGCAAGATTGAAATTGTTCCATACGGTGATAAAATTTAGAAACTAATCCTTGTTTATCATGTATTGTATTGCGGGGGCTACTTAGAAAAAATAGTCCTAGAGAATTTGGGTTTGAAAGGACTGCTTACAGAGAGTTGAACTGAATGACGTAAAAGCCAGGATTGTTTTCCTTTGCACTAATTCTGTCATTTTAAATCTGTTTTTGAACATATCTAATTAGGGTGTTTGAACTGTTTGTTGATTCTATCATAAATAGCCTGCTGATCAAATCTTTTGTAGAACAGCATCTATTGTATTTTAAATTCAGTGTAGCGACCAATGCAGCTGTCTTAGTTCGGAAGGCTATTTACCTGATCATTTAATCTACTACTGGAGTATGATGACACACAGAATATATTCATAGAATTCGTTTTCCTAAAAACACTGATAGTGAACAATTACCAGACTTATTTTCTGCCCTGACATCAGCAAAAATGGTAGCATTTCAGTTATCACCTCGATGGCTGCATCTACATTAGCAAGTTCTTTCAAAAGATTTTTCGAAAGAAGGGGGCTCTTTCAAAAGAGCCCATGGAATGTCTATGCACTATATGCATTCTTTCTAAACTAAATTGAAAGAATGTGGCACTTCTTTTGAAATCACTCTTCCTTTCCCGTTTCAGGAAGAGCACCTCCTTTTGAAAGCTTCTTTTGAAAGAAAACATGTAGACGCTCTGCCCAGCCCTTCTTTCAGAAGAACAGTCTTCATTTTTGATCCTTGGCCCATACTTTCGAAAGAATGGGGGCTATCTAGACACGCTGTTTTGAAAGAGCAGATCACTCTTTTGATCTGATTTTTGTGTGTGGATGCACTCTTTCGAAAGAAGTTCATTCAGAAGAGATCTTCCGGAAGAGCTTCTTTCAAAAGATCTCTGTAGTGTAAAAATAGCCTCAGTGTAATGACTGAGAGGTTCTGGTATTTTTTTAAAGTCATAGCTAGTGTAATTTTCCTTGGACAACTAAAACAAAGAGCACAGACTGAGTCATTTTTATTTTTTTTTAAACATTGTTTTACTATTTTGGTGGAAATGGAAAGCTGCAACAGTTCAGCCAACTGGAAAGGAAATAATGTAATGGTTAGTGTTACTCAGAATGGAACTACCACATGAATATAGTGCAAGTCAGTGTTAATGACTAGCAGAATTGAGAAAGACATTAAAAATCTGTCTTAATACATCAGAAACAAACATCAAATGGTGATATGAAGAGAGAAAAGTGAACACTTAGAGCTAAGACTAATAATAGTAATCTGAGATTCCAAGAATAGTAGATTCCAAGGCTAACTGTGATGGTCTAGTCTGTCCTCCTGTATAACACAGGCTGTAGAACTGCCCCAACTAATTCCTAGAATATCTTTTTAGAAAAAAAATCTATTTTGATTTAAATATTGTCAGTGATCCACCAGGACTCTGGTAAAATGCTTCTGTTGTTCATTACTTGATTTTAAACATTTACAGCAATCACTGGTTCATACTATACCTTTCTCTACTATATTGAAGAGTCCATTATTAAATATTAACTGGTTTAGATACTTACAGCCTATAATCAAGTGATCTCTTAATCTTTATTGAGCTAAATAGATTGAGATCTTTGAGATACCAGAAACAACAACAATCAGTCTGGGAGTGCAATGTGGGAGTTTCTGATTCTGTGGACATGTGAGTGATATAAGGTAAGGGCCATGCCATTTGATTTATATAATCTACAGAATTTCAGTGTGTCACCCTCTATAGTGTGATGAACATACTTGATGCTCTCCCAGACTCCCAGGTCCACCAGTTTTCAGGAAGTCTGATAACACAGTATTGTCACAAATGAATCAAGTAGCCAATACAGCAGTATTAGTAGCTAAATGTAATAAAAATGGTCTAATTAAAGGTAAACTTGGATTTATCCTCTATCTCAAAAGTAATACCTACTGAGAAGATAGATTTCTAGTCAGAAAATCCCTAGAAAATTACTGGAATTGGAAAAAAAATATTGTCATCAGAAAATCTCTAGGAAAACTTGGAAATTGTCCAGTGTTATAGAAGGCTGTGTTCCTGAACACTCAAAGGCATTAAAAATGGTGTACAACCTCAATCGGAGCCTAAGTCAAAGCCTTTTGAAATTAGTGTAAGACTTCCAGTGACTCTAATGAATATTTGGAGCATGTCCTCAAATAGCAAAGGCTTGGAAGAGACTGTGATCAGAGAATGAAAGATTAGAATCTCATTTTCAGAACATTTTAAAAAGGAAAAAAATGAGGTTTCAAATCTGACTCAAAATACCGTGAGTTTTTGTCTCCAGGGAAAAGACTGCTGTCATGTAAAATGACTTGATGATCATTAAGCATTACAAGTGGGTTGAGAAAATTGAATTTTGGATCACTGATTTTATATAAAATTCAATATTTTGAAACTCCAATATGGCATAAAAGTATCAGAAGCTCTAGAAGAGTGGATATCACAGTTAAAGATTAGACTAGATCAAAGTGCTGTGTTGACAATGTGAATGTGCTCCCATGGCTACAACAGTTGGATCAATCTAAATTTTCCAGTGGGAAACAAATAATTAGGAGACTGATTTCTCACAGGTTTCATTCGTGTTGTAGAAACTTCATAGTTAGCTAGAGTAATCACACTGAAGAGATTTTTTTCCCCTCATTAAAAGTAAAATTGAAATTGGCAGTGGCAGCAGGGAGCTCGAGCAGGAGCAGGGCAGCGAGGGCAGGGGCAGCAGCTGGTGGGCAGCAGGAGGGGGATTGGGAGGCTGGGGCGGCTGGTCAGTGACATCCTGGGTGAGGGTGTACAGAACCGCCGCCACCTTGGCCCAGACCTCCTGCTGCCAGGCCACATCGGCCCCCTCCAGTGCCACACAGTCATGAAGGATGGCATTTTGCTGGTGGAGGGTGGCCATGTAGGTGTCAGTCTCCTTGTCCTGCCCATGGGGATGTGTTCCAGCTGTTGGCCTGCCTGAGCGCTGGTGGTAGGGGCGCTCCAGCCTGCTCAGCAGCCACTGGAGGACTCCCTGGCTCCTGGATGGGGCTTGCCCAGCCCTCGGATGGCAGAGCTGTAAGAATGGACGGGGGGAGAGAAACAGATGACCCATCAGTCCTACAGCTCAGCCCAGAGGGCCATGCCCCCCCATGGGCAGCCCACCCCTTTCCGATGGCCTGGTGGCTCTGGGGGATCCCAGGTGCTGAGGGGTCCCCACATGTGTAGGGGACATACCAGGCATGGTCTGCCCCACCAGGTGTGCTGCTGGCAGTGCTGTCCACAGGAGAGTGTGTCCACTGAGTGTGATAAACAGCCATGTCTGCAGGTGGGAAGGTGTGGCCGTCCAGGGGGTGTCCTGACTGGAGCCGGCAGCTGTGCGCCTGACCCACTGCCAGCTGTGTCAGAGGCGGGCACCCTGTCCCCATTCACCGGCGTGTGCGATGCGCTGAGTATCTGCTGGAGGGTGCCTCATGGAATTCAGGGGAGGCCCTGTTTGAGGGAGCCAGGATGGATGACCTGAACGGAATGGCAATGACAAACACCCTGTCAGTGGATCCCTCCTCATCTGAGGTCTGGTCTGTCTCAATCTCCATGGGGAGGGTTGGTCTGGGTGGAGGGTCCGGGCAGCTCCTCTACCTCCAGCTAGGGCTCTGGCTTGGGTTCAGTGGTGTCCAGCACCATGGTGGGTTGTGGGGGCATGTCCTTCACTCTGAGGAGGCTGTCCAGCTTCTTACAGTGAGAGCAGTTGGTTGGTGCTGCCCCTGAGCAGCCAGCTGCATCCCTGGCCCACACATAGGCCTGCCACAGCTCCTTCAACTTAGGCCTCACTTGTTCTGGGTTGTGGTGGGGGGCGGGTGGGAGGAGCAGCGTCCAGGCGGCTCGGCCAATGGCCAGTCGGGCAAAGGCAGGGGCATTCTGGCACCTGCCAGAGGTATTAAGCAGGACCTCCTCATCCCTCCAGAGTCTGAGGAGGTCCCGGAGCTCCAGCTCCAATCGTGATGGGGCCTGCTTTTTTGTGCCCCAGGTGGGCTCCTGTAAGCCCTCAGTTGGCTCAGTGGGGAACCCCGGGGGGGGGATGTGCTTGGAGCTCCTGGCTGCTGGCCATTGAGGCAGTGGGGTGGCTTTGTCCGCTCTGGAGCTGCTCTGAGGGTGTGCTTCTGGTTCCATTGTGTCCTTGCTGCTGCCAACATGCTCTCAGCTGCCTGCCACAGGGTTTCTGGGTCTCTGCATCTTTAAACATGGCCAGACGCAGGGATCATAGAGCTCCGCTAGTGCTGGCCAGGGCATCTCTGCATGCCAGGTGGCCAGCACCATGGAGGATGACTCTTTCAAAAGAGCGGCCTGCGGAGCATCTACAGATTTTCTTTCAAAAGAAGGTGCTCTTCCTGATCCAGGAATGAAAGAAAGTGTTTTGAAAGAAGCACTGTGTTCTTTTGGTTTACTTTCGAAAGAATGCATTTTGTTTGCAGATGCTTCACAGGATCATTTGAAAGAGCCTCGTTTTTCGAAAAAAACTTTCACAAGAAGTTCCTAGTATAGATGCAGCCTAGACCTTGAGGAGAGAATAAATTCATAATTATTGATTAAGGCACAAAAGGATTCTTTTAAAATTTATTTTAAACTGAGGGTGGCATTGGCAGAAGGCATGTATTTTAAATTACCTTGAATATTCTAAACTAAAGGAAAATGGTAGGCCAGATGCCTGTTTCTTCAGTCAGTCTTCAATGGCCTGTGTGGTGCAGCCATTTTATTTGCATGTATTTCTTGACATTTTATCTGCACCTTCCACTCACAGGCTTCTCTCTGTGTGTGTGTGTGTGTGTGTGTGTGTGTCCCCCATGTCACATTTATCTGCCTTACTCCATTCTGCACCATGCAGGAAAAACCTGCAAGGCATGATGGGGGACTCAAGACACCCTGGGAGCTGTAGATCTTTGGTCAGCTCCCTCCTTACAGAGCTGGCCTTGGAGCTGGGAAGGGACTACATTTCTGAGCATGCCCTGGTCCTCTAGCATAATTATGAACATACCTTAAAGTGTTGTGTGCTTACTGTCATGAAAACAGGTTGCTTAGGGTGATCATCCATCCCATTTTCACCAGGACAATCCTGTATTTTAGACAGGCATTCCACCTTTTTTTTTTTTAACAAAAAAAAACAACTAATTATCCTGAATACACCCCCACACACCCTGCTGAGCTGCCTTTTCCCCATGTCAGCACAGCTGCAGGTAAAGTCAGTCAGGGGCTGGCCAGACAGCACGTGCAGCATTTACTGACCAGCCAGTCCAGGCAGCAGCAGGAGAGTGAGCCAGCAGCACTGCCATAGAGGTAAGGCAGTGTATGTTGTTGGGTAGGGTAGTGTGTTTTGTTCCCCCCTCTTCCTCCTCCTGGCTGGGACCTGGTGCCTCAGCAGTGCTGGGCAGCTTCCTCTGCAGCCAGGGAGACCACTGCATGGAGGTAGCCCAGCCCCCCCTGCCCTGCAGAACAGCCTCCCATGTAGCCACCCCACCACCACCAGGACAGCTACTTCTACAGCTAGGAAGTCCTTGCAGCTGGGGAGTTCTTCTGTGGTGTGGCAGCCCTGTTGCCAGCACTTCAAGGCATACGGTAGCCACAGAGCTCTCCTGCAGGGTGGCAAGTTAGTGCCAGCTGGGGAGGCCCCCCCTGGAGGGCAGCAGCCCTATTGCTGGTGCCCCAAGTTATGGAGCAACTGGGGAGGTCCCTTGCAGGGCAGCAGCCCCATTTCTGGCACCCAAAGGCATGGGATAGCCAGGGATTTGCACTTGCTTGGCAGCCGCAGACGGGGAACTGTCAACCCCTCCTCCCCGTGTGTCCTATATTTGGCATAGGGAAATATGGTCACCCTAACCTGGCTGTTACCTAAAATCTATTTCATTATAGTGGCCTATATATGCTATTAACTGGAAAACTCTGAAGAGAAGACTGGCATATTCTGAAATATGTTTTTTTCACTTACAATGTTAGACCAAGACCCCAGAAGCTAATTTCTATAAAACCTTTATTATTATATAAATGTTAAGTGTTATAACAAAATCATTTTACCAGTCAGTGTTTCCACTCAAATTTTTCATTAACCTCCCTTATGCACACTTACTGTGTGACTATTTTGACCTTCTTTATATGTAAAAAATTGCTTCCCACATTTACCAAAATGAGCACTCCCTCTCCACACAGAAATTACTGCGTATGGGTCTGATTCATTTCCATTCCTTTTACTATTATGTGATATCAGAGCTTAAAAGGGAGCTAAGTTTTATCTGACTGTTTTGGGTCCTGATTCTTTTCCTTTCAATATTGATGCCTCTGCTACTCATTTTGTTTGCAGCAGATTTGTAGCTTTGCTGCCCCCACTCCCAGATATGGGGTGAACAACAAGGTGAGGTCATATTTGTATTTGACTGGCTTCTGTTGGTCCATAACTCTGCTAGACACTAAAAATGTTTTCTCAATGCATTTGATATTTTTACAGTTCTTTACAACACTTTGTTATCTACTCACCCTCTCTTGTTGTAGGATTGCAGAGGTGTTAATTGGCCATTTCGTTTCAAGTTTCTTGCAATATATTAATCCATCATGTTCAAGTATCTGTCCTAACTTGTAGAAACTGATACTCTGGTCACTTTTCTGAGGCCTGAAGAAGAGCTGTGTGAGGTGTGAAAGCATCTCTCTTCAGCCAACAAAAGTTGGTCTAATAAAAGATATTGCCGTGCCCAATAATGAATTTTTTTCGCTCCATATTTGTGCAGGTCATGTGCTTTTCATGTGTCTGTGTTATGGTGAGTGTTGAATTTAATATTTTATATCAGAAGTATTAGACTGTAGCCCAGGTGCCTGTAGCTGTAATAACGCTAATGACAGTAAGGACATTTTTCTCTTCTTCACCCCATCCCTGCTCCCCACCAAAATAATTGGCTTTTCTTTTTTCACTTTGTCAGGCTGAGGCATTTTTTCACCTTGATGATTAAAAACCGGGGCATTTAATACAAAAACTGATATTTTAAAACTTAAATGTTCTTTTAATTGAAAAGCCATTTACCACAGTGGGGAGGGGAAATTGACAAACTCTTGGACCAGATCTTACAGACACCTAAGTATGAAAACCTGTCCTGGGACTTTTTCACTCATATAGTACTTTTGTGGCATCCCTCTAATTATAATTTCCTTTGATATATATGCGCGTAATTCTGTGCCTATCATAGATTAATTTTTTGAGCCCATCATCTGAGTAAGTTTACTTCAAGTGCAATGATTTTACTTATTTCAGTAGCAGGTCATTCTTTAACAAAAGTAGCTGTTCACTGAATGATTAATATTAGATATTTAACTCAAGTTTATTTTAAGACTTAAATGAAGCTATTTTTATTTAAACTGATTGAGGGATCGTATTTCCTTGAAGACGTGAAACTGCCCATTCACTAGATTTTGGGGGTGTCTATTAAAACTAGTTCCAGGATTTATTGGTTGCCTTTGGTTTAAGATAGTTTCGGTGTCTCTAGAGAGAGGGTATTCTTGCGTTACTGTAATACTGCTTCCATCTCTTGTGCCCTTAACATGGTAAGGACTCTGAGAAATATGCATGGTAAGGTAGTCTTTTAAATTAATTTGCATTTAATTACTAATGCAGAAACCTGATACTCCAAATGCCTTTTATCATACTTTTTTTCCTCTACTTATGGGACATTCTGTTTACTCTAGTTCAGTACAGAATTATTCTCTAAATATTTACCTTCTGGTTGTTAAATTATAAAAACCCAAGAACCAGACTTTGTCATTCCCACTCTCTCTCTTAGGTCATATAGGGCTCAAACTTGTGAGGCTGTTGCTAAGCTTCTTCATCTCATACTGAAGACTGATCATCTATCTGATGTTATTTCCTCATCTGTTACATAATTTGTGGATGCTCCCATCACATTATTGAAGATCTCAAATGGCTTAGATTTATCTATTATGCTCTAATGCAGAAAGAAACTGTTTTGGGGACGTTCTGTGGCCTGTGTTGCTGATGGAATCAGACTAAGTAGTCACAGTCTCAAGTCTCCCCCTTTTTGCATTGGATGCTATAAATCTTATGCGTATAAGATTTGTTTTGACAGAAAGGGGCTTATGACACTGCATTAGGAGCTTCTAGGTATACAATGTTCCTTTTAAATCAGCCTAGTTGGGGGTGGCTCTAGCTTTTCCCTCTTATTTCTTAAAACTTTGGCTAGATCATAGCTCCATTCATTCAATTTCCATCCCAGCTGACTTCAGGGGAAACCAGTACAAAGTTTTGTGTCCAGAGATTTCACTGCTCTGGCCCTGTGCTTTAAGCTGGGAATCTTGCAGCTGGCAGTTTTTTTCAGCCTGAAAATGTATAGTAGTATATTTTGCTACTATTTCTGGGATACTAGTTATGTCTGATTTGATATCAGGTGCATTATATCTAAGGAACTCGTGTAAAATACTCGGTGACCTTTTTGTTTACTGTTGTATTGCCACAGGGATAAATGAACGTGGCAATTTTTTGCCATTTTTGTCATTTGTATCATAGAGTGTATTGAGAAACTTTAATAAAACCAAAACAAAAAACAAAACAAAACAAAAGATCCTGGCATTGGATTTTTAGTTTTTAACATTATTTCACAATATCACGTAGCATTTGTTCTTTGTTCCAGTCTCACTGAAAATGCAGAATGTTTGGGATTCCATTATTTAACTGTCCATTATTCATAGCTGTTCACAGAACAATCAATGCTTAATACAAGTTTATCAGCAATTTGGCTTGTTTAGACAGGAAAATCTTTTGCATATTCAGTGAATAGCAGATAAATGACTGAGTGTATGAATTGATTGTTTTAAAAATGCTAAAATAAAAAAGGAACACAGCACATGTTACTTCATGGTCCTTGTTCAAATGTGTTTAAGGTATAGGAGAATCTTGGGTTTTGGAACTTGCTGAAGTGTTTTATTGATAGTGTTCATCTTGTAGCCTATATGGATGACTTGGTTTCTTGCCTGTAGATACATCTATTTTCTAATTTCTTCTAAATTTGTTGTTTAATTACTCATTTTATTATAGTAGGTTTATAGGTTAATAGTAAGGTAATTTGGCTATAATGCAAGGAGCCTACTGTAGTTTGATCTAAGGACCTTTCACCCAGATGACAGGCTGCTTACTGGTTATTACTGTGCAAAGACTCAGTCACTGGTGGCAGAAGGTGAAGAAAGAGCAAAGAAGACTAATTCTTTATGTAGACTTCACTGCAGGATAGCATGGTTCTTTCTGTGATGAGTATCAGAGGTTTAGCCAAGTTAGTGTGTATCTTCAATCTACACCAGTGATATCATCACAGGTCCGAACCACACCACACCATCAGGGGCTCTTTCACCTGCACATCTACTAAGATAATGTATGCCATCATGTGCCAGCAGTGCCCCACTGCAATATACATTGGCCAGACGGGGCAGTCTCTATGTAAAAGAATAAATGGACACTAATCTGTCATCAGGAATGGTAACACATAAAAGCCTGTAGGAGAACACTCCAGTCTCGCTGGACACTGAGTAACAGATTTAAAAATGGTCATCCTACAACAAAAAACTTTAAGAACAGACTCCAAAGAGAAACTGCAGAGCTGCAATTCATTTGCAAATTTGACACCATCAGCCACAGACTGAACAGACACTGGGAGTGGCTGGCCAAACACAAAAGCAGTTTCTGTGCTCTTGATGTTCAAATCGCCACATCCTAATTGACTGAATTGAGCTGGTTTCTCTTCTCTTGATGTTCACAACTCCACATTAGCTGCTGATAATGGACCACATCCTCTGTGACTGAACAGACCTTGTCAACTCTGGCCCTCCTCTTGACTGGGACTCCTTCCTTTTCATAAGACCATATACTTAAACCCTCCTCTGGAACTCTCCACTCACGCACCTGATGAAGAGGGTCTTTGCCCATGAAAGCTTATGCTCCAAAATATCTGTTAGTCTATAAGGTCCCACAGGATTTCTTGTTCTTTCTGTGATATTGATCCTGAGGATCTACCATGTTAAGAGGTCTCAACCCCTTTACCTGAGGCATTAGTATTTGGAAACTCATAAGATCAGGGCCAAAGTATTCTAATCATTCATCTGAGGTAATAATGCAGTCAGAAAATGGGTCTAGAATAATGCCTGCAAAATATAGTATTATATGGCATTTTTATAGTAACCCATATCAAATAACCTAATACCTTGGTCCCAGTTATTGCTGCAGAGATTTGGAAATGAGAAGTTAGAGACAATTGACAAACCTTACAAAAGATGTTTGCCTCTATTATTTTTTAAAAAAGAAAACAGGAAAGCTTGCAAGTTTAAGACAATGTTGGGCAGATATAATTACCTTCAAGACACATTAATAATATCATTCCACCAGACAACAGGGATATTGATGTGTGTCACCCCCAGAAAGACTGGAAGAAGACAAACAAGGCACTTTTATAGCTGAGGGTGGGGAGTATGTCATATCAGGCAAGTTGTTATTAAACACTCTGGGTACAGACAAGTCCGGTTAAAACACCTGCCTCTTGTACTCTTGCGAGTTAAAAGGAAAAAAAAGGGGGTGGAAGAGGGTTTTTCCCTATTGGTTTCCAGGATAACTTGCAGGAACAGAATGTTAGTCTGTTTTTTTGCACTCCACTGTTTATGGGGGAATGGAAGTCCTTGTTATGTGAGAGAGCATTTACAGAATGTATACTTTGGTTTTAAAAGTCCCTTGCGGGCTAAGTGCTATCGATGGGAGTGAATCTATCGCTATAATGAATATAATTTATCTGCACATTCCATGATTGTGAAGAAAGCTGTTTTTCCAGAGGATCAATGTGGGAATCAGCCAGTCATGGTTATTTGACTTCCTCATTCCCAAAGAGCTGCAAGACTGACCAGGGATTATTGAGGGGACAGAGGGAATAGCAAATAGGCAAGGGGGATAGGAACAGGCACAGTCTGTGAAGGTGGGAGACAGCATGTAAGAAAGTTTGGATAGCCAGTTCTTTCTGAAACTAGGCTGGAGGCAGTGATCAGTCAATGAAAATGCACCAGGAATTAAATGACTCCATGGTGCTGCAATAAAGGAGATATGGTAGTTTAGGGAAATGCTGCCACAGGCAGGCCCTTGAAAACTTTCCAGAAATTTATACTGCACCAGTTGAGGCTTGGAGCTTCCTGAAACCTTTTATGTTACTCTTGGATTCTACCATGCTGAGTGACAGAGCTGAGTATTGAACTTCACATAATTAATATATTCACTCAATATTTAGTTCAAAACAATTCTACTTCCAAGTATTTTATTTACCTAGCCAAAGCAGCTGGGTATAATTTTGTCTAACTGATACTATCAATCTCCATTCTTAAATTATGAAAATCCATTTAGATTCCTTTTAAAAAAATACAAGTTTGAGGTTGTGTTAAATAAAAGTTGAGCACCCTGTCTACAAGCTTTCAAATCTGCTCACTGATGAAAGGCACCTTCATATCTTGCTGTCAGTTTCAGTGAAAGATGAGGACTGGGAAAGGGAAGGTTTTGTTTTTTGCAAGTGACTCTTCTCTGTATAGAAAGTGGGTAAAAAGTCAATATGACATAATATTAATCCTGCCTTTTCTATGAATAGCTGCATTACTGCTGTTATCAAGTGGGTCAAACATCATCTTTTCTTATTATTCTTGAATCTATACTCAAGTACAGCATGAAATAACAATGTTTTAAAAGCATTCACACAGACATTATGAACATTCAAACATTGCACAGAATGCTAGACTGATTGACTCTCACAATTACTGTAGCTTGTACAGATTGTGGATTCTTTAAAATTGTATGAGTAACTAACCTGTCTGATCTTTTACTTAACATGCATTTGAAGATTCTTATGCATTACAGATCCTTCCAGTAGGTTAAAAATAATTCAGGAAGGATCAGGTGGGAATAAGAGGTTTTGAAAATCCTTGTTTTTAGAAGCCTATGGCATTCTATTGTACATTGCATGACAAAGGACCTGATTTTACGGTATGGCTGAGCCCTGCAATTCCCTCTGACTTTACGCAGAGCTACAGGTAGGTGTTCACAACTTCAGAAAATCAGGTTATAAAGTAACAGCCATCATCTTCATTGGGAGTATGATTTATCCTTGATGCATGAAGGCTGCTCTAATTACATTACATATTTGAAGATCTGTCTTACAACTATTATAATGTTTTGAGATCCCTATGAAAAATGAAGAGGTTGGGGTAGACCATAAAGTCCTTACTGAGGTAGAGTAACATGCAGTGCCAATCAACATGATATGTAATGACCATGTACACTCATCCCTCGCTATATGAGCACAATTGGTTCCCAAATTTCTGCTTGTAGGTGAAAACTCATAAGAGCAACACTAAATTCCCATTAAAATACATGTAAAAGTCTCCAATTCATTGCAAGTGCTTGTAACTTGACGTAAACCAGTTGAAGTTTGGTACTTTTCTGATGTATTTGAATAGTTTGGCACCAGAAGTAGGATGTAGTGTATGTATGTAGAGCAGGGATTTCCAACCTGTGGGTTGGGGACCAAACATGGGTCCCATTAGATTTGTTAAAGGTCCCCCGCTGGGCAGTTTCCAGCTGCATGTGGCTATTAAAGAAGCCATTTGCAGTTTCTCAGTACTGCTGCCTCAGGCAGATGTCTATCAATAGTGATAACTGCTGGAGATTGCAGCTATCTCTATCCCTAGAGATAGCAATTACCTTATGCCTAGGTGCTGAAACCTTAACACTGGAGTTAATTGCTGGGAGCAGGAGGGCTAGGGGAGCCACCCAGCTGAGCAGCCCCAGTAAAGAGGCTGAGGGAGGAGCGAGAGTGTCTAAGGCTGGGCCTGTTGAGGGATGCAGGAGGAGGGGTCTAAGACTGGGGGAAGTTTGGGGCTGCAAGGAGAGTCTAATACTGGGGGTGGTTTGTGGCTGCTGAGGGGTTGTAAACCTAGGGGTGGTTTGTGGATGCTGGGCGGAGGGGTCTAAGGCTGGAGGAGGTTGGGAGCTGCTGGACGGGTTTAAGGCTGGAGGCAGCTTGGGACCATGTGGGGCAGTTAAAACCTGGCTGAGGGTGAGATCTGTGGCATGGGGTCTAATACACTAAACCCTGGAGTTACCCAGGGGTTGTTCCTACAACCCCTGCATAACTTGAATTTTCTTGCAAGGGGCGTGGAGCCAGGAACCACCAGGGCTGGTCAGGTTCTGAGTCCTGGAGTGGCAGGAGCTTGGAACCAGGGGCAGGCTGGTTCCAGTCTCCTGATGGCTTGCAGGTCAGTTTCACGTTGCAGGGAAGGGAACTAGGCTAAGAGCCTTCTCCCTCTCTTCCCCCAGCCTCAGGGCTGTCAGACAGCTGCATGTCTGAGGGGATGGAGGGAGAAGGCTCCAGCTACCGGTCTCCCCGCCCCCAGTCAGGGACCCTCTGGCTGGAGCTGAGCCAGCTGCCGGCCTGCAGGTCTCCCTGCTCCCCAGCCAGGGACCCTGCTTATATGAGCGGGGGAAGTTCACTCATATAGTGAGTAAAGGTAGGTATATATGTTCTTTGTTTTAGTGAATACTCATAAGTAAAGTACTTGTTTAATGAGGGATGAGTGTACTTCAAGATTTATATACCTCAGTTATTTAACAGTGGTGCTTTTCACACTCAGTAACACAGGTGGACTTTGTCCTAACATTGATTTTTCATAAAAAGTGAAATTTAAAAAAAAAAAAAAAAAAGTGTTTTGCTCACATGCCAGAATGAAGAAGGATCATAAAGGTGTAAGATCTCCCATTCCCTAGATTATATCCAGAGTTTTTTAGGATTCATCCATCAAAAAATATGTGTAATAGAAAATTGTAGTTTCTGGAAAATTTAAATTTTCTGTCAAAATGTTTTGAGTTTTTCATTGGGAAAATCAAAATGAATTACTTCATTTTTGGGTCTGGATGACCTAAATAGAGCTATTTTCAGTTTATCCTCCTTAATTAAAAAGTTTTTCATTTCAGGTCATTTTTAGTATTAGTCCGTGATTGCTGGAACTGCCATTTTGCCTGATGGATCTTGTAGTTTGATTTTTCTGCTGGATTAGGCTCCCTGGCTACACTTGGTATTCCATAATGCTCCACAGTTTCCCATCTGGTTGAACATATATAATACATCATGCAAGCACGTGGCCACAGTTCACAACATGAGATGTAGTCTGGCATGGAAGTGTAGCCCATGGAGGAGAGAGGGAGCCTGAAACAATTGAACTACAACTCCAGTAAAGCACCATGGCCACTCAGGAGGACACACATTAATGTCAGATTGAGCCAAAACTGAACATTTCTATTTGATTCAACAAACGTGACACTATAAAAACGTTTTGTTTCAAATGCATTTTTAAACTTTCCGTGAAAAGTATTAGTGTTTCTATTTTGTCCAGATTTAGGATAACAAATATTGAAATAGCCAAATGTCCTGGAACTTCCACTCTTCAATTAGCTCTGGTTATATGCAATGTTCCCTCTAACCTTTTCCATTCCAGTTCAGATTTTGTTTTCCTTTTCTGTTGCGAAATAATTATGTGCACCAAGGAATGTTCATCAGCAGTAGAAAAAACCAAACAAATAAAAAAAAATACCCCAGCTGTGGACACCTGCTAATCAGCTGGGCAGCAGCTGAATCTCTCCTGAGTGGCTGCAAAAGTGCACAACGCATGCTTTAGCATTGCTGCAAAATTTCTGTAGCAGTAAATGAATGCTTTGTGCAAAAATGAACATTGGAGTATGGCCTTCTGTCTTTTCCTTTTCTGTATTTCAATAGTGCTGCCATCCATCTCCCTTCCCTCCCTATCTCCCCTCTTCTCTCTGTCCCCATCCAAACACCCTAGCCACAAATGGTATACATTGCTTCCCAGGATGGCCATTTTATGTTTTTCACGTTTTACCTTTACTGTTATGAATTTGTCATTCCACAAACTGAATTGTCCCAACACCTATGAAAGATTCCCTTTATTTCTGTTTTTACAAGTTTTTTTTATTTTACAGTGATTCAGAGTTTGTTACTCATGTCAATATCACACTGGAGGGCTTCAGCAAGAACACAATTCACCAGTTTTCCAGGGTTCCTTTTAAAAGTATAAGTAGCAAATCATTTACCTTATCTCAGTTCCCACTGAAGCCCTCAGTATCTTGTGTCTTTATTGGTGTTGCTTTAGATATGACACTCTGTTTATAAACATAATGAAAATCCTATGTATTACTGTGTGGTTCACTGTGCTTTCCCTCCATCTGTAGTGGTTTTGTTATGAACTGCAAGTAAATGTCACTGTCATTAGCAGTATTCAGCACTTACCTGGAGAGTATTGAATATTTTTGAACTTTTCCAACATCTTTGGGTAACTGCAGGAAAAGACATATGACTATGGAAATTAAGAGAAGGTTGCTTCAACTCAACTTGTGGTGAAGGGGCCAAAGACGACAGTTTTTAGCACTTCTGAACTAGAGAAGATGAGGTTTGTTTGAAGGTGGCTGTTCCTATAGTTTAGATGGAATATATGGGCCAAAACAGCCAAAGGTGTTACCATAAACATGAAGAATGTCCAACATCAAATAATTCCTAAAAAGGTTTGAGATTTGGCATGCAGTGGTCTCTGTCTGCTTAGAATCACAGAAATAACATTAAAATAATTTTCAACCTCGTATTAGAGATATTACAAAACAAAGAGAAACAGTTAAGACATTTCATATGTCTAGAAGTAAGTAAGGCTTTCGTTTTAACAGCCTTGTTCCCTTTCCCCTTGGTTGGAGACTTTTTAGGGAAAAAAAAAAAACCCTTATGAAATATCACTTAAATGCAAATAATTATCCTTTGCAGGAGGGAAAATACATTTGTGATGGGCTAGTGCTGTTGTAGTTATGGTTTAAAGGCTGAATTTCTTTCCTAAAAGACAAAACAAGCCATCCATGCACCCACAAACATGTGCACACAGAGGCTGCGGCTACACAAGCCCCCGCCTTTCAAAAGTGGGGTGTTAATAAATCACTTCAGCAGATGCTGATGAGGTGCTGCCATGACTATGCGGTGCCTCATTAGCATAATGGCAGCTGTGCGCATTTTGAAAGTGCCACTTTCGAAATGCATGCCACTGGTGTAGATAGGGGCCTTTCAAAAGGACCCCCGGATTTCGAAAGCCCCTTCTTCCTTTTGTTTTTGGGAAGAAGGGGCTTTTGGAAGGCCTCTGTCTACACCGGTGATATGCGTTTCAAAAGCAGCACTTTCGAAACGCACACGACCGCTATTATGCTAATGAGGTGCTGCATATTCATGGTAGCGCCTTATTAGCATCTGCCAAAATGGCTCATTAGCATCCCCCTTTCAAAAAGTGAGGGCTAATGTAGCCATGGCCAGAGAAAAAAGAAGAATGGAAAAAGCTGGATTTGTCTCTTACATGCACTCTTGTTTGCAGCTTCATGGCTGGAAAAACACAGGCCCCAGAGACAGCCTTATCAGCTGCTCCAAAGCCTGACAAGCTTGTACCAGCATTAGGCTATTTAGGACATTGCTTGTAGTTTCCTCTTCTGTCACAGGCTCACAGCACTGTGGCAAAATAGGCAATCTAGACTGGCTAAGCCTGACTTTTACTAAATAGAAAACAAAGAGAGTGTGCTTGGAAAGAAGAAATGAGATGTGGGAAGGAAGAAGAGATACCAGGGATAGAAGGCAGATGAAATCTCACATCTCAGGTTGTATTTCAGATTTATCTGGAGTTGAGGGAAAGTGGCAGTGGTGGTGTCACTTCTGTCTGGGCCATGACTAGGCCTAGGACTTCTCCCAAGAGTAGGATGTCTGGAATCCTAGGAGATCATTGGGGTATCAGCTATGATGGTGAAGCTCACACCACCAATTGTTGTCACATAGCTGCCACTTCTGTTAATTCTTCCACAACATTTCTTCTTTTTAAGAGCCATTGAAGGAAGCACGGGGCAGAATAGTCCATCTTCTTGTTCACTATAGTCGGCTCAATTTCCAGCATATGTGCCATGCGACCCTGTCCACGACGTTTCCTGGCTCTTTCTTTCAAAAGAGCAACCTGGAACACGTGGATGCCCCCTTTCAAAAGAGGGGACTTGTCTTTTCAAGAGCTGATCACAATCTTGATCTGCTTTTTGTGTGTGGATGTGCACCTTTGAAAGCCCATCTTTTGAAAGGTATCTTTCGAAAGTTCACCTTTTGAAATCTCACTGTAGTGTAGATGGAGCTGTGATGTATGGACTTCTGATTCCGCACTCTTCTTTACCAAGCATGATCTTAACAAAATCCCAGTGAATTTGTAACAGTAGGTGCCTCAGTCTGGACAAATTCAGCCTTTCTGTTTCTTCTATCTCTTTTGAATGAGTATTTTTTTGTGTTGACATTGTATGGTTTTACATTTGAACTCACAATTAGGATAAATTTGTGGACCCAATTATTGAAATATAAGCTGTCGTTTATGATTACATTTTTTTTGTAAAAGAAAAAAGATCGTGTGTGCATGCACATTAAAAATAGACATCACTTGAAGTAGACTCACCTGCACTTGAATATCACCAATAAGCAAGCAAGAACAAAGTCGTGACAAAAGCTAAGAAGATCAAGGAAAGATTGTCATTAAACAGGGCACCTGGACTTTTCTACTTCATGAACTCCAACTGCAAAGAACAATGTTAGAAGCTTTTTAATGGTTCAGTGAAATGACAGCAGCCACTTCACCCTCTCCAAGGGACATTTAGTGGTGTATGCTGCTAAACCAAAGAGTAAAGCATGGCATTATTTTGAGTAAGGATGTATTTGAATTTCTAATCAAGCACTCTGGTCAATGCCAGGCTTATTTCACTCTACCTATTAGGCACTTTAGTAAATCTGACTTACTTAAGCATTTGCAGTAACCATAGCAGCCAGCATGAGGAAATTCAAAGTTCTGTAGCCAACTGGAGGAGCTCATTGATATTGTGATGAAGACCAATGTGCTGCTGATTACATGGGATTTTAATACTAAAATGAGGAAAGAATTATTGATCAAAATATAATTGGAAAATATACATGAAACAGGATACCTATTCAGAGTTCTTTTCAACATCACAGTGGAAGCTCAGCACATCAGCTCCATGGGAACAATTTCGAGCATGTAATTAAAGAGACTATTTTAAAAAGTAACTCTTCTTAACAAAACCCTGCCAGATCCCAGTATTAACTCAGTCTTTCAAAGTTTGTCCTTCGCTTCAGAGGTGTAAAAACACTCATTCCAGCCATAATGTAGTTGTTGAATATTTGTTCAGCAAAGCACTGTACTGTGGGGGCTAGGTTTGAACCTGGGTCTCCTATCTCAACTGATTACTCTAATCACTGGGCTGTTAGATGGTGGGATGAGAGGGTGGGGGGTATGAGAGGGCACATGGCAGAAGCAACTTCTCATTGTCATCAGAAGGCGCTGAGGCCTCCTGTAGATCTAGGTTAAAAAATTGAAGTTTTTTGTTTTGAAAATATCAAAATGAACTGTTCAAAGGCTTTTGTTTTTCAATTTTTTTTCAGACTATTCTTGATCACTCTAGAAAGGGATCCATTCTAACAACCAAAACAGAACCTAATTTGCTGGAGTATGGAATCATCATATCAGTGCTTTCAGGATACGATACATAGCCAGAAGAGTGAGCTCTTCAGGGCACTATATTGATACATTGAAAGTTCTGGCATTTGAAAATAGGTGGTGTGGTGAACCCCTCGACCATCCCTAAAGGGTCCTACACTTCTGGGCACCTCCTTGTGGGCCTCAGAGACTTGGGGAGGCCCCGTTTGTTGCTCCGGGATTTTCTGAAGGCAAGGGTCTCCCTTTACCGAGCCATTTTCATCAAAGGCCAGTCTGAATTTGAGGTGGAGTAGATTCCTTCTAAACCAGCCTTGAGCTACTCTGGCCCTACCCCAGCTGGCCAGCCCTACCAGGAAAAGTGGTGAGGGGAGTCCAGTCCCACCCACTGCCCTGGACTCTGGCCCAGGGACCCTAGGGGTGGAAGCCAGTGTAGCTTTTTGTCCCTGGCCCATGACAGCTCCCTTTCCCTGGCCTCTTCACCTACCACTACCCTCTGGGGTCTTTTCCCCCAGTACCATGCTGCTGGCTGTACAGTGGTGGGCTGTGCTGCGCTTGGGTCTGGTCTGGTCAGGTCAGGTCCACGCTCCATACCTCCAGCCTCCATCTCTCTGGGCACCACGCCCCCTTCCTCCTGATGCCTGGAGAAAGCCTTTTACAGAAAGCTTGAAGGCCTTTATTGGTCCCAGGTGCTTTAATTATGGCCTGATGCTGGCTGACCCTTGATGAGCCCCAGCTGCTTATGCAGCCTGCAGGACTGTTCCCTCCATGAACTTACAAGGGGAACAAAAATGTGTTCCTCCAATGCCCAAAATGTTTCCCTTCCCTCAGGCACCTGTCATGTGCAGTCTGTGATCTGCCACAGTGAGTAGCTATTATTTATAATGTCTATAAGCTAGTGTTTCTTAAACTTTTTGAGACCATAGAACACCAAGCAATAATAATTTTAATGTGCAATACCTAGAAAAATTGTCTTCAAAAACTGTTGTCAGACAAGAAACAAACAAACAAAAACCCCAAACAGCAACATATACAGCAAAAACAAAATGAAGTAATTTAATCAAGTATCCTAGCAATGAAGAAGTAACATTGTATCTGGTTTTAATAACAGAAAATATATCCTATCAGTGTATCATATAAAAAAAGTGTGAGATGCTCAGGGCACACCTGCGAGTTGTTCACAGAACACCACTGTTCTGCGGATCATAGTTTAAGAAACACTGCTATCAACTATAATAATAATGATTAGTGAGTAGCAGTAATTCCAAGACACAAAATTATGTTAATATGGAGTTAAGGTTGAGGGTATAAGTAATGTAAAGGTAAAAAACATTGCATGGAATAAGAAATCCCGACATGTGAAGGTTAAAAAAAATCATAGAATCCTAGGTCTGGAAGGGAGCTCAGGAGGTCATAGAGTCCAACCCCCTACCCAAAGCAGGCACAATCCTAACAAAATCATCCCAGCCAGGACTTAACCTCTACTGATGGAGATTCTACCACCTTTCTAGGTAACACATTCCAGTGTTTCACCACCCTCCTGGTGAAGTATATTTTCCAAATATCCAACCTGCACCTTCCGCTCTGTAGTTTGAGACCACTGCTTCTTGTTCTACCATCCATCACCACTAAGAAGAGCCTCTCTCCATCTTCCCCAGAGCCCCCCTCCTCTTCAGGAAGGTGAAGGCTGCTATCAAATCCCTCTTCACTCTTCTGTTCTGCAAACTAAATAATTCCAAATCTCTCAGCGTCATCTCACAGGTTGTGTGCTCCAGCCCCCAGACTTTTTCATTGACATCTGCTGGGCCATCTCCAATGCATTGACATCCTTTCTATAGTGGGGGGACCCAGAATTGGACACGGTACTCTGGATGACGTCTCACGAGTGCTGAATAGAGGGGACTAACAATTTCTCTAGATCTGCTTGAAATGCTCCTGCTAATGCACCCCAGTATGCCATTAGACTTCTTGGCTACAAGGGCACATTGTAGACTCACGTCCATTGTCTGATCCACTATAATTCCCAGGTCGTTTTCTGCTGCATTGCTACTTAGCTATTCGGTCCCCAGTCAGTAACTTAGGATTCTTCCATCCTAAGTGCAGGACTCTGCACTTGTCCTTGTTGAACTTCCTCAGATTTCTTTTGGCTCAATCCTCCAACTTATTTTGATCACTGTGTACCTAATTCTTACCCTCCAATGTTATCTAGCTGTCCCCTTATCCCAGTGTCATCTGCAAATCTGCTGAGGGTGCAATCCATCCCCTCATCCAGATCATTAGTAAAGATGTTGAACAATACTGGCCTTAGAATCAATCCATGGGGCATTCCACTTGAAACCGACCACCAACCAGACATAGAGCTACCCATTGGTAGCTACCCATTAGGCCAGATCAGCTAGCCAGCTTTCTATCCGCTTTCCAGCCCATTTCTCTCTTCCATACTTGCTTAACTTGTGGGCAAGAATACGGTAGAAGACTGCATCAAAAGCTTTCTAAAAGTCAAAGTATATCACATCCATTGGCTTCCCCATGTCCGCAGAGCCAGTTACCTCATCATAAAAGCAGATCAGATTGGTCAGGCATGACTTGCCCTTAGTGAATCCATATTGACTATTCCTAATCACTTTCCCCTCTTCAAGTGCTTCAAAATGGATTCTCTGAGGATCCCCCCTCCATGATTTTTCCAGAGATTGAGGTCAGGTTGACTGGTCTATAGCTCCCTGTATTGTCCTCCTTTCCTTTTTTTTTACAAAAAAAATAATGGGTACTATATTTACCTTTTTCCAGTCATCCAGGACTTCTCCCAATTTCCCAGAGTTTTCAAAGGTGATGGCCAAAGGCTGTGTAATGACATTTGTCAATTCCCTCAGTACTCTTTGATGAATTAAATCTGGAACCAGGGATTTCTGTATGTCTAGCTTTTCTAAATAGCTCTTAATCTGTTCACCCCCCACCTTACACTGCCCACCTCCTTCCCATACTGCATTGTCTGTTGCAGTAGTCTGGGAGCTGACCTTGTCCATGAAGACAGAGGCAAAAAAGCATTGAGTGCTCAGCTTTTCCTACATCATCTATCACAAGGTTACCTCCCTCATCCACACCTTCCCTGATCACCCTCTAACTGTTAACATGCTTGTAGAAACCTTTCTTGTTACCCTTCACATTCCTTGCTAGCTTCAGTTCCAAGTGTGCTTTCACCTTCTTGAATACTCCCTTGTGATCCTGCACAATGTATTTATACTTCTCCTTAGTCATCTGTCCCAGTTTCCACTTATTATATGCATCCTTTTTGAGTTTAAGCTTGCCAAGGTTGCCTATCATATTTGCTTTTCTTACTGCGCATTGAGATGGTTTGCTCCTGTGCATTCAAGAAGACTTCTTTTAAATACTGGAAGTTCTCCTGGACTCCTTTTCCATTTATATTAGCTTCCCAGGGATCCTGTCCATCAGTTCTCTGAGGGAGTCAAAGTCTGCTCTTCTGAAATCAAGGCTTTGTATTTTACTGCTCACCTTTCTTCCTTTTATCAGGATCCTGAAATCTGCCATGTCATGATGACTGCAGCCCAGATTACCACCCACTTCTCCTACTATTTACTTCCTGTCTGTGAGCAGAAGCTGTGCATGGCCCCTGGTCAGTTTCTGCAGCACTTGTACCAGGAAGTTATTCCTAACATTCTCCAAAAACTTCCTGGATTGTCTGCGTGCTGCTGTATTGAACTTCCAACAGATGTCAGGGTGATTAAAGTGCCCCATGAGAACCGGGGCCTGTGATCTTGAAGCTTCTCTTAGTTGTCTGAAGAAAGCTTTGTGTACCTCATCCACCTGATCTGCTGGTCTATAGCAGACATAAATCACATCACCTCTATTGCTTCCACCTCTAAGCTTAACCCAGATACTCTCAACAGGCTTTTCTCCCTCTATATACTGAAGCCCAGAGCACTCATGCTGCTCTCTTACGTTCAGCACAACTCCTACTTTTCTCATCTGCCTGCCCTTCCTGAAGAGTTTACACCCTTCCATGATCATGCTGCTGTTATGCGAGTCATCCCACCAAATCTCTGTTACTCCAATCACCTCATACTTCAGTGACTGTGCCAGGGTTTCTAATTCTTCCTTCTAATGCTTCTTGCATTCGTGTGCGAACATCCTAAATACTTTGCTGATTGACATACCCTCTCCTTTTGAAACAGGGATTCTCCTTTGTTGTTTCTTCCTCCTTGTTTCTTTCAGGTACATACTTCCCCACTTTCCTCGGGGCTTATGTCACCGTCCCCTGACAAACCTAGCTTAAAGCCCTCCTCACTATGTTTGCTATGCTGCCTGCAAAGATGCTCTTCCTTCAGTTCATTAGGTGGATGCCATCTCTTCGTAGCAATCCTTGTGCCTGAAACAGAATCCCATGGTCAAAGAAACCATAGGCCTCTCTCTGACACGCAACCACACATTCATGTACAGTTAATGCAATTAAGGAACCTGTGATTGGAAATAAGGAACCTGTGATTGCACTATTTTTGCACTGTTTGTGGTTTCAGATTCATTCGAGTTTTAAGAGTTTAAAATGTTTTCTTTTCATGGCGTCACAAGAAGACAGAGTGAAGATCAGCTAGGCAGGAAGAGAGCAGGAACGTAAGTTTGTTCTGTATTTCCCACTGGCCAACAGAGCCAACTATAGGCAAATAGGAGAGCATTTTGCAGCAGTTTTAGGGGTACATCACTCAGTAGTCTCCATTTTCATGCTTGGGAACTCCTTTGGGACAGTGCAGTTCCACAACATGCCTAATATGGGCAGTGACCAGGGGCTGAACTCTTAGGAGGAGGATAAGGAGGTAACAGGTTGAGATAATTAGTCCACAGGTGCTCTGATGAGCCACTGATGGTGGTTAGTTTCTATAAGGGATCCATAGACAATAAAGGGTGCTCTTGGTGTAGAATGTGTCCTTGGGTGTTCTGACATAAGAACAAGGTGGATCATTGTTACCTTTGCCATTTATACACCATGTGGCCTTTACCACAATGTTCTTTGAAACTAATATAGGAATTAAATGAACATAATACAAACAGTCAAATGTAAATGCATTTTACTTTCATTTACCACTCACCAGCTTTGGCTTTGTTAAGTAGGTCTCATGAATAATTCTGTAGTGTAGACATGCCCCAAAAGATAAAGATAATTAGACAGAATAAGATCAGTGTTATCCTAACATCCTTGGTGTGATCAAGGCAGGCGTATTTTCATACCCATTTTGTCTAGCTCTTTGTTTAGTTGTAAATTTTTCTGTCACTCCTGAGATCTGCTCCCTGGGTACCAGTTGTTTTCTGCATTCCAATCAGAGCATTCTCAGCATCTAGGCATGGGTCCTCAGTTGTTCAGAGGGTTACAGTAGGTCTGCTCTGCATGGCTATAATAGATATTACTAAATGGTAGGAAATATTCTACCATAAATGCTGTTCCCTATCCTAACTTGCTTCTACTGATTCTGGAATATTTGCTGCAACTAAAAAGAACAAAAACAAAACAAAAACAAACCCCCCAAGACTATCACTCACTTCTCTCAAGGTCCATTTGGGTGCCTTAATAGCTTTTCATATTATTATTGAGAGGTTATGGCTCTTTGCCCACCATGTAAGATCTGGCTAATCTCTTCCCACTGGTGAAGGTCCCCACCCCAGCTTAAGACCTTAATTTGGTTCTTACAAGTCACACTAAATTTCCTTGTGAACTGATGGCTATCTGCATCCTACTGAATTTGTGCATGAAAACTGCTTTTACATTTTATGTGATCCTGCAGTTGGAGAGAGAGAGAACTTAATAGCAGACCCTCTTTTCACACAATGAGATTGTTTCCTTATGATCACACACAGGGTCTCTTCCTTAAGTGCCTTCTAAATTTAATCTGAACCAGATAATTTACCTACCAGTTTTCTTTCCAAAACCACATAATTTCAACCCGGAGATTGCCTTCCATACCTTAACTGTGAGGAAGTCCTTATCTAGATGGAAGTCTAGGACTAAATTATTTTGTAATTCTCCTAGATTGTTATGTTTGCAGATCTACAGGTTGCTCTATGTCTACACAAAAACTCTTAACATAAATGTTGGTGTACTAAAACTAGTTATGGTGTTGCTAGCATTCAATTCTCTGCAAAAACATCAGCTAACTTGAGAAGGTCACAGCATATCTATGGCTCTACTTAAAAATGTTCAGAGCTGCTGTGTAGGGTTTTATACGTACTTTCTCCAGGCACTATGCCTTATTTGATATCCCTAGAGTTGATGACTGTTGATGATAACAGTTCTTCTGTGCTGGACTCTATTCCAAAACTCTATCCTCCTTGTGGGGATACTACTTGGCTCACCTGAAGTGGAACATCCAGAGGGATACTACTTGAGGTAGAGAAGTTATGCATGGGGTGAGTAGTAGTTCTTTGAGTTATGGGTGCTCTATTACCTACTTTCCTTTCTTTCTGCTTTGGAGTTTTCTTCTGAAATGCAGGCTGATATAGCCTTGTTGTGGGGCATGAGGATATCAGCAACACATGTGGGCCACACAAATACTGCCAATGAAAATTTCCAATCATAGACTCATGCACACCTGAACTGGAGCACTCAAAAGGGGGGAAACACAAGAATTACAGTTACTGCACAAGTTGAGTAACCTCTTTTTTGTTAATGGTTCTCTCTCTGTCTCTCTCACCTGTATTATCATCTCTATATTGCTTGCTTGGTGAGTGACATTTATAAATCAAATTTACAGATTCCCTGTCACTGGTTTTCTTTACACTGAGCATATTATTTAACACTTTCCACTTTTATAATAACATTAAGTTGCCACAACAGATTATTGGAGTGGATTATGCCCTGCTTGGTCTACATTGAGCCCAAGTGGCTAGTACTTAGCTGGTATAAGTCCATAATGTAAATCCCTTGATTTAAAAGAAATTAGGCCATCTGAGGGTCTGCTGAAGTTCTGTAATTACAGTACAATGGGATGCTGCTCAGTCATAACATTATATAAGCATACAGTCCAGTAGTTGAGTAACAACATTTAACATGCTTATTTCTCTTATACAGCTAAGGATTGCATGTCTGTTATTTTCTTCACTTTGGTCTGATCTAGTACATTGCTGTGTTGTGGATTGCTCACTTAAAACTGTCTCTTTGCTGCTTTTGTATGATGGATTGTTCCCAACAAAAAAGCACAACGCTTTCATCTGTAGCAGCCACATCTATCCTGTAGCACCTTCAATACTAAAAAATGTATGCTATGCTCCTTCTTATGTTGGTCTGTATGACTCTGAAATCAGTCTAAACCTTGCCTTGCAGTTAACATTAAGTGAATCTCAGTTCCTAAATTCCTCAGAGATACTTGTGTGTTATGCCCAATCCCTCTCAGTGGATGCTCACAGAAATTAACTGAGCTATCTCTCAGGAAACACACTAGCCTGTTGCACTCTTTACCTTAACACACAACTATTAATGGTTTATGGTAAAACCAAGAAGTTTATTAAGAGAGAACATAGAATTAAGAGATGTTAAGGAAGAGAAAAAGAGAAAGTTATGGTTACAAACAAAACAAATTAGTATGTTGTCTAGAGACTGAAAGGTAATTTGAGCAATATTTACCTAAACACTTTGCTCGATTACATCAAGCTACCAGAAGTTCAGGCAGGAGGATCTACCACTCACAGAATCAGAAGGTCCTTGTTCCTTTATCCCCAAAGTGATGGCTAATGGAGAGATTTTCTTCCCTCTGTATTATTAGTCCAATAAGTCTTTCACATTTATTCTGTTCAAGGGTATTCCAGATAAAGTTCTTCTCCCCTGCTAATGTGCAGATTCATGCTGTCTCCTTCATCCTCTATGGCTTACAAAGCTTGACTCTTAAAAAAAAAAAACAGCATTCCTGTAGAACCCTAAAGACTAATAATTTTATTTATTGGGTAGTGAGCTTTTGTGAGTAAGACTCACTTCAGATTATGGAGAAAAAAATGAGAGCATGTGGGGCAGGAGACAGGAAGAGGAAGAAAGGAGAAAAGAAGGGGTGGCAGGGGAGGTCACCTATCACTAGTTGGACCTGTGGAAGGAATAAAATAAGTTTAGTATGGGTGCCATTCCTGGAAATACCAAAACTGGGGAAATTGTTCCCCACCTTTGATATTCACAGGAATGGCACTCATCTCACCTAAGTTATTCTGTCCACAGGTCCTATTAATGATAGGTGAATTCCACCCCGGCCTCTCTTTCCGCTGCTTCTTCTCCCTCCCCAATATATATATGTACATTCCTTTCTCCTGCCCCACATGCTCTCATTTTTTCTCCAAAATCTGAAGTGAGTCTTACTCACAAAAGCTCATTACATAATAAATATATGTATGTAACACCAATAACACCAGGTATTCTCTGTTTTTTGTGAAGCTGCAGACTACTAACATGGCTACTCCCCCTGAAAGCTTGACGCTTGCAGATTGACAAATCCATATTCCTTTCTCTAGGACAAACCTATTCATCTGCTCTATTCAGATTGTTTGGCCTGACCATAATTTAGGAACATATTTCCAGCAGACACATGTAACTCTAGTACCTACCTGAAATAAGTGAAACAAAAACCCAGGTTTTTTATACTTGCCAAATCCTAAAATTGCAAAAAATGTTTTGTAAGAAACATTTTCTCCAATTTTATAACTTATACTGTATTATTTGTTTCGAAAACACAGTGAAATGGCCCTAAAACTTCTACAAGGAGTGTACCAAACAGTGGGGGCAGGGCAGGAAAGGAACCACTGTTAAGATGAATGAGAGCTGTGTAGGCTTGAGAACAGTGATACACATTTTCATCATGGTCTAGCTGGGGTGTTTGACATTTTAAATCCCATTTGAAGCAGGACCTGAGCAAACATTGTACAATTGAGAAGAAAAAATAATTGAATTGTTTCCTGTGAAAGGACAGTGGGGAGACACAAAACTTTTAAAGAACAGTTTCTTGCTTACTAGTTAAAAACCAATTGCAATGTTACAGAAAGCCAGAAATATATGTTATTGCTATGTCTCCTACCAGCACAAGCAGATGTATTTCTAACATCAGCCGAGTCAGATAATGTACTGTAGGTCTCAAAAGAGACCTTGATCATGAACATAGATTTGATTTAGAAGTTTGAACACATATTGTCAAGTGGCACTGAAAGCCGGTATCTTTTCCAGAACAGTTCTGTTTTAGTAGTTTACATGTGGAGTGAACAGCAGGTGAGAAGCAAGGAGCACTGTAGAAAATTTCATGAGCGCAACCAATATTATTAAGCCTACTGAAGCATAAACCATATCCTGAGCACTGAGAGGTTTTACCCACTCGTCTCCTATTAAAGTCAATGTGAGATGTAGAGCTAACATCCCTTGTGCTGCTGCATTCTGCCCCTACCTAAGAGGTAGTGTGTAACAGTGCCAACAAAGAATCAGTGCAGGGACAGTATCATGTTCTATCAAGGGAACCTTTCCCTGCTCTCCCCGTTGCTTTACAGGGTATAAATCTATAGATTACCCCTCAAAATTTGACAGCGTCACAGGAAGCTCCCTGGCTAGAGTAGCAGCTTAACATGTGTACCTGGACTCAGTCCTCCTCCTCGCTTTGTCTCTGCATGCATGTGTATACCATAAACCATTAATAGCAATGTGTTCTCCTCCTCCATGCTGCAGAAGAGTTGTCAGTTTGTTTTAAATGAATACAGAATTTTTTTCCATGTGAATGTGAACAGCACATGTAAAAATATGTTTTGAAACTGAAAGCTGGGAGTAAATAAAATGAATGAGAGGAAAGTGTTTGGAAAAAGCAATTTTAAAAAAATGTACTAGTAAACCATTTCAGAGGGGTAGCCGGGTTAGTTTGTAGCTTCATAGAACAAAGACCAGCAGTTTTGTAACACCTTAAAGACTAACAATTTTATGTATTAGGTAGATGATTAGGTAGCTCATTACTTAATAAATAAAATTGTTAGTCTTTAAAGTTCTCCAGGAATGTTTTTTTTTTCTGATAAACCATTGTAGAATTTTCAGTGATCTCACAGATCTAGCATCAAGGAGAAAGCACAAAGAATATAAATATGGATGCAGAGGACGCACTTTCAAACCTTTCGGTTTGCCTGTTTAAAATGTAATATGTATGCTAGCTTCTCACAAAAGGTCTTGTTAATTTTGTTTAACTTCTATTTTAATTGAAAAATCAATACATTGTACAAGTCAAAATAATTTGGGAGTTTTCTGATTTGCTGCAAAGTACTAGCTATCCATCATTAGAATCTAATGTGAGAAGTTGGTTGTTAAAAGGACAAAAAAGAGATGATATCCAAAAGTTCTGTCATCTAGTGTTTTTGGGAATTGTTGCAATTAGTATATTAATGTTATTACTATTAGAATGCATTTTAGTATCCTGAGAATTATGAAGAAAACTTGTCATCTAGTGTGTCGCATCTTAAGTGCAGAATTGTTCCCTACAATACTTTTTCTAATGTTCTGCTCATTCAGGCTTTAAAGGTGACCTGTAAAGGGGGAATAAAAAAAGTGTGACCTTTTTTGGATACATATGATTTTTTTCCCTTCCCGTTCTCTTGTACATTTGGAGTTCCACATCCCTTTATTTTAGATATTCTAGATGCATAACTAGTGTACTAGGACATCACATGTACCAGGCTAATGAAAGTAGATTGAGAGACAAGGAGACTTTTGTTCAGATTGTTTAAAATGTTTTTTTGTGGGGGGGAATTTTTGTTTGTGTGTCTAATGCATAGCTGAGAATGCCTCTTTAATAAAGCTTCAACAACTCTGATCCACTAAGGGCAGCAAAATCCCATTTCTCATTTTTGAGACTCCTAGCTGGTTCTCCAGCAGCAGCAGGTGCGACCAGACATCCCCTTTTTTGGTATTTTTAACACTTAAAAAAAATCAGAAGCCTCCAGACCTTTACACACGTGAAAGAAAAAAAAGGCATTAATCTATCTATTCCTCTTTTCCAGGTCACTTTTAAATTAACTAAATTACTGGGTTTTTAGTAACAGAGAGGTAGCCATGTTAGTCTGTACTCCACCAAAACAAAACAGCAGAAATGTAGCACTTCAAAAACTTACAAAATGATTTATTCAGTGATGAGCTTTCACGGGACAGACCCAGTTCATAAAATCAATCTCATTTCCAATACAGACTGACATTTATAAGTACAGATGACCCAAAAAAAATTGCAATAAAAACTGACAAATCAAGAACAATGGGGTGAAGTAGGTGGCAGAGGGATGGGGATGTTAAGTGTCCTGCCTGAGATAATTATGAGCATCAAAGGAAGGGAGCAGTCCTTGTAAAGCGTGAGGTAATCGATGTCACTGTTCATACCACATATTAATGTGTCGAATTTGAATATTAATTCCAATTCACAACTCTCTCATTGTGATCTGTTTTTAAATTATTTTTGTTCCAGGACACAAATATTCAGGTCTTTAACAGAGTGGCCCACTCCATTCAAGTGTTCACTGACCAGCTTGTATGTATTGAGATTACTGATATCTGCTCTGTGTCCATTTATTCTTTAGAAGAGGTTTTGCCCAGTCTGTCCAATATACATAGTAGCAGGACATCGTTGGCACATAATGGCATATGTAATGTTACTCGAAGTGCATGAGGATGTGCCCTTGATCTTGCAACTAACTTGGTTAGGTCCAGTGATGGTATCTTCAGAATAAATATGTGGACAAAGCTGGCAGCAGCGTTTGTTGCAAGGAAAAGTTCCAGGATTAGTATTAGTGTGGTGTAACCTATGATTGCTATTGAGAATCTTTCTTAGGTTAAAAGGTTGTCTATAGGAGAGGACAGGCCTGTCACCTAGGGCCTTCTGGAGTGTAGCATCATGATCTAGAATAGGTTGTAGGTTTTTAATGATGCATTGCAGGGGTTTGAGTTGGGGCCTATAGGTGATGACAGGAGGTATCCCATTATTGATCTTCTGGGGCCTATCTTGGAGTAGCATTTATGGGTATTTTTTTGGCCCTGACAATCTGTTTTTTTTACTTTTCCAGGTGGGTAATTAAGTTTTATAAATACTTGGTAGAGGTCTTGAAGTTTTTTGTCTCAGTCAGTAGGATCAGAGCAGATGTGATTGTGTCTAAGGGCTTGACTATAAACAATGGATCATGTGATGCATGCTGGATGGAAGCTGGAGGCTTATAGGCAAATGTAGAAGTCACTGGGTTTCCAGTAGAGAGTAGTGTTGATATAGCCATCAGTGATTTGTATTGTGGTATCCAGGAAATGTATTTCTGATGTGGAATAGTCCAGGCAGAAATTGATGGTAGGGTGTAGGGTGTTAAAATCTCTGTGGAATTCTTCCAGAGTTTCTTTACCGTTGGTCCAAGTAATATACTTTTTTTCCCCTACCTTAATGCTGTCAATTTATCCCATAATAATATAGTGGTACAATAATCAGTGCATGATGTATTTCATCTCTATAGAAAATGTTTGCTTTCTTGAAAGTTTAGTAGTTAGTTTTTTCATTTTCCTTATAAGGTAGAAAAGGGCCTGACTCAAGTGAAGCATATATTTGGGTCAGTAAGAAGTGTTATCCCTATTTTTATTGCTGGATGAAAACAGAAGAAAGCTATTCAAATATTTCTGTGGATTGCTGATATTCCATCGGTGCTGGAACTAGAGGTGCTGGAGGTGTGGCTTCACCCCTTGACTTGGTTTCCAGTATATACACTGTTTACACTTTGGTTCAGTGCTGTCAATACACAGTGTAAAAATTGTTCTAGCCCCCAGTTCACAATCCATCTTTCTGAGCATTTGGATGAGATATTGTTAGTCTCAAGAAAACATGTGTACTTTGAGGAATAAATGTCATCATAGTGCATAAGAGCCTCAGTCATGATTCTGGACCAACTTGTGCTGAATGTTGTACAACAGAACAAAAGACAGTCCTATCCCCAAAGAGTTCCCTAAGTAAGAAGAAGATATGAGAAAACAGATGGATACACACAGATGGGGAAGTACATGGAAATGTAGCTTTGCACGAGAAGGTTCCAGAAGATAAATCCTCCTCTCCTCCCTCCCCACTGCTCATATACCCCGGTACTCCATGTGTCCCTGATCCAGGAACACCTGTAGTTTGGATCCTGGCACTGGGGAGGAGAAAGTGGCTGTGTGTGCTGCTGCTCCCCTGCCACCCCAGCTGGGGGAACAGCAGAGCAGCAAAGATCTGGTGTGGCATCTTGTCCCTCACTGCTCCCATAGTGAAGGGGGAACAATGTCTGGGAGTGACAGGGAATGCAGAGTAACATGAGCCCCAGGAGCAGGGTGCCAGAGAAGCACACTGCACCCATCCCCCTCATGCACCGTTCCTCCTAAACCCTGCACCAGTGCTCTCCATGGTCCAAAAAATTCCTTCCAATATACCTTGGTTCCCATGGTTGTTGGATCAAAAAGGTTCAAGTGTTTAACCTGAAGGTTGGCTGGGGAAAAGTTTTTATCATGGTCTTTCACTAAGATTTTTTAGAACTTTTTCAGACTCATTCTTTTGGCTAGAGTTGCCCTTTTATTTCTTTTGCAAAAAAAAATGAGTAGTCTTCAAAATGTGCAATTCTCTTGACTTCATTAGGACTGCTCATGTGAATGACCTCACCAATGGGAAGAAGTGCTTCACAGTTTGGCTCAGAATTATTTCCAGAATCAGATCCATTGTTTTGTTGCCAGTATGTTGCACTTTGTTTATTTTCATCAAATTATTGCCATATGGTTCATTCAGACACCAAGGGTGTTAATTTTATCCTGGAAATATTACAGCTAACTGAATCGTCTCCAAAATTTTCTGAATTACTGCTTACTTTCCACCCTGACATGTTCCATTCAGCACACGACATCATGTCAATAGATGATACAGTTTGAGACTCACTCTCCAGATCGTCATCTTATTGTGGTGAGTGGGCTTGTGTGTTCCAATGAACCTGAGAGTAATGCCATAGGGAGTCTTGTACTCCCAGCGGGGTCAACCATGATGGCACAGTCATGGGGGAGGGTCCAGACAAATAACAATCTTAAAACTCCTCAATGGAAGAAGGGGTGGAGGCTAGCAAGGGTAAAGCTACAATGGCTGTGAAGGTGGATGAAGGCTACAGTGGACAAGAGACTCCCAGTCGTCATGGATTACAGGCCTTCTATCCATCAAGAGCCATGTGGTGGCTGCAGTGCAACAGTCCGCACATGTTAAAAGAAGTCACACAAAGGCCTCTTCCTCTGTGTACTACTCCCCTAAACTTAAGCCCTATGGTGACTGGCAAATGGCAATGGGAGCAGGATTGTGTAATCTGGAAGCTTTTAGTAATGAACCAGCACATAGGTGGTGGATGTACGTAGCAGTTGAGGGCTGAGATGGTAGAACAGTCTGGCTGCTGCATCCATGACTGGAGAGCCTTATTTAGGATCCACTCTGCTTATCCCACATGGGAAGAGGGCTAAAAAAGGTGCCCTAAATTTAGTCCACCTCAACCCCTGACTACATAATCACATCCAGTGGGTTCACCCCTATGCAATCGAAATCAAACAGTAAACTTTGGACCATGGAATATTCAGATGCTAATGGACAACCCAGACAGTGATCAACCTAAAAGATGCACATCAATTGTCACCCATGAGCTGCAATAATTCAACATTGATATAGCGGCCCTGGCAGAAACACATAGGCCGGAAGGAGAATAGCTAAGAGAAGACAGACCACGCATTTATCTGGAAAGGAACCCAAAAGTAAGTAAAACAAATTCATGGAATAGGATTTTGCCATCAAAACTGAACTGACAAAGATCCTATCCAAAGTCCCTGTTGGCATCAATGAGTGTCTCATGACTCTCCACTCGAGGCAACCATTGTCATGGCTTATACACCAATTCTAGATGCTGAAGATGATGTGAAGGAGTTCTAGACCAAATGAACAGAGTCCTGAAAGACATTCCCCAAAGAAGACAAGATTATTCTCTTGGGGGATTTCAATGCCAGGGTCTGAAGAGACATTGACCACTGGCACACTACCATTGGGAAAGAAGGAACTGGCAACAGCAACTCCAATGGCTGCACGAGGAGGTGCTAGAAAAACAAATTTAAGAACTCATGGCAACATCCTTGACCAAAGTGCTGGTACCTCATAAACTATGTCATTGTCTGCATTTGAGATCGGTGTGATGTCCTTCTCACATGTACAATGACTAGTGCTGATGACTGCTGGACCATTCACTACCTTATTTGATCCACAGTGGCAATTAGGGTTGTCACCAAATGGAGAAGTCAGAGGAAACCGATCCAATGGTAGACCAATGAAGGACTCCATTAGACTAAGTGACTTCCTGATAGTGCTCCAAAGGAAGCTGCCGACAGTACACCCTGAAGATGTGGAAGAACACTGATGTGTATTGAAAAACCATTGGCTTGTAGAGAAACCATTGGCTATGTCAGAACTGATGGCTTAATGGATAAGGCATTGGCCTTCTAAACCAAGGATTGTGGGTTCAAATCCCACCTGGGCTGAAGCACCCTTTTCCTACTGTCAGTGGCAAGGTAAACATGAAGGTGGGGCTTTCAAAATCAGACAGAAAAACAACTATGTACAGAGCATAACATGGAGCACATAGGTAAAACTTTGCAGAATTAGTCCATAAGAGAATAAAAATATATGCAGATGCCATAAATAAAAATCTTCACATGTGCCTTTGCATACACTGGATTTTACTACATTATTCATAGTGTGCAGAGTCCATGCTGAGTATCCAAGCCTGACTGGACTCCGTGGGAATATTCACTTGTGCTTAAGTGCTTTTCTGGATTAAGGCCAGACTACTCAGCACGTTGCAGCATCTATTCCAGGCGTTTCTTATATCATTAGTCTGACCTCCTGAGTAACACAAGCTATAGAGCTTCCCCAAACTAATTGCTACAACATATTTTTTAGAAAAAACATCCAATCGCCATTTAAAAATTGCCAGATTCCACCTAGTCCCTTGGTAAATTGTTCTAATGGTTAATTATGCTCTTTGTAAAAACTGTACACTTTACTTCCCATCTGAATTTGTCTAGCCCCGATTTCCAGACACTGGATTGTTACACTTTTTTCTGCTGTATTTGACAAGCATAGTTCCAAATATTTCATCCCCATGTAAATATTTACAGATGGGGATCATCACCTTTTTAATCTTTTCTTTAACAGACTGAGTTCCTTGCATTGATCACTGCAAACTACGCTTTCTAGCCATTTAATCATTCCTCAAGCTCTCCTCTGAACCCTGTGCAGTTTCAAAACATCCTTCTTAAATTGTGAACCCCAGAACTGGGCACCATATTCCAGCAGTGGTCACAGCAGGAACAATTACAGAGGTAAAATAACCTCTCCACTTCTATTGAAGAAGTGAATCTGAGGCCGCTATCTGGCTTTTTGACCATAGCGTCGTACTAGGTGCTCACTTTCAGCAGATTGTCCCAAGCAACACCCAAATGTTCTTCAGAGTCACTGTTTTCTACAGCAATGTTCTCCACCCTTGGAGAGTGAGTATGCCCTTGGTAACTGAGTCAAATTCTGGTTCTCACCCTTTCTTGGGGCAGTATAGCTAAATGCTGTCCCTTATTGGGCTGGATTGTGATCACGTAGTCCAGTCATGCTATCAGACAGCTTACCTGCTGCTTTTACCAACCATTGAAGGAAGTTTTCAACTCCATGATCCTACCTTGATTGTCTCATGGTCTACCATGATGTATTAATGTCAGTCAGTTGAAATAAGACCCATTGAAGAGAAAAGGCTATGGAGCATGCTTGATTACAGACTTTTTCTTCACATGATCTTCTATGGATATGCAGACAAATTATGACTCATGGTCAAAATTTGTAACTTTTTACATCCATGTACACTGAATGGAACAGGACATATTGAAATCTCTTTAGCAAAAGGAAGTCTATTAGGTTCTTCCTGTCTCAACTCATTAGCAGTTTACATTTCTTCAGTTGAATCAACTAATTCATGGCATATCATTCCCCTTCCACTACATGGTGTGGTCATCTACTGTCCTCCAACTCCTCCCATCAAGCTTCCTTTCAGAGCTTGATTCCTTTATAATCTCACCTACCTCTTCGCTGCACATTTTCCTGCACTGATGTCTCCATTTGACATGCAGACCTGGTTCAGATCTCACTCTCACCCTCACCAAAGGGTCTATTCATGTGACTCGGTCTTTGAACATTCCTCTCTGCTGTTGAGCGCTCTCTCTCTCTCCAGCCACTAACTGATCTCTTTTTTACATCACTCATCAGCTCCATCCATCATGTGCCATCCCTCCATGTTTCTTACTGTAGTCCATCAACACTGAAGATTTCTCATCTGCCCTCCAATTTTTCCTCTCTTCTCCCTGCAAGTTCCATCCATTTGCTTCAGTGATCCCATCCCCATTGGTCACAGATATCAGTGGCAGGAGGAGGCTGAGCTTTCTCAGATGACAAGGTGTGTCCCACTCAGGCTCTACCTCCATATATTTTCTGCATTCTGCAGGTGGCCTGTTCTTCCATGGTGCTCAGAAGCCCAGCACACTGGGGCAAGGAGCAATGGAGCCTCAGTGCCCAGTGTACTGACAAAATTTTCCTACTTCCTGCACTTCAGCCCTCCCAGTCCCAGAGCATTGTGGTAGGAAAATTTGATGGCTGCTGTTTTTGCCATTATGCCTCTGCTCCAGATGAGGAATGCTGGGTTCAATCTGCCCAGCCCCTTGGTATTCCAGGACATTGCACTAGCCTGGGACAGGATCCAGCAGTTGCAATACGCTGGACTTCAATGAGCACAGAAGGGATGGGGCCTTGACTGGAAGGGTTGTGGGGTGGGGATTAGCCTCCTCAAACCAGTTGTTCACTGACAGCCCCGGCCTATCCCATCTCCAGATGTCTTGTCCTCTTCTTCTCTCATCACTTATCTTTCTCTTCTCCTTAATCTTTCTCTGGCTTTTACATCCTTCTCAAAATACAGGCATGCTTTAGTATTTCCAGTCTTAAAATAAACTAAACCCTTGCTTGTGCTCCTCTTGCTTCTCCAACCTCTGCCCTGTCTTCCTTCTCACTTTCCTCTTTGAGCTGAAAAACATGCAGTCTACAGGTACTGTCCTGTCCTCCAATTTTGCTTTGGCCTTCTCAATTCCAGCTTTTGTCCTGGACATTCCACTCCACTGAAACAGCTTTCACCAAAGTCTAACTTTCTTCCTAGCCAAAGCTTGGTAATATGTCCTTATGCCCCTTGATCTTTTAATGCCATTAGCCATGCTCTTCATGAAATCTTGTTGCCCCATGGCATTCACAATGATCCTTTTCTGGTTCTCTTCCTATCTATAACAGCTCCTTCAGTATGTCATTATAAAGATCCTCCTCATCTTCCCTTCAATTTTTTGGATGGGAGAGTACTACAGGCTACTGTCCTCCATCTCCTTCTCTACTCCCTGTACATCTTAGCTCTGGATAGTTTCATCCACAGACACAAATCTACTGCAAATCTACTTTTCTGCTCCAGACTTGTCTTCCTCTGCCCAAACTAAAATCTCAGTTTGTGTTTTTCCAACCACCTCAGAGATGTCTAGATTTAAGAATTCTGGTTTATCCATGTTGAGCTCAGTTCTCCCTCCATCCATGTCCAATACTGCTCTGCCTCCTCCTTTCTAAACCGTTGTGGATCACATCACTATCCTGTCTGTAATTTTTACATCAGCTTAAGGTCAGATGTCTCTCTCGATCCACATATTCAGCATGTATCTCAAACTTACTTTTTTTTTTTTACATAACTTCTCTAAAGAGTGACTGGGTCTATCCATCCATGCAGTTACAGCTCTTGTGCAGTCAGTCATAATCTTGAGCCTTGATTTCTTCAATGTTCTTGCCCTGTCTTGAGAAATGTAGTCTTGCCCCACAAAATCATTTCCTTAGCCTGTCCCTTCAATCATTTCAACCCTGTCTTTACAGGCTCCCCCTTGTTCATCACATCAAGTTACTCGTCTTTGTTTTCAAGGCCATTCACATCCTAGTCACACCCTACCTATTGTCTCTGATATGTTATTGAGCTCTCATCCCCTACCTCCAATCAGCCAGTGATGCCAGCCCCCAATGCCCACTTTTCTACAATTTTGCACAAGTACCTACATGCTTTCTCCCCTGCTACCCTTCACAGTTCGTAGGAGCTCCTTGTAGGCAAGCATAAAGTTCTCATTATCCTCTTCCAAATCCCATCATAAAACCCTTCCTTGCCATGCTGCATACAAAAGTCTTCATCACAAGCTGATGCGCTGACATTGTTGCCTGTATTATATCGACCAATATAATCTCATTTTTTCATACTACTACCCCATCTGTTTATATCTGTCCATTGTCTCTTGTATTATACTTGGAATATAAGCTTTGGAGAAGGGATTGCCTTTATGTTCTGTGTCTGGACATTGCCTAGTTGGGTCCATGTCCAGAGTTCCTATATATTACAGCAATATAAATAATGTGCTTTGAACTGGTCTCTTCATCTCATTTGACTATGACTACATGCTCCCACAGACTCCTGTTATCTGTGTTGATTTGTGATTTTACTCTTCATTGGACTGAGAGAGACAATATTTATACATGCAGTGAATAATAATGTAATGTGATAAGCTGCTGACCAAAAATAATCAGAAAAGTAACACAGACGTAGTTAAAAGTTAGTGTCCAGAATCCATTGGTTCTTAAATTAATATTTAATTTAAATTTCCTTCTTCTGTTTGGCAGGATTGACAACCACCTAATCCTTAAGAAAAGCAGTATTCTCATATGAGTACATAATATGGTACAGTGGCCTCCCACTGACTCTGAGGCAGAGTAGGCTCCCAAGAGGCCTTGGTGGGTGGGCCCTGAACACCTGTGCTCCATCCGACAGCAAGCCTCAACTGGGTCTGGAAGTGCCAGAGGTAGAGCCCGGGCTCAGTAAAAGGTCACCTCAGAGCAGAGTGGAGGCTTCTGGCTGAGCTCCTGCTGGTAGGAGCTGAGAGGCCCAAGCCAGATAGACAGACTGGAACACCCATCCATCCGCCCTGACGAAACCAGAGAGCCATGACTGAGCGTACTGTTGTCCTGGTATCCAGATTTCCCAGAGCTACTTGGGCCAATGGTGAGCCCCGTGAACCAGCCTAAGCTAGTGAGCTCCCCCACAGCCACCTATCCAGAGGACCCAGACTTGCCTGCACCAGCGAGTGTCCCTAGTCCCACTCACCCGGAGGCTCTGGGCATGCTGGAGTCTGGTGACCTACCTGCTGCAAATGATTGTGAAACCTCTGACCTGCTGGAGCCTGAAGTCCTGCCTCCCATCTTCTACTCAAATGACGTGGAGATGCCCGACTGGTCAGATTTACCCACAGCTACCTACCCCAAAGACCCTGTGTGGGGACCTGCAGCAATGGAAACAGAGGTAGGAAGTGGCCCGGGGGATGCTCCACTAGAGCCCATGTCGTGTGTTGTAGTCTGTATCCCCACAGACTGACTCCTCATGGGAGCTGCTGCTAGGGCCCTGGGCTGGGGTGCAATGGAGTGGGAGGGCCTGCACCCCTCTACCTCTTCCGTGAGGGAAGCTGCTCCTCGCCTCCTCCCCACTCACGATACGTTGGCTGTGCATCAGTTACTTTGCTCTTTGCTAAGCCAAACCCTGTTACTGTTTGGACCATTAAGCTGCTAGCAGTTTCTTTGTGGCCCCACCCTGAATGAACCAGGGCTGGGGCCTCCTCTACTGTTACCTGGGGTCTGTACAAACTGTGGGGGGTGTTTGCTGCCCTACTCGTAACCAGGGCCTGGACTCCCTAAACTGCTGTGTTGTTTGTTCCCCCCACCCCTGCGAACCAAGGTCTGGGCCTTGTGGACTTGTGTTTGCCTACCACCCTGTCTGAAGCAAGGCTGGGGCTCCTGAACTTATAAGCAGTTAACTGAGCGTGTTCCCTGTCGACTCTGGCCTAGGGCTAGGACTTATTGCCTTCCTGAAGCAAGGCTGGGCTTCTGTCGCCTCCCACCCACATGAAGCAAGGCCGGGGTTAACAATCTATAGGCCTGAGGGGTTGTTGTGGCCCTCACAGTAGTGGGGTGGAGGGGCTGCCCACAGACCTGGAGGCAGAAGATCCCTCCAGGGAGGCAACCCGGTAACAGAGTAATTTAAATATGTAGTAACTAGCTGTCCCCACATACACTAGATTTCATAGATGCTAAAAGAAAAGGAAAAATATTAAAAGTTTTTTATTGTTAAGACAGGAAAATAGAATTGTAAGAAGCAGATTGGGAGAATATCAAGAACAGAACTATCAAGTCTAATGATTTCTTTAAAAGATTTATGCAAGAACAATGCTTCATTCAATGCCTATGAATAAGACACAATCAAATAATACACATACCTTTGTTTACTGCGCTTGCTCACTCTTGGTTACAGCTATCACAAACTCTGAAATCCATTTTCCCTATTTCCCTCCCTCTCCCCATTCAAAGATGTTATTTAAAATCTGTCATAGGTTACTAGTTTGGAGAGTCTGTTAATAGGAAACTGTTTTTTTGAAAACATCTATATGGATTTATATAAGAAACAAAAGAAGGAAAGGATGAGGATGACCTCAAAAGCTATTACATTGACCAAAGCTGAAAAAGTAAACTATGTACTATATCCATTACAGTATAAAAGGGCAATTATACATTCTGGCAACCCTGTGTTGTCCCTTTCCCAAGATATACAGCCTTAGGCAACAGGCAAGGCTGTGAATTAAAGGCCTTGCAACAGCAAATTACTGTGTGGCTTACCACCAAGTCTTTTTACTCTGGGGTGACTAGATAAGATAGTGGAGCCAGCAGTATGTACACAAGAAAAGCTGATCCTGCATGTTATCTTTGTGTAGTACTTAGTTGTACAGCTTGGAAATTGGATAATACTGAAAAGTTATTGAATGTATTTGTATGTATTTTAATAATTCAAATAATCATTCCCTCTTTAGGAAAACAGAACTTTCCAGAATAGTTAAGCAGTTAATTGGAAGCCTAAGTACAAAATATATTTTTGAAACAGTAACAATCTTCACTGAGAACAGTTCAGGTGACAAGTGAAAAGTGATGCACTCCTCCCAGTCCCTTCTGTTCCCTGCTTCATGAGTTACATCCTCAGAAGAAAAGGAATTAATGCTTTTCTACTGAGAGAGAACCCCTGTGAGTGTAAGACTAACACTGAAATATACATCAGTAGGGGTATGTCTACACGATTAAAAGCATAAGAACGGCCATACTGAGTCAGACTAAAGGTCCATCTAGCCCGGTGTCCTGTCTGCCGCCTGTGGCCAGTACTAGGTGCCCCAGAGGGAATGAACTGAACAGGTAGTCATCTCTCTCCTGCCATCCATCTCCAGCTTCTGACAAACAGAGGCTGGGGACACCGTTTCTTATCCGTCCTGGCTAATAGCCATTAATGGACGTAACCTCCATGAATCTGTCTAACTCATTTTTAACCCTGTTATTGTCCTAGTCTTCACAGCATCCCCTGGCAAGGAATTCCACATTTTGACTGTGTGCTGCCCATTAATTTCATTTGGTGCCCCCTAGTTCTTATGTTATGGGAGCAAGTAATTTTTCCTTGTTCACTTTCTCCACACCACTCTTAATTTTATATACCTCATAATTTTATATACCCCTATCATATCCCCCCTCAGTCTCCTCTTTTCTAAGCTGAAAAATCCTCATCTCTTTAATCTTTCTTCATAGGGGACTTGTTCCAAACCCCTAACTATTTTAGTTGCCCTTTTCTGAACCTTTTCTAATACCATTTTTTTTAAAGATGTGGTAACTACATCTGCGTGCAGTGTTCAAGATGTGGGCCATGGTTTTTTCTAGTATCTACATAACTAGTGGTTGGCTTATTTCAAAATGGATAAACCTCATTCCACAATGAATAGTGTCTATTTTGAAGTAGGGGCTGTGCAGACAGGAAATAGACCCTATTTTGGAACAAGCCCGTATGTGTCCAATAGCTCTATTTAGAAATAGGCTCTATTGTGTGTGGACACTGTGGCTGTGGCCACACTAGCCCCCTCTTTTCGGAAGGGGCATGTTAATGAGGGATTTCAGAAGATGCCAATGAAATGCTGACATGAATATGCAGCACCTCATTACCATAATGGCAGTTGCACACAATTCGAAAGTACCGTTTCCAAATGCAAGGTGCCCGTGTAGCTGGGGGCCTTTAAAAAAGACTCCCTGGTTTTGAAAGCCCCTGTTTAGTTTTAGGAAGAAGGAGCTTTGAAAATCAGGAGATCCTTTTGAAAGGGTCCCGGCTACATGGGCGGCATGAGTTTAGAAAGTGGCACTTTCAAATTGGGTGCGGTCGACACTATGCTAATGAGGTGCTGCATATTAATTTTCCCAAATCCCTCATCAGCATGCTGCTTCTGTAAGGAGGGGGCTAGTGTGGCCACAGCCTGTATTTCAGAATAGCTGAGGGCTATTTTGAAAGGAATTTTGTGTGTAGCAGTGTTATTTCGAAATTCCAGAATAGCTGTTCTGGAATTGCTTATTTTGAAATAAGGATGCTGTGTAGACATACCCTAGGTGCGCCGATAAAAATATGTATGCTGCCAATGGAGAGCAACAAGTGCACGGTCAGCAGACAGGCAAATGCCGTGTATTAATCTAACCTTTTCATTCTCCCCACCCTTATTTCCATTTTCTTGTCTTTTTTTTCTGGCTGATTTAAGTTTTGGGAGTGAGGTCTGGCTAGCTGCAAAGTGTCAGTGGTGCTGGTAAGTGGTGCCAATAAGGTCTGCTATTCAATACACAGTTGAGATCCTGATGATTCAGCTCAGATTCCTAGGGCTCAAATGAAGTGAAGCTGTGGAGTTGTGGACACCTGAACCTAATTTAGAGGACAAACCTACAGTTGAAAACTCAGTCACCTTTCCTCTTCATCAAATTGTTTTGGAGATGGTTGATCAGAAACAGGCCCAGGTAGACAGCAGGTACAATACTGACAGGACCATAGGCAGTGATCAAACTTATTCAGGTGGGGCAGATCAAAAGTTTTCTGTTCTCACATGGACTTTTAGGTTACTGCTCTTACACAAAAGTCCACCCTTTGCAAAAACTGGATCAACTCTTCTGTTTCCTGTGGTAGTTAAAATAAGCTGCCAATTCAGTTATGTTTTACATTTGTCCAAAAGGATCTAGTGAGGATATTCACTGAAGTGCCATCTGAGCTCTACACTGATGATCATGTGGCGGGCATGTTCTCTGAGCACACACCATCTGTTTACTTCTTAAATGTGACTTTTGACAACACTCATCCAGCAGTGTATATTATGCACTCTTCAGAGCTAACAAACAGGTATGGTTAAAGTTCAGTTGTTGCTTTCTCTTTTAAAGTTCCAAACTTTTCAGGAAAGGAGCCAAATAATGTTATTGAACAGTGAAATAAGTCTTGGGAAAACCTCATATCTCTACCTTCCACATTCTTTAGACACCCACAAAGTTAGTTAATTTTTTTATTATTTTAAAATAAACCTGAGGTTCCCAGAGCTCTGCATAGGCACCTAGCCCATAAATGAAAGTTCCCATAAACATAGACTGCCTCTTTGTATATTTGTTGGGAGATAGAGACATGGGCTAGAGGCCTCTTTATACTCTTTGGCTGTGGCCGCACTTGGCCAAAACTCCATGGCCATTTCGAAGATTATTAATGAGGCACTGAATTGAATATGCAGTGTCTCATTAGCATTAGGATGCTTCTGGCCACGGCGCTTCAAAAACACTGCTTTCGAGAGGAATAAGGGGATTTCGAAATTGTGCAGGGTCCTTTCAAAAAGGACCCCCTGTGTAGCAGCGCCGAGGCGTGCGTGTTCGAAATTGGTGCTTTCCAAGCCCCCCGGCTGGAAGAGTCCTAATGCTAATGAGGCACTGAATTGAATATTCAGTGCCTCATTAGTAATCTTTGAAATGGCCATTTTGAAGTTTTGGCCAAGTGTGGCAGTAGCCTTTTAGAATGTTACACCTTGAATGGGCCTTGTGAGGTCATCAAGTGCAGTCCCCTGCACTCATTGCAGGACCAAGCACTATACAGAGCATCCCAGAGAGACATTTTTCTAACCGGATCTTAAAAATCGTCAGTGATGGAGACCTACTTCTTCCCTAGATAATTTCTTCTAGTGGTTATCCACCCAGCTTTTTCCTAAGGTCCAACTCTCTCTTGCTGCAATTTAAGCTCACTGCTTCTTGTCCCATCATCAGAGGTTAAGGAGAATATTTTTGATCCCTTGCGCTTGTAGCACCCCGTTAGGTATTTGAAAACTGTCGTCATGTCCCCTCTCAGTTCTATGTTTTCCAGACAAAAGAAACACACTTTTTTCAATCTTCCTCATAGGTGATTTGTGTTGGTCTTCTCTGGATTTTTTTGCAGGTTATCCTCATCTTTTCTAGTCTGTGATGCTCAGAACTGGACACAATTAAAAAACAAAACAAAACAAAAATAAAACAGTTGAGGCCTAATCAGTGTTGAGTAGAGCAGAATTCTCATTTCCTGCCTACAGCATACCATCTAAAACATCCCAGAATGGTTTTTTTTTGTTGTTTTTGTTTTTGTTTTTTTTTTTTGGTAACAGTATTACACTTATATTGACTTATATTTAGCTGTTGGTCCACCATAACCCACTGATCCCTTTCTCCAGCACTCCTTTCTAGGCAGTCTTTTCCAATTTTGTATGTGTGAAAATTATTGTTCCTTCATAAACAGAGAACTTTGCATTTGTACTTATTGAATTTCATCCTATTTACTTCAGATAATTTCTCTAGTTTGTCCAGACCATTTTATCTTATCCTCCAAAGCTCGTGCAACCCCTCTCAGCTTGGTATCATCAATAATCTTTGTAAACATACTCCCTCTGCCATTATCTAAATCATTAATGAAAATATTGAACAAATTGGACCCAGAACTGATCCCTGCAGAACCACACTCATGACTTTCCAGTATTACTGAACCAAGGATTACTGCTCGCTGGGATTGGCTACCCAACCAGTTATGCACCCAGCTTATAGTAGCTCCATCCAGGATGTATTTTCTTAATTTGTTAAAGAAAAGGTCATGTAAGGGTTTTCCCTGGTCCATCAAAAAAACAAGGTTTAAATGGATAATTTTTCAAATTGGTAGTAGTAGTTTGGGTTTCTTCTTATGGAGAGATGCTTTTAAAAAAATTAAATAAGGCAATAGAGGGCATTGAACTTTTATTTCAGTTATTGCTACTTTGTTCATACTACTTACTGATTTCAAAGCTATGTATGTCTTTTATAAGGGGTTTGGCATGGCTCCATCCCTTAATAGCTGGACAACCCTGTTAACCCTACAATGACCACTTTTTACTATAGTTTCCTTTGAAGTATACTTTTAAGCTCAAGAGCTGGTGGGAATACAGAGCTATCAAAGACAGGTCTGAGTATCATATAAGGTTAGATAGCAGCAAGGAAAATGATTCAAAGGAACATGATTCAAAGGAACAAGGAGTCCATGCGAGCCCTTTGGACAATAAAAATATCCACAGGATACAATAAAAGGAAGATTGTAATTTTACATGCTGACTACTGAAATTTTCTTCAGTGACTGACAAACTAGTTGCCACCTTTCTAATTAACTCAGTGCACCTGGACTTAAGAACTCTGCTCTTTAAACGAGATCCATTGGTATTCTCTATTAATGAAGGCACTATACACCAGCAGGAAAGCAAGATGTGTATGTACATCAAGGGAGTACTATACAACATCTAATGGATTGATTAGTTTGAAAGTGCATCTTCAGAGCTCCATTGCTTTGATGTAACTAAGCTATTGTTTTTAAGGCCCTCTTTCTGCTCAGCACAGAAAATACTGTAGCTATTAGGAAATTGGAGATGGAATATCAACACATGATATGCTATATCAGTTCTGGCAGGTCCACTTACTCTGTTATCCTGTCTCCAGCAACTAACCTGTACTTTGACATTATATGTGTCCAAACAGTTGCACCATATTCTGAATAAAGGGAGGAAGACTGCTTCCTTAGGCCAGTTGGTAAAGCCCTATAAAACTGTGTATTAGAATTAATAAGTACAAAGCACATGCATGGAATTATAGTACAAGGTTTACCCACATAAAGAGAAATATGAAGTCTGCTTTTATGTTACCACCCAGCAAAACATGTCTTTGTGGCATGAGATGAGAAACAAGTACCAATCTTTGTGCTCTGCAGTGGGGCTGCAAGCATTTTGGACTTTTCCTTAGACCACCTTCAAAGGCTTAGCCAATTATTTGTCCACTGTGATCATACAGTTATGTACAGAATCAGCAGAAAGGTTCTTGGTGGGGCCCCCAATGTTCACTGACTGGTTTTATACAACAGTGGGGTGAAAGGAAGTGTTGGCTGCTGAGGGGGCGGGGCTGGTTGCTTCTTCTGAAGAAGGCACAGCATTTAACACTTTAAAATGTTTCATAGCACACTCTCTGTCCCTGTGGCTAACACTAATACATCTATAGCATGTTGCAAACATTAACTCATTAGTTAATGCAATATATTTATGAAGTATTCATATTAGGCTACTGGAATTATAATGGGGTGTATATAACCTATAAGAAGGGAAATATTAATAATCAAAATCAAAATAATTAAATTAAGCACCTCAGCTTTATTATGTGCAGAGGGTGGGTGGGTGCAGGAGCAAAAGTATCTGGTTAGGCGTCAGCATCTCTGGTTTCTTCAGTACAGAATTCCAACTGCACTTAGGTAGGAGCCAGCAAGGTACATCCTGCCATGCTAGGCTCCCTCTTATACTGGTGCTACACCTGCAGCATGCCCATGGGCGAAGTGCAGCAAGATTTCTCTACTCACAGTGAGGAGTTAACTCTTTCCCACCCAACGTGGGATGAGTTTACCCTTTCACGCTGTTCTTTTTGTACAGTGCCAAACATAATGGGGTGCTGATCTATGAAGAGGACCCCTAATCTTAAAGTAATAGGATTAATATATTCCAGGTGTAACTGGTTTGACCTGGAAAAAATAAGCTGAAGACATAACCTTTTTTTGGTTGCATATATGGAATTCTTAATCACCAAACCACCAGATCCAGCCTGTGGATGCAGCAGGGAGCCTCAGGCAGGCCCCTTGCCTTCCCCTGCCCTAACATGTCACTCTGAAAAAATGGCTGTGGGGCCCTGTTTGTCATTGAGCAATTATGAGCCCAGAGGAGGGGTGAGAGGCTTCATGAACTGTCCCCCACCCCCTGCACAATTCCATTGGCTGGTTTCTGGCCAATGGGAGATGCCTATTTTGAAGCACAGGCAGTGCACAAAACACCCTCCCTTCCTGTATGCCCATGTCTATTCACAGAGGCTCATGGCCCCTGCTACAGCCAGTCAGGCAGAGAGTCTGCCTAAGAAACCTTCTGGATGGGAGTTTCCTATATAAGTCTCCCAGCAACAGCCTGCCTCTGGCACCCTCCCCCAGCCCTCTGTGCACCATTCCCGCCTTCCTACTCCACATAACCCAAAACCCTGCTGCACCCTTACCCCCTCCCAGACCTTGCACCCCCAACTCCCTACCCCAGGCTGAAACCCTCTTCTGCTTAGGTCACAACACAAACCACTGCAGTCCAGTCCCCTGCCCCAAGTCACACTTGCCTTCTTCACCCAAACTCCCTCTCAGACCCCACACCCACTCCTGCACCACAATCCCTTACCCCAACCTCCCTTCTGCACCTAAACTCCACCACAGACATGGTACCTCCTCCATTAGTGCCATGAAAGAGTGTGGCCCTTCACCACTTTTCATATTCTTGGAGTCCTCTCCCCCCAGCAAAAATTATTGCCCACCCCTGGTCTATCTTCTCTGGCTTATCCTCCAATCATCAGAAATCTATAACCCCTTGGCCGTAGACTTCGCTGGTACCAAAGACTTGCTTTGCAATGTATGAATTAACATCTCTTTGTACCACATTTATGAAGCGAGAGATGTCAGGCTTAATTAATATTTCATAAACAAAGAGCAGCAATCAAGTCCTGTATATAGTTTCAATCAAGGACAAAACAATAGGACCCTTGATTTTCTGGGAGTGCAGTGTTTTTTTGTTTAAAGTAGTGTCAACTTGACCCTAAACCTTTTCTATACTGGAAATAGGTCCCTCTCTCCTCAGTCACTGGTCACTGAGTACAATAGTTGTAGCACTACAAACTTCTATTGTATACAAATGAAACCATAATTTGTAACACTTTCCTTCGTCTCTTCCACTCCTTTAATATGGTCCCACATCTTGCATCCTCTCCATCCAGAGGCTTGCTTTTTGGTTTTGCTCTTATCACACATAGCAAGCCCTTTTGAGTAGACTCATGATGGCTCATGTCTGGCCTTCCAGTTGCTAACAGAAAACACCCAACTCAAAGAACTGGTTTCCTCAGCTAAAAATAGCCTGGTGATTGATGCTGTAGCCTTTCTTCGTTTTGTGTGGTAGTGTTCTCGTGCCTCTATAAAACAGAAAATACCTGCAATTGCTCATGAGCTGCATCTATGTGGCCTCTCCTTTTTGGAAGGGGCATGCAAATGAGTGAGATTGGAAATGCAAATGAGGTGCGGATTTAAATACCTCATGCCTCATTTGTGTATTCTCATGCGATCTGGTTTCCGAAAGAGCCATTTCCAGAAGCCAAAGCAGCCGTGTGGACTGGGTTCCTTCAAAAGGAAACTCCCGCTTTTGAAATCATCCTTCTTCCTGAAACAAAATAGGAAGAAGGGTGCTTTCAAAACAGAATTTCCTTTTGAAGGATCCATATCCATATGGCTGCTTTGGCTTTTGGAAATGGCTCTTCCAGAAGCCAGATCATGTGGGAATATGCAAATAAGGTGTGAGATATTTAAATCTTTGCCTTATTTGCATTTAAAATCTTGCTCATTTGCATGCCCCTTCCAAAAGGGAGGGTTGTATAGACTCCCCAATGCTGTAGTCTCATTAGAAAAACTCGTACGTGTATTGGGGTCGATGTAACTATAGTCGTGCTACATTTTATGCTGCAATTTATTTATCAGGAAAAAAACCACAAACCTGCTGATGTTTTACATTCTAGAAAACAAACAAGGGGGTGGAAAATAGGGAAATGATTCACTCGTACTGAGCACTAGGCTTGCCAGTTAGTTTGGCGTTTCTGGCAAGTAGTTATTACCTGACTTAATTGGATTTTAGGCTGTGAAATTCCACATGCTCCTTTTCTGTTTATTCTGAGGCATGATGATGAGCTATGAGATTTATGTACTGTCCAGAAGAAAAAAAAATCTTCAGAGCATTAATTGTCAAAAATATCATCCTGCCAAAATGGAAAGGAAAAGAGCAAATTGGAGTTGCTATCTAGTACTGTGCAAGCTGTATAAATCAACGTTTAGCTTTCAGAGAATAAAATATGGGCAGTGTCCTCAGAAGAATGATTAAAATGCTGCATAGGAGCTATAGCTAAGTTGTCAAAGGTCACAGGGGGACTGTTAATGTGTACCCTGTTTTCCTTTCCCTCACTCCTTCCCCACACATCTTCTCCCCTCTTTATTTCATTCACCAAGCTTCTTTACATTCTCTTTCATAGAGCTGATGCTCATGTAGCATGGGGATTATTTTCTGTGAAACTCAATGGCTGGGGTTTCCAAAGGAGTTTAAGGCAATTAGGTGTCCAATGTCATGCTCTTTTAAAGATCCTCTCCAATTTTTCTAATACATATCTCTATCGCATCAGTCAAAGTAGAATTTTTAAATGTATATTAAACTATGCAGTTAAAGGCACTAAGAGGAGATTAATTATAGAAGGTAGTGATGCAAGACTACATTACTTTTTTTTGTTTTTGAGAAGTTGGTGTTCAATCATATAGAACAGACATGAAGCTTTTAGTAAAACCAGTGGCACAACAGAAATCAGGGTCTCTCAAGGTTTTAATTACCCCTTAAGCCACAATAGTGCACGTGATGAAAAATACAAAAATGTCTCATAAAATGCAGGAGTTCCTAGGTTGTATCAATTGTGGGAGTAATCCAAGCAAAATAGCTTTTTGGAGACCAGGTGTCTCTGATGTTTTTCTGAACTTGATCTGTCTACACTATCCCTGTAAAACTCTGGATAATCTGAATGAGGATTCTTATGGCGTCTCAAATTTACATTACTAACCAACTCCTGTTTATACAATGCGTTCACATATGCAACAGAGTTAAGAGATTGTGGTTTGAATTTTTACAACAGAGTAAATGAGGGTAAGTATTATCCTAATTTGAAACATCATGAAAGGCTCTAAACATTTATTTTAGGGGAAAGTAAGCTTTTTTTTTCCTCTTGAAAAGGTTTCATAATGCCTGGTGGTTATACAAGAAAATGGAACATTTACTTCACAACCGGTGAGAATAATATTTCTTGAAGGGAATACAGAAAAATCAACCCAAAGGTTTACAAGGCATTCTATCAATTGAAATCTGTCTAACCTCAGTTCTGGGCAGTATACTATGTTTAACTGATAAATATAACATCTCTTGGCCATGTCCTCTGCTGATACAACTTGGCACTGCTCCATGGAGCCAAGCAAGTATATACAAACTGAAAATCTGGCCCTAAATAACATATGAAATCAGAGGGCCTAAGTTCTGTCAATAATTTACATTGCATAGCAGGGCAAAATTGATAAACTTATGCTACCTATGGGTATGTCAACACAGCAAAGTTATTTTGGAATAACAGCCGCTATTCCAAAATAACTTTGAGAGTGTCTACACAATTCAGCCGCTATTTCAAAATAATTTTGAAATAATTCTGAATTTGGTAAAGCTCATTGACTGAGGAATAGTGCCTTTTCTGACGTAGATATTTTGGATAAGGGCTACATAGACAGGGAAAGAAATAGGGGGCCTTGAGCTATGTCTACAAAGCAGCGTTATTTCAGAGTAGCTGAGTACTATTTCAATACACATTGGCTACATCTACACTACAGAGATCTTTCAAAAGAAGTCCTTCTGGAAGATCTCTTCTGAAAGAACTTCTTTCAAAAGAGTGTGTCCACACCCAAAAAAGTGGATCAAGAGAGTGATCTGCTCTTTCAAACAACATCCACGCAGCACCCACACTGTTGAAAGAACAGGTCAGGGGTTGAAAAATCAGGTGCCAGGAGGACTGCTCTTTCAGGGAAAAAAGGGTCTACGGAGTGTCTATACATATTTTCTTTCACAAGAAACTTTCAAAAGAAGGCGTTCTTCCTGAAACGGGCGTGGAAGTGTGCTTTCAAAAGGAGCACCACTTTCTTTTGATTTAATATTGAAAGAACACATTTTGTGTGTAAACACTCTGCTGGATATCTTGAAAGAGCCTCTTCTTTCAAAAATATTTTGAAAGAACTTGCTAGTGTAGATGCTCTATTTCAAAATAAGCTATTTCCGAAAATCTCTTCCAGAATACTTTATTCCAAAATAAAGTGGCTGTGTAGACATAGCCTCTGTGATCACTAGTGTGAAAACTGGGCAAATCCAGCATGGTCAAACTCCTATGACCAGGAGCAATGAACATTGAAATCAAATGTCAGCCAGCAGAACTGCTGAGGAGTGGTCTGGGAATAGGAAATCAGAATGAACTGGCAAATGCTGGACAGGGAGACAGAAAAGTGGGGGAATCTTGCAGAGGAAATGAGGGATGATAGTCTTAATAGGGTGAGAACTGAGATATTTGTTTCAAACAGTATTCCTAATTAAGACTCCTTTGTAATACCGTTGATGTAATCTATAACTTTACAGATATTTTTATGGTTATCGCCACCGGGTGGACAATATGAGAATAGCTGTTTTATTTTAGAAGCTCAGGGGCATAGTGAGCGTGCTTCAGTGGGTTGTGCTGTCCACTTAGAGTGAGGAAGTTTTTCTAGCTACCTAGATGAACCTGTACCACAATAAGCACTGTCTTTTTTCAGTTCAGATCTGTTCTGGATTTCCATATGTAAAATTGAGGATAAAACCCAAGAAGTTGTATACGCTCAAAGTGAAAGCCTTTTTCTTAATTTAAATAAAAATGGCTCAATATGAGAAAAAAAAGAGTATGATGCAGGAAGAAAATGGCTGGATTCAGTAGTCACAAAGACTCAGAATTTGATTGCAAATAATATAGAGATGATAACAAGCTGAGACATTTTATTAATTGCTTTTACAGCGAATACTTTTCCTTGAATTATAAGATTGGTGGCACCAGAAATACCTAGGGCCAAATCTTTTGATATGCTTAAAGCTGTCATGCAGCTTCATAAGTGGCATGCCATCAGAGATTGTGTTTCCTGCTACGTTGAACAGTTTCGCTCAACAATGTGGAATGTCCTTGGCATTTTTTGTAACAGAAGTACCGTACTTTTGGAGTTATGGTAAATTCCATGCTGTGGGATAGATTTGTCTGTGATATAAATGATAAAAAAAATTGGACACATCTGTTGATGAGTCCAGTTTAAATTAAAAAACTCTCTGGAAATAGCAGAAGACATGGAAGTTGCTGGAGGTGATGGTTTGGATTTACTGGGAAGCCAATGAGTATGACATATTCTGAGTCATACACAAAGTGTCCAGCATTCCACACAAAACAAATGAGTGAAGAAAATAGTCACTGCCTTGAAACACGGTTGTTTTAGAGGAGGGGAGAAACATATCTATATCTCCTGCCCATACAAAGATCAAGAGTGTTGGGTTTGCTGGAAGTGAGATCCTCTTACGAAGACATGCCATTACCAAAACAGACACATGGAAGGAAGAATGTGACTCACAAGAAAGAGGCTCACTAGATTTCAGAGGAAGAAAAGAAGACAAAAGACGAGGATGCAAATTATACAACATTTAATATTACTAGCAGAAGCTGAAACGAGAAGTTGCTTCAGGCAATGTGACAGTTGACAAGGAATTACCATGGAGTCTAATTCAGAAGCTTCTTTGTCTATAATCAGTGAAGCTACTTATGAACAGCTGTGGCCACAGATGAGAGAAGGAAAGGTGATGCTACAAAGACATACAGGGGAACAAGTTCCAGTGAGTGATACAGTCAATATGGAGGCTGAATACCAGTACAAGAAGCTAAGCTTTATCTTTCATAGTAGTGAAGAGGAATGATCCTGGTTTGATGGAGTTGAGACTGGTTAAAGCAATTAAAACTTGACTCTGCACACATGAACCCTGTCTCTACACAAAGGCTGCATCTACATTAGCAAGCTCTTTCAGAAAATCTAGCCCTTTTTTGAAAGAACATGCAGAGTGTCTCCACACAAAATGCGCTCTTTTGATCCAAATCAGGAAAGCGCAGCTCTTCTTCCAGAAGCCCTCTTCTGCTGCCGAATTAGCAAGAGTATCTTCTTTCAAAAGCTTCTTTTACAAGTGTAGACGCTCAATGAGCCCTGCTTTCAAAAGAGTAGTACTCATGGTGCTAGATTCAATCCTGGCTCGTTCTCTCAAAAGAGCAGGGGCTGTGTGGATGCTCCATTGAAAGAGCGGATTGCTCTTTTGATCCACTTTTTTGTGTGTGGACACACACTTTCAAAAGAAGTTGTTTCAGAAGAACTTTTAAATGATCTGTAGATGTAATGTTAAATGTAGAAAGAAATCTTGAAACACAGCTGTTCAAGAAAGGTCTTGGTACTCTGAAAAGGGTCATTAGCAGAATTTAAATAGATTCAGAGGCTAAGCCATGCTTTGTTAAGCCAAGGCTAGTACCCTCTGCTATGCACTAAAAGATAGGCCAAGAACTGGACCAGTTACAGGCAGTTGGTATTACTGAGTTTCTCCCATTCTCAGACTAGCTTATTTCTATTGTCCCAGTCTTGAAATCAGCTGGAGTGAACATATGCAGCAACTACAAGGTCATAAGCAAAAATGTGGTCAAGTTAGATATGTACCTGCTGCCCAGCACTGAAATCTTTACAAATTAATTTAAGCAATATGCACCCCCAAATCCATCTGAATGGTACAGAGAAACCTTATGCAAGAATCAAAACTACAAAGTAATAGGTTTTGTTTATCTGTTACAGCCGTCTCCCATTTGCAGTGTCAACAGCTCTAGAAATTTTTCAGAGGGCAATGCTCAATTCATTCTAAGGCATTCCACGTGTCTATGTATATCTTGATGATATCCTGATTACAACAGAATCTGAGTCAAAACACTTTCAGATATGTCATAAAAGGGAGAAATGCAATTTTCAGGCAGTTGAAGTCATATACTTCAGGCACAAAATTGACGTTACTGGTTTATGTCCAGTAGAGACAAAAATATGGACCATTATTGAGACACCACCACCAAAATCAGTGTCCAAATTTAAATTCTTTTTTGGCCTGCTAAATTATTATGACTTTTTTTAAAACCAACATGGCATCTCTATTGGTCCTATTACATAAACTGTCATACAAAGAGATAACATTTCATTAAGATAAAAAACAAACAAAATAGAATTTGCAGAAGCAAAAAAATTGCCAGGAGTCAAATATTTTAGTTTATTATATTAGCGAGAAGGAACTAGTATAGACCTGTGATGTCTCACCCTGTAGAGTGGGAGTGGTACCAACCCACCAAATACCAGATGGAACCGGGTGTCCCATTAGTCATGCACCAAGGTCACCAGTTCTAAAAAGGGGAAAATATTCCCAAATAGACCAAGAAGGGCAAGCAGTGCTTCTGGAATAAAGAAATTCCATTTTGACTTATGTGGCAGGTGTTTGCTTATACAGTCAGCTCATGAAAGCTCTGCTTGGTGAATGCAAATCTGTACCCCCTATGGCATTTCCCGGAATTCAGAGATGCACTCTCACTCTTACAAGTTTGATTGTAAACCTGCAAAAGTTGTGTATAATGTGGTGTGCTGAGCAGACTTACTTCGCTGGTTAACCTACTTTAGTGAGTCCTCTCACGTTACTGGACCCCAGGCAACTATTCTTTCCACAAACAAAATGGAGACCAGTACAGTTCCAAGCACCTGTGCTTTATGTGTGAAAGTGCCACCACCTCCTACATTCAGTCAATCACAGTAACCCCTCTGGTTACCCAGCTACAGGGGAGCAGAGCCTCCCACACCCTAGATCCTCCTCTTCCTCTCTCTAGCATTCCTTCCCTTCCCCTTCTACACTCTACCAGCTGTCTTATTAGAACCTCTCTGCTCCAGGGGTTCACAGCTGCCAGCCATCAGGTCTGGGTTTGGTCAGCTGGTTTCTGTTACCTTCTTAGGGTGGGACTGCTGTGACAGAGCTCTGGTTCAGGCTCTATGGACAGTACACTGTCCCACTGCCCATAGTAACTTAGCTTAAAGTGGTGCTAAAGCTGTTACATGAAGGACAAGCATACACTCTATATCTGAAAGGGTTCTCACACAGTAACTTGTTGTGTCTGGGAATAGATTGGGACACTGAGATTCTTGTGCAATCCAGCCACTGAGCTCCAATGGAAGTTACTCTGTAGTCACAAGAGTGGCCTCAGTGACTGTAGTGGGGCTTTATGTAGACTGTGCTGGCCCATTTATGGGGAAAATATTTGCAATAATAATTGATACTCCTTCCGAATGGATCAGGCACATATAATAATGCCTTCCTCTGAAGCCAAGATTACAACTGATAAATGTCAACTTGCATTTTCCATTTTTGGATTGTCTGGAAAAGTGGCCAGTGGTAGGAGTACGCACTACACTGGTTCTGTATTTCAGGAATTTATGGAGGGAAAACCCAGCACCATACACATTAGAACTGTATCATATCACCTTTGCCCTTCTTCACATGGCCATGCTTCATTTCCAGTTTCTTGTAGCACTGCAAGTCACAACATGAAAGTCAACTCAGAATTCTTAATGGGATGGAAACTAAGAACTCACATGGATTTTTTTATGCCCTGATGAAGCTGCAAAGGAAAGGGAGAACCAGGAAGCACCAAAGTTATATTATAAGGTAGAGGCATCACCAAGAATTGTAGGTGTAAGTAATACAGTGTGCTCTTTAGCTTAGTCATAGACTGGGTTATGTGGCATACAACAGAAGATGAGCCAAGAGGAATCAGATGGTCCATCTTCTCCTCACTAGATAAACTTGATTTTGCTGATGACCTCATGTTGCTCTCCCATACTCATTGTCCTATGCAAGAGAAGACAAACTGACTCTGCACCTTCGGAAAACAGGTCAGCCTAAGAGTTAGCCAAAAGAAAACAGAAGTCATGACCCTAAACATAGAGGCACTAGCATCAGTCAAGATCAATGACCATGACCTACCTGCCCCAGAGAACTTTACATACTTAGGTAGTATCATCAGGCAAGATGGAGGCATCAGAAGCACTATTGAGAGCAGACTCAGCAAAGTCAGAAATGCCTTCATGAGTCTGAATGCTGTATGGAAGTCATCACTGTACAGCATCCACACCGAACCGAAGTTGTATCAGAGCTGTTTCTTACCAACATTATTATAGGGATCAGAATACTGGTGGATGACAGAGTATGACTGAGATAATTTGTTGACATTTCACACCAGAAGCCTTCAGAGGATCCTCTGTATTTTTTGGCCAGGAATAATTTCAAATCAGGATCTGCTTGTATGGTGTAAGCAAGATGACATGGCCATCATCATAAAGAAAAGATGCTGGAGATAGATTGGGCATGTGCTCAGGAAAGATGGATGCTCCATCACAAAGACTGCTGTGCACTGGACTCCTGAAGGGAAGTGGAAATGAGGACAACCCAAGACAACACGGTACCACACTGTTGAAGTAGAAATGAATAACGAGAATCACAGTTGGGGCACTATTGAGAGGCTGGCCAGTGACAGAAGTGGACTACCTTTGTTTCTGCCCTACACTCCAGAAGGCATAAAGGACAATGATGGTGAAGGGGAAAAGTGTTGAAGAGAACTGGAAGTATTTTAAAGAAATCTTACTGAAGGCACAGGAACAAACAATCCTGCTGCATAGTAAGAAATGCAAACATGATAGGCAACCAGCTTGGCTTAACAGGGAAATCCTTAGTCAGCTTAAATTCGAAAAGGATGCATACAAGAAATGGAAACGTGGATAGTTGACTAAGGAGGAGTATAAACATACAGAGAATGCCGGGCAGTAATCAGAAAAGCAAAAGCACAATTGGAACTGCAGCTGGCAAGGGATGTGAAGAGTAACAAGAAGGGTTTCTACAGGCATGTGAACAATAAACAGGTTATCAGAGAAAGTGTGGGGCCATTACTGGATGAGGGATGTAACCTAGTGAAAGATGATATACGAAAAGCTGATGTACTCAATGCTTTTTTTGCCTCAGTCTTCACGGACAAAGTCAACTTCCCCAGGATGGCCCTAGATGATGCAGTATGGGAAGGTGGAGGGCAGCCATCTGTGGGGAAGGAACAAGTTCTGAGCTATCTAGAAAAACTAGATGTGCACAAGTCCATGGGTCTGGATTTAATGCATCTCAGGGTACTGAGGGAATTGGCAGAGGTCATGGATGAACCTTTGGCCATTATCCTTGAAGACTCTTGGAGATCAGGGGAGATACCGGATGACTGGAAGAAGGCAAACGTAGTGCCCATCTTTAAAAAAGGAAAGAAGGACAATCCAGGGAACTATAGACCCGTCAGCCTTACCTCAATCCCTAGGAAAATAATGGAGGGAATCCTCAAGGAATCCATTTTGAAGCACTTGGAAGAGGGGAAAGTGATCAAAAGTAGCCAATATGGATTCACCAGGGGCAAGTCCTGCCTGACCAATGTGATTAGCTTCTATGACGAGGTAACAAGCTCTGTGGACATGGGGAAGTCAGTGGATGTGATATACCTTGACTTCAGCAAGGCTTTTGATATGGTCTCCCACAACATTCTTGTCCATAAATTAAGGAACTATGGATTGGATCCTTGGACTATAAGATGGATAGAAAGCTGGCTTGATGGTCGGGCCCAACGGGTAGTGGTCAATGGCTCAATATCTAGATGGCTGTCTGTTTCAAGTGGAGTACTGCAAGGCTCGGTTCTGGGGCTGGTGTTATTCAACATCTTTATTAATGACATGGATGAGGGAGTGGATTGCACCCTCAGCAAGTTTGCAGATGACACAAAACTAGGGGGAGAGGTAGATATGTTGCAGGGTAGAGAGAGAATCCAGAAGGACCTGGGTATATTGGAGGACTGGGCCAAAAGAAATCTGATGCGGTTCAATAAGGAGAAGTGTAGAGTCCTGCACCTGGGGCGGAAGAATCCCAAACATTGTTACAGGCTGGGGACCGACTGGCTCAGCAGCAGTACTATGAAAGGGACCTAGGGGTTATGGTGGATGAAGGTCTGGATATGAGTAAACAGTGTGCCCTTGTAGCCAAGAAAGCTAATGACATACTGGGGTGCATTAGGAGGAGCATTTCGAGCAGATCTAGAGAAGTAGTTATTCCTCTTTATTCGGCACTGGTGAGGCCACATCTGGAATATTGTGTCCAGTTTTGGGCCCCCCAGTATAAAAAGGATGTGGATTTGCTGGAGCAGGTTCAGCGAAGGGCAACAAAAATGATTAAGGGTCTGGAGCACAAGACCTATGAGGATAGGCTGAGGGATTTGGGCTTGTTTAGTTTACAGAAGAGAAGACTTAGAGGTGATTTAATAGCAGCCTTCAACTTCCTGAAGGGGAGCTCTAAAAAGGAGGGTGAGAAACTGTTCTCAGTGGTGTCAGATGGCAGAACAAGGAGTGATGGTCTGAAGTTGAAGAGGGTGAGGTGTAGGTTAGATATTAGGAAAAACTACTTTACCAGGCGGGTGGTGAAGCATTGGAATGTGTTGCCTAGGGAGGTGGTGGATTCTCCATCCCTTGAGGTTTTTAAGTCCCGGCTGGACAAGTGCTGGCTGGGATGACTTAGTAAGGGTTGATTCTGCTTGAAGCACGGGGCTGGACTAGATGACCTTCTGATGTCCCTTCCAGCCCTATGATTCTGTGAATACAGTACAGGTTGACCCTCTGTATATTGGCACCATCAGGACGTGACTGGTGCCAAACCAGATAGTTTGCTGAACCATTGCCGGTCAATATTATCTAGCAGCATGACCAATGTTTCCACTGCTTACTTCGTTCTTAGAAGACATTTAGGGACAAATTAAAGCTAAATAACACAGAATGCTGAGAGCCAGGACTGGTGGCTGCAATCATTGTGGGACCACAGGAATCTTGGCCATACCCATGATAAGTGGGCATCTGGCTAACTAAAATCATGCCATACCATGGATATTGCTGGACCAGAGAGATCCAGACTAGAGAGGTTCAACCCGTATATGATCTTAATTTCTTCAATGGCCCTCACTGGTGATCAGATTCCAGTGTAACATGGATGGGACTACTTTATTGGGTTATTGAGTTATCAGATGAGAGAGACATTCATAAGTATCACAATCAGCTACATCTACAATGCCATGAATAGTTATGTCAAGAATTCTCTCCTGGATGTTGATATACCAGGTGCTATGGAGTTTTCAACTAGCTAATTGCTATATCTAGAAATGGTGGGATTGCTGAGGATGCTCTATATCATACTTGGAAGTTAAGCCTGCAGAGAGGTTCATCATCCTTTCAGCATCTCCTTCTGAATCAAGGACCACAGGTGTTTCCACTAGCTGATTTTCCAAACTGGGAGTGCAGAATAATTGTTAGGGCTTGAGGATTAGTGTGGTCTCCCCTGACCTATTAGTTAGGTTGTTTTGTTTGGTTGTTATAATCATGTTTAGAAGTTTATTATTACTAATAATTAAAGAAGGAGGACTGTAATGTTGTAGGTATTTTTGTTATGCTTGCTGCCACTTGGTGACCAATGTAAGAATAACTGTTTACTTTTAGAAGGCCTAAGACTGGCCTGAGCATGCTGCAGTAGGTTGGGGGTGAGAGTGAGAAAGTTCATAGACTCCTAGGCTATGTCTACACGGCATTCCTCTTGCAAGAGAGGAATGAAAATGAGGGAAAACAACATTACAAATGAAGTGCTGATTTAGAAATCACGTGCTTCATTTGCATAATCTCACATGATCACATTGTCGGGAGAGATTTTGGCAAAAAAACCCCACAGTTGTATAGACAGGGTTGTGTTGGCGAAAACTCCCTATTTCGGCAAAACCCTTATCCCTGAAAAAAACCTGAGGTTTAAGGATCCTGTCAAAGAAAGGGTTTTTTTTTGCCGACAGAACACGATCTACATGACTGTTTTTTTTCCCCAAAATCTCTCCTGACAATGTGATTGTGTGAGGTTATGCAAATGAAGCACAGTATTTGTAAATCAGTGCTTCATTTGCAGAAATGGTTTACCTCATTTGCTTTCCTCTCTCACAAGAGGAATTCCAAGTAGACGTAGCCCTAGACTTTACAGTATGAAGGGGCGATCATGATCTGACCCCCCCCAGATGGCAGGTCATAGAACTTCACTCACCATCTCCTGTAATAGACCCCTAGCTTCTCGATGAGTCAGTGAAGTCCTCAAATTATGGCTTAAGAACTTCATGTTTCAGAGAATCAAAAATTACACTAGTTTAAACCTGAAAGTGCCCCATGCTTCAAAGGAAGGTGGCTCCCTCCTATGGGCTCAGCCAGTTTGATGTGGGGAGGGGAAGATTCCTTCCTGATCCCAAATATGGTGATCAGTTAGGGGTTGAGCATGTGGCCAAGATCCATCAGGCAGATACCGGGAAAGAATTCTGTTTCGTAACTTGGCTTTCAGAGATGAAGGCAGATTATTTTGTCTAGGGGAACCTGCACCAGAATAAAATATCTCCTCTTATACTTCAGAATTGTTTTGTGTCTTGGTATATTATGTTTTCCTTGCACTGATACACTAATGAACTATAAAACCTGGGACTTGAGAAGTAAATAGGGTGAGGGTTAGGGGAGTTACAGCAGAGAAAGACTGTAACATTTGATTAGAAAATGATCAGATAATTGAGATGATTTTTAGAAATGTGGAGATATTCTTTCTTTCTTCTTGGTAACGAACCTGAGATGTATGCAGCTCATTGGGTTTCACAGAGCATTTGGATGAAGTATTCTGTACAAACAAGTTATTTTGCTTCACGGTAATTTTTTGTTTTTGTTTCTAAGAAGAATGTTGTTGTACTGGGTTATTTCACCATACACTGCCTCAAAAGAAGAGAGGATCCTTCAGCCTCTACAGAGGTCCTGAAAGGGTAAAGTTTTTGGGAGACAACTAAAGATGCATAATCTGCTTCAAGAGGCATGGACAGAACTGTTCTCTCCAATTAAGGTGTCTTGCAAGTGGAAGGTGACCATCCATACCATTTTCAGTGGGATAGCATGTGCAGCACTTACTGACAGTAGAGGTAGCAGTAGGAGAGGGAGCCGGGGCACTGTGCAGAGGTAGGGTACAGTATGTCGGGGGCTAGGGTAGTGTGTTTTGTCTCCCTCTTTAAGATTTTAAGGGGGACCAGTTGCAGCCCCTCCATGTGGCAGCTTCCCCTGCAACTGGTAAGACCATTGTAGGGAGGTAGTCCAATCCCTGCTGCAGGACAGACTCCCATGCAGCCTCCCCCTCCCACCATCTGTGGGACAGCTGCCTCCACAGCTAGGGAGCCCCTGCAGGGGAGGAGCACTCCTGTGGGCTGGCAGCACTGTTGCAGGCATCTGAAGGCATGGGGCAGCCACAGAGTTCTCCTGCAGGATGTCAGCCCCACTGCCAGTGCCCTGAGGTGTGGGGAAGCCACCCGCCACAGCCGGGGAGGTTCCCTCCAACAGGGCAGCAGCCCCATTGCTGGCACCTGGAAGTGTGGGGCAGGCAGGGGGTTGCACTTGCTTGGCAGCTGCAGCTGGGGAGCTGCCCCCACCATTACAGTCCTGGGTGTTTCGTATTTGGCATAGGGAAATATGATCACTCTATGCAAGTGGCTGCAGGACAGTGAATTCAAGGAAGAAGTCCAACTAAGAAGGAGGAGAAATGAATAGAAGTGAATGCAGGTGACACTTGGGGCTTGTCTACACTACCACCTTCCTTTGCAGGAAAGATGTAATTAGGGTATTGGGAGTTTACTAATGAAGTGCTGCCGTGCATGCACAGAACTTCATTAAGCAAATTCCTCCTCCCTTCCCCCAATGGCAACTCCAAAGTTTTAAACTTCGAAGTACCGTTATGAGTCTAGCCGCAGAGCACCCGCCGGTATTTCGAAGTGCTGGGGCAACTTGAAGTGCCCTTACTCTTCTCTTCACTTAGTAAACCCCCAACACCCTAATTACCATCCTTCCTTCGAAGGAAGGTGGTAGTGTAGACACAGCCAAAATTTTGAGGAATAAGGGGACTTCGAAGTTGCCCCAGCATTTTGAAGTACTGGCGGGTGCGCTGCAGCTAGACATGTGCCGGTACTTTGAAGTTTAAAACTTTGGAGTTGCCACGGGGGAAGGTGGTAGTGTAGACACAGCCTTCATGTAGTGAGAAAACATATCAGTTATCAAAATCCAGCAACAGCACTGTAACATCAGCCATGCATGGATCATTACCAGCAGCCATTTCTTACCAGCACGTCTTATTGACCCACTTCCATCTCTGTTTGACACCTTGGAACTTTCTGCATAAAGTTCAACCTTCTGATTATTTTATTTTATCTCACATCTTGAAGACATCCCATCTTCATTTGTCCCTCATATTGTCTTATTGTATTTTACCCTCTCATCACACCGCGTTTCTTTTTTCTTCTCTTACCATTTTGACTTCCTGCCTTTTTCATGCTTTTCCCTGAATTTGGCACCAAATCCTATTTTGCAATGCAGCAGACATCCTCACACTTCTCCCTTAAATCCCTCCCCAGATCCACTTTGCTTTTCACACTTGACTTCACTTCTGTCCAAGCTACTCCTCTGTGTTCAGCTTGTCTTGATCTATAGTTCCATTACATTAAAAATTCTATTTAAAAAGAACATCAAACTGGCAAAGTCAACCACTCAAATGTTAGGAAATGCCAAAATTGAGGTTTCTGAAGAGTCTCAGTTTAGCACCTTTGCATATCCAATATGAGACAGTATTTAATTGAATGGGCATAGATTGTTTTATTTTCAGAGCACCCCTGCCTCATTCAGTGCAGCTTAACCAATGTACCTGGTTTATCCAGGTTATCTGTTAGGGTATGTTATCTGTATGTAATTTGCCACAATACATTTTTGTTTATCACATTAAATAATTGCAGAATGAGCTATTAGCAACTACTCTGAATATGTGTTTTGCAGACAGGTAATGCTTTAAAAGTGAGAAAAGATTATTTTAAATCTAACCTGTGATTACATTATGTTTTTCTTAAAGTACTGTGAGACTGAATTATTTTATACTTCACTGGATCTCTGATCTGCATTCAAACTGGGCAAGAATGCTGCTTGCATAATCACTCTTCAAATTGTCAGTGGTGAGTTTACTATATGGATCAGTAATATGTCACCAGTTATTTTTCCATTCTCTTCCCAGCTACAGGTGAGTCTGTATTTTTAGTTTGCCCAGAGCACTGTAAGTTCCATTCTATAATTTCAAGAAATAATATTTCCTACAGGAAATTAACCATATGCTCAATAATCAAAAACAAGCATAATGATTACTGTCTGGTTTTGAATCCATTTGATAGGACTTACATTATCTAATTAGAATTACAATGTAATTCCTACATAACTCTAATTTGTATTTAAATTTATGTTGCTTGTAGAAAAAGAACATATGCACACCTAAGAAGGGAAATGCCACTGAATAGCACTCTCAAGCTAATGGCATATATTCTTCAATAATGTACTATATGATTTTGTGTAACAATTTATTTTTGCTTTTAGAAAGTAATGGTAGAAAACAGTGTTACAAAGCCACATAATATATATTTTCTTCTCTTCCATTTATGTTTAAGGTTAATTGTATATAAACAACTCAAACAAAATGGTCCATGTCAAGTTTTCAGATGTTTCATGTTATATTCTTTCTTCAGTTTGTCATTGCATTGCCTTGAATTATCTCATTCTTTTCTGATAAAAGCCATTGCATTTGCCTATGTCATGTATGAAGGAGATACAAGTTTCTATAGAGTCAATTCTACTGTTACTCATTTGAGTGAAATACAGATGAGACTCTCCAGTGTGTTCTTTGCAATTTCATGTAAGTAAAAGGACTGCATGATGCCCTTTGGCATGCATGTATTTTGATTTAAAATGCAGTTTCACCCAGTTTGTAGCACAAATCCCAGGTGCTATCCAGCTGAATGGTTTTTCTAGTTTCAGATTAAAAAAAAAAACAACTTTGTTCTTGACAGAATTAAAGACTGTGGTATTCTCTTTTTATGCACTGAGTAACAATGGCCATAGGCACAAGCTTCACCCACATTGCCCTATCAAGACACTTCTGGGAGTCAGACAATACCTCAAGTTTCTTGCCTATTTTATCATAGGAGTTTAAGTATTCTGCTCTTCGGCAGGCTGTATTGTAAAACTGCCATTGGCAACAGACTGCTGAGGACATGAGGTCTCAGGGAAGTCTGCAGGACTACTCACATGCTTAAAATTAGATACATTTGTATGTGCCCTGCTGAATGAAGACTTCTGTTGAGTTCACTAGTAGGCTACTGGCTTTCATGAGCTCCTCTGTTGAGATATCTTGCCATCATGGTAGATACTTGCATTAGTCAATCTGTGAAACTTGTGTCCAATTCTGATATTACACTCAGAAACTTTCCAACTGGCTCTATTGTGTGGGCACTCTGATTTAACACTTCAGGGACCTGCAGTAATTGAGGAAAATAGACATAGGGTTTTGCAATGAGATTTCTAAAATAATCCTGGTTTACATTATACATCACAAGAGCTAGAGAGATACCGTAAAAACAATGATCATCTGTACACCATTCACAGCCTGTTTCCTCACCACTCTTGAGCATTCTGGGGATTTGAGTCAGTCTCCTTTTCAGGGTTCCAATCCACTCTGGTACTCCACATTTCTACCTGAAGGACCCTTTCTGGGTCCTGAAGTCAGTGTTCAGCAACTTCAATTGGTTCATCCGTCAAAAATGATCCATCTTGCTCAAAAACCTGCCCTCTTTTTTTGTCTCCCTTTGAGTCCTTCATCAGCTTCTCAGTCTGTTTTTTATTAAACCCATGCTTGTACATATCTGTATCCTGTCCTCTTCTGGGGCTTTTCCACTCCTTATAACCCTATCTCTCTGAAGATTAGCTGGAGAAAACTGATTTATTTTAGAATGCTTCCATCCCATTATTCTCTCCTGTCAAGATTTATTCAGTTGTTTGGTGGTTTTTAATGACTGCCTGAGGACATATATCAGAGGGATAGCCGTGTTACTCTGTATCTGCAAGAACTCTTGGTGATCACTTGATAACAAGTAGGACAGCTTCATGTCACCCTCCTGTTTTTGAGTCTGTTGATTGGTGACCAGCCTGATTCTGGAGCCACAGGAACTATCACAGAAGGGGCAGGTGTTGGTAGCTGTTGGAGGGTTACGGGGCTGTTTTTGTCATTCCTTTCCTCCTTCTCTGCCTCTTCTCAACTGTGCTGCAGCGGGGACCTCTCAAATTGCACCACCCCATCATGGATTACCACTCCCCTGGGAACTGTCCTAGGCAAGGTTCTCCCAAGTGTCAACACATGCTGCACTTTTTCCTGTGTGTCTTTAGCATATCCTTATATTGCTTCCTCTGGCAGCCCTCAATACTCTGCTCTCCTTCCTTCAACTCAGAAAATAGAATAGGAAAAGAGAAAAAGAGATTTATTTGGGCAGAGGCTTTTGTGTGCAAAGACCCACTTTGTCAGATGCATTTTGCCCATGAAAGTTAATGCCCATATGAGTCTGTTTGTCTTTAAGGTGCCACAGGACTGACTCTTCATTGTTTTTGCTATGTCTACACTACACAGCTTTTAGTGACAAGGCTGTCAACCCAACTCTGTCACTAAAAGCTGGCATGTGTAAATGCTGCTTGTCGGCACTTTTGTTGGCAAAATACTGCTAGTCCCCATGAGTGAAATGGCTTTGTCAACAGGAGAGTGCTTGTGCTGACAAAGTGGCATTTACACGTGCACTTGCACAGCAAAAGTTTTGTTGTTCAGGGTGGGAGTTAAGCATTTCTGAGCAGCAAAAGTTTGTTGCTCGATTACAAATGTAAACTAAATCTTGGAGAGAGAATCAGGTTCCCCTCCCTGTCTTCCTACCACAAGGAAGATGAGTGAAGCATACAGTAAAGATAAACATACAGTGGCTGTGTCTACACTAGAAGCATCTGTCTACAGAAGTTACTGTCGACAGGGAGAGCTCCACAGAACCTCTGTCAACAGATTGCTGACAGAGGAAGTTGTGTGTAGATGTAGAGAACTGCCAGGCTGCACTGCCCTCTGGTGCCAGAAAGTGGAATGGCAGCTCTACAAAAAGGGCTGCCCAGCAACTGGAAGCGCCCCCTCTGTTGACAGAAGTGTCTACACTGTACTTCCGTTAACAGATTATTATGCTTCAAATTTTTAAGGGATAATATTTTCGAGGCAAATGCAGAGTTCTGTCAAGAATCTGTTGACAGAATGCTTTAAGTGCATAGACACTCCCTGGGTTATGTCGAAAGAAGCCCCCTTCTGTCGACAAAACTCTAGTGTAGTGTACTGTAGTGTAGTATAGCCAGCCTTTATGTCTATTTCTGTCTGTGACCCTTCTCTCTTTTTCTCTCTCTCTTCCCGTAAACCTTTTGTGCTTGGTCTCTCTACCCCATCTCACTCATCATCTCAAACTTCCAACAATGTCTGACATGGTGCTTAATGAACAATTTTGCAAAGGAGAAAGCAAACTCCAGATGTGAATTACCAAAGCTGGTAAGACGTGGAGATGGGAGGAAAGGGAGAAGCTTTGACATTTTATGTTTTCTGAAATTTCAGGATATGAAACTATCAAATAAGACCTAGTGAAAATTTCATAGACAAATTTATCAGTTTACTAAAGTACTGTAATTGTAGTAACTTTGGTGCGTTCTTTTAAATATAACTGAATGACTGTTGTGCATAATTCTCCCATTAAGAAAAATATGTGCTTTACAGAAGCTTGTAAGGCTGAAGTTTTTCAGGTATTTAAAAGGGTGTCATAAGGCAGAGGGAGGGAACTTGTTCTTCCTTGCCTCTGAGGATAGAACAAGAGGCAATGGATTGAAATTGCAGCAGGGGAGGTTCAGGTTGGACATTAGGAAAAAGTTCCTAACTGTCAGGGTGATCAAACACTGGAACGAATTGCCAAGGGAGGTGGTAGAATCTCCATCACTGGAGCTATTTAAGAAGAGGTTAGATAGATGGCTTTCAGGGATGGTCTAGAAAGTGCTTGGTCCTGCCATGAGGTCAGGGGGCTGGACTCGATGGCCTCTCGAGGTCCCTTCCAGTCCTACTCTTCTATGATTCTATGATTCTAAGTTCATGAGCTGGAGTTGCTACCTTATGAACTAAAATCAGAATAGACTGACCAGGAAACTGAGAACCCTATACAGTACTGGAGCTTTAAGCAGTGCATTTAACTAAACCAGGGAAGAGATTACATACTGAAACCCTTCTCTGTGAAATTTGCTTTTGTTGTTGCTGTTGTGGTTAAGGCTTTGGGTATATGCTTTTCAGTTTGGGGAAGGATGAATAGTACTTCTAATTAACCATCAAGCTTTTGTTTGATTGACTTTGTTGTAAAGCTAGATGCATCACTGTAGAGGTGCCTGTGAGATACAGAAGCAGTGCAGATGGTCGGGGGAAATGTTAAAGTCTGATCTGTTTGAAATATTATTTTATGTGGAAGATCTACTCTAATAACAAAAGCTTCTCAGCCTTTTGTGTCAGAGCCAATTTACAAATTTGTGACATGAATGTTAGTTTGCCCAATGCGATGCTTAATGGAGTGTTTAGTTCCACGTGAACTAGAAGCTGACGTGGAGTTCACATTTAAATAATATTAGTTACAGAATGACAAAGTGGGAGTAGATTCATGTTGAATGACTTGGATAATTCTGCCTGATCAGTGAAAATTAGGAGTGAAATATTGCTGTGTAGAATTAAAATTACAATAAAAGGCTAACTAATACAGAAATAGCAAATGTTTCTTCAGTTAACTTGTGTGAAGAGTATGTGCTAAAACTGAGAGAAAATAATTAGAAAATGTTGAGATTGGGATTATAAGGGAAGGATAGCAGTGGGTGTTACCCATGCATGGAAATCTCATCTTGTTCAGAAGTTAGCTACATAGCTCGTAGAGGTAACAAAACATAGTTGTGGGGGAGTTTGTGACTGCAGGGCTAATTTTGTCTAATGTTAAAAGGCATTTATGTAAGAGGCTCATGGTGAAGAACTGATTTAAAGCCCAGAGCCTTGAAACACTCTGTGTGTGCGTGTGTGCACGCATGCTGAAATAAGCTTTTCTGCCCTGGTGTTGTGACACTTATGTAGTATCATACTGCAACCCAACTGGGGAAACAAAATTGAGTTGTCGGACTGTCACAAAGTGCACCCCAAGAATTTTTGGCCTGTAGGAACTCCTAGAAACGTGCAACAGGAATCACATCCAGGTTGGTGACGGAGGCATAAGTCCACAAAACTTTAAAAAAAAATAAGAAATGGAGTAGTCATTCTTAGCAGATTCCATGAGTCTTTGTATCTTGCTCCTGTTTGAGATCTCTGTTAATAGCTTCTACTCTGAGACCCAATGAAACCCTCTAGTGTAAACGTAGCAAGAATTTCCCGATCATCTGAACTCAAATGTGCTGCAGCATACACTCACACCTCTTTCAGAATGGCTAGTTATTAATGATGTATGCAGGACATGCTGTGGAATGCAGGAGTAGGTGCGGCAGCATCCCACTAGAAGGTATGCAATCCTGAGATTCCTCTGCTGCTTTAAGCTGAATGCAGACTGTGGGCTACTACAGTGGTCATGTGCAAATATATGTTGCATAAAATTCCACTCACTTTTAAGCGATGCTACTGTAGATCGTTTCCTCCCTCTTGTTTTTCAAAATAAGTCAAGAATATCCTCTAGAATTATGGTAGTATTCTCTTTGTGGACCCTGACAATGCTGTGGGCTTAAGCCCCTGACTCAGAAAAGCACATAAGCATGTATTTAAAGAATTTCAGAATGTGCTTCATTGAACTGTTTCATAATATACAGACAGTTCAGGGGAGTAAATAATGCCTGAACCTGGTCCTTGGCTGATCACAAAGTATGAAATATGGGAACAGTCTCAGCCAGAGCATTCAGAACAGAGTTCTATAAGCCACTATTCATATGAACGTGCACATCTGTTCTCACAAGTATGGCACTGCAGGTGTTAAAACTATTTAAAAGAGCTTACATTCATTACAAGAAAAGTATGTTGTGACAGTTTGTGGAGCACCAGAACTATGCTCTGATTACCACGTCTCGAGCAAGAGGGGGTTTTCTTGCAGTATCTGGAGGTCAGCTTCTTGCCACCATAAGCCTTTCAGACACTCAAGCACTCTCTTCTGGGCTATGACAGTCCTAAATTTGCATTGCCTTTTAACTATAGGTGCACCACACTCCCTGAGTCCCTTTGAAATGGTCCATTGTGATATCCAGCCCCCAGTACTGACGAGTCACAGAGGCTTTGTCTGGCTTAGAGTGATCTGTTGACACAAGTTTTTCTTGGAAGATATCTTCTGTCAACAGATCGCATCCAGACTGCAGAGTGGTTTGCTCTTTTGATATGCTGTCTTGACAAAATAGCCACACGGAACCCTTCCAGGAGCCCCAGCGAGAAGTGCCCTTAAAAGCCACCTGTCACCTGATACCTGTTCCCTGCCCATTCTGAGGTGTGCCTACCTCCACGAGGGACAGCCAGCTGCTGCAGCAGGCTTTGACACCTTCTGGCAGACGCAGCTCTTTCCAGCAAGCCATGGTGCCAGAATAGCCCCCAGGCTTGCACTGCCCCCACCCAGAGGTACTTCAGCACCTACTGCACCTACTGATAGCCATCCTCTTCTTCCTGGAGGGTGAGCCTGACACCACTTTCAAGGAACTTGCCGTGGCTGTTGGATGGTTGCACCTGTGCCTACCCCCGGGTGCACAGATTGATCTAGAGGCACTACACCAGTTCCAACTGGTGGGACCAGCTGGTCATGGGGCAGTGGGATGACCAGCAGTGGCTCTAGAAAGTCCACATGCAGAAGGCCACTTTCATGGAGCTCTGTGCCTGGCCCAACCCTGCCCTCTGGAGACAGGACACCAGGCTGTGGCCTGCCATCCCCATGAAGAAGCACATCACAGTTGCCCTCTGGAAGCTCACCACCCCTCAACAGCTACCCCTTGGTGAGAAATGAGTTTGGCATGGGGAAGTCCACCGTTGGAGACCTCCTCAGGGAGGTAAGGCACTCAGACTGCAGTTCCTGCACAGGGACGGAGCATTGTTCCACCCAAGGGCGACCCTCAGGAAGTGGAGTTGGGGGTCCAAGTGGTATGGGAGGGGAACCCAGCCCTGGGGAGGACCATGCTGTGCCATCTTCACACAGCCCTGCTGCCAGGGTCAGTCTCAAAGGGGGAATGCCTATCAAGCTCGGGGGGAAGAGGAGAGTAGGGGGCTGGGGACCCCTGTGGGGCCCAGAGACTCCCTCCTGCAGTCTCTGATGTGTGTGTTCGGTCCTCTCCTTCTGCAGGTTGTGACAGTCATCAACACCATTCTGCTGCGGAGAGTCGTCCATCTGGGAGATGTAGATGCAATTGTGGCTGGATTTACTGCCTTGGGGCACCCAAACTGTATTGGGCCTATATATGGGACCCGCATCCCAAGCTGTGCCCTGGAGCACAGAATGGGCAAGTGTATCAACCCTAAGGGATACTTCTCAAACACACTGCAGGCTCTGGTCGATCACAATGGACAGATCATGGACATTCATGTCAGGTGGTCGAGGCGAGCACATGATGCCTGGGTGTTTGGCAACTCCAGCCTGTCCTGGAGGATGAAGGCAGGGGCATTTGTCCCCCTGCCAAGAGTTGGTGGGTGAGGATGTGCAGATGTCGCTCTACATCGTGAGGGACATGGCCTAGCCCTGTATGACCAGGCTCATGAAGCCTTACACCAGCCAGCTGGACCCCAGCCACAAACTCTTTAATGCCTGCCTGAACTGGGCCTGGATGCAGGTTGTGTGTGCCTTTGGCACATAGTGGAGGGGAAGTGAGAGGCTTTCTCCTTTGGGTCTGAGCAGCTGGCGCAGCTTCAGTCCTTCAGACCCATCAGGGTGGGGTGCGGATCTGGGAGGCCCTGAGGGAGAGCTGCTCCCATGGCCCCCAATAACATGTCACAGGGCCCCCACTGAGGGGGCCTTGGGCCCACAGCCTTACCCCATCCCCACCACAACCCCTCCCTTCACCCTGTCACATGTCCCCAACCCCTGCCCTGAAAACATAAAACAGGAGAGAGGGTGCTCAAATAACTGGTTCACTTAAACACAGAAAATCATGTGGAAAAGAAACGGTGTAATAATGAACTTTGTATAATAAAGCAAAGTGCACAAACTGTGAACTATGTACAGGCAGGGCGAGCTTGGCCCTTGGATGGTGCAGGTCCAGCTGGAAGGAAGACAAATAGGGGAGACATTGGGTCATTCATGCAACACAGCCCCCAAGACCCTTCCACATCCCCCTGTGAGCAGCAACTAACACTCCCCAGGCCAAGCAATGGGACTGTCCCAGAAGCAGAGCCATGTGTGGCCTACACAATGGGCCCTGCCATATGGGGGCTCCATGGTACGTCTGGGACTGGGCTGACTGCAGCAGTACTCTCCCTTCCCCCACCCCCCCAGCTCAATGGGTGAGCAGCCAAGGTGGGTGTCCAGCCACAGAGGAGTCCCCGCATGGGTGGTGGGTGAGCCAGGGGTGCAGCCCAGCCCTTGCCAGGGCCCCGACAACCTCCTGCAGCTTTCAACGCTGTCCATAGGAGAGGTGCTGCCTCTCACCTGCGGGTATGTCCTTATGCCAGGAGCCGGACTCCTCATTGTGTCTGGAACCAGGTTGTTGCCCTTGTGGCTAGCACACTTCCAGCCAGGAGGCTGAGAGGAGCCTGGCAACTGTGGGCCTGGGTGCTGCCTGCTGGGTCCGGATGGCACACACTACCTTGAATGTGATTCCATGTGCTAGAACCGCAGCATGAGGTCCCAGCCAAGCCGGCCAGGTGATGCTTGCAGCATGCCCTGTCTGTGCCTGCCTCAATGCCCGGGAGTGTGTGATGTGCAGAGTATTTACAAGAGGGACCCTTGTCCAGCACCATTGATGCTCAGGAGGTGGCCTGGCTGGTGGGGACTGACTGCATAACAATCTGCTGCTCTCCTCCAAGGCCATGTCTGTCTCCAGCACTGGCCTGGGATGGAACTTGGAGAACTGCTTCTCCTCCCTCGGGTGGCTCTGGCTTGTCAACAAGGCACATGGGAGGTGATGTGTCTCCCCCCAGGATGTCATCAAGCTCCTTGTAGTAGGGGCAGCTGGCGGGTCCTGCCCTGGGGTGTTGGGCTGCGTCCTGGGCCCAGGTGTAGCCCTGGTGAAGTTCTTCTACCTTTGCGCAGAACTGCTCCATGTTGCATGTGGGATGGCCATCTGGGCATAGGCAGGGATATTGTGGCACTTGGCCTTGGGGTTGAGGAGGGTCTCCTCCTCCCCCCACCAGTCAGGAAGGCCTGCACCTCGGGCCCAGTCCAGGAGGGGGCTCGTGGCTTGGAGCCCTGGGATGGCTCCTGGGACCCCTTCGTCTGATCTCTTGAGGGCCCAGAGTTGACTCTTGGGGTGGCTGTTTGTTTGCCATGAGCAAGGCTCTTAGTTCCAGTGTGGCTGTGAGGGTGTGGGGGACTGCAGCCTGTAGCCCTGCTGCTTCCATGCTCTCAGCTTCCTGCCATAGGGTTTCACTGCCTCCTTGCAGCTGTAAGGGGGCAGGCAGAAGGAACCATAGAGCACTGATTGCTGTGGACAGGATGTCCCCTGGGGTACCTGCATGGCTCCCTGGAGGCCTTTTCTGTTGACACAAGACCACCTGGAACATCCAGACTTACTTTCTGTCAGTAGATCTCTGTCAACAGAGACATTCTTCCTTGTTAGGAGTGGGATAAGGCTATCAACAAAAGTGCTGCATTCTTTTGATTTACTGTCAACAGAACACCTTGGGAACCTGGATGCTCTGTGGGTTTTGTCAATAAAACCCTCTAGTGTAGGTGTAGCAAGAATTTCCAGATCATCTGAACTCAAATATGCTGCAGCATACCTCAGTTTTACCTTACACCATGATTCCTATAAACCAAACAGTCCTCATGAATATGTTTAATAAAACAAAAGTAGATTTATTTAAGAAAGAATAAAGAAATAACTGAAATTAAGAGAAATTGATGGAAACACTTGGTTACAACACAAAACAAAATGATGACAGGTAAACCTGCTTCTGCATTAACAGTTATCTTTCCTACCTAATAAAGTAGGCTTTTGCCCAAGAGCTCAATCTGGTGCTGAGTTTTCTGGTTTCACAGGAATCAAGAACAAAATGTTTGTGAAAGCACCCTAATCCTTAAGGGGCTTCCTCAGTGAAAACATATGGAATCCCTTTCCCTTTACTGTTATACAAAAGTCTTTTGTCTTTATTCATACCCAGTTTTGGTTGTTGACAGTTGTTTTAGATTGATTTCCAATAACTGTTCTTTGGTATGGCAAGATTTAGACCTAAGAGTCTTGAGAAAACTTGTTGACTGATTAAGGAGGAGTGACAACTCTATCTTGCTTGAATGGGTCATCACCAGGACACATTATCTCTTGGTGACTAATTTCTACTCTGACCTCCATTCTAAACACATTATTCCCTATATACCACTATGCATGTAATAGCACAATGATTATGAATCTTGATAAATTACAAGTTTTCTCCATGTATCCCACTTATTATTCCAGAAAAGTAGATTGTTTCAGGTAGCATGGGGAATGGTCAAGAACACAAGGTAACAAGGCTGCTGATTGGGCTCCTATATAGCTCCAATCACAATATTCTGTAAGATATGGTTTTGGTGTAGAGAGTTTTCCAGCCCTCTAGATTGTTGTTTACTCTCTTTAGCCAGGTAGAAGTGTAGGGGGGCACGAAACTTATCTAGAAATGTTCAGTTTGCTGACACATTCATTGATGGTGAGAAAATAAATAACATTTTCAAAGGGAAACTGACTTGTGCAAATCATTTTTCAAGTCATGTTCTGAGCTTTAGAACTGTCTGTCTGGATGGACCATCATTTCTTTTATAGCCCCTGTCTTTCCATGAAGCATCTGTTTTGTACAGAGAAGGAAGAAATGTCCCAGAGTCCTGATTTACTATGTGAAAAATTGGATTTAGTGCAGGATTGTCTTGTTAAATACAGATAACAAAATTGAAGGTGTTTTGGAAAAATGTCAACAAATTATTTTGACTTAGAACATTTTATCAGAGATGGAGATTATCACTGTATTAATGAAGGACAATAAATCTGTGGCAATTAAAATGGACATCCCAGGATTAAAATCCAACAAGGCATTTGAGACTGCTGAGGGAAAAGAGTCTTTCTGTCAATGAGTGGCCATGCTTCAAAGACATTTTGCTGCGAACTCATTTTTCCAAGTATGCTTTAAGATGGATGTTAAACTAAATTTTCCTAGTGTTATCTAAATTACCCTTTCCTAAAACATATGCGGAATCAAGTTTTGAATCTGGCTTAGACCGTTTGATCTCACACACAAGTCCAAAATACTTTTTTTTTCAATGCAAGCTTATAAAAACGTGATTTATTAGGTCATGAACTTTCACAGGTAAGACCCACTTCTTCAGACAATTGGAGTGGGGAAAAAAAAAGAAGCCACAGTTTATATAGCAGGAAGGGGAAACAGAAAACAAACAAACCAAAAAAGGGGGATTACCGCACATTAGTGGGATGAGTTGATGAAGCAAATTAAGTAGGATGATCCCATTCCTGTGGATGTCAAATGTGGGGAAATTGCCCTTTAATGCATGAGATAGTTGAAATCGCTGTTAAGGCCAGGTTTAAATGTGTCAAATTTGCAAATGAATTCCAATTTCAGATGTCTGTCTCTGTAATCTTGTAGAAAGATTATTTCTAGAATAATAACTACTTTTAAATCCATTATTGAATGTTCAATGAGTGTGTGCCCCAACAGCTTTGTGTGTGTTCCCATTCCTGATGGTGGATTTCTGTACATTCATCCCTTTTTCACAGAGACTATCTGGTTTGTTCCTCTGTCATCTACCTTGAACAAACTGGACAGAATCATTTACAAATTTGGCATGTTTAACCTAGGCCTTCCTACTTAAAGACAACCTAATAACTTATTGGCTGCGTCTACACGAGAGAGTTTTGTCAACATAAATCAGGGAGCGTCTACACACTCAAAGCATTCTGTTGACAGTCTCGACAGAACTCTGCATTTGCCTCAACAGTATTATCCCTCAGAGGCTATGTCTACCCTAGAAGCATCTGTTGACAGAAGTTAATGTCAACAGGGAAATCTCGACAGAACTGCTGTCGACAGGTTGCATCTACACACAACTTGCTCTGTTGACAGAGAACTGCCAGACTGCACTGGCCTCTGATGCCATGGCACCTCCAACTGGAGAAAGGTAGTGTGGCAGCAGCCCCAAAGAGGTATCCTCAGTGTGAGAGAGTGCAACAACCTCATCTGGAAGGAGGGTCCCAAATATGGGAAGGTTTCCCTCTGTTCCAGTTGAATGTTCTTCCCTGAGTCTTTCACCCTCCTCAACAACACAGGGACTGTCTAAATGGAGGTGTTAAGCGTGTCCCGGAAAGCCTCATCTGTGCACCTCTCTGACTCCCTTAGCTCCTCCAATTCAGCTGCCCTGGCTTCCAAAGGCTGTGCAATGTCTCTGAGGACCAGGAGTTCCTTGCATCTGATTCACACATATACCACCCATCCATAAGGCATACATGCTACATTGGCTGCAATAAACAAGATAACACCCACTCTGCTGCTGGGCTTCTATCTGCATTTCCTTCTACATATAATAAGATTCTTGATGGGTTTTTACTTAAATCAGGCAGTTTTAGTTTTAGTTTAGTTTAAAAGAGATATCAATGAATGTCACACGTCTTTATCCCCCTTCAAGCTCCCTCTCCAAACTTCCATATGACACTCCCTGTTAGCTAAGCTCCCTGGTCACTTACTAGCAGGCTTTATGTAGCACTGGCCTTCCTGAGAGTCCTGCCCCTGGAACAGAGGGTTACAGATGTCAAATCCTTTTTAAAAAGCTCACAGCTTCCAACTGCCAGCCTCAGCACACAGTTCTTCAGACAGCTCAGCACATGGATCTCCAAACAGACAGACAAAAAATGTACTCTGCACACAGTATCTTTGAGGCAATGAGCAAGTAACGCCCCCACCCAACACACACACACACACACACAAAAATAGACAATCACTTACCTCAAGGGTGCTGGAATCACTTCTCCTTCACCTGGAGAACCCCCACATGAATCTTCCTTTTAGCTCCTCCTATTCACTAAAAAAGAATAGTTCAGATTAAATTAGTGTAGTGTTCGGTTAATGTATTTTGTTTTCTTCTGTGAAGGATTATTTTGTCTATATAAACTGCCAAGAACATACAAAGTCAGACCAAATGTCCAGCTAACCCAAAATCCTGTCTTCTGACACTGGCCAATACCTGTTGCCCCAGAGTTAATGAACAGGGAAAATAATCATCAGGTGATCCATCACCCAGTCCAAGCTTCTGACAAACAGAGGCTATGGACATCATTCCTGTGCCTCCTGGTTAACAGCCATGGCTGAATCTATGAATTTATGTAGCTCTTTTCTGACTGCATTGTCTGAAGAAATACTTTCTTCTGTTTTAAACCTGCTACCTAGTAATTTCATTTGGTGACCCCTACTCCTTGTGTGATGAGAAGTACATAACTCTTCTTTATATACTTTTTCCACAACAATCATGATTCTAGAGACCATTATCATAACCCGCATTCATCATCAGTTTCCCAAGCTGTTACGTAAATTTATATCTTATATATATATATATATAGAGAGAGAGAGAGAGAGTTATATTTAACACTATAAATGTTCTAATTAGTTCAAGCACAATTATAAAAATGAACATACACCTTAATTTCTATAGCATTTGCCATTAATGTAATTGATGATAAAAATTTAGAAGAAGCCCATAGTTTGGTTTCTTCCTATAAGTGTTAAACTTCCTAAATAGTATTTTCATTATGACCCATGAATCTCAATTAGCTTCCCACTAGATGGAGCAAATGTATGTCAGCCCAGCTAAGGAGATGTACAGTATAATATTTGTGACAGAGCTGAAACACTGCAGATTTGTTTTTTTACAAACTGACACAATGCCTGTTTTTTTAATTTCATATGAAAATGGTTGATTAATGCTGTAAATCTAATCTAATTTACAGATTAGAACAGATTTTTCTCTCTCTGCAGGAATTAGATCCAGATGATGGCTCAAGGTTTGAACATAAGATTGTTTTCTATTTCAATCTGTTAGTTACCTCTGTTCTTGGCTGTGGACTATTTCCAGGGAAAAGTGTTAAGCAAAAGCAAATTATTTTGAAAAAAAAATGGAGGTGAAAGCCACATATTTATTTAATAATCCAAAAAATGTTGGGAAGGGGAGAAAACATACTTTTCTTGTTTCTATATAAATATATAATTTAACTGACCTGCTGAAATGAAGGCCATTGCTAAAGAACAGGGGTTTAAAGAGCAAATTTTGGATGGAAATAGCTGTGCATCAGAAGACACAGTATACTTGCCTCACTGCTTGTGAGGTGACAGAGTTCTAAAAGTGATCATGCATAGTAGATTTTTTTTTCCTTCTGGTAAATTGTCTGCCTAAATTATACAGAGTGAAAAATGTAGTCAGTGATGCACATGAGTAACAGTAGCTCAAGAAAGAAAAAAGTTGTTTGTAGCACAGGAGAAAGTTTTGAAAGAGTTGCCATGAACTTTGAATGGTTTGTAGTTGCGAGTTTCCTTCTGATAAAAATGTAGTAGTTGCATAACAGCATACTAAGGCTTAAAGACATGGATAGCAAAGTTTTAGGAATCTGGATGCAGTCCCATATTTGCCAGGTGTCACTGATATTGATTGATATCTGTGCATTTGTCCTAATGTCATGTTTATTCAGGTCAGGGAGGAAGCAGAATTTCTCCTTCAGTCTTTCTATCTGGATATTAGACTGTCTCTGAAGGATAGCTCTGGCTGTCTGCTCAGGTCTCCATCTCTTCTTCTTTACCTTTCCCTGTATTCCCAATATTGCATACCCCTCAGTGCAGATGAAGAAGCAGAGAAGAAAAGGAGGCAAATACTGAGGGCTAGATCCTTAAAGGAGCTCTAATTCCCATTGGTTTCAGTTGGAGCCAGGCTCTTACGAAACATGTTTGCCTCTCAGCTGTCATGATATGTTTCTGGTTGGAGCAAAGACGGGGCATGTGGTTACAACAGAGGTACATTATTGTGTACAAGTCCTCTGGCTCTGGTTTCCATGATCAACCTGAAGGCACTGAAACCAAGAAAAAATTAAACTACACTTACCTAAAAGGAAAAAAAAGGCTTAATGTTCAGGTCATCTCTAAATTCACAGCTGGATAGTAGACTGATATGCCTTCCTTCAGTTATGCCTTAGTACCTATTTGTTTATATACTACGGAAAATTTAAGACAGTGCTTACCTTGAGAATTCCTTTAAGTATTTTGTTCTTTTTCATGTATTTATTTTGATGGGTATTTTGGCTGTGGCTACTTATTATAGCTCTGGTAGCTTAATAGGTGTGTTTGGAAAAGGCTGACTGTTTGGAAATGTTTTGTATTAAAATTAATTGATGGATAATATTGTAAAAAAGGTGCCCAATTCTTTTTTCTATATTCTTGGATTTAAAATCATATAAAGAAAATAGTATATTTATCAAATGTTTAAAAGATACTCTGGAAACAGTAAAGGTATGCATATATCTGAATATTAAAGTCAAGTATATTTTTATTCATTATTATGACTAAGATGCTACTAGTAAAACAAAGGAACTGTCATCAGAAGTGGCCTTCCATTTCACAGAATCAAATTCAAAGTTTAGCTCAGGGTTGCAATTCATCTGGATGAGGTATGACTGATTCACTCTTCGCATAATGTCAGCAAGATGTAAAATGCATCAGTATTGGACTTGGCTATGAATATAACAATAATTTATAGCCTTTGGTCTGGGTGAAATGTTCGTAGAAAAAACAGTCAGAATGGAAGGATAGTCTCATTCTACTCAAGTCTGGGAGGAAAAATGTATTCTTATTACTTGTACAGCACTTCTTCAGTAATACTGTAATAATGCACCTAAATAGACAGGCACAAAATTTTGGATGCAGATTTGATAGAATAGATGGCAAATTTTAACATATATATTGTCAAAATTTACCAGTTTCTCAATTTGATTGAGGAAGGTAAAATATTATAAGACAGCTATACAAATATAAATGTTCTTTTTATATCTTACCTAAGCTTTCAATTTCTAAGCTCCAAAAAGTTAAAGATGGTATTACAACTGGTAGAAAAATGTATTATTTTTTTGAAACACTGTTTGGGTATCTCAATGTAATAACAATTTGTTCATTGTATATGGAAAATGTATTCTATAAACTGTCCCAAGCATTTTATTCATAGCAGAAATAATCATATTTACATATGTTTGCCTGCTATGTACTATTATGAGTGGGCATGCATGCATGTAAGTTATATACAAAATATCCGGCGGTAAAACCAATATGTAAAGTTAGAAAACCATGCAATAAACTTCATTGGGGTGGGTGCTACATGACAAACATTTCCTTCACTTCCTCTCTTGTGTAGCGCATCAGAGCTTCTTTCTAAGGGGAAACTATTCATGCCTGGACAAGTTTAAGATCTGATAACTCACAACACATCATTGGTGTAAGGGGATGTTGAATTGGGACACTGATGCAGTTTTGTCCCTCTCCTACAGTGCAAAGTAGTCCTAAACCCATCCAATGCAGACACTGAAGGGTGCGCAGCCGAGTAATCCTTGTGTATACACAGAGCTATTATAGCATGTTGTTTGGCTATGGAAAAGGGTGCTTGGCCCAGGCAACCTGTATGCACAGCTGATCCCAGCCATTGGAAGAGCAGATGGAGTCTGTTGACGGAACAAATTAGATCAGGTGGAAGGCTGGTATTTATTTATGCTGAAGAAAATAAGGTGCCTGGACAGAATCCAGCTCTAGTGAGGGACTCAAAAGCCACTCAGCGTTCCTCCAACATACAAGAGAACTTGAGAGGAGATCTAGTTACAGAGCTTCTGCCATGCTATCGGTGACCATTAGAAAGCTAGGAATCTTCGTCCCCGACTTCTAGTGATTACAGTCTTTTGCTTCTAGCCCTCGTGTGTCCCACAAGGTGCAGAATGGCTCTGAAGCATGACATTATAAAGTATCAAAAACCTATTTTTGAGTATATTTTATTTAGAGATTCTTTTGCATAGAGACTGTCTAGTTTGTCCAATGTACATAGCAGAGGGGCATTGGTGGCACATGATAGCAATATGACTATCTCATTCCTGTATGGGCAGGTGAATGAGCCCCTGATGGTATGGCTGATGTGGTTATGTTTTATGATGGTGTCAGTAGGATAGATATATGGACAGAATTGGCAACAGAGTTTGCTGCAGTTAGTGTTTTTGTTGAGTGGTGTTAAGTTGTGATGAGTGTTTATTTCAGGTTGGAGTTAAGGTTGGTGTTAATACTCACCACCAACTACACACCACAGGTTCCTTCCAGTTCTGTGTTTCTGTGATGAAGTAATTTTCAACCTTTCAGTATTCCCACCTTCTTGCCAAATGTTGGGAGTGGGCCACATCCATCCTAATTGAATTGGCCTGGTTAAAACTGGCCCTCTGCACAGTAATGTAACACTCCCATCTATCGATTGATTGATCTATCGATTGATAGATGACAAATTGAAGTTTCCACTTCATGCAGCTGATGAAGTGGGCTGCAGCCTATGACAGCTTATGCCCAAATAAAATTGTTAGTCCTTAAGGTGCTACAGTATTCTTGTTTGAAGTTTAAAGTCTTCTTCTCAATGTCCACCAATAGTTTAAAAATGAGTAAAAGGTTGCTATACATATCTAAGACTTTTCTTACCCGCAATATACTGTTCAGTTTTAGCCACTAAATTTACTAAAGGACAGTCGAATGGATGGTAAAAAGACAGGCAACAAAAATTACTAAACACATGAATATCTTCCCCATCTAATTAAAAATAGTAAGTTCTTATATACTACAGATGAAATTAATAGGAGGGAATACGTAGCATTTTAAAATCTGAATCTTCCAGAAATGGCAAATTGAGGTCTTCTATGGGCTCAGTGTCATAATGCAAAAGCTAGGAGACATTCGATAAATTTGAAAGACAGCACATTCAGAACTAATAAAAAGAAATACTGTTTCTCACAGCACGTAATTAATCTATGTCACTTTGTGTCTCTGAGGTCAAAAGTTCAATAGGATTCAAAAAGGGCTGGACATTTTGTTAGAAAATGACAACATCTACAGTGACATTAGATAGGATGATAACTTCTATTTAAATGTGTTCTCCAAAATAGAACTCACTAACATAAAAGGGCTATTATAACCTAATCCACTTTTTTTCATTTTTTTTAACATTTACTAATAGTACAGCTCTGCAGATTTTCTCCTTTTTTGCTTTATTTTCATTGGACACTTTGGACATATTCAATATATTTTTTATATCTAATGTGACAGATGCTAACTGTAAAAACAGAATATCATCATCTTTTGTCATGCTCTTCTCATAGACCCCAGAGTAACTGGAAGATTTATCAGACTTTGAACAAGACTGTGATACATACAGTCTTATCAGTGTTCAAACTGAAGGGAAAATTGACAGGGTATGCATCAGACTAGTTTAATTAAAAAGCAGTCTGAAGAAGTTTTAAAAAAAAAATCTCTACTCTATTATGTTGTTGTGTCTGTGAAGCATTTTTAAGTCAGGTAATGAATTATTGGAATGTTGTTGCCTCTTAGTAAATTTCTGAATATATGCCCACGACACAGAACTGAAATATATGTGTGTGGAAGTGACAACCTGATTAAGTTGTAAGTATCCTGTGAAGATTTAAAGAAGACAGGCAGTTTCTTACACATAAACACATGCCTTTGTAGAATTCAACTAGCAGAAGTTTAATAACCTTTGAACTCACCAAACCTAGGTTAGGTTAACTGAATATCTTGGCTTTCAGGTTTTCTTTGTGCTTCAAGTTTGTGATGCACTAGATCAAAAAATGACCTCTATAGACAACAAAAACAGGCCTGCAACAGAAAAAGGATTTGGTTAGAAGTTTAGCTGCGGCGATGTGTGAACAATGGGATTACTTCATGAGGAAGGATTAATACTTTGACAACTATAATAAATATTACTGTAATAATACTGTAGAATAATTATAGATCCAGTAAAAAGAGTTGTAAAACTTTTCATTCAAAATAAAATGTTACAAGAAAATGTATATTTTCCTTCACTTTTAAAATTGTTTGTTTGAATTAGTCCAGGCACAGTGAACAACTGACTGCAAACCTAACTTTAAAAATTAGTTTCAGAGAGGTAGCTGTGTTAGACTGTGCCTTCACAAAACAAAAAAGCTGTCACTTAAAGTGTCACTTTAACATTCTTCACCACACTCCTGGAAAATACTTTTCCATCTTAAAAATAGTTTTCTAATTTTTAAAAAACAAAAAACGGTCCTGCAGCACTTTAAAGACCAACACAATAATGTATTGGGTAATGAGCCACTCAACTTTTCCAGATGACTGTACCCTTTTCTGGAGTCAGATTTGTTTTGCATATCACCAAGTTACACCTCACCTAAAAACTACTTACTTAGAAAAACATGCAAAGATATCACAGAAAACTACTACTGAAAACTTGCTTACTCTCTACAACCTTATTATCAAATAAATGAATTGGAATAGAAATATTGTACGTACATTTCAGCATAAGGCCTATGAAGCAGTAGAAACAAATCATGGTCTGAATGAACTTTTAGATGGTCCTGACTTTACTAGTGTTTTTATGTAGCCTGTTGTAAAACTAGGCAACTACGTAGATGAGTTGTTGTACTTCCTGAAAGACCTCAGTGTATCCCCAAAGGTACGCATACCCCGGTTAAGAAACACTGCATTATAGTGAAAGTAAATACAAATAAATAGAGTAAATACAGTAAAAGTTTACAGTTTACTACCATTGTTTGTTTCCTAATATCGAATCATGTTTTTCTTTAGTGTTATGCATTGCTAGGTATACCTTTGTATAATCCAGAATATTTAAATATCCAGCACCTCCTGGTCTATGGGGTGGCAGATCTGAAAGAGTTTACTGCATATTCCCAGCTCTCTCATAGGCACATTATGTGGCCTTTGGAAGGTTATTGCATTCCTCTATCTCCCAGAAAGCCTATCTTTAAAATGAGCGGCATAATACTTACAGTACTCCAAAAGGTCCTTCTGAGGTTTATTTTCACCTGTTAAGGTGTCTGAAGATCTTTGAGCAATTACAGAAAACAATAACAATTAAATGTTTGTGAAAGCAATTTCACACATTGGAATGAAATAAATAAATGAGAAGTTTACAGCGTCTTTGATGTCATTGGAACTAAGACAATCCACTTCACCTCAGCATCTGGTCCACCAGGTTCAAAGTTGTCATCGTACAGATTTATGATGATATGAATAAAAATTCTCACAGTGCCTTGCACTATCATTGTGTTTGAAGAAATATATGCTGTCATGACCAGATACAGAGAATAATTGTGTCATACCCTGGAAAGTTGTGATGAACAGAACACTGTTATGAAGAAGCTAGGGAAGATAACACTAATTTAATTTTAAAATTACTAATGCATTTACATCAAAATATTGGGCAATGTTTCAGCATTCACAGAAATCAGCTTACAAAAGAATAAAACAAAAGTTATGTTTCCTCTCAGGTAACACTATGCCCAAGCTAAGTCTCACAGTTTTTAGTACACTGCTCATTTCTTAAGAGCATTAGGTAAGTGCTCCAGGGTCCATCTGTCTGTTTCTGTATGAATTTGCCCTTCGTTTTGTTTGCACAGCCATTGGGAGTAAAATAAAAGTTAATACATTGTGTGAAATGTTGGAGGAGTTTGTTTCACGTGTGCGTCTCAAGTATTTGTAAGATTTGTATTCATACAGAAAGCTCAAAAAATACAACATTGACAGGAAGCCCATTAAACATTTACCAAATGCAATAGGGATGATGGTGACAAAAACAACAAAAACAGAAATCAATTTACCAGCAAATATGTAAGTATTCGTATTCAGGTAACAAAGAATGTTTTAGGTAATTCTTTATCTAAAGGATACACTGTTATTTTCATTTAGATGAGTTTCTTTTGAGCTTAACTATGTTAATGGAAAGATTTTAGTATCTTCATTGGTTAAAAAAAAAAGCTAGTTCATTTTTAAAAAATCCTGTCATAAATTTAATTTTGCCAGAAGCAATAAAGAATCTTGAAAGCATAATGACAGGAGTTGAGGGCATGGAGCCAGTAACTTTCTTCTGTGATTTTAAGTACTTTTGCTAATAGTGGCTTTAATGTTTCATACAGAACACGATAATTCCTGTCAAGAACAATGATTTATCAAAAGTATCGCGTTTGCAAACATAATTCATGTATTATAATTTCGGTAAAGGAGGGGTGAGAGCTATTGGATATCTCAGGGCATTAGCAATGTGATATGTAGCCTTTTGACTTCAGGTTCACAGTCCAACCCAGGCTTGATGTTTTTAAGGGGTGCTATTAAATAGCAGTTGTTCATTTTCTTGTGCAAAGTGAGTTTGGTGCCCTTAATTGATACTTTGTGGCTGAATACCTGCGTACATCATAACCACCACAGAAGTTGTCACTTTTTGGAATCCTTGTTGGTGAGCTCATTAGTTGAAAGAATGGGCAATGAAGTGGTGGCATTGAGCTGAACTAACTTCTCCCTCCTGAACTACATGCTAAGTCCCCTCCAAAATGTAGCTGAATCACATTGGCAGAAGAGAGTACAAGGGAGAGGTCTAAAATTAGGTAGACAGTAATGTGGTGCAACAATGAACTCAATAGCTGGTGTCATGTACACATGAGATCATGGAGAAACTGCAAGTTAAAATACTATGGTTACTTATTTTAAAACTTTCTTCTATCCTCCTTTTAGTTGCTTTAATTTTCCTCTCCCTTCTTCCATTAAAACAAATTTCAGTGGAATATTCTGATTAGGGCTGGTCATTTTTAAAAAAAAAAATATTGGGAAATCTTAATTACTCAATTATGACATTTTGACTATTGCATTTTCTGTGAATTTTGAAATGAAAAAAATATTTTTAAATAAAGGGGAAACTCCTACCTCATAATAGAAAAAGTAGGAAAAGCTAAAAAGAGATAGAGAAAAAAATATTTCCCCCCTTTATTTACTTTGTCTAATTGGAAACAAGGAGAGTGGTAATTCGAGAAAGGGGAAGGAAACCCCAAAATTGCTAATTACTTTTGGTAGAAAAAATATTTTTGTCAAAAAATGGAAAAAATAAAGATTTTCTAACCCAGTGAAATGTCAATCCTATTATCATTAATTATTATGTAATTGTTAACTTAATGTGGAAACCTTCTCCACACTAATACTCTAATATTCTTTATGTTTTTTACACTCAAGTAATTACCAGCAAAATAAATTAAGAATGTACTAATCTCTGGGGAGGGTACGAACAAATGTGTCTTCACACCCATTGGTGGGGATTGTCAAAATATTTAGTTTTGTTTTAATATGCAAAACACTTTCGACCCAGCATTTTAAAGGAAATTACATTGTTACATGTTGAGATATTCCAACGACTTAAAAAGACCCCTGAAAGAGATATGTAAGATGATATAGTGAGAAGCAGAAAAAACTCATTATACTTACAAAGAGAAAGGTGCTTAAGTGTGATGTAACTCAAAAGACACAAGAGATGACTGCATCACAGCACAAGTCAGACTTTATCTTTCTGGCAACTTCCTCTACCTTTGCCCAGCCTGCTAAAATGGTTCAACTTGCCACACTTTTGTCACTGTCCTAGTGTGGGACACTTCTTTACCTGCTCTTGTTGACTCCCACATTAAATGAATCTCACCATTAATATGGAAGACTGACCAGCTGTCTCTTTTGCTGTAGTCTCACTGGGGTACCTCTGGGGGTGTAATGTGCATCCTCTGACTTTCAGCATTTCTCTGGTGGCTTCTGCTGCATGCCCCACAATTAAGCATCTGTTTCAAGCAAAATTCTAGAGCAGCTGCTCCTGTCGGTGGTGATCCCGACTCCTGCAGCCTATCTTTTCCCAAATTAAAGGGTCTATGAAGTCTTCAAAATTACCTGTATTAGCCAATATGCGTAAGGGATCTGTCCCATGCCCTTTGGATTGGTCTCTAAACTAAAATCTGCAAGCTGGGCAGCCCTAACTGACTGGGCATTATTGACTGTAACTGTCTGTCTTTCACTGTCTGTCTCAATGCAAAATCACACCACACTTAAAAAGCTGAGCACATAGTATTATGTGTTGTTGCTGCGTGTTTGCAGTGCAGTATTGGAGAACTTAAAGAATAGTCCAGGTCAAGATTTTATGATTTTCCTTGGCCCTTTTGTTCCAACGGATAACTTGTTACGTTCCAGGTGGAAAATATTCAGAGTGCACAAACCAAACATCACACCTCATGACCTCATGGTTCTCCTATTAAAAGCTCCTCTTTCTTAGTGTTGCCAAACGTGGATCTTCATTCCTAAACTCACACATTATTGAAACAGTGGACCAGGAGTATGAATTAGCCCTCTCCGTCAGCTGACTGAAAATAGGATGTACGATAGTTATATACTTGCTATGCAAAATGGACAATACTCTTCAGAACAAGGTGCATTGCTTACACTGTTAGATCCTGCACTTAAAAGAACCCAAAGCTCAGATTTTGCCTCCATGTTTCATTTGCAAAGAGTGACGCTAACTGCAAGTTAACTTGACCAAGAGGAACTTCATTAAAAGCAGTGTGCCATTTGTCCATGCTGCTGAATTGCTTCCAGCCTAGCTCCTCATCTTCTGCGTGCCCAGTCAATAAATGTCCTTCTCCTCTGACTCCAGTTACACTGATGAAAATACACTTATTGCTCTTTCCTTCATGCATGATTGAATATTGAGCTTTCTACGTACAGGTTGAATTGCTCTAATCCGGCACACTCTCATCCGGCAACATCAATAATGTGGCATGATTTTAGTTAGCCAGATGACCACTTATCATGGGGGTGGTCAAGTTTCCTGGGGGTCCCATAAAGTTTTTTCCAGCCACAATGGTTTGGCTTTTGTTCCACTGGGGAATGAAATAATTGTCACCACTGGTCTGCACTAGCTCAATTCCAAGTTACACACTGTTAACTGAAAACCAGTGATTTTGGAAAGTAATAAACCATTTGAACAATTTACTTAGGGGAAGCAATGAATTATCCATTGCCTAAAGTCATTAAATTGAAGCTAGATAACTTTCTCATAGATTGTATTTCTCAACCCAAAGTTATGGGCTTGATGCTGTAATGTTCAGGTTCTGTGGCTTGTGTAGGTTACACTACATGATTATATTTGCCCTTTTAGGCTTACAATGTATGAATCTGTGACACGAAATTGATATGAAACTTAAAGATGTTTAGGTTCAAGTGGTTAGGTTCCAGTTTTATGTGGCATATTCTGATATATCCATCCCTAGTATTATGTTTAATAAGGTGGATAACAGTGTGGTTAAACCTCTCAGAAATCAGCAGAAAATACTCTTTCTGAAGTTACCTAAATATTACAGATATACAGGCTAACTACTATATTTAATTGAATTCAATTTTTAAAATATTTTATTTTGTTAAAAAAACAAAAATCAAAACAAAACAAAACAAAATGGGAGCAGATTGTTTCCTCATCACCATCCTCAACTTCCTAGCAGTATTTTTTCTTACCTATAGTGAAAAAGTTTGTAACTATTTGCTATTGTTAAAGAATTAAAAACAAGCAAAGAAATAAAATAAGAAACAGCATGCTTTCCCTTGTTGGACAAAATAAACCTGCAGTTACAGCACAGCTGACTTTCAATTTAATACTTTATTTTTATTTTACCTTTCACTGTCTGTCTCAATGCAAAATCACACCACACTTAAAAAGCTGTTTACGTTGTGTTATGTGGTGTTGCTGCATAAGTTATCAGTGCAGTATTGGAGAACTGAAAGAATAGTCAAGGTCAAGATTTTATGATTTCCCTGGGCCCTTTTGTTCCAATGGATAACTTGTTATGTTCCATCTGGAAAACATTATTTAGAGTTCACAAACAAAACATCACACCTCATGACATCATGGTTCTCCTGTTAAAATCTTCTCTTTCTTAGTGTTGCCAAACATGGATTTGCATTCCTAAGCTCAAACATTATTGAAGCAGTGGACTTTGAGTATTGTTTAGCCTTCTCCATCAACTGATTGAAATAGGATGTATGATAGACACATACTTGCTATGTAAAATGGACAATACTCTCCTGCTTTTTGTCCCTTTTCCCCTCTCTATCCCTTGCTCTCCTGTCTTTCTGTTTAATGTCTTGCATTATTTTCAGCTTGAACTGCTCCCCAGGCACAACCAACCAGCAAACTCCTGAGCTAGAAAGATCTCACAGTTTTGATCTGCCTGGTTTTGATCAGTTTCATGCTTTTTTTACATTTTAAAACGAACAGGGAAAATAGTACCCAGTAACAGTTACTAATTTCATGCCTGTAATTACAACATGGGTATACCTTGTGAAACCTATAATTGCTGTTAATTCATATAACTAGGAAAATTAACAGTGTGATAGAGTATAATTGCAGTGTAAATAAAATCTGCTTAATGTATGTGGATTCCAAAATGATATGAATTACATATAAAACCAAAGGGGTAATATGAGTAATTCAGTCACTTTCTTTACCTAACAGTTGTATGAATTAGTGGTAATTTGTTGTACTCAAGAATAACCACAGTGTAATTATACTGTAATTGCAATGTAACCACAGTTTTGTAATAACAGTCACTATATTAGAAGATATAACCATCACTTGAATGTGAATTACTGTGCAAGAGCTTCTCCACTTCATTCACTCTGTGAGAAGGGGAGATTAATTGTAGGCTGAAGGGGAGCTGTGAGCTCAGAACTGTGGAGGTCAAGGTTCTGCAAGGATTCTTGGAACCCAGGGTATTTGCATAGTATGGCTGGGCTGCTGCTCACTTTCCAGTAACATGGCCAAGACAACCATATTCTTTTCTTTTAATTATTTTTTTATAATATCACTCTAAGAACCCCTTCTTTTTTCAGTAGATGGTAATATTCTGTTAGGTTCTGTGGTGAAGCTGAAGGAGTACTTGGTACAGCTTAGAAAGGCAATGCAAAATTGGCTCAAAGACTGGTGTTTGGTTCCATAAGCCTTGAGTCATCGTGGTATGAGTCCAACCATGTAAAGACTGTTACAGTTATGCTGATTTCCACTGGTTCTGAGAAATCTTTGTGGCAGCCAAAGTTTGAAACAGAAGGACAGTGGACAGGCCCCTCTGTACTGGTCATAGGCAGTGTAGGGAGCCTCTGTGGTGTACCTCTTCTACTCTTTTTCTAGCTGAATTCATACTTAGAAGTGCTCTGTGTCAGTCATGGGCAGTGGTCCTTAAGGCAAAGGAAGGCTCTGCCTTCCCACACAAGTGTGGCAGAAAACCCTGCTGATTCCATCCCTCTGATGTTTTGGTTAAGGGGAAGAGGCAGTGGGGGAGGATGGGGGAGTGAGGGGGATGAGAGGAGGAGAATGGTGAAGAAAAGGTGATAGGGAAATGTGGTGGGGTGTACCAGCCTCACACTGGCCAAAGGGGTGGAGAAGGCCCCTCCCCCATGGCTCTGCTGAGCATGTTCCAACTGCAGACCAGGTATAAAGGCCAGGCAGGCCATTCTGTTGGGCTGGCCGGTGGGGAGAAGGTGTTCCTGCTTGGATTTGGGAGAAGCAGTGACCAGAAGTGGAGGTCCAGCCACCTGAGAAGGAGCTGCTACCACTGCCCGAAGTGGCGGAACAGCAGCAGCAGCAGCATCAGCATCAGCAGCTGGAGGAGCAGCAGTTGGAGCCTGAGTGGCATGTCACGTCTGGAAGAGGTAGAAGATAGCCCAGGGCAGGGAACCCTTAGGCCTGCCAGCGAGCTCAATCTGTGGCGGAGGGGTTCCTCACTGAGCTGGTGGCTGGGGAGGTGTGCCCACCACTGACTGGGCCCTGGGCTGGAGTCCAGTGGAGAGGGAGGGCTCAGGCTTCCCTACCCCCACCCCTGTGACCCCAGGGAAGGGGGAGCATGACCTGCTACTATTAACTAGGCTGCTGAGGCCTGATTGGGCATTATTGACCAGGCTACTGAGGCATGAGGGGAATACTGATTAGACCACAAAGGCCTGCCTCAGAGGTGAAATTGAGTAGGCTGTTGGGCCTCTGAGACTGTAATAAGGACCAGGCCACAGAGGCTAGGATATTGACTTGGCTGCTGAAGCCTGACGAGGGGGTGTAATTCCCCAGAAGAAGCCCAGGGCTGGAGGCCCCACCACAGGGAATCACAGGAAGCAGTGGGAGTCTGGCACGCAGTGTTTCCTTCCCTGCAACTGGGGCTCCCCAGTAAAGCAGCAGTGGTGTCATTTGGAGAGATGGGGCAGCAGACCCCTGGAACCCTGCCACTGCAGGACATTGGCACCTGCCTCCTCTCTGCTTAGGAATGAGAGAAATATAGGACACTTTATTTATGCCTCTCTGGCTCTATTGTTTCTATGAGGCTCCCCACTCCCTGCCTGCCCCCAATCACTCTGATTGGAAAGCTATTTCACTCTTCTCTCTCCTCCCGCTCCCACCCCACAGGCTGGCTATTCTGCCCTATCATGTAGGAATGCTTCAATGGACGAGCAGCAGAGCTAAAGAATGACCACCTGCTGAGATCATTCCCTGCTGTCAAGGAACAAACCTCACACCACAAACATTGCTTAAATTACATTTAAAAATTTCATATTTTTTCCAGCTTTCCAATTTTGGTGGGAAATGTCAGTGTCTAAGCGTGGGAAATCTATTCTTCCATTTAATTCTACTTTGCACTTGTCTGAGTGAATTTCCTGTACAGTGGGCTGGGTCAGATTACTAGGTAGGGCCCAGACCATTACACACAAATGTTGATTGCTTGGCAGGATAGCAAATGCACTTTTGAATTCTAAGGCCTAGTCTACACTAGGGATTGAAGTTGATCCCAGATATGCCACACCATTAGCATGGCTAAAATTGGTGTGCCAGGATTCACTTTGTTCCCTGGTGTAGATCAGGGATCTTCAGGCTCATGCTGACATCCCTAACTCCATGTAGGCATGGAATACTAGGGTGGATGACCCAGCCCAGAGAGCTTCATTTTGTTGTGTCTTCAAATGTGTGGCAAAATTGATCCCCAGAAGATCAGTTGCATCATGTTGACCCTCCATAAGTACAGACATACCCTAAGGGCTCTTTTCCAAAACAGCTTTGCTTCTGGTTTCTGTGTGCAAACAACAAATCCTTGCTCTAAACAGGATGCCAGCCATTTTACAGCTGTGTGTCTTGTCTCCTATCCTATCCTCTTCCAACAGGTAAGTAATCTTAGCTCCTGTTTACTTTGTAATATTTCTGAGGGTAGCAGCGTGTCTCAAACTTGAGTACCTTCAGTGAAGGTCCTGGAGGTGATGTTTATATGCTAAAATCTTTAGAGAAACACTGGGATCAGACCCCCTACCTTTCCCACCCCCGTCCCTCCACTGATACATCAAGAATCCTCCAACAAGCCTCTCTGAAACCAGAGCTCCCACTGAGCCACCCATACCCAAATTGCCCCCACACCTGCATTCCCTCCACACCAAGCCCCTTTATACTTGGATCATGCTGGGTGATCTGCCCTGTGCTAGAAATATGAAGACCTGGAGTTTTCTTAATGGCCCTCTTGTAACAGACTTCCAATATACAATTGGACCCCTCATTTAAAGCTTGATCTCCAGAGGAAGTTTTCCCCTGATTTAAAAAAAACAAAACCAAACAAAACAAAAAAAGAAACAGTGGAAAGGAATTTAATTATCCTGTGCCTCAGTTTCAACCACTGAAAAATTGGATAATATAAATACTTGCCTGCCTCACAGGAGCTTGTGTAAATTCTTTGGTTTGGGTTAGGTGCTTTGATGTCAGTTGGTGGATAGTGCTGAGAAACGCAATTCTGCAAGGTGTTTTTACAGCTCCAAAACCTTTCTACTTCATTTAGGCAGTAGAAGGCAGTACTCTGGGATTACAGGAGAACTTCAGTGTGGGACTTTGAGTTGACTCCTCCTCCCATAGTGTGATGCTGGAACAATTTGCCAGAAGAGGAAGGGGTAGTGAAAGCAGGGTCCCACGTGGTCTCCCCAAAGAGCTAGATAAAGATGCAAGTAGGCCAGCCTGCCTTGTGCTGTGTGTGTGCTACAGGAGGGCTGGATCACTTTTGGCATCAGGCACCCTGTGCTGGCCTGTCCTCAGTGTCTAGGCCAGCTAAGTGGGCCTGGGCAGAGCACTAAATAGCCAGGAGGAACAGATTCCCCTCCACCTGGGCCAGGGCTTATCAGAGCATTTCCACAAGTAAGCAGTGGCCTGGGCAGGGCACTTAGGTTTTTTGACCCACATTCTGTGATGGGCAGGTCAGAATGAGTGCTTGGTTGGGGAGAGTAGTGAGCTTGACAGGGGAGGAAGGAGCCCGGAGAGAGAGGGGTGTGGAGGGAAGAAAAGAGGAGCAGAGGGAAGAGGGATGTGATGGCAAGTAAGAGAGTAGGTACTGGTATCTTAGGTCTCAATTCTCAGTTCTTTTTAGTGGATGGGGGATTACAAAAAATTAAGAAACCAAAATATTGTAAGTAAGAGCGTGATGAGAATATCCCTTCCTCATCTTTTGGAGATAATCTAATTTTGAATCTGAATATTGTATTCTAAAGATTCTCTCCATGACTCTTTGAGTCAAGTTGTCTTTTAAAATACTGGCTTAATTAATAGTTTTGTAATTTTTGTTTTGGCTTGTAGTTAAAGAGTCAAGAGCTCCAGTGTCTGACTACCTTATATATTTATGAGCAGCAAGGCTCTCTACTATTGAGAGAGACTGATAGCAGCTGTTTTCCATATTTATTGCCAGTTAGGGATGTAAGGGTGTGTTTACACTAGGCACTAACTTTGAAGTTAGGCACTAGTTCGAAGGAGCCTGTAGAGATTCTACACACACTTCCCTTACTTTGAAGTTAACTTCGAAGTAGGGAGCCCAGCTTCCAAGGCCCTACTCCATTCCCGAGAATGGAGTAGTGCCCTGCTTCGAAGTTTCACTTTGAAGTAGGATGTGTGTAGCTGTTCAACTTTGAAGTTGCTTACTTTGAGGTTGTACTTCGAAGTAAGCAACTTTGGAGTTATTTTTGCAGTGTAGATGTAACCTTAATGTTTGTGTCACTGGCTTTTGAACCAAGGAACATGCTAAATGTCCACATCCCTGAAATCTGTTTTGTAATGAATTCAATTTATGAACCGGAAGCTGGATACAATAACCAGAATTCAAGACTGGAAAAAGCCTGCTTTCTCTTCCAGCTAAACAGACCTGCACAATTTTAAATAATTTACTCATCAGAGATGTAGATTTCTTTTCAGCTTAATGGTAACTGAACCATGTCTGCATTTGTGTTTCCTTCAGTCTGACAGCAGGAGTTAAAATTATGCCTATGTAGTTGATGTGAGCCTAAATTTTCTGATGGAAATGAAATGCGATATTTTCAGATACAGGATAAAAATCACTTGCTGATGTAATTCATAGCAATTTACAGCTTTTTCTAGTGCTACGAGCTTCAGCTGTTATGGCAAACACTGATTGTTTATTAAATTAAAAACTTTTTTCTTTTAAAATTATTTTGAATGTGAGAGGAGCATATTTTTGATATTTTGAGGGTCCCCCATAAACGAGGTAACTTTTCTCATTACCTATTGTGTAACAAATGACATTTATGTTAATTTTCAGTTATACTGAACACACCTGTAATGCTTCCAGTGGCTTGAAACTTAAGGGACTAGTGGGGGATTAGCACAGTGCCACTACTTCCTTCTCCTTCTGGAGAAGGGTAGTGGGTGGATTCTCGGCTTTACCTCTTCCTAATGCTCCACTCAGCATGGCTGTTGGCAGGGCAGGGAAAATAATCCACTTTTGCTACAGACTCACAGTAGGTTACTTTCCCCATCAAACAAGGGGAAACCAGAGGTCACATTGTGACTCTGAGTTACAGTCAGGTGCTTGCTGTGCTTCTGGGTCAGTTCAGTCACATGCTGCATGTTATTTGGGGCAGATTGCTAAGGAGATGATCTTGCTCATGTTGGCTGTGTGTACACTAGCCCCTTTCTTCAAAGGGGGCATGGTAATCAGTCCATGCAGGGAATAATAATGAGGTGCTACAATGAATATGCAGCAGCTCATTAGGCTAATTCTTGCCACAGAAACTTCAAAGTGGCACACTTCGAAGTGCTGGCATGTCGTGTAGTCACACGCAATTTGAAGGAACCGCACAACTTCGAAGTGCCCTTAAATTTTTTGGGAGTAAGGCAACTTCGAAGTTGTGTGGGTCAGAAATATCTTACTCACTCTGCTGGTCACTTGCCATCCAGTGCTCTCTGCCACTGCCCTGCTGGCTATTTCTCTCACCTCTCCCCATCACTCCCCAAGGCTGGGTCTACACTTGCTCCCAACCTCAAAGGGGGCATGTTAATCAGGGCGAGGGGAGATTACTAATGAAGTGCTGTGGTGAATACGCAGCACTTCATTAGGCTAATTCTCCCCCTCGGCAACTTCAAAGCTTCAAACTTCACAGTGCGGGCATGCATGTAGCCATGGGCACTTTGAAGTTGCTGTGGGAGGGAGAGTTAGCCTAATGAAGTCCTGCAAATTCACTGCAGCACTTCATTAGTAATCTCTCATCACCCTCATTAACTTGCCCCTTTGAAGTTGGGAAGTGTAGATAAGCCCCAGTTGTAGCATCACCACCACATTGCTTGCCACATCTCGCCACTGTCGCCCTGCTGCATGTCAGTCACATCCTCTGCCATCCACTTTCGGGATGTGATTTTGGCCCATGAGACTCAAATTATTTCAATCCCAATGACTTCAGCTTTCGGCAAGCAGAGAAAAAGAAACAACTCCAGTACAAATTAACTAGGAAAAGAGACACTTAATCATGGCTGTTGAGCTCTGCTCTTTGAGGGAAAGAGAAATAGATGAAACCAGTCCAGGCAGGGGACACCATTTTGGTCTCCTGACCAGAATAGCCTGTCCGCTAATAGGGCTCGAAAGTTGAGCTCCTGGATTTGCAAGGTTCTTTATGCTAATTTAGAGCAATTTAGCACAGACCTACTTTTTCTGCGTTCCCTCAAAATTAGAAACATTAGTAACCATATTTTAAATATCTCTGTAATGTGATAACAAACATAGCTTGTGTTAGGTTACAGATTAAGTTGATTTCAATGAGCAAAATTCCATTCCATCTGGTGGATATCTAAAAAATTTAGCAAAGTACAAGGAAACCATATTTACAAAGACACACTGAGGGTTTCTCTTCCATTCCCACTAGGTGGAAAGGAAGATTCCATCGGATACTGCTTACCTTAGGCAGTTCAATCAAAGAATGCATGTTCCAGAGCATTCTTTAAAAGGAGATTCTGATACACTTCTGGACATGATGGTGGCAGCAGGACATGCATTAATATCCCTTCAGAAACATACACATACCCCAGAGCCTTCCCCACCCAACAAGAAAACCTACTAAACTAAAAATGTCTACCTGAATTCCCGCACAACATTTATCCATTTTTTTCCTGCTTGCAAATTGTCAGCAAATTTGTATTTAGTTTGTATTTGGTTAATGCTCTGTGTGGAGCACTTCTAGGCAATGGATTTAAGGCCCCCAACCTTCCAAAATTGTCCAGGAGTCTGCAGGAATTAATCAAAGAGTAACCTTTAATTAAAGAGTATGTCATGTGAGGAAACCTCCAGGAATATGGTGAAGCCAAATTGGCAGCCCTGAATGAATTATTTTTTTGAATTCCTCACTATTGGTCTTTCCCTGCAGTCATGTAAGTGATGGTTATTCCTGCATCCTTCCAAAGCTCCAAGACTGCTGTTCATTTGCATATGTGATGTTTGTGATTAGCTACTCAAGTCATTTGTTTGCTGCCCTAACGCACTTACTAGTGCCAGTGTTTTTAAATCCTGATAGGATGAATAATTTTCTAAATAGGATAAATGGATCTCATTTTTTAAGATGAAGATGAGGAAGCATGTTGGGGAGAGAGAAGATGGCAGGAGACAAGCCAGTGTGACAAGACAAGCACATTTTAGGATATTTAAACCTTTTATTTTACTCTTTTCAAGAAGAAAGAGTATTATGTTTTACTGTGTATGTAGCCCTTCATTGAAAAGGCTGGACTCCTTCATGATTCTGGAAGAAAGATACATAAGTCTAGTGGCTCTTTATTCAATTTTGCTCTTGTCACATTCACACTTAGCAATTGAATTTGTATGTGCTTGCACAAGCTCATTTGCAAATAGGTGCAGTCAGCTCTCTCTGTGTATGTTTTATTTGATTGTCTCATTGCCTAAGCTGTTTAGCTACAGCGGTAACATTGGGAACTGTGGCAGATTCCCCGTCTCTCATACTGCCTTGTAGCTATATGAATTTTGTGACATTCTGAGGGCTTTTGACAACTGCCATCTGGTTCATCAGCAGAGATGACTCTAAAATTAGCCTGGTCATTCCGCTGATATTTCTACTGGAGAAAATATGAGCTCTTTGCATGGCATGATAAGGAAAATAACAGAGCTGTTGAACTGCCCTCAGAAGTGCTGTGTGTTGCCTGAGGTGAATACATACACCAGGACATGATCCCTCTGTCTTTCTTTGGTTTCTGGACCCAGGATATACAGATGCTATTGTCTGTTAACTCCTGAGACTATAACAAATGGAAGTTTAAGCGTACCCAGTTGTGTGCATTTGGCACGGGCCTGATCCAAGCCAACCACTGTGCTTCCCCTTGGAGCAAGATGAGGCAGAACAGCGTTTTAGAGTGTTCATTTTGGGATGCTGGGCTTGTCCTCATTGCCTCTGTGCTCCCAGTAGATTCATCCAGTATTAGGGCCATAGAGGATGGTTGAGCAAGTTGGTCTCAATAGTTGGTAAGTGGTTCTATGGCCAGACAGCTGTCAGAATTGTGTCTCTTCACCCTCTTTTTGTTATTGTGCTATTGTGTTACTATGTTACAATTTCTTTCATCTACATCTTCCTATGTGTATGAAGTTGCCAGAGGGTGGCTGGGAGAAGCGCCATTTTCTGATTCATTTCTTTATCCTTCACTGCTTTTGCTTATGCGGACGATGGCTTTGTATTCCCTTGGAGTGTCTCTATGTTGCTGTGGAAAGATGAACATGATGTGTCTGAGTTACTAGACAACACTGAGATGGAGGCTAAGCAAAATGAGGTCGTGGAGCAATTGGCTGCTCTGAGGTCTGCAGTCTGTGATTATGCTGCTTTGCTGCTGCTGCTGCTGCTGCTTCACACTGGTGTAGTTTCTGCTTTTCATGCTACTTGCTGGGCTCTAGGCAGGCCACTGACAGAGGCGCAAAGGGCGTAGGTAGTTGCTTTGAGCCCCTTTCTAATGCTGGCAGAGCTGCTTCACGGGGTGTATTTGAGGTGGCAGTGGGGAGGGAAGGGCAGTGCTGCTGACTGCACTAGCCCCTGACCCTTATGCCCTTGCCCCTCACCTCTTCTTGTGCACGGGGCTGGGTCCCCCTCCCACCTTGCCTGGGAACAACAGTGGCTGTTGGCCCCACTGGCTCTAGGTTTGAGTTACTGGGGCTTGCTTTGTGTAAAAGGATGTACACACAGCTTTCAAAAGCAAATCACCGGGCCAAAGACTATATGACCAAAGCAGGTTAATTTGGTATGATGAGTATTCCTGACCTGTCTTGTCACTGCTTGAATTCTGAGCGTCATACTTGCATATGACACCACCTGCAACTACAGAAACAGCTTCTCCAGAAGAAATCCTGGTGGCAGAACAAGTTAGATGGGGTGTAGGGTAGACATCTTGAGGAGCAGAGCTGCCTTCTATTCAGTTGGATGGTCCTTTTACAGGGCCCTGTGCAGCTTTGAATCCACAAAGAGTTTTCAGAATCACTGCAGAAGTACATTTCTGGCATGTATAAAATCATAAATGTAGATTTGTGTTAAGGAGGCTGTCCTGTCTGAAATATTCTGATGAAAAGAAAATCCCTTGCATAGGAATTTGCAGGAAAGATGTCACAAATTATGGCAATGCAACATAATGGGCTTTATTTACAAGTATGAATAACAATTTATTTCTGCATTCACCCAGATCACCTTCATATTCAAACAGATATCTGCATCTTTAAAGCTCGGAATATGTGTGTTTGATGTTATTATTATTATCCTCATAGAATATAATAATTAATATTGTAGTCCCTTTAGATGCAGCTTGCCCTCAGAGTCTTGCTATTCGAGCAGATTGGAGATTCTGATATGCTTCTTATCATGACCTTCTTAAGGGAAATGAAAACTAGCCATACAATGGAGATTGACTATTCCCATTGTGAGCATCCCTGCAGAAAATTTCCAAAGACAATTGATGAATACCATTAAAAAAAGAGGGGTGATCTTCATTTAGAATTAGAGAAGGAATTGAACTTCAGAGCATGAATTTGATCTTTATCTACTCAAAATTCAGGAGCATTAGATTTCAGAACTTCATTTCATAATGTTCTAGAGAGATAAGACCCAGTTATGAAACTGAGAGCTGCTGAGATTGGCAGTGCTGGTTCAGGCCCATGTATATTTAAATCACATATTTAGTAATGTCCAGTGATTTTTTTGCCAAAAAGAAATTACACTTAGACACAGACAGATGTTTTGCAAATCAAATTACCTTCTGTTTGAGGTTAAGATGACTCAGTTGTCAGAGGCTGAAAAAAAAGCTACTCAAGCGTCTGGCGTCAAGAAAGTCAAAAGTAAGCTTGATGCAGAAATTGAAGTATTGGATGATACCAGCAATGACATCATTGTTTTGGCTAAGAGCTGTGGTGTCCAATACACTGTCCTTTAGCCACACGTGACGAACCAGACAGTGTATTGTGGTCAATGTGGCTCACACACATGGAGCACCCTCTGCCTCTCCGTGCATGTGTGGCAGTGGAGGTGGCTCCTCCTATGGCTGGCTTGGGCTGCAGAGGGCTCGGGCGGCTCAGGCAGCTGGCTTGGGCAGTTCGTGCCACATGGCTCTTGGGTGGCTCGTGTCACGTGGGCAGCTAGCGTGGCTTGCTCCCCTAGTGGCTCCAGTGAGTCACTGGGGCGGGGTGAAGGGTACAGTGCTTGGCTGCAGGGGTGGAGGGCTAGCATGCCTGACTATGGGGGCAGGAGGGGTAGCGTACCTGGCTGAGGGTGAGAGGGGCAGCACCTGGCTGGGGCAGGGCATGTGGAGGTTGGTTCCATGGTGTTCAGACAGCACTGGCTTAGAGGATGTTTGTGATCATAGTTGATATGACAGATTTCACAGGGTAAATGTGCAGAAAATGATCTTCAATATTTATAAGTTTTAGAAGCAGTTGTCACACTTGTAAAATGAGAAACACGAGGAATCAGTAATGGCAGGTAACAAAATCTTTGTAAAACTAATTGGTAAAACTACTAAAACTGAGGTTTCAAGAATTACATGTGAAAAGCTGAAACACCAGAAGGGATATTCAAAGATTTTCACTCTGTTTATCCTTGCAATTAAATAAATAAATAAAAACCCATTATGCCTATTTCTGTCGTCATTTTGATTTTTTTTTTCACATTTTGCTCAGATGTTCATCCAGTTAATCCTCTTAATATTTTAAACTTATTTTCTTCCTTGGTTTCATTTAGTGAAAGGAATAAACTGATATCAAGTAATTTTAAGTTATTTACTTTCATTGAATGCATTAAAGCTTTAGTCTGTGATGGTCAGCCTGTAGTAGTATTCTTTCCTAGTGTGTATATTTTACATTTCACATTTTGATAAAAATACATTAAACTAAAAATAAATCATTGTTCACCTGAAAAAATTCCTGACTTAGGCAAAAATGTTCTTTAAATCAGCGTGAATTAAGTCTCTACAAATAGTTGATATTTATGACTTATGAGTTTAATGAAAAAAATGTTAGTCCTCTCTTTTGTTTCTGCAGAACATCATTTTAAACAGTTCCCTACCTAGTGCTCATTCAGTTAATGATCATTTCCCACTTCTGGTTTGCAGCTAGGGGATAGTCCATACTACTTTAATATCAGATATAACTGAGGTGTGCGTGTGTGTGTTTACCATTCACTACACAACAATGGATTCTGAGATCTGGTTCACCAACCTTTTATGTGAGGAACAAGGGGCAGGGAACCTTTTTGTATATATAATTGTTGTATGGTAGCGAGCATACTTTGGGGCATTCAGAGAACAATAAATGACAACAGTAACAATGTGAACTGATGTTATAGTATGAGAAACCATTTTTTAAAATTATAACAAGTATACAGAAATATATTATAAATGTGCTAAAAAGCAAGCAGGTTTTATATAGGACTTTTCATCATTAAATCCCAAAGTGCTTTACAAAGGAAGTATCATTATTCCCATTTTACAGATGGGGAATTTGAGACCCAAAAGGCAGGGAAGTGGGAATAGTTTTTTCTAGTGAGGGTGCTGAGAGCCATTGAACCAAATGGAACCATATATAATGGAGACCACGTCAAGACAGGAGGCAGCAGCAGCAGCCATGCAGGAAGGTGAACTCAGTTGCCCAAAATCAATCTTGACTAACATTAGTATATTTTCTTATTAGTTTAGGAAGCATTATCTAGAGGCAGTGTCTTTGCATGTGAACTGCAGTCTATCAGTTGCAGATAAGGAAGGAAGGGAACATGAAGGACAATCTTCCAATGCAGCTTTCATGTCTCATTCCTGTCCCAAAATATAAATTAAGCAATAATTTAGTGCAACTTCCAGTATGATGTTGTATGGAATGGGGGTAGCAGGTTTGTGTAATTTTTGATGTAGCCCAGAACAGGTCCAAGTTCCACCCCACTCCCGACTTTGCATGGGCAGAGGGCTGGGGAACAGGGAGCGAGGGCTGTGGGGTGGGGTCAGGTACGTGGGGTTTGTGGTGCAGGAGGGGACTCAGTGCTAGGGCAGAGGTCTGAGGTATGGGCTCTAGGGTGGAGATGAAGTTTTTGGGGGAGTGGGAATGTCACTGGGCTGGGACAAGCTAGTGGACAGAGCCTGAGAGCTATGGCTGGGGTATAGGCTCTGGGGCTGAGACTGAGCAAAAACTTTGGGACGGAGCAAGCAAGCTGCAGTGGGGGCTGCGAGGTCAGAGAGGAGGGGGATGGCATCTGGAGATGAGCAGTTCAGACTTTGGGGTGCAGGCAGGCAGGATGCATGTTGCTGGGGCCAGAGAGGGGGACTCCCCCAACCCTCCCTCTCTCTCCCCCATCTTGACACTCCTCTCTCTAGCTCCCTTCCAGGCCCTCCTTGTGGCATGACTTTGACACTCACCCAAGCCCCAGGAAAAAATGCCTTTGGTCGTGGCTGCCATATGCCTCTGCAGTGAGTGCTCCCTTCCTCCCTCCTTTGCAGATGCAGCAGTTCAGCCTGATGCTGGCACTGCTCCCTTAAAGCCAGGCTGGGGGCGTGAAGGCATGGGAATGCACTCAGCATGGAGCTGCAAGGGGCAGCCACGTGCTGCCCAGAATGCAGGTTAGATGGGGCAGGGAGGAGGCACGCATGTGGTCCTGACATTGGTGTAATGTGTCTCCTGGCCCTTCCATTGGTGGAACCCAAGTACTCTGGATCCTTTCAACTCACCACTGCTAGTATGGAAGAAGAATCTGTTGAAAGAGTATCAGAAATGGAAATATATGTAATTAAAACTTTTTTCACCCAAAAGAGAGAAATGAGGGAGCAAGATTGAGGTTGCAGGCGGAACGCATGGCAAGGAAGCTTCAACAGGCCTTAAAGCAATTTTCATTTATTTTTGTTCTACTTCTACCTGGTGTTTTTGAAGGCTGAAAACTATAGTGACAATTTTTTCTCCTTTGTACTTTGTTTACTCCAGCCTTCTCAGAGAAACTTGGATTGACCCTTCAGATGCAGTTAAAGAAAATCTGAAAAAGAAGCTCTACCACAGTTTCTTCCAGCAGCAGCTGTAACCTTCAGCAAACGGAGAAAAAAGTGGGCATTGACTAACCTCAGATGTTATCCAAGCTGCAGCATTAAATCTGCTGGAATTAGAGTGCTTAGCTTCCAAACCATTCTACATTCATCAGCGAAGGTGTCAGTGGCTGATGCTGGGCCCCACATAATATGTAATAAATAATATTTTAAAAGATATTTAAAAAATTAATATCAAATTAATAAGAAGTTTGGGTTTAATATCCACGTACAGCATGTATAACTCCCTATTAGCACCAATACGAGCTGCTACAAACTCCCAGCCATGTCGTCCCACCCTGATTAGCTACTCTTATGTCAATCATATATAATATTTTTCTATGGCAAAACTAGGTAAGGGTAGGCGGTGTTTATATGAGTTGTATTTGGTTTTCAGTAGGTCACAAATGCTGTATCATATAAAAAGTGTGAACGTAATTGGGACTATGTTTCTTAGATAAAATTCTGAGCTATGGATCAACATTGATAGCAGCTTTTAGCTATAGTCCAGTGCAATTACTGTTAGGAAGACTACACATAGGTTCTTTTCTAATGTTGGCAACACCTAAGGGAGAATAGGACTACTTAATGAAATTGATAGATAAAGGAAAGTGTGTGTGTGTGTGTGTGTGTGTGTGTGTGAGTGTGATAGCGAGAGAGCGATGAGATGAGATGTGCTGGGAGAACATTTGATCACAATAGCAGGGTCAAAACATTATACCTTAAAAACAAATTATGTGGGGTGAGAGCTGTGTAATGTGGACAGTTGGAAGGACTGTGTAAAAATAGAAAAACAAATGAAAGCACATGTATACAGTTAGGTCAAAGTTATTTGACACTTTCATTCATGATTGGAATACAGGGTCAATAGCACATTAGTTAAACCTGCAGACAGTACTAATTTGTGAAGGGTTGTTAATGCTAATGAGAACAGACAGAGAATGAAAAAGGCCTTAAAGTAGTTATGAATATTTGAATAAAATATCAAAATGTGTTACAGGCTGGAAAATGCAAGGTAACAAATGGGAAATAATCCAAAACACAGACAGTTGGGCTTCTGTGGTATTCAGATATCTATCAGGCTGTAGTTTCACCTCTAGATTCCTTTCAGCAAGGCAGGTGACTTTGACATGAACAATAATAACAAAAAAGCCAGCATGATAAATTTTAATGACAGATTTGCAGAGACTCCATGTTATGGAGAACAAGCAGTATTCCCTTTCTATGAAGCATTGGCCAGCTCCTGCCATGAATGCTTCACTATGTTCTGGAAGCTTTCGTAAGACAACTCTGGTGCACCGACACACATCAATAAGCAAAACAACTGCTTACTCTTATAGTTGCAGCCTGAGTTGATTTTTCTTCCCATTTCGCCAGTTTTCGTAACCATTGCTTATTATAATCTCTCTATCCCAGATTTGTATACAGTGTTGTTGTAGCCATGTTATTCCCAGACTACTGGGGAGACAGTGTGTATGAGCTTATATCTTTTATTGGTCCAACTTCTATATGTGAGAGAAGTTTTTGAAATACCAGCTAAACCTCTCTAGTCTGGCACTCTCTGTTTTTGCAACGTACGTGGTCTGGCATGATTTTAGTCAGCTGGCTCTCTATGTATTGTGGGCATGGCTAAGTTTCCTGTGGTCCAATAAAGTTTGTTTACAGCTACCAGTCCTGGCTCAGCATATTGTACTGTGATTTAGCTTTTATTTATCACTAAATGTCTTCTGAAAGCCAAGTAAGCAGTCAAAGTGTTGGTAATGCTGCTAGACAATATTCATCTCCCATGGTTCAGCAAATTCTCTCATTCACCAGCGGTCAGTTCTCAATGGTGCTGGAATAGATTGATTCATCCTGTATACAGAGTGCTTTTACCAGGCCTGAATAGCTCTGGATATCACGAAATCTTGTATTTCTGATCAACAGAAAGTTGGTCCAGTTGTTTCTGACAGGTCTGATCCTGGCATTCAGGCAGAACAAGCGTTGGGATCATGGCAGGTTAGCTCCTCTTCAAGGAAATTTGAAAATGGCTAAATTAGCCTCCTTGAAGTTTCTCTATAGTCCAGCCACGATTTGTGTGTCGCTGTGTGTACACATTTTGTCTGTTGATCAGTTGATGGGTCAGTTGAGCTATCACATTTTAACTCATCCCATTGTTTCTTCTTCCTCTTTTCTCTTGGAAGCTTGGCAAATTCACAGGTCGCTTCTTTTTCTCCAGATTGGAAAAGCTCTGTAGCTGTGTACCTTCTATTTGTTTTCCCAGATACACAACTGCAATTAACAATATTATCTTTTTAGTTTAGTTTAATGGATCAAATTCAGTCCTTTGTTAAAATAAAGATAACATTAAGCTATGCTTCCACTGGGTCTTTCATCCTTCCTATTCCGTATTTCTAGTATGGCCTCTATTTAAAAAGATCTCGGTCAAAATCCAGTAAACTGTTAAACAGTACTTTATATCAAAACCCTTAATATGGTTCAACGTTGTCTTTACTATGCTAATTAGTACTATGATGGTTTTGTGTTTAATTCACTTTTTTTACATTAAGCTTGCTTCTTCCCCAAACGTGCTTGTCACTTCCTGGGACCCACTGCGACGCTGCTGAAGTCTGTAATGTGACTTAAGATGGGCAAAATTTTCAGATTTATTTGATTCCATTCTATTTCTAGGTTCAGCTTCAGAAAATCAAATGTGTCTCTTCCCTGCTTAACCTTCCTTTCAGTAGTTAAGGAGCTTGCCTGGGATATGGGAGACCCAGGTCTGAGTTTTCATTCTGCAGCAGGGACTTGCCTGGCTAAAGAATAACTGAGTTCAAGCATCATAGTGACCAGGCTATTGGTTATGCTGGGAGATGTGCTATCAGTCTCTTCTGCAGATGCAGTTTCATGTTGTATAAATACAAAAATATTCATTAGGGAAAAGAGAGAAGTAAAATAAGAATGGCTCAGAAGGCTGGTGATCAAGGCACTCAACTAGGAGATAGAGTAGACATGTGGATTGAAATCCCTCTGCTAAATCAGATTGATAGAAGAATGCACATCTCGGCTGGCACACAGGAATATTTGAGAGGGATATGTGGTTTTATTTGTAAATGTGGGCCATCCACTCACAGCAGGCCTTGCCCTTCTCCCCCAGCCCTGGCTCTCCAGCTGGCTCTGTCCCCACACTCCCCTTCCCACCACTCATGGTTTGACCCACCCACTCTATCCCACTCCCAAACAGCCCCACATCCCAACCCTGCTAGCCCTGAAGATCTCCCCACTCCCTGGATGCCCCAACACCCCCACTCTCCTGCTTAGCCAAAGGACCCCTCCCACCACACCCCTGCTCAGACTGACACCCTCCCACAAGGCCCCAATGTCCCTTACCATCCCAAACACAGTCCCATGCTCAGCTTGAACACACTCCCCCCAGCCCAGACACCCACCCCCTATGCTCAGCCTGAACCTCAACTCCACTCAGCCTGACACCACCTCTCCCACTCACCCAAGGATCCTCCCACGCCCTGTTCAGCCCAAGGACACCCCCACTGACACTAGGCCTTAAGATCCCCCCCATCCCACTCGGCACTAGAGTGGGAGGATTACCTGGGGCAGGGGGTGGGCACTGGGAGGCAGGGGACAGTGGCATCCCTTAGCCTCCTTTTCCCAGCACTCCCCATGTGGCACTCCACCTTGGCCTCCCAGCTTGCTGAGTCCCACTTCTCTGCTGGTGGCTGGGAGGCATCCAGCCACCCAGCAGGGCTCAGTGGGCCAGAAGGCAGAGGTGGTGCACTGTGAGGTGAGTGTGGGGGGGCAGGGGAAGGGAGGATACAGGGGAGCAAGTCCCTGTGGCTGCTGCTGCAGTCCACTGCCTGCCCCATTGCCCAGCTCCTGTCGTAGTCAATGCCTGGTCAGGATGCTTAGACAGGGGACCGGGGTCAGGGTGGAGGATGGAGCAGAGAAGCAGCAGGACAGCCCATGGCTTGGGTGGGGAGGAGTGGGGCAAGTGAACACACCCCTCACACACACTCTGGGTATGGGCCTGTCTTCTGTCTAGACAGTACTTGGTCCTGCCGTGAGGGCAGGGGGCTGGACTTGATGACCTCTCAAGGTCCTTTCCAGCCCTAGTACTCTATAAATCTGCCCTCTGGGTGAGTGCCTCAATCACCAGGTTTTATAATCTTGCGCTTTCCATCTCAGAAGCGGTACTGTAAGAACAAGACATATGCAAGATTCAGAAAAGTGAGTTTTTGCATAGATGTTAGCAAACAATGTCTTAAAAGGAGAGTACTTCAGGAGTCCTGGGAGAGGAATGACAAAGGGAAATCAACTAAGTTGTAGATGTAGGATCAGAATTTCAGCCTTTCGCTGCCTTTAATAGTTACATTTGCACTGAGGTTTCATTGCCAGAGCAGAATTATGGATGCAATATTGTTCTCTTTAAAAAGGGGACGTTGCTAAAAATGTGAGCCAGATTTTTTTTTTAACTTTCAAAACTGTAATGCTTAATTAGCCTTTGCAAAATGTTGTTGTTGGTGCTAATTTACTGCTGCACTGTGCAAATCCACTTGTGAATTATAGTTCTTTTAGGAAATAGAATGCCTCTTAGCTGTATAACTTGTGAAACAAAATGCCTGTCTTTATTGGTACAGCTACATATTCCATTTGTGAGACTGTTTTTGTAAATTGAAGGCCAGGAAAATGTATTCCATTTTATGTAATTACCCCCCTGGACTTTGTTATTCCCATATATTGTAAGCACACTGCATATAAAGACATGTTTGAGTAATACCTTGTATGCAGGTGAGCAAATAGCATGCATAGAAATAAGAGTAATATATGATGCACGAGAACACTTAAAGGATTTTTACAAAAGCCCTCCATCTGCGTGAAAGAGCAGCCACTAATTCCTTTAGAATATTTTCAATAGTAAATAACAGACAATTCCTATTTCCACCTCTTTCCTTTCCTACGCCCTTATGTATTGAATGTCTGTGACTAAGGACTTGTTTATGTTGCAGCAAAGTACGCCAGAGCCTGTGATTTGTTAAGCTCTCTGATTCATTGTGCTTTTCGTGCCCCACATGGCCCTGTTAGCACATTCTATACACCGAGTCTTCGTTACATACAACTGGTGTACTGGTATGTGCACTTACCCGCTGAAAAAGCAGACTTCAGCCAGGCTGTGCTATGTAGTTTACACAAGTCTGTGAAGGGCTCTGGCGGAGGGAAGGCAGTGGGGAAAAGCTCCAGAAGTTCCTCCTTGCTGGCTTTTCCATGGCAGGCTGGCAGAGCCTTTCCCCACTGCTGGAGTCTCCCTCTCTGTGGTGAGGGAAGGGCTTCACCCATGAGGATGCTGAAATCAGAGAGGCCTGGCTTGGGCAGAATGAGAAGAGAGCAGCCTTCATGCCTCATCAGTTACAGTGCTCTTTGTACCCGTGGCAGGCCAGCTGGGCGGTGAGGGAGCCAACGTAGCAATTGCCCCACGGCATGGCAATCGAAAAAGGCTGGCTGGGGGGGTGGCATTGCATGGTGTTTTCTGGCTGGATCTGAGGCCCTGCCCCTTTTTACCCAAGGCCTCATCCCTTCCAGGAGCATGAACCAGGGCCCCCCAATCTCACCCAAGGGCATGGTAAGTCTGTTCCCCTCCCCCAACCTATGCCAATGGGACTACACTCAACACACTGCTGAAAGACACATCCAATGGTAGGATCTATCAGGTACCTAACTTTCAAGGCCAGGCTATATTTATACAAACTTGGTACCTTTTAGAACATGCCAGCAGATTGTGTATGAGACAGTTGGAATATGAGACAGTTGTGCATGAGACATTAGGCACCTCAGAAATCACACAGGTCATGAGGTGTCCAGTTTTCTTTAAAAATGAATGTTACATTTTAATATGAAGGTAGGTCTGCCCTATATATCATACTGAATTATAAACATTCTTGCTTGATGATTCATGTGATTAATCAACAATACAGCAAATGGCATATTCAAATATACAGTTCACAGTTTACCATGTGAAATTCACTCACTGATTATGGAGTTAAAACAATTTAGAATTTATTTATAAGAACATTTGATGACGGGCATTAAAACTTGTCTTTTTAAAGTATTCACGCTCGTAACTCTTGAATACAGTAAACCCTTGAGTTACATGGGGGTTATGTGTCTGCAACCCCCCCTTAAGTCAAATTTTTGTTCAAGTCAAGGGAAGATGGGAACCGGGCTGTGGCCTGGTTTCCGGCTTCTCTGGGCTTGCAGGAGGTGGGAAACTGTCAGTTTCCTGGTTCCCACAAATGGCTGGGAGCTGGGAACCAGGCAGCAGCCTGGCTCCTAGCTCCCTCTGGTTGCAGAGACGGGAAACTGATCAGCGAAGTATCCTTGGTCAGTTTCCTGAATCCAGCCAGTGGAGGGGAGCTGGGAACCAGGGGCAACCTGGCTCTCGGCTACCCTCCACTCCTTGGAGCCGGGAAACTCACGAGGGTTGCTGCCCTGCACAGTTTCCCAGCTCTCCAAGTGGACAGGAGCCAGGATCCAGGCTGCTGCCTGGTTGCCAGCTCTCTGCCACTCTGAGGACCGGGAAACCACTCCTGTCAGGGACAGCAGCCTGACTTGTGACTGCTGCCCCTGACAGGAGCAGTTTCCTGATTAAAAATAGTTTTTTACGAGTGAGAAATGTTAAAAATATCAAAGTGTTAATATCTAGTAATATCTTATAGTTGTACTAAATGATCTAATCATATACCTGCAGATTTAAACTTAGTTTCAGTTTTTTTCTGTCACCTTAAATACCAGGAATCATGTAAGACTCTCAGTTCTAAAGAAATTGTCATTTTGATTAAAAAACAATGAGTGTTGAGTGAGCAGGAACGAACAGTCTTATCTTTATAACTACATATTTTCAAAGAACAAATATACAGATGCAGTGCTGGATAATTTAATTATTATTCATTTGTAACTTTTACATTGGACACCTAGGCAACTGTAACTTGTGAGATTCTCTTTTATGAACTGTACTGGACAATTTTGCAGATACAGAGGGGATGATGCCACGTTCTAACAATGTTAAACGGTTTAGCTTTTTATCTGACAGTTTCCCAAGTTTTAGTACTTTTATCTATAAAACACTATCTGTCGTAGTAAAATGCATAATTGGATTATAAATTGCTACAATTAGCTTCTCAAAATATGAAGCTGATGGAGTTCTTATTTTTTTTACTTCTAAGCTCTATTTGCCACTGGAGTTATGAAAGTCTTACATGAACGTGATCTAGAGAGAGATTGTGGAGCTGCTCTTTGCTAATTGTGTGGTAACATTTTTTGTACCATATATTATAATATGCATTTCTCCTCTCTAGTTACACACACACACGCTCGCACTCCAATGTGTTTATTAAGGCCTACATTGTTCCTCCTCTTTGCAGTTGTCTGTAGTTTGTGGGGATAGTCCCTTTGCTTTGTCTTACTGCTGTGGTTTCTTCCACCAACTTTTAGACAACTTTTATTTTTAATTCATTACACAGTGTTCTGAATAATTTACATTTGTAACTTTCACAGTGGTCAAAATGCTTAAAACAGCAAAGGCCCAACAACTCTAATCTCAAGGGAAAAGGAGACTTTTCTTGCATTCACACAATGGCAACGCTTTGGGTATGTAGGGGCTGGGAGGCTTTTTTTACATTCCTCTCTTCAACTATTCGGAACCCTTCTCCCTCAAAAAGACAAAACAAACAAACAAACAAAAAAAGCAATGGTAAGGAGAAAAAAAAAGTGCAAACAGTAAAGGGGCCAAGGATTTTTTTTTCCCTGCTGTGCCAGACAGTCTCCCCATCTCTGAAGAGGGGGCATTAAAGTTAATGGAAGTGAATCATATGCTTAACTTTTGGTACATGTCTATGAGCTTTCTTATATAAGGATGGACTGGTGTATTTAGGTTAACATGAAGGATGGTCCCAGAATAACTATATATATTTTTTTCTTTTAATCTCTAATGAAAACATTATAGCAGTATAAATGCAAATGCACTTTTGTCCTGTCCTATGTCTTATATTTTGCACTGGCTGGATATTATTTTGCCCTAATATTGTACAGTCAGATTGCTTCTGAAATAATCAGAACAAACTGGAAACTTAAAACCTTGGAGCATGTCCAGGAAATAGGGTAGAAACTTTTTACATTCTGTCATCCCTTTTGTGGAAGCATAGGCATGCACTGAATTCATTAAGAACAGACACTTGATATAAAATATTATTATTTTTCTGTGAATTTAATGAAGGTGAAAATGAAAGTAATGGTTACTTCTAACAGAAGATTCCATTACATGCAAAGCTTGTATAAGGCACACAGTAATGTCTCTTTCCTACTTCCATTATTGCTGATGAGGAAAGAAGCTGATTAATAGTAATTACCGGACTGTTGATTTGACACGTGCTTGCAGAATACAGGGTAGAGTTTATGAGCTTGGCACCTTTAGTGCTGGTTAAAGCAGGTGCATAAAAATCCAACTGCTCAACCAATATAGTGGCAGAAGAATGAAATAATCAAATGGAGAGGACCAGAGCAGCAAGGACTGCGGAGGAAGTAATGATGAACTTCCTCACGCTCTCATTAGAGCCTCTTCTCCAGTGCCTTCCCCCAGAACAGGCTAGGCTGAGGTCTCATTCTGGATTTTTTAGTCACTGGAATGTCACACTGGCCACGTTTGAGAGTAGACCTGTGACTTTTTTTGTGCCACATGCAAATCTGCAGCAAAACCCAACACAAGGATGGCTTTATCCAGGGCAGGCCTCTGTGCTCATTGCCAAAGGAGTGAGATCATGGAAAGAGTTCCAGGGCAAGCTTAAACTTCAGCTTTTCTCACATTGCAGTGCCCAAGTGGGCAGATTAGTGGCAAGGGAGTGATGGGGATGCATGGCACAAACTGCTTACCTTCCATCAATGTTATCCATTTTGAGTTGAGTCCATGAATCCAATGACAGAATGAACCTCCAGAGTCATTTTCTTCCTGAGACTTCCTGAGAAAACTGCAAGACATTGATGACCTACCAGAAAACACTATCCTAGCCACCATGGATGTAGAGGCTCTCTATACCAACATCCCACACAAAGATGGAATGAATGCTGTCCGGAACAGTATCCCTGATGATGCTACAGCACATCTGATGGCTGAGCTCTGTAACTTTATCCTCACACACAACTATTTCAGATTTGGTGATGACATATACCTTCAAATCAGCAGCACAGCTATGGGTACCCGCATGGCCCCTCAATATGCCAATATTTTCATGGCTGACCTGGAACAGCGCTTCCTTAGCTCTCGCCCACTAACACCCCATCTCTACTTACGCTACATTGATGACATCTTCATCATCTGGACCCATGGGAAGGAGACTCTGGAGGAATTCCACCAGGACTTCAACAACTTTCACCCCAACATCAACCTCAGCCTGGAACAGTCCGCACAGGAGATCCACTTCCTGGACACCACGGTGCTAATCCACGATGGCCACATCAATACCACCCTGTACCATAAACCTACTGACCACTACGCCTACCTTCATGCCTCCAGCTTCCATCCCAGACACACCACACAATCCATTGTCTACAGCCAAGCACTAAGATATAACCGCATTTGCTCCAACCCCTCCAACAGAGGCAAACACCTACAGGATCTCTACCAAGCATTCTTGAAACTGCAATACCCACCTGAGGAAGTGAAAAAACAGATCAACAGAGCCAGACATGTGCCACGAAGCCTCTTACTACAGGACAAGCCCAAGAGAGAAACCAACAGAACACCACTAGCCATCACCTACAGTCCTCAGCTAAAACCTCTACAGCGCATCATCAGGGATTTACAGCCCATCCTGGACAATGATCCCCCACTTTCACAGGCCTTGGGAGGCAGACCAGTCCTTGCCCACAGACAACCTGCCAACCTGAAGCAAATCCTAACCAGCAACTATACACCGCACCACAGTCACTCTAACTCAGGGACCCACCGTGCAACAAATCTCGTTGCCAGCTCTGCCCACATAGCTACACCAGCAACACCATTACAGGACCTAACCAGATCAGCCACACCATCGTGGGTTCGTTCAGCTGCACATCTACCAATATAATTTATGCCATCATGTGCCAGCAATGCCCCTCTGCTATACACATCGGACAAACTGGACAGTCTCTACATAAAAGAATAAACGCACACAAATCAGACATCAGAAATGGCAATATCCAAAAACCCGTAGGAGAGCACTTCAATCTCCCAGGCCACACAGTAGCAGACTTAAAAGTAGCTATCCTACAGCAAAGAAATTTCAGAACCAGACTCCAAAGAGAAATTTCTGAGCTACAATTCATCTGCAAATTCGATGCCCTCAGCTCTGTCTTAAACAAAGACTGCGAATGGATGGCTAAATACAAAAGCAGCTTCCCCTCCCTTGGTGTTCACACCTCCAGATCAACTGCTGGTAGTAAGCCTCACCCTTGCTGACTGAGCTAACCTTGTTATCCCCACCCTTACTCTGGCTTATTTATACCTGGCCCTGCAGATTTCCAAGACCAGCATCTGATGAAGTGAGTCTACACTCATGAAAGCTCATGCTCAAAACTTCTCTGTTAGTCTATAAGGTTCCACAGGAGCCCTTCATTGCTGTTAGAGTCATTTCGAAACTGAATTCTATACACACGATGAAAATTACAAAATGACTTTATTACCATTATTAGCAAATGATTTATCTTCAGTCATCACTTACACAGTCTTTTTTTCCTTTACAGAGCTTCAGATCAGATTTTTCAAAAGCAGATAGTGGAACTGGGTTCCTCTCATTTTTGTGCATCTGATCTGAAACACCTAAAAGCGCCCTAATTTTCCAGAGGGCTGGTGTTCAACCCATTCTTAAATACAACTCCCTTTTATCTCAATACATGGCACACAAAACTGGGGAACCAGTTGCTTTTGAAAAGCCCCCTGTGGACAGAAAAGACCTTGAATGTAGCAACATAGTACAGTTCCACCCCATGGTTGGAAGAGAGGGTGTGGGTCATCCACATGTGCACACAGCTTCAGGGAGGTTCCATGTGCCCTAATTCATGGGAATGGGAAAGGTCCAGGAAAAGGAATGGATATTGTAGTTAGTGGGGTCAAAGTTACATAGATTCATTGACAGCAAAAAATTTCAGTATTGGCAGACATTATCAGATCCTTGAATTTGACTACAGTAGTCCAATGCCACCTCCCCTCGTAATGTAACCAGCATTCTCAGTGTTTTAGTGCAAACTCAAGCTCATGGGGAAATACATTTGAAAAATCTTTCCTCTTTCCAGTGATAGTCAAAAACTTCTTTATCCCTACAATCAACTCCACCTAAATGTAAGGATGCTTTATCCAGAACTATGGAAAACCCAGAGAGATCACCTCCAACCAAACCAATTTGCTCTCTTGTTTATGATATCACTTAAATCCTGCAAAATATAACTTTTTGGATAAATCTTTTCTGACTTCTCCCTTTTTTTGATAATGTAAATATTTTCCCCCAGCAGTCCCCTGTGTTTCCCTTGTGACTCTCATACCCTTTCCAGATTCTGTTCATTCCACTGAAATAATTTGACCAGTCCTGGGGATTCCACTCAAGCGTGTCCCAGTACTCTTCCTTTTCGTTCCCTGAAGGATTCTCTTCATTACAGCCTGAGGTCAAAACTAAGAAAACTGTTGTCCAATCACTCTGAATTATGTTTCATTTTCCAAGCTTTTTCCTTAAGTCTCAGTTTGGACTTTTCCTGAGTGAATTCCTCTTTTGCATATTGGATGAGTTAACCAAATGAGTCAGTGGTTGAGCACGGGCTCTTTATTGGGGGTGGTGGGGAATAAAGCAGGGGAAGCTGTCACCTTGTCCCCCCCCCCAGAATTTTTTCATGCCCCCCCCAGGGTGGAACACCCCCCTATCCCCGCCCCCAGTTTGGGAACGCATGGACTAAGTGTTGTGAATTTTTCTTCCAGGTACTCATGTTGTTGTGAAAGGAGGGTAACACCATCAGCAAAATCAATGTCTCCTATCTGTTTATGAAGTGTCCACTGAATGCCCCATTGATGGCCATCTGTTGTCCTGCCATGTACTTAGAAAGAAGAGTGACCAGGAATCAGTGATTTTTTACTTCAATTTTTCCTGAGTAACAAAGATTTACAGTGCGTCACATTTCTGGGATCGTTACAAATGCATAGCATAAATCAGCACTAATGTGTACAGTTTTTGTCTTTATCAGCACATTCTGTTTTCAGGATATTTTGGTTCTGTAAGCTCAGTGAAATTCTAAAGGCAGCATGCATCTTCTCAGGCTGTCTGGAGTGGCTCACGGCTGTGTCTACTGTAATGAATATACATATACATAACTCAGTAATACTTAAGACAAAATACTTCCTATAACCTATCATTTTAAATAATATAATCTTCTGGATCTGTAAATCCTGATTTTGTTTATGTATCATTTTTGTAGTTGAAGTCATCAGTATTGTCTACATATTTGTGTTTTTCTCTTTGAAGACCTCAGCAGGAGGCGTAGCTACCCTATTGTGAGAGTATGGCTTGTGTGGGAATAGCTATATTTAGCTAATCAAAGATCTTAATAGATGCCAATCCACATCTGAAGAACTTTGCTGTCTGCGGTCTGACCAGCAAGTAGTCAATGGCTGATTGCCCAGAAAAAGACAGGGACAGGTGATTCACTCATGTGACAATCCCTATCTTGAAGTATACTTTCACATAAAGAGAACAGTTGGAATTTCCTCCACAGGGGAATGGTATGAAGAGGGCCCTGGGTTTCCTCCATGTCTTCAGCCTGCCTTGGAAATTGCCTAACGCACCCTAAAGAGAAACAAAAGTGCTTTACTGGAGACCCAGGTCAGGATAGGATCTTTCCTGACTTGAAGCTTTCACCAGATATAAAGGCAGCTGTTTAGGGTAAGAACCCACAAGTAACTACATTCTTAGGGGAAGAAATTCTCCTGCATTCTCTTTTGTTTAATATTGTAACTTTAATCTGCCTGTTTTCTCATAATCACTTAAATCCTATGGTTTGCTTAATTGAAAGCCCTTTTGTTTATAATCAAGCCCAGTGTAAATTCGTATTACTTGGGTAGGGCTACCACTGTGCATATCTCCCTTTCATTGATAAAGGAGGCTTACCAAAAAGAGAGAGAGAGAGAGATTTATCTGCGGTTTTGATCACTCCTGGGGGTGATTTCCCAGGTGCTGTGCCCTAGAACTTGTGGTTAATCAGTGTCTACATTGGTTTGTAGGGGGGTGGTAACCCCGACTCTTTGCCTTGGCTGGGGAGACCAGAGGGTCTGGCTTAGTAGACCAGGTTGGTGGGGAGTCCCAGAGAGCAAGAAGGCAGATGTTAGTGGCCTGATCAGCACATCAGAGAACGTCCCAAGGGGTCTTGTGTAACTGCACATTGTCACACCTACCTCAGGGCAGATGGTTAAAACCAGGAGAGACACCCCAAACCGGAGGTATGTTCTTTAGATAGATTTCAACAAGACAGAAACAAATGAGAATTTGTGGATCATTGTACCAGTCTTATCGGAATCACAAACAGACCCCTCAGACATTCCAGTCTATCTTGCCACCCACGACTTAGTTTCAAATGATCCTTTACTCCAAAAATTAAAATATATATATCAGGTTGCGTCCAGTCCCAAAAGACTAATCACTTACTCCAGCTAAATTGGTACCCTAGGTCTTATACCAAAGACAATGCCAGTAGCCAATTATCTAAAGTTTTGTTAACTGGAGAAAAGGAATCATATTTATTTGCTTGGTAAAAGCAAGAAAAAGTGCACAAATGAGTTACCATTTATGGTTCATAAAGATGACAAAGATGAGATAAGCTGTCAATTCAAAATGTCTTTCAGGCAGACAGTGGAGTAACCCCTGAGGAGCTCTGTGTTAGTTTAATATCTCTGTCTTTGTTTAATGAACTCTGTGAGAGTTCAAAAAGCAAAGAGATGATAAAGCTTCTTGTCATTGTCCCCCTTCTTACAGTATTCAAACAGGTGAGAGGAGGCCTTCTGCCTGGTGATGCGGCAATTAATAAAGCTTTTCTATTATGGTAGCTCACTTAGTTTTTGAAAGTCCTCCTTGATGGGCCCTGTTGAAGGACAATTCCTGAACTTGGGTTCACATGTTCATAACAAATATTGTCAAAGTCACAAAGCAAAAGTAATGTATTTTCTTATAATATGGAAAACAATTATTACAAATGAGGTTAATGTATGCAGCAATTTGCAAGCATTTCATAAAGTCTAAATGCATTCTTATTAGAATAATGCCTATTTTGAACAAATCTAACAGAGAGGTGAGCTGGGTTGGGTTTCTAACAATGAGTAAGTACATTTTTATATAACAGCTACAGGTTTGGTCAGAGCTGGCACTTTGCTTTCCAGCATCACAACTCTGATTATAGTTCAACCTGGATGAATAATACAATTTTTTTTTTAAATGAATTTCACCAGGTTTGTTCCTGTGTGGTCTTCAGATAGATTGTGATCTCCACCCACCCTCTGAACATCACTTGTTCAGGACAGTTTCTTAATTTATTTCTGAAAGCAATTTTTGGCTGCAAATTGGCTGGCCTTTTTCCCATGTCCTTGCCATTCCACACCCTGAGATGAGATCCATCCAAATAAGAACTCTCCCCTGTTAATTATATGAAGGGTCTCAATAGAAATAGTTAGCCACTGGTAGCTAGTACTATATTAACTGTACTATATTAACTTTGTAACACAGGACATTTGAGATCACAACCTCTCGTTTATAAGAATAATCTTTGGTAAAAGATTTTTTTTTCCCTCTGAAGCTGGTGAGATGGGCTACATAAATTTCAAGTATTCTGTGTGGTGGACAGAAGCAATCCTGTCATTGAAATGCACCTTGTAGATATAAGGTGTTATCTTTTATTGTTTAGAAGTCTTGGACATTGTTCCATACAAAGACATAACAAGCGAAAGTCCTTGCCCAAGCAGTTACAATTAAATAAGACAAAGTGGGAGAGAAAGGACAATTTATTATGCAAATATTACAGATAGAAAGTGGACATGTCATTTAGTCTTCTTTGTGCCTCCAAGGTCACATAGGAACTCTGTAGCAGAGACAGGAATTGAATCAGATGATTTGCCTCCCTGGGCAATACCTTCACCACAAAGCTATCCTTCCCACTTCTTCCATTTTGGGGTAAGTCCTTCTGATACACTGACAGTCTCAAATGCAGAACAGCTGCCTATTTCAAACCAAGCTTAATAAACCAGATCAAAATAAAGAAATGTACCACCCCTACAAATGCTAAAGCAGTGAAGGCTTCATTATAAAATATGCGTGTTCTTCTGATATTGCTTATTTAGAAAAGCTGGCGGGTTTTTTCTTCTCAGTAAAGAAGGACTATTAATCTGGATAGAGGGAAATTCTCAAGACCTGCAAAGGATGTTATGTGATTTAAATGAACAGCAGGTTATCTTTACTGTAAGGTCTGACAAAGCAGTAACTTATTTCTGAAAGTTCCCTTCAAATGTAAGTCCTGCCTTCAGGCCAAAGAAGCAGACTGCTGCTTTAGTTCTAATGCTAGGAATCAAGTATAGTTTAGTGCTGGTGAAAATATGTATAAAATGATAGCATATTGTAAGCCTAGCAGCTTGCGTTTTTTGGCATCTTGTACTCAGCAGGAATATTCCCCAAGGATAGTTCTCTAATTCTCAGCTCCTACAGGATGATTTCAAAGTGTCTTCTACACCAAAGAGTCGGTGTCAAGCTGGTTTTCTAATTCTCTCATCTCAACATAGGAAAGAGAAACAAATCCATGTGCCAATGGCAAGTGAGTAATTTTCCCTCTGAAAGGCACCTTACACATCAGTTTCTGTGGACCCTATCTTTCTAAAAGAAGGTTTCTAGCCCTCATGGTTGTTCATAGAAAATCTTTCAAACTTGAAATTAATGTAACTGATTCACTGCTGGCATCTTGAGGCTGTAGGCAGGTAGCCTAAAACAAATGATTGTCCTATAAACAGCCTTCATGCAGTACACAAACTCTGTAGCTAAGCATTGAGCGGGTAAGCTCCTGCAGGGATGTAGGGGGAAAGAAATTCTTCCACCTGCTGGACATTCTGTAGCAGAAGAGCCTCTCTTTGGATCTAACTCCTGCTTCCAGATTGGAATACTCTGTTTCTTGGCAGTAGTGAATTCTACAGTGTGAAAATCAAAATATAGGATGAGCTAACCAGCTTCTTATAGAATAGAAGTGTGTAGATGCAAGCATATAAATCCCACAGTCCCACACAATACCCTCCAAAGACAGCAACCAAAGAAAGTTGATTTCTAGTCAGTAACCATACTCCTCTCTCCAGATACTAATGACTGCACTCAATTCACTTTCTGCACAAGATTTCAAGATCACTCTATAGTTTTATTATTGTTACTGTCAGGGCTGATCTCCGTTCTGGCACTTGGAGTGCAGAAGATGGGGACCTGCAAGAATTTTAAAGCACTCTACCACTAAAGGCTTCTGCTTTAAAAAGAAACAAAAACAAAACAAAAACAAAAACAAACAAAAAAAAACCACCAACCAAACAACTAATCAAACATAAACAAGGTCACAGATTTCCTGACTCTGGCTGATATGCTGGCACTACCCAAGCACAAAAACCCTTTAAGAACTGTGGCAGGTTGGGGCCAGGAGAGGGGAGGCAGGAGTAAAAAGAGAGCTGAGACAGAGCTGGCAACCAAAGTAGGAACAGCTGAGGAGTAGGCTGCCCTAAATCAACTAGGGCCAGCTGATCCCACTCAGGGCTACCTTTATAAGCTCTTCTCCACACAGGGCAAGGAGAGGGTGGTGAAGGAGACTTTGGGAGATGAGCGAGGAGAAGGAAGGAGATGGAAAGAAACATCTGGAGTCATGAAAGAGGAGAGGAGTCTCAGCAACCCAGGGGGCTGTACTGCCCCAACTCAGGGGGGCCTGGAGCCTCACTAGAGACTTGGAGGAACTGGTCAGCTGAAGGAGCCAAACTAAGGAGGGGACTTGCTGCCACGACTACCACTCGAGGAAGGGGATACCAGGGAGAAACATCTGAGGGAAGTGGCCCAGGGAGAGGAGCTGCAGGGGCCAGGGCAAAGTGAGTCAGCCTTCATGGGGAGCCCTGGGCTGGAGCCAGGAGTGAGTGGGTGGGGACCAGGTTCCCTCCCCCCTCAGACTGCCCCCTGCCCCAACAAGGGTACTGTGGTTCATACGGTGGGGCCAGTGGCCTAAGCAGAGGACATGGGGCTGAGGAATGAGACTGACTCCACCACAGAACCTAGGAAGGCACACTTGGAATGTGTTCCTGTGGGATAAGCCCAACTTTTAACCCTCCCTCAGGAGAGAGCTGGGAAACAAACAGCATTTTCTTAATAGCTGAACTTTCAGTCACAGGAATGTGAATGCAGACCTTCTTGCATTCTAGGACACAGGAATCAGATCAATGTCTTAGATGACTTTATTAACAAAACAAGGAAGGCATAGTTGGTAAGTAAACATATTTGCCTGGTGTTTCAGAGCAACTGAAAAAAAAAAGGTAGATGAAAGCACAGAGAATTATTTCTCTGGGATTCAGTTTAAAAGTTACAATGTACAGGGGGTTACATAAATCAGCCAAAGTTGTCCCACAAATAAAACCCAAAATTAAAAAAATAACCTGATAGTGTCTGACTAAACATCCCTTTTCTTCTCCCATTTCCGTTCTCTCAATTTTATCACTGGAAATTCCATGCCTGTTCCTGGCTTAATCCATCTCTCCCAGCTGACCTTTGCTCATGCAAAAGACTGCAGCAGGTAGATCACTACTTCAATGCAGAAATCACTCTCTCTTTCCATTGGCTCATGTGGCTTCTTGCCAACACTTTCTCAAGGTTTGCAATGACCCATTATCTCTGGCTATGTCTAGATTACAGGGATTTGTCAGCAGAAGTTTGTGTTGGAAGTGATCGTGTGACAAAACCTCTTTTGATAGATCATGGCTAGACTGCCTGGCCATTCTATTGGCAAAATGGCCACCTAAGCTGTGTCTACACATGCACGCTACTTCGAAGTAGCGGCACTAACTTCGCAATAGCGCCCGTCGCGGCTACATGCGTCAGGCGCTATTTCGAAGTTAACTTCGACGTTAGGCGGCAAGACGTCGAAGTCGCTAACCTCATGAGGGGATTGGAATAGCGCCCTACTTCGACGTTGAACGTCGAAGTAGGGACCGTGTAGACGATCCGCATCCCGCAACTTCGAAATTGTGAGGTCCTCCATGGCAGCCATCAGCTGGGGGGTTGAGAGACACTGTCTCTCCAGCCCGTGCGGGGCTCTATGGTCACCGTGTGCAGCAGCCCTTAGCCCAGGGCTTCTGGCTGCTGCTGCTGCAGTGGGGGATTCATGCTGCATGCACAGGGTCTGCAACTCGTTGTCGGCTCTGTGTATCTTGTGCTGTTTAGTGCAAGTGTGTCTGGGAGGGGCCCTTTAAGGGAGCGGCTTGCTGTTGAGTCCGCCCTGTGACCCTGTCTGCAGCTGTGCCTGGCACCCTTATTTCGATGTGTGCTACTGTGGCGTGTAGACGTTCCCTCGCTGCGCCTATTTCGATGTGGTGCTGCGCAACGTCGATGTTGAACATCGACGTTGCCAGCCCTGGAGGATGTGTAGACGTTATTCATCGAAATAGCCTATTTCGATGTCACCACATCGAAATAGACTACTTCGATGTAGGCTTCATGTGTAGACGTAGCCCTAGAGACACAGCGTACAAGGTTGCATGGAGTCTCAGAAGCCTTTTGTGTTGACAGAAGGCCCCCTGGAATGTCCAGACTGTCATTTTGTTGACACATCTCTGTCAACAGAGGCGTTCTTCCTCTTAGCAATCTGTCAGCCAAAGTTACTGTTGGAAGAGAACTTCTGGCAAAACCGCTGTTGACAGATCACATCCACGCACAAAAGCGGATCAAAAGGATAATCCATTGTATCAACAGAGAGTGGCTAGACTTCCCAGCTGCTCTCTAGACAGATGGGCCAACTGGAAGTTTAGCAAACAGGGCTGTCCAGGGAACTGGAAGCTCTGTCTGTCGACAAAAGAGCCCCCTCGAAGTGTCCACATGGCTTTGTTGTCAATAGGGAACTGTCAACAAAGGTTTTATTCGTGAACACAGAGAGAGACACAACACTAACAGCAGATGTGCCAGGGTTTGTCAACAAAGCACATTTTGCAGGTAGAAGCTCCATGAGTTTTTTCTGACAAAACCCTGGTTTTTATTTTTGGAAAGACTCCCTTGTGTATATGTAGCCATCCATTGTAAATGACAATATATTTAACTAGTTAATTTTTCAGTTTTAAAAAGTCAAATATATATTTTCATGTGCAAATATTTTGTATTCTTTGTCCAATGGTCTGAAGTTGTCTTCTGTTTGTCTAGCATTTTATAATATTAAACCATGTAATTTTAAAAGACAGCCACTTAAGTAATGCTATCACTGAGAATTTTTGTGGTTAAAATTACTTCTACTTGATATGTTCATATGTAAACTTCTGGAAATATATATATATAACCAACCAACTTCTCACTCATATTACTCACAAAATGTGTGGAAGGTCACTGTATGTGGCACCACCAGTCCTTTGGATTTGCATGGTTCTTACTTCAGACTGAAGCAGGTGGATGATTTATCAGTGGCTCCCAACCTTTTCAAGACAGTGACCCTTTCTGAAAATTCAGTAAGACTTTGTGACTCAAGACAATTAGTAAAATGGGTGGGGGGGAAGTGTTTGCTCCCTCACAGCCCCCAAATTGCTCCCTGTTCCCCCAGGCTCAAACCCCTCACAGGCCCACACCACCCTCCTACCCCAGTCTTAAACCCTCACAGCCCCAAACTGGCTCCCCACCTACCTCACACGAGCTCTGCTGCTGCCATCCGCTTCACATTCTCCAGGCAGCCACCTCCTCTGCCTGGTTCCCCCCAGCCTGCCTACTCCCTTTCCCCACCTGTAGCGGGGCAGTTTCCTGCCCTTCCATGCTGAAATGGGACTCACTTTAATTGGTTTAAGGCTGGGATCCGTCCTGCAGGCCATTAAATCAATTAAATTGAGATCCATTTCAACATGGTAGGGCAGGGCCTGGGAGCTGGAGGAGGAGTCAGGCAGCAGTCTCCGGAGCCACAAATGGCTCTTTGAAGAGCCACATGTGGCTTGGAGCCATCCAGCCAGTGACCCTTAGCAAATATATTGGCAAACCATGTTTGGGTTGGGACCAATAGGTTGGGAATCCCTGATTTAGATTGTATTGGTTTTCAAAGCAACACTTTCAGAGACCCCAAGTATCAAAACTGAGACTGTAATGATGCCACATGAGAGTCTATGAATTCCATGCTATTATATCCCTCAGTCCCAGCTACAGAGTTTAAAAAATGGTATAAAGCATCACTAACCTGTGGGCAGTGTCAGGAGGTATTCTGTTTTCTTGAACTCCCTGGTGAACAGAGGGAGCAAAGCTCCTCTATAAAAAAGGAAGCCTATTCTCCCTGCTCAGCACTCCCACTCTGTGGAACAATGCAGGAGCATGGTTCTGCTTCCTCCTTGCCTACTGAAGCACTGGATACCTGGGGAATAGGAGATGCACTCAAAATGTCTGGTTCTTAAGGGGGCCAAGGTAGGAGTGGTTAAGTCAGAATTCTATTATATGTATATTTTCCAGATTAACTAGCTGAATGTCACTTGATGTTTTATAAAATCCACTTTTCTCAATACTTCTTAAGAGAAGTAGTAATAATTTACATTGGGGTGAGCAAAGTGGAAGGTGGGTCCTCTCGGAGGGAATGACATTTCAAAAGGAGGGTGCAGCATTATTGGCTTCTGGGTTTCAGGCTTATGCCTTTCATTAAAATGTTGACATATGATACTGTTTTTATGTAGGTGTATTCACATTTATATACTGATTAATAAAGTTTTTACATTCTACATATTTATTTTCTTACACATGCCAAAAGGGCTTTTTTTCATATGAATGAAACTAAAATTTCTGTCCGTTTGGACTACATTAGATAGGTTCAGCAAGGCCCCGCTACCTGCAGAGACAAAAAGTGGAACCCATGTAAAAAGTTTGCTCAGCCCTAATTTAGATGCTGAATGTGCAATTGAAATGTTAAACTTTATTCTATCCAAGGCCAGCAGAAGAGAGGTCAACATCACTAGTTAGCACGCTGAGGACTTGATTATTGTGCTCTCTTATTTACTTGGAGAGCTGTATGCTTTTCATTCTGGACAGTGAGCATCTTTGTGGTTTTGAGTAATAAACATGTTTACAATGTGTATTGCTTAGGCTTTGACCTTGCACTTGACTCCATGCAGGCATAGAGGTCTACCCTGTTAGGAATCAATTGCAACAGCTGAGTGATGCTGTGCATATTTTGTATTTCACATGAGAAAATATTCATGAGTTTGAGGGAGTTGCATACTGGATTTTTTTTCAGTGAGCTTTTTTAGGGAAAATGTTCCCTCCTCCATCTCCACTTAGTATGGAAATATTGCACCACCGATGTCCACCAATGATTATGTTTATCCTATTGGCTGTAAATTACCAAAATGATTGGATACGTTGGTTTATCAAAAAGGAGGGTCATAGGAGTGAACTAGAATTTCTAGATGCAATGGGCTTGAGTTATGAAAGGCCTTAAGTGTGTAACTGCTACTTTAGGTGTCTAAATCCCAAACTCAGGCCTCATTGAAATGCACAAAAGCTGAACTCAGCTGCACCTATATTCTGTAAGACAGGCATCTAAATTTGTTCTGTGTCTTAATTTCTGCCATAAATATTCCCTTGCTGCCTGTGCACAGGGGCAGCTCAGACCCATACTAGGTATCTGGACACCTAAGATCAAGAACACTGCATAAACTGGGATAATTAGGTGTTTCACTCACCTGTGAGCCAATCTGGTAAGCATGCTTGGATCTTGCCTGTCAGATTGAGCCCTATGTGCTTACATGGACAAGAACATCACTCGGTTTTTAGTTCACTGGTAAGGGGAATTATTTGGGATGTGGCAGACGCCATTCTTCTTCTTCAAGTGTGGGTCCCTCTGTATAGTCTTATGTGAGTACACATGCACCCCATATGCTTGTGAGCAGTGTCCATGGGCCAGGTCTGTTTCTCACCTGTGCCCTCTTTGTGTTCCATACTGAAGAAACAAGGAGTAAGGCAGATCAACCACTTCTCCAGGTTATCCTTACTGTGGGTGACCTGAGCTACAACCTCCAGTGGCCAGAGCTTCTCCATTCTCTTTAGCCTGTTTTCAACCGGCAAATATGGTAAAGTAAGTCTCACCTGCTGATTATGTTTACCTTCCTCATTCCTGTCATTTTCAGCAGTAGGCTAGGTAAACTTGGGACCCTAAGGAATGAGTCATCATGCACAATATTACACTAGGACAAAGGTTCACAACAACTATATCTGAAATTCACTCCTAAAATAGTTCCAGAATTCCGCATAATACAGTCCCGTTAATTCACTTCTCTGCTTTTTGCAAATCCTCACATCACGAAGCTTGATGAGCACTGGAATTTTCCTTGCAGTGAATGATACTGATCAGAAGGTTACTTACACTGTTTTTGCCATAGCAGAAGGTGTCTGAGCTCAAGCTATATCCTCTCGGAGAATCTCGCAGTTGATCTCTAGCAGTATCATTTTCAATTATGAACTGGCACAACTCCCTCATCCACATGGACTGAGGCTCACTCAACAAGGATAGAAGGGGCCTAAGTGACATCACTTCTGTAGGTACCCAAGGTTTGACATTTGCAGGCCAGTGATGAGACATTACATATGGTCCAAGACTCTTTCATGGACACATCCTTTGAGGTAGCAATTCTACAAGCAGCTACGTCACCTGCATCCTTGCACTCGCCGCCTCCTCCTCTCTGAATATTGCTTATCAGTCACCACAGTGGAATAAACACAAGGACTAGCACTCTAAGAATACAGGAGACTTACTTACCTTTCTGTAACTGGAGTTCTTGGAGTTGTGCAATCCATAGGTTTGTTCCATGACCCATCCTCTTTCTTATCAATTTGAATCATGGTAGAGAGATGCAGTCAGTCCACTTTTCTCATTATAATCTCGGTACAGAGCACAAGGAGGCAAAGAGGGCAGAGATGGACCAGTGAACACTGCTTAAAAGAATCCTCCACTTACAAGTGCCTGGATCATGTGCATATCTCTAGTGGAGTGCAGATATTGACAGCAGACATCAAAGAACTCCTGTGACAAAAAATCCATCTCCCCAATAAAGTTCTTCTACTGTGGATACAGATTTTTTTTTAATAGCCACTGGAGTAGGGGGGACTGGATGTTGGGTCTCCCACCTCACAGATGAGTGCTGAAACCACAATGCTAAAGAATTCTTGCATTCTCCCTGTGGCCAAATAATTTTATTATACAGGTCAGATAATAAATCAAGCTTGTTTCATTGTAAACACTGAAATGATACATTTATGTAATGGTTGTTGAAACAAGAAATAGGGCGACCCCAGAGCATTTCCCTGTGGGCAAAACCTCCACAAATGACTAATGTTTTGAAACATTTTGATAATTCTTTTAATCAGACTTATTTGTAAGTTAAATTAGTGAGCCATTAGCAATTTAACAAGCCATCCATATTAATAAACAACCTGTCACAATGGGATAACTGCTGTTTTAGGTAGAGATCTAACACAAAATATAAATTTTTCTGTTCATATTTCTGCTATAAAATGTATTAATTACATTACATATCCTGTAATTTGTTTGATTTGGTACATTATAGTTGCTAAAATCATTTTTATCTAGGCAGAAAGTAACACTCATAAATTCCAGTAGTATTCCACTGACTGTCTGTCACAGAAGTCCTTTTTGAAAGGTTAATTTTGTTTACTTCCATTTTACATCTACAGCTTATTACTTTGTTTACTTTATAGCAGTGGTTCTCAAACATTTTCATAATATGTGCTGCTTCTTAACATGGGAAGCCCCTAATGGGTGACATAGTTTGCTAATCTTCCAGTCCCCGTGTTGTACTCTCTTTCTGAGGCAAACACAGTGCTTCATTACCGGGAAAAGTTATAGTAGGAGAATAGCAAATGCACAATGAAAATATAGTCACTTTAATTTAATAAATGTAGCCGTAAGGTTGCAATCTCATCCATTTTGTAACTGCACTGTTTATTCCGTCTTGTCGGATGTTGGACTTTACATTTATTAAATACACTTTCTTTGTCTTTTTGCATTTTGATACCATCTTCCTAGTCCTTTTTTTCCTTCACCATGTCACTTGGATCACGGTTGAATTGATGGCAAAGAAAGAGCAAGGCAATGTTTGGTTGTTTTTGGATTTGTGGTTTGGCTCTCATTTTAACTGCTCAGGAAAATAAAACAGTGGAAGACCATTCTGTAATAAGCGATGAGTAGCATCAATGGCTTCCCAACTGATGTGACGCAATCAAATTTAATGCCAAAACACTCTGAGAGCTACTGGGTACTGGTGCTGCAGTATTTGCAGAACACTGTAAGGATGCTCTAAGCAGTCATATTTTTGTGTTATTTCTATATCCTTTCAGCCAACATATAGTCCTCCCAGACCCTCATTATATAACTAGTTTGCAGTAAAAGCATTTCAAAGCATTTTTGTTTACAAACATGTTGACGTGGATTGCTAGAACGGAGTGGGATGGTTTTGGCACAGTGCAACTGGGGGTGGCTAATTAAAACAGAAGTACTTCATCTGCTGGTGGTTTAAGCTGCAGACTAAACAGGAAAGACTCTAGAGGCTTAACCTTCTCTTCAGGAGTTTGCACTTCAGGCACAATCACAGGAAGCCGTGTCAGCTCCCGGGGTACACTGTGTGCTTGCTTCTTTGCAGGAGGTTTCAGCACTGCATGTGCATGTGCAGAAGAAATGTTGGTGCCACTCCTCCACACAAAAGACTGCTTCAGCAGCCCAGCTCTGGTACCACTTCCTGATGCCGTGGAAGGAGAAGGTGGCCAACCAGTGTCATTCTCTTACCCAGAGAAATAGCACACATTGTAAGGCCCACATCAGACCACCACAGACCAAGCCCCACGGTACCAGCACCTTTGACTCCAGCCCCTTCGGCAGGGCCATCAAATCCAGTGTTGAGGGCCTCCTTGGTATGTGAGGTGTTGGATGAAGACCTGCACCTCCCATCCTCACCAGATACATTTAAGACAGTCAGGCTATGTCTACATGGCGGGAGTGATTTTGGGATACGGCAGTATCCTGAAATAGCTCCCCTGTGTCTGTGCAATGGCCCCATCATTTTGAAATTTTTTTGAAATAACAGGCACGCTATTTTGACATCCTTGTATACCTCATCACAGGAGGGGTAGGGACGTTTTGAAATAGCACATTGCATGGGCCCATTGCACCGTTTAGACAGTGCCATATGCTGAAATAGCCTATTTCAAATTTGGCTCAAAATAAGCTACTCAATTTGGTTTGTGCAAATTGCATAGCTTATGTCGAGGTTAGGCTGTCATGCAGACATCTTCTTAGAGCCCTCATTGAGCTGATTGCACTGGCTCCATACAAAGTATGGTCGACACTGCTGCCCACAGCCCCCATTTCAACTCCTGTGATGTTGATCTCGGTGCCACACATAGGACCCTTGGCATCACATGCTGTGCCCTTGGCACCACTGTGAGGGCAGTGCTCCTGCCTTTTACCCCGCCTGTGGCACACATCATGCTACTCCTGACCACTCTGATGCCAGGGCTACCTTCAGTGCTGAGTTTAGTCCAGCACTGTGAGAAGCCTGCTGCAATGAGCCATTGCAGCCATTCCCCTAACCATTGAGCTCTGGCACTCTCTGGTTCTACTCCTCTGTGGTCCAGCTCAGGGCACGTTTCTGACTTGGATGTCAAGTCTTTCACGTCTTGCAGCTCGTGGTACTGGTGCAGATCACAGCACCACTCCCTACCCCACCAGACTGATGCACCCATAGCACCAGAAATGTCCTAGCATCCTACATAGTGGGCCCTGATTCAGAGGTGCTTTTGGACACCATGGGTCTACCACCAGAGTCAGGGCCCAAAGCCAGTTTCCAGGACATCCTCCATGGGTTCCTCAACATGAGCACTTCTTTCAGCAACCTCAATTGCTCCAACACCCCCTCTTACTCCTGAGGATCCATCTTGGGCCCATGTGGACCTGGGCAGAGAGGTGGTCTCTGCACTCCCTTCTTCATCGGTTCCTCCTAGTCCTTTTCAGAAGAGGATACTATCATGGAACCTGAAGGTTAGGAACACCCTATCCCTCCCACAACATTTTCCTTGTCTTTACCACATCAGGCAGTGGCAGGCACCCCCTCGTCCCATCTGTGGACTAGAAGGTCCACCAGAATTTTTTGATTCTTTTGAGGGTTATAATTTCAAGGCCTCAATCTGCCTGCTGAAGAAGTTGTCAAAGACTCAGATCCAATGGTGAACATTTTGTCCCCTGAAGGCTCTGAAAGGGTGGTTTCAATTGTGCCTCCAGCCATGGAGGATGGAGAGGTGTTTTGTCCCTCAAAAGGAACATGAACATTTGTTCACCTACCTACAAACCCTTCTGCTTCCATTCTCTCAGAATGTTCCCACAAGAAGCAACAGAGGGGGTGCCGGATTGGCAGGGGACTATATACAGCACCATAGAAACACTGCTCTAGGGGCGCTATAGCCAACATGATGCCTAGTGCTAGGGAAAATCTTCTGCCAACAGTGAACATGGTGCATGCACATATGTATTGGAATGGACATGAGCAACACATCTCGAAGAAAAGTTACAAAAGTTAAGTAACCATTTTTTTTCCTTTTTTTTTGTTTCTGCTAATGCATTTTAACTATGACCTAGTTAAGCAATCATTTCTTTCATTACACTCTTTATGTAGAATCAATCACTGGCAAACTGATTGTCTCTGTCCGAAATGTACCTATGCTTTAATTATCTGAAACGTGCCACATTTAAAAGCAGACTGAAATCATTAGTCTGACTCTTTTTGCAATTGTTACAATCATCTGATTAGTAAGATTGTGGTCAGGCTGATAAAAATAAATCAAAGTTACGCTCTCAGAAATGCTAGGTCAGCTTTCCAGCCTAAAATGTACAATCACAATGATTTGAGCTTATAACTTTATCTGCACTATTTTCATTCACATACTGATTCAAATGCTTCATGCCATGTCTGTAGTTCATGATTGCCATTTTCCTCTCTAAATGGAATTAATCCAGCAGAGACCTCTGATCTCAACCTTAGGGCTGTGCATGTTTCCTTTTGGATTATAAAACTGATACTTTTTGTGTTTTCTTTATGCCTAAGAATTAGACGATATAAAATTCCTGAAAGGCTATTTCTTTATCAGATATTTTCTTCATCATTTATATCTTTCTCTTGTTCCTGTAACTTTTTGAAGTGGATTTGTCACATTAGTAAATCCAGTTAATATAATTTGATTTCTTGTTTGACTGTGGATCTTGTGGGTAAAAATATATCTAGTTGTCCCTATTGCCTTATCTTCAGACAATCTTAATCAAACATGAATATTAAATTCCCCAAGTATAGCATATTTTTTACTTAAAATTTAAGCCCAAAAATGATGATTAGTTTATCTAGTCTGACCTCCTGTATAATTAGAGGCCACCAACATCACCTAGCACCTATGCACTAAGCCCAACAATCAAAATTAGACAAAAGTATTGCTGCTCACAGGGCTATAATCCTATCTGCCAGAGGCAGAGAACAGGTAGTTGCAAGTCACTCAAGTGCCTGAGGCTCCCACAGTGACAGGGAAATGATTGAGAAATGCACAGATAATCCTGGCAAGTGACTCTCATCCACACACTGAAGAGGAACGTGAAAAACCCTCAAGATGCCTGCTTCTCTTAAGAATTCTGAGATCAGTGTTTGAGCAAGAGCCAGCCATCCAAGTACCAGAGAGAGCAGGTTCAATGTCACCTTCGAACTCTGGATCTCCCCAACCAATTTCCCATTTTTAAGTGGTCTTGTTAAACTTCTGATAATGAATAATAACTTGGGTACAGAGTTAGAATCATAGGACTGGAAGAGACCTCAAGAGGTAACTGAGTCCATCTCCCTGTCCAAAGCAGGATCGACCCTAACTAAGTCATCCAAGCCAGGATTTAAAAACCTCTAGGAATGAAGATTCTCTCATCTCCCTAGGTAACCCATTCCAGTTCTTCACCACCCTCCTACTGAAATGGTTTTTCCTAATAACTAGACCTCCTCACTGCAGCTTGAGACCATTGATTCTCTTTCTGCCATCTGTTACCACTGAGAAAAGCCTCCTTCCATCCTTTTTGGACTATCCCTTCAGATAAAGGCTGCTATCAAATCCCCCCCCCCCCCGACTCTTCTCTGTAGACTAAACAAGCCAAAATCCCTCCCCCTCTCCTCAAAGGTCATGTGCTCCACCCCCTAATCATTTCAGTTGCCCTCCACTGGACCTTCTCCAATGCATCCACATCCTGCGTGCAGATGGGGGCATAGAAGGGGACACAATATTCTAGATGTGGCCTCCCAAGTGCAAAATAAAGGGGAATTATCACTTCTCTAAATCTGCTGGAACTACTTCTGCTAATGCACCCTGATATGGCATTAGCCTTCTTGGCTAAAGGGCACACTGCTGACTCATATCCAGCTTCTCATCCACTGTAATCCCCAGGTGCTTTTCAGCCAAACTGCTGCTTAGGGAGTCCGTCCCCAGCCTGTAACAGTGCTTGGCTTCTTCCATCCCACATGCAAGACTTTGCACTTGTACATTTTGAACACCATCAGACTTCTTTTGGCTCAATTATCCAATTTGCCTTTGTTACTCTGGGCCTATCCCTACCCTCCATGGTTTCTACCTCTCTCCCTAGTTTAGTGTCAGCCACGAACTTGTTTAGGGTGCAATCCATCTCCCATTCAGGTCATTAATAAAGCAGTTGAACAAAACCATCCCTAATACTGATTGTTGGGGCACTCCGCTTGAAACTGACCACCTACCAGACACTGGGCCATTGAACCCAACAAACCAGCCAGCTTTCTATCCACCTTATAGTCCATTTCCCAATCCGTAGTTCCTTAACCTGCTCACAAGAATTATGTGGAAGACCATATCAAAGCTTTGCTAAAGTCAAGGTATAGCACATCCACTGACTTCCCCATGCCCACAGAGCAGGTTACCTTGTCATAGAAGCCAAGCAGGTTAGTCAGGTGTGATTTGCCTTTGATGAATCAATGTTGACAATTCCCGATCACTTTCCTTTCTTCCACGTGCTTCAGAATGGATTCCTTGGGGATCCCCTCCATGATTTTTCCAGGTGCTGAGGTAAGGCTGACTGGGCTGTAGTTCCCTGGATTGTACTTATCTTTTAAAGGGATGCACATTACATTTGCCTTTTTTCAGTCATCCAGGAGCTCCCCCAATTGTCACAAATTTTTAAAGATAATGGCCAAAGGCTCTACAGTGGCATCTGCCAACTACCTCAGCACCCTTAGATATATATTAAATCCAGAGCCATGGATTTGTGTATTTCTAACTTTTCTAAATGTTAGATCTTAGCTTGTTCTTTCCCACGAGGGCTGTCCACCTCCTTCCCAGACTGCATTGCCTAATGCAGTAGTCTGGGAGCTGACCTTGTCTGTGAAGACAGAAGGAAAAAAAGAGCATAGCATACTTCAGCTTTTCCCACGTCATCTGTCATTATACCACCTCCATCATCCAGTAAGGATCCCACACCCTCCATGATCCCCATCTTATTTCTAACATGCCTGTAGAAACCTTTCTTGTTACCCTTTGTGTTCCTTGCTAGTTTCAATTCCATTTACACTTTGGCCTTCCTGATTAACCCCCCCGCATTCTCAATCAATACATTTATGCTTTTTTGTGGTTATGATATTGATGTAAAATTTACTTATGTATTTCTAACTGAAGCATTACATAGAAAGGGGATTTGAAATAAAATTAATGAATGAGACACAAATCATTGTGAAGTAGCCATTGACAGTGCTGTAATTTAGTTCCAACCTCCCTATTTAAGTAAACACATGTTCCCTGCAGCCATAGTGTGTTGTCAAAATACGCTTTATCAGAGCTTATTTTTAAGAAAAAAGTATGATGGAACTCAAGCCCCAACCCCAAGCCCCCCCGCTACTGGAACTCAAGCCCCAAACCTCCCCTCTGCCCCCAAGCTTACCACCACCCCCTGCAGCCCCAAGCCACCAGAACTCAAGGCTCATGATTCCTCATAGGGGTTAGGTTGTTCAGTTTTAATGAAAATAATTCAAAGTAACTTTTTTGATGGAAAGTGATCCAGTGGAACCATACATCCCACACTGACGTAAAAACCACCTACAATATGTAATGACTCTTTTACCCCTACAACACTGGTATTGGAGGACTAAAAAAAATTTAAAACTCACCCATGGTAGAAGATCATAAGACTGTCTAAATGTGCTTCATGTTATCAGTGCCTTCATTGTCTCGGGGTGGGGGTGGGGGTGGTTGCTGTGTGTTGTGGACCTGCCATGCCCGTCTCGCCCATCTCAGTGGGCCTACGTCCCCAGCGGCCACTCATGGCAGGCAGTGGCAGGGCTATGCAGGAGGTGTGGGAGGTCAGAGGGTGGGTGGGTGTGCTGATGGCTAACTGTAGGGCTTCTGGGCCACTGATGGCCAGGCTTGGTTCATTACTGCCTGCCCTGCAAAGCCACTTAAACAAGGCTCCCCTTGAGAAACACCAGGCGGCTCTGGGCAGTGTCTCACCCACAGCCCCTGGGGTATCCCCAGCAGCCTCATGGGAGGCCAGGCCACTGTAGGTTTTCCTTCCCCACCAAGACTGACTCAGCTTTGCAGAAAGGAGCTCCATGTGGTTCTTTCCTGGCCGCCTGCTTTTATAGTGGGTGCACTGGCTCCCCTACATAAAATGGCAGAGGCAGCTCACGGCACCCTGCTGTGTTGAAGCAAGGGCTCAACTTAATTGGTTTAATGGCTGGCTTTTAAACCAATTAAACTGAGTCCTTGCTTCAGCATGCCATGGCACTGTGAGAGGAAAGCAACTGGAGCTGGCAGCAGAAACAGCAGCCACGGAAGCCTTGAGCAGCATATTGGCTTCTTAAAGAGCCACCTGGGTGGCTCAGAGCACTTTAAAAATGGCAGCACCGGCACCAACAATAAAAATGGTGGAACTCTGTTCTGCAGCATTCCACCAGAAGAAAAAGCCCTGCTCTTTAGCTCTACAACCACTATAGCAAATGACTTTTTTTGTCACACATATCTTCTGTAGAAAGAAACCTACACAGTCTATTGTATTAGATGAAAACTGGTATGTGTTAATGTGATTAAAGACTGTTCCATAACACAGGAGCCGATGGTAAGGTGACACATTCAACCTTCTCTATGATATTTGCTAATTTTGTGTACAAACCTGTGTCATTTATAAGGGTCTCTTAATGTAAGTTTCTGCATTTAACTGCTTAGAAAATATTTTTTAAAGAGTGGGACAAAAACAGAAAGAAGGAGCAATAAAGGTAATGGTGAGGAGGTATCTTCTGCCAGTTCTCTAAGTATTCTAGGACAAACTTCATTACACACTGGCAACTTGAAAATATGTAAGTTATTGAAGCAATTGTTAACTTGTCCTTTCACTGTTTTAGCTTCAGATGCTACCCCATTTAAACTGATATCTGCTGTTTTCGTCAAGTGATCATTGCTAATCTTTTTGGTGAAAATTTACACAAAAGCCATTTAATATTTAGGCCATTGTTGTGTTTTCTGCTATTGTTGGTCCATCCTCATTGAGGAATGGGGCTACCCTGTCCTTGGTCTTCCTCTGACATATTTGTAAAATGTTATGTTCCTAGCTAGTTTAATTTTTTTTTGTGTTAATACTACTATTGTAAATAGGAAATTTCATTAAAACATCCTCAAAACAGATGAAAATCTCTGAGCCTTTAGAAAAAGGAGTTCAGAAGTCTAACTACCCATGGTCTCAATCAAATGGGATACGAACAGACGTGTCTTGTCATTAAGATGACTTGTAAGGAGTAGTAGGTGGTGGAAATGGAAGTCTAAATGCCAAAGAGGACATGTGAGTTTCCACATTAGTGATTGTGCGTATATGTGTGAAAGAAACTGGTGGAAAGCTCCGCATTAAGCCTAAGCACATACTGCAAATGTAGACTAGATAAGCATCCTAGGTACTACAACCATATAATGATAGATGATAATATCCATACTAGTTTCAGTGTAACTAACCCAGGGAACAGTATGGTAGCATGGGTTAGCAACCGCAGTATGACTGCACCTACACTAGTGTGTTCTTTCAGAATATTTTTTGAAAGTAGGGGCTCTTTTGAAATATCCAGTGGAGCATCTACACACAAAATGCTTTCTTCCTAAAGTACTTTAGAAAGAACCCAGTGCTCCTTAGGAAATCACTTCTCTTGCATCCCACAGTGGGCAACATGCCAGCAGAGCAGGGAGCGTGCCTGAGGCAGCTCTGAGGCCAGGCTTTGCCCAGGGGGATCTTGTTGGGGGGGCTCAGAGAGAGCTACAGAAGAGTCAGCGGTGGCAGTGTCCAGAGCCACAAATGACTCATTAAAGAGCCACATGAGGTTTGAGAGCCACGGGTTGCCGACCCCTGGGAAACAGAAAGCTAGATATGAAAGTGTTTACTGTATTTCCATGTGTGCACCGCTATTGTTCACTGCAGGCTGGATCAAAGGTAGCATGGACATGCCCACCCATTCTGTGGTCACAATTTGGCTAGCAGCAGTGACTTAAATTTAGCTGAAATTTGTATAAGGGTGCATATAAATATGTGTACATGCTTACTTATGTGGTTGAGTTATGCATGCAAAGCATTCTGTATATACATAGATATTGGGGCTTTTCATTTACAAACATATTCCTCTTGTGCTTTCTTTTCTTTTGTGTGATTATGACTGTGCTTTTTCTACATATTGATTTAAGAATATGTAGCTCTGGCTTCACTCATTCTACCCTCCTCACATGCCTGACTATAGAAGGTTTTCTCCTACTATGCTGTTTTTCATTTCTTTTATGCCAGTCTTCTCCAAACAAATAAGTTTATGCAACTTTCCCAAGAGTGGTAGGGGGGTGAGAAGCCTCCAGACTTCTTTACTGGTCTACTGATTTGTGTTAATTACACCCCAGTGACTTCAGTTCCTGCAAGAAACTCCAGTAACTTCTTCCTAGACCAGACAATTTATTTAAAACATACAAAATTGATACCGTTATTTTTGAACGTCCCGTGATTCTAGAGCTCAGGTCACAGTTTGACAGTTCCCAAGAGTTCATGCTTTCCTTCCACTGTTTGTCTTTTTTTCAAGAAGGAAGTTAAACCCCCTGGAGGTAACAATACAAGATTACAGAGGAAACAGTGTCATGCCTTTTTGTCATAAAAATAAACCAGGGGTAGGAGAGAGCGGCAGAGCTAAATGACAGTGTTCCTTACAGAGCACATTTAACTGAAGAAAGTACATATTTATTCTGTATCTGCAGTGAAAGCACAAAGGAGTCAGAGAGCTCTGACCTAAGCAAGAGGCACTGAGTATGAAATCAGCAATGAAATATTTGGATGGTAGAATCTTCTCTAGACAAAAAAATTAAGAGACAGACAGCACTGACTGATAGAATATAGTATGGATAAGAAAATTGCTTTAAATAAAATTTGACAATGCAATCAACTAAACAGTGTTGTATTAAAGGATTTGATTATTATAATGGATTTTCAATTGAACTAAATTGTAATACTGGTTTGCCCACAGTCACATTATGGCTGTATGAAAAAAATTCTACACAAAGAAATAGGTCAGGTTATTTTTTTTTGAAACCAGAAGAGGAAAAAAAATTAAAAGGGAAAAAAGTGAAGAGTCTTTCCAGGTTGTTTTTATATGCAGTATTGTTGTAGTTGTCAGTCCCAGAATATTAAAGGAACGAGGTAGATGCAGTAATAGCTTTTGTTGGACCACGTTCTGTTGATGAGAGAGATGAGCTTTCAAGCCACATGGAGCTGTTGTTCCTGGGGGAATGCTTTGCCAAAAAAGATAAATTCTGTGGCAAAATATTAAAAAATTCTACACACAATATTGCAAAGTTCTGCATATGTTATTTGCCAAAAGAATGCCAAATAATCACTCTGTTTTCAATTATTTTAGTAATTTATTTAAACTACAAGACAAAGGCTGGAGAATGGGAGTTGGGAGTACTGAAGGAAATGCCCAAACCAACCACCTTGACTAACAGTATCATAGCTAGAGTTGACCCTTTATTTCCAGTTACTAGGCAACAAATACATGTACTCAGGGTTACATCATGGGCAACTGACAAGCCAGAGAGGGCTGGGGAACCAAATTCACAATTTATATTGGCTACAGACCATCTCCAGAAAGGTCACTAGCAAGCAATTTATGAACACATTTTGATAGGAAATTGTTTCCGTCAAAAACTTAGACCAGTTCGAATTACTGAAATATTTATAAGCATTTATAGTGTCCTTTACACCACTTTGACAATGTAAAGGAGACTGAAAACTTCTCAATCTCTTTTATGTTCTTGTGGGGAATTCACAACTAACCAAGACAGGATGCTACATTCTGTTCTGCCTGAGGGAACAGAACTTGCCTCATGCCTACCTCCTCAAGAGCACTCCAAACCCCTGTCCCTCCATGCCAAGTTTGCTGCAAGTGCCAGCAAGAGGAACAAAGTCTCAGGGTAGGTCTACGCAGCAAAGTTATTTCAAAATAAGTCATTATTTCAAAATAACTAGCCAAGCATCTATGCACTACAATTGCTATTTCAAAATATATTCAAAATAGCAGTTGGCATATTTCAAAATAGAGTTACCTCATTGCACAAGGAATAGCGCCTATTTCAAAATAGCTATTTTGAAATAGGTGCTGTTGTGACAGAGAATGGAGCCTATTTCAAAATAAGCCATTGTGCATCCAATGGCTCTATTTCAAAATAGGCCCTATGGTGTGTAGATGCTGTATTTTGAAAAAAACTAAGTGCTATTTTGAAATACATTTTAGCTGTGTCTACACTAGCAAGTACATTCAGAAAATTTGGCCCTCTTTCAAAAGAGCACATGGCGTGTCTACACACATATTAGGAAGAGCGCTCCCCTTTTGAAAGACTCAAAAGAAAATGTGGAGGTGCTCCAGGGACCACTCTTTTCAAAGAGGAATCTGCCACGGTAAGAGCCAGCTGGGGCATGGAGATGCCATGGCCAGGAATTGTGGGGCTCTATGGTCTCTGTGTCCAGCTGTGTTTAAAGCCACACAGATCCAGCAATCCCATGGCAGGTAGCTGAGAGCATGCTGGCAGCAAAGGCATGAGCCATGCTCCCTCACAGCTACCCCTGGAACAATGAAAACCCACCAAGGCCAGCAGCCAGCCACCCCAGGATCCCCAGAGCCCCCAGCCTGCAGAGGGCTCACAGGATCCCAGCCAGCCCCCACTGAAAAAGCACTCTCTCATGGCCCAAGCTGGAGCTGCAGGACTTCCTGGGACTGTAGTAGGAACCCATCCATGGTCCTGTACAGCGTGGCAGAGACAGAAGCAGAGGCCCAGTCTTCTCTACTCCCAACAGGACCACAACAGGGCCACACACCGAAGGAATGGCAGTGGTCCTCAGAGGAAGACACCAATCCACTGCTGGGTGGAGGTGGAACTGGTGTGGTGGAGGGAGGTCTGGGCAGAGCTCATGGGCAACCTGTGGGACATCACACCTGTTCTGCAGGAACACCTAGCCTACCTGTTCCACCTGGTCCCTACCCCACTGAGCCTGACCCTGCTGAAACCTTCCCACAGCCCTACCTCCCCATGCTCCCTGCCCTATCCCAGGCCCAGCAGGGACCCTGAATCAGGGGTGGGTGGGGCTTTATGAGCCAATGGGGCGCTGATGCTCCATTCATGCTCCGGACTGATCCCCTGCTTCCCACTCCAGCTTGAGATCCCCCCGTAGAGTTTGAGATTTCCTGCCCCCCCAACCCTCCATGTACATAGTTTGCCCCGTTCCCCACTGCAAATTGTTCTTGTCACTGTGCGTACAAATCACTAAGTTAATAGTTTTTGCTAAACAGTTAATTTTTGCACCATCTTCATGCCCCATGATCTTGGTGGGGGGGGAATGATGAGGGGGTGTATGTGTAGTGGGGGGGGGTGGGATGACAAGGGGTAGGGGTAATGGGGGGGAGGTCTTTAAGAGAGCAGCTGGCTGTGGGCCCCAGAAGGGCTTGTTAGCTATGCAACCCTGTCTGCAGCGATTTCTGCTCCGCTCTTTTGAAAGACCACCCATGGTTGTGTGGGTTTTCTCTTTCGAAGGGGGTGGGGTGGTATTTTGAGAGAGGAGATTGAAAGACTGATTCGCTTTTTTGTGTGTAGACGTGCTCTTTTGAAAGCTGGTATTCCGGCAGTTCATTTTGTGAAAGAGCGACACTGTGGTGTAGGTGTAGCTTTTGTGTTTAGCAACGTTATTTTGAAATAAACTATTCTGGAATAGTTTTTTTCTCTCTCTCTCTCAAAGACACACACACACACACACACACACACACACACACAAAACTGCACAGTCCCAGTAATTTACATCTCTACTGGCTGCTTTGGGTGCCTGAATCCATCTGCCAGGGAGGAATGTGTAACCACTTTTGCATCTTCCCTTTGCTCCAACTCTGAGCACATGCAACCAAGCAGAATGCCTCAGTAGTAAGCTTTTCTTCGGGTCTGGGAAAAGTATTCCCAGCCTCACAGCTAAATGCAAGGTAGAATGGATTGTTTAGTATAAGTAGTTAGCAAGTATTGTAAGGGACTCGCCAAGGCAGAGTGGCCCATTAATAGGATTTAAAAAAAGGGGGTTAGAGGGTTACAGATTGTTATAATAGGCCAGTATCTGTGTGCAGTCCATGATTTTTAGTGTCTACCACAGTAATGAATATAAGCCCCCAGGCTTGTCTTTTGAAAACATTGTGCAGGTTTCCTTTGAGAATGAGGACTGAAAGGTCAGATAAAAATTGATCACTCGCTGAGAAGTATTTACCCCTGGCTGACAGCATGTTTTTGGCTTCTATGATTTTTCTTGCTTTAAGCTAAACATACTTCTTGCATTCCCCGCCCCCCCCCGCCAAAATTCTTCTCTTGCCAATATGAATCCCACAGATCTCATTGGATGGGTCTGTTAAGACCTCCTAAATACCTGTTGGAAACTGAGCTTGATTTAAAAAACACCCTCCATCTCCCAGCCTGTTTTACTGTTGCAACAAAATGTAATGTGTTGTGCCTTTTATAAGAGCGCTTCAAGAAGCCAAAGTGTGTTAGTGTGGAGAAATAATTCTCCTTCGATATATGAGCCATTCTATTAATCGGTAGAGATAAAATAGCTGAAAAGTGAATTGCTCACTTACAGTGGTGTAAACATGAGCATACCATGCTGTAGTGGGAGACTGGTCTCCTCTGTCTGATTTTATACCAAGATTTTTCATCCCAGGCAACTGAATCAAGCAGACTACTACTGCTTAAACCCTTGTGCACCGAGTGGCTCATAGGTCATCTGCAAGTCTCCTCCATTTCATTCTGTCTTGGGACAAAACTTCTAGCTGACTCCAGGAGGGCCCTGGCCATTGTACTTCAGGCACAGTAGAGCTACTCCATATTGTCTGAGGTCTTCCTCTTTTGCGTTTTCCTTGTGTGTTCCGTTTGAGAGCTTGATGGACTATTCTGGATGATGGTTTTCTGAGAATGTGGCTTAGCCGTCCCTGCTTTCTTCTCTTGATTTGAATGTCACGTGGTTCTTGTCCTGCTCTGTCCAAAGCTCCTCATTTGTGATAAAATCTTGCCATTTGATGCGACGGATGTACCTCAGGCTTCTGTTTGCGAATGTCAGTAGCTTGTGATTTGAAGACTTTTTAGTTTGCCAGGTCTCACATCTGTACAAGAGCAAACTCTTCACATTTGTGTTGAAGATAAGTAGTTTCATCTTCACAGATATTATTTGCAACCTCCATATGTGATGGAGTCTTGAATGCAGCTTTTGCTTTCCTGTCCCGGCACTCATATCCTTGCCTGTTCCTTCGTCTCTACACATAATACTCTCCAAGCAGCTGAACTGCTCCACATCTTCCAGATCATCCCTTCCCAGTGTAATGGTGTTGTTGGACTGGTTGATCCTCATTGTCCTGGTTTTTCACTTGGTAATGCTCAGTCCAGTTATTGAGGCAGTTTTGTCTAGTGTTGTGAACTGGAAACATGGCAGCTTTATGAAGCTTCCAAAGAAAGGCAACCTGAAAAAATGCAAGAACTGGAGGGGCATCATATTATTGTCTATTCCAGGAAAAGTATTCAATAGGATTCCTTTGGAGAGAATGAGAACAGAAATTGATAGGCAACTCAGAGAAGAACAGGCTGGCTTCCAAAGCGAGAGATCTTGTACTGGCCAAAGGCAACTCTCAGAGTGATCGAGAACAGTCGCTTGAGTGGAACTCTCTCTTTGAATCAAGCAGTGAATAGGCTTAAAATTGGATCTGGTACATCCCAAGCCAGTGCCCTCATCATTGGGCCATAGAGTATAAGATTTGCCCTGCCACCTCCTCCAGGTGATTGAAAATACATTTTGCGATCTCAAAGGAAGCTGCATAATGTAATTGTCATCTTTGATCAGTTCTTTTACTAACACAGACTTGAATAGTTATGAAAATGTACCAGTCCCAGCACTAAAATCTCTTCACCCAGCCTTAACACAAAAACTGTGACAATTAAGACGCTAATGGTATTTCATTTGTTTGTCAACAAGACTTCTTATTTTCCTTAGGAAAGCGGACAAAAATTAGAAATTTGTGTTAAATCACTGGCTATCTTCTACTCAGAGCTGCCCAAACTACATCTTCATGGGCTTGTCTATGCTACCACCTTCCTTCGAAGGAAGGATGGTAATTAGGGTGTTGGTGGGTTACGAATGAAGTGCTGCTGTGCATAGGCAGCATTTCATTAAACAAATCCCCCCCGCCCCCCATGGCAACTTCAAAGTTTTAAACTTCGAAGTACCAGCATGCGTCTAGCCGTGGCGCACCCGCCAGTGCTTCGAAGTGCTGGGGCAACTTCGAAGTCCCCTTACTCCTCAAAATTTTGGAACTCCCAACACCCTAATTGCTAGCCTTCCTTCTCAGGAAGGTGGTAGTGTAGACAAGCCTCATGGCTCCTCTTTGAGTACATTTTATTAGGTAAATATTATTTCTTTTCTCATACATTTCAGGCCAATATCTTTCACATCATCCATAGCCATAAAAATAAATTCAATTTATTTTAAAAGGAGTAAGAGTATGATCAGAGATCTTCTATCTGCCACTCTGTAAGGCTCCTTTCTATGCATAATATTTTTATTGAGTTTTGGACTTGCAGACGCAAATATGCCAACCTTCAGATGACATTCCAAAATCTGGAAGAAACAACAAAGGAAACCCAAATCTATGTCTAGCCTATGCCCAGTAAGATGTTCAGAGTTAATTATACCTCTTAAGAGAAAATGTGATATTAGTTTTGAAACTTGCATTTGTATCAACAGTGACTCTCAAAATCTACAGATCCCAGGGAAATGTTGGTGGAAACAGAGATCTTTTTTTGTCTATGCCTGCATTTTCTCACATATAATAGACATATTCTGAGCAGTTTCACTGAAGTCAATGGGTATGTCTAAACGAGAAGCCTCTGACAACAGAAGTTACTGTTGAAAAGGGTTTCCCAACAAAACTTCTGCCGACAGAGCACATCTACAACATAAAAGCAAATTGAAAGAGCAATCTGCTCTGTTGACAGAGAGCAGCCAGACTGTCCAGCCCCCTCTCAACAGAGCAGCTGAGTGGAAGCTCTGCAAATCGGAAGCCCTGACCGTCAACAAAAGGGCCCCGGAGCACCTACACGGCTGTTTTGTCAGCAGAACACTATCGAGAGAGGTGTCATACATAAACAGGGAGCGGTGCAGTGCTGCTGGTGTATGTGCTGGGTTTTGATGACAAACTGTCAACAGAGTGCATTTACTGTGCAGACGCACCCTGGTGTTTTTCCAGCAAAAGCCCAGTTTTGCTGGCAGAAGCCACTCAGGTAGATGAGGCCAATGTACAAGTCTTTGCAGGAAGAAGGCTTAAGAGAATAATTTCCTTCCCTATTTCCTCTTTCAGTGAGCAGTGAATACATACTATAGCTATTTTTAAAATGAGAAGACAATGTTGGCCCTTCCATTCCAAAAGATAGACATTCACTGTGTATAGTAAGCTGTGAACTTGCGGTTTCATCATAAACTGCAGCATCTCCTCCCATCCTGGCTTTCTAACCATGCACCCACCCTGCAGTGTGGGATGGACCAATAGAGCCAGAAGGTAGTGAACGATGAAATCACGAGGAAGAGATAGTTGTAGGAAACGCCATTATAAAATCTGTAAGGGGAAAAATTTGGCCTTATGTTGAAGATAACTGAGGACAGAGAAATAATGGAGAGCAACTGAGATTTAAAAAATGGAGAAATAGCAAAATGAGATTTAACTTGGAAAATACCTGCGTGAGGTTTTGTCACCAAAAAGAAGTTTTTTTAGAACAAAACTTACCAGTGTAGACATTATAATTTAATACAGCAAGATAGAGCATTCACTGACATTATTTCTTTTACCCATCATCTCCTGACCAGTTTGGCCAGGTCATATCATGGAACTTAAATTGCTTATGGTCTAAGTTCAGGGTTTTTTTTTTTCTTATATTCCAGTCTTACAAATCAGGAAGGTCTGCTGAGGACTCAATCTTTCCTGTCTCTCTGTGGTGCAGGCGTCCATGCTAATTCTCTGTGTCTCCATTTCAGGTGCAGGTTAACCTCCAGAGCATTATTTACTGTTAAATAATATTCATGTAAACTTGTAGTCCTTTCTGTGGGACAGACCTGCTTATCATCTTTACCAAAGCTATTTTGTCTTAAATAGGTTCTACTAATGTGGCACAAAAAGAATACAGAACTTGACATATAACATCGACCCATTCCTTCTATGATAAACAGCATGGTATTAGCATTGAAATGGTAGCTCACAAGCAGACTTTGTACAAATGTCTTGCAACAGTATGTAAGGTTCATCTATGTCTAAAGGATAAATTAACAAAAATGGATTTGGCGTTTGGCTCTGATTGGGAGGTGGCCTCACATTATTACACCACAACAAGGTTAAAGTTAATCTTTTTACCACCCTAGTGATACATCTGGCATCTGGAATGCTGTTTCGTTTCTGAGGAGCTGGCAAACTGGAGGGAGTTCAGAGAAATACAACTCAAATCGTTCCATTTTTGACTTGAGAAAAAATGCAGGGCTCCATCATGCAGAAATTATGCTCAGGTTTAGATTCACTCACACAAGTAGGCCTGTAGGCTTTAAAGGTATGGCTCATTTGTGTAAAGTTGTACACATGCACTGCTTTTATTGTGCGGGTACATGCTGGTATGGAGTACTAGCACCTCAGCAGCCCCAGCTGTGGAATCCCTAGCCAGGTGGCAGGGGGATCCCTAGCAGCCCTGTGGCTGGGAGCTGGCTGGGGTGAAAAGCCCCACCAGCAGCCCCAGCTGAGGGTACCCTGGCTGGGAGGGGACCCTACCAGCCCTGCAGCTGGGATTCAGCTGTGGTATAAAGCCCCGCTGGCAGCCCAACCACAGGAATCCCAGCAGGAACGACGGGGGGAGGACAGGCACTGATTACCTCACAGTGCACATCCATTAGTGATTGTGAGAACAGGGCCTGAGGGTTAACGAAGTGTAGATTAGCTAAAACAGCAGAAGGAGGAAATATGAGAACAAATTTTTACGAGAACAGATTTATAGAGAGTAAATGCTAAGGATCAAGTTCTGCCATTCTTATCACCTTGAATAGTACCTCTCTGTGCAAGCAGCCTCCCTGAATTCAATCGATCGCCGCAGGGGTGCCAGAATTTCATCTGTGGGGGGGAGGGGTGCTTATCTAGATTTGTACAAGGGCTAAGAAATTAATTTGTGAGAGAAAATTTAGACTAAATATCAGGTAAAACATGCGGCCAGTGAGATTTATTACTCTGTCACATAATCTTCTAAGAAAAGGGGTTTGTCAATCTTTAAATTAGACGGACAAATTCCTAGTAAATGCAAAAGTCTTTAGAGTCCTGCACTTGCTTGGGATTGGAATAGATTATTTTAGAGCTTTTCCTTCTTAGGTTTTGTGATTTACTGGCATCAAGTAGTTTGAGAATGACATTGTGAATCAGTAATGCTGGCATTAAATCACCTTGCACCCAGTCAAATCAGTACATGCCTTGATGCATATATTAAATAGAAGTGTAATGTGCAGCGGCGTACATAAGAGTGTGGTGACTCGCCAAGCACCAGCAGATTAAAAAGAGTTCACCTTAAATCATGGTCACTTCAGGGATCTGGAGTAACACCTCAAATATTTTTTGCAGCATTTAATGGATTATATCAGAAAGGGAACTGAGCTCAATATATATGGTTTTTCCCAGTGCAATGAAATCTTAGTTGATATATTAGAAAGGGATGGTGAACAAAAAGTTATATGTAGAAAATTGCCTGAAGTAGTTTGTGCCTTCTCACTACCATGTGCACAGGTTTCTTCTAGCATGGTCACTGTTTCTTCATAGATTCCACCCCCAAAGCATTTGTGTCACAAGCAAATTGTTGGGTCATCGTAGCCCCACATATACTCAGCAGTGTGGTATATCAGTTCGTAGGCTACATCTACACTACGAAATAAATGTATTTAAGCTGACTTTTTAACCACACAATTTTATAAAGTCAAAGATGAGTGTCCACAAATGTCCAGAAAGTTGACATAGTGTGTCTCCATTGCCGAGCAAGGTTCAATTATTTCAGCAATGCATGGTGGGTATCTATCCCACAGTACCTGCAGGCCATTTCATTCTGGGTTTTTGTGCCAGTGTGTTGTGGGAAAAAAATGAGATGCAAGGTCTAGCAGGTGTCTGGCGTCATCATCCCAGAGTTTAATCCCCACAGAAAACAATTGGCCCAAGTAATTTTGTGCCATTTTTCAGACCATTTTCCCAAGCCTGCCCCAACCCCCCACAGCATGATGGATCCTGAACATCTTAAAGTCGTTGCACAGTGTGTTATGGCCACTTTGTTGTATAGTATTTTATTAGACAAAGCCAGTAGCAGGTTGAGCTGGATGAAGATGATTTGGGTGAAGAGAGTGAAGAACTGGAGACCAGGAATGGAGAGATGCTGGCTGCCGGATGCACTGGATGCATTGCTTGCAGTGGAGCATGGGTTCTGGAGCCATGAAAACAGCACATGCTGATGGGGACCACATTGTTTTGGAAGTCAGGATCAACCAGCAGTGGCTGCAGCACGTCCACATGTGCAAGGCCACTTTCACACAACTTTGTGATTTGTTGTCCACGGCTTTGAAGCACAGCAATACCACAAGGAGACCTGCTTTGACAGGTCACAAGCGAGTGGCATGCTCTGTGGAAGTTTGCAATGCCCAACAGCTACTGGTCAGTGGGCAATCAATTCAGGGTGGGAAGATGAGGGGATAACATAAGAATGGCCATTACTGGGTCAGACCAAAGGTCCATCTAGCCCAGCATCCCGCCTACCCACAGTGGCCAATGCCAGACGCCCCAGAGGGGGTGGACCAAAGACAATGATCAAGCAAATTGTCTCCTGCCATCCATCTCCAGCCTCTGACAAACAGAGGCCAGGGGCACCCTTCCAAATCTTTTTATGCCCTAAATTTCATGACTTTATCTAGCTCTTCTTTGAACTCTCTTATAGTCCTAGCCTTCACAGCCTCCTCTGGCAAGGAGTTCCACTGGTGACTGTGCACTGTGAAAAAGAACTTTCTTTTGTTAATTTTAAACTTGCTACCCATTAATTTCATTTGGTGTTCTCTAGTTCTTATATTATGGGTACAAGTAAATAACATGAGGAGGGGCCAGCTAGGAACCTGTGGCTGGGAGCCCTGTCAAGGTGAGGTAGCCACATCCAAGTTGTGGGGTGGGGGGGAGCAGGGAGTCCCAGCCAGGGAGATGGCAGTAGCTGAGGAGTGGCAGAGGGATCAGGCCAGCAGCAGGGGACCCAAGAAGCCAGCAGCAACCACAGAGTCACAGCTAGGCTGGTGGCAAGAGAACTAGTGGCTACGAGCCCTGTTGGCCTAGGAATGGAGCCCATGGGGGCTGGGAACAGACCTACAGCCCAGAGAGGAATTCAGGACTGGGAGTCAGTGGTCAGCAGATGATCCTTGACCTCCCCGATCTAGCAAACTCACTACTTCAGGACTGCTGAGGTTCCCCACAGCGTTTTGCCAGTTTGGAATAATCAGGCACTGTAGACTGAAATAATCAGGCATTGTAAAATACAAGTTTTGTTTAAGGGTCAATAAGTAGGTGTTTGCCAAGCAATATGTTTAATTGACAATACACACAAGAAATTAATCATTATGTCATAATGCATTATCACTCTTATTTTACTGTAAATTATTTTTTTCATTAGTATGTTGGGCTATGTCTGCACTATAGGGTTTTGTCAACAAAACTGGCAGTTTGTCGACAAAACTCCCGGAGTGTCCACACATAAAATGCATTCTGTCAACAGTTACTCGACAGAAAGTAGGACTTTTGCCAACAGACTTCTGCCTCTTTCACATCGGGCAGACCATCTTTCTTGACAGAACCTGTTGACAAAAAAGCCATGTGGCTGCTCCTGGGGCCCTCTGTCAACAGATAGGGCTTCTGGTTCACCGGGCAGCTCTGTTTGCTGAGCTTCTGGTTGGCTATTCTGTCAAGAGAGCAGCTGGGCAGTCTGGCTGCTCTCTGTGGACAGAGCAGATTGACCAAGCAATCCGCATTGTAGTCTGGCTGTGATCTGTCAACAGGGATTTTGTTGAAAAATGCCTTCCAACAGTAAAGTCTGTTGACAGACTGCTACTGTGTAGACATAGCCGTGGAAGATGAATTTACAAATTTACTGCAATGGTATGGCTTATTTGTACACAAAAACTGTGGGCTTTAAGCAAAATTGCATATTATTACCATTAGTTATACTTTGAAGTACAGTGTACTATTAGGGCAACATTTGGCGGGTGTTGCAGACCTTAAAATTTAATGCATTACCTTTAAGACACCTACCCACCATTGTACATATTTGGATTGCCTGTAGCTGCTGGATAACAATGGAACTCAACGGCTTTCTATGAAACAGGTAGAAATGCAAAGTCCCTTTTGTTAAGGAGTAGTTAACGTAGGCATTCTGTATATTGTGTTTTGATATGTGTGTGCAGAATGATGAAATAGTAAATACAATTTAGTGTAAATTAAAGAAATAAACATGAATATTTCACTAGTAAAAAGCTGAGGTATAATTTAAAGATCAGCAATCATGATGATGGGTGCCAAATAACAGCTTTAAGTATTATTTGTATCGTTATGTCTTTTGTTGGACAATCTGGTCATACAATTAAAAAAAAGCACCTCAAATAGTCTTCTGCTTACACTTCTCTTTACAGAAATGTAGCCTTCAAAATGTTCTGGGTCAGTGTGACCAAATAATTTGTAAGAACTATTAAACTCACTCACTAGAATACTCAAGGAAACTGAAAGCAAAAATTATTTGAACATAAGGAAAGGAAATCAAATATTTAACTGCCATCAATTTTTTGATGTACTTGCTCATCCACACTTCTGAGGTTTGGATAAGTGTACACACCTTTGGGATTCTTACCTGAAAATAGTGCAAACTCTTTGGGCTGGAAATTTCATACTCAGTGTTTTAGTTTGGATGTTTTTGTTTGTGCAGTACGTCGTGTTTTGACTGGGCCAAAAGTAGTGATGTTAGGTGCCATGAAGTGCAGGATTGTGGGGCATAAAATAAATCATGTTGATTGAATGTCTGCGTCTGCCTTTCCTATTCTCTCGCTCATTCTCTAGCACTGGCCATGTCTTCCACAGAGTTATGGGTTCCATATTTTATAGACCCTGCCTTAACCCACTCCTGAATGTATGTATTGGTTCTGTAAACCTAAATGAAACTCCTTTTACTAAACGAAACCTCGTGATAAACTGTGGCTGCATGATGAGTTATATTTAGGCCATGTCTACACTACCAAGTTTTGTTGACAAAAACTTACGTTGACACCAAAAAGTCAACAAAACAAAATTGTCAGAGGTTTTTCACACATTGCCTCTGTCAGTTGGTCACATCCACATTAGGGGCACCATTATGGAGAGAGTGAGAACTGTGCTGTGGGTATGTATTGTGACAGGATGTGGCCATTGGAGCAACTTAAAAGGGGAAAAGCAGCTCCAAAAAGCAGAAACAGCCCAGGGAACCAGGCAGAGTGGGAGCAGCAGGGAAAGAGGCAGCTATAAACCAGTTAAGGCCAGCTAGTCACACTTGAGGCTGATACGAGCCTGTTAAAATTCTATTCCTCCCCCCACCACCCCCACCACCCACAGCAGGACAGTGCATAGCAGGAGGTTGGAGAAGAGTGTGAAGATGCAAACAAGCCAGGAGGGAGTTAGAGAATGTGGTGCAAACAACTAACAGTAACACCAGAGGCAGCAGAGGTGGTGAAGGTGGTGAGCATCTCCTGCATGTAACCCTCAGGGTTCAGCCAAAGGCTGAGGGGCCTGGTACTCAGCCTGATCAAACCGGGGAGGGCCGGTTGGGGGGTGGTACTCTGACCTTCAAGCTCAGGGACCAAAGTCTGATCACTGGCAAGGGCAACCAGGCCCCAGGCTGAGGATCCTTGGCCTGAGCAAGGGGTCTGGGGCCCTGAAGATGCATGGACCCTGTCGGTATCCCACAGTGCAATGGTGTAGGAAGGCAAAGCTGATCCTTGGATTCCCTCTGAGTTTGCTGGGAACAGCAATTTGTGGATGACTTACATGTCCAGGCAAACATAGCCAGTTTCTCTGCTCTTCCACTCATTAACAAATCACCCATATTTCCTTCAGTTTTGAGGATCTTTATTTTAAAGATTGTGACCTGTCTTTATTTGTATGACATAGGAAACAGCAGCAGATTGCTTTTCTTTTCAGTTGCCACATTACTCTTCAGATGACAGTTAAGTAAACACTTTTTGTTCAGCTGACCACACAAGCAGAAAGGTAGCGGAGTCATCCCTCTTTCTGATCTTGACAGATGTTCTCTTGGAATATACATCCTTTCACTGCACATTTTTTCCCCCTCAAGATTCTCTTTAGCAATTGTACACTGAAGGTTAGGAACAACAGTCATAGATCTGTTGCTGAGTAAGATACGACATCAAATCCAAAGACAAGATTTATAAATCATATTTCAATCAAGATGTTTAATAACTGAAAACTGTTTTGTTGAAATGTTTTTGTTTTCCACCAGTTCAGTACTTAAAATGTTACTGACAAAGTTAGCTTTTTACATGTATTTTGAATCTGGATTATAGATTCATATGAAATTATGTATAGAAAAAAAATGTGTGGGGCTTTTTTCTGTTGAACCAAAAAACAAGTGCTAAATAACTTTTGTTTTGTTTTCCCTATTTTCTTTTCACCAAGCTCTAAATTAATGCTATATACTTCTCTGGCACACAAATTTTCAAATAATTGTTCAAAAATGAGATGAGTTGCATTTCTTCTAACTATGCTTCTGTTCATCCTATTTTAGGAAGTTGAGAAAGCTTCAGTCTGACCTGAGAATAACTAAATCCCTGTTTTGTTGTCACATCTAATGTTGTCATTTAGTTGGACCACATCAGTTTGTTATTCACAATCCTCCCAGAGCCCTAATCTATTAGTTTGACTGCCTGTGCCATTACAAGAATAACAATAATAAAGGAGAGTGTTTTCCATATCCAAACACCTACTTTATTTTCTTCAACTAGCTTCAAAAGTGAGAGAAGCAATTGCTGTGTAATGAAGAGTCATTGTTGTAGATCTTTGACCTTTTGCAGTTAACAGTTTCAAATGAATGATTTTGGTTCAAGCAGCAAGCAATTTCAGAGACAAAACTGAGACTTGTAAAACTGTTTTAGTTCATGTAATTTTTCAGCTGGAAGAATTTTCCATCAATTACATTAAAGAGAATCTTAAAGGTTCTCTATTTGAATAATACCTTAAACAAAGCATACACTGTTTCCTCTTATTCTGTTTAAGTAAATGTGATGGTATTGTAGAATTAGCATAATTCAGTTACATTGCAACCTATTGTTACTAAGATAATTCACAGTTAACACCTCTGAACCAACTCAATAGAGCAACAATGAAAACACAAACATGTTGATGGCAAAGAAATAATTAACAAACACAGTTATAATAATGTTGTTCTAAATCACTTGTCTAATTTGTGACCTAAAGTCATAAGACAATGTACATTAATCAATACATCTCTTTTTTATTGAATATGCTACAAATTTAAAGTTGTCATTGAAGATGCCCACGATATATAAAATTCAAACAAGTGTTGTGCTCTAGAAATCGAAGAAATAAGTTCAGACATTATATAAATAGTTAGGGAATCAAGATACAAATGCCACACATATAATTAAATTGTCCTAAAAGAAAGATTTAACAATAGATTCTTTACAATAATTATCTGAAAAATAACAGCCAATCAGAAGTGTTAAATGTAAAATGTTATATTAAGCAAATATTATAAATTTATGTACATCTATGGCGAATATCCTGAAAACGGCTATTGTGCTACAAAACTTTAATCACCACCAAACTCAATTCAAATGCAAAGGAAATGGCATTTATTTCTTTGGTACAGTAATGCAATCAAAACCCAATAAGCGTATGTTAAAAGTTTCCTGAAGAGTAATTTGTATTGATCCTTTATGAATATTGTTTTGTCAGTGTCTAAAGGCAATAGTTTTTCACTTTCATTTTTGGTGTGGGTTTCACTGTATTTCCGACCAATGCATCGCTTAGCAAAGCATTTTGAGGATCTTATATAGCTGTTAATTTCCTCCATTCGCTGACAATCTTCAGATTGAGTTTAGGATCCCAACAAATGCAAAAATCAAATCTTCTTGTTTGCAGGTCTTTTGTTGCCATATTGTTCTCAGGATACTAGAGGAATGAGAAGGAGGAGAAATATAGTCACATTATTTACTGAATTTCTGTTGATGAGACATGCATTCAAGCTACACAGCCCTTTTATTCTTGTTTCTTTAATCAAACACTTTGTAATTTGCCACTGTAGCTAACTGAAACTCATTTCTCATTCGGTGTGTGTGTACACTAGGAACTAACTTGGAAGTTAACTTTGAAGTTAGGCACTACTTCGAAGTAGCCACCAGAGCATCTACACACATTTTTCCCTTCCTTCGAAGTAGGGGACCCAACTTTGACGTCCTTATTCCATTCCTGGGAATGGAGTACTGCCCTACTTCAAAGTTTAACGTCGAAGTAGGATATGTGTAGACTCTCAGCTTTCAACTTAGTTATTTTTGTAGTATAGGTGCAGCCATTGTGAGCTATTAAACTGGGATGATAAACACTAAGCTCATAGTAATTCCCATATTAGAACAGACCATTAGTTCATCAAGCCTGTTATGCAACAGTTGACAGCACCAGATGCTTCAGACACATGTGTAGGAAATACCCAATGGAATAACCTGCCTAGAAGGAAAATTTCTTTCTTTCTCTTAATAATTGGCCATTTAATCCCTAAGCATAAGGGTTTATATCCCTTGTATTTTATCATGTTTAATGTAACTGAGATGACCTATATAAATGTTTCACCCTTTTTTGAATGTCAGTAGGCTCTTGGCTCATTCATACCATTTAGTAATGACTTCTACAAGTTCTATTTTTTGTCACGTTTGAATGTGTTGTCCTAGTTTCATTGGCTACTCCATTTTTAATTCTATAATGAGAAAAGGTTAATGGCCTTTCTCCATGACATTCATTATTGTGCAGATCACCAACATACCCCATAACAATTCACCTTCTCACTTACCGGACCTAATGTTTCCAATCTCTCCGACATGGAAGTTTTCCCTGCTTCCATTCATATGAGTTGCCTGTCTTTGGAACCTTTCTATTTTTCAGAGATTGTTTTCAGTTGAAGTCTAAACAAATAATATAATGGCGTTATAATATTCTCAGTAGTATTTTCTAACCTATTATGTGTCCTAACATTTTTGTTTACCTCCACAGCACATGTAGCACCTCTTTCCACTCTGTTGGTCATGGTGAAACCCAGGCCTTCTCAAAGAATGACTAGTTATTTTAGAACCAAGTAAAATGTGTCAGCAATTCAAATAATTCCTTCAAATATATATCGGCCAATCTGATCCATTGCTTTTCTCTCTGGACTTTCTCAATATCCTTTTCTAATCTTATCTAACCTATAATGGTACTCTATCTGCAAATTTTGTCACCTCAGTGTTCTTATCTAAGCATATCTTGAATTTTAAACATCATTGCCTCTACACTGAAGACCTTATGATGAATTTTACTGTGAATTGAAGTCGGTGAGAAATTATACCAAAGTCCTATCTGCCTTTCTCTACCTGAATGGAAGTAAATATCACAGGTCATTCTACAAAAAAGCTGTAGAGGACTGAATAGGTGACTCCAGATTCCTCAGCTCTCGTCCCCTCTTACCACTCCTCTACTTAAGATACATGGATGACATCTTTATGATTTGGACCCATGGTACAGAGGCTCTAGAAGAATTCCACAGATACTTTAACAATCTACACCCCACCATCAACTTATGCCTCAATTGCAACATTCAAGAGATACATTTCCTGGACACTACAGTAGTAATCAAGGATGGCCTGATCAGTACCACACTGTACCAAAAACCTACTGATCGCTATACTTATCTACACCCTTCTAGTTTCCATCCTGCACATGTGACTAGATCCATTGTTTACAGTCAAGCTCTTAGGTACAATCGCATTTGCTCTGATCCAACTGACAGAGACCAAAAACTACAAGAACTTTACCAAATATTCATAAACCTGAATTACCCACCAGGAGAAGTAAAAAAAACAAATCAACAGGGCCAGACGAATACCCAGAGACCAGCTACTCCAAGATTGGCCCAAAAAAGCCAAGAACAGAACACCACTGGTCATCACCTACAGCCCCCAACTCAGACCACTGCAATGAATTATTAAAAACCTACAACCTATCCTTAATCAGGATGCCACTCTCCAGAAGGCCCTGGGTGACATGCCTGTTCTCTCCTACAGACAACTTCCCAACCTCATGAGGATCCTCACTAACAGCCACAGTCTATACCCCAGGAACACCAGTCCTGGAACCTTTCCCTGCAACAAAGCCCGCTGCCAGCTTTGTCCACATATCTTCTCTGGAAATACCATCACTGGACCTAACCAGGTTACTCACAGAATCACGGGCACTTTCTCATGCTCCTCTACTAATATCATATATGCCATCATATACCAACAATACCCAGCTGCTTTGTATATTGGACAGACTTCTAAATCCCTTAGACAAAGGGTCAATGGGCACAAAACAGACATCAAAACACTCCAGATCCACAAACCAGTCAGTCACCATTTTAATGGAATGGGGCATTCTGTCAATGACCGAAAGGTATGTGTGTTACTGAAAAGGAATTATTGCACTGTTCTGGAAAGGGAAACAGCCGAGCTGGCTTTTATATTCAAATTCGGCACATTAACACATGGTTTAAATCGTGATGGGAACTTTCTGAGTCACTATAGGGGCTTGTCTGCATACTTGGCTCAATCTAATTCTTGACCTTCCCCCCCACTCCTCCACTCTCTGATTTGCTCACCTTGATTACCTTTTTCTGATTTGTCCTCCTTGCTTACTGTTTTTGGTTCTCTGTGCCTTAAATATTGAGTCTGTTCTGGTCTGGCTATGGTCTGAAGAAGTGGGTCTGTCCCATGAAAGCTCACCTAATAAACCATTTTGCTAGTCTTTAAAGTGCTACTTGACTGCTTTTTGTTTTGATATATGTTCTGAGGTTGCGTTGCAGCGGAAGGAGCCAGTGCTGACTGCCTTAAGCCTCTCCCACGCTGTCCTTGGCCATGCCCTTTCTGGAGCTGGAGAGACAGTCCCTGCCTCCCATCTTGTGCCTGGGCCCCTGGTGGCTGTCAGTGACACTGGCAGTGTTATAGCGCTATATTATTAGTATAGCCTTAGTACAAAGAAGAATCAGGTAGTACATGAATAGTCTCTTCATCAGAGAGCAATTTCCCTCAAAGCATTTTTCCATCACTCCTCTGAAGTCCTGAGTAAAGAGATTTCATGCAAAGTCTATCATGATAAAAAAAAAACAACCAAAAAACAGATTTTACCATGAGAGATTTTTGTTCACAACTATCAGCTACTCCTTTTCCCACTGTCTATTTTAGTTTGTCATTGACTTCAGTGGCATCTGAATAAAACCCATAATCTGGAGTCACTTTAACCATCTATTAATGTGGTTTTCAATTGTTATTAGTCCATGTAGTTTGCACTTTAAATGGTAAGTAACACTTCAAAATGAATGCAGAATCTCTTTGGTGCTGAAGTAAAGTAGTAATTTCATGCATTACTGAAAGCTACTCAGCTTGAACAAGTTAAGGCAAATTCAGTAGTCTTGGATTAAGGAGAGATGAAAGCAGTGACATTTGGGATCAGTGTGCCTCTCATTGTCTGTAGGGTTTAAGAAGGTTTACAAAATTGGCAAATAGCCAAACTTTAGCACAGTGGAAAACAATATTACATTAATGATCAATTACATTCCTAAAGGGAACACGAATCTGATAAAAAGATGGGTCTCAATTTGGAATGCATGATTGCAACATGTTTACTAGGTTATACACAAACATCCATAGTTAGAGAGCTGAGAGTCTAGAAGAGGTTAAATCTTAACTTTAAAAACTGAAAATGGAAATGATTAGGAACTCTGTAGAAAGTGTTTTTACTGACTTTTCTTGTTAATGTGTAGTGTCCAGACAAATCATGTAAACAAGATATATTGGCATACCAGGAGCATATCAAGCTGTAGGCTTACCAGTTCAAAATCTGCAGTCAAGTTAACGTAGAAATCCAGGATCTGGGTGGCGAACGTATCAGATGTGCTTTAAACAAAAGGAAGCCAGAAGATACTTTCTGTGTGAGGTGCAATAGATTTCAAATTTTGAAGTAAACTTATAGCATTTGTGAAATGTAGCCTTAGGGTGTGTCCACACAACCTAGTTATTTGAAAATACCAGCCATTATTTAGAAATAACTATCCTAGCAACTACACAACACAGCTGCTATTTCAAAATAATTTTGAAACATCAGTTGGCTTATTTTGAAATTCATAAACCTCATTCTAAGGGGAATAACGCCTATTTCAAAATAGGTTCTGTTATGACAGGGAATAGAGCCTATTTCAAAATAAGCCATAGTGCATCCAATGGCTCTATTTTGAAATAGGCTCTATTGTGTGTAAATGTTGTATTTTGAAATAGTCGAGGGCTGTTTCTAAGTGAATTTTTGTGTGTAGCTGTGTTATTTCAAAATGAGCTATTTCGGAATAGCTCATCCAGAATAGCTAATTTCAAAATAAATCTGCTGCGTAAACATACCCTTATAGTCCTTAGCTGCGTCTACACGTGCACGCTACTTCGAAGTAGCGGCACCAACTTCGAAATAGCGCCCGTCGCGTCTACACGCGTCGGGCGCTATTTTGAAGTTAACTTCGACATTAGGCAGCGAGACGTCGAAGTCGCTAACCTCATGAGGAGATCGGAATAGCGCCCTACTTCGACGTTCAACGTCGAAGTAGGGACCGTGTAGACGATCCACGTCCCGCAACGTCGAAATTGCTGGGTCCTCCATGGCGGCCATCAGCTGAGGGGTTGAGAGATGCTCTCTCTCCAGCCCCTGCGGGGCTCTATGGTCACCGTGGGCAGCAGCCCTTAGCCCAGGGCTTCTGGCTGCTTCTGCGGCAGCTGGGGATCTATGCTGCAGGCACAGGGTCTGCAACCAGTTGTCAGCTCTGTGTATCTTGTGTTGTTTAGTGCAACTGTGTCTGGGAGGGGCCCTTTAAGGGAGCGGCTGGCTGTTGAGTCCACCCTGTGACCCTGTCTGCAGCTGTGCCTGGCATCCCTATTTCGATGTGTGCTCCTTTGACGTGTAGACGTTCCCTCGCTGCGCCTATTTCGATGTTGGGCTGAGCAACGTCGAAGTTGAACATCGACGTTGCCGGCCCTGGAGGACGTGTAGACGTTATTCATCGAAATAGACTATTTCGATGTCGCAACATCGAAATAAGCTATTTCGATGTTGGCTGCACGTGTAGACGTAGCCCTTAAGTCCTTATTTTATTACCCACTAGACAATGCCTGAGCAACATGAGTACAAGACAATATAAAATCAGAAAGGAAAGATTTTACACCCATGATGCACAACCAGACAATATCACAGATGCCGGAAAGCAGTGGAGAATCAGGCCTGGTGTCCTTAAATATATCAAGTGGCCTGAGTCTTCATTCTGTTACCCTGAGGTAACTAAGTTAACTTCAGTAACGAGATACTAAAATAAAATTGATTTAGCAGTCATTTTGTGGAATTGTGTTTTCACCCAGTACTGCAGCTTTCTCATCCTATGAATTCTTTCTATATATTTTCACTTTTTTGTCCTGTTGCAAAAAGTGTGGGCGCTCTTGCTGGCGTAGTGAGGCTGTTTCAATGAGAGCATGACATCCCCCCCCAACCCCAAAAAATTGTCTTGTCTCCTCTACTCGCCTTTTCATTGGGGTGGCTCTCCTCATTGGGTTTCCTTCTACTGATTCTTGCTGTTCTCCTCTAACATTCTAAAATCCAAAATGAAGAACAAAAATGATGACTAAAAACAATTCATGACTCCAAGAGGGAAAAAAAAGAACACGTTCATTCCCATTCCTGTGAATTTTTAGTGCAGCTGTATTGCATCCTAGAAGCCTGGATTCAGCAAAGCACTTAATTACATGCATAAATCTATCCCTAGCCAGTCAAGGCCTATGCCTATCTGCTTTGCTGAGTCAGGGCCGGGGGCAATGAAATCATAACTGCTAGTCTAGGAAAGGATTAAATCACTGCAAATGCTAGTGAAATATTTTGTTAAATGCAGCTGTATTCTGCTCTGTAAAAAACCAAAGAAAGGAAGCTCCTGCCCTGAGAAATTGGCATATGAAGTCCTGATCCAAAAACCACTGAAGTCAATGAACGACTTGAATTCTCTTCAACAGGCGTTATGTTGTGACCTTAAGAGACAATATACCTATCAGTACTTATAAGTATAGTTAGTCCTTTCCTATTGTGAGAGCATAAAAGTACAAAATGCGCTGGGCACAGCAGACATGGTGGGTAAACAAAACATAATTTTTCCCATTGTCATTTCCTTCCCAATTATATAGTGTTGGGGTAGAGAGAGAGCACTTGAAACAGACTATGCTGAGCTATCATTTTCAAGTAAAAATGGAGCACCAAATCCAATTTTCAGTCTTATATGAGTAGTTCCAATGTATGTATAACTGAAGGCTCTTTGAACCACACATTTAAAAATCACTGCAGAGACTAATTTCATCTTAAGGTGAATATGAGAACTTGAAATACATTGGATAGGAGAGGTACTAAAGCAAGCACGGCATTTATTAAATTGATGAGACAAAATCAATGATGCATCCAAAAACAGCTGAGCTACTGCACGTTTTTTTTCCCTGTTAATGGTGATTTAAAAAAAAAAAAAAGTCTAAGAAGAAGAAAAAAAAACCTGCCTTTGCAAGAGGGCCTCCTGGCATTAGAATTGCTCTGATTGATCTGTATATGATGGAGGCCAAATATCTCAGTGGAGATCATGCAACATGGACTCACCCATTGCAGCACACAAAATCCTGCTCTCTTCTTACTTTTGTGAATTCCCATTAGTGAATTTCATTTGGGAGTGTCAGGGAGATGAAGTGTAGGAGAGGTTGGGGCAGTAGGTCTGCTATTATGTGAATCCTCCGCTGCTGGACCCTGCCGTGAAAGTTATAAAAAAAAAAATAAAGGGTTACTCAGTCTGTCAGTTGATGTGCTCTCCACACTGCAGTTCTACCCCAATCACTCAGGCTAGGGGATATAGTCCTTCTATTTAAGGGTATGTTTCCACTAAAAAAATGAGGTTGAATTTGTTAAGATAATTTTTTTCTAGCATCTGATTTTACAAAGTTGAGGGCACTTCTCCACACTGGCATATAAAGTACCCATTAGTAGTGCCAGCTTTGCCTTAGACAGAAACACACTGTTGGTATCTATCCCACTCTTCCTGCTGCCCCATTGCACTGTGGGTTTCTGTTCCAGTGGCTGATGGAACAAAAAAATGTGCTGGTGGTGGTTCTGGGTGTGTGTTATCAGCATCCCTGAATTAACGTTTCTCCTCCCCTCCCTTTATAAAACAATGGCAATAAGTGTGTTTGAACCTTTTTTTTCATATTAGTGCAGAGACTGTTGCAAGTCAAGCATGGAACTCATACATCTTCAAACTGTTGTGGCAAATATTGTGATTACCTCACATATTGCACTATGACGTGCAGAGCCTAAGCTGCCATCAGTATCATGAGATTTTTTGGAAGGACATATATCAACATGAGACACTAGAGAGAAGGAATATGGAGATGCTGGCTGCACGTGATGCTTTGTACACAGTTCAGAGCTGGTCCTGGTGCCACAAAACAAATTCAGACTGGTGAAACCACATTGTTCTGCAGCTATGGGATACAAAACTTCTGCAAGTACAAGGCTATTTGCATGGAACTTTGCACATCGCTTTCTCCAATGCAGAAGCATTGCTATTCCAAAATGAATCCTGTTCTCACAGTTCAGAAGCGAGTGGCAATAGCACTGTGAAGCTTGCAGTGCCAGACAGCTACTCGTGAGTGGGCAAATCTACACTTGGTGATGCTGTGATCCAAGTAGCCAAGGATATCAATACCCTTCTGCTGTGAAAGCCTCTGGGAAATGTGCAGGACAGAGTGAATGATTTTGTCATGATGGGGTTCTCTAACTGCAGTGGCGTTCTTTAACTACAGTGGGATGATAGAGGAAATGCACATCCCTGTCATGGCACCAGACCATCTTGCTACAGAAATACGTAAAATGCATGAGGTGCTTTTCCATGGTGTTGCAGGCATTTGTGAATCACAAAGATAATTTTACTGATGTCATTGTGAGGTGGTCAGGAAAGGTTCATGACATGCATATTTTTTGGAACTCTGATCTTTCTTCCCAGGCCAGAATATCACCTATGGAGATATAGCGATGGCAATTCTGCATGATGTGGCTTACCCCTCACTCCCTTTCATCATGAAACCAAACACAGGCAGCCTGGACCAAAGAAAGGACAGTTCAACTACAGGCTGAACAAATGTATAATGGTAGCAGAATGTGCATGGACTGTTTAAAAGCCAGGTTCAGGAGCCTCCTGACTCAGGTAGACCTCAGTGAAGGCAACATTCCCCTTGTGGTGGCAGTCTGCTGTGTACCTCATAAGGTCTGTGAGAGCAAGGGGACGATACTCCTGCCAGCTGGAAGATGAAGGCAGATCACCTGACCAACAATTATGAGCAGCCAGACACAATGGCAATTAGGAGAGCACAGGGAGGGAGTCAGGGAAACTTTGAAAAACAGCGTTATGAATGACCAGATAGCAATGTAAAGTCACATCTGTTGGTATTAAACATGTCCCCTCTGAATGGCATGTGCTTGCCTGTAAATATCTGTATCCTGCCCTCTCCCCTCAGCCTCCATGCAACACAAGCATTAAAGACACTGGTTTTTGTGAGCTGAATCATTTTTATTCAGGGGACACACAAGGCATTCATGGCAGAGGCTTTGGAGTTGGGTAGGCAAAGACATTTTGCCATCACAGCTGGGGCAATGTCAGGCTTCTGCTTTCAGAAGCATCGTTGGGAGTTGAATAAAAGGCTACTCTTGACTGCTTGCCACCCTACACGTACTGTGGTTTTGATGGGTGGAGGTTAAGGAACATGGGGAGGAGGGCATATGTTTCAGCATGGGGTGCAGTGGGGATCTGTTCTCCTGTACCAGACACTGCAGGAGCTTTGTTTACTGCCTCATCAACTGCAAAATCCTTCCCATTAAAAAAAGGGAAGAAGGATTCTTTCAATGATGAGTTTATATTTGAAAAAGAAGCATCTACATGGCTTTTCTTCTTTCGAAAGAGGAATATGCAAATGAGGTTCCAGATATGTAAAGCTGCACCTCATTTAAATTTCGGTTTCCCTCATTTGCATGCCTCTTTTGACAGAGGAATGCGCGTGTAGATGCACCCCATGTGAAAAACAGGAGTACAAAAGTTGACCTAAGGAGACCTTAAAGTCGACAAAGGATCCTGTGGTGTGTACTGGTTTCTTAGAAATTCGACCTAAATGTGGCCTAATCTTATAGCATGCTCAAGCCTAACCATTTATAATGCCAGTCATCACTATATTTTCTGTGCACCTGCAACAGAAAAGCGTTAGCAATATCCTAATCCTTGACAGATTTAACAAAATGCCTGTCTGTTTGCCCTTTTTGGTACCAGACTTCTGGCTGAGGTTGGGTTATTTGTTTTTTTTCTCCCCCTGAGTACTATTTAGTCTGTATAAGAATGTGAAGTGGAAAATGAGCTGTCAGATAAGAGAAAATATAAGGAAGAACTCACTTGTGTCCATATTAATGTTCCCATCTCATCTTCAGAATTCACTTAAAACATGCAGCTATTCATAAACATTCTAAATAGCACCCTCCAGGATAATGACAAACACACATACTAAAGAGAAGAGCACACTAGACAGGAGATCAATGCAGCAACAGAAATGTAGACCATTATATCAATGGGGGGGGCACTGCTTCTTTGCATGTGCTTTTCTCCTCTCTACAACTATATTTGCACAAATAAAATGATTCCTCTCCTGAGCCCTTTCTGGTCTCTTTGGCCCTGTACACCCTGTTCTCTTGCTCCATTCTATGACCACAAGCAGTATCTGCACTGTCAATGAATTGATGTCAAACTGCTAGCCCAGGAGGCATTCAGAATCGTTGCATGCTGACAAATGGTGAATTCAGCAGCAGCTCTTCTGCTACACAGAATGGGGATGGGTAGGGTAAACTCCCCTGCTCATGAGCGCATACATCTTTAAACATAAAGGCTGGGTCTACACTAGCACCACCACCCCCTTCAAAAGGGGGATACTAATGAGGTGCTGCAATGAATATGCAGTGCCTCAGTAGCATAATGGCAGCTGCAACACTTCAAAAGTGCTGCTTTCGACTGTGCGCAGCTCAGCTGCAGACAGTCCTTTTCAGAAGGACTCTGCACACGTTAAAATCCCCTTATTCCTAACTGGGTATAGGAATAAGAGGATTTCAAAGTGTGCAGGGTCCTTTGAAAAGGACCCCTTGTAGATGAGCTGCGCATGCTGGAAAGCAGCACTTTCGAAGTGCCACAGCCACCATTATGCTAATGAGGCACTGCATATTCATTGCAGCACCTCATTAGCATATACTGAAGTGTCTCATTACCATCCCCCTTTCAAAAGGGGGGGGGCGGGATGCTAATGTAGACCCAGCCAAAGAGCATTATGAATTTAACATTCTCCTCACCTCTAGGAGATGACCCTCTGAAGTGTCTCTGCACCTCTCTGCAAGGGAGGAATGGCATGTGAGGAATTATGGGGGAAAGATTCAGTGAGACTTAATAGGGCTCCTTCTGAGAAGTGGGAAAGGCTGGAAAAAATCATGAGACCAGACAAGTCTGAAAGCTTTTGCCTCAGTCAAACAAATGTCCTACTAATACCATGTTCCAGTAAAAACTGTGGCAGTGACAATACGCTAATAATAGACCTACTGTTTGAACCTTAACTATGAAGCCTTATGTTGTCTAAGGCCATCTCAGTTTACCTGCAAGACTAACATATTGATTATTTATGGCAATAGTATGTCTGAAGAGGTTCTGGCAACAGTGAGCATGGTATCATTCTAGCCTCATTCCTTCATATGTGTGGCATCGATAGTGAGCTACTTTACTTTCACGAGCACATTTTATAACACGCTCCCGCCCCACCCACCCCCAAGAAAAAAAAGGCAAATACGTACTTTGAAGTGGTCGTTCCTATTATATTGGCTTTATCTCTATATGCCACATTCCCATGGCCATGTCTACACCATAAAGTTTGGTTGACGCACATTAATTTAGTATAAAGACACCACCAAATCATATATCACTTATGCATGTGCGCACTTGGCTCCTTGAATTAGTACTGCATATAGTCACCAGGAGTGCTTGTGGCAGTGCACAGCATTGTGCACAAGGGCTGGGTCTACATTAGAGAGTTTTGGCGACAGACAGGGCCTTCTGTCAACATAACGCAAATTTGAGGCATAACAACCTGTCAATAGAAGTGCAGTGTAGGCATGTCTTTTGACAGAGAGGGCTTTCAGTGGGTGGGAAGCACTATTTGCAGAGCTGCCATTTTGCTTTCTGGCACCAGAGGTCAGTGCAGTCTGGCAGTTGGCAACAGAGCAAGTTGTGTGTAGACCCAATCTGTTGCCAGAGGTTCTGTCGAGATTTTCCTGTCAACAGATGCTTCTAGTGTAGACATAGCCAAGAAGTACCTAGGCAGCTCAATACGGAACCCGCCACTGTCCAGCACTGACTTTTGGGAAGTTTTGGTAATGACTGCAGGGGTAAAAATGAGTCACATTTGGTGACCAGGAACAACTTTCCAGCATTCAACTGTCTACATCCCATAGTGCCGGGGAAGGGGTGGGGGGGGCAGCAAACCTTTTATGTCAGGTCTCATTTTTGTTCCTGCAATTAGCAGCCCCCTTCCCCGCTCCCCAGCTGCAGCTGTCTAATGTAATCCACACTGACAGAAATTGTGTATATATTTATATGAAAAATGTTTTTTGCCATATATAAGAAACTAAGTCTGTAGAATGTAAAAATCTTCATTCATTGTTATATAAATGTGATGACACACATAAAAAGAGACCATAGTTCAACATTTTTACTGTGATCAATGAGACGGACCCATAGCAGCTAAGTGTGCTGTGCCCTCCCCTTTAAGAAATGTCATACCCAACAAGGGCCCTCACCCCGCTCCAGTTTACTCACCCCTGCCATAATGTCACCTATAGCCCATGTGTGTGCCTGTTTTTTAGCAATCCCATGACCCCCCCATGTGGGCCACCTTTCCATCAATCCAGAATCATAAAGCCTGCACTATTTTGCATTACTGTCATTGTGGCTGAAACGTCCCTGCTCTGTCTGGACTAGTTTCTGCTGTCTTTCTAATAGTCTGGGGCCAGTGCAGCTAAAATAACATTGCATTAGCAAGATTCACATATACAATAAAATTAAACCACCCGCCATAGTACCACAGGTGGTTTACTTGACAGGTGAGGCTGAGGGCAATTCTTGATTTTCTGGGAGACTACAGCTGCCATGTCTTTTTACTGCAGTCCTTGATTTACAGAGTCTTGACTTTAGGCCAGTTCTAGCCTGTGTAGCTTCTCGGCAGTCGCCCTTACTGCTAAGAAGCTACACATTTTGTCTAGTTTCCTCTGTCTTTCTTTACTCTTTTCATTGCTCAGAAACCGCTGTAATGGCTTTGATTAAAAATAAAAAAAACAACAGCTTAGACTTTTCTTTTTTGTATGCTTTGGTTCTCTTTCAGTTATGTCGTAAAAAGCCCTGACTGAGTATGGTGACCATCTGCCGCATATCAGGCAGGATGGTCCCATATTTGGGATGCCAAAAAGGCATCCTGACTTATTTTTTATATGGGCTTCGTTGTCCCATATAGGGGCCAGCCCCCTCAACCCACCTTTTCCACCAGCAGCTGTGCAGATGGAGCTGCTGGAGGGGGTCATTTTCGCAAGCCTTGGGGAAGCATGGGCAGCCGCCACAACCCAGATGCTTCCCCAGGGCTTGGGGAATGCTGGCAGCTGCAGTTTCCCCAGGGGGTGGGGGACCAGGGCAGGTGCTGTTGCTTTCCCAGGGCTCCTGGGGAGCGCCAGTGGCTGCTGCCTCCTTCCCAGCTCCCTGGGGCTTGGTGGAGCTGGGAGGAGCCACCCCTCCTGCCTCTATCCACCTGGCCCATATTTGGAATAGGGAGATATGATCACCCTATCACTGAGAATACTTGGGCTTCTTCCCTGGGGGGGAAAAAGTGGAACATTTTAAGGAAAATGATAAAAATAGTGCCAATGTTTTGGCCACCTACAACAAATGAAGATTTGGACAAATTTACCAAGCCTTTAATTAGTATGATGGAGCTAGACAGAGGGGAATGGGTTGCATCCCGAGTCTGACTTTATCACTGTCTTGGCATTTTTTCAGCCTGTCTGATAGGCATGATTTCCACTTGGCAATGGCCATAAGATGCACTGATACTGACTAAAGTATACCTGCTTAGCTGCAATATCACATTGAAAATAATGGGGAAATCTTTTTCTTCCCTAGTAATCAGGAGTTGCATATATTTGATCATGATCGGCGTAGTACTATCTGTATATGTTGTACAGTATTGGATAACTAGAAGTATCAACTGTCTTGCCCTACTCAGTTGTCATTTTGAAGTACCAGCTGCAAGATGGGAGAGTTTTTGGAATTATATTGTAATGTATGAAATTCATATGTGGGTGTTCTGCTCTGTGTGTGGCACTAAGACGTAGGCTTTTGTTGTTTTTATTGTTCCATCTGTAACTACTATCACCACACGTTATTGTCATGGAGACAAAAATAGCTCTGTAGCTGGCTTTAAAAAAAGAAAAACAAAACTACTGGGCGTACAGAAAGAGAAGAATGATTTCAGGAGTACTAATTCCTTCTCATATAATTATTAGAGATACACTCACTTGAGCTGAATGAGTGTGGCATTTTTCTCATGTGTTTGGTTTTCAGGTTTTTGTAGTTTTAAAGTGTCAAAATACTTGCAATATAAAAGTATCAGCTAAATGGGGGGGGGGGGAATATTTCCCAGGTCACCTGATCTGATCCCCTGCATTTTCCTAGCTATTTCTCAACTTTTTCCCCCATGAGTGTGTAGTCTGTTTTTGACTGTACCTGATCATGGCTCCAATCCTGGACTGATTTATTAGTGAAATAAGGAACTCTTATTTGTACAAGGCTAAGCATTTAAATAAGCCATCCAGCTTCTGCACTTAGATACAAACAGCAGCAGCTGAGTATTTCAAAACCCATTTTATCTGTTTAGTTATTGCCTTGTCTCAAATGAAAAGTTCCCTCAGTGACTAATCCTACAGACTCACCGTTAGCGTTGTGAGTTTTCAAAAAGAGCTAGAAATGTCCTCAGTTTAAGGGCAATAGAATAAAAGGGAAGAAGTCTATGACTGGCAAAGCCATAGACTGGTGTCTAGCCTATGTCCCAGAACTACGGCAGCTGGCAATGTGCCTGTCCTCCACCGCTGAGAGGCGTTCCGAATGCATTACTCAGAGCTGAATAGTCTCAGAGCTATTAATTGTTTTTGAATGAGTGGGGTGCAGAGAGGCTTCAGAACCACTGCTGCTTTAGGAATATGTGCAGCTCGAATCAACGTATCTAAGAATGATTTATCAGGCTGTCCACACAGAGTTTCTCCCATTGACTTCCCTGACACCTCACGAGAATGAGAAGTATCAGGGTCAACTGTTGAGCCCTGATGGTTTGATTTAGCACATTCCCTAGTAGGCCAGGGACTGGGTTGCTCTTCCAATAGGTACAACCATACCCATAGATACAGCTGCAGATTTTACAAGGTAACTGCAGAAATAGATTCAGAGATAGCTGCAGAGACGGCTCAGATATATCTGCAGATATAATGAGCTAGGTACAGCGATATCATCAGAGATAAGGCAATAGATTCAGATATAACTTCAGCGACAGCTGCCAATATATATAGGCATGAAGTATAAAGGTCCGTTTTTTGCTGGGGGGGGGGGTCCTGAAGTGTTTTTTTTTTTCCCATGCTTACCCAAGACTGCTGAGTCTGGCTGGGGGGGGGGGTGGTGTGTGTGTTCCAGCCCCACACTGCAGTAGCTGGGGGGGGGGCAGCTCCAGCCCTGTGCTCTAGCAGAAAAGCCCAGCTTTGTCCCGCTGCTTCAGTGGGGGCACCAGTTCTGGCCCTGTGCCATGGTGCAGGCTCCAGCCACATGCTGCGGTGGGGAATCTGCAGTGGGGGCTGTAGCAGCAGCCCTGTGCATCTGCCTCCTTTCATGCTGCATGGAGACAGGAGGGGTGGGGTTCACCTCCCACAGCATACCACTCTAAACTGGCTCGCACGTTGAGAATGGTACACAGGCTGGCGGTTACCAACCCCTGATCTACAGCGTATTCAGCAGCCGCATGAGGACTTCGGATGTGTCTATGTTTGGAGAATGAAATTATTGCATTGAGGGTAGTTATCAGACCTCAAGATCGTTAAGAACATAAGAACATAAGAACATAAGAATGGCCATACTGGGTCAGACCAAAGGTCCATCAAGCCCAGCATCCCATCTGCCGACGGTGGCCAATGCCAGGCGCCCCAGAGAAGGAGAACAGAAGACAAGTGATTTATCTCCTGCCATCCATCTCCTGCCCTTGTTATGAAGGCTAGGGCACCATACTTTATCCCTGGCTAATAGCCATTTATGGACCTGACCTGCAAAAATTTATCAAGCTCTTTTTTAAACCCTAATAGAGTCCTGGCCTTCACAGCCGCCTCGGGCAAGGAGTTCCACAGGTTGACTGTGCGCTGTGTGAAGAAAAATTTCCTTTTATTAGTTTTGAACCCACTACCCATCAATTTCATTTGGTGTCCCCTAGTTCTTGTATTATGGGAAAAGGTAAATAATTTTTCTATATTCACTTTCTCCACACCATTCATGATTTTATATACCTCTATCATATCGCCCCTCAATCGCCTCTTTTCCAAACTGAAAAGTCCCAGTCTCTCTAGCCTCTCCCCATATGGGACCCTTTCCAAGCCCCTAATCATCTTAGTCGCCCTTTTCTGAACCTTTTCTAATGCCAATATATCTTTTTTGAGGTGAGGAGACCACATCTGCACGCAGTACTCGAGATGTGGGCGTACCATAGTTTTATATAGGGGAAGTATGATATCTTTTGTCTTATTATCGATCCCTTTTTTAATAATTCCTAACATCCTATTTGCCTTACTAACTGCCGCTGCACACTGCGTGGATGTCTTCAGAGAACTATCCACTATAACTCCAAGATCCCTTTCCTGATCTGTCGTAGCTAAATTTGACCCCATCATGTAGTACGTGTAATTTGGGTTATTTTTTCCAACATGCATTACCTTACACTTACCCACATTAAATTTCATTTGCCATTTTGCTGCCCAATCACTCAGTTTGCTGAGATCTTTTTGTAGTTCTTCACAATCCCTTTTGGTTTTGACTGTCCTGAACAACTTGGTGTCATCTGCAAACTTTGCCACCTCACTGCTTACCTCATTTTCCAGATCATTGATGAACAAGTTGAACAGGATCGGTCCCAGGACTGAGCCCTGGGGAACACCACTAGTTACCCCCCTCCATTGTGAAAATTTACCATTTATTCCCACCCTTTGTTTTCTGTCTTTTAACCAATTCCCGATCCATGAAAGGACCTTTCCTCCTATCCCATGACCACCTAATTTACATAAAAGCCTTTGGTGTGGGACCGTGTCAAAGGCTTTCTGGAAATCTAGGTATATTATGTCCACTGGGTGCCCCTTGTCCGCATGTTTATTAACCCCTTCAAAGATTTCTAATAGATTAGACAGACACGACTTCCCTCTGCAGAAACCATGCTGACTTTTGCCCAACAATTCGTGCTCTTCTATGTGCCTTGCAATTTTACTCTTTACTAGTGTTTCTACTAATTTGCCTGGTACTGATGTTAAACTTATCGGTCTATAATTGCCAGGATCTCCTCTAGAGCCTTTTTTAAATATTGGTGTTATATTGGCCGTCTTCCAGTCATTTGGTACCAAAGTGGATTTAAAGGATAGGTTACAAACCACTGTTAATAACTCCGCAATTTCACATTTGAGTTCTTTCAGAACCCTTGGGTGAATGCCATCTGGTCCTGGGGACTTGTTACTATTCAGCTTATCAATTAATTCCAAAACCTCCTCTAATGTCACTTCAATCTGAGTGAGTTCCTCAGATTTGTCGCCTAAAAAGGCTGGCTCAGATTTAGGAACCTCTGTAACATCTTCAGCCGTGAAGACTGAAGCAAAGAAATCATTTAATCGCTCCGCAATGGCACTGTCTTCCTTGATCGCTCCTTTTATATCTTTATCATCCAAGGGCCCCACTGCTTTTTTAGCAGGCTTCCTGCTTCTAATGTATTTAAAAAACATTTTACTATTGTTTTTTGAATTTTTGGCTAGCTGTTCCTCAAACTCTTTTTTGGCTTTTCTTACTACATTATGACAGTTAATTTGGGAGTGTTTATGTTCCTTTCTATTTTCCTCACTAGGATTTGACTTCCACTTTTTAAAAGCTGCCCTTTTCTCTCTCACTGCCTTTTTAACATGGCTGTTTAGCCATGGTGGTTCTTTGTTAGGTCTCTTACTGTGTTTTTTTATTTGGGGTATACATTTAAATTGGGCCTCTAGTATGGTGTCTTTAAACAGTTTCCATGCAGCTTCCAGGGATTTTAGTTTAATTACTCTACCTTTTAGTTTCTGTTTAACTAGCTTCCTCATTTTAGTGTAATTCCCCTTTTTGAAATTAAATGCCAGAGTGTTTGACCGCTGCGGTGTTCTTCCCAACACAGGAATATTAAAAGTTATTATATTGTGGTCACTATTTCCAAGCGGTCCAGTAACAGTTACCTCTTGGACCAGATCCTGCGTTCCAGTCAAGACTAGATCGAGAATCGACTCTCCCCTTGTGGGTTCCTGTACTAGCTGCTCCAAGAAGCAGTCATTTAAGGCATCAAGAAATTTAATCTCTGAATCCCGTCCTGAGGTGACATGCACCCAATCAATATGGGGATAATTGAAATCTCCTATTATTACTGTGTTTTTTATTTTGATAGCCTCTCTAATCTCCCTCATCATTTCAGCATCACTATCACCGTCCTGGTTAGGCGGTCGGTAATATATTCCTAATGCCATATTCATATTAGAGGAACGAATTGTTATCCATAATGATTCTATGGAACATTTTGATTCCTTTAGGATTTTTACTTCATTTGATTCTATATTATCCTTCACATATAGTACCACTCCGCCACCCGCACGACCTGTTCTGTCTTTCCGATATAATTTATATCCCGGTATGATAGTGTCCCACTGATTGTCCTCATTCCACCATGTTTCTGAGATGCCTATTATGTCAACTTCCTCCTTTGATATGAGGTACTCCAGTTCACCCATCTTATTAGACAGACTCCTAGCATTAGTGTAAAAGCATGTTAGAAAACTACCACTATTTATATGTCCGCCTTTCACAGACGTGGTGGATTTTTTTATGCACGATTGTTTCACATCTGATCTTGCCCATATATTATTTCCCACGTTCCCTATCTGACTAACTTCTAGGGAATCCCTGTCTATGGAGCCTCGTGTAAGAGAAGTCTCCGTCCGATCCAGGTGCTCCCCCGCACCAATCGGCTTTCCCCCACCTCTTAGTTTAAAAACTGCTCTATGTCCTTTTTAATGTTTAATGCCAGCAGTCTGGATCCACCTTGATTTAGGTGGAGCCCATCCTTCCTGTATAGGCTCCCCCTACCCCAAAAGTGTCCCCAGTTCCTAATAAATCTAAACCCCTCTTCCCTACACCATCGTCTCATCCACGCATTGAGACTCTGAAGTTCTGCCTGTCTATCTGGCCCTGCGCGTGGAACTGGAAGCATTTCAGAGAATGCCACCAAAGATGTTCTGGATTTCAGTCTCCTTCCTAGTAACCTAAATTTGGCCTCCAGAACATCTCTTCTACCCTTCCCTATGTCATTGGTACCAACATGTACCACGACGACCGGCTCCTCCCCAGCACTGCCCATAAGTCTGTCTAGATGCCTCGAGAGATCCGCAACCTTCGCACCAGGCAGGCAAGTCACCATACGGTTCTCCCGGTCATCACAAACCCAACTATCTATATTTCTAATGATGGAATCCCCCACTACTAAAACCTGCTTCTTCCTAACAGCTGGCGCTCCCTCCCCCGGAGAAGTATCCTCGGCACGAGAGGATACAACATCACCCTCTGGAAGGAGGGTCCCAACTACGGGATGGTTTCCCTCTGCTCCCCTTGACTGCTCTCCTTCCCTGAGCCTTTCATCCTCCGTAACAGCCTCAGGACTGTCAGATTGGAGGTGGGACAGCCCTACTATGTCCCGGAAAGTCTCATCCACAAACACCTCTGCCTTCCTTAGCTCCTCCAGTTCAGCCACCCTGGCCTCCAAAGCACGCACTCGGTCTCTGAGGGCCAGGAGCTCCTTGCATCGAGCGCACACATACGCCACCCGCCCACAGGGTAGGTAGTCATACATACTGCACTCGACACAATAAACAGGATAGCCCCCACTCTGCTGCTGGGCTTCTGCCTCCATTTCCTACTCTAGTTATATACGAGGGTTAATTAAATGTTTCAGATAGAGGTTGTTATAAAGGATTTAGTTTAAGGGCAACAGAAGTAAGTCACTGGCTCCCTCCAAGCTCCCCCTCTAAACTCCCCTCTCCAAACTCCCTCCTGTTAGCACGCACCCTGTTTGCCAGCACCCGGTCGCAAAGCTCCCTGGTCGCTTACTAGCAGGGTTTAAGTGCTCAGCCTCCCTGATAGCTCCTCCCTCTGCCTACAGCTCAGCCAATCAGCACACGGTGTTTCAATTCAAACCTAATCAGCTTCCAACTGCCTGCCTGCCTGCCTGCCTGCCTGCCTGAGCACACGGCCTTTCAAAACGTTCCTCAACAAATAAAAATGAATCCCACTTGTGTACAAAATAACGTACACTTGAAAAGGTTTTTAACAGCACAAGAATGGCCTGTGCATTTTAGAAAATGTTCCTGCATTATTTCTGTACACAGTAAATCTCCAACTTTAGTGCAGGTTACATTCCTGGGCAACCAGATGTAAGTCGAATTTTGTGCAAGTCAGGGGAGCCAGGAAACTGGCCACTGGGGACTGGCAGGGAGCCGCAAACCAGATAGCAGCCTGACTCCAGCCTTCCACAAGCAGAGGCTTGCTGGGAGCAGAGGGGAGTCAGGAGAAAGACCAGCGCCTGGTTCCCAGACTCCCTGCCACTCATGTCTGCAACTGGCCTTAATCCAAGTAAAGCGCAAGTCGAAGTTGCGTAAATAGGGGTTTTACTGTAGTTAACATAATGCCACGTGCTCACACATGCCTGATTGATGGACTTGGATTCCATGTCCGAGGGGGAAGTAATTTCACTTCAGTGAGCTTCAAGTATCCACGTGTGTGCGCACATGTATGGAACTATTGCACTTTTGAGTTTTTAGACACTTTTACAAAAATAAAATATAACTGAAGTAAATTTCAAAACAAATTCATTTCAATATGGGAAAAAAACCCCAAACCCTTAATTTTTAAATTGTGAAAAACAAGCATGGAAGGTTTTTGGTGGGGCAAAGGATGACTTTGAATGAAAGATTTTTGGCAAAATTGACACTAATCTGAATGATGTTTTTGTCAACCTGGCAGGGGGGAGGGGGGCTAGTTTCAGCAAAAAATATTTGCCTACCTCTACTCATGAATATGCCTGACCTTACTTAGCCTGCAGTAATCATTATCCTATTACTACAACTAATGTATCCTAAACAAACTATTCTCTTATTAGCAAAATAAAGGTTTTAATAGGAGAAAGTACTGTAAATGTGAAGTGTTGAGGCAGGAACATAGACATGTTATGTTTGTAGTACAGGAATAACAAAACCAATATGCTCATCCCTCATTAAATGAGTACTTTACTTATGAGTACTTGCTGAAAGGAGGGACACATATACTTACCTTTGTCTGCTATATGGGTGAATCCTGCCCCGCTAATAGAAGCCTTACCCCATTCCCCGCAGACCCAACCCGCAGCAGCCTGAACCTCCACTCCCAGCCCATGGACCCAACCAGCCACCAGGTTTTAACCCTCTTTCCCACTCATGGCCCCAAACTGCCCCCAGACTTTAACTGTCTTCAACCCCCTCACACATGCTGCCACTCCTTCCACGAATTACGAGCATGTGGAATGAATCAGAGACTTTTACATGTATTTTAATAGGAAGGTAGTGTCCCTTTTATGCCTTTTCACCTATGAGTAGACAGCTGGGAACCAACTGTGCTCGAAGAGCGAAGGATGAGTGGATTCAGATGAAGACTAATTTCGGCCTTTTCAGACATACACACACTGTAGATCCACACCTATCTTCAGCATCCATTTGTACTCTACTGAAGATGGTGCAGCTACAGCTCTAAATAAACTGAACTTGAATGTGCTATGAATGAAAAAAATATCAATACTTTGTTTATGCCAAGTCTCATTTAATCAGTTTTTCCCTGATATGTAGTAAGACCTTGAAGAGTCTGTGGACTATTGGAGAGAAATAAAAGGCATCCAAGTGAAAACGAGTCTTGAGTACATTGTAATACAGTCATAATAGAACAATACATTTGCACCACATCACCTTATGTTCTGGCCACTAAACAATATCTTTAAAAACCAGTTACTGCTTCTATAGATAAACAGCATAAAATAAAGTGGGGGACTTTTATTAGATTAAAGCTTCCCTCAAAAAGAGAAAGTGCTCCATGACATTGAAGTTCAATTGATAAAAATGATTAATTTTGATTTGACTCCAGATTTTCCAGGTTGGTGTGAGGTAACTCAGAGAAACCTAACAAATAACCCTAACATCCTAAATACTGGGTGATATTAATAAATCTGCTGAAATTAAGTTGCTATGCTGAGGTGCGAATGGCCACTTGACTGTAATAGAATCTTCCATCGTCTTAAACTGTGACAATGAATCAAAGCAACTAATTTAAAGAAATTTAGTTTATATATTTGAGTGTCTTCATCAAGGAGGGCATAGATTCTGCTTTTGGTATTTTTTTTGTTTCAAATTTGATTTTTCCAGCTTTCTTCTGGGTTGCAGGGAGTGATCTGAGGAACTGAAATGAGCATAGAACTGGACAGGATGGCAAGAGGTCTTCAAATCCAGTGTCCTACATCCATAACAGGACCAGGCACCATCTTTCCATACGCTCCGTGCCAGATGTATCAAACCTGTTACCTGTGTCTTCCCTAGCTGGCTATTTCGAAGGAGCCGGCACAACTTTGAAATAGCGAATGTCGCATCTACGCATGCCATGTGGCACTTCAGAGTTGAAATCGACATTAGGCAGTGAGATGTTGAAATCACTATCCCCATGAGAAGATGGGAATAGTGCCCAACGTCGCCGTTCAACCTCCAAGTAGTGCATGTGTAGATGATGTGCGTCCTGCTATTTCAAAATAGCGGGGTCCTCCAGGATGGCAATCAGCTGAGGGGTTGAGACGCATTGTCCAGTCCCTGCAGGGCTCTATGGTGACTGCGTGCACCACGCACCCGGATATCCTGTGGCAGGAAGCTGAAAGTGTGCAGGCAGCAGCACATACATGCGGCCACCCTGCATGTCTACCACAAGCCCCACAGACCTCATGGCAGCCAGCCAGCACTCAAGGCACCCCCAGTGCACATCCCAGGGGGACCCAGGGCTCTCAGCCGCCCAGCCAGTGGGGAAGAGGTGGTGGGGCTCTCCTGGACGGACTCAGAAATCCGAGACCTGCTGGGGCTTTGGGGCGAGGAAGAGGTGCTCCAGGTAATGGGGAGCAAGTGGCAGAATGCAGACACGTTCACCCAGCTGGCCGAGGGCCTGGCCGCCCAGGTTCACCCTGTCTGCTCTCCTGACCATGTCAGGAGTAAAGTCAAGAAGCTGCGGCAGGGTTATGCCCAGTCCCAGGACATGGACAGCTGGTCTGGGGTCGCCCCCACTGCTTTCCCCTTTCACAAGGGCCTCAGGGAGATCCTGGTCCCCCAGTACATCTCCTCCCCCACCCTGCCCCCAGGCCACCCTTGACACCATGGCTGAGGAGTCCCAGCAGGCCTCAGAGCCAAAGTCCAGCCCAGAGGCCAGCCCTGCAACCCAGGGGCCCCCAGACGAACCCACCCCATGACAGCGGCGGAAGAGGGCTCCAGCAATGGGGACCTCCCCTCCCACAGCTCCAACAGGGTGTCCACTCGATGGGTGTCCCCTGACCATGGGAGTAGACTCTCAGGGATGTACCCAACAGGGGCACATCCCTCCCCCCCCCCGGGTTATGGGCCAGGGGCAAGGGACATGACCAGGGTCCCCCACACACACCCAGCTGAACCCAGTCTACCACTGCCCAGCCAGACCAAGGCCACAGGACAGCAGCACGGCCCCCCAGGGCCTGTCAGCTCCCCCCCCCCACCGACAGTGCCATGCCTCATCCCTGGGAGGTTAGGGGGAGCTGAACCCCTGAAGCGGGGTTGCCCACAGGGACACCACACCCATGGCTGGGGAAGTGGACCCAGCAGGGGGGCAGGGGCCACGGGTCATGGCCCAGTACTAATGGCTGTCCTGTCTCTCTCTTCCTTGGTCTTTCCACAGCCGCACCATCCGAGGGCCATAACAGTGCTGCTATGTCTGTCATGCTGGATAGCCCACCGGGGATGTCACACCATTGCAGCCAGCTGGAGCAGGGACCAGCCCGCCAGAGCCAGCCACAGGTGGCTGCTGACCCCCAGGTCCTTACCACCCTCCGGCGCCAGGTGGAGATGGTGGAGTGCTGCCTCCAACTACAGGAGCGAGTGCTGGCCTGGCTCTAGGAGCCTGGGGGATCCTTCATGCAAACATTCGCCCCCTGAGCCACACGAGCCTGTGGAGCAGCAGAGCATTCAACATGCGGACCACCTGTGCGGGGGGGGGCGGAAAAGACTATGCCTCCCTGAGCTCTCCCTTCCCCTCAGGATGCCCCCTGCCCCTCCTGGGCTCCCACCACCACGGTCCCCTCCCAGGCCTCCTTACCGCCATGACGACAGCCCCAACGGTGGCCTTGCCCACACTGAACTGCTGTCCTATGGATCGGTAGCTGTCTGGAGTGGCCAGCTTCCAAACAGCAGTGGCGACCCGTTTCTCGATGGTGATGGCGTGCCATATGGGGTGTCATGGTGTCACAGGGCAGTGGTGAGCCACTGGCAGAGCTCGAGGAATGTCTGCTGGCTCATCCGGAAATGCTGGAGCAAGTGGTCGTTGTCCCACTCCTTGAGGACCAGGAGCTCCCACCGCTGTGTGATGGTGAGGTACATCCATAGCTGGTGGGGCGCCTAGTGGGGGTGTGCCAGGAGGGCCCCATGATGGTCTTGGGTGGCCCCTTCAACCCCTAAGGAGGGCTTGTCTTCCAGGAGGTGCTGGGTAGCCTCTTGTGTGACCCCTGCCTCGGAGATGGTGCTGAGGGCTTCTGGCTGCTGCTGCTGCTGCTGCTGCTGCAGCGGGTCCATGCTGTGTGCATGGGGTCTGCAACCTGGTTTGGCTCTGTGGATCTTGTGCTGTTCAGGCCATGTGTGTCTGGAAGGGGTCCTTTAAGGGAGCAACTTGCTGTTGCCCTGGAAGGGCTAGTCTGCCCTGTGACCCTGTTCCCAGGCTTTCCTAACCCCCTTATTTTGATCAGGGTGGCTTTTGTGTGTAGATGCTCCTCTGTGGGGCCCCTTTTAATGTCTCACATCCCTACGTCAATGTTGACGGCACTGGCCACAGAGGATGTGCGGACGCTATGCATCAAAGTAGCTTATTTTGAAATAAGCTACTTTGACGTAGCGTTCCAGTGTAGCTGTAGCTGTTCTTACAGATATACAGTGATGGAGATTCCACAACCTCTTTAAGCTATTTATTCCAGTGGTTAACCACCCTGACAGTTGAGAAGGTTATTTTTTTCCCTAATATCCAAATTAAACTTCCCTTACTGCAATTTACATTTCTTGTCCTGTCATCAGTGGTTTAGGAAAATAATTTTCTGTCTCCCCCTTGTAACACCCTTTTAGGTGCATGAAAAACTGCTATCTTGGCACCTTTAAATCCTGTTTTTCAAATTAAACATCTAATTATTTCAGTCTTCCCTCATATGTCATTTTTTGCTAGACCTTTCATAATTTTAATTCCAATTTCTACCTTCTCCAATTTCTCCCCATCTTTCCTGAAAGGTGGCGCCCAGTACTCCACAGTCATGCTGAAGTCTTGTGTGTATTAACATGAGTGGAGGAATTACTTTCTTGGGCTTGCTGTGACACTCCTGTTAATTTATCCAAGTTTGTGTATATAAGCAGTTGCTGTACACACAACACTAGCAGTTGTTGTATACATAACAACTTGCATACAACAATAATTTTCTCTCAGTTGCTAGTGTGTATGATATGGAAACCAATATTTAACTTTTTAGAAATTTGTGGGCACTGGGTTTGATGACTTCTCATGGGCCCTATCAGTTCTAGGCTTATTTCACTTTCTGAGACACAAAAACAATCCCGAAAATCGAACAAATTCAGTCACAGGCTGCATAAAGGAATAATTTTATTTATGGTATCTTGAATTTACAAATCAAAATATTAATACTAAACCATTTAATGGGGAAATTATTTAATATATGAGGTGAAATGTTTTTTTTAAACAGAGAACCCCTGAACTAGTGATTATCTATAGTACTTGCTCAGCTGACTCAGGTCGTCATTCCCTTCCAAATTTAATTCAGCCATTATTCAGGTTTGGTTATGGTGTCCTATATGTTTACACTCTCCTCACATCTAACTAATCTAGAAACTTGGGAGTGTGGGCTCAGTGGCACTTGCCCAGAGCCATCCCATCTATAGGATAGTTTGGTGTGCTCTGAGGGACCTCCAACGTAGCCACCCAAACTCTCCTATGGATGAGACAATCCCCCATATAGCTGGGAGTCTGGAGATTCCAGAGTGGCCTGGAGGACAGTCTTGGGGGCCTGGCACAGGGCAGCCACTTGGGTTGGTATCCTCCTCCTCCACTCTCACCATGATGATGGGACTTCCCTCCCCAAGAAGAAGAACAACATTCCCAGTTAGGAAGAGGCAGTGGCAGGGACAGTGGCGAAGTGGAGGAGTGACTGAAGCAGAGTAGGAGCAGCAAGCAGCAGGGCCTGGGGCAGGAGGGCACCATGCAAATCTTCATGTTTCAAAAGTACCAAGAAAATCCTGCTTCTGAAGGAAACTTAATTGGGCAGCCAGCGAGAATTACAGCCCAAACACCACATTAAAATTGTATGTTCCCTACATGTGCAATTTTGTTATGTGGGTGAGAAGGGAGAGAAAAATTCCTGGGCAGGGAAATCATGGACATTGAAATGAATCTTCCAAAATTGTAATCTTTTTTATTTGTCTATAGATCTTGTTAGGGTTCCTCATGGCTACGAGATGCACAAGAAAAATTAAAATAGACTCCAGACCTGTCTAGCTATATCACAAAACGCCATAAGAAAAACTAGGAAATATTTCCCTTTTATCTAGTTATGAATTACCTTAACACTCAAGATATTTCCACTTTGACAGTTTGACTAGAGCATTGTTACTTGCTTTATTTCTTAAATGTTTCTGCAATAAAGACACTATTACAAAATGTCAACCAAACTCCAGACATTAAAACTATTTGGGTAAATTTAAGGGTTAAAAAATCAGAGCAAGGTTTTGTTAAAGTTATTCAAAATGGAGATGCAGTTCCAAATTGAAATTGTCAGTTTTATAATTAAATATAAGTACAGTGGCTTCTTCCTTGAACCAAAAAAACTTGCTTGTCCAGGTCACTGATCTAATTTATAAAGTACATGTATCCCCTGCCAGCTCGCTGTGGCAGTATGACACACCAAAGACAACTTAAGTTGAAGACTGAAAGAATCTTTAATTCAGTGAAATATATACTAAAGAATTTTAACACCAGTAAGGGGAAAATGCCCAAAATGAAAAAAATGTTATTGTCCAGGTGCTGTGTCGCATTGTTACAAACTATCTCCCATATACAAAGAAATTAATTTCTAAATATATCATCTAAACAGCTGACACTTCTGGTGCAGTATTTTATAAATGTTGTGAAAACTCCTCAAATGCGCAGATATACTATGGAAGGCCAGGCCCCTGGCCAAAACAAGAAACAGAATGTTGCTCACCCTCTTTTCCACATGTGTTGCCTCTGTGGGGGAAAATGTAGAGAGCAAGAATTATACATACCCCAAGTTTGGTAGCTAACAACTTCCCGGACTTTCACCTACAATACAACACAGCAGACCCAGGAGTCCTCAGCCACCTACATGTGTCAGTTAGCACTGATATAAATTCAGTCCTGGGGCAATGCTGCAATTTTGCTATGGATCCACATGCAAAAATTGCAGATTTCCTTCAGACCTAATAAACCGTCCTAATTAGTGGATTTCTAATTAGTATATTATAGTGCTCACATGTATTTACGAAGGTTTCCTTTGCTTTAAAAGTTCATAAGAATGGCACTAGTTCTTTAATTACATGCAGTTGACAACATATCCCAACAAGATGAGGGTTGTAGTGTACATTCTCCATAGTTATGCTGGGACTTACCCATAGGAAGCAACCAGTCTGACCTATGCAAAAATGCCATAACATTTCCTCAAATAATTCCTGTTTGAAGCAGCTCATATCTAAAAAAAAGTCCTACCTGGAGCAGATTCAGAAGAGTGAAAAGACTTGGCCAAGGACACACTTCCTAGCTAGGAATGGAATACAGGTCTTTTTAGGCTTTTTCCAATTCTTATCCCAACCATGCTGTCCATCTCTTGAAAAGCCTCATAGAATTAAGAACGTTTGCCTTTGACTTTCAATGGGAGCTGCGCACCTAACTCCTAGACTCCTTTGCAACACCTAACCATACACAAAATAAAAAAAACAATAACATCTGTGGAATATAATTATTTGCAACAATATTCCCACATTTCTCTTGCTCCATGCAATGGAGACATTGAAATACCATGGGAACAAGAGTAGGAATTGCTCTAGTGCTCCATTGTAAGAAACCAATGAGTAGCATATCATGACTCTTCTGTAAACTAGTCTACTTACTATCAGTAGTAGGTGGAGAGCTACCCTAACAACAGCAATTGTGAATTCATGTTTCAAAAAGAATTTTACAGACACTTATATTTCAGCATCCTGAATTATTTTATATCCATTATATCCAAGCAGTGGAACAATATGACCTAATGATAAAAGAAAAAAATAACAAAAAATCAATTGTTAGTCATTTTTAAAATGTTGTTTATTCCTGGGTACATTGTAATTAAAGCCAGACTGATTTCATAGATTACTAGACATGTTTCTTGTTCCAGTTGGATGGTGTCACTTCACTAATTCAGGCTTCCAAAACCTTAATGAATGCTGTGATGCAAATAATAAAAATGTCCTGTATCTCCTCTACTAAGCTCATCGGACTTCAAAGTTCTACTGGACCATGACAACCTATTACGACATGTAGGATGAAGCCTCTGGAAAGGAAACCCCTGATTAAAAGAGGCAATTCAGAGGAAGTCTATGCATGTGTCAGAAAAAAAGTTCTGCTAAGTAACACTTCCATCCTGTACAAGTTATGAGTTAATTTAGGGGAGGAGAAATAATCTAAAAGTACCATTATGTGTCTGTGTATTTCATTCCTGGCAATTTTTCATATTGCATCTTTACTTTTCCACTTGTTTAAGTCTACAAGTATGATAATGTTTGGACATTCTTTTTTTCTGTATGCTTAACATGAAGTGTAGGTTATTTCATCTTTAAAGGAACTGAGTAAAAGAAATATGATTAGATAATGGCACACATTATTTTTTTTTTAAAAAATCAACTTATTGTATTGCTCACTCTCTTTGCAATGCCTTTGGAGCCAAGCATTTTGAATGTCAGATTGGCATGCTGTGTGAGAACAAAAAGCTGGCTTTCATATAATTGAAAAGCAAAATACAAGGCGCCAAATTCATCCCTGGTGTAACTCTTGTGACTTCATTTGAGTTATGCAACAGATGAATTGGGCCTGGTAGTTTTATACTCAAAGTTCTTTATGGCATGCAGTCTTCTGTGGGTAGGATCTAGTGCATGGTTTTCCAAAGTGGTGGGTGTGCCCCCCTGTGGGGGCATGAAGAAATTCGAGGGGGGGCACAAGGCGACCCAGCCCCCTGCCCCAGCATCATTACCCCCACCTAAAGAAAGAGCCGGCCTTTGCTTCTGGCTCTCAGCCCCTACCATTTCATGTGGGTGACCTGACACAGCTGCTATAAAAAGCAGGCAGCTGGTGAAGACCCACGTGGAGCTAGCTGCTTCCTGACAAGGTGAGTGAGTGTGGGCTGGGGGGAGAGGAGGAGGATGGGATTAGATGAGCGGCTGGGGGTGCTAGGCTCAGCTGATGGGGATGGGGCAAGAGTGGGGAACTGATGGTGCCTGGCTTTGTGGGATGGGAGGAGCTCAAATGGGCAGCTCATGGGGCTTAGACATCTGGCTGGCTTGTTGAACTCGCAGTGCTTGGGCAGCTGGCCCCAGCATCACAGGGTTCATGTGGCTTGGGTTGGCAGCTGGCCCTGGCAGTGTGGGAATTGGGTGGGCAGCTCAGGCAGCTGGCCCGTGGCTGCGGCTGGTGGGCGGGCAGCTGGTTCCAGCAGGGTGGGGCTCAGGCAGCTGGTGGCTGGGTGGGTGGCTGGGTCTGGCGGTGTGGGGCTTAAGCGGGTGGCTCTGGCAGTGCAGGTGTCAGGCAGAAAGGTGGCTGTCACAGTCAGCTCTGGTGGCCTGCAAGGGGCCAAGAAAAACTATTAGTGTTTGTTTTTAATTTTAAATAACATTTTTATATCACGCTTTTGTCTTTATTTTAAATTATGAATTGCATTTTTTGTTAATGTCATGTGTAAAACATCAGTACAGACATTATTGCCCCAGTGAGTCAGGGACAGCATGATTTTGGCAAGAAGGGGCTCTGTGAGAAAAATCCCCTCAGACACATGCAGCTTCAAATTGTCACAGTTAGCAGCATTCCAACAGTCACTTTTTGACCGGTAGCTCCCCTGGCAATTTGAAAAAGGTTCCATGAGCTCATGCATAATCATGAGGAAAGGTGTCTACATTTACATAGAACGCTCTGATTGGGTGAGCCTGGAGAAGTACCAGAACCTTCCACCAGGGGCTGGACCTAGTTGAGAACTGTACCAAAATGGTAATAGACTCATGAATAATGCATGAGCATGCTCTATAAAAGCAGGGCACGCAGCCCATTCGGTGGCCCTTTACAGGAAGGTGTGGTTCTGTAGAACGTCCGCCAGTCCCCAGGCTAGCCCTTTGGGGCGAACAGAGAAGAACCGAAGACTGCCACCTGCTCTGAGGCACAAGATTTCCCACCACCCGCGCTCCAGCGGTGGTGGCGGCGGCAGCGCTAACAGCAAGCGGTGTCCCTGTGGGGAAGTGGGCTGGCTGTCGAACTGGCCTGCAGCAGTGCAGGTACCGCTCGGCCGGCTTAGCGGAACCCATGGCCTGCCACCACACCAACCAGCTGCTGCTTCACCGGACTCGACACACCCACCGGACCTGACACACCCACTGGACCAGATGTATCCTCACCGGCAGGCCTGCCTGACCTCTGACTGGATTTTAATCTAAAAAAGACACTTACCATAATTATTTATAATCTTAATTGTTATTGTTATAACTTGTTATCTTAGACAAAGTTGTCAGTATTAGTTAATTAGTTATATTTTAAGTAGGTTTAGTTATTATAGAAGACTGTTTATTAATTCATCTTATTAGTAGTGTTAGTTATTAATTTTCAGTTGGGGGGGGGAAATTGTTAACACCATGTTAAGTAACCTAGAGTACCATATTACAAAGGTGAGGGCGTGGCCTCTCTTTTCCCTGTCTTTCTCTTGCCAGGCTAGATAGAGGGGCAAATCCCCCTTTGGCCTTTTCATATACCTTTTTGGATGGGAGTACTGGTCCCGGTAGGGTGGGGGGAGTAGCACCCTTTATCCTCCCATTAATATAATTCACATAAATACATATTTATATTTATATTTTATAATTCCTTTAAACTTACCTTTATACTTATCTGAGGTCACAATTCACCTGAGTATTGTCATGAATATCCGCTTCTGTGTAAGTATATATTGTTGTTAATACGAGAACTTAGCACAATATTCCTTTCCCTCTCCTAGGGGTTAATAAAATCATTACCTCTGTCTTTCAAAAGTTCCGTTGTCCAACTCGTTGCTCCTCCTAGCCCTTGCCTGCCCAAGGGGGTTCAGTGAGGGCCTGTGCCAACTGAGTGTGCCCCCCACCATAGCCCACAGAGGTGGGTTCTGTGCCCTAAAAGGTGGTACGGGGTCGTTCAATTGCGCTCTCTCACCACCTGGCAGAGGCCCAGCTCAGCTGGCAACTTGCAGCGGCATTGGAGAGTCTCCCCAACAGTTAAAAGGGGGGTTGGATTATGGTAAAGAAGAGATGGAGGATTGTGAAGGTCTTTCAAAAATCAAAAGGGGGGCATCATGCTGAAAAGCTTGGGGACCAGTGATCTATTGGAACACCCCCTTGGCAGCCATAAATCAAATTATATACACTATCTAGACATACGGCCTATTCAACTATGTTAGCTGAAAGACATTTTACATGATTATTTTACAAATATTAGGTATAAACACAAATGGAATATAAATGTTAAAATGTTTGGCAGAACAAAATGTATTATAACGATGTGGCTTGTTACAATATAAAGTAGACTTGATTGCAATGAAACTATAATAATAATAATAACTCCAAAATATAAATATACCTTTGACATTTAACATTAATCAACATTCTGCTTCCTGGCCTGCTGTATGATTGACTGTCATTGTCAGAAGTCCTAATAAATCAGGTAATAACTATAAATTATTTTAGATTATTTTGTTAAAGAAAAAAAGAAACCTGCCTAGTGTTCAAAGAGGGGACAAATTTTCAGGAAGTATCCTATAAATAACACTCTTTGCAATATAAGTGTAATGGACTATACTACCTTGTCCGTGGCATCACAGTCCCAGGTGGTAGACCACTTGCTATATTTCATTACTACTACAATATATTTCATAGTATGCCATGAAGCTAAAAGTGGTGTTAATTGTTATAATTACCACATTATTTCTATAAAATATTCAGTGAAAGATATTCTTTTCAAGAAAATGGAAACCTTAGTTTATGCTCACACTTAATTTGTGAGCATGGACTGAAGTGATTCATACAGTTACATAGCTAGGAGCTTCCCTTCCTGCTCAGTCATCCACAGGCCAAGCCTAATGTCCTTGGACATCACCGCTTTGCTACTTCGCTATTACACCTTTCGTGAAGGGATTGGTGTTCCACCTCTTCCATTGCCAGTGGGGCCATTTCAGTTTTTGTTTTTATTTTATTTTTTTTTGGAGTGGAGGTACCATTAAGCGTGATTCCAAGGCCTACTTAGGTAATTCAAAGCTCTAGGAGCTCTGTATCATATTCCTTTAAAAATTAGACCTACTCAGTCCTATTAATATATTCTGATATCATGTTGCAAGTCATGTAAGGTACAATGGTTAAATTTAAAATATTAATGTGTATTTTTACTTTGTTATTAGCTATGTGGAGTCTTGGATTTCACATCATCATCTGCCAAGGAGTTCCACAGGTTGACTGTGCATTGTGTGAAAAAGTACTACCTTTTGTTTGACTTACCTGCCCCACCTCCAGTTCTTCGTATGTTATTGGAAGGCGTATATAATTCTTCTTCGTTCACTTTTTCCACACCATGAATGATTTTACAGAGTTCTATCATGTCCTCCTGCCCTTAGTTGTCTCTTTTCCAAGCTGAAAATTCACAGTCTTTTAATTGTGCCTTATAGGGCAGCCTTTCCACGCTATAATCTTTTTTGTTGACCTTTTCTGATCTTTTTCCAATGCCAAGATATGTTTATTGAGATGAAGTGATGATATCTGCACACAGAATTCAAGATAGGGGCATACCAGGATTTATAAATCTGAAAAAAAATAATCTCTGTCTCTTTGCCTATTGCTTTCATAATGGTTCTGCACATTCTTTTTGGACTGCTGCTCCATACGGATGGATGTTTTCAGAGAACTATCCACAATGAATCCAAGACCTATTTTTTCATTGATAACAGCTAATTTGTCCATCATTTTATATGTATAGTTGGGCTTATGTTTTCCAATGTGCATTACTTTGCATTTATCAACATTCAAATTCATCTGTCATTATTGTTGCCAGTCACCTAGTTTAGTAAGAGCCTTTGAAGCTCTTCAGTCTGCTCTGGGGTTTACTATCATAAACAGTTTTGCATCATCTGCAAATCTGGCCACCTTGCTGTGGTCCCCTTTTTCAGATCATTTATGAATATGTTGGAAGGGATGTGTCCCAGTACGTACCCATGAGGACACCATTAATTACTTCTTTTCATTTTGGAAACTTGCTATTTTTCCTTCCTTTTTTTCCTGTCTTTTGATCCGTTACAAATCCATAAGTGGTCTAGGTGCCACTACAGCAAAACACATGCAAGTGCATGGGTTACATAAGCCCCAAATATGAGAGCTATATCAGAGAGGTAGCCATGCTAGTCTGTAGTCACAAAACCAACAAGGAGTCCTGTGGCACCTCATAGACTAACAGATATTTTGGAGCATAAGCTTTCATGGGCAAAGGCCCACTTCATCAGATGTAATGCAATGGGTATTGCAGACAAAGTGGGCCTTTGCCCATGAAAGCTTATGCTCCAAAATATCTGTTAGTCTATATGGTGCCACAGGACTGCTCATTGTTTTTACAAGTGCCAACGAGGCTTTTTTTATCTCTATGACTGATATGATGTAAGTTGCAGTTCCACAACAGTGACTTATTAAACCACTGCTTCAGTGCTTACCAACTCTCTCTGCATTTGTAGGCTCTGTTCTTCTCTGTCATCAGCAAGTGATATTCTGTGTCTGACATCATTAGTATAAAATAACACTGATGGACTAGTGCTACATTCACTCCTGGTGCCAACAGATTGATGCAAATCAGCAGTCTTGAAAATTCAAAATGGATGCTTATTTGCATAATCAATTGGGTCATTTGCCTATTCCCAGCAGAAATACATAGTTCTGCCAGCAAAAAACTGCATGCTTTTTCAGGGATAAAGGACTGATGACAGAAGAGGTTTTTGCTGGAAGAACCACATCTTCGTTGCTTGTTTTCTGCCATAAATATCCAAATGAGCCACTTGCGTATGCAAATAAGTTGCTATTTTGAATTTTCAAGACCACTCATTTCCATCAAGCTGCTGGCAGTAGGGGTGACTGTAGCACTAGCCATGGTCTCTGGGAGAAGACACAAAATGATAAAAGGGACATTGCATTAGTTAGAAATGGATGCGTAGCTCTATAAACCATTAAGCACACTGTCAAACCTGTGTGATAATATAGCACATTACAGTTCACTGGGAAGCAAATGGCAGCCAAGGGTCTTTTGAGTCGTCTGAAACCAAATGCCAAAGCTTACTTTCGGGGAACCCCTGCAGACATTCAGACTGCAAACATTTAACTTGCCATAAATTGATTAGATTTTTTTGTTACAAACATACCTAGGAGACTCAGACAAGACGTGGGGGTCCATTGCACTAAACACTTTATATAAAAACACAGCAAAAATCACACAGGAATTCTTTGATGCAGCTGGGGAGCACAGGCCTCGCCAGTCTCAGGTTACTGCTGTATCTTCTTTTCTGGTTCAGTCAGCAGTATTAGCAAGGTGTAAGGAAATGCTTCAAAGAAATAACATCTATACTGAGAAGAAGCAACATTAATACAGCTGTAGTTCACGTATTCAGTGACAAAAATGATTAAAAATACAAATGTCTGCTCAGTGTTGCTTTTTTAAGCACAATACAAAAGGAAGAATGGGCTTACTCACCAGTGCTTTTCTTTTTTTTTAAAAAAGAGGCGCTGGTACTCTCCTGCCCGCCCACCCGCCCCCCGGTTTGGATTCCTGCAGCTCAGTGCCCCAACTGGCTCCCTGCCACAGGGCTGCCAGTGATATCCCTCTCCCCACTAGCCATGGTTCCCATAGCTGTGGCTGCTGGTGGGGCTCCACGAACAAGCCAGCATTCAGCCACCCGGGCTGCCAAGGACCTCTGCGCCCCCGGCCCCCACGGCCAGGAATCCCATGGCTGGGACTGATGAGGTACCAGGCTCAGTACAGGCACAAGCACTACTTACTCCAGTTCTGTGAATCTAGAACTATTTTTCTTTAGCAAAGAATTTGTCTGTTTCAATGTGCACCAGTTGTTGTCACGGTTTCCAGAAGTGTTTAAGGTTTCTAATTAGAAAAAGCATCTGTCTGCTTATGCTGCTTAAAACTTTACTCTGCAAATTTTCCCAATAATTTCATTCTTCCCTGAACACAGTGAGCCATTTCTAATAAACGCAGTTCCTCTGGGTATTATGTTTCTGAAAGCTGTTTTACTGCTCCCTCTTTTGCTCTTCTCAGACAGTGCCATAGCTTCAGCGCCATAAGTTTGCACTAAAGCTCAGTGCATGGGCAGACAGAATGAGTGAGAAGTAAACCAGTGCTTTCAGAGAGAAAACAATGTAGTTATACTGACATAAATGGGTGTGAGAGTGGGGAAGCTGTAATGTTTCTGAACTGCCCCCTATTCATGCAGTGGGAATGGGCAGCCTAGTTCCAGTACATATTGCGCAAGTGTTGTTTCCCAGTGGGGGTGTCATCCATTCAACCCAAGCTAGTTACCCAGTGCAGTAACTTCAGCTGACTCTTGCAGTGAAGACAAGGCTTAGTTGGAAAAGGTGCCAATACTCTGGCCCTGGGCTAGTATCTTACAGTGCCTTAACATTTTTGTAGCGCTTTTAAACATCTTCTTGTTCTAACTCCTTTGTCTGGATTCTCTATTGTAGAATCTCAGAAAGATGTGTTTATCCAGCAATTTCTTTTGTGCACTTTTAGCTTTAAATAAGCTTTAGAAACTATGTAAAGTCTTTATCAGCCGTGAACAGTAAAATTCATGCTGTCACACTTGCTTTTATTGCTGGCAGCTTGTACTTAACCCCAACGCACTGCTTGTAGTTTAAAATATCATCTTGGCCCTACATACAGTTGAGCTAGATATATTAAGCTGGCAACTGCTCGATACATCAAGAGCTACATTCATCTCTCTACTGCTACGTGGATGGTGAGCTACATTAAAATCGAACAGATTAGTTACCATTTGTTTTGTTTTTCTAGTATACCAAAATAACAGTGACCAGGTGCAAAAGGTGAACATTAGCAGGACCTCAGGGATTCCATTCCTTAGCCTTTTAATGCTGTCACACTGTAATGATCAGCCCACTTCCTGCCCTTCCCCACCCCTGCCTGACCCTGCCCAAATGGAATTTATTCTGATAACTTGGGACTTTACAATTTGGCTAAGATACCCAGGTCTTCCTAGGGGGTGTGGGGGAGGGAGAGCGAAGGGAGCAACTGCCCCAGAGCCCAGTGATGCAGAAGGATCTTGTGGCAGTTGTCTCATTTGTAGCAGTGGCAGCAGCACCCAGAATACTGAGTCCTTTAAAGGACCGCTATGTCAGCATTGAAGTGGAGCAACCCAGCTGGGAGATGACTGCAGCATAGAACAGTCTGCTAGGTGCTTTGCTCCATTTCCCAGGCGCCTGCTGCCAGGGTGAGTTCATGGGTGGGGATGGGGTAATCTCTGCTGCCCGGTGTACTAAGTCCCCAGTAATCCTCTGCATCACATAGTTCCAGGAACTAGATTCGTAGAAGTGGGGTAGAAGAAGGCAGAGCATGGGCAGGAAGAGGCGAGGCAAGGGTGGAGCAGGGGCAAGGGTGGGAAAAGGCAGGGCCTGGGACAAGGGCATTGCTCTGGGTGGTGGGGAGCTCCCAGGCATTTTTCTCCCTCCAGGGATGGCCTTGGATATGGCAGGGTGGCAGTGGGGAAACAATAGGGTTAGAATGTATTTTTTTCCTCCACAGCCCATATTGAATAATGATACAGGAAAAAGCTCTTGGGCTCAGATTTTAATGGTGCTTTGACATTGCTGCATTCATTGTTGTAACTCCCGACTTGAAAGCCTAAATCCCACACTTCTTAGCATGGGAAAGTCGCTGTAAATAGAATCAAGCATGTATTATGCTCAAATTATAACAACAATTGTTATATTTATGTGCCTTCCCTTAGCTCTATAATAGCTATTACTCATAGAAACAGTCATGGTACTGCTATAAAATAGAAAAAATAACTATAATAAAATGTAATATTATTCTGAATTTGTCTAATAAAGTGTGATTGGAGAAAAAATGATAAATTAATTACATATTAATTAAAAATCTAGTAGAAAATGTCCAGCTGCCCTTTATTGCTCCCTTACAGGTCATAAAATTCTTCATACTTTTTTTCATCACTTATTTTTAAAGTTGCATTTTGTTTGTGAAGGTAACATTTGATTAATGTCTTTGGTAATGAAGAGTGCATTGATTTTGTGTAGAGGAGACAGGAAAAACTGAAGTGAAAAGATTTTTGAATACATACACTTTTGTGATGGGTACAAGGAAAAGAATATGTCTCGGGATTAAAATTAACAAAGTGTATGCATAACATTAACCGTATAAATATATATTTATACCTCTGCCATTTAAAAATTCTCAGAATTTCTACAACAGATACTAACAGAGAAAAAGATGGGCTCTGGACTGATCCCCCACATATCAAGGCATTCCCTGAAATATGGACTGCTACCATGAAGGAAAATTTTCCTCCTCACCCTTTCTTCCTGTTATAGTTCAAACTTTTGCCTATGTGCTTCAGAAGTCAACTGCATTCACCTACATGTCCCCATCATGAAGCCAATTTTAAAATAGCAAAGCGTAGTCTATGAAGACCAATAATGTGGCTTTTCAAAGGAGAAAGTGCCAATCGATTGTATGTTCTACTGAGCCAGGTGGGTGGTGATAGCACATTCCCAAACCTACTATTATCATAATATCTAGCCTGAACATGCTGTTAATTAATTTTCTGCATCATTCACAACTGAGCATGAAAGCTGAGAGCCAAAAAATAAATAAATAAAAAATAAAGATGGAAGTAACGTCTCTAACATCTCCCAGAGGTTCCTGAAATATCCTAGTTAGGTGGTGCACATGATTAAAAGCATTCCTGAGTCAAAGAACCCCTCCAACATGCTATCTGGAATATTGGCCACCCCTCTATTTATTTTCACAGAATGAAAGTAATTCAAACTGCTACAGCCTCATGCCACAGAGCATCTTACTAGGTTTGTACTCCCCATACCACCATCTCCAGTTAGCCTGATAAACATCACGGACAGGGTGGATTACACTCTTATGGCGCACTAGACCAACATATACCTCTGGGTACCTCTTCTGTCCAGTTAAGCTAGATAATCATGCAACATACAGGTATTCACAGTAACCCTGTGATGGCCAGCACAGCTGCCCTGGTGATCTATCAATCCAAGCACATCCAGCACCTACTACACCAGTGTTGCTTCATTAACCTGCTCATACCCAAGCCAATGATTGACTCCTGCTGCACAGACTGTACCCTAATTAGCCCATTTCATATCTAACTGCCCTCCCAGAGCTCCAGACATTGACCATTTTCCTACTGAAACTAAGATAAATTGAAAGCAAGACAATCAAGTGTTATCACAAAGTTCCTATTCACAAGCTCAAAGCACAGAGTCTACTTCACCTAGTGTTTGAATAAAGGGAAAAAAAATTAACAAAGTAGAGGTGGGTCTGAGCTATAAATGTTGGCCCAGGTACAATGTAGTTTAACTGCAACTTTCTCTTGTAAGCAGAAATCATAGTATGTGTCTATATTTCTTACTTTTAGAAATATCAACAGTTAGTAAATATTAGATTATGTAAACTTATTGAAACAAGATAACTGTTAGTCAACATTCATTATCTAAACACACATGTTCAGTCTTCACATAAGCCAGTCACTATGTCTAGTTTTTAGGTGGTTTCTGGTAGATTTTCCACTTGAGTTTGTTTCCTGTATTTTCAACAGGCTAATGCAACTTGTCTCGGTGAATATTACAAATCACCTTCACTAGAGGTGTGTGGCTCTGTACCATTCATGTATCACTTAATGCTTTGAGGGAAAAACCTATTTCTAAATATTGGCTGTAATAGCTAGTCTGAGAAAATGTGATTATTTTTCACACAGTGAAGAATATGTGGGATAGGATCTGAGCCAACAATGATCAGATTACTGATCATACATATTACCTTCCTGAAAAGAATGATATAATGTGCTGTGTTGCATTATCTCAGGACAAGCAGAATCCAGAATTTTTATAGACGAGAATTTTGGCTGGTTTGCTCAGAGGCTACGTGTACATGGCAATTGTTATTTCAGGGTACAAACATATCCCAAAATAGCTATGCCACAGCTATTCCCTGATCTCAAAATACTGCTGCCATTTCAACCATGGTATTCTGGTTCCAGTACGCCTCATCATATGAGGGGTAATGGAACATTCGGAATAGCTGCCTATTCCAAACGTAGGTGCCATTTGTACGGCCCCAAGTACGGAATAAGGCATTTTGAAATAACGTATGCAATTTGTGTAGCACAAATTGCATAAATTGTTTCAAAAATATCTCACCGTGTAGACCTGGCCATAGTGTCATCAGTATAATTAAGCACATGCTTAAGTGGTTTGCTGAACAAGAATGGACTTAAGGATGCACTGTAAGGGTTTACACGTTTTGCTTGAATCAGGGCCATGTTGCTGAAATATTTACACGGCAGTTTATTTCAGGGTACCTTTCTTGAGACCAACAAAACATGGTTCGTAGTAGAAATGATTTTCAACCAAAGATCAATCCAATTAGAACAGTGAGCAAAGCCTGGAAGCGGCTATGTTAAGTGGTAATGGCTGGCTAAGGTTTCATGACAGAGGCTGGGTTTTAGGACAGGTTTTATGGCATATAGAGACTTCCTTTTACACACTGATTATGTACATACTATACATATCATATTAAAACAGAAAATCTTGAGCCACTGTGACTAGTTAAATGTGGAATTGATAGAGACGACCCAGTTGTTATTTTGGTTTCTGTAGGGAAAATGTAGGAACAAAGCCACTTTGATACACAACTCATATTATTAGGGTGAGCAGAGTTCCTGTTTTTCAACAGACAGTCCCATATTTAAACTCTCCTGCAGGTGTCCCAACTTGTTCTTAAAAATGGGTAAATTGGCCCATATTTTCTATCTCCTCCCCAGCATTGCTGGCAAGTTTTGATATTGGCCTGATCCCTGCTTGCCAGCCACCCACCCCACTAGTGTTGGGGGGAGTCCAGTGTTTGACAAGGAGGGTGGGTGTGCACAGCTGATAACAGGGCAAAGATCTGGTGCGTGGGGCCAGCCACTTCCCTGTTGGTCCATCAGCATTGCCCCTGCTGTATGCTGGTCCTCAGCCAGCAAGGACCTGCCCCTTGTTCCATTTCCATCCAGCACTAGCTGCATTCTGCAAGCTGCAGTGGTTGAGGGCAGTCATGGGGTGGCACCTCTGCTGCCCTATACATGCTCCCCCTATTGCTGTCAGCTCCCCACTTTGCCCCATCACCTCCTAGCCCCCCTCTGGCTCCTCTGTGTTCTTCTTGGTGGGAGCCAACACTTCAACGCACCAAAAGGTTGACTGGCAGATTGCACTGCCCCTGAGTGGCCCGGCTCCCAAGGAAAGACTAAGACCCCCTTGCCTGCCCCCCGCAGCTTAGAAGAGGTGAGCCCTGCATGTGCCAAAGCACCACATGGCATTGGCAGTGAAAAGGGTCTCGGCCCCTCAGCTAAGCTCTGGAGTGGCTGAGGAGAAGAAATTTCCAGCCTGTTTGCACCCCAAACTTGCAGATGCTATAGCAACGGCCAGTATATGGACTTAGCATCCTCTTAGCCCGCTTCCTGACCTGGATCCTGCTTCCCAGGGAGCATGGAGCTGCTCCATCCTCCAATGCTGAGCCACCTGTCTGGTCAGCTTCTCTGAAGCCGCCGGCAGTGATTTCTCTGGGTCCTGGTACACAATGTACAGCGGTGACTGAGTTTTGTCAGTGGCCAGCAGCATCCTAGAGATGTTACTGCCTTTAGAAACTATGCAGGGCAGAATGAACAAGCTGCTTCCAACCACACAGGAGTGAAAAGAGGAGAAAATAGAAGACCCCTGCAAAGACACAAGCCAGGTCATCCCTTCCCCACTTCTTTTCCTTCTGCTTTTGACATCATGTCCTGTCACCTTCCCTCTTGCACACTGCCAAAATGCTGCTGGCTGCCTTCTGGTGTGAATGTTGGCACACATTTGTGGGAAGGGGAAACTTGACCCTATGTGCCCACTCTATATGTTGCCTCAGGAAAACTCAGCACTTGGTCCAGTACAAGCAGGTTCATCCCTGTGGCCCAGCCAGCCATGGAGAGCACAGAGTACCTGGAGGGGAAGGTTGGGCTGACGGTCATCTCCCTGTGTGAAAGAGGTATGTGTAGGTGCATCATCTCTTCTCATGTTTGAGGGGAAGGAGTATGTGTCACCCTTCACCATGTGAACCTAATGCCTTAAAAATCAGAAGGTAAATAAAAAAGAATCCAACTATGCAGTATTTCTTTTTAAGATGGTCTCGGTCAACCTCACGTTACTTTGAAAGTTTGTATGATTGATTGCAAACAAACTCACTTTCAAACAAGTTATTTTACCAGGTGTCCCATATTCAACATGGGGAAATATAGCCAACCTATGTACTGTTGAAACTACAGAATATAAAGAACTAAAATACAGGCCAATCTTAGCCCATGACTTTGATGTATTAACTTTAATTTCCACCTTTGTTTTCTGCTTTTAACATAAGCTATCAAAATAAAGTGTCGTTTGCAGCCATTTGCAAAACTGGGGGTGGGGAACACATTAACTAGCCTGATAATTAGAGACAAACTATAGTCTAAAAAGCTTGCAATTAAAATTTATTTATATGCTACAGGATAAATAAATATTCATATCCAAAGATTTAAACCCTGGGAAACATTTGATTAGGACATTCATATTTGAAAGGGCCAATGTGAGGTAGTACATCTTTGTGACTGTCAATCAGTCATGTTTATTAAAATCCTGAGTCAGAAGAAAATAAAATTTGAATGCAGCTTTTCATTCAAAAACACAACAAAGCACTTTGAAAAAAAATCTTATTCAGCACTTGCACCATGATAGAGTCAGAGGCCAAACTGACTTCTGGATGAATTGCTCTCACGTTTCGCTTGGGGCATTTGTTTAAAAGCCTGTGTGGAAACTTTGAAGCCAGACTTTTTTTTTCCCTAGAAGTTTCTCTTTGAATAGACATAGAAGAACTTTTACACTTCTACCCCGCTAAACTCCTTTGCCTATTGTTTATATAAAGCACAAATTAAGTGGAGAATGTCTAAAGACTCATGGAAACATTGGTCTTGTGGTGGTGTGATCAATTTTAGACCAGTCAACTTTAGGATCCAGTCTTAATTCAGTGCAGTAAGCAGAGCATGTGGTAGTATGTAAACTTTATGGGCCTACCATGTCCCTCAGTAGGTCTAAGAGTGAGCTTTTAATATAGCTGTTATGAACTTAGTCTATAATCCAATACAGTTTTCCCTCAGAAAATCAAGATCCAGTGTCTTTTTTAAAGTTAATATGCTAAAAACAGAGCTGCCAAATAATAGGTTGCCTAGGCCTTGTGCATCCCAGAGAGTTGTATCAGTTTAACCAAATCAGTTTTCAAACATTCAGTTAAATCAGAACAACTCATTGGTGTGAAGACACTTATTATGGATTAAAATAGCTATATATTGATTTTCTGTAAAAGAGTTATAGCTAAGGCTCTGGTTTCTCCTGTTGTCCATTACTCTGGAAGTTACCACTTATATAAACAAGATATTCTGAATGAAGAGGAAGATACTGACATTCAAAGTTAAAGTCCACTTTTTCACACACCCATCCTAGAAAAGATGGATATTGGGGGGGAAAAAAAACTATTCCAGTAGGAGGTGGTGAAGCTCTGGCATGAGTTATTTAGGGAAGTGCTGGAATCTCCATCATTAGTGCTTCCAAGGCCATGTTTCACAAAGCCCTGGCTGGACTGATTTAGTTGGTGTCAGTCCTGCTCTGAGCAGAGCGTTGGACTAGATAACCTCCTGAGATTTCTCATCTTCTATGAAAAGCTATGGAGCAAATGGTAATAGCTATATCCAGATACGGTATCACAACACAATCTGCCTTCTTTCATTGGGAGTATGCAATACTGTATACAAAATAGATATGCATATAACCCTAAAAGTCTTTTCGAAATCAAGAAAAGCATAAGGGCACATGTCTTTAAAGTCTGACAGTCAGAGAGGTAGGTGATTGTATACAGTGTGATAGTGGATTCGATTGTGCCATTTAAGAACAGCCCTTAAAGCAGTGGCAGGCAACCTGCAGCCCAAGGACAACATGTGACCCATCAGGGGTACATATGTGGTCCATGAGACATTTTTGTTTAACTAGTAGTTATACACAATGTTGCCACATTCTGCTGTTTCCATCTGTGTCATTTTTTTTGTACTAGTATTATTAAAGTGACATAAATGTTAAGCCAGGCTTGAAGTGCGTTACATTCTGTGTGCACACAACATTGATTGTAAAAGCCACTTGATCCCTCTGCACCAATGAAAGCACTGTTATGGCTCAATTGGCACACCCCACAAATTCTAGATATGCAAGTGCAGTTTGCAAAATTACCAAATCCCAGTCCATCTAGGTTACAACAGTCTCGTGGCCCATTGAGATGAAGGAGGCCCACTAGCCTAGGTTGCCCATTGCTGCCTTAGAGAGTGGTGTGCAGCTTCACTGGACCCAGGATAGCTCAGGAAAGGATGGGTTAGGGTACCCCACACACTCAATGTCCTCTGTGGTTTCTGGTGCCTTCTCATAACTCTTCAAGTGCCAGAGGCAATCTTGATCAGTCTGAGGGCCATAGCTTCCAATTTATCTACAGTCATGGAGATGCTATTTTTTTCTTATCTTCATAGAGATTAAGGACAGAACATACCCTTATGATCAGCTAAAATTTAAGTATCTGTTTGAAAGGCCTCATATCTTGATTCAAAGATTCTGTGTAATAGAGAAATTGCCACATTCCTATCACGTGTGCTGGGTGACAAGTCCCCAGCCCTGCCCCTGCCACCCATGGCTCTTTGGGAGCCAAGAGCCTCACCACTCCTATAAGAACAGGCCACCCAGAACCCAGAGGGTAGTACACAGGCCCCAGCCTTCCCCATCCCCAACAAAAGCAGGGAGATGGAGTATGGGGGGGAGGGTAGGTGACAGATGACTCAGGCCTTCTGCAGTCCCAGCCAGAGCATTTGGGGGGGACGGGACAAGGGGAGGAGGGAGTACATTGACCCTGCTTTTCCCAGAATATAGGGAGGGCACAAAGCAGGCAGCCCCCCTGGCCCTGAAGCATGGGCAGTGCCTGCCCCATCCACACAAGAGTTGGCAGCAAGGTTCCACCTCCTCAGGGCTGGTGCCCAGATAGCTTCAGAAGACCAGGGGGACACTGCTGATGGGGGACAGAGGCTAGCAGCAAAGTGTGTGTGTGTGGGCGGGGGGGGGGGGGGGGCTGGCAGTTTCAGAAGGCATTGCCTTCCCCTGACTTTTATATCCACTGTCCATGATCCTTAGGTGAGTTGTTTCAGTGGTTGAGAACCCTCACCACTGAAAATGCATAACTTATTTCTAGTCTGATTTTGTCTGGCTTCATCTTCCAGCAATTCAATATTTTATTTTTGGTCTGTGAATTAAAGAGACCTCAGTAGTAGGAAATCTTCACTCTTGTAAGTATTTTTAAAGAGGTTAATCCATTCATCCCTGTAACCATTTCTTGGATAAAATAAATAGATTGATCTTCTTTTCTTTCTCACCACTTGGCAGGTTTTCCAGATCTCATATCTTTCTTAGCGTTCAAAATTCCAACCTTCTCTTCTATTTTTATATCAGTCACAGCTTCAAGCAATATTTCCATTCCGTATGATGTAAGAAACCTTGCATGCACAATGTAATTCACTTGCTTAATGATTTGTAAGATGGAGGGTTCAGTGTATCCACTGTATCTAAACATATTGTTGCCCCTCTGTGAATTGTAGCAAATCTTTGAGACATTACAGGTCAGTTTCCCAGTGAAGGAGAACACAATGATACAGAATGAGCATCATTCTAGATGCAGCTTACTTTTATTTACACATGCATCCCTATTCTGGAACAGCAGCATGCAGACAATCCTTTCTTTGAGGAATCTTAGCCCAACACCAATGCTCCATTCCCATACAAATCTGTCTCAAGAGTTGAATGAAATTAGAGACCGAGAGAGAGAGCAAATTCACCTGCTGCTCACACAGCTCCCCTTTCCCAAAAGCTTGCATAGGCAGATCTGACAACACCACGGAAAGTCACTCCAAGACTAAACATTTGCCTGCTATGGATGACTATGAGTAATGTTGCCACCTGGTAATACCTGCCCGATCAATAAGATTTATTTAGACTGAATGTCACTGACACACCCCTCTGCCTTCCGCTCACCTCCCATGACCAGCTTGTTAATTAATATAACCCCTGGATAAGTTTGCATTTTCTGATGTAGTAAAAGAGACTTACTACATACAGACTGTCTAAACTAGTTCCCCCCCAGCAACTTCAAAGTGGCCTGGGCTACTTCGAAGTCCCTTTACTCCTCAAAATTCAAAGTACCAATGGGTTAGCTATGGCTACACCCAAGCCCGCACTTCAAAGTTTGCCTCTTTGAAGTTCCCGCAGGGGAGAATTAGCTTAACGAAGTGCTGCATATGCACTGCAGCACTTCCTTAGTAATCTCCCGACACCCTACTTACCATGTTCCCTTCGAAGTTGGGAGCTAGTGTAGACACAGCCACAGTGTAGTTTTGGGCAACACTGAAATTTGAATAGAAGCAATAAAGGCCAAACAAGGGGCAAAGTAAAAAATGATGAGCTTTTTGTTATATTTTAAATAGTGTCCTTCATACCACAGGATCCCAAAACAACTTACACCCAGAATATCTTAGTAAGAACTAAGGTAGCAAGATAAATGCATGCATTACATTATCTGCATTATTTTAAAAACAACTATATTTTGGAGGTTGCATACTGTGACTATATGCTTGAAATCAGAACTCTGAATTCCACTTTCCCGGTTCTGATATTAGATTACTGTGCTGTTTCAGGTAAGATGCTGAGTAGTTTTATTGTGTAAATAGGGGATAGCAATATTTACCTTTTAGGTGTGGTGAAGATAAACTGAGTAACATTTGAAAAGTACTTTGAGATCCTTAGTGTAATAATGATACAGGTATTTAAAAATTCTGTTGAGCTAGCTAGCACTTAGATAAGAATGTTTTAAAATGTTGACACATGACTTTAATGTGTACCTCTGGCACAATGGAACTCTCTGCAATGAAGACGAATCTCATCTGTGCAGGTGACAACATTTTTCAAGGGCTGTTCCTAGACTGCGTGGAATGAACTTCTCTAGAAACAAAGCACCATCACAAACCTTTCCACCTTCCACTCCAAATGAAAAACACATTTTTTGACCTTACCATCTCTAATATAAATATAGAGCTACATGTATAATTAAAAACAAACAAACAAACCTCCCACTCCCCGAAATCAAGATACTTCTCACTGGAGCAAGGACGAGACGACAAACCATGCAGGATGGATGTGTAATCAAATTGCTCAGGGCAAAGTACTCACACACTAAGGTAAAGAGCATTGTATGATAAATTTTATGGAAGAGAACAGAATGGAAAGACCCCCACTCTCAAAAGATTTTTTATGATAATGCAGTTCTAGCAAGGTGAAGCACCTTGCATTTCTGAAATAAGCCTGACCTCATAAACGATAGCTGCCCTGAGTGACAAAACATCCAAAGGACCAAACTTTTAGAGGGGTTGATTAAGAGAACTGCTGGGCACCCACAACTTGAGTGAATTCAGCATGTGATGCAGGTACTCAGGGTCCCTGAAAACTGACCTCTCATTGGCCGCTTTCCGTTTCTACACCATATTCATCTGAAATCATAATTGGTGGTATTTCAATGTGTCACTGCTGTGCTGATATCAGACAATTGTAATTTTGGGATCAAAATTCTTCCCGCCATTATTTGTAGTCACAAAATTTCAGTCAAAACCAAAAAGTCTGTGTGTGACAAAGTTCACAGCATGTAGCTCTTATTTAAACTGAGGCACAGGTATAAGGCAGTAGCCAGAGAAGGGAATTTCCACAATTCTCACTATTGGTGTGGCCAAACTTCCTGACCCACTGACCTGAATACAGCAATCTTCAGAAGTTTGAAAGCTGCAGCACCCCTGCCAGGGATCAAGGCTCTGGCTGAAGCCCCCAGCCTAGCAGGCATGCCTCAAGACTCACCTCCTTGTGGACACCACCCCACTGCAAGGCAGAGGTCCCAAGCTCTCCCCAGCCCCTCATCTGGTAGATGGAGAATGGGATGGGGCTCTGTGAGCCACAGTTTAACTGTAAAAGAACTGCATGCAGCTTGCAAGCCATCATTTGGCCACTGTGGGGTTGCTAGGTCACCTCCAGGAGTATCCTACCTCTCAGTTGGTCAAAATTGTTCTGCCATAACTGCTTATCAACAAATAATTGTTTTTCTCACTAAATGAAATGTTTTTGCAAGAGGCGTCTGCCTTGCCTTTTTTCTACCCCAAAACTAATATATTTAATTTGTAAATACTGCTGTAGTGCCTGATAACAACTATAGTTTGGATTCCTCACCCTCCATGTCTATTTCCCATGATGACAGCTCTGCAACAGGGGACATTGTGGTACATTATGTGTAATATATTTTAGCTATGGACTTTAGTCCTCAGAGAAGAATGGGAGCACGAGTCTAAACTTCAATGAGCCACTGTGAAAATTCCAAATGGGAATGTTCAGTTCTCATTGTTCCGCTGAAATTAAAAACAAAAAGGCATAAAAACCTCTTGTGTGGTTTCTTTGTTTTTCCCATACTATACAAATTTAAATGTCTACATATTCATCCCTAGGCAGTGTTTGGCAGTTATTTTTTGTCAGAATTCATTGTAGACTGTGAAAAGAGTGTGTGTTCTCCCATGGAGCATGTACTCCTTTCTTATTTTGTTTTTCATCTTCATATAACACTAAAGTTATTCTAACATGTCCTCTTTCTAATCCTTGTATATGGGAGGAACATAAGAATTCTGGTAAAGCAGATGACATTTCCACCCCACCCCCCAAAAAAAGTGTGTGTGACAGAGTAAAAAAAAAAAAAAAGAGCTGTAGTTTTTTTGGTAAACATAAAAATTAAAAGAGGTAAAATAGCTATTACTAAGGGTTCTGATTTGCTGAAGATAAGGATGTATGTGAAATGCATGGCAAAAGTAGATTGTTGATGTAATAAAACCAAACTAGAGTTGTTGTAACATATGAATTTATTTATTTGGTAATGACCTTTTGTGGGTAAGACTCACTTTTTCAGATTTTTTTTCAAAACAGAAGTAAGAAGTGGATCTTACCCACAAAGCTTATTACCTAATAAATACATTTTCTAGTCTTTAAGGTGCTACAGGGCTGTTTGTTTTTTGTGAAGTTACAAGCCAACACAATTACCCCTCTGAGACTGTTTTAATTTATTGGTGAATTTTAATTCAGAGCCTTCATGCCATTAGGGAACAACACATTTCCAACACAGATATGGAAACAATGAGAAGGAGTTCACACACATGAAAGGACGAAGAGTAAACCACATAATGTGCTTCTTAATCACTACCAAAAACTGAGACGATTACTTTCAAATAGAAATAGAACCGGGCGGGGGGGGATTGTTCACATTTCATATTACTGGTTTGTGAACAACGTTCACCAATATCATCAATCACAAACCTGTGATAAATATAATGGATCAGAATCATCTTTGTCTTGCAGCCTGTGTACACCTGTGTGTGTAAAATAGTTGTAATCTGCTAACAAATCAGAATTCTCCATTCACTCACGCTGCTTGTCTCACATATAAATAACTACACCGAATGTAAGGGCAGCAGAGAATCAGTCCCCTTATACCATCATTTCATGGTTACACATATTGTAGCAACAAACACAAACCTGCAGATTATCATTTCACCTAGACCATGGTTTCCCACACTTGGGTGTGTGTGCGCGCCCTGCTGGGGTGGGAGGCCATGGGACAACCCAGCCCATCCCTCGTCATCCCCCCGCATCCCAAGAAAAAGCTGGTCCTTGCCTCTGGCTCTCAGCCCCTACTATTTCACGTGAGCAATCTGGCAAAGTCACAATAAAAAACAAGTAGTCAGCACAGGCCCACATGTAGGTAGCTGCCTCCTGCAAAGATGAGTGAGTGTGGGTTGGAGAGAGAGGGAGGACGATGGGGTTAGAAGGGGGTTGAGTGGTACTTAGCTTTTGGGGAGTGGTGGGAGAGGGCTTAGGCAGGCAGCTCACGGGAGGCTGGAGCACCTGGCCTGTGGTTTGGGTGGGCGGCTCAGGCAGCTGGACTGTGGCTAGTAGGTAGATGGCTGGCCCCAGCAGCATGGGGGCTCAGGTGGCTGGCTCCAGCAGCATGGGACTCAGGCAGGTGGCTAGGACAGCTGGCCCCAGCAGCGTGGGGGCTCAGGCTGGTGGCTAAGGCAGATGGCCCCCAGCTGGTGGGTGGGCAGCTGGCCTCGGCAGTGAGGGGGCTTGGGTGGCTGGCCCTAGCTATATGGGGGCTAGGGCAGGCGGCTTGGGCAGTTGGGTGGCTGGCCCCAGGAGCGCTGGGGCTCAGGCGGGCAGTTCTGGCAGCGTAGTGGCTCGGGAGGGCAGCTTGAGTTTGTGTCCCCCCAGTAGGCACACAAGATCAAACCCCAGGAGATCGATCCTGAGGAGGTTGATCTTCCAGCAAGCATAGGTGTAACTTTCAGCTGAATACCCTTCAGAAAGAGCGATGGAGTGGTTCTCCTATGATTTAGTCTGAAGAACATTTACTGATGGTGTGGGGAGAGCTGGCTGCTATGATCACACCATTGAACAATTCTATGCAAAACTTTCACATAGTTTCTTGTATCTGAGCCAGTGAAATAAGTATGTTAGGGGAAAATATGGTTTTAGGATTCATATCCACCACTGTTTTTGATGTGCTATTCTCTCAACATTCAATTATTTTTTCTCATAATTAATGTTGAAATCCTGACCAGCCTTGCCAAATTACTATGAAAGTTTACCATCCGAGACAGAAAATTAGTTATCTGTCCTTACTCTTGTTGATTAAAGATGATGAAAATGCAAATTATATTTTACTCACCCTGTCCTAAAGGAATTTTAGAACATTGTTAATCACCTAAAACCTGCCATACGAAGAGCTGCCACTCGAACAACTGTCAGTTTGCTCTGCCCCATATTTTGGGGACATATTGGCTTTATTCTAAAGCTTCCTGACATAAGATGACAGATTTCTGTCAAACTACTGTGTTTGTCCTACATACTTGTAACTCATACTTTCCTTGTTTCATAATATAGGCTATGACAGCAAACTTCTACTGCCATTTCCTGTCTAACAAGTAATGGACAAGTCTTAAAAGATGTGGATGCTCTTTTTATAAATTCATTGTTTATCTAAAATCTAGCTTAACCTTTGAAATCAGAATACCTTCTTCCTCCAATCAAGCCAGATGATCGTTGTCCCTGCCACCCACCTTAAGAAAGCATGAGTTTTCTTCTTCTTTCAGTTGAATCTCCACCTGTCCCAATAAATAAATTCCAAGTCCATTGTCCACTTCCAATTCCACCAGATGGAATTCTAAACATTCCTTGTATTGCCATTAGAAGTTTATTCTATCTTCTTTTTAAAAATGTGGTGGTGGAGGTTTGTTGACCACTGTTCTAGGTTCCACTATGTTGTACATTATTGACGCCCATGAATCCATGCGAGTTCTCGATGCAAAAAGTAGAAAGATGGAAGAATAAAACAAATCACTAGAGCGTGATGATTGATTTTAACGTAAGTCAAGTTATGACTGACTACTAAGAAGCAGACAAATCGCAGTAGCTTGTAATAGGATGATTTTTCTCACCTTGATGTTATTAAACATATAGGCTATGTCTATATCAGCACAGTACATTGAAGTAGCCTATTTCGATGTAAGAATGTTGGAATAAGCTACTTTGATAGGTATTGTCTACACATCCTCCAGGTCTGATGCCATCGACGTTCAACATCGAAGTAGCAACAGAGAACATCAAAAGGAGCCACCCCGCAAAGAAATGCAGAGCGTCCACACACACACAAGCACTGCCCGTCGAAATAAGGGGCCAGCAAAGCCCCAAGCTGCTTCCTTAAAGGGCCCCTCCCAGACACACTCACCCTGCACAGCATGAGATCCACAGAGCTCACAACCGGTTGCAGACCCTGTGCATGCAGCTTGGACCGCCCCCCCAGCTGCAGCAGCCAGAAGCCTTGGGCTAAGAGCTGCTGCACGCGGTGACCATAGAGCCCCACAGGGGCTGAACAGAGCATCTCTCAACCCCTCAGCTGATGGCCACCATGGAGGACCCCGCTGTTTCGACGTAGTGGGACGCGGATCATCTACACATGCCCTATTTCGACGTTGAAAGCTGAAGTAGGGCGCTATTCCCATCTTCAGACAGGAATAACGATTTCGATGTCTCGCTGCCTAACATCAATTTCAACATCGAAATAGCTCATGGCACGTGTAGACGCGACGCGTACTATTTTGACGTTGTGCCAGCTACTTCAAAGTAGCTGGCTCGTGTAGTGTAGTCTACGTTCAACGTTGAAGTAGGGCGTGCGTAGACAATCCGCGTCCTGCTACGTCGAAATAGCGGGGGGGTCCTCCATGGCGGCCACCAGCTGAGGGGTTGAGAGACACTCTGTTCAGCCCCTGCGGGGCTCTATGGTCGCCACATGCAGCAGCCCTTAGCCCAAGGCTTCTGGCTGCTGCTGCTGCAGCTGGAGGTCCATGCTGCATGCACGGGGTCTGCAACCGGTTGTTGGCTCTGTGGATCTCGTGCTGTGCAGGGTGTGTGTGTCTGGGAGGGGCCCTTTAAGGAAGCAGCTTGGGGCTTTGCTGGCCCCTTATTTCGACAGGGAGCACGTGTGTGTGTGGATGCTCTGCATTTCCTTCTGGGGCGGCTCCTTTCGACGTTCCCCGTTGCTACTTCAACATTGTACGTCGATGGCACCAGCCCTGGATGATATGTAGATGATACATGTCAAAGTAGCCTATTTCGATGTTCTTACATCAAAATAGTCTACTTTGACATAGTGTGCTAGTGTTGACGTAGCCTAAATGATTTACCAACAAAAGCTATAACACTGATCATTTATAAATTATTTTATAAGCTTTCAACTTTACACTTCCATGCTCTGAGAGTAGATAGCACATCTCATGTAAAATAAAATGAAGTCAGAAAATGAATAGGAAAAAATGTTTCATCTGGTTTAGAAATGGAAAATTATATCCCCAACCCATTACAATTCCTCTTAATATGTAAGACAGTCTACCAAATCTCAGCATATTTTAGCTATTTACTAAGAATTATGGGAAAAAGAGCAAGGGAAATCCCAAGCACTTAAAGCATAATTAACCTCTCATTCCTTTTGGTTTGTACAGCTACAGATGCTGTTCTTTATTCCAGAAGAAAAGTGATTTTCTGAGTGATTGCTCATGTCTAAGCCACATAAGTGTGCATGCTTGACACACGTACCAGTTTAGGATTTTCTTCCCCTCAGCAGTACCTGTAGGGGAGCTAGCATAGGTGGCTGCTGGAGCAGTTCCTTCTTACCACCGGTTCCTCCTCAGTTCCTTCTTGCCACCAGTGACAGCGCTTGGAACTGTGTCCTAAGCTAAGGCATTAGCATGGCGCTCCCTCATTTTTCTCTTGTAAATAGCGCTTTGTTTTGTTAAATACCTGTGCATAGCTGGATAGTTAGCTGTAGATCAGAGATGTCAGCCCTCCATTTGGAACTTAGCCTGAGGACAGGGCATGCTCCTTTTCCCAGCTTTATATCCTGTGCATTGTGTTGAAGGCTCACTCCCTTGAGCACTCCTCACAATGATTGCTTTTTTTGTCTGGTGGAAGGCCACATCTCAGATAAATGCAGGATTTAGAGGTCCTTTTGTTTAAGAACAATTAAAGACAAGTAATCTATTTGGAAGTCCTATGTATGGAGTTCATGCACACACTGCAATAGCAATGGTCAGACTGAGCACCAAGCAGCAGTGCTTCAGTGAAGAGCATACCATGGGTACTGCTGGCTCAGCTCCACACATTTTCAGTGCCCAACAGAGTGAAGGGCATAGGGAAGGACAAGTCACCGTTCCAGTGGAGAAGGACACTGAGAGCTAGACACCTAAGCTGTGTCCACACGTGAGCACCCTTTCGAAAGGGCAAAAATCGAAGTTTGGTGGTGGAAATAGTGGCCGTTGAAAGAACCCGCTGCCATTTTTCAGATTGGCACTTTGATCCGCTCTTTCAAAGTGCTGTTGAGGTCTTTCAAAAGAGAGCGTCCACATGGCTCCAAACCCTCTTTCGAAAGAAGGGAGGCAGGAAACGCCGCGGACAGGGTCCCATGGCTGACAAGCCCTTCCGGGGCCGCAGTCAGCTGCCTCCTTTAAAGGGCCCATCCCTTTGCTCTCCCCTCTGCACGAGCCGAGTGTTGTCCAGCCTTTCGCAGCCTGGCAGAGCCCACTTGTGCCCACCATGGAGGCCCAGCAACAGCTTCTGCAGGAGGATGCCTTCCTCATGGATGCCCTGCTGGCAGTGCTGTGCACCATCGCCACAGCTGCTCCTGAGCTCATTGGGTGGCTGCGCGGTCCCCCGAAGGCCATGGGGCTCCCCAACCAGGGCACCACCGGGCACCCTCCCAGGTGCCCCAATGCCTCTGGACCCACCCCAGCAGCACCGACTGGTAGGAGCGTGTGGTGCTGGGGGAGTGGGGCGAGGAAGGGTCATTGCAGAAATTCCATATGTCAAGGCAAACCTTCAAGGAGATCTGCCACTGGCTCGGTCCCGCACTCCAGCACCACGACACCTGCATGTGGCCAGCCCTCACCCTGGAAAAACAGGTCACAATTACCATATGGAAGCTGGCCACCCCAGACTCCTATCGCTCCATGGGACAGCAGTTCAGATGGGCAAGGCCACCATTGGGGCTGTACTTATGGAGGTAAGGTGGGGCTGGGGCAAGGGGAACCCTCTGCTGCAAGGTGCTGGATGGGGCAGGGGCTGGACGGGGCTGGGGGGACAGAATTGGCCCAAGGCGCAGGGCAACGGCTGCCACACTTGCACTAGAGCACGCAGTCCCCCTTCCCCCTCCACAGGTCATCAGGGCTATCAATGCAATGCTGCTCCATAGGGTTGTCCTCCTGGGGGATGTGGACACCACCATCACTGGCTTCCAGAACCTGGGCTTTCCAAACTGCACTTGTGCTTTGGATGGCATGCACATCCCCATCCACGCCCTGCCACACAGTGTTGGCCAGTACATCAACTGAAAGGGCTACCATTCGGTGGTGCTCCAGGCCCTGGTGGACAGGAGGGGCTGGTTCACCGACCTCTACGTGGGCTGGGCTGGCTGCACCCACAATTCCCGGGCCTTCTGGAACTCCGGCCTCTGCTGGCGCATGGAGGCCAGCACCTTCGTCCCCCAGTGGGAGATCCCCGGGACGGAGGATGTCACCATGCTGCTTTGCATGGTCGCAGATGCGGCATACCCCCTGCAGCCATAGCTTATGAGGCCCTACATGGGACACCTCGACTCCACCCGGGAGGCATTCAGTAAGTGTCTCAACCATGCCTATAACATGGTGGAGCGGGCTCAAAGGCTCAAAGCACTCAGACTTGTTTGGTCACAAACTTTAGTCATTGGCCAGTTTCCAGCTATAGGTGGAAAACCAACAGTTGCTTATTGTTCACTACAACTGGAATATGTGTCAGGCCATATCTAAGTTTGTTTGTGCCTCTTGAAGGGTCAAAAAAAGTTCAAATCCCATGCAGAAGGTTTCTCAACAGCCAGAGTAGTGCTGCAGGTGACCTCTGATGTGGTGGACTCCACTTTCAGATCCATGGCTTCTGCAAAAGGTCTCATGACTCCTTCTATTGGGATTGTCCTTGGTAGCACGGATTTCTATCCGGGCTGTCTCGTTTGATGGTGTGGCCCTATTTGTGCAAGAGATGGATGCTAAATTACATGGGCTAAAGAACTCCTGCACCACTTTGAAGACCCTGGGCCTCTACATCCTGGACATGACAGAAAGAAATTTAAGCCCTGGCTATGTCAGTCTAAGGAGTCTCTACCCCTGGCATGAGCAGCCCCAGGGGAAAACAAAGGCCTAGAAGAGAAGGCCAGGCCACCCACCATAAACATCAGTGCAGTCAGCCTCTGCACAGACAAAAAAACAGTCCAGCAAGTGCTCATTTCAAAGGGCAACACACCCATCAAACTGAATCCTCACCATTTGTTTTTGGTTGGTCTTTTGCTCCTTTCTCCCAGCCTGGTGGGTCATCACTTCTGATGACTGGGACCTGGCCACTGTGAAGCACAGCTACACGCTCCAGTTAACTTCTAGGTCTCATACCCAACCTACCCCGCAGTCCCTTTCCAGGAATCCCTCTCATGAGCAGCTCTTTGAGCAGGATGTTCAGGACTTGCATGTCAGAGCAGTGGAAGAAGTGGCGTCCCAGTACAAGAACAGGAGCCTTGATTCCCATTACTTTTTGATCCCGAAAGTTGAAGTGGGGCTGTGTCTCATCCTGGATTTCAGAGACCTGGCCTACCTCAAATTCCATATGTTGTACCAGGCTTCTTTTATCCCCAGACTGGATCTGGGGGGGATTGCTATGCTGCCCTTGACCTCAAAGTCACAAACTTTCATGTTGTGATCTTTGGGGGTCACAGGAAGCACCTGTGATTCACAGTAGGTGTCAACCACTACCAGTTTGCAGTTCTGCCCTTCGGGTTAGCCACAGCCCCAAAGGTAACAGCAACAAAGGGTCCTGTGGCACCTTATAGACTAACAGAAAAGTTTTGAGCATGAGCTTTCGTGAGCACAGACTCACTTCATCGGATGCTCACGAAAAATCATGCTCAAAACTTTTCTGTTAGTCTATCAGGTGCCACAGGACCCTTCGTTGCTGTTACAGATCCAAACTAACACGGCTACCCCTCCGATACTTGAGCCCCAAAGGTGTTTACAAAATGTATGTTGCTGGTGGCAGCATACTGGAGATGCCCAGGGATGCAACTGTATCCTTATCTCAATGACTGGCTGGTCAAGGCTCAGTCCTGGTTCAAGGTACAGCAGGATGTGGATCTCCTGCTCCATATGTGCCATCATCTGGGCCTCCTAATTAAATGACAGGAAGTCAGCATTAGTCATAGATCAGAGAATAGTCCTAGATTTGCAGATAGGAACAGCATCCCTTCCTCAGGAAAGGTTTGACATTCTACTGGAGCTGGTAGGGGAGGCATCTCTCTTCTTTACAAACCCAGTCTCTCACGAGAAGTTCTGCAACCCTCTGCATTGTAAAACTTGTCTTTGTGCAGTGAACTGCCAACAATTCCTCTTCATAGGCCACTCTACTAGGCAATCAGAATTTGCAGCAATCTAGAGTCTGTGTGCTCCAAAAGAAAACCCTAAAGAGGTCCAACTAACAAATAAGAAGGGCAAAGAAATGCATTACCTGGAGGAGAAAGTATAGTTAATGTCAAGAATCAAGTCATATTCAGCCTACTGCAAAAAAGGCAATGCCACATTATATTCAACTGTAAAATCAATACTTAGTGGTGTTCAAGCTATGAGACATGTCTAATTTTTGGATCAGTAGTATTTCCCCTGTGCTGAACTGGGCTGCAGTATATGTTACTGCAATAGATGAGCTGATCATCTGTAGCACCTGAACTAAGAGTATGTATTGCATTGCTGATGTATGACTTTAAATTGCTTTGTTCAGATACTGATATTTAGTTTAGTTCATGAGTTTATGCAATGTACAGAGAGAGAGAATTAATTTCTCTTCAGTAAATTCTTTGCACATAAGAGTTGAAATTCACTCAGACTAATGATATCTTCTTCCATAATTTTATTATATTTTATTGAAGAAAACTTGAAATATTTGAAGAACCAACTGAATGAATTATGAAATCCAGCTGAACTTTAATTTACCAATTATTGGCTACATTTGAGAGAGTGGATTTTTATAATGGAATTGGAATAATGAAATTCATAAAATGAGGAATTGAAACGAATAAAAAATTGATTTTTCTTCAAAAATATATTTTCTCTTGACATCTCTTTCCCTTTTTTCCCACTCTTTAGTGTGATCACCAAGTTCCCTGATCAAGATGTACCTGGCATCTGCAAAGCAAAAATTGATTTTCTACTGGCCATCACAGTAGAAGTGGAGCTGACATTTTTATTGAACTATTGCATTCGCTACTGTTTAATATATTTATATATGTGCACATTTTCAGGTGATTGAAGTGAGACATAGAATAGAAGAATCTGCGTTATCACTTGTGTATTGATCATTTTCTATTATACACATGTTCCAGGGGTATTTTACTGTGTATGAGAGCTGTTTATTAAGGTTACTTGTCTAGTGTCTCAGGACTTCTGGACTCTCTCCTCAATATTCTAAGTGTTGTGTGAAACTGGGAATGTCTCAGAAACAATTGTTTTGTGAAATATATTTAAGTAAATCATTTTGAGATCCACAGTTGAAAAGTGCAGCATAAATATGATCATTATTTTTGAAAATTATTTATTCTGGAGTTTTGGAGCTAGTTTTTTTTTTTAATCAAAACACATTTTAAAAAGCATAATCATTTTATAAAGCAGAATTTGTGTGTGCATATTATTTATAAACACAGAGGAAACCTAATTTTTATTTTTTTATAAAGCAAAGCTGTGATTAGACAACTGGGGTGTCTTTTACTGTTGCCTGCCCAAAATCAATTAAAATGTTTCACCTCCTGACAATTTACAAAAATATACATTCCTCTTTGTACTACAAAGTACAAATCAAGAAACAATTCTTTGAACATGTAAAATAATGGGAAATGGTGAAGTGCTGTAGAATTTATTTTGGTTTTCCAATGACACAAACAATAATCTTCCCAAGATGACAGAAAGCATATAATGAATGAAGAACTGTTGAAACCATGTCTTTACAATGGACAAGTAAGAAAAAGTTGAGCAACAAAAAGGGGAAAAAAATTGATGTGTTATAAGTCTTTGGGTTTTTTTTTTGTTTGTTTCCTTTTTGCTTTAATTTAGAACTACCTAAAATCAATAACTAATGAACTATGAACAAGAAAACAGGGGCTTCTCCTTACTCAGGAAAAATTCCAGTTCAGTCTAGTAAAAGTTTTGCTGGAGTAAGGAGTGCAGAAAGTGATTGTTTCTCATGAAAGGTTTATTGATTGAGAATGATTTTTCATGATAGATTGGTATGGATGTACAAAAGTGCTAGAAAACTAAGAGGGAAAGGACTGGCAGGTGATGATTTTGAACAATGAACGAGTTTAGGCAAGGGGCTGATAATAAAAGAACGCAGTAGTCTAACCTGTTGTTCCCGCAGCAGACTCACCTGTGGTATTTTTGCCAAGGAAAGGAGCATTGGTTAGTGATGATTCACCAAGAGAACAAGATGAAGGATAACAGGTTGCATAGAGAATAACAGGTTATATAGAGAATAACATAGAAAATATTCAAGTGGCCTTGTATAAATGATTGTGGCAGTGCACTATTTTCTCTAGTTTAGTTTATTGCTTAGTGCTCTGAGCGTTGTTCCCATTGTAGGTTACTGCATTCTCAGAAGAAAAAAAAAAGGTGTTGTTACAGTAGGAGATTTCTCGGGGCTTATCAAATGATGAACTACAAATGACTTGGAGTGTTTAATTTAGAGAGGTAAACTACAGTGACATTGTAGATATACACAATATCAACATTCATAGAATCATTGGGCTGGATGAGACCTCAGGAGGTAAGAGTCCAGCCCCCTGCCTAAAGCAGGGCCAATGCTATCTAAATCATCCCACCCAGGATTTTGTCAAGTTACGATTTAAAAACCTCAAGGGATGAAGATTCCACCACCTCTCTAGGAAACCCATTCCAGTGCTTCACCACTCCATAGTGAAAGAGTTTTTCCTAATATCCAACCTAGATGTCCCCTGCTGTAATTTGAGACCATTGCTAATGGCAATTCCTCTTAACTCTGTACCATTATTTAAGGATAAGGAACCTCCAAGGTGCAGTGTTCACCTTCCCTCTGTATCTTCACCCTTGGGGTTTTGTATAAAGTTTCAGGAAGATTTTACTGTAGCAGGGATTTCTATATTTTCTCTCCTTTGGGGCTGGAAGGTGTGTCCTCAGCCTCTGTGGATGAATGCACCATCATGGAATTACATCAACACATGCAAGAAGCTTTTTTCTGGGGGATCACAAAGAATTATAGAAAACAGAGCCTACCAGGAGAGAGTTAATTGAGGTTCAAGGTGGGGAGTGATGTTGACTAAGTAAAAACTGGGGAAAGGTTTGTTTTGGCTGAGGACTGGGTAAGACAATGATTGGTGTTGCAGAAGAATGAATAAGGGGTAGAAAAAAAGGAGACGTCAAAATAGTTGACACCAAAATTATGCAAGGATTGAGCATTTTTTTTCCAAATAATTTGAAGTGCATTTATCTCTATAAGCTTAGCATAGAACAAGTTTTTTGTTTGGAAGTCCACTTGAATGCTACTTAAAAGACAAAACCAGTGAATGAATGAATACTGCATGATTATATTTCCATTTTAGGTGGCACTGTGATTGTCACATAGTGCAATGTCTGTTGAGCCATGTAAGACAGCACTCCACGGAAGCCGTGCAGACAGCCTGTATTAATAAAAATCTGCTAATGCGTCTGAGGTTGCAAGGAAGGAGGGCTCATTTTGGATAATGTCAATAAGACAGATGCATTTAATGCTGATGTTCTTGTCTTCTCTTGAAAAAAAATGAAATTACATTCATCTGCCCATTCCAATTAATATTAAGAACAAAGGTAAAGGAACAGAAGGCAGATCAGGGGAAAGCCGATAATATTTTGATCATTTAGATATATTCAGGTCAATGTCATAGAAGTGAAGGCCAGAGGGAACCATCCAACAATATAATAACTTCATGTATACCACAGGCCACCAGCATCTGCACAGTAAAACCAACATCAGAAATGAGATCAAACTATCACAGCCCACAGGTGATTAGACTAGAATGTGCCACAGCAAAGAATAGGAAGGACCAAATGTTTTATGCTTTGATGAGTATGGATTGTTTGCAATATCAAAGCTCAGTCTGACACATGGTTAATTGACAAACCCTAGCTTCATTCTGGCTGCTTGAAGCATGCCTTGTTCACCTGCCCTCAACCCCATAGCTTCTCTGACAGTTCTGTAAGAGGTGTCCCCTCCACAGTTCTCTAGAGCACAGGATGCTGCCTGACAGCATCTGCTAGCACTTTCACGTTGTTACATCAGGATTCAGCAGTGCCAGAGGGTGCTATAAGGGGGTTAAAATGATTAAGTAAGATATATCCAAACAATCCTGGCAAGTCACCCATCCCCTCCTCCTGAACCCAAATGCAAAAACACCCCAAGGTCACTGACAATCTGACCTGAGGGAAAATTCCTTCCATAGTCCACATATGGATCCTGTGCACGTGAGCTGCAACCAGCCAGCCAGGCACCTGTGTGCAAGAGAGACTGTTCAGTGCTGGTTTAGAACCCTGCCTCCCCCACAACATCCCAAATGTGCCTGCTTCATTTGAAACATTGCTCTGAGGTGGGGCTGGGGATGAGTATTCTGGGTGCCCTGAGGAGAGAGGATTACCCAGATCTCTCTCACCTTTGGACCAGGTGAGGAACACCTCTCCTTGGTGGCTGCAGCTCCAGCAGGCATACCTGGGGGAGGGGTGCACATCCCTCAGCTGGGGCAGGTGCAGGATTTTCTGCCCCCTGCACTCCCCAGCCAGAGTGGAAGAATTCACCAACCTGTGCCCTTTCCCCTTGCTCCCTGTCAAAGATGAACAGCCAGCAACACTCCCATACAAATTGGGGATGGGGGATCATCAGACCTCTATTCTCCTTTAAGCGTATCTGGGGAGTGGGAGGCACTAGGCTGGGAAAGGCCTGGACCAGGAGGCATGTCCCCAGACAGACCCTTTCACTTGCCTGGTCATTCTGTATCTTTTCTGTATGTTTTTTTTATGAGAAGCAATCCCATTCCAGGTACAACCAACCCCTTACCTTGCTTGAAGTTATGATAAGAGGAAGCTATATACTGAATTTGGTGGTCCTGGCTCTTACCGTTTAAGAGGAATTGTTGAACAGAGAGACAGGCAAATTCTCTCAAATATGTAGTATATATATATATTGAATGAGTGTGTGTTGGGTACAGGGCAGAGAGAGGATTCCTTTTCTAAACCCTGCAGGTGGCTGGCTGAAAACTTGAAGCCTGAGGGGTTAGTAACATAAGACATAATCTGGAAGTGAGCTTCTTGGCAACTAACCCCTAAGTCCTACATCATAAGCACTCAGAAATTTGTTCATCTCTTTTTTGAAACTAATTAAGTGAGAGGTTGTTCCAGAACCTCATCTCTTTGATGCTTAAAAATCTAATTTCCAGGCTGAACTTGCTGGTGGACAGTTTATATCCCTTTATTCTTTTGCCAGCATTGTCCTATATAATTATCCCCTCTCTCTGTTTGAATTTACACCTCCCTGTAATGTATATTTAGACTGAACAATCATATCCCACCTCATCATCTTTGTTTCTTGCTAAACAAGCCAAGTTCTTCCAATCTTGTCTCATAAAATAATCCCTCCAGTCCCTTGATCATCCTGCTAGCCCTTCTCCGCACCTGTTCTAGTGTGAAATCATCTTTCTCAAACATGAGTGAGCAGAACCGTACACAATATTCCAAACGAGCTCTTACCACTCTCTTGTACAATGACATTAATACTTGCCCATATCTGCTGGATATGCCTTGCCTAACACATCCTCTGATTGTAGTTGCCCTTTTCACAGCTGCATCACATTAGTGGTGTATGGATATCCTGTGATCCACCCACAGGTCTTTCTCCTCATCTGCCACTTCCACCTGACAAGCCCCCACCTGGTAGCAGAAATTATTTTTATGAGAACCTAATTGCTTGACTTTCCACTTCACGCTATGGAATTTCATCTGTAAACCTTCTGTCAGGAAGAGCCAGCAGCAGCCAGGGTTGGGTTCAATTTCTGTGTTGGTGTAATTCTACTGCTACCACAAGATAAACTGGAAAAAGACTCTCTTGTTCTGGAATCAGATGCTCTGCTGGCTGCTTCAAAGAAGCCCCTAACTTCAAAGTTAGTTCCTAGTGTAGACACGCCCACAATGTACAGAAGATGCCAAGCTGGAAGGGATTGCAAGCACTCTGGAAGACAAGATCAGAATTCAAAAGGCCTTCAATAAATTGGAGAATTGGTTTGAATCATATCAACAAGATTAAATGCAATAAAGATAAGTGCAAAGGACTACATTTAGGAATTAGAAATCAAATGCACAAGCATAAAATGGGAAATAACTGTCTAGCCAGTAGTACTGCTAAAAAGGTTACAGTGGATCACAAATTGTATGAGAGCCAATAATTCGATGCAGCTGCAAAAAAGGCAAAGATTCAGAAATGTTTTAACAGGAGTGTCATGGCTAAGACAAAGGAGGAAATTGTTCTATATGACTTGTCATAGGTGAGGCTTTTGTTGGAGTATGGGTCCAATTTAGGGTGTCACACTTCAAAAAAAAAAGATATGGACAAACTGGAAAGAATCCGGAGAGCAGGAACTAAAACAATAAAAGGCTTAGAAAAACATGACCTAAGAGGAAAAAAAAAGTTAAAAAACACTGAGTATGTTAGTCTTGGAAAAAAGACCAGGGTAGAGGAGGGTGGGAAAGAACCTAATAAGTGTTGAAAAAGCCTCATCCTGAGGTGATTGATATGTCCCTGGCCATGGGCTGAGGTGTCTGTGTGTTTCTCCCCGCATCTTAACCAAAAGCCTTAGGAACTGGGCATTTAAACATCTATGCTGTTTAATTTGTGACTTTATTCCCTGTCAAACCCATAGAAGTGCTTTGTAAAAGGTTTACTTTAAAATCCCCTTTAAAAATACTGTATAGGGTTGTGCAATGCAAAGTAAACAAGAATGACAGTTGGAAATGACAGTTGGTATTAATATTCAAGTAATTAATATGTATAAGTTTAGGTCTGAAATTCTAACAATTGATTGGTTAGTTTTCGATACCTTATAAATATGTAACATAGAACTTTCCTTGGTTGCCGTGGCAACCAAAATGCAACAAGGTTTTCAACCAGGTCCTCACCGGCTCTATAAAGTTAGGAGCCTGAGGCCCCTGCAAAGAGTGTCAGTCAGTCCTGTCGCAGAAGCGGACCCATCCAGATAAAGAAGAAGAAGAGAAGAAGTTAGTGAAGACCTGCTAGACCGTCGTGTCAATCATCGTGCCCTAGCCATCGAGGGACGTCGAACCCATCAAGGGATGGCTACAGGAACTCGTTTGGCTGCAAAAGTCATCGAGGGATGCCAAAGAAAGAAGAGCTCCAGATCGAAGATCACAAAAAGAGCTTTTTAAAGAAATCACTGAAGGCTCCAGTTTTTACTGGAGGGTTTGCCCACCACAAGCGCCACCGCCAAACGAGCGTGTGCCTTGTGAGGGAGCAAACCGCAGCAGTCCTGCCCTTCTCTTCACTGCCCATTGCCAGTGGCCGGTGACGAGAATTAAAGGCTGCCTTTGCAGGAGGTTTTTGTGTTCCCACGTCGGTTCTTTTCCTCCTGTTTTTTTTTCTTTTTACTCCTCTTTCCTGTCAGGCCTAGCACGGCGCTATAAAAACACGCCTGTGCAGCCATAACTTCCTAGCATCTTAACAAAGTGATTGCAGGCCCAGCGCCTGGACACAGATCTAAGGAGAGAGGTAACCAAAGGGTGTATTTGTAATGAGTTGGTTAATGTGTATGTTTTATGCTTGCTGTTGCCTTTTCGCTTGCTGCTGGATGTGTTAAATAATAGAATTGTCAAGCAATAGCAGCATATTATAGGTGGTAGGCTGGGATTGCCCCAGTTCTACTAACATAATTAAATATTGAGTAACCCTTTGTCCCGCTAGTTAATGTAAAGCACAGGGGGTGCTATTTATAGCTAGCCCGAGATATTATTCAACCCTCATAGCATTGTAGAAGCATAATTTCCTCTGCCAGCAAGAGGCATAGACTTTGTATTTGGGAAACTACTGTAAGAGGTGGTCCCAAAAACTTGGATCCGCTGTTTAACTGGTGGTCCAGACCAGGAATCGTCATAGGAGGCGATCCTAAAAAGGGAATTGTCGTAAGAGGTGATCCCAAACCATCTGCTCCCCCCATTCGAGAGGGAGGTTGAGCATCCAGAATTATCGTAAGAGGTGATTCTGGGAGTAGGGTCGAGAGCCTCACTGGTCCCACAGCAAAGACACCGTTGTCTTTATCAGGACAGAGGGTAGTGATCGGGGGGGGCGGGGGGACGCAAGCTCCACCCACTTGTTTCTGGTTCCAGAGCAGGAACCCTGTGTAGATGCTTCCAGTGGGGAATGTCTCCCCTCACCCTTGATAGGCAGTTCTTCTCCCTGGGCCACTTCCCCAGACAATCCCCCCCCTCAATACCTCCTCCAGGTGGCTCTCATTTAACTGGCACCTCTGTGAAAAGAGGATTGTGAGGTATTGTGTATTAATAATCTTCCCCTTTACAGCACTCAGAGAAGAAGACATGGGATTCCTGGGACGCACTGCAAGTAAGGGGACATTCTGAGGGTGCTGCCCATTGCAGCCTTACACAGGTCAAGGGCTAGCGTTGTAAATAGATAAACCCTGTGCTAAAAACTAGTGGTGAAAAGGGAACTCCTTAGTTTGTCACTTTAGGTTTATCCTTGCATGTGTTTCCTTTGCCCTTTAATAAACTTCTCTCATGTTTTCTACCCTAAAGGGCCTCATTCGTTCTTTCAGGGTCAGACAGTTTATTGCACCATTTCTGCAGATCTTTACCACAACCCTGTAAACCCCGTTGCGATTGACCACCGTGCATACTGCACTGGGTTGCGGGGTAAAACCCAGTAAGACACTTTGCTAACATCTTTAGGGTGTGTGGTTGAGTGTCTCGAGGGCATAAAAAATTAAGAAAATTTAAATTTTGTGTCGTGCCTCAGTTTCCCCCAGTGCACGTAAATTCTTCAATGTGTTTTATAGCACTGCCCTCCGCGATAATAAGTCTTGAAATACTTTAAAGCCTATTATAAAGAGGATGCAATCAATTGCTTTCCAGATTAACCTCTGGCTAAGGAGAAAAGAAAAAACATTCTCTCCATGGCTTCGCCTATACTAGAATGATCTGTCAAAAGAAACTGCTGTCGGAAGAGATCTTCCAACAAAACGTCTGTTGACAGGTTGTGGGCACACACACAAGTAGATCACTCTGTTCATCTGCTCTGTCAGAGAATGGCCAGACTGCCCGGCCACTTTCTTGACAGAATGGAGAGCTGAAAGCACAGCAGACAGGGCTGCCCTGTGACCCTGGAAGCTCTGTCTGTGAACAGAGGGACCCCCAGAGCATCCACTCAGCTTTTTTGTTGACAGCTTCTGTTGAGAAAGGCATTCTGCCTCCTGGGGGTAAAGCAGAAGGCTGTAGACAAAAGTGCTGAGTTCTCTTCTGTGTAGTATGGGTAGTCTCATTCCTGGGCTCCAGGCCTCTATTCAGTTCACTGGTCCCACAGCAAAGACACTGTTGTCTTTATCAGGACAGAGGGTAGTGGTCTGGGGGGGACGCAGACCCCACCCACTTGTTTCTGGTTCCAGAGCAGGAACCCCGTGTAGCTGCTTCCAGTGGGGAATGTCTCCCCTCACCCTTGATAGGCAGCTCTTCTCCCTGGGCCACTTCCCCAGACAATCCCCACCAACCCCCCGGTACCTCCACCAGGTGGTGGCAGCAGCAGCATCATGTGCCCCGCACTGCCCCCCTTGATCAGTTCCACCTGGTGATCAGTTCTTTCCAGCCTCCAGCCGAGTTTCAGATTGCCCAGATGGGGGGCCCAGCCCCTCTCTGCTGGGGCTCCTCCCCTCCTCTGCTGTTCCTAAAACTCTCGTTGCCTCGCTCTACTCTCCTCAATCACCTCTCACTCTCTTCCTGCCCCACTGGGGAAAGGGTTTATAAAGGCAGTGGTAAGTGGGTCCAGCTGGACCTAATTGATTTAGGGCAGCCTCCTCCCCAGCTGCTCCCACTCTGTCTGATTGCCAGTTCAAAATAGTCCTGCTTTTCCCTCTTGTACTGTCTCCCCTGGCCTGACTCTATCACAACTGTATGTTGCCAGAATGCATTTCTACTGTGGAGGCTCCGTGGGTTTGGTTGACAAAACTCTCTAGGGTAGATGTAGACCATAAGGATAGTTAAGCACTGGAACAGGTTAACCATGGGAGGTTGTGAAATCACTACTGTTGGTTTTAAGAAGAGGTTAGAAAAATGTGCTTGTGATGGCGCAGTTATATTTGGTCCTGCCTCTTCTCTGGGGGATGGACTAGATGATTTCTTGGTGTCCGCATCAGCCCTACATGTCTAGAATTTCTTCTTTCAACATTCTGGAGAATAGACTGGCCTCATTCTGGTAGATTACATATTTCAGAAATTGGCCGGTTAGCTGAAATAGTCATCATGATGGAGTACACACTGCCTACAGCCTGTGATATTCACTTTAAGAGAAATATTGACCCTCATTTTCCTTTACTTACAGGCACAGTTCAATGGTGGTAACCACAAGAGATTTACTCCAGCTACTTGGCCCAAGTTCAGGCTCCAGTTTTTGCTGCTGATACTGCTGCTATAAAGTCCCTTAGCTCATCACAGAGTCAGGCATTATACAGCTCAGCTTTACTAGAAGGACACCTGCCTATACCTATGATATATCCCATTCTCCCTCTTATGATTAGTGCAGGTGTGCAGCTACAGTTGGAGACAGTTACACTGTATCCCTCTTGTTTAATACCCATGAAGATTCTAGCTCCAGCGGTGGAATTCAGTGTTGGGAATCCCCAGCTGGTTTAAGGCTACTCTGAAGAGCATGAAGCAAAAAATGGCCCAGCAGACTGGGGAATCATGCCTCTTACGATCAATTTTTCCACTTGAGACACCACAAAGAAGCTGTTGGAAAAGAATTTGAGACCCTTGGTTTACTCGCATTCCGAAGAAGAGGATTCCACTGTGGAACTTGACTAAAGCTGACTGACTGCAGAAAGGAGAAGGAACTTTTTTGTAGAAGAGGGAAAATTAAAAGGAGGTGAAACTTGTTTTCCTGTCAGCTCTTGGTCCTAGGTTGCTGGTATTGAGAAATAGTCAAAAGCTCAGTGAAAAGGCTCAATAATATAAACTATTATCTTATGCTTGAGGATGTAGAAATTATTATTTTACACATTGACCCAGAAATCCAGGAAGTACATCAGAGCAGAAGTTTGGGCTGCTGCGTGTGAAATCCACAAGGTAAGTGGAATGGCCCAGCTACAATTTTCTCCTCTCTTTTGCTGTCTCTTGTTTCTGTAACTGGTCTCTTCTTTTAGCATCCACCTGACATTGTAAAAAAAGATGTATGTCCCTTGTGGAGTATCTAGCCAAAGACTTTAAGAGTATTGTATGCTCTCTACAAGTTAGCCAACTCTGAGTCTGCCAGGACAATGCTTGTCATTAAGCTTTGTCTGTGCATTGCACTGCTACTTTGCTAATTAAATGTGACACAGACTCATTTCCTTCTCTCAGTCAGTTTCCAAACTGAGCTATTGCCTGAACTGTCTCCATTTGTACTCCTACGAAGCCGAGCTGCTTATAATGATCTCTTGCCTGTTTTAATACATTAAGCCTTCTGCCAACAACAGAGCATGAATAACAAGATTCAAAATATCTCTAATATGAGTGTAATGCTCCTCTGTGTCATTTCTATTCATTTGACTGGATTACCTTGCCCTTCTGCTCAGGTCAGAAAAAGGGTTAGATTTTCACCATCCCATATTTTCTGACAGTACAAATGTATACATTATTCATTTTGAAACACAGCCTAATTTAAACATTTTCTTTTTCATTAACTTTGGACGCGTAGGATAAAGGAAAAGCTGTACCATCCACTGATGTACAAACTAAAACATGGTACTTATGAATAATTTTTAAACATAGTTTCAATCTTTCGCTTGAGACATACAGGCAAAATACTAACTTTAATTGGACAGGAAATGACTTTCGGCTGTCTCAGATCATTGAGGACAGGCCTGGTATCACTTTGGTAACATGCATACAATATCATCTAAGCAAACTTCATGAAGAAAATTTTAATATGACGATTGTTAAGGAAGGTGTAAAAGTGGTTCCCAATTCTCATCAAGGAACCTGCAAACCCAACCTAATTTGAATCAGCCATGACTTGGGCAGAATGGATTAAGCCGCTCTAAGACTGAATTATTTTTAATTTTAACAGTTTAAGTAAGTGGGCTAATTTAAGATGCAGGGCCTGGAGAGGTATAACTGACATGATCAAGTTGATCTAGACCATATCTCATCCAGATCAGCAAAAACAGGAGCAGAAGAACTGGCATGATAATACCCAACGGAATCTGAAGATTAAACAAATAATTATAACATGAGCAGTGTGAAGGTTGGGACCTTGTTGAGAGGGCTGCTGGCTACGTAGCACTTTTGTGACATTTACAGATCATCATTCTAAGCAACTACAGAGATTTTCAGCTGGTATAAATTCGCAAGGCTCTTTTGATGTTGATAGAGCTGCATGGATTTATAGCAGCTGAGGATCAGGATGCTACTTCCTGCATTCCACGCTGAAACTAACCAAAATCTGTCTTATTTTTATAACTGTGCTTACAGTATTCCAACTTGTCATGTCTGAGGTGACTTCAGTACATCTATACGACACCCTTCTCACCTCCCCCACTGCCAAAGAAAAAAAATCCTATCCCAAATCATGTGGGGAAGCCTTGAAAGTTCAAAAATTCAAATTCTGATCACAGATTGAAAGAGTCCAGGGGAGCATTTCTCCTGGATTCCTTGAAGATTTGCTTCATGCCTGTCAGAGCTCAGGGGAGATGCCAGCCTCTTCCCAGTTTGTGTGGGAAAGGCAAGGGGTGACTGAGGTGGGCCTTAGCTCTCTCCCACCATAAACCCCCTCACCCTCTCCCTCGGGTGCCCAGTAGCCAGTCTTCAGGAACACAAGCCTCTGCCCAGGACAGGTAGAGGGTATGGGGCTCCCCACAGCAGCTTGAGCTCCCGGGCTGCCTGGGAAGCTCTTACCACAGTCTGGCTTTGGCTTTCAGCTTCGCCAGTAGGCACAGCCTTTGGGGAAAGAGGGATGCCAACCCACCTGGTTTCACTGGGCATCTCCCAGAATTGGGCTTGAACACTTGAGGCTACTACAGCCACTCTGGAAGACTTTGAGGCACTAAAAGGCCAGTGACACAGTGGGGACCTGGCCAAGCACCACTCCTGGAGGCAACTGACATGTCTGTTAGCACCTATGTGAGGGTGGCCAGAGTATTCTGTGAGCTGCCCCTGTCCCCGGTGCCAACCCTCTTGCTCCCATTGGCTGGGAACTGGGAACCACAGCAAATGGGAGCTGAGGGGATGGTACCTTCACAGAGAGGTGTCACACAGAACCACATACCTCTCACAGGCCACCAGAACAAGTTGGCTGCTTCCTGGAGTGGCACAGAAGCAGTGAAGACAAGGAGCCTGACTTAAGCCCTGCTGCATCACCAACCAGGAACTACCTGAGGTAAGAGCTGCCAGAGACTGAATCCCACATGCCCACACTCTGCCCCAGCTCTGAGCCCCTTCTCCGAACTCACACCTTTCCTACACCCCAAACCCAGACCCCAGACCAGAGAACACTCCTGTACCCAAGTTTCCTCCCAGAGTCTGCACTTGACATCCCATCCAGAGTACCCACCCCCATCTCAGGCTCAGCCCAGAGCCCCTTCCACGCTCAATCTCTCAGCCCCAGCCCAAAGCCCAATCCCCATTCCCAACCCCATGAATGAGAGGGAGGGTGGAAAAAGCAAGTGATAAAGGGAGAGGGATGGAGCTTTAGGGAAAAATCAGGTCCACGCAGCTGGGAGGGCAAGGGTATCTGGGTTTGTGTGATTGGACAACTGGTGACCCTAGGGGGATGTAGCCAGACAGACAAAGTCTCCCCCTAACAAGCCAGCTTGCTCGCTGCCGCACCCCCCACTGAGAAGCACACAGGGCACGGAAACGGCTGCTGACAGCACAGTCTTTCATGCCCTCATTGAGGCCCAGATGTGGCATAGTTGGTACCTCACTGCACATTACCCAGCCACCGGCTAACAGGGGAAGAAGAGGAGAAGGGTCATGGAGAGGGGTGGTTCTAGTGAATGCATCCCAGAGTTGTCTTTTGAAAACCTGGTCACATTACTCCAAGCCCAATCATATTACCTGGGTTTGTTCTTGCACGGCAGAACTAAAAACACATGTGAACATTTGAGCTGAGGCTGCAACCTGGGCTGTAAGACCTGGGAAGAGAGGAGGGTCTCAGAGCCAGGGCATCACGCCAACATCTATGCTATTATTTTTAGCCCTGTAGAGCAAACACTATTGGCTCAAGGAACTTGACCTCGGTTCTAAAACTTGCGGCCCTGTTTTTGTTGTTGTTGGGGGTGGGTTCCATGTACCCCGTGACCCCAATTTGGATCTGAGTAGTAAAACTCAAGAGTCTTGTGATCACTAATTGCAAGATACTCTTCAGAAAGATAAGGTTTGGGGTCTGAGTCTTTCTGAGCCTCCTTTAAACCATGGTCAAACTGCACAACCATGTAAGTGAATGCCCACTATAAGTATCCCTTGCACACCCAGGCTGGGTTAAAGAGGCCTACATATGAATGAGAATCAGACCTATTGCTGTCTTTTTCTGATGGAAATTCTGCAAAAAATCTGCCCTCTGATGCCCTGACTGCTAGGATGTGTTATTTTCACATTCTGCAGTTTGTATGTCTGGACTATCTTGCATGAATAGAGAACACACTGTGTTTTTTCCACAGTATAAGAGAGAATTTTATTTTCTGCTTCAGGAAACAGATCAGGTGATGCAGAAGGTCATCAAATACCAGCTTCCTCTACCAAGTGGTAACAGTGTGCAAATGTCCACTAAAGGGAAACACTCTTTGTCAGCTAGATCCTACTAATCACTTTCAGTGGGTGTGGTGAGGCCGCTAGCCCTGCACCTCTTCTGAGGACTTTCCCACTGCCCTCAGGCACCAGTGGCCTCATTATCCATTGTGTCAGGCCTGGCAGCCCCATCAGGCCTCAGTGGCCTAGTCAGTGCTCCCCCTTCATCGGGGTCCCAGTGGAGGTGGGTAGGGGAGCTGGGGCCCTCCCCCTCCACTGAGCTCTAGCCCAGAGCCCCATTGGTGATGGTTGTGTCTCCCCAACCACCAGGTCAGTGGAAATCCCTACCACAACATGCTGAGCTGTCAGGACACCTCCTGGTTCCCTTGCCTGGGCTCCTTCTTACCCCATTCCAGATGCAAAGTGTCATCCCAGCTCCTTGAGCTGCTGCTGCTGCTGCTCTTCCATGCATGGTGGTGGCTGCTGCTGCTCAGGTGGAGATGGCCTCACCTCTGGCAGATGTTGCTCCCAAGCTGCAGCAGGAGCTCCTTCTCCCCTGGTAGCCAGCTCCAACTGACAGGCCTCCCTGGCCTTTATACTGGGGCTGCAGTTGGAGCATGCCCAGCAGGGTGGCAGGGGAGGGGCCTTTCCCACCCAGCAAGCCTGGCCCCCACCACCCTGGCTAGTGCAGAGTTGGTACACCCGGTCACAGTGGGGCACAAAAACCCAGCAGAAAAATATACAATGCCAATCTAGGACACTGTCACGATGGGGGAGTGGGGAGAGAAAGTGAGAACGTCACAGGGCCACATGGAGAATGGGGATGAGGCCAGACACCCTTTTTTGACACTTCTGTAAATTTAATGTTGATGGCATATCAGACATTCCAACATCCTTGGAAAAAAAAGAGGAATGGAGTAATTTAGAAGTGGAAAAGATTAACCAAGCTCTGTATTTTGCCAACCTGAAGGATAGTCCAATGACAAGACGTAGGTTGTAGTCACGACGAATTGTTAAGACTAAAAAAAATGTATCACATTATGCACCAATGACAATATCCATTTCAAGCAATTCTCATTGACATTTCAGTTTTATTTTCATGGTCACTGGGCCAAGTTTTTGACTACTCCATGGCAAATCCGGAGTAATTTCACTGATGTCAAAGAAATGAAGTTTGAACATAGGAAGATGAAGTGACAGCATCCAAGGACTGCCTCGTAGATATGCCCTGGGGAAAATCCAACTTCCACTACCTTCTCCAGCAAGAGTAGGTAGCTGACTCTCAGCAGCAAATACAGAATTCCAAATGCATTTCCCCTAATTGTGGAGTGATTGTATACAGTCCCGCAATACCATATTGAATCCAGAGAAAAATCTCCTTCCCAGAGCAAACAAAAATAGCATGGTGAAAGTAATCTTTTCTGATTTAATAGGAGAGTAACAAACAACAGGGCATCTCCTGGCTTTCCTACTGCAGCTATAAAATCCTCTTCTGATGTGGTGCAGGGAAGCAGTATCCTTGAGAGTCTTTACTTCATTTCCACCAAGAAGGTGGGGTATTGGTGGAGCTTTGGCTCTTCTACAAGACCTGCCCTATCTCAAAAATACATTATGAACTTCACAGGAATTCCTGGGTGAAATCCCACGGCCTGTGTTAAGCAGAAAGTCACACTCAGTTACCAAAATAGTCCCTTCTAACCATAAAAAAAATACTAGGTTCCCCTGCACCCCATCTCCTGGTCTAACAGGCACCTCAAGTTTCATGCAGAGTAGAATCACACCCACTCATAACTTCCCCCTGAAATCTCACATCTGGGCCAGTGCTGAGAGGTTGGAGTGAGCCAGTCCCCTAGGAGTGCTGATCACTGCACCCCAACACCTGTCTCCACCCTATTTGTGGCCTAGGAGAACTCCTCCCCTATTTTGTTCTCACTTCTGCTGGACCGGCAGCAGCAGGGATCAGGATCTGGGCAGCAGCAGCAGAGTGGATGAATCCGAAATCAGCAGACAGCAACTGCAAGTACTGACTGCAGCCTGGCTACATGATGAGAGGAGCTCCTTGGAGCTATGGAGGGGACAAAGCAAGAGCAAGGGGGCCAGAGGGGCTGGTAGCAAGACAGCAAAAGCATAGCGCTTAGTGGCTGAGAGGAGATGAAGGATCCAGGGGATAAGAGACTGGGGAGGAAGTTCCTGAAAGCAGAATGTGCTCAGGGCCAGTGGGACTCTGGAATGACAGGCTTGCAGAAGATTTAGAATTAGATTGAGGATGGTAAGATGAGGTCTGCAGACTCTTCTGCCCCAGTAACTAACCTCCTTAACTTGCCCCCTTCATCGCTTCTGAGCATGGCCGTGCCCCACTATGTGTCTCCCTCAGCCCTGGCACCTGTCTTCTCATCTCACTTAGGCCTAAGCAGGTTTCCTTTTGAAAGGGCAGTCAAACACCATCAGTTCCGAAGGTATATTCTGTGCCTGAGCTGTAGAGTCTGAGAGTCTGTTCTTGCAAGGTGCAACTGTGCACTGAAGTCCAGTGTACCACCATGCCTGGAGCCATGGTCTTAGTCTAGACGACTGGCCCCAATGAGGCCCTTGCATCAGATCTGCCACGTGCATTTTTCAACACCTGGAGGGTTTGTTTTTTTTTTTTAAATAATCCCTGAGCTAAATTAAGCAAATGGAATCTTACTTAGAAGGCCAGTTGGGTTCAGTTGTTTCATTTTTAAATATGGTTCAAATAAACAGGGACTAATCTGTTGAGCAAGGCTCGTTTCTTATGAACCCAAACACACTGGAATTTACAAAAAAAAAGTTTGATGTCTGCAAGTCACCAGGGCCCAATGAAATGCATCCTACACTACTCAGGGAGCAGATAGATGAGGTATCTGAGGCAGTAGCTATCATCTTTGAAAAGTCCTGGAAGTCAGGAGAGATTCCAGAAGACTGGAAAAGGGCAAGTATAGTTCCCACCTATAAAAAGGGTAATAAAAGCAACACGGGAAACTACAGACCAGACCAATCAGTTTAACTTCTGTGCCAAGAAAGATAATGAGCAAGTAATTAAGGAATTCATCTGCCAACATCTGGAAGAACATAAGGTGATAAGTAACAGCCAGCATGGATTTGTAAAGAACAAATCGTGCCAGACCAATCTGATAGCTTTCCTTGATAGCATAACAAGTTCTGTGGATGAGGGAGAAGTGATGGACATGACATACTTACACTACAGTAGGGCATTTGATATGGTCTCACGTGATCTTTGTGATAAACTAGGCAATACAATTTAGATGGGCTATTATAAGCCGGATGCATAGTTGGGTGGATAACCATTCCCAGAGAGTAGTTATTAAAGGTTCACAATCATGCTGGGAGGGCATGACAAGTGGGGTTCTTCAGAGGTTTGTTTTAGGACCAGTTCTATTCATTAGCTTCATCAACAATTTAGATATTGGTATAGAGAGTACGCTTAGTAAATTTGCAGATGGTACCGAGCTGGGAAGAGTTGAAACTGCCTTGGAGGATTAGGTCAGAATTTAAAATGCTCCAAACAAACTGGAAAAATGGTCTGAGGTAAACAGGATGATGTTTAATAAAGGCAAATGCAAAGTACTCCACATAAGAATGAATAATCAGTTTCACACATAAGGAATGGAAAGCAACTGTCTAGCAAGGAGTACTACAGAAAGTGGACCACAAGCTAACTATGAGTCAACTGTGTGATGCTGTTGCAAAAAAGGCAAACATGATTCTAGCAGGTATTAACGGGACTGTTGTGAGCAAGAGATGGGACATCATTGTTCCGCTCTACTCTGTGCTGATTAGGCCTCAGTTGGAATATTGTGTCAAGGTCTGGGCACCACATTTCAAGAAAGATGTGCAGAAATTGGAGAAGGTCCAGAGAAGAGCAACAAGAATGACTGAAGGCCTAGACCAGTGGAGTCCAAACCAATTCAACACTCACCACAGCCCCTGTAAACCAGCTGACTACCCCCCACCACATTGCCACTCCTTGAGCCAGGCTCTTCTCCTCCCAGGCACCCTCCCTCACCCAAAAACTGCCAGTGACTCACCAGAACTGCTGCCAGGGCCTCACCATGCAAGCTTCCCTGCCACCCCGAGCTGTGCAAGCTGCCCCAAGCCATGCTGTGTGAGCCATGCTGAGCCACACTGTGCCATGCCATCCCTGAGCCTGCTTCCCTGAACTGCTGCAAGCCACCTCGAGCAAGCCGCAGGAGGAGCTGCCTCTGCCGCCATGTGCTTGTCCCACCATGTGGTTGGCCATGTGCACACAGAAGTAGAAGGCATTCCACAGGTGCATCTATGCTAGGCATTACTTCCGAAGGCCTGGGTCCTCTTCCAAAAGAGTGCAGGGTGCGTCTACACATGCCACGTGCTCTTTCGAAAGCAAAGTCGAAGGAACGTCCCAGCACCCAAAATCGCTCTTCCACACATGAAATGGGAAAAACTTTCCCTTTCCAAAGCTTATTTCGAAAGAAGGCATGTGTAGACCTTCCTCAACATGCTCTTTCGAAAGACTGGGCTCCACCCTGGTGGCGATCAGCTGTTAGGCAGAGACGTGCTGTCCAGAGCTTATGGGGCTCTATGGTCTGTGCATGCAGCAGCCCTTAAAGCTGCACGCACCCAGAAACCCTGTTGCAGGAAGCTGAGAGCCTGCAGGCAGCAGCCACCGCACATGGTGTCTCTGCATGCCTCAGCCAGACCCCCAGTGGCTGCAGCACAGCATGGCCAGCAGCCAGCAAGACAAGAAGTGCCAGCCCCTCACCCCACTCCACCCTGAGTGTGTCCCGGGCTCCCAGGGGGCCAGCCTATGTATGGAAAAAGCAAGCCCCCTCCTGGACAGAGCATGAGCTCCAGCACTTGCTGGGCCTATGGCAGGATGAAGAGGTCCTGTGTGAGATGGGCATGAAGTGGCAGAATGTGGCCGCTTTCACATGGCTGGCTGAGGTGCCAACTACCCGTGGCCACCCTGCCTGAACTCCACACCAGGTAGGCAGCAAGGTGAAGGAGTTGTGGCAGGGGTACGCCAGAAATCGGCTAGCCAGTTGGGGGCCACCCCTGCTTCATGCCCATTTTACTGGGACCTCCGAAACCTCCTGGGCCCACGGGACTCTGCCTCCCCACCTTCTATCCTCCATACCTCCATGAAAGAACCCCAGCCAGAGGAGTCTGACAAGCTGGGACCGTTGGCCAGCCCGACACCAGAATCAGAGCCAGCAGTATTGGCAGAGTGCACCAACAAAGAGGAGGACCTGGTCATAGATCTCCCCTCCCACACCTCTGACCATGCCTCTGCCATCTAGGCATCCCCTGACCCTGGCAGTGGACTGTCAGGTACGTACCCAACAAGGCACACACCCTGGACCACAGGGCAGGGGCTGTATGCTCACCGGAGGTCCCCCCACATCCCCAGTGGTCCCTGGCTGGCCACAGACCAGCCAGGCTGTGGCCCTCGGGATGGCGGCACGGTTGCCAGTGGCCTTCAACACCTACTCTCATAGTGGGTGCGTGGCCCGGCCCTCCTTACCTCCAACGCAATGGACCCAAGTGTGGACTCACCCACACCGAATTGGTGTCCCATGGAATGGTGGCTGTCTGGAGTGTCCAGCTTCCAGACAGCAATTGTGACCCTCTTCTCCATGGGGAGGGAGCACTGCATCTGCGTGTCCTCATGTCTCACTGCAGGAGACAGCCACTGGCAGAGCTCCATAAAGGTCTGCTGCCACATCCAGAAATTCCGGAGCCACTGGTCATTGTCCCACTCCCCCATGACTAGATGGTCCCACCAGTCTGAGCTGGTGCATTAGCTCCAGACCTGGCAGCCCACCCAGGGGGAAGGGTTGCCACCAAAGGAGCTGAAGGTCTGGGTGACCATTCCACTGGTGTCAGCAAGCAGGGTTTCCAGCTCCTGCTGGTTCATGCTCTGTCCTGTGGGCACTATGTCTGCGGGGCTGGTCTGTGTCTAACTCATTTCCGTTAGACTATCAGCCATCTTCGGGGTAGCACAGCCAGATAAATATATGAACATATTACAATCTAATTTGTTCCAAGTTTTCTTGGAACACATTATATGCAAATGTGTTTTGATAAGCTGCTGACATTAGTTATCTGTATTAATAAAAAGGTGATTTCACTAAGTTTGTCAGCAGATGGAATTTAGGTTCCCAAATTAACTTTTCAAAAGTTAAAACATGAATGTTGCATAAAGTATTTATCTAAAATCTGTGTCAGAACAGCAGCCCACTGGAGAGTGAAGGTCCATTTTTAAATTCCCTGGAACTCTGTTCTGTTAAATGTACATCTTACAGTGCAGCTTTTTTTGCTGTTTGTTTCAAGTTGACACAAATACCACTATGTTGTTTGGCTAAGAATCAAAATCAGTACATATGTATTTTCCTTATGACTGGTTCTATATAATATGAAACAAAATCCATAATTTTAATGTGCACTTTGTCTTCAATCCATATTTTATCACATTTTTATGTAAATTCATTAGGAAAAGTTTTATGAGAAACCTATTCCAATGATCCTCCTTTGGAAATATTGGGCCCAATGATCTCAGCTGGTATAAAATGGCTATACCTCCCCTGATGTAATGGAGCACCAATGAAGTCAGGCAGTTATGTTGATTTATGCCTGCTGAGGACCACTGCCTTCAAGACAGAAAAATACACTAACCCAAGGTTAATTCTTTTCCCCGTCATTAAAACAGGAATGGCAGAATGATGAGGAATCTATCCCCCATGTAGCCCTATATAAATTTAGGTGCTAACCTTGATATCCCAAACAAATAGCTTACTGTTTCTCAATAGGTTAACTGAATGGACAGGCCTTTCTGGACATACATCCTGGGAGCTGATTAACCTGCTGTTAAAAGACTTTGATTTTTTCCCCCTTCAGTCCCAGTTCTATAACTAACATCACATTTAATGATATAAGGACAGCTCCAGAGGGAATAGCTGGAAAGCAGCCAAAGGAGTAATCAGCTAACTGGTACAGAGGCAGGGGGAATAAGATGGAAAGAAACTGTAGAAAAAATATGAGAACCTGACATATCACAAAACAAAGCAAATTCCTGCATTCTTGCTGGGCCACTGATTGCAGGAGAAGGAAACTGGGTAGGAGACTGAAAAAACAAGAACGGTTGCAGAGGCTTCAGAAAAGAGAAAGGAGGTGGAGCTACTCAGAGAAATTAGCATTTCAAGAGGAGAATACTCTTCAGGAAATTGGGAAAATAAACTAAAGAAGAGAGAGTTTTTTCAGCAGCGTTCTTCCTGAGACATATTGTTGGCCACAAAAGCATTCCTCTTCCACTCTCCTGATATGCGTAAAAATACTTCTACAGTGCGTGTATGTTTCTCCTTCCGAAGGCTATCTCCAATGGCTAGCCTCAGTGATTCTAAGTTGCAGGTACCCATCTATGTCTTTGGCTGGTCCTTCTTCCTGCCTTTCTGTCATAAATGGTGTTGTTTGCAGCCTTCATTGCCAACTTCCTAGCAAGTTCCTAGCCACTCAGAGTACCAAGATGAGCTCCTTTTGCTTCAGACTGCACAGAAACCCCCACAGGAAACAGGTAAAGTTTTGGGTTAAAAGCAGCTAAAAGAGGAGCAGCTCTATGACAGGTCTCTGGTACTGTGCTACACTAGTGCAGCTGTGCCCCTGTGGTGTCTCTGGTGAAGATGTGCTGTCAGTGGAAGAGCACTCTCCCATCAGCATCACTACTCCACCTCAGCAAGATATGGTAACTATGGCAGCAGGAGAGTGTCTCCTGCTGACATAGCTGTTGTGTGGACAGTGCAAAACTTGCATCTCTCGGGAAGTGGGGGCTTTTTCACACTCCTGAGAAATGTACATTGTATCAACTTAAGCAGTAGTGTAGACCTGCCTATAGACAGATAGAGTTTTACACTATAAAGATATTACAAAAATGTACCTTCAGCTACCTCATATTTTATACTGCTTTTGTAGTTTCTCTTCCCTTTACTAAAGCTCTGAATGAATTCAATGGTCATTAAGAGGCTGGAGTCTAATTCTGTTATTGCACACATCAAACACAAGCAAGCAAGCACAAGCAAGATGTATGAAAGTATCCATGCTCTTCCCGGCCAGTGTTCCTCAGTTGTGTTTGGGGGGATTAGCTCTGGGATGAGAAAATAATTCAGTCTCAGACCCATTTAGTTTGTGGTCTCTCAGCTGTGAATGCCGCCAATATCATCAATTAGTGCTAAAGGTGATGATAGCTCTCATCTTAAGGTGAGAAGTGCCATATTCCTTTATCAATTCTCTGAATTATTTAGACCCTGAATCTGTGAATTTTAATTAAACTACCATATTTCATTAGAATTTTACAAAAAAAAAGTGTTAACCATTAGTTTGGCTTGCTGACAAAAATCCAAATTAATCATTGTGTCCGCACTAAATGCACTGCTTAATTGCTCAGAAATCAAATTACATTAACGCTACCCTTAGCTCATGAAAACTGGCACAAATACCATTAACAGCTGAGGCATCAATTCAATTAAATATTTCCCTTTTTTTTTTTTTTAACAGAATTAGTACAGAGGAAGTGGACATGCCCTACTTGAAAGGCTATATTTCTTTTGCCGAGAAACAAGATTGCAAGTGAGTTTTCCATGAATGAATTATTCCTTCAGCGCATAAGGATTGCAAGCCATAATATTGCTATATGTAATTTTAGAAAGTAAAATAAATATCTGACTTACCATGTTTTGAATTAGACAAGCACCTTTGAAGGAAGAATCATGCCATCGACAGATGTATACACCTAACTGAAAGCAGCTGCATTTGACAATTTAAACATATCATTATTGTAATTATTTATCTTGTTATAGCAATCTAGTGAACCAAACAAGGATGAGGTCCCAGGATATGGGGAATAGGTAAAGGGAAGATGCATAGTGGTCCAGCTTTGGAAGGAACATAGTTATCAGTATTTAACTTTTCTTTGTTTTCATTGATATAGGAGGGTTAGATTCATATTGAAACTGTTTAAAATAGAAGCTGGGAATTTGTGCAGAACACCTCATAATGTTTTGTCTCACTCCAGGCTTTCAGTAATATTAGCTGTCATAAACTGCAGCTCTAAGGTTATGTGCCATAATTAGTGAAGCAATAGGCATTTTGCTGAACAGCTATACTGATTCTTTTGTCTTTTTCCTTTGGGAAAAATGGATTTTGTTGTAATATGAAGTACCCGTTGTACTTATTCTTAGAAACTTTCACTGGCAAACAAGTAAATGTTAATTATAGACATTTTTTAGAAACTTTCTAAATGACCTTCTCATATGTAAGTCCAACGAGTTTTTCTCTTCACTCACTTTGCTTGATCTCTATGGTGTTTATGAAATTTTATCAAAAAAAACAATTGCACTTTCTCCTCCTCAGCTTCTCTCCTCTAAGCTTTTATAAAATGTACTCTCTTGCGCAACAAAGAAACTAAGGATAATTAAAGGTGGCTGGTCAGATTGTTAAACTGACCTGTTGATGTCTACATGGCATGTTGCTATTTTTTTTGTGGGGGGGGGGAACAGAACTATGACTTAGTATTTTTTATATTTAAAAAAATTAATCTAAAAATGAAATCCCCAACAAGTCACCAAATGTAATCAACTATTAATAAACACAGGATCATAGAATAGAAACAGAGAATCTTTCATGACAACCTTATTACTTCCACCACAAATAATCTGGTAAATCAAGATCTCATTCATTTGATTTTCAAAGTGAGCAGCTTCTGCATCTCACTTGTCTTCAAGATTATTTGATCTTGCTCAGCATATCTGAAAATTAGCTTGTATATTTCTAATGTAAAAATACAAACACATCTCTAACTTCTTTTAGGCATGTTAGCAACACAAATAAGCCAAAGGGGCACAGACTTCTGTTTTCTCTTTTGCACTTTACATTGGAAACTAGTAGAGTAATACATAGGTATTTGAGCAAAATCATACAAGAAATTACAAACACTTAAGTTTACTGTTGAAGCATTCATCTCTTGGTATGCCAATAAATCAGGTATTTGTAAGTTAACAATGGTACAAAATCAAATTTCTTTTTCAGAAGTTTGAGACTGAATGCATTTCTTCTCTGAAGGATACATTTCCATAATCTTGCTCCTTTTGAATTTACCTGTGCATTCAATTAAAAAAAAATGTATAGCTAGGATTCTTCTCTGATTAAAACAAATGTCTAGCAATGACTCTGACTTCCATAAGCTTGGGATCCAGCTTCTCCAGTAAGTACCTCAGTAGTAAGGCATTTGATTATATAATAAGTATCTCAAAGTCAGAGTTGCATGAGATTAATTCTGAGACAGTATCCCTGAATAAGGGTAATAGAATATGTTCCTTCTTTTCATATTAATGCAAGAAACCTACTCATTTGTGATGTGGGAAGTTCCTCAGGTGCAAATCTGCCACATAATGTTTCAGTTAGCTACATATTATATCAAAGTAAATTAACACAGCCCACAAATACTCTCTCCATTGACAGAGAGAATGTTAAAGACAAAAATAAATCAGAGGAAAATTCATTAGGCAAACACTTTCCCAGCACCCCACTAAGCAATTCTCAGTCTCACATGTTGTAACATATACTTTCTGTCAAAGTGATATCAGGAATAATAATCATATCTTTACAACCGGGAATATTTTTTGAGAAATTATGACACATTACAAATAAATGAAGTAATTGGATGCAAAAGTTGGCTGTCTATAGATCTGTGAAATAAAATAATCCTGGGAAAATCTATTCAAAGAGAAATTTTAAGAAGTAATAAATGAAGCATAGGGTTTTTATTCATGAGATTTAAATGTTATATACACCAAGTTTGCCAGGGTTGCTGTGTCAAATAATAATGAAACCATAAAGACAAATTCCCTCTCCCCACTTCTCCTCCGGGCGCTTTTTGAGTTTAAGGAACTGATGTGGAATGCTAGCGAAGGCAGCATATCTTGAAAAATTCTTACTGTTATGTGGACATGATTCTCCCCTCCCCTCTGTGTTCAAGTACACTAAAAAACTGTGAATTTTCCTGGTGCATTTTAAAGTTTCATCATGTGACTTTAACAACTTGTTAGTTCTTAAAATCCTTGCATTGTCAACTCTGCCTCTTGAGGTCATGAAGGACATAAGCAGACATTTGACTTATATTTTTAGGCCTATGTGTTTTTGTTGAGAAAAAATGAAACTAACTATGGATTAATATTGTGCTCATAACCCAGGATAAAAATATGTGGGCATCTCTCTCAGACAAGCCTGACCTCTGAGACATTGGTCAGGAGTAGCAGGCCATTAGTACTGTGAAACAGGTCTTTAAAAAAGACAAAGGCTGTTTCGAATTATTCAGGGTCCAAACCGGCTACCAGAAGCTACAGAAACGCGTGGTACAAAAGGGCATACACTCATCTTTGAACATCCCCTTATATCTGACACCAAGGCTATATCTACACTAGCCCCCGCCTTTTGAAAGGGGGATGCTAATGAGGTGCATATTTGGTTATATGAATACGGGGATTTCAACGCGTGTGGGGCCCTTTTGAAAAGAACCACATGTCGATGACCTGCATGTGATCAAAAGTGGCACTTTCAAAGTGCCACGGACGCCATTATGCTAATGAGGTGCTGCACATTCCTTGCAGTGCCTCATTAGCATACCCCAAAGTGTCTCATTAGCATCCCTCTTTCAAAGGGGGGGTGCTAGTGTAGACGCAGCCCAAGTGCAGCTCAGTGAGATCCGAGAAATAGAACACAAAACTCTGTGAAGATTCAGTTGGTCCAAGTTAGATGTGCATTATTATTCAGACAAGAGATGGTAAAATATGGGGGGACAGTCCTGGCTTTACAAAACTAAATTCTTGTACAGGCCCCTTCTTATTTGCAAATGGCTGCCACCACTTGTACTTTGGACCCCCTCCATTTTAAAGTAAATCCCGATGAATGTTTCAGTTCCATTGACAAAATTATTTTAGTTCCATTCAGCATAACTTGAAAAGATCAGACTTTGCGTCAGAGTATTTGGAGGCTGAATTATTTTACATAATAGTAATTGCATGAAATTATCCAGGCATAGTTCATGTGAAGGATGGTTTTGCATTAGTGATGCATACTGCATTAGTTTTATTACAGTTTACAATCTCTCCATGTTTCCAGTTGTTTATAGCTTGGCATTAAAAAATTGCCAGCAGTAGGGAAATCCACAAATAAAGCACTTCCAAGTAGGCCATAAATACTTTCATGGTAGACCGAAACTGCTACAAAAGAGCCCTATTTATGGTTTATTGTGTCACTAATCTGTATACTAAGGAGTCAAGTATTTATGGATTAAATGTCCTCAGACAGATTGCAAAACAATAGATTTCCTGCTTTGAAGGCTTCATTACAGTCAATTGTGTCAAAGTATATATAGCCTCCACAATAAGCAATTATAAAAATCCCCTGAACTTGAATTTATATAATTGGAGCTATTATGGGTTATGATGTTAATGTCACATAAAGTGAAGGAAAAAAATCAAATGATTAAAGCAATTCTCACTACCCATGGGACACTGGCAGCTACCTGAAAGGCAAAGTTCCAGTTTCTGCAGTGCTGAAATGATCTTTTTATGCAGTATATATTATTTCAATTTTTTTACTTGAAACAAAAATAAAAGATGCACTAAAATTAGAACTGAGTATTTAACAACCATTACACAATGAACTCAGATTAAAAAAGGACTTATTTTATGCCACCATGGCATTAGGTTTCTAAAACCAAAAGCTTTCCATAGTAACAGAGAGTAAGCCGTGCTAGTCTATACACTATCAAAACAAAAAGCAGTCAAGTAGCACTTTAAAGACTAGCAAAATAGTTTATTAGGTGAGCTTTCGTGGGACAGACCCACTTCTTCAGACCATAGCCAGACCAGAACAGACTCAATATATAAGACACACAGAATCAAAAACAGTAAGCAAGGAGGACAAATCAGAAAAAGATAATCCAGGTGAGCAAATCAGAGAGTGGAGGGGTGGGGGGGAAGATCAAGAGTTAGATTGAGTCAAGTATGCAGACAAGCCCCTATAGTGACTCAGAAAGTTCCCATCACGATTTAAACCATGTGTTAATGTTCCGAATTTGAATATAAATGTCAGTTCGTCCACTTCTCTTTCTAAAACGGAGCGATAATTTCTCTTCAGTAACACACATACCTTGAGGTCATTGACAGAATGCCCCATTCCATTAAAATGTTGACCAACTGGTTTGTGGATCAGTGAGACATTTCCAAATCAGAAAAAAGTGCCTGATTTTGTTCTTCTCCAGAAATGAAGGCAGAGAATATCAGAACACTGTCTAAAGTATAAAACAGAAATTGATCAATACTGTGCACTATCATCAAGGAATAAAAGGAAGGATTCAAGTTTAACCAGCTCTGGTATTACTCTGTTATAGGTATTACATAGAATAGTTATGTAATTCAGTAATTTCTGGGTGCACTACAACATAAGAATGATGTCCATAAAATAGGAAAATTAGGATTTGCATTTCAGTCAGAGATTTTCTATTTTAGATATGAGAGCATGTGACATTAGACATGACTGTATTTAGCTATATTCTGTTGTTGCTTTTTTTTCATACCCCCAAGCAACAAAAGTTTTGCTGGCCTAAGTGCTAACACAGATGTGTCCTGAATTAGCTTGAAGTATCTGCACAGATTACTCATTTCTACGGTGCTTTCAGAGATGGAGCTGGAATGAGATTCAGCAAGGAAACAAAACAAACAAAAGTTAGTCTCCTAACCACAAATGGAATCAATATTCCTTAACAATTCATGAATTTTCTTTAACAGAAGTAAACAGAATAGAAGAAGAGTTATGAGATGAATTACTGCCTTACAAGTTAGTTTTCCAATGAGTATGAATTTTGAGCAGTATTTCCAGATTTTCAACAGGTATAGATCCTGATTCTAAGAACAGCTTTGTGCAGACAGATCTCTGCTACTCTGTAAATCCTCATTGACTTCCGTGGAACTCTGTGCAGGCTAGAAGATATTAACTGATAGTTTATTGGTCTGAAAATGAGGTGGGTCTGAATTTCCTGTAAAGAGGCAAAAAGATGTCAGACCATGTGATGACCTCCAAACCAGCTGTTCTGCATGTCTTTTAGATTCTCCACAGCCAGTAGTCTCTGTTCCTATTCATTATCCTTGAGGCCTCTTTGGACCACAAGTACAAATGAAATCAAATGTGGATATGATCTTCACAGCATGGCAGCTGCAACAAAAGTGTTGGGAGCGAAACTGACGGCTTTGATTGATCTAACTAAACCCTTTGATTCAGTGAATCACAATGCCTTCTGAATTGAATTTTCAAAGACCGAATATCCTGACCAATATATCAATGTACTAAAGTTGTTTCGCAACATGAAATGGCTGTTCTGAGTAGTACTGGCTCCTATAGTGAATCTTTCCAAGCACAAAGAGGAGTCAAATAGGGCAGCAGCAGCATCGCCACAACCATATTCATGGTTTTTATGATCATCATTTTTTACCTAATTGCTGGGAAGCTCCCACCTGGTGCTGAACTCATTTATAGAATGGATGGAAAGCTGTTCAGGCTTAGCGGGATGAATGCTGAGTAAGATTTCCATCACATCTATTGTAGAGCTTCAATATGCTGATGACAATGCAGTTCTTGCCCACACTGAGAATGATCTTCAAACTAACCTGAACATTTTTGCCAGTGTTCACATGCTCAACATCAAGAAGACCAAAGTGCTCCATCAGCCCTCTCTAAATGAGGAGCACACACTCTATCTATTAAAATCAGTGGAGAACTACTGGCGAATGTCAACCATTTCTTCTACCTTGAAAGCCATCTCTCCTCCAAGGCAGATATTGATGCAGAAATCCAAACCTTTTAGCCATTCTTGTGCAGCCTCTTGCTCGCTTATGACATAGGGGTTTTGAAGATCACAACATTCGAACAGGTACTAAGCTTCTTGTTTATTAAGCAATTTTTCTCTCAACGTTGTATGGGTCTGAAGCCTGGACTACCTACAGACATCAACTGAAAGCTCTTGAGAGGCATTCCTAGTGTTGGTTCCAGAAGATCTTGAAGATCAAGTGGGAAGACAGATGCACTAATATGGCCGTATCTACACTACGGAGTTTTGTTGACAAAACTGCACTTTTGTCGACAAAACTCATGAAGTGTCTACACACAAAATGAATTTTGTTGACAGTCTCTCAACGAAACAGAGCACTTTCCCCGACAGTTATCCTTCCCTGTGTTGAGGAATAACGCTTCTGTGGACAGAGTACGCTTGAGAAAAGTGCAGTGTTGACGCTCCAGGCCCCCTCTGTTGACAAAGAGGTCCTCAATGGCACCGGCCAGCCAGTGCCAGGAGAAACCCTCTGCCCCAGAAACAAGGCTCTATGCTCTGTGCCTGTGGGGACCCTTAAAGGCACAGGGAGTCCTGTTCCAGGAAGTAGAGGGTGCAGAAGACACATTGTCTGTAGCCATACCCCAGCACTTAAGAGCAGCAGCCAAAGCGATAGCACAGGCACCCAGAGCCTCCTCCAGACCCTCCAAGAACCCAACCAAGGGGTCACAGGGCCTACCCCAGGCCACAAAAGAATGGGCACCCTCCTGGTCTAGAGTGATTCTGAAGGACCTGCTGGCCATGTGGGGAGACCCATCAGTGAAGCAGCACAATGCACCTGGCTATGCCCATGTGCCAAAGCCCTGGCAGAGTGTGGCCATCCCTGGCCCCACTTTGGAACAAGTGCGGGTAAAGGTGAAAGATCTCTTCCAGGGCTATATGAGGACAATGGATAAGGCAGTGGTTGGGGGGCAGCAACAGCAATGTGCCTCTTTTATGAGGAGCTTCACCACCTCTTGGGGGGTGAAGATGGCTCCCCCCTGCGAGGGCACCCTGGACACAGAGTAGGTGGACCCCCCAGCAGGGGCAGGAACTGGACCCAGTGCCCCAGCAGGTGCCCACCACCTGGAGGACTCCGATGACTCGAGGGAGGGGGTGCTGGTAATCACCCTGTAGTCTGTCCCCTCCAGCAAGGCAACCTCCAGGGAATCCCCAGACCTGTTTGAGGGATCAAGTGAATACTACCCAGACACACACCCTGGGCTCAGGGGGTGGGCAGGTGGGAGGCTGTACCATGGGTGGGTGCAGGTCAACTGCAAGGGCAGCACCCTCAGCAGTGGAAAGCACCCATCTGTGGGTGGGTGGGAAAGGGACACCATGTGCCCTGCTCATTCACCACCTATGCTGGGACACCTCAGGAGTCATACACCCTCTGAGCCATTGGTCTGTTGGGCAGGGGGGTAGCAGGGAGGGTTGGTGCATTCCCATGCAGCAGGGCCCACCGTGCAGGGCACACGCATCCTGGAGGGGTGGGGGCTGCCACTCACAGTGGGTGGTTGGGCTTGTCCTTCGGGGCCATGTGGCAGTAGGGACTTACCAGGGTCCCCTTTCTCCTTACAGCTGCACCATCAGAAGACCATGTCAACCTGTCCCACAGCACACCAGGGTCAGCCAACCTTGTGGCCAGATGAGCATCAGATTGGCCTGGAACAACCTGTGAAGGGCCACCCATGCCACCGGCCTGGGGGCAGCCATGCATCTGTAGGGCCCACTACAGCAGGGAGGATGAGGCCCTGTGGGCATATATGGCCACCATGAGCTGGCAGAATGAGATTCTTGAGTGGTGCATGTGGAGTGAAGAGGCTTGATGAGTGGGAGAGGGACATGTGGGAGCAGGACTGGAGAGCATGTTGCTAGGCCGAGCTCATGGGCTACCTCACTGCATTGACCAGTGTCCCATACAGCACAGGCACCCATGGCTGAACCTTCTGCCTGCCCCCACCATCCCTGCTGCTCCTGCACCTTCCCATAGGCAGTCCTCAACTTGGTGGGGTGGATAGTGTCTGCCATCAACCCCCCATACCTGCCCCTCATCCTCCCAACCCCTGAAGCCCTCTGAGCCCCTCTGCTTCCCTTGCCAACCTCAAGCCCACTGACCCTCACCTCTATATGTCCCCGTCCTCCCTGACATGGTCCCTGAACCTGGAGTTGGAGGAGATCATGCAGAGGCTGTGTGTCCTGGTCCACTCCTCCTCTGAGAGCTAATTCCCCACTGTCCCCACCCATACGTATATAGTTACCCTGGTTGTAAGTTTCTATGCAGTTCAAGGTCAAAGAGTTTATTTGCTGCTATGAGTGAGTGAGAAGTTTTTTGTAATAAGCATTTCTTTCTATAACAACATCTCCATGTTCCACATCAGTGGTGAGGAGAGTGAGGACTGGATGGGCAGGTGAAGTCATAGAGGGGTGGGTCAATGGGGTCGATGGGCAAAGCTCTTCCAGAGGGCTTCCCATACCTGCACCTCATCACAGTGGACCTGGTGGTGGGGTGGAGCACTTGGCTCCCTGTATGCATGGGTGGCATCAGCCAGCAAGCCCTGGAAGAAATCCTCATTCTTGCTCTCAACTATGGTGTCAAGAGCACAGCAAGCACCCAAATTTAGCCGTGTCTACACGTGCACGCTACTTCGAAGTAGCGGCACTAACTTCGAAATAGCGCCCATCACGGCTACACGTGTTGGGCACTATTTCGATGTTAACATCGACGTTAGGCGGCGAGACGTCGAAGCCGCTAACCCCATGAGGGGATGGGAATAGCGCCCTACTTCGAAGTTGAACATCGAAGTAGGGCACGTGTAGCCGATCCGCGTCCCACAACATCGAAATAGCGGGGTCCGCCATGGCGGCCATCAGCTGAGGGGTTGAGAGACGCTCTCTCTCCAGCCTCTGCGGGGCTCTATGGTCACCGTGGGCAGCAGCCCTTAGCCCAGGGGTTCTGGCTGCTGCTGCTGCAGCTGGGGATCCATGCTGCATGCACAGGGTCTGCAACCAGTTGTCGGCTCTGTGGATCTTGTGCTGTTTAGTGCAAGTGTGTCTGGGAGGGGCCCTTTAAGGGAGCGGCTTGCTGTTGAGTCCGCCCTGTAACCCTGTCTGCAGCTGTGCCTGGCACCCTTATTTCGATGTGTGCTACTTTGGCGTGTAGACATTCCCTCGCAGCGCCTATTTTGATGTGGTGCTGCGCAACGTCGATGTTGAACGTCGACGTTGCCAGCCCTGGAGGACGTGTAGACGTTATTCATCGAAATAGCCTATTTCGATGTCGCTACATCGAAATAAGCTACTTTGATGTAGGCTTCACGTGTAGATGTAGCCTTTGGGGGATGTTCTGCTCTTCCACGTCCAGTCACATGAGCAGGCATTTAAAGCAAGCCTTCAAGCATCCAAAGGCATGCTCCACTGGCAGCCAGGCCCGGTTGAGGTGGGTGTTATATAGTTCCTGGGAGGGGCCCAGGTGCCCATTGTATGGTCACATGAGCCAGGGCAGAAGGAGGTACACACTGTGTCTACAATGATGCAGTGCAGAATGGTGATAGCTCCCAGGTGCAGTTCCTGTTGGGGCATATAGGTTCCCTCCTCCAGAAGAAGCTGGAGTTCTTAAACATCCTTGCTTCATGGGCCCAGCTCAACCAGCCAACGTAAACGTTGGTGAAGCATCCCAGTGGTCCACCATGGCCTGCATGACAACGGAATGGTACCCCTTCCTGTCACAAACTGGGTTGCACTGTGGTCCAGGGCACAGGTGGGGATGTGTATCCCACTGACCGTGACAAAGCAGTTCAGGAAGCCCAGTGTAATGAACCCAGCCACGGCCACATCCTAGAGCCAGACGACCCTCTGCAGCAGGATGTCATTGAAGGCTCTGATAACCTACAAGAAGAGGCTCCCCCCTCAGCCACACACCTCTTTCCCCCCCATCACTCCCCAGTGGTTCCCAATGGTGACCTCCAACACCACCCCCACATGTAAGGCCTGCAAACCAAGGGTACCTTACTGTACCACAGCCCTAACAGTGGACCAGCCCACCTTGAACTGATTCCTGATTGAGCAGTAATAGTCCAGTGAGGTAAGCTTTGATAGGGCAATGGCCACACATTTTTCTCAGGGGATGGTGGGCTGCATGTATGTGTCCCCCGCCACTATAAGACAGGGGTGAGCCAGGCACAGAGCTTGAGAAATGTGGCTTTGCACATGCAGAAGTTTAAGGGGCCCACCTCCTCTAGAGAACATGAGCTATGATGGAAGACTGAAAGAATTTGGCTTGTTTAGTTTAGAAAAGGGAAGACTCAGAGGGGGGATCACAGTGGTTTTCAAATACCTAAAAGAGTGTTACAAGGCGAAGGGAGAAAAATTGTTCTCCTTGATCTCTGATGATAGGACACGAAGCAAGGGGCTTAAACTGCAAAAAGGAAGATTTAGGCTGGATATTAGGAAACACTTATTAACCGTCAGGTGGTTAAACACTGCAATAAATTACCTAGGAAAGCTGTGGCATCTCCTCTACAGGAAATATTCAAGAGCAGCTTAGACAGACATCTATCAGGGATGGCCTAGACTGTGCTTCGCTCTGCCATAAGGGCAGGGGATTGGACTTAATGCCCTCTCAAGGTCCCTTCCTGTTCTCATGTTCTATGATTAATATCTTCATTAATGATTTCAATAATAGTACAGAGAGTACCCTTATCAAGTTTCAAGATACCACCAAGCTGGGAATGGTTTCATGTGCTTTGGAGAATATGGTCAGAATTCAAAGTGATCTGGACAAACTGGAGAAATTGTCTGAGGAACACAGGATGGAGTTCAATAAGGACAAACACAAAGTGGTCCATTTAGGGAGCAACAATCAGTTTCATATACAAAAATAGGAAAACACTTCCTAGGAGGAGTACTGCAGGATCTAGAGGTCATAGTGGACCACAAGCGGAGTAAGAGTCAACAGTTTGATGCTGTTGCAGAAAAGATGCTGGGATGTATTGACAGGACTGTTGTGAGCAAGACATGAGAAGCAATTCTTCTGCTTTACTCAGAACTGATTAGGTCTCATTTGGAATCCTGGGTTAAGTTCTGGGCACCAAATTTCAGGAAAGATATGGAGAAACTGGAGAGGATACAGAGAAGAACGAGAAAAATGATTAAAAGGCTAGAAAATATGACCTGTGAGAGAAGAGTAAAAGAATTAGGTTTCTTTAGTTTGGAAAAGAGAGGGCTAAGGGGGAACATGATCACAGTTTTCAAGTACCTAGAAGGGTGTTACAAGGAGGAGGGAGAAAAATAATTCTCCTTAGTCTCTGATAATAAGATAAGAAACAATGAGCTTAAAGTATAGCAAGGAAAATTTTTTGGGGTGGTTAAGCACTGAAATAAATTGATTAGGGTGGTTGTAAAATCTCCATCATTGGAGATATATAAGAACAGGTTAGATAAATATCTAACAGGGATGGCATAGATGGCGCTTGGTCCTCCTGTGAGGGCAGGGGACTGGACTTAATGACCTCTTGAGGTCCCTTCCAGTTCTAGTGTTCTATGAGCGTGTGCACTTCAGAAGTGAGATGAATAGAATCCTGAAGGTATGACTAGGAACAATTTATTTAAAAAATCCAAACAAAACAAAAACAAAAACCTCCACTAAATTAAACCTCCCCCTTTTCTATTTGCAGTTTTGCACAGAAACTTTTATCTTGAATATTTTCCTATGTTAACCAGTTAAATAGCTAGTGAACATGAAAAATGTGGGAATGACATTAACCATCATGATTATTTAATCCTACAACTAAATAGCTTACACAGAGTAAAGGCCGTTGTTGAAATTATGATGCTGCTTTTAAACAATCATATGACTATAACTTTAAATAAATATTTACTTCATCATGTGCAGTGTTTATTAAGAATGATTTATCATCCTGTGAGTCACTGTCTGGTTGATAATCTAGTAATTGATAAGGGAATGTCCAAAGAGCCCTTCCAAGCAAAAGGCTGCAATTTCATTAAACAAACAACAAGGCTGCAAACAAATGTAAAGGTGAAAATAAACATTGTGCTTGCAGCAAATGTCAGCTGTCGCTGCTCAAGCTGAGCATTGTTTTGCCTGGCAGATGCTAAGGTCAAAATGACTCCCTCATTAGCATTATGACCCCGCTCTCCTAAACCTGGATACACAGCTCAAACCAAATCAGTTTTCATCTCCGCAAATGCCATTGGAGCCACCATTGCAGTACACTATAGGCATAATCTGTGGGTGAGTGTTTACGTATCGGCTTACATCGATCCCATATTTCTGATGGATATTTAGCCAGTCCTACTTACCATCCCAGACAAAACAGATGAATAGATTTATCCTCCTGCAAAGATTACGCCCATCCCCAAAGCTATCTTATGGCGTGGAACCTTCAGAATGAAGCTCATTATGGTGGCATACTAATACATGCTGGCACTGATTTAAAAACAGAAATGTTTGTGATGAAAACATGACAGGTAGAAAGATACTTGGTTAGTACAAAAGTTAATCATTTTACCATGGGCATATATTTGGCAGCACTGAAAGAAAATAATCCACTGTACTGTTTGCTTGCATTATTTGGGATGGCTCTCACTCATTGCCGAATATAATCATCTACCATGGGAGTTGTGAATCCTCAAGTAGCTGATGACTATCCTTAAACCACAAATTTTATTACATTAAAGAAACATATTTCCATATACAGCAGGCAGCTGTAGACTGTGGCTGGAACCCAGTTTCTCCTTCCTCCTGGGCCTCTTGTCCTCCTCAGCTTGCCAGCAAGTTCAAATTGCAGAGGACCTTTGTATAGGACTTCACTCCATTTGAGTGTTCCCCAAGTGTCAATGGGCTTGTCTACATTTGCGCTCAACTTTGAAGGGGGCATGTTAATCAGGGCGATGGGAGATTACTAATGAAATGCTGCAGTGAATACACAGCACTTCATTAGGTTTATTCTCCCCCACAGCAACTTCGAAGTGTCAGCATGTGTGTAGCTGCGGGCACTTTGAAGTGCCCACGCTAGTTTGAAGTGCCTTTACTCCCCAAAATTTTGAGGAGTAAAGGCAATTTGAAGTAGCACAGGCACTTCAAAGTGCCTGTGGCTACACGTGTGCTGGCACTTGAAGTTTGATGCTTTGAAGTTGCCGCGGGGGAGAATTAGCCTAATGAAGTGCTGCATATTCACCACAGCACTTCATTAGTCATCTCCCTGATAAACATGCCCCCTTCGAAGTTGGGGGCAAGTGTAGACAAGCCCAAAGTCAATATTGCACTTCTTAAGTTATCCTTCGGCATGTCTTTATAATGCTTCCATTGCCCTCCTAGGTTGTGGTACCCTTCTGTCAGCCTCTGGACAATGTGACCACGACAGCAAAGTTGCTGACAGATGATCATTGCCTCATTAATGGTGGTCTTTGCCTCTTCCGGAACACTAATATGCTACATCTACACTAGAAGCATCCGTCAACAGAAGGCACTGTCAGAAGGAATTTCCAGGCCCACGTTGGTATCATCTGCAAACTTAACAAGCGTATTCTCTACACCAAGATCTAAATCCTTGATGAAGCTATTGAATAGAACTGGTCCCAAAACAGGCCACTGCAGAACACCACTTCTTATGCTCTTCCAACCTGATTGCGAACCATTAATAACTCCTTTCTGTGAATATTTATCTAACCAGTTATGCACCCACTTGATAGTAGCCCCATCTAGGTTGCAATTCCCTAATTTACTGATAAGGCGGCCTTGCAATACTATGTAGAATGCTTTGGTAAAGTCTAAGTATACCACATCCGTCACTTCTCTTTTATCCACAAGGCTTGTTATTCTATCAAAGAAAGCTCTCAGGTTGGTTTGACATGCTTTGTTCTAGAAAAATCCATGCTGACTGTTACCTATTACCTTATGATCTTCCAGATATTTGAAGATGGATTCCTAACTTATTTATGCCATTTGCTTTTCTGGCACTGACGTTAAGGTACCTTGTCTGTAATTTCCTTGGTTGTCCCGATTTCCCTTTCTATAGTTGGGGACTATATTTGCAGTTTTCCAGTCATGTGGAATCTCTTCTGACTTTGATGAGTTAGTGGCTCAGATACCTCCTCTATCAGCTTACTGAGCATTTTAGGTTGCGTTTCATCAGGCCCAGGTGACCTGAAGACATTTATCTTTTCTAAGTAATTTTAAACTTTTTGCTTTCCTATTTTAGCTTTTTGCCCTACCCCATTTCCACTAGCCTTCACTATATTAGACATCCAGTCTCCATCAGCCTTCTTGGTGAAAACTGAAACAAAGTAATCATTAAGTACCCCTACCATTTCCACATTTCTGCTTTTTGTTTTTTTGCCATCACACATCACAGGTCAGGGAATGTCAAACTTCTGCTCTCAGAAGCAGTCCTGGGAGTGGAATTGAAGGCTGCTTTTGGCTGTCCCTCCACCTCCATGTTCTGGGGTGCCGATGAGGGAAGTTAGAGAACATGGTAAGGAGGGAACGTGGTTCAGCATGGGCTGAAGTAGGACTCTTGTAACCAACGAGGTTCAGGCTCCCCAGAAACGAGGCTGCACCCAGAAGGCGAGTGCTATATTTGGTTTATTGAAAGCATGACACCTGCGACGGGAGCCCCGGGAATGCCGCAGTCACCAGTGGGGGAAAACCCAAAGCGTTGGAGCTTCGCTTGGGGAGAGGCTGTGTAACAGTTCTCCTGACACTAACTGATAAAGCTTAACTCATTAACATAAGATTGCCTAAAATTGACTATGCATTCCTATCACTGTCTCTTGTGGCCTACTGCCAGCATAGCCTTGAAGTGTTGGCAAGCATGCTTTGTTTTGCAGGTGTTGTCATAGGATTCCTCTGAGGGTTCACAGAGGGGTCGGACAGCTCTCATGAGACCGTTACAAAATCTTCTCGCACCCTACAACTCTGTAATCCTGTACCAGGCACCTCAGTAGCTGTTTAACATCTCGTCAGCTTCAACATCTCTGCCTGGGTCTCCAAATCACACTCTCTCCTCACCTCATGATCCACTCTCCTTTCTCCCCAATAAGACCAACTCTCCTCCAGTGTAGTTCTCCTCCATGAAGGTGGCTTCCATGTGCTCTATGAACATATCATCCTACATTTATTTTCTCCTGCAGATCTGTGCCAGACTAACAGCTGGGAGTGGTGGGGGGAGTGCGTGAGCAGTGGTCAAAGAGCCCACTGATGAGCACACTGCAATAAAACATAAGTGAAGGCCAGACATTCAGAAGATCTCTTCTGCAGTAAATGTAAGCTTAACAATATACAAAAGGAATTTCATGAGAGAACCTCTGTGCAACACAATAGAGGTCTATTTTGTTCATGGAAAATTTTGGCTTTTAAGCATCCTCTGTACATCAGGTATTACACAGAGATCTTAAGGGACCTCCTTGATTCGGTTCACTTCCAGCCACTTGAAGGCACAGATTGGGTGCACGCTTTCAAACCTGTGACTGCAAAAGCAGTTTCTTTGCTGTGCACACACTAAGTGGATGGCTGGACGAAAGGGCTGTGGCAGTGGTGGTCACTACATGCTTCTGAACCCCACTTTGCTCAGGCATAGAGCCTTTCCTATCTCTGAAGGGCCTGAGGAAAGGAAGGGAGTTGGGAGTGCAAGCATGGCAGTGTGGCTTATGCTATTGGGACTTTGCGTCTCAGTCACCCTGTGCTTCTACTCCCTCCTCTGCCGGGGCAGTAAATATTTCTATTCCTGCAGTAACCCAGGGAAGGGAGGAGGATAGTCCAGGCATGGCAGAGCAGCTTGTGCTATCAAAGAGTAGTTTACGGCTCCTTCCCTGCTTCCTCTAGGTTTCAGAAAGAAATATCAGCCTCCTTAGAATAAAAAATGTTGATAAGGAACAGAAGCTGACTGAATGTGGGCACAGGGCCGGTTGCTCTGCTGCACTGCTCTGTGGTGCCATGATTCCAGATTACTCACTGGTGGCTTGGCATGGAAAGGTGTCCTGTCAAGGAGGTTGGAATAATGCAGGATTTGCCAAAATCCTTGTGAGAATTAAAAAGTACCTGTCTGAGAACTTTATGGAGATGTGCAAGGAAGATAGGTGAAACATGCCCGGACACATTAACAATTTGTTGTGGGGGTCCTAGAATGAGTAGGTACACCGCCCACCATTGATCACACCCAATTGCCTAACCATATTTGTAGCATGATTAAAAATGAGAACTCACCAGAAATGCCTCACCATCAGCATCCAGCTGCAACACATCCTGGGAGAAGGGTATGAGATATGATGTTACAAAAGTTCCTGGCTATCGGTGAGATTAGCAACTTTTATTCCTACATACACAATTACACAAGTGTTATCTAATCAATGGGACGAGGCAAGAAGGACTGTCTAATATTAAGTACTTCTGTTTCTTTTCCCAAGTTATATTGTAACTGGAATACTTTACAGGCTTATATAGAATGTTAAATATTTCTGATAGAATGGAGCAGGCATGTAAGTTAAGTAAGAGAGTGTCTCAATACACAGAGACTTTACTTCTAACATGCCTGAGATCTACAAGATGTCATACTCAAGATCCTTGAGCTGGTCTCTTCAACATGTAACTGGGTGTGTACTGATTCCAAATGATAATGGCTGCAGATAACAATTACATTTGTATGAGATCCTCTGGTTGGTATGGGTAACATGATCTAATAAAATACTGTTAACCATTTGATAACCACTAGAGAAAATACACTCTGTGCAGTGCATGGGAAGAGTAGGTCTACTGAGTGAAATAAATACCTAGAAAGCCACACTGGCTCTAAAGACAAATAAAAACAAACATTCCCCCAACCCACAAGCCCCCAGCCCCAGTTAGCAAATAAGAAAAGAATTGAAAAAGATAGGACACGTCAGAATACCATGAGTGCTGATTTTAATCTAGTCTGTCATACAAAAATCTGACACAGCACTAACACATCTCTGTCCCTTCTACAGGGCAAAGACCAGCACAGCAGGAAGAACTATGTCAACTAAGAAATATCAGCAAGAAGTTTTGTGGCACCTTACAGACTAACAGATATTCTGGAGCATAAGCTTTCATGGGCAAAGACCTGCTTCATCAGTTTATTCTTATGCTCCAAAATATAAGGCGTCACAGGACTTCTTGTTGTTTTTGCAGATACAGACTTACACAGCTACCTCTCCGATACTATGTCAACTAAGGACACCCAACTCATATTATTGGTCATATTGGCACAGGTGCAGATACAAAGAAAATAAATCAGGTATGGGAGCCAGCAGAATTCCAACATGGATCCCAATTCTAAACACACCAGCATTCAAGGATGTTGAGATCTGCAGACCTGATTGTTTGTGTAAGAAAAATGAGCTACTTTACAGTCAGAAACTGGATTCATTTTAAAGTGTTATAGCACCTCTAAGTTTGGGAATCTGTCTCCATATATTTGACTTATGGGTCTTTGAAGATGTAGCAGGATTCTTTGCCCCCCGCCCCCGCCCTTCAGGCAGCTACAGTCACAGCCTCAGTTGACCCTAACCTTTGCAGACAGATATAAATCTGTTCGTTAGGCTTATTTCTACCACGAAGAAAAAAAAATGTGGCCAGTCTAGATATTCTAAATATTCATCATTCCCAATACACATTTAAACTCTCTCTCTCTCTCTCTCTCACACACACACACACACACATATACAATTGTCCTTTTACATGCCCTCACATTTTTCCAAAAGTGTGTGTGTCTGAGATGGGGAGGAAAAACAGAACCAACTTTTGGATCTCAGTATATCAGTATGTTATAATTATAGACACATAACTACACTTATATTAATATTTAATTAGTGATTTGTATTAAAGGAGTCAAATGAATATGGCATAATCAACTGGCTCTTAGAAAGCATTTTTTCTAGTATGACACCATAAATATTTTAGTATGTGATAAACATCCTTTATATATAACATATGTGTTAGAATTAAATGTTTAGTGGTGATAGATTTTAGATTTTTTATTCCTGTAGGAACACTACTTTTTAGATGTTTCAATTTGGATATTTTGCTTAGAAACTAAATGCTTTTTTTTGTTTTATTTCACATTTCAAAGATATTTTCAACATTTGCAATAACTGTAAAGCAGGTGGAACAAATCTCTAAAGAATATGAACTAATCCAATCTTTTCTAATTAGTTTCAAAAATCTTTATGTCTACTTCACATCTGCCTTCACCATACATGCAGCGCTATTTCCCCTTCCTCCCGCCTCCACAAGTAAAAGCCTGAAACAGTTCTCTTTTCAAGCTAAAAAGAAATGTGACATCTGGATCTAAAGTCAGCACAGATGGGCACTATTCAATGAGGACATTTAAATTTCACTTTTCATTTGACCTGGTGTAATCAGTCTGTGACACCAACCCCACTGACATGGGATGCCTCTGTTTCTCTGCGAGTGCTTTTTTATGCTTCTGGAGAATTATCAAAAACTCGATAATAAAGTTTCCTGCTTTGTATGCCGGCATATTGCTTCAAAGGCTGGATAAGCACTAGTTGAGAAGGGGGAATTTATGTTAATTAACTAGTGCATGTGATATAAGAGAATTGTAAATTAGATTCACTACTACTGAAAATGTTTTAAATGATGACTTAAACATACATATTTTGAGAATTAATTTCAAGAGCAAATAATCTCTAGTTATTCACTAAAGGCTAGATTGTGGAAATCTTTGCTCACATGAATAACGGCACTGAAGGAAACAGGTTTACTCATGATTATCAATTGGCAAGATCCAGTCTATCATCATACTGTAAGCTCACAGCTGTTCTGCAGCTATATATCTTGTGCTCTCAGCAAAAGCTGTAAATAATGCTTTAAATTTATTTCTATTATAATTCCCTGCTTCCAGGTGTTCCTGCCTTCCTGAAAGCTTTTTCTTTTCACCTGAAATTTTCTATGCATGCAACAATACAGCTCAAATGGTAATTTTCCCCCTGCTGTGTCTTGGAAAATTCAAGATTTCATTCAGCCATTTTGGAACTAGGTGAGGCTTTTAAAAATCGATTGCCATTTTCACACACATTCTAAGTACAAAGGTTTTTTGTCACAGCTACAGTAAAAGATGGTTAAAATTAGCATATTCTGAAGGAGAAGTCTGCTTGGCTTTAAGCAGGGTGGAGAAAAGGGGGTCAATTTTAAGTTACTGAAAGAAAAATCACTTCTGATCATGGTCAAAATTGTTAGGACCTTTAGAGGTAAGATAAGATCTGTCCACCTATAAAATACAATTTACAGTTCTCCCAGTTTCCAAAGTAAATGTTTAAGGTACAATGTATTTAGCACACCAAAAAGTCATTATCAAACTGAAATTTATAGCTATAGATGACAGGGAACTTTCTAGGTCATTATAAGAACATAAGAATGGCCATTACTGGGTCAGACCAAAGGTCCATCTAGCCCAGCATCCCGTCTGCTGACAGTGGATAGTACCAGGTGCCCTAGATGGGGTAGACCGAAGACAATAAAGTGACTTGTCTCTTGCCATCCATCTCCAGTCTCTGACAAACAAAGGCCAGGGACACCATTCCTACCCCCCTGGCTAACAGCCTTATATGGACCTAATTTCCATGAATTTATCTAGGTCTTCTTTGAACTCTCTTATAGTCCTAGCCTTCACAGCCTCCGCTGGCAAGGAGTTCCACAGGTTGACTGTGCACTCTGTGAAAAAGAACTTTCTTTTATTAGTTTTAAACCTGCTATCCATTAATTTCTTTCAGTGTCCTCTAGTTCTTATATTATGGAAGCAAGTACATAACTTTTCTTTATTCACCCTCTCCACACCGCTTATGATTTTATATACCTCTAGCACATCACCCCTCAGTCTCCTCTTTTCTAAACTGAAAAGTCCCAGTCTCTTTGACTTCTCATTATATGGGATCCGTTCCAAACCCCTAATCATTTTAGTTGCCCTTTTCTGAACCTTTTCTAGTGCCAAAATATCTTTTTTGAGGTGTAAGCAGTATTCAAGATGTCGGTGCACCATGGTTTTATAAAGGGGCAGTAAACTATTCTTCGTCTTATTTTCCATCCCTTTTTTAATAATTCCTAACATCCTATTTGCTTTTTTGGCTGTCGCTGCACACTGTGTGGATGTTTCCAGAGAACTATCCACAATAACCTCAAGATCTCTTTCCTGATTAGTTGTAGCTAAATTAGTCCCCCATCATATTGTATGTAATCTTGGGGCTATTTTTTCTCAGTGTGTATTACTTTACACTTATCCACATTAAATTTCATTTGCCATTTTATTGCCCAATCATTCAGCTTAGTGAGATCTTTTTCAAGTTCTTCAGTCCGCTTTCACCTTGACTATTTTGAACAGTTTAGTATTGTGCACAAACTGTACCACCTTACTATTAACCCCTTTCTCTATGATTTATGAATAAGTTGAATAGGATTGGTCCTCTGACTGACCCTTGGGGAATGCCACTCATTATCCTTCTCCATTCAGAAAATTTACCTTTTATTTTTACCATTTGTTTCCTGTCTTTTAACCAGTTCTCAGTCCACGAAAGGATCTTCTTCCTTATTCCCTGACAACCTAATTTACACAAGAGCTTTGGTGAGGGACTGGGTCAAAGGCTTTCTGGAAATCTAAGTATACTATATCTACTGGAGCCCCCTTGTCTGCATGTTTGTTAACCCCTTCAAAGAATTCCAATAGATTAGTAAAACATGATTTCCCTTTACAGAAACCATGCTGACTATTGCCCAACAAATTATGTTCTTCTACATGTCTGACATTAAAAATTTAAAAATAGACAAATATAACATCAAAAAAATAAATTACCACCACCAGTAAATAAACACAGGGCCCTTCCCCATAATCCCTAAAAAGGCAAAATCCCCCTTAAATTAACAGGAATTTTTTACTGTAAAGACTGCTGGATTACAACTAAAATTGGTACCAATTGTGCCTGTCTCATTCCTAGGTGTGCAGTGTGGGATAAAGGAACAAGGAATATCTCACCCTTATGCAACACATTTATGAACCATTCAGAATTCCAAACTCTGAACACAGTGGTTTGACAGGTCTGCTCTCTCTCATCTGTCATGACTTCAGGCTCTAGGCAAAATGGGATCAAATAGGAAGAGTCACACCTTGACTCTGCACACACTAACCAACAGAGCTACATAGTAACAGAGAGGAAGCTGTGTTAGTCTGTACTCCAACAAAACAAAGCATCAGAAGTGTAGCACTTTAAAGACTAACCAAATGATTTATTCAGTGATGAGCTTTTGTGGGACAGACTCACTTCTTCAGCTCAGTTCAACAGAGCTACAGTCTACAGAGGTATGAGGCTGCAGCTGTATACCCAGTGTATGCCCTGCAGCTTCAGAAGATGTCCTGAGGCCAAACCCTTTAGTCTGGAATGTGCCCATCAGGCACAATAGAGTCCCTTAGAAATTGGTATTAAAAGAGTACTTCACCTAATCTTCTTTAACTTCTGCAATGTTTCACATATAATACCAAGTGCTCAGTGTAGCTCCGTGACAGCTTACATATCACTTTTTATTGCAAGACTGTTACATGTTGGAGTCTATGTATGGTGAAGTTTTGCATTTTGTGAAACTGTAAAGTGTTGTCATAACTGATGTATTTTATATAGCTGGAACTGAAATATCAGCTGCTGAGGAAACCTTGTGAATTTCTTAGACTTTATATTGCAGGAAAACCTTAGAATTTGTTCATGTCCCTTTTAAGTTGTTTTTGTTTTGTTTTCTTTGGTCATAGGCAACCGATTTCCAAATTTCTAAAATAAAACCTAAAATCTTTTTTAAATTATTTACTCCACAAGATTTTATAGAAGTGCACGTCTTTAGAATAATTTCCATGTGTAGGACCTAATGCTAAGTGTGTACTGGAAACACTTCCTCGTCTTGTTTCATGAACTCAGTAAAAAAGCCAACAAGTTTCAAGGAGATATTATTGATGGTTTAGTGACTCCATCTTTTGTCTGGAAATCCATTCTATAATTTACTAATTTTGAAACATTTATAAGGATGTAAGACACTGTTCAAACTCAAACACTCGACTAAAGTTGTTTTCAGGTATCTTCATTAATATCAGGCTGAAGCTCCCCCTCATATTCTTTTCACTGCATTCTGCCATAAAGGAAAGCAATGACTCGCAAAGGAACAGTTAATAAAGCCCATGGGTCTCTCTAACTGTGAGAACATGGGGCACCTGAAGACATCTTCTTTTCTCTTGGTACAGCTATGTGATGAAATCTCTGATCCTATGTCCACATGCCATTTGGAGATATCTTGTTTTGAAATAATACAACCAGACATAAAAGTGGCATCTACACTAGCCTGTTCTTTTGAAAGGGCAGGTCCCACTTTGAAATAGCGCATGGCACGTCTACACACGCTGCATGGGTGCTGTTTCAAAGATGAAATTGATATTAGGTACTGCATGAATTGAAACTGCTCTTCCAGACAGAAAACGGCTGCTTTTTCGACATCTTTTTTCAAAAACGGACGTGTGTAGAAGCGCCGCATCCTGAATACCCAGAGTCACCCTGTCCATACTCCTGACCAAGTCAGGAGTAAGGTCAAGGAGCTGTAGCAGAGTTATGCCCCGGCTTGGGACTTGGCCAGCCAGTTGGGGACCATCCCCACTTTGTGCCCCTACTACAGGGAGCTCAGGACCATCCTGGGCCCCAGGGACACCTCCTCCCCACCAGCCCTCCTGGACACCTCCGCTGAGGAGCCCCAGCCAGGAGAGGAGCAGGAACCAGGACCATCAGCCAGATTTGTACCACAAGTGCCAGACATGGAGCCAGCCTCAGCCAGGGACTGGTCCAGTGAGGAGGGGGACCTGGTCATTGACCTCCCCTCCTGCACCTCCAGCTGGGCATCAGCCAGACGGCCTTCCCCCAACCTCAGTGGTGGACCCTCAGGTACATACACAACAGGGCATACACCTGGATCATGGGGTGGGGTCACCATAAATGGGCAGGCGCCCTCCACAACCCTGGCAGACCCTGGTGCATGAGGGCTCAGCTGGACCACAGCCCCAGGATGGTGGCATGGCTGCCAGTGCCTGTCTGCACCCACTCCCACAGGCAGCACCATGTCCTGCCCCCAGGGAGGGTGGGGGGGTAGGCCACACAAAGGGGACACCCCGCCAGGCCACCGCATGCATGGATAGGGAACACGGACCAGGTGCCCACGGGGGGATAGGGGGGCATGGGCCCCAGGGCAGGGGTCAGTACTCATGGCCTGGTCTTCTCTTCCACCATTTCCACAGATGCACCATCCAAGGGCTGAGAGAGCCTTGCCCCGCCCGTGACCCTAGACAGCCCCCAGAAGATGAAGGATGGCAACCTGCCAGAGCCACCACCAGCACCAGGATGGGCCCAGTCAGGGTGGAGCCCGAGGAAGCCAGCAGAGAACCCCCACGTTTCCACCTCCATGCAGGGCCAGGTGGAGCTGGCTAAGCACCAGATCCACTTCAAGAAGTGGGGACGCTGCCTGGCACCAGGCAGTCTGGGGGGAGTTCCTGACCACCTTCAGGGACATGACAGCCACATACTGGAAGCTTCTCACCCAGCTGCCCCCTCCTGCCAGCCCCCCCGCTACACCTCCTGCATGGGCCCACCCATCAGCCCCATGGGAGAGGACCCTGCTGGCCTGGACCACAAGCCCAAGGCCAATATCTGGGTCTAACTCCCTGTACTCTCTGCCAGGGACCCTGGACAAGGGGCGTTGGACCCAGGGCCAGTTTGGGTTGTGGCCCTCCACTCCTGCCCTGGAGTGATGGCCCACTGGGCGGGCCACCTAGATCTTCCTCCCCCTGTAAATAGTTGGACGTTCTGTTATGTTTAGCAACAAGTATTACCCACAGGTTTTGCAGTTAATAATACATCAGTTTATTTTTCCAAAACCTGTGTACTGTGTGCTCGGTGGTGGGGAGGTGTGCGGGAGGGCCGGGGCAGCACTCACTGGGGCCCCTGGTCAAAAGTATTGGTGCAGAGCCTCCCAGACACAGATCCCATCCTGGCAGGCCTGGCGGCTAGGCTTGGGGGGGTGCTGGCTGGCTGGGGGTAGCCCGCACTGGCCTTGACCACCCACCCCTGAACAAAGGCCTCCCCCTTACTCTCTACGATGTTGTGGAGCATGCAGCAGGTGCCCACAACCTGGGGGACATTGAGGATGCCCACCTCCAAGCCAGTGAGGAGACAGCACCACCGCTCCTTCAAGTGGTCGAAGGTGCACTCAACCACCTGACAGGCATAGTTGAGCTGACCATTGAAGTGCTCCTGGCTGGGGGTGGGGTGGCTTGCACAGTGCCATATGAGCCACAGCTGGAGCAGGTATGCTGCATTGGACACCAGGCAGAGGACCACAGTGGTGTCCCACGGTGGGATCTCCCTGTGGGGGATGTAGGACCCTGCTTACAGCCAGCGGCACAGGCCCAAGTTCCAGAACACCCACGCATTGTGGCTGCAGCCAGGCCAGCCCACATGTGTCCTGGATCCAGTCCTGGCTGTCCATCATGGACAATGGTAACCCTTCCTGTTTATGAATTGTCCTCTGCTGTGCTCCAGGGTACAGATGGGTATGTGGCTCCTAACGAGGGTCCTGAAGCAATTTGGGACCCCCAGTGCGGTGAAGCTCGCCACAGCTGCGTCCAGGTCCCTGATGTGGATAACCCTCTGGAGGAACGTGGCATTTACAGCGTGGACCACCTCTGGGGGGTACATAGGTACTTGTGAAGGTGAGCGTCCCCAGCCCCACTCTGGCCTCCCTGGGTCCCACCCCAGCCCCACAACCCTGCTGTGTGGGTGAATGCCCAGGCCTCCTTACCTCCATGACAGCCCCAATTCCCACAGATCAGTATCTGTCTGGAGTGGCCAGTTTCCAGACAGCTATCGCAACCCTTGTCTCCACAAGGAAGGCGCACCACATCCAGATGTCCTAGTGTTTCAGGGCCAGGGGACAGACACTGGTACAGCTCCAGGAAGGTCTGCTGCCCCATCTGGAAAAACTGAAGCCACCAGTTGTCATCATCGTCCCCCATGACCAGTTGCTCCCACCACTTGGAGCTGGTGGGGTAGTTCCAGAACCGGCAGAGCGCCCAGGGGGATGAGGTCCAGAGGACCCCGTGGTCTGGGGCATCCCTTTCTGCCCCTTGCGGGAGGGGAAAGACATGCCAGGAGCTGCAGGGCAGCCACCAGTGCTGCAGCCAGTAGGGCACTCGCTCTGCTGCTGCTGGTCCATGCTCATTCCTGCAGTCACTGTGTCTGCGTGGCTTGTGGCAGCTCTGCAGGCCTTGTGCTGTGTAGGCTGAGGGTGTTGGGGAGGGGTCCTTTAAATGAGCAGCTTGCTGTAGCCCCAGAAGGGTTTTGCCACCCTGCAACCCTGTTTCCTGCTCTGTTCTTTTGAAAGAGGGTGTGGGTGTGTGTGGACGCTCTCTTTTGACGTCCTGGACGGCCCCTTTTGATGGGGCACATGGTCCTTTCAACGGCATTTATGGATGGTGCCAGCCCCGGCCCATGTGTAGATGCTCCCCTTCAAAAGGGCATCATCTTTCAACCACTCTCTTTCGAAAGAGCACTCTTGTGTAGACCTAGCTAAAATGCATTTCTGGGCCCAGAGCACTATTTCAAAACAGTGCCATTGGAGCCCATTATGGCCTATTTCACAATAGGCGTTATTCCTCAGGAAATGAGGTTTACTGGAATCAAAACTAAACACCCATTATTTCGAATTTATTTTGAATTCGTGTGTGCATCATTTAGAAGCTGCCAATGTTATTTTGAAATAATTGATGTTATTTCAAGAAAACTTGGCCATGTAGACAGTCAGAGTCCAGAATCACAAGCTGTGTCTACATTACTGAGTTCTGTCAACAGAAGTTACTGTTGACAGATATTTTCTGACAGAACCTCTGTCTACAGAACACGTCCACACCTAATAGGGGCTCCTCCTGTTGACAGAGAGCAGCCAGACTGCCCAGCCCTCTCTCAACAAAACCACCAACTGGAAGCTCTGCAAACAGGGCAGCTCAGTGAACCGGAAGACCACTGTCAGAGGCCCCCTGGAATGCTTATACTAGTTTTTTGTCAACAGAATCTGTCTACAGAGGCTCTATGCCTCAAACTTTCAAAACATAACTCTGCCGGGAAAAGGGTTGCATTCTGCCAACAGCTTCTAGGCAAAATGCATTTGTAGTGTTGACGTTGCCTAGTTTTGTTGACAGAAGGCCTCTTCTGTTCATAAAAAACTTTGTAGTGTAGCCACAGCTACAGTGTTTCCAGATCCTCCCACACAGAAATAACCTGTGTAGTTGACAAGTTGCCTATAAGTGTACAATGCATCCTCCCTTTTTATAATTGAGTCAAACAAGGAAAGCACATTGTTAACTGAGACTAGGAGACTTCCTAATCCACTGTAAGACACAGTTAAAAGCCTGTGCAGAATCAAAACATATCCTGTATCTATGTTTGACTTTATTACACAAAAAAACCAAGCCTCTCTCTCTCTCTCACACACACACACACACACACACACAAAATGCAGTCCCACCCTGCTTATTAGGCTTTGCTGATAGGGTTTATAGCTCAGCACTTTCTGTTTCAGACTCATGAGACTCCAGACAATGAGCCGTCCATACACAACCAATATTGATGGTAGGTGATGCAAGATAAGCTCAACACCAACAGCTGTGTCCAGGCCAGACTAATCGTCCATTCCTCCCATGATTTGGTGTGGGGTTTGTGCTCACCAGCACAGTAATGGAACAAGCTCCCACATTCTGAGCTCTTCTAGTAGTGTTTGAGTATCACATCTTGTGGGTAAAGTTTAGCAGTTAGAAACCCATCTAAGCTAAATTTCCATTTGACTTGCCATTGCTTCCACTGGGGTGCAGAAAATTCATTTTTTGCCGTGCCAAGATCAGCTCTCATTTGGGAATTAATAGGACGACAGTTCAATTCAATCCAACATTAGCTAAAGTAAACTGACATATTTGTCTCATTCTCATCTCGTGGCTCTGCTCCCAGTAATCGGTGGAGCAGCAGTACGGGCTACTTTATGTTAGGGAGTGGTCAGCCTGAGCTTCTGTTCTAGCTGGCTCCCAGTGGTAGCATCAGGAAAGGGCTCCCTCCCCAGGGTTACACATGAAGGCCACCTGTGCACCTCAGGAAGAGAGAAAATTTTGGCGAAGGAGAATGAACTATGACTTCAACAACCTGCTTCTGTGAATTCTGAAAAGAGGAATTCCCTGGGGATGGGACCCCTCACTGAATGGAAGGAGGATAAGGACCTGCTCTGGGCTAAAGAGGAAGAGCACGCTGTAGTGGGAGGCAGAATTTAAAAGCCAGCCAAGAAAGGGAAAAGGACTTGCCCTGAGAGAACTGGAGATGAACCTATAACATGCTAGGAAGCAGGGAAGCCACAGCACCCAATGACTGAGGCTAGGGCTGGAAGCCCTAATGGTGATGTTCCCTGCTGAAGGTTTGTGGCAGGAGAGGATTTACACAGAGGTAGGAAGTGTCACAGGGAAACTGACTTGAGGCTGACACCACACGCAGACTGGCCTTTTGGGGCCCTGTGTCGGAGCCCAGTGGAGTGGGAGAGCCCAGATTCACCTATCGCACTCTCTATTGTATTCCCTAGGAGCAGTGGTCACCCCAAGATGGAGCTCATTAGGCGTCTGGAAAGGGCACCTCCTCAGGGTTATATATTCATCCCACTGCACTGTGCCCATTACGAGAGACTGTCGCTGAACAGTCCCCAAACAAACTTATCACTTTAATCTCCCCTGTCCTGAGGGGCTAGAAAAGGAACATCTGATAACAGACAGTCAACACTTTAGACCAAACTCTACAACACCTATGGCATCCATGGCTCATTTAAAAAAAGACAAACTACTGGATTTGCCACCTAGAATGTACTAGCCCTGTATTAGATTGGATACTAGGTTTCTCAAGGCTGAGCATTGAAAAGATACAACGCTGTGATTTCTGCAATAACCAAAGCAATAATTTCTGTGAAGGAAGTATATTTCCTGTGCTCTGGAGCAGTGTTGCTCAACAACCAGTCTATGTGCCACCTCTGATCCCTGACCAAACAAGTCCCTGGTAGCCAAAAAAGGTGGGGAGCACTACTCTGGAGGAAACAGTTGTGATTCTGGAAGACAGGTACCAGCTCTAGCCAAGAAACTAGGAATTGTAAGAATATGGATCAGGGAAGCAAAGTAACACTATGGCTTTGTCTACACTTGCCCCCTTGGTAATGAGGGTGATGGGAGATTACTAACGAAGTGCTGTGATGCATATGCAGCACTTCATTGGGCTAATTGCCCCCCGCAGCACTTTCAAAGTGTCAAGCTTCAAAGTGTCAGCATGCTGTGTAGCCACAGACACTTCAAAGTGCTCGCGCTACTTTGAAGTGCCTTTACTCCTCAAAATTTTGGGGAGCCAGGCACCGGCTCCCTGCCACTCAAAGTCCAATTAACTGGAGATATGCACAAGTTGAATGAGCATATCTTGGGATTCCACTGTATTAGATCATTCAAGACCATCTGGTTAAATCAGTGTGGTCTCTTGCTGTATTAACCATCTCTTTCTATGCAGCGGAATAGTGAACTCTTGTGCCTTTAATAATGTTCCTCAAAAAACTGCCCACAGTCTTCCGTAATTTTTCCTCTTCAACTTGCTTCCCACGGAACCTTAGCTACCTGCCCCCTGAGTTTGCTAGAGCCTGCCTTTTTGAAATCCATTGTCTTTATATTGCTGTTCTTCCTTCTACTATTGCTTAGGATCATGAACTCTATGGTTTTATGATCACTTTCACCTCAGCTGCCTTCCACTATCAAATTTTCAAACAGTTCCTCCCTCTTTGTTAAAATAAAATATAGATCAGCCCCCAACCTAGTAGCTTTCTCCACTTTCAGAAATTAAAATAAAAAAAGCCTCCTATACATTCTGAGAACTTGTTGCATAATCCATGTCCTGCTATGTTATTTTCACAGCAGAAAGCTGGATAGTTGAAGTACCACATCATCACCAAGTCCTGCGGTTTGGTTGATTTTGTTATTTGATTTAAAAAGCCTCAGCCATCCATTCTTCTTAGTTAGGTGGTCTGTAATAGACCATTGCCATGCTATTATCCTTGTTTTATTATCCCTTTTAACATTTCCCAGAAACTCTCAACAATTCTGTCTCCTATCTCAACCTCATTACGAATGTGTACATTTTTAAACACATAAGACAACACCTCTTCTATTTTTCCCTACCTATCCTTTCTGAGCAAGCTATTCTCTTCTGTACCAATATTCCATTCATGTGTATTATCCCATCAAGTCTCTGTGAAACCAGCTATGTCATGGCTGTGTTTACCAGCATTTCAAATTCTTCCTGCTGGGTGTAGATGAGATTATCATTTCCTTCTCTTCTATATTCTCATGTTGACACTTTTATAGATTTTCACATCATCTTATGACTATATGCTCTCACTGTGGAAATGTGCTCCCCGTCCCCACTAACATTACTTTCAGATCAGTATAAGCCAGATTCTACCACTCTTCACAGAATATCATCTCATTGTAAGTGGACTGTCGTTGAACTCAATAGGACCATTCTTGGAGCAGGTGCCCAAAAAATGAGTGGCTGTATAAAGCTGACATTGATTTCTGTACTTAACAAGTTGCCTTAAACACATGCAAACACACAGAGAGAATTAATAATAGTTTACATTTTATTTTGATTCTGTCATTAAATTTAATTTGAATAATGTATTTCATCTGTCTAATCTAGCTGTCTCTCTTTCACATTACGCTGTGCTTCTCACTCATGCATTTAAGCCTGGAATTGCAGAGACTAATATTTGCATAAAAGCTTCAAGACCTAGTGGGCTCTTCTCTTTCCCTTCCTTTGATTAACGGCTTTAAATTTGAATGATTGTTGGTTGTATTTGTTTTCTTTAAAAATAATTTCTCTGTTCCTTGCTCATTGTTTTGCAGCGTCTGTACCTGTGGCAAACCTTCTGAGAAATAAAAGGGAGGATTTGTCTTAGTTAAAATAACTGAATTAAAGTAAGCGACTTTGATAAGACTGTGTCATTCAACTGTTCTCTCTCATGTGATTAGAGTTTTGTGACAGTGATAAATGCATGTGTGTTTTGCATATGAATATAAGCATATTAAGCAACCAAGTGGCATAGAGGGCTTTCTTTTTAAATCAGGTTTAGAAGAAACATTCTGTGAAGAGGACCAGACGACTATTCATGACTCAAGTTTCACTTTAAATACTGCCCTTGAGGGTATCGAATAAATATCATCTTCACCATGGCTACCTTAGGCTTTACTCAAATAAGTGTCTCAAACTAAATCCTTTTTGACTATCTGGATTTACCCAAGGATCAAAGTCTACTCAAAACTATTCCATGTTGACTATATTTTCATGGTCTTACACAACTGATATCAAAGTATTATGGATTTCCAGTTCCTTCAAAGGTAGAATTACTATTATTGGGTACTAAATCCAGTGTTTTCAATGCTCCATAACTATGGAAAGCCCCTTCCCTGTGTCATTCAGAATTTAACTCATTTAAGTGTCACCTTGACCTTCCTCATTAACTGCCAGCAGTGCTTGTGAGTTGAATAAGAACAAGTAGAAACTCTACCTTTCATGTAATCCAAGTAATTTTAAAATATGTTTCACAGTGTATATTATAATCTACAGAATTCAAATTGCAGATTGACAGTGTAGATGGGGGGGAACTTTTGAAATAAGCGCCTCACTTAGACATTCCCTTTCTCCCACAGAACTAGATCAGAGTAAGGGAATGTTGAAGTGGGGCACTTATTTCAAAGCTTCCCCCATCTACACTGTCAATCTGCAATTTGCAGTCTGTACTTTGAAATTCGTGTGGTTGTCATTATGATAATTAAGTACTGAATATGCACATTAACACCTCATTAGCCTGCTTCAAATTGCCTAATTACCATGCCACCTCTGACGGGAGGTGGCATGTGTAGAAGCAGCCACAGTGAGAAATGATTTTTTTTTAAAGCAGAGCTATGTTGATTCAATAAAATACTGTTACTTAGAGGAATATCTAAATTCCAGTAGTGAACAGACCAGTTATTAATTGAGGTGGACCATCATATGTTTCTGAGGATGGACATTCTTAGAAATGTTGGAGAAATAATATGGAAATTTCCTAACACACTTTCCGGAATGGTTTACTACTATCTCATTGATATAATTGCTTGGGATTTCAAAGGCTCTTAAGAAAATAAGGGGTTTTAAAAACTGTCCATAGTGTTCCTATATTATAAAAATAGTTCTGAATCACGGATTTTTACACACAAATCAATATTTTCGTTACTTTTTCTACTAAAGGAAACTTAATGATTGCATCAGCTTAAAGGATATAAAATGATACTTCTGCCACATGATTGACTAAAGATAAATTCTACAGTCAACATTCTCATTAATTTCAATGAGACCATGTCTGCTTTCCATGTCAAAGCCAGATAGACAAGTACTTGACAACTGGGACTATATTCAAATGTCTTTTTCCTGGTCTAGCATTTAAGATGATTGCAATTTTAGAAACAATAAGAACTATACCAGAAAAATGACATTTTGCAGTTTGAAAAATGTATAGTTAATTCAATTAAACCCCTAATCCCCACCCAGAATGGCTATGATTTGTTAATTATTTTAGAAGAAAAATATACATGATCCTTTGTTATGTTGAAATTTGTAAAATTACAGAAAATCATCCAGTTAAGAAACCACATAACAAAAAAAGCCCCACCCTCTCAAGAAATTCAAAATGAACTACATGTCAAAGAAGGTGTAAGATGAAAGGAAAGGCAGAATGAAACCACTTGGAAAACTACTGAAGAAGCAGCAAAAATTAGTACAGAGAAGTAGGATGATTATGAAAGCTAAATCGCATCTAAAATAAGAGGGTTTGAAATGTATAACATGTATTAAGAGTTTATTTCCTTAACTGAATATGATAGTAGAATAAATTGTTTTCCTGTATCTCAATTACCACAACATCTCTGCTTCAGAGAATGCTGAAATATTATGTATTCCAAGTACAACTATTCTAAGGCGTTAATGAGCCTGAACTCCATATTTACATATTTCTGCTGAACAGTTCCCAAGAGACTGCAGTATTCATGTCTCCAGTTTTTAAAACTGGCAGCATTTAGTAGACTGGAAACAGAAAATGCCAAGAAGAGATTTTGTAGCATTTAGTAAAATTTATGTATATTACTAAAAACTGTGCATCCTTAACTCATTTCATTTTGAATATTCATTCCACTGTGTCAGCAGGAGCATCATAAAAGTGCATTCTTCAAAACCTATCCTTCACCTATTTTGGCTGACTGTCCTGTCCATAGGATAAGGAGGGTGGCCATCCCAAGTCCCACAATTCTGGGAGTCCCATGGCAGTTATATCATCTGTGCTAAGGGTGGAAGAGATAACTGGAGCTGGGCCCAAGCCAGGGTGTTATGGAAAATCAAGGTGCAGCAGTCCAGGAGCATGACGCAACACAGCAGAGCAGGCTGCAGCTCCTGCCACCTGCATGATGAGTGCAGGGGGGAAGGAAATGCAGTGACCCTCATATGCTACTTCCGCTGCTGCTCATAATCCCTGGCTCCAGGTAATATGCTGGCCCTGTTGCTGGGGGAGAGGGATAAGGGTCGTGATGGGGGGCAGGGCCTAGGACACAAGGTTGAAATTGCCCTTGGCCTTGCTCCTGAGACATTGGTGGAGACTTTGCTCAGGCCCCGCCCCCACCTCAGGACAGCCCCACAAGTTCCTTTTGACATCTTATGCTTTTTTATTCTAGAAAATGGCAAAATCCACACCCTTTTACACAATCAGAATTTAAATCCCTCTTCTGACCTCTGGAATGGCAAGCCCCCTTCTCTTAGACCTGGCAGACTTTCAGTTCACTCTTTCACATATCCAAAATGCTCCACACATTCTTATCTTGCTAACCATTAGCCTACGTCCAGTTCTTCTTGGAATCGCTTTAGTGACTTCCTTACAGGTTGACTTTGTATCAAAATATATTTTTCTTCCATTCTTCTTCTGGGTTCTCGACAGCTTTGCTCGCCTCCATCTCTGATGTCATCTCCTTTCTCTCCCACATCACCCACTTCACTTGATTCAAGTATCTCTTTTTGTGACCTTCTTGCCTTGGAACCAACTCATGATTTACCAACATTCACTATTATATCATTTTGCTCCTTTGTTACAGCTGTTCCGCTATCTTTTTATTCTATATTTTTATACTGCATGCATTTTGGGGGGGGGGGGCAGGGATTTATTTTATTCATCTGTAAAATCAAACAGACTTTCACACTGTGTGCTATGTATTCAGGAATTATACAGCTTCTTTATCTAAGGGTCTCAAAGTGCTTTGCATAAAGTTTAATTTCTTCAGCCTCACAACATCCTTAGGGTTGATAAGGATTATTAGTCCTATTACAAAGATGGGAACCAAGGGTCAACATGTTCAAATGACTTTCACAAAACCACATATTCTGTGGCTTACCTAGAAATACTTGTCTCCCAAAATAGCCACAAAGCTTTACTTTCTTTTTATGGACTGCCCTGTCTATACAGTGAATGCAGACTATGTTGATTCACAATCGTTTAGATGAAAACAAAGATTCCCCAGCAAAAGGCTTTTAGAATTTAAAATGACTCCCAAGATGCAAACTTACATTTCTTATAATTTAGAATATAAAAAATTGCCTCATATATACACATTTACATGTCATCAGTATCAAAAGCAAAACAACAAGAAGTCCTGTGTTAACTTAGAGGCTAACAGATACTTTGGAGCAAAAGCTTTCGTGGGCAAAGATCCGCTTCATCAGATTGTCTTTGCCCACAAAAGCTTATGCTCCAAAATATCTGTAAGTCTATAAGGTGTAACGGGATTTCTTGTTGTTTTTGAAGATACAGACTAACTCAGCTACTCCTCTGATAAAAGCAAAATACTTACAAATCAGCACTAATCAGAAGGGACTCCCTAGGAAGGAGTTACTGCAGAAAGGGATCTAGGGGACATAGCAGACCGCAAGCTGAGTAAGAGTCAGCAATGCAACAATGTTGCAAAAAACCAGACTTGATTCTGGGATGCATTAACGGGAGTGTAGTTAGCAAGGTGCGAGAAGTAATTATTCTGCTCTACTCTGAACTGATTAGGTCTCAACTGGACTACGGTGTCCAGTTCTGGGCCTCACTTTTTAGGAAAGATGTGGAGGAATTAGAAAGGGTGCAGAGAAGAGCAAGAAAAATGATGAAAGGTCTAGAAAATATGCCCTATGAGAGAAGATTAAGATGGACAATAAGATATTCTCTGTTTTATTTTTTCTTTTTTTAATGATTCCTAACACTTGTTTGCTCTTTTGAGTGCTGCTGCTCATTGAATTGATGTTTTCGGAGAACTATACACAATCACTCTATAATTGAGAGAGAAGTTATAGGAGGTTATAGCTAAATTAAAGTCCATAATTTTGTAGTTGGGATTATTTTTTTCCAGTGTTCATTACTTTACATTTATCAACATTAAATTTCATTTGCCATTTGATTGCCCAATCACTTAGTTTTGTGAGATCTTTTTTAAGCTCTTCCCAGCCTGCTTTGTTCTTAACTGTCTTGAGAAGGAACGTACACTTTATGTTCCTTTGGAAATAGTGAATAAATGGTGTTCTTTCTCTGGAACTGGTGAAGTGCTAACATACCCAATACAATCTTTCTTTTATAGCAAATTCCTACATCCTGTACCTGGGAACCCTTATTGCATGGAGACAGATACATTGCTGTAAAATGGAATTTTTGACAGGAAAAAAATATTGGAGATTTTTTTAAACTAGCTCTAGTTCTCTTTTGCTTTCTTTTCTGGCTGACAGCTACAGATAATTTCCTTCTTTTAGTTCCTTGTGGAATTCTATAGAAATCTGCCCACTCCTGTCCCCCACACCAACTCAAGAAGTTTCTCCATGTGTAATAACAAACACGTATCTTCAAAATCTCAGAATACTGAGACAGTCCTGTCCCTTAGCAATTATGCAAGTGCATCTGAGAAAGACAAAGTGCCAGTCCTCAAAATGCCAGCAAGCCTCTGTAGTCACTGACCTGTGCAATGTATTTTCAGACTAATTCGGTATTAGGGAAAGAGCAGGATTAGGAGTGAATAAAGTGTGTACTTAATAAATTACATCTGGGGGATTTTTAACCTTCTTGTTTTACTCTCATTTATATATTTTCCCCTGAGGCAACATTAGCTAATTAAAAATGCAATTATTGGGCCAGTTTCTGACCTTTGCTGCATTGGAGTAAATTCGGAATAACTTCCCTGTAATTGATGGAAATATGCTGGATTTAAAGCACAGGGTATGTTTAGTGTCCTGGCAGTTGAAGAAGACTCAAAAATGGAAGGAAGTCATGGCATGGGAGGGGAAAAACCTGATCCAGAATTTCTTTAAGAAGAAGAATTTACCATTTGCACACCACCTGACACGACTGCGGAAATGGCTGTTGTGAACTCCAACTTATCTAGATACCTGTGTCCCTGAGACATTAACATACAGGAATTTGCTGCTCTGAAAGAAGTGCACAGAAGCTGTGTCAGAAACACTAATAATTTCAAGTATTGTGGGTACCTTTTGTTGCATATTTGTGACACTTCTGTCTTTTCTCTTTTGGTTAGGGTGACCACGTGCCCCATTTTGGCTGGGACACTCCCTATTTCAAGCCCTGTCCCAGCCATCCTGAGTTTTGGTAGAGGTGATAAAATGGGCACTTGTCCTGTTGGCTCTTGCCAAGCAGGGGAACACAGAGGCAGTGGGAAGTGTTGGGGGAACAGGGCTCCAGTGAGCAGCAATATCAGCCTCCTGGAGGAAGTCAAGATTTAGGTGAGCAGCAACAGCCAGCTAAGCAGGGGAGTAGGAGACAGGGGCCCGCAGTGAAAGCCTCACAGGCAGGGCAGGCAGGGCTTAGGTGGGTGTCTAGGCCAGTGGGGAGAGTAGGATGGCAACCAGGGCTTGGCAGAGTAGTGATGCCATCTTCATGTGGGGAGCAAATTGGTTTCAGATGAGAGTCTTGCACATGGAGTGACTTAGTTAGCCAGTGATTAGCCAGTGACTTGGGTCAGACCCATGCTTGGTTGGAGAGTGTTGAGAAGTGGGAGTGGGGAGGACACAGATCAGACTGGTGAGGGGGAGGATAGAGACAGGCAGCCCTACGTGCAGGGCTCAGACGAGAATGTTGGGCTAGCTCTGCACAGTGTCTACCTTTATCTTTTGGGAAATATTTTCACCCGAGTTCTGCTAGGTGACTGACCAAACACATATTCATCCAACCAACTACCTTACACAGAATTTGCATGTTTTACTATCTTGCAACACATCTCAGACAACTTATTAGTTGATTACTCTGATCTGACTGCCTGGTTGTATTTCATGGTGTGTTTGGGAGCATTGATTTAAACAAGTATTTAAAAGCACATGCAGGAGGTAAGTGCTTCAGCATTTCTGTTTTCATTAAGTAGAAAATATTTGATCTAACTTCATGTAGAGTTACAAAACCATATTCAATTTTATTGAAATTTCACATGGACATAAATCAAATAAAATACCACAAAGAAGGACGAGCCAATGTTTTGCTGTTGAGTTGATTCTGCTGAGACAAGATGGAACACAGAACCCTATTTAATGTACTGTATTAGGCAAACTCTTATTTAAGTCAATAGGAATATTGAATAATAAGTGAAGTGTACTGAATAAAATCTGTTGCTTGGACAGCATTATTGTTATTTTATGGATAAATGGTAGGGTATCTTTTTGAATACAGAATATTATATTCAAATGTATTTTAAATGATGGAGACTCCAACTATAGAAAACCTTACCTGTTTTAATGAGCTTCTTAAGCACTCTACATCTTAGGATAAAAGAAACTCTTTCTTGGGTGGATGGTTAGCCAACAAAAATGCTTTCCTCTTTCGTCTTGTTTCTACACTACACAATGACTATGTCTTCCTTTTATTTACAAGCAATAGATAATAAAATATTAATCCTTAAATAAAATTACAAGAAAAAATAATTGAACTCACAAAAGATGACCATTATAAACAATGGAACTGCACATGCTAACAGATAATATTGCTTCTTGGTCATATGGTTGTCCTTGCTCTTTGATTTACACACTCAACAATTTGCTGCCACATGTTTGGAAAAAAATGTTCAAACAAAGGCAACTGCAGATTCATTTAGAAGACAATACAGACTGTAGGCACGCTGCAATTTAGTCAAAAATGTTTGTGAGACTAAAAATGAGCATGCACCACAAACATGCAATGCACCTAAAGGCTTTTTATGAAATGTACTCCCTCACCCTTGCTATTGAACTTTACGATCACCTTCCTTTCCAGCAGCATAAGAGAACTCATGCTAATGTAAAGGAGGTAAAATGGAAGGAACCCAATGAGAAGATAGGCTGTAATGTATGTTAGTGGGCTACCACTGATTTATACCAGCTGAGTATCTGGTCCCTGAATATAATGAAAACATGCTGCTTTATCTGCTTTATTATGTCTGAGTGACTCAAACAGTAAGGCCAGACAAATTTCATTCTCCCACGTAAAATAAAAACAAAATGTTTTCTGATATCAAAAGATGGCTTCAAAATATACTCTGGTGGCCAGATTATTTTATGTAATGATATCTAGAAATAAAAAGAAACTTGTAGTTAATACACCAGGGAAGAACTCATTGCTATTAGGAAAAAAGGCACCACCTAGCTGCCAAGGAGGAGGAAAGGGAGGGGATATACGGCAACTCTCCAGAGCCTTGCAAGAGTGAGGGTTGTACAGTAAGATCGGCCATACTGGGTCAGATCAAAGGTCTATTTAGCCCAGTCATCCAGTCTTTCAACAGTGGCCAGTGCCAAATGCCCCAGAAGGTGTGAACAGAAGAGCTATTATCAAGTGAATTATCTCCTGTCATCCATTTCCAGACTCTGAAACAGACTAGGCACACCATTTCTATCCAATAGCTAAGATACATTCTACATTGTTAAAATGATAAGTTATGGAACAAAAACTCCCATCCAAAGTATTGGAATTTACTTGGCTATTATTAAGAGCACAAGAGAAATAAGAATGAAGACGAGGATAAAAGCTAATGATGAATCATTGAAGTATGGTGCAGTAAATGCCAATACATTTCAATGCACTCTTGGTAGTCCTGTGGTTAAAAAAAAAACTGGAAGCACTAACAGACCCCATCTGATCCTAGACAGTGATATTTCTATTAATTAGGGTTGGTAATAAATAATTTGCTGAAAGCATGAATATGTGTGTTCTTTGCCATCTGAATATTTTTGAATATAAACAGAACAATATTTAGCTGCTGCTCATTAGTTTTGACCATCCTCCTCCATCTGTTCATAGCAGCATCCTCATCATCATTAATCTGCCTCTGTGAGCAGGAAGACCAGAGCTAGGATGATCAGCTTTCACTGTTTCATTTGTAGGACCCAGCCAAGAGCATTGGATCAGTTTAGTAGACCTGGCAATTTTCCACCTCCTCTCCTCCTCATGACCTGGTAACCTCAGTTTAGTTTTCATTTAAAACTTAAGTGGATCTAGATACTCTTGCGTTGGGCTGTGAAAAATGTCATGTCGGGAGCAGTGTAATTAGACTGACCTGCCTGCTACAATGGGTTTCAGCACTGGAACCCATAATGAAGAATCAAGTTTCTCAGTCCCTGTCCATGTTGATTCCATTGGCTCCTCCTTACCAGGTAGCCTTACCTTATCTTTCCTACATCATGGTTAGCCACTGGAGCTCCTCTGAGCTACTTCACCCCTCCTATCCTCCCATCAGAGTCCTTACTTCAGGGCAGGATGCAAGCTCCTGCTCCTCCCAGATTTCCTCCTCACTCCTGAAAACCTCACTCCTTCCCATGCAACCCTTTCCTTCCTTGCTTGCTTGCTTCCTTTCACGTTAGGGTGAAGCAGCCTCAGCATCAAAGGTACTTGGTCCAATCATTGCAAATTATATTTTTTTCACCTTGAGGCATCTCAGTTTCTTAAAAATTTTTTTCTAAATAATTCTCCTTGCTTTGCTACAGCAGATGCTAATCTGTTTCTTGGACATTCAGTGTGTCACAGAACCCATGTTGGTGCTTTTTTAGTAAATATAAATGACCAGTGAGGTCACAGCAATCTGTCAGCATTCTAAATATAGTTACTTCACATCTTCTGCAGAAACTATTAAGTAAATCTATTAGCCTCAAATTAAGGATACATCTTGTAAAACCATTCCTCCTATTTTCTGTTTGATACACAGTTCTTGCCATTCTCTCTCTTTAACCAAACTTTCAAAGTCCTGTTTACTCAGAGCAATCTTTGTATCAGAGCCAGGTAGCCAATTTAGTCTGTATCTTCAGAAACAAAAAGGCTGTGTCTACAGTACAAAAACAACTTTGAAGTTGCTTATTTCAAAGTAACAGAGTGAAGTTGAGCATCTACTCACACCCTACTTTGAAGTTAAACTTACTTCCATTCCCAGGAATGAAGTAAGGACTTTGAAGTTGGGCTCCCTTACTTCAAAGTTAACTTTGAAGTAAGGGAAAATGTGTGTAGACTCTCTGCAGGCTACTTCGAAGTAGCACCTGACTTCGAAGTTAGTTCCTAGCATAGACACATTCCAAGAAGTCCTGTGTCACCTTATAGACTGACATATTTTGTAGCATAAGTTTTCATGGGCAAAGACCTGCTTTGTCAGATTTTTATATCAACACCCTCATTTTATGGCATTTTTTCAGCTTAATACTCCATATTGTCCAAGATCCTAATGTGTTGGAATCCACCCTATTGCTATATGCATACCTAATTGTACTATCTCTGTAGTTAAGAGCATTTCATTAAGACATTCCTAATTGCTGACTCTCCATTTCTAATTACTCTTTTGCCTGACAAAGTGTCTGATAAGATGGCTGCCATACTGGGATGTATTTCTCTTTTCCTTCTCACTGCCAAGAGCATGCTCATGAATTCAGCCATTGCAATGGCCACAAAATTGGATAGCCCAAGTTCTTTACAGATTTCCCACTTCCTGTGTATCTTGTTTCAGTTCCCAGATCTAAACATGAAACATTAAACCTAGTAGATATTCAGTAATAACCAACACCAGACTGTGCACATTAAGGAAATGTTACAGTTATTTGCCATTATAATCAGCTTCCCTGCTTATATCTACTAAGGCTTCCACAAATAATATACTGTCCTTTGACAACCTCAATGAACCCTTCCAGTTCTAGAGACTTGTCTAGATTTTTATGTGGATTGTAAACATTATAGCTGAGTATAGGGTTTTGTTTTGTTTTTTTAAACAGGAGAATCTCAAAAAGAAAAAAAAAGGTTGTAGACAAAACTTAAGTTCTGTACCTCTATTCCAGCATAATTATGACGTTCCTAGCTAAATATACAGATGTTGCCTGCTCTTGTTGTTTCTCTGTCCTAACTGATTACATTATACCTTGAGAATCTAAACATAAATTTTGTCACCAGCTACATGTCTGGTAAAGCTATCACATCAGGTTTGTCTTCAGTTTCAAACCCAGTCTTCTTTAATTCCTGACCACATATTATTCGAGTATGTGCATTCTGGCAAAACCAAACCAAACAAAATGAGAATCATGTTATATAGGTGACCATTACCTTCATTTAAAATTGCATGAATGCAATCAATTGGGAAAGTGTCTATATGCAATATTTTTTCTGTCACTAGTCATAATTTTTATTCCTTCAGTCTTCTTCCCTGTCTGTAAAGTGCAATTAACCCCTTCTACCTATAAACTTCTCTTTAACTACATCTTCATTTAACCCCTTTAATTATCTTGAGTGCCCTGTACTGCTTTTGTGCCAGCACCTCGTCTCTCTCACTGCCATTTTCCTCTTTGTCCACATTCTGCTGTGAATTTATTTGGTAGATTCTGAACAGAATAGTTTATGGATAGTTTTAATTTTCTGTATCTGTCTAGTTCATTCTCCTACCACACATGCTTTGTATGATGTACTCAGCTTATCCCACAACTGCTGTGTTAGTTCTGTTCCTTCCATCCAGTTCTCATATGAATGTTCACCTCCACATTTACCACGCCTCATTCCCCTGCTTACAAACAGTCATAACATGCTCAAAGTGTTGACATTTTTAACATTTCAAATGGGGCAGGATCTAGGCTTTAATCCACAAAAATTAATATCCTGTATTAACCACATTGGGTGGGATTAAACAATCCAAGTAACTTTTAAAGGTATGTGTTCTTCTCCTTTCTTACTAATCATTCACTTACCACCACTTTCTTATACTCCCTTGCATCTTCAGCTACCGATATGATAAGAAGGGGTGGATCTGTTGACTTACTCTTTTCCCAGCCTGGACTACTACCTCTTCATTGCATACAGGTATTTCTGTTTTCTCTTGTTCTTATTTCAGAAGCCATTCGTCATCCCTTGCTTCTTTTCCCTCATTTTCCAACATGATTTACATCCTTTCCTTCGCAGTTTGCATTTCAAGTTGTTCCACCAGCCCACACCACTCGAGTTCTAAGCCATATGCCAGCCTGCCCTATTTTGCTGCCACCTTTCTTGCCTTATAACTTACCCATCTTCTTCCTCAACCACTTTCTACTCTTAGCGTCCAGGTTTGTAGTGCTGTGGAAGATCTTCCCCAGCTGGGTTTCTCTCACCTTCCTCCCCTCAGGTGATGCCAGGTTACCTTACTGGCCACTTAGCCCTTTTTAATCCTAACGAGGCTGGTCTGGGGTGCACGAGACATCACCCAAACCAAACCAAGCCAGGTGGAACACTCTGGTGATACTAGCATAGTAAACCTAGCAAGCCACTACCAGTCAGAGTGGATTACACTGTTCTAACGTGTACTATGAGACATTTTAACCCCTGCTCTTATTACAGAGGACTTGGAAAGCTTGATTAAAATCTCCTTTGTCTCCACCTGCCTTCAGATATGCAAAGAATAACTGAGCACAACAAAGGACTGTATCTCTCTTGTGAAATCTAACGCAAATGGAACACTGATTGAAGGAAGACGAGAAAGCCTAAGAATTACACTTCTATCACTGTACAGCAAAGATGGGGCACAATAGCAGCAAACGTTTCCATTTTCATTGGCTTTCTTGCACACCTGTGTCAGAACTGAGGTTTTTTGCTCCTGATTCTGTAATTCAATATTTTCTGGAATTTACATACCATAGAAGAAATGGCAGAAAGTACAGTTTATGTTGCTGACTTACACATACTGTAAACTCTTTCATACCTAGCAACCTCAGGACTGGAGTGTTACAGGATATTCAAATATGCTAATTAACGAAGAGCAGCTGGGGAGGCATAAGTGGGGCTCAGGAGAAGCACAGGCATCAGTGAGATAAAAAGCCATGAGATTCCCAGCTGGGGCCAGGCGAATGCTGACAACTCTGGAGCCAGGAAGTCTGCTGGGGCTGGGAGAGTGCTGGAAGTACCAGGGACAGGGCAGCACTGGCAGCTCTGGGGCCAGGGTCTCCTCTAGGTCGTGGGGAAGAGCTGGCAACTCTGTGGCCAGGGGAGTGCCAGTAGTTCTGGGGCCAGGGACTCCACCATGGGGCAGGGCATCACTGGCAACTCTGGGTCTAGAAACCCCACTGGGGCATGGGGCAGCACCAGCAACTCCCAGGTGGGGGACCCTGCTGAGGCTGGGGTCAGGGCAGTGTCAGGGCTGGAAAGCCGGAAGGGGCTGGGGAGCCAGTGGGGTGCAGGTGAGCTCCAGAAGCGCTGGGGCTGGGGAACTGGCAGAGGCCAGTGGAGTGCCGGCAGCACTGGGGCTGGAGAGCCAGTCAGGGCTGGAGGAGGGCTGGCAGCAACAAGTAAGTGCCAGCAGCGCCGTGTCTGGCAAGCTGGCTGGGGCCGAGGCAGAGCTGACAGCGCTGGGCCAGGGAGCTAACTAGGGTAGGGGAGTGCTGGCAGCACACCAGGAGCTCTGGCAACTCCAGGGACAGGGACCTGGCAGTGATGTCCAGGAGTGACTTTCAGTCAGTTTTGGTCTCCGAGTAAGTATCATATTTGTGCTGGTTATCTGAGAGTTCCAGCTGAAAGAATACTGGATACAGAAGAGTTTACTGTATTTGGTTGGGTTCAGGAGCACCAGGTAGCTGTGACCTTCTGCTTCCAAGTAAAGCAATTCTGCCAAGAAAAGAAGTAATTTAATTCTAAACTATGCTAGCATATACACACTTCTGGACTTGCATTAGGCACTGCCTCATGTTATTGCAGAGTTTGTAGTAAATTAAATGGTCGCTATGGAAAAAAAAATTCCGCTGGAATGTGGTCCTGATCTTGGAGATGAATGCAAAGGGTACAGTAGTAGATTAGGTTTGTGGCGTAGTGTATGAAAATGGGGTGTCCTTTGAAGATTTCAGAGAGAGAGAGAGAGAGAGAGAGACTTTGTTCTCACCATAATCAGAATAATGTCGCAAAGCTCTGTTTATGATATTTACAGCAAAAACACACACCAGTAAGGTGGACAAAACTATAACTATTAACCAATAATTTAGAAATGGATCTACTCTTATTCTGATCAATTTAAAAGCATTTCCTGTATTCTCATATTTTTTGGAGAGGAGGGAATCGATTTTGCAAAGCATAGGAAAATACACTATCTTGATATAAACAAGAAACACCTGCACACACACTTGGGGGAGTGTTTCTATGGGGATTTATTTTTTTAAATTCCATTGTTGTAAATGAAGCAAAGTTTTACATAGATATGTAAAAGTATTTCAGAAATCTAATTTCTCCATTTCTTCCTTGTCAAAATGTATCTACACTGCAGAGTATAAAAACCAATTTCTTATTGTGTGAGGCTGAAAATGCTTGGTTTCACCACATAATAATAAATTTATCTAGGCTATACAAATGTGTTGTCTTATTGTTAGCAATTAAGAGATTTGGGGGAATAAGTGCTGCCCTCTCTCTCTCAGGTTCTAGTTATCCCTGAGAAAAAAAATAGCTCTAGTATGTCAAATGTTATCAGTAGTTTTTAATATCCTTTTTGTTGGATGAGTGTGTGAAAAAAGGATGCTCTCCTTATTTCTTTTTTTTTTTTTTTTTTTGCATTATCCCTTCTGCTTACCAGCCATATAAACATTTGTCATGTGGTGAAATGCTGCATCTCTTGATTATTTTTATTCCTCACTCTTCCTTAGTACCAGTTTTAACAACTAATAACTTGGGATTGCTAGATAGGTATAGGTATTATGAGCAGTCATTATCTATAATGAAGCTCTGCAAATTATGATAAATTCATCTGTCTATAGAAGTGTTGCTTTATCTCATCTTGATTAAATGGCTAAATCTTGCTAGAAATAAGGTGTTATTGCAAAAGCAGAGCTCTCATTTTTATAGTCTTTTAAAATTAACTTGGTATTGAGCTAACCTGTAGAATATTTTAAAAGCATACTTCCTGTGAACCCAAATATATGCCTGAAAGAGTAAATTGTGACAGACATACTGACAATATTCACATTAAATCTGAATATATTCATTTCTCTCTGGTTACACTGGTTATGCATGGAGAAGCGTTTAAGTGATAGCTTTATAAACATGTAAACATCCAATCACCTGTGCCTACCACACAACAATTCATTACAAAGAATTATTAGGGAATAGATGAATAGTTACCCTAACAGTGACCAAATGCACCAAAATCATGAAGTTTATAAGCTACCTGGACCAAAATTTTCAAATGGGAATACCTTAAAATAGTAGGCTGTTAAACCCATACTAAATCACATAGCACCAAAATCAAGGTGATTTTCCATTCCATTTTGTGCGTCTGGGAGTATGCGTGCATGCGTGCGTGCGTGCGTGTGTGTAGGTACATTGGTCAGAATTTATTGAACCATAGGCAGGGGAGAATCTAGTATTAATATATAGTAACTAGCAACTAGTTCTCTCAACTTCCCTGCTGCTCTCAATGTACGTACATTCCAAGTACCGATAACAATGTTGAGAGAACTGACCCATGAAATGGAAAGATACCGCTGGAACATCTTGGGTATCTGTGAACTGCGTTGGAAAGGCTCTGGTGAACAATCAGTCGAAGGGGTCATAAGTTGTACTTCAGTGGAAAGGAGGATAAATATGAGCACGGTGTTGGCTTTCTAATACACAGTGACATTGTGAATACTGTCATTGGATGCCGACCAGTCTCCAACAGATTCATCACCATCCGTCTGAAATTATCCCCTTTCAACATCACCATCATTCAGGCTTATGCGCCAACATCCAATTACGATGATAGTGAAGTAGAAGAGTTTTACGATCATCTACAGGATTCCTGGAGCAAACACCAAAAAAGGACATACTTATTGTACAAGGAGACTGGAATGCAAAAGTTGGAGCAGATGCATATAGTAACTGGAAAGGAACGTGTGGGCCATACTGCAACACTGAAACCAATGACAGAGGCCTTAGACTTCTGGAGTTTGCCAGATATAATGACTTCATGTTGGCTAATACATTCGGCCCTCACAAGGCGTCCAGAAGATGGACTTGGCACAGCGCCAGTGGAGACCATCACAGTCAGATTGGTTACATCTTGGTCAAGAAGCACTTCCGAACAAGCGTTAACATTGCAAAGACACACAGTTTTCCAGGAGCGGATATTGGAAGTGATCATGATCTAGTGTTGATGTCATTCCGCCTACGCTTGCAGAAGATCTTAAAATCAAGGCACACATGAATTAAGTTTGACCTTGAAAAGCTCAAAGATCCTGAGGTGGCAGAAGTCTTCCAAGTAAAAATAGGGGGGAGACTCGCACCACTGCTCATCCTTGGTGCTGAAGAAGCAGATGAGGACATAATGGCCTACATCTTTAATACAGCTGTAGTAGAAACAGCTACTGAGATTCTTGGCAAACACTGCCCAAAGAAAAAACCTTGGGTTACTGCTGATTTGCTTGACCTCTGTGACAAATGGCGAGAACTGAAAAAGAAGAAAGGTGAAGCTGGTGGGGCTGAGAAATACAGAAAAATCAACAAGACCATCAGGAAAGGCATGAAGGCAGCAAAACAGAATTGGGTAGAAGACCAATGCAAGGAAATAAAAGACAGCCTTAACAAAAATAACAGCAAGAAGGCATACCAGACAGTAAAAGAGCTGACAAACGTTAAACAACCAAGAGTTTCCATAGTCCAGAACAAGGCAGGGAACTGCCTCACTGAAGAGAAAGAGATCCTTGGTAGGTGGATAGAATACTGTTCTGAGCTGTACAATGATAAGGTCGATGGAGACCCAGAAATACTGAAATGTCCATATGCTACCGAAGAGGACAGCCTCCCAATCCTTCAGGAAGAAGTAGAGTCAGCAATGCGACCACTGAAGAAAGGAAAGTCAGCTGGAGTGGACAATATCCCAGCAGAATTGATACAAGCAGGGGGAGAAGCCATGATCAGTGCCCATACCAACATATGCAAAAAGATCTGGCAGACAGGAAAATGGCCTACGTCATGGACCCAGTCGCTAGTGATCGCACTTCCCAAAAAGGGCAACCTCCAACAGTGCCGAAACTATCGTACAATAAGCCTCATGAGCCACCCAAGTAAAGTCTTACTGAAAGTAATATTGAACAGGTTGAAGCTGAGATGATTATTGCTGAGGAACAAGCCGGCTTTAGGGCAGGGCGGAGTACCACCGAACAAATATTCAACCTGAGAATTCTCTGCGAGAAATATCTGCAGCACCAACAGTACCTGTACCATGTTTTTGTGGACTTCCAAAAGGCCTTTGACAGAGTTTGGCAGGCAGCATTATGGGCCACCATGAGGAAGTACAACATCAGCCCCAACCTTGTCCGAGTTGTTGAACATCTGTATGACAATGCCACCAGTGCAGTTTTCCACAACGGTACCATTGGAAGCTGGTTCAGAATGACAGTGGGCGTCCGTCAGGGTTGTCTGCTGTCCCCCACACTTTTCAACATCTTTCTGGAGCGCACTATGATTGATGCCTTGGAAGACCATGAAGGAACTGTCAGCATAGGCGGCAGAATAATCACCAACCTTTGCTTCGCCGACGATATAGACGGATTAGCTGGAGGAGAAGAGGAACTTGCCAGCTTGGTAGAATGGCTGGATACCACCTCAAAAGCCTATGGAATGGGGATAAATGCAGAAAAGAAAAAACTGATGACCAATAACGCCAATGGCATCAGTAGGGATATAATGGTGAATGAACAAGCTCTTCAGTGTGTGTCCAGCTTCAAGTACTTAGGTGCAAGCATGTCAGATGAGGGGTCCAGACCAGAAGTCCTCTCCAGAATAGCGCAAACAGCAGCAGTGCTTACAAAACTTAGACCCATCTGGAGGGACAAGAACATCAGTCTGAGATTGAAAGTAAGATTGATGCGCTCACTGGTCATCTCAGTGTTCTTGTACGCTTGCGAAACATGGACCCTTACAGCAGAATTGCAGAAAAAGATCCAAAGCATGGAGATGAGATGCTATAGGAGGATTTTGGGCATCTCTTATATTGAGCATGTCACGAACAAAGAAGTACGACATAGGATCAGGCATGTCATAGGCCCACGTGATGACCTGCTCACTGTGGTGCAGAAGCGCAAGCTCAGATTGTACGGCCACGTCATCAGATCATCAGGCCTTTCAAAGACCATCTTGCAAGGCACAGTACCTGGTGGTAGAAGGAAAGGCAGGCAAAAGAAGAGATGGGAAGATAACATCAAAGACTGGACAAACTTGAATGTGAGCGAGTTACAGAGAGCTGCACAGGACAGGATGAGGTGGAGTGAGTTGATCAGGAAGTCATCTGCGGTGCCCCAATGACCCTCAAAAGTGGTTATGGGATAGAGATGAGATGAGCAACTAGTTGAACAGTGTTATCAGAGACAAGAAACTTATTTGCAATTAACTTTGGGTTTTTTTTCCCCCCTGTACTGATATTTGAATGCAGTAGTGCGATTTATTACGTAGTCCACACAAGCTAAGTCCATACAAGGGCCATGACACCAACATGTACTTTCACAATAGCATTAACCCCTGGCTCCTGAATCTTGCAAAGAGCTCTCTATAGATCTGTAGAGTGGCACAGCAGTGTTGCTGTGGCACTTCAAAGAGGCCCAGAGTTTTGGCTGCTGCCATTGGCAAAGAACAGTTCTGGCAGCCAGAGCTCCAGTCCTCTTTGAATGCCAGCCCCAAGGCAACTGCCCTCTGTATTCACCACCCCTATACCTCCAATAACTTTTTAGCAGTGATGCAATAGTTTGATGGTTTGCAAAAGCTTCTGTGGTAACTACTAGGTCATTAGCCCATTGTTCAAAATACCCCTTTTACCTGAGTAAGGCCAACAGACACAGCTGTTTGGGAGATGAAAATGAACCTGTCACCTTACGGGCTAAAAGCGTGCTATACTGCATGGGCTAAAAGCTGCCTGCCTCTCAGCTAAGGATGGAGAGCTGAGACTTCACTCTTCCTTGTCAGTGGTCTCAGTGCTTCTGGGGTTAATTACTTCCCCCTGCTGAGGAAGCACTTCCCACCCTTCTGAAACCTTCCAGCAGTTCATCCCAGGACAAGCCCCCACTTAAAAGGCCAACCAACCCGAGATGTTGGCAGAAGGGAACAAACCCTCAACCTTAGTGGTTCAAGCCAGTGCTACTACAGAGTGAGCTAAAAGCCACTTAGGTCTTACACAAAGCTGCAGAGCCAAGATTTCACTCTCCCTTGTCAGAGGTCTCAGTGCCCCTTGGGTTGCAGTTGTAAATCGTGTACAAAGAATTGGAGAAGGAAAGAGGCAAAATAGGGGCCTCTTTTATATCCATTGTCATGTGCATGAAAAGATTGACCCAAGATGGAGTCCAGAGTCACATGAGCATGGAAAGTTCCTGTTAAAATATGGTATTTTAGGTCACATGATCTCACCACACATCCTTAATATGGTTTGCTGACTCACAGGCATGGCCATTTGTGCCTCACGCTGCCATGGAAAAGGCCTACTGTGAGGTATGAGTTTCTTCAATGGTCCATTGTGAGATTAGGGTGTTATTAAGGAGCCATCAACGTAGTTGTCTAGCCCTATTGCAAATTTATGTGCAGGGAGTCACTCAAGCAAACAATGCATGTCTGAGATACAGATAATAGCTAATATTCAGAAGTTCAGAGGCAAAAATGATGTGAAATTGAAACAGGATAATCTTATTTAGCAACATATAACATCTCTGTTGCTACCTTACACTTGCTTTTGTGCAAAATTCATGGAAATGGTATATCAGTGGCAACAATATTGATATAAATGGTCATCATGCTTATATACACAGCACCACATTCTGCATGGGAACACATTTACACATATCCTCTGCATTATAAAGTCTGTGAAGCCTTCCATTTCTCCCTTGATTCTCAGTGTGCCTGATGTCAATGAGTCCTAATACCAGGTCTACAGTACAAACTTTTGCTACTGTAATTTACGCTGGCAAGGGTTATAATGAGATGTGATTTATGACCAACAGAGTTATGCGAACAAAAGATAGTGTAGATTGCAGTTGTACCAGCAAAACAATTTGAGAGGGTGGATATTCAAATAGATATGCTGGGAAAAGCATTGTTTTACCAGCATAAGCTGCATTCACTCTAGGGCTGTGTCTACACTAGCCCAAACCTTCAAAATGGCCATTCAAATGGCCATTTTGAAGATTACTAATGAGGTGCTGAAATGCATATTCAGTGCCTCATTAGCATGCCACTGGGCACAGGGCTTCAAAATTGCCGCTTTTCCCTGCTGCGTGGCTCATCCACACAGGGGTCCTTTTTGAAAGGACCGCAGCCACTTGGAAATTCCCTTATTCCTATCAGCAGATAGGGATTTTGAAGTTGGCAGGGTCCTTTCGAAAAGGACCCCATGTGGATGAGCCACACGGTAGCGAAAACTGGCAATTTCGAAAAGCTGTGGCCAGTGGCATGCTAAAGAGGCACTGAATATGCATTTCAGCACCCCATTAGTAGTCTTCAAAATGACTATTTGCATGGCCATTTCAAAGATTTGGGATAGTGTAGACAGATGTAGCCTAAGAGTGCTTTATAGCTATTTTGATATTCTGAGCCTAGCAAAGTGTTCTTATAGCTTAAGTGACCGCACGCCACCTTGGATCACAGGATCCTGTGCGCTCTAGTCATACTTCCAGAATGTACTGATTTACCCCCTATTCTTGGGCATATGGGCAGAAGTGCATGACAGGAGTATGCTGGCTACGTCAACTGACTTCCCCACCCTAAGGGGATTGTGACCTGGCCAAATCCAGCTCTGCTTTCCACCTAATACTCCAAGATCACTGGGGAAAATCAAAAGGACCAGAACATAATGGGCAGTCAGGGCTGTAAGAATCTGCACTTTTATCTTATTGTCCTCACTACAAGGTTAGTGGTACACGCATTTTAGTGAGTGCATTTCAGTTATAATGGCAAGACCTTCCTTGCTTGGTTTTATCCTTCACAAAAGGCTTGATGTTTGAAGTTTAATATAACTTATGAGTTTGCATTACTTACCGTGTCCTTTTGCATATGTAAAAACCATGCCCCCCATTTGTTATTCTACCATGTTTATTGCAAAGTTATTGATTATATTTACTAGTCTTATATTGTATGCTTATTTGTAACTATTACTCCTATCATATACATTACTTTTACTGTGTCTGCCTGTCTGGCAAGGTTCTACCATGTCCCCCCCCACACACTGTGCCAGCTCCAGCTCCTCCCACCCATTGCTGGGCCTAGACCAGCACCCCCACTAGAGTCCCTGTACAAACTATGCCAAACCCATCCCCTACCCCAGCCAGCATGGGGCCCAGCCCATACACATTGGATGTGTCTTTACAACAAGTTTGTCAAGAACTTTCTTGCAGCCCAATTTCTGCTTGCAAGCACAGCTGCAACCAGACCTCTAGTTTTGATACAATTTTGCTACCCATATAACCACTTCTCAAAGCCTTAAGATTTTTTCGTTCTGATTTGCTCTTATGTATTTACCCATGTAAGAGTAACCTAAAGTCATCAGGGTGGGTAAATTCTATCTCCAACACTGTGGTACTTTGTAAAAGTTAGAAGAAGGGTTAATTCTTCTTCTTCTTCATCATCAAATGAGGGCCTGATGTCCATGACGTCTCCTCCTAAAGTGCTGTTCAGTGCCATATCCTCCATTACACAATATGCTAACATACATTGCTTTTGCCACCACTACTTCTTGGATCAGCCTTTGTCTTTTTCCTTCCACATTCATCTCATGCACTCTTTTACATACACAGTTGACAGAACTGCATTTTACATGGCCAAACCATCTGAGCCTGCACTCCTTCATTTTTTTCCAGTTAAGGGGATTCTGTGAGCCTGTGTCCAATATACGCATTCTGAACGTGGTCTTTCTTGTTTACAACATTCACCATCTACCTATTTGCATATCTGTGGTACTGGTCATTTGTTAATTTTTCTTCTTTATTGCCAAAACAAAGTGTCATGTTAAACCTAGACAGACCACTGTTTTAGAGAGTTCCCTTTAATCTTACTGGTATATTTCTGTCACAAACACCACTTTTTTCTCCCCATTTGAGCCAGAGATTTATTATTTGAGCTCTCTTTTCGTCCTCACCAAATCTACATTAGCAAGTTCTTAAATATTTTTTGAAAGAAGGGGGCTCATTCGAAAGAGCCCATGGAACATCTATACACAAAAAAGCATTCTTCCAAAAGTAAATCTAAGAATGTGGCGCTCCTTTCAAAATCACTCATTTCAGGAAGACTAGCCACTTTGAAAGAAAACATGTGTAGATGCTCTGCAGGGCCCTTCTTTTGAAAGAACAATCTTCATTTTGATCCTTGGCCTGTTCTGTCAGAAGATCGGGGCTGGGTGAACACTTTTGAAAGAGCAGATCACTCTTTTGATCTGCTTTTTTGTGTGTGGATGCACTTTCGAAAGAAGTTCTATCAGAAGAGAGCTTCCAGAAAAAAGTTTCTTTTGAAAGACCTCTGTACCGTAGACGTAGCTCAAATTTCCCAGATTCTGGAACCCACATACCTGAAATTCTTTTTTGATACTGTACACTTATTTATTTTCAAGTATAATCCTTCAGTGATCACAGTACTGAAATTACATCTCACCCACTCTGTTTTCCCTCTCCATTTTAGAGCCTGTCTCCCCAATCTCTCTCTCCATTTATCAAGAATAAGGAATAATTGTGGTATATCAACCCCTACTGTACACTAGCTGTAGGCAATTGTTGACTTTTTAAAGGTCACCAATATATTAGATCACAATCCCAGCCTCTACTTACCATGCTTTGTTTCAATACACTTTTAAGCAGCAATGAGAAAATTGACGTGAAACAAATAAGATTTAGGACTCATTCCTGTTTCCACAGAAATAAATGGCAACATTCCAATTTACCTCAGCAGCACCAGGCTTAGTCCTTGAGGAGATGTTTTTTTTTTTTTCTTGCAGCTTAGCACATGTGTCTTAATTATGGAAACATAGGGCCAGGTTCTGCACTGGTTTAAACAGCAGTGACTTCAGTGGAGCTGGGCTGATTTATGAAAGAAGAGGCTCAGGTATGTGTGAGCCTCTGTGGGAGGCTTGCAATACTTATTCACAGTGAGGGTTTTTTTGTTTTTTTTTAAAAAAACAAAGATGCCAGTACTCAGCCGACTCCCTACCACCACATCCCAGCCAGTCCCATGGCTGTGGCTTCTGAGGTGCTGGTGCTTGGTACTGACAAGTACTTGCACAAAAAAAGTACTGGTTATTCATGGGATCAGCTTGCAGAATTGAGATATCTTAATGCATAATTTATCAATACACATGGAAAAAATGTCTGATTAATTGAAAGAAAATTAATACAGCAAACCTTAACTGCAAAAATTGAAGATATTGAAATGCAAAACCAAGATGGAAAAAAATCTGCTAAGTGAGGCATTTTTCACGTTAGCTTGATTGACCCTGCTCAACTACCTAACCACACAATCTAAATTTATGCAAAATTGTGTACAGCAGCTCCCGGAGCAGAATAATATGACCTACTCTAATTACAAATAAATGAGTAATGATTCCTTTCACTATAATTGCATTTTATATGATGTTTATCTATTTAGTTTGATGTATTATTGTTGTTCCTAATAAAATAATGATAACAAAATCCAAACAAAAACAAAAAAACTCAAACTGCAGTGTTTATGATACAAAGCTAAATAAAAAAGATCAAGGCATAATGCTCAGTTTAATTTCCATACTGTTGTGTACCACACTATAGGGTCCAGAGCGTAGTATACAAGTCATTCTGCAATTACATACTGGAGCTTCTCTGCGCATGATCTGTTACCTTAATTTGCTAGGGATCTCTCCAGGGTTACACTCCTATGTATTTTATTAAATGCTACTGTTAGATTAAAGGAAAAAGGAGAACTAGCTTTCAAGCACACATTCTTGTACTCCCCTGCACCCACACACTTACAAAGGCGAACTCATGTGGTCAAAGAGTTGCATAGAGACAGCCTACACATAAAGCATCCTGCGTATCTGCCTGCGGTCATGAAGTCAAGGCAGTGACCTAACGGTAGGACCCCCTTGTCCACGTGTGCTTTCTTGTCAGAGTAGTACACAGGAGCATTCAGTATCATCCATCCTGGGGAGAATGTTAGGGGCCGAGAGCCATGGCCTTGTGCATCCTGCTGCCTCCCCAGCCAGATGAGACTAATTCCTGCAGAGTGATGATGGAAAGAAGTACCCTCCACCATAGTTTTGAACCCTTATTTAGTATGAGAATTGGCCTGCTGAACCCAGGGTTGTGAGTTCAATCCTTGAGGAGGCCATTTAGGGACTGGGGCAAACAGATGTCAGGGATGGTGCTTAGTCCTGCCAAGAAGGCAGGCGACTGGACTAGATGACTTACCAAGGTCCCTTCCTGTTGTAGGAGATGTGTATCTCCAATTATATCTTTTATATCTCCTGTCCCTCTACCCCAAGACATTGTATGACCATGAGTCATCACCAGGGTTCCAGGACTCTGTATGACCATGAGTCATCAGCTAACAGCAGATGGGGCTTGGATTTCTGTTGATGGGGATGGGGTCTCTTACTCATTCTTGGGGGCGGGGGGGCATCTTTTGCAGGTCTCATCTCCACTTTCTCTGGCCATCAAGGTGCTGCTGGTAGTCTAGACAAGCTGATTTTGGGGATTAATTCCCCTGCACACACACCTACACTCACACTTTTCCTCACTCACACAAAGGAAAGCTCACTTCAGAGAAAGCAATTTCTTTTACAAAGGAGCAGCCAGGATTTATTTCAGACATATAGTATCTATAAACAATTTCTTACTAAGGGTACATCTATACTCACTGGAAGATCAGACTGGTCAGAGATGATCTTCTAGAGTTTGATTTAGTGCATCTAGTGGGAACACACTTAAACCAACCATCAGAGCTCAACAGTTCTTATTCTTGTGAGCAGTAAGAGAGGTCAATAGGAAAGTCAAGTTAGAGTAAAAGGAAGCTGTTTACCAAAGGTCATCATAGCTCTTATTTCATCTGCATACTGGACATGAATATCCATTCAGGGGGATTGAGGTGGACTATGTTTAGGGACCTTTACTAGCCCCCTCCCCTTGTGGGGTGAGCAGAGCAGATCCTAAATAGGGCTGCTTAGTTGTAGATTCAGCATTCTACCACCTCAGTCCTCAAAATGGAAGGACGGATACAAGTATCCACCACGTATGTGTTGGTCCATGACTAAAAGCACCCAGATTTCACAATTCCACTCCCATTGCCATTCGCTAGTCACCATAGGGCTTAATTTGTTGGACAGTATTATGCAGAACGTGTGACTTTGTAATTGGCAGCAGGAATGTTGCACTGCAGCCACCACATGGTTCTTGGTGGTCAGAAGGTTCAGGTCTAATGGCATGGGATCCACAATGACTGGGAGTCTCCTGTCTGCTGCAGCCTTCATCTATCTTCTCAGCGACTGATGTTGAGGACTTCTAGGATCGTTCATCTGGACCCTCCCCCTTGATCTTTCTGCAATGAGTGACCCTGCTGGGAGTACATGACTCCCTGTGGCATTGCTCTTGGGTTCATTGGAACACACAAGCCCACTCGCCATGACAATGTGACGATCCAGAGATAAGCCCTCCTTGAACTATAATTGTGCTCAGGCTCTCTGATGGCAGGGAGTGGGGAAGAGACCAGTTGCCCCCAGATTCCTTTGAAAGGCTGTGAAGTGCTATGCCGCTGGCCTGCATGCAGTGCTGGGGCCCAGGGCTGACTGCCTAGGTCCCGTCCCTTTTGGCAGCAGGAAGCTGGGCCCCTCCCCACCTTGTCCCTGGGACCAAGGCTGCTGTCTGTGGCTGATTGTGCTCTGTGTGTGTGAGAAAGGAGAGGAAATTTTTTCCTCTCTCTTTCTTTAGAAATCTTCCATTTTGGATGGAGATATGGTACTGGTGAAATGTTGGAGATAATAGAAATAAAGATTTTACAGAACCCTAGTCTACATTTAACCTTTTAGTGGGTTAGATTGCATGGGCACACACATACACACACATGAAAATAATAAAATTAGATTATTGATTTAGAGAGATACTTCATGTTTCTTCTTAATCAATGAATACTCAGAAGTCTCTTGGGTAAACTTCCATAACTCCACAAAAAACACGTGCCAAATTACTGCTCCCTTAGAAACTGCCAATTGGTGAAGACAAGGCTGATACATGCTCTATAAATTACACAATAGAGAGTCTTTCAACAAGTCAATACTTTTAAAAATCACAATCTAATTTAAAGTAAGTTTAGGAAAGGGGAAGGAAACAGCTGTTGAGATGCATGCCTCCGTTAAAGTTATTATAATTGTGATGAAATGTAAGTAGCTGATCAGAGAATGAATGTAAGCGATAAATATGAAGGCTTTACTAAGCATACTGCTAATATTTATTGTGAGTAAATGTTAAGAAACAGACCATTAATCAAATTACTAATATTCTCTTCATCATGTCACAATATAGATTCAATTACACCTTACTAGCCATGGAAATGGTTCCACTACAGACAATTAACTACCTGAGGCAAAGTTAAATATTATTAATACAAGATATTCTTTTTCCCTTGTGAAAGTCAACTCTCTCACAATGTATTGTGTTGAGTCAGACTCAAAACCAGATTTTGACAAGAAAATAAAGTCACAGAAGTTGTAAGTGCAATTTTAGATTTTCAAACATGTAGTCCTATTTTGGGCTGCTATGCCACAATCTTATATCTGACAACAGCTGACTTATTTATGCCAATTCTTGCAACCCTGCTACACAAACATGCACAAATTAGCAGACACAAAAGTTTCTGCTGACAAGAGAAAGCTTTTAGAAACTTTTACCTCCACTCAAATGACTTTTTGTCTTTTGATAGAAGGTAGTCTCAAAAAGAACACAAACTTTGAACCAGCTACCTAAAATAAATGAATTCTTCATGGATATAACAAAATGGTATGTGAGGCTATGTATAAACTGCAGGCTTCTGTCAGGAGCCTGGAGGTTTCCCAACAAAAGTCTGCCACCATCCATGTCTTCCTTGTTCCATGAGGAAGAGTGGCTATCTCAGCAGAGCGGGTTTCCCCAACATATGGCCCCATGTGGATGGGGCAAATGTTGGGAAATCCCCTCGGGACAGAACTGTCTGCAGGAGATACCAAATGCATTGTGCAATTTGTGTACCTTTTGCTGATGGTTCTCGGCAATCTTAATGTAGCCTGACTGATTCTTGGCCTCTGAGACAAACACAGGCTTTACCTATGCAGTTTTTGAGCCCACCAACACTTATATGCTAGATTTGATCTTCACTATGGATGTTGTCATCAGGACCATACTAAATACCCCAAAAATCATGATCTGACCACCATCGCCTTCAAGCAGAACTCACAGCATTCTTTCCTTCCTGTAAGAGGCTGATTAATCAGCGTACTACACTGGCTGTCATTCAAAATCTGGATCCATTTCAATGTCCTTGTGCTACTCTAAGAGAATTTGCTCCAGGTTATATCAATGACTTTCACTGCTCACCACCACCACACCACATTTAACAGGGAATCCAATTCACAGAGTCAGTATTTGAACTCATGATGGTGATGTACAGCTTATTCTCAGTGGCATATTCAGAGTTATGAGAGCCACTTCTGCCAGAAATCAGGCTGAGCATAAACTTCTCTGCCCTTTAGAACAGGTTGCAAGGTATGTAAGGCAAGCAGATGTTTCCTTTGACAAGAATATCATAGGTGTTGCATAGTTCTCAGGGAAACCACTGTCCAGCATCTGATTCCTATACTACAATGGCCATAATAGCTATTTCTAGAGCATAACTAATGCAATAACAGAGTCTGGTGGAGAACTCAGAACAGTGATGGATGTTTTAGAAATGCATATTGAGGTAATAAAATCAGCAGCAGCACCTTGTTAGTCGCCAGTCAAATGTGGTAATGGTGTACAAACCCCAAAGATACTTCCTCTGCTATTAATGGCTTAGGCATGAGAAGTAGCACTCTAACACACAGGCTTATTTCAGGGAACAGAAGGAAGACAAAACTTTTATTGGCATAATATTAAAACTTCACAGAAATTTTGACAGCAATTTGGACTATGGCAAAGAGAACTATCTATGTCCTCTTTAACAATGACTGTGCAATGAGGCCTCTCTTCATCAGGTATCACCTACCTCTGGAATCTAGAAATCAACACTGAAAATAAAACAAATCGCTATATAACAGTTTTTATAAGGTCCCACATGTCATGTGGGAATGGAATGTCTATTCTTCTATCTGAGTGTACTCCTCAGTGCCCAGTTACTTATGCTCAGTCTTAAGCACGTTGAAGCTCTGGGGAAAAGGCCTCAACTCACATGGTTTATGCCTTCTACTTGGGGGCAAAATAGCATATCTTCCTCCCGAAAACATATGAAAAAGAGGAAAGGAGAAATACTGATAGGACACAGCAGAACTGCAAAGAAAAAGGAGAAATTGAAAGCAATAAGGCAGCCCAAATGCTAATTTTTCTGAAAGTGATCAAAATCTCTAATGATAGCGCTGTATTTTTGACAGTTTCAATTACGAGGTCACTTGACATAAGCAGAGAGTAGCATAGGAGAAAGGTGTTTGGAAACTATTTCTATAGTACAACAAAGTGCTGTTTTGTAATAAGAGGGTGGCATTAAAAATTTAACACTTGTCACCATACAGAAAGAAACACTGGGACTCTAAGGACAATTACCTAGGGCACTGAATATTGAATTTTCAGGCACAACTAATTAGAATACCTTCTAGACTGCATCACTCCAGCATCTATCTTTTAGCTACATCTTTGAACAGTGGGGTGGGGGTGGGGAGACTAGCTAAACCAGGTTTATGGCTATATGGCCAAAGTCTCCCAGACAGCTGGCTCAACCAGTAACCCTTCCCCAATCCCTCATAATGCTCGGATGAGGGGTACCCTGTGCAATCCATATTTTACATAGCAATGATGACCACCTTGCACTCCCACAACAACTTCAAGCATTAGTGAGAGTCCAAAATTTTTACACTGGGAGATGTTATAAAGTCACAATTTATTCTATGTTGTTTACAATAGATCAAATTCCATTGCTTCATCTGCTAGACATCAGGCCTTGCAAACAAAGCTTTACATATGCACATCTTTTCATTTTCATGCAAATGATCTCTAAAGGTAACATTCCTCAAATTTCCTCAGCAGGACTGAGCTCTTGTTCACACATTCCTCACAGCTATATAACTTTTGATCCCCTCTGTAAGCTCTTCCACCCTTCCCAACTCAAGATCTCCTTGATTTTTCAAGAAGAGTGAGAATTTCTGCTATGCTCTCCTGGACCACCTCTTACTATTTATGTCCCACCTCGCCACATACTTAGAGGTCTCTCACTTCCCCAACTCCTCAAATTCTGCCAGCAGCTTTTTGACTTTATTCCTTCGTATCTGCTGACCTTCTTTATCCCTATTCTTATCTCTCTCCCAGATCTTGCTCCTCTAAGTATAACATGCTTCTGTTTCCCTCCATCCATAAAATTCCACTAGCCATCAAGTTTCTTTGAGCTCCAAACTCATTGACAGCTGTGTTCAAAACAGTTGTCACCTCTTACTTTATTCCAGCACCATCCTTGACTCTTCCCTTAGTCTTTTTGTGCCTTCTTTCTTAATACCTCTTATCCCTGGAAAAATGTTAAACTTCCTCCCATTCTTCTTTCCTCTAGAAAATGCTTAACAACGTGTCTGCTCCAAAGAGCTTCACAAATGTAATTCACTAGTCATTCTTTGTCCGTATTGTCTCTGAACTGTATTGTACTTGTTAATGCCTAAATACCGCAAATCTCTTTGATGAAGGAATTCCATTCTTCACCCTCCCGCCCCACACTCATTTGTAAAACACTGTCAACATTCAAGCTCTATTTAAATTTAAACACATCATAAACAGGAGTGGAATGAATCTGAATCAAGTATCAAGAGAAAAATCTTCAAGACCCCTCCCAAGATCTCTGTACCTTATCTGTTATTTGTATAATTGGGGCACTTAAAAACCCCAACCAAGATCTGGGTTCCATTGAACAAGGTATTGTATAAACTTATAAGATGACACAGTTTCTGCTGTGAAGGGCTTATGTTCTCATAGGCATACCAGAAAAAGAGCAGTATTGTATCTATTTAACAGATGGAAACAGGCATCAGTGAATGCTCAATATACTTCAGAAAGGCCACGGCGAAGATAGGAATTGAACCCAGGCAATTTGAGCCTCACACTGCTACCTTACCCTGTGACATTCTCTCTTCTCCAATATTCCCATTTCAGAAATTGTAGGTCTTCTATGGCTAGCTGGAGTGCCTATCATTCTTTTGCAAATCTTATTGCAAAGGCTAGTGGAAAGATTCATGAGCACAGCATCTTTCCCCCATCCCCCCCGTGTAGAGTCAACCTGAGTGGCCATGCAGATGTCTGCAGACTCTCACATCTATTCACTAGGGCCGTGTGTACACTAGCCCCAAACTTCAAAATGGCCACGCAAATGGCCATTTCGAAGTTTACTAATGAAGCGCTGAAATACATCTTCAGTGCTGCATTAGCATGCGGGCAGCCGCAGCGCTTTGAAAATGACGTGGCTCACCGCTGCGCGGCTCGTCCCAATGGGGCTCCTTTTCGAAAGGACCCTGCCTACTTCGAAGTCCCCTTTTTTCTATCTGCTCATGGGAATAAGGGGACTTCGAAGTAGGCGGGGTCCTTTCAAAAAGGAGCCCCATCGGGACAAGCCGCGTGGTGGCGAGCCACATCAATTTCGAAGCACCGCGGCCACCTGCATGCTAATGAAGCGCTGAATATGCATTTCAGCGCTTCATTAGTACACTTCAAAATGGCCATTTGAATGGCCATTTTGAAATTTGGGGCTAGTATAGATGTAGCCTAGATGAAACAAATATGAAGATAATGTAGTTAAACACTCAAATCAGTCGTCTTTGATAAAGGCTGAAACTATCTGGAAACATTTGTGTTTTTAGATTTGGGATATTGGCTCATAAATAGGAATGTAGTGGTGGCACTGGGTGTAGGGGGAGTGGGAAACATTGCTAACACATACCCATACTTACAAAACATTTACCCATAACTGACAGATCAGTAGTTCAGATTATGTGTCTTGATTATCTGTGTAGGATTACAAACTTCTGTTGCAAGAAAGTTTTTTTTCTTTTTGTGACTTCCCTTGGAAAGCTGTCAGTCATAGTAATATTTTGGCTACATCTACGCTGCACAAATCTTCAAAATGGCCATGCAAATGGTCATTTTGAAGATTACTAATGAGGTGCTGAAATGTATATTCAGCACGTCGTTAGCATGCTGCCAGCTGCGGCTCTTCGAAATTGCCGCATTTTGCTGCTGTGTGGCTATTCCAAATGGAGCTCCTTTTCGAAAGCAGATAGGAATAAGAGGATTTTGAAGTTAGTGGGGTCCTTTCAAAAAGGAGTCCCATCTGAACGAGCTCTGTGGCAGCAAAACATGGCAATTTCGAACAGCCACCGCCAGTGGCATGCTAATGAGGTACTGAATATGCATTTCATATTCATTTCATATTTGTAATCTTTGTGCTAGTATAGACACGGCATTTATGAAACAGTAGCAGATAGAAAATAAAAACTGTTTCAAAAGTTTAAAATACATTAAAAGCGCTCTGTGTCACATGCCCTCCTTTCAGCCAGCTAACTTCCACGTCCGTGTTCTTAATTTAATAGATGTTATAGTTTCAATCTGATTTTTTTTAATCTTTACTTTTCTTTCTGATAAATAAAAGTGAAGAAGCAAATATAAAACAAAGAGCAATGTACATACCATAAAACCCTAGGGCATTCAGCAGGAAGGGAAACAATGAGTCAGACCCTCAGCTGGTATAAATCACTGACTCCAACAGAATTAATTGATCAGCACTTGCTGGTAGCTGGCTCACTATATAATATTTGACTAAAATCACACTCCAGCGTTCACTGACAACAATCAGAATTTTGTCATTGATTTTATTTGGAAAACAGTCAGACCCTATGACATTTCTCTATAGGCAGTCTATATGCAGACAGCTACAACTTCTAGACTCTAGGGCTACAGTCTCCAATATCACCTGCAATTCCTATGAAGGAAAGGTTTGAACTGTATCCATTATGTATCTCCTCTGATTAGGACAAAGTGGCTATGGCCACACTAGCCCCCTCCTTTGAGAGGGGGCATGCTAATGAGGTGCTGTCATGAATCTGCAGCAACTCATTAGCATAACAGTGGGCACATGCCATTTGGAAGAAAGTGCCAATTTTGAAATGCACACTGCCTGTGTAGCCAGGAGCCTTTCAAGCAGACCCCCTGATTTTGAAAGCTCTTTCTTCACATTTGAGAAGGAAAGGAGGGGGCTAATGTGGCCACAGCCACAGTAAGAATGGCACCTGCTTACAACCATAGATGCACAAAACTGAATATACCTACACAAAAAGAAGCATAGCAAGCCACAATATACATGTCTAGAGAACTAATGAATGCCACAATTTTCTAACACTTCCTCAGTGATACTCTGATAAATATGGACACATTTTCCTCGCTTTCCTTACTACAATCATATTAAGAATAACTGGTCTCAAAGAGTTGAAAAAAATCTAATAGCAGTAGTATATGGAAGCAATAGTGACAAGATAATAAAATAATTAATGAATTAGCTTCTAGGTGGTCATGGGATAGGAGGAAAGGTCCTTTCATGGATCGGGAATTGGTTAAAAGACAGAAAACAAAGGGTGGGAATAAATGGTAAATTTTCACAATGGAGGAGGGTAACTAGTGGTGTTCCCCAGGGCTCAGTCCTGGGACCGATCCTGTTCAACTTGTTCATCAATGATCTAGAAAATGAGGTAAGCAGTGAGGTGGCAAAGTTTGCAGATGACACCAAGTTGTTCAGGACAGTCAAAAGCAAAAGGGATTGTGAAGAACTACAAAAAGATCTCAGCAAACTGAGTGATTGGGCAGCAAAATGGCAAATGAAATTTAATGTGGGTAAGTGTAAGGTAATGCATGTTGGAAAAAATAACCCAAATTACACGTACTACATGATGGGGTCAAATTTAGCTACGACAGATCAGGAAAGGGATCTTGGAGTTATAGTGGATAGTTCTCTGAAGACATCCACGCAGTGTGCAGCGGCAGTTAGTAAGGCAAATAGGATGTTAGGAATTATTAAAAAAGGGATCGATAATAAGACAAAAGATATCATACTTCCCCTATATAAAACTATGGTACGCCCACATCTTGAGTACTGCGTGCAGATGTGGTCTCCTCACCTCAAAAAAGATATACTGGCATTAGAAAAGGTTCAGAAAAGGGCGACTAAGATGACTAGGGGCTTGGAAAGGGTCCCATATGGGGAGAGGCTAGAGAGACTGGGACTTTTCAGTTTGGAAAAGAGGCGATTGAGGGGCGATATGATAGAGGTATATAAAATCATGAATGGTGTGGAGAAAGTGAATATAGAAAAATTATTTACCTTTTCCCATAATACAAGAACTAGGGGACACCAAATGAAATTGATGGGTAGTAGGTTCAAAACTAATAAAAGGAAATTTTTCTTCACACAGCGCACAGTCAACCTGTGGAACTCCTTGCCAGAGGAGGCTGTGAAGGCCAGGACTCTATTAGGGTTTAAAAAAGAGCTTGATAAATTTTTGCAGGTTAGGTCCATAAATGGCTATTAGCCAGGGATAAAGTATGGTGCCCCAGCCTTCAGTACAAGGGCAGGAGATGGATGGCAGGAGATAAATCACTTGATCATTGTCTTCTGTTCTCCTTCTCTGGGGCACCTGGCATTGGCCACCGTCGGCAGATGGGATGCTGGGCTCGATGGACCTTTGGTCTGACCCAGTATGGCCATTCTTATGTTCTTATGAAATTAGAGGTGAAAATTTAATTTCACTCTCCATTTAAGCAGTTTCTTTCCCCCCACCCCCCATGAAATCATAAAGGACTAGAAACTTTGCCAACTTAAATTCAGTTGATCTTTTACATACAAAAAATGACCTAATTCTCTTAGCATAGTGGGATAGTAAAACCCTTTAAAATATAACATTAACCACCGTAAATGCTGTACTTATTCCTGTTATGGGTTTCATTAAAAAGAGTTAACCTGAACATTTGTCATAAAAACTTAATTCAGTGGAAAAATATTAAATTCAAAATTCCTGTCTTTTTCCAGCTGAAGGCTCAATTCAACTTTATTAGAACCTTACTGAGTATCAGCAGAGTAAAGTCAGGGAGATGTGCACATAATGGTGTGATTGATCTCAATGAGGCTACAATTCACCAGAGCATTTAAGCATCGTGAAAATATTTTGCTGAATACAAATGAACTGAAACCAGGGTGCTATTGGTAATATATGGAAGGGGAGGAGTTTCTCTGGGGACAACTGGCCTGCTCTTTAAACATCGCAGGCTAAAGTTGACAACTCTAACTCAATCTATTCTGGGAGGTATTTATTGCCCCTCAACGTGGTGTAGTCTTCTTAAAATATCCTATTAAAATCTCCAGGATTGTTTCAATAGTTACATGACTAATGATGATTCCAGGAGACTGAAGGCCAGTCCTGGAGGGTTAGCAACCCTATCTGAGGCTGTTCTTGCAGAATAAAGCATAAGAGCAGCAGAGAGGATGGTGGAGGGAGATGTGAGAAGCAAAGAGAAGCTTATATAGACAGACAGGGAACACATCACTCCCCCCTGCCCCCCGGCAAAGACTACTGTTCTCTTGGGGGAAGGTTGACTCATTTCTCTCCTGAGGTCCTTGTGCTCTCTTTCCTTTTCTACTCTCAGTGGATTTGTTGAGGGCAGATTCCCTATTTCAGCTGCCTCAGGTGTGGGGAGAAGAAAAAACTCCCAATCCAAATGTGTTCGCCAGAGAATGCCAGGAATGTTTGTAAAACTCCATGTGTGGAGGGGGAACAAAGGGGATTCTTGTATCACGTGTCTCTATTCTGTGTGAGTTTGGCACCCAGTACACAGCATTTCATTCCTTTTACAAGAGGAAATGAAAAAAAAAAGTTAGAGCTAGTTATGTAACTTTTCCCCTGTCATCTCCCAGGCAACTATCACATGTCTTATTTGATGCAGTGTGATAGTTACATTGAAATCATGTCTTTTTAACCTGTTATCCTGTGTTGCCTCATTACCATGTACTCCTGCAATAGCCTGGTTTAACCAGTGGGCATGCCAAAAAGTAGCAGTGTATATTTTCATGAGTAATCCAAGTGTAACTCTATTCTGAAAAATAACCACAAAAGCGGCTGAAGTAGGTTTCAAGGTTTATGGCCTCTCAATGTGTAGCCAGACAGCCAGCCCCCTCTCAGACCAGTATTGCTGGGAAAACAAGGGAGCCAAAACAACAGAGCACTTAACATAAATTCCAGCACAGCCTTTGAAGCTGTGAGAAAGCACAGGTGTGCTGCTACAATGTGCCTCTGGGAACATATACAACGAAGAGGCTCACAGCAGACAGAGAAGCTGTGACAGACATGGCTCTTAGCCCCTACTAAATAATGTGATGCACACACACCAACATCCTAGGTGGGAAAATATTTACCCTAATAAAAGGAATGTCCAGTAGTCGAAACTTATTGTTTCTCTCCCTTGCAAGTGTAAACTACTCTTGCGAGAGCTGGCGTCACCCAGACAGACCAGCCCCAATTTGGCATAAGAAAGGAGAAAGAGAATAAAGGAGTACAGAGGTATAAGTATGGGACCTACAGCACCATGATTTTTGAGTGCTTTTCACTATCTATCTGCTGGTCAGATAAGTGACAGCCTCCCAAGGCTTCTGCAGCTAAAAGGATCCTCAAGCCTTGTCCCTTATTCGTCTTTCCGCGGCATTGAGTGACCGATCCTGGCTTGGCACCGCTGGAATCGAGAGATGCAAGGAGGGTAAGAAGCACCCACACCTGATCTCCTATCTTTAGCGTACACATATTTTGAAATAGAGCTCTATACTTTGTTTTCTTTCTTTGGGATCGTGGCTTCAGTTTTTGTAACTTGTTTGTGTGTGTAACATCTATACATTTAAATAAGTAGGCACTAGCAATTTTGTAACCACATGATTAGAATCTAGTTTAATAAATTTTGGTAACCGTTGGTGCATAAGCCTGACTTGTTTCTCTGGGTTACTGTAAAGCAGCCAACACAATTAAAGAACCTCAGCCATTTTGGCTATAAAGCCTGGCCATTAGGTGAGAGTACTAAGAGCCTAGCGTTGAGTTGTGCCGCCTCCACGGGGCAAACTCTTGGGGCGCCTGTCAGTCAATCCTGACGGCCCACTGTGAAGGGGCTCTGAGCTCTAGCAGTTAAAGTCATGGATGGTATAAAACGGGCATAGCTGGCACCTCACCAAACATCCTTGGCCATTGGCTAACACAATGACAACCAGCACTCTTTCAAGCTGTACATCATATCTAGTAACTCCTGACTCAGAGGGAAAGTTTGGAGGACATACTCCTCTACACCCTTTAAAGGTTTTGCACCTGGATTCTAGAAAATGCTCCTGATGATGCTCAAGTTGGAAAAGAATCATGGAGAATCTCCCAAAGTTGTGTTACTTCTGCTCTAGAACTCCAGAGGTAAGAGAAACTTTTCCTCCTCTTCTCACCTCACCCCAGTAAGCAGGTGAGACTTAGAATACAGGAAGCAGAAATGTTTAATGAGAAGATGCTCTTTTTATTAAAGATGGTCAAGCCCTTCAAACCCTTTGGTCAACATCTGTTTGGATTTTTAAATGGATTAATGTTGTGTTTGGACCCATTCTGAGTTTGGTTTTCACTACTTTTCTGTGAATTACTACTGCTGTACAATACTCTACTATTCACTCACTTGGATCCTCTCCAGAAGCCTGAGCACAATCAAATTGTGAATGCAAATTTTACTCTTAAAAATTTCCATTGCTATTTTTTAGCTTCTTCAATCATTCAATAAGGAAAAAGGAACAAAATCACAATTTGTGAACTGACTGTGGACAATCTGTAAAACTGGGGGAATTTTATCATATTTATAAACAATTCATTTTCCAATCATAAGCAGTATTCATTATCTATTCAATATTCATAGAACATCTTGTGGTCAAGACACTGGACCAGCAGGACTCTGGGTCCTGAGAGACAGTGTATAAATCACCAAATCCCACTGTTCCACCTCCCTATCTGTAAAATAGGTGTTAATATTCTTTTGGCCCTTCTATTATTTGCTTTATCTGTGTAGGCTGTTAGGTGTTTGGGGCAGGGGGCTATCACTTACCATCTGCACCACATAGCGCAGTAATACTATTTTAATCCAAACATATAATTATAATCCTCACCTAGAAATGCATTTGAGAGACAGAGGGTGGGGGAAGTGAGATATTTATAAGGCACAATAGTGACTACAGAAAGTGTGATTAACATATTTTGCTATAAAGGAAATGACCTGTTAAAACAAATCCTATAAGCTTGTTCAACTGTTGGAAAAAGATGGCTTCAGCAAAATGATTTTTTTTTTTTTTGGTGAGGAAGCTACTATTCTAATTGGACTAGAACCCAACAGTTCTAAAAGTCCAAATTAAATAAAGGTTTTCTGCATGTTCACTGTAGCAGTAAATTACATAATGCATTATAAATTGCAGGTAAGAAGGCAGTTTGTTTTTCAAGTGTGCTATAAAGGGAACAATGTAATCAACACCTAGCTGCATGTGTTAAGCAGAAGGCTGGAGTTACAATGCAGACACCGTAAGGTCTCAGATTCCGAGAGCCCAGAGTATGTGACCCCATGCAGCTGATCCCCAATTCCTACAGTAAACCCTGGAAATGCATGATTTCCAGTTGCACTTAACTTGTTCCCCCTCATGGCCCTGGCTCAACCCCTCCAGCTCCGTATGGCCCCGGTTTAGTGCCCCCTCTCCAGCTTCACTCACCACCTGTGCACAGGTCCTGCTCACCCCGACCCCTGCCTCTGGCTCTAGCTCATCACCCCCCAGGTGCAACTCCAGCTCAACCTCCCTGGCCCCAGTTGAACTGCTCTGCCAGCTCATCAACCTTGTGCAGCTCTGGCTCACCATCCCTCTTGCACAGCTCCGGCTCAAACCCCTGCCCTGCCCCGCCTCAGTTCAAGCACCCCCTCCACTCGCCGACTCCAGTTCCATCCTCCTGCCCTGCCCCAGTTCAAGAACCCACACACACACTTCAAACCCCCTGCAGCCTGGCTCATGCCCCCAAGCAGGGCTCTGGCTTGCCACTCCCGTGCACAGCTGTGGTGTAACTCCACCTCTCACTCCCCTGCAGCCCTAACCCACCCCAGGCTTAAGCCCCACCACCACCCACCTCCCATGGCTCCAACCCACTGCCAGGCTTAACCCTCCCCAACTGCCCCCCCCACCCCAGGACTTACCTTTCTGCTGCTTCCCCAGCTGCAGAACGTGTGGCCAGACCCACACTTATGCAACATTCAGGTTAGAGAAGGGCACGCAAAATAGAACTTGAGGGTCTACTGTGCAGGAATACAATACAGGTTGAACCTCTCTAGTATGGCTTTCTTGTCTGGCAACATTGGTAATCTGGCATCATTTTAGTTAGTTGGACAACCACTTATGGGTGTGGCCAAGACTTCTGTGGTCCCATAAAATTTGTTTACAGCCACCAGTCCTGCGATTCAGTGTTCTGTGCTGCCATTTAGCTGTAATTTACCCCTACATTTCTTTTAAGAGCCTAATAAGCAAGGTTACATCTTAGTAATGCTGCTAGACCAGGGGTCGACAACCAAAACAGCAAGAGCCTTTTTTCCCCAAATTTGGTATAAAAAAGTCAACCCAAGAGCTACAATGCATGTGAATATGAGATGGTCCTGAAGAAATAACAACAGGCCATACTTATGTGACCCCTACTTTGTATTTTTTGTAACCCCTATTAAGGGCCACACACCGTGATTTGTAATGTAATACATGTTTACTGCACGACTTCCGCAAACTTCTTACATATTCTATTTCCTCACTCTTTACATGTGCCACTATCTTCCTGATTTTCACTCCCAAAACTTCTCTCTAGAGAAAGCTAGGGGGAGTTATCCAACATTTCAAGATCACATATCACTTGCTATTTAGATATGACTTCTTCATTTTTGAACTTTTAGGCATTCACCATTGATTGAAATAATCAGGATTTTTTTAAAACTTTGCAAATATAATGTTGGGAGCCACAAATAAGTCCTTTAAGAGCCACATGTGGCACTGGAGCTGCAGGTTGCAGACCCCTATGATAGACAACATTGACCTCCCATGGCCTGGCAAATTCTGTCATTTGGCACTGGTCAGGTAGAGACATTCAACCTGCATGAGATTCCTACAGTCCTAAAAACCAGCTTTTAAAGGTCTCAAATCAGATTTATTGTGGACTTCACGTAATGTTTCTAAATTTTGTGAGTGTCACTCTTCTGCCATCTTTTCATCGTGTCACCTCATGTTGTATATAACTTACTAAATACTTTTCACATAACATTTTGTCATATCACTTCACCATGGAGTGCTTATTTCTTTACGTTCACTTCTACGTTTTTCATGTGTATGAAGTTAGGAACTGTAGATGAAGATCACTGTGATAAGTTACACACAGTTCAATGTTTCCCATAGGAAGTGCTAGATCCCAATATAATGTGGCAAAAGACTTTTTAGTAACTCTCTTATTGAATTCTAAGATTCTCTTTTGTTACCATAATGCCACATCTATGAATAGCATGACATAATACACCAGAAAGAAATTTTCAGATACATGAGAAACATATTTGTAAAAGTTACAGTAGGTAAAATACCAGCCACAGATCATGATATGGCCGCGTGGACCGAAGAGAAGATCATCTAATGAAGAAATTCAGATTTACATACATTAATGATGACTCAGGTAATTAGCTAAGACTAAAACAAAAGTTGTAGGAGGAGAAGACACAACAAAGTTTGTGATCTTTGTAAATCTATTTCTCAGTACGTGTTTCTAGCTAACATACAGAAATGAGTCCTGAACTTGGTTGAGCCCATCTACTCTGAATTTTCATTTGATGATTTTTAAGTGTAAATTCATACTTTTCATAAGAGCAAAAAAAATGGGAAAATATTAGTCTCACAGGCCTATATTTATTACAGGTAGAATTCAGTTCCTGTTCTACATAAGCCTTGGGGGAAAAACAAAAAAAAATCCATGAAAACATTATTCAGTCTTTGCACTGGCAAAGTGAAAATCAGCAGATGTGCTTTTTTCTTTCAGTTATATACACATCGTGATAGAGATTTGCAAAGGTCCATTGCAGGAGTTATTCATTTAGTTCTTATTAATGACAGTAGGATATCTCTGGTTAAATCCTTAACAAGCTTTGACAGTCCCAGCCACAGGCTTTCTACAGTGTCTGGGTACAATTCTAAGGTCTTACTTCAATATTGATAGACAGAAGATTATAAAATTACAATCCAAATGGAACGGAAAGCCTATGAATCTGTTTGATGTGGAGATGCTAGACATTTTCAACTAAACTGTCTATAGTTGCTTGTCAAATTTGGTGAAGTATTCTGAGTACCATAGCAGGAACATCAATGTGCTGTGACATCTCTCAGGAGTTAGTTCTCTCACTTTTAATTTAATTTTTAATGTATATCTCATAGAGCTGGAAGGAACCTTGAGAGGTCATCGGATCCAGTCCCCTGCCCTTTTGGGAGAGCTTAAAAATAATCTGTTAGGGATGGTTTTTATGTTTGGCCCAGGCCCCTAAATGGTCTCAAGGATTGAACTCGCAACCCTCTGCTCACAAGAGCAATGATCAAACCACTGAGCTATCCCTCCTGAGCTAGTTTTAATTTACACATTAAACATTTTTAAATTAGCAAACTTAACTGTGCTTTCCTTTAAAATAAACAGTCACACCCACTGAGGACACAGAACATGTTTTTGGAATTTAGTTTAAGTAACTAATAAAACATGCCTTTGGATTTACAACAGGCATAGCACCAGCGTCAGAAGAGATCTGAGAGCTATCCTGGGTCTCTGACCCTAGTCAGGTCAGAATCCTGGACCCTTTTCAAGTCCATAAACCATTATGCATCTTCTGTTCATTTTGGGATTAACTGATTACCCCTACTTGGGTCTTTTAAAATGTGTGCAATGTTAGTGGTCAACACAATATTGTATGGATGGAAAACATAGAGAGTTATATAATACAGTATAATCTTGGGGTTTTTGTTTGTTTTTATATTACATAGAGATGGTTGAAAAAGATGGGTTAGAGAGAGAATTTACAGAGGAGGTAAACTGTTGTGTACAGAATCAGGGATGCCCAGTTTACGCAATTCTGGTCTTTAGTACGCATGCTAAGATTAACCATTGAAAATGATTAGGCCTTCCCCACAACAATTACTCACTTTTTAGCTAACCCACACATTCACAGCTTTGAAACTGTTATCTGATTCTTTGCCTACCTTGGACTCTTTTTGTCTTTGAGAACCGCCCACTCACCAGTAATACTATACTATATGAACAGAGAAATAAGGAGGCTGTGCTCTTTTATATGCAATGTTAGAGATAAGCATACAAGACACTGAATGGATGTAAAGGCAAGTGAAACTATTCAGTGCACATCTATAGAGTAGCAACTATGTGAAATTCTTAATGGGTTGAAAACTAACCCCCTGCCTAGCAGTATGAAGAGCCATAAGCTGCATCTACACTTGTATTCCTCTTTCGAAAGAGGCATGCAAATAAAGGAAATTGAAAATTCAAATGAGTCACTGATTCACATGTCTGACACCTCATTTGCATAACCCCTTTTGAAAAAAGCTTCTTTTGAAAGAAAGAAAGCAGTGTAGATGGGGCTCTTTCAAGAGTAAACCACATCTTTGAAAGAACCATTATTCCTTTTCTGTTTCAGGAAGAAGGGTTCTTTTGAAGACAGAGATTATGCAAATAAGACACTAGATATGTAAATCAGTGCCTCATTTACAATTTCCTTCATTTCCATACCTCTTTCAAAGGAGGAATGCAAGTGTAGACGCAGCTATGAAGAGTCTACTGCAGGAAGAGATGTGACAAACTCAGGAAGGAGACAGAAAAGGGACAGGAGAAAGTGTCCTCCCTCCTCTCAGAACACCCTCAGCTAAGCTCTTTACCACAAGGGAATTAACTCATGATGTAGGGATCAAAATCTATTGAAAAATAATGAAGGCATATTTATTGAACAGCCACACTGCACAGCCACTCACCAAGGAGTCAATTGTCAATGTAGCATGGAAATTGAGTGACGGCTAGAAAAGGAGTTCATTTAGCATACATTCCTATCTTGTTCTAGGGGCTTTTCAATTGCCTGCACATGTGCATGAGGGAGTACATATGCAAATGATATTAGCTTCCCATTCATCTGGAAACATCCAAGTCCCAAGGCTGCATCTGTGGGGCAGGGGCTGGGGAGAAAAAGCAGTGGCTGGCAGCCTGGCCAGGCCCAGAGCCAAATTCCCCACTGGCAGCATGGAGGGAAAGGGGGAAGTGGAAGCTCCCACCACAGTGCAGGGCTGGGACCAGAGCCCCCGTGTAAACAGGAGGCTAGGGGGCTGGAGCCCCATGGCAGCCCAGAGTCCCAGTGAGCAGCAGGCTGGGACCATCTGGGGCAGAAGCCCTGTATCTTCCCTGCTCTGGCAACTTCTGTCAGTCAGGACCTGCCAGCTCCCAAACATGCTGGACCACGAAGGTGCAACCTGTATAGTCAAAGCCAGCTCCTGTATTCCAACAGTTCCCAGCTCTCTTCTCTTTAACCCCATTTACTGTATTACACAAAATGGGTCATAGAAGATAGCACTATTGTAATAGATTGGTTAAGAGGGCACAAGCCCAATACTTCAGACAGAATTATTATTCTTTTGAGACCTAGATGAAGGCACAACAATATATACCATCTGAGACATTCGACAGTAATGGTTGATAGGTCTGCTGGACTGAGAATCAGCAGATCTGAGGTGTATTCCTGGCTCTGCCACCGATAAGGAGTTTTACACTGGAGAAGTCATATTCCCTGTCTGGAGAATGATCCTTCTCTTTAGAGCGCCTTAAGACCTCGGGATGGACGAAGAGTACTACACTGATTTTTACGATTATTGTAGCACGTAAGAGGAGCAAGCTTGGAGTAGGACCCTGTCATGCCAAATAACATGGATGTTTATTGTTATGTTTAGATGGGGAATGTAGGGTTTAATAACAAAGACAGTTCTCAACAGAAACTAAATGACGCTTTAATTCCTCAGTATTTATTAGTTGGAAAATGGACTTCTGGCTGCTGTGAGACTATTCATAAATTTTGAAACAAAAAAAGCAGTCAAGTAGCACTTTAAAGACTAACAAAATAATTAGGTGAACTTCGTGGGACAGACCCACTTCTTCAGACCATAGCCATGCCAGAACAGACTCAATATTTAAGGCACAGAGAACCAAAAACAGTAATCAAAGTTGACAAATCAGAAGAAAATTATCAAGGTGAGCAGAGCAGAGGGGAGGGGGAAGTCAAGAATTAGATTAAGCCAAGTATGCCAAAGAGCCCCTATAGTGTCCCAGAAAATTTGCATCCCAGTTCAAACCACGCATTAATGTGTTGAATTTGAATATGAAAGAGAGTTCAGCAGCTTCACTCTCTTTCATATCTTCCCCCCACCCCGTCCCCACAGCCCTCTGCTCACCTTGATAATTTTTTTTCTGATTTGTCAAGCTTGATTACTGCTTTTGGTTCTCTATGCCTTAAATATTGAGTCTGTTCTGGTCTGGCTACGGTCTGAAGAAGTGGGTCTGTCCCACGAAAGCTCACCTAATAAATTATTTTGTCAGTCTAAAGTGCTACTTGACTGCTTTTTTGTGTTGATAGTATATAGACTAGCACAGCTCCCTCTCTGTTGCTATTCATAAATTTGTACCAAATTCACTGAATAGTTTTGTCCCAGTTTTCTTTGTAGGATAGACTTCAGTTAATAGCAATGGTTTCTCTTAAAACTTTTAGGCCATTAGTTAGTGCACTAACCTAGGATATGGAAGGCCCAGGATAAATTTTCTCCTCCGCCAGATGTGGCAAAGCGATTTGAATTTGGGACTCCCTCACTGCAGGAAGGAGCCCTAGCCATCAGGTTACAGACTAGTTTGGACTGGGTCTCTCTCCCTTGCTCCTGTATATAAGCTAGTCACTGGGACAAGGAATTAAAGTTGGATCTCCCCTATCCTAGATGTATACTTTAAGTACTGGTATAAAAGCTCTGAGGGAGACCTTTTCCTCAAATACGGATTGGGTCAATTAACTTAAGTTGATCTATTTTCACATTATTGACATTATTCACAAAATATTTCATGCAGCTTGACTGGAACTCACTTTTTCCCACCTCCAACTTTTTGGAGCTTCCAGAGAGCCAAAAATTCAGTTATTCACTCAGCTGCATTGGTGACACTGGCAAGAGGAAACAAACGTAAAGTACAAACACTTGGATACTATTCTCTCTCTTTTCTAACAACCTTAACAGACTATTTAGGACAGTCATTTAACACACAATTTTCTGGGCGGAAGAATTTATGTTGCAAAATATAGTTACAAATACATCTGTGACAAAGTCAGTCTTGTTCCTGGGCTTCTGGCCTCTATTCAGTCTTCTGGTCCCACATAAGGGCCCAGTTGCCCTCACTGGGCTGAGGGGTGGTCTGTGGGGAACCTAGCCCCCTGCCCACAGACCCTATGCGGCTGTTAGTGGGAGAGACTGACTCCCTTAAGCCCTTGGCACAGCAGCTCTTCTCCCTGGGCCACTTCCCCAAACAATTCCCCCTAGTATTGTCTCCAGGCTGCAACAATAGCAAGTCCTTCCCCTTGATCTGTGGAAGCTCCTCACTCTCCCTCTGTGGTTTCCCGTGTTCCAGATCCGATCCGATCCGATCCTCTCCCCAGTTGCCTCTCACACTCTTTCCCAGCCCTTCACCTGTGAAGGGCTTTTAAAGACCTCTTATTAGGTCACTCATGGAGTCAGCTGGCCCCATTTAGGCTGAGCCATCTCAAGCCCAGCTGCCTGTGATTGCCCTGCTGGTGCTCCACAGGCTCTTCTGCTTTTTTGGGCTTCCTCTGAGCAGGCCCTGCCATGCTCCTCAGTCATGTTAACAGATCACAGAGAACAAGAGACAGAGGCCAGCCAGTGGCACTAAGGCAAAGCAGACTGTCACGTTGCCACAGGAGGTGGGTCTAAGCACAGACTGCCTGAAATATGGAAATGTCCACATTGCTTTTGTGAACCTTTGGCCTTTGCAAAAACTGGCATTGATATTAACCCTGGCTAGTCCATTCCGCTCTGGCCACACTACTGTAGGAGCTGCTGTGTAGGGAGGGCTACACTAAAAAGCTAGGTGGGCCAGTGCTCTTTTTTCCAAAAAGGTTTTCTGCAGATTGGGGATCACTGTGAAATGTCAAACCCCTATTGTACAGACTGGGAAAAACATAGTTACACTGCTGCTCAGGATAGCTAAAATGGCAGCTTTCTTCCTCTGACTCTTTCAAATGCCCCTTAAATGGGATAAAATGCTGCATTCCTCTGAACCATATGAAAACCTGAATTGTTAGTGATGGTACTGTAACATTTAAGGAAAGAAAATGTACAAATTATGTCAATAAAGGTCTTGATAGCACTGTTTATGCACAGCCCTATTCTGGGGCCTAAGGGTGCACAACGTCACTGCCCTAGAAACAGCCGGGGGGGCACTCTGCATTAGACAAAATGCCTCTCCAGAGTTACCAAGCATACAAAACCTGCATCTGCTGCTACACTGCCTCAGAGTGTCTTCCCCTACCTCACACACCTGCAAAACAGCCAGCTTAACAGGGCCCTCCATTTTCCACTCGCATTATTTTACACCATTCACACAGAAAAACGAGCACTTACAATTCTATTTGAGGAAAAGACAATGGCATTCAGCATTACCCTCTACAGTTCTGAAAAACAATAAATATTGACGATTCCTATATATAAGTACAAGCTAGGTGGAAGTGGAGAGACTCACAAAGAAACAACTGCTACAGAAATCACTGCGCCTTGTTACGGTGAGAGCAGCTTGTCACTCTTGGTGTCACCTTTCAGTCCCCAGTAAACTTGCCTCCTTTTATGTCTTTTCAAGGTCTATAGATGGGTTATAGTGATCAGTGTACATACAGGTACCTTTGTCAACTAATCGCATACTTTATTGAGGTTGTGCTTGTAACTTTCAGCGTCAAAACACTGGGCTCTACCAGTGGAATGAAAAAGTATTTCTAATAGCTCAGACAGAAAATAATATTGATAAATAGCATCCTTGAGCAAGTCTGACATGAAATCATGTACAAGGTGGTACATATGCATTAATTATAACAGGTTAGTGTTATCTTAATATCCCTGGGCTTACCAAAACCTTTAAAAACAGTGTTCCACAACCATTTATGTACAAATCAAAATCTAAAGGAAAGAAACACAATGAAATATTGGTGGTGATAGCTTCAAAAAAGGAAATTAAAATTCTTCAAGGAATTTCCTCCCTGAAATGTGGACAAGATTAAAATTATCTCTAAAATCTCCAAATTAAGCACAAACACGTCTTCTAGCAGTGACAGGCTGCTGAGTGCCAGAAACACCCAGGAATGAGAAAAGATTCAATTTGAATGTAGATAAAGAGAATTATAATAAAAAAAAGGCAGAGGATACATTTTTCAAGAGTCCACTGTTTTGAGGTGTTTTTTATTTTTATTTGCCATTATCAATACATAGGCTAGATTTGCAACAGCTTTTAGCTACCATAAAGGCACTGAAAAAAGGGTCAGATTTTCAGAAAATCTCAGTATCCAATGGCAGAAGGAACTGAAGCTGCCCATCTGCCTGCCTCACAGAATGACCTCTAATTGCCAACAAGAGTCACTTGGGACAACCCTACCAGCTTCCTACAGTCCTGGTAAATGCTCGTCCTTCCAGAAGAATTGAAAGCAAAGGAGTCATTTGTCATATGAGACATATAACACTGAGTGCTTGTATTAACTACTAACAAAAGATCAGGAAGATAGGAGTTTGATGTACCCATTGCAACATGAGAGTCAAGAATCTAACTCTTCATCTTATAAATGTCAGGGTTTTTTTTTCCCCCTAATCTCATATTTTCACAGTTTACAATACAAAATTACCTTCAGGTCAGGCATTTGCTCAAATGGTCATTAACTTCCAGGAAGCAACCCAAAGGTCATTATTACCTAACATGCAGAAAATATCATGTCTGCTCACTTCTATAAAACACATTCCCCTTTTCCTTTTTCCTACATTTCAATTTTTTCTTGCTGCATGTTTTCTTCCATCGTCTGTACTGCGAATGCTTCCCCTGACAGTAATTTTCTCTGCCAGTGTGAAAAAACCCATCATCTCCACTCAAACAACAAAAGATCTAAGCTGAATTTCTTTCCTCTCGTTCCTCACTCTGTTTTCTTCCTGCTTCCCCTCTTATGCTTGGGATTCTGCTTTGTTTCCCCATCTATTTCCTCTCTCCTATGTGCAGTCACACACAGTCTCTTGTTTCTGCACCTGCTGTCCTCTACAAACCCCTTCAATTACCTCAGGACTTCTAGGATGCAACTATGAGCAGGTTCCAACTCAGCAAACTAATGTTAAGCGTATGAGCTCCATTAATTTGGTGGAAGTACCTCTGGAGCGTGGTGCCATCCAACACAAGCAGAATCTGATCCCTATCTGGGCTAGACCATTTACTTCAGTTACATTGCACCCCTTGTCAATCCACATTACATGCACAAGTGCACGTTCTATACGATAGTGAACCATGTCCTAAGACCACTACTCCAGGCAATTATAAAAATCCAGTTTTGAAAATGTCAAAGAGAATGGAAAACCTGACATCACCAACGCTGTGCACAAGTTCCTTCGTAGGTCTTATCCTGAGCCCTTCTCTCTCTCCCTCCAACATGCTCAGGTTCTTCCAGCTTAGTCACAGAGTTAGAAGGGCAAACTTCCAAGCTGCTGCTATGTAACGTTTCACTGAGGTAGTAATCACAAAAGAAATTTCTTGAGAACAGTAATGTCAGTGCTTCCTGTCACCCGGAGAAGGTAGTCACGCTTTTGATGTATACCAAGTGTCCATCTCCAGTCTTCTTTTTCTTTCATCTATAACAAATGAGAAATCTGCCATTTTTTTTCTGTTGCTGTGATAGCTCTCGCTGGTGTCAGAGTCCGAGGCACAGAATATAACAATATCATTTAGTCCAAACAACGCTAGCTAAAAAAGGCTGTGACGCAGATTCTGATAAGGAAAATAAAAATGTAAAGTGACCTTAAAACTTATCTGTGTTATAGTTTTATATGTATGTTTGGTTTTTTTTGGGCCTTGTGGAGCATGCTGGGATGAGGAGGAAGAAAAATGCATTGCATTTGTTCCACTTCTAAGAATGAAAAACATGCAGACATTTATTTTGTGTAAGGGATTTGACCCCATCACCAGCTCTTGGCAGCTAGCCATTAATGTCAATTATGAAATAAAATAAATCAGCCCAAAATTCAGCCTAGTAGTTATTTTTATTATAATTCTCGATATAATGACAGTGGCCTTTAACACTGCCCAATAAGCAAGGGAAAAGGCCCAATGACTCAAGAAGAAATATTAGTAATTCAGTATTTAACTTTGTGTGCTGAATCTATACAGGATCTATGCCACATCATGGTTTTAAGGAAGCACTTTACAATCTCTTTGGAATAGGGTATTTTGCTTTCACATCTCACCCTAAACTGTTTTAAAGTGTTATTTTGTACTCTTAATAGTAGTTGTGTCTCACTCCAGAAGTAGGAGCACATCAGCAGTGAGTAACCCTTATTTAGTGACTGATCCTATTTCTATTTGTCAATGGTAAAATTCCCGCTGACTTGGTGGTCTTAAGACTAGACCTATATTTAGTGCAATCACTAAAGTTTGTTTAGCAGGTTGTAATGAGTCTGGGTGCAAGGAGCTAACTACATGACTGTAATCGTGCACGACATACATGATCCTGCTCTGGGCAGGTGGCTGGACTTGATGACCTTACTGAGGTCTCTTCCAGCCCTAGAATTCTATGATTAGATCATTATTATTATGGAATGTTAGCAGAGGATACCAATGCTGAAAAAGTGACTGAAAGCGGAAAAAAGCCTACAAAAACAGATTAGATTAGTGGTCTGAAAGAGCACCTATTAAAGTCAATGGAAAGATTTCAATACATGTTAGATTGTGCCCTATAGCTAGTTGTGGTTATTTAACTTTTCATCCTATTCCCCCAGGACTCTTCTCTGGCAAGTAGCACTCCAAAAGTGAGGAAGATATCGGACATTTTCAAGCAGCTCCGGTAGAATAAATCCTAATCATAGAACCGTGACAGTACATGAGAAGATGGCTATGAATCTAAAAGCAAATGGACAGTGAATTAAGTGTTTGAAGTGGATTGGATTAAAACTAGTGCAGAGCTCCAGTATGAATAGATACTGCCATTTAGTGTAGTTTCCAATTAACTACCAAGTATTTATATAATTTATGGCTATAGATGACCCCTATTATTGCTTTCTGTGTAAGTTCTTTGGGAAAGAAAGAAAGAATGCAAAACCATTCTACATCTTTTGAAGCTGTAAAGAGAAGATTATCAGAAGCAAACTGAAAGTGTGATCTTTCTATCTGTTTTTTATGTCAATAATAACGGGCTGTGACACACTGAAAAGCAGTTCTTGTTCTATAACAAAATATTACTTGTATGTATTTCTAATAAAATCGACTAATAAGATGATTGGTATTCTAACCACATACATGTTTTTAGTATCAGACAAAAGAAAAATAATTGAAGTCTAAAAACAGTGTTTTGGTAACATAAGGAACATATGTGGACTCAGGAAGCATGGTGAACATTTGGTTATGGTACATTATACACTGATATAGTCTCTAGCTGCAAACACTGATGTGTGCATTAGTTACTTCTTTGCCCTTTAATGATATTCAAATGATTTTTTGTTTGTGTGAAAATAATATATCAAGATGGTAGTGTGAGGGTATGTGTATACCACAGTGTTGTTCCAAAAAAAACTATTCAGGAATATCTTATTTTGAAATAACGTTGCTAAACACAAAATACAGTGTCAACACACATACAGCCTATTTTGAAATAGAGCCATTGGATGCACTAAGGTGTATTTTGAAATAGTCTCTGTTCCCTGTCTACATAGCCCCTATTTTGAAATAGCCATTTTAAATTAGGTGTTATTCCTTGTGCAATGAGGTTTACCTATTTTGAGATAAACCAAACTCTACTGAGAAATTATTTCTGAATAGCAGTTGTGTTGTGTAGATGCTAGCAAATTTATTTTGAAACAACAGCTGTTATTTTATTGACATAACTATGCTGTGTAGACATATCCTGAATGTATATCATAGCAGGAGTCAAAATAGTAAATGCCAGCACATTAGACTGCACTAAGTAAACTGATAGTGACTTCTCAAGTGATAAACTTGTGACCTTTATTGTATGTGCTGCTATCCATATTACTAGTATTGTTGTGGCTCTTATTACTATTTCATACATTAATTTAATAAATACTTATAGGCTACGTCTACCCAACAGCGATCTGTCAACAGAAGTTCCAGTCAGAAGACATCTTCCGGCAAAACCTCTGTTGACACATCACGTCCACACACAGGAGTGGATCAAAAGAGTAATCTGCTCTGTTGACAGAGAGCGGCCAGATTCTGTCAAGAGAGCGACTGGGCAATGACCAACCAGAAGCTCAGCAAACAGGGCTGTCCAATGAACCAGAGCATCTACATGTTTTTTTTTTTTTTGTCAACAGACACTGCTGACAAAGCTGTTTCTCCTCATTGCAGAGAAGCAGAACGCCATAGGTGGAAGTGCCGAGTTTTGTCAACAGACTGTCAACAAAATGCAATTTACGTATGGATACTCTGCAAGTTTTGTCAACAAAACCCTCTAGTGCAGGTGTAGCCATATGCAACAGCAATTATACTTATGTCAGTTGGCATCATGTTTGTAAATCTGAATCCACTTGTAAAAGGATTATAAAGAATAATTATCCTAATCTAAGTTCCAAATAAGATAATTTTTGAAAGGGGCATAGTCATGCTGCAAATCACATTTCAGGTATACAAATGTAATCACTAAACCCTAGTCTACACTAGAAGGGTTATTCTGAGGTAACCCCAGTTATTTCAAAACAATGGATTGTCCATGCACACTGGGAATCATTTCAAAATAACATAGTTCTGGTATTGAGAAGAGAAAGTGCCTATTTTGAAGTACTTATTTCAAAATAATACTAGTGTGCATGGGCAGGGGCTGTTATTTTGAAATAACTGGCCTCCAGGAGCCTGGCACAGCTGCATATCTGACCACTCTAGATACCCCTACAGCCAGCTCTACTGCTTGTGTCCCCCTGCTGCACTGTCTTCTTCTGCTCCCCACAGAGCTTTAAAGGAGCTGGGCACAGGCAGAAGGACTAGCTGCATTGTGGCCTGCCCTGAAACCCTGAGCTTCAACACAGAATAGTCAGAGGGAACCATAAGCCAGGCTAGAGCTCCAAGGGAGCCCCTCATGGTTGACAGCACTGCCAGAGCTGCTCCCTTAGCAACTAGTGTCCCAGAAGAGAGGTGAGTGCTGTCCTGGATCGTGCGGTGATCCTGGACCTCATAGGAGTCAGGAGGGGGACTCACCAGGATCTCTGTACCAGACAGCAAAATGCCAATGTCTAAAGTTGGCTGGCCACCAGACTGGTGGAAAAAGGAGCACACCCAGACCTTGGAGCAGTGCTGGCTCAAACTCAAGGAGCTGCACCAAGGCTACTACAATATCTGGGAAAAGTCCAGGCAAGATGCTGCTATTATGAGCATCTGGGCACCCTACGGGGCGGGTGGGGGGGGAGGATATTATCCCCCCACACACACAGTGATGGAGTCCAGTTGGGACATGCCCAATGTCACCCCTAAGGTGCCTGAGGGCAATGACAAGATGCCAGCCAGAAGGTTCTGCTGACCCTGGATCCAGTCCCCCATTTCCAATACGTCCCCCCAGGATACTGATGAGGCCACTTCAGGTGAGTTGGAAACCTTCCCCTGCTGGCTAGCAGGTAGGTGGGAGCCAGAGGTGGGAGGGCAGTGCACATGGCCTGGTGGGGGGACATGGAATGAATGGGTATCAAAGAACAGCCCGATCACGCATCGGCACATGGCCTGGCAGTCCGGAGCAATCACCTCCAGGACACTCCCACACTGGGACCCTGAGGTCCCTCTCAGACAGTTCCTTTGGAGACCTGCCTTAACCAGCCTCCATGGTGGCATAGCTTCCTGTGACAAGCCACCACTAAGGTGTCTAGGGTCAACAACCCACACAGCAGTGCTGCTTATGGCTCAGGGCCAGGCCTGCACTGAGGCACCAGTCACTCCCAATATAGCATGGAGCTGCAGGGGAGGCTGATGTCATGCAGGGAAGTGTTCTCCCTGGCATGTGGCATCTGCTACTCACACACCTCCTCCCTCCCTACAGCAGGCACAAACAGGAATCCTCCCTGTGGGGGACATCATGAGTGCCAGATCTGAGGTGTGCAGGACTTGGGTGGAAGGCAAACTGTCCAGTCTTCCTGCCCACCTGCAGTCGCATGACCTGGCTGGCTTGTTCCCATGTCTGTTCATCCCCAGGCCATGGGTGTCACAATGCTCCCCAGGGACATCTGTGCCCCAGCTCTATGGTGCCCACTGTCCAGGCAACATGTGGCCTTGCTTGAAGCACATCACCAGTGCCTGAAGCAAGACGTACATTGTTGGCACTGGGATTGGGGCGAGGCATCATACATGGAATCTCCTGTAATGATAGCCCTCAGAACTTATCTTCACAGCTGGGCCAGCTGTGAGCATGACATGTCTCCCATCGCCCATGCCATCCACTCACCTGTGTCACATCCACAGGAGGAAATGCTCCTGGGATGACCAGCTCCAGGAACATATGGTCTGTCTGAAGACAGTCATGGAGGAGGGGCAGGAGGAGTACCAGGTTGACCGGGAATACCACTTTGCATCCTGAGATTACCTGATGCTCTAGCAAGACACCACTGCCATGGCAGTGGAGCTCCTGGTATCCTGCAGGGACCAGGCCATTGGCTATGTCGCCCCCTCAGCCTCCACAGGGGCCATTAGGACCCCAGAACACAGGAAAGCAGGAACCTCAAGGCAGCTGCAGCCTCTCTACCACCTGGGGACCAGCAGTGCTCGTAGCCCCATCCCTGAGCCATTCACCCTTCTCCCACATTCCAGGTTCCTGTCCCCTTCCCTTACTGTTGTATGTCCCACCAATAAACACTCTGCTGAGTTACAGAAAGTGTTTTTTACTGTGTGTTCTGTGGGGACAGAAGTGGAGAAAACAGTGGGTAGGGATGGGTGGGGGATGAAAGGCACACATGGAAAAGCAGGGTCCTCTTGTGGAAAGGCACAGGGGAGACTCTCAGAAGTGGTCCTGCAGAAAACTCTCCTTCAAGGCCTCCCTGGTGACCACAGCCCCTTCATGTGCTCTGGATACGGCACCAGTGTCTGGCTGCTAATAGACCCTGGCCAGAAGTTCTGCCTCAGCTCCCCAGGCAGGCAGGAAAGCCTCCTCCTTGTGCTCATACAAGTTGTGGAGCACACAACAGACCACTACTGCAAAAGGGATGTTGTGCTCACAGAGGTCCAGGTAGGTGAGGAAACACTGGAAGCTCCTCTTGAGACAACTGAGTGTTCAGTCCACCACCATGTGGTATTTCCTCAGCCTGGTGTTGAAGTCCTTCTTGCCAGGGTCCAAGCTGGTGTTGAGCCAAGGGAGGAACGGGTAGGACACATCACTCAGAAGGATGATGAACATGTCATCTGGGAGGACGGCAGGGTAGTAGAAAGGAGCAGGCTGCTGTGTGGCTCCAGCTCCCATCACTATAGTAAGTGCGAGAGAGGAGAATCAATCCCTACTACAGCTCCAAGCCAAGCCACCATAATCCTCCATCTTGTGTTGCTTGGGAGAGGGGGTAGAAAGGGGCACGAAAAGGGCAGGGCCTGAGGGAAGGGGTTGAGTGGGGCAGGGTGTGTGTGTGGGTGGGGGGGTGCCCTGGGTCCCTCACCAAGGGTGCTTGCTCTGTGTGTATGGAGTGGGGAGCACTTAGGCTCTATACACCTCTTGGGATGGCCTCGGATGGAGCTGTGTACATTTCAGACAAAGATCACACAGTGTGAGTGAGGTAATACTTTTATTGGGTTAACTTCTGTTGGTGAGTGAGACAAGCTATCGAGGTTACACAGACCTTTTTTCTCTTTCTTTCTTTCTTTTTTTTTTTAAAAAGGTCGGTACTGTAGAAAACTTGAACACTTTTCTCTGTTCCTAACAGAAGTTGATCTAATAAAAGATTTTATCTCATTCAGCATGTCTGGCAGACATTGTAGAACACAGTGAACAGCTGTTGTCACTGCAGAATCACAGACAAACAAAAATGGCAGCCCTATTCTGTTTTCAAGTGTTTCCAAGCATAATTCTAAACAATGTGAAAGGAAAGCAAGGTTGGTTAATAAAACAGTGGCCAAGCCTGAATGTATCTCAGAATACTATGCCTTAAACTTTTAATTTCACCTCTGAAGTTTGAGGAAACTTCTGAACAAAGATAGCAAACTAATCCTGATTAGTAGTGTGTTTAAATATATGTCCTCCCCTGTTGTCTCACTATTTTAAAAAACCTCACTTCTAAAAAAAATTCAGATCTGATAAATTTTGGATGCAAGGAAAGATTAAAAAATATATAGTCTCTTCCCATTTTCCTTGTGTAGGAATGATGAATTTAAAGCCACCAATTCCCAGCATAGAGACATGACCATCTATAACACAGTTAAGATATTTAAGACTCTCAGCACACACAGCCTTGTGTCAAATACTCCAAAACAGGGTCATCTAGCTACAAAATAATTTAATGAACATTTGGAGCAGGTATGTATTGTATAGCTTTTACACATATAGCACTGTTACCTGATAGTTCGCAGTAGCAAGCAAGAATTAACAAGTATATCCTCTGTGATTCAACGAAATGTCTTCTGACTTCATGTGCAATTAAATGTAAGTCACTCTCCCTAAACAGGAAAATTGCACTTCCTAGACTTTAATATACAACTGTGGGGGCAGAGAGTGGGGGTGATTTGCTGTTTAAGAATCAATCATTTAGGTATATTTTTAAACCATTTCTTTGTTTAAAAATAGTACTATAAATCCATTATTAACATAATTATTGATGATCTGCACTCCATTAGTTCATAAAACTTGACAAACTATCAACAGTTCAGTATCATCAGCGTTTTCTTGACTGCTTTACGATACAGATAGATTGAGTAGGCTGAGCCTTAATTCCAATTTTGTAATAATGCTATGAGTATACGTGATCTGGCTTTCAAACCACTGCAGCAATGCAGATGAAAAGAAAAACATTTTTACTGTGAAAGAACAAATCATTTTCATATTACAGCTGTAGCATTAATTTTATTTTTATGCAGGTTAATAGTCTTGCACCTTGTCTATTGCATTGATTATTTGCTTGCTAGAAAACCAGGATATATAGTAAGTTAGGTCAGAAATTACTGTCAGGATTTGAACTTCCATAATTGACAGTCTAAAACGGCATGCATGCTAATGACAAATCTATCATGATTCCTTATGATGGGAAATGTGAGCTACTTTGGTTTCTGTGGTTCTCCAAAATTTGTTGATCCCCTGAGACACTGCTGCACACTTCTGCATGTGCGTGTGCATGCATGTGCGGGCGCGCACACACACACACACACACACACACACACACACAAAATTACCATAAAGAATTGTGGGGTGATGGAGGGAGTATCTTATTAATGGCTACTCAGGAGAAAATTATTCCATCTGGGTAAAGTCAATGATGACTTACATAAGAAGTTACTAAATTCTGTAAGCTCAAGTAAGCTTTAACAAAAATGAAAGTAAAATGGAAAAGTAGGGCAGTAGGTTGTGCTGTCTGGAGTGCTTCATGACCAAGAGTCATGACCTTAGAGTAGACTGTCAAAAAGCATGATAGACTCCTCTTCTATAATTAGATTTTTACCAAGTCACTGAACTCCCAAAGCAATATAACAATCTTACAGGCAAGCTGGTCCTAATGATAAATGGTTGCCATACAACAAAGACTACAAAAGGCTCAGGTTTTTGTGCCCTTGATTTGCAAGGTGAGTATACCTCAGAAAGGCTGCATCTACGCTGCCCCTCCCTGTCAAAATGGGCATGCAAAAGCAGCTGACCGAAAATGCAAATGAGGCATTAATATGTATATTAATTGCCTCCTTTGCATAACAATGGCCACTTCAGAAGTGCTGTTTTCAAGAGCCAAAACAGCCGTGTAGATAAGGTTCCTTCGAAAGGAAACTCCCCTTTCAAAAGCACCCTTCCTCCTAATTTTTTTCAGGAAGAAGGGTGCTTTTGAAAGAGGGGGCTTCCCTTTGAAGGACTCCCTTCTTTTTTGGATTTCACAAACAGCACTTCTGGAAAGGTGAGTGGCTGTCATTATGCAAATACAGCAGCAAATATGCAAATCAATACCTCATTTGCATTTTCAATCAGCCGCGTTTTCATGCCCCTTTCGAAACAGAGGGGCAGCATAGACGCAACCAAAGTGATTTTAGCTAATTGCAGCTATGTTATATGCATTTAGCCACCCTGAAGTAATGCAAGGGAGCACCACCTAGATAAGAGTTCATATGGAGGTAGGGTTTTAGGGTGGAGCTACAAAACAGAAACTTAGGGTACATATATACCAGTGGAGTCCAATAGTAAGTCAAGGATCGCCACACTTGTGCTTGTCATCCTTACACATTCACCACACACCCCCCCCCCAAATAAATGCCCCCTCCCACTCCCCCAGAGTCAGGCACCCCCAGCCCACCCTTGTGTATTCCACCCAACTCACTGGAGCCACCACTGTTGGAACTGCTGCTGGATCCAGGGCTGCCAGGGTTCCAGGTGCCATGCCAGTCCCTGAGGCCATACCGGGCCTCAGGCACTAGGCCAGTAGGAGCAGCACTGGGCCTGAGGAAGTTGCATAGCTCCTAGCTAGAGCCACAGCAGCCACACTAGAGAAAGTAATGCAGAGGCTGCCGCCACTGCTGCCACCACCTACTTGTCCCACCATGCAGTGGGGTGCATGTGCAGAGTGGCTGGAGGGATGCCCCACATGTATGGCCCTCTTGAGCCCCTGAGCTGCATTTTGCCACACTCTGCTGCCCTGTTTGCCACGTGTGGAGAACAGGGAGCATATTGGACCCTGTGAATCTATACTGCCCAGCTCCTGCCTGATGAGAATAGAAGCAGCCAAAAAAATGTGGGGAAGGGGAAGCAGGTGCAATTTCTTGAGTCTGTTTTATCCCCTTCTTCCAGCACTCAAGCTGATGGGACAGACTTTCTTGCACACAACACCTTCATAAGAATGAGACGGCTGCTAATCAACTTTTTATACCATAATGCTCCACAGTGACCCATTTAGTTTTCATAGTCCTCCTTGATGGGCCATGGACAATTCCTCCTGACCATGCTTACAATTTCAGAGCTTGTATTTTTACAGTTATAAAGCAAAATTTGCATATCACTTTATATTATAAACACAGGGTATAGACACTGCAAGTGAAATTAATGAATACATCAGCATACAAAGATTCCACACAGTCTAAACATGCCTTTATAACTCTAATGTGTATCTTGAATAGTACCAACAGACAAGTGAAGTGGTCTGGTTTCCAACTATAACTTTGACAGCAATCAGATGACACCTACAGCCTTAGCAAGTGCTGGTACCTGGTGTGCGCATCACACAGTAGAACTAGGAAATAGATTTACAGAATAAGAACAACAATGAACTGAAATCTTCAATTTTTCACTGAAAATGCACTGAAAGAAGATTCACATCTTATTCCAATAGTTAAGTAAATTACCAATGCTGAATTACCATATTGCAAGACATTATTATTTAAATTTATTGTTTGCATTATAGTGGTTAGATGCCCATTATGCTTGGCCTTATATATATTCATTTATTTATTGAGACAGTCCCTTCTCCAAAAAGCATACACTTTAAAGACAACTAGACAGACAAGGTGGTAGTGGAAAGGAAATAGCACAATTATAGAGATGCAGTATTGAGAAAAGAAAGCATTCATACCACAAAATTTCATTAACCTATGCATAGTGCAGGACTGTGGCCTAAAAGAATTAACCAAAATATCACAGGAAGTCTGTGGAATGGAATCCAAAACACAAGTCGTATTCCAATGCCTTACCAATCAGACTATCCTTCTCCCTAGTGATGCTCATATTCTTACTCATAAGTAGCACTTTAATCATCTCATCTTTAAATGTTATGCTGACAATCTTATCTTTAAAGCAACTGAACATTTTACTCTCCCAGACATAGATCAGATACTGCACACAAAAATAAGTCTTCCCCAATCCCCTCAATAAAGCTAAAGACAATAACAATAGACAGTTGCGTATAGTAGGAATAGTGTTCATAAAATCTCTTCTCTTATTGGCTCATCACTCAATTAAAAATTAATCTGTGAACATTCACTGTGTAGGATTGCTTGTTATCTGTGATGCTACGGACTAACATGGCTATCCCTCTGAGACTATTTGCAAAAGAAAGTGATTGGAAAAAAAATCAGTTCTCTCAATACTGTCCAAACTCACCTACATATTTTAATTAGAAAGCCGAAGTATTTTAAAGCACTCAAGGAAGTGTCATTAGTAATATCCTGAAACAATAGGCTGTTGTGTATACATTAAGAAAGTGGGAACATCTTATCAAAATAAAAAGCATGTGAAAAAACTGAACACCTCAAGAAATGTGTTCTTTGCTAATTCAATCCACACCTCGCATCTTACTGTCTTTCTGCCCATCAAGCTTCTCCAGGGAAAAAATCTGAATTCATGGCCTTTTTTGTGCTCCCATTATACGCTCCCTAGTGAGGCAGAAGATAGCATGAGCCAGTAGTAATAATGGAGAACACACATTGTTATTGAAACTTTAAAAGACATTGGAGTAGCATGCAAGAAAATTAGCAGGTAAGGAGATTGTGGTGTCATTCGAATAAAAGCTGCCCTACCCACAATTTTTAATTCTGGTGGTTCATAACCCAATACCACTTTCTCACTTTTACTGATAGGTTTTGAAACCTTAGCTTGCACTCCTACACACGATTCTCTCTCATGGGAGCACAGTTCCACTGTGAGCATTTTAATGATAGAGATTTCCTCCTGACGTGCAGTGCCTTTGTGTCTCATGGTTTGAGCAATCTGAATTTCCCAATAGCTGCCAGGTATATTTTTTGGCACATATATTACATTTGCTTTCCATTATGATCCCAACAGAAGGCAAGCATCCTGCTGCAACTCTAGTTTTCCCTCCCTCTTCATTTAGATTTTATTCACTTTTCCCCATTGATTTTGACCCTTATAAAAACAGCATGAGAAGTTTGTAACTGAACCTAGGAGAACTCCCCTAGCAATACTATGTCCTTGTCAGAACATGTGTGCATGCCTCAGCCTCTCTCTGTGGAGTAGCCTGTGGGATAAGACTGCTCCTTGAGTCAAATTATTTATGTGCCTCCTCTTTCCCTACCAGATGACAGATCTCTTCATGAGTAAAGATAACAGCACTCAGTGAGGCAGAAGCTTATTGTACAATTTCAATATAAAGCAAAAAGCATGGCTTGGAAAGTGTCTGTCACCCTCTTCAAATCTCGAACAAGGTAGAATCTGCACATTAGCTAACCAGGAGGATTCTGTGCGACAAATGTGAAGTAGTGAATTATAAACATCATTAGAGCTCCTACTCTACCACCAATGGATGTAGAAAAGAGGGGCAGAGTGTGGGTGGAGCCACAGTTGGGGCCACACAGCTGAGCTGAACAGGATAATTTGTGCTAGTTTAGGGATGGCATAGGTCATTCCCACCCACCCAGAGCAAAAAGGAAACTAGAACCTGACTGGGACTATGAGGGGAAGTCTCTACAGCAATCACAGGTCTGACTGTAGCACATGTGGCCTTGCACAAATCACACCATGGAAGCTGTGGAAATAGGGGTTAGTTCTAGTTATTTGAGCCAGGACTGTCCTTACCCCTTTGCAGAATATGCTGCTGCACAGGACATCTGAAAATCTGGTACACCACAGGCTTCTAATATTGACCCACCTCTTCCTAACCCTGGTCTGTGGCTCTGCTTGCTCTGGAGAGGAAAGAGTTAACCTAAGACTGAAAAAGCCCTGCCAGACCTATTTGTACATGGTTTCCCAAACTGGGGGGCGTGCGCTCCTGGGGGCATGTGAAGAACTTCTCGGAGGCCATGAGGCAACCCCGACCACCCCATCATTCCCCCACCCCAAGAAAGAGCCAGCCTTTGCTTCGTGCTCTCAGCCCCTGCCATTCTATGTGGGTGACTCAGCAAAGCTGCTGTAAAAAGCAGGCAGACAGTGAAGAGCCACATGGAGCTAGCTGCCTCTGCAAAGGGGTGAGTGTGGGTTGCGGGGGAGAGGGAGGAGGAGTAGGATGGGGTTAGATGAGGGAATGGGGGTGCCTGGCTCAGGGGAGGGGAATGGAGTAAGAGGAGGGGGCTGGTAGTGCCTGGTTTTGGGAGAGAAGAGGGGCTCAGGCAGGCAGCTCGCAGGGTTCAGGTGGGCAGCTCACAGGGCTTGAGCAGCTGGCCCTGACATCATGGGGCTCAGGCAGCTCAGACTCATGGGCGTTTGGCTGGCCCTGGCAGCGTGGGGCTTGGACGGCTCAGGCACCCCAAAGAGGTGGAGCCAAGAGCAGAAAAGGTGGGGTCCAGGGCAGTCAGCCCTCAGTGCCACCCATACTGCAGCACTGACTCCACCCGCCACTCCCTGACAGTTGCAGGCAGCTGGAGCACCAATGCCACAGCCTTTCAAAGAGGTGCAGTGCTCCAGTTGTCACTGTTGCCAAAGCAGCAGTGGCAGCTGGAGCTCTGAGCCCCTTTGAAGTGCTGGGTGTGGGGGGCAACTTCTCCCTTTGCATGCCCAATTAGTGGCCATGGGGCCACCTATTTATTAGTACTACATAGGGCCTCTTAAATCCTAAGGATGTCAGTGACTTGAATATAACGGTAGGGCTCCAGATAGACTTGTACAGCCCATGCAGCAGCAAGTTGATTTGCATTGTTATTCAAGTGAGCTAGATGCAAGCTGCTTTGGTTATGTCCACAGGTGCTGCAGTCATACTTGTGATTGCTGAAAACACACCCTCAGAGTCCTAGTCTGGTGCCCTGCTCTGTTCCTGGGGTGGCACAAGCATGCACTGCTGCTTGCACAGGCTCTGTGGCAAAACCAAGATAAAGCTCCATGCCCCTAGGCCATCTTCCTCATACATGTAGGCAATGGCTATAATTGAAAGCGTATTTGTGACAACAGATGCACAATGCAGAAGGTAAGAAAGGTTCAAGTATTTATAAAAGTTTACCTTAGTCTGAGATTGACACATATTTGTACAGCCTTTTGCCTTCCTGAATTTTACTGCAATGAACTCCGTTCTCGCCAATCTCCAACCAGGGACAAACAGCATCTCCCTGTTCAGTTTATTTCCTCTGTTTATTCCTCAGCCTGTAAATAAAAGGACATTTGGAATTATAAATAAAAAAAAAATTAAAAAAAACCCCTTGTCTCTGTCTTGTTCTTGACTGAGGGTATGTCTACATGGCAAAGTTAAATCGCAATAACTCCCATTATTTCAAAATAATTTTGTGAGCTTCTACAAGATGCAACCTCCATTTTGATATCACTTTATAATAGCGGACAGCTTATTTTGAAATTGATAAACCTCATTGTACAAATAATAGGGCTTATTTTGAAACTGGGGCTTTGTAGACAGGGAAAAGGGACTATTTCGAAATAAGACATCGTATGTCCAATGGTTCTGTTTCGAAATAGGCTATAAAGTGTGTGGATACTCTATATCAAAATAATGCTCAGCTATTTCAAAATGCATTTTGCGTGTAGCAGCATTATTTTGAAATAAGCTATTCTGGAAAAATCTCGTCAGGAATAGCTAACTTCAAAATAATGCTGCTGTGTAGAAATTGCCTCAGACTGTGGGCTCTCTGGCTACCAGGAGCTAAAACATCTGGCTCTCATACAAAGCTAGGGTGTCTGCAGGGCTTACTTGCTCTCTCACAACATTCTGCTTCAGCCACAGGACATGTACTCTTAACCCTGACCTCTTCCCAGACCCCTTCATGTGCCAGGACACTCCTTTGTATGCCCCAGCTGGGAATCAAACTCAATCAGAAAATGGCCTCCTAATTGGTCAATTGTTTCCTACCACCTGCTTGCTGAGGTCTTCTTACGAAAAGGGCTGGCTGGTCCTGGCTTTGAAATGGAAGACCAGCCCTGTTATGGTAGAATATTTTATTTTAATTTTCTTAGCAAAAATCAGGGCCAAAAATCATGATAATTCCACTGAAAGTATACAAAATAATTCAATAAAATACAAGAATCAACCCTCAACATTCAGATCTAGTTCTTGACCTCAAATAAAACTCAGAGATGGTCTGATATAAAAATATGGACCATCTATAACATATAGCATATAGGTTAAGACCCTGAAGACCCTCAGCATGGGTGTGGGTTTGGATCTGAGGGTTTGTTCCAGCATCAAAATCACTATAAAACATTTGATAATTCATTAGTGCCTTATGGTTTTAATCATGTGGCCCCTAAAAACAAAGTCACATAGTGTGTCCATTCCTACCGATATTAGGAAAACATTCCTGCAAACATCTGACATTAATGGATATGTTGCCCCTATGAAAATGCAGAACCAGGTATTTACACATAGTTTAACCTCTTGAGTCTGAGCACATCTTTGTTGATGTTGTTGTTGCTATTGATAACAGAGAGCTCAATTTTGCAGTCCTTACTCAGGCAAACTTCTCCCAAATCATTACTTGTAGCCTCTTTGAAGTGTAAAGTAAATTCTGTCATGAGCTCCCTCCTCCCCGCAGCCCCAACTAAGCCCTGACCCATCCTGGCCTATTTTATCAATGTGTGATGCATGTATCCTGTAACCTTTTGTTCCTCTTGTCTGCACAGCTCTCAGGGATGGGGAATTTTGTCCTAAGCATTCATTATACCACAAAAAATACATATATTTAGTATAACTACTATCAACCTAATATGTGTTAATCTTTATTCAGTCTGATTTTTCACAAGCCAGGTTCATTTACATGGTTATGGGTCACGGAAAATAAACATAGATATCCTGACTTACCTGTGGGTCTGTAAAGACATTAGTCTTGTTTCAAAAGGATACTTTGTGGTTTTTGTTTACTTATCTTCATTAAAAGACATTGCAAAATGAATGCATGTTCTTTGTTTTACTTTAACACAGAACAGAAGGGAACAACTCTTCATCTAACAAAGCTATAGATTATTCCTTATCTATTCAGGACAGAGATTAAATATTCAGTGTTTAGAAAAACAGTAAATAAGCAAAGAGTGCAGGTTGCCTGTAGCTATGTTATAAACATGAATTCAGAAATATGTTTTACAATTTTTTATAAAAAAAGATATAGTTCAGATCAAAATAATAAAAGCTTTAGAAATAATAAACATTTGCGTCTCCCCAAAAAAACCCAACAAACGAAATAAGAATTGTGCTTAAAGGGTTTTCCCCTACATTTTAAACAGAAAACGTTTGATTGCACATAGAGCAATTTAAGCAATTAATATTAAATATAGGATAGAATGTTTAACATGAAGATCTCAGTCCACGCACAACTCTTTTTTAAAAAAGCTGCCGTAGCAGTACTTTGAGGTAATGACATGCTATTCATCATTTGCATTAGTGGGAATTATGCATGTAAATACACACATTGAGATGTGAGGAAAGCCCAATATTAAAATATAGACTCATAGGCTATGTATATACTAGAGGGTTTTTTCAACAAGATGCCTCAAAACCTGGGGAGCATCCACATGCCCAAAGCAGTCTGTCAATGGTAAATGAACAGAGTACAGCACTTCTGCTGACACCGTATCCCACTCCCCCATGAGGAAGAACGGGTCTCTGTTGATAGATTCTATCAGCAGAAACCCAGTCTGGACATTCTGGGGAACCCTTTGATGACCAAAAGAGCTTCCAGGACACCAGGCAGCCCCGCCTGCTTTGCTTCCAGTTAGCTGTTTTGTCAAGAGTGGACAGGCAATCTGGTTGCTCTGTGTCAGCAGAAGTTTTGCTGGACGATATCTTCTGACAGAAACATCTGTTGACAGATAGCTCTAGTGTAGACATAACCATAGGGTTTAGGGTTGGAAGGTATCACTATGATTATCTTTTCTGACCTCCTGCACATTGCAGGACACAGAGTCACACCTACTCACTGTTATAAATCCCCCCATAACTTCTAGCTGAGTGACTGAAGAGAATACACCATTTACACTAGTTTAAACCTGTGCACCACACCAAGCCTCCTAACTGAGTTCCATCAAGCTGTTTAAATTTGATTTCCACCTCGGATGTGGTCACTTACCTCTGTTTCAGTCCATCAGCCATCCTGCCACTCCCTCTAAGCTCCTCATTACCCTTATCAAAAACTGAGGCAAAGTATTTGTTTAGGTGTTAGGCTAGGACTAGATAACCTTTCATCTCCACTCCATCCTCAGTGTTTAGTGGTTCCCTTGTTTTATTTTTATGGCAATTCATTTTAATTCCCTTTACAAAGTTCAACTTTGCTTGGCTTTTGACAGTTCTCACTTAGTGGCTTTCCTTGTTGATTCATCTTATCTTTCATTCCTTATAGACTTCATGCTTTCTCTTAATTTGCTGTTTGAGATGCCCACTCATCCAATAGTTTTTTCTTCCTCAGGATGCAAGCTTCAGACTTTAAGTAGCAAAACTAACCCTCTTCCACTTTCAGATCCTTGAGTTCTTTGAACAACCCACTTCACTAAATAATTCCTTTGATTTTTAAAAGTTTGCTCTTTTGAAATCAAGGACCCTTGTTTCAGATCTATTTTTGCATATCCTTTTTTTCAGTGTACATTGAATTAGCTCAATCAATTGAATCAAGGTTGACCTCTCCAACTATTTCTTCTGAGAAAGCCCTCTCTGCTCATCAATACCAAATCTAAAATAGCTCACTTCTTCTTGGATCAGAGGGCATTTAGTGAAGAAATCTGTCAGTTAGCCTAACCAGGAAAATCTGGGTTTTAGCTGTATCTGCAAGTTAAAGTTTCCCATAACCACACAATCATAAGTAGTATTTATTTCATTAGAAACACGGAAGTGGTCTCTATCCATATCAAAATTGTGGCATGGGGACAACTCATGCCCTGATGTAGTACTTATAAATGCTGGTGATATAAGGGCCTAGAGAACGAAGTGCTGCCTTTCAAAACAGGATTTCAGGAAGATCAGCTGCTAAGTAGGTTCAACAGCTGAGCCGTTTCCTACGGATCAAGAAAATAATGATTTAAACAGCAGCACATGACAATGCTGGTAACTAAAATCATAATGCTCTGCTTAATCAGAATCTCAAATCTCAAAGTGAGCAAAGATGACTCTGGGGAAGCACTATAACAGAAAGGTTCAAGATTCAAGGAAAATAAACTGTCCAGATGCTTACCTATATGAACTCCTGGGTCCCATCATTCAGACACAGGGGGTCAGTTCAAGCTCTCAGTTAATCAAATTTTACTTTACTGACCTAGATAAATTCTTATGGATTTACAGCTGTGTAAGGGAGAATAAAATTTGATTCATGTCTGAGAGATGTCACACAAAGTTATCCAGAGAGAGGCAATTGCTAGTATAACAAAGAATCTGTGCAGAGAATTAAACACATCACGTTCTCCTTATAACGCTCTTCATAATAAGAAAGATGTCTTCAACTGTATATTTGGAACTATATTAATATCATTTAATAGGAAGCACTTATCCGCTCCCTAACATTTAAAGAAACACTGTGGCTGATTCACCACTCTGATATTCTCATTTCAAACCATTTAATTCAATGAACAGATTTAAACTAGTATAGAATTGGAGTAATAGTGATGAACCAGACCTGTAGTCCCAGAAGAACATGTATATAAGCATTGAGGGTGACAGATGGGTTAAATTCTCAGCTTATGTAAATCTGAACAGTTTCTTTGCCTTCTGTGGACCAATGCCAATTTACACCAACTGAGGATCTGTTTTCATATATTTTAATGTTGATGAAATACCATTCAGTATGGGTTGAGTTATTGACTAATTGATTGAAAGAGCATTTCCATTGTAGCTCTTTTAAAACTGCTTATCATACCATCACAGGACTGGAAGGGACCTCAGGATGTTGTCATCTAGTCCAGCTCCCTGCTTCAGGCAGGATCAACCCCAACTAAGTCATCCCAGCCAAGATCTTGTCAAGCCGGCACTTCAAACCCTCTAGGGATGGAGAATCCACCACCTCTCTAGGCAACACATTCCAGTGCTTCACTATCCTCCTGGTGAAGTAGTTTTTTTCCTAATATCCAACCTACTCCTCTCCTTCTGTAACTTCAGATCATTGTTCCTTGTTCTGCCACCTGTCACCACTCAGAACAGTTTCTCTCCATCCTCTTTAGAGCTCCCCTTCAGGAAGTTGAAGGCTGCTATTAAATCACCCCTCAGTCTTCTCTTCTGTAACTGAGTAAGCCCAAATCCCTCAGCCTTTCGTCATAGGTCATGTGCTCTAGCACATTAATCATTTTTGTTGCCCTCTGCTGAAGCTGTTGCAGCACATCCACATCCTCTTTATGCTGGGGACACAATATTCCAGCCTCACTGGTGCTGAATAGAGGGGAACAACCACTTCTCTAGATGTGCTCACAGTGCTCCTCTTATGCACACTAATATGCTGTTAGCCTTCTCGGCTACAAGGGCACACTGTTGACTCATATCCAGCCTTTCACCCACCATAACCCCTAGGTCCCTTTCTGCTGTACTGCTGCTTAGCCAGTCAGTCTCCAGCCTATAGCAATGCTTGGGATTCTTCCGTCCCATGTGCAGGACTCAACACTTGTTGAACCACATCAGATTTCTTTTGGCCCAATCCTTCAATTTCTCCAGGTCACTCTGGATCCTGTTTGTACCCTCCAACATATCTACCTCTCCCCCTAGCTTGGTGTCATCTGCAAACTTGCTGAGGGTGCAATATTGTCCCTCATCCAGGTCATTAATAAAGATGTTGAACAACACCAGCCCCAGAACCGAGACTTGGGGTGCTCTGCAGGAAACCAACCGCCATCCAGATATTGAGCCAAAGACCACTATCTGTTGGGCCCAACGGTCAAGCCAGCTTTTTATCCATCTTATAGTTGATGGATCCAATCCATACTTTCTCAACTTATGGGTAAGAATGTTATGGGAGACTGTATCAAAAGCTTTGCCGACAGCAAGGTGTATCACATCCACTGATTTCCCCATGTCCACAGAGCCTGTTACCTCGTCACAGAAGTTAATCAGATTGGTCAGGCATGACTTGCCCTTGGTGAATCCATGATGGCTACTCTTGATCACTGTCCCCTCTTCCAAGTGCTCCAAAATGGATTCCTAGAGGATCCCCTCCATTATTTTCACAGGGATTGAGGCATGGCTGACTGGTCTATAGTTCCCTGGACTGTTGTTCTTTCCTTTTTTTTAAAGCTGGGCCCTATATTTACCTTTTTCCAGTCATCCAGGATCTCTCCCCATCTCCAAGAGTCTTTGAAGATAATGATCAAAGGCTCAGCAACAACATCTGCCAATTCCCTCAGTACTGTTGGGTGCATTAAATCCGGACCCATGGATTTATGTACATCTAATTTTTCTATGTCGCTCTTAACTCTTTCCTTCCCCACTGATGGCTGCCCTCTGCCTTACAGTGATCACCATCTATTGAGTGGAAATTTCCTGGACTTGGGGCTTTTTTTTTTTAATTTAAGAATTATTTTTTTGAAAGCACTTTAATGATGAAACAGTTCAGGGTAGATAATTAAACTAATTACCACTATTTGGGCCATACCCTTAACTGACAGAAATCAGTGTAGCCCCATTTAAATCAATTTTCAATTTTATTTACTTCAGTGGACCAATAAAAAGCTGAAGATATGGCCCACCGAGTGGAAGAGCTGAGCATTTTTCATTGGCACTTACATTTGTAGTCTGATTAGTAACCAAAATATTTAAAATATTAACTCCCTTTGAGATAAGGAGATCTGAGAGGTATACCATCACTATCTTCCTAACTGCAGTCAGTAGTACTTCAGAGATTTCTGTCAAACATTCTACTTCCAAAATTATTAGTTTAGAACAGTTTTATTTTCCTGGGACAATCATACAGGTGCCCACCTCATTTTGCCTTTACTTAGCTTTATAACGGTTGTGACAGGGAAACAGTTTTTTCAATCGTTTTAAAATTCACTGACTAAAAATCTTCAAAACCAACAAGTAGTCCTGTGGCATCTTAGAGACTTAAACATGTATTATGTTATGAACTTCCATGGGTTAAAACTACTTCCAACCCATTCGATGACATGGATTTTACGCACAAAAGCTCAAGATCTAATATATTTGTTAATCTTTAAGGTACCACAGTAGGGCTTGCTGTTTTTGAAGTTACAGACTAACATGGCTACCCCTCTGAGAGTGAAAATCTTTAGTTAGTTTAGAGTACTGCAGCTGCATTCACCTGAGTGCTTTTCTGTCACAAGTAGATTTTAACCCTCCATGTTAATTTAAAAATAATTTGTGGATTTTTGCATCTTCAATCATGGAATTCTCTTGCAAACCATTTGGAATGAATTCAGACATTATTCTTGGCGTCAAAGCAATGTCATCTCAGCAATTCACATCACAGCTTAGCATTTTTCCTATTATATTCTTCCTGATTACAACTTTAGTTGACTGAAAGAGTATTTCCATTGTAGCTTCATTCTGGGACCATGTCCCTCCCATATGTAATTGATGCCTATAATTTTCATCATTCTCTACTGAGATTTTCAGGCATGACTTTACATAGATTGCTACTGGAAGATTTGCTAGAAAAGATAAATATGACTGAAGAGCAGTCTCAGAACTGTTGCCTTTGCTGGCTGAAGATAAAAACATGAAGTATCAGACAATCTAGATAATACCTTCAAATGAGCTGACTTTTTGAAAGAACCCCTTTCATACTCAAACAAAACCAATAAGCTCAGCCTCCTTTGTGGGGAGAACTTTTCATTTTCAGAAATAGTTTAGAGCAGGGGTGTCCAACCTTTTTTCAGTGGAGGCCAGATGGCAATTTTTGACATGTTCCGGGAGCCAAATACCAAATAGCCCCAAACCCACCCGCATCCCCAGGCTTAACTGCTCTCATCCCTAAACCACCCTTCTGCCTCCAGGCTTAAAGCCTTCACAGTCCCAAACCACCAGCACCTCGCCCCAGGCTTACACTCCTCTCAGTCCCAAACCCAGGATTATCTTACTTTACATAGGAGCTCCAGGTGCTGCTGTCCCCAAATGCATGTTCACAGGGCCTCTGTCTTCTCTTCTGTGTGGATCCCTCCAGCCCTCCTACTGCTGCACTGAAATAATGGGACTCAATTTTATTGGTTTAACAGCCACATCCCTCCTGTCAGCCATTCAGCCAATTAAATTGAGTTTCACTCTTTCAGCACAGCAGGGCAGGGACCCAGAGGAGGAGTGAGTGGTAGCAGCTGCAAACGGCTCCTTAAAGAGCCACATGCAGCTCAGAGATGCCCAGGCAGCTTTCAAAATGATGCCACTGCTGGCTCTGCAGGATGGATGAAAAGGCTTCATGGGCCAGATTCTGGCTGATGGGCCATGTGTTGGACACCCCTGGTTTAGAAAATGGACCTTTCATTATTTTTCCTGGCATGGATTAGCTGCAAAGGAATAAGAGGATCAGCAAGGGGATTTCGATGTTGGCAGGGGCCCTTCAAAAAGAACCTCCATGTAGATGAGCCATGGGTGAGCGAACTGTGGCACTTTTGAAGTGCCGCAGCCAGCAGCATGCTAATGAGGCACTGAATATTCATTTCAGCACCTCATTAGTACTCTACAATTTGACCATTAGCATGGCCATTTTGAAGTTTTTTGTAAGTGTAGACACAGCCCCAATGTCTTATAAAATTAACTACTTCACATTTACGCATGCAAGATAGGGGCTTCTACAAAATAAGCATTGACGCTTGGTGCCATTTTCAATCATAATAATGAGCCTGTAGGCTATTCTTCCATGCACCAAAAGGAAGAATTCACAGGTCTAATATTCTGATCCTCTGAATATCCTCTCACGCAAAATACGACGTTCCATTGAATACAGCAATACTGCTAGGTCAGCTATGCTTTTTAATATTGTTATACTCCAGTAATGTTCTTGACACTGAATAAGACAAAGAATTATAGTCTGCACCCCCAAACAGGCACAATCCAAGGCCTCAGTCTTGCAGAGATTTGCCATTTGTATACATAAAGTTAATCCCAGACATATAGTGCCACAGGATTGGAGTCTAAAAGATGGACACAGAAGCTGTGTTTGTAACATTGGCAAACTAGATGCCAGCACTTGCTAAGGCTTTTGGTCTCAGTCAACAGGGAGATATTTATTGCTGGAAACCAGTTTGTTCACAGGTGTGTTAATATGGTTAAAATGGGTATTGAACCTGTAACAATGTGTTTACTGCTTGAAAGTCGATGTGTGAATTAAATTCACTTATAATATCTTCATCATATTATACAGTAATATTTTTCATATTTTTCATCTGTTTCAGATCCCCCAAAGTTTGCTGTAAAGTAAAACTTAAATATTTGCCCTGCAACTATTAATCTTTTTAAAAAAGAGGTGTCCCTTGCCCATTGAGGCTATCAAAACTGAACGTGACACTGTTGGACATCACAGTACAAAGACTTTGTTAATTGTTCCTTTACACCCATGCTGAGGCTATGTGCGAAAGAGTTTATCGCACAAGCTTGAATTTTGAAAAGTAGAAATTAAGGTGGTGAATAGGAAATTTTTGAATCCCTTTTTCTATTTGGATTATCTTGCAGCTGGAGCTACTAAAGAGAGGCAGAGATCCCCAGAGTAAACCTGCATTACTCCTAAAAGATATTCGCTGCTCACAGATAGCTATGACTCTGTCACCATAGACTATAACTCATTTGTGCACATATTTTTCCTGATCAACCTGTGAATAACTCTTCTTTTTATAGTTAATAAATTCTTCTTGTACTGTACAATTAACTACAAGCATTGTCTTTGGTATGAGATCTGATATACAAACTGACCTATAGTATGTGAGTGGTGCTCTGGCACTGGAGGCAACATGAATAATTTATGATATTTGGTGCACAGCAGCCAGCTATCACTGAGTCCAGCTTGTCCATGTGCAAGAGAAACTGGAATGCCCAAGAGTAACTTCTGTGACTTCAGGAATTCACATTTGTTATTTGATTGCTGAAATCTAATTACAGATCTGTCCTGCTTTCTGAAAGTGTCCTCACATTGACCTTACATTTGTGAACAACTCCGGACAGAATGACAGTGCTAAAACACCCCAAGTAAGAGAGAGTAAGCCGTGCTAGTCTATACACTATCAAAACAAAAAGCAGTCAAGTAGTACTTTAAAGACTAGCAAAATAGTTTATTAGGTGAGCTTTTGTGGGACAGACCCACTTCTTCAGACCACAGCCAGACCAGAACAGACTCAATAGTTAAGACACAGAGAACCAAAAACAGTAAGCAAGGAGGACAAATCAGAAAAAGATAATCAAGGTGAGCAAATCAGAGAGTGGAGGGGTGGTGGGGGGGGGAAGGTCAAGAATTAGATTGAGCCAAGTATGCAGACGAGCCCCTATAGACACTATAGTGGCTCAATCTAATTCTTGACCTTCCCCCCCACCCCTCCACTCTCTGATTTGCTCACCTTGATTATCTTTTTCTGATTTGTCCTCCTTGCTTACTGTTTTTGGTTCTCTGTGCCTTAAATATTGAGTCTGTTCTGGTCTGGCTATGGTCTGAAGAAGTGGGTCTGTCCCACGAAAGCTCACCTAATAAACTATTTTGCTAGTCTTTAAAGTGCTACTTGACTGCTTTTTGTTTTGATACCCCAAGTAAGGTTTTAGAGCCTCATCCCCATTCCTATTTCTTCCTTCCAATGCTGTTATGAATGGGAGCTACAAAGGAAAGCCTAAAGTTACCTGGAAAGCTAGGAAAGGGTTATACTAATGTGTCTCTGAAGGAGCACGTTTAAACAGGCTATGAAATACCAAGCCAAGACCTGCTTAGGCTCAGCCCTGTCAAGCCCTAGCACAAATTAAGGGGTCTTATGGAAAAACTAGCATACAATAATGTAATTAAGGGTATTTTTGTTTCCTTTTAAATGGTAATATACAAAAACTTAAATGGTAATATACAAAAACATATCCATAAAAAGTTTATGATGATTGAACAGATACAGATAGCATATTCTTTCGGTGCTACTGGAACACTTTGTGCAGGGAGGGGGCTTAGAGCCATTGAACCAAATTGTAACCCCTGTATATAGTGGAAACCACTTCAAGTTGGGGTACTACAGTACCTACCACATCGCTACTTCCAGCACCTATGCATTCTCTGGCAGTATTGTGTGGCAGTTCTATAAGTCCTGATCTTTCAGCATGCAAATTAAAAGGAGCTTTGTGATTGATTCTACTACTACTGAACTCAAGACCTAGATGTGTATGTACTCAGTGCTTCCCACTCACTCTCCCCAGACAGTCCTATGGCTGGGGCTGCCAAGTTGCTGGCATTCAGCAATGGCAAGTCGCAGCACAAAAAACCACCATATTTATTAGAAATGGACTGCTTAGATATGATCTGTTTTCAGATCCCCCAAAGTTCGGGGAAGGAAATAGGAGATTCAGATCCTATGATCCAGTTTCAGGCTCATCTCACTTTTTTTCCTGTCATGAAAGGATATAAACACACACACACTTTTACCCACAATAATTATTTGAAAATATTTTTCTTTTTTAAATAGTTAAAATATTTATAATCCAGTTCTGGGACATCTAACAGTTAGGGCTTAATCTCCACTCCTTTACACCATTTTTATGTTCAACTAACTCTACCGACATTATTGGAGTTATTTTAGTATTACTTGATATAGGAGAACAGAGGGTCAGGTGCATTCAGATCCAAGCATTATAACTTCAAGGAGGATTCTTGCTCAACCATAGGCTGGGAATGGGGAACAAAGACCATGATTTTTATTGGGGAAAAAAACATTAAAATATACGGCTTGTCACAACTACCATGGCCTTGACAAACATGCAGGCTCCCTGATAACAGTTGCTTCTGTGACATTTCAAGCAATTAATTGGTATCTTGGCCATAGTATAGTAAGTAGAATTCATTATTGCCATAAGCAAAAATGCCAAAGAAACAACAATTTACACTGCTTCTTTGGTGCACAAAAGATTAATCAAACATAGAATAAAAAGTATATTATGACTTTTGATGCTTGTTACTATAGACACTGTCAGTGAACTGTTTAAAAACATGGCTCTAAGCATTGGACAGATTTAAATCTTTGAGTGGAAATATCTTTGGGGATTTGCATCAGTATGCTCACATGACACGGAGTTAAATAATATATTCTCTTTTTACAAAAATAGCCAATCTTGCCAAATCTAGCATATTCATCTTTGAATTATGCTTGTTTATTGGATCTAGCCACTCAGATTTTTTTTCTGTCCGTACAAAATGTCTCTCAATAGGCATAGCCTCTCATTTATGTTGACAGACTGCTTACTGCTCTAACACAGGATTCATTCTCCTCCAAACATGCAATTATTAAGCATAGAAGGGAGAAACCAGACATATTTGCCTACATGTTTTTCCAACTTTGAATTACTGACAGTTAACCCTTTGTCTGGTAGTTACCAGTACTGGAATAGGAAATAATCTTGTGACAAGCAAATCCCTTTCCTCTTCCATCCCACGTATATTATTTATGAACCGGATAATGTATAATATAAATAAAACAGCAGTCACTCCCTGTTGTCTAATTATCTCAACAAAGGATTAAAGGTAAGCTTGGCACATTTCACTGTTACATTTTAGAACAAGATGCAAAAATGGCATTCCTAAGACTGTGAAAAATCTCTCAGGCTATGTCTATATTACAGCGATATGTCAACAGAAGTTTTTGCCAGAAGATATCTTCCAGCAAAACTTCTGTCAATAGATGGCGGCCAAAGTGCCAAGCAGATCGCAAGAGCGATCTGCTCTGTTGACAGAGAGCAGCCAGACTGTCCAACTTCTCTGTTGGCAAAATGGCCAATGGAAGCACTGCAGACAGGGCGGTCAAATATCCCAGAATCCTTGTCTGGCAACGGAGTGCCCCCGGACAGTCCAGATTGGCTTTCTGTTGATAAATTTCTGTTGGCGGAGGCGTTATCCCTCGTGGGAGCGGGATATAGCTGTTGACAAAAGTGCAATGCTCTGTAGATTTACTGTTAACAGAATGCCTTGGGAATCCGGATGCTCCCTGAGTTTTGTTGACAAAATGCCAGTTTTAACAAAAAAACCCCTCTAGTGTGGACATAGTTTTATTGTCTCTGGCTCAAGACTTTTATTCTAAAAGAGAATTGCTGATCTATCCAACAAAGAAATGTTTAGCCAGTGATGGGAAAAAAAACCTGACAATTCCTTTTAGAGGTTTACCAGGTAAAGAGAAGCGCAGTTGGGAATCAGTTAACTAATGAAATTTATCTAGCATCTCCTGCACACACATAGAAACTTCTTTTTCATCCTTCAAACAGGAACATTCCCAACTAAGAGACAGCCTTACACCCTATCAACTGTAGTTAAACGAAGAAAGAGAAAAATAAAAATCACCACCTGGCCTCTTATTCTGAATAAGCAAACACTAATTGGTTGGCAGCCAGCTATTTATACTGATAGGGTAGTAAAAAATGGTCCCCTGAAAGATATCTACTTTGTCACTGCTAATATTTATTACTTTCCAAGGGGATACAAACGAGGAATCAAAACAAAACTTATTTTCCACTTCGGCTTGGCTTATTGTCAAGCAAACGCCTCCTGTCTCAGCTCCCTCCAGTCAATGTAATACGTTACTGCATGCAGAACAGATCACTATTTTGCATAAAGTGGCACTTTTAAATGAGAAAATGATTCAGCAATTACACTTTGATAAACAATTAGATGTTAGTAGCTTATGCATTTTATTAGAAAGATATTTTTGGCAGGGGTTACAAAATTAGCATGCAGCTCAATGAATCAACTTCAGGTTTGTTTGAGAAATCACAGTATATTCTTGCAATATTTTCACACACCAAATCTGGGCCAGATTTATAACCATTACTCATATTAACACTTATTCAAAATAGGTCCATTGACACAATCCAACTGAATTCAAGTAGTAATGCAAAACATTTTTAAAATCTGATACCCCTGCAAATACTAAACTTGAGCAATGGCTGCACAAACTAGCCACCTGTTAACAAATGTTACAATTGCTGATTCACACACTGGAAAAGTATGACATGAAACTAACTCATAATTGTAATCACTAAAGGCCTCATTCTGTCACACTTGCTCAGAGGGGGTGTAATTCAGTTCTATCCAAAAAGCCAGCACAAGATACAGGAATTGTTTAACTTAAGTGGAGCATAAATCTTGCACTAACCTTTGTGGGTGATATCTTAACTTTATTGAAGACAGTGAGAGTTTTACTACTGACTTCAACCAGGCCAAGAATTCTATAATTTACCTGTGCAAGTAAGCAGCTACTTGGAATGAATATGGGTGTCAGAGCCAGACCCTGAATAAGTAATTTTGTATGACCTGTTTATTTTTACATGTTGTAGCCTATTACAGGAGTCTTCTCTTCGCACTTTATTTTTGTAATTTTTTAAATTTAGCAACAGGCTGCTGTCATGAATGAATGCCTGTAAAGGGTTAGACCCAGAGGCTGTGTATACACTACAGCGATCCTCCAGAATACCATTTTTTGGAAGCTGCCTTCTGGAAGATCACCTTCCAGAAGATTGTGCCTACATCTAAAACGCAGCCCAAAACAACTATACATCCCTTCACAGCAGTGCGTCCATGCAGCATGCGCCCTCTTCCGAAAGAGCAGGCCAGAAAACACCCTGGGGGCAGGGTCACAAGGCCGGAAAACACTTCCGGGATCACGGGGCCTTAGAGGGCCCCACCAAACACCCATTCTCTGCACATGCTGCTGTGGCTTGCTGAGCCGTTTGCAGTGAAGCTGAGCCTGTGCCTGGTTCTGGCCTTACTTGCCAGGGACATAGAACCACAGCAGCAGCAGACACCCAGGATTGCCGAGCTATGCCTGCTGTTCAACATCCTCACAGTCATCGTCCATCTCCTGCAGGGCTGGAGATCCCTTCTCCCAGGGTGCCAACCCCCACTGCTTCTGCCAAGGCCTCCCAGGCTCATCTGGCAGGTCTGGACCCACCCCTTCAGCACTGACTGGTGGGACTAGGAGGCCCTGAATGAGTGGGATGATGTACACTGGCTGCAAAACTTCTGGATGAAGAGCGAAACCTTCATGGAGCTCTGCATCTGGCTCGTCCCCATCCTCCAGTGCTGGGACACCAGGATGCCACCAGCCCTTTCCATGAAGAAGAGCATGGCCATCGCCATATGGAAGCTGGCCACCCTGGACAGCTACTGCTCTGCTGGGCAGCAGTTTGGGGTGGGCAAGTCCACCGTTGGGACCACCGTCCTCAAGGTAAAGCACGCTTCACATTCTGGCCCAGCATGGGTCACAGGACTGTCGGGGGCCAGGGTGGGGATAATGTGGGGGTGGGGCAGGGAGGGCTATCCTTAGAGGGACTGTGATGTCCCACCCATATGCAGGCCCACTGCCACAGGGGCTCAGAAACAGGCAGGGGGAGGGAGGCAGCCGAGGAAGGGAGCCCAGGAGGGAGCCCAAGGGCGATCAAAAGCACACACATTGCCATCAGGGCCCTGGACCTCAGAACCAGTCACTGTGTACTTCAAGGGCTACCACTCCATCATGCTCCAGGTGTCGGTGGACCACCAGGGCTGGTTCATGGTTATTTATGAGGGTTGGCCAAGCCGGGCACACAATGTGTGCATCTTCAGGAACTCTGCCCTGCACTGCAGGATGGAGGCAGGGACCTACATCCCCCAGCAGGAGTGTGCTGTTAAGGATATCACCATGCACCTCTGCATGGTGGGCAACCTGGCCTATCCCTTCCATCCCTGGTGTACACAGCCATACACAGGCCACCTCACTCCCCCCCAGGAGCTCTTCAATGGCCAGCTCACATGGATATGCCACCCCATCATGTGTGCCTTTGGCCCCCTGAAGGTGAGATTTAGGTGCCTCCTCAGGTGCATTGATGTCAGGGTGGAGAACATTGCCTAGCTCATGGGGGCCTGCTGCATACTCTGCAACCTCAAGGACAGAGAGGAGGCCTTCTCCCAGGGCTGGATGTCCCCCTCTTCTCTCAAAGAGGTCAGGGGACACCCAGCTTGAGGTGGCACGGCTGGAGGAGGCTGAGGGCCCCTTGATGACTAGGGACCCCTCTGATGTTTCATCCCTGGAAGGACCTTTGGCTCCAGGTCTAGCATGCTGGCCTGGCTGGCAGGTCCAGCCTGGTCCTTGCTCCCTCTCCAGTGTGGCAGGGGCTTTCGGGCCACAATCTTGAGGGTGCTGTGCAGTGGGGAGCTGCCCTTGCCTGTGAGGAGCTCCCACAGGTTGTGATAAAACAGGCAGGTGGCTGGGGCCTGCCCTGACCATCTGGCACTGTCCCAGGCCCACGTGTCCCTGGCATAATTCTTTCACCTTGAACTGGACCTGGTTGGCAGTCCGGGTAGGGTAGCCTTGGGTGGCCAAACCAGTGGGCAGCTGGTCAAATGTCAGGGGGCATTCTGGAGGTGGCCCATAGTGTTCTGTAGGGCCTCCTTCTCATGCCAGAGCCACAGGAGGTCCTGAAGCTCTGGCTAAGTTCAGGAAGGGGCCCTCTGCTTTGTGCCCCAGGTGGGCTCCTGGGTGCCATTGGCCAGCTCCCTGAGGGTGTCCTGCATGTCCCGGAATGGCTGGCTGCTAGCCATAGTGGCTCCAGATGCTGCAGGGGTGGCTGGGGAGTGTGTGCTGCAGTGGTGCATATGTTTGCTACCTCCAAGCTTTCCGCTTCCTGTGACAGGGTTTCTGGGTCTCTACAGCATGAAGAGGAGCCAGAAGCAAATACCATAGATCCCTGCTAGTGCTGGCAGGGTGTCTCCATGCTCCAGCTGGCTGCTGCCATACAGGCATGCTCTTTTAAAATAAGTGGCTGCAGAGCGTCTACACATGACTTCTTCCAAAAGATTCTTGCAGAAGAAGGTGCTCTTCTTGATCCAGGAGTGGAAGAGAGCCTCTTGAAGAAGTGCTGCATTCTTCTGAATTCCTTTCCAAAGGATGCATTTTGTGTGTCAAGGCTACTGGCATCTTTCAGAAGAGCCCCAGCTTCCTCCAAAAGAACTTGCTGGGGTAGACATGGCCAGAGAGTTTTCCTGCAAATTGCTTTATTCCCAGTGTATAATCATAGATGTAGGAAAGAATTATTTAAATGGGCAAAGACGATGAATTTACAGCTGAGACTGTGAAAAATGAGCAAGGAATAGCTGGAAAGTGTACAATACTCCTTCCATACTCCTGCAGGCTATGACTCCCAAACTCAAACTAGTCTTGAGTTTTGGTATTTGTGCAAAAGCAAAACAAAATGACAGATTTTGCCAGAGCAAACTACAGCCAGTTGAAAGCACAGATTTTTTTCCTATGAATAATAACCTACTTCAACACATTGTTTAATAAAACTAATCCCTTACTTTTCACATGAAGCACAATACTGATTTAAGCAATGCTGTCATAAGCTGCATCAATACTTTGGAAAAATCTGTCAAACCCCAAAGCAAAAGCACATTTCTATTACATCAAACGTTTAAAGAACTGCAAGGAGATGCTGTAGACTGCAGGTTCCCTGGTAGAGATTTGCATATCAAAAGTATTGTTGATCCCTAGGCACTGTTTTATTCTCTGTTGATCTCAAACACTGAAATCAAAATTATGATTTGTACTGCTATTAGTGTTATAGACCACGTGGCCACTGATTGGCAAAGTTGCTTCACAGATATTAAAACAACAGTAGTGTATGTGAATGCGTGTCAAAGACATTGATACTGTTGTCATTTTGTTGAATACAGTGTAGAATTAAACCCACACTTACAACAGGCATACTAACAATTCACAATATATCTTATTCACAGTACAGGTTGAACCTCTCTGGTCCAGCACCCGCTGGACCTGACCAGTGCTGGATGAGAGAATTTGCTGGACCACGGGAGGTCAATATCGTCTAGCATATTACCAACACTTTCACCATTTACTGGACTCTTAGAAAACATTTGGGGTAAATTAGAGCTAAATAACAGCACAGAACACAGAGCCAGGACTGGTGCCTGTAAACTATGGGACCATGAGAAATTTGGCCACACTTATAAGTGGTTGCCCGGCTAACTAAAATCATGCTAGAGTATGGATGCTGCCGGATAAGAGAGTTGCAGATGAGAGAGGTTCAAACTGTAATTTATTCCTATTGATGCTTTTGATTCAGTAGCAATATTTAAGTAACTTGTGTTATGTAAGCATCTTTAGTTTACTTCAAACAATTCATTTACAAAACTTTGACTAGACAGGGATGGACAACACAAAAAACATTTTCCCCCAAAGATTCAGGGTTTTTTTTCCATGCACAAAAATGAAAAACTGGGATGGGGGTTGTAGCTGGGCAACCCCCACCCCACCTTCCTCCCCGCATATCTCACAGCACAGATGTGCTGGGTCATCGTAACCAGAGAGGAAGAAGGGATAGATAAGAGGAGGCAAACATGTTGTCCCAGAAACTTGGGGCCTCAGGATGCCCTTGAGCTGTTGCAGTTGATTGATATGCCCACATACCGTTCCAGGAGAGGAATTCTATGCCCAGACCATAAAGGAAGGAATGTCCTGTCCAAGTGATTAGGTTATTTCTCAACAAATGTAAATTCGGCAATCAACCCTCTCTTGAAACTGGTGCCTTCAAGGTGTACAAAGTACAGCTGGTGTCTTCAGATATCGAAGGGTGTATGTGACCAGTGGGGTATAAAGTAGGCCTGACAGCAGACACGAGCAAGCTGCAATTGTCTAGCCTGCTGCTCAGGATGGATCTTTGTGTCCCGGGGTAAGGGGACACCCTCCTCGTACTCTCCTTCCCAAGGGATTGAGTGACAGATGCTGGCAACGCCGGAGTCGAACAATGCACAGGTAAGAAACTTGTACCTGCTATGTACTCGCGTGCATTAGTAATCTATGTTTCTGCATGCTGAGCTACTTATGTATATTAAGTAAAGTGATTTTCCTTTAATAAACTAAAAGGTAACCGTTAAGCAAAGCCTGATTCCTCCTGCGACCGTACTCGAACGAACACTAACCAAAGAACCATCGGCTGACAGGGGTGGGGAGCGTTTATGTAGGAGTTGTTGCCAAAAAAATTGTATTTTTTTCATTGGAAACTGATAGTTTAGTTGGATCAACATCCTTATTTTCCACTTGAAAATTTTCAGATGGCTCTTTCAACACAATTTTTATTTAGACTGAGATCAGTAAGGAAATAAAGAAAAATGTCAGGTTCCATTTTCCATCACTGGAGCTGGAATTTTATTTTTCACTTCAGAGAGCATTACTTCCTGGTCTCTGGAGGGCCATATTTTCCTCCAGTGATTAGCTGGATTATCTTGCTATTATTTTTTCCCCCATTATTTGAGTTCCCAAAATGCTGTCTCACAAGCAAGACATTAACAATAGTACCACAGATTTCCAGTTTGCCAGCCTAGATTAAATTTCTTATCCAATAATTCGGCTTCAGTTACAGTATTGCTAAGACATTGGAAACATTTTTGCACAAAGTCTGCCAATTGAACCTTTCGTGGAAACTCATTCAGAAGACACAGCTTTCCATTAAACCCATACTATAACTTGAGGGCTGTGGCTAGTCTACAATATCTCACGTTTGATATCCTAATGCTTTATCAGGCTTTTGATGCTTGGAATCATTGAGCCTCCAGAAGTTCAGCTGGTGTGGAGAAGCAGCGGTCTACAACAGCTGAACATCTGGCTTTTTGTTCTTTGGGCTCTTCCAGGAACATTACAGTTGTAAGATTAATTGCCATTGCTTCCTTTTCAGCTAGACATTTAAGTGTCAGGTCTGACTAATGCCACCTAGAAGTCTGGCATTGTACACGTTAAGAAAATCCTGTTTTTTTCCTTCCCACTGCCTACTATGTATGCATTAGTTCAATTGGTTTATACATTTATCCATTATCGAAATGTTCCCAGAGGTTATATGCATGTTATTATCATCACATAAAATTTTCATCACTCTTGTACAGTAGATAGTGAGCTTTGATGAGCTGAATGAAATTTTGTGTTCTCTGACTTCCTAAATACAATTATTGAGATCATCATCATGAAATCCAAAGGGCTTAATAGAAACAGCCGTATTGCCCGACAAGTATCTTACTGAATGCAAGTCTCTGTACTTTAGAGCATTTATTGAAAACAAAATTATCAATTGAATGTAAAATAATGAGTTATTATTCATTTTTGCTCATTCACTTCACAGGAAAAAAAAACAACCAACCAACCAACCAACCAAACAAACAAAAAAAAAAAAAAACTTGCCCGCTTGCTCTTATTGAACAGTTTCTTAGCAAAACAACCTCTCTTGTTCCCTGGTCTGCATCAAATGAATAGGTCATTTAAAATGAACTCCTGGAATCCTACAAGTTTGTAATATACCAACCCACTTTAAACTCTGTCATGAAGCCTCTGGGGGTTCCATGCCAGTCCCTCAGCTGGATAAAGTCAGAGGATTAGCTTAGGTACAAAGTTGAGCATCTTGAAAGAGTATGTATTCAGCAGCATGTTGTACGGATGTGAGACATGGATGATAAAAGATTCAAAGAGAAGAATATTGGCATTTGAGAGGCATTATTATGGAAAGATCCTAAGAATAGGATGGATGCAGAAGGTCACCAGCGAGGAATTATATAGGAAGATACAGAGAAAGAGAACCTACTGCAGAAGGTTATAAAATGGAAGTTACAGCTAGCCGGGATTTTTTGCAGAATGAATGATGAATGAAAACTCAATACCTTGATATTTGGCATAATGGACAGTTCGAATAGGAGAGGAAGATCCCACAGATACTGGGTAGATGTTATAGTAGATTGGTGCAGAGCTAGTCTACAGAAACTAACCCACTGCTCATGGAAAGATGGAAGGAAATTGCAAGGGAGGCATCAGACACCAATGGGCACTGAGCCCATGGTTGTTGATGATGATGAACACACTTTAGACCCTCTTTCTTCCCATTAAATCTTAAAGGCAGTCTTCTCAATAGAGATTTTAATAGAGTGGTTGTTTTTATTACAGCTGGATTTTATAACCTTTAAGGCAATTAGAAAACCTTTGATAAAGCAAGCAGATTATCAAAATTCATTTAACAATATTTATAAATTTGAAAAATATCTTTTATGTCACAGGAATATAGTTATTCCTTATGTAATTATGAGAAATCTGATGTCAAACACGATCTTTAAAAATGAAGACTACAAACACAAACAGCAAAATAAAATACTAAAGAGATCATCCCAATAAGGCTAGAAGAAGAGGATAGTTCTTGGACACAGTGTCTGGCTATCTTCATAGAGAATGAGCAGAAAAGTTGGATCAGTCTTAGGTTTGGTCTACACTAGGAAATTAGGTTGAATTTAGTTTACTTAAGTCAAATTTATAAGGAACCAGTCCACACTACAGAGTCCATGTTGTTGACATTAAGGGCTCCGAAGGTCAGCTTTTGTACTCTCATTTTTCATGATAAATAATATCAAATTCAGCCTTGCATGGTTGACCTTAGGGTAGTGCAGATGGAATGAAATTAAACATTCTTGACCTCCTGGAGGCGGTCCCACGTACCTCTAATGTGACCACTCTGGCCTTCACTTTCATCGCTACTGCTTTCCACAAGTGGTGGGAATGGCCTGGGAAAATATGAATTTCATTTCCCGTTTGGTCAGTGGGGGGAGTGGAACAGGCAGTACACGTCAGCAGCACATATGACCTTGAATTCTCAGGGTCCCAGACAAGCACCAGCACAACGCATGCAGCAGATGCAGAACCTCATTGCTGTGGAGGGAGGGATGAACCTGTGCTGGGAAAAAAAAATTAGGAGCAAACGAAATAGAGACGTCTATGCCAAGATCTCAAAATAACTGGAGGAAAACAAAAAGATACACCAGTGACACCCATCAGCACCCCGTTAAAATAAAGGCATTCTGGCAGGTATACCATAAACCAGGGGAAGCAAGCAGACCTTCTAGGTCATTGCCACAAACATGTCACTTCCATTAGCAGCTTCATGGGATTCTAGGGATGACCCAAATACAATCCCCAAAGAATCCATGGACGCTGCCAAAGAGATTGCTCCAAAGGAAGCCTCTGGAACCAGTGAAAAGGACATGGATGAGGAAGAGGAGGACTATGACAATGATGAGCAGGAGAATAGAGCAGCTGATTTCACTGACAGACCAGGACCTCTTTGTAATGTTAGATCTCATCCCCTCCTCTCAGGGTGTTTTGCAGCAGCTTTTCATGTACCAAGCTACCAGAGACTAATATCTCTTTTTGCAACCTAGAGGAAGCAGAAGGAAAATTAAGCTTCTATATTGGGGTCAGCAACCTTTCTGAGGCAGAGTACCAAAATCTCACCTTCTGACCTGTATGTATGGTCCAAGTGCAAGTGACTTTTTAACGTCACTAATAGTCCTACTTGCAACAGCTTCATTAATAAATAAATTAAGATGCCATGCTTTACCATTTAGGTAGTGGTTGGTAGCATTAGCTGGTCTGTTGTTAATCTGTAGGTGGCATGGGTTTGAGAAAGCTCCCGGCTGCATGGGGCAGGAGGGGTGGGACTGAGCTCCCACCTCATGTGCCGATGAAAATCACCTCACGTGCCACTCTCGGCACCCATGCTGGGGGTTGCTGACCCCTGTACTATATATTACAAGCTGGTCCACCATGCTTGAACCAGCCCCTTCCCTTCCCTGGGCTGCTGGGTTTAGGAAAATACTATTGTCCCAAGAGAATGGAAACAGAGATGGAAATCCCTGATAGCACGAGCCACACTGCCATGCTTGCTCTCCCACCTCCCTTTCTTTCCCTGGGCCCCTAGAAGGAAGGGAAAGGCTCAATGTCCCAGGAAAGTAGGGAGGAGAAACACATGGTGACTGCCATGGCAACAGCCCCTAGACATCCCCTCACCTGCTGTTGTAATTACAGGCTTGAACGCATGCCTGCAATGTGCCTTACCGTGGCTGGAAGCAACCAAGTCAAGCAAGTCCATTAAGATCTCTGTGTGCTGCACAAAGGATGCTTAAAATCCAAAATTTGTCCTTCCACAGAATACATTATTATTGTGTTCCGCAGAGGTTCTTTCGTAAAATTCCTTTTGTATGTTGCTGATCTTATTTCATCTATAACAAATGTATCTCCTTAATATCTGGCCTTCATTTATGTTTTGTTGCAGTGTGCTTAAGAGTGAGCTCTTTGACCACCACTGCATCCCCCAGGACAGAAAATAAGACACAGAATATCATATTGCCCCTATGCAAATCCATGGTATGCCCACATGTTGAACACTGTATAGGCATTGGAAATGGGTCAAGAAAAGGGCAAAAAAATATTAGGTGTTTGGAACGGGTGCCATATGACGAGAGATTTAAAAAACTGGCACTTTTCAGCTTAGAAAAAGTGTAGACGTCGGGGGGTGGGATTTGAGAAAGATCTATAAAATCATGACAGGTATGGAAAAAGTGAATAAGGGACAGTTATTTCTTCCCATAACATAAGAACTAGGGGGTCACCAAATGAATTTAATGGGTAGCAGGTTTAAAACTAATAAAAGGAAATGTTTCTTCATGCACTGAATGGTAGGCCTGTGGAACTCCTTGGCAGAGGATGCTGTAAAGACCAGGACTTTAACGTGGTTAATAAAAGAACTAGATAAACTCTTGGCTGTTGGGATGGGTCCATCTATGGCTGTTAGCCAGTGTAGGTAGGAATGGAGTTGCTGGCCTGTGTTTGTCTGAGGCTGGAAATGGATGACAGGAGAGGGATCACTAATTACCTCTTCTGTATGTTCCCTAAGGTGCATCTGGCATTGTCCACTGTCAGAAGACAGGATACTGGGCTAAATGAACCTTTGTTATGTTAAACAGAGCTCCTGCAGTTCCTGGTACAGGACCACAGAGCCCCAGTTCAGCCCATGATGAATCACACGTCAACATTATATTCCCTAACATCCTCCCATTAGGATCCCAGAATGTGTGCGTCAGAAGTGAAGGATGGTAGTCAAGGGCAGCCTTACACTCCAGTCCCAGGGACACTGCTGAGAACAAAGGTGCTGACATTCCCCCACCTGTGTTGGCAAAAATGTGCCACGGGTGGTTCTGGGTGTCTGTCATCATCAGTCCATAATGCACTTGTCTTCCCCCCAGCTCCCATTGGAAAACAATAGCAAAAAAAAGTGTTTTTGCACCCTTTTTCATATCCATACAGATGCCATTGCAAGGCTAGCAAGCAACCTGCATTGCTTCCAACTGGTATAAGTATTTATTTGTGCAACATTGCAGTACCACATGAATTGGCAAGTGCTTGTTGCCTAGAAGCACTCTTCATTTCAAATGCAGCATCTGCATAATGTTACTTATGAAAACTGTGTATTACCCTATTTTCTTGTTACCTATTTATTCTTCTTCACGTGAATAGCTGTCATTTTCTGTGGATTTCTACAATATCTTAAACAATCACTCAATGAATGGGATATACAGTAACAAAAATATGCAACAGTTTTTGCTTAATGAAATCCTGGGACTGCTGAAACTCTGATTTATTTAAAAATTATGGAAGTATGTACATAAGTGAACCACATAAAAGTTAACAAGTTACTGTATCTCTCTAGATGGTAACTAATTACTTTTGATGGCATAAAGTCTATGCTGATTATTCAGTATCCTGCTAACTTAAAAAAGTACAACCTTATTTCATCTCTCATTCACCGATGCATGAAATGTGAACCTGGTTCCATAATGTCAACTCTCAGAGGTATGGAACATTAGCTTGTTAGAGTGTGTAAAAGCAAATACGTATTTTTAGAAGTAGCTCATACTATTTTGTTTAAATGTGATAATCTCTGAGGGATTTACATACCAAGGGCAGTTTCAATGGTTTAAAATAAAACACAACACCTTTGAGAATGACTTTGGACATTTTCCATAGTTTCCAACATGCCTGCATGTATATGATTGGGATTCACTGTTTGAAGAAGGAGAAATATTACAAATGATTTTAAAATGCAAATTTTCAAGGCATTGAACTCTTAAAATGTTGTGTGTAGCGTAGTTTGCCATGATAAATAAGCATTTATGAGGCATAGTAGCATTTAGTTTATATAATGAGTATGCTGTGATGAATTGAAGTGTCAGAGTGTAAGAATATTTGTTATTTTATCTGGTCTTTAATTTGTTTACTTTATTCAGAGAGTGCTTGATTACCAAGCATAGGATGTCCTTCTGCGTCCAAAGCAGAGCTATGATAACTAAATCTTTTTTAAAAAAAATCATAATTTACATCCATTTTCTGTTCAAAAGTTGCTCATAAACAGACCATAGCTTTCATTACTTGTACACAGGATTTGTTGATCTCTTGCATGTCTTGTGAAGATATTTCATAGTGCATTTTAAATAGAGAATATTCACAATTTGACATTGAATGATGAGACTGGACAGCTTAGCTATTTTCTGTTGTCCATCTGGATGACTATAAACTTTCTCAGCTGCAGAGACTGAACCAGTGAACCACAGAGATTATCTCAAGAAAATGATGATGGCACTTCGTAGGGAGGTAGCAGGACTAAAAAAGACCTCAGTCCTATGGAACTTGACTATACTTTAAACCTTATACTTTTATTTTGTCCCTAAGAACATGATTATTTTAGCTATATACAATGCTTCCAACTTTAGAAATTCCTTCTTCTGTCCCCATCCTGGCAGACAAATACAAATTTCTGGAATGACGGCTGTGTCTACACGGGCACAAATCTTTGAAATAGCCATATTTCGAAGATTACTAATGAGGTGCTGAATTGAATATTCAGTGCCTCGTTAGCATTAGGATGCTTTCGGATGAGGCGCTTCGAAAGCACCACTTTCAAAAGTGCTTCGAAAGCACCCGCACCTTTCAAAATCCCCTTATTCCGATTACTGAGGTTTAAAGTATACTCAAGTTCCATAGGACTGAGGTCTTTTTTAGTATCTCATTAGTAATCTTTGAAATGGTCATTACCATGGCTATTTCGAAGATTTGTGCCCACATACACACACCCTAAGACCTCAAGCCTTTTGATTCTGCAAAGTCTTTTTTTTAAGAAATTTGGTTTTGTTCTGATGTAGATGAAAACAATTTTTGAAACGTCAAAATGTTTTGCAAACCAGATTGTATTTTCTAATTTCAAATACAATCTTGTCAAATTCAGAATCAAGAGTGATTGAATGTTCATGGAATTTTTTTCTCAGTCTCAACAACAGAACAAATCAGGTCTTGAATTGAAGATTCAAAGTTAGTGTGGTCTTTAGTTGTAGTCACTGCAGTTTCTTTTCAGTTTGAAAGTTCTGTTTCTGTACTCAATCTGCTTGTATTCTAATTTCTCTTATTCTTCATATCTTGCAGACATTACACATGTTGCTGTTCCTCCGCACATGACAACACTCCCATTCAAGAAGACTATAATAAAGTCATACAGGCAGCCCAGGAAGGCATTCAGGAGCAAGGAAACTTTCTCCTTCTCCCCAGTCAATTTCTGGAGACTAACATCTTTTCCAAATAGTACTCCAGCATCTGGCCTTGCAAATTCAAGCTGAGAATGTATCAGTTTCCCCTGAATCCAAGAATTGTCTGACATCTGAGAATCATTAGGTTGTTTTCTGTATTCATTTGGGTACATTTTTAAGGCAAAGAACTAATAATGCTATTAAACCAGAACATTTAATCTAGTGTTGCCTCCACTCTCAAAGAATGTTCCTTGCCAGTTACACTAACTATGGTGATGCACATTAGTGTAAAGAAAATTAGAAGATACACCTCTTACACAGGACTCAATATAGAAACCACAAATAGGGTTATTTGCCTATTTCTGAAGGTTATTACATGGAGGTTGGATCAATCAATAGCTATTAGCCAGGATGGGTAGGGTCGCTAGCCTGTGTTTGTCAGTGGCTGGAAATGGATGACAGGAGAGGGATCACTCCCTTATTCTGAAGAGAAAGCCAGTGCAGTACTTAATTTACTCTAAGTTTTGCCTGACAAGACAGATCTCAAAGCATTAAAAAAAAACAATTCAGGTCAGTTAAATGATGCATGAATGCATTAATTTATTACAAGTGAAGAAGCAATCCAGTTACAGATCACAATTGTATTAGCTGATCTTTGAAATAGAAAAGGTGAGAGACTTTTCCACCAAAGGAACAAGGGGGAGAAGTGAAAAAATTACTGCAGAAAGAAAGTTTAAGTCATTTGAGTGAGTGTTGAAAAAGAAAAAATATTCTTAGCAAAATGCAAGCTGCTCTTTCTTCTGTCACACTATTACTGTGAATACCTGCTGCTTAGACATGATAGTATACTCTTTATAAAATGCTACACATTACCCTGGAAATTAACATCTGTCCTCCCCTCATAATTTTTTTTATAATCTGTTTCCAATAGCATCCAAAAAGTGTCAGTTCCTTGGTGAGTATGCAATTATAAATGTCCACTAAAAGCATGGTTATTAGAGAGAACAGATGGAAATTTCAGCTCCAGGATACACACTCGTGCATCTCTTCTACTAAGTATTCCACTTATTTATTAGCATTACTTCCAGAAATTAAAAAAGACTTGATAAATTATCAGCTGTTTGTCTTTTACATAGAAATGGATGCTTGAGCAAATTGGAAAAGTTCATTGTTGTGTTATATCTAGGGAAGGTTTCATAAAACAAACTATTTTGTGATAACCTTCATACTCCATAGAACACCTTATCAATATTATTATTATGGGTGTAATATATTTCCCTTTAAATTTACAAAAACAAGACGTCTTTTCTATGGAACTTCCATTCTGCGAAGTGGAGCGAAGCGGACAGGGAGCTGCAGACAAGGGAGTTTAAGAGGGAGTTTGGGAGGGAGCCAGACAGACTGCCTGGCCATGGATGTTTCTACCCAGATCCTGGTGTGGCTCTGCAAGGACTGTGGCTTGCCGTTCCCACTTACTGATACCCAGGCTGAGGGGAATAGTCAGTGTGAAAGGTGCCTGCTGGTGGAAACTCTCAGGCGGCAGGTGGGGGAGCTACAGGAGGAGGTGGCCAGGTTGAGGAGTATCTGAGTCCATGAGCAGTTCCTGGATAGTATTCAGGTGGAGACTGCGGAGGTAACTGTCCCAGTGCACAGGATGGCTGATAAACCACTGGAGGAGGTGGACCAGGGTGGACACTGGCAGCTGGTTACTTCTCGCAGTGGGCAGTGTCCCACCCCTGCTCAGAACCCTCCCACCGTGGTACTGGAAAACCGTTATGCTGTACTCGATACAGGAGACCAAGAACTACCCTGTACAGAAGAGGAGAAGCCTCGTACCCCCAAGGCTGGGAAGTCTACTGCCACCCCTGCAAGAAGGAAACGTAGAGTAGTGGTGGTTGGAGACTCTCTTTGAGGGGGACGGAGGCGCCCATCTGTCGCCCTGACATTTCATCTCGGTAGGTGTGCTGCCTGCCGGGGGCCCATATCCAAGACGTTACGCAGGCGTTGTCGAGGATTATCCGGCCCTCTGACTACTATCCTGTGCTTCTCATCCATGTGGGCACTAATGATACTGTGAGGTGTGATGCTGAGCAGGTCAAGAGTGACTTCAGGGCTCTGGGGGCACGGGTCAGGTGGTATTCTCTTCAATCCTGCCTGTCAGAGGTAGGAGCCCAGGCAGAGACAGGTGTATCCTAGAGGTGAATGCTTGGTTGCGTAGATGGTGTCGCCAGAAAGGCTTTGGTTTCTTTGACCACGGGATCCTTTTCCGGGAAGGACTGCTAGGCAGAGATGGCGTTCACCTTTTGAGGAGGGGGAAGACCATATTCGGACACAGGCTGGCTAACCTAGTGAGGAGGGCTTTAAACTAGGTTCGACGGGGGCAGGGGAGCAAAGTGTGCAGGTAAGTGGAGAGCATGGATACCTGGGAGATGAACTTGAAATGGGAGGAAGTATGGGCTACACTGGGAGAGTAAAAAGAGGGCCAGGGCAAAACTGGGAGGCAAGACCAAATCAATGTCTGAGATGCCTATATACAAATGCAAGAAGTATGCGAAATAAAACAAGAAGAATTGGAAGTACTAATAAATGAATACAACTATGATATCGTTGGCATCACAGAAACTTGGTGGGATAATACTCATGATTGGAATGTTGGTATTGAATGTTACAGCCTGCTTAGGAAGGACAGACAGGGAAGGAAGGGAGGAGGTGTTCCCTTGTATATTAAAAATGTACACACTTGGATGGAGGTGGAGATGGATGGGTTGAAAGTCTCTGGGTTAGACTCAGAGGAGTAAAAAACAAGGATGAGGTCCTACTAGGAGTCTACTACAGGCCCCCTAGCCAGGTGGAAGAGGTGGATGAGGCTTTCTTTAAACAGCTAACAAAATCATGCAGGGCCCAGAATTTGGTGGTAATGTGGGACTTCAACTATCCAGGTATATGTTGGGAAACTAATACAGCAGGAGACAGACTGTCCAACAAATTCTTGGATTGCATTGCAGACAACTTTTTATTCCAAAAGGTTGAAAAAGCTACTGGGGGGAAGCTGTTCTAGATTTAATTTTAACAAATAGGGAGGAAATTATTGAGAATTTGAAAGTGGAAGGATGCTTGGGTGAAAGTGATCATGAAATCATAGAGTTCACAATTCTAAGGAAGGGTAGAAAGCAAAACAGTACAATAGAGATAATGGATTTCAGGAAGGCAGATTTTGGTAAACTCAGACAGCTGGTAGGTAAGGTCCCATGGGAAGCTAAACTGAGGGGAAAAACGGCTGAGGAGAGTTGGCAGTTTTTCAAAGGGACATTATTAAGGGCCCAAAAGCAAGCTATCCCACTGCATCGGAAAGATAGAAAACATGGCAAAAGAATGATTTGGCTCAACCAGGAGATCTTGCATGATCTCAAAATAAAAAAGGAATCGTATAAGAAACGGAAACTCGGACAAATTACAAAGGACGAATATAGGAAAACACCACGAGCATGCAGGAGCAAGATTAGAATGGCTAAGGCACAAAATGAGCTCAAACTAGCTACAAGCATAAAGGGAAACAAGAAGGCTTTTTACAAATACATTGGTAACAAGAGGAAGACCAAGGAGAGGGTAGGGCCATTGGTCAGTGAGGAGGGAGAAACAGGAACAGGGAATTTGGAAATGGCAGAGATGTTTAATGATTTCTTTGTTTCGGTCTTCACTGAGAAATCTGAAGGAATGCCTGACATAGAGAATGCTAGTGAAAAAGGGGTAGGTTTAGAAGTTGAAATAAGAAAAGAACAAATTAAAATTTACTTAGAAAAATTAGATGTCTGCACATCACCAGGGCCTGATGAAATGCATCCTAGAATCCTCAAGGAGCTGATAGAAGAGGTATCTGAGCCTTTAGCAATCATTTTTGGAAAATCGTGGGAGACGGGAGAGATTCCAGAAGACTGGAAAAGGGCAAATATAGTACCCATTTATAAAAAGGGGAACAAGAATAACCCGGGAAACTACAGGCCAGTCAGCTTAACTTCTGTGCCAGGAAAGATAATGGAGCAGGTAATTAAAGAAATGATCTGCAAGCATTTGGAAGGTGGTAAGGTGATAGGAAACAGCCGGCATGGTTTTGATAAAAACAGATCATGTCAAACTAATCTAATAGCTTTCTTTGATAGAATAACGAGCCTTGTGGATAAGGGAGAAGCGGTGGATGTGGTATACCTAGACTTCAGTAAAGCATTTGACATGGTCTCACATAATATACTTATCAATAAACTACGCAAATACAACTTAGATGGGGCTACTATAAGGTGGGTGAACAACTGGCTGGATAACCGTACCCAGAGAGGAGTAGTTAATGGTTTTCAATCCTGCTGGAAAGGTATAACTAGTGGGGTTCCGCAGGGGTCTGTTTTAGGACCGGTTCTGTTCAATATCTTCATTACTGATTTAGATATTGACATAGAAAGTACACTTATTAAGTTTGCAGATGATACCAAGCTGGGAGGGGTTGCAACTTCTTTGGAGGATAGGGTCATAATTCAAAAGGATCTGGATAAACTGGAGAAATGGGCTGAGGCAAACAGGATGAAGTTTAATAAGGACAACTGCAAAGTGCTCCACTTAGGAAGGAACAATCAGTGTCACACATACAGAATGGGAAAGGACTGCCTAGAAATGAGTACAGCAGAAAGGAATCTAGGGGTTATAGTGGACCACAAGTTAAATATGAGTCAACAGTGTGATGCTGTTGCAAAAAAAGCAACCATGATTCTAGGATGCATTAACAGGTGTGTTGTGAACAAGACACGAGAAGTCATTCTCCCACTCTACTCTGCGCTGGTTTGGCCTCAGCTGGAGTATTGTGTCCAGTTCTGGGCACCACAGTTCAGGAAGGATGTGGAGAAATTGGAGAGGGTCCAGAGGAGAGCAACGAGAATGATCAAAGGTCTAGAGAACATGACCTATGAAGAAAGGCTGAAATAATTGGGCTTGTTTAGTTTGAAAAAGAGAAGATTGAGGGGGGACATGATAGCAGTCTTCAGGTATCTAAAAGGGCGTCATAAGGCAGAGGGAGGGAACTTGTTCTTCTTTGCCTCTGAAGATAGAGCAAGAGGCAATGACTTAAATTTCAGCAGGGGAGGTTCAGGTTGGACATTAGGAAAAAGTTCCTAACTGTCAGGGTGATCAAACACTGGAACAAATTGCCAAGGGAGGTGGTAGAATCTCCATCACTGGAGATATTTAAGAAGAGGTTAGATAGATGGCTTTCAGGGATGGTCTAGAAAGTGCTTGGTCCTGCCATGAGGGCAGGGGGCTGGACTTGATGGCCTCTCGAGGTCCCGTCCAGTCCTACTCTTCTATGAGTCTATGATTCAAATTCAGACTGACAAAAAGACCCTAAAAATCAATTCAAATGTACTGGAGATGGTCTGGATAAATGAGAAGGTCTGTCTAATTTAGTTTCAGAGCAAAACATAACCAAAATGTAGATCATGGTTCAGATGCTAGAGAGAAAAATTTTAGCAATATTACACAGAGACTACGTCTACACCAGAAGCATCTGTAGACAGTAGCATCTGCTGACAGAGTTGTGTCAACAGAAAATCTGTTGACAGACTGCATCTACACACAAAAACAGATCGACAGAGCAATCTGCTCTGTCGACAGAGCAGCTAGCCTGCTCTGTCCTCTATCAACAGAATGGCTGACCAGAAGCTTTGCAAATAGGCTGATGGTGAACTGGAAGCCTCTCTGTTGACAAATGTATCTACAGTGCACTTCTGTTGACAGAACTCCATTGACAGTGCGTTATTCCTCAAATTTTTGGGAGATAACACTGAAGAGACACATGCAGAGCTCTGTCAAGACTCGGTGGACAGAAGGCTTTATGTGAGTAGACACTCCGAGTTATGTTGACAGAAGGCCCCTGTTGTCGACAAAACTGTCTGGTGTGAACACAGAAAGTAGTAGCAAGTCTTGCCCATCAGACTTTAATGGAAGGCAGGTAACCCCCACATCTAGCTACAGTCGTGCTTTTTGAGCCTTTCCCTGAATCATTTGGTACTGAACACTGTTGGAGGCAGGATACTGGACTAGCTAGAAAGCAGACCTGATCCAGTCTGGTAATTCCTACATTTTTGAAACAGCCTAGGTACAAGGTGCAGGAGGAGAAATAAAAAGTTTAAAATGAAGGATATTATGAGCATAGGTGGCAGTAAGGACACCTGTCTAGGAGAACAAAAAAGCCATAAAGTAGCACTTTAAACACTAACAAAATCATTCATTATGTGAGCTTTCATGGGACAGACCAACTTCTTAAGACCATAGCCATACCAGAACAGACCATAGCCATAGACTGCTCTGGTATGGCTATGGTCTGAAGAAGTGGGTCTGTCCCATGAAAGCTCATGTAATAAATTATTTTGTTAGTCTTTAAAGTGCTACTTTACGGCTTTTTTTTTTGATAGTATATAGACTAGCACGGCTTTCTCTGTGTTACCTGTCTAGGAGAGTTAGTGTTAATTGAAAAATAAAGGGCATGTATTTGGAAGATTTATGAGATATTTAGACTGGATCATGGTTCAAACAAAGCTGATTTAATTCCTGATTTTAAAGTTTTTATTGTGATTTGAATACGGTTCTGGGACAGCCAGAATATGCTGACATAGAAGCTATCACCCAGGCTTCTAAGAAACAGTGAGGGAGTCATCAGTGTGGAAGGGATAGTTGCAAGACAGGGACAGAGGATGCGTCTACACTCGCCCCCACCCCCTTTAGAGGTGGCCTGGTAAGAGGCAATTTGAAACAGGCTAATGAATTACAAACCTGCATATGCAGCACACCATTAGCATAATGGCAGCCATGCAAATTTCAAAGTGCAGACTTTGAATTGTAGATTGACAGTGTAGATGTGAGCAGCTTTGAAATAAGCACCCCCCTTCGACGTTCCCTTACTCCCACAAACTAAATGGATTACTAGAGGAACATAACTCTGAAAGATGTCAATAGAACAAGGGAGAAAAGAGGGTAAATCAGCACTGACTGAAAAACAGAATTTGTGGTCAGTGAAACAGAAGAGGTAACTGGATAACGTCACATTAACAGCCAAGAGAGGAGAGGCTGTGGAGGAAGAGATGACAAAGTCAGCTAACAGAGTATAGAGAAGCAGCTTTCGGTTTTGAAGGAACTGGATTTGTCACTCATGGAGGAGCTACTTCGAAGGGCTACTGAAAGAAGAGGAACTAACAATTCAGGAAAGTAACATTTTAAAAAAACAAACAAGATGATTTATTTGGTGATAAGCTGTCGTGGGACAGACCCACTTCTACCTCTCTGTTATAATTCAGGAAGTCAGCAAAAATGTGCATAAGCAGCATCACTATTTATGCTCTCCAGGAGGATGGGAATGCGATAGTGTAGTGAGGCAGAGCCTCACACCTGGCTGGAAGCCAGGGCACAGGACAGGAAATATAAAATCTAAGTCTGGGAGATTAATTGAGCCCAAGCCACCAGAGAAGCCAGATGCTGGTTCTGAGGTCCCAGGCTGGGAGAATGATACACTCCTCCAGGAGGCTGAAGACTGGCCTGAGCCACTGGACTTACAAGTAGGCCTCCCAAAGAGGAGCTACAATCTGGGACGGAGACCCCACACTACCTGGACCTGGAGGGCTCTAACCTGCTGCCTTGTGAAGTATGACCCAAGGGGGAATTTGGAAGTGGCCCAGTGATAGCTGAATCAGCATGATGTGGTTTGGTTCCCTGATGACTCAAGTTGCACTGGGCTGGGGTGCAGTGGAGTGGGTGAGCCTGTGCTCCCCTACCACTCCTAATCCATGGGTGGCAGTCTCCCTCTCTCACTAGTGTAGGAACATGCCTGTGTTTATCAGTCCTCTGGCTTGCCAGGAGATCTGACTATTTGCTGGCTATGGCCTGGGCTCCTACTGCAAACTATTTGCTGCCCTGTTCTGAGGTAAGGCCTACGCTTGTACTGTGAACTCTTTGCTGCCCTGCTGTGAGCTAGGACGTGGGCCCGCACCGGGAGCTGTTGCCTGCCATTCCCTGAACTTGTGCCAAGACTTGTACAATGGGAACTGTTAGTGGCTCCACCCTGAATGAGGCCCCTGGCTTACATGACTGTGTACTAGGCTGAATTGCTGGCCTGAACTTCTGGACTACAGCCACCTACCCTAAGCGAGGGCCTGGGCCTGTTTGTCTTTCTGCCTGGCCTGATCACAGGCCTTGGACCTGGGACTAATACAGTTTTTAAGACTGATTCCCCAGAGCCAATTGTGTCATGAGGTGGAGCAGCCCCTCAGTGACCTGGAGGGGAAAGAACCTCTTCCAGAGTCTGACTGGACCACAGATAACTTCCGTGATTCTTAAAGAGAGAATACTTTGCACTTTCAGTACCAACCATAAGGGACCCAATGCCTCAGTTAAGCACAGCACTTAAATAATCAAGACCAAGGTTTGCAAAAGTTAGAGAATTATAAAAACAACTGAGGTTGGCAAAGAGGCCCAATTTCTGAAATGAGACAGTTAGTCACCCTATTCAGGAACTGAGATACTTGTCAGAGTTATGTCCCTGTTCATGCTCCATTATAGGTGACCGTAAAGAGGTGTCCCCAGCTGCAAGGCTGGGTCTCAGAGAGGCATTTGCTTCATAGGATAGGATCTGATGACCTAGTACAGTAGTAGCTGCAGTGTCCTGAGTAATGATGTCGTGATGGCTGACAATGTCCTCCAACATCCATATGGCCATTTTGCAAATGTCAGCAATTGGGGCACTAATGAGAAAGCCAGTTGAGGTGGAACATGTTCTAGTTCCTGACAGAGGTTGTTGATTGTGTAGTTCGGTAGGACAGATATATACGCTGTGAGATCCACTTGGAAAGTCATTGCATAAAAGGATAGTACCTTTTGATATTCCAACCATTCACTGCCACAGCACTTTGAGTGGATATTATCAGAGAATTATTCAGAATGACTCCAAGATCTCTCTCGAGTTGTAACAGCTAATTTAAGCCCCATCATTTTATATGTATCACTGGGATTGTTTTCCCTTATGCATTACTTTACATTTATCAACTTTGTATTTCATATAAATAAATAAATAAGTATCCAATCTACTGGTTGAACCTCTCTAGTTTGGCACCCTTGGGACATGACCAGTGCTGAATGACAGAATTTGCCAGACCATGGAAGTCAATATAGTTTAGCAGCATTACCAACTCTTCCATTGCTTATTGGGCTCTCAGAAGACATTTAGGGATAGATTACAGCTAAATGACAGCTCAGAACACTGAGTGCTAGGGCTGGTGGCTCTAAACAAACTTTACAGGACCACAGGAACTTGGTCACACCCATGAAAAGTGGTCCTCCGGGTAACTAAAATCATTCTGGATGACTGATATTGCCAAATGAGAGAGTGCTGGAATAGAAAGGTTCAACCTGTACCATTTTTTTGTCCATTCACCCAATTTTCTGAGATTCTTTGAAGCCCTTTGCAGTCTGCTGTGGACATAACTATCTTGAGAAATTTTATATCATCTTCAAACTTTGTTACCTCACTGCTTACTCGTCTCTCCAGATCATTTATGAATATGTTGAATTGGAGTGGTCCCAGTACAGACCCCTCGGGGACACCGCTAGTTACCTCTCTCCATTCCAAAAACTGACCATTTAGTCCTACCCTGTGTTTCTCACCTTTTAACCAATAACGTAATCATGAGAGGGCCTTCTCCCTTATTACATGACAGCTTATTTTATTTAAGGCCATTACCAGTTTTATTTAAATCTTTGCTGCCAAGTGCTTGACCACTTCAGTAATTTTCATCCATTTTCATTCCTAATTATTTGTTCACTGCTATATATTTTAAATTAAGCTATAGTTATTATATACCTCCCACTGGTGTCTAAACCTCAAAGTACTATCCACTTCTTTGCCCCCAATTCCTCCTAAAATTGAACCACCAAATAATGTCTTACCAAACCAAAACATCTTTGAATTTTGTCATGCTTTTTTTTTTTTTTTTTTTTAAAAAAGGGAGCATACTTTGCTCTATCTATTATGTCTTGGGAAAAGCTGAGAAAGCAGAAGAATACTGAATCCAGTTTGTTCAAAGGAATCACACCATCTCCACTACTATTATGTTCATATTAGCACTTTCTGACAATACTTCAATAAGCACAAAAATCCCATTTTTCAAAATTCAGTTAATATTAAGTTATTCCTGTCTAACAATATTCTTTTTCTATAAAACATGGTACAGTAATTTAATGTTATAAGCTAGAGACAGAATGATTATATATTGTGTATATTTCTTTTTTCCCCACCAACATATTAACAGCCACAAAGGATACTATTGTTAAAAATAATCTAATAGCAAAATGAAGACTTCAGATGGGAAAAATGCATAATCTTTACATATTCCTGCAACAAACTCTAATATTTAAAATGTCATTAAGAATAAACTTTATGGGTGATATTTACAATGTATAATTAATTAATTGCCAGTATAATTTTCTCATATTGTTCATTCTAACCAAATTGTTTCTTTTTTCTAAAATGGTATGAAAGTGTACAAACACTTACAATAAACCAAATAAGCACTTTATATAAATAAAATAATAAATCCCAGTTTACATCTTAAATACATTACAGCTGGAGGTATTCTAAGGCTTTCAGATAAAAAGCTTAAATATAAAGCCACACAAAGACCACATATACTACCTATGAGTTGAAATAAAGCAGTGGAAGAGCTTTTGTATTGCAGATTTTAATTTGGAAAATCTTTACTTAAAATATTAAGAAGTAGTAGTTGTAGGAAAGTAGTGCCTAGGGACCCCAAATGACATCAGTGTTTCACACTGTAGGTGCCATAATGACACGGTATGAGATGGTCCATACTCCAAACAGTTTGCAATCTAAATGGATAAAACCAATAGACGTGAGAGTAAACAGAGAGAGGTGAGAAGTAAGTTTCCTAATGTTATAGAGCAGGTTAGTGATAGACCCAAGAATAGAAGGCAAGTGTTCTTAAGCCCAATCCTATGTCCTATCTACTGGCCCATACAGCCAATCTAATATAATAAACCCTTCATAGGAGTTGGGGTCAAATTCAATCCAATGCATTTTGGACCTAGACTTGATCGTAGGTTCTTGCTGACTGTAATGGGAGTTGATCCTTAGATACTGAATTTCATATTAGAAGGACTTTAGCTGCTTAAACCCAAACATGATAAAATAGCTGTCCTCAAACATTTTGGCTCCTTTTGAATCATCATAACAGCAGAATAACTTGCCTTATTATGAATTAGGTAAACTCTTTCTTGTATTGTTATTTCCAACCTCTTCTGCCCACAAACTTATCTCATTCATCTTTCAGCTTCGTCCCTACCTCCACCGCAGTCATTTGAGTGACAGTTTAATAAGAACACAGGAACCATCATACTGGGTCGAACCAAAGGTCCATCTAACCCAACTGCCTTTACTTGGACAGGGGTCACTGTCCAAGTTCTTCATACGCAGTGAACAGAACTGGTTAATTATCTAGGATCAATGCCCTGCTATCCAGTACCTGGCTTTTGTTAGTCAGATACTGAGGAACAGCCAGAGCATTAGCCATAGACAGATCCATCTTCCACTAGCTTATTTAGTTCTCATACGAATCTAGTTGTAATTTTGGTCTTCACAACATCTCTGGAAATAAGACCCACAGATTGAACAGGCATTGTGCGTGGAGAAGTACTTCGTTTTATATGATTGTTTTAAACCTCCTGCCTATTAATTTTGTTGGGTGACCTCTGGCTTCTTGTATTACATACAGCTTCCCTATTCACTTTCTCAATGCCATTCATGATTTTATAGACATTTATCATATTCCCCCTCAATCATCTCTTTTCGAAGATGAATAGTCCTAGTCCTTAAAATCTGTCCTCACATGAAGCTGTTCCATGGATTTATATATAGTAGAACCTTAAAGATACAACCTTACAAAGTCAGAGTAACCGACTTGCTGGTCAAACACATCCTCAATCAGGCAGCAGCACAGACCAAAACAAACAAAAACCAAAACCAAAAAACCTAACCCAACTGTACTGCCTTGGGACTAAAGCCACAGTGGCTTGGGGCTGCAGGTGCAGATGTTCTGGAGGGGATCAGAGCTCTGGGTACAGGGGCTCATGGCTTCTAATCCTCAGGAATACCAGGGTGGCTCATGGCTTTAGACTGGGAGTAGGAGTGCCGGCATTCTGGGCTTCAGTCCTGTGGCTCAGTACCTAGCCTTAGCCCACAGGGGGTGCTGGGGCTTTACCTACATAGAGAGCACCAATTTCAGCTCCAGAGTTCCCCTTTCCCCCATAGGTAAAGTCACAAGCCCTGGAGGCTCCTGTCCCACTGAAATCAGGAGCTAAGTGGTCAGGAGTAGAACTGAGCAATATTTTCACAGAATTATTTTTCCACCGACAGGAAAAAGGTATTTAGGTTGACTGGAACATTTAATGAATTCTCGTTCAATTTGCCAATCTGTTTAAGCAAAAAGCAAATAAAACTTTTTTAAAAAATATACTTTTCATTCTGGATTGAACCCAATGTTTTGTTTTGCTCCAAAACAATTCCCCCTGCCCACCCCCCACACGCACTTTTTGTTTTGCCATAATTTTCAGAAATCTTTTTCAAGTTAATGTGAAACAAATTTTCTTCAACTTTTTCATTTGGCCACTGAACCAAAGCTTGAATTATTCACACAGCAAACTTCAGGTGCGCACCTGGATCCAGTGCCATGGTTTCTGATGCCATAAAAGGGCAACTGAGCTCTTTATTCCCAAAGGTTTCCTCACCTCCTTCTGCCCAAATCCATTATTCTAAGGGTTACATTGATCTCTATTTCCTTAGGCCAGAGATTTCTCACCAGTTATGATAATTTAATTTTGATTTGTCTGTCCTTTGCTCTCGGCATCAGGAATGAGATTATACCCACAAGATAATGTATCCGGTTTCTATATTAATGACCGTTTAGGTAGAATGGATTTGTTTCTTAAATTTCTTCTTATTAATTTTCCTTTGTCTTGTAAAATTGACAGACCCAGGCCCTTCGTCACAGCACAGAAAAAAAGTCCTACGTTACTAGGACATGCACAACATGGATATTAAGATATTACTCGAGTACCTTGAATCTGCTCGGCAGGTTATTTTTAAATCATTAGCCATGCACTCAAAGGAAACATTCATATCTTCTGAATGAATAATAAAAATAGACAGTTATTAAAAGTAATCATTCACACATATTAAAGCCAGAACACTGGGTTTGGGTGAAATATGAAATATTCAACTTGGGAGATAGCACACAGAAATAGGTATGATGCAAGTCAGCTAAGACTAGAGACAGAACAGCAATTATTTCTAAAAGGGCTGAAATTCTTTCTATTGTGTAAACACTTTCATGGATGAGGAATATTATGCACGTAAGAAATGCCAGAAGCTACAGTTACTTGTGTGCGTAAGTCTTTGCAGAACTGGACCCAAAAAGAGGGAGAAAGAAATGCAAAATACAGTCTGGAATAAGAGAAATTGCACATCTCATGACAGGCGGCAATAGGAGGCAGCAAATTGAAAACAGCAGCATCAGTCAGACGCAGCATAAATCAGATTCATATGGGTAGAGGGAAATGAATCAACCTACCCACTAGGCTACAGGCTATGAGGGAAGTGCCCCATCCCCAGCTCATTTATTCTGAGTCCCCACTACCTATCTTCTTCCAATCCATGTATCACAAGCAAAACTAGTTGCCTCCCTGCAGCTTGCACTTAGGCACCTACCTCTGTGAAAGGGCAAGGATGAACACACCTCTCTTTGCACAGCATCTGAGAAGCTAGCTCAGACAGATCCCCACATAGCACGCAAACTCTGTGGATCACAAGAGAAGTCATTACCTTTCTCCATTCATTATAGAGGACCTTGAGATCACACTTCTGGCTTTGTGGCCTGCAGTATTGCTCCTGTGATTTTCTAGGCACACAAAAGTCTGGCACTGCAGCACTCAACATCTCACACAAGTCTCTTCACGAATCTGCCAAATATTTCTGCAAAATACCAGAAACGCAGGCAGAAAGCTGCCAGTGATGATTGCATTCGAGAAAATCAGTTCTGAGAGCAAGTGAAAGGAGGAAGATCATGAAGGAAACCTAACAATGAGGGTTGGCTTCCGTCTGTTCTTCCATATTTCACCAGAAATAAACTGGCCTGACTGGTAAGTTTTGTAAGACCTCACTGGCACAAATAGGAGTGGGAATTCCCATCCTCAAAGTTGCTTTCGGCCGAGAACTCCTCATTGATTAACCTTTTTTTTTTCTAGCAGTCACAAGGAGAGAAAAACAAATGTAACTTTCTTCTTTGTTTGCATTTTCTCTGGTGGCACCATGGCGCAGGCTTATGTTCAATTTCCACTCACAGGATTTTTTTTTTTGTGTTACTATTTCTTAATCAGCATTCCCACATTTTATATTTTTTTCCAGTGGGCTCTTTTACTGCAAGTGAACCTCTTTGTATTCATCTTGATTACATTTTTCTCTGTTAACATCTGCCTCTCAGTCTAACTGCACACTTCCTGCTGTATTTTATATCCTGTTCCCCAAATGTTAGCAAGCCCTCCTGGATTAACACTGCCATTTTCTATGATGGGTGTATTTTCCATTCCCTCTGCCATTTGCTTTCTCCCTGTGACCTTTTTGCCATTATTGTTTATCTATTTCAGTGCATTTTTGTCCAGACTATTCAATTATGGTTTCTCCAAGGCAATCATATCAGGAAATGAGAAAAGCATCTTCTTAAATTGATATCCTTTGAATTCTCCTTTTACACCAAATTATACAAAAATACAAGGACAGGCTGAACTTCTCTAATCTGGCACTCACTCTCATCTGGAAACATCCATAATCCAGCATCATTTTAGCCAGTTTGAGGACCACATATCATGAGTGTGGCAAAGTTTCCCATGGTCCCATAAAGTTAGTTTACAACCCAACCACCACTCCAGGCTCTCAGGGTTCTATGCTGTTATTTAGCTGTAATTATTCCTAAATGTCTTCAAAAAGCCCATTAAGCAGCAGAAGTGTTGGTAATGCTGCTAGACAATATTGACCTCCTAAAATCCAGCAAATTCTCTCATCCAGCATCAGTCAGGTCCCCAGGGCGCCAGATTAGAGAGATTCAACAGCACTCCCAATCAATTTACCTTAAGGTGTAAGTAGTACTTTTCAGGTACTATCTAAGCATCTATTTACTGTAATTTTCCTGAATGTGATTGCGGAATTATTTGCTCAATTATTTCATCTTCAACTGACCTATAATTTATGGCTTCTCTTCATTCCTTATGCCTGTCTTTCTATTCCTGCCCCATTCACCAAGTTTGTTACACCTTTTGCACACAAACGTAACCTATGTAATGCAGTTGTAATGCTGTGGTCCATTCCCCCTTTCTCAGTCTATGGTATTTCCTGATGTTTTTCAGGAGTTCGTAAAGATGATTGACAACCATTTATAAACTTATTCTGCCAGTTCCTTAAACATTGAATGAATGTAATTTTGACCTCCTGATTGCTGTTTATTTTTTTTTCAAGTGAAGCAGTTATATCTGCTAAACACCAAGTAATGGGAAAGTCCGAATCAAGACGTCTCATCCCGTTCAGTAGCTCTAAAAGACTGCTGACAAAGGGATGAAAAGATATTAGTGAGAATATGAGTACCCTGTTACAGGTGGGAGTAGATAAGGAAAGTTTTGTATTTTATCAAACATCAGAACTTTGAAAGAACTTCTGGAGTCTTCCCCAACATTTTGGAAAGGTAATTATCTAGGGACAGGACCCTTGTCCCTTCCTCACCTTCTAACACATGAGGAAAATTTTACTGTAATTATCAGTACAAGAAATTCTGTACAACTACACAGTTTTTCCTATGTCTGAACTAGTCTGTAGAGTCCTTGAAGGATGATCAGGGTGTTTGCACAGAAGAGAACAATGTGAAAGGAAAGGGGAAAAAAGCACCTAAAAATACAACTTGTAACATTAAAAGCTGGCCTTCTCCTAGATCTTCAGGAAAGAAGTGTGAAGATGGGGGGACCTGGAACGGCATTCCATGTACACTGAACACTTGGGTGGCCACCCAGCAGAAGTTCAGGTGCTGCCCAGCTGATTATCAGAGCACCCATGGCTGACAGCATGTGTTTCTATTAGTTCTACACATACCCATGTGCCTTGGTGCACATAAAAAAATTATTCTGCCCATGGATGGAAAAACATTAGAGGGAACCTTGGTCTGGTATATGGGAATTCAGTTACTTATGACTGCTTACTAACCCCTGTAAACATTTTTGGGAGTAAATTATCAGATCCATAACTAGGGATGAGTTTCTGCCTTTGCCATTTTTGGGCGCAACAGATGGATTTTAAACTAAAAGGACCACAGTGCATAGATTCTATTGGCAGGAACTGATTGAGTCAGGCATGTAATGCAGCATAATCCGCACCTTTCACCAACACCTGAAGGAGGAGAGTCTTGACGCTGCCCTCACTCTTCTGTTCCCCCCTCCACCCCAACCAGAGTCTGAAAGACAGAGCATGACCTGTTCTTCTCTGCCATGTTGTGGTTGGCTCCAGAATGGGAGCAGGGAAAGCGTTGCAAGAGAAGAATATGGCCTATACAGGAAATGGTAAAAAAGCCTGGCATTAAACATTTGCCAGATAGATGTAGAGAATGTACTATAAAAAGTAATCAGTCCAATCAGACCAAATAAATACCTACGCAACAAGAGGGATCCAGAATATTAGTCATATGCCTCCACTTTAAGAAGAGACAGGAGTGAGAGACAGGACAAGCTCTCCTGTCACCCCTTCTGATGTTAGGGAAATGAATTCTTACGATGGAACCAGAAGTTTTACTGTAAAATGAGGCACTTGTAACTTGTGTCCTTTTTACACTGAATTTAATATTTTTAGTTGGTTAGTGCCTCTTGTTTCCCTTTTATTGAACTCCATTTTCTTCTTAAAGGAAATTACACCAGATAAAGTACATATTCAGCAAATAGCTGCAGATTCATACTAAAGACTTATGAAGCATCAACAATGGCTGTGTAAACAAGGTGGAGTCAAAACTTCTCAAGCTGGTGTGGTATAAACAGAGTATTTCCTTAAGGCTACATCCTTCCTCATGCTGCCATGGCATGCAGCTGGACCAGAACTCTTCCTCAACTCACTGCAAACAGCACGTTGGGACCGCATGCAAGAGAGTTCTGTGACAGAGCTGGATGCTGTATCAACACACAATCCGTATTATCCTTCACCTTTCAAAAGCTAGCGGAAGGAAGCTGTGGTAGTATCACCACCACCACCATGTTCACTCACTTATCAGTCAGGTGGAGAAGGCCTGAAGGCAGCATCTTTTCACAGTCCTAATACAACTACTTTTAAGGGACAGAGATGAAAGAGAGCTGCAGGATGGAGGACAGAGACTGCAGTATAGCCAGTAGGAATTACTGTTCCAGGAGGGCTCTGAGTGCACAAGCACACTCCTGACCAGTGAAGAGGTTGGACATTGATGGCAGGACTTGCCTTAGGGCAAGATGAGCAAGATGATTATAGACTATATTATAATACATATGAGCAAAAGAGCACAGTCAAGAACGCACATTCAACCTAAGCTTTTCCATTTCCAGACTTGAGTAGTCAACTGGGCAAATTTAACATTGAATTAATGTGGTTTTTGTATTTAATTTAATATCATTTCTCATGTTGTTTCATCTGCAGCACAGTACAAAAAAAATGCACTCAGGGAAAAAAGAGCTAAACCTTCTCAATGCATAAATGATGGGTTCAGGTGGAGTGCAAATTCAGATTAGTTATTGTTGCATCTGAACACATTCATCTGTCCCTAGTTATGATCAGCTGAAGTTAGATTCCCCCCTTATATTCACATCCATGAATATCTCTAAAGGCTAACCATCTCTAGTCTTCCATTACCTCATAAAAACCCAGAAGAGAATTATTTAACACTGTTAACAAGAGAAAAATATAATAAGAGCTCAATACTGAAATTAAATTATCTCCTAAAAGTTCATGAGTAAGAAGGCTGACTAAAAGTCAGACTTGTCCTCCTGAGTCACTTAGGTTATTTTGAGAATTCTAGTCACTGTTGCTAGCATTAAACATCATACATTCCTGGATCTCAATCTGTTTGTTCATACCTCCAAGCCACACTTTGCTGTATTGTATATTCTTCATGTACAGAAGAAATTAAGGGAGAATATGCAAAAGTAAAATTGCCTGTTATATGTTCTTCATCAAATTTGCTACCTTTGCAACCAGTCATCTGACTGAAGATCATATGCTGTTAAGTGGCACATTTGAGAAAAAATGAATAAAGTGATTAGGACATTGGACAGAAGTGTACTGAGGGAACCCCTAAGAACAGGCTAATTTGAGGGAGAATGGGGGGGATTTATGTTAAGCTTTATGCTAATCATTGTGTTACATCAAATATCATTAAAACAAGAGGCTGAGGAAGTGTTTGGACACTAACCCAAAGTGTGTGCTTCCAGGTGAGACAAGGGCTCATACAATTTGCGCCAAACTGCAAAGCATACCTGCCAACACAAAAATGCCTACAAATGATTTATTTGTTACTTGGTTGGTCAAGGCATTTTTCAACACTCAACGAGTTTGGGCCCTCTTCCTCCAAAGTTTGCCTTGATATTGGCATTCATGCTTATGAACTACTACAGTCAACTTGACACATTCAACAAGCTTATACCTACTATCTAATGGATATAGCACTACACCTCAGTGAACAGCATTTATGACAGGATAAGTAACCATTTTATTAATAACATGTTATTGGTGTTTGGAAGGGTTAGTGACTCCTTCCCATAACATAAGAACTAAGGATCAGCAAATGAAATTACAGGAAAAGCCCGGTTATCTGGCATCCAGGTAACTGGCACATTCATTTAACTAGCATGCTTCAGGGCCAGTTATCCCTGAAGGCCAGCTGCCATGGGGCAGTTTACCTGGCTGGGGCCAGCAGAGCAGACCAGCTGCTCAGCCAGGACCAGTGGAATGGGCACAGATGCTCGCTGCCTCGCTGGGTCTGGATAGCAGAACAGAGCTGGCTGCTGCTCCTAGCTTGAATAACAGGCACATTTTATTATTCAGCATCCCCAGTTCTCCAGGGATGTCAGATAATAAAGCTTGTACTGTAATAGGTAACATGTTTAAAGCAAACAGAAGTAACAACAATGCACTGTCAGCCTGCAAGAGGATGTTGTGAAGTCCAAGACTATAACAGAGTTCAAAAAAGAGCTAAGTAAGTTCATGGAGGATAGGTCCATCAATGGCTATACATCAGGATGAGCAGAGATGGCATCCCTAGCCTCTGACAGCAGAAGCTGGGAATGGGTGAGGCAGGATGATCACTTGACTATTACCTGTTCTGTTTATTTTCTCTAAGGCGTCTGGCATAGGCCACTATCACAAGACAGATTATTGAGCTAGATGGACCTTTCGTCTGACTTCTTATGGCTATTCTTTGACCCAGAATGCTACATCCAGTCAAAGAAAATTGTTTACTAATCAAGGACAAAGCACATCCACTTAAAATAAAATACTCTCAGAAGTGCACATCAGCTGATGAGAGCAACTTTTTCCTAGCCTCTGTATGAAATAGTTTCCACAGAATTGCCCCCCTTTTCCCATGTCCCAGAATGTCATTTTTCTTCCTCACTGTCCTAAAAAGCACCCAATTTCTTATACAACATTGTGCTGCAGTTTGGGTTAAGCTACATACACCTGCATTTACATACTTCTAGATTTGCTGTTGATCACAGGGACTCTAAATCAGATAAGCAGGTGGTTATAACTTTTCCTGTACATTGTGTAACAAAGATACGATAAGACAGTAATAAAATGCCTGCCTAAAATAAGCCAAAAGAGAAATGAGGGAAGACAGACAATGAAAAAGATTAACACATGAGAGTGCCTGGAGGAGGATCCACTCTAAGGAGATTGAAATTCTGAAATTCAGGAGTCCTTCTGGCAGAGGCTGTCAAAGAGAAATGCTGAATCAATATATCTTCAGTGGGACTAGCCTTCACCAAGTCCTAAATTAATCCTGCACATTTCAGTGGCTATACAAGGATACTGAGTGGGTTGGGGTTGTGGGTTTCTTGCACCACTGCACTTTTATTCCTGGCAGATTAACTGCTAACAGATCATATTGGTGCAGCTGTCCGAAGAGTGAATCTTGCTGAACAGCTGGAGAGTCAGAATCATCTCCCAGGGTGAGAACAAAAGAGACGAAGGCATGATGTAGTGCCAAAGGAAAGGAAGGAATGGCCTGTTCTTTGCACCATCTCTCTCATTACTTGGATACTGAGGGACAGATTCCCAAATGTTTAAATCAGCATATCACCACTGAATTCAACTGACCTATGCCAATTAACACCAGCTAGAGTCCTGTTTCATAGTATGCAGAACATCCTTTACCTATCTATTAATCCATAGAATCATAAAAGCTAGAACTGGAAAATAGTCATCAGATGTTTTAGTCCTGGGTTTTTCAATGAGCCATCCAGGAGATCTTCCTGATACAATTTAGAAAGGCAGTAAGCTGGCCCTGATATCAAAAAGGCTGAGAAATACTGATTTGGTGCATCTCATTACCATTGTTCCAAAGAGCACATTTTTAGATTACGCTGGAGGTTTCTATCAGATATGTCAAAAGACTTTCTGAAGTTTAATACATTTCATTGTCAGGAAGATACCCAACATTTTCTTTCTCAACTGCATCCCTTTAATCTTAGCTATATCTCCTACACAGAAGAGTAAATAATTTCTCTCCTTCCCCACCAACAGTAAATTGACTTTATTCTAAGAGTTCTTAATTAACGTAGAACCAGGTTTACAAAAGACAGCTTCCAGATTTGCAAGTGCAGATAGTTTTGTTCAAATATTCCATTTGTGAGTATAACATTTTGAACATGTAAAATTATTGGATTGAATTCAAGTACCAATCTGCACAGTTTTCAGTATTAACATAGCAATATAAGACTCATCTTGCGATAAATGTTCATTCAGATGTGTTACTATGTTCTTTAGACATTAGGCATATGCTTGTCACATGTGTCAGTAGCTCATGAGCATGAATGTCAACTTCAAGACAGACAGACAAAGAACAGGGCCCAAACCACAGACTGGTTATGTGTTCAATAATAGGCTTCACCAACCAAGCAATAAGGGTGGAAGCCTAATGCACTAAGACAGCCCTAATACAGAGTAACAGGCAGTACCCCTGAGCATGCCAGTCCATCTTGCCATGAAGGCAATCTATGTAAACCTTTTTCAAAGTTTCTTTTACCAAAAGACACAACAATCTTCAGGTTACTCCCAGTGCAAGTCACACTTACTGTAGATCTCAAACCAAAGGCAATGTCTTTCGCCCATGCTAGATTAACTGAAAAGCTATTAATTAGGAAAGAGAAATCAGATATTCACAAGGTTAAAACAGATCAACATGCATGTACAAATGAGATATTCTTAGGGGTGACAGTAGTTGCAATAAAAATGCAAGCTTTGTGTGTCTTTCAGAGCTAACCCAAACCAAGCAGCCTGGAGATCCCTTGCTTATCCGTAGAAATTTTGTCCTCTCTGAATTCCAAGCAGAATAGCTAAAACAATTTATTCTGAACAGGGAATTTTATTGCACAGAATAGTCACAATATGTGTACAATTTGAGCACATTTGTGTGTACCTGGCCTTACAGGCAGGTCATAAGCTTTGAGCTTGAAGATCACTCAAGAAGTGCTCATTCTACCCATAGCTGAGGCATCTATTACCAAAGAAAAGGTAGTGAGAGAAGAAGAGAAGACCTCTGCATAGGTTTCCTTGGATCCTCCACCAGGTCAGAGATGACAACATCCCTGTTGCGGATGTTTATTATCTTGTCTAGATGATGAAAATTAGGCTATCAAACCAACTTATGTCATTCCTGCAAATCTCTGTCATATCGCCTGGTGTGAGAGGACATACATACATGCTGTCAAGGAATTTCTCAGAGTGGCTTGAGGATGATCCTTGAGGTATGCATGAAGGCCCTGTACAGTAAAAAGTTGGCCAAGTGTTTTTGCTGCTCCCCAAAAGTCGGACCCAGGACTGCCTCAGCGAATTCCATACTCAGCAGAAGCAATAAACTTAACTTTAGTTGCCTGTTCAGTGTCAGGCACAGGATGTTGAACACACACAGAATCCAATGGACAGTGACTTGCACATGATGTCTGAAAGGACCACAAACCAGTCATCTAGATAAGGATATATGCTGGGGTCTCTTTTGGCAAGGTAGGCTGCCATTACTGCCTTGCCCTTGGTAAAGTCCTCTAGTGCTGATGACAGCCAAAGGGCAGGATGGAAACTTATAATGGTCACAAACTGATCTTAGGAACTTCCTGTGGACAAAATGGCTCACCTCATGAAAGTAGGCAAATTAAGTTAAGAGCAGTATATGAGCTGAAGGGAAGAGGTTCTTATAGCAAGATACACATTTAGTAACTTTATCTTCTGGATGAGTTTGTTGAGTTTCTGAACGTCTAGGATGGATTTGAGCTCTCCTCTGGATTTAGGTATTTGGAAATATGGGGGAAGGCAGGGGAAATCCTTGCCACTGAAAAGGGGCACTTCTTCTATTACCAATGAATGTAGAGTCTGCACTTCTTGTTTAGCACAGACTTGTGAGACGGCCCTGAAAAGGTATTGGTTACAGGGATGGAATGGAGGGGAAGAAATGAACTGGATGATACTTCACATTTACACCATGACTAGCACCCTTATGTCCGAGGTGATGGAATACCAGGCAAATAAGAAATGGGAGGTTTCAGAACATCTTATATCCTTTGAGTGATATTGACTGACCATGTGCCAGGGCATCACACAAAGATTATAAGGTGCCATCTGTCTTTCACCCAGGACCTGTGGCTTCAGTGCCGCCCATTCCTAGCTCTAGTCTCAAGGATACAGCCAGAACATAGACAGCCTCTGATGCAAGGGTGAAAGACAATATCTTTTGTGCCCTGGGGAGACCAGGACAAGACAGTACTGGATACTATAATCATATGGTGTCAGGGCCTATAAAGTTTAGTACCAGTATCCTAGTCCCAAAACTGGGTTGGCACTGCTCTTCACACTCAGCCAGGGATATGTGTTTCTTTTCCTCATGAGCTAAACTGAAACTACAGAGTACAGGGACTGGAGACAGCAGTTGAATTTCCCATGAATCAGAAGGTGAGATAGCATAATGCTTTGGTAAAAGTGGTGCTCACCCTGCAGGCATAGGAAACATCTGACCAATGATGGACATATCCAAGTCACTTATTTCAGAAACCTGGATGGCATCAGAAGGGAATGCAACTCTTGTAGCCACAAGGACTCAGTCCTGGCAATATACTCTGGAGCCTTGGAGTGCCTGCAGGTAAGTGTGTTGGTGAGCCTGCAGATACTAGTGCTGAAGGCAAGACCATAGCCAGTATCAGTCAGGCTTCTACCAGATACCATGCTAGCTCATGACTGTTTCAATGGCCTTAGTATCAAGGAGACTTGAACAGCTGCAACAGCCTTTGGTGAAGCTTCTAGCACTGCTGGGTGCGCTCAGCTAGTACTGGCTCCTGTCCTCAGGGAATCTTTCTGGTGGTTTTGGACATCATTATTGACTGATAGTCTGGTAATAGTCCATGCAGTTGGATCTCAGGATGTCAATATTCACCTCTTCTCCTTCAAGGACATATGTTCCAAGTCTGATGTGTTTCTGAATTTTCCAGATGAGGAAGCCACAGGTCTGAGGAAACCTTCATCTGTTTTAAAGTCAATGGCAGGGAAAACTCAACAATTTCTAGTCCCCCAAAGACCAGGTGCATAAAAACCCTGGTGTGATCCTGGTCTAATTTCCTGCTGCAGGAGGAATGCCCTCTGGCATACCTCTCAAGTGCTGTGTCGTGTCTTCTTTGAGGAGTACCTGTAGATTTCAAAGAGTGCTGCAGGAAGAGCTTCTCACAAGGCAGAGCAAACACCTTGAGTCCATCATTGACAGGCATAACTGACTGGTAGAATGGTCAGTTCTGGAACTCTAGGGACTTGCCACCATGGCTTATGCCACTGTTTCCATGGGGAAGGACCCCTTTGCGCAGAGAGTTCCATGGATGATGTAATGAAACTTGTCACTGCCAATTTACCACAGCATTGAAGTGGAGGTAACATCCTGAAAAGAGCTGCTCTGCCACATATCACAGACTGTGACGTACAAAGTGGGATGCAGCAGGGCTGGTACACTCTTTAAACAGAGGGTAAGAGGAGAGGAAGGACACAGGGACTACCCTGAGAGATACTGCTCACTGACACATATGCCCTCACCAGCTGTGGAGTATGTCAAGAGATTTATGCTTAAAGAGAAGTGTTCATTTTGCATTTATTCAATGCTTAGCCAAACAGTCGGCTGTCCAGACTGTACAAGAACAAGACATAAGGGGGAATATGTGGCAAGTATCCCATATTGGAGCAGACTTAATGCATCCATGCAATAGGGGTTCTGCCTCTGGGCCGCCTCCACCCCTCTGTTGGTGAAATTTCATCCTGGATATTATAAGCCACTTAGGCTATGTGTATACTGTGCCCCTAGCTAGAAATAAGAGAGACAATTTGCAAAATTGTGTATCCTATTACAAGTCAATTTTGAAATAGGCTATTTTGATTTTAATTTTGAAATTCAGAGCTGTTTTGAGGCACCCCTCAACCCAAAACAAGGGGTAGAGAGATGCAAGTGTTTCCTAGTCACAGAGTTACTATTTTAATATACCTTGATATCCTGAAAGAACTCCACAGTGTAAACCTAGGATTAGAAAACAACAATATGTTAGTTTAAGCGAGATGAAAATTAGTTCCCAATCTAATAGAAACAAGAGAACAGAACACTTTATGTCCCTTTAATCCTTGGATGTTTAAGATTTTGAATAATTGATTATTGCTGGGGAAGAGGGTAATTGAAAGATTCATTATTTTCTTTGGCATATCCCTTTTAAGAATGCTAAGTGAGCAGTGTCCCTGAACAACGTCCTGGGCTACTGACAGGCCTATTCTAGAAAAATAAATTTGTATTTACCAAATGAATGTTAAACCTTTTTATTCTGTATTAATCACAGGAAACATAATATTGACAATGAGGATAATGACTATCAATTTTTCACTATCAAGAGCGATTCAATTTTACAATGGAATCAATGGTTGAATGCCTTACTGACATATAATACCTGTTAGCTGTCATTCTAAAACATTTAGGAGATGAGCACAAATTTATCACTTTCATCTACTGCTTCAGACTTGAAGAAGGCCAATGTGATTTGCAAATTTGGGATAGAGTTATATGAAAAATACTGTGACCATTTATTCTAAGGATCTGTTCCAGTCCAGATGTCTCTAGGGAGCCCAGGCAGCAAGGAAGTAAAGATTTTATTGAAGAAAGTGTTTTAAAGAGTTATACAAGATACAAATTAAAAATAAAGGCATTGTGAATCCAGGGTTAAGTTGGTATTGTGTAGGAAAACAAGGTTAGTTAACACAGTTAATAAGATACTTAACAAGTGCAACCCATATTTTCCGGGATTGAAGTGGGTGGGGTTTTCAAGAGTCAGTGAATAAGTGTCCCTGGGATGTCACTCATAAGGTCACAGTCTGTGATGAAGCATGTAGGCATATGAGTAAAGCACATCCCTACTATAGTTTGGTTTGGCCCCCTCCAAATTCCCTATAATTCTAAGATCAGGTAATAAGAAGCCAACTGATAAAGTTGTGAACACCTGCATCTGTGTGAATGCTTTCTGTTGGACTTGGACTCCCTTGGAGACTTTAGGTCAGGAGATATGGATGCATATATTAAGTTAGGATGGGTATCAAAGAATTTTATATGGACAAGAAACTTACATATTCTGTGCTTCTGTACTAATAGAACCCATTTTCATTGTTGCAAAACTGAACATGAGAATCCAAGCTTTTGTACACAAAAAAGAGAATTTCATCCTTATTGCTGAAAACAATATGGCATGAAAATCAAATAAATTGTCAGTGTTTGTTTTTTTCCTCACTATGAAGAAAATCTGCAACAGTGCCTGCATCTATACCATGAGATAAATTCGAATTTAAGGCAGTTAGCTTGGTATTACCACATGACTGTCTTCACTGTAAATACCATCAGCTCGATTTTTGAGATTACAAAATTGCAGTTACCTGACGTGTATAGCAGCAAGCTCGAATTCAGAAGTTTGATTAAAGGCCAGTGTGGAAGTGCCAAATCTTAAAATTTAATTTATTAGCTTCTGCAAGTGTCCCTTATGTATCCCACAAAGCTATGCACCGCACCCGGCTCCCAGCTCCCTGATGATAGTGGGAGCTGAGAAACTGAGGAGGGCTCCTGTGCTGTCAGTTTCCCAGGTCCTGAAGGTTTGTTGGAGCCAGAAAATGGACCAGGGCTGCTGTGCTGTCAGTTTCCCAGATTCCCCCAAGCTGCAGAGTCCCAGGAAACTGACAGTGCTGCTGCACCTGACTCCTGGGTCAGAATGCAAGGCTGAGGGAACTTTGGGATAGGTTCCCACAATGCACTGCTGCAACAGTCCGTGTTTGGTGATTTCAGTGTGGGAGCAATATGTCAAATTTGTTGGGAGTGCGTGGGAAGTGAGGATACTCAAAATCAAATTAAAAAGGCATTATAAAGTTGATTTTAATGAATTTGAATTTATCTTGTAATGTAGATGTATCTAGTAACTTAAAGGACAAACATCCCCTTCCCCTTTCATCTCATCTTTAACCAGAAATATGACATTTTAACTATCCATGACAGAAACGTGCAATTAACTTGTTCATCCAAAATGCCCAAACACACGTCTTTCTGGATGTCAGTTCAGTGGTTAAAGTTAAATCCACTACCCAGTGGTTGAATTCCCAAGTGCCCCTAAATGATTTCTATAATGAAGTTATTCATTGTCAAGATAATTGGCTGAAACTTGGTATTTGTTTTGCAAGAAATTGACACTTTGAAATTTCCGAGGAACCAGAAATTTCATAATTTCTTTTTTGAGTTGGAAAACACTGACAGATGGTGTTTCTGAAGCAAAATATTCTCCTTTGCACACCAGCAAGTGCTGATTTAAATTAACATGATCATTGTCAGCTTCACTGACACTGCTCAGAGGTGAGCATAAATGAGACTATTTTGTTAATTTCAGTCAGCAGTTGCCAGGGTTTCCAGGATTTATAGCTGCAGCACAACTCTGTCATGCAGATTGCCATAAAATAAGGGTCCTCAGGCTTCCAAATTCCTTGGCCAGCTGGCTCCTCACTGTTATCTGGCCTATGGTTTATTGAACCTCATACTTCTCTGGAAAACTTTTCAGATTCAAACAATCAACATTTTCTACTGCCACTCTTTTCAGAAAATTCCTAAACAGCCCTAAAATTTAACAGAAACACACAGAAGCATGCTGAGACCCCTAAACTAAGTTTAAGAGCAAAATAAATAATCTAAGGAATATTGTGTCAACTGTATTATTCCTTTTCATATTGAAGTCAATAAAGCTCTTGGCTTTTGTATTCCTAAAACTGTTGCAAATTTCCAGTTTCACACACTTGCATTACCACTGAAATCAGAGGTCTTGATGTTGACTAAAAAATCTAGCTTCCCACACAGTATATAGCTCCCTAGATAGGCGGTCTAAGTTTTTCTTGTTTGTCAACTGCTTGCTTAGAGGCATTGATGATTATATAGGATTTGATCATGCAATTCTAATTCCAACTGGGAGATGGGAGAAAAAACAAAGACTTATGTCTAAAGGCAAAACCAAGAATTATTGGCTAGGAGCACTGTTTTAAATGTATGCATCAGCAGCAGATTGTTTCCTACAAATGTTGTTTCCTATCTTTGACCAACATCTCTCACAGATAATTCTAAAAATGTATAAAAATGTGTCATTTACTTTACATGAAAAAAATAAAATATAGGTTTTGTGAAAATATTCTGCTCTTGAAAGCAAGTTTCAAGTTAATCCTTGGTTACTCAGTGGCTCTTGGGATGAACATGATGGGAAGAGGGTGTTATCTAGATACCTAGAGCTCAGCTAGCAAAGCATACAACATTTACCTGATGCAGAAAGTGTCCCCCAGATTTATATAGTTTAGCTGGTACAGTTTGATTATTTTACAAAGTTACAGCTAATTAAAATCCAACCCATTTATTTTAGTTTCCTAATTTGTCGTTCTGTTCCTTCCTAAGCGGATTTTTTTTTTTTTTTTTTAGCAGGGAGGGGAGAAGATGATACTAGTAATTTGGTACTGGTCCATGAAGGTAGTTGCCTGGTTAGTACTAAAACAGAACAAATGTACCTTGATTTTTGTAGCTTAAGTCACCATGTGTATGTCTACACATCAAAGTTTTTGCAAAATAATAGCCTTTATCCTATCCTAGAGTCTACACAATGAAAATGCCATTTCAAAATAATTTTGAAATAGCAGTTGGCTCATTTGGAAGTTGACAAACCTTATTGCATGAGGAATAGCATCTATTTACTTTCCATGTAAAAAAAAAAAAAAAAAAAGAGCCCTACCAATTATTTTGCTCTTGCTCACCATACAATTTTGGGCCAAAAAAAATGCAAAACTGTGCATAGCGCAGATGATGAAAATTATGTGGAACATCTACAGATAGAGGAAAGTGAGAAATTTAAGAAGTGTTCTTAAAAGTATTTTCATCTAGGGGATGCTGAAGAGCGCTTTCCCTCTCTTCTCTGCAGTTGACATGTAGGGTTGGGAGGTAAAGAGGTAATCATCTGCAAGATTAGTTCTGAGTTCTCCCAGCTGCCGACTCCATATGGCCAACTAACTCAGTCTCTAATGGTAACTTGGTAAGGCGCTAATAGTATGTCACAGATGCTCTCCCTTTATAAGTGAATGTACTCCACACCCCATTTTCAGGACTTCAGTATTCAAGTTTTGAGCCATTGGAAGCTCTAAACATGAGAGAATATCTCACCAGATCTCACACTCACCCTTGACCAACTTGGGAAAAAAAAAAAAACCCTCCAAAGTGTAGCCTAGACCTACCTTCCATCCAGGCCTAAACATGAGATCATTGGATTCTCTCTGCTAACCCTATTATCCACTAACCTTTCATCATGAACCACAGGAGTGAGTCCATGGTGTCTACGGGCTGCAGTGCTGACTATTTTACACACACACACACACACACACACACACACACACACACACACACATATTAATAATAGGTATTACAAATATTGTATATGTGTGTCTATAAATTAGGCACCAATACCAATAAGCACAAATGTTGTTCCAGTGGCATAGCCTAATGTGACTTACACTCTAATTCTGTTGACTTGTACCATGCCATACTACAGTATAGAATCTGGTTAAAAGGTAAGGAGAGTCTCCCATAAAAGGAGACAATTGAAAGGGCGTGTCAGGCAATGGTGGAGGTGCCATCAGTATAAAATAACTTTTAAATAAATACATTACTTCTCTGCAGAGGCTCAAACATTCTTTCTTTAAAGCACTAAAATGAGCTCTGTGGTGTTCTGCCCTAATCTTCTACTACAGCTTAAAAAACAAAGAATGTAATCACTGTACCACATAGGGCAAAAGCTTTAATGCAGTGCCTTGCCTCTCCATCTCTCCTCCTCTACTTCCTAAGAGACTGGTTGTTTGCATTAACAGCTGAACAAATGTATGGTTTTAGTGCCATCCATTTGTATTCTGTGGCTTTCATTTCAGAAGCTAATTGCTGCCAAAACTCAAGGGGAGGGGATGAAGCTATCCTTGCCTCACAGATTTTATTGCATAGAATGTTATAACTACATAGACGAGTGATTCATTGGATCAGAAAAGGAAGCCCCTTGCAGAATATTACTAATGAACAGATGTGCAATGTTTCAAAGAGAGACTTGAGTTTCAAAATTCATGTGCAATATCTGCAGGAGTCAAGGAGACTCCTGTTGCCATACATGCAGTAGTGTGTCAAAGCAGAAATGTTGAAGCTCACTTTGCATCTATTCCTGTCTTTAAATAAACCTGGAACCAGTGTGCAAGCTTTAACCACACCAGAAGCTCCATAAAGTTGAGATGGGAACTTCACAATTACCTATCAAGTCTATAATAATGGAACAATCCAAAACGTCGGAGGCATACATACACACGAGTACATGCACATACTCTCACACTAACAATCCAGGTCTAAATTTTGCATCTTAGAACCATCTCAGTTAAGAATGAAGTTTCTTGTCTCTAGCCTACAAGCATAACTGAAGATCTGATCTGATCACAGGTTCTATAACTTTACCAGACTTGCAACTTCTTCAGTGTTAGCTGTGAGCAGCTGCAACTGGGCAGGAACTGGAGCTCTCAGATGCTTAGAATATTGTGATGTGCTATTGGTTCAAATAGCAGGAGATCAAAGTACACTGCAGAATTTGTATCTCCTGGGAGCACCAGCTCTCCATGTAGACAAAACCTTAAAGATTCCTTTGGTTCTTGCTCATTATTTTCCCCCTTCATAAATGTTTTCCTCTTGGAAATAGGTTTAATATCTGCATAGACTATGTTCCTATCACCCTTGTAGCTCAAAGTAAGCAGCCAAGCACATTCCAGGTTACAGTGTGGCCTCCCTTAACTAAAGGAGAAAGTGATACAAGCAATACTCACCTCCAGAGGCCGCCACTTCTGTGATTCATCTTGTCTCTGCAGCCTCAAGTCATAATTTCCATGGTTCCTGGTGAAATTACATAAATTGCATGGAGCGGAAGCTACTAGAGGAGTTCATATTTCGCCAAAGGAAGCTAATGAAACAGAGCCACATTGTCTCAAGGTCCTTCAGTTCTGCAGGGGCCAGGAAAGTTCTGCTGCAGCTCTTCCACACTTACAGCTCATCACACATCTAGTGTTCAGTCAGGTGCCGTCACCAACTGTGTTCTAAGGGCCTCATCTTTCTTTTATTTAAATCAATAGGAGTTTTATTACTGATTTCAATGCATTCCAGATGAAGCCCAGTACGAGTTCCCATATATTTGTAATGGATACGTAAGCAAGTGTCTTTACCAGCTGTTTTCTGACACAATATATAGACTCTGTACATACTCCAAAATAGCCTCCTTCTGAGGCATGGCTTTATTGGAAAATATAAACAGGCATCAGACTATGTTGTCCCGAAAGTTGCCTGATTTTCTCCCAGCAGAACCTCTTAGTCTCAGATCCTGGTTTGCTCTGTCTAGCCACACGCCTGATGTTAGAATACCCCAGAAGATACTTGCTTCCTTTTTTAGGGTGCCACAGTCTGTGTCCTGGTAACATATATCAGAGAGGTAGCCATGCTAGTCTGTATCTTCAAAAACAACAAGAAGTCTTGTGTCACCTTATAGACTAACAGATATTTTGCTCACCAAACCCTATGCTCCAAAATATCTGTTAGTCTATCAGGTGACACAGGACTCCTTGTTGTCCTGGTCACAACTCTAGCACTTTTTAATTTATATCATCTTCACGAGATGTTAAAATAATCCTAGTTTAGGAAATTCCAAAGGGTTCAAATTAGGACGTGTTGTGCAGTTTAGAGATCCAAAAAACATACTCCATTAGAAAAGGTATAATCCATTGTGGCAAACTTTATGTCCCTGAAATAAAATGTCCTGAAATGACAGCAGCAGCATTTATGGAATTGCAGGTGTTTGGGCATGGGGATAATTGTGAACACTTAATTGTGTTGTACTATATGCAAGGACCAGACAAGTCCTGGACAAAAATCAGCATACTACTAAGAACAAGTAGAGGCATCCGTTTAAAATGCCATATCAATTTTTTATAAATGCCATTAGCTTTCCATACGATCTATTCCCTTGTTTTGTTTTGTTTTGTTTTTTTTTAAAAGAGCAGACATTAAGAGAGGGGAGGGCTTTTCATGGGAGCTCATTCCTTCTCCTGTTGAAGTCAATAAGACTTTTGTAATCGACTGCAAAGGGAGCAGGACCTGGTCCTAATAGAGCTGTGTTGTCCATGTCTGAGACAACACAATATTTCTATGAGACACACTGGTGGGCTCTTCAAAATGCCATGACCAACACATAGGACAATCACTACAAAAAGTGATTCTCTCGCTAGTAGGCTTTTCTCCAAAGATAAAAGATATTCATTGCAGCACCTTATTAGCATCTTTCAAACTCGCTCATTAACATGCCCCTTTTGAAAGGAAGGGTCTTGTGTAGACACAGGGCAGGTCTCCAGAGCCCTACAGTAGGGCAAACAAACCAGGGCTAGGTAACCAAATATTTTGTAAACAGTACTTGAAATATAACCAAATGTGGTGAATGATGGGCGATAGCATGAGAAAACAGACACATGTGGATTGAGCCCATGCACATGGCAGGTATAGTCAACAATTAAATATTTCTGTACAAACTAATGAGGAGTAGTGTGTCATGGTCAATTAAATGATCTCAACCATTTTCATTAGGATGATACTTGTGCATGAATGTGCATTTACTTATGTGAACATGACTAGCTAAAATTTAATTAACCCTGCTAGATAGCAAAAATCTGATTTATAGCCCCTCTTTCATCCAGAAAGAACATATGTTTACATCTGGAGTTCACAAACACATCCAGATACAATGTTCTTTCTTATGCAAACAGGAACAGTTTTAATGATCCTTTAATTTTCTAGGCTATTTGTCTTATATTACATCTAACTTCTTAATGTACTTTCCAACTTTTCCCTAAAATTGCCCCTCAAGGATTTCTTTCAGCACTTACCCTGTTATGATGGTGAGAGCCTATAATCAGAAAAAGAAGCCAGGGCATGTGACTCATGGGATGGAATCAGACAGCAGTAAAATAAATGTATGGAACATACAATTTGCAAACCACACAGAAGATGAAATTTGTGCTTACTGGAAGATTGTCAAACAAATTCTGGAGAAAGCTTTTAAAATCAAAGCCTGATCTTAGCCAGTTCACAAAGACAATAAAGGGTGAGATTGATTTTAATTGTTTGCTCCTGCTGTGGTACAAATGCCCCATTACTGCAAGAAAGGGGTTAAGGAACACTAGAAGGACCTTGTGCAGCACCCTAGCCAATGGATGAAGGGCTCCTGGGGAGAGCCAATAAGAAGACAGCTTGCTGGAGTAGCCTTGTATAAAAGGAGCTGGTCAGGTAGATCCTGATTGGGGAAGGTGGAGGATCAGTTCCCAGTAAGAGCAAGCACCTCAGGAAAACTGTACTGGGCAAGTTAAGGGTAGCTAGGGAGAGGCTCCAGCCTGACACCTGCCAGGCTGCTGGCCCTGACAGAAAGGCCCAGAAAGCGCAAGGACTCACAGGGGAAGTGGCCCAGGGAATAAGGCAGTAAAAGAGAAAGAAAAGTAGAGAAGGATGAGACTGCTGCTAGAGGTCCCTGGGCTGGGACTCAAAGTAGCGGGTGGGCCTGAGTCCGTCCCCTCCACCTTACACCACATCTAGCCATGCCAATTCTGAACAATACAGGCTGTGGCTTGCCCCTGAAGTAGGGGGTTAGACAAAGGCTGAAGCTGGCCATATTGATGGGCACCTGGGGCGAGGACAGTAGTGGGCACTGTACTGAAGGGAATCCGGCAATACTGGGAGCCATGCAGGTGCTGACCCAAGTACAGACAAGAGCCAGTAGTGGCAGCAGATGATACACTGCCAGAAGGAGGCATCAGCTGTGGAAAATGAGGTAATTCCCTCATTGACAAGCCAGATGCACCATAGCAATGAGTTTGCCTTGTGATAGCCCAGTTTTAACCTCTGAGTGATAACAAACATACACGGCTCACATTAGGGGTTTCTACACTTTTGCATCCTTACATATAAAAGTAACTAATTAACCAGGTAACAAATTCTGTGCAAACTTTCAGAAAGTCTGAATCCTTTTACATTGGAAAAAGGAGCAGAATGATTCTTCTCCACTTTGCTTAAGTGCGCTCATGACCCTCTGGAGTTTTGTACACATGAAATCTCAAAAGGAACGTTTAGTTATTCTTCTATAAAAACTAAGCTCATTATACTTCCTCTGGGAATGGCTAATGTGTTCATTCCAGAGCCACATATTTATTAATTCTGAGAATAATTATTATATTTCCAGGTGGATGGTGCACAGAAACCTTAAGGTTTGGCAGCAGAGACATAGCGTTCAAAGGAGTATACTCATCCATCATACTGCAATGCAATTTACTAAACTGACTGCTCCTGTGGGCTATGTTCCTGTGAGTTCCTGAAGTGAAATAGTGAGAAGTCAGTCATGCATTTTTTAATATTATTTTAGTAATAGTTGTTTATTCTATGCATTGCCTTTTAGGCTCAAAATTGTCTGAGTGTTTTAAAACTAGTTAATAGTGTCTATTAAGCTTTTCCAAATGGCTTTATTTCTCAGCTACTGGTTGAACCTCTCTAATCTGGGACTCGCTCATCTGGCAACTTCCATAACCTGGCATGATTTTAGCTAACTTGAGGACCGCTTATCATGGGTATGGCCAAGTCTCTTGTGGTTCCATAAAGTTTATTTCCAGCCGCTAGTCCTGGTTGTTGGTGTCCTGTGCTGTTATTTAGCTGTAATTTACCCTTAAACATCTTCTAGGAGCTCAGTAAGCAGTGGAAATGTTAGCAATGTGCTGGACAATATGGAGCTCCCATAGTTGAGCAAATTCTCTCATCCAGAACCAGTCAGTTCCCAAGGGTGCCGGATGCATTCATCAAGCATCATTCTAATGGAAATGGTTGAGGTCATTTAATTGACCATGACACTCTACTCCTTGTTAGCATGTACAGAAATATGCCATTGTTTAATATAATTTTCACATGCACCTGGATGGCAAATCCATGCTGGTATATGTGCTGCCACAGCTTAATGGCTACTTTTAGCCAGCTGTCACAATCAAAGCTAGTTTATATTTGATTGTATACCCTATTATCAGCTCTTCCAATTCCAGAGCAGATCTATCCAGAATATAGGCTACGTCTACACTAGCCCCTTCTTTTCAAAGGGGGTATGGTAATGAGCAAGGTCCAAAGATGCTAATGAGGCACTTGCATGAATATGCAGTGGCTCATTAGCATAATGGTGGCCACAGCAATTCAAAAGTGCCACTTTCAAATTGCGCACCACCTGCGTAGACAGGGCCTTTCAAAAGGACCCTCAGTCTTCAAAAGACCCTTATTCCTAAAACCAAATCACCTTTCCTATGTAATCTGGGCTATGCCTTAGCAGAATGACAACAAATGTTCCTCCATTTCACAAATATTTCTAAACTAAGTTCTCAATGCTGAAAACTCTTACATGTGTGAAAATTAAAGCACATGAGCAGTTTCATTGACTCTAATAAGATTATTCATGTGTTTCACATTAAGCACGCACAGTTATTTGCAGAATCTAAATTAATAACTCAGAGAAAGGCAATAAAAGGCACACTTCACTCAATTTTAGTTTCATAGTTTTATGTTTCTAGCTCATCAACAAAACCACAGAAGAATATTCCTGAAAGCAAGAATGCTAACATTAACAGCATACTTCTTCATAGCAAGTTTCACTTTTTGTCCTATTTTCATGTTCCCTTTTCTTTAGCATTGCTTAATTTGATTGTTTGGGTCACCTATGTTATCCAGTTTAGGTTTCAATAAAAAGATATTGGTGAATGGACCAATAGGATAGATGAACATTAGGTCCACCTCGTGAGATGAAGATGAAGAGTATTCCATGTAAATAAACATGAATCAAACTAGTTTAAAGTAGTAAAGTTGGTAATAAAATTTAACCAGGAAATAAATGTACTGAGTAATACAATATGCAATACATTCTGAAGCAACAGACGATGTTTTGCTCAAGAACTCCAAAGTACTCATGAAAATGAACATTGAAATAAACCTAAATACTTGGTCAAAACAAAAAGCTGTTCTAAATACTTGGTATGTAGGTAGTTTGTCACATTTCAGAGTTTTCTTACAAACGCTCTGCAATACCACCATAGGAGAGAGGAGTAGCACTCCTGTTTTTATTAATTCCATAGACACACAAAGGCTAAGGAGTCAGATCCTATCCTGTGCTACACCTCTATTTCACTTGCAATACTTCTTTACCCAAGAAGTCCTACTGACATTAAACGGGTTTACTCAAGGACTAAGGTGATTGTTAACATGTGTGAGGAGGATGGAATAAGAACACATAGGGCAAATTCCTGGGGTGCAGCTGAGCTTTTTACTCAGCACAAGTTCTGGGATATATAAAGGAGGCTATATGCTGTTTATATGCCCTCCCCTCCATCCTATAAGTGTCCAGGGTCTAGTTTGACTCCTGGAACAAGCTGAAGAACTTTCAGAGGTGCCCTAAGTGCACCCAGATACAGCGGATGCAGCTACTGATATCCAGGGACCACACATAGAGAGGGTCCTCATTATAAGTCCAGGTTATGTTCCTAAATAATGCCACTTATAGTGAAACAACTTATAAACAGGAATTAATATCCATAAGGAATAATGTAATTAGCTTGAGATATGTTGCTCCCTTCAACCTGGCACGCAGCCTGCCTCTGCCTCCAGCTGCCTTTGCTAAGCAGTACGGCTGCCTCCTCTGCCTCCCCTTCTGCCACCTGGCCACACTCCATACAGTATAGTATCTGTACAGGTTGTACCTCTCTGATCCGGCACCCCTGGGAACTTAACCAAGGCAGACAAGAGAATTTTCCAAAGCTGAAAAGTCATCTTCCCTCAGCCCCCCAAGCTGGCACCTGACTGATGGCATATATTGGCAGCCAGGTCCCAGCTCCTGATTGCTCCTGAGTCCTCGCAGCCACCATCCACTCTGGCTTCCCTCTGCCCACAGATCCAAGCAGCCTGCAGCTTCTGCCTTTTGCTCATTTGTCTTGCTTGATTTTCCGAAGCATCTGGTGAAGAAGCAGGACAGGTGGGAAGGTATACAGCAGAAGTGTCCCATTGGATGGTGAAAGCACCCCCTACAGCACGAGAGCCAAGACCCAAACAAGCTCAGTAATGTGGACATTTGGCATCACAGCTGGTGGCCTACTGTGGACTACACCAAGGCTTGACTATATGGACCAGAATCTTGGGGTTCATCTCCCATTTGTACATTTGTGAGAAATGTTTGCAGAGGTTGTCTGCTGTGATGTTGTCTGTGCCCGGCACATAGGCTGCTACTATATATGTCTGTGATGAATACACCAATCCCACAGCTGAACAGCTTCCATGAAGAGCAGGTTAAGAGTGGGCTGCACTCTGGACATTGACGTAGATCATCATTGTAAGGTTGTCTTTGAATATTTGTATTGTTTTGTTGTGGATGAGGAGCAGGAAGTGATGACATGCAACGTGGAGTGCCTGAAGCTCCAAGGTATTTATGTGGCATTTGGACTCCTTGGGAGATCAGTGCACCTGGACGGTGTTATGGAAGAGGTGTGCACCCCAGCCAACAAGTGAGACATCTGTAGTTATTGTTGGCATGCTGCACTGTAAGTTGACTCCAATGCAAATATTCCTTGGGTTTGTCCACCAGATATAGATGTTTTGATTCTGATTGATACAGACAACTGTTTGCTGATATGGTGATAGCGGGGCTGGTATACAGTTCTAGGGCTATCTGGCCCTCAACCAACTTCTCAAAATGTTTTTCTGGATGCCGATGGCTGGGAACAGGATAACCACTCTGTTAGTTCCTGACACCTGGGTCGGACATTGTTTGTGTCTCTGATTATAGTTCTTTTGGGGTGGTGTGTAAGGCTTGTTGAGGAAACACTGGTTAAATAACTTGTCCTGTTTTTTCTTATTCCTGGGTACATAGACACCCCAGGTTTTCACCATGGCTCTGGAGTCCTTGAGCACACTGAGCATGGCATCAGTAGAGTCAGCAAAGAGCTTGGAGACTTTGAAAGGCAAATCCTCCATCATGGCCTAGACTTCTTTGGGGAAGCCTCAAAGCTTGAGCCAGGGGACCCAAAGCATGACCACTGCTGTGGATATTGAACATGTGGCAGTGTCCATAGGGTCTAAACTGGCTTTCAATGCTGTCCTGGCAACGAAGGATCCCCCATTAACGTTGACATTATATTGTGCTTTCTTGTCATTCAGCAGGTGTTCAAAAAGGTGGCATTTGAGCAAAGATGTTATACATGTATTTTTCCAGCAAAGCAGCATATTTAGCAATTCAAAGCTGGAGAGCGGTGGAGGAATAAGCCTTCCCGCTGAACAAATCAAGCTGCTTCCAGTCTGACACATGGGACAGTACAAGCAGCATTTAGCTTGCCTTTCTGACTGCATCGACCACTAGGAGTTTGGGGTAGGATGTATGAAGAGAAAATCAGCTCCTTCTGATGTGGCATAATTTTTTTTTTGCCAGATCCCTTACATGAGTGATGGACGGTGGCAGGAGTTTGCCAGATCATTTTGGCCACGTCTGTTAGTGCTGCATTCATTGTTAATAACAGCTTCGTGGCAGGAGAGCCTTGGAGGATGCCTATCAGCTTGTACAGAGTCTCCAGTAATTGTTCCAAAGAGATGTCTAGAGAATCAGACATCCACTTGTAGAGCTCCAGGAAGGATTCAAAATCATCTGAGTTGGGAGGGGGAGACATGATTGTATTTTCTCGTGAGAAAATGAAATACAAGCTCGTGTGTGGGAAGTCAATCTCTCCAGGTTTTCTATGATATCTGTGCCCTTCCCTCTGTCTCACACTGGCGGGGAGAGAGCAGTAGGGTTGCCAACTCATAGAAATTTCACTTACAGACAAAATGGGAAAAATTTACACCCAGAATTTTTTTTACGGGCATAATTTTATACTATATTAAGATGACATAAATGACAAAAGTGAAAATTAATTTTTGTGTTTCATATATCACAAAAACAATATGTTATTTAACTCACTTTTATTTAGCCAGTCATGTTGCCAATGTGCTGACATTAACTCAGCAGGATAATGTAGATAACATCAGCTGGATCACATGATTCACATTACATCACCCCAATCATTGAGCTAATAAATAACTAAGATGTCCAGTTTCCACTGCTCCACAGTAAAATGGCTGGTGCAGCAGAGAAGAAATTTAATTGCTAGAGAATAATTCGTTTTTGTTTGTTTGGGTTTTTTTGAAATTTTGTGGCATATTTACAAAACTTATGGACACCTGCTTTTTTGTTTTTAAGGACTTTACAGACACATCCAATTTTGGCTAATGATGGTTGGCAACCCTGGAGGGCAGAAAGAGCTTATGCATTGAATGACAGAGATCTAAGGCACTTTTCATTGTTGAATCCAAGAGTTATAGTTTGGCCCAACAAATATTGGTGAGTTCTGCATGATCTGAAGAACTAATTCTTACTCCCAACTACCCTACCATAGCGTTCAGTGCTAGAAGCCTATTGTCTAGTAGTGATGATCACACCTATTTTTCATTCTAAGTCACCTCTTCTTTGCAGAAAGTCCCTACAGAAGGACGTTTTAACAGAATTCAAGGGGTGTGGATGCCTTATGTAGCCCCTGTGCCCCACCAGTTCTTGACCAACACACAGTAGAAATGCATCTGTTCTGCTTAGTCTCATGAGACCCATAGTTTTCCATGTGTTATACCCTCAAACAGACAGATGTCTAATGGCCCATCCTCCTGCCCACTTCTCCTTCCTTATCTTCCTCTTCACACTTCATATTCATTTTCTCTGTGTTTCTGCTGTTGTTGTCTCCTCTTGACCTTCATTCAATATCTCCTTACTACAGGGTATTTCCCCAATTTTCTATTTTCTCACTGTCCTTCTCGTCCCTGGACTCTTACTTCTAGAACTTTCTTCTCCCCTTTCTTTTCATGAGTTATGGACAATATTCTGACTCCATTGGAGTCGTATAAGTTATTTTTGCTGTGTCTGTCCACCTGACTGTCTGGGCAAGGTTCTACCACGTTCCCCACCCCCTCCACTGTGCCGGCCCCTCCCACATTTAGTGCAGGGCTTGGTCCAGTCCCTCAGTGAAGCCCCCACACACCCCATGCCAGCCCTAGCTCCTTCCCCAGCCAGTGCAGTGCCTGGCCCAGTCCCAACTGAGAACCGCCCTCCACCCGTGAGGGACCCAGCACAGCTCACAATGGAGCTTTTTCCCAAGCCAGCACAGGGCCTGGCCCAAACACTTTGGATGTTTATTACAACAAGTTTCTTCTAGAACTTTCTTCCAGCCCAACTTCTGCTTGACTGGGACTCTAGCATATGTTATATACACAGTAGTACAAAATTCAGATTGCATATATACACCATAAAGTAATGTGTATAAATCACTCATTATAACCTACATTTTCAACACCTAAGTGTTAACACCTCCAACACAACTTGCAAACAAGAGTTTTCTAATAATTTAAATCTGGCATCTGTATAATAGCCAGCTCTTAGGGGGAAATTATGTGGCTGTGCTGTCTTAAAAATGAAAGCAGTAACTTTTTCCAAGCTGGGTGGGAGATACTGCAGAAAAGTCTGCACTCAACCCTGACCAACGCTGACTCAAGCCTTCCATACAACTACTGAGTAAAAATATGAACTTAAGTTTTGATTTAGACCTCGCACAGCTATTAAATGACTTTGAAAGTGATAACAATAAACCATTCCAGAATGAAAAAGGGACTGAGATGACTCATTACAAGACTAGCTTACTACAGCATAATTCTGTGCCCTTCTGCTCCTCCCTCTGCAGCATCCATGGAGACTTAGAACACAGAGAAAACAGTAGAAGAGGGACTCAGGCTTCACATTTATTAAGAAAATTAAATTTCAATGCAATGCACATGCAACATATTTTCCATGAAACCCCCTCAAATGAACAGTGTTTTGAGACTTGAAATAGATTATTCACTTTGAGAAGCACAGAGGTGCTAGGTGTTTGCTCACAACAGGTATTTTTGCAAAGGAACCTAGCTTTTTATGACAAAGGTTTACACCTTCTCAGACTAGTTCTTCAAACCACTATGGTACAGGGCAGCTTTTGTTTCTGGTCTAAAAATATGGAAATCTTTGAAATCCATCTGCTATAAATGAGTGGGGCAACTTGCTAACGTTTGATTAGAAACTAACTCAGCTGAAAAAGCTTACCTTTGCTATCGAGTGCTTTAACAATATTTGCTCATTAACAAGTGTAGACTCTTTGATGGGCATCTACAAATCCTGACAGTCCCAGTTCAAGAGGTTATTTAAGTTTGTGCGTAGCTTTAAGGATCAAAGGAATTCCATCTCCCAAGAGTAGACTACTCTACTCCCATGCTTGGAGCTAATCATGCGCTTTAGCCCCTTCCTGAACTGGAGCATCTGTGAACAAAGACTATGTTGCACAATTTTCTACAGAAAGTGACAAGCAGCCAAATAACCTGCGGAGATTTACACTAGGCCTGGAAATCACCCCTATTGTAAGTGTAGGGAAGATCTTTAAGACCTTGGAATTACTTTGAAACAAACCAAGTTTTTAATTACCCCCGTCTGCATATATTAATCCTTGGACGCGGGAACAGTGCTAAACATACCCACACATGATAGCAGCAGGAATGGGGGTATTTGCTTCTGAGGTCCCCAAATGTCAGAAAAAGAATATGACATTCCCCTTCCTGGCAGCTCATTAAAGCAATGCTGGTGGCAAATCCACACTCACTCTTTTCTTAGCACACTGATAACTTTATCAAATGAGAGGAAGAATGACTTAGCCGCTAGCTGGTGAATCAATCACATGGAACCCCCAAACCCCAACTCCAATGACCACACCCTTATTTACCCACACTAGCACAGCTTCATCAGCAGAACTGAATCTGGACTCCAGGGGAGCTGACGGACTCCGTGCTCCCAGAACTGACGGGTCCTTGGGCAGAAGGACATCCAGCCCTCAGCACCACCAAGGGCGCACCACATAGCCCAACATCAGCTTTATAAAGGACCCAGATTTCTGGCTGCTTCCATTCCTGTAGTAGCAGTAGCCAGGAGCCCCAGGCTCTTTTGAATCACTGAGTCCTAAGGCAGCTGCCCCCTTTGTCACCTCTTGACTCAGCAGGCCTGCTGGTCTCTCTCATCTCAGGTGAGAACTCCATGCACTGCCCCAAAAGCTGTTAGAAGAACAACGGGCCCAACTCCTCCTCCAATCACTTGCTGATCCTAAACTTCCTTTACTTGCAGCCGAATGCCCAACATCAAAATGAAAAACTAAGTCAGGTTGATCAAAATCTCTTGTTCAACAAAACTCACAATATTTTCTGAATTAGCCCAAAAGTTTAAGGTGAAAATTGTTTCAGGTCACAACTACGCTTCTGAATTTTTTGGAATTTCCAACAAACTGAAAAAATCCACTAATTTCCCAACTCTGTTATAGAAACTGGAGTATTAGGAATGGGACAGAAGAGGAATGACAGGTGAATGGACCATATGGAACAAAAAGGGAAACTGAGTGACCACAACTCTGAAGCAGATCTGACTAGCTGGCACATATTTAGTACAGGCTGCACCTCCAAAATTTGTCAGTCTTTGGTCCAGCAACATCTGTGGTCTGGCAGAAGCATGGATGCTCCTGGATCAGAAAGGCAGGTTGCCAGCTGCAAGGAGGTGGGCAGCACCTTTTCAGAAGGGCTCTTAGAGTATTGTTAAGTGAAGGAAGGAGAAAACATAATTCCAGAAAAGGTACAATTTGTACAATGGCAGCTTTTATAGTTTAACTTGGACAGATACTTATTTTGCTATAATTCTACCAGCTTAAAATAGCTGTAAATACTTGGTTTTAAAGGGAAGAACAAATGTGATATGAGCATAAACGAATTTATTTCTTAACCTTTGATATTTTTGCAAACAGTTTGGAAAAGTATATAATTGTATAAAGGGGTTGTGTGAGAAGTGGGAACAAAATCCGTCATGGGATTAAAATAGAGAAAGCTAGAAAAGCCTTCAGAATCATTGCTTTTTGCCCTTTAACAGAAAATTTGCAACTCATTAACAGAGCTATTAGATAATGTTACTAATAGTTCAGAATGGCTATTTACTTGCATTTTAAAAAGACTTCAGAAGACATATGGAAACAATTAAGCACAAAAGAGGAGAAATATAAGTTTGCGTACATTAGAGCAGTCTCTTTTGAAATTGTTAATACTCCTTTTCAAATACGGTACTTACTACATCTTCTAACAATCATTAAGTTTTCCATCCCCAAAAGACCAGTCATGAAATACATTAAGAAACCTATCTACACGTTATCTTGATGCAGCAGGAGCATGTGTGCATGCACTCATTCTAGTGTCTGAATGTATTGTACCCTTCTCTACTTAACACTGCTTTACCCCAGATTCACAAATACATTTACTAAATTCCCCCCTTAATACTCCCATTAAAGTCAATATTTCTACTCATGCCTGTAAAGTTAGATACTTGCTTAAGTGCTTGAAGGATCTGAGCCAAAAAGTATGCTTTATGTTTCCTCAAAAATGGCCTTAATTCAGAAGAGCACATATGCTTAAAACTCTGGACTTTGTGTAGGTGCTTTGCTGAATTGTGACTCTCATTAAAAATAGTAAGGACTCACAGTTAAACACAGACAATGTCCCCACAAAAGTTGACAACATAGTCTTATAAATATGCCTGGCACTGTAATTACCTGAGCTCTGGCTTCTGGAATAATAGACTGTCATTCAGCTTCCCCTATATCATTAGAAACATGCATATAGTATCTTTTACAACTGTGCTATGCTCAGCAGCTACCAGGGAATGCAATCTGTCAAGTATAGGTACTAGATGTGCGGAGAATGGAAGCAGCATTCCTGTGGAGATCTGCTTCATTCCAAATGCATATTTTGCCAACTTTTGTGTACCAGAAACATTACAGACATGTTAGCTGTGCACTAAGGGCCAGTGCAACACACTTTTCTGGGCAACACTGGCGGATCACTGATGAAAACATTATCCTCATTGTTGAGGAGAGGGAAATGTTAAAGTGCTATACGCAACTTTTAATAATTCGTTGTTCAGTTTTTTGGGGGGAAGGGATCACTCAGTGGTTTGAGCATTGGCCTTGCTAAACCCAGGGTTGTGATTTCAATCCTTGAGGGGGGCCATTGAGGGATCTGGGGCAAATAGATTTGAAAAAGGATGCTGCTTGGTCCTGCCAAGAGGGCAGAGGACTAGATTCAATGACTTCCCAAGGTCCCTTCCAGCTCTATGCAATGCGTGTGTAAAAATTTCAATTAAAATCTAATTTATAATTGTCTCAATAGCAAATAAATAATCTACCATCATTTGGTTTGAACTGCCTCTCCTACACCTTACTACATTTTAAAAATACATTTCAAAGAGTTAGATAATTAAAAGAATCTCATGAAAATATCACCATGTACTGTTTATGCAGACTTTTTTGATATATAGGAAAAGCTTTTTTTGGTTCAGTAAACCATGTTGAAATTCAGAAAAATATTGTTTAGGCAGTGCTGTTCTGTTATGATATTCTATGTATTTAATTAATCAGTACAAAAAAGTTAGTCTTTTTTTTTAAGCTTTTTTCACTAGAACCTTTCTAAATTTGTGAGTGATCTGCAAAAATTGTTCTTACACTTGTTTTCTTTGTTCTTTCCTTTAACAACTTCACAAATATTAACATATGCTGCTGACACCATTATTACTGCTTCAGATGCTTCTTTTGTTAGTAGCTTTTTCCTCCAATTTAACCTAAATACTTAGCTGTCTTACCATTGTGTGAGGAACCTTTAAAATGTGTTAAGCCATTGTTCATGTCCGCTTTGGTTAATCTAAAGAATAGCTGACTGCTACTCCTCACAGCTCATGGTTAAGGCTGAGATTTTTTGAAGCTAGTTGGGCACTTACGGTGTGTCTATACAGCAAAGTTATTTCAAAATAACTGCCATTATTTCAAAATAAATTTGTGAGCAGCTACACAATGCCACCAGTATTTTGAACAGCTTATTTAAAATTTGGTAAACCTCAGTGTGCAAGGAATAGCACCTATTCTGAAAAACATCTATCAAAAAACGTCTATCAATAGGGCTAGCTGCTGGAGCCAGCAGCTATTTCTATCACTAGAGATAGAAATTACCTTATGCCTAGATGTCAAAAACTTGAGTTAATTGGTTTTAATGACTATTACCTGCTGGGAATAGGAGGGCTGAGGGAAATGTTCAGCCTAGCAGCCTCCATGAAGAGACTGCTGGGATGGAGAGTGTCTAAGGCTGTGGGTGGTTTAGGGCTGCAGGGAAGGTTCTAAGACCAGGGACAGTTTGGGGCTGCTGGGTTGGTTAAAGCCTGGGGGCAGGTTGAGGCTGCGGGGGATGGGGAGTCTAAGGCTGGGGACTGTTTGGGGCTGCTGGGGGAGTCTAGGCCTGGGGGTGGGGTGGTGGTGGCTTGCGGCTATTTTGTGTTTAGCCCCTGGAATACTTAAAAAAGTTGCCGTGTAGTCCCCAGTGGAAAAAAAAGTTGGACACCCCTGCCTTATGCATTACAAAGACTGCTTCCATGTCTTTGATATCTGTAGTGATCCCAGGCCACTTAATAGCCTCTGGCAGTAATTTTCGGCCCCTGCCTTCCCACCATTTTGTTCCCCTTCTCTTCTATGTAGCTGATTTCTCAGTTTTCATTTTTTTCTTTGCGACTCCCCCCCAGCTCCTCCAGCCCCACAGTGTGGGGTTTAAGCCAGGAGCAGGGAGAGTGGTTTGAGGGTGCGTCTTTGCCCCACCAGAACTCAGGTTAAGTATAATAATAAAATACTGAACACAAATAAATGTGAGGGGGAACAATTTTATATTCTTGCCTCAGGCACAAAATTAGCCAGTTACAGCCCTGCACACACACACACATACACACCCCTCTCTCCCGGGTCCATTTTTGAATTGCCTGGGGTCATCAAGTCTTCCTGAATTGTCAAAATGGGTCCCCATCTGAAAAAGGCTGGGAACCGCTGCCTTAGTGGGATTTTTCAAAGCCACACAGGCATCTAATTGCCATTGAAATGGATGTGAATTGGGCATCTAGAAAATTCTAAAGATCAGATAGGCACCTATGTCCACTTCAGATTTCTAAAAAACCTTTAGAAATCTGTCCCCAAGGGTGCATCTACATTATAAAATAAAATCAAGTTTCAAGGAGTTAGCTGAATATTAAAACATTACTGTTTTCACTGTAAATACCAGTAGCTTGAATTAGTAAGCCCTAATACTGACAACAAAATGTCAATATTACAGGATGGATATAGCATCAATGTCTAATTTAAATATTTGAATAAAAGGTTATTGTGGAAGTGCCATGTCTTTAATTTAAATTTATTAGCCCCCAGAAGCGTCCTGTATGTATCCCACAAAGCTACACGGTCACCCTCCACGTACGGCCGCTTTCTTCTCCGCTGTTCTCCATCCAGGTGTGCAGGGAAATCACAGGAAGCCTGTACATTTTTGATTGAATTGTAAGTTGAATTATGCATCACCCAGGCCTGAAAATATGAAGGTCCAGATGCACGGCTGATGGAACTGGACAGGGGTGGACAGGGTTGACAGCACAGCTCCCCACCGCTACGCTAACATCTACAGAGGACATGCGGCTCAGGGAACTGGCTGGGTTTGAGTGAGGCCTGAATTCTGTTATGGGGTGCTCTGAATTCTGGGACAGTGCTTCGGATTCTAATATGAAATGCCCACAAGCAACTGGTGCTCAGGCACTGTGGGATAGGTACCTACAGTGCACTGCTCACATTGTTCATCTTGCACAGGGCAATTAGGATGCAGAAATTTGACATGGAAAAACAATGGGTTGAATTTCAAGAAGGATTCTAGACACTTAAATGCAAATTCATAAGAAAAGTTAAAAATCAAATTTATTAAAAATTGAATTTCTCTCGTAGTGTAGACGTAGCCAAAGTCTTTTATCTTAAGTTGTAGAGTCACATGATTTGCAAGTGAATGTCTCATGTCCAACCTTTGCAGCGGTCTTGGCTGGGTTATTATAATGCGACTTGTTTCTCCTTAGTTTAAGATTCCCTGAGAGCTCAAGATATGGATGATTTTAAGACTGGAGCCATCTCAGTTCTGCAAGAGCATAACCTGTTTCCATCCACCCTTAGGAAAGTGGGCATATATCCTTGTCTACACACTGGTGTTGCACTACTTCATTTATAATGGTTTCGTTAAAGTATTACAATCCCTGTTACTGATAAGTCTGGTACACTGGTGTAAAATTGTAGGGAACAGGAATAAGCACATTTATAGCAATATAACTGTAGCCATGAAACTGCTAACAGAAGAAAGACGTACACCTGCAAACCCACAAACAAGGACGAACCTCTCTAATTTGGGACTCTCTGGTTTGACAAGATTCATGGTCCAACAGGACTATGGATGTTACTGTATCAGAGCATCCAGCTGGGGCTGAGAGCCCAGCTGCAGGGATCCCAGCTGCGAGCAGAGTCAGCAGGTGGGACGGAAGCCCAGTGGTACCCCAGTAGAGTCCCGAGGCTGTCAGCAGAAGGGCTACCATTGTCAGACCAGGAGAGGTCAAACTCCCAGGTTCAGCACTGGTGAGCTCCAACTCACTCTAGTACATAAGCTGTGTTTAGACTAGGCCAGCATTTCCCAATTTTATTTGCCCACAAAACCCTTTTAAACTCAAAAGAATTTTGCAGAACCCCATTCCTAGTCTTAACCCCTCTCAGCCTCAAACCTGCCCTCCCATCCCCAGGATTAACCCTCCTCAGCCCCAGACTGGCCCCCCAGGACTAACCCATCCATAATGCTGGCTGGGGAGCCTACACCAGGTGGCAACATGTGTCCAGCAGAAAGAAAACTAACATGGAGATGTTCTGCTGGTGGTGCTGAGCTGAGCCATGCCCACTGGAGGAGTGTGGCCACTCAGGTAGTGGAGTGCATGAGGGGCTCTCTGTGGCTCCCTGCCCTGCTGCTGCTGAAATAATGGGACTAAATTCAGTTGGTTTAATAGACGGATCCATCCCACCACCCTGCCGGCCATTAAACCAACTAAGTTTAGTTCTGCTGTTTCAAAAGTGGCACAGCAGGGTTCTGCACAGGAATTTTTCTCATGGAACCTTTATTTTCACTTCATCAATCCCCAGGGTTCCACGGAGCACTGCTTGGGAAACACTGGAATAGACTTACATGTAGCATATGACTCACTTATAGTACTACAATGAAAGTTGTGTTCAACCGTGGCTGATTACAGTTTTTCTTCATAAGAAGTATTAATTCAGGCCACGCCTCTTTTGGACACTACTCGCAGTTTTGCTCCAATTACACTGCCGTGCTTTGAAACCAAAATGTTACAAATACCTTTGCAAAATGAATGCAACAAATTGCTTTGGTTACTGCTTACAACATGATCATCCTACCACTACAGAATCTGTGACTGGCATGTCAGATTCTTTAAAAAATACACTGACATTCTCCTCTAAGACTCATTTAGCAACCTGTCAGCAATTAGCCTTGATCTGAAAAGCCATAATAAATACAGAATATACACTTAGACAGGTATGGTAGTGAGGTCACTTAACTCACTGAAACCTTTTAAAGAACGCTTTTTGGGCTAGACCAAGGCAATACACTGCCATGCTTTTACAGTTGAGGTCATGCCGGGCCCTTCTCAGTTAACAGTTATCCTCTCTACAGTGAATATTCCTATTGGCTCACGAGAAGAACCGATGTGCTCCTGAGGCACAATTTAAAAAAAAGTTCATATTTTCCAATGCTGAAATTGCCAGTATCACTAGATTCTGAAATGCATCACTCCACAAAGCCTAACCTGAAGTTTCACTCAGAAATTATCCAGAATGGGGGAAAAAAAGATCAGATCTGAACTTCATATTCAGATACCCTGACAGACAGAGTATTCTTCTTGAGGTCACTGGGACTTCATTCTATAACATGGTCCTGGATCAAACCCCTAATCTGGATCCAAAACCAAATATTTTGACTAGTTATGCAGAAGTTCTATGAGCAGCTGAGACAAATCACTAATCTCAAAATGCTCAATCATTCTAATAAATCAGATTTGGAGCTAGAATCAAACTATGGACCCATCTCCAATTTCTTCATTGACTTAATGTGAGCAAAGGAAGATTTTTATGCTGTGCTGTCAGACTTTGAAGGAAACTTGCTTAGCGACATTGCTTGGGTGCAGAAGAGACGATGTGGGGGAAAAGTGGACATCTGTGTCTCTCTGGAATAAGAATGTATTAGTCAAATGAGAGTTCTGCACCTTTAACACTTATTTGTTACTGAATAAATCCTGCAAGGCTGTACATAGTCACAACTCTCATCTTCAAATGGAGTTGCAAGTGCTCTGCAAGCCTCAAGCTCTATTTTACAAGTTCATGTTTGAAACCAATCTGTAGGTCTTGCTTTTAAGTCTACAGGAGTACAAAGAATAAAGGATTAGGCCCATTATCATCATTACTGAATATTATATCACTGTGTTTAGCATTCCCTGTATGTTCATGCCAATTGCTACTGATGCTGAAAAATGAAATAGTAAGTATCCCCCTCTGGAAAATACAGTGTTTCATTGTAAATTAGCTATTATCAGCAAAAAGTGAGCTACACTCTTTAAAAACAGGATAAGCCCAAGGGAGAAACCAACAGAACACCACTAGCCATCACCTACAGTCCTCAGCTAAAACCTCTACAGCGCATCATCAGGGATTTACAACCCATCCTGGACAATGATCCCCCACTTTCACAGGCCTTGGGGGGCAGACCAGTCCTTGCCCACAGACAACCTGCCAACCTAAAGCAAATCCTAACCAGTAACTATACACTGCACCACAGTCACTCTAACTCAGGGACCCACCCATGCAACAAACCTCGTTGCCAGCTCTGCCCATATATCTACACCAGCAACACCATTACAGGACCTAACCAGATCAGCCACACCATCGTGGGTTCATTCAGCTGCACATTTACCAATATAATTTATGACATCATGTGCCAGCAATGCCCCTCTGCTATATACATCGGACAAACTGGACAGTCTCTACGTAAAAAAATAAACACACACAAATCAGATATCAGAAATGGCAATATACAAAAACCCGTAGGAGAGCACTTCAATCTCCCAGGCCACACAGTAGCAGACTTAAAAATAGCTATCCTACAGCAAAGAAATTTCAAGACCACACTCCAAAGAGAAATTTCTGAGCTACAATTCATCTGCAAATTTGACACCCTCAGCTCAGGATTAAACAAAGACTGCGAATGGCTGGCTAAATACAAAATCAACTTCCCCTCCCTTGGTGTTCACACCTCCAGATCAACTGCTGGTAGTAAGCCTCACCCTTGCTGACTGAGCTAACCTTGTTATCCCCAGCCTTGCTCTGGCTTATTTATACCTGGCCCTGCAGATTTCCATGACCAGCATCTGATGAAGTGAGTCTGTGCTCACAAAAGCTCATGCTCAAAACTTTTCTGTTAGTCTATAAGGTGCCACGGGACCCTTAGTTGTTGTTACAGATCCAGACCAACACGGCTACCCCTCCGATACTTGACATTCTTTGAAAACTTTCAGATAGAAGCCTTGTAGCAATATTAATTCTTCTCTTTATAGAAGAACTGAAATGAAGAAAGAAAAAGCACAGCCATGAAACTATAAGTACTGGCCCCATGTGCACAAAGTGTATCTTCCAGAATGCTTGGGAAATTTTGGAGCATTAGCCTGGCAACTTGGCATTCACCTGCAGACTCCTGAAAAACGACTCTGAACTTTTGAAAATGTTCAGCTTTAGAGATGTCTGTTCCCTGAAGCCATTTATGGCCCCAGACAAAAGGAGTTATGATTATAAGTAGCAGAGCACAGAAGAGAGGCAGAGTAAATGTAAAGAGGAAACAGATAGGAACAAGTCAGTACTGGAATAAAACTAATCACTGAAATAAGAATTCAGCAAGGAAACAAATACTGAGAGAGGAGAAATACTGATGAGAAAAGCATGCTGATGGATGGCAAAACAAATACTACTGTGAATTAACTCACCAGTTCTGCCAACTCCTAATGGCAATCTGAGCATACGGATTGCTTCAGGAAGGAGGACACTCCAGGAGCATGAATCAATCTAAAGGGAAATTAAAGGTATAGTCATAGTTTCAGTTTGAGAGACTGAGTTATAAAATTTATTTGAATCCTTAACTAGTTAGTTTACGCTACAGTATACACCGGCTGCCTTTACACACACAAAAAAAGGTCTGCTTACCTCACTATATTATAATGGAGCTAAGGATCTGAACATACACAGAAATAAAGAATGAGGAGAAGTGTACGGAAAGATTTGTTTTTGCTAAATTTCCTACATGCACGACTGTGTGTCCTTTGTGTTTGTTTTTCAAACAAATACCCCACACCTGGGTCTTTCGGATTAAGAAGTGTATTATTGAACTCAATAACATTTTTATCCCTTTGCTAATTTATTTGTACTACGAAAACTGCTAGCCAAGAATAGAGTTTAAATAGATTTAAAGAGCACGGCCATAGAGCAAAAACTCATTAATGTAGTAAAGAAACAGGACACTGACACAAGCTTATTACAACATGCTTTAGGTTAAAGAAAAAACAAACAAACAAACAAAAAACAACCCTCCCCCCCAAACACCTCAGATTAATAAAACAATATAAACAAAAACCCTGCTCTTTATACTTAAATTCATGACATGATCTCAGCAGGTTTCTTATGCTGTGTTTGGCTAACAACTATCCTGAAATTACAAATTTAACTCCACAGTCCTCAAAGCACGTAACAGGGAAATAAAGTTGTAGTTGAAGGATGAAATAGAGATGCTCTTTACAGAACAATATAATTACTGTTCTAGTTATGTGGATATTTGTTTAAAATAAGCTGTAGCATAAGAAACACACAATATTTTGGATGAATTGGTCTTAAAGAGTAGGAGTCACTATGGTCTTTGCATCATCAACCATCTTATTCTTCTCTTGTATCTTAACTCCTCTTTCAGGCCTTTTGACCATCTTTCTCTCTCAGCCCCTCCCATTTGCATGGCCTGCAGCTAACCTAGCAAGAGTGCTGGGAACGACTCATGAAACCAGTTTCAAGTTCTGGGGCAGAGGTCTCTTACTGTGTTTTGTACTTTCTTGTTTTTTCAGCTTCCAGGTCCAGAAAATATGATTAGCAAACATAAATATCATTCAATGACTCTATATGAATGAATGAAAAATGCTCCCTTCTGCCACCCCTTTCCCTGAGAAATTGATAGGTGGAATGATTAGTGGGTAAAAATGATCATTTCTGGTAAGAAATCATAATCCTTTCACACATATTTTGCACTCATATCCAATCACTCTAGTCACAATGCACGGTCTATTACATAGTCACCTCATTTCACGTGGCCAGATGTAGCTGTTTTCTATGTGCTTATTTAATGAACTTCACTCTCAGCCAGAAGGGTCTGTGAATGGTGATCAATAAATGTCTTGGATATTTATAGAGCAAATATCATGAAGAGTCAAGACTATAAAAGGCTGGAGGCAAGATGAAGGGAAAGATTATAAAATAATTACCCTAATTGTCAAGTCCCATAACCTTCACAGAATGTTTCTAATACTTAGTAATTTACTTTTTTTAAAACTACTTTAAACGTCATAAGCAAAGATTTAGTTTAATTCACCAATTAAACCAAGCAGGGTTGTGAAGTTTAGAATAGAGAGGATAGACCTAAGCATGCCGTCATTCATATGAACATTTTTGGGGAGTTCAGAATCTGAACCTAGCTCCAAAAACACTTATTTTGACGACAGGCAAAATCCTGGAACCAAACTGTGAATCACAACCAGATATTTGATTCAGTTTTCCCTACTAGTCAAAGCAAAACAGCCAGACCACCTCAAAGTCTAAATTAATTCAAATTTGAATCCCTATCCTACATGTCTACACACCTCTTCCCTGTTCCAGCCTATGGGCTTGAGATGTTTTGTTGTGATGTTGACTTCCAGGCTTTGGAAAGCTCAACCTCCACCCCACCCCGCCCCTTCAGATATCCCCACAGGGTCTGAGAGGCCAGGCGCCAGCCTAACCCCAGAAGTCTTCACTGTAATGAAACAGGCCCACAGTCTGAGCCCCATGAGATAGGCCAGGCACAGGCTTTTCTTTGCTGTGTAGACATACCCAAATACATTGTTGGGTCAGAAATTTTCTCAGAGATTCTGAAGTCAATCACACTGCTTTCATCCTTGAGTAACTCCACTGACTTGAGACAATAATTTGGAAATTACGCTAGTGTAACAGAAATTAAACCCTGGCCCATAATAATTCCAAATTTTTGGAATCTGCATAGGCTTGATTCAGATCTCAGTTATAAGAGATTTACACTGGTGTAATTTCAACGGGTCATGTTCTCCAGCATCTTACAACTTGAGTGGATATCTATGCCTGTTCAAAGCTGATCTAAAATTACATCACTGGTGTAAAATGACAGAAAAATTCTGACTTGGTGGGGATTTTTACCCACTTTACACAAATGTAAATGAATATGTAAGCATTCAAACACCAATGATTCAGTTACTTGTGAGCATATGGGTTTGGTCTGTTCAGACTTGCACCAAAATAAACTAAACCAGTTTTAACACACATCTGAGTTTTGCTGCAAGTCTGTGTGGTTACTTATTTCCGAGTAGGAGTGTCCTATTTTAAAATATTTTCACATTTAGTTATTTCTCTTTATTTCTGTGTAGACAAGCCCTAAGTGAAACTACAATTAAGCCCAACACCAACACCAAGCCCGAAGAGTCGAGTCTTTCAGCTGTCTTAAGGAAAAGAGTCTTTCAGTTAGCTAAAAAAAATTTCATCTGGGCCACATAACTCTCCAAAACAAATTAAAAAAAAAACTTTTTTTTTTCCTTTTAGTGAAGAATGTGACTCAGCTTATGGAATTTCTGGTACAGAACACCAGCTCCCCATAAATGGAATTGGTTTGGTCTATGGCTGCACAGAAGCCCTATTTTGAAATTATTTCAAACTGTCTACACATACAACTTGTTTCAAAACGGCACTTTGCTATTTTGAAATAGAGAATGACAATCATTGGATGCTGAATTGGACTTGCCTACTTGGAAGCAGTTCTGCCAGGGCAACAGGCCAGCAGTTGCTTCCTGTAGCTGCTGCTTGAGGCTGAGTCTTGTGCTTAAAGGGACCTCCCTAGATAGCTGTTCCTCAAGTTTCCCTGCTCACTTGCCTACCTCTCCAAGGGACAGCACAGCATTTCCACCATGTGCTCTGGTAGTCCTGCTGCAGGACACCACAGCACTCCTTGACATGGAGCTGGAGCTGGCCATGGCTGACCTTCATCTCCTGGTGCTTTTGGGGTTGGTCGTGAAGCACTGGTTCCAGGCTGACTCCCAGAACCCACAGCAACCCCATCCTAGATCTGTATGAAAGAGTCTACTCGGGCAGCTGTGGGAGCTGATCCACCAGCTCAAGAACACTCACCAGGGACCAGATCCCATGCCCCACAGCATCTGGTGTACACACAGCAATGCAGACTGAGGGGCCACATCATCCTGGAGCACTCTGGAGTGCTGGGGAGATCAGAAATGGCTCCATAATTTTGGGATGAAGAAGGCCACCTTTCTCAAGCTCTGTGTGTGGCTCACCCCTGCCCTGTGATGGCAGGACATTCACCTGAGGCCCAACATCCACCTCCAGAAGCTGGTTGCCCTCACCCTCTGGAAACTCACCACGCTGTACAGCTATCACAGACGACCCCCTGGGCTACTGGTGTGGTTCCACAGGGAACCAGTCTGGCGTTGATAAGTCAACTGCCAGGGCCCTGCTCATGCAGTATGGCTGTCCCAGGCCACTTGCCCAGAATGGAGATGAGGGGAGATGGGATGGGTGCACCTGAAGAATGAAGGATGGGGTAGTGTAAGTCCCTTCCCTGGGAGGGTTCCCTTCATCCCACCACTGTGAAGCCCAGTTCCTGGTGAGGTGGAGGAGAGGGACCAAGGGGGGAAATGGCAGGTGCCCTGCCACTCCAAGAGCCCCACTTAGTCCATGACCCCACAGGTGGTCAGGGCCATCAACAGCATGCTGCTGCACAGGGTCATCTGCCTGGCACACGCAGATGTCACCATCATAGTATTTGGCATCTTGGTCTTTCCCAACTGCAGAGGAGCCATTGATGGGGCACATATCCCTGTCTGTGCCCAAGAGCACTGAGCCATGACATACAACAACCAGATGGGATACTTTTTGGTGGTTCTGTACGCCATGACTGACCACTGGGGCCAGTTCCCCGATGTAAACAGCTGGTTGGGGAAGGTGCATGATGCCTACATGTGCCACAAGCTGCATGCTGGAATCTTCTTCCCTGACTGCATATCAGGGTCAGGGACATGGACATTCCCATCTGCCTGGTGCAGGGATGCAGCTGATTCCCTGCCGCCATGGCTCATGAAGCACTATACTGGTAACCTGGACCCCTCATGACAGGAATTCAACGCCAGGCTGGCCAGGGCCTGTAGGACAGTCAAGGGTGCCTTTGGTTGCCTGAAGGACCATTTCCAATACCTCCTAATTTGTCTGGATCTCACAGAGTGCAGAATCCCATAGTTGGTGGCAGCCTCCTGTGTCCTGCACAACCTCTGTGAGAAGTAGGGAGAGGCCTTTCTTCTAGTATGTGGGGCCAGAGGCTGAGCACCAAGCCAGGACCTACAAGCAGCCACAAAAGGCTATCATCCAGAAGGCCAATTGAAAGGCCATGCACATCCAGAAGGCCCTGAGGAAGCAGTGACACCATCCTCTGGGCTTCCTCACTGGGGGCTTCAATAAGGAGACGACATGCCAAAACACATGGTATTTATTATTTACAAGGGCGGGAGTTGAGAAAAATTAGGGGGTGGAATCAACTGGAGGGAAGAGTGGAGAGGGGTATTGGTAGCCATGGTGGCAGGGGAGCAGCAACAGGGGCCGGGGTGGAAAGGTGGGAGGGGGAGAAGGAGAGGGAGCAGGAGTGACAGTGGGTGATGGGGCAAGGGCTGTGGGATGGAACACAGCCTGGACAAAGGTATTGGATGGCCTGGAAGAAGGCCACCCCGTGCATCATCCGCACCCTGATCCCACTGCCCACACCATCTGGTACATGGCCAGGAGCTCCTTTGGTGTAGATTTTGGAGTTCTTCAAGGCTCTGGGTGTCCCAGCAGAGTCCCTGTGTCTTCTCAGGCCTCTCTGCAGTGGGTGGTACCTCCACTTTCATAGCTGGTCTGGCTGTGGAGAGCAAAGATTGATGGTCAGTCATCCCAGGGAACATAGTGCCTGAAGCCCAGCCCCCATCTGTGAGCTGAGACAAACAGTTCTTGGCTCTGCTGCAGCCATGTGTACTCTGGCCACTGACTCCTAATGTCCCCAGGAACAGAGGCCAATACTGGACGGTGGGCATGCCTGTATGCCATGTGAGGGACTGCTGAATGTGTGTGTTGCACTGTCCCAGGCTCCCTCTTGTGTTGATTTGTGGAAGGTGTGCCACCCAGGGGTCAGGAGCATGGCAGGTCACTCCAGCCACCCCAGGCCCAATAGCCCGGGGGTCCTCTGTGGCAGCCTACAGAGGTCACATGCCCGGGAGCAGCATAGCACATGATCCCACATGCACCCATTCTGTGTGCACCCAGCCCCCCACCCAGTCAGACCCTCCTCCCCCATATGGGGGACAGTGATGACACTCACCCAGTGGTCCCTGGCCCACATCAGATGACTCCTAGGATGGCTCTGCTGTCAGATTTTCAGTCCCCTGGGTTGCACCGCTGTTCTCATCTGGCTCCATCATCACTGAGTACTACCAAGTTGATGACAGGTGGTTCCAGGCCAGGGCCAATGATCAGGGCTGTGGATAGGACTATCCCGCCCCTCAGAATTCAGTCCAGGTCATTGTAACTGGGGGCAGCTGATGGGTGCTGTCCCTGATCTGGACCTGTCCTCCCAGGCCCTGGTGTAGGCCTAGTGAAGATTTTTTTTTTTTTTTTTTACACTTTCATCCACTCCTGGGTGTGGATGTGGCCCCATGAGGCCAGAGCATCCAACATGCAGCCATAGACAGTCACATTCCTATGCTGGGAGTGGAGATCCTGCAGGATGGTCTCATCCCCTAGTCATTAACGAGGACCTGAATCTCCATTCCCAACCAGGAAGGCATCCACGTCCTACAGGGCTGGGTAGGCTCCTAAGGGGCATGGCCAGGCTCCCAGAGGGACATGAGGGGCAGTTTCGAGCCCTCAAGCTGGTTCATGGTGGCACAGGAGTGAGCTGTGACAGGCTGATGGGTGTGTACCCACTGCTGCACACACCCTTGTGCACTCTGCTGTGCCTTTAAGGGCTCCAAGGAGTGTGGGAACCATTGAGTTTTCCCACTCAGAGCAGCCAGCAGGGTGCCATTGGGAGGGCTGGAGACCCCTTATTTTGAGTTCCCTGTCTACAGAGCTCTTATTCTGAAATAACTAGAAGTGCTATTCCTCCTGCATTGAGGGTTACCAATTTCAAAACAACACACTGGCTATTTCAAAATTTTGAAATAGCAAATGCATAGTGTAGAGGCTCACTAAGTTATTTTGAAATAACAGCTGTTATTGCGAAATAACTATAACGTGGATGTAGCCTCACAGACCTATTTGGTTTTAACAAGCTGTGGGGCATGAATCCTCTGTTTGCCCTTGTGTTAGACAAAGTCAATTCAGACTATAACAGTCTACAGCTCAAGCAGGCAATGCTAAGAGCGGTAAATCTAGGAGCAGGTTCCACTCTGTTGAGGGCCTTCATATATACGTATGTATGTATTTCCCCACTTCATCTGAGTTCAGAAGTGTCTTCACCACAAGAGTACACAAAGTTTTAACTGCAAATAGGGAGTGGAGTTGGAAGGACTATGTTAATCTAGGGCAGGGGAGCTGTACTGCGTTACTCACAGTACATGAGAGAATTATATGAACTGAAAACCAAAATTACTGCAAAGAGCTGAAAGCAGCAACACAATGGCATCTTCATAAATTACAACAAAGCTTGCCAAGGTCTGCTATGAAATCTTATAAAACACATGGACCATTGTCTAGACTGCCTGCAAAGAAAAAGCCAGCATGTCTTCCAGTTCTGATTGGAAAACTACAGAGATGGTAAAAAATTCTGAGAGAGGAAATAGTGGCTCTGCTTTCTGGAAGCTGACGCCAAGCAGACTTTCACAACCATCCACTTGGAGGCTTTTCTAAACATATTTTAAGAAACTGAACTGCATGACTGCCATTTGAGTCAATACACCTAAATCTTCATCATCATCAACACTTTGAAGTACTAAAGCACACACTTACAATCTGAGTGATTAAATATAGCTATGAACAGTGACAATTTACTAAGTGATTTCATTATGGTGTAATGCTCAGTGATTTAAATTTTAACTTAGTGATTGCAATTTTCTGTTGATTCGTTATTGATATTGCTTTTACCACAATACCTGCTTTGACAATTTTTAGCATTAACTGGTTTTCATAAGAAATGCCACATAAAGTATTAATAATTTCAGTGCTCAACCCTACAAAAGGATTTGCTAGTACAAACTGGATTGCAAAGTTAGACTAACAGTTTTTGTTAAACAAGATTTTTTTCTTCAGTTTTCAATATTAATATGATTCTCTATTTCTGCACGAGTGTTATATTAGCTGCCACATACTTTCATGAAATGTGTGAATTTGAAGTGTAGGATAATTGTTCCCCTTCTACTTAGAGAAGGTTGTTTATGCACAAATTTCACAAAATTAAATGAGAATTGGCACCAAGTAGTCAGTAGGGGATTGGGCAAAATTTATTTTGAAGGATTTTTTTAAGTCAGTTCTCTATGAATCTTTGAGGATTAACAGAAGGGGAAAAAAGAATAAATTCACAATGTCCATTGCTATACTGGCTGGAATTAACTAACTTCTGCAGGAAAAGTCCCTGCCAATACAGGTTACTTCTGCATGAGTACTATATTAGCTGCCACATACGATCATGAAATGTGTGAATTTGAAGTGTAGGATAATTGTTCCCCTTCTACTTAAAGAAGGTTGTTTTTGTACACACCCATATTGACTCAACCCCAACCTGAAATCCTTAGGCAGCATCAAATTTAAACAGACCCAAAAAGTCCCTGGCTTTCATGTCAGGGATTCTTCCTTTGCCTCAACTGCTGCATACTTAGGTAAAGCTTGGAATTGCCTAGAAATAAATCACCTGAAACCAATGAGATTCCCTAATCTTGTGCCACAGCCACTTAAAACTGATTTATATAGGATCATAATGCAAAACCCACACTCAAAATGTCTGCACAACTTATTGCATCTTTTGGCAATCACGGGTCCACAATCTTGGCTGTAGCTGAAGAGCCCAGCTCAGTGGAGATAGGTTACAAAGATCATTTTAGCCACTTATACTAGTCTGATTGTGGATTGGCTGTGGACAGGGCTTGTCTTGTACCATAGTTTATGGCAGCTGGGACTTCCTTAAAAGCCTCCAAGGGGCTAATTATGAGTCGATATCATCAAAGCCCAGGGAAGTCCTCTTTTCCCCAGTTATTCCTCATGTCAGAGTGGTGTAGCAGAGGAGACTATTATGGCTCCATAATCTCAGATGATTTTCCTTTGCTTGGTACTAAGGGAAGAGGCTGTATTCTTTTTGTAGTACTTTACTCTCCCCTTTTCTGCTCAGTAACAGAGAGAAAGCCCTGCTAGCCTATATACTATCAAAACAAAAAAGCAATCGCAGAGCACTCTAACAAAATAATTTATTAGGTGATGGCTTTTGTGGGATAGACCCACTTCTTCAGACCATAGCAGTACCAGAACAGACTCTATATTTAAGGCTCAGAGAACCAAAAGCAGTAATCAAGGTTGACAAATCAAAAATATTATCAAGGTGAGCAAATCAGAGAGTAGAGGGGCAGAAGGAGGAAGCAGTGAGTCAAGAATTAGATTAAGCCACGTATGCAAAAGAGCCCCTAAGATGACCTAGAAAATTCCCATCTTGGTTCAAACCACATGTTAATGTGTTGAATTTGAATGTAAAACAGAGTTCAGCAGCCTCTCTTTCCAAACCGTTGTGAAAATTCCTCTCCAGTAAGATGCAAACTTTCAGGTCATTAGTAGAATGGCCCACTCCACTAAAATACTGGCTGACTAGTTTGTGGATCATGAGCATTTTTATGTCTGTTTTATGACCATTAATTCTTAGTCTAAGAGAGTTTGAAGTCTGTCCAATACACAAAGCATCTGGGCATTGTTGGCACATATGTCGTCAGTTTCTGCTTGTATGTCTTCATAAGAAAAGGAATCAGGCCTGAACTGTCAAAGAATGCTGTAGAAGGGGGCTAGGGCAGAGTTTCTTCAAAAGTGCTCATTAGCTGAAGGAAAATGAATGTGTTTAAAATGGAAGCCTTATTTAACAGGTTACGTTTCAACTGCCTCAGCCATTACTCTATTCTATACACATAGGGAAAGGCTAAAGAGTCTTGAATAACGTGTTTGCCATGGTATGAGGCAGGCTGAGCTCCCTGTACTACAAACTCCAAAGCTTATTTAATATTGGACAGTGACAGGCTCTTGTTACCATCTCAGGACCCGCTGACTCCATCTCACATTCTGTTATATGACAGAGTGCTCTGGACATACGCTGTGTCTCCAAGGTAAAGCAGTGTGCCTCGGTGTGCTGATCTGGTAAGAGGGAGCCACCTGGCTGGGCTATTCTGCTGTGGAAGGAGGCGGGGCACACTCCCAGGTGGGCTTCCCAGGCTCTCCTGCTGGCTGTTCTGCCGAGTAGCAGGCTTGTTCAAGGGACTGGTTGGGAGCATGTCCCTCCCATGAGTCAGGGTCTGCCCAAGCACCTTTTACGGAGGGTAGGGGGTGCTGAAACCTCCTGCACTGCGAGACGTGTACCAGGACACTGCTTGCTCTTCTCCCCTCCCAGCCACTGTAAGAGAATGAGAGGAAAGCACACACCATGCCTGCCCTCCTCTGCCTCCTGAAAGCCGGGTGTGCTGAGGAGTGCGTGACCCACGCTGTGCTCTTCCCTCTCACTCCCTGAGTGCGACAAAGGGGAACAGCAATCAGGGTCCTGCGTGAATCTCAGGGGGTGCGGCCTTCAGCCCCCTGCCCATCACACTCCCTCCTACATACACCTACCCCCTGCCCTGAGCCCCCCTTCACAGCCCAGCTCTAACTTCTGCACCACCCCACACTGCAACCCCCTGCCATGAGTCTCCACACAGTTCCCATACCCCAAACCCCTGCTCTGATGCTGGCAGTCCCACATTCTCATCTCCTGCCCTGGACCACCCCCTGTCCAACCCACATGTAAGTTTCTGACAGGTACTGTTGTATCGCAGCCCCCACAGCCATTTGCCTGGAGGCCTCCTCCACCCCGAGGGGGTACAGAACCCATACAAATTTAAGTTACTTTCCCCTCTGCACTGCTTCCTACGATTCTCTACAGGCTGTGGGAAGCATAGCACAGCTGGATTGAAGTGTGAGCCCATTACACTGTCTCCCCACTGTTTCACCTGCAAAAATTAAAGGTAAATAAAGATTAAGTTGAACATGTAGATTTTTTTAAACCCAGCACACTGCTCTGTCCTTGCAGATAAGTTGGTTCTGTTGCCTTAATTTACACTAAAGAGATCATCCAGTGTTACCCTAGTGTGGGTTTATTGATCAAGAAATTAAACACTGCACTGTGTGCACTACATAGTTAAACTAAATAGGCTAGGCTTAAACTAAACAGGGAGCCAGCTCTCTCTCTCACACACACCTTCATTCATTCACACACCTTCATTCTCTGCTCTCAGGCACTTACACAGCCATATGTGTTGCAGAAGGAACCAAACGCTTGCTGGTTCTGGTGGTGTCTGTTTGCTGATCATGGCTGGAGAACTGGTCAGGAAAGAAGCTGGCTGCAGGGAGGCATGAGGAGAAAAAGAGCTACTGCCACCTGCTGTCTTCATTTATTGCCTCTGTACCAACCCTGTGACTCATCCACACTCCTCATCAAGGAGCATGCCCTGAATTCCCCAAAACCTGAGAGAGCAGCCCTGTTCAGCCTTGATTGGGTTGATGACTCACCTCCATTTGCTCAGCCTTGTGGATTCTAATCCTGAACTCTCAAGTCTCCACTCAGGCACGGGTTCATATCTGAAGGGAGAAAAGCCGCTTAGACTGAGCTACAAGCAGAGTGGATGGAAGTTACAAAAGATTACAAAGTTGCAAGGCTCAATCACCAAGCTAACAATAAGTTTCTAAACTTATAAAGGAAAGTTGCTTAGAGTTACAAAGTTGCAAGGTTTTGCAAAGATTACAGACTTGCAAGCTCTAAAATCACAACAAGTGGCAGAGTTTAAAAGGTCATGCAGCAGAACCAGTTACAAACCTTCAGAGAATCATTTACAAATCATCAGTAACCTAAGGGGCTTGGAAGACAGCTGCCCTGCCCTCCAGCAATGCAATCAGCTGGAAGTTTTTCCTCTGTCTCTCTATTTCATAGAGCTGGAAGGGACCTTCAGAGGTCATTGAGTCCAGGCCTCTGTTCTCTCAGCAGGATCCATCACCAGCCCCCTCAAGGACTGAGCTCACAACCCTGGCTTTAGCAGGCCAGCGCTCACATGTTGCAGGACCTTAGAGTTTAGTGTATTTCCAGAAAATACATGTATAAAATAAAAAGCTTGGGCAGAGGCTTTTTTTTTTTTTTTTTTTTTTTGCAACAGCTTCCAGCCTTAGTGACTGCATCCTGGGGAAGAGGAGTGTAACAGTTTCTACAGGCAGATTCGGTCCTCTGACTACAATTCCACAATAATGATACATCTCTCCCCTTTTTTAACCTTTATAAAATAAACTACATGATGCTCAGATCCCCATCCCATGTCAGTTTGGCCAGAGGTCGCTAGTACATAGCCTAGTTGAAATATCATACTTACCACACACACTTAGGTGGTTACATAATCTTAGATATATTTCTCACCTCAGGCTGGTCTGGTTGGTCACCTGCTCAAGAGGCCAGCAAGATCTCTGTGGAATATTTGCCTTCCCTGTGTGGTTAGCCTCAGGATGGTTCATTCTCCATTCTGCAGTGATCTGTGTGGGGTCTGTGTGTTGCTTGCTGGCTCACTTTGGATTACTCTAATTATTGGCTACCTCCTTCTGGCAGTATTTCCATCCTTCTGGCTGCAAGAAGGTCTCCCCTAATTACTTGTACTGTTCTGGCCCTTCACACACCCAGCATCTGTTGTAGACTGTTTTGGCACCCCTGTGGGGAATATCCCTATTTCCTAAAAATGCCAACAAGGAGTCTGAGTCAGAAGAAACACACTAGTGAAACAGCCTCAACTAGTCTCATAGCTGATTCCATCTCACAGTTACTCTGTGGGTATGTTGGGAGTGAAGAGGAGAGATATAGATTAAAAGCTTATTTGCATGCAATGTTCTTCAGTTCTCTGGAGGTGAAATGGAGTCTGCTGTCACTGGAATCTGTGCCTGGAATGCCAGGTCTCATGAAGTGGGCCTTCCGGTTGCGAAATCACTGGCTTGTTTCTTGCATCAGGCAGGACATCTGCATTCCAGGAAGTTCAGTAGTAACCAAGTGCTGCCCTTCTCGGAAGGTACGTCCACTGTCACCTTTTCTCATCAGATAGGCATCTTTGTGCAGTAACTGCATCTCAAACAACTGGCAGCAATCACATACGTGGTGGGAGTCTCTGGCTGCTCTTTAACAGCAGATGAGTATTCGTTCTAAGGGAGTAAAATACACTCCTCTAGATAGTCAAAGACATCTGCTTGTTAATGGGCTCAGTGTTCTGATCCCCTAACTTGCTGACACTGGATTACACATACCCTAATGAGGGTGTCAGCTAATGCCATTAATCAGCCTGACTCAGTGGTAACTGCTGAGGCAGGCTCCAAGTCGAGGGTATCTGGCCACATCCCTCCCTGAAATCCTCTCTCTGCCCCCCCTTTTCCTTCATCAGTGTGGTGTTGCATCCGTTGATTGAGGGGGTGGTCCCACCCCTCTCTTGGAGTGGTGCAGCCTGAGAACAGTGCAAGCTGCCCTAGCTCATGCTGCTCTCAGGTTGCACCACTCTAGGGGGAGAGGCTGGACAGCCTATGCACTCTCCAGAAGCGGCACAGTGCTGATCGTGACTGTGGGGGATGGGAGGTGCTGGGGTGGGATGTGTGACCCACACACAACACTCCTGTCCTGAGCAGCATTGGAGCACCCCCTAGCAGCACTAACAGGCACATCAACATACACTGGAATCTCTCTGGGGCACTTAGAAGGGCTTTATTCCTAGGGACTGGGGTTGTGGTCTGAATGCACTATTGCTGGGGTTCCACAGGTGTAGTGAAGGAATTGCCCACATCAAATTGCACAGCTCTCCTCCATCCCACTCCCCCATGTGGGGATATCCCTGTTCAGTGTCTGGCAGGGCTCTACTGGCATAAGCAACTGGGTACTCATGCAACATAACTACACACAATTCTGTTTCCGACGCACCACCCTGGATAACTATCCATCTCTTGGTTAGTAGCTGTTCAGGTCAGCAATAGCCATTGTCTTTCCCCCCAGTATCAAACATGCCTTTGCAATTTCACTCGGCCTCTTGTCATGCAAGCTGGTGTACAGTTCCATTACTGCAGCTAAGGTGCACAGAAGATTTTGTCATTCCTGTGATATATTGCACTCCTTTCTTCCTCTCTACTGGTAATGTAGCTGACTGCCTTGACCTTGTTGGGAATCTGCTTTCAGGCCCCTTGTGGTGAACAGATGTCCAGTGTATGTCACCTCATGTTGTTCTTGAACTGCATATTTTCTTGGGGGAGGGTTTTTTTTTTTTCCCCCATTGCCATAGAAGAGCTTGTCATTTCCTGTCATTGTCTTGTTCAGCTTTGGGGTCATAGCTCATTTCATCTATAATGAAGATAATATCTGAAATCATTTTCACCCCAGACAGTCTTTACTGCAGTTGGATGAATTTTCTCAGGAATACCTCTCATGCCCGGGCATCTGTAGCTAACAAATGGTGGTAAAAGCATGGTTGGCATGCTGAGTTTATTACTTAGAATTACATGGCAAAACCTATTCTGCAGATCAGACACCAGGAAGATTCTGAGTTTAGAAAATTCTGGCAAGATGTTGTCAGTTTTGGACAATGGAAAAGTGGCATCTTTTCAATGCCCAAGTCAGTGGCTTTGGGTAAATGCAGATGCTTTGTCTGATGGCTTCTTTATTATCACCATGCTCCTTACCCAGGCTATGCTGGACTCTACAGGTGTTATCTTTTCTTGCTGTGAGGACTGTCAAGTTCTTTACATAGTGAATTATGCAGTGCCACCAGAATTTTCCTTAAATGTAAGCCCTCTGGGTCCAATATGGGAGATTTATTTCCAGTTGTAGCTTTCCTTTAAAGTATCTGTTGGCTTTTAATATATTCCAATATGCTTTTAAAATTGTCTTCGTTATCCATGACACTACACTGTATGTTTCTGGCACTACAGGTAATAAATGCTTGTATTGCACCCTGATTATATGCTGGAGCTGGCCAGCACCACAGACCCCAGACTTCAGTTGATATGATCGGTAATTTCTCAGATACTTTATTAAGGATTATTTTTTCCTATGAACTGTATTATGCTCACCATCCTCCTGCCCTCCTAAAACAGTTCAGCTTTCCATGTTCCCTGCCATGATGTTCTTCTGTGGGATACTTCTTAACTCACTCGTGTTGTCTCCTATATTAAATGCATCTAACAACAGATACAGCAGCTAGGCACCTACTCTCCTTTGCTGTTGTCTCACAGCAGGTGCTGTGCTTCCTAGAGCTTTCATCTTATCTGTCGATACTTCTGCTGCACTGCCCCCATTTAAGCATCTGTCTAGTGTGTGAGCACATTCCCAGAGCAGATGTTCCCAGAAGGGACAATCAGGGAGTCTGTCAACACTTCTAAAGTACAGGTATGTCCTGGAGCCATAAGTCTATAACATAGGGTTCTAACCCTTCCCTTTGGACAGGCCTTTTGCAAGAGACCAGAGCTGCTCCAAGTTTCATTCTACACTGGGGTGCTGGGAGATTGGAGCAAGTCCACAATGGAGAATAAGGACCCTTGATTGACTTTAGTGTCACAGCCTCTCAGCGGGCCATCTAAAATACTTGGACAAGAGAAACCACCATATTCTACAATGCTCATAAGTCACATGAGGCCCAATCCTTATTTACGGGACTGAAGCCTTTGATTTGGATTGGTCCACTCAAATGTAAGGGATTACATAAAGTCAGGCTCTTATATATGACTTCTTTTAAAGAGTCTAAGGAGAAGGAAGGCTCCATCATGACTTCCAAAGGCCCACAAAATATAAGAAAACATCTGACTCCTTTTTTTTCTTCATTGCTCTCCCATCCCTTAAGAATGAAACATTTGTTACTATTTTCTTAGTTTTTTTAAACTGACCCGACACACACAAGGTAAAGTCTAATGTAGCACTCATAAGAATTAGGAAAATTTGAACATTAGTAACATTCATATTCAGATACATATAAAATACTTGTAGAATAAAAGGTGGCCACCACTCGCCAACTTCAGCTACCAGAAGAAAGATTATAGTTCACTCTCACGGCTCTTTTCAACAGCATAAACTGTAAGAGCACAGCTGGAATGGTTTATGAATGGCAGAGGAGTTTCAAGAATGAATTACAGCTGAAGTTTTTAAAAGAATCAGAATTTATCAGAGTTAACAGCTGCCTAAACTGCCTCTAGAGAAAGAGGACTTCTCTGTGCAACACTTTGACTGAAGTGTGGAGGTGAATGATACTTTAGCATTACTCATTATTAGGTTACCACAGACTTCAGTTGGTGTGGGTGGGGGGGCGGGCAGAGCATTAGGCCAATGCCCAGGCCTTCTGCACATTCCACTTCAAAGAGCAAATATTCTCAAGGACAGAGTCTGCTTTCACAGCTCAGTTTGCAGACAGCAGGATTTACGTTATCATATTGTAACCTGGGATTTCCATACATGTAGCCTTTGAGAAAAGGCATTCTAGCTGGTGCCTACACATGATCCCCTCCCTTCTCAGAAGTGAGGAGGAAAGCAAGATAAAGACTTGAAGATTTGATAAATTTCTCTGAGATTAGAGGTTTTATAAAGCCATTATGATGGTTACTTGCAGGCTACATTTTTAGTGGGCCTGTTCTGTTTTTTCCGTGTCATTTTTTGTCTGTCTTGTGTGATTTGTAAGAACAAATGGCAGTTTGGATGGAGGACATTGTTTCATTTTACTATATGGATTGTTCTCTTGCACTACTCTTCAGCTATCTCATAGTTTCTCACTTGTCTATAGAGGTGCTGTGTACCACTGGGAACACACATCATCTTCTCTACTAACAGGTGATAAAGCGATTGCAATGTGGCAGGTTAGCATAAATTGTCAGTTCCATTTGCCATTGTTTCCTTCAGAATGAATGTCTCTTGTTACCATGGACCAACATGACAAATCACAGGCTGTTCTCCAAAGGTGAGGAAGAGGACATGTTCTGCATCTCAATGTGTTATATAAACATTATGGTCATCTTTAATGCTGTCTCCAAATTCTACTCAAATTTCAGGTACTTCACATATGCTGACTCTTGATTTTAAATATTACCTAGACTGTGCAACACTGCAAACACACACACACACACACACAGAGTATAATATTCTAACAAAACAATTACCTCTTGGTAATAACATCTGTCAACCTTAAATAGAGAGAGTACTGTAGCTTATATTTATAACATTAGAAATCTCATGGTGGCCAATAAAATCAATGCACTGATCTCATAAGTTAAAACATTTATATCTGCACAGCTTTTTGTGTGTCTGAAATTGCTTCAGTGAAATTTCTACCATAAAATGGGGTGACTGGTATGCTGCAAATTCATCCACTACTGAAGGGTTCCAAATCATTGCCCTTTCTTCATTAAAGCAATTCAGTACAAATGGTTGTTGTAAACTGGCATAGACACATCAATGCTGGAAGATGACATTGATATTTGTCACCTTCAACGCCGCCTTAATTTTTACTACCTCCATTAACTGTTGCAGACTCTTGTGTTCTTTTTAGGTGCACTATTCAAAATTATGTACAACTCATTATTCTACAGCGCAGATGGAAAGAGCACATTTATGCTTTCATTCACTGGCAAAGGTGAAAACTGATCTCATTTTCCTCTCTAGCAAATATTTTTCTTAACTTTTTCCTGGTCAACATCACTACGCAAACATTTGATTATACCTCATGTTGTAATATAAAGTTACATTCTATTTTTCTTACCATCAGCTAATATCAAATGTATTTTAAAATACTATATACTACAACGAGAACATATTTACCAAGTACTGAAGTAGCATGAACTCTGGATAAAGTTAACTAATTTTGAATTCACTCATTTAGCAGTGTCCCCACATGCATCTAAAGAAATGAACATTAAAATACTCACAATCCATAGTCAGTGAATAAACTACACTTAGAAATATACAAGTGCAACTATCCCCACAAAACCAGACATCTACTAAACATCAGCTTCTCAGCCCTTCTGATCATTATATGTTCAGTAACATTTTAAGTAGTTAAGTGTCCCCTCAATTATGAATATTTTTTTGCAGTTTTCAAAGATTCTTCCCATTTATGATCAAACCCTGGTGAGGAATTAAATACGTTTACAGCTATGGTATATCTCAGTACTTTGAATTACCCAAATCTATAGGATAATCCACATGGCCATGAGGCCTTCCATTCCCAAGCAGTCCCCCTTCCTAATGCAGACTCTTTCCTGACAAGCCTTCTGACCACTGAGACATGCTAGTATTATTCTTAGGTGGAGTTAGGACTGTAGGGTCTCCCTCTCTCCAGTTTCTCTGGAAAAATCACAGGTGGCTTCTGGTGAGGAGATACCTTAGAAATGGAAGCTATCAAACAAGGCCCATGTCCCTCAGAACCTGATCATGTTTGTGCAGTAAGCACCACTTCCTTTCATAGCTTATCCCCAAACAAGACAAAGCCTACATTAGGAATTGCTCTTCAGTTTGCGATGACCTTAAGAAACACGTAAGTCAATTTTTTTTCCAACAGTTGTTAGTGAACTCTCCAGGTCAAGTCTTCCCCAAGACTAGCAATGGATCTTCTTCCAATTGGCTCAGAGGAAGCACACAAGTTGCAGCCAGGCCCTTTGAGAAAATGAATTAATATAGCATCTGCTGACCTTCACAAGCTCCAGGGGCAGGGTCTTTCAGTCACTGAATCATAAGAAATAATCACCTTGGTCCGGTTGCTAAAAGTTAATCTCAGCTCAGTACTCAAGCTTATATGCATGATAAACAAACAAATAAAAACCCTCAACATTTTTAGAGGCTGCAAGAAAAAACTGTGCCAGACTTCACCAAAGATAGAACTGTAATAAGGTGTAGTGCACAGTAGTCCTTAGAATCTTCTTGGAACTGAGATTGCAGAGTGGGACAGGGTGGGGCCAGTCAGGGCACAAGAGACACCTCTTTGAGTCTTTGCTACACCTATGCCAGTCCAGACCAACAGAGTGAGTCAGAATAGTTTAGAAGTTGCTCTGCTTACAGAAGCTGGCTGAGACCTATGAGACTATATTCCAGTTGAGGACTGATAAAGTATAGTCAGTCCTACGTATGGCATAGCTATGGTATGGCCCTATCTGCTGAGGTCTTCTCTTGACTTGACTTACTTGACTTAAACCTTTGTATGCCAGGTGGAGTATAGGTCATCTACAAGTCACCTCCACTTCACTGTATCTCAAGACAAAACTTCGAGCTAACTCAAGGAGTTCCTGAGTTGTTGTATTTTCAGCCTCAGTAGATCTTGTCCACATTGTCCGAGGTCTTCCTCTTTTGCATTTTCCTAGCAGGTCCACATGAGAACTGAAAGACTATGCTGGGTGATGATTTTCTGAGTGTGTGGCCTAGCCATCCTCACTTTCTTCCCTTGATTTAAACATTAAGTGGTTCTTGTCCTGCTTTGTTCCAAAGCTCCTCATTTGTGACAAAGTCTCACCATTTGATGCAAAGGATGAACTTCAGGCATCTGTTTATGAATGTCTGAAGCTTGTGATTTGAGGAATTTTTTGGTATCACAAAGAATGGATCATAGCAGAAACACTGAGTAAAATGAAAGAACAAAAGAACAGAAAAGCAGAAATCAACAACAGCAAAACAAAAGCAGCCAAAGTGGAAGTTCAGAAACACTATTCAGAAGCCAACAGAGAAATTAAAAAGGCTGTAAAACAGAAAAAGAAGAACTTTGTGGAAAACCTTGAACAAAAAGTGGAACAAGCTGCAGGATGGAGAAACTTGAAAGAGCTGTATGATATAACACAAAAGCTAGCTGGCTCATGGCATACAGTGAGTGGATCAGCCACTACAGGCTAAGGAGGGGCAAACCCAGGCAAGCAGTTTGGTATATGAAAGGAACAGTTTGGAGAGCTACGGAACCACCCTGCCCACATGACACCTCCAGAGTTACCTCCTACAAATACACCTCTGCAAATTAACAGCAACAGACCTACAAAACAAGAAATCAGAAAAGCCACTGCCCACCTGAAAAGCAGAAAAGCCCCTGGTCCAGACAACATCCCTGCAGAAGCAATCCAGGCTGGTAGCAAGACATCAGTCAACATGATGTCTCCTCTACACTGGAGAAATTTTCAACTGATTGCTTAGAACTTCATATTGCCACTAGGTACTGGAAGGAGTACCACAAACATCTGCTATCAGCCTGCCTCAAAACCCTCCTCAACACTCCTTTTTTTCCCCCAAGATACCTACGAAACACTAAATGGACAGGCACTGATGCCTATCAGGTTCATTGACTAATATGGTATCATTATTTCTTTGTCTTGTATCTCTCTGTCTCCCTCTCTGACCTCCTGCCTTGTATGTTAGATTGTGAAATTTTTGTGGCCATCTCTTTGTTCTGTGCCTGCACCTAGCACAATGGTGTCCTAGGCCATGGCTATGACTCCTATGTGCTGTGGTAATACAAATAAATAATAATAGAACAATGCACAGTAGATGGATTGGGATGGGAAGGGGGGGACTGGGATCAGGACTATTATGTTCAGCTGTACAAATGGGTGCAGATGGCTTGAACTCTACATTTACCATGTAAAGTTTCCGATCTGCACAGCAGGTCTCGGCTCCTTTGTTGCTGGGAACTAGCTAAGTATTGTGCCTTTATTAAAAATTCCTGTAAACTTCACCTTCTCTTTAACCCCTACTATATGAAAAGTGATGACAAGCAATCCTGGAAGACACAAAGAGGCCAGCAGTGTCTTAAAAATATTTTTAAAAATAAAACTAACTTGAATGAATTGATGAAGGCAGGAAAATGTTGAAATGAGTCTCACATCCCCCACACAGTAATCTATAGTATCAGTCTCTAAACACAATAACATTTGCAGTATAAAGTAACTGGTTACAAGTAAGTCCATCTACTGTGACTTTTCCCAAAACCTCCAAAATGCATATTTAAATTAGCAAAGTTGTATTTTCAGTTCTGAGATTTCATTGGTAAACTATGCAGAGGGTTAAAGTGGAAACTCTCTCTGCTACTCAGGAGGGCTCAAATGGCGACTTTAATCTAACTGAGCAACCCTCTGATCTTAGGGACATTATTCAGGGCCCAAAAAGAGACTTAGACTTTGTCTTCACTGTTAAAAAAGGTCCTTTTAAATGACAAGTTAGCTGTCCTATTGTAAATTATTACTTGCATCATTATAGTGCCTAGAAGCTTTATTTCTGTGCCAGGGCCCCAATGTGCTAGGAGCTGTAAAAAGAGGACAGAATGGGTGCCCTGCCACAGTGAGCTTTCAACGAAAGTATATCCATCTGTTATACATTCTCTTGCAGGCAGAGGTGGGGGCACAAGGAATCAGACAATAGTTGTCAGTGCGATAGACAGTAGTATCAGCACTCTGGCAGCCTCAGCATTAGCTATCCCGCTGCAGAATCCTCAAACAGAAGGCACAGTGAGGTAAACTAGATCAGGGAAACTATGGGTAGCCAGTATAATACTGGCCTCCTCTAGCTGCACAGCAGTTAGGAAACCCCTACAACTGCCTTTGGTCCCAGACCTTTCAGTGAGATGATTAATGCATGGGAACATGTTTCAGGGGTAGTCATGTTAGTCAGCTATAATAAAACTGTTAAGCTTTTGTTGGTTGTGGCTCATTTCACCTGAGTTGCAGGTCACAAAAGCTTATGCCATAATAAAATGGTTAGTCTCTGAGGTGCCACCAGACTCCTTGCTGCTAATGCATGATAATTCTCTCTCAGTAACTCAACTGCCACGTGCAAATACACTCCTCCCTTTTCTGTCACTGAAAATAAAGCCTTGGAATTGTCAAAGCACTTCTTTTTATACCCCTTTGCTTATACCACTGCCACCAGCATGGGGACCAAAAACTGGCCAGGTACATTATTGGAGGAGGATTTGAGCTAAAGCTTCTGTTGGCCCATGATGTGTTACTCGGGCTGCAGGTTGAGAAGCACAGTGCTCCTTCCTCGTGCATTTACAGACTTCTGTGTCCAACCACCCAGCCCACCAACAGACCACTCCACAAATGCGGGGCCAGGAATGAATCCCAGGCTCAAGCTGCAAGGGTAGCCCCTAAGCCCCTGATCCCACCACACATGAGCTCCAAACCCAGACTACATCAGGAGGGGCAGAGGCAGGCAGCAGGGGAGGGCAGTCCCATGCCCTGACCTTATAGTTAGGTATTGGGAGCTCAACCTCTCTTTCTGGATGGTGGGGCAGCTTTCACCCCCCCTCACCCCCAGGACTATGTGCCTAGCAGCCTTGAGCATACATCTGTGCTGCAGCTGTGTACCAGTTGGGCTGTATGTGGCCCATGTGTTCAGTACACTCGGCCAGGCCTCATTTGGCACATACTAAGCAGTACATCTGTTGCATCACAAGACATGGAGCAAAGTGCTCAGACTTCCATGTAGCAGCCCTGCAAGAGTCACTGTTTCATTTGGCACAGTCTCTTGCATGGCTGCCTTGGGGCATTATGGCTCCTAACCATACGTAAATTACAGTCTAGCCCTGCATTGTAGGTCCTAAGTATCTGAGACACATTACAGAGGAGTACATCTGAGCAATAGTCCTAGAGGCACTATATTTTTCTTAGCAGTGATCTACTAGTGTTGGCATAAGCATGCTGGGGAATAGTATTTACTCAGACTAAGAAAAAATGTAGCCAACATTTGTGTATCTTTCCATTATTATTTATTATAACCTGCTGGCAGAGAGTCTCTCTCAGATTCAACCATCTCCAATGCACTGGTGTATCAATATTAATTTGCCCTAAAGAGTTAGTGTCAGACCTAATACACAGGAACATCTCACACTGCATGCCTTTCTCTGTGTTAACATGCCCTTGCTTTTTACACAGTGTTTAATTAATTCATATAATGAATGATAAATATAAAATGTAGTCAACCATCATACATTGTAGGATTTCACGTAATGTGCACAAACATACAATTTCATCTTCCTTAGTACTGTTTCCTGCTGAATAAATTTTGATCTGTCTTTGCACTATTTATTGTTCACAAATCCCCACAACTCAACATACAATTATAGAACTAGAAACACTTCAAATACAGCATACCTATTGAATTAAAAACAGAACATTTGACACACAGTGATCATAGATGTCCCGGCCTGGAAAGAGTCATCAGAGGCCATAGAGTCATAGGATTAGAAGAGACCTCAAAAGGTCATCTAGGCCAACTCCCTGTTTAAAGCAGGACCAACCCCAAATGACTGACCCCAGCCAGAGCTTTGTCAAGCCTGGCATTAAAAACCTCTAAGGATGGCGACTTCACCTCCTCCCTAGGCAGCGTGCTGGGCTTCCCTGAGCTGAGTGCTGGATCTTCAGCTTTCTTTGGCTCGGACCCATGACCAGAGGGAGCTATGGAGGCCATGCCTGAAAACACAAGGGCAGCATATGGCACCATAGAGCCTCTGGCACCTGTGTGTCCAGGGGCCGCAGGGACCTGACAACCCCAGTAAGCACCAGTAGAACCTGCACCCCTGGAGCCCACAACCTGTTCCAAACTGGTGTTCCTTCCTTAGCCCCAAACTCCTTATTCCTAGCCCCACCCCATAGCAGCTGGTGCCCTCACAACTCCATCCTGCACCCCAACCCCTTGCCCCAATCTAGAGCCCTTGCTCTTATTCAGAGCTTTTCATTTTTGGCTCCACCAGAGTCAGCACCTTCAGCCAGAGCTCTCATGCTCCACTGCATCCCACCCCTCTACTCCAGCCCAGCGAAAATGAGAAGCAAGGGAGTGAGCTGGAGGGGGCGGGACCTTGGAGAAGTGCTGCAGCATGGGTGTTCAGTTATGGGGGTATTAGAAACTTGGTAGCACTGCTGCACGCAGGACAAATATACTAATGTGCAGCACCACTTCAAGACAAAGAGGTGCTCTATGAGCTGAGCAATCTACTTGTGTTCAACCAGTTGCAGAATGAGTGCCTTAAGAGCCACCACAGATGATGACATTATGCTAAAAAAATCAGTCAGTACTTTGCTCTCTTTTATACCAATGACACCTCTTCTTGGTCCAAATTTTTAAAAAATTGAACAAACAAAAAATCCAGGGCCAACACCCAACATGGCAGAGGGAATGTACTGACCCCTTAAATCCCCTAAATATTGAAGATTAATGTGCCTTAAAAATCCCGTACCTAAAATGGATAAGAATTTTATGTTTCACATTATGCTACATTGCAATATCTGGTATAAAACAGACCCTTAAATTACTGCATCATTTCCAGTGTTTGAATCTATTAAAGATGCTTGTGTTGTGATTCATCTTTAACACAAAAATTAGCATGTAATTATGCACATTTATTCTGCCTTAAAGTGGTAACCCATGAAACTTATACTGTATAGGGATGGATTTGACATTAAAATAAAAACCACCATAAGCCCTTATTATAGGCACAAAGTGAGATGAAAAGTACTGAGTAAAGTACGGCTTTAGTCAGCAAATAGTTTGATGAAGGATGTCTCATTTTATGCTACCTATTTGCCAAGGAATAAATTAAATTTTGTGTGTTGTAGAGATTGTTAGAAGAGAGCTTTTGTGCCCCCATACTGAACTGAGGGAGGGATTACAACTATGCCAATCATGATGACGCCCCTTGAATTACACAAAGTTTGAAATATATAAGGGGCATTCTCCCCTTAAGAACCTGTTTCAGTGATTGCTGGTTTATTGGGAGGGGTGGGCTAAGCCAGGCCCATTCCAACAGAGCTATCCTTTGCCTGTTACACTCTCCAGTTCAGCCAGGAAAAAAAAACATTATTGCTGCTTCCTGTGTGGATAAACTGAGGTATGGAGGAACCAGCTTGTCTCACCTTCTCCTTTGGAAAGGCCTACAAGAATAACTGTACTGTCTGTCTCTTTGGGCCCTGGGGGAACCCCAACATTTATCGTTGGATATCATGGGTAAGAGAGGAACATTCCATTCCTCTCCAGCCACTACTACTAATCAGCAGGGAACTTTTGACTTCAGAATCCATTTTGTTGGTGCCACCAAGAATAGGATGTCATAGACAGTGTGGGCAGCGAGTCAAATCTTGGTGTGACTGGCCAGATTGGAAAACAAAAACAAAAGCCACATAATACCAGCTGCTCTTCCTTCTCAGAAGAGCTGGGTTTTAAACAGAGGTGGAAAAAGTATCCCAAAAGTTGTTTGAATAAAAGTATAGCTGCTTTGCTGTGGGGGATGTACTTAAGAACAAGTCACCAGTGTCCCTCTGGAAAACTACTTGAGTAAAAGTACACACACACACACACCTTGATTGTACTCAAGTATCCAGAAGTGGAAGCAGCTACACTTTTACTCAAATGTTTGGAGTACTTTTCCTGCCTCTGGTTTTAAAACCATAAGGACTAAGCAGACCTGATGACAGAGGTGGGGGGAAAGGGTGCAGTTGTCCCTGGGCTCCTTTGAAATGCTGCAGTGGTGCTGCTATGGCTGCATGCAGCTGTGAGAGAGGTGGGATCCTAGCAGCATGTTCTGAGCAGTGCTGAGAGGTGACTGCTCCTGGCCCTGCCCCTTCCTCCTTTCCCACTTTGCCCCAGGGCTGGTGGCTGTCAGTACCAGTGGGACTAAGCCTAACATGACTGTCAAGAAGGGTACATTAAATGATCTTCCCAGCCTGGCTGGCCTTAAGACATCTGTAGAACCCAGATTGTGTGTCTGGAATCAGGAGAGTCCATGTGCCATACATCAAATGGTTTATCCTCTTGAGCAAATTGGTCAAGTGTAGGTGAGCTCCTCATGTTACTTGTGAAACCATAACACCTCCATAGCACCTCCTCAAATCATCCCCAAACTACAGAGTTGGGAATATCTGTTCAGTAGTCCATCCAGTAGCATCTCACAGATGCCTCCCAAAGAAAGCCCAAGTAACTATAGTTTTTGGTTATGCAATAATTTACCTACAAAGCAAGTTTCTTCCTAGTTCTCATTAATTGGTGGATGGTTTGTACCTTGAAGCATGAACTTTTTTTTTTAAATATAAGAAAAAGTTATCCTAACCCTATCCTTTTCATTTGCCTGTTCAAGTTTGCCATTGAGAACCACTGTCCCATAAATACATGCATGCAGAGAGTTCTAAGTGCACGAGATACCCTGCCATAGAGAGACTCTACAGCCACCACTAAGTCTACTGACCTAAACTGTGCCATTCAGAATTTTTATTCAATGGAACCTGCCTAGTTATAATCATGGTGTCTTCTTCTGGCAATGGTATACTGCCAGGTGTTCACGTAGACTCACTTAGCTGTGCATCATTCTTTGAGAACATTGTCAAAACTCTCTTAATTTGATTTTTTACGTTGGCTGGGAGGTATTTGTGCTTGAGTAGTTCTGAATTTACCTCCCAGGATCCACTGAACTCAATGGAAAAGCTCTTATTAGTTTCAATGGGTGTTGCATCAGGCCCAGATTTTCTGAAAAATGGCTTCAGACAACTTCACACCTGTGGCAAGGGATCCCTCATGAAGCTTTCTGGGTGACTGTTTTGTCACACCCTCATATTTAATTGTTCACTGGGAGAATTGTTAAAAATATTTCTTGCTACAGCTACGTCAGTGACAAAATTGGGGTCTCTCTTTCTATGCAGCAGAGTTTTCTGGGTAAAAGGCTGATTGGTGCTTTCAATGGGTGTTGTCTTTCAGGAAGTGTTCACTGCATGGAGATGGAGTTATTGTCAGTACAAACACAAACAAAATAGATTAATTAAAAATTGGAAACAAATATTATAGAAAAAGTTCAACCTGTACCCACAATAGGGCAACAATGTTGAACCTCTGCAATTCGGCACCCAGTGGACTTGACCAGTGCTGAACAAGACAATTTGCCAGACCACAAGAGATCAGTATTTTCTAGCAGCATTACCAACACGTTCACTGCTTTCTGGCCTTTTAGAGGACATTTAGAGATAAATTAGAGCTAAACAATAGCACAGAACACTGAGAACAAGGACTGGTGGCTGTAAACTAATTTTATGGAACCATGGGAAACTTGGTTACACCCATGAGAAGTTGATATCAGGCTACTAAAATCATGCCAGATTACAGATATTTCTGGATTAGAGAGGTTCAACCAGTACTGGCAAAATCTTCTTGTGGAAATGCAGTTTGTAGAAGCAAGAATTCTTTTTGCCAGTTTAATTTATGCCATTTCTCTGAGCAAAATATCCAGTGGTGGCTAGACTACTTTTGGCATAGCTACAGTGGGCAGGTGTTGTGATTCCTTTTGTCCACAGTTCTGAAATAGCTTGACAGGCATAACTTTTAAGCGTAGGTTCAACCTGTACTAACATCATTATGAAGAAGCAACAATTAAATGATACAGAATAGAACTTGTCAAATATTCACTGAATAATTAGTCTGGCAACTGTATTTAAGGAATCTGACATTTTTCTTTTAGGCAGTCATCAAGGTACAGAGCTGAGATGATAATTAGATACGTGTGAATAATGTATCCAACAAGTTTACACCTCTACCCCAGATTAATGGTCATATTTTCACTCATCTGAACAGATTATAGAAGCATAAAAGGTTGGGCTTGGAGTCATCCAACTCTCTGGTCAAAGCAGGGTCAGACATCACATAAATCCCATTCCAGCCAGGGTTTTGTCAAGCCTGGCATTAAAAATCTCTAAGGATGGAGACTGTCACCTCCGCAGATAACCTATTCCAGTGCTTCATCAAACAACTACACAGTCGAAACATAGCCCTAGTGAAATAGTTTCTCCCTCCTATCCCACCTAGACCTCTTCTACTGCAATTTGAGACGGTTGCTTCTTGTTCTGGCATCTGCAACCACTGTGACTAGCCCAGCTCTATCCTCTTTGGAATGCTCTTCAGGTAGTTGAAGTATGCTATCAACTCCCAAGTCAGTCAACTCTTCTGCAAACGAAATAAGCCCAGTTCCCTCAGACCTCTACTCATATATTATGTGCCTGAGCCGCTAATAATTTTCACTGGCCTCTGTTGGACTCTTTCAAATTTGTCCTCATCCCTTCCATAGTGAGTAGCCCAAAACTGGGTGCAAAACTCCCACCATGACCTCACCCATACCAAATAGAGGGGGAAAAAAATCACTTCCATTTATCTGTTAGTAATGCTCCCACTTATGCAGTCCACTATGTCCTCAGCCTTCTTGGCAACAAAGACACATTCTTTATCCATATTGTAGCCAGACAAAGTCTCCCCCTTACAAGCCAGCTTGCTCGCTGCCCCACCTCCACTGAGGAGCACACAGGGCACGGAAACGGCTGCTGACAGCACAGTCTTTGATGCCCTCATTGAGGCCCAGATGTGCTAGCTTATCGTGACCCTGAGAAGCAGAAAGTACAGATAGAAGGCTAACAGGCCAAACTGTCAACATGAGAGATGGGGGGGACCCTCAAGAAATCACCCCAGCTGGCATTAATGGATATGATGACCACACAACCATCCCAGAAGGGGAAGTGCCCCGCCCACACAAAAAGAATGTCCTGTACTCCTAAATTGCTTACCTCCTGTCTTACAAGTGCAAATTAAGTAAGAAATGCCCTTGTAACAAACTGGCATCACAAAGACAGACCAGTATGATCTGGCACCATAGATAAGAAAGAGAATACGTAACCCAGAGGGGTATAAAAGATGGGTCCAGCAGAACTCTAACTCTGAGTGCATTCCACCAACTACCTGCTGGTCAGGTCAGGTGATTGCCTCCCGAGGTCCACAGCTGGGGATGCCCAACCTCGTATTCATCTTTCCGCGAAATTGAGTGACCGATCCGGCTTGGCTACGCTAGTATCGAGAGACGCAGAGAGGGTAAGATACACCCATGCTAGGTCTCCGACTTTTTTTGTGCACAGCTAAAGAATTAGAGCTCTGTAACTAGATGTCTTTGTGTCAAGATATCACTGTGTTAGATGGTAACACATCTTTGTATTGGATTGTAACGTAACTTGTTAACACCTGTACTTTGCTAGCATATAAGAAGTAGACGATAGCCTTTGTAACCACACGCTTATAACTGTAGCTTAATAAACTTGTAACTAGTTAAGCTCTAAGCCTGACCCGGTTATCCTTTCGTCACTACAACACAGCGTGCACAACAAAAAGAACTTTAACCGTTTGGTTACTACAGCCTGACTTCCCCATCCTATAAAAGTCCCACACTTACCCTGACCTCCTCTTTGTTGCTAACGTACCTCTAGAAACCCTTCTTCACATCCCTTACTAGCTGCAACCTCAGTTACACTATGGCCTTACTGATTACACCCCTGCACGCTCAAGTATTTTAATACTCCTCCTTAGTCATCTGCCCCAGTTTTCACTTCTGTATGCTTCCTTTTTGTATTTAATGGTAACAGAGAGGTAGCTGTGTTTGTCTGTACTTCAATAAAACAAAGGAGCAGAAATGTAGCACTTTAAAGACTAACAAAATAATTTATTTGGTCATGAACTTTTGTGGGACAAACCCACTTCATCATTTTGTTAGTCTTTAAAGTACTACATTTCTGCTGCTTTGGTTTTTTTTGTATTTAAGATCACTGAAGATTTCTCTGTCAAGGCAAGCTAGTTGCCTGATATATTTCTTGCTCTTTCTGCACATTATGATGGTTTGTTCCTGCACCCTCAATTAAGCTTCTTTACTTTATAGCTAGGTCTCCTTGATCCTTTCCTCCCCACCCCCACCACATATTAGCCTCCCAGGGGATCCTGCCCTTCTGTTCCCTCAAGGCTGCAAAGTCTGCTTTTCTACCAGCTGAAGCACCTAGAGCCATTTAGGAAGTTCCCAGAGTCAAGTTAGTCTGATTAAATCAGACTGCTTGGGGGTCAATTTACAGCCAGTTGAAACTGGTTAAAAAGGGATCCTCTTCTCTGAGCTGAGCACACGCAAGGAGCTGAGAAGAGAAATTGCTGTGAAGGGTCTGGGAGGAACATGTGCAGAAAGAACCTGCAGGTAAGGAAGGTGCTGAGGAAGGCTGGGGGAAGTGGCCCAGGGAATCATAGCTGTCATTGGAGACATTTTCAGGATGCTTTCCAAGGGTTCATAGGCTGGAACTCAGAAAAGAGGGTGGGCCTGGTTTCTACCAACGACCATCTCCCCCATCATCACATAAAAAAATGGTTTTGGCACAGGGTTTTGTCCTGCCCTTTACCACATGGGGAGCCACATTCCGCCAAAGCCATATTTTGAGGTTTTAAGTGGGAGTAAAATGGCGTATAATGCTTGTACCTATGAATTCAACGCATCAGAGTTTACTTACATTAGAATACACAAGCATAGCATTGATGTCACCTTGCTTTTTAAATCCGTTACTCAGAATGGCTTCCCCCAGAACATAACAGCTGGGGAAACCGCTCATTCTGACATTAATGATAAAGAACTCACTAAGAAGCTACAAAGTCTTTCTGATATTATCACTTGCTAGGAAGATTGACATTATGATTATTGGTACTGATATTCATTTTTGCTAATGTTGATTCATGAACACCATTATCTTTGTGCCATCTATAAAAGTAATACACGTTACTTCTTTTTAAGTTAGAAAGGGAGAATCAAAGTTTAGGTGTCCTTGCCCAGAAAAAGACAGTAAAAATAGTGAAATCTCTTGTGATGAATATATAAAATTTATTTTTATGGAAACCAGATTTTTTTTAAAATCAAAGACTGCATCTACATGATGAGAAATTCAAATTCATTAATATTGGTTTTGTAATTCCGGAATTGTTAAGTTTGAATTTGACCATCCTCACCTCACGTGTGCCCCTCACAAAATTGCGTAATTGCTGCTACACTCAAATTAGCTAACTTCAACTGTTGCCATAGTGAATTGTGTGAAGCTAGTTCCCTCATCTCCATAGCATTCTGGGTATGCTCACGGGTCTTGACATTTTCCCACAATATATTTTCTTCATTCCCTTCCTGATCCCTGAAAATATGTCAATCCCTGGAAATAATGCAGGGACCCTCAAAGTTAGAAAAAAAGAAGATAAAAAAAGTCTAGGAAAAAAGAATTTTTGGTTTGGCCAACATGGATGAAGCAACTGTATTCTCAACTGGCCATCCACTGAGTGTCCCACCTCCCATCATTGCATGTGATCCCTGAAAATAATACAGGGGCCCAGACTGTATTTCAGAGTTAGAAGAAAGAGGATACAAAAGTGTAGGAAAAAAGAATTTTTGGTTTCCCCCCTCACAACACTTCTGCTGGGGAGACTCTTTGGCTTTCCAGTGCACAGTAAGGTTTCTATGCAATGACTGTGTTCTCCACTGGAATCATTGCATGAGATCCCTGACAAGAATACAGGGCCTGGACTGTATGTTAAAGTTAGAAGAAAGAAGATTGAAAAGTCTAGGAAAAAAGAATTATTAGTTCCTCACATCACTATATTGCTGTGTAATTAGACCCACCAGCAAAATGTTTACTTCAGAGGGAAAATAATATAGAGGATGAGAATGATTTAAATCTTGTATGTTCTGTAAAAGATGTCCCTGGAAGAACCTTTGCAAAGGTAGTTTTGGAACAAAACAGAACAACACAGAAAGAATGTCACTGTAGGTATAATAAGGTGGTGATGGAAGCCCCAAATCTCATTGACTGGGAAGACCAACACCTATTTCTCTGAGTGGGGAACAAATGTTGAGGGCCCAGTTGACATGGTCCCTTCAAGTGGAATCACTGTCCCAGCTCATAAGACTTTCCCTCACACCCCAGTGGCAGCAAAACTCCCAGTATCTTAGCTGCCAGGGTAGACTCTCCACCCCCAGTTGCAACAAGCCCTGGTACGAGTGGTAGGGTGGCTTCATTGGGGGGCCAGTTGAGGTGGTCTTCCCCAAATATCTTAGGTGCCAGGCGAGGCTTCCCCATGACAGCAGCAACTCCCACCCCCAGTATCTTAGCCTCTTGGGGAGACTTCCCCATAGCAGCAGCAAGCCCCTGAACATCTTTCCCACCCTTAGAGTCCTAAATGTGTGCCTGACAACATGGTCAGCACTGAATGGCAGGCACTTCCTTTTATTGGGTTAGGGCTACCCATGTGATGTACCAGAGTGCAGGAAAGACCCAGGCTGAGCGGCACCTGTGGGGGAGGGAAAGGGGTTCTCACACAAATGTAAATCACTGAGAAGTTTCTCAGCGTGTTATGCAAGCACCACCCTCAGCACAGCCTTGTTGACATGTGGTACGGTGGGACAGTAGCTGGTGCCAGGCAGCACAGAAAAGAATAAGTGTAGAGACAGGGCCACAAACCTCTGCAGGGGCTGTTAGAATGGGTAGCTGTGCTCACAGCGCTAATAGCATAGAAAGAAAGACATTTCTCAGGCTGTCATATTAACATGAGCCCACAGCCAAAGGCTTGCTGTTCTCGCTTGGAAATTCACAATCTTCCTGTTACTGGAGAACAGCAGCCAGAGGGGAGCAGTGAGAGGGGCACTGGGGTTACACACGGGACACCTCTGGAGGCTAATACTTTTAAGACATTGCACTTCCACACGGGCCTTTAATTGAACTTCTGCATTTGAGCTTGAGGCTACACCCATCAGATAATTGTGATTTTGTAATCTTGAGATTAGTGCACCCTAAATCAAGATAATGATATTTACAGTGAAGACAGTCACCTGGTAATATTGAGCTAATGGCCTTAAACTGGAATTCATCTCATAGTATAGATGCAGCCAAAGAAATCACACTGCTATTTATCTGTTATCACTAAAAAAAATCCCCATGACAGTAAGAAATCAATCTTGGACGATTATTCTATTATGCTTGTAAGCCATAATGGCTCTACTGATGTCAAATAAAGTACAGTAAACTATTTTATATATGGCAGCCCTGGGACTGAGAGGTTGCCGGATATTCAAATATTCTGGATAATGGACAGATACACCTAGCAATGCATGCCACTAAAGAAAAACAAGATTAGATATTAAGAAACAAACAAAAATGTATGTAGAGTACTTTATTTACTGAAAACAGTAGTATGGTACACTGTAAACTAATACTGTACTTATTTGTATTCACTTTCACTATACTTATGGAAAACGTAACTAAAATTTAATTATGGTTAAAATGATGGTTATTTGAGCATTCTAGATGACAGAATGCCAGTTAAGATAGAGTTTACTGAATAGTGTTTTTTTATTAAGGAGTCTGCAGATGTAGCCATATAATTATACTTTTTTTGGAAAATAATTCAATTTGAAATAGCAGTCAGCAGACCACTGTGCTTACTGAGTAGGTTCTAGGGGAAGAAATAGAAGGAATAGAATCTAACCCCCAACATTAACAAGGATTTTTTACTGAATAACAAGAAGGAGTGCAGATAGTCACAATTTCTAGGCACGGTGGTTTTTGGCAGTCAGTTTCCTTGAGCTGCTGCTTGAAAGGTCAATGCCATTTATAGAATGAAAGAAAATAATTTTCGATTGGAAGACACACCACTAGGACATTTGGCCAACTCTCTTTAACGGGGCAGCAATGTACCACATTCTGGATGGGAGCCACAAGAAGAAAATTTTGCCAGTGATTCTATTAAGTAGATACAGAAACTGCAGCAGTGAAAAGAGCAGCCTAATCAACATTACCATTTAACTATTGCAGTTGCAAAGCTGCTCAAGTCATTAGTCCCCATGCTGAGAGACTGAAGCTAATACCAGTTCTAATTTTGCTCTCGCTCACAGCCTTGAAGTATTTGTATCTGCTTTGTGAGCATCTCTCACTAAGAATGGGTTCTTCAATTTTCTCATCACTGGAAATATATAATTAGTGCTACAGAAACAACCATGAATTATAGCAGTTCACTGCTGATCATTGTCATTATCCTAGGATGATCATATATATCCCCAAACATCATCTTAGGTTTTGAAGAAGATGGATTATACATCCTCTCCCTCCCCATACACACACATTTACATTGTAAGAGGACATAAACAGAAATGATGCCATAACACAATGCAGAGAAAATAGTCTTTCTATGCCAGGATTTTAGTGGTTGGCTTTATGTCTTAGCATAAGGGCTAGGGTTATACACTTCACATCATATATACTTTTGAAAATTGAGCACGAGTCTATAAAAAAAATCTTACTCTAAATCTGTTCATTCAAGACATCCCACTAAAATCAGTAGGACTTCTTGCATAAGCATTTCAATGAGAGGCAAATTTCTCAAGGATGAACTTTGATCCATTTTTTATTGTACCCATTTTATTGCAAGAATAGTTTATTTTGTAATAATAGCATAAACCTATGGAAAAAGGCAGCATTTGTAGAATCCTCTTGAATAATATTAATACAGAAATATCTTTCTACACACAACTTCCATGTAGCCAGCCCTGTGCTAAGTAACTGAGTACAGCAAGTATAAGAAGAATCTCTTCCAAATTCAACTGGAAGGGTAAATTACAGTTAGGTATAGTATACAAATCATTTGAGCTCAGGCTCGCCAACAGGGGGAGCAAGTGGGGCAGCTGCCCCCAGGCATGGCAATTAAACAGGGCCCAGAGTTCCAGCCTCAATAGCAGTGGTGGTGGCCAGAGCTCAAGGCCCCTTTGAAACATCATGGAGCGCTGTGCTGCCAGTGTGCGCTCAATGGAGGGGGCACCCAGGGCTCAGAGCCCTAAATCCTGCTCCCAGCCCTTCAGGGTGCAGGGAACCTGATCTCCCTCCCACCCTGCCCCTGGGCTGGCGGCTGCTGTTGGCACCACTGTTTGAGCTATACAGACCACATACTTTTGAATATTTTCAGTTCTATTGTGCAGTATCATTGAGTTTTATGCACAAATTGTAGGTTCTTTGACAAAAGGATTCCAGTATTTATTTGAACAGTTTACCTATAGCATTACACAAGGACATTTTATAATCATTTTACACAAGGACATGAAACACACAGAACATAATTCTTAAAATCACTATTGCAATTCCTGTTTTATTCTTCGTTATTTGTAGTATCCTTGCAGATGTGTGAAAATACTTTTCTACTTATTGAGTTTCTTGTCCTTTTTTTCATTTTATAAATATCAGTTTCTTTTCTCAGTTTGAGTGGAGCTGATATTAGCATGCCTGTTCTATTTAACCGTCATTTTAACTTTCCATGTCAACAAATTTATCTTCTCTGTTCACATCAATTAATATTAGCCCTTGACTTAGGTTAACTGCCGACGTCAACCAGCAGAATGAGCCTAAGAAAGGTGTCTTTTACAGGCTCTATAGCACTACTAGAGCTTTGGTTCAGTTTCATTTTCTCAGTGATGCAATCGTTGAATTAAAACAAATAAATGCACCTTACAGGGAAGCAAGCATGCCTTAAAGGGAAACTATTTTCCCCACACAGAAAAACCTAATTATAGATAATCAGAACAGAAGTGTCTGCTTGGTAAATATTATCTTTTAATTCCCTTCTTTCTGCTCCCCTTCTTCACCCTAAGATTATGTCTACACAGCAGAGTTATTGGGAATAAGCTATTTTGTAAGAGATTTCTGGAATAGTTTATTTTGAAATAGCACATCTACACACAACGCATATTGAAATAGGGCTCAGCTATTTCAAAATAGAGCATCCATGCTGATTGGCCAGTGGGGTAACGTGGTTGGGGGTGGAGGCCACCTATTTCGAAATAGCCCCTATTCTCTGTTTATACAGCCCCTATTCCAAAAATACCTATTTCAGAATAGGTGCTATCCCTCATAGAATGAGGCTTACAGCAATTGAAATAAGCTGTCCACTATTTCAAAATAGTGGTTTTGCTTTGTAGACACTCATAAAGTTGTTTTGGAATAACAGCACAAAGTTGCAGGGGTAGCAGGAAGCTGCAGTGAGCCTTTGGTAGCTTTTTCTCCCCCAGTGGGGAACAGCTATATCAAGTTGTGACCGATTCCTTCTGACTCCCTGCTGAGCTGCTATGGATTTCTCCACTGCTCTCTCCTCGCTGGAAAAATATAATTTCCCTGCTCATGGAACCCGCTTATAGTGGAGTAAAGCTTCAGTGTCCTGTCTGCATGGAGAACCTGTCCATCATACTGCAGAATATCAGGCAGAAGAAGGACTTAAATATGAAGTTAAAATTCCATATCCAAGAGGAATTTCTCAAGCACAGGGTTAGTGTCATTCTCCTTTCCCTCATCCGTCACATTCCAACTGTTCCACTTAATATCAATAATAAACATTCTTTGAGCTAGACAGTAAACATGGAAGACTGACTTTATAGTCCTGTGGTTGGGTTACTCACCCATGATATAGGAGAATCAGGGTCCAGTCTGTACTCCAATGAATATTTAATTATTTGTACAAAATGGAAAAGTGCCAAACATGTTAAACGCAAAATATGTTTCAATGCATTGAGTAAACCAGGAATGGAAAGGAAAGCTAATTCACCTTTGTAGCAATATTCCCAGACTTCTGTGGTAAATAGTACAGAACACTTCATTTACTACAAGGAGGAAATAACTTCCCCAATTCACTGACTGCTCGGAAATAGAACACAAATTGTTAAAATGAGATTATGAAATTTGCTTACGTGTATTTTTTCCTACTCATTCAGTACACCCTCAATAGAATCCTTGAATTCTAGTATCGGATGGGACCTCAACAGGTCATGAAGTCCAGTCTGCTACCCTCACAGCAGTACCAAGACCCATCTATAATATTCCTGTTAGATATTTATCTAACCTGTTCTTAAATATCTCCAATGATGGAAATTCTACAACCACTTTAGTCAATTTATTTCAGTACTTAACCACTTTGACAGTTAGGAATTTTTTCCTAATGTCCAACCTAAATCTCCCTTGCTGTAATTTAAGCCCATTGCTTCTTGGTCCACCGTCAGAGGCTAAGGAGAAATTTTTTTCTCCCTCTTTATAACATTCTTTAAGGGACTTGAACGCTGCTATTTTGTACCCTCACAGGGTTCTCTTTTACAAAGTAATCAAATCCAGTTTTTAATTTTCTCTCATAGCTCGTATTTTCTGATCTTTAATCATTTTAGTTGCTGTTCTCTGGACCTTTTCCAGTTTCTCTACATCTTTCACAAAATGTGGTGCTCAGAACTGGACACACTAGTCCAATTGAGTCCTAATCAGCACAGAGTCAAGTAGAACAATTACTTCTCATGTCTTGCTCACAACACTCCTGTTAATGCATCCCAAAATCATGTTTGCTTTTTTTCGCAACTGTGTCACACTGACTCGTACTCAGTTTGTGGTCCACTATGACCCCTAGATCCCTTTCTGCAGTAGTCAGCCCCAGGAAATCCCTTCCCATTTTGTATGTGTGAAACTGATAATTCCTCTCTAAGGTTGTCTCTACACTACCACCTCCTTCGAAGGAAGGATGGTAAGTAGGGTGTTGGGAATTTACTAATGAAGGGCTGCGCTGCATACGCAGCACTTCATTAAGCTAATCCCCACCCCCCAGCAACTTTGAAGTTTTAAACTTCAAAGTACCAGCTCACGTCTACCCACGGCTCAAAATTTTGAGGAGTAAAGGGACTTTGAAGCTGCCCCAGCACTTTGAAGTACTGGCGGGTGAGCCGTGGCTAGATGCAAACCAGTACTTTGAAGTTTAAAACTTTGAAGTTGCCACGCTGGGGAATTTGCTTAATGAAGTGCTGCGTATGCAGCAGAGCACTTCATTAGTAAACTCCCAAAACCCTACTTACCATCTTCCCTTCGAAGGAGGGTGGTAGTGTAGACAAGCCTTAAGTGGAATACTTTGCATTTGTCCTTATTGAACTTCCTCCTGTTTTCCTCAGACCATTTCTCCAGGATGTCCAGATCACTGAATTCTAACCCTATCCTCCAAAGCACTCGTGACCCCTCCTACTTGGGTATCATCTGCAATTTGATAAGTGTACTCTCTGCCACTAATGTCATCTTTAAAGTCACTTTTTGGAGAATAACCACACTTTAATATTGCATGTTACCCTTATCCTTTGGCTCACAGACTGTTGTGTGAGCCATTAACTTCAAGGTACCTTGCAAAGGAAGAAAAATAATTGGCATGTACTTTTCTCCTCCCTCATCTGTTACTTTAGTTCAGAGAACACAAAACACAATCACTCCCATTTAAGGAAATGATTCATGCTGGTTTTTGCTAATCCTCCTGACCTCAGAAGGTGGCTTCCATTACCAAGGGATCAGAATTATCATCACAAATCAAAGTCAGCTAATCCATCTTCAGTTACCAAAAAAGCAAAATAAAAAAACAAACAAAAAACTCAAAAGGATTATTTTTAATAATCCTAATAGCAAAAATATTTAGATACAATTTTATCCTAAAAGCTTAGGAAAATTCCATCAGTTATATGAATTCAAATAGCTAGACACTGGGGCTATATCTAGACTATAGGGATTTGTCAACGAAATGGACATTTAGTCCACAAAACTGCTGGAGGGTCCAGATTGCCAAGTGACCCTCCAGCTGTACCCCACTTGCCATGAGGAAGAATGCTGCTGTCAATAGAGATCTGTCAACAAAATGCCAGTTTGGATGTTCCAGGGGGCCTTCTGTTGACAGAAAAGGCCTCTGGGGTGCTGTGCAACCCTGTCTGCTGTGGTTCTAGGTGGCCATTTTGCTGATAGAGTGGCCAGGCAGTCTAGCCACTCTCCGTCAATGGAGCAGATTACTCTTTTGATCTGCCGTGCCGCCTGGACAAGATCTGTCAACAGAATTTTTGTTGCAAGATATCTTCAGACACATACTTCTGCCAACAAATCGCTGTAGTCTAGACATAGTCAGAAGTCATATTCATAGACTGTAGAAGTGGCTCTAATTCATATACAGATTCACTGGGGGGAAAAACCCTTAAATTATATGTAGTTGTGAGGAAAAAATAACAATTAGCCCAGATAGTCTTAAAAATGGATGAAAACAACAAGCAGTCCTGTTGAACCTTAGAGACTAACAAATCTATCAGACCATGAGGTTTCATGGGAAAACTCATTTCATCAGATGGGTTGGATGGTTTCCAAACTTTAATAAGACTTGACCCATCCAAACTGAATTTTATGTTGGTACTGAAATACAAAGCCAGCTTCAGAGCTCTCTTCAGTATCATCAAACCTACCAGTACAGTCATTTCTGCATGTAAAGAATATTATGTAATGGCAATATGGCAGTATGGTAATACAGAGTTGAAACTCAGAAAATACTTACTTTGAACTGGACATTTTCAGAAACTTGAGGTAAGTCCTCATAGATTTACAAAGAATGTGCTGTGTCTTCTGTACTGGTCAACCTGCTTCCATATTGTTTGCCAAACATTACCTTAATCCCAAAGAGTGTTGTGAAAAAAGAGCTAGATACATTCACAGAGGATAGGTCCATCAGTGGCTATTAGTCAAGATTGACAGGGATGGTGTCTCTAATCCCTACTTTCCAGAAATTGGGAATGGGCTATAGGGTGACTCCCTTGCTGATTACCAGTTCTGTTCACTCCCTCTGGGACACCTGATATTGGCCACTGATGGAAGACTGGATTCTGGAGTAAAGGGTCCTTTGGTCTGACCATTATTCATTGTTCTTATGCTATGTTCTTTAAAGGTTTGAAATCTACAAGTCAGATTTTCAGAAAACACTGTTATCTCCAGGTATATAGATGTCAGGGCTCAAAACTTACTTATACACATGTTCTGCATTTTGATTAATTGAGGGAAGGTTAGGGTCCTCTTTGAAAGTTTGGCTTACACATAACATCCAGCCTCCCAAGTATTAATTTGGCTGGCATTCCACAAGGTGTCAGTATTTTAAGGATTAATTGAAATAATTTTGAAAATTTGATGAAAATACCTTCATATTAACGTAGCACTAGTAAAGTATGTACTGTACATGCAATGAAATGCATTAATGGTTAATGTTCTTAGATACCCTGGCATCCTGATAAAACAAGAAATTAATTTACAAATGGGAAAAGGCAATTCTGAACCCAGGAAGGTAAAGGAATCAAAAGGTGGGATAGAATTAGATGAACAGAACAAAACAAGACCCACAAACAATGTTGCTCACTCTCTCTATTTTAAATATTCACTGGGTTGCTTTGGGGTGGGATTTTCAGATGCACCCAGTGTTGGCTAACTCAGTTCCCCCACAGGTCAATGGGAGGTTTGGCCAATGCCACACTTCATGAGACACAGTTACCTACCATACCATAGGACATAATTGAAGGAAATGGTGTGTGTGGCAGAGAGGTTCGTCTGCAGTATTTTTGAGAATATTGTTTAGGTCTATTATAAAATAATAGCAGAAATTAAAAATGGTGGGCCACTTTCACTGGCACACGGTGGTTGATGTGCATTACTCTAGCACAATGATACAACTGAAATGTCCATTTAAGCTGATTTTGCACAAGCTGCAGAATACCATAGATTCTGGCCTAATATTTCTGCATTTGATCTAACTTAGACAGTGAGTGAAAACATGTAGGAGATCCTCAGTCTTTATTTGTATAAAAAAAGGCAATTTTGCTATGTAAAATAATATGAAGCAACATAGCATACGATTGCACTTGACCCCTTCACCTTCACAAACAAGGTATGGATTTTCATGCTAGATATGGATACTAAGCAATTCTTGGGGTCCAAGTGCCTCATGACATTAGGGGACACACTTTAATCTAGAGGTCCTGATCTTTTTGCTTACCACACTCGTGTCCTCAGACCCTCCCTGGTACTTTCAGTGCCAAGGATCGCAAAGTAGGGTACACTAAAGCAGGCATTGCATCACCTACATGTCCCCCTCCCCAAGGTAATCTCAAGTTGTCTATCTCCCTTAAAGGCTACTTTGTACCATTCTACAACACAAGAGCAATCTTAACAGAGTAAGAAAGCCTCCAACTTTTAATATTCTTTAAATAATATCAAATTCTCACTATGCTGCATTATTTTAAGCTCATAATCAGCAGTAAACAAATATAAAAAGCTTCTTGTTTCACTGTAAAAATAAAGCTATAAAAGACATGATCCTTAAGGAAATCAAATGTGTGTGAAGGGGGCTTATTTCAGAAAGATTTAGTTAATATGCACAGTCTGCTGGATACAATAAAATATAGTTTCTTACCTGATTGTTGTACATGCTCTGTGTCTGTGTCCATGCACTCAATACTGTATAAGTTGAGAGGGAGACTATTTAGCACATAGACAGCACATTAAGGGTCAGGAAAAGACCTAATCTTTTACTTGAAATTAAGAGGGAAATGGTAAGGAAGATGGTAGATTTCTTAGGCGCACGATGGATCATTTAATGAGAATTTTATGAAAAGCAGCATGAATTCCATAAACGTTGGGTGTGGGATATGGTCATGATTCAGTGCGGGGGGGAGCTGTTTTGAAATTCGGGAGCTGCCAGTCTTAGCCAGTAGTAGCCATGTTAGTAGCTATTTTTGATATAAACAAACAGAAAACAACCAACACTTTCATCTGGATAATGCACTAGAGATATAGGTCACCAAATCTTCTATCATATTCACAGCACCACAGCTACAGGGACATGCAGATAAAGTATATCAATGAAACCAAACATTGTATGTTGTTCCAGTATTTCATTATCATCAAACACATAATCGAAGCTAAGAGAGGAAGAACATATTATTTCCTTTAATTTCTAGTCAAAGGATGTTAACCTCTTGTGTTTTTGAGCAACTATACAAGATTTTTATGCCTTGACTCCCCAATCATAACAGTTCATCATCCATCTGTTCCTTCACTATTTTCTGAATTCTCTAATTAATCCTATCCTCACTATAAGATCTTACCCTTCTATCCAGAATTTTTGCAGGAGGCAGGCAAATGTCACTCCCAATAGCTTGCTGATTTTGGCAGAAAATCACGTCCACTAACACTGAATTGCCTGTGTCTCTAGGACCAGAAATATGAGCCTAGTGAAACATGCCTGTGATCTCCATGTACATTCATCTCTCAACCTCAGCACACTCACTTAATGCCCTCTCTACTCAGCTCAAACAAGTCAAAGTAACTTTGTTTGTACCTTTTCAGAATGACCCCAGAATACAATAATCTTATTATCTTAACAGTAGTATCCAATTCTTACTTTGTTACAGAATTACTGTGATCCACCAATACTAAAATGACCTAATGATTGGAGACAATGGCCGCGTCTACACGTGCCGGCTACTTCGAAGTAGCGGCGCCAACTTCGAAATAGCGCCCGCCACAGCTACACGTGGCAGGCGCTATTTCGAAGTTGACATCGACGTAAAGCGGCGAGACATCAAAGTTGCTACCCCCATCAGGAGATGGGAATAGCTCCCTACTTCGATGTTCAACATCAAAGTAGGGAACGTGTAGTCATTGTGCGTCCCGCAATATCGAAATAGCAGGGTCTGCCATGGCGGCCATCAGCTGAGGGGTTGAGAGACGCTCTCTCCAGCCCCTGAGCTCGATGGTCGCCATGTGCAGCGGCCCCTTAAAGGTCCCCGCCCCCTGCTTTCCTGTGCAGGAAGCTGAGAGAGTGTGCAGGCGGCAGCCCAGCCACGCGGACAGCCTGCACACTCCTCTGCAGCCACAACAACCCCCCAGCACTGAGATGGCCGCCCCCCAGGCCACTAAGCGCCCCCAGGGCACCCCCCCAAGGGGAGCCAGGGCTTCCAGACCGGTAGCCAGGCTGGGAAGCGGCAGTGGGGCCCCTCCTGGACGGAGGCCAAGCTTCGGGACCTGCTGGGGCTCTGGAGTGAGGAGGAGGTGCTCCAAGTAATGGGGAGCAAGAGGCGGAACATGGATGCGTTTGCTCGGCTGGCCGAGGGCCTGGCCGCCGGGTCACCCTGCCCGCACTCTGGATCATGTCTGCAGTAAAGTGAAGGAGCTACAGCAGGGTTACGCCCGGGCCCGGGATGTGGCCGGCCGATCTGGGGCCGCCCCCGTCACTTGCCCCTTTTACAGGGAGCTCAGGGCCATCCTGGGCCCCCGGCACACCTCTTCCCCTCCGGCCACTCTTGATACCTCGGCTGATGAGTCCCAGCAGGCCCCGGAGGCGGAGTCCACCCCGGAGGCAAGCCCTGCACCCCGGGGCCCCACCCAGGAGCCACCCCTGGGGCACTGGAGGAGGAGGAGGAGGAGGAGGAGGAGGGAGAGTCCTCCTCCAGCGATGCAGGGCTCTGGATCCACATCCCGTCCTGGAGCTCCAGCACGGCGTCCGCCCAGCGGGTGTCCCCCGACCATGGGAGTGAACCATCAGGTATGTAACCCGCCGGTGCACACCCCCGGGGTTGAGGGGCGGGGACAACAGACATGACCAGGGCCCTCCACATGCCCGGATGACCATGGCCCCAAGGACAGCAGTGGCATGTCCCTCAGAAGAGTGCATCAGCCCCTGCCCCCGCAGCACGACAGTGCCATGCCCCATCCCTGGGGATGGGGGAGCGGAACCTAGGGTCCCCCGGGGGGAGGGGGTGGAACACCCATCATCATCAGCAGCAGCATCTCCCAGGGACGGGGATGGGGAACCTGCAGCAGAGGGGTGGGGGAACAAGGGCCACGGCTCGGGGACCACACTAATGGCTGTCTCCACTCTTCATCCTCCCCTGTGTTCCACAGCTGCACCATCGGAAGGACCGGAGAGCGCCAGTGAGGTGTCAGTGGTCCCAGAGAGCCCACCGGGGCCATTACTCCAGGCCAGCCCCTCGGTGGAGCACCAACTGGCCCCACAGCGGGGACGACGGTGGAGCCAGTCCCACTTCTGGACGGCAACGGACCCCCAGCTGCTGGAGATCCACCGTCGGCAGCTGGAGGTCGCCGAGCAGTGCCTGTGGGTGGAGGAGCGGCACCTGCAACTCCAGGAGTGAGCGCTGGCCTGGTGCCAGGAGGCATGGGGGCCTTTATGAGGACATTCAACCGTATCGCGGACTACCTGGCCCCCCAGTGCCGCGCCGGCCACCGCTCTGCCTGCCCTGCCTGCTCCACCCGCTGTGCCATCCGCCGTCGAGCCATCGCACCGCCACCCGCCACTGAGGGCCCTTCCGCCGAGGGGGACCTGGGGCCAGCTGACACCCGCCAGCCTTATCTCCCGGTCCGCCCAGCCCCCAGCCAGCCCTGTCCAGGGCTGAGGCCGAGGCGTGGGTCGTGGCTGCCCACCCCCAGCGCTGGACATTAGGGGGTGTGGGGCCCAGGATGTGCCCCCCCCCGCCCTTTGTATATATCCCCTTCAGTTTAATCTTCTTTTGTAAATAGTTTCTATTAGACCCCAGCTGTTATGTTGTTATGCTGATTCCTGCCCCCCCATGTACATAGTTCTCCCCTTCCTTGTCTTCCCCTTTCATCTTATCTTATTTATAATACATACATATAATTTTGATTTTGCCTGTAAATAATTAGTCATGATAATAATAATGAGTTCAACAGATATTTGATTTGACGAATAAATGTCTGCTTTTATTTACAAGAAAAGTGTGGGGGGTGCTCTGTGGTGTGGGCGTAGGGGCAGGGAGTGTTGTGGAGGATGGGGGGGGTGCAGTGGGGGGTCTGCCAGCGGTTACCCTGCGGCCTTGTCGAACTGGGCCCGCAGGGCCTCCCGGACCCGGATCCCCTCGGGGTCCACCTGGAGACTGGGGGCAGCAGGTGGCTGCACATCGGCCCTGCCGGCCTCCACAGCCCAGCCCTGAAAGAAGGCCTCCCCCTTGCTCTCCACCAGGTTGTGGAGGGCGCTGCATGCGCCCATAATCTGGGGGATGTTGGTGGGGCCCGCATCAAGGTGGGTGAGGAGACACCTCCAGCACCCCTTGAGGCGGCCAAATGTGCGCTCCACCACCTGGCGCGCGTGGTTCAGGCTCATGTTGAAGTGCTCCTGGCTGGCTGACAGGTGGCCCGTGTACAGGTGCATGAGCCAGGGCCAGAGGGGGTATGCCGCATCTGCGATGACGCAGAGGGGCATGGTGATGTGCCCCACAGGGATCTCCCACTGGGGGATGTAGGTCCCAGCCTCCAGCCGGAGGCACAGGCCCGAGTTCCGGAATACCCGGGTGTCGTGGGTGCTGCCAGGCCAGCCCACATATATGTCCAAGAAACGGCCCCGGCTGTCCACCAAGGCCTGGAGGACCACAGAATGGTAGCCCTTCCTGTTTAGGTAGTGTCCTCCACTGTGCTCCGGGGTGCGGATGGGGATGTGGGTCCCATCCAGAGCCCCGAAGCAATTGGGGAAGCCCAGGCTGGCAAACCCCGCGATGGCAGCATCCGGGTCCCCAAGCCTCATGAGCCTGTGGAGGAGCAGGGTGTTGATGGCACGGACGACCTGCAGGGGAAGCACATGGGAGAGCACCAATGAGGGGTGTGCAGGGCGTGTGTGGCCCTCCCCTGCCAGGGCTCCCTTCCCCACCCCACCCCTACCCTGCCAGGGCCCCCCTCCCCTCTCCTCCCCTGGCAGGGCTGCCTCCCCCTCCCCCCGTGGGTCCTCTTACCTCCATGAGGACAGCCCCGACGGTGGCCTTGCCGATGCCAAACTGCTGCCCCACGGATCGGTAGCTGTCTGGAGTGGCCAGCTTCCATACAGCGATGCTGACCCGTTTCTCCACACTGAGGGCACGCCACATGGAGGTGTCCTGGTGCCTCAGTGCGGGGGTGAGCCACTGGCATAGCTCCAGAAATGTCTGCTGGCTCATCCGAAAGTTCTGGAGCCAGCGGTCATCGTCCCACTCTCTGAGCACCAGCCGCTCCCACCAGTTGGTGCTGGTGGGGTAGCTCCACAGCCGGCGGCGTATGAGGCTGGGGTGGGCGGGGTGCTGCAGGGTTGGGGGCTGTGTCCTCCTCCCCTGCAGGCAGCTCCTCCTCTGTAGCAAGGATGTGCTCAGCTGCCTCCTACAGGGGCAGCTGCGTGGACCTCTGGCTGCTGCTGCTGCTGGGGGTCCATGACTGCGTCGCTCAAGGTGTGCATGCCTATGGCTCTGCAGACCACGTGCTGTGCAGGCTGCGTGTGTCTGGGAGGGGCCCTTTAAGGGAGCAGCTAGCTGTTGCCCCAGAAGCGCTAGTCCGCCCTGCGACCCTGTCTACAGCTGTTCCTGGCACCCTTATTTCGATGTGTGCTACTTTGGCATGTAGACGTTCCCTCGCAGCGCCTATTTCGATGTGGTGCTGCCCAGCGTCGACATTGAACGTCGACGGCACCAGCCCTGGAGGACGTGTAGACGCTATTCATCGAAATAAGCTATTCTGATGTAGCGTTCACGTGTAGACGTAGCCAATGAAACTTGTATCGGTAACTACCTTGTGTGATAACTCCAAAACATCCACAGATCTCCTAAATACAATTCTGTTTGTCCTCTTTAGAAAGCTACCTCTGCTATTAAAAATAAATAAATATTTTGAAGTTTAGTGAATTAGGAAGAGGATTTCCCCATACCACATCTAATCTAATCAATAGTATACGACGTTTTGAAATGAAAACGCCACCCTGTCACACATTAATTACATCTTAAACTACTAAATGATTCTATATTTCCAAGCTCAATGATCCCTAGTTCTGTAAAATGAAGGCTCCTCTAGTCTAAGGGAAAATTCTCCACTAAAAAGAGAAAATTGTTTTCAAGGAGAATTCCTGACTAAGTGTTGTCACAATTTGTTATTAACACTGAATACTGTTCACTGAATAGATGTTCCATCTCCATTGACTACTTTACACTTACTCATTAAGACAATGGCATATGATATAGGAAAAGATCACTCAAAACAAGTACCCTCACTATAACATTCAAGGACATAATGCTTGAGGTAAGGGGATATGTTTTTTAAACTTATTAGTCTCTTCATAATAATGGTAATCACATGTGTCCTTTAAAGAATTACATCAATATATAGTCATCTTGCTGTTTAAAATTTATGAATTTCAAAGATGAATTACTCTGACCAGAAAATAACAAACTATGTTACTTGTTTGTCTGCATTAGGCCAGCCAACAATGTAATGTTTAATATGACTATGCTTTTCATTTTAGAATTTAAGTTAGAAGACAGTGGGGTGATCCTCAGGTGGTATAAACTGTCATAGATTTGCTGAAGTGAAGAGAGTTATGGACACATGCCACCCGGTAATGATCTGCCCCAGAAGGTTAACAAAACCTTTTACAACTAACCCAAGACACACCACTGAAAAGAAAGAACTGCAAAATTATAAACAAGCTTTCTGATGTTGGGAAGCTGTGCCCCAGTTTTCAATTATCAGAAAGAAAAATGGATTTTTGTTAAATATTGAGTTTTAGAATAACATATCCCAATACGGAAAGGAAAAACTGTAAACAAAAAAAATCGTAACATAATAAAGTAAACCTCTCAATAATAAAGTGGTGAAAGTCCCAGATGCTGACATCTGGTTCACTCCCATAGAGAAATTCTGAGTAAACACCAGATGGTCAGAGAGTTAGAAATCCAAACAGCCTAGCAGTGAATTCCAAATAACCTGAGAGGGTGGTAATTTCTAAGAAAACACACAAGGTAGCATCTTGATTTGCTACAGGACTTTTGAAATATAAACACATTAAGGCTATGTCTACACTGCAGGCTTCTGTTGAAAGAAGCTTTCCTCTGAAGGGATCTTCCAAAAAACACTTCTGTCAACAGAGCATATCCAGACACAAATGAAAGAGCGATCATCTCTCCTGACAGAATGGCTAGACAGATAAAATGCTCCCTCACTTAAAATGCCACCAGGAGCCACTTCTGCCACAGTTGCAGGTCACCAGTTCCTTCCAAGTGCTGTTGCCAGAGCCTTGCAGAGACACATGTTTAAAGGGACCCCTCCAGACAGTTGTTCCCCTGCTGCATGCTTGCCTATCTCTTCAAGGGACAGCAAAGTTCTCTCAGTGCCTGCTGTGGCTGTCCTGCAGTTTTGGATGACACAGCTGTTCTCTAGGTGCCATGCAGCTGGACCCACACTGCCATGCTGCAGCTTTTGCTGCATTTTCTGGCCACTGCCTTCAGCTTGACCCTGAGCTCCTCTTTGGGACTCTCTCCCTGGCTGAGGGATATACGCCCTGGCAATGACACCCCACAGTGGAGAGGTGGATCTGAAGGCACCACACCCCTTTGAACTGGTGAGACTAGCTGGTCATGGGGTGACCAGAGGGCTCCAAAACTTCTGAATGTGAATGGCCAGCCTTTTTGGAGCTCTGTGCCTGGCTCGCCCCTGCCCTCCAGAGGCATGATACCTAGCTGCATCCCCCCATCCCCATGGAGAAGCAGGTTGCAATTGCCATCTGGTAGCTTGCCACCCCTGACAGCTACCAGTCAGTCAACCAGTTTGGCATGGGGAAGTCCACCTTTGTCCCTCCACAAGGAGGTAAGGCACTCTTGGGGTGCAGTCCCCACACAGGTGGGGAACGGGGCATCCTGCTAAAGGGGGACCCTTAGGAAGGGGGGGTGGTGACGTGTGAGAAGTGGAGTGAGTGGGGAAAGTCCTGTTCCCAGGGGTCTTGTGCTGTTCCACCCTCATACATTCCACTGGGAAGGGGGGGGGGCAGAATCATGGGGGGGAGGCTCCTGGAGTGCTAGGGAGGAACGGAGCAGGACGGGTGGCACCTCCCAAGGGCTCAGGCACTCTGTCTCTCTCATTCCGTGTCATGCGTGTTCATTCATCTCACTCTGCAGGTTGTGAGAGCCATCAACTCAGTCCTGCTGTGGAGGGTCATCTGCCTGGGAGACCTGGACCTGATCATGGCTGGATTCACTACCTTGGGGGTTCTGTGTACTCCACCCACTTCTTGAAAAAAGGGGCTATCTGCCTCCAATGCATGGTCATTTTTGTACCAGAAAATACAGACCTGAAAATGGACTATTATCAAGCTTCTATTTGAAAAAAATCTTGGTCATCACATCGGAGGACATACCTGAAACAGAGACTGCCATTAAGAAGTACCTGTCTTCCAGCCTGTCTGAAACACCTGCCAGAAATTCTGGCAATACATTGTACTCTTTTTTTTTTTTGGCTTCTGAGCAGCTGATCTCAGCTTTACATTTACCAAATAAAAACGTGGAGCATTGAATGAGTAGCCAATAACTCCTTTGTTTCACCACAATATGGCTGTGTCTACCCTTGGCCAAAATTTTGAAAGGGCCTTGCTAATGGCTGAATCAGAGAATGCTAATGAGACAGCAGACAGGGAACAGCATTTCGAAAGTGCTGCGTTTCAATCATGTGCAGCTTGTCTACATAGGGCCCTTTTTGAAAGGACCCTGCAAACATTAAAATCCCCTTATTCCTATTACTTTCAAACAGCTGTGGCTGGCAGCATGCTAATGAGACCCTGAATATTCATTTCAGTGCCTCATTAGTATTCTCCGATTTGGCCATTAGCATGGCCCTTTTGAAATCTTGGCCAAATGTAGACATAGCCTTTACTGAAGTCAGAGAAGATACATCACTTTATACTAGCTGAGGATCTGGCTGAGTTTTTAAAAACTCTCCCTAATCTCTTCCAAAATACTTTACTCCAGAAGCTTTCCTAATGTCCACCTGTATATTTTCCTTGTGTGACAATGTAAATAAATTACCTGTATATAATGGCTCACAACAAAACCAGAGTTCAAACCTGCTCCCAGGAAACCAGGAACCAGTAACTGTTAAGCTATTTACAGCTAATTTATGCTATTTTAACCAATCTCGCTGGCAGCAGGAACATGGGCTTACTTATGCAAATTGAATCCCCAGTGTGAGAGATATAAAACCCCAGCGGTGACCGTACTCTGCAAACTAAAGGAACAGACTATAGGTGTGTGCTCCAAAACTAGCATTAATAATTTTTACTTTAAGGCGCCAGAAGCTCTGGTCTGGACTACACAGAACTCTTCATGTTGTGCTTCTTTTCTTGTCTTTTTGACGACTTTAAGCCGAATCAAACTTTTCCTTCTGTTGTGAAATACTTGTACTATGCAAACACCTAGCTGAAATCCACAATGCCACATTCCTTTCTTGCTGTGACTAGCTATGACAAGGAAGAGCCTGTAACACTTCATTTAGCTTCATTCCCATACTAGTAATTCTTCCTTGCATCACTTTCCATAATTCCTTTCTTCGTTTAATGCTGAAGCTTTTGAAGTACTTTCAGACACTTTATCAAGTCATGCTGGTGCACCTCTAGCATGCTTCGTATCTCCATTTAGATATTAATAGAGGTGTGTATACAATAAACCTGATTCTTGATATGAACGTGTAAGACAGGTTTCATCTGCACAGGCCCCATACTAAAGCTCAAGTCTAAAAGCTTCCAATGTAGCATAATGGAAACCTCTCAAAAATACAATTTATTATAGCCATCCACTAGTACGAATACAGTTAAAATTAAAATGTCTTTTCCTCAGAAGCCTCTATTTTTTTTTTTACTGGTTTTAACTTTAGCATAGAATTTACTCAGGACTGAAATTTGGTATCCTCACATAAATTTGATTTTCATTTATATTACATAAAAATAACCTTTCATGAACTGATTATTTCAGATGTAAAATATTTACTATGAAAAACAACTGTTGGTTTACATCACCTTTCTTCTACAGTGTCCATCGCCCAACATACGGTCTATGCCCAGCCAAAATGTGATCCTGTAATGAAAGATGTCATTTAGACTGTCCAATCTGCTGTATCTCCTATGAGGCTAAGCCACCTGGGGAAAGCAGTGGGGAGAAGGGGAAGAGGAGGCATTAACTTCCTTCTGGATTACCAATGAGAACAATGACAATTTGACTGATGTAAAAACTGAATATGGGTTTCATGATTTAGCCCTATGTCAATAAAAGCTGAAGGCTAGCTTGTGATATGTATCCACATTCCTGAGAAGGCGTCACTGGTTCAGTGGGAGTTCCAGAAGAAATTATTTCTCAGGAGGGGTACAATAATTCTGTTCCTTAATGTGTAGGAGAAAGTAGAACCAGCCTGGACGGAGGATAAAAATCATCCTTATTGTCCCAGCTCTTGTGCGGGGCACACGGGTGGTAAAAACAAGAGTCTCCTTTCGCTTTATGCCCCCGACACTTGTGAACTGACAGCAAGTCAGAGATAAGAACCCAAAGCAGAGGCTTCCATGGTAACATTTATTTACTTTGACTCTGCATACACAGGAGGCTTGCTAGAAGGGGAGAAGTAGCTTATAGTGCATTGTCCCTGCCTCCCTGAAAACTTTCAGGAATTGAAGCATAATGCTTCTCCTATCCCTTGAAAAATCTTGGAAAGCGCTCCTGAAGCATACCTTGAGCTGGCACACTCAGCCTACATCCTCTCCCACTTGAGGCGGGCATTGAACAGTGCCTGACAGGGGTCTAGCGGGCCCGTGTAAGGTTTCATGATCTAGAACATAAGGGGGTAGGCCATGCCCCCCAGGAAGCAGAGTGGCATCTGACCTTTCACAACCACCAGCTCACAGCAGGGGACGAATATGCTCACCTCCAGCCTCCAGCACAAGCCAAAGTTTTGGAACACATAGGCATTGTGTGTCCATCCCAATCACCCAATGTAAATGTCTATTAACAGGCCACGATGGTTCATCATGGCCTGCAGCACCATCAAAAAGTAGCCCTTGTGGTTGATGTACTTGGTTGCGCTGTGTAAAAGGGCACTGATCGGGATGTGGGTCCTATGATGGCCCACACACAAGTCAGCAGGGTGGTGAATCCAGCAATGACTTTGTCAATGTTACCCATATGGATGGCCTTTCACAGCAGGATCATGTTGATGGATGTCATGACTTGCAGAGGGAGGGAGTCCCTGGGTCCTGGGGGAGTCCCTGTCCCCCTCGCACAGCCCTGAGCTCTCTGGCATCTGTGCCATGAGGCCACCCCCTAGCAACAGGGCTGTGTGAGGAAGGGACATCACAGTCCCCTGGGGACAGGGCTTCCCCTCACCCCAACCGTTGCACCCCCAACCATGCTTTCTGAGTGTCCGCCTTGGGCAGGACACACCCACCCACACCCTATGCCAGGATGGCAGCCCAAGAGTGTGATACCTCCAGGAGGAGGGCCCTGATGGTGGAATTCCCTACAGTGAACTGGTTGCCCACCAAGAGGTAGGTGTTGGGGTGGCAAGCTTCCAGAGGGCAACAGCAATTTGCTTCTCTGCTGGGATGGTGGGCTGCAGCCAGGTGTGTCTGCTCCAAAGGGTGGTGGCAAGCCAGGTGTAGAGCTCCAGGAAGTGGCCCTCCTCCTTCAGAAATTCTGGAGCCACTGTTGTTTGTCCCATTGTCCCATGACCAGCTGGTCCAACCAGTCCAAACTTGTGCAGTGCCTCCAGAGCCTCCTGTGCACCAGGGAGAGTGGGTGCACATGTGATCATACTGCAGCCATGATGAAGTCCTCACAGGTGGTCTTGGAAGCACCCCACATGAGGAAGAGGAGGATGGCCATCAGGAGGTTCAGAAGCTGATGCAGCATCTACATGTGGGGCCACCACAAGCCTGAGGGTAGCTCTGGTGGCTTGGCTTCCTGGAACCTGTCTTTCACAAAGATGTGAAGCGCCCTGCGCTACTGTGCTATCCTTCAAGGAGGTAGGGATTCATGATTCAAAGCAAACATGATTCTGGAATGCATTAATTGGTGTCTTGTGAACAAGACACTAGAAGTCATTCTTCCACTCTACTCTGTGCTGATTAGGCCTCAATTGGACTATTGTGTCCAGTTCTGGGCACCACATTACAAGAAAGATGTAGAGAAATTGGAAAGGGTCCAGAAAAGAGCAACAAGAATGATCAAAGGTCTAGAGAACATGACCTATGAAGAAAGGCTGAAAGAACTGGTCTTGTTTAGTTTGGAAAAAAGAAGATTGAGGGGGTATATGATAGCTGTTTTCAGGTATCTAAAAGGGTGTCATAAGGAGGAGGGAGAAAACTTGTTCTTCTTGGCCTCTGAGGATAGAACAAGAAGTAATGGGCTTAAACTGCAGCAAGGGAGGTTTAGGTTGGACATTAGGAAAAAGTTGCTAACTGTCAGAGTGGTCAAACACCGGAATAAATTGCCTAGGGAGGTTGTGGAATCTCCATCTCTGGAGATATTTAAGAACAGGTTAGATAAATGTCTGTCAGGGATGGTCTAGACAGTACTTGGTCCTGCCATGAGGGCAGGGGGCTGGACTCGATGATCTCAAGGTCCCTTCCCGTCCTAGTATTCTATGTTTCTCACAGCAGAAGCAGGAAACGGGTGTCTAGGGAATGTGTGGTTCCTTTAAAGGCATGTCTTGCCTTGGCTCGCAGATGGAACTGATGACCTGCAACCCTGTCTGCTGTGGCTCCAGGCGGCTGTTTCGCTGGTAGAGTGGCCAGGCATTCCAGCCACTCTGTGTCAACAGAACATATCGCTCTTTCGATCTATCTTGTGGTCTGGACATGATCAGTCAACAGAAGTTTTATTGCAAGATATCTTCTGACAAACTTCTGCTGACAAATCCCTCTAGTTTAGACACAGCCAGAAAGCATTGTGGGCTCGGCTTTTCGATGAAGTCAGAGGAGTTAAGTTCCAACTCCCATTAACCTAACTCGTTTGCACCCTGTGAAAATCTCTGTTGTAAAATTTCTATAGAAATTGACTCCCCACCTCCCACTTCCTCCTGATGTAGAAATATAGTTCTACAAAATCCCACCTTTAGATAAAATACACAGGAAAATTTGAATAGCATTAGATACCTATGCAACTTGGATTCCCGTGTATACATATACTGTGGTGTATTTTCAAGGATCCTTTTATTTTGAAAGCCCCAGCTGTCTACTCCTGTATAAACAAAGAATTCTCTGAAATTGAATAATTATGTCTATTACGGTAAAATGTGTATGAGTGCTAATTAATCAAATATTAGAAAATATTTATTAAAATCAAGTTTTTTTCAGGTAGGCCACATTAATAACTGTACTAAATTTATTACATTTTCATTTTGAAGATCAGCTTATATTCATTCCAATGCACCTCGTGCATTACTTCGTAATTAGGGATTGGCATTTGCTTGTTTTATTGTGGTATACTATTGCTGCATTTGGATTTTATGGGAAACTGAACACAAAAAGAGCAGAATACAACTTATTCTGCAGTCAGAACATATTCCTCCAAATGCTAGTGTGCCCTTAAGCTATACATGTACAATTTTCTAATGCCAAGTAATCACTTAATCCCCTCCTCTATGCTATTTTAACACTTGTCATGTTACATAGCCCTGTTGTTTAGGAAGAATATGACTAAAGAACACTACCTACATCAAAATATATTACTCTTGGTTTGTGTGCTAAAGATTTACATGCAAGCAGCACAACTGAGATAGTCTCTCGTCCTATAAATCCAGAAGCTAAATAAATCATATGCTTCAAAGAAAGAAAAAAAAAAAGAAAAGTCAGCCAGTCTACTAGTTGTGTATAGGAACATTACATAGCAATTCTTTCAAACATCTGTTGTATGCTGAATTTCAAGAAAGAACCTACCCAATACTTTTACACCTTCTCACAGACAACACCCAAAACACCCGTAAAATAAATTTATGAGATTGATAATCACAAACTATGAAGTTATAATTTATACCTTATAAAGTATAAAAAAGTTTAGACTCTGCTGTCGAAGAAAGAACTTCACATCAGATTTGCTCAAAGCAAGTTAACATTTTCTCTTTTCAGTTTCATTATACTACCAACTACCACCAATCAGAAAGATTCTGGAATCAGGTTACGGAGTAGTTACATTGGCGATACAGTACATTAAAGAAACTATAGCTTATTCTTCTGTCTTTATAGTGGCTCCATAATACTGACAACAACAAAATCTTTTTTTGTCAGTAAATTGAGACATGCCCAGAAGACATATGGAGCCGTATGCTAGGTATGACATGTGCCAGCAATGCCCCTTTACCATGTACATTGAATAAGCCAGAGAGTTTGTGCACCAAAAGATGAATGGATATACAGCTGACATAAGGAATACGCATAAACCTCCCTGTGCATTCAATAAAGAATTTGAAAGTAGCCATTCTTCTACAACAGGATTTTATCACAGACTTACAGAGGGAGACATCTGAATTGCAATTCATTCGCAAGTTTGACACATTTAACCTCAGGCTTAACAGAGGTCTTGGTTATCTTACGCATTACAAGGGCAATTTCCCCACCTTTGATATTTGCAGGAATGTCACCAATCCCATTTAATATACTTCTTCCTATGGTCCTCTTGGAGACAGCTTCCACTCTCCACCCCTTTTCTTTCTCCTTATTTCCCCTCCTCCCTGCTATATGAACCCTGGATTTTAATAGTCTACTCCAAATCTGAAAATGTGAAGAAGTGGGTCTTACCCACAAAAGTTAAAAAATATAAATAAATGTGTTAATAAATAAATTTTATTGGTCTTTAAGGTGCTATAGAACTGGTTATATTTTGGGGCACAAATAGTTATAACAAGACATACAAATGCATATTGTCATAACTTTAAACAGTAGTTAGTATCTGTGCTACTGCAATTTGGGAGTAATTTACTATTGCAACAATTACTGTATTTCTACAATGGCAAAAACTCCTCCGAACAACTGTTTGTAATTTTCAAAGCTTGGAAGAAATCACTAAAACATGAATATCCAGCCATATTAGACAAGTGTCTTGGGAGAGAAGCTGTTAAAGGTGGTAAGACAGAAAAGATTAGCAGAAACGCAAATGTTTAGAATCTGAACAGATTGTATTGTGGGGAACATAGGGTTCAGGTTATGGGAATGAGAAAGGGTGTTTTGAAGAAAAGACTGATGTTTTCTGTATTATGGAAGAGGAGGAAAATAGCAAACATACTCAAGAGGCTTGAATAAACATCTGTACCCACTTTCACATAGAGAAGCTGATCCATTACTCTTTCAAATTAATATTTGTTAAAATTCATATTAACGTTGTGTTCTGCTTTTATTCTATTTCCAAATTACCTATTTAGTTGGTTCACAGTAGTCTTTGCAAAGATGGACATTGTTTTGGTCTTTTCTCCGGAGAGAACTCTCTCTTTGTGTTTGCTGTTGACAAATCTACATGAGGAAAACTAAGTTAAAAGACAGGGCTGAAAGCTGGGGAATTTTTCTTCTATTTTTGACTCAATTATAGAGTTCCAATCTAATAGGGCAAGTCATTTACTATATCTATTTCCTAGCCATCAGGGTGGTTATGTACTGGAATAAATTACTTAAGGTGGTTGTGGAGTCTCCGTCATTGGAGATATTTAAGAATAGGTTGGATAAATATCTAACAGGGATGAGAGATGGTTCTTGGTCCTGCGGTGAGCCCCTTGAGGTCTGTTCCAATTCTCATATTCTGTGGTTTGAGGATTCTACAGTGGAGGTCAATCTTCTGGGTTTCATTTTAAATCACCTAGTGGGGATGCACTAAATTGAACTGTCATAGACCACCATTGATCCTGGTAATTCTGGCAGCCATGAGGCATAAGGGAGTTCAATGGGAGAATTTCTCCCCATTGACCTCCTGCTGTGTGGAAGGTGGCAAAAAAATTGTTTTTTGATTTTAGATAAGCAAACTCCAGCTTTGCAATTCATAGTTTTCAGATGTAAAGCACAATCAGATGTCCAGGAAAACAAAAAGGAGCTTTACATATCTTCAGTTAAGTAATGAAATAACCCTCAAAAGTAGATGGCAAACAAGTGTCAAAACTTACACATCCTTAGATACTTACATTTTAAAAGTATTTCTCATTCTTCCGATTTATTTTCCCCTTTCTTTGAAATTTTGGTAAACATTTTTTTGTGTGTTTCACATTTAATCAGTAGGTATAATCTTTTTCTTGAAGTATTTTTAGGTTATGACTATTTTTTTTCACCTGAAGTAACCTAATCAGAAGGAACAGTGTCCATCTTGAAAAACATTGCCACCATTTGCAACTATAGGTGCTATTTCAGGAAAACTCCCGAATGAGTAAAAAGATATTTAATCACATGCATAACTTAGGTGCATATTTAAGTTTCATTGAGTCACTAAGATTGAAGCACATGATCCAGTACTTCCTGCATAAACAAAGATGTAAGGCATACATATATGTTTTTGGAAAGGGCCTGATGAAGTCCAAAACCAACATCTGTTTTATGCCCAGCTGAATAAGCAGAGAAGGTAAAATATGATACAAACACAAATTAATGATAGAATCTCATTCTATTGTTCAAATATTAATACAGAGCATCTGCCACAGACCCATTGAATCTACTTTTAAAATATGCCATTGCTCAATAGGTGTCTCATTATCACTCCTGTTTCTGTGACATTTACCTGTTCAGGGAAACCACAAGCTTAGTGCTTTATACAAAGGTTCATTCAAACATACCTTTGTTCCTTTATTGATTGCACTCTTTTCTGATAGGAAACACTGCTGTGGCTTATGACCATATATTCCTGTGGGTAATACAGCTTATCCATATGGGATTCTTGCAGTTCAGATAAACAATATCTATAATTCATTTTAAAGCAACATAGTATATAACAAACTGACCACTGTTTTTCCAGGAAAAAACAACACAGCAATGCAGCCTGTACTGGAATGAGTCACATCAAAACCATATAAAATATTTGAATGAAGGAGTTCACCTAGTGTTTTCATGAATGTTTAAGAACCAGTTTGAATGTCTACATTAAACATTGACTTTGTAAAGACTTAACATTTCACCTGAAATTAGGCATTATACGTCACTTCAAAACACTGTGTCACATATGAAAACCCCCAAAGGGCCAGAAAATTATTTATATATCACTTCAACTGTGCTTAGTGCAGTTCTTCTGAAGAGCAGATCACTAAAATACTGTCCGATGCTTCCACACAAAACAGTGAAGTTATTTCATTTCTAAAGCACATATGGGTACAGATGTTAATTCAAGCCTCTTGAGTATGTTTGCTATTTTCCTCCTCTTCCATAAAACAGAAAACCTCAGTCTTTTCTTCAAAACACCCTCTCTCATTTTTTGGTCTGTTTATGTGCAGTTATGCATGCAAGAAAGATCCCCAGTAGTAACATAGAATCTTCCCTGGCTGCAGGTACAATATGGAGAGAGGAGACACTTCATCAGCTGTCTCTGCCCTGGAAAACAACTTACTGGGTTAGGGGGAAAATTCAGGGCTCTGTCCAAATACTACGTTTTACATAGGGCTGAGGTGAAAGGCTCCACCTAGTCCTAAATACTTTTATTTTTATCTTAAACCAAAACACTTCAGGGAGGAATTTTCAGCACTCAAGCAATTACCAACATAAATTTGTAGTACAAACTATCTACACATATTAGCTGTGTCCACACGAGCCAGTTCTTTCGAAAGAGCAGGCCCCACGTTGAAGTAGTGTGCGGTGCGTGAACACACACCATGTGCTCTTTCGAACATGAAATCGATGGGAAGTGCCACATGAATAGAAATCAGTCTTCCAAATAGAAATTAGGAAGAGGCCACTTTCTGACTTCTTTTTCCAAAAAGGACATATGTGGCAGCTCTGTCTCCCGCTTTTTTGGAAGAGTGGGGTCTGCCATGGTGGTGATCAGCTGTTAGGAGGATACGAGCCACCCAGCCGCTGCAGGGTCTGTGGTCGGTGTGTACAGTGGCTCTTAAAAAGCTGCATGGACCAGGGAACCCCATTGCAGGCAGCTGAGCACATGCAGGCAGCAGCTGCTACACATGCTGCCCCTGCATGCCTCAGTGTGACCCTGAGCAGCCCCCTGCTCATGATGGCCAACAGCCAGCCATGTGAGGAGCCCCAGGACCCCGCTCTGAGCACAGCCAGGGCTCCCCAGCATCCAGCCAGGGTGAGGAGGAGTGCGCCCCCTCCTGTACGGAGCACAAGCTCCGGGACCTGCTGGAGCTCTAGCAAGAGGAGGAGGTGCTGCGGGTGATGGGGGCAAAGGACTAGAACGTGGCTGCCTTTGCCCAGCTAGCTGAGGGCCTGAGTACCCTGCATCACCCTGCCCACACTCCTGACCAAGTCAGGAGTAAGGTAAAGGAGCTGCGGCAGGGTTACACCTGGGCTTGGGACTTGGCTAGCCAGTTGGAGGCTGCCCCCTCTTCATGTCCCTACTACAGGGAGCTCAAAACCATCCTGGGCCCTCCTGGACACCTCGGCTGAGGAGCCCTAGCTGGCCGAAGAGCAGGAGCCAGGACCGTTGGCCAGCCCTGCACCACTAGGGCCAGAGATGGAGCTGGGCACAGCAGCATACTGGTCCAGTGAGGAGGGAGACCTGGTCATTGACCTCCGCTCCTGCACCTTCAGCTGGGCATCCACCCAACAGGCATCCCCCTTGGTGACGGACCCTCTGGTACATATCCCACAGGGTATGTATGACTGAGTCATGGGGTGGGGGCTCCCCAAACCTCTGGCAGACCCCAGCCCACAAGGGCATGGTCATCAGTGCCCATCAGCACCTGCTCCCATGGACAGTGCTGTACCTGCCCCCAGGGAGATGGGTGGTGGGCTGACCACACAAAGGGGACACCCACAGGACCATCACACTCACATACAGGGGACATGAACCTGGCACCATGCAGGGATGGGGGGCACGGGCCAAGGGTCAGTACTCATGGCCTGTTCCTCTCTTCCCCACTGTTTCTGCAGCCACACCATCTAAGGGCCAAGAGAACCTTGCCCCATCCATGGTCCTGGACAGCGCCCCCAGAGGTGAGGGACTGTGACCAGCCAGAGCCACCTCCAGTGCCAGGATGGACCCGGACATGGCAGAGCCAGAGGTGGCCAGCAGAAGACCCCCATCTCGTCACCTTGTGGAGCTGGCTGAATGCCAGCTCCGTTTTGAGGAGGTGGAAGCTGCCTGGCAGTGGGCCACCTGTGAGAGAGTTCCTTTCCACTTTCTGCCACATGGAGGCCATGTACCAGGAGCTGCTGGTCTGGCTGCCTCTTCCTACTCCCCCCGCCCACTGCCCCTCCTGCCATAGCCCCACCCACCAGCCCCCCCCCCCCGCAAGAGAGGACCCCGCTGGGCCAGACCACTGGCCCAAGGCCAATCCACAGCCCTACCTCCCTGTACTCCCCACTAGGGATTCTGGATGCGTGGGGTGTGGGACCCAGGGCTGGCACCAGTCATGCCCCTCCACCCCTATCCTGGAGTGATGGCTCACTACACAGCCTACCTCGGTCCCCCCAACTCCAATAAATAGTTGGATGTTCTGTTATGTTTAGCATGAAGTGTTAACCACACATCTTTTGTACTTAATAATACACCCATTTATTTTTCCAAAATCACTGCATGCTGTGTGCTCATTGTGGGAGGGCAGTGTGCAGGGGGGTAGTGTGCAGCAGGCCCGCTGGGGGTGGCCAGGGAGGCGCTCACTGGGACCACTGGTCAAACTACCAGCACAGGACCTTCCAGATGTGGATCCCATCCTGCTGGGCCTGGCGGCTAGGGGCTGCAGCAGCCCATGCCAGCCTCAGGTGCCCGCCCCTGCATGCAGGCCTACCCCTTACTCTCTACCATGTTATGCAGAATGCAGCAGGTGCCCACAACCTGGAGGAAATTGAGGACAACCACCTCCAGGTGGGCCAGAAGGCAGCGCCCCTTGCCCCTCAAGTGGCTGAAGGTGTGCTCAACCACCTGACGGGTGAGGTTGAGCTGGCTGTTGAAGCGCTCCTTGCTGGGGATTAGCCAGGACCAGAGTGGGTATGCTGCATCAGCCACCAGGCAGAGACACACAGTGGTGTCCCCCAGTGAGATCTCCTCTGGGGAATGTAGGTACTTGCCTCCAGCCAGCAACACAGACCCGAATACCAGAATACCCATGTGTCATGGGTGCAGCTGGACCAGCCGGCATGTGTGTCCTGGAACCAGCCCCAGCTGCCTACCATGGCCTGCAGGACCATGGAATGGTAGCTCTTTCTGTTGATGAATTGTCCTCTGCTGTGTTCCAGGGCATGAATAAGTATGTGGGTCCCATCAAGGGCCCCAAAGCAATTTGTAAACCCCCAGTGTGGTGATGCCCACCATGGCCACATCCAGGTTCCTGATGCAGATGACCCTCTGTAGAAGCATGGCATTTAGGGTGTGGGGGGGTACACAGGGACCCTTGAGGGGTGTGCCCAGCCTCCCCGTGCCCCCCCCAGTCCCCTACCAGGCTGTCCACCCTCCAGTGGGTGCATTCCTGGGCCTCCTTACCTCCATCATGATGGCCCCAACTGTGGCCTTGCCCACACCAAATTGGTGTCCCACGGAGTGGTAGTTGTCTGGAGTGGCCAGCTTCCAGACAGCTATCGTGACCCTCTTCTCCATGGGGAGGGCATGCTGCATTCGGGTGTCCTGCTGTCTCAGGGCCAGTGACAGCCACTGGCACAGCTTCAGAAAGATATGCCACTACATCTGGAAATTCCAGACCCACCGGTCTTCATCCCACTCCCCCATGACCAGTTGCTCCCAATACTTGGAGCTGGTGGGGTAGCTCCAGAGCTGGCAAAGCCTCTGGAGGGTGGGAAGAGAGCCCTGAGTCTACAGTGTCCCCTTCAACCCCTGGGGAGGGGCTGCCAGGAGCTGCAGGGTGGACATCAGTGCTGCGGCCAGCGGGGCACCCATGCCACTGGTAGCAGCCAGCAGGGTTTCCAGCTGCTATTGGTCCATGCTTGTTCCTGTGGGCACTATGTGTGCAGGGCTTGTGGCAGCTCCGCAGGCCTCATCCTGTGCAGACTGAGGGCGTTGCAGAGTAGCCATTTAAAGGAGCAGCTTGGTGTGACTCCAGAAGGGCTTGGGTGCCCTGCGACCCCATCTGTGGCGTTTCCTGCTCCATTCTTTTGGAAGAGGGCATGGGTGCATGGAGGCTCTCTTTCGAGGTCCTGGACAGCCCTTTTCTTCATGGCGTGTGACCCTTTTCATGGGACCCGTCGATAGCACCAGCTCCAGCACTCATGTAGATACTCCCCTTCACAGGGGCGTCTTTTGACCACTCTCTTTCGAAAGAGCGCTCTAGAGTAGATGTAGCTATCAAGAATAAGATCATCTTGTCATAGTATTCCCTAGAACTGGCTTAACAACAGCACCTATAAACATCTTTAGCACAAATTGTCCAAGCTTTATGATTCATAGTTAGACAATTATTCCAAGTAATTTACATACTACCTATGGATATGCACACTGTATCTATTTATTTGATTTGGCACTTGGTAAAAACATCTGCACTCCAGAAGAGCCACATGATGATTCTTTAGGTTCCTAGGTTCCCATTTATAGTCTTATTTTTCTTTTCATTTCAAAGGCATATTCTATATTACTCTTACTGCCTTATTTCTCTCATGGCAGTCACTCAACAATGAATAAGACATCTTCATGTCACTCTCCCATTGGTGGCTGATCGGCCTCATTCTGGAGCCTCAGGTCTTATCACAGAAAGAGCAGGTATTGGTAGCTTTTGATGCTCTTTTCTTTTTCTCCACACTGCAGCAGGACCTCTCAAATTGTGCCACCCCCTCACAGATTACTGATCCCCACTGGGGACGTTCCTGGGCAAGGTTCTCCTAAGTGTCAACACTGAGAAGCACTTTTGCACATGGGCCTTCAGCATGCTTCCTCTGGCCCCCAAAACTCCTCTGTCCTTCCTCCAACTTGGAAAACAGAATCTGTTGTGGGAGGCACTGACCAGATAGCCAAACCACAGTACCAGTCCAGAGAAGTTGTTAATGGATGCCTCATTTATAGTTACAGCTTCAACTTCATCTTTGTGAACTTTTTAATTTAGTGGTAAGAATTAAATTATGTTATTTTTGATCAGAATTTAAATTTATTTTTTCTTTCCTACCATGACAAGGATTTCTTGTAGCAGAGATTTTATATATGTATACCCACACACATATGATGTCTATACATTTCTTCAGAGTTTTGTCTTGAAATACTTTATGTTCAGTCTCTATTTAAATGATTTACTGGCAGAATCAACAAATTCACTATTCCAAGATGGGGTTGCAATCTAATAATTCTTTTACAGAGAAATGTAATGTCTTTCAGCTCAAATCCAATGCTGTACTTGAAATACTCTCAAAATTTATGCACATATTACACATCAATATATGGAATGTGTCCTTTCCAAGTTAATTTCTTCTGAAACCACATTCCCTTGTAACTATTCAAATTTTTGAACCCTTTACTTGGTTCCACAGATGTGATTTAATATTACCTACATGATTCTCATGTAAACACTATTGCACTGATTTATATGAGAAATTCTGTATTCCTGTTTTAACTTACTGGAATAGTTCATCCAGCACTTCTGGTATCAAAACCACTTATCAAAGAGCTGTGCTTGGACAGTTCTTATTTTTAGTTCATTGTCATTCAAGTGTCAGTTTCCTAGACAGATGAAGTCTTATGCCCGCTTGCATTTTGTTAAGTAATAATTTCCCTGGTTGTGTATTTATAGAAGAGCATACATACATTCTTCCATTCAGATGAACTTGGAAATGTATAACTTTCTGCAAACTTAGGACATATGTTGGCATGAAAAAGATTTTTTTTCGCTTCAAGCAATATACTCATACTTCTGGTAGGTTTACAGAAAAGCAAGACACATTCTCACCTGAGGTGATTTGTGAAAACAAAAAAGCAGTTTTTGCAGATGGAAAACTGTCATTGTACTAGGACAAACTGTTTGCTGGTGGAAATGAAAACATTTTGCTCTCTATCAAACCTGGGAATATTGGAGGAAATGAGTGTTTTCATGTGTGAATACTCAGAACAGAATCCAGGAGTGTAATTGAGTTTTACAGACAGAAAAAAAATCACACCAAATTGATGAAAGGGCAAGTTTTGCTTTCAGTTACTTACGCACACAATTCTCATAAATATCAGTGAGGGTATACCACACGGCGGTCCCTCGTAATTCTGCTTCAGTTGAGAAATTTAAATAGCAGGCCCCTCCAAATCTACCATTCATTAACATAAGCATTGGGATGGATAGAAAACATATGATGGGGATTCAGACAGAAGTGAGAGAAAGGTGAACTTAACAGATAGGCAAGGTGGGGAACTGTGGCACTTCACTTTTTTATAACTATAGACTTATAGCAACATTTTGATAAGCATTAAAAAAGCCAAGTAAAATCAAAACCAATCAAGACAAATACTGCAGAAGAAAGACACTAATGCAGTCTTAAACTCCTTTTGATAGTATTGGTATCAGAAGAGATACATAATATTTTCAACTGTGTGATCCCCCTTGTGAATTGTTGGGTGTTAATGCAAAGTTGTCATATTATCAGCCAGCCAATCAAAATAAAGAGTGGGTCAGTAGGTATCAGGGTGCAACACCCTGATTTAGTGCATTACTTCAAGTTTGTTTGCACCTGAGCAAAAGAACCATCCTGTAACTGGAGTGAACTTCTTTAGTTATCAAATCACATACAAAGTAACAAAATTAATTTCCTTATTTCTTGTATGAAAGTTGAATTAGGACTACTGCAGTTCGAATTAATGCAGCCAAAGATCCGGGGCAGGGGAATGGATGTGGGGGATCTTAATGCTGATTAACATAAATAGAAAATAATCTCCCACAGTCTCTTAAGTACAGCAGAGAGAGACTATTGGATATTTCAGTTTACTAATCATTAAAAATGTAAACGTTGAGCCAAACAAAACACATTGCTTGACCAGATACAACTGGATTAAATATTTTGGCTAGATCTACATTACAGTCCCCTTTTGAAAGGGGAAAGCAAACGAGGCAAATTGAAAATGCAAGTGAAGCACTGATTTTCATATCTCATGCTTCATTTGCATAATCACTGTAGGGTGAAAATTTCTGAGGCAGGCCATGGTTTGTGCTAAAGAACCCCTATTTTAATCCTAAAGTCTGGAGTAGGCCTATAATCCTATAATACAGATATCCAGTTGGCATGAGTGGAAAGCTACCCCACTGGGCCCCCCCATCTCACTCACAAGACCCAGAAAAGGTCACCCCAGCTCAGATACAGCCTTGAAGTTTGAAGAGAGGGATAGCCGCCCCACCAACCACATTCCAAGGATAGGCCCTGCATATGAGAACTGAGACGTGGCGGCTTCTCCTTTGCTATCCCAGGCTGATACTCAAAAGAAATATGTTATTGCTCTATGCTATTACTGTCTCTTGCTTTAATCTTCTAGATAAAGACCCCTGGATGTGCCCATGTGAGGGCGCCATCATTACTCTTGTAGATGCATCATCCATTCAATTAGACACATAGATGTTATTGCATGTCTGATTTGTTTTAATAACTTGTTAAAGGAAACCCACTTGTATCAGAGAGAAAATGTTCTATAAGCAATGGACGGGGATACTATGTAATCTTCTTAGATTATTAGCTTATTGTGCTCATTTCATCTTGCTGCTAGGACCTATCCAGGCTTGAGCATACCCATGCCGTAGTTTACACCCCCGCCCATCAATAATCTCTATAAATGGATCGCAACCTATTGTCTGATGGTGATCACTGAGCCTAACACGCAAAGTGACACCCCACCAGCAGTGTGTGCAATAAACCCTCCTGCTTGCTTCATACACAATCTCAGTTTCCAAAGAGTCTTTAAAAGAAAAGAGCAGTGTAGTTTTTCTGAGTTGCTTGTGGAACGAAACGTAGGATGGAATGGATTTGCAGGGCCAAACTTTTACATTCAAATATAAAACTGTGTAGCCTGTTTTCACATAACTCTACATTTGTAAGTTCATCATGATAAAGAGGTTGCACTACAGAATTCCAATTGATAAACTGAAAAATATTATTTCTTTTATTTGTTATAGTGCATCAGGGTATTTCTCCCAGCACCTTTTCTCCATAGGTGGCTCGTGGCGCTGTGTAAGGAGCCACTCTGGGTGGCTCACGCATGGCCGGGCCACACCAGAAACCTCTCTGGACAGCTTGCACTTGGCTACACCATGCTGGAAACTGCTCTGGGCAGCTTGCACATGGTTGGGACGCACTGTGCCGGGAGCCACCGTGGGCAAGAGAGCAGAAGAGCCACCAGCCCTTCTGTGAGAGGTAGGTGGGGAGCAGTTGGGGGCTGAGGGGAGCGGGAGTTAAGACTGGGGGGAGTGGAGGTTGAGGCTGGTGGTGGAGGTTGGGGTTGGGACCATGAGGGAGAAGGGAGTAAAGCCTAGCAGCAGGTGGGAGGTGCAGGGTGCCCCATGACAGAGCTTCATCAGCATATGCCAAAGTGCCACATTACCCTAGCCCCTCCAAAAGGAGGGCTAGTGTGGCCACATCCTCTGAGTCAAAGTGGTGATGGGGTATAGATTAATGTCAAAAAACAACTCTTTGTTATAGTGCCCAGTGTTCGGTGTTCTGGCTATGGATTTGATAACACATAAAATTTACACACTGGTCCCATGAAAGTTGGATCAAAACTTCTGTAAATCTTCTACAAACTATTATATGGCTCCCCAAAGATCATGGGTGTTGCTGAACCATAGTGCCTCTGGACAAGAAAGCCCCAGAGGCAGAGGTTGCTGGCAGCTTGGAGTAGAGGACCCCCACAATGGCAGGGAGCCCAACCAGTAGGTTCAGAGTGGAGATGGACCAGCAGCCCCACAGCAGGGAGCCCCACCAGCAGTCTGGAGACAGGGAGTGAGGCTGGCTGCCAGCAGTGGAGCCTGAAAGCGTGACCTCCCCTGGTCTGGCATTCTCTCTTGTTGTGGACAGCTCAGGTCCTGAGGGTGGTGGACCAGGGAGATCCAACTGGCAGTGAAACTATTTTTAGCATGTCCGAATAGAAATTATAGTTTTGAATATGTCTCCAACCAAAATATATTTTATTGGTGGATTGTGACGTGGAGTTTAGATCGGAAAATTCTCCAAAAGAAAGGAAACGTGTTCTGAGGCAAATCTCTAATACCTGAACAAATAAATTTAAGTCGTAAAGTCTATCCCTAATATTTCATTATTTCACAGCCTAAGTCATACCACCTGCTCACTTCCAATGATCAGGAAATATATTTACTGTCAACTTTTCCCTAAACTATAGAGCTATGTCTACACTGGGATGGTACATTGAAAGAGCTTATTTCAATGCAGTGAAATCGAAATAAGTTATTTCGACAAGTAGCATCTACACATCCTCCAGGGCTGGTGCCGTTGATGTTCAACGTCGACGTAGGACAGCACTATATCAAAACAGGCGCTGCAGGGGAGCCTCTACACACAAAAGCGGCTCAAATCGAAATAAGGGTGCCAGGAAAAGCTGCGGACAGGGTCACAGGGAGAACTAGCACTTCCGGGGCAACAACAAGCTGCTCCCTTAAAGGGCCCCTCCCAGACACACACAGCCTGCACAGCACGCAGTCTGCAGAGCCACAAGCATGCACACCCTGTGTAAGCAGCATGGACCCCCAGCAGCAGCAGCAGCCGCCAGAGGCCCACACACCCGCCCCTGGAGCAGTGGCCACCCTGCTCAGTGCCATGGAGGAGACAGCTCAGCATCTTTTATTTGAGGAAGATGAGCTGTCCTCGGGGGATGAAGAAGCAGCCCCAGACCTTGCTGCCCTCCCAACCTCCCCCTGCCAGATACGCCGCCGGCTATGGAGATACCCCACTAGCACGGACTGGTGGGAGTGGCTGGTGCTTGGCGAGTGGGACAATGACCACTGGCTCTGGCATTTCCGGATGAGCCAGCAGACATTCCTCAAGCTCTGCCAGTGGCTCACCCCTGCCTTACGGCACCAGGATATACCCATGCAATGTGCCCTCAGTGTTGAGAAACAGGTCAGCATCGCTGTCTGGAAGCTGGCCACTCCAGGCAGCTACCGATCCGTAGGGCAGCAGTTCGGTGTGGGCAAGGCCACAGTTGGGGCTGTCGTCATGGAGGTAAGAGGACACAGGGGGAGGGGGGAGCCTGTGGGGGGAGCGGGCACCCAGGGAAGAGGGGGAGCCCAGGGGGGAGGGCCAGACACACCCTGCACACCCCTTACTGGTGCTCTATCATGTCCTTCCCCTGTAGGTGGTCCATGCAATCAAAGCCCTGCTCCTCCACAGGCTCATGCAGCTTGGGGACCCGGATGCCGCCATCGCGAGGTTTGCGAGCCTGGGCTTCCCTAATTGCTTTGGGGCTGTAGATGGGACCCATATCCCCATCCATGCCCTGGAGCACAGAGGAGGACGCTTCCTGAATAGGAAGGGATACCATTCTGTGGTCCTCCAGGCCTTGGTGGACAGCCGGGGCCACTTCTTGGACATTTATGTTGACTGGCCTGGCAGCACCCACGATGCTCGGGTGTTCAGAAATTCGGGCCTGTGCTGCTGGCTGGAGGTGGGGACCTACATCCCCCAGCAGGAGATCCCACTGGGGGACACCACCATGCCCCTCTGCCTTGTTGCACACGCGGTGTACCCCCTCCGGCCCTGACTCATGCGCCCCTACATGGGCCATATCAGTGCCACCCAGGAGCGGTTCAACACCTGCTTTAACCATGTGCACCGGGGGGTCGAAAGGACTTTTGGCCACCTCAAAGGCTGCTGGAGGTGTCTCCTCACCTGCCTGGATGCAGGCCTCACCAACATCCCCCAGGTTGTGGGCACGTGCAGCGCACTCCACAACCTGGTGGAGAGCAAGGGAGAGGCCTTCTTCCAGGGCTGGGCTGTGGAGGCTGGCAGGGCCAACGCCCAGCCACCCGCTGCCCCCAGTTGCCAGGTCAACCCTGAGGGGATCCGGGTCCGGGAGGCCCTGAGCGCCCATTTTGAGCAGGCAGCGGGGTGAACCCTGGCAGGGCCAGCTGCTGGTGAGCCATCCACTGCCCCCCCACATCCCCCACAACACTACCTGCCCACACCACTGAGCACCAGAGAGCACACACCACCCACACACTTTTGTAAATAAACCAAAACCGTTTTTTTTTAAACAAAACAATGAACTCAACATTAAGAAGGGGGAACCATGTACATGGGGGGGCAGCTACTAAAGGGGGGTGGAACAAATAAACTATTTACAAATATGGGGGGAATATGTACAAAGGAGGGGGGGCCTGGGGGGGCAACGTCCTTGGCCCTTCACCCCTATTGTCCAGCGCCTGGCATGGGGGGCGCAACCCATGTCTGGGCCAAAGGCCCCGTCAAGGCTGTGTGTGGGCCGGGAAAACCGGGAGATACGGCCGGGCCGGGTCCTGAGGCCCGCGGTCCCCCTCAGCAGCAGGCTTCAGGACAGCTGCTGGTGGAGGGCGGCTTGGAGGCATGGCGGGCGGAGCGGCAGGGGGGGCCAACTGCTCTACGATCCGCTCAAAGGTCCACATGAAAGCCCCGCAAGCCTCCTGGCACCAGGCCAGCGCTCGCTCCTGCAGGTGGAGCTGCTGCTCCTCCACATGCAGGCAGCGCTCAGAGACCTCCAGCTGATGCCGGAGGGTGGCAAGGAGCTGGGGGTCAGCAGACGCCCGGTGATGGCTCTGGCACTGTCGGGCTCGTCCTGGGGCCGGTCCGTGCTCCGCTGCTGGGCTGGCCTGTTGTTTTGGCCCTGGTTGGCTGTCCGGCACAACGGACACAGTGCCTGTGCTCTCAGGGCCCTCAGATGGTGCAGCTGTGGAACAGAGGGGGAAAGAGTGGAGACAGCCATTAGTCTGGGCCCTGACCCGTGGCCCATGTCCTCCCACCCCTCTGCTGCTGGTTCCCCATCCCCGTCCCCCAGAGATGCTGATGATGATGATGATGGGTGTGTTATCCCCCTCCCCATGGGGGGACCTCTAGGTTCCACTTCCCCCATCCCCAGGGATGGGGCATGGCGCTGTCCTGCTGGGGGGCAGGGGCTGATGGAGTCTCCTGAGGGACATGCCACTGCTGTCCTCAGGGCCATGGTCATCTGGGCGTGTGGAGGGCCCTGGTCATGTCCCTTGTCCCCGCTCCTTAACCCTGGGGGTGTGCACCGGGGTACATACCTGATGGTCTACTCCCATGGTCAGGGAACACCCATTGGGCGGATGCCCTGCTGGAGCTGTGGGAGGGGAGGTCTATTAGCAGTCCCCCATCACTGGAGGAGTCCTCCTCCTCCTCCTGCTGTGCTGTCCCGGGGTGGGCTCCTGTGGGGGCCCCTGGGGTGCAGGGCTGGCCTCCGGACCGGACTCCATCTCTGCAGCCTGCTGGGGCTCATCGGCCAAGGTGTCAAGGGTGGCCAGGGAGGAGGTGGTGTACCGGGGGCCCAGGATTTCCCTGAGCTCGCTGTAAAAGGGGCAAGAGGCAGGGACGGCCGCAGATCGGCTGGCCGTGTCCCGGGCCTGGGCATAACCCTGCCACAGCGACTTCACCTTACTCCTGACATGGTCAGGAGTGCAGACAGGGTGACCCCGGGCAGCCAGGCCCTCGGCCAGCCGAGCGAACGCATCTGTGTTCTGCCGCTTACTCCCCTTTACCTGGAGCACCTCCTCCTCACCCCAGAGCCCCAGCAGGTCCCGGATCTCAGCCTCCGTCCAGGAGGGGCTCCGCTGCCTCTTCCCCCGCTGGCTGGTAGGCTGGGAGCCCTAGGTCCCCTTGGGGGGGCTGGCTGGCTGGCTGCCATGGGTGCTGGGTGGGGCTTGTGAGAACATACAGAATGGGCATGTGTGTGCACTGCTGCCTGCACGCGCTCTCAGCTTTCTGCATAGGAAATAAGGGGGCGGGGAGCTTTAAGGGCTGCTGTACGTGGCGACCATAGAGCTCAGGGACTGGAGAGACCGTCTCTCAAACCCTCAGCTGATGGCCGCCATGGAGGAGCCCACTATTTTGATGTTGCAGGATGCGGATCATCTACACGTGCCCTACTTCGACGTTCAATGTCAAAGTAGGGCTCTATTCCCATCTCCTGATGAGGATAGCAACTTCAATGTCTTGCTGCCTTATGTTGATTTCAACTTTGAAATAGCGCTCAGCCCGTATAGACGCAGCGGGCGCTATTTCGAAGTTGGCCCAGCTACTTCGAAATAGCCAGCTAGTGTAGCTACAGCTTAGGTGTCCATGTTCTATTTCTAATTTGTACTATAGCTTTGCCAAAACTACACTGAAAACAAATTTTCCACTATAACAAATGCCCATTTCTTAATAAATGACATCTTCATTTCCCTTAAGTGCTCTTTTAAAAATTTCATTCTGACAGGAAATTCCCAGTAGAGTTTTGTAGACACTTTTCTTGCTCTGTTGGCAATACTCTGCCTTTCAGTGCTGCAGTAGTTTCTCTCTCTTGGGCAATTTATAAAATTCTACAGACTTACCATGTGACCATTCAAAATAATGTTCTACAAAATTAACCCATAAATGTGCTTTGAAAAGGTCACACAGAAGCTTTTTGTTAACCAATATGTTCACATACTTATACTTGAGTCACAAGGCTGATGTTGCTTTCTTAAAATTCCATGTCATAGGTGACATTAATTATAACTTTATGGGTACGTCTACACTAGCCAAAAACTTCGAAATGGCCATGCAAATGGCCATTTCAAAGTTTATTAATGAAGCTCTGAAATACATATTCAGCGCCTCATTAGCATGTGGGTGGCCGCAGCACTTTGAAATTGACGCAGCTTGTCCAGATGGGGCTGCTTTTCGAAAGGACCCCAGCTATTTCAAAGTCCCCTTATTCCTATAAGCAGATTTGCATAGACACGGCCTATGGGTTTCCAGATTATGCTAATATAAACTGAAAAATTAATTACTAACCACTGACTAAATCCTTTACCACTATCCCTATGCAAAATTATCACATAAAATACATAAGTTAATCCTGCATTCAAAGTATTCAACTCTCAGATTTATTACGGTTGTAAAGCAAAGCACACAAAAAGTTAGAAAATGCCAGTGTTAGAGTTTCTCGAGCAAAATTAGTATCCTCCATCTGGATGAGCACTAGGTTGGGATGGGACACACTTTCCCAGCAGGTTTTACAAATCTTTTCTAGCAAACGGTAAGACTCCAAAATCTTGGGTTCCATTCCAAGTTCTTGTGGGAAATGTTCTCTCATGGGCACAGACTCCTCTGTTCCTTCTACACCCTGAGTTTGGTTTCTTCTGCTGTCCCATCCAGCTGGTCTTTGTCCTGTCTCTTTCCTGCCCCTGGATCCTTGCCCTTTTCCCAATCTTCTTCTTTACAAATCCCAATCTCCTCCTCTGGATTTTGCTGTCAGAATCCCAATCACCCATACCATCTCTCTCTCTACCCAACACCAACTCCTTGTCTCCAGTTTCCTTGTCCAGCTATTCCAGACCCCTTCCACGGCAGTTCCTCATTTTCTCTCTTCCCCACTAACTTTGGTTCTGAGCCTGTCTCAGTCCCAGCTGTCCTCTGACACCACAAATCCTTGTGATGTGTCTCCCCGTCCTCTAACTCCACCCCTATTTCTACTCCTGGTCTCCTTGTGTAGTTAATCCCCATCGTCTGCCTCCCCGCAGCTCCTCAGGAAATCTCAACATTTTCTGCCACCAGACAATGGACTCCCAGACCCATGCACTGTTTACCTCATCACCTCTCAGTCCCAATCTGCTTGCCTATTTACTTCAACCACACTCCTGCTACATTTCAAGTCCTTGCTCCAAAGAGTGGGGGCAGTGAAGCTGTTCGGAGAAAAGGTCACCAGATTTTGTTTTAAATGTATACAACAATCACTCCCCTGCAAAAACATTCCCTAGTCTCATTCTTGAAAATGGAGGTGGGGGACGGGGACAGAAATCAGCCCACGGAAGATACCTATAATAGAAAATTTCAGCCATAATATCAGGCACTGCCCACCCATAGTATAGTTTAAACAACAACATTTATATGCTTACTATTTGGATATTTTTCTCTTTAAAAATGAAGATTGTTAAAATATTTCAGAAACAAAGAAATGTAGTAGTTATTATGTATAGTGTGTTCTTAAAGTAATGCAACATATCTTATCTACTGATACACATTTAACTAACCTGCTTCTTAAAAAAAAGACAGCATCTGTATAATATGTTGGAAAGGCTGTACTATAAGAAGAGAAGGGGAAGAATACTCAGTCATTAAAATTCAATAAAAATGCTAGCTGGTCTGCAATTTACATTTAAGATGAAAAGAAAGCCTCCTAGAGAAGGGAAGAATTAAAAGAAGTTATTTTTAGATGACAAAGTGTCTGCATGCATTCCACACAACTAGTAGTGAGATGACAAATTACATCACTGGGTTTATAATACAGATAAATTACTCAATTTATTCCTTGGATCAAATTATGTAGCTTACAGCCTAGAAATACTAAAATAAATATTTTGATTTACTGGGGTATTTATTGAAAATGAGGAACTATGTAAGTTAACAGTAAATAATTATTCTAGATTTTGTGTTGGTTTCTCAGTACTGCTATACCTACAACACAAAATATTTCTAGAAGAACACAGGTTTTCTCCTGACTCCACTTCAGCTAAGTATTTACATGTGTGTTATTTTAAGCATGTGACTAGTTTCAGTGAGGCTAGTTACATGATTGACACTTCCATACCCTCTCAGGATAAACTCAGGAGCAGATGCAGCCTTCCAACCGAGTCGGTGCTCTAAATTGCTAAAGGGTCACCAACTACCTGAAGGTACAACCTCTGCCCTGTCACCACAACCCTACTCAAAGAGGACTTCCATGTGCAGTGTGTATCGAGAGGACAAGCCCATTCCACAGTCCTCCACAAGAGACAAACACAGCTAGAGGGCAGTAGGAATCCTGGTCTGGCCACCTTCAAGTCCTCTACTGCCTCTCCCCAATACGCATATGTAACTGTGTTCCTATTTTCCATGAATTCAGGTTGTCCATTAGTGCAACAGGAAAAAAAAAAGGACTATAGTCCTATTCTTCCTTTGCTCCACCTGTGTTTGCACCATTAGCTCCTACTGTGAATAACCACTGAGCTGAAAGTTGAGCAAAGACCTGGTGATAAGTAACACAATCTCTTTCAGATGATGACCAAAGTCAATCAGTTGACTTGGTGAAAATGGGTAACTAATTTGTAAGAGAACAAACATGTTTGTATAGTCTTTAATTACTAGAACTGGTTATAAAACAAAGAAAAGCATCAAGATTGTAGTAAAGCAGCTCTGAAACTGAAAAAGTAACATTGTTAGCTAAGATGAAAGACTCTGTACAGTGCACATCAAATTAATGATTTTTGTGACAGCTCTAAAAACATCAAAAACAATCCTAGCTAATCAAAGTATCATCAAAGGCAGGGTGGAAGCAGCAGGGAGGAGGCTAGTATAGATCAATTAAGAGCAGGATGTCTCCACTTTTAAAAAGCCTTCCCACCCCACAACTCCCCAGTAGGGAGGGAAGAGAGGATGGAGGAAGAAATTTGGGTGGACAAGTGTTCGAGTAACCAAGGAGAACAACAAGAGTACCAGAGACCTCAGAAGAGGTGATGAGCTTCTGCTGTGAGTTTTCGGGCTCCCTTTCCCTGGTAAATCACAGGGCTGAGTTGGAGGCTCGGAGGGACTGGGACAACCCAGTCAGACCAAGGGATTACTACCTGTTACCTTATGGGTCAAGGGACCAAAGCCTGAACCCCAGTGAGGTCAAGCAGCCCCATATCACAGGACTGTGGACTGAGCAGAGGTCTGAGGCCTAGAAGTGACATTGACCCTGTCACATTTCACACACAAGGAGCCAGTGTCCACTTTGACCATATCCTAGGTTTTGCATAAGAACAAAGATTTCATAGGGTTCATGTGTTAGACAAACATACCTATACAAACTGCGACAACTCAAATATTAAATCACTGCAGCTAACAGCTTTTCTTAACAGTGCTTTGGTTTTATTAAAATTAATATTACATGGCATAAAAACAGAAACAATATTGTTTTTCTTTGGTTATAGCACTGGTTTAGTTAATTACAGAAAATAGGAAAATTCCACACAGATTTCAAGATGCCCTTTACAAAAGCACACTTGTGTCATGACTGTCAGAGACAGAATGAAGAGACAATGAAACAAAACCACCGTTAAAGAGAACAGAGTAGATCAGCCTTGACTTCAGTGGAACTTAGAGAAAGAGCAAGAGATCATGTCACATCTAGTCATCATCCCAAAACCACAGACCATTTTCACCAAAAGCTCCTGTAAAATAAATAAAGGTGAGAAAGCAGAAATGCCTTCTCCACTTAGAAAATAAGAATTTACAGTACAGGGTATTTCAATTTATCTGACTCGCAAATTACCTAGAAAAATTCAGGCTGGGTGTTCAGTTCCCAAGATAAGTATCCCAAAACTACACTCTGAGATTGGTCTAAGTGCAGTCTATCCTCATTTGCATTCAGTAGTACTGCGACAATGAAATCAGTGGGGGGAAGAGGGGAATGAAAAGAAGATAGTGTTTTTATAGTAATTTTGCAGCATTTTTCCCTTCCACTGCTAAACCATCTTGAAATAATGAATGTGGCACCTGTACAACTGCGTTTAGAGGTATAGTAGTTTGAATAGTTAGCTTTAATTTTGCACACCAGCTAGCACAAGGGAGAGAAACAGGCTTTATTAAAATAAACAAATTGCACACTCCTAAATACTAAACATCCAACATCTAGAAAGTAAAGACAGTAGTTTTCTTGTTGCAGAGAAGAAATGGCAGCATAGTTAAGATTAACAAAGACGACACATTGAATAATGACCGGCCTTTTCTACTCTTAATATGTTTTCTAGCTCTATATTTCTTTGCTTTTATTCATTACTTACTGAATAATATTCATGAACACTTGGTTTAGACATTGTGTGCATGCAGCTCATTGTGAGTATTCAAATGCTGAAATTCAAAAAGGGCTGGCTGGTTCTAATACGACATAACCAATGTGTGACCTGTGCCTGGCTTACATAACATCTCAAACTCAGGTTTTTGGCACAAATACCTCTGCTCATGAATTTAAAATTTGCTTAATACATTTGCCATTTCTATGATTACATTCTGCCATTAATATTAATTTCCTTGAATATTTATGGAGAGAAAACAGAAGGGAAGTAAATTAATGTAAAAATCCAAGGCTACATCTATACAAGAGGCTTTTCCCAACAAATCTGGGATTTTGTCAGGAAAAGCCTTGGAGCACCTATACGCAAAATGCACTTTATCAACAGTTTGTCAACAAAACTTAGTGTTATACCTCTAGCTGTTCAGGTATAATGCCTCTCTTGATAGCATTCTGTCAACAAAACAGCCATATAGACACTCCGGGGCTGCTTTTTGACAGATAGGGCTTCCTGTTCACAGTTTGCAGAGCTTCTGGTCAGCTGTTCTGTTGAGAGAGGGGCAGGCAGCCTGCCTGCTTTTTGTTGGCAGAGCAAATTACTCTTTTGATCCACTTTTATGTGTAGACACAATTTGTCAAGAGAAGTTTTGCCAAGAAATTTCTTCCAACAGTGACTTCCGTCAACAGAGGTTTCTTGTGTAGAAGTTGTCCAAGTCCATATTTATGGAAAATGTTTATTTACACCGCTGAAGGGCAACCTGGACTAGGGAGTGGGCAGCATGAGTGGACCTCCAGCTCAGTGGGCCACAAGATTACCTACCCTATGTCATAGAACTGGAAGGGACCTTCAGAGGTCATTGAGTCCAGTCCCCTGCACTCACAGCAGGACCTGTCATCAATATTGTTGAAACCAGCATGGTCTCTTGGGATAGAATAGTTTTGCTAACTGCTAGAATTTGTGGGGTGTGCAGATTAAACTCTACCAGCACTTTAATTGGATGCAGAGGGATCACCTAGTTTGCACAGTGAATGTTTTGTGCAAATCGGAACTCACCTATCTTCACATGCCCTTCATTTACATGAATTTCACTTTTTTTTTTAGTACCGGTAGAAGCCAGTGGAATTTGTGATTTTCCCCATTCTGCCTCTTCCATTTCTACTTCCTTTAAGCATTGGTATTCTAACAGCTTCTCCCCCAGCTTCTAGACAGATCTCTCTCTCTCTCAATTGCCTTTCTACTCAGGAGTTCCACCTTGAAATTAGATCCTTAAACTTACATCACTCAACCTAATTAACATTTCATCAAGTAGCTAGGAGTCAATCTACTTACAGATTAACCCAAGCCGCCTCATTCCCCCTTGCAGAGTCTGTCAGAGATAGGGTGGATCCTAAACTTTTTTCATGGGAACATCTATGCTCAGAGGCTGTGGTTACACTACTGTTGCTATTTTGGATACAAACGCATCCCAAAATATCAACTCTGGGGCTGAATGCCCCTCTTGAAATAGCAGCTCTGTTATGAGCCCGGTATTCCATTTCCTTTACCCTTTATCATGAGAGGGATAGCAGAAACTTTGAAATAGCTTCTTATTTTAAACTTTGGTGCCATTTGGAGGGCACGGAGTTCAAAATAAAGTAGCTCAAAATACCTTATGCAATTTGCATTGCACAAATTGGGTAAGTTATTTCAAGTTACAACTATATTGTAGTCATAGCCTAAGATTATAGATTCGTTTCTATCAATCTGATGGTAAGAAATAACTAAAAAGGTAGAAGACCTGGATTTCACTTAATTAAGACTAAGCACTACTTAGAGAGAACTAGTTAAATGTGGCACCGCTGTGAATCTAACAAATTTTTTTATATGGCAGCTATTGCCTTGTCCCCTTCCCCTTGCCAGTTTCTGAAACTCCAGAATATGCATTTTATTAGTGTCTAGAATGGGTCAAAAATCCCAGGTGTAATATTGTAACAATTTTCTTCTCAAACATAAAAGTTTAGTTTTTCCACAGAAAGTTCCGAATTCAAAATGAAAACATTAATCTAAATGGAAAAACAAAAATAAATTCGGTTCAAATCAATATTTTGCCTTAATTCACAACATTTTCTTTTCTTAAATATAAAAAAAGTGAAAATTAAAAACCCACAGATTTTGTTTAAAAGTTTTCCCAAGGAAAATGGACATTTTCATTAGAATTAATTTTTCCAATGAAAAAATTTCAGTGTAGAAATTAAAATCAACAAGCAAGTTGTCCATATTAGGAATTTTTAACACCAGTAACTCCAGAGCCCTGAGATTGTCATGCATTTTTCAGGTTCCCTTAAATTTGAAGTGTTAGTCTTTGCTACACTCCTCATCACTTAAATTTTCCATTCAGTTTTCTGACAACTGTGAAGGTATTTGTAGCTGTGGCCTGGCCTTACTTGAGTAATTAACATATGGAAGAAGTCCCCTCATGTCAGAATTAGGGAAGTAAATACATCATTAGGCTGAAAACAGAATGTTTGCGCTAAATAAGACGGCCACGTCTACACTAGAAAGTTCTTTCTGAAAAATCAGGCCCCTTTGCAAAGGAACACATGGAGTGTCCACACCCAAATATGAAATCAAAAGAATGTAGTTTCTTTTGGAAGCCCTCTTCCACTCCTGAATCAGGAAGATGACCTCCTTTCAAAAGCTTCTTTAAAAAAAATAGCTTGTGTAGATGCTCCACCGCCCCCCCCCCGTTTTTCTTTTTTTTAAATGAAGGAGTGGTCCTCATGGCACTGGATTTTTTGACCCCTGGCCTGTTTTTTCTAAAGAGTGGATTCATCTTTCAATCTGCTTTTGTGTGTGTGGACATGCTCTTTGAAAAGAAGACTTTCTAGAAGATCATCTTTTGAAAGATTACTCTAATGTAGATGTGCCCGATAAATAAATAGATCAGTAGGTTAAAAAAACAGAATGTTTGAGCCAGCTAACGTAAGAGGATGTATATCTAGAGAACCATTTATTAACAAGGGAAAAGATAAATAAGGAATGCACAGATAAGTTGAAGACTAGGTCCAGCATGGACAGAGCATGTCACACAAGGATTGGTTCTTACAAAGTAACCAAGACCGTTCCAAAGTGCATAATGCAAAAATGAATATATATATTGGAAGAGATTTTCTGTGTAAGCTTTGAATGTGTAATATGCTCTACACACAGTCATTACACTTGACATTACTCTATGTCCAGTTAGGGAACCTAAGTGATGAAATCTGGAGCTGAAGTGAGTTGTTTGGATCCCAGAGAACAGGATGAAGCCTTTTCCCAGAATTGCACAAGGTGTTCTGGATAAGCAGAGTGGGAAAGGTCAGATGGAATCCCAACAATGGTCGGTAGCTGCACCCACTGTGGCTAACCTGATAAAATAATTTCCACGCTAGTAACTTTAGATACCTTCAGCCTTCTTTGTGCTTTGTTTCACTCTTCAATTGTTGGGGAAGGGAGGGCAGTGGAATAGCTGCTATTTTCTGTTGGAGTTTTTGCACTCACAAATATACATTTCTGAGGACTGTGCATAGCAGCAGCATCCCAGATTTTCCCTCAAATCAAAACCCATTGCCTCTTCCTTGAAATAATGCATGGCACAGGAAAAACAGAGAACACATTCGGTCTAATTTTGTTTTGATTGAGGTGTTCCAATATTTACCATTAAAACTCTTAAATATTCAATATATGCAGACATGATGCACTCTCAAAAACATAACCATGTAAAATAGAATGCACGAGAGGGCAAAAATGTCCAACAGCAGAAGTATTTCAAAGAAAAGATTAAGAGGAGGAAAACACAGAATGTCCCTGTCTTCTTCTCTCTCACTCATATCTTTCCCCAGTGCCAGAAATGTTTCAGGATTTTATGCGTAAGTGCAACAATGATGGACTTAATTTAATTTTACCAGCAAAGGTGCAGGGGCCACTACTGAGACTGGATACATCCAGGGTGGCAGAGGTGACCAGGGCCAAAGCCTTCACTGGAGATGCAGAGGCCAAAGCCAGGACTAGAGCCTTCAGTGGGGGCTGTGGCTGAAGCCCTCAGCAGCAGAGACACAGCTGAGTATATGTACATACACACCTGATAAAGAGCAAGCAAGTGAGTAACTAGAGTTTGGTTGGTAACAGAGAGGAAGCCGTGCTAGTCTATACGCCAACAAAACAAAAAACAGTCAAGTAGCACTTTAAAGACTAGCAAAATAGTTTATTAGCTGAGCTTTTGTGGGACAGACCCACTTCTTCAGACCATAGCCAGACCAGAACAGACTCAATATTTAAGACACAGAGAACCAAAAACAGTAAGCAAGGAGGACAAATCACAAAAAGATAATCAAGGTGAGCAAATCAGAGAGTGGAGGGGTGGGGGGGAAGATCAAGAATTAGATTGAGCCAAGTATGCAGACGAGCCCCTATAGTGACTCAGAAAGTACCCATCACAATTTAAACCGTGTGTTAATGTGCCGAATTTGAATATAAATGTCAGCTCGTCCACTTCTCTTTCTAAAATGGTGCGATAATTTCTCTTCAGTAACACACATACCTTGAGGTCATTGGCAGAATGCCCCATTCCATTAAAATGTTGACTAACTGGTTTGTGGATCTGGAGTGTTTTGATGTCTGTTTTGTGCCCGTTGACCCTTTGTCTGAGGGAGTTAGAAGTCTGTCCAATATACAAAGCATCTGGGCATTGTTGGCACATGATGGCATATACGATGTTAGTAGACGAGCATGAGAAAGTGCCCGTGATTCTGTGAGTAACCTGGTTAGGTCCAGTGATGATATTTCCAGAGAAGATATGTGGACAAAGCTGGCAGCGGGCTTTGTTGCAGGGAAAGGTTCCAGGACTGGTGTTCCTGGGGTATGGACTGTGGCTGTTAGTAAAGATCCTCATGAGGTTGGGAGGTTGTAGTACAGACAAGTGAGTCTGGTTCTGGTTCTGGTCTGGCTATGGTCTGAAAGAGTGGGTCTGTCCCACAAAAGCTCACCTAATAAACTATTTTGCTAGTCTTTAAAGTGCTACTTGACTGCTTTTTGTTTTGATAGAGTTTGGTTGGTTTGCATATCATATGTGTGAGCAAATCGTGATCACTTTCATCTAAATTACCATTACTTTTTAGTTCAGTGATCAATACCTCATTATCTATCAAGCAGAACGCAAAAGCTATAATGAATTCTCATTACTGCATTTATTTGATGTCTACAAAACACTTCATGGTTTATGTTACTACATAATTGAAAGCTGGTGTCTAGAAAGTTTTTAAAGACATCACTTTCTCACAGGTGTCTTGCATTACCTACCCCAGCATCTCAGAATTGGTATATTCCCTAATTTTAGATCTATTTAAATAATAAGTATCATTTCTCCAGTTGTGAACTCACATCTGTCAGCATAAGAGTATCCAGTTGCAGAAGGGGTGTACATAACAGGTCAGTTAGTGCCATAATGCCCATGTACAAATCTCTCCTGGTTTAACAATGTGCTACAGGTTTTTGCAGTGACCTTTGAAGCCAATATAGAACTCCTCCTTCACATGCTGTGATTTTGTCTTCCACATTTTTTGATTCGACTGCACTGACAAAGCTGCCTTAGGTTTCTTTCTTCAGTGATTAAGGTACAGAAGAGACTGAGATAATTAATTTTGAAACACTAGTAGTTTTTTCAGATGGTACATTAATTCCTCCAGTGAGGTATTCAATCATTTTACAAAAAAAAAAGATTCAACAACAATTTATTAACTATAATGTCAGTGTGAATTCAAAGGCACAGGGACAGATATAACCTCTAATTTTTTTAAATAAACCTTGCATCCCTAACTCTTGAATAATTTGTAGAACATACCCATTGAATTCATGCTTATATTGTTCAAAAGTCTAACCTAACTCCATTGAAATCAATGAGCAAATAAATAAATAAATAAAACTCTCAACTGGCTTCAAAGAGTCAGGCGTGAAAAGTGGAATTACAGTAGCAAATAATGAACAGGCTTTAATGGTTTAATTGGACCTTCCACTGGGAGTGGGGGAAACAGACTAAAGCCAAGATGGATACTGACGAACCGCAGTTTTCAATCACAGAACGCTAGAACGGAAAGGGCCCTTGAGAGGTCATTGAGTCCAGTCCCTTGCACTGATGGTAGGTGGTGTCCAGGCCTCTGCACTCATGGAAGCACATGGCATCATTCAGATTATCCCTAACAGATGATTGTTTAACCTGATCTTAAATATCTCTAATGGAGACTCCACAACCTTCCTAGGAATTTTTTTTTTTCCAGAGCTTAAACAACCCTGACAGGAACTTTTTCCTAGCATCTAACCTTAACCTCCCATGTTGTAATTTAAGTCCATTGATGATATTGTGTATATCAAACCTTTAAACATTAAGGCCATGTCTACACTAGCCAAAAACTTCAAAATTGCCATGCAAATGGCCTTTTCAAAGTTTACTAATGAAGTGCTGAAATAGATACTCAGCGCTTCATTAGCATGCGGGCAGCCGTGGCACTTCGAAATTGACGCAGCTCCACACCGTGCGGCTCATCCAGACGGGGCTCCTTTTCGAAAGGACCCCGGATACTTCGAAGTCCCCTTATTCCTTTGAGCAGATGGGAATAAGGGGACTCCAAAGTAGCCAGGGTCCTTTCAAAAAGGAGCCCCGTCTGGACGAGCCACACCAATTTCGAAGTGCTGTGGCTGCCCGCATGCTAATGAGGCGCTGAATATGTATTTCAGTGCTTCATTAGTAAACTTTGAAATGGCCATTTCGAAGTTTTTGGCTAGTGTAGACATAGCCTAACTGTTCACTAATGCTATTGTTAAAGTCATTGCTATACAATCATTGATATATATTTCCAGTTTTTGAGAATATTTTCAGAGACAGTAATTTGTTGTCTTTACCTATAGATTAAATCAGTGGTTCTCAACTTGAGGATCCCTGGAGGCCCATGGACTATGTCAAAGGGGTCTGCAAAAGAATTAAACTTCAAACTAGCATTCAGAATTAGAACTACAATTCAGTTGCATGTACACACAAAATAGGTTTCCAAAGGGAAACAACTCTATTCAAAACACTTAGGGGCCTGCAAATGACAAGGAGTTGAGAACCACTGGGCTGTATTCTTATGTAACTGGGTCAGAAAATAGACTCAACCTATAATGACTTGGACTCATTTAGTATCAAAAAGAGAAGACAAAGGGGACATAACAGTTTTCAGATACGTAGAATAACGTTACAAAAAGTTGGGAGAAAAATTATCCTCCTTAATCTCTGATGACAGGACAAGAAGCAATGGACTTAAATTGCAGCTAGGGAGGTTTAGTTTAGACATTAGAAGAAAAACTATCAGGGTGGCTAAGCACTGGAATAAATTGCGTAGGGAGGTCATGGAATATCCATCGCTGGAGATTTTTAAAAGCAGGTTAGAAAGACACCAGGGATGGTCTAGATCAATGGTTCCCAACGTTTTCCACATGGGGACCTATTTTGACAATTCAGGAAGACTTGGTGACTCAAGGCAATTCAAAAACCGGGTGGAGAGCAGAGCCGTAAATAGCTAATTTTGCATCTGAGGCAAGAATATAAAATTGTGCCCCCTCATGTTTATATTTATAAGTTATTTCATGGAAAGAGGAAATATAATAAAACAATAACTCTACATTTACTATACTTAGTCAGAGTTCTGGTGGTGGAAAGACACTCATCCTCAAACTGCTTCCCCTGCTTAAATCCCACAATCAGGGGCTGGGGGAGTCACCCTCAGGGGCTAGGAGTCACTCACAGGCTGGAGGCAGCTAAGGGAGGCACAGACACCTCCGTGGCTGAAAGCTGGCTGGGGCGCAGCGTCCTGGCCAGCAGCAAGAACCCTGCTGGGGTCTGCGGGGATCCCATCTGCTGCAGAGGCTGGAAGCCAGGCAGCTGATCAGCTCTGCCCTCTCTCCCAACCTTGGACTCCTGCCCCCACCTTACCTGAGCTGGGCACTGCTCCTCAGGTATGCAGTTCTCTGCCCTGCAGCTGATATGGTTCTCAAAGTAACAGCTGAGGGCTGTTAATCCAATTAAGAAGTTGAGAACCACTTCAGGAATGTGAATGGCTTATTAATAGCCACCTATGGAGCTTCCCAGCCCAGCCAGTGACCCTTTTGAAATGTAATCACAACCCATAGGTTGAGAAACCCTGGTATAGATGGTGCTGCTCCTGCCATGAATGCAGGTAGTTGGACTTGCTGATCTCTCCAATTCTGTGATTCCATATATGACCCACATTGTAAGTACAACATAACTTTCCATTACTCGCTCATTTTAGCCAAACTACTTTTGTTTGAACAATCTCAGAAATGGTATAGAATTATTTAGTAAAGCTGCTGGAAAACATTCTGAAGTCCTTAGGATAAACTCCTAATAAGAAGAACATCGAGTGCTATATTCATAAGTATTGTAATTTGTATTTTAGTAAGGTCTATAGCCCTCAGTCAAGCATTGGGGCCCCATTATGCTAGATGCTACAAACAATAAAGAGATTACATTCTATGCTCCAGAGAGCTCGCAATAAAGCACAACCAGATGAGACAAAGTTTGAATACAAAGTAACAATAAAATGAATATGTTTTTAAAGTAGCCAATAATCTCAATTCATTAATGTCCTGAATTTATATTTTAGTTGCTTTTTAATGCTTTAGAAAATGGATAATGTACAAGGCAATAGTTTGCTCACATCAAACTCATTAAAAAGATGTTATAAATACCAAACATTAACAAGAACTTTGGACTAAAACCATACCAAAATTAATGACAATGAAAAGATAAGTTTTCAGTTTGGGCCTAGGTCCATAAATAGAAATTATGAGGTACTAATGTACTGGAAGCGATTTTTCTAGATAACGTATAATGGAGGAAACAATGTACGTGCTATATTGGATAAAGGAGCTATTCTGGTGAAATAGTGGAACTGAATACAGCTCCTGCTTTTAGAACTGTAAACAGTGGGAACCAAATGGATCTAGCAAACTGGAAATTTACCAATGAGAAGTGTGGTGAAGGGTCTTCAGAACCATTTAAAAGATCTTGACACCAACATGGAATGCTATTGAGAGAAGAGAAATACGCCATACTAATCTGTGTCCAGTGAGAACTGCTAATCCTTTAACCATCAGTCAGTCTGTAGAAAAGAAGACTAGTCAGTCTAGAATTTTATAATACTTCCCATCACTGAAGTCTACCAGTTCCTAACCACATGCAGTAATCAGCTGTAAATGATGCAATGACACAAACCAAAACCTCAAGTTTAGTTTTATAAAAATACTGTGCGCCAGCAATAGTAAGAGAAATATAAAAAATGGGTCTCTAATATGATGTAGCACAGTCAGCTCAAGACTTATAATTCACTTGAAGCCTTTCTGGAAAATACCAGCATAAACAATACTCCTTGGTAAGAGAATCCAGCAGTCATTAGCAGAGGTTAATAGCTACAGAATAAGGGTTATATCATAAACAACCTTTCACCTCTGGAAGCTGCATACCAAACCTAGCTCAGGCTAGTGACAGTCAGCTTCTGATGATGATGCAATCATCTAATAGTGTATTAGCAGCCCCCAAATGTTGTCACAAATAGTAATCTTCCAGACAATTTCCACAGGAGACCAAGGAGACAGAACTATCCTCCTATTTTTAGAGATGGTCCATTCAGAAGAGAGAAAAAAGTAGTAGGCATCTTGCAGCAAACTGCATCGCTGCTCATTTTATACTTCTTTACATAAATGGAAGGTTGAACTTGTCACGCTAGATTTTCCATGCTTAAAATTGTCTAAGAAAAGCAGGAGTTACCTTTTTGCGGATCTGGACTAAGTTACTTTTGAAGGCTACTGCTTAATCCCGGGTTGTTCAGCTCCACCCATCTCAGCTGACTAAATCAGAATCCTAACAAAACACAGGTATAAGCTCTAAAAGGCAAATATGAAGGCAACATCCATCTGGGCAAATCTGTAGGAGTGTGCTAATTAAGTTTACTACAAAATATGATCTTTGAGTTGTGGCATGAGGAGCTGATTCAAGAAAAAAAAAAAAAAATATCAGCCAGGGAGTCTAAAAATCACTTGGCCTTATGATAACAGAATAATAGAAAGGGAGAGCAAAAATGACTATAGAAAGAAAATGTCATATTACTTGAGGCTGTTTTCAGATTCAGTATCAGCAGCTAATGCAAAAAAAAAAAACAAAAAAAAACTATCACCTTAGGGATTGAGAGGGTTTTTTTTTTTAAAAGTGTATTTTAGGACCAAATCAAATTTCCATATGGGACATAAGAACCTTTTTCCACCAAAGGCAATAATTTAGGCTTCAGAGGAACATATACTTTCTACTGCCAAAACTGTTAGCTGGAAATGGGAGAGAACAGAATAAGGGAAAAGGGAGAAAAACTAAACTGGAAAAAAGTGGTTTCCAAAAACTAGATATTTGATCTTTTCCCTTTGAGAAATTAGAAGAATCATGGAAAAAAACAAATTCAAACAGAGAAAAAAGTTGACCAGCTATACTCACTATCTCTTCCCTGACAGAGTCAAAGCACACAGAATGGAGATAAGGGGGAAATGGATAATAGCATGTTGAAGTGAAGAAGTGAGAGAGGACCACACTCATAAAGGTGGCAGGATGGAAAATGAGTGTTCATAGGCAGGGCTGGGGATAATATAATTACTGAGTACAGCAGTGCCTTGATTTACAGGAGGGCTGGATTCCCACGCTTCCTTGCCAATTATCAGGCAGCTGTCCTGAATACCGTTATATGGATCAGAGTCATGGACAAAATATTGCTGTCATGTTTTGAAACTCGATCAGTTCCATATATACTATCTGGGGAAGATTGCCCACATGAATTGGTGGGACAAAATTCTTAACAGACGTTCTTAAGATGTGTGGTGTCATGGGCATAGAAGCAACGCTTATGAACCAATGGTTTCACTGGATTGTCATGTTATGAGAATGGATGATACATGGGTATCAGAAATGGTCTTCTATGGCCAGCTTGCTTATGGAAAGCACTATAGTGGCAGTCAATATAAGCACTATGAAGACATCTTAAAGGCCAATTGAAGTCACGTGGCATGTCTCCCAGTGATCCAGAAATTATACTCAGGACAGATTGTCCTCATGGCAAATAATTTTATAGGCCCTCAAATGCCTGGAGAGCCAATGAATCCAGGCATTACAAGAAGAGTAGCATCCAAAAAAGAATGTACAAGTTCCACTGATTGACAGATTTTTGTGACATCTGTAATAGTCTGTGCCAATCAAGGATTGGTTTAGTCACTCGCCAATTGCATCATAGATGAGATCCAATATTGATGGATAAGGCCACACACCCCCCTGTATTACAGGTACACCATTAAGGACAGAGCAAAAAGACACAGGATAGAAGAGAAGAAAGGAATGTGAGATGAGAAAATATAAAATGTGAAACCCTTTCCTTCTTTTGTTTTCTAAGTACAATGAAGTCTTAGAAAAGGGCTATTAAAATATTTAATTGAAAAGAACAGCTAAGTTAAGCATTCTTAAGAGATGTAGGACTTTTATTCCCCAAGTGATGCAATGAAATGCATATTAAAAAAACCTGTGAAGCTATTTCAAGTATTTGAATTGCTCAATGGATATCCTCCATCTGGTGGAGTTAATCATTCTGAATGTCTGACTTCTCAGGATTGAAATTCTCTGGCAATGTGGTCTTCACATAGTCACAAATAAAATTATTTATCCAAAAAAGATGGGGAAGAGTTATTTATAAGCAGGTGCTAAGTCTCAAATTCTTCGATGTATTTTGGCACTGTTGCACTCAATATTCAATGCCTAACTGATTTACAAGTCAATATTGATTATGAAAAATGAGATTTAGGCCCTAGATCAGTTAAGCATTGCAATGCTGAATGCAGAAATGCTTAAATTCCTTGAAAAAAATCTGGGCCTTGGATAATATAGTGATAAGAACCATACAAATGAGAGAGAGAGGAAGACAGGCAGCAGTAAATAAATAGCTTCCTAGTTCTTATAGAGTATTTCATCAGTAGATCTCAAAATAGTTTTCAAATCAGTATCAGCTACAGTTGAGGAAAGTGAGGGACAGAGTAATGAAATTATTTGTCCGTGGCTAACTGTGTGGCCTCTGAGTACAATGCAGGAGTCCCAATCCAGTGTTTTAGCCCCTAAACCACTACCTGTAAGAAATTTTTATCTGACTCAGGAAAATACTTCAAAAAGAAAAAGAGAATTTGCCTTTTCCATCACAATGTTGTACCAAAAAGCACATATTTCCAAACAATTTCCTGAAGATTTTTAGTTCAATTTTCCCTTGCCAACCACCTATCATTCCATAGGCCTTGTTGTCCAAGCTGCTTGCACAGAACACCTACCAATAAATTAATGCTTTGTGTACTGCCAAAAGAAATTAGCCAACTAATTTTGTTTGTGATTCCAACACTGTAGATGTTAAAGTAATAGTTTGATAGAAGTTTTTAGGGATTCTGAGTGTCACTCAGTCTTATTCCAAGCATGACCCCACTGCTTTCAATGAATTTGTACAAGTGTTGAGAATCATCCAACAATTAAAATAAAAGCATTGAGAATTACTATCACAGGAGCATTTACAGAAGTAAATCAGTACAACAATACAGATTCATAGGTCATACCAAAACCCTTATATATGATATCCAATGTTTCATGACTCAGTTTTCTGCTTTTTCAGAATAAAAGTGTAAGAAGAATAGAAAATAGGTTCCTTACTCTTTTTTGCTAAGATAACGCAAGTGAATATTTCTGCTCCAGAAATATACATTAGTAACTGCACTGGATACTTTATGGCCATTAACCAGAGTACTCTTCTAATACAGCTGTTTTCAAATTCAGTTTAGAGTTTTCTTTTCTTCTATTGATTGCATCATCCTAGCCTTATAATTGAATCTATATAGGGATAATCTAGCAAAAAGCTATCAATGGTAGTGAACGGTGGTAAAAATGAAATTAGTGATCATTGTCAAAAATATACATTCTAACTAGATGTGTGTGTGTGTGTGCGTGCGTGTGGACATATTTTCTTAGATCAGGTGTTTCTGCATTTGTCCCTTTCATCTGTAAAGTGAAACACTGAAATCAGTACTTGTAGCTTTGCAGTGGAAAAAATACTTTGGTTTTCTTAACAGCTGATATAAAAGTACATAATTTACATTTGCACTAAAATATTCTAGCTGAAGAATTACCTAGGCCTATGTAGCAAAATACACGCCTGTTTCTTGGCCTATTATATTTTGCTAAACTTGTTGTTCCTAAAAGAGGGAAGGCAAAACATCTGCATTACACTTCCTAATGTCAAAATACCAGTGACAAGTTTGCTTAAGTTTCATGAGTCACCACATCTTTATCTTATGCCAGTATGTAACATAAGACAACATGTTTATGGTACAGGTTGAATCTGAAGCTCTCTCAGCCAGCAAACTTCGTAATCTGGTCTCATTTTAGTTAGCCAGATGACCACTTATCTTGGGTGTGGCCATTTCCTGTGGTCCCATGAAGTTTTACAGGCAACAGTCCCGGTTTTTAGTGTTCCATGCAGTTATTTAGCTGTAATTTATCCCTAAATATCTTCTAAGAGCCCAGCAAGCAATGGAAGTGTTGGTAATGTGCTAGTAAATATTGACCTGCTGTCATCCAGCAAATTCTCTCTTCCAGCACCTATGAGGTCTCGCAGATGCCAGACGAGGTGTTCAACCTGTGGTACAATAGTGCCTCGATTTACATGAGGGTTGTGTTCTCCACACATCCTCATGTAACCCAAATGTCATGTAAGTCAGGAGGCAGCTTTTTCCCCAGTGGATCACATTCTGCAGCCAGAGAAGCAGCAGCAGCAACTGGAGCTCCTTCTGAAAGGTAAGTCCTGGGGTTGTGGAGGAGTGGGGCAGATGTGGAAGGTTAAGCCTGGGTTGGAGCCATGGGAGGGGGCTGGGAGGTTAAGTCTGGGGTGGGTTAGGGCTGCAGGGGGGGCAGGGTGTGGAATTGAGCCAGACCCACATGCACACGGAGGGGTGGTGAGCTGGGGTGGTGAGCTGGTGGGGTGGGGTATAAGCCAGAGTCATGCGTGAGGGGTGGTGAGCTGGAGCCAGAGCCAGGTGCAAGGGTTGCTGGGGGGCGGTGTTGAACTGGAACCATACAGAGTCAGGGGGGTTGAACCAAGGCATTGTGAGGGTTTACTGTACCATAAATACAGAAACATTTTTGAATGGAAATCAGTGGTACCCCTATGTTCTCTGCTGCTTATAACACTTCCAGGTGTTCTTTACCTTTCAGAGCTATATTATCATATTTCAAAATGGGATAAGCAATGTTTGAAAGGGCTTAAGGCTCTGAATGATAATCATGTCAAATATATTCAGCTGAGTTCTCTCCGTAGGTAACTATTCGACATTCAGGATGTTTAAAATATTCTTTGCAAGGTTCTCATCATCTTTCTAAAAGACCCATGAAAGAAAAACAAAACAAACAATTTCTTGGGTAATAATTCAATATTTGGTGTAAATTGTATCCCAAAGCTTACTGTTGACATGCAATTGTCTATTTTCACTAGACTTAAAGGACACAGATCATAGCATTTCATTATTATTCAAATCCTGGTATGTCTGATCTATATTGATAGAGAGCGGGCAGAAGTACATACTTCAGCACATCTATGTGAAGGAACAAACACTAGAGAACAGGGATTAATGTATAAGGCTTTGATCTCTTGCACTTAAAAGCATCCCAAAACAAAATTGTGTACTAACTTCTGGACAAACAGTGATTTATGCAATGAATCAGTGGCTGTTACAAGATTTTTTACATCATAACACAATTTATAATGTGTCGCATGCATGACATGCACCTCTAAATCTCATTTGAGAGAAATTGTTCTCATGCCTTTTATCTTTCAAGCATGCTAATAAGTACCCTCAAAGCCTAAATAGACTAGTTATCTAGCTCAACAATTGTATGCAATCTTTCACAGAAGGAAAGTGAACTGCTCAATTTAAATCATTTTTCACTAATAATTCACACCACACCCTTCATAGTTATGTATAAGGGCTGGGGTATTCTAAAATATTTACATTTTATCTGCATCACTGACAGTTACTTCAAAATGTTAGCAAGCTTCCTCAGGCAGGTACCTCTACTTGCTTTGAATGATATAATTTACACTTCTCTATGACCATCCGGGATGTTGAAGCTAGAGAGTTGTACAAGACAGTAAAAATGCATTGAAGCAAATGAAATTTTACTTCTACAGCTTTTAAATCAGTGGGAGGAGAGTGGATCTCTAAAGCTGCATTTTCAGTGCTTGGGACCAGTTCTCTGATTGAATATATATTAGGAGAAGCATCTGATCAAAAGTAAATATTTCTCAGGTTATTTACCATTGTCCTTCCCAGGAGGCAGCATGGTTATATCAATCTGAGGAAGAATTCTCCAGGAGGAGCCCTCACACAACAGCCAGTTACAGTTTGGTGGGGTAAACCTGGCAGGTCATAGATACGGTATAGAATCTTTTAGGGCCATCATCTGGATGGGCCTCCATACCATACCAGCTCTCTCCTCTCCCATGGTGGAAGAACAGTTCTAGTGGAGCCACGAGATCAGAGACTGCCCTTTGTCATACAGGTACTCTCTGTGTCCTTGGCAGCATTGTCCACACCGAACAGTCGGCACATCCTTTTATTGGGTCTGGGGCTAGCCACTGGATGTGGTTGGGCATGGGACAGACTGCAACTGCATGGCCCCGGAGGAGAAGGAGGGGAGGGCAGGAGGGGGCCCTGCACAAATGTGAACCTGTACGTTCTAAGTTGGAATGAAATTTTTCAAATTTCTCCCCCACCACTCCCTTAAACAGCTCTTCTATCAGATCTCGAGTCCCTATTGACAACATAAGAATGCCAGGAGATAGCCTTTAGCTCTGGGAGGAGCCTTTTGCTGTCCCCACTGAAATCCACTTAACCTGACAATGTCAGGAAGATTTGAAAAATTAGTTTTCCCCAGGTTCAGTCAAAATTGCTAGAGCTTTGTAACTTATTTCCCCAAAGATTCCACCCACACTGGATGTGCTAGAGCTGATATTGCTGGTTGCTGCACAGGACTATCCTGATGTACACACGCTAGAGCTGAAAGCTAGGAGACACGACTCTTGCTAATTTACTCCAATGGTCAGTTACCCTCACTGTTAAAAATATCCACCTTTTTGCCAGTCTGAATTTGCCTAGTTTCAACTTCCAACCATTGGGTCATGTGATACCATTCTCTTCTACCATGAAAGCTGCTCACAGAAGACTCCCCCAGCCCAAACACAAATAATTGCCCACATATATACTATAGACAAATCATCATTTCACCTTCTCTTTGAGAAAAGAATAAGAGAGCTCAATCTGCTTATCAAGGAGCCAGCTGGTAAGGGACATAGAATGGATGAGCAGAGATTGTGCACCAGTGGAAACAAGTCGGTGTGGGAGTGGGATGAGACAGATCAGACAGGGAAGAGGGATGAAGAACCGGAACAGCTGGGCAAGGAGAATGGGATAACGAGGCTCAGATTACCTAGACAAGAGGTTCAGGGCTAGGATTAGAAACCTGAGGAGTAGTTAATGGAACTGGGTGGGTAAAGGAAAATGAGATTAGAACAAGGGGCTGGGATGGAAAAAAGAAAAGGACAGAAGAATTGTGCCCACTAGAAAACCTTCCCATCTGGAATCATACATTCTGTTTCAGAAACTCTGGATGTCTCAATTATCGAAGATGTGTAGCACCTCTACTCAGAGGTAAAGTAGTTAACAAGCATCCCTCACCATCAGGCCCTGTGCACTCACTATCAGTGCCAAACTGTTACCAGTGAGTGCGGGTGTGATCCTGCCTCTCCTCTGGAGCAGCACATCCTGAGAGGAGCTCAAACTTCTCAGCTTGCACCGCTCTTGGACCACACTGCTTTGAGGGGTAGGGGATGCCCCCTGTACTCTACAGAACTGGTGCAGCACTTCCACAGGAAGAGGTGTGTGGGAGTGGAAAAGGATGGGCATAGGGTGTAGCATTTGTAGGAAGGGAGGAGCACATGGCCTCCCACTGCTCGAATCCCTGCACTAGTCACTTCTGCCTCCACTCCCATTACTGCTTCTATTGATGGTTACATTAACTTCAATGGTAGCAGTCTGTGGGATGGTGGATCTAAAGATTCCAACCCTACTGATGAATCATGTAAATTTCAATAGGCATCTTCATGCTACCATTCCCATTTGCTTGAACAAACACTTATAGAGAACTTTACCTAAACTTGCAGTCAAGCACCCAAAAGTAAGGAAAAGGAGAATTAAAAAGTATCAGAGGGGTAGCTGTGTTAGTCTGGATCTGCAAAAGCAATGAGGGGTCCTGTGTCACCTTATAGACTAACAGAAATGTTAGCCCACGAAAGCTTATGCTCATACATTTCTGTTAGAGAATTAAAAAGTTACCTGTGCAGTTTGGGCAATGGTCTTCATCCAGTAGTCTTTGATTTCAAATGAGTATATTCATCTCAGTGAAACTGCAAATCCAAGAAAGGGATGACTAGTTAATAAAAGCAAACATTCAAAAAATTGAATACTGTTAAAATACTAATTATTGATCACATGTCAAAATATGCGGAGTAAGTTTCCTTAGACTATTGAGTAGTTCAAGCAGCATTTTTGTACCTTGTTTATTTTACTTGTTATCAAAAGAAACAGGTGTCAATGTGTGTGTATATAGTAAAGTTGACATTTGCTGATCCGCAACTAGAAATACTGTAGAGAACACATTTTGTTATCCAATTATTCAGCCTATCAACTGGAATTTTAAATCTTTAACAGCACAGCACAACTGCCAAGTAATATTTAGTTTATTATATAGGAGCAGAACATATTTCAGGTGGGAAATGGGTAGTAGGTACAGAGTCAATCCCTTATTTGAGTTGCTATTTGTACATTAGCTCAACATAGCACTTTTTCCTTGGAAGTAATTATTGGAGCAGGTCACAGAATGGGTTGGGGGAATAGGAGGGGGTCACCCTTCAAGTTAACTTAAAATATGTCCAATATGAAATGAAGACAAACCATTTTTAAAATATCACACAAAACAGAACTGTGGCTAAATAAAGGTCTATTTACAGATCAAAACTTGAGTGTTTCCTTTTAGGAAGGTGAGAGCATGCTGGTGGTTAGGGCACTGGCTTGGAACATGGTAGTCTCCAGGCTCAGCACCTGCTCTGGCTGGTTCAGACCCGAATTTCTCACCCCTAAGTATCTTCCACCTCATCTCGTGCCCTAGATGTTGGCTACTGAGCATACAATCTCTCTTCCCCTTCTGAGCACTCTCATATCTATTAAAAGGCCTATTTAATTGAAAGTGTTTCGAACAGCTCTAGTCATTACCTCAAGCATTTTTGAGGAAAACTGGCTAGGTGTTCCTGCTATCACTTTGGGTACTTCATTCTTTACTCTTAAAAAAAAAAGTCATTCCTGTAAAATGGAGCCATATAATCACCACGTTTTGCTTTCTTGCAATTATTTTCACAGTACAGGGCTCCAGTACTACAAAGTTCACGCACACTTGTTTAAGCTTATACAATGTCCAGCAAAACTTTGACTTCACAGGAGCTATGGTTTCTTATATTTGTTACCTGAGGAGATGTAGCACAATGAGATGATGCCTGGACCAGAAAGGGCAAGTGAATGCATGTGTCAAACTCACCATCCAAGGTGCATCCTCACAGCAAAGCCCAGTTTTACAGCCCTCTGACACCAGAGGTCAGCAGTATGTGCAGCAACTTAGCTCCCTGGCTAAGTCAGTCGCCTTCCAGGGTGGCTAAGTCAAAAAAGAAAAAAAAAATTTTGTCCCAGCCTCACCTTCCCAAGGGGTCTAGCATCTCTAATTCAGGTACCCTTTTGCCCACCGTCTGGGCTCAGCTTGCACCCTTTCTGGGCTCCTTTCCACAGCCCTGCAAACCCTATTTGGTTTGCCACCTGCTCTTTCTTGAACAGTCATCCCTGAGGCCTTTTCATAGATTTTCCTTAAGATTCTGCCTGCACTGTGATCTTCTCTGGCTCCTCACAGCCTTCTGCTTGTCCCTCCAATATCAGGCTTCATTCCTTTTAAATCCAGTGCAGTACGGCTAACCTAATTCTTGGGCTCCAGGCCTCCATTCAGTACACTAGCTCCACGGCCAGGACACTATTGCCCTTCTTGAGATGGGATGGTTGTGGTCTGGGGGGAACCCAGGCCCCACCCACTCATTCCCAGGTTCCGGCCCAGGGACCCTGTGTGGTTGCTACAGGTAGGGAAAGGCTCCCCTGCCATGGACACCCACAGCTCTTCTCCCTGGGCCACCTCCCCAGAGGATTTCCCCCATACCTCCTCCAGGTAGCGCTGCTGCTGCTACTGCTGCCGCCACATCACCCCTCTTGGATCGGCTCCCCCTGTGATCAGTCCATTCTGGCCTCCCACCAAATCTCAGGACTGCCTGGATAGGGGCCTTAAGCCCTTTGCTATTTGCAAAAACTTCTCTTGCTTCTATCCTCTCACCTCCTACACTCTCCTCTATCACCCTCCCTCTCCCACTGGGCAAAGGGGTTTTTAAAGGCAGTCTTGAGTGGTACCAGCTGGCCCCACTTGACCCAGGGCAGCTTCCTCCCCAGCTGCTCCCACTCTGCTTATTTGCCAGCACTGCTTTTCCCTCTTGTACACCCACCCTTCCCCCACCCCAGCCTTTATCCTGTCACACCAGTGAGAGCATAGCTGAATGGAACTAACGGACCCTCCTGTCTGTGAAAAGGCAGGAAACCTGACCACAGTGAGAAACATTCCTCCGATGAGAAAGAAAGGTGATCATACAACCTAGTATTTTAACATAAGACACCCAGGACTGAGTATGGTGAACTACCCTTATTTGTCCTTTACACGGTCATCTGGGGTAAACCAGGAAATCTAACAATTTTGACAGATTAAGATACAGAAGAAGCTTTCAGATATTTCTCCCTCTGAAATGGTTGTCAGGTAACCAACTACTAATACAGGAGGGGATAAATGAAGGACACAGTAGGAAAATGAATGCAGACGGTAGTATACATGGTACACAAAATTACATGCAAAATTCGAATAAACCACTAACAGCTGACAATGCTGTTCACATCTCTCCTCAGATGCACTCCACAATTAGGAATCACTATTTTTCAAATCAGAGATGTGATCAGAGATCATGTCTGTTACCAAGTAACGTAAATCAGTATCGCCTGAGTTTAAGACCATCTTGAGCCTTCCCAAGCAAAATGTGTTCTAAGATTCAGCTTCCCTTGCCTTTGGAGGAAACAATATAGTATTTCTAAATCACAAAATCGTTTGTTTTCCCCCAACATTATTTGCACTGACAGCAGCATCACCCTTCAGATGTAAAAGTGAATACTCCATAAAGCAGACCAGACTTGCTAAATGTGCTGGCATTTAGTCAACGTGAAGGGTTGAAGTCTGGGCTTGCTGAAATTATTGACAAAACTCCTATTGCAGTCAAAGTGCAGCATTTCACCCACAGCAGGCAGCCAGAATTACAATATAATTCCACATACAGAGGCAGAATAGTGAAGTAGTAAGAAGTAGAATTAAAAACACACTGAATTTTTGTAACATTGGTCCAATTTTGGCTGTTGAGAGCTTACAGAACTTTATTCCCTCAATTTCTTTACAAAAAGACACATATCAAATACTGATCTCACTGGGGTCAGGATTTCACTCCCAATAGTCATGAAGTGAAGAGAATTGTGGCAAATATCAATTTCTTTATATAACATCACATACTTAATCTTTAAACATCCACCCATGTTGTGATTGAACTTCTCCCGATGATATTATCTTCTCAATTTTCTACAGACTTCTCTATACATTGTACTTTAAAACAAATGTTTTAAGAGTGAAGCTTTGAATCAAGGGTCACATATTCTTTTTAAAAGAGAGACTGACAGACAGACAAAGGAGTCTTAATGATTCACTTCCTAAGATTCCATTACAGACAGACAAATTTTCTATACCCAATCTGCTTCCACAGAGCTGTGGTGAATACAATAGGGACTAGGAAGAAAAACTAAGTTGGTCTTTTGCTTAGCCTCTTTAGATGTGACTACCTCCAAATAGCTAAAAATCAGGGACAACCTTCTTTCTCGGCTGGAAAAATCACAAAGTGTATTAAACAGTGGGCTATATTCTCAGCTGGTTTACATGAGTATTGACCCTCTCTCTGTCTTTGACACACACCAGGTGGGAATTGGCCAGTTAGATTTCTATTACAGGTGAAGCTGAACCCCCTACATTAGATGAGCTCTGCCCCTTGCCTCAATTTCCTTTTTAATTCCCCTGTAACTCCGTACAAAGTTATCCTCCAGTCCATAACTGACTAACAAAAAGCACACTGCAAAAGTGCATTACCAATAGTCTCACAACATAGTTCAAATCCCCCAGTGCATATAGATTTTAAAACCCTGCTTCAGTCTTGCCATTCTGATGTCTTCCATCACACCCGGACTATATGAAGTTCTCGGTCCCCCAGCCAGAGAAGCATTTAAGTCCTTTCCTCTGAGGTCCAACATCACTATTTCCAGCAGGAATTCCCACAAAGTCTCTACCGGGGCCCTTTCCTGGTCCCCAAGGTAAAAAAACAAAAACAGCAGGTAGACCCCCCACTTCCTTCCTTCCCCCCTCTCTGGCCTTAGCTCTGGCCAGGAAGTATCACCTCTGCTTCTGCTGCCTGACGCTCTCTCCAGCTGTAGCTCAGGGACACCAGTCACCAAAACCCTTGTATTGTTTTCCTGTCTGCTCTTTTCATTTCTTCTCCTTTCCCAACAACAAGTCTACTCTGGTCCTCTTTCACACCAAGTGCCTTATAACTACCCTTTCCTCTTAATTGGCTCAACTAGGAGCACCTGGACTGAAACAAGAGCACTGAGCCCATTTTCATTTAATGGAACAGCTACCTTGTTACATGGTCATATGTTAATAGAAGGGGCATTAAAGAAGAATAGTCCCCTCTGTTATAAAAATCCACTTGATACCATGCACAAAATAAATAAATAAAAATTACTTAGGGCTAAAATTAGATGTATCACACATTTTTTTTTTCTGCCAGGACTAAAGTTTCAAAGCAAAACAGAGTTGTCAATTACATTTTATTTTACATTTATAACGATAATTCTTTAAATACCCAGGACCATCCATCTGTCATGTATACTCTGTTAGAATAGTTTTAGTATGTTTGATTACTTTTTTTTTCTAAAATTGCTCTTTAGAATTCTCCATGCTGCCATATTTCAGCAGTGCTGACAATTGATTAGCCTGTTTCGCTAAACCTGAGGAAGTTGTAAGCTTGTTAAGGAATGCTACATTAATACATTACATTAATAGCAACTGATATGAAAGTGCTAGATCAAATAGATGCTTATTTTGGATAGCACTGTTTGTCACCAAGATAAAACACCTTGTTAATTTTATGCATGAAATCAACTGATTTCAATTTTCTGGCATACGTTTCAGTTCTCTTCAATTGTTAGGGGGTTTCCTGGAGGGGAGTGGCAGGGTAAGAGTGCTAAAAGCAAATGTCGCCATTTTCATGTGAGCAGGTGGTAAAACTTGACCTGTAATGGTTTCAAAAAATTCTGAACCCAAAGTTCTTGTAATTATTCACGGGACAATTCCTTGTCAACAGAACTTGTCCTCGTCTCCAAATATGAGCATGTTTGTGGTATACCAGTTTGTTTTGGCCAGAGAGAAAGACCAATTGTTCTCGGATTTATGTAGAAATCAATGAGCCTGAAAGCAGAATTTGAAGCACACTGTTTTGTCTGGAGTGCTCTGACTACAATGTTGAACTATGTCACAGTGCAAGCTGAAGTGGTGTATTTGTACTGGAAATTACCTTGCCGTAGTATCTCCACGCTATCAACACCACCTACTGGAGGGATGGGCAAGACAGGCAGTTTCAAATTGCAAAGGGGTCCAGACCCTAAGGTCCCTTTGAATTGGTGATGCAATGCTGTTCCACCTGGCTTTGAGGGCTGGTGGGGGGCCCAAGCACTGGTTGCCTTTTGCCTCATCCCTTTGACCGTCGGCCCTGCCCCTTCTGGGGGCATGGAGCCAGGCCCCCCAACACCCATCTTGCCCTTGGGCTTGTAATGGCTGTTGGCCCTGCTGCTTACTATATATCTTATTTCTGAGCTAGTTCCATGCCAGATAGCACTTGCATCAAAAGTTGCAGTTGCTCTACATTTGGATACTTATCTCATAATCCCCAGGCTAGCTCTCTGAAGAAGCAGACCGTGAGGAATAGAGGAAAGTATTCCTGGAGTCTATAGTATCTGAGAGTTTGATGCTCTGAAAACTCACTAGAAATTACAGCCATTCTTCTCTCCCCACCTTCTAAACATATTCTCAAAATATTACTCAAATGAACAATTGTTTCACACAGAGTGTCAGAGTTCTGCTGTGAGCCCCGAAAATTCTGTGATGAGACTGCACAGGCAGCCAGAGACCAAGATATGGGCACGAACTTTATGCTGCAATTTCTGGATATTGATTGCTTCCCCATTGCTAAACTATAGACTAACCTTACACATGACAGGAACATCTTTTAATGTAAGCAGCTACAAAATGAAGCTAGTACTTAGTAGAGTGATTAGCAATGAACCCAAACTGGAAGCCCTGATTTAAATTCCCATTCTTACCACCAATATTACAGAAAGCTTGAATTTGGAGATAAACTGTCATATTGGACTAATCTTTGATAGTAGTGTAATCATGATGTAAGGATTACAATACTAATTATTTTATAGTCAGTCTGTCTATGAAAAATTAATTGGCCCATTATTCTCTGCTTAGGCTGAGTCCACACTTGCCCCAACTTTGTAGGGGGCATGGTAATCAGGGCCACAGGAGATTACTAATGAAGTGCTGTGATGAATATGCAAAACTTCATTAGGCTAATTTTCACCCCCGGCAACTTCAAAGCATCAAAAGGAGTAAAGGGACTTCAAAGTGCCTGTGGCTACATGCATGTTGGCACTTTGAAGTTTAACACTTCGAGGTTGCCACGGGGGTAGTGGGGGGGAATTAGCCTAATGAAGTGCTGCTTACTCACTGCAGCATTTCATTAGTGATCTCCCAGGGCCCCGATTACCATGCCCCCTTCGAAGTTGGGGGTAAGTGTAGACAAGCCCTCAGTGTCATACCTACAGCAAAATGGAGCTCTGTGGGGTGTGATGGAGCCTTCCAAAGAGTATGGGACCTGCCAAGCTAGATGAGGGGCTTTGTCACAGTTACTAGCCAATTAAATGACAATGGAGATCTTGACCTTACCTCACAGGCAGTAACAAAGGTAGTAGCGTTCCTTTGTACCCAATGTCCCCTGCAACTTCCTCAGTGTTCCTATTATGTCCCACATAAGCCTTAGTCTCCTGCCTCTGTAAGCAGGACTTCACCGTATACAGCCCGACTTCTGTCAAGTTGCAAACAATGTGTTTTAACTTTAATATTTTACTGGCTAGTCTTGCTTACACCTGCAAAACCTGTAGAGAAATGTTGGCCATATTAACTTATGGCTTCAATTACCCTGAAGTTAATGTAATATGGAGGCCGTTTAGGGGAAGGACAAAAGTTGACAGGAATTTTTTGACATGCTGCACAGTAAATGAATTGACTCAAAATATTTATCCCAAGCCTCCTGGTGATATTGAGTAAGTTAACTGCATAGTGATAAATGGTTTGGTGTGAGTATGGAGTGAAGGTTTCTGTGATATCTAATTTTTATATGAGCTAGGATATCTGTCCCTAATGTAGTCAACATGATGGGTTAGGTATAAAGTAGTAATTACATTGGCTCTAACAAGCGGCACAAAGTAGCTGAACAGTTACAAGAGTTTTCCATATTAATTTCAGAAATTATTCAGAAGGTTCAGCTGTGTTAGAGCTTCTTAAATGAACTTCTTTACATCTAGTACTAAGTTATGAAAACCCACAGCTACGTGTCTCTTACTGGGATAGTGGAAAGAGAAGTCTAATCTAGAAATACAAATGACAACATAATTACTATGCTAAGCCAATAAAACAGTTTATAAGTCATTCTGCCTCACATTTACTGAAATCTGGAGTATACAAACACAAATTCAGTCAAATGGCAGTTTTTTATCAGCCAGTTTTGTGTCTCTTGTAAAAGATCATGTGCAGACACAATTTCATGTCATAGAAATAAAATCTGATTCGATGATTGGCAAGCAATATGACTAAAATGGTTAATGTGTTCACAAGATATACAAAGAAAATCCGAGAAATATTGTTCATGTGGCCTAGTACAGAATATATAATGCTGAGAATGGTCAACTACAATTATGTTGTTTCAGTCTACCTAAATCTCTACAATAGAGGAAGCTATAGAGAAAAATGACCAGCTACAGTCCTGTGGAGGATAAGGAACGTCATTCTCTCTCTCAATGAGCCTGTAAGTCCTTCGTTAAGTAAACATACCAGAGAATAGCACTGTATGGTAGAAACAGCAGGAGAATTAGATGCTAAATATTAATTGGAAATATTCTATGCAAATATATTTTTGTTCTTTGATTTTAGATTATTACATTCTGAAATGTAAAGAGTAGAAAATTGATAAATGACTTACAAAAATATGCTTTCACATGCCATGTACCAGCAATATCCATGCACTGAATTGCAGTCATGTGAAGGCCTGTAGAAGAATGAGGCTGTAGTTACTGGTAGATAAAGCAATATTTCTACCAAATAAACATATCCGACACAATGTTAAATTGAGCTTTTGTCTTAAATTAGATGTAACTCTTCAAACTAAGCCACCAGGGAGAGTTATTCATTATGACTCCTACCAACAAGGCAGAGGAATTAATAGAGGACATAAGAGTGGGTGGGGGCAGGAAGAAGGTCTACAGGGCTACTTCTACATGGCAGCTGCCATTTAGGGATACAAAATCATCCTGAAATAGCAACACTGAGGCATTTCACGGTGTCTGAAATAGTGTTGCTTTTGTGTGTGCACTATTCTGGTTCTGGTATTCCTCATCATACAAGGAGTAATGGAACATTTGGAATAGCCCCTTATTCCAAAATTTGGTATCATTTGGACAGCACCAAGTTCAGAATAAGGTATTTCAACATAATTTATGCAATTTTCATAGCACAAATTGTGTAAATTATTTTAAAAATATCTCACCAAGTGAACATAGCCCAGATGGAAAACAAAGGATGGAGAACAGACTTTGGTGATGATTTAAGGAAACAACTATGATCTGCTATATGACTGAGGGGCTTTTTCTTCTTTGTTCTGTCAGCAGTACAGTCAGAGAAAACTAGTTCAAAGAAATAAAAAACAAATTATTGTTTAGAAGAGCTTCGGACCCTGACTGTTTGGTTGTTAGAAATCAAAGATGAAAGAAAAAATAACTGTAGAGGGACTGTCTTCCATCTTCTTGCAATACAGTGCTACGAAGTTAAACATTTTGCCTTTTTACTCCCACTAAATGACTCACAGAATAATTATGCAGTTTATTGTTTTATAAAGCATATTTTACATATAGTGATATTATTGTGATAAATTGTACTTCTATGCAAACAAGTTCAGAGTTACATAATATCATCCACCCTCTGCTCAGAAGTCCATTTCACTAAGACTTATTTAATATTCCATCTCCCTGAGCAACTTGAAATAGGTAACAATATGCATCTGACGAAGAGCTCCAACAAATGTCAGTCTAAGGTGCCACAAGACTTCATTTTTTTAAAAAAATATTTTGTTTGCACTCATGACTTGGATAATTCATTGTTTTGGACTCACGAGTTATGTGGCCGTCCCAAACTGATGCCAACAAAAATCTTTGAATCGGTTCACAATCATTTGTCTGTGTGTGCAACATGGGATGTATTTCATAAGTACTTCTCTCATGCATATGTATGAGAGAGTTTGATATACATAAGTGAGACAACACTGGATCATGTAATTGCTCTGGGTCATTTCAAATCAACTTAATTATTTATGTGAGTCAATATTTTGTTCCAATCGGATATTTTAGGTCTGGCTATAAATTAAGATGGAAGGGTGTCTTTTATGTTTCAAAAATTAAGACAATCCTGAAACTAGCTCCTTAACAGATTTTGCAATGTGAAAGACAGTAGTTTACCGAATGCAGGCCCCAGGTTAAAAAACAAATTTCCTTGTTATATATAATGAGGCACTTTTAAACTATTGGTACTCTGAATATCCATCTCTTTTTATTACAATCATGGACATTAACTAAAAAAACAAGTCCTTATTGAGTGATGAATTCTTTGTGCGTTTCTTGGATTCCACTGAATGCTTCATATTGCACATTTTAAGGTGTTATAAGATTCCAATGTAACATTTACTGCATTTAGTATTTAACTGAAATGGTTATGTACATTTATGTTGATAATTAAATACATAAAATATTTCTTTGATTAGTTTTGGATTTTATATAGCGTATATAGTCCATTGTATTAAAATGTTGTTACATTGGCTGCATCTACACTACATTACTCTTTCAAAAGAAGAATGAAAATAAGGGAAATCAAAAATGCAAATGAAGCACTGGTTTACAAATTTCATGCTTCATTTTCATAATCTCATCCAATTGCTTTTTCGGACTAGATTTTTTCGAAAAAAAAGCAGTGTAGACAGGGATCTTTTGGGGAAAAAAAAAGATCCTTTTCAAAAGAACCCTGTAAACCTCATTTTTTGCAAAGTAGACTTCCAAAGTAAGTAAAGTTAAAAGTTAAAGATGATGGCATTACACCCACATTTAAAGATAAGAAAGTAGCTATACATTTCCTGCATTATTAAAATCTTATTCTCCTGAAGTTTTGCCACATATGTGAGGCTGATATTCAGAGTTCATAAGCAGAATGTCTCATTTCTGTTATTCTGTTCGTGACATTTTCTTCATTCGGCCCAAATGCTGAAAGAAGAAAAAGATTAGCCCAAGGTCAGCAACCAAAATGCCAACAAGAGCAAGTTGCTTCAATTCAGTAAAAAACTCAAGAGTACAAGAGCTGCAATGCATGTAAATACAAGATGGTCCTTAATAAATAACACCAAACCATGCTTTTTGTAACCCCTATTTTAAGAAACGTGCTCATACCAATGATTTGTAATATGATACATTTTACTGCAGATTTTTTACATATTCTATTTCCTCACACTATGGCTACGGCTACACTATCCCCAAACTTCGAAATGGCCACGCAAATGGCCATTTGGAAGTTTACTAATGAAGCACTGAAATGCATATTCAGCGCTTCATTAGCATGAGGGTGGCCGCGGCACTTCGAAATTGACGTGCCTTGCCGCCGTGTGTCTCGTCCCAACGGGTCTCCTTTTCGAAAGGACCCCACCTACTTCAAAGTCCTCTTATTCCCATCAGCTCATGGGAATAAGGGGACTTCGAAGTAGGTGGGGTCCTTTCAAAAAGGAGCCCCGTCGGGACGAGATGCGTGGCGGCCAGGCGCGTCAATTTCGAAGTGTCGCGGCCGCCCTCATGCTAATGAAGCGCTGAATATGCATTTCAGCACTGCATTAGTAAACTTCGAAATGGCCATTTGCATGGCCATTTCAAAGTTTGGGGCTCATGTAGACATGGCTTTTATGTGTGTGTTTGTACCACTGTCTTTGTGACTGTCACTCCCAAACCTTCTCTCTCTCTGGAAGACAGTAGGGCGAGTTATCCAGTGTTTCAAGATCACATATCATTTGCTATTTAGATACAAGTTGTTCATTTTTGAGTTTTAGACATTCACCATTTATTGAAAATAATTAGGATTTTTGTATTGTTTGGTTTTGTTTTACTTTGCAATTACAGCACTGGGAGCTGCATACGGCTTGGGAGCCGCAGATTGCAGACCCCTGGACTAGCCAATCTTCAATCACATTGCCTATTAATCAGATTAATTTAAAGATCCTGCCTCCTTTCCAGTAAAGAGAGAGAATAATTTTTCCAAATCACAATACTACAAATTATCTGAAGTTACTTAAAAGCCTCTAAAGACATGCACATTGAATATATGATTTTTGCTATGATTCTCTCCATTTGTCAAATTCTAAATAAGCTACATCATAAAAACCAAATCCCTCTTTTGGAATAAAAGCATCTTGACCCCATTTTGTGACCTTCCAAAGCTTGCCTTCTGGGCAAATGTTAAATGATTAAATATTTCAATAAGTGACAACACAAATATTTATACTAAGAATAACCAGGTACATATAGGTTGGAAGTCTCATGCCATCTCCTATATGGTGAAGGATACAGTCAGACTTATTTGAAAATCTCCCCACTTACCTACATGTTTCTTTAACCATGAGACCAGTTAAAATTAAATTATCTTATTTCCCTTTGCTTGTTTCCAACTCAGATGAACGAAATCAATAGTATTTAAGCAGTCTTTTGGTGCTCATGAAACCTATTTATGGCATAGAATACATTTCAGAAAATACTAGACAAGAAGAGGTGACTTTTCAGATAGCTATCAGAGAAGTTTTATTCGAAAGATTCTTTGTGACATCAATTTGTAAAACAGGGTTCCAAATATGATAGCTCAGACTGGTAAGGTAGAGAAGTTCAAGGCTACAGTGACCAATCAGTAAGGCATGGTTCTGCCACCCAAACTCTCAGTCCCTGTAGTTAATGAGCCTCCACAACATAAAGATAACACAAGTGGGCCTGTGCCAAGAAATAATGTAAGGTCTATTGTAATACTCACTTGTAGAAGTCAATATGCTTTATTGGAACACCGAAAGTGTGAACGTCAGCACCACAGGAAAGACAACTTCCTACTAACCCTTTTCCCACCTTGCTTCCAATTAGATCATTACAATACTTCTGTAACATCCTTCACAAGAGCGAGAGAATGACAAACAATGGGCAGTGCTATGGATACTGGTGTGGTGACACCACTGCCTTTCATGCTGACCAATGCTGTTTCATTGCTTCCTGGGGAAAAATCTGCAGGAGATGTCTCTGTAATCAAATACCTATCATTCTTCTAACAGGTTCTAGCAGCATTAGCTAGTCTCTGCCTCTTCTCTGTCACCTCCCAATGTAGTCCAGATAAGCAAAGAGAGAAAGTGATTACAATTTAATGTCTACTCCATGATCTGTCCTAAATGAGTTTTCAGTTCCAGTGGTCAAGCGTCCTGTGTGCCTTTGCTAACACTCTAAGTATGGTGAATGAACTATCATTTCTCTTTCTTAAAAGAGGTTCAGGAATAAGCACAGTACAGTGTGGGTTACATTGGACTAATGATATTCTTGTTCTATAAACAGATTGAATTGAAGACTACCTTCTGTCATGTTTCACAAGCACTAAAAGGGAAAGAAGAAAATATCCTGCAGTTCTCCTAGGTCTCCCTGAACAGGGACAAGAATAATCCCTGAATTCGACTCTATCATCTCTATTATTAGAAGAATAAATCAGATCCCCAGATCAGACTGCTCCTGCGGATGCAGAGCTGAATTTTGCATCCATTTCTGACTGCTGGGGTTAAGTCCCTATTAAAAAGCAGCACCCTTTCAGTACAGTTAGTCTTCTCCCCAATAATCAAAAACCTCACTGAAAGAAAACATAATATTCCTTGACAATAGCAATACCCTTCAATATGAGTAAAGAGCATTAATCTGTCTTTTCATGAACACTGAGCAAGTAAGATGTATTCCTTACCCAATGAACAATTGATGAGTTCACATTCGAAATCTACGTACAGTCAACTCTGAACTTGCAGTTTCAATAGCATTGTTAGAAGCTATTCTCTGAGCTCCTTGAATGGAAGAGAGGCTCAATAGTGCTGCAAGTGTTCTTCAAAAAGTGCAAAATGAATGAAACTCAAGTAGTCTGACAGTTTTATAGGTGAGTTTAGATAGATAATGGCCGAGAAAAGTCACAGTGATTGGCTTACTGTAAGGCCCCATAAAAATGGTTTACTTTTCATTAATCTTTCAAAGGGAGGGATTTTATTTTGTGAAAAATAAGGTCCACATATAATGAGAAAGTTATGAAGATGATGCGGAACATGGGGACAATTGGTTCTGATTCAGTTCTATAAAATTATAATCATTTTGGTATTCTCTTTGGCTAAAATCTATATGCAAGTTCTCAAAATGAAGTAACAGAAGTTAATACTCTGTAGGGGAGTACAGACACATTTTGAGATTTATAGCTAATACCAGAGCTCAAATAAGCTGCATAACATTATCCATGATGGGAAGCAATTACTTTGCTATTACTAACATCTGCTCAGGCTCCTTCTGTTTAGTCATTCTTAAAGATCTTTTGTAAAGAGACTTCACGCACTGAAGAGACAAATCATCACAATTTTAAAACAATCTGTACCACATGGGCAAATTTTCATGGTCACGATAACTAGAAAGAATTAAGAGAGGCTAAAGCCAGCACAGGCAACGGCAACTGCAAACTTCCTTGAACAGTTGGAACAATTTATCTCAGTCTGCAATAGCAACAAAGACTATAATGAGCTCTGTGGATTTCAGGATTGAGCATACGTAATTGTGTAAGACAGTACAATGTTTTTGCAAATAGTAGACTAAGGATATGAATTTAATTTCTATCTGTGATTCAAGTAGGAAAGATATGTTTGTTTATTCAAGTTATTTAAGGTTTCTATTATTACTTTTTAGCGGTGTGATCATTTTCCAGTAAACATGTTAACTTACCCTCCAAATAAACAAATCCCTTAAGGCCTTTAAATGTTGATATGCCCACAATATTATTCAGACTTTATTTCCTGTTTGTTGGAACAACAGGATAAGCCATTATGACACAGTCAAATCTGGGCAGCTTATTTTGAAAAAGCTCATTATTTTAATAAATTACATCCATTTCAATATTGCTGCTGGCAGACTGGGGATTTCTAATCTCCTGAATAATCAGAACAATATTCTAACTATAGTACTTTATAAACAAAGACAAAAAAAATTCAGATGTAAGTTTCCTACATGGTGGCTATGAGTGGGAACTTTAAATACTAGGACGAGATACAATTCACTATCCTAGGGAAATGTAGTGCACCCATAAGTGTTAACTTTTCTGACAAACAGTTCATTAGGTGGTGCAACTCCAAAGCCTGCTCACATCAACAGGAGTCTCTCCATTGATTTCAGTGAGCTATGGATCAGATTCAAGTTGATTTGGAAGATTTACGATCCTCAGTCTGCCTCAGGCAGAATAAGAATTAAAACCTTAAGATGCTGCAAGACACTCCATTGACCCATCTTCTATCCCACGGAAGTCAATGGTAAAAAATGCAATTGATTTCAATGGGGGTAGCATTAAGCAGGCACTAAATGTTTTTGAAAATCCTTACTCCACAGGCAGAAGCCATGGAGTTCTAAATAATGAATTGCAAGTTCTCTACTTTCTGCACTTAAACCCAACAGTATAAACATATTAATAAAATATTTCATTTAATCAGTCCAATCCCAAGAATGGAAGTCTCTAAACTTAGCTAAAGTTGTTAAAAGAGTTATAACCCGGAGATTGTTTTCTTAAAGAAACAGTTCACTATGAAATGAGTTAGGCCTTGTCTTCCTCTCCCATTAAAGTGTCACGAGTAAGAGGGGCCAGAAAAGTTTGGTCTTTGTTTGAGAGGATTCTGAGGTGAGCAAGAAGGGCATGTGGCATTTCATTTTGTGGATACTTGGAGATACAAGTGGGAAGAGGAACAATACAGATGGAAAGGCATGTGCTTGTAATGCTAACCCTCCTCAGCAGCACATTTCCTTCAGTAAAACCACTGACTGAATCCCCCAGTATCTACACTAAGGCTATGTCTAGATTAGAGCAATTTGTTGACAGAAGTTTTTGCTGGAAGATATCTTGTGACAAAACTTCTAAACGCCAAATTGCATGTAGACTGCTGAGTGGATCAAAAGGCAATCTGCTCTTCAGACAGAAAGTGGGCAGGCTGACTGGCCCCTTTGCTGGCAAAACAACCTCCCAGAACCACAGCAGACAGGGTTAGGGGTCATCATTTCCTTGTGGGAGATCTGGCAAGATGCAATCTTAAAGGGACCCCCCTCCTCCCCTATCACCTGTTCCCTGCCCACGCTGCAGGCATGCTTACCTCCTTGAGGAACAGCACAGCTAGAGCAGGGTTCATCTCTTTCTGGGAGACACAGATCATTCCAATGAGCCATGGTGCCACAGCAGCCCCTGGGCTTGCGCTGGTCTCGCGCTGGTCTCACACAAATGTGCTGACAGCCATCCTCTTCTTCCTCAAGGAGGGCGAGCCTAAGATCACCTTTGAGGATCTCACCTTGGTTGCCGGATGGTCACACCTCCACTCTCCACCCCCACCCCCCAGGTGGACAGGCAGATCTGAAGGCACCTAACAAGTTTGAACTGGGGGGACCGGCTGGTCATGGGGCAGTGGGATGACCAGTAGTGGCTCCAGAACTTCACATGTGGAAGGCCACATTCCTAGAGCTCTGTGCTTGGCTTGCCCTTGCCCTCTGGAGACAGGATACCTGGACGCAGCCCCAGGGAGAACCAAGTCACAGATGCCCTCTGGAAGTTCGTCACCCTGACAGCTACTGTTTGCTGGACAACCAGTTTGCCATAGGGAAGTCCACTGACAGGGCCCTCGTCATAGAGGTAAGGCACTCTCAAGGTGCAGTCTCTGCACAGGGAGGAGGCTGTCCTACCAAAGGGAGACCCTGAGAAAGCTGGGTTGGGAGTGCAAGTGGGGGATGAGGTCGGGGGAAGCCCTGTTCCTGGGGGACTGAACCATCCTACCCTCACACAGCCCTGCTCCCAAGGGGGAGGCCTCATTGGGAGGCTCACAGATTGCTCAGGAGGTAGGCAGGAGTGGGCCAGAACCCTTCCCCAGTCTCTGATGTGTGTATTTGGTCCCCTCCCTCCACATGTCATGACAGCCAATAAAAACCATCCTGCTGTGGAGGGTCACCCATATGACAGATGTGAATGCAGTCATGGCTGGATTCGCTGCAGGTGGCTGAGCTATCATGGCCCACCAGACACTGGTGTCAGTATCAAAGCGGGACATGAGTTGGTCCCAGTCCCACAGCCACCACTCCATTATCTGGGTCATCCTCCAGAGGGCAGCATTATGGTCCCAGCAGAGGTCCTCCTGTGTGTGCCAATGGCCCCTCCCGCTGTGGGCTCACCCTGTTGGTGAGGCATGGCTTGCTTGGCCCTCGCATGGTATAGGCCTAGCTGTAAGGGAGACGAGGAGGAGAAATGATGAGTCATTCATGCAACACAGCCCTTAGGTACAACCCACCACTGTGAATGGCAAGCAACACCCCCCAGGCCAAGGGACAGGGATGTCCAGGGAGCAAAGCCACATGTGGCCTGCACAGTGGGCCCTGCTACATGGGGGCTCTGTGTGGCTCTGTGTTGGCTCCAGAAAAAGAAAAGGTTCAGAAAAGGGCGACTAAGATGATTAGGGGCTTGGAAAGGGTCCCATATGGGGAGAGGCTAGAGAGACTGGGACTTTTCAGTTTGGAAAAGAGGCGATTGAGGGGCGATATGATAGAGGTATATAAAATCATGAATGGTGTGGAGAAAGTGAATATAGAAAAATTATTTACCTTTTCCCATAATACAAGAACTAGGGGACACCAAATGAAATTGATGGGTAGTGGGTTCAAAACTAATAAAAGGAAATTTTTCTTCACACAGCGCACAGTCAACCTGTGGAACTCCTTGCCCGAGGCGGCTGTGAAGGCCAGGACTCTATTAGGGTTTAAAAAAGAGCTTGATAAATTTTTGCAGGTCAGGTCCATAAATGGCTATTAGCCAGGGATAAAGTATGGTGCCCTAGCCTTCATAACAAGGGCAGGAGATGGATGGCAGGAGATAAATCACTTGTCTTCTGTTTTCCTTCTCTGGGGCGCCTGGCATTGGCCACCGTCGGCAGATGGGATGCTGGGCTTGATGGACCTTTGGTCTGACCCAGTATGGCCATTCTTATGTTCTTATGTTCTTATGACCATACTGACCACATCTTCCTCCCCCTCCCACTTGATGGGCTAGGGGCCAAGGTGGGTATCCGGCCAAAGAGGGGTCCCATCATGGGTGGCAGTTGAAATGGGAGCAGCCTGGCCCTCCCCAGGGCCCCCACCTCCCACACCAGCAGCTCGCAGTGCTGTTCAAAGGAGTGGGTGCTGCCTCTCACCTGAGGGCATGCCCGCATGCTAGATGCCAAGGTCCTTGGTGTGTCTGGGATCCATCTGCTACCTTTGTGGCCAGCCCACTTCCAGCTGTGGCAGGTGCTGGCAGTGCTGGGGCTCTTCCAGCCTCCCACGAGAGTGAAAGGAGGCCAATGCCTATGCCCCATGCCCCAGGGCTGTCTGCTGGATCCAGGTGGCTCATCCTACCTTGCACAGGGTTCCACATCCCAAGAACACAGTGCAAGGTCCTGCCCAAGCTGGCCGGGCTACACTTACAGCATGCTCTGTCTGTGTCTGCCTCCTGTGTCCTGGGGTGTGTGACACGTGGGGTACTCACCAGAGGGAGACTTTACAGCACCAGTGACATCCTGGAGGTGGCCTGGCAGGTGGAGACTGGCTCCAGAATGATGAAGAGGGTTCTACTGGCCTCTGACTCCATTTCTGGCTCTGGCAGGGATTGGCCTCGAAGGCCTCCTCCTCCTCCTCCAGGGACTCCTGCTGTTTTGATTGCGGAGTCTTGAGAGCTAGGTCCACCCTGTGGTGTGGTGGGGATATATTTCCCCCCTCCTGGATGCCGTACTGCTCCCTGTAATAGGTCCTGCCCCAGCAGCATCAGGCAGCATCCTGGGACCAGACATATCTATGCCTGAGGTTCTTGACTTACACACAGACCAGCTCCATACTTCGGGTGCAGGGGTGGCGCTTTCTGCCAGGGCAGTGGACATCCAGCCATGAATGGGGGCATTGCGGCACTTAGCGTTGGGTGGTGGACACTGGCTCCAGAATGATGAAGAGGGTGCGTGGAGGGTCTCCTTCTTCCTCCACAGGTCCAATGGGGCCTGGACCTTGGCTCCAGTCTAGGAGGGGCCCACCTCTGGGTGTCTTGGGCTGAGGGCTGTCTGTTGAGGGTTCAGGCTCCCTCCTGCTATGCCATGGCGGACTGCTGGCTGCAAAGATGCAGCTGTGAGGGCATGGGGGTCTGCAGCCTGTAGCTCTGCTGCTTTCATGCTCTCAGTTTTGTGCCACAGGATTTCCAAGGATCCCTGTGGCTTTAAGAATGGCAGAAGGCAGGGACCATAGAGCACTGATTGCTGTGGACAGGGTGTTCACCAGGGGGGCACATATGTGGCACCCTGGAGGCCTTTTCAATTGACGGAAGCCCCGCCCACACACCCCAAAATATCCAGACCCGAATTTTGTTGACAGACTTCTGTAGACATCATCATTCTTCCTCATGGTGAGTGAGGTACGGCTGTCAGCAAAAGGGCTGTGTTCTGTTGACTTACTGTCAACAGAACGCACTTGGGAATCTGGTTTTGTTGACAAAATGTCATATTCTTTTAATGTAGACATAGCCAATGTCACCAACAGAGGATCAGGTAAAAGTTTATGGTGTTTCAAATCAACATTCATTGCTGAAATGATTTCTTTGAAGAAAACTTATGCAGGGACTGCTGTCAGGAGGTTCATAGTGCAACACACACAAATTCCTGTGGATACCAAGCACAAGAGCTTCTGCAGGAAACTTAAGTCACAGGGGAGCAGAAAGTGGGAAGAAGCCTATGAAGGTGGCAGAAGCAGACAGCAATAGCAGTAATCATTATGACACTCAATGAGATTCTCCCTACCAAAAAGAAAAAAAAAAAAAGAGGGTGGTGGTATCTGTTTATTTTGATCAGCTTTGTCTAATCTGACTCACATTCTCAGTTTGAAGACATCTAAGGGCATCTTTTTGTCTGGCTTAAGAGCTACTTTTTTAATTCCAAAATTCTTGAACTATTATCTGTGTTCAGTAGTTGGAGTCCATTTTAACTCTCTCATACAAACAAACAAAAGTGATCTGGAAAAAATGGCATGATTAATTTTCTTTTAATTACACTATCTGAACTAGTGGTAGAAGAGTGCAAATAATAAAAACTGACAGACAATCTTGCCTGCACTATCTGGAGCAACGATGAGAGAACATAACTGATGCTAGTTTCCACTGATAATAAAGCAACAGGTCTACATCTGTTTTGTCAACTCTGGACAAATTGAGAATTATTCAGGATTTTCTTTATTCAAAATCTATCTGTCAAAACTGAAATTATTTGCATAAACATATTGCTTTCACTGGCACATTCATCAGTAAGTTTCCCCAAGTGTGAGACAATCTCATATTAAAGAGAAGCCCCTGCTTGTGAATAGCTAATAGCCCAATAGACTCAGGGGCCGTTTCTACACAGGCCACTTTCCTCCAAAGTGGCATGGTAATACACGGCCCGAAATATGCTAATGAGATATGGATGAAAATTCCCCATGGCTCACTAGCATACGGTCACATGATTTGGAGTCTGGAAGAACGGTCTTCCAAACTACAAAATGCCGTTTAGAAGCGCAAAACATTTTCAGGAAGAAGGAGCCTCTTGAAGAAGGATTTCCTTCCAGAAGCTCCCCTGGGGCCACGCTTCTACACAGTGTTTTGGAGTCCGGAAGAACAGTCTTCCGGACTCCAAATCACGTGACTGTATGCTAATGAGGCATGGGGAATTTGCATCCATGCCTCATTAGCATATTTCGGGCCATGTATTACCATACCACTTTCAAAGAAAGTGGCCTGTGTAGAAACGGCCAGGTAGAGCAGGGACTTGAACATGGCCATCCAATAGCCTCTCTAAGTGCCCAAACATCAGGCTATTATGGGAAGGGTCTCTTTTTCTGAACAATTTGAAAGCTCTAATTTCTGTGTTGCATCAAAACAAGAAATATTTTGTAGTCTTAAAGTCTTTCAGAAAAAATGAATTCTTGTTTTCCAGCCAGCCCACTCATTAGCACATTGACCCTTCACTCTCAATTGCTGATGTAGAATTTGAGTAAAATTGCTATATACTAAAATAAAATAGACTTTTATATGACATTTACAGGTCATAAGCCCAAACAGAAAACATATGTGCACAAAAGTGATAAGTAAAGCTTGAAACATTGAAAATTGTTAGAATGTTATCAGTAAGCTACTTGGAGAAGTATAATTTATTAATATACGAATGCAAATAATTATCTTCAATTGAGAGATATAACATTAGGCATTGGGCTTTTTGTGATAACATATGGCTCACAATATGTGAAAAGCTTGTTGTTGGTTACAGATTATATGAACAGCTGTGCATCTCATGGAAAAATAATATGAAAAAACATTAATTCTCTAACAATTTGATGTAAGTTGACTTCCTGATGTTCCACTCATATTTTTAATTTTACAAATCTTTATTAATAAAAATTATAGATTGACTAACTACAGAGATTTTATTTAAATTTCAAAAACACTGATCTGAGGTTAGGTTTAAAAACAATCTGTACTAAAATGGAAAGTAACCCCTTAAAGTACAGGACGGTGAGGATGGCCAACAACCACAATATTTAACTTTAATACTTATAATTTTGTGGTATTAATCCTGTACTTTTTTTCATCAACTAGTGAGAATTCTTTTCGGAATTAGAAATTGTACAAAAGGTCACCAACAAATAGAATTTGGAATATCTGCAGAAATTTGCAACAAGAAGTCCTGTGGCCCTTATAAACTAACAGATTTATGGGAGCATAAGCTTTCGTGGGCAAAGACCCCCTTCATCAGATAAACAAAACATTCCAAGAATATATTGACTCCCACAAAATCTTTGGGGTATTTTTTTTTAAATTTCATCTTCTCTCTTTATTCCTAATCATGTTTGGCATTAAATTGCTAACTTCCCTATTAATAAGGGGATATGAGGAGGTTACCTCACCTGTGGAATGTCAGGAGAGAGAGGGCATTCTCTCCAATATCTCTGGAGGTCTGCCTATTCAAATTAGCTTAGAGAGAATACTTCACCGTTGAGGAGAGAAGCAGGCAGTTTCATCACCTAGGAAACCATCTGCTTGAGTCTCCAATCACCACCTTCCTTCTCACTGTAGTGGCATTGGTGGTCTCTTTACTACCCGATGAAATCGGTTTTCAGTATACAGTCAGAAGGAATTAAAATGGAGGAAGGGCTGTCTTCATAGTCCCTTCCCATCTCAGGTCCTCCTCCTCTGCTTGTGCAGGAAGAAACCAGCTTCCATACTCCAAGTGCCTATAATACGTCAGTACCTGTGAAACGTTAGCCTCTTTGCTAAGATATCCCATCTTTAGCCTCCTTGCTAAGGTTCCAGTAAGGTTGGCAATAATGCCATGCACTTCCATCTAGGGCTGTGTTACTGGCAATGTGATACGGATACATCTCTGGCAATGGATTAAACTTTCAGAGGATCAGTTATGCTGTGTTCAGGAAAGGAACTGAAAGCTTCTTGGTTTATCCAAACTATCCATAAATACTTCTACTTTGTTCCCTTCCCTTCGTTATCAGGATGCTTGACCTTCCTGCCAGCCTCAGGAGTCCTCTCCAGGAATTTTCTGGACTAGGCTTGAAGATGTTATTGATAGCTTGGGTTTTATGGGGGGAATCAGGCAAAGGAAGGGGAAAACTAGGACCATTTTACCCAGTCCTTCACTAGTAGATGGAGCAAATCTACCAGCTTTGAAAGATGGTGCCAGGCAGTATCTTCAACAGTCTGCAGAGATCCTCTTTCCTTGCACCTCCATCTGCAATCATTTTGGGATGTCCTTGTTATAAAATATACATAGACTTCCTTTCCTCTGACCTGTAAAAAGGCTAACCTAGATAGGCTAACCCAACAAGGTTAGCCTCATTGGGAGGCTACCCTGCCACAGGCCCGGAAAAACAGAATTAGTTAGGAACAGAGACTTCATTCCTTAGATTGCTTGATCCCGATAACATGACTCTCTCTAAAGGCTCAGGAAGGAATACTAGCTATCCACCCACCACTAAAAATAATAGGACAGATGATGTCACACACTTTATTGAGATCTTTATTCACAGGTAGCCTTGAAGCTAAGTAATTGGGAGAATTTTGAGTCTAGCAAAGTTGAGATGTTTTGGAAGGTATGGTGAGATTGTGTCAGTTTCCAGCACAACCTTTAGTTCACATTTCAGGGAACTGGAATGAGATAATATTAAAAGTAATAACACTGAGCTTTCATGCCTAAATATCAAAGCAGTTTCAGAAAAGGGGCTCATTATTCCCCAAACAACCTAAATACTCAACAGTCCTAAGATTTTCTGTGCTTCCATATTATAATGCTTTGTAGTCCTTTTCATTGAATCAGCCCCATTTAGTGGGGTGAGCAGCTCCCACCTCAGCTCGAGCCGCTTCGTACCTCTTAGGTATTCCTCTGACGTTCTCTCCATCTCATGCCAAAAAACATTTTGCTCCTTCACTGTGTGCAGCTGACATGAAACTGCAGCTGTTCTTCTAGGCTGACTGACACATTGTTATAGCTATTTGCACCACAGCTGGACAGCCCTTTCAGTACCTGCACCGTCTCCAGAACAGCACAATGAAATTAGTTTATCCAAAGCCTGTCACTCTGTGGATCTATAAAGCTTGGGGAAAGCCTGGGCAGGATTTCCACTGAGTTAACTTGCCTCAAGCTCATGAATCTTAAAAGGTCAGTGCAGATGAACAGGGAGAAGCATTTTTCACAGTCTCAATTGCCATAACGTGCGTGCATGCGTGTGAGAATGAAACACCATTACCCTCAAGAAAAACTGTCTGCTCTGTACCTACCTTTTTGGCTAATTTCCTTTTATTTCTAGAAATATGTTTCAGAAAATTAGAATAAGCTGAAACATATGTAGGCACGTGTGGTAAGGTCTGTCCCACTCCTGGGACTCAGACCCCTGTTCAGATCACAATCTCACAGATAATTGAGGTACTGCAGCATGGACCCCACTTGCTCTTGCCAAGGTTTGGACTTCTGTCCCTCAGCTAGAAGTGCAGTGGGGTAGATGCCTCCCTAGTCTGCCTGAGCCTGGTAAACAGTCCTTCCCAGCCAAAGGCTGAAATCTCAGGCTACCTGGGGGGAAGGGAGCCCAAACATTCCTTATCAGAGCTCCTCACCTTCCCTGCTGTCTCTAGCAATGCTGATGTTTTCCTTATCAGCTTTCTAACTCTCTCCTTCTATTGCAACAAGAAGTCTTCTGGCACCCTATAGACTAACATATTTTGGAGCATAAGCTTTCGTGGGCAAAGACCCGCATCTGATGAAGCGTGTCTTTGCCCACAAAAGCTTATGCTCCAAAATATCTGTTAGTCCATAAGGTGCCACAAGACTTCCTGTTGTTCTCGAAGCTACAGGCTAACACAGCTACCTCTCTGATACTTGTCTCCCTCTATTATAATTCTTTCCACCTCACTCCAACTTCTGCTCCCACTCTCCACACCTTCCCCCAGCAGGGAAGCCTCAAGTGAAATCAGCTGGCTCTAATTAATTTATAGCAGCTCCATCTCTGCTGCTCCCCTCTGCACCTTGTTAACACAGGGTCAGTGGCTCCTCCCCACCCTGAAGTAACCCTCTCCTAATTAAGTAGGTTTGTTTCTGCTTTTTTAGATCTGCCTCTCTCCTCTTCTAATCCAGCCCTCTGGCCTTGCCCTGTCACAGCATGGTACAATTATGAAATCTAGATGAGAGCATTGAATAATTAGAGAAGTTTTGTTTTTATGTATTCTATTCTTTCAGATCCAACTTTTAACAACTGCAACCGAGTCCAGAATTCAGTCCTAGCCTCTGGAACAGACATTGTAAACTGAGTAAGTAAGAACATGCAGATCCATCTCTGCCTTGGAGTATTGTGTGTGGATGATCACTCAAGCTCACTACAATGTCAATTTTGCTTTCCTTTAAAATGGAAAAGACTTAATGAGCCATCAACCAATGACTTTGCTTTCTGCATTAATAAGTGCTCTTCTCTCACCTTTGTGGCAATTTGTTATCACCCTGAACAATATTAAAGGGAAAGAGATCTTCCTACCCTGTCATTCCTATAGTTATATACTAGACATTCAAAACCTTTACACCACAGTAAAGCAAAAAATCATGCCTCTCTGGAAAAACCAAGATGTATGGAAAAACAGAATAGTTTTAATGTAAATATGAACCCCTTAGTTTTTGCAAATTCTATTGATTCACAAGATGTAGAGTTCAATTTGGCTGTATGTATTTCTTCAAAATTTAGTCATTCACAAATATTAAAATAGCTTATAGTATTTTATAATAAAACAAGCATCTTCACAGAGCAAAGCAAGTGTAAATTTATTTGCATCTAAATATTTTAAACATGTGCAAACAATGTCCCTCCCTGTTGGTATGACTAACTCACAAAGAGCCCAGTAAAAGGGAAAGAATCATTTGAATAATCCTTCTGGTTTTTACTAGATTTTGCCACACTATAGTGGATCATTTTAGTATAATTGGGTTATGTTAAAAAAGCTTTAATGAGTGATGTGAAAACTCTCACGTATAAGTTTTACATAGTTATACACTGAGATCTGCAAACACCATATACTCACTTCATTTCAAAGCACTAATGACTTTCAAGCAAAGACTAAAAAGGTCAGAAAACAATAATGCATTTTTTTTGATTACTTAACTACAAAAGAAAATGTGTTCTACATAATTTACAGGTTCTTTTATTGAATATGCCTGACACAAGCTGTCATGCTTCAGATCATCTGTAGATCTGATTTACAACTTAGTATTAGATTCTGACCATTTATATAATTTATGTATGGTATTTTATTTCTACTGGTTTTGGGACATGCTGCATAGAAAGATGTGTCTAGTGAAGATGTCCTAAAATGTATTACCAAGAGTACATTGGCTTCAATAGGAAAGAACTATAGCTTACCTGAAAAAGCATTAGAAAAGGAAGTTTCTGACCAGTGATCACAGAATGTTACTATTCCTTTTCTAATAGTTCCTGACATTCTTTTTTTAAAAACTGTTGCTGCACATTTAACAGATGTTTTCAGAGACCTAACCACACTGACTCAAAGATCTCTTTCTTGAGAGGCGAGGGCTACATTTCCTGTTTTCATTTTGTACGTATACTTGGAAATTTTTTTACTATTGTGCATTACTTTTCACTTATAAACACTGAATTTAATCTGCCATTCTTTTGTTGCCCAGGCACCCAGATTAGTGAGATCCCTTTGTAAATCTTCTCAGTCACACTTGGATTTAACTGTCTGGAATAATTTTGTATCATCTGCAACATTTTGTCTTCTCACTGTTCACCTCCTTTTCAGATAATTAATGAATATACTAAACAGCACAGATCCCAGTACAGATTCTTGAAGGACTGTGCGTGTCATCTCACTTCATTGTGAAAATTCACAGTATATTTTATCTTTTCTTTCCTATCTTTCTTTCATGTCCCCTGTTTAATTTGCTTAAGAGGCTTCAGTGAAGAACCTTATTGTAGGTTTTCTGAAAGTAAATTGGGTGACCTGTAGCCACATGCCTGTTGACATCCTCTAGAGTTCTGATAGATTCTAATAGATTTCCCTATATAAAAGATGTGTTGCCTCTTCCACTAGCATTTCTCTTTCCAAAGAGGCATGCAAATGAAGGAAATAAACAATGTAAATGATGCACATTTACATAGCTGGCACCTCATTTGCATATTCTTCTTTCAAAAGAAGAAAAGCAGTGTAGACCAGCTCTTTTGAAAGTAATCCCCATCTTTGAAAGAACCCTTCTTCCTATTTTTTTTAAAGGAAGGAGGGTTCTTTTGAAGATGGGGATACTTTCAAAACAGCTCAGTCTACACTATTTTTCTTCTTTCGAAAGAAGCTATTGCAAAAGAAAAATAAGCAAATGAGGTGCCAGATATGTAAATCTGTGCCTCATTTGCATTTTCAATTTCCTTCCTTTGCATGCCTCTTTTGAAAGAGGAATGCTAGTGTAGACATAAACATCATGTTTATTGTAATGTCTGATAATTTTGTTCATTACTGCAGTTTTAACTATTTTGAATGGTAAGTCAGACTTATTGGCCTGCAATGCCAGCATCTCCTTGAATCCTTTTTGTAAAAGACATGTTACATTAGCCATCATCTAGTCATCTGGTACAGAGGTTGATTTAAGCATTAGGCTACATACCATACTCATAGAATCATACAACACTAAGACTGGAAGGGACCTCGAGAGGCCATCGAGTCCAGCCCCCTGCCCCAATGGCAGGACCAAGTATTATCTAAACCATCCCTGACAGACATCTATCTAACCTGTTCTTAAATATCTCCAGTGATGGAGATTCCACAACCTCCCTTGGCAATTTATTCCACTGTTTGACCGCCCTGACAGTTAGGAACTTTTTCCTAATGTCCAACCTAAACCTCCCTTGCTGCAGTTTAAGCCTGTTGCCTCTTGTTCTATCCTGAGAGGCTAAGAAGAACAAGTTTTCTCCTTCCTCATTATGACTCCCTTTTAGATACCTGGAAACTGCTATCATGTCTCCCCTCAATCTTCTCTTTTCCAAATTAAACAAGCCCAATTCTTTCAACCTTTTTTCATAGGTCACATTCTCTAGACCTTTAATCATTCTTGTCGCTCTTCTCTGGACCCTCTCTAGTTTCTCCACATCTTTTTTGAGCTGTGGTGCCCAGAACTGGACACAATACTCCAGCTGAGGCCTAACCAGCGCAGAGTAGAGCGGAAGAATGACTTCTCATGTCTTGTTCACAACACACCTGTTAATGCATCCCAGAATCATGTTTGCTTTTTTTGCAACAGCATCACACTGTTGACTCATATTTAGCTTGTGGTCCACTATAATCCCTAGATCCCTTTCTGCTGTAGTCGTTTCTAGACAGTCTCTCCCCATTCTGTATGTGTGAAACTGATTGTTCCTTCCCAAGTGGAGCACTTTGCATTTGTCCTTATTAAACTTCATCCTGTTTACCTCAGACCATTTCTCCAATTTATCCAGATCATTTTGAATTATGACCCTGTGCTCCAAAGTAGTTGCAACCCCTCCCAACTTGGTATCATCTGCAAACTGAACAAGTGTACTTTCTATGCCAATATCTAAATCATTGATGAAGACATTGAACAGAACCGGTCCTAACACAGACCCCCTGCGGAACCCCACTTGTTATACTTTTCCAGCAGTGTTGAGAATCATTAAGAACTACTCTCTGGGTATGGTTATCCAGCCAGTTATGCACCCACCTTATAGTAGCCTCATCTAAACTGTATTTGCCTAGTTTTTTTATAAGAATATCATGAGAGACCGTAACAAATGCTTTACTAAAGTCTAGGTAGACCACATCTACCACTTCTCCCCTATCCACAAGGCCCGTTATCCTATCAAAGAAAGCTATCAGATTAGTTTGACAAGATTTATTCTTTACAAATCCATGCTGACTGTTTCCTATTACCTTACCACCTTCCAAGTGCTTGCAGATGATTTCTTTAATTACCTGCTCCATTATCTTTCCTGGCACTGAAGTTAAGCTGACTGGTATATAGTTTCCTGGGTTATTCTTATTCCCCTTTTTATAGATGGACACTATATTTGCCCTTTTCCAGTCTTCTGGAATCTCTCCTGTCTCCCATGATTTTCCAAAGATGATAGATAAAGGCTCAGATACCTCCTCTATCAGCTCCTTGAGCATTCTAGGGTGCATTTCATCAGGCCCTGGTGACTTGCAGACATCTGATTTTCCTTAGTGATTTTTAACTTGTTTGTTTTTTATTTCAACTTCTAACCCTACCCCTTTCCCACTAGCATTCACTACGTTGGGCATTCCTTCATCAGACTTCTCAGTGAAGACCGAAACAAAGAAGTCATTAAGCATCTTTGCCATTTCCAAGTTTCCTGTTACTGTTTCTCCCTCCTCACTGACCAATGGCCCTACCCTGTCCCTGGTCTTCCTCTTGTTTCTAATATATTTATAAAAAGCCTTCTTGTTTCCCTTTATGCCTGTAGCTAGTTTGAGCTCATTTTGTGCCTTAGCCTTTCTAATCTTTCTCCTGCATTCTTGTGTTGTTTGCCTATATTCATCCTTTGTAATTTTTCCTTGTTTCCATTTTTTATACAATTTCTTTTTTATTTTGAGATCGTGCAAGATCTCCTGGTTAAGCCAAGGTGGTCTTTTTCCATATTTTCTATCTTTCCTACAGAGCAGGATAGCTTGCTTTTGGGCCCTTAATAATGTCCCTTTAAAACACTGCCAACTCTCCTCAGCTGTTTTTCCCCTCAGCTTTGCTTCTCATGGGATCTTACCTACCAGCTCTCTGAGTTTACCAAAATCTGCCCTCCTGAAATCCATTATCTCTATTTTGCTGTTTTCTGTTCTACCCTTCCTTAGGATTGTGAACTCTATGATTTCATGATCACTTTCACCCAAACTGCCTTCCACCTTCAAGTTCTCTACCAATTCCTCCCTATTTGTTAAAATCAAATCTAAAACAGCTTCCCCCCGGTAGATTTTGCAACCTTTTGGAATAAAAAATTGTCTCCAATACAATCCAAGAACTTATTGGATAGTCTGTGCCCCGCTGTGTTAGTTTCCCAACATATATCTGGATAGTTGAAGTCTCCCATCACCACCAAATCTGGGGCCCTGCTTGACTTTGTTAGTTGTTTAAAAAAAGCCTCATCCACCTCTTCCACCTGGCTAGGCGGCCTGTAGTAGACGCCTATCAGGACATCACCCTTGTTTTTCACCCCTCTTAGTCTAACCCAGAGACTTTCAACATGTCCATCTCCACCTCAGTCCAAGTGTATACATTTTTAATATATAAGTCAACACCTCCCCACTTTCTTCCCTGTCTATCCTTCCTAAGCAGGCTGTACCCTTCAATACCAACATTCCAATCATGTGTATTATCCCATCAAGTTTCTGTGATGCTAACGATGTCATAGTTATATTTATTTATTAGCACTTCCAGTTCTTCCTGCTTATTACCCATACTTGCCCTAGCCTTCATAACAAGGGCAGGAGATGGATGGCACGAGATAAATCACTTGTCTTCTGTTCTCCTTCTCTGGGGCACCTGGCATTGGCCACCGTCGGCAGATGGGATGCTGGGCTTGATGGACCTTTGGTCTGACCCAGTATGGCCATTCTTATGTTCTTATGTTCTTGTATACAGGCATCTAAGGTATTGATTTGACCTTGCCTCCCTGTTTTGCCCTGATCCTCTTTTTACTCTGACATTGTTGCCCATGCTGCCTCCCATTTCTGACCCTTCACCCAGGTTTCCATGTTCTCCACTTACCTGTGGGCTTTGCTCCCCTGCCCCCGTCAAACCTAGTTTAAAGCCCTCCTCACTAGGTTAGCCAGTCTGTGTCCAAATACGGTCTTTCCCCTCCTCGAAAGGTGAACACCATCTCTGCCCAGCAGTCCTTCCTGGAATAGCATCCCGTGATCAAGGAAGCCAAAGCCTTCCTGGCAACACCATCTTTGAAGCCAGGCATTCACCTGTAGGATGCACCTGTCTCTGCCAGGGCCCCTACCACTGACAGACAGGATTGAGTAGAATACCACCTGTGCCCCAAACTCCTTCACCTGTGCCCCCAGAGCCCTGAAGTCACCCTTGACCTGCTCAGCATCATACCTCACAGTATCATTAGTGCCCACATGGCTGAGAAGCATGGGATAGTAGTCAGAGGGCCTGATGATCCTCAACACCACCTCTGTAACATCTCGGATACAGGCCCCAGGCGGGCAGCATACCTCCCGAGAAGAAATGTCATACTGTCATATATGAGTTCCTTACAAACTCCTGGATGAATGCTATCTGGTTCTGGTGACTTATTCCTGCCCAATTTGTTCCAAAACCTCCTCTACTGACATCTCCACCTGGGACAGTTCCTCGTGTTTGACACCTAAGTATATCATCTTGTATGTCTTTTGTAATGCAGACTGACCAAAAAATTAATTTACGTTCTTCGTAAAGGCCTTCTTTATCTTGAATGGTCCTTTCATCCTTCACTTATTCATGGTCCCACTGACTGGAGGTTTCCTGCTTCAGATGTACTTCAGGGGAAAAAAAAAGAAATCCTGTTATCTGTTGTGTCCTTAGCAGGTTGCCATTCAAATTCTTGCTTGCCTACACTACAGTTTTTTTAAACTTGACTTGTCAGAATTCCTTTGTTTTCCTGAACAGGGTTTGAATTCCAATTTTTTGCTTTTTTGCCTTTTTGCCTCTTACCAACTATTTCAACTTTCATAATGGTAATATGGTAGCATTTTTTAAATTTGGGGATATCCATTTACTATTATGATGTTCTAAAATAGCCTCTGTGCATCTTGCAGGCACTTCACCATTGTGACCATTCCTTCTAATTTCCATTCAACAGTTACCTCTTGTGATTACCCTTTCTGAAGTTAAGTGCTGTTGTGTCAGATTTCTTTAGCATTTTCCTTTAAGAAGATGTTAACTTTAATATGGTCACTATTACTGAGCAGATTAGGTACATTAACCTCTTGGACCAGATCCTTTGTACCGCTCAGGACTAAATAAATAGTTGCTGCACTCTTTGTGGTTTCCAAAGAGGGCCTTATGGTGTCTAGAAATTTTAACTCTGTATCCCTTCCTCAAGTGACATGCATTCTGTCAACGTGAGACTCACTGAACTTCTCCCATTATTTTGCACTTTCTGCCTCTGCAGTCTCTCTAAACATCCTTGTCATTTCACAATCACTGTCACTACCTCATTTAGGTAGTCAGTAGATTATTCCTACTGCTGTACTCTTATTATTAAAGCATGGAATTTCCATCCATAGAGATTCTATGGTACAGTTTTATTCAAGATTTTTACTGTATTTTACTCTATGCTTTCTTTCACATACTCCCACCAGCACGATTTAATGTGTCATTCCTATATATTTTGTAACCTAGTAACAGCATGTCCCGTTGAACATCATCATTCCACCATGATTCTGTGATACTTGTATCTGTAAACTCATTTAATACCAAACAATTAATTCTCTTATCTTACTATTGACAGTTCTAGCATTTATATGTACTTGCATATTTTGTCTATATTTAATTACTTGCGACCATGTTTTCATATAAATTGAACACTTACATTTGATTGTTCTTCACTAGCTCCTACCTATATGATACCCACTTTTTTCCTATTCTCTTTATTAACATTTAGAGGTTTTCCTTTAATAAAATCATTTATAAGAGACAAGTCTGCTCAAACCAGGTGTTCCATCTATTGACCTTCCCCAAGCCTCTAGTTTTCAATAAGTATTTTACAGAGGATCATAAAACTGGAAAGGACCTTCAGTGGTGATCTAGTTCAGTACATTGCATTCATGGCAGTACATTGCATTCATGGCAGCACTAAATTTTTATTTAGACCATTTCTAACAGTTGTTAGTGTTTACCCTGCTCTTTAAAAGTCTCGGTTACATAATCTCCCTAGGCAATTTATTTAAGTGATCAACCATTGTGGCAATTGGGAAGTTTTTCATAATATCAAACTTAAACCTCCCTTGCTGCAATTTAAGCCCATTGCTTCTTCTCCTTAACTCAGAGGAAAAGAAGAATAATTTTTCTCCTTCCTCTTAGTAACAACTTGAAAGTTGTTATTATGACTCTTCTCAGTGTTTTCTTTTCCAAACTAAGCAAACCCATTTTTTTTTCAATTTTGCCTCATAGGTCAGGTTTTGTTTTTTAAAACTTAAATACCCAACTGGGGAGGTAAGGAAACAAATTGACAGAGCCAGACAAGTACCCAGAAATACAAGATAGGCCCAACAGGAAAATAGAACACCGCAGATCATCACTGACACCCCTCTAGCTTCAACCTTCCCAGTGCATCACTGACAATCTACAACCTGTCCTGGAGAATGATCCCTCACTCTCACAGACCTTGGGAGACAAACCAGTCCTTGCCTACAGACAACCCCCCAACCTGAAGCAAGTACTCACCAGCAGTCACACCACAGAAGCACTAACTCAGGAACCTATTTCTGCAACAAACCCTGTTGCCAACTCTGTCCACATATTTATAGAAGTGACACCATCACATGACCTACCAACATAAGCTGCAACATTGGGGGTCAGACACCTACACATCTACTAAACATGATATGTACCAACAATTGCCAGCAGTGTCCTTCTGCCATGTACATTGGAGAAACCAGACAATCTCTGTGCTAAGGGATAAGTGCACACAAATCAGACATCAGGAATGGGAGCACATACAAACAGGTAGTGGAACATTTTGACCTCCTTGAACAGTCCGTAATGGATTTACAAGTAGCCATTCTACCATAAAATAATTTTATCACCCAATTCAGAAGGAGACATTGAATTGGAATTCATTTACAATTTTGTCACCATTAACCTATGCTTGAATAAAGACCTTAAGTGGCTATTATATTACAAGGACAATTTCCTTTGATATTCACATTTTTACATCAAATGCCATAAATGACATATATCAAGCTTAATTTGCTTCATTAACTGGTCCGGATGTCAATGGGGCCAAGATTTCAAACCAAGCATGGAAAGTTACAGTTCAAACAGTACAGCAAAGTTGTAACCAACTGTAAACCAGGAGTTGGTTTGGGAGTTGCTATTAAATAAAGTTACTAATTTTATTAAAAGGGTCAATAACACATTTCTCCTATAAACCATTATAAACTATTTAAATAATGTCCATAAACAAAAACTAAAGGCAATATGTTTTAAAGAAAATCAAATTAACATCCTCTGAAGCAGCTTGACTGTCATGACCACCATCATCTCCTATTATTCTATTTAACTGCAAAATTTTGCTATCGGCACATAAATGGTTAGAAATTCTAATAATTCTTTCAACATCTTTACATTCCACACATCAAAAGAATGTAGGGTCAGATAGTACTCCACTACTTACATTTCAGGATTAATGGGGCTAACAGATGGTCAGACATCTGCTCGGGAAGCTGGTGATGACACCCACAGACATCAGAAGTGCTTCTGGTTTTTTGCAATTGATTTATTCTTTGAGACACGTATGTCTGCTTCAATGCTTTCAAGTAAGGATGTAAGAGAGAAGCATGCTTACATATTTTTGAGACTATGATTGTCAGGGGTTCAATTGTCAAGAGAAGTAGGAAGATAATATGGGACAACCTTACTGCATTTCTCCTGCAGAGAGGGAAACAGGCAAATACTAAACAATTAGTGGTTGCTTGTGCAAGTCAAGAATTATATAATAATGATTCCCCTGGGGTGACTGAACTTCATGGAAAGAATGAAATCCCTATCAGATTCTTCTAATATGTTTTTGTTGTGCATTAATACAAAGCATGGGTGAAGAAACATACCAGTCAACTTAACCAGGTACATCCGCCATCCAATGTTACTAAGAGATTTGCTTTAGAAAGAAATCCATCTGGATGGTATGCACTAGCTTGCTGATGGCAACTATGATTACAGCTAGCCGTTGAACAAACTTTAATTATGACTATTAATTAGCAAGATTGGCCTATGTGACATACAGAGGTAGGTAGACTTCCTTCTGATCAAATTATGGTATGCCCACAACTGAGTAACCACATGGCCAAAAATGAATGGTCAAAGACAATGGCTATGTCTATACCTGAGAGTTTTGTAGACAAAACTCACATAGCATCTACACACAAATGCTTTGTCTTCATTAGAGAATTTTGTCAACAGAAGGACCCTTCTGTTGACATAACTCAGGGAGCGTCTACATACATAAAGCATTCTGTTAAGTGTCTAGACAGAACTCTGCATTTGTCTTGACAGTGTTATCCCTTCCAAATTTGAGGAATAATGCATCTGTCAACAGAGTTCTGTTGACAGAAGTGTAGTGTAGACACTTCTTTCAACAGAGAGGGTTTCTGGTTCACTCACCAGGCAACGCTGTTTGCAGCGCTCCCAGTCATCTGTTTTGTCGACAGAAAGCAGGGCAGGCTGGCTGCTCTGTCGATCTACTTTTGTCTGTAGATGCAGTCTGTTGACAGACATTGCTGTTGACAGATGCTCATAGTGTAGACGTAGCCAAAATGTGTTTTGTAGACAGAAACTGTTGACAAAAAAAGCTGCATAGATGCTCCGCAAGGCCCTTTTGTCAATAGAGCGGATCAAAAGATCGACCCATTTTTATGTGTAGACAGGATCTGTTGACAGAAGTTTTGTCAGAACATCTCTTCTAACAGTGAATTCTGTAGACTGATGCTTCTACTGTAGACATAGCCAATGAGTCTAGTTTTGCCTAGATTCACACCTTGGATTGGTTTCAGTAGGGATGCAGGTGAGTGAGTCAGTATCTGTAGTATCAACAGATACAGAGTGTCTCACCCAAATAAAAAATAACCAATTCTGCTATTCTTTTTCCTTGACTGGGGGAATCCTAATTGCACACAATGTTTGAAGATAGCACCAGTTTCTGGGCTTCCTATCTGTTCAGCAGTTGGAAATGTAGTGTCAACATGCTCAAGTTCCAATGGAAGTTCTGAAACTGAAATCCTGAAACCCTAACTAATGAGGATTTTCCTATGGAAAGGCAAGCATCTTAGAGAAAGGGAAATGGGGGGAAAAGTGACTGAATTTGGGATCAAGAGAGGCTGAGAATCAAGGAAAGAAAGGCAGTGATGAGCAGTCACTGACACTCAATAAAATTACATATCTTTAGATAATGTTCATATTAGTACACAATCTCTAGTTATCTATACCGGTTCTATTCAATATCTTCATCAACGATTTAGTATGCTTATTAAGTTTGCAGATGATACCAAGCTGGAAGGAGTTGCAACTGCCTTGAAGAGTAGGCTATATTGTCATATTGATGCAGCTACATCGATGCAGCTGCAGTGCTGTGGACTAGCAATGGTTTGCAGTCATGATGGAAGGGCATAACAAGGATAGGCTCATAATTCAAAATTATCTGGACAACCTGGAGAAATGCTCTGAGATAAACAGGATGAAGTTTAATAAGGACAACTGCAAAGCATTCAACTTAGGAAGAAATAATCAGCTTCATACATCTAACTGTCCAGTCTTGAGGCATTTGTGACATCAGACTGTTTTAAGTTTAAGAACTGATGCAAAATGAGCTTCTTTACACCGAAAACACTAATCAGGAGCCACAATATTTCTCAGCTTGCTTTGCATTTAATTTATGGAGTTATTTTGATTGGTCCAGCACTCTAAAGCTATGTCTATACCATAGTAATCTGTTGACAGAGTGCATCCACACACAAAAGCAGATTGAAAAAGCGATCTGCCCTGTCGACAGAGAGTGGCTGTACTGCCTGGCCCTCTCTTGATGGAACAGCTGACTGGAAGCACAGCAGACAGGGCCGCTTGGAGTGCCCACATGGCTTTTTTTTTTTAATACAGGTTCTGTGAGAAAGGCACTCTGCCTCATGCGGGGAGAGGCAGAAGGCTGTCAACAAAAGTGCCGAGTTCTGTTGACAGAATGTCAACAGAACGCATTTTTAGTCTGGACACTCCATGTTTTTTGTTGACAAAACCCTCTAACATAGAAGTAGTCTAAGTGATCACCTCATATGTTTTTAACTGCTGTTCCCCTTGCTGTTGCTGTTAGTGGACTGGTTCAGGCTAAGTAAGCTCCCATGCAAAACCAACTGTCTTTAGATTCTCTCATTAATGTCACAAACAAATCTGCCCTGCAATATATTATCTAGGAAACCCCTTACCCATGTCTCAATTTCAAGGAAGTACTAGGCCAGTTTTTCAAGATATTGCCTTCAATCCTCATTGAACTCCTCAATTTTCCCATAAATTGCCATTCTTATGTTTTTCCTTGTTTACGATTTATTCAACTACACAGAAACATAAACAAGGGAAACAGGAACACACTATTCGCAGGGTATGCATGCAACTCCAATAAACATTAACAAATTTACACAACTATATGGGGAGGTGACCTTTAGGCTAATGAAGCTAATACCTTTGAAGAGTTGGCCCTTTGCCACTGCATGACAGTTTTAAAAAAGGGTTTTGGTTGCAGCCCTCTCCTGGTAGTTTTCTTAATTAAAACCAATTATAAGAAGTACACTGTACAGTTCTGACTATAGGTTTTTTGCTGATGATTTTTTTAAACAAAAAATTAAGCAGATCATTTTTGTTCAAAACAATGCTTCCATTTACTTCTATCCTTTCAAAAATGTTGTGGCAGCAGTCTTTACCCTGTTAATTTGCATAACTCTAGAATAAAAAAAATTAGTGCATATTTCCACAATAAAGAAAAAAAATCTATATGCCATTCTCCTACGAAAAATGATCATATGCCAATGACAGCTTTGTATTCAATACTATTTTCCCCCATGTATGCTCCATCTTCTGTTTTTTTGATAGAAAGTAAATTGCTGCTCTCTTTTGTATTTGTTAGCCACTGAAGAATCAAGATGGCTGGGAAGGGATGAACTGGCTTTTGGCCCTCTCTGTGAAACATGTTTAGTTGTTTCCAGACACATGGAATTTCTCAAAGCCTTTGAAGATAATATGCATTAACTAGAAGCATGCAATCATAGTAGGTAATCTGTCGTGTCCGACAATGATGTCTTGAGCTTGCATGGGCTCATTGGACTGAGGAGTCCAAGCTTTGAATGGCATGGGTGTTCCCAGTGGGGGCAAAGGAATTGTCCTGGATCTGTTGGTGTGGCAGCTGCTGTTGCTTTCTTCCTCTCATGAGCATCAACGAGGCATATGCATCACTGTTCTTCAAAGTTGTCATACACGTGTTGTATGAGAGCACTCCAGCCTGTTTGGTCTTTTGCATGCTGCTCTAGCTGATCTGGTTTTAAACCCGCATGAGCAATGTTGGCCTTCACGCAGTCTTTATACCTCTTGCGAGGCCTGCCTTCATTCCCTTTTCCCTGGGAGAGTTCACCATAGAGGAGTTGCTTAGGGATTCTTGATGCCTCCATTCATATGACGTGCCCTGTCCAGCAAAGCTGGGCTTTCAGAATCATGGCTTCGATGCTCATGGTTCCTGCTCTTTTCAGGACTTCCAGGTTTGTAACTCTGTCCTGCCATCAAATATGCAGTATTGACCTCAGGCTGCATGCGTGGAGGCGCTCAAGCAGTTTTATATGTTTTCTGTACAAGGTCCAGGTTTCACAGCCATACAGGAGACTGGTCAGGACTACAGCTTTGTACACTTTCAGTTCAGTGGACTGTCGGATATTGTGCTGATTCAGCACTCGCACTCTCAGCTGTCCTAGTGCCCAGCTGGCCTGGCAGATTCTGGCATTGATTTCTTTGTCAAGGGAGCCATCATTGGCTATCACACTGCCAAGGTACTTGAACTCCTCTAGTGCTTTTTACTCTGTTCCTTCAATAAAGATTGAAGCGGGGAGAACAGCAGATCCTGGAGCAGGTTGAAACAGTATCTCGGTCTTTCCTAGGCTGATTGTCAAACCAAAGAGATGAGTGGTATCAGCAAACTTGTTGACAATGAGCTGGAGATCAGACTCCTTGTGCGGCACAAGTGCACAATCGGCAGCAAAAAGGGCTTCAAGGATGAGCCTCTCAATCGTCTTGGTTTTAGCATTCAGACAACCAAGGTCGAAAAGTGACCCATCAAGTCTGTATTTTATGTAGACTCCATGGTCCAGGTCCCTAAATGCGTGGCTGAGGATGCACATGAAAGAGGTTGAATAACACTGGGGGCCAGCACGCACCCTTGCTTCACACCATTGGATATCTCGAATATCTGAAGACTCACCATTTGAAAGAACAAAGCCAGTCATGTCATCGTGGAACAGGTGTGTAAGGTTAATGAATCATCTCAGGCAACCAAGTTTTGACAGGATAATCCACAGAGCTTCTGTGTGATGGTGTCAAACGCCTTGGGCAGGTCTATGAAGACAGTGTACAGATCCAAGTTCTGCTCTGTGCACTTTTCCTGGACCTGACAAACAGTAAAGATCATGTCAGTAGTGCTGAGGCCTGGGTGAAAACCACACTGTGCCACTGGTAGGTTCTCCTCTGAGATGCTGGTGATCAGATGGTTGAGGATGACTCGAGCCACGATCTTCCCAGCAGTACAGAGAAGGGAGATGCCCCAGTAATTTCCACACGCAGCTTTGTTGCCCTTGTTCTTGAAGAGCGAGATGATTGCGGCATCCTTAAAGTATTTGGGCATGTTGTCTTCTTTTCCCAGATGCTGATCAAGATGTTGTGAAAGGCTTCAAGTGACACTGATCTTGCCGCTTTGAAAATTTCAGCAGGTATACCATCCATCCCAGGGGCTTTGCCAGAGCTGGTATGGCTGATTGCCTTTCTGACCTCTTCCATTGTAGGGGGCAGGTCAAGACTGTCCATTGTGGGTTTCTGAGGGATCTGATCTAGGGCCACAGGGTAGACAAGGAGGGTCTGTTGAGAAGGTTGCTGAAGTGCTCTCTCCACCTATTGTTGATGATGTTGTTCTCCCTCAGAAGGGTTGTGCCATCTGCAGACAGGAGAAGTGTAGTACTTGGCTTTGAAGGTCCATATATAGCTTTGATAGCACTGAAGAACATCTTGGAGTTCTTGGTGTCAGCGTAGTATTGGCCGTCATCAGCTTTACTCTCCCACTACTCATCTTGCATTTTGTGAAGTGTGGTTTGCACCTGGCTCTGAAGGTGTTTGAAACTATCATGGTTGGAGATTGAGGACTGATTGTTTTGCCATAGCAGAAATGCATTCTGTTTTTCCTTTAAGATCTTCATTTTTCGCCATTTTCATCAAACCAGTCTTGGTGAACTCTCTTTTTCAGTCCTACTGTTGACTTGGCTGACTCTGTCACCAGGGTTTTGAACTGGTCCCATTTTGTGCTGAGTCTCCGGGGAGAGGTCCTTGGGACGTCAGCACTTCGTGAAGGCAGGCTGAGAATTCCTCATGATGACCAGTATATTGCAGCTTCCCAATGTTGAAGGAGGGTCTGACAACCTTGAGCTTCTTGCGGTGTAGTGGTGTGATGTGCAGCATAAGGACTGATCTGATGAGTCAATGATCAGTCCAGCACTCAGCTCCCCACATGGCCCTGGTGATCTTAACATCTCAAATGTCTCGCCTGCGACTGATGACATAGTCAATCAGGTGCCACTGTTTTGATCTCGAGTGCATCCATGTGGTCTTGTATTTAAAGGCTTGCCTGAAGAGTGCATTGGTAATCATCAGATCATTTTCTGCATGCACGCTCATCAGAAAGCAGACATTGGCGTTCATTTTACCAACACCATGATGCCCCAGCACCCCTTTCCAGGTCCTACACTCCTTGCCGACCCTGGCGTTGAAGTCACCCAACAGGAGAAGCTTGTCACTAGGAGGAGTTGCTTTCACAAGATGGTCAAAGTCCTCACAGAAACTCTCTTTTGCTTCGTTGCTGCTAGTCAGTGTGGGAGTGTAAGCGGTGATGACTGTAACACAGCAAGAGGTGTTGAGGGGGAAGCAGAGCTTGATCAGATGCTCACTGATGTAAGTTGGTAGGTCAGAAAGCTGGTGCAGAAGTGATGTCTTGATGGCAAGTCCCACTCCGTGGATTTTGTTTTCATTTTGAGGCCTGCCTTTCCAGAAGAAGGTGTAACCTCCTTTTGGTTTGCAGATGGATCCTTCCTCTGCCACTCTGGTCTCGCTCAGGGCAGCTATGTCAATGTTATAACATGACAGTTCTCTTGCTATGAGGGCTGCTCTTCTCTCAGGCCTCATAGCATTCTCCCTGTCCAAAAGGGTGCAAATGTTCAATGCTGCAAATATCATCATTCTTTTCACTGTTTTTTGACTGCTGTGAGGGTAAAACTGCCAGCTGCGGCATGCTGGTCATTTTGGTTGGGACAAGCAATTTTTGGGATACCTTTTCTAGTTCACTCCCTCCTTTTGAGGGTGAGCAGTGCTGTTCCTAAAAAGACCTGCTCAGTCGCCTAGGATGCTGCCAAATTCCTCTATTGTCCCTGGGTCAGAGTTGAGCGACAAAAGCCCACAGGCTGCCTACATGCAGATTTGGAGCTACGACTCCCAGTGGTCACCTCCACCTGTTGCTTTGTCCCTCCGCCATCACCGTAGGACTTTGAGGTAGACAGAAGAGATGAGACTGTGCATAGAACCCGTGCGGGAGAATGTTTAAAGTGGAAAAGCCATTGCACAGAGGCAGTTCCACTCTCTCAACCTTAGAAGCCTGGTTCCAGTGGTACAAAAAGTCATCATGGCTGGGACTTCCTGGCTGCAGTGGATGGCCATGCTGTCTTTGATGCCTTGTCATGCCCTTCGCTCTCCACAGAGCGTTGCAGAACCTCCTTCCTGGTCGTTGGATCTTGCTGTGGATCTCATCTACCCAGTCCGCCGAGGCCGACTTTGCATGCTGGGATAGGCAATTCCCTATCTCACCGCAGGTTTCAGACCTGCCAGCTACCCTCACCTGGTTTAGCCCACCTATCAAGGCGGTTTATCGGGGTGTGGCCGCTGCATGCTACAGCTTCTTGGAGCCACAGGTGAGAGCTGGGTGCCAGGTGGGGACCAAAGGTGCACAAACTGCCCCAAAGAGACATGACAAGTCCCCACACCAGTGGTGCTACCCCTCCCTGGACACTCCATACACCCCATGTATGCAATCATACAGCTGTAACTAAGACCCTAATTGGACCTGTACATGGTTTATTTTTGAATATGTGGCAAAAAATAAATTAATGACATAATTTAAGTCCAGGTTGAGTTTGGCAAAGCGATAGTATTTTCTTTGAAACTGAATTAATTTTATATGAAAATTGCTTTGACAAACTTGGAGCCCTATACTTCCCTATTTTTTAAGTCTCTGTTAATAGGAGACCAACATAATATTGTATGAAAAGCTATTAGGAAAAAACCATTTATGCTTGTGATTTTGTCACATAATTATATTTCTAAATATACTATCGCTATTGCTGGGCAACTATCATTTTTTCTCAGATTAAATTTGTTCATGGAATGGATGATAGTTATTTCTCAGTCATTACCACTCATACCATAGCCATTTACCATTTCAACAGTCAACTTTTATTTTGATCTATCCCTATGTTTTAAATCAAATATCTTCCTTTAGCCCTTCACCTTCCTCTTTCCCCCTCAAAAAAGCTAAAATACGTACAAAGCTCAAATACTTTACTTTCATCCCATTTTAATAAGTCAATGAAGAACAAAAAAGAACAACCACCCACTATTTTATGAACAGTATTAGTTTTAAAGTGCTACAGGACTGCTTGTTTTTTGTGAAGTTACAGACTAGCATGGCTACCCATCTGAGTCTTCTTTCTTTATATTTCTCAAAGGCTGTATGGTATGTTCTCGTGCCATCTCTTGTGAGTAATACAAGCTATACAGCTAAGATTGACTTCACTTTATTCTTTGGCCCTCAACTCCTTACTGTGAGTCATTTTGTTGTGTTTTCTAAGAGAGTCTACTTGTGAAAGGATGAAAAGTGATTTTTCCCCCTCCATTTCTAGAGTCAGTGGTTTCCCAGCTACAGGCAGACATATTCTACCAGTCTCTTCTGAAGACAGTGAACCTTAAACAAACTGAAAGAGAAGAGATTATGAGATTATTATTTACATTATAGCAGAAGTTAAACAGACACCTAAGAATACCTAACTACTGCCTCCAAGAGTATGTCATTTATGCAAAATGGTAGATTCGCCTCCATTACAGGAATTGCTTTTATGTTGCTGCAATTTGTGTTACAATATGGTCTGGAGAGGCTCCAAGTAGAGATCAGGGCCCCACTGTGCTCAATGTCATAATGGAAAGATAAAAAAGCCTCAAAGATTAAAAAAAGCCTCAAAAGCCTAGAAATTTTGTAAAATAACAAGGCACTGTTGTATTTAAAAATACAGCCTTGCTATAGAAATGTATTAAAAATAATTAAAAATCATTCAGGGGCCACACACAAGTAAGAATAAAAAAAAACAGAATAAAAACAAAAGCTCATGCTGATGTGGTCCACAATTGAGAAGCAGAAAAAAAAAAAAAGACATTCACCTCACTCATTTAACTCATTCTTCCAGTGCTTCATCTTGGTGGGGCACTTGAGGCTCAAGGCTTCCCTCCAGGCTGGATTCACTCTTCTGGAAGATTGAGGCTATTAGATTTTGTGGGCCCCCTAGGCTTTAGGTCTCCATGGGACAAGAATGTGCAGTGTTCAGGGAGGGGATGTCAGGGAGTGCGTTTGGATAGGGGTGTGGGGTCTGGGTGGGAGGTAGGGTATAGGGGAGTGCTGAGGGTGAGAGTATGGGGTCTGCGTGAGGGTAGGAGGTTTGGGTGCTTACCTGGCACAGCTCCTGCTGGAAAGAGGGTGCAGGTGGCTCTGCACTGCCCTGAACTTGCAGGCACTGAGGCCTGCTGCTAACATGGGCTGTGATTCCCAGCCAATGGGAATGTCAGGCCTGCAGCAGTAACAGAGCTTCCCTGCATGTCCTTTGTGACAGCCGGGGGAGGGGGAACAGTAGCATGCAAAGCACCTTCCTCCTACTGCCAGGCAGAGATAGCCACTCAGGGGCTTTAGTTCCATCTCTCCACTGCTTCCTCCCACCCATCTGGGAAAGTGCTCAGGGTCAGCTACTTGCTTCAGGGATAGAGCCCCAGCACTGGCTTGCCCTGCTGTGGGCAGCAGGAGAAGCTCTGAGCCTCAGAGCAAGCTGGGGCCTAAATTGAGCCATGTGCCATAGGTTCTTCATCCCTGCCACAGAGCAAGAGGTGACCTCTTTTATTGGACCCCCTTTGTCTGACAAATTTTTGAGCTATGCAGAGCTCTGCCTTTGGTTTTGGAAAGGTGCACAGAGATCACAGCGAAACGTATGTTCACACAGTTTAGCTTGGCATGTATTCTATGGGACCTTAACAGTGGTTAAATAGTGGTTGGTTTATTTTGAAATAGGTAAACCTCATTCTACGAGGAAAAGTACCAATTTCAACACAGCTATTTCAAAATAGGTGTTGTTAAGAGGGGGAACAACAGAGCCTATTTTGAAATAAGACGTAGTGCATCCAATGGCTCTATTGCACATAGATGCTGTATTTCAAAATAGCAAATTGCTATTTTGAAATTATTTTTTGTGTAGCAGCGTTATTTTGAAAAAAGTTGTTCTGGAATAGCTCTTCTAAAAAAGCTTATTTCAAAATAAGGCTGCTGTATGGACTTACCCCCAGGAGCACCTGACCTAAGAGTTAACTGGGTGTCCAAAGCACTAAGACGCTGCAAAGTTCTAGCCCCTCACTAAAGCTATAGGTGCTCCACCCAGAGAAACCTGGGACTGCAGCAGAATGGCATCCAGCATCAATGAGGGGATACTGCTAAAGACGAGTGACTCTGACTATTGCGTTCACATCCCAAAGTGGATGGACAGTGGTCAGAAGTAGCCCGGGGCAATGGACACAGATTCACTCCTACGAAGTCCGTTATGTAGGGCCTGGCCTACACAAGACTCTGTGCTGGTCCAGGAAACCCTGGAGGAGTGGGAAGGCCTGGGTCCCTTTTCCTCAGTGCCTTAAGGACTGAGGCATCTTGACTAATAAAGCAAGGGAACAGAAGTCAGGTGTACCAAGCACCTGGCTCACCAACCCCCCTATTACATTGTTAAAATACCATCAATTTGCACATCACTGAAAACCTAAATCAGCATTTCTCAGTCTCTGGCTCAGGACCCCAGAGTGGGCCACTTGTCTTTTTCATGAAGTCAGTGGGGCTGGCACAGACTTGCTGGAGCCCAGGGCCAAAGCCAAAGACTGGACCACAAGTCCCAAGCTGAAAGCCGCATGAGGCCCACTGCCCAGGGATGTGGAGTTCAGGCTTCGTCTTCAGCCTAGGTCAAGGACACATGAAATATGTAAAATGTTTTACTGCTTCATCCATGGGTAACATTCAGTGTTCTCTCTAGGCAAAGAAGCTGAGTTTTAGAGATTTAAAAGCAGCCTGAGGATTTTCTGTGTGAAAGTGAGTAAACATGGCATCTGCACGAATTTTTGGTGCAAGGCAGGATTTTTGTATTTTTAAAAGAGGTGGTGATGCTGCTAGAGTTAGGAGCAAAGGCTACATCTGTGCTTCTGAATCTCACATGGGAAAAGAACTATTCACGTGTGGATCTCACCCTTTATTTTGGGTCCTGGGTGGTGAGTTTCAGCCTTTTCCATGACACTGCTCCTGGTACACAAGACGGAGTTTTGGGGAGTCAGGAATCCGCATTTGAGGAGGAATGGTTTGAGGCAGGAAAATTTGTTTCACCAAATGATGGGGAACACTTGAAAAATTACATGAAGCCCAAAACTTCATTGAATTTTAGTTCTCCCATACCACAGTCTCTAATTCCTATCCCTGCTGACAGGCCCCCAAAGTATGTTTCCATTAAAGCTGTATTATCGAAGAGTAGGAATGTGAAGGGACTTTCAGAAACAGATTTCCCACAATGGACAGAGCTGGGATCCTGAATGTGACAGAAAGAAGGAACAAAACACCCATTTTATTTCACTGTACTGCAAGCCGCTCACTACCACCTTCCAATAACAACTTGGGTAAATTAAGAAGCTAGTTTTCCTCCATAAGTCTGCTCCTCCTATGAGAAGGGATCTTCAGGCACATTATTATTAGCGTACATATAAAGAATACCAATAGACCAAAATATTCAATGTTGAATGTCTACACTCACCTGTCTCCACGGGAAAGTGGTCTAACACATGTAGGACTAATGTGAAACATGAGCTGCGTGGCTTATCTGCCTCTGGAAGCGACAGTTCTTTTTTAGCCCTTTTCACTGTTTGACAGAATAATAATTTAGAATACACATGCCTCACTGCAACAGAAATTACAAAAGACAGACAAGGAAAAAATGTGTTGTACCAAAGAAGCTAATAATAATGGGATGAGAGTCTTCAGACACCTTATTTTAATATAGGGGAAAGATATGATTGAATTTAGCTGAATATTTTCTTTGAAGATATGACTTGAAAAAAAGAGAAGCAGTCCAAAATAATTGTCTATAGAGCCACATGCACAAAAAGATCTTCACATTTGATTAGCCTGGCATATGAGAAGCCTGTGAAAGAGATCCGTGACTCACAGAACTATGAAAAGCAATAGGCACAAAGGTAGGGCAGCCTTATCTTCCCCTAAACAACGACAGAGCAAATATTTGTATGGTGTGATTAAAAAAAAAAACGTTTTGCTACATAAAAAATGCTTTGTACTGATTCAGGGCCAGTTTCTGGCATCCTTACTCACAGGCTACAGCTACACTACAACAATCTGTCAACAGAAGTTACTGTTGGAAGAGACCTTCTGGCAAAACTTCTGTTAACAGATTGTGGCCATACACACAAGCAGACCAAAAGAGCAATCCGCTCTGTTGACACAGAGCAGCCAAATGGCCCAGCTGCTCTCTTGACCGATTGGCCACCTGGAAGCTCAGCAAACATGGCTGTCTGGTGAACTGGAAGCTGTGTGTGTTGACAGAGGGTCTCCCAGAGCATCTACATGGCTTTTTTTGCCAGCAGAAACTGTCGATAAAGGCATTATTCTTCATCGCAGAGAGGCAGAATGCCATTGGTGGAAGTGTTGTGTTTTGCTGACAAAAGACATTTTAAGTATAGATGCTCCGCGAATTTTTGTCATTAAAACCCCGTTTTTTGTCTACAAAACTCTCTGGTGTAGACACAGCTACACTGAACAGTATTTCGCTCAGAGGAGTTCATAATAATTACAAGGCAAGGCCCCCAATTCCTCAACGGCATTTAGATACTTAAATTTCAATTAAAGTTAGGAGCCTACATACCTTTGAGAACCTGGGCTAAAGTACAATTCATAGTGTTTATGTTTTTTCATTTGGTCCATTGAAAATTTTACCTTTAAATCTCAAACTCTTTATGAATAGTCAGTGTCAACACCATTTTGAAAGACATTATTGTCTGCAGGCACCAGAATGGCATACTTCAATATTTTACCCTCACCGGTCACCATTTGGATCACTGCATGAAATAACTTCCTCACAGTGGCCCAAATCTTTGAGCTTTTGATTTCAATGGGATTTTTGCCTGAGTCAGAAACTCAGGATTTGGCCCATTGTGACTATTTTTTCCAGATATATTTATTTCCTTTTTCCAGATCTGCATATAGTTAATGTTGCCTGAAAATTCACATTACAAGATCTTATTTTAAACTTGCTAAAGCATTTTTCATGTCAAGCATTTTTCCTGCCTCCGAGGTGATTTGAATAAAAAAAAAGTTTCAGCAAATATGTTTTAGTTGTTTTCAAGAACAAGATTAGGGAAAAATATATTCAGTCAGTGTTAAGAAAATCCTACAGGATTTTCACTGTGAAGCTCTAGCATTCCCATGCTTTTCAGCAAGGGCTTGAAATCTGAGGTGTGTTTTTTTTCTGCTCCCATAAAAGAACCACTCAAAAGTGGATAACAGGTGAGACTTTGAACAAACTCAGTTTCCACATGTCCAGTAGTACACTTTTAGCTAAATTCTAGGAAGAATCCATAAGGTCCTCCCAGTTCTTCTCATGTCCTGGTGGGGACTACCCCAGAAGATCAGCCTGCTCAGGGTCTATCTTCCAGGGTTTAATTTCATGCTTTGGAATTCTTCACACTCAGGCTGTTTTGAAGATCTGCCTGGGGCCAGGGTGAGTAGACAGCTACGTACAAAATTTAAGGGAGGGCTAAAGGCCTTCCCACCACCCATAAAGGGTGCCCCCCGCACCAGTATGCAGTGATGTGGACGAAGCAGCCTGATTGCTTTTTCAGAACTGGAACTGATCTCCTGGTGACTATTGGAAGCAATCCTGGAGATTTTAATAGGACTTCTTAAGAAAATTACTTTATATCATTTTGGGGAAAAAAATCTTCTAGAGTAGCTTCAATCAGAGTTGGGGAACAGGGCCAACACAACCAACTCTATGCGATTACACAACCCAGGCACCTGCAGAGGGGGCAGGAGTATGGGTGCTCAGCAGGGTTGGAGTGGTCGCTGCTCTTAAGGTCTGGGCAGCCATGGGAACAGGAGCTCTGGTGGCAAGCCCAGAGCTGCAGGGGGCAGGAGTGGGCATAGAAGCTGACCTGATGGGTGAACAGTAGGGATGAGGCACCCTAAGGCTATGTCTAGATTGCAGGTGTTTGTCTAGCAGTCAAGGGGGGTGTCCGTCTAGAGAGGGATCCCTTCGTGGGTGGCAGGGGAGGTTGGCACAGCCTTGTGCCCCATGGGGGCCCACCACACATCTGTAGCTAACACCACCACCCCGGGAGTGGTTGCTGCTGTACATTAGCAAGCATGTCCAGGTGCTGGGTGTGGCACTCCTCAAGCTGTTTGCAGTTATGCCAGCTCCCATGTGGCTAGCTTGCTTCCAGGGGTGGCAGGTGCTGGGAGGCCCCACCCCCCACCCCAGGGCCTGACACTTGTCTGGCCTCCCATGAGCCTGGTAGACAAATGCCGCCTGTGCCCAGCAACTGTCTGCTGGGTCCAAGTGGCACACAGTAATGCTACAAGGGGTTCCATGTGCTGGGACCACATGGGGTCCTGCCTGAAGCGGCCAAGTGATGCCTGCACCCAGCCTCATCTGCACCCACCTCCCACACCCTGGGGAGTGTGACAAATGGGGCACTCCACTGAGGATCCCTCCCCAAGGTGCAAGGAGACCGGGAGGCAGCCTAGCTGTTGGGAACTGAGTCCAGGGTGATGACAAAGCTGCCGGAATCATCAGGGTCCTGCTGCTGCCCCCTGGCTCATGCTGGGAAGTGACATGCTCCTCCCCAAGGATGTGGTGCAGCTCCAGATAGTGGGGACAAGTGGCCAGTTCTGCCCCTGAGAGGCCTGTGGCATCCTGGGACCAGACGTATCCCTCCCACAGTTCTTTGATCTGTGGTGGGGAGAGGGTCATTTGGCCAGGGCCTCAGCCATGCGGCTGTAAATGTCTCTTCTTCGGCCCATAGATACAGGGGAGCATGGATCTCTGCCCTGGACCATGATGGGGCACACCTCTTTGAGCCATTGGGGCTGCTTCCTTGGAGGCATGGGGGGGGTCTCCAGGTGCTTGTGGATCTGCCATGTGGACTCAGTGTGGCTGTGAGGTCATTGGAAACAGCTGTGTCCCACGTGGCTGCTCCCACACACTCAGCTTCCTGCCACTGGGTTCCCTGGGGTTCCTACAGATTTAAGAAGGCTTGTGGGCAGGAACCATAAAGTGCTGATTGCTGTGGACAGGATGTCCACTCGGGCACCTGTGCAGCATCCCAGAAGCATCTTCTGTTGACAGAAAGCCCCCTGGAATGTCCACACCTGCCTTTTGTCAACAGATCTCTCTCAACAGAGGCATTTTTCCTCATTGCGAGAGGCATTCAGCTGTTGACAAAACCACTCCATTCTGTCAACTTACTGTGAATAGAACACACTTTGCAATCTGGATGCTCCATGGGTTTTGTCAACGAAACAGAGATTTTGACAACAAATCCCTGCTGTCTAGACATAGCTTAAGTATGAGATCGTTTGGTAAAAACTACAACAAACTCTTTCATATCTGACAGCCCTGGGACCAGGATATTCTGCATAATAGTGAGGCATACCTAGCAATAAATAACACTAAAGAAAAACAAGTTTAGATATTAAGAAACAAAAATGTATGCAGAGTACTTTATTTACCAACAACAGTAGTATTGTACACTGTAAACTTCTACTGTATTTGCTGTATTTATTGTCACTATACTGCACTTACGGAAAACATAACTAAAATTTACTTATAACTAAAATGCTGGTTATTTGAGAATTCCAGATGATAGAACATGGGTTAAGACACAGTTTACTGTAGCTATGAAATGCTGATCTTATTGAAGTCAATGAGAGTTTTGTAACTGATTTCAGTGGCACCAAAATTTCATCCTATGCACATTTTCTGCACACATCTTTCATCTGTGGAAGTTATTTATACCCACCTTAAAGCTGTTCATAGATCCATCAGAATATTGAGTGGAAGAAATTCTGGAATTCTGCTTCATTTGCCATAGGCAGAATTCTGTATATTCATCTATTTTGCCAAATTATGTTCTCAGTTACTTTGGTGCAAGTCCAAAGTCTAGTTTCATTTCAGTCAAACTTAATTTACACTAGCATAACAGCAACATTTTGTTCACTGTGTATGTATACAAGCACACACATGCATGTGCATATCTTGGTGGTCACCCAATAACAAGTAGGACTTCTCCTATGTGTGACTCTGATTGGTGGCTGATCAGCCTGATTCTAGAGCCGCACATCTTATCACAGAAGGAGCACATGTGGTAGCTGTTGGAAGGGTACAGGGCAGTTTTTGAAGCTCTTTTCTTCTTCTCTGCCTCTCCTGATCTGCATTGTGGCAGGATCTCTCAAATTGTGCCAGCCCCTCACAGATTACCGTTCTCCTCCGGGGACAGTCTTGGGCAAGGTTGTCCCATGTGTTGACACTGATGCTGTATTTTTTCATGTGTGCCTTCAGCATGGCCTTTTGTCACTTCCACTAGTCCCCCAGTGTTCCTTTGTTATTGCTCCAACTTGGAAAACAGAATCTGTTCTGTGAGGCATTGATCAGATATTTGAACCAAATGACCAGTCCAACGAAGTGGTCAATGAATGATAATTGCTTCAATGCTGGTCATGTTCAACTCTTCCAGGATGCTATTGTTCATGAGCATATTCTCCCAAGAGATACTTAGGATTCTCCTGAGGCAGCATTGATGACATTGTTCAAGTATACACAACCCTTTAACAATACCAAGGGACATAAGATGAAACCAAGTAAATATACTTTACAAATCACTTGTCATGCTGTTGTGAGCTTATGGACCATATTTCTGATGTGTAAGCATTTTTGTAATGGGTTAATTTTCTGCTAAAGAGTTCGTGAAACTACAGCACAGAGGATGGTTGAGAAACTATGGCAACTGCTATACATTTTAATTAGAAGTTTATGTGAGAGAAATATGCTGTAGCTGGTACTTGCAAGCCTCTGGTTTAGTTCTTAATTAAGGACTTATTAAAGTAAATACCATTAATGGCTTTCTGGGCCATCCAAACTTATTAAGTAGCACGGATCCTGCCTTGCAAGGGAGGCTTTATTCAAAAATGCTGCCCGTAGAGTTGAAGTGTTAGCAAAATGCCAGATTTATTTGTATTCATTGTCCTTGTCTATTTTTCTATGACCATGCTGTAAGTTATACTGAGTTATAAGTTACAACCTTGCATAAGATCAGCAAAAGAAAGAACTAGATGGCCATGTCCAACTATTTGTTCGATTCTTGGAGTGGAGCCCACTATCCATTAGTGATCTTTTGGCCCTGTACAGCCAGATCAAAAACTAAGGAAGTCAATAAATCAGGAAAAAAAGATTCTGAAAGGGAACTCAGATTCTGTCAAAACATAGCAGGATGGTATAAACAATTGCCACAGACCATGCACAGATCCAGACAAAATAAATCCACATACTTGATTTCCAGCAGCACACCTGGCATCAGCTCTTAGTTTAAAACGTGAATAGAGGAGCAAGCTCTGACTAAGGGAATCACATCATAAATAGTATAATCTCCATGCTTTCTGGTTTGAGAGTCAACCGAACAGCTCTTACTCAAGTGTAGTACTGAATCAGGACTCTGCTGTTCAGCTTGTTGAGAGATCAAAGCTAAGATCTCCAGCCTTTTGCAGGTTCATGAGTTTCGGGTAAGTTGAGTGGTCGCCTTTTGATGTTCACCCAGCACTCCTTTCAGGGAGTTTGGAAATAGCAAGAAAAACAGCTTTTGGCTAGGACAAGAATGAGAAATAGAAAAATTCTGCCAAAAGTAAAATATACAGAGAAACTAAAAAGAGAACAAAAGAAATAGAAAGTTAAATGAATATGTGTACAGCTCAGAAATATTTTAAATAAATTTAAAATCTGGATGATATATTATAACATGCTACACTGTATTCACTGCCCTTAATTTATAAACTTTCCTTTGTTCCTTTATGATAAGCTTCCTAATAGTGATACTTCTAATGCATTAGTTCCTGTGTTGCTTGAGAAGTTTTAATAAAGCAACTCAGGCAGACATAAGAATAAGCTTGAAGCATTTTACTTAATTGAAATTTTAAGCAGTAAAGCATTGGAAGACAGTAAGCTTTATAAGGACTTAGCAGAGCTTTTATCTTATTGAAATGAATTGTCCCCATTTCATATCCAGTTCCACATTATGTAACCCTCTCAGATTTCAAAGACAGAACGATCATCATGATTATCTACTGTGTCATCATGCACAAAGCAGGCCACAGAGCTTCACTCAGATCCCTTCCCCTCTAGGCTATGTCTACATGATAGCCTAAACTCGCCAGTGGTGTAGCTTATTTTGAATGTAGTTCAAAATAGGCTATTTCAGCATTTGGCACTGTCTAAATAGTGCCAAATGTCAAAATAATGCACTATTGCAAGGCATCCCTTACTCCTCTTGCAATCAGTACAGGGATGCCAAGGTAGTATGCCTGTTATTTCAAAAACTATTTTGAAATGATGGGCATGTGGCAAAGACATGGAGTAGCCATTTTAGGATACCTCTGGTATCCTGAAATAGCTCTGCCGTGTACCAATGGCCTCTGACCACCAGAAATATATATGAGTATAAACAATGTAGTACTTGTGGAAGTATGCACTCAAAAAGAGCAAGGGAAATACAGTCTTGACTCTCATGGCAAAAAGCATGATTAACGTACTTGGTGATGGAACTTTCATACCAAGGCAAGGAAATAAGAAAAATAATCAGCTTGTTAAGTCAGCTTGAACTGTTTTAAAAGTATCTTATGAACATGAAAATCATGTGCTTGAACTGTTCTTCAAGTTAACGTGTAGAGAGCTTGTGTTAAAAGATAAGGTGTTGTTTTTTATTGTTTGCTTGTTTTTCAACTTTATACCTAACAGCACACGACCCTCAGCGTGAGCCTAGTTCTATCAGGCAGCTCTCCATTCTGGTAATCATTCAAGAGGCCTTAGAAGACCTCAGCCACTTCTCACCCACGTAAAAAACAATAGCAGCTGTTACAGACAGAGATCGAAGAATAGGGTTACTTTCTCTACATGGGCACACAAAATAGATTTTGTGACTTAGATATATACCCAGTATCCTTTTGAGTTTGTCAGCACTATTGAAGAGATTATGATTTTTTTTATTTTTGGAAATAGCTTTGTACTAAAAGGGTATTTGTAAATAAGCATGCAAAAGGAACTAAAAACATGTACAATTACATTTTTCTCTCGTCTCTGTTTAAAGGACTAAAAGTTTTGGTTATATTTAATTTATGTTTGCATTTAATTTAAACTATATAGTTTAAATTTCTGTCCAATTTTTGGTTAAGTTTTGTGTGAGAATTTTGGGTAATTACAGCATGTGTTCTTTTTATGGGACCTATTTCTTCTACTTTTGGGGAAAAAATTAACATTGTATAATCAGAAGCAATTAAGCCATAAAACTACATCACTCAGAGTTAAGCTGATTCTAAAAATAGTTTACATAAAGAAAGCATAAGAAAAGCATCAATGAGAACGAAACAACAAGAAGTCCTGTGGCACCTTATAGACTAAAAAATATTTCGGAGCACAAGCTTTTTAAGCAAAGACCCACTTCATCAGATGCATGAGTGGGGGGGGAGTCATTTCAGAGGGGTATTTAAAGAGTGTGGTCCCAGTAAAAGGGAGGGCCAGAGCTGACAAGATCTATGCAGTCATGGTGGAAATGGCCCATTATCAGTAGTATGTATCAAAAGAGGAAAAAACAAGTCAGCTCAGACGGGGGGTATGGCCCACTGTCAGAGTCTAATGTGGAGATATTAACACCAAGGGCAGAGAATCTGCTTTTGTAAAGGGCCAGCCACTCCCAGTCTCTGTTTAATCCTTGTTTGATGGAGTTAAATTTGCAAATAAATTACAATTCAGAAATTTCTCTCTCCATTTGAGTTTTGAAATTTCTTTGTTTTAGGACTGCTACTTTTAAATCTGTTACTGAGTGTGCAGGGAGATTGAAGTGTTCTCCCACAGGTTTTGTACATTACCATTCCTGATGTCTGATTTATGTCCATTTATTCTTTTATGTAGAGACTGTCCAGTTTGGCCAACGTAAATTGCAGTGGGGCATTGCTGGCATATGATGGCATATATTATATTAGTAGATGTGCAGGTAAAGGAGCCCCTAATGGTGTGATTGATGTAGGACCTGTGATGATATCACTGGTGTAGATATGTGAGCAGAGTTGTCAGCGAGGTTTATTGCAGGGATTGGTTCCAGGTTTAGAGTTACTGTGTTGTGGTCTATAGTTGCTGGTGAGAATTTGTTTAAGGTTGCCAGGCTGTCTGTAGGTGAGGACAGGCCTGCCTCCCAAGGTCTGTGAGAGTGAAGCATCATTGTCCAGGATAGGTTGCAGATCACTGATGATGTGTTGGAAAGGCCTGGGGTGGGGACTGTATGTGATGGTCAGTGGGGTTCTTTTGTTTTTCTTGCGAGGCTGGGTTTGTAGCAGGTGGCTTCTGAGTACCCATCTGGCTCTGTCAATCTGTTTCCTCACTTCCTTAGGTGGGCATTGTAGTTTGAGGAAAACTTGGTAAAGGTCTTGTAGATGTTTGTCCCTGTCTGATGGATCAGAGCAAATACAGTTATACCTTAGTGCCTGGATGTATATAATGGATCGTGTAGTGTGACCTGGATGGAAGCTAGAGGTGTGTAGATAAGCATAGCTGTCTGTGGGTTTTCAGTATAGAGTGGTATTTATGTGACCATTGCTTATCTGCACAGTAATGTGCAGGAAGTGGATCTCTTTTGTGGACTGGTCCAGGCTAAGGTTGATGGTGGGGTGGAAACTGTTGAAATGAGAATGAAAGTATGAAAACAAACACTCAGGTTATTTTAAAAAATTCTCATAATAGCTGTTTTTTCCTACCTAAGTAATCACAACTGCTCTGACTTAATCAAGAGGCAGAAACAGAACAAACAATACTTATTATTTGTTCAGTCCCTTCTAGCAGAAAGAGTCTAGCACGGTAAAATGTATTTATGGATGATGTTGGAATGTATGTTTTACTACTCATTCTGCTGTGTAATATTACAACCTTCTACAAGTCAAAATGATATAAAAGCACATATTAACTTAATGTGGGGTGACCTGCCAAAAATGTTAGATCAAACAACTAATACCAAAGATTGACTTCTTGAAAGAAGAGCAGCTGCAAATACTTCATTTTATATAATCTTCAAAAGTGATGTGTGTACTTAACTGAGACCAGTGTTAAGTATGCAAATTAAATGACAAAATCAAAAACTGTAACAGCCTTGCTAAATTGGCAAGTACACATTTTCCTGGCTACTGTGTTATCTTTTGCTTAGCCTATAATATACAGATCAGTTTTCAGAGCTGCAGGGAAAATCATTTGTTGAACTTTTTCCCCAGAAATTGCTATGGAACTGAATATTACATAATGCAATATCATGCATGATTGAAACGTCCCTTTTCCCCTTCCCCAAATTGTTTAGAAGTATCTCTCTGAGCCACGAATAAATCAATTCAGCTTAATATTAAGCCTAAATTAATTTGGCAGTTGTTACAAACACTGCTAGCCGTACAGTTATTTGTAAGTAGAGCTGGTTGAAAAGTAGCAAACACGTTTAGCAGAACATCAAAAAAGTTAATTTAAGATTTCTTACAATTTTGAAGTTTTGTTATTTTGAAAAAGAAATTTACTCCCCCCCCCGCCATGCTCCCAGTGGTAGAATGCAAAAAGAAAGACATTTTTAATTCTTTGATTTAAAAAAAAATAATTGATTTTCCTTTCTTTAGTGAAAAATTGTAACTTTTTAAAAAGGAACTATTTCCTGCAAACATTTGTTTTAATGAAAAGGATATTTTATCAGAAGTTTTTAAAAAAAACAAGTAGCTGTATTTGTATATATTTTACAATAACTATTTTTTTTAAATGTTCATTCATGGTTTCTCCACTTCTTTTGTTCTGCGTTTCCTTTTCATTCTACTTTGTCTTACATACCACAGCTCAGTCTGCTCCTTGAGCATAAGATGTTCATACTTTTGATAGCTACTTCACTAGATAGTGACACATCCACACCTATCCCACCAAGTCAGAGTAATGAAATATGCAGTCCCTTCACTAGGAGCCTATCAGAATTCTTTGTTCTCCAAGTAGGGTTTCCAAACCCTGCTTTCTTAGTCTCCCTCTTTATCTTGTTACAGGCAGAGCCCGCGCCTTGTTTCCAGCACAAAAATAAGCCCCTTCCTCCTTTCCTCACCTTTTCAGTAATTTTCAACCCCAGCAAAAGCCTGGTTTTTATGACAATTTTCCCTGTGCTTCAGTGTGTTCCTGGTTTCCAAAACATCTTGAACAACTTTCCCTCCCAGCAATACAGAGTTGTTCTGCTTTCCCACTGGAAGCCAACCTTCTTAGCACTGTCTGTTCTGTACCTCCTACCACCTCATAAGCCACAGCTGAAGGCGTGTCCCTCAATGATTGTAGTCCTAAACATTAAAAAAAACCTCACTATTTACATGCAAAACATTTGCGATATTGGCTTAAAAAATGAGTGAAGGAGGCATTTACCTCCTGATTTTGCACTCACTTCACATCATCAAGATTTTCTTTGTAAGCCTGAGGGGAAAAAATTAATGAAGGCTGAAATGTTTATAATCACATGAATCAGGGAGATGGTACTTTAATGAAAAAAATGTGCTAAAATCATCTGAGATGGTAGCACCTGTGAACATGCTTCAATATTTCGCTGAGCATGAAAATTACACTCTTTCCTTACTGCAGCTTCCCATACCTTCCATCGGCAGATAGGTACTATGTCATAGCCCATTCTTTGGGTCTCCATCTCCAAAGAGCATAGTCTCACTGCACCCTCACTGCCTTGCACAGAACTCTCACAAGAGCTAACTGCACTACTCACTTGACCACTACAATCTGCTGCTGGGGAGGCCTACATAACTGCACTGCTGGGATTTGGTTACCCCTAGAAAACTCACACTACAACTGACCCACAGGAATAAAATCTCAATTATGGGCCACACCCAGCCTCACAGGGAGTCCAGAGGCTTGGAATTTCCCCCTGGAGTCAGAGAAGCTGGTGCTCAAGGCTCCAGACTTTGGCAGGTGCATGTACAGAGGCTCAGGCAGGGCCAGAAATGAGGAGTTCTTTGTGCAGGAAGGGGTTCCAGGCTGGGGCAGAGGGTTTGGGTGTGGGAGGGAGTAACACCTCAATGTGGGGTACAGGCTTTGGAGTGAGGCTGGGAATAAAAGATTTGGGGTGCAAGAGGAGGCCAAGGGGTTTGGAGTACAGGTTTGGGGTCTGGTAAAGGATTTAGGGTGAGGAAGGAGCTTCTGACCAGAGCAGGATTCAGGGTGTGGGGTCCACCTGGATGATGCTTATCTGAGATGACTGCCAGGGAGTGGCACAGTGGGGCTAATGTAGATGCCCTGGTTGCCCTGGTTCTGTGCTGCTCATGAAAGCGGCTATCATGACTAGGCCCTAGGTGGAAAAGCCAGGCAGCTCTGCATGGTGCACACTGCACATGTCCACGGGCACCACACCTATCGCTTCCGTTAGCTGTGGTTCCTGGCCAATGGGGAGCTGGAACAGAGGCTGGGGGCAGAACATGAGCAGAGGTTCCCTGATGTCCCCTGCACCTAGGACCCACAAGGACATACCTTGGCTTCCGCTCATGGTGCAGATATATGTCATGAAACAGATTAAGTCAAGCATTAGGCCAGCTCCAGCCATGGGCCAGAGTTTCCCTATCCCTGGTTATGGATTGCACTAGGCCTCACGTATGGGCTAGGTATCCAGGTGTCCATCTGAGCTGCAATCAATGTTTCCACTAATCTTTTTCATCCCTGTGCAGATTTTTTTCCATCCAGGTGCATCAAGGCATGTGCAAATGCAAACAAAACCCTAGCTGTGGGCACTCTGCTAATCACCTGAATTTGAATCTCTCCTGAGCATCCACACAAGGGCGCAGCTTACAGGAAAGATGGTGGCAAAGCACATACCCAGATGCAGATACTTAGGTTCTTAAGGATCTTCTACAGCAAAAATATAGGTACTCTCTGGATTTAGAAATTCACAGGGTTTGGCAGAAGTTGAGTTGCGGAGATGTGGATTATAGTGACAACTGAAAAGGTTTTAAGCATTTAAATCTGGGCTTTAGGCACCTGAGACTGTTCATGGATCTGATCCCACACACCAGTAAACTGCATTTGAGACAGTCTATAAAAATAGGGAAAAAATGAAAACAAAATGGTCTGCACAGAGAAGTGATCATTAGCTGTGAAATGCCTTAGGTAACCGTATATACACAAGTGGGGTTTTGGTTTTGCTCTGTGAATGACCTGCCTGTACTATGCATGCTCCAAGAATAAACAAAAATATTTAAACATTATTTTTGGTTTCTAACGACTTAGCTTTTGAATCTAGAATGCTATTGTTGTAAAATTTGATTTGCTTTACTCAATGAGCAAGCTAACTCAGTTTTAAATCTAGTTTCCCTTCTTTGGTACTTCTGATAGAAAATCTTTTGCTCTTACAAAAGAAAATTAAGGTCATGTTTGTGATATGAAGTAGGTGACATGAATTTTTGTTATTCTCATATGGAGAATTCTTCCTCAAGCCTCCTGTGTAAAATGATTCATGTAATACACCTCATGATATACATCTAAAAATATGATCCAAAGCACAAACAACAGTAGCTTTGTGTTATGGTCTCTGGTTGTATATAGGAAATTTCGCTTTTAGATGTTATATAAAAGATTTATAAGAACGAAGTGTTTAAATATAAGCCCATGAGTCCGTGTAAAATAAAATAAAATAAGTATTATTGTTCTGCAGAGCACAAAAATAAGCTACAGGTTTTGGTCTAACAATTAACCTCTTAAAATTAGAATGTTGTTTTAAGATATAATTGCATATCAGAATTATATTTGTAGTAAGTACAGGCCTAGTATGAGGCCTTAGGCCTGAACCAAAGTAATGGTCAAAACTTTGCTAACAGAAAGCAAAGTGCAGCTGTGAGCTAAAGGAATGCATTGCTCACAGAAGTTGGCAAAAAGAGGGTTGATGTTGCATAAACATATCTACCTAGCATATTGAAATAGGAACATGGTACCAGAACACCCAACCCTGGAACATTCCACAGATAAGGAAGAACAGGCCGACCCATCCCAGTGACAGGGGCAGAAGGGTAATATGATGGATAGAGTTGTTTTGTTCAAACCATCATGTACAAGGTGAGAGGCGGCACCTGATTGCGTAGAAGGGGTGTACCTCAATACGTCAAGAGTGATGTGTAAATTGTTTGTACCTGTGTATAAGAATGTACTCCTGGGGTGCGGTCTGGGTCCGGCCGAGGGGGCAGTGGAAAGTCCCGCCACTGACTGAGCCGAGTCCATTGACCGTGAGTGCATATTTGTAGTATGCCCTGACTTAGACTAAGAAATCTACAGGGAACTACTACTGTATCCAATACAGCAATAAACCTGGCCAACGAGCCTTCACACCTTACTAGACTCTGTGGTCATTGGGGGTTCTCTTCGAGTCTGCTGTGTCAGCTATCTGCAGAGCTGGGGCAGCACACAGAGGGAACACACGCACACAGCCGAGTGATACATTGGAGAGAGCAGAGCACCACGCTGGTGGCAACTCTGACGACAATATTATGTTTCAAGCACTTAGCAAACATTTATTTGTGCCTAATGAAGGGCAGAATTCTGCATTATTAAACAATCGTTCATTTTTCTCATCTTTTAAAACATAGAAAGCACGATATGCAACCTGTGATTTCATTTAGCACTCAGAGAGCAGCTATACAGGGTAGACCATAGCTTATGGGTTAGGGAAATCAGCACTGAATAGGGGGATCACATTATCATGCAAGTAGAGGATGAAGAGCAGTGGCTGCAGAACTCCAGGATATGCAAAGCAAACGTCCTGAACTGACCCCTGAACTGTGGCACAAGGACACCAGAATGAGAGCTGTCTTCTTGGTTGTGAAACGTGTGGCAATTGTTGTGGGGAAGCTGTTGACTCCCAATTGTTATCAGTCAGTCACAAATCAGTTTGGAATGAGGAAGTCTACTGTTGGGACTGTACTGCTGCAAGAGTTCAGGGCAGTTAATCACCTTCTAGTACAGAGGACCACGACTCTGAGAAATATGCATGACATCATGGCTGGCTTTGTGGACGTGGGATTTCTCAACTGTCATCATCAGCAACCACCACCAGGGGCTTTGTGCCCGTTGGTGTCCAATGCCTCCCTCACTATTTCCTTCCATCTTTCCCTCTTGGGTATGGAGTGGCTTAGTTTCTGTAGACTAGCTCCTCACCAATCTACTATATCATCTACCCATTCTCTGTGGGGTCTGCCTCTCCTGTTTGAACTGTCCATTATGCTGAACACCAGGGTCTTGACTTTTCATTCATTGTTCATTCTGCAGGTATTCCTGAATAGCTGTAACTTCCATTCTATAACCTTCTGCAGCAAGTTCACTTTTGGTTGTAATTCCTCGTTGGTGACCTACTGCATCCATCCTATTCTCAGGATCTTTCTATAACAACTCCTTTCAAATGCAATATCCTTCTCTTCTAATCTGTCTTTATCACCTATATCTCACATCCGTACAGCATGCTGCTGAATACACACATTTTCAAGATGCTCAGTTTCATTCCTAAGCTAATCGCTTTGCTTCTCCAGATCTTATCCATTGCCTTCAAACTCGCTCTTGCTTTCATTATTCTAGTCACTATATTTCCTTCTTACAGTCTAGATCAGGTATCATGTTGCTCCCCAGATACACGAACTTCTCTGTGTTCTCTAATTCAATCCCATCTACATTGATCTTCCTTCCTATTTCCTTATCTCCAAATACCATTGTTTCTATTTTGTCAATGTTCATAATCAGTCCATACTGCTTCCCTTCTTCATTTAGCACCTGCACTATTCTCGCTAGCTTCTCTTCATCTTCCTCAATGATAACTATATCATCCATGAACTTGAAGTTGCTAATTCTTGTCCTGTTCGCTATTATCCCTTTTACATCTTCCATGATCTTGTCCATTGCTCTCTCTCGGTGCATGAAGACGACACTTGGCGATATTGGATCTCCTTGTCTCGTACCTCTACTCATTCTAAACCAACTTCCCATCTCTCTGCACATTCTGTCCACATTGTTATTGATATCCTTCAGCAACTGTATCAGTCTTCTGTCCACTCTGTATGACTCCAACACCACCCAAGTCACTTTCTGATCTATACTGTCAAGTGCCTCCTGAAAATTGATGCAGCAATTGTAGATGTTCTCATTCTTTCGTTGAGCTTTCTCTGCTATCAATGTTAGTGCCAATATCTGCTCTATGGTACTTCTATCTTTCCTAAATCCCACTTGTTCATCCACTAGATGTTCTTTCATGTGCAATCTCAGTCTCTCTATCAGTATCATCATCAGCACCTTGGCTAGATGACTCATTAGGGCAATCGTTCTGTAGTTCTTGCACTTCAACATACTTACTTTCTTGTGTATTGTCACTAGCATGAATCTTGTCCATTCTTTAAGTGCCTTCCCTTCTTTCTGCACTATATTACATAGTTGGTGTATTTCCTGAATCATACATTCTCCACTGTATTTGATCATCTCTTCCATGATCTTATCATTTCCAGGGCTCTTGCTGTTCTTTAGTTGTTTCACTGCTCTTTCTACTTCCTCCTTTGAAACATTGGTCTTGCTGTCGAGGCTTGGCAGAGATATCTCTTTTAAGCCGTGTCTACACATGCCAGCTACTTCGAAGAAGCCTTGCCAATTTCGAAATAGCGCCCGCCACATCTACACGTGGCGAGCGCTATTTCGAAGTTGACATCAATGTAAGGTGGCGAGACGTCGAAGTCGCCATCCTCATGAGGAGATGGGAATAGCGCCCTACTTCAACGTTGAACGTCGAAGTAGGGCACATGTAGCCGATCCATGTCCCGCAACATCGAAATAGTGGGGTCCACCATGGCGGCCATCAGCTGAGGGGTTGAGAGACGCTCTCTCCAGCCCCTGAGCTCTATGGTCACCGTGTGCAGTGGCCCCTTAAAGCTCCCCGCCCCCTGCCTTCCTGTGCAGGAAGCTGAGAGTGCGTGCAGGCAGCAGCCGTAACACGCGGCCAGCCTGCACGCCTCCCTGCAGCCCAGAGACACCCCCCCCCCCGCTGCAATGGCTGCCTGCCAGCCCCCAAGCGCCCCCAGGGCACCCCCCCCAAGGGGAGCCAGGGCTCCCAGCCAGCCAGCCGGGGAAGAGGCAGCGGGGCCGAGATCTAGGACCTGCTGGGTCTCTGGAGCGAGTAGGAGGTGCTCCAGGTAATGGGGACCAAGAGGCAGAACGCGGATGCATTCGCTCGGCTGGCCGAGGGCCTGGCCGCCCCAGGTCACCCTGCCCGCACTCCTGACCACATCAGGAGTAAGGTCAAGGAGCTGCGGCAGGGTTACGCCCGGGCCTGGGATCCAGCCAGCCGATCTGGGGCCGCCCCCGTCACTTGCCCCTTTTACAGGGAGCTCAGGGAAATCCTGGGCCCCCAGCACACCTCCTCCCTGCCGGCCACTCTTGACACCTCAGCCGACGAGCCCCAGCAGGCCCCGGAGGTGGAATCCGCCCTGGAGGCAAGCCCCGCACCCCAGGGGGCCTCCCCACAGGATCCCACCCCTGGGATGCTGGAGGAGGAGGAGGAGGAGGAGGGGGGATCCTCCTCCAGTGACAGGGGGCTGTGGATCATCGTGGCTTCCCGGCGCTCCAGCCGGGCATCTGCCCAGAGGGTGTCCCCCAGCCATGGGAGCGGACCGTCAGGTATGTACCCCCCCGGTGCACACCCCCGGGGTTGAGGGGTGGGGACAACAGACATGACCAGGGCCCTCCACATGCCCAGATGACCATGGCCCCAAGGACAGCAGTGGCATGTCCCTCAGAAGAGTGCATCAGCCCCTGCCCCCCGCAGCACGACGGTGCCATGCCCCATCCCTGGGGATGGGGGGAGCAGAACCTAGGGTCCCCCGGGGGGAGGGGGTGGGACACCCATCAGCAGCAGCAGCAGCATCTCCCGGGGACGGGGAACCAGCAGCAGAAGGGTGCGGGGACAAGGGCCACGGCTCGGGGCCAACACTAACAGCTGTCTCCACTCTTCTTCCCCCCTTGTGTTCCACAGCTGCACCATCGGAAGGCCCAGAAAGCACTGGTGAGGTGTCAGTGGTCCCGGAGAGCCCACCGGGGCCATCACTGCAGGCCAGCCCCTCAGCGGAGCACCGACCAGCCCCAGGGCGGGGATGACGGCGGACCCAGCACCACCACCAGACAGCGATGGACCCCCAGCTGCTGGCGATCCTCCGGTGGCAGCTGGAGGTCTCGGAGCAGTGCCTGCGGGTGGATGAGCGGTGCCGCCATCTGCAGAAGCAGGTGCTGGCCTGGCACCAGGAGGTATGGGGGGCCTTTATGCGCGCGTTTGAGCGCATCATGGACTACCTGGCCCCCCATGCCACGCCAGCCACCGCTCTGCCCGCCCTGCCTACTCCACCCGCTGTACCACCACTGTCTGCCACTGAGGGGCCTTCCGCCGAGGGGGACCTGGGGCCTGCTGACACCCGCCGGCCGTATCTGGTGGTTTGCCCGGCCCCCAGCCAGCCCCGGCCAGGGCTGAGGCCGAGGTGAGGGTCGCACCCGCCAACCACCAGTGCTGGACATTAGGGGGTGAGGGGCCCAGGGGGTGCCTCCCCCTTTGTACATATCCCCCTTATGTTGTATATAGTTTGTATTAGACCCCTGTTATTTTATGATACCTGCCCCCCCATGTAAATAGTTCTCCCCTTCCTTGTGTTCCACTGTTTATCATATAATATATAATATTTATATTTGTAGTAATAATATAATAAGAATTCACTGTTTTGTGGTTTCACGAACAGGTCTATTTTTATTTGCAAGAAAAGTGGGGGGGTGCACTCTTGGGTGCTCTGTGGGGTTGGCATAGGGGCAGGGAGTGTTGGGGAGGATGAGGGGGTGCGGGGGGGGCCTGCCAGCGTTCATCCCATGGCCTGGTCGAAATGGGCCACAGGGCCTCCTGGACCCGGATCCCCTCGGGGTCCACCTGGCGACTGGGGGCAGCAGGTGGCTGCATGTCAGCCCTGCCAGCCTCCACAGCCCAGCCCTGAAGGAATGCCTCCCCCTTGCTCTCCACCAGGTTGGGGAGGGTGCTGCACATGCCCACAATCTGGGGGATGTTGGTGGGGCCCGCATCAAGGCGGGTGAGGAGACACGTCCAGTGCCCTTTGAGCCAGCCAAATGTGCGGTCAACCACCCAGAGCGCGTGGTTCAGGTGCGTGTTGAAGCGCTCCTGGTTGGCTGTGAGATGGCCCGTGTAAGGGTGCATGAGCCAGGGCCGGAGGGGGTATGCCGCATCTGCGACGACGCAGGGGGCATTGTGGTGTCCCCCACAGGGATCTCCCACTGGGGGATGTAGGTCCCCGCCTCCATCCGGTGGCACAGGCCTGAATTCCAGAATACCCAGGTGTCGTGGGTGCTGCCAGGCCAGCCAACATAAATGTCCAGGAAGCAGCCCCAGCTGTCCACCAAGGCCTGGAGGACCACCGAATGGTAGCCCTTCCTGTTCAGGAAGCATCCGCCGCGGTTCTCCAGAGCTCGGATGGGGATATGGGTCCCATCCAGAGCCCCGAAGCAATTTGGGAAGCCCAGGGTGGCAAACCCCGCGATGGTGGCATCCGGGTCCCCAAGCCGCACGAGCCTGTGGAGGAGCAGGGCATTGATGGTGCAGATGACCTGCAGGGGAAGGACATGGGACAGCACCAATGAGGGGTGTGCAGGGTGTGTCTGGCCCTCCCCTCCCAGGGCTCCCCTCCCCTCCCCTCCACCCCCAGGCCGCCTCCCCCTCCCCGTGGGTCCTCTTACCTCCATAAGGACAGCCCCGACGGTGGCCTTGCTGACGCCAACCTGCTGCCCCATGGATCGGTAGCTGTCTGGAGTGGCCAGCTTCCAGACAGCGATGCTGACCCATTTCTCCATGCTGAGGGCACGCTGCATGGCGGCGTCCTGGTGCCTCAGTGCGGAGGTGAGCCACTGGCAGAGCTCCAGAAATGTCTGCCGGCTCATACGAAAGTTCTGGAGCCAGCGGTTGTCTTCCCACTCACCGAGCACCAGCTGCTCCCACCAGTCGGTGCTCATGGGGTAGCTCCACAGCCGGCGGCATGTGTGGCGGCGGGGGGCAGCAGGGTCTGGGGTTGGTTCTTCTTCCCCTGGGGGCAGCTCCTCTTCCACGAATAAAAGGTGATCAGCTGCCTCCTGCATGGCATTGAGCAGGGTGAGCACTGCTCCTGCAGGGGCGGCTGGGTCGACCTCTGGCTGCTGCTGCTGGGGGTCCATAACTGCTTCGGCGAGGTGTGCGTGCCTATGGCTCTGCAAACAGCATGCTGTGCAGGCTGCGTGTGTCTGGGAGGGGCCCTTTAAGGGAGCGGCTAGCTTTTGCCCCGGAAGTGCTAGTCCGCCCTGTGACCCTGTCTGCAGCTGTTCCTGGCACCCTTATTTCGATGTGCGTTGCTTTGGCGTGTAGACACTCCCCTGCAGCGCCTACTTCGATGTGGTGCTGCCCAACGTCAACGTTTAATGTTGATGGCACCAGCCCTGGAGGACGTGTAGACGTTATTCATCAAAATAGCTTATTTCGATGTCGCTACATTGAAATAAGCTATTTCGATGTAGCATACACGTGTAGACATAGCCTTAGTTCTTCAATCAGTTTCTCTGAGACACTTGGGTCCAACTGTGCTTTTTACAGATCGGTGCAATATCTTATCCATCACTGCACAACCTTCTCCTTGCTCACGAGCATCTCATTGTTCTCATCTTTGATCACCATCTGCTTCGGCTGTCACTTCCTATTAATATTCCTCATATTTTCATACACCTTCCTGGTATTACACTCACCATAATACCTCTGTCCATCTTCACACTGGTCCTTTAACCATTTTGCCTTATCCACTCTAGCTGCTTTCTTTACCTTGTTGCATTTCATTCTATATTGCTGTTCCACCCTCTTGGAAGCATAACTTCCGATCATCAATGCTCTTCTCTCGGACAAACTTCAATGTCTCCTGTGTAATCCACTTCTTATGGATTTTCTCTTCTTCCAGAACTATCTGCTCAATTGCCTCTGCCATCACCATGGTTATCCCCTTCAACTCTCTTATCTAGGTCTTCCTCTGTACCTGCATTTCTGATCTTCTCTTTGAGTGCTGCTTTGTAAACATTTCCTATTTCTCCCTGATCTAGCCTTGCCACATCTCTTCTCTTCTTAAAGTGGGTCTTACACTTTCTCTTGAGTTTCATCTTGATGTTCGCAATGACTAGACTGTGGTTCAAGTCTGTATCTGCTCCTTGGAAAGTTCAGCACTGCTGTACTGGTGTTACCCATCTTCTTCTTATAAAGATCATATATCGATAGGAATAGAAACTTCTCAATAATGCTGTAGGTTCTTGTGAATTACTGGGTATTTCACAAACATCAAGATGAGGTGGTCTGGAAAGGTGCCTCAGGCGTACAATCTTCAGGAACACTGGCCTCTATGGAAAGTTGCAGGTGGGGACTTCCTTTCCAGACCATAAAATTACAGTGGGTGAGTGTGGAAATTGCCATTGTGATCCTTGGAGATGCAGTTTATCCCTTGAAGACCTGGCTCATGCAACTGTATATGGGGAACCTGAACACCACTAAGGAGTATCTAAACAACAGGCTGAGCAGGTGCTGCATAGTCGTCAAATATAGGTTTGGGAGACAGAAGACAAGATGGAGGCCTGTCTATGGCAGGATAGACCTCATTGAGGACGATATCCCCTTGGTTATCACAGTTTGTTGAACTTTGTATAAATTTTTGTGAAAGTAAAGAGGAATTGTTTACTTTGGGTGAAGCACTGAGGAACAGCCCTTGGCTGCAGAGTTTGAGCAGCCAGACACTAGAGCTGTCAGCTGTCCTCAAAGGTCTGCTGTAAACATCAGTGGTGGCTGTGAGGGTGCACCTTGAAAATGACACTGAAAATAAACCTCTTTAACAGTTGCTTCCATTCTCTCCCCCATCCAGTGCAACACACACTTGGGAATATGCCTTTAATGCCTGCATCTGGGATTGCAGTAACTTTTCTTTGATGTTGTCAAACAGCAAATAAAAGCATAGAATCTTTCTAAAAATGTGCCTTTATTCATTAGAAAACAGTGCATAAAACAATAAAGTGTGTGCATGCACACCCACCCACACCCACACCCTCAGCTGGTAAGAGAGGTGCTGGCAAAGGGTTACAACTCACCAATATGTACAGACCCAGGCATCAAAATCAAAACTGGGAGAGAGGATGGAGTTCATGGGTAAATGTGGACTCCCAGAGAAGGAAAAGGAACGTGAGGGCATAGAGGGGCCTTACTGGACACAGAATTTTCTATCTGCTGGGGCAGGGAGAGTAAATGAGAGGAGGAGGAGTGGTTTGATGTGCTGCTTCACCAAGCACTTCAGGATCTTAGTCTGTTCCTCCATGACTCAGATCATGTGTTCTGTGGCTTGCCTGTCAAAGACCTGGTTGTCCTTGCAGTTACGCAGCTTCCTTTCCATGCATAGTTCTCGAAGTTTGCACTCACCGATTGATTTAGCACTTCACAAATCACGTCCTTCCTTCCCCCCCCGCCCCCCAGTGGCACTTCTTTACCTGTTGCCACCTCTCCAAGACTTTACACACTGGGGCAGCCAAGGTCTCCGATATTCAGCACAATGTACAAAAAGCCATCTTTTAACACCCATTTCAATATTGAACATTTTACTTGCTAATCCATTTTCCAACATTTCCACTCATGCTGCTTTTGATCCTCACAAACTACACATCTCAGCAAGCACCTTAATTATGGTGAGTGGGGATGGTGGCAGCCACGCATACAAACAAAAGAAATTTTAGGTGAGGCTAGAAAATTCACTTTGTGGAAACGTAGTTCTAATTACTCTACACTTCTTCACTGGTGGGTATCATCCTGGCTGAGATCTCTCTTCTCGAGGTAAGCAAGGAAACCAGCGCATAACTTCTCCAGGCTTGTGGATTTTGCCCTGCTCCATATACAGCCCATGTATGTTCTGCTTTGGTTCCTGCACAAGACATTGATGAATGATATGGGCTTGTGCCCTTCAATAGGGGCGGGAATAAAGCAGCACAGCCATGAAATCTGTTGCAAAAAAATTACAAGTACTTGTCCAAAATGTTGATGGCCTCTCTCTACAGGATTCCACTGAGACCAAGATGAGCATCAACATCCTGCTCAGCGCTATCAATTGGCTACACAGAGATACATGAAACACAGCCAGCCTCCCACTTTTCCACGCCCTTAACCACAAGCTTCACACTCCACAAGCCACATACTCTACAAGCCACCGTCCTTTACCCTGCAACTCATCCCCTGCACAGATTGCACAGATGGGTGATGTCCATCAGCAATGGATAACTGTTCTTGGATGCCAAACACATTTGGTGACCCGGGGGGTGAAGACTCTGGTCTACATTTACCTCAGCCTAAAGGTGTTACTACGCAGCACATCAATGCAACCTACTATATATTATTGAAAGCTTGTCTGTTTGATCAACACTTGACTGTGTACATTTCAACATCTGCTAGTTACATCGCGTGACTGGACACCTGAGTCACATGATATTGTTTCTGATCGTTTAACAGAGGATGTAATTTACAAGGAGGAGGAAGGACTTTTGAATACCAGTTTCCCCTTTATTTTTGTTGCCAGCTTTTCTAATAAATTAAAAAGATTAAGAATTATGTCAAACTAGATCTCATGTGGGAAGTGGGAGAACCCCTGCCTAAATAATGCTATTTTCCTCACCATTAACTCATTTGTGTCCCCATAATCCATTTTTGAGACAGCTCTTAATTTCAAACAGCATGGGCATGCCAGCATATCTAAAAAAATCTGTTACTGTGCATCATGCGTGAGATTAGAATCTGGCCCTAGATTGTAAAGGGAACAGTTGCATAAAGTAGGTATGAATTTTCATAAGAACCATATTTTCTAATATTTTTAACTGTGCAGTATTTTTGCATGAATTATTTTTCCTTCCACTAATGGTAATTATGTTCAGACCCCCACATATGGTAGCTACAAAAATAAACTCGTCTAAAAGTTAAGAACATACAAATGCTTTACAAAATGCAGCAGTCTAAATGTATTTTCAGTTCTAAGTACTTGTCATATTTCTCACACACACACAGCAAACAGTAACGTATTGGTGCTATTAGAAATTAATTCAGAGATTACATCATTTTACTGCAAATTTATTGTTGATTATGTCAAAGAGTCTCACATTAATAAATTAAAACCAAACACAAACAAGTTACCAGAGACCTTAGTTTACAAGAGAATCAAGAGCTCGATCCTATGCTCATTAAAGGCAGTGTCAAAGCTCCCACTGACCCTAGTTGTACAGAATCAGGACCTAAGAATTCAGCAAAAATCTTTCCTCCTCAGCCTCACAATATATGCAGCTATTTCCCTGTCAAATGCTCTTCAGTCCTCTATTTATTAGATACTATCAGATTTATCTGGCACTGCTCGATTCTGTAACTCATTTGAAGTTTTTTATTTTGTTTTGTTTTAAATCAAACAAAAATGTACATGCTTTATGTGAACGATTGTATTTTTCAAACAATTATTTTAGGAGGTTAATTTTTATTTTGGATTTCATAAAAAAAGCATAACCTGTTCAAGTTTTTAGTAAATTTTTAAAATAGGAGTTCCGTCGAGTGCATGCATTTCTTCATCCCTTCATTAGTCTTATTTGCTAAGTTTTAACAAAAAATGGCTAGAGTCAGTTTGGTTTCCAGTAACATCGTCATCTCATTTTCAAACATTAAGTACTGATTTAGCAGTGCCAAAACAGCACACGACGCCAAATTTCACCCTTTTATCTCTTTGCAGGTTTATTGATAAGCAATCTTATTCCAGGTTCACCTATTTTTCTGGCTCTTCTTGGTACAGTCTCTTTCACCATTCACTCAGTTACGTCAGTTTCAAGGACTGTCCTTTATTTGGTGACCGTCTCTTTTTTATTTGGTTTTATGAGAAGCAATCCCACTCCAGACACATCCCATTGTCCTGGAACAACTAAACTCTTACCTTGTTTTAAGTTATAAGAGAAAGCTGTATACTGAATGTGGTGGTCCTACCTCTTACCTTTCAGGAGTTTTAGATCAGACAGACAAACTCTCTACAATATATATAATTATATTGACACGCTGAACTCTAACACCCTTAGCAAAGATGATGTAGATGGTTCATTTTAAAGCATTATTCGCAGATGTTTACAACTCTGCTGATCTTATGCTATTAGGGCTGAAATGTTGCATCTTTTCTATCAGTCCAGATGTTAATTCTCTGAGGAAGTTTGAGCAGAAGACAGTTTAGATGTTTATAAGCAAGGAGAAGTGTTTGCTCCTCGTTCAATTATACATTAAAGCTAATTTAAAAAAAAAAGAGTTTAAAGATATGGGCTTAAGTTCTGGAAGCACAAATGTACTTTTTGACTTGTCCCACATCGTTTTCATTTGGCCAGCATTAACTGGTCTTCTGGAGTTTCTTCTGAATCATTCTATAAGGCTGCATTCTTTCCCCAGCTTCAAGGCAGGGCTTACAAGTGAGGAGAGGTATATATCCCCATTTTCTCATACGCCTTCCCTGGCATTTTCTCCTCCCTGGGCTGGCCCTGATACAGCAAAACATTTAGGCATGTTTCACTTTAAGGAAGTGGGTAGTCCCAGTGAAGTTAAGTACATGCTTAAGTACTTTTATACATCAGGGCAACAGTACTCAGTAAAAACAACAATAAGTCCTGTGCTCAGTAATCACTTTGCTCTCCAGATGCAGGAATGTGACTGACCCTTGGGCAGGGAGGTTTCTTGCTCCCAATTTCCATGCAAGAGTTCTGCCTCTTAAATATTATATTTTCTTTTGCCAGTTTGCCAGATAACAGTGGATTGATATTTAGTTCTTCACTAAATTCAGTGTCTCAGACTCTTATCAATTTGTCCTCATTAACCATAGTTTTGATAAAGAAGTTGCTTCTTTATCAAAAACATACAAATAAACTGGTATACGTACACACCCACCCACACCCACCCACAGGGCTAATCACATTATTAAAATCCCCATAGTTTCCCTTAAATTTTTAGTCCTTCAATCTAAAGAATTTCCTATTTTTTCTAATAATAATCTTTAGCTAATTTGTACTTCATTTCCCCCTAGTTTTCTATTTCTTTCTATCCAATAGCATTTCAGTTCTTCATTTTCTTTATGTTAATGTCTGTGTGGTGAGTTATAGATTGTAAGTACTGGATAAATGTCAAGTATTCTTGCTCATTGTTGTATTTAAAGAACTTGGTTTTTTTTTTCAATTTTCCATTTAACTAAACTCCTGAATCTATGCCACCAAACTTTTGAACCTGAGCCAGTTTTCATCTACTGCCTCTTGCTAATAAATAACGCTGATTTTATTATATTCTTAATTTCAGACTTAAACATTTGCCAGAATTTGTATCCAAAATCCTAGCAATAAATAAAATGTAGGGCCTAATTAAACGTCCTGAGCCTGACTGCTTCTGCATGGTGGGGCACTTTTCAGGCATGGTGGACGGCAGAGCTCCAGCTGGCATCCCTGACAATCAATTGCCTCTCCTCCGATGGAACTCAGTAGTTGGTGAAGCCCCCGGGAAGTGGTCACTGCCCACAGAACCTAGTTTCCCTAAGATGTTCCCCCAGCTCTTGCTCACTGATGCCCGAAAGCTCCTGCTGCTCCCAATGTATAACTCTCTGCGTGTGTGTGTGGGGGGGGGAGGGCGCGGAGACACACAAAGTAAAGGTTCTAGGCTGATGTTCATGTATCACCTCTGGGCAGAAGAGCATCAGGAGAGCCAGAAGTGTTCCATGGTGGGGGTTGGTCCTTGAAAACTGTGCTAACTGGATGCAGAAATGTGGGAGAGGCATGCAACCCTATCCCCATTCTAAACCCTATTTTCCCATCCCTGTGCATATTACATAAATAATACACAGTGGGACTTCTTCAAGAGGAGATTGCAGGAAACCCACATCAGACTGTCCTATACCCTACACGTTAGGGTGCGCATTTGAAAAGTGGTAAATCTGTTCAAATCTTTCTCCACATCATGCAGCAGGGGGAACTGAACTAAGTTCTCTCACATCCCACATGAGTACCCCAACCACTAGATTAAAAATTACAAGTGGAGTTTCCTTCTTCTCCCTTTGGAAATGTTGTGTGAAGTTAGCCAGTGGTGACTGCCCTTCCTTGAAAGAGAGGATTCATGTCTGTGAATCCCAACTGGAGACAAGTGACTCCTCCTAGTCTGGAGTTAGGAACCAAATTCTCTGATAGGAAAAGGCTGTCCCACAAAAGCTCATCACCTAATAAATTATTTTGTTTGTCTATAAAGTGATAAAACAATGAAGAAGCCAGAGACACAGCTAATTGCCCATTAGCAACAGACAATGAACTACGTGAGAACTTGCTTCTGTAAGCATGAGTCTGCAGGAAATGGCTTCTGACTCTGCAGTAACCTGTAACCATGTCACCTGATACTGGACCCTGTATTGATTGCTATTATTTTCCATGGGAAGCCGGGGGGGGGGGGTGGGTGGGTTATACTTGGAACAAAGGACTCCTGCCTTATGCAAACCCGATTTAATGGTGGGGAGTGATGTAATCCTACTTGTCAGTTCTCCCCAGCCATCTCACCCAAGATGATGACTGGAAACAACTAAGACTGAACTGTTCCTGCAACCTTGGGGATGTGACCCTGTCCCTCTGTCTCCATTGACGCAGGCTGGAAAGCCGGGTTCAACAAGACAGGTATAAATCATGCCCATATCAGCTGACAGTCCCCAGGGGGTCTTGACCTGTCACAACCTCCCTCTCTGCTAGCTTGGGGTTTGGACCTTCCATGAGGTTGGTACATACTTACAACTTAGGTACTGTAATGCTAAGCACTGCTGTATCTAAGTTCATTTGTAATTTAGCCCCTGGGCTCCCGGAGACTTTTTTCAGAAACTTCTCAGTGCAATCCTTGGGTTCATTGTGTTCCTGTTCAGGATAAGTATATTAATCTGTTTCTTCATGAAACGTGTCCTACTCACTATTCTGTATTTTATTCACCTATTTAATGAATATTGAGCTCACATTAATATTAATGGACTCAATGACTGATGAATGACAACAAACACTTTTCCTGTCAAATGATCTATTATAACTATTTCAATGCCACTAAAGCCCTGGTTTCTCAGCTTCCTTCCCTGGCATGCTTCCACACCTCTGAAAGGTAGGATGTTGTCCAAAGTGATTCATCTCATGGGCAGGTTCAATAAGATTTCCCATCAGATTCTTATGGCAGCAATATCTTTTTGGGACATGTAAAATGAAGGTTCCTAATGTGATTCTGACACCGTACATTTGTCAGCAGCACTTGTCAGCACTATGCAGTAGTGAATACGGCACAGGCCTAATTTTCTCATCGAAATATGGGGTTGTAGACAGAGTGTGGTGGACACGTTGTCTCTCAGTGAAATGAAGATGGAGGATTATAGAATGAAATAGTTTTAAAAAGTCAGGAAGTCATCACTAAAATGCACTGTGAAAAAAATCTCAGATAAATGTGGGGAAACACACATGCACACAATCCCCACCAAAAAAAAGTTCTAACCCTTATTCAGTGCACGGCAGAGCTGGCATTTAAAAACAGGTTGCTAGCTTGTCCACTGAGTCAAAGGTCTGATTCCACACTACCAACACTGAATATAAGCTAATTGTATCAGCCATTACCTTGATTGGTGGCTGCACTGGGACAGAAGGGGTTAAAAGCCTGTGGGCACAGGAAGCCTCACCCCTCCAGCCAGCCTCCAAGTGCTGAGACAGTTTAAAAAGGAGTAGCTCACTTCAGTCTGGACTGGGTGCTGGAGAAGAAGGACCTGCACTGAGTCTCCAGATTTGGTGCAGCCTGGGAGAGACTGGTGTGGTAGAGCCTGAGGACCCTGAAATCACACGGATCCCTCCAGTGCCACAATAGGTAGGAAATAACCCAGGAAGGTGTCTCCCACCAGACTGACCTCAGCGTGTTGCAGTAGGATTCCCTACTGAGCAAGCGGTGGATAATTTCCCCTCTGACAGGGCACTGGGTCAGGAAGGGCCTGGTGGAGTAGAGTGAGCCTGGACTTCCCTGGCTCCTGCCCTCAACCCCCTAGGTACTACCTACTAGGATGTATTGCTCTGGATCACAGGGCTATTCTGCTGATGCTAGACAGTAGGACATGCTGCCTTTCACTCAAGGGCTACTAGACAGACTTAGGCCACTCTGCCTTGGTGTAATGGATTGATCCAAGACACCTATGGACTGGCAGCAACACAGGAGGCATTCACGCAGCCCTGGGCCCTTGCCTTCATGCGTGTGCATTTGCCACAACACGGCCTAAAAGAAACAAAAGGTGAGAGCTGTGCTTTGTAGCCAATGTAGAACTGTATTTTGTGGAGGTGGGAGTGAAAGAAAAGTAATCTGATGGTTCTCATTAGACCATGAAGGTTTGTTCTTTTGATGGAGCCTACTTTATTTTAGTAAGTTGTAAAAAGAATGCTTAAGACTCCCTTTAATATTTCAAAGGGTAAAGGGTAAGACTCTCTTTACTTTAAATATTGATTTTATACTCTAAAACCATTTTCTATGGGGTAGTGGAGATACAGCCTGTGCATCCAGTGACTCTATTTTGAAATAGGCTCTATGGCTGTGTCTTCACGACAGGGTTTTCCCAACAAAACCAGGCTTTTGTCAGGGAAAAAAAACAAAAAAAAAAACAGGGAGCATCTATATGCAAAATGCGCTTTGTTGACAGTTTGTTGAAAAAACCTGGCACATCCACCAGCAGTGGTAGACCTCTCCCCATTCAGGTATAACGTTTTTTGACAGTGTTCTGTCAAAAAAACAGCTATGTAGATGCTCTAGGGCCCCTTCTGTTGACAGAGCAGTCCTCCATGACACTGGCCAGCTGTAGCAGGGAGGTGCCTTCCCCACCACAATTGTGACTCAGCTTGCATTGAACATATCACCTTTATGAGCTGCATGTTTCATTGTCTTCCTCTTGAATTTGGAGTCCAGTTCAAGGTGTCTAACCTCTTATTCAAGCCCTGCCTTACCTGGCTACTTCCCAGAGTGCATTGCTACCATAAACAATAGCGAAGTTTGGAAGAATAAGACATTTAATAGTAAATGTTGATTTCACTATACATACAGAGAAATCAATAAGAAATTACAGATACACAAAAGAAAGAAAAATGCTACTGGAGTATTTAGCGCATGGTTTAAAGTTATTTACTTCACGTGTTTTGACATGTGAACTTGACAAATTGTGTGTCTGTGTTAAAATTTTCATGTTTTGAATCTCAGCTTCTGTTGTCATTAAATAATAATTTTCTGACCCCCCCTCCATTGTTTGACCCCTCCATTATTTTCTGCTACTGTGAAATTTCAAGAGAAGAAAATCGAAAAAAAATGATTAAAGATAAATATTGGTATCTGTCAACATTATAAAAGATAAAAATCAGATTTTGACAAGCTTAACAAGAGGAGATCAAGTTCCAGCAATGGCAGAGAGTTTCTCTAAGATATATTCAGCCATGTAATTTCTATAAAGTTAGTGGAGAAAGCTATAAAAAGGGATGATTTCTTCATTTTTTAAATACTTCCCCAAGTTCAAGGTTGTGTGTGCAAGTTACGTATTCCAAATTTTGCTCCCTTCTCTAATCTCAATGAAAGCAATAGGTTAAGAGTTCCCATGTGGAAGAAGAGTAGACTGTGGGGTGAGATATCTGCACTGAGGACAGAATTTATTCAACTAAACAACTCAAGGAGGCTATAGTTACACACGTGAATTTTGCTGACAAAACCTCTGTTTTGTCAACAAAACCAGTGTAACGTCCACACACAAAATGTGTTTGGTCAACAGTTTGTCAACAAAACTCAACACTTTCACCAGCATCTTTCTGCTCTCAGCCATGAGGCATAACACCGCTGTTGACAGATTCTGTTGACAAAAAAGCTGTGTGGATGCTCTGTGTGTGGGGGCGGGGGGGTTTCTCTCGACAGACAGGGTTTGCAGAACAATTGACAGCCCTGTCTGCTGTGCTTCCAGGTGCCTGTTTTAGCAAGAGAATGTCCAGGCAGTCCAGCTGTTCTGTTGACAGAGCAGAGCACTCTCCTGTTTGGCTTTTTTGCGTGGCCATGCTCTGTCAACAGAAGTTTTGTTGGGAAATCTCTTCTAACAGTGACTTCTGTTGACAGATCGCATAGTGTAACATTAGCCCAAGCCCTTGAGCCAAAGAGCAGGAACACATCTGTCAACATAGCTACTAAAGCTGCAGAATCAGCAGTAGAGTAAATAATCTGAAACCTCATCAAATATTGCTTTTCCCACTTGGCATCCACATTGAGGGTATGTTTAAACATCAGCCTTATTTCAAAATAAGCCATTCCAGAATCTTTTCCAACAGTAACTTCTGTGGACAGATTGCTGTAGTGTAGCCATAGCCTGTGAGTAAGGGTGCCAGAAACTGGCCCTGTATCAGTACAAATCATTATTAGGTAGCAAAACATTTCTCTCTCTCTCTCTCTCTCTCTCTGTCTATATATATATATATATATATATTTTTTTTTTTTTGCAATCACCACCTACTGTAGCATGGTGCTACCATGACTGATAGATGGAAATCTAATAAATCCAGACAGAGTAGCTAAAAAGTAGAGAGATTTGGCATTGGCTGCAATGGTGTCTTGGGTACAGACCAGGCAGATCTTCCTGCTTATGTGGTCCAATAGCTACAAAGCCACAGAACCCATAAAAATCCAAACCATGCAAACAGTTGTTCTATGGTTACCTGAAAGCAAAGGTAAATTTTAAGAGAAAATTTCTTACCCCAAAATTTCTTTGTCACAGCCACTTAATGTTACCATCAGCAACAATGAGGTTAAACTCCCTTTGGAAAGGAATGTTTTCCATCTCCCTCTTTCCTTTATATATGGCATCAACCACGTGATTACTAGGTACTCATGCTGCTATTGAAAAAACAATTGAGTTGCTTAGAAGCTTTTGGGCAAAGAAGCCCTAAGAATAGCTTTATCTTCTTGGGAGCTTCTTGACACATTTCCTTCCTTCATACTGAATGAAGATTACAAAATAATACAGTGTGAGAAAGACGTATCCTCAAGCTCTCAGAAACAGTACTTTATCTCCCACTAAAGGTAAAGAAGACAAACTTCATATAACATTTAGAAAAGAGACTGCAGGGGCAAGTTGCAGAATTCATTGGTAGACTGCGATGTATCAGAAATGTGGAAACACTATAAAATCCCTCATCTACAGTAGGAATTTGTTCCTAGATACAGATATGACACCTGGGCTACGTCTACACGTGCACGCTACATCGAAGTAGCTAATTTCGAAGTAGCGACATCGAAATAGCCTATTTCGATGAATAGCGTCTACACGTCCTCCAGGGCCGGCAACGTCGATGTTCAACTTCGACGTTGCGCAGCCCAACATCGAAATAGGCGCAGTGAGGGAACGTCTACACGCCCAAGTAGCACACATCGAAATAGGGATGCCAGGCACAGCTGCAGACAGGGTCACCGGGCAGACTAGCGCTTCCGGGGCAACAGCTAGCCGCTCCCTTAAAGGGCCCCTCCCAGACACACTTAGCCTGCACAGCACGCGGTCTGAGGAGCCATAGGCACACAGACCCCAGGCGCCGCAGTCATGGACCCCCAGCAGCAGCAGCAGCAGCCAGAGGTCCACCCAGCCCTCCCGGCAGGAGCAGGGCTTGCCCTGCTCCGTGCCATGCGGGAGGCAGCTGAGCACCTCCTTGCCCCAGAGCAGGAGATGCCCCCAGGGCAGCAGGGCTCAACCCCTACCCTGCAGCACCTCGCCCCCACCCCCCGCCTCACACGCCGGCGGCTGTGGAGCTACCCCACCAGCACCGACTGGTGGGAGCGGCTGGTGCTTGGGGAGTGGGACGACGACCGCTGGCTCAGGAACTTCAGGATGAGCCGGCAGACATTTATGGAGCTGTGCCAGTGGCTCACGCCCGCACTCAGGCACCAGGACACCGCCATGCGGTGTGCCCTCATAGTGCAGAAACGGGTCGGCATCGCTGTCTGGAAGCTGGCCACTTCAGACAGCTACCGATCTGTGGGCCAGCAGTTTGGTGTCGGCAAGGCCAGCATCGGGGCTGTCTTCATGGAGGTAAGCGAACCCACGGGGGGAGGGCAGGGCAGGGCAGGGGAGGCGGGCCAGAGCAGGGGAGGGCAGGGGGGCCACGGCCACGCACACCCTGCTCACCCCTCATTGGTGCTGTCCCATGTGCTTTCTCTGCAGGTTGTGCATGCCATCAACGCCATGCTCCTGCACAGGCTCATGAGGCTGGGGGACCCAGATGCCACCATCGCCGCCTTTGCCACCCTGGGCTTCCCCAACTGCTTCGGGGCTCTGGATGGGACTCACTTCCCCATCCGCGCCCCACATCACAGTGGAGGACGATACCTGAATCGAAAGGGCTACCATTCTGTCGTCCTCCAGGCCTTGGTGGACAGCCGGGGACATTTCCAGGACATTTATGTGGGCTGGCCTGGCAGCACTCACGACGCCCGGGTTTTCTGGAACTCGGGCCTGCGCCGCCGGCTGGAGGCAGGGACCTACATCCCACAGCGGGAGATCCCTCTGGGGGACACTACCATGCCCTTCTGTGTCATCGCAGATGCGGCCTACCCCCTCTGGCCGTGGCTCATGCACCCCTACACGGGCCATCTCTCCGCTAGCCAGGAGCGCTTCAACCAGCGCCTGAACCATGCGCGCCACGTGGTGGAGCGCTCATTTGGCCTCCTGAAGGGACGCTGGAGATGTCTCCTGACCCGCCTGGATGCAGGCCCCAACAACATCCCCCAGATTGTGGGTGCCTGCTGCACCCTGCACAATTTGGTAGAGAGCAAAGGGGACACCTTTTTCCAGGGCTGGGCTGCGGAGGCCGGCAGGGCAGACGTCCAGCCACCTACTGCCCCCAGTCGGCAGGTGGACCCCGAGGGGACCCGGGTCCGGGAGGCCCTGCGGGCCCACTTTGATGAACAGGCCGCGGGGTGAACTCTACCCAGGCCCTCTACTGCCCACCCCTTCCTCCACCACACTCCTGCCCCAACGCCTACACCATGGAGCACCCCACCGCACCCCCCTCCCACTTGTCCTGGACAAATGACAGCACGTACTTGTGGCTGAAATTAAACTTTTTTTTTTTCTTTCCGAACCTTTTTTTTGTAACTGTAAATAAATATTTGAACCAAAAACCAAAAACTATGTACAAACATGTTGAACAAAAGCAATATGTACAAAAATAAAACAATACAAAGAAACAACAGTCCTCAATAATCAAAAGAAAACCAGGGAGGATAAAGGGGAGAACTATTTACATGGGGGGGACGGGGCAAACTGGGGGCAGAAAAGAACAGGGTCCAACTATATACAAGGGGGGGGGCCACGTCCCGGGCCCCTCGCCCCTATAGCCCGGCACCGGGCATTGGCGGCCGGGAGCCCCGCCGCGGTCGCAGCCTGGTCCGTGGCTGGGTGGGGGCGGGCTGAACCGGAAGGTACGGTGGCCGGCGAGTGTCAGGTGGCTCCAGGGGTCCCTCGGCGCTCCAGCCCTCGCCGGTGGGTGGCGGGGCGACGGCGGACGGGATGGCGACGGGCGGAGCAGCTGGTGGTGGGGCTGCAGGACCAGGCAGGGCAGGCGATGTGGCAGCCGGCGCGGCATGGGGGGCCAAGTAGTCCACCAAGCGGTTAAATGTCTCCATGTAGGCCCCCCATGCCTCCTGGCACCAGGCCAGCGCCTGCTCCTGCAGCTGGAGGTGCTGCTCCGCGACCTCCAGCTGCCGACGGTGGATGGCCAGCAGCTGGGGGTCCGTCGCCATCGGCTGTTGGTGGCGCGGGGTCTGCCGTCTAGCCCGCCGTGGGGCCGGTCAGTCCTCGGCCGAGGGGCTGGCCTGGACCGATGGTCCCGGAGGGCTCTCTGGGACGACTGACGCCTCGCCAGCGCTCTCTTCCGGTCCTTCTGATGGTGCAGGTGCAGGACACAGGAGAGGAGGGGGGGAAGAAGAATGGAGACAGGCGTTAGTGTGGGCCCCGAGCAGTGGCCTTTGTCCCCCCAGCCCTGTGCTGCAGGTTCCTCATCCCCGTCCCCGGGAGATGCTGCTGTGATGGATGGGGTTCAGGGGTCCCCCTGCCCTGCACCCCGTCCCCTGGTGGAAGTGACTCTCACTTCACCTCCCAGGGTCTGACAGCAGGAGAGGTTTCTTAGGCCACAGATGCCCAGTTTCTCCCAGGAGTGACAGCACCAGCTGTCGGAAGAGACAGTCCTTCCAACCCATCCTGGGGAGAAGACCCCAAGGGGTGCCCCTCTGGGATGCAGCTTTCCCCCTCCTCAGGCTGGCTGCCTTCCAGCTCTCCCTTCCCCTAGCCTCTACCTGTGGGCCCCGCCCTTGCCCCCCAAGTCCAAGCCAGCTTGGCTCCTCCCTCCTGTTTGTTCAGGGCAGAGGTGTCACCTGCCAGCTGTAGCCCCAGGATCCTCCTTTGCCCCTGGGAGCTATTCGGCTCTTGTTGCTCATACGTAGCCTGAGTCTCCCTTTGGCACTCCCCCCACTCCATCACATGCTGCTGCTGAGGGGTGTCCCACCCCCTCCTCCCGGGGGCCCCTCGAGGTTCCGCTCCCCCCTGGCCCGGGGATGGGGCATGGCACTGTCGTGCGGGGTGGGGGGGGGCAGGAGCTGATGCACTGCTGTGAGGGCCATGGCCCTGGTGTCCTTGGGGCCATGGCCATGTGAGCATGTGGGGGGCCCTGGACACATCTCTCTTACCCCCGCCCCTCAAGCCCAGGGGTGTCCACCAGAGGGGGGTACCTACCTGTCGGTCCGCTCCCATGGTCCGGAGATACCCGGGGGGTGGAGGCCCTGCTGCTGCTCCGGGATGGCAGGAGGAGGATCTGCAGCCCGGATTCTGCGGAGGAGGAGCCCCCCTCCTCCACCTCCTCCTCCTGCCGTGATGTCCCGGGGGTGGCCTCCGGGGGGGGGGCCCCGGGGTGCGGGGCTTGCCTCCGGGGCGGACTCCATCTGCAGGGCCTGCTGGGGCTCGTCGGCTGAGGTGTCAAGGGTGGCCGGAGGGGAGGAGGTGTGCCTGGGGCCCAGGATGTCCCTGAGCTCCCTGTAAAAGGGGCAAGTGACGGGGGCGGCCCCAGATCGGCTGGCCGCATCCCGGGCCCGGGAGTAACCCTGCCACAGCTCCTTGACCTTACTCCTGACGTGGTCAGGAGTGCGGGCAGGGTGACCCCGGGCAGCCAGGCCGTCGGCCAGCCGAGCGAACGCATCCGCGTTCCGCCTCTTGCTCCCCATTACCTGGAGCACCTCCTTCTCGCTCCAGAGCCCCAGCAGGTCCCGCAGCTCGGCCTCCGTCCAGGAGGGGCCCCGCTGCCGCTTGCCAGCCAGGCTGCCCTGGCTCCCCTTGGGGGGGGTCCCCTGGGGGCGCTGGGGGGGCTGCCGGCCAGCCATCGCAGCTGTGTGGGGGGCTGAGGGTGGTGCAGGCTGGCCGTGTGTGGAGGCTGCAGCCTGCACTTTCCCTCAGCTTCCTGCACAGGAAGGGAGGGGCAGAGGACCTTTAAGGGGCCGCTCCACGCGGCCACCAGTGAGCTGAGGGGCTGGAGAGAGCGTCTCTCAACCCCCCAGCTGATGGCCGCCATGGAGGACCCGGCAATTTCGACGTTGCGGGACGCGGATCGTCTACACGTGCCCTACTTCGACGTTGAACGTCGAAGTAGGGCGCTATTCCGATCCCCTCATAAGGTTAGCAACTTCGACGTCTCGCCGCCTAACGTCGAAGTTAACTTCGAAATAGCACCCAACGCGTGTAGCCGCGACGGGCGCTATTTTGAAGTTAGTGCTGCTACTTCGAAGTAGCATGCACGTGTAGACGCGGCTCCTGCAGTGTTAACTTTGGCAAGATTTTCATACCTTGCCATGTGTCTCTTGTCAGTCACTCAATAATGAGTAGGACATCTTCATGTCACCCTCCTGTTTGTTAGTCTGACTAGCCTGATTCTGGAGCCACAGGTCTTATCACAAAAGGAGCAGGTGCTGGTAGCTGTTGAAGGAGCAAAGGGCAGTTTGTGCTGCTCTTTTCTTCTTCTCCACCTCTCCACTGCAGCTGGACCTCTCAAATTGTACCACCCCCTCATGAATTATTGCTCTCCACTGAGGTTAGTCCTCGGCAAGGTTCAACACCAAGGAGTAGAGTTATAGAAAATGGAACGTGATTGGCCAAGTGGTATCTACTGTTGCAACTCACAAACCTGAGGGAATACTCGGTGCTTCTTTGTTGTATGAAGCTGGTGTTTTATTTCTAACAACTTTAACATCATAACATGCAGGCAGGCGCAGCTTTTACAGCCATGCCTTTTTGTATTTTGTATTTCAAGGTTGTGCTGTATTACAGCATGCCATATATCTCAGGCCCTCTGGATAAACCACTGAAGCCCAAATTCACTAAAGTCTATATTTGGCTTCTTACCTGTGGAATTCCAAAGCAGTGCTGAAAAATAATTTTTTTGCTTTGCATGGTGTTCCATGATGAAGGCAGTTTTGATTGAATTTGCCATATAAACAGCAAATGGGTTATGCCTACAGCATTGTAAAACACCAGGTCTTCTGATTTCTGTAGTCAAGAATGGATTCTTCATGTATGGAGTTATGTGACTATCATTTTTCATATTTTTTTTTTTCAGATTTCTCTGCCACTTACTGCTAGGGCTGTTAAGTGTGACAAATAACTGCCTCTGAAGTATCACAAAATCCAAGAATATTATTGGATTAGGGTGATCCAGCATCATCATGTGATTAACTTTTACTGGTGTTAAATCAGGATTTACAAATAAGTCGGCTTGTCCCAATGTGCTTTCAATAGTAAATTGCTGGGAAACAGTTTAAATATTGATGCTTTCATTACAGAAAAAAAAATCTTTTTGGCATTTGTTCAAAATATATATAAATGCTTTAGCATTTTTACCACCAGAATTTTCCTTATTATGCTCAAATAGGATGGATCTATTTTCTGAAATGGATGTTTGTAAAGAGGATATCAGTTGGAAATATTTGGAAACCTATCAAATTAAATGCATTTTAAAAGGACATCTGTGTGCAAGAAGCAATCAACAGTCTTAGCATACTGGCACATTGCATTGTGCTGCAAAGTTGCAGTTGTTGAGCATTTTGTTATGCTAAGAATGTATATCATTCAGCTGTATGATGGCATTGTCAGTCCTAATAGTTACTATAGATGGAATGGATAATTAGTGAGAAAATATGACCTGTATGTGAATCATGAGGCTGAGTGACAGTTTCTGCATATCAAAAAAGAACACTGGCTTGTGGGATTGTGTCCCCCCCCCCCGCCCCACCCCAGAAGCTGAAGGACTATGTACAGGATCTGTTACCAAATGGTGTTTGCAATACAAAAGCCAAGGTTTTGCTGGCACAGACAATGAATCAAGTTGCAACCCTATCCACATTCCCTAGTAGTTTATTTTAGAAATGAATCCCATAAATTATTGAACAGTTGTGCATGATTTAGGCACACTAAATCATTAAAGTTAATTGTGCAGAAATGCTACCTGGCTCATAATCCGCTAGAGTTTTACTTTTCTTAAAACATTTTGCAGCTTTTATTTATATATCTACATTTTAAATTTATTTTAAGTGAAACAGTGTTTATGAAACAGATGGGCTAATAATGTTTCCTTGCTTCAAGAGGAAAAAAATCCATGCAATCTTGCTCATACATTCCATGCAATGTTAATCTCTGATAATCAACATCCGAAAGGGAGGGAGGCGTGTATACATGGCCAAATGGTCTCATATTAAGGAAAAAACTACCCCAAAACATTTTTTTAAAAAGATCTTACGAACTTCTGCCTCTGTCACTATTGAAACATTATACCTGGGAGCAAAAGTTACTTTACTATGATTTAATAACTATGTTAATCCATGTCAAAAAAGTTGCAAGGTCTCAGTGCAGCCTTCATTCAGAAAACATCTGCCATATCAGTGATTCTCAATGACTGATCCGGGAACCAGCGCTGGTCCCTGAGATCTCTGAGACACAGTTTAGAAAGGCAGCAAGTCACTCCATGGTATCATGCTGCTCTATGGCACAAAAGAAGGGAGAAAATCCGTTAGTTGACAATAAGGAAACTTATGGGCTATGGTTACACGAGCAAGTTTTGCCAGGAAAACTCCAATTTTGTCAACAAAACTCGTGAAGCATGCACACACAAAATGGGATTTTGCTACAGTATCTCAATAAAACAGCACGTTTGCTGGCAGCGTTCTGCCTCTAAGATTTGAGGCATAACACCGCTGTTGACAGACTCTGTTGACAAAAAAGCTGTGTAGGCGCTCCGGGGGACTTCTCTTGACAGACAGGGTATCCACAAAACTGGACAAGCCTGTCTGCTCTGCTTCTAGGTGCCTGTTTTGTCAAGAGAGCAGCCTGGTATTCCGGCTGCTCCGTCAACAGACCCAAGTGCTCTTCCAATTGGGTTTTGTGCGTGGCTGCATTTGTCAACAGAAGTTCTGTAGGGAAATCTCTTTCGACGGTCACTTCTGTTAACAGAGTGCTGTAGTGCAACAGTAGCTTCAAAGCCATATATGAATGGTCATAGTACTGAGGTCAGACATCTCAAGTTCAGACAGCTACACACATTTGTGGAACGGAAAGCTGCTGGAGGAAGATGACAAGGCAGAAAAAAAGATATCGGAGGGGTGAGGTACTGTCCTAGACCGATCAGAAGAACTATTCATCCACGGAGGCTACAGTTACGGTCACCTGAACTGCCGGCAGCAGTATACAAACAGGAAGTTTCAAAAATGCAAGTGGCCACTCATTTGCATATTCACTCCCTGGCAGAAGCTGCTGCTGCCTACAGGAAAAAAAGCAGTGTAAATGTTGTTCTGCTGGCGACACCACACCTTTGTCGGCAGCCTCTTAGGCCTGATTTTCTCCAGGTACACAATGCAGCACATTTCAGAAGAAATGAACTGAATTTACATTTAAGAAAAACTCATTCTAACGCTCCAGGGAAATTATGAAGAGACATCTTAGAAAATCATTAAAGACCCAGAGGAGACTTTGCAGAGACTTCCAAAGCTGTTGCTGTACAATGTGATACTTATTTTATCTTCAGTAGGCATCCTTCAGTCTGCATAGACTATGGATCGCGCCCTTTAAAGTTTCAATTGAGGACTTCATTTACAGCGTCTATTGTGACTATAAAGACCCACACGAGAGTGACAGTCCTTGCTGCATCTCTTGCAGATGTAGTGGGTGTCTGGCAAGTCCTTATTGTGCTTTCTGTGCGCTCGCTTCTCCTCTGCTAGCTGTCTGATCTTCAACTCGCCCTTCTGAAGGCCCTTGTGTAACCCCTGCCTCCATCTGCTGCGGTCGTCTGCTAGATCTTCCCAGTTGTCCAGCTCGATGTCTACCTCTCTCAGGTCTCTCTTGCAGACATCTTTGTAACGCAACTGGGGGCGTCTGGAAGGTCTTTTGCCAGAGGCTAGCTCACCATACAGGATGTCTTTTGGAATCCTTCCATCATTCATCCTGTGGACGTGGCCAAGCCAGCGGAGTCGACGCTGCCTGAGAAGGGTGTGCATGGTTGGGATTCCAGCTTGCTCGAGGACGGCAGTGTTGGTCACTCTGTCCTTCCATGATATTCCAAGGATGCGCCTGAGGCAGCGCAAGTGGAAGACGTTCAGCCTCTTTTCCTGGCGGGCATACAGGGTCCAAGTCTCGCTGCCATAAAGGAGGGTGCTGAGGATGCAGGCTCTGTAGACTTGCATTTTGGTGTGAGTGTACAGCTTGTTGTTATTCCACACTCTCTTGCTGAGTCTGGACAGAGTTGTGGCCGCTTTTCCGATCCTCCTATTTAGCTCAGTGTCCAACGACAGGGTGTCAGTGATGGTGGACCCGAAGTAAACGAACTTGTGGACGACCTCTAACATATAGTTGTCAATGCTGATTGATGGGGATTCACCAACATCCTGACTGAGTATGTTCGTCTTCTTTAGGCTGATGGTAAGCCCAAAGTCCTTGCACGCTTTGGAGAACCGATCCAGCAGTTTTTGAAGCTGGTCTTCTGTGTGACACACTACAGCAGCATCGTCTGCGAACAGCATGTCTCTGATGAGGACTTCTCGCACCTTAGACTTCGCTTTCAGTCTTGCAAGGTTAAACAGTTTCCCATCAGATCTTGTGTGCAGCAAGATGCCCTCTGTTGAAGATCCAAAGGCATGCTTCAGGAGGAGTGCGAAGAAGATCCCGAAGAATGTCGGAGCAAGCACGCATCCTTGTTTGACGCCGCTCCTGATTCTGAAAGCATCTGATAATGCGCCGTCATATTGGATGGTTCCTCTCATGTTTTCGTGGAACGACTGGATCATCTTCAGTAACTGTGGAGGTCAGCCTATCTTGTGGAGCAGTTTGAACAGACCATACCTGCTGACCAAGTCAAAAGCCTTGGTCAAGTCGATGAAGGCTATGTAGAGTGGCTTTCTCTGCTCCCTGCACTTCTCGTGCAGCTGCCTTAGAGAGAAGACCATATCAACGGTAGACCTCTCTGCGCGGAATCCGCACTGCGATTCGGGGTACACCCTCTCAGCAATCTTCTGGAGTCTGCCAAGGATGACGCGAGCGAACAGTTTACCAGTGACGCTTAGGAGGGAGATTCCACAGTAGTTGTTGCAGTCGCTTCTGTCTCCTTTGTTCTTATACAACGTTACAATGTTAGCGTCACACATATCCTGTGGAACCTCACCCTCTTTCCAGCACAGGCACAGTAGCTCATGCAGGGGTTCCAGGAGTGTGTCTGCGGCACATTTGATTACCTCTGGTGGTATACCATCCTGACCAGGGGCCTTTCCAGCTGCAATGCTGTCGATGGCTGTCTTCAGTTCATCCACAGTCGGCTCTTGGTCCAGTTCGTCCATTACTAGTAGGAGCTGGACGGCATCGAGGGCTGCGTCAACCACAACGTTCTCGCGTGAGTACGGCTCGGAGTAGTGCTCAACCCAGCGCTCCATCTGTTTGGCTTTGTCAGCGATGACTTCACCAGATTTGGATTTCAGAGGTGCCATCTTGTTCCGGGTGGGTCCTAATACCTTCTTCATACCCTTGTACATTTCTCTGAGATTACCAAAGTCGGCACAGGTCTGAATGCTGCTTCACCAAATCATTAGAAATGTACAATTTAAAGGTACTTTTAGAAGTTATATATTCCTCTGTCTCAGGGCAGATAGATGTATTTCACTTTTCAAGGTTCCTATCAATCATACGTTTCCATGACTCTATGAAGGCAAAATAGGTACCATAAGACCTCATCTTCCTCAGGGCAGAAGAATGCCTCAACCATCCCTGACAGGTGGTGATATAACCTTTTCTTAAAAATCTCCAGTGAGAATCAACAACCTTCCTCGGAAGCCTATTCCAGATCTTAGTTTATAGAAAGTTATGGTTAGATATTAGGAAACACTTTAACTCCCTTGTGGCAGATTAAGTTTATTACTTCTTGTCCTACCACCATGGACAACAGATGATCACAGTATGCCATAACAGTCCCTAACATATCTGAAAACTTATGAAGTCACTCTTCTTTATCTAAGATTAAATATGCCTTTTCTTATAGGTTTTCTAAAACTTTCATAATTTTTGTTGCTCTCATCTAGACTCCACAGTCTGCCATATCCTTCCTGAAGTGTAGTGCCCAGAAATCAAGCATCTGGAAACTCATAATAGGACCAATTAAAAGGCAAAATGGGGAAGCAGCACACATATAATACTTCATCCATCCACAAATTAACCCTATGCACTAGTTTTGGCTGAATTATTTGTAGCAAATGTCTACAGTAAGTTTAGCTACTTTCTCTATTTGCAAATCTCTCATAAATCAATCATATCTGAGAGGGTCTTTATCTGTCACTATTTTCTGGATACTCTAGTTCACATAAAAGAAAGGTATGTGTCCCAAGTAACCATTCCCCAAATATTTGTGTGAGAATAAGCCATTCGCAAACATTATAAATTGTGAACAAAGAGACAAGAATGTGGGTGAATTGACCAATGATCCAAAGTGAATATATGCTTGCAAATCTTTTTATAGAATGTTACCATGTCCTCTATGCACAGAAGTATGGAGGCATAGGCAGACAGAAAACACAGGAAGTGATTTTTTTTTTCTAACCATGGGAGACTACATATGTTCCCAGAAAGAAAAGATGATATTTGTCAACCAGATATTTTCTAAAGCGGATGTTGTGGACTCAGGGGCTACATCTACATGAGAAGGCACTGTCAGAAGAGATTTCCCAGCAAAACCTCTCTTGACAGATTGTGTCTACACGTAAAAGTGGATTGATACTTCAATCCACGCTGTTGACAGAAAGCAGCCACACACTCCAGCCGCTTTGGCAGCAGAAGTGGTCACAAAACTCCAGAAGTGGGGCCAGCATGGAAGGCAAGCTGCTGGCGTGCGTGCCCTTAAAGGGTCCCCCCAACCCACGCTCCCTGCCCATGCTGAGGCTTGCATACCTCCTTGAGGGAAAGCAAAGCTAGTGTAGGGCTCCCTAGCTGGTGGTGTTAAAAGCAGTGCTCACCAGACCATTACGATGCCACAGCAGCCCCCAGGCTTACCCTGGATTGAGGACCAGCTGCTGCTGGTCCTGCCTCTGATCTTGATCAGTGCATTCCACCATACCCTGGTGTCGTGGGTCCAGCCCGACCACCCGACATAAACATCCAGGAATTGTCTGTGGTGGACCACCAGCACCTGCATGATCATGGAGTGACAGCCCTTCCTATTGATGTAGCATGCAGCACTATGTTCCAGGGCCCAGATGAGGATGTGGGTCCCATCAAGCAACCCAAAAAAATTGAGGAAGCCACCCATGAGGGCATCCATGTCAGTGATGTGGATGAGCTTCTAGAACAAGATTGTGTTGATGGCCCGTACCACCTGTGAAGTAGGGAGACCGGACATGCCCATGAGAGACCAGGGGGATAGCACCCTTTAGTTCTGGTGAGCTCCACAACCCCCTCCCTGTCCCTGAGCTTGGGGCCAGACCAGGAAGTGGCTCACCGAGATGGGTCCTGAGACCCCTTTCCTGCATCCTGGGAGGGTCCAGGGGTGTCTCGGTCAGTCTGTTCCATGTTTTTAAAGTGTGCAGAGTGATTGCCAGGGTGTGCTGCTGGGTGTGTGCTGCTGGCCTGCAGCCACACCTCCAGGTCCCTGAACAGGGCTTCTGGGGCTTGCTGTGCCTTCAAATACGGCTATAGGCACAGACCATAGAGCCATGCCTATGGTGGGGCGGCACCTCCTGGCTTCAGCTGGCCAGCGCCATGGAGGACCCCTCTGTCAACAAAAGGCCTGGAGCATTTACACGTCTCTTTTCTCAACAGAACACTCTCAACAAAGGCATTATACCTCAATGGGGGGAGGTATAATTATGCCCACAAACATGCTGGGTTTTGTCTGAAAACTCCCAACACAGCGCATTTTGCATGTAGATGCTCTGCCAGTTTTTCCAACAGAAACCCAGTTTTGCCAAAAAAAAAAAAAAAAAACCCTCGTGTACATGTAGCCAGGGAGACAAGTAAGAGTGCTAGACCTTGTGTACCAATTCTTTCCATGGGTATTCCACGCCCCCCCACCACACACACACATTATCACGATTTGTGACATAGAAGTATTTAGCTGCAAGTGAGAGTAATGTTAAAGATAGTAAGGAGCTGACTCACTACTCAGGCTACCTTCAGAAAAGTGTGTGCCTGTCCATTCTCCTCCCTTATGACCTTTAACCTGGAGTTAGGGTATTGTCCTGGGATGTACAAAGCCTACTTGGAATCTGTATAGGAATTTGAAATCTGCCAGCTCCCATTCTAGCTAAGCACCCAAACCAGCAGGCTATAGCCTCTTCGGGGATGGAGACTCTCAATCTCTCCTACTGAAACTGTTTGAAACTACATAGCTGATCTCCCAGATGAATGTTGTAATCACCAGAGCAAAGATTTTTCTTAGTCTCTCACTATTAGGCCTAGTGAATATTTCATAGACTCCTAGAGCTGGAAGGGACCTCAGCAGGTCATCTAGACCAGCCCCCTGATTCAAGCAGGGTCAATCCCAACTAATTTATCACACCCAGGACCTTGTCAAGCCGGGACTTAAAAACCTCCGGGGATGGAAATATGTATTTAAGTAAAGGTTGAACATCTTTAATTCAGCACCCTTGGGCCCTGACTGGTGTTGAATGAGAAAATTTGGTGGACCACATGAGGTCAATATTGTTTAGTGGCATTACCAACACCATCACTACTTATTGGGCTCTTCGAAGGCATTTCTGGGGAAAATTACAGCTAAACAACAGCACAGAACGCTGATATCCATGGCTGGTGGCTGCAAACAAACTTTATGGGATCAAGGAAAATTTGGTCACACCCATGCTAAGTGGTCGTGCAACTAAAATATGCCAGATTATAGATGTTGCCAGATAAGACAGTGCTGGATCAGAGAGGTTTAATTTATAGTCATACAAATGGAACAGCACCAACAGGAGAGAAAGAAGCTGGCCATTAGGATGCTCACCTTGGAGGAAGCAGATCCAAGTTCAAGTGCCTGCTGGAGAGTGAGAATTCAAACCTGGGTCTCCCACATTGTAGGCAAGTACCCTAAGCACAGGTCTGAAGAATTTTAGGGGTGGAGATAAGGACACATTCACACAGAGTTTTCTGAAGCTAATAGGATGTTTTCAATTCATTGACAAATTCTAGCATTTTTGGAACTGAACATTTGTTCAGATCCTTCAGTTTGCTGGCTGAACTAAAAACAAATCAAATATTTTCCTCCATTGTCCTCACAACAGATACATAGATCAGGAACGATACAGCACACTAAATCGTGAGAGGATTTAAAAGATGATCATATATTTTACCGCGTAATGTTCTCAACAGCAGATATGCAGAAACCAGTATACCAGAAGCCTTTCTTGCCATATCTGATAAAAGGCTGATTTTCAGAGAAAGCATCAGTAGTAGGAATGCAGTCACTGCTTTCAATGATTGATGTGTTCTGTTTTATATACTTTGCTCGTGTCACTGCCCTGATAGCGCTCTCTCTTGTTGGACAATCACCAGTCTGTTGTACTTGGATCTACAATGATGGACCCATATACTTGAAATTTTATCATATATGGGTAGCCTCCATCGAGTGTGTCTGCTTCCAGCCTCTCCAGCACACTTCCTGGGTACAGACTCTCTACCTGGTACCCCTTTATGGAAGGAGGATCCTATGGCTCATTTGTTCCTAGGATCAGGGCTGATACACACTTTCCTCCAGGACTCCCAGTTACTTAAGCACATCATTCCCAGAGCTCCACCTTAGTTTCTTTAGGAACATACATCAGTTGAAACATAGATATAGATTTTGCAGAAGGATTTCTAGAATAATCACTCTACGTCAGAAGTAGCAGTGATACCAATCAAATGCAAAATTAGAAAGACCAATACCCATTTCCCCATTTCTTATGTCTTCACCACTCTTGAGCATTCTGGCAATCTGGTCAGCATTTGTCCAGGACACTCTCACCCTTCTCCTGCACAGCTCCCTGTTCTGATCCTAGTCTGTTCTTCATCTACCCAATGGGAAACCTTCCTTTCATGGCCTTCCATCTTCCCTGTCAAATTACCTCTCTGATGAGCCTTAAATCCCCATCAAGTGATCAAAGGCCCCATCAGGAGGTCTGTTGCTTGGTCGCTGCTCACCAACAAGAGTCTAGACTTTAAAAACTGATTTGTTTTAGACAATAGCTAGTTCTTTCTCAAGTGAACTTCCACTGGAATAGATGCTCATCAAATTAAATGTTTCCAATCTCAGTTCTCTGTTATGTGCTAGAATTCCTCAACATTTCATGCCGTATTTTATTGTATATTGAGGGTACACAGCAAAGGTGATGAGACAGAATAGGTATACTCAAAATAGTGCCAAGAAAACAAGATTGACTTAGTAGTTTGATATAGATAGAAAGTTCATAATAGCTGACATAATCATAAAGGGCACTGGAGACGTGTTGACCAATGGAGTGTGCCCCCTCTGGAGCAAAGCAGGCCTCCACACCTCTCCAAATCTGGGTGCTGCCTAACCTGGGGAAGACAGCAGTCTCTCTGGAGTCTAGCCCACTTCAACAGGGCTGCAGGCAGGTAAAGTGTGCACCCAGGACCTGGACGGGGCCAGCTTGCAACCCAGCCATAGCCCTAGGTGCGGGCAAATATCAAATTCAGTTAGCAGTTCAATGAGCCCATGCCCCGTGTAGAAGCGGGGCAGCAGCCAAAAACAGTTAGGGAGCCCAGACCTTGGTTCAAGGTGGGCAGCAAACACACACAGTTCAAGGGCCCAGGCCCTGGTTCAGGGGGCAGGGCAGCAAACAAACAGTAGCAGTTTAGATCATCCAGGCCCTAGTTCAGCACAGGGCAAAGCACACCAGCAGCAGCATGAGCTGGTAGAGGTGAGGGGCTGCTTCTCCAGGGGTGGAGCTGGGGGGGGCACAAGCCCACCCACTCCACTGCACCCCAGCACAAGGCACTAACAATCATTTCTCCAGGAGCCAGGCAGTGGGGATTCAGGCTGCAACACACCACCATGGGCTCTGGTGGAGAATTCTCCGGGCCGCTTCATACCTCAACCTCCATCGGTGCCTGTTTCTACTCAGAGTCCTTGGGGAGGTCAGGGAGGCAGACATCCTCTGGGTACATGGCTGCTGGCAGGTCCAGCCAGTCAGGCATCTCCACATTGTTTGGGTAGTGGGCAGGAGGCGGGATCATAGGCTCTGGCAGGTCCAATGGCTCAGGGTCACTGGCAGCAGGTAGGATCCTGGGCTCGGTCCTGATCCTTGAGGTAACTGGCAGGGTGGGACCCACTGGTGCAAGCAGGTCTGGGCCCTTGAGGTTGCTGGTAGTAGGCAGGCTCACTAGCTCGGGCTGGTCCTCAGGGCATGGGGTTCACTGAGGGACTAAGGGCCCAGGTGGATCTGGGAACACCAGGTAGCAGGCCAAAGGCAGGCTTGGCTGCGTCCTTATGGTTCGATCAGAGTGGCTGGCCAGTGGCTCTGGCTGTCTGGCATAGACCTTTTGGGTCCTACTTGTGGGAGCCCAGACACAAGCCTCTGCTCTCTCAGAGGCTGGTCTTTTAATGAGTCCTGGGCCCCACCTCAGGCTCTACTGGCCCCAAGTGCTGCTCCCTGGGGGGGGGGGGGGTGGCACAAGTGTTCTGGACCCACCCACCAAGGTCTCTGGAAGGCCTTCTCCACCTCTGAGTCCAGAGGAGGCCACTGCTTCTCACAACAGATACCTAGATGCATCCCCAAAAACATCAGAGCTCATAATCTGCAATCCTGTATTAATGGATGCCTTACTAAAATCGCCCCTTGGAGATTCATACTTGCATACAAATAGAAACTAACCAGCCATTTTAAGAATATTTCCAATCCAACAAATTACAAGTAAACACAGGGCATGCTCATTACCCACTACTCCCAGAATTACATTCTATAAACAAATAAGCCCCAGTATTCTTGGTTTGTTTGGACAAGACAAAAGAAAAGATGTTTGCTGTTGGGGCCTACTGCAGAATGTGGTCCCAACTGTAATGCTCTTTGCACGGTTGCATTTTACTAATTATATCCGCTATCCAGCCAACTTCAGATAGAAGTGGGGGATCAAAATAATGGAAAAAAATCACCTTTCAATTCCGATAATTTGATTGATGTGGACTGTGAAGAAGCTAGTCTCCGTCCACCCTTTACCCACAACAAGAAGCCCTGAGATCCGTCTAAAGATGACTTGCAAACACTATAAAGATGTAAGAAAGACTTGCACAATGCTTTAGAGCTACTGGCTAACCAAACCATTTGAATTCAACAAGAATCATAATAAAAAACACAGATCACAACTGTAAATACTTTCCAAAAATAGAATTTCAAATGGCATGTCCCATCTCACCCATAGTGCCCAATCATGGTGCTCCTGGCCTGACCCCTTCTTTTAGCTTTTCCAAAAAAACTTTTGTATAGAGGGAGCCCAAGCGCTGCAAAGGCCACATCTACACAAAAGACTTTTGCCAGAAAAAAAAACAAACAAACAAAAAAAAAAAAACATGGCTCATCTACAGGGCAAATGCATTTTGTCAACAGTTTGATGACAAAACCTGGCACATCCGCTGGCAGCATTATGCCTCTCCCTGTTCAGGTATAACTCCTCTCTCGACAGTGTCCTGTCGACAAAACAGCCACGCAGACACTCTGGGGCCTTTTTGTCAACAGAGAGGACTTCCATTTTACTGGGCAAACCTGATTGCAAAGCTTCCGGTCAGCTGTTCTGTCGAGAGGGGGCCGGGCAGTCTGGGTGCTCTCTGTCGACAGAGCAGATTGCTTTTTCAGTCTAATTTTACACGTAGACTTGATCTGTCAATGGAAGTTTTGCCAGAAAATCCCTTCCGACAGTAACTTCTGTCAACCAAGGCTTCCCGTGTAGATATGGTCAAAGAGACTGTATATAACTCCATTAATTACATTTTGCACAATTTAATGGGAGTCTTAATGTTACACTTTAACATGCTAATAGGGTAGCATATAGAGTTATAGAAAATTCCCACATAGTATTGTTTTGTGCAAATAATGAACAATAAATTACTTTTGGAAGATAGCTCTGGCTATTCCACAATGTGTTTTTAAATCAATCCTGCTCTGCAAAAGTATGCTGGAGATAAATGCTCAGCAATAGGGTTATTTCCAATCTAAAGTACTTGTTTTACTATTCCACTGTGCCATATCTAAGTTCAGATGGCTCCCAATTTTGGCCAGCAGTGTTGGACTACCTTGCATGAAATGGAATATTATTTTACTGCAAGCTGAATGTAGAGGTAGAACACTCATGCAAGCCAGATTTAAAAAGAGTAACTGAGTTCAAACAGATTTTCAACTTGAATTTCTTTATATAAAACAAGGCAATTTATTTTGCTACTCCAAATGGAATTAAATATCAAAACCCTGTTGACTACTGCAGCTGCACATAAAAAAGATGTTGCATGGATTTCCAGAAATGTTTAATTACATTGTTTAATGTGCACATGAATAACAGCAATCAGATTTGGAAATGAAATGATAAAACTGCTTTGGATAGAGAAAGGGTAATTGGCAGTAGGAGTCTATGCATTTCTACTTACTTTCTGTTGAGATTGATGACAAAAACTGGTTCTGGTAGGATAGTTGTTGGCATACAATATATAATCATGATCCATTTCTCTTTGAAGTCTCTGTCAAAACTGTCATGGACTTCAGGGTATAGAACCAGCTCTTATTTTTGTGTAGCATCCTTCATTTCGTACTCTCCATTAAAAAGTCTTGATTTCCCTCCAAAGCAAGATGCTATTTCTTAGAATGTTAACACAGACAAAATTATGCAGTTTTAGATTCCATTATCAAACAATATGCGCGTGTGTGTGTGAACAAAGCCCACTAAATATATGGGTAAAATACTTCACAGAGAAAGGTAATCATAACTTAAGGAGAAAAGAGGAAAATCCATGTTGCATTACAGACTAGACTTCTTACCTGAGATGGGGCTTCACGGTCTCATGTTAATGAGCAAGAAAACTGAATAAATCACAAATGACAAACCCTCATTGTTGAGCTGAAGCACAGGTAGAACTGGTCCAATGACATAGAAGTCACAAGGCTGCATGCTGGGGTTGTTGGTGATGGCAGCGTTGGGATTCACTGAGCTGATGCTTGTAGAATTCAGCTCATTTGTTGCATTATTAGCCTCTCTGCCTGATGGGTGGTGCTGTAGCCAGCCAGTATCAACGGGGCCTTTCTGACAGCACTTGTGCAGCTGCAGCACAACAGAGATGATGATGGACATTGTGGATGAATGCCCAGTGACTGGGCTTAGCAGTGCTCTAGACGAACTTCATCATGCCCCTAAAGATGCCATTGCTTGCCTAGATGACGATACACATACTAAATAAGTAAACAGTCTCATGACATACACGTGTGGTCATAAGAAAGAGCCTCTATGCTGACGAGCTCACAATCCAAGTGACAAAGACAAAAAAACAGGAAAAACCCACAGGGATGGAAAAGTGAAATTATTTGCTTAAGTCACACTGCAGGTCAGAGGCCGGGAGTAGAACCCAAACTGGAGACCCATACCAGTGTCCTATCCACTTGCAGCAATAGATCTAAAGCGATGGTCGATAAAAACACTGCAGTGTCTGAAGGAAGACAAGGAACAAAGGAATGAAAGAAAGAGTAGCTGCTGCTGGTGTAAATAGCTAGAAATTTTGCTGCAAAGATTAATAAGGTTATTTTCTTTTCAAAACGCTGTGTTTGAATGAATCTGCAGTATGAATAACTGTTTTGTGTTAATATTTATTTTATATTTGTCATAATATGTTTCTGAAATATCAAGACCTTTCCCTTAGCCAGCTGAAATGGAATCAGAATACATTTCAAGTCTGATTGTCCACTCTTTTCACAGGCAAACTCTAATTCCCTTCAGTAGCATTGTTGTCCTTTCTTTTCTTAGCTCTACTTTATCTTTTCTCTGTCACCACATCTTTGTTTTCATATCCCAGGATTTGACCCCTCGGAACAGAAACAGGCTCTTGGTTCTGCATTTGTATGGTGTTTAGGATAATGAAAGGGGCTTTTAAATGCTACCACAACAAAAATACATCAATAATCAGACACTCTTGTAGTAGAAATAGGGCCTGGGACCTGGAGCCTTGTATTGGATGCCTGTTATGAGGCACGAGTCCTGGGAAGTGGTCAAAAGTTAAGTTGTAAACAAGCAGCAGTTGTGTTCACAAAATCTGGCAAGAAAAAGGCTGATACTGCAGAAATTCACACACCTAACAAGTGCTAAGCACACAGCACTCGTGCAAATACATTTCAGAAGACCTAGAAACATCTTAATACTCTAACATCAAGTATTAGATACTAGAACATCTTAATACTTATCCACACGTTCCCTAAAGATAATAGGTATGGACTGACCCATCCTAAAGAAAAGCTCAGGATGACAACATCACAGAGATGTTTTGACCCAATCAACACACACAAGGTGATGGTTAGCTATGTCTGACAGGCATTAACTAACCATGTCAGAGGGTGGCTCTTAACTATATCAGAGGGGCAGGATGTATTGGGGTATAAAGAGGTATCTTACAGGAAGTATCTTTTTCTAGCTGAGGGGGGAAATAGAAATTCCCACCATTCACTGAGCCAGTCCATTTTCATGGGCACACATGCATTATATGTAACAAGTTAAAAGGCAATACACCTGACCAAGTTCCTTCACTACAAACTGAGTCCGTGGTTGCTGGGCAGTACGCTCAAGGTCTACCACGTCAGCTGCCTGTGAAGACCCGGGATGGTGCACACACACATCTAACAACATATTTTATGTTCCACTTTACAACCATCATCATCAGCTGCCTGGACACTGAAGTAGTTGCATTAGGAAAGAGCAAGAAAAGCAGATGTCCTTTCCATTCTATTGAAACTTCATGTTAAGGTTCTTCTCAAGTCAATGATACATTTTCTGATAGGCCTTTACATGTCTAACATTTTATACAGCCTACAGTTAATACTGAAAAAGAAAACAATCTTTTTTTGATGCACAGTATCAACAGGAGTGACTATTCTTGTAGCAAAAGACACGCTTTTCCCTGTGACACCTCTCCACAAGAGAAAAAAATATGATAAATTGTGGAAACTCAAATACAAAAAAGCTATTTGCAGATATTTGTTCATGAGGAGTGCATTCTCTGCACTGCAATTTGTGAAACCATTACCAACTATTCAGATAGAGGCCAGTTTCATCTTGAACATTTTTCAGTGACCTCCAAAAACCATGATTGTCTGAAAATTCAGAACAGATGTATATTCTTTTTTATTTGCTATTTGGTATGACTTTATTCCATCCAGTTAAAAGAGTTTTACCCATATAGTTACAATATCACACACCACAAATAGTGAACAGTGAGAAGCCAAACTCAATGGTACTTGAATAATCCATAGCCAGGACTTTGTCATACAAATTATTCAGCAAGTACTTACACTATCAAATTAAGTGACATCTTTGAGGGAGTATCTTCATATAGGTCTCAATAGTACAGAACTATATCATAACGTGGGTGGTTAACCACAGATTTCCATAGGATGGCAACTTTTTAATTCAAGACACAATCAGGATGCAAGACTTTAGCACTTTTACTCAATAGTTTTCCAGAAGGATATTTTGACTTTTACTTAATTACATTATTTTCAAAGCAGTGGGAGTTTTACTCAAGTAACTTTTGGGGTACTTTTTCCACCACTGGGTCATTAGTGATTTTCATAAAATAAAATAAAAAAAACACAGTGGAAAAAAATATTGTGTTGGAATTTTGTAATTCTATGTGACAGAAGGACTATTCTTTCAGGCTGTGTCTAGACTGAAGATTTTCTGGGAGACTGGAGGTCACTCGGAAGAAGTCTGCCACATCCAAACAATGCGTGTGCTTCTCTAAGACCAGTGTCGGAAAAGCAGATGCATTCTCTTAAATGTTTCTTGAGTTAACAAAAAGAAATAGATTGCCACAGCCAAAGTCATTTGGGAGCTACCTTGCAAAGAAGGATGATCTTTGAGAAGTTGAAAGAAGAAAAGGTTGTATGTTCTATTGGGAGATCTGATTAAATGCCAGTTGTTAGTTTTGATGAAATTGCTTGAAATAGTTATTTACATAAAATTTTATCTGTTTTTAGCTATATGCTGTTGGATAAACTCACAAAACCTTAGAACTTTTCCCCCTAAACAACTTGCAGTTAAAACAAAGAAATGAGACAGATAGATTATGGCAGTACCTCATCCAGAGCACTTCTAAAATGGAAACACATGCTAAATATCAATAAAAGCTTCCTGTCAGATAGCTATAAGGAATGGTGGAAATCTCTTCCCTGGAAACATGTAAAATTAGGTGAGTAAAAACAATAAGAAATATACAGGTTCAATCCCGCATTGGCAGCAAAAAGGATGAGACAAAGTGACCTTGTAGCTCTCCTCTTGCTCTAATTTATGAGTGTATTATTCTGCAAATGTTTGTGGAAGAAGTTTCTTCTGGAAGGGATTTCCTTTGGCAGGATGCCCTGTGTCCTTCTAAAGGATCCCCATCTATACGGCAGCTTTGCTTCCAGAAAGGGATTTTCCAGAAGCGAGATCTTGTGGGGATATGCTAATGAGATGAAAGATATTTTACTCCGTGCCTCATTAGCATCTTTCACTCTGCTTATTACCATGTCCCTTCGGGGGGTGGGGAGTGGCAGTGTAGACCTGGCTTGAGAGTATGGAAGAATTGAGACAATAGAGGTCCATACGGCAGAGAAGTAAAATGACTTATCTACTCTTGGGTATCAATCCTGGATTAGTCCAGGGACCATGTGATCAAAAAAAGCTGCATGATCAATTATGCATTAATTTAGTTTAAAAGAAAGGTGGATGGACTCAATAAAAAGTATTCCTGTCTTTTGAAAACACCACTTGTCATACTGTCCATGTTGGCTGTCATCAAAAATGAATGCACAAATTGTTTCATTTCTAAATCAGTGAGCTCTGTTTAATAGCCTTGCCAGTCATTCTGCCATTCTAAAAATATTTAGCCCTAACAACTGTCCAATAGAGTAAACAATAACTCATTTTGAAGACTAAAAGATGCATATTCAAATGTTAAAAGAAAGTTCCTTTGGAATAAGATGATGCAATTATCACACAGATTTCACTATGGTAACCCAGATATATATCTTTGCTTGACTGAATTGCTTATGGACTTGACATTGATGATAGGAGTAAATTGCCTTTGCCAGATACTTCCAATAATCATAAATCCACACTGCCATCTGTTCATATTTCCATAAAGTCCAGTAATCAGGTTATTAAAAAGATAGGCAAAGATTATTATTAAATAGTACATGATAGATTATTGCCCATTAACTTTTCAAGGCTCATACATGAGCTAGTTAGCAAGTTCAGGTGTGAAATACTGAGGGAGAATCCTGGAGAACGACACTAATCACAAATCAATTAAGAATAAAGAATGCTAAGTGAAAGAGTCTGTTCTGGGATACCAGTATTGTATTATCATCTCCATCAAAGAAGAAAACTAGATAAGAGGTTACAAGCATATATATGTGCCACAGGTAGCACCTCTCTAATCTGACAACCTTGGGTCCTGACCATTGCTGGATGAGAGAATTTGCTGGACCACAGAACTCTTTCATCCAGCAACATCCGTAATCTGGAATGATTTTATTTAGCTGGATAAAAACTCATAGGTGTGGCCAATTTCCTGTGGTCTCGTGAAGTTTGTTTCCAACCACCAGTCCTGGCTCTCAGTGTTCTGTCCTGTTATTCAACTGTAGTTTACCCCTAAATGTCTTCTAAGAGCCCAGAGAGCAGTAGAAGTACTGGTAATGGTGATAGACAAGGTTGACCTTCCATGGTTTAGCAAATTCTCTTATTCAGCACCAGTCAAGTATGCCACAAGCATCTGACACTCTTTTTGATATCATACACTGATGGAATGTATTTTCTGTTATTAAAGCCAGATACAAAATTACTCCATTTCTATGATACCTGATTAACTTGTTTAATTTTGTTTTTGTTGTATATGTTCCTGTTTGGTCTGACATTTTTTGGAAGAAAATGTTCATAGTTATCTGCATAAAAAACATCGTTTGGTGTTCCACTATCTCAAAAAGTTTAAGAAACACTAGTGCATATTTCAGTCTGCACTAACATGTCTTGAACTAACCGCTGATGTGAATTCTGCTGGTATATACTAAGGCTACGTTTACATGGTGGGCGCTATTTCAGGATATAGAGGTATCCCAAAATAGCTGACCATGTCTAAGAAATGCAGCTGTTGTTGAGATAACTGGTGCACTATTTTGGCAACCCCGCACACCTCATTGCATGAGGAATAGGGGATCGCCTCAAAATAGTGCTTTATTTCATCACATGGCACTGTTTAGACAGCAACACATGGCGGAATAGCCTATTTCAAAATCTACTAAAAATAAGCTATACAAATTGTGTAGCTTATTTTGAGGTTAGGGAACTATGTAGATATAGCCTTTTTGTTCCCATTTCAAATAAAATTATGCTAATATGTATGAGGGAACTTTTAGTGTGTACCAGAATGGCCCACACATAATAGCTAGTAGTGCAACCTGCTATGTTAAACTTCTCACCCCATTGCTGCGGGTGAAAACATCACCTAAAAAGCCTTTACACTTCTTATGAATGCAGGGCTCTGAGAATGTACATGTGAATAGCCATCTTTATTTGCTCACACACAAATACATTGTTTTTGCTTGAACAAAATGAGCAACTTCATCTGTGCGTGGCCATTTATGCGCACTTTTACTATTTTTAATTGTCTTTTCCTGATGAGTGTAGTATAACCTCAGTTCCCAAAATAGTGAATATTGAGGACACACAGCACGACTCAGGATTGGGCCTGTAGGGCAATCATGGTTGGGACCTGAAGTCACAAACCTTTTTAGTCACATGAACAAGAATGGCAGAATCTCCAGTTCTGTTTCTAAGGCAGAATCTCTTCTCCTGCAATCCATTTAGGTGGATCTGTATGTTTATAGACATTTAGATGGTAAATGCATCAGTTTACCCAACAGTAAGTTTATACTCACTCCAAGCAGAATACTCAAGACTCTTTAAAAACACTTTATGCATTATCAATCATGTTTATTACAGATGCACCTAAAAAAAATGCCAGGGGCTTCATTGTGCACTGTATAATCGGAGAATAGCAGCTGGTCCCTGCCCTGAAAAGTCTACTATCTATATAGACAAGACAGACATAGGATTGGGGAACTCATACAGATTAGCCAGTTCTACTGGTACTAGTACAAAACACCCATGCAACACGGAGGGTACCTGAAGGATTAAAAGTAGGGACCCCAGCAGTCCTTTATTTTAACAAAAAAATTGTCTGACCCATGCTAAATCCCTATAGGCCTTTTTTGTCCCTTCATTTCAACTACCAGGTTGCGAACTGTGAAAGAGTATGGACTAACCACTGTGGCACCTCCTGGTGGCTGTCCTCAGGATTAGTACTGTTAGTTAACACATCCTCTTCTGGTGGCATCCAGCTCTGTCACTTCTAGTCCAGGGACCCACATTAGTCCCAGAACTGTGGCACCCTCTTCATTACATATACCTTCTGCCTTCCAAGACACCTGCAGTCCATTGGACAGCCATTTCAGTGGCCATCACAGTCAACTGTCAGGATACTTCCTCAGTGGAAAGAAGGCCCAGGATCCTGTAGGTAGTCATCACTTCCTGAATGCCTTTATATGTCCCTAGACTACTCCCCAGTGGTCCCTAGAACTTTCTTTGCCCTGGCCTCAGCCAATTTGTCCACATCTTTTCTGAAATGTTCAGCTCAGAACTGGACACACTACTCAAGCTGAAGAATAATTAATGTGAACTAGATTGGAAGAATTACTTCCTATGCCCTGCTTAGTACACTCCTGCTACTGCATCCCATCATGATAATTTGTGGCATGCTCTTCTGATTGGCTTGTGTGTGTGTGGCTGCACACTGTTGACAGAAGTTTTGTCAGGCAATCTCTTCCGACGGTGACCTCTATTGACAGAGCGGTTATTGTAGCCATCACCTGAGTGTTTGACACTGGCAAGCTGGGTTCACAATTGGACTAGTGAGTACGTAAAATGCTGTATACTGCTCATATGTGATTTGGGAGACATATAATCAAGCTTTCTAAATAAGTGACAAAAAGCAAATGGAAACAATACTATTAGTTTGTTAATAAAGGAGATTATGGAGATTTGGAAGGGACCTGTAGAGAATGAAAAATGGTGTTCTCTCCAGCCCCAAACTCACTCTCCTTGAAAATCTGCTTTTACAAGTATATGTACTTAAAGAGGAGCAAATTGTAGTATTCTGCATAAAACAATCTAGTGCCAGGTATGATAAGGATGAATGAAGAATGAGTTTGTTTATGTTTAGGAATGATTAGTCCTGAAGCATTTAGTTTTGAGAATTGTTTTAACAAATGGAAAGAGGGCTGTATCAATAACTACACTGCACTAGAATATACATTCAGGTGAGACTTATCAAAACATCACCCACTTCTGCTACAGTAAATCTGTATATACCTCAAGCAATTTCAGATACTATTTGAGAGGATTTGACCACACTCCTTTTTTGTTCATTAGTATTTTCTACATTCTGCTTTCAGATGGCTAGATCTGTTTAAAAATGAAATTGAAATGCATGTAAACATTTTTTGAGAAAGAAGTAATTCAGAGGGTCTTAAAATTGCAAAAAATGACAGAGTGTAGGAGGGAACAAGATGAATGAAAGGAGAAGAGGGTAGTACAGGGCAAGGAGGTGAAAAGTTCAGAGCAGCGGAGAAGAGTGTAAGAGACATGGGTATAGACCATCTGACCTCTGAGGTGAAGAGACTGTAAAAGAAGGAGAGGTTCTGAAGCAGACAGCAATCAACACAGAGCAAAGAAAGTCCAGTCAAAATTACAGAAGGTTCTCTGGCTTCTCCAGCTGGCTGATTCCTCCCTGCAATTTTCTCCTTTCAAGGCCACGCGGTTTGGCATGAGCTGCAAGGCCCTTTGCTCAATAAGAACCTGCACTACCTCTAGTTCACCCAAGTGATTTCGGCATTAGTTTCTCTGTGTTGCTTAAGCTCCTGGAGGAGATTGTTACTAATGATTAGTTACTAGATCTGAATGTTGCTATAGGTCACATAACACTGACTGAGGCAGGTTTGCTTACATGTGCTAAATAGTTTGCCACATGTGCTGCAGAGGTGATTAATGATTTCTTGCAACCCACTGATTATTCTTTAGCTGTACAATTAGCTCTCTCTGCTGCATTTATAGTAAGTGATAGGAAAGCAGTGAGCACTCAGGAGGAGTTTGAAAAATCTGTGGTCCCCTGGGGTATTGTTCTTGAATTAACGGGGCTTGTTTAGGTCAGTGCTATTTGGCTACAATGAGGAACCTGTCAACACTATAAACACTGTTCAACTTCCTGAGGATTTTGCAAATTGTCAGTTTTACAAACCATTAGTTAAAAGTGGCATTTCCTTCCTCTTCCATTTAGTTATGGTGACAAAAGGTGCAAAGCCAGGAGCAAAACTTACATTCCTCAAAAAAAAAAAAAAAGGTGATGGTGTTTTAGTAGAATCAACACCTTACATACATTTTACATATATAACTTTATAGAGATAACAGTATATTCCTCTTCTGTAAGGAACTTAAATTTCTTTGTGTTACCAAGGCAATTTAAGCTATGACATGGTTGCCTGTGACTCTAAGTCCCACCATGTGGACTTTTCAAACTTTGGTCTGAATACGAGCTTTCTACAGTCAAGATTTTGAATTAAAAATGTAACCTTCAAAAATGAATCTCCAAACTAGATCCTAAGGCTACATCTACACAGCAGTTTATTTTGAAATAATCCATTCCAGAATAATTATTCTGCAATATCTTAGTTTGAGAAACACTGTTACACATAAGAATGCATTTCAAAATAGCACCCAGCTATTTTGAAATACCATATCCAGGCATATAGTGCCTATTTTGAAATTGTGTTATAGGACACCATTATAGCTTACTTCAGAATAGCGCTATTCTGTGTCTTACCACCACCTATTTCGAAATAGCTATTTTGAAATAGGTATCATTCCTCCTTCAATGAGGTTTATGAAATTCGAAACAACACACCTGCTATTTTACATTTATTTCAAAACAATATGTAGATGCTTGTGCAATTATTTCAAAATAACAGCTAGGGATAATTACAACCTCAGTCATGTAGATGAGCAGTTAGGCATCATCATGGGAAATAAGAAATTAGAAAACGACGTGGTTTGACCAAAGTTTAATGGCACTGAAAATTATTTTTAAAAAAAGTATGGTCATGACACCATCATGATGTCCACAGGGTCGTCCATGTGGGGGATGTGGACACAGCTGTTGCAGTATTTGCAGCACTCGGCTTCCTGAACTGCTTCAGTGCCTTGGATGGGACACACATCGGCATCCATGCAAAAGAACACAGGGCCAGCACCTACATCAATAGAAAAAGCCACCACTTTTAGTAACACCAAAAAATTTACCCTAATAAGTGAAGATTCAGTTTTCAACTTTAGAGAATTGAAAAATGTTTTCTTTTTTTCCCCCAACACATACTCAAAACATTGTATGGAAACTTTCCAAGAAAAACACATTGAAATTTTCACAGGGGAATTACCAATTTCCTTATCATTGTTAGACAGCTCATATGTCCTGAAACTTCACTAAATTCACATCTCCACCATTGGACTAGTTTATTCTAGTTTGTTCCTTCCTGTGTTTCTCTAAGAAACAGCTTTGAAAACCATAATAATTTTAGACTGCAGCTACTTATTTGTCCCTTTGCATATTGATACTACTACTACCAGTTCATTATACATGGATGGATTGTCAGTCAGCCACAGGACCGAGTTAAAAGAGAGCTCTCAATACCAAAGGTACCTATATCATATAATCCCTCTTTATATCCCACAGTGGTGTTTGAGATAGCTTGGGTTATACTTGGTCCCTATCTGAAGGGACCACGAACAGTTCAAAATCCATGTCTGTACAACTCCTCCTCGAAGGACATCCATTAGAGTTCCTTTAAAAAATAAATAAATAAGATAAAATCACAACTCCATACAAAGACTCCCTAGGCATGTCAGATCATCATTAAATAACTATTACCTTTCTAAGTGTTCTGTTTTTATCACCTTGGAATCATGCCACCTTCTTTTTCATTTTGTAATTAATCAACTGACTCCATAAATCAATGTTGGATGAAGGCTTATATGACCTTCATTCTAGCATGCCTTGGTTTATGGAAAAAGTTCAACTCAAGGCCTAAAATATTTTTCACCCTATGCTTTACAGGGAGTCATGATGAAAATTAGGAAATAGAAGCTGAGTCTACATTTGCCCCCAACTTTGAAGAAGGCTTGCTAATCAGGGCAACAGGGGATTACTAATGAAGTGCTGTGGTGAATACACAGCACTTCATTAAGCTAATTCTACCCCCATGGCAACTTCAAAAGGTCAAACTTAGAAGTGCCGGCATGCATGTAGCCATGGGCACTTCAAAATGCTTGTGCTACCTCAAAGTCCCTTTGATGCTTGGAAGTTGCCACAGGGGAGAATTAGCCTAATGAAGTGCTGTGCATTCACCGCAGCACTTCATTAGTAATCTACTGTTGCCCTGATTACCATGCCCCCTTCGAAGTTGGGAGCAAGGGTAGACCCAGTCAGAGTGTGTACCTCCAATTTCAATGCATCACTAAACATAGAACTTTCAAAGGTGCAATAATATAAATTCTATTAACTTACTAAAGAGGAAGTTAATATAATCAATCTTATAATTTTGACAATCTTCAGTTGTATCATGCATTTTCTTGACAGGTATGTTTTCTATGTAATCAACATACTCAGGCTTAAAGATGGAAATATTAACACACAGCTCTGATAGATTACAAAATGTAAACCAGGAATAATCATTAAATGGGTATTCTCCCTGGGAGGTGCCATAAAGATCACTTTCAAATACACTTCCAATATTTTATCATCAGTGACCTAGGAGAAAATATCATCACTGATAAAGTTGCCTGATGATTCAAAAAATCTTAGGAGGGATAAATAATGAAGGGGTCAGGTTACTATTTCAGAGCAATCTTAATAACTTGATAAAATGGGTGATAAGCAGACCCCATGGATTTTAATGCAACTAAACAAATACCTATATCTAGGTATGAAGAACATACTTACAGGATGGTGGACTCAATCCTTGGAAGCAGGGGTTTTTTAAAAGATTTGCAGCTAGAGTGTGGATATCAGCAGATATTTCCAGTTGCTTGGGTTCAGGGAGGTCCTTAATTGTCCTTCCTAGAAGTTTTTGAGGGAAAAGGCCTAAGAGTCATCCCCGGGAATTCAGGGGCAGTGTAACAGTCGGCCATGGGAGGTCAGGGTGCATGAGCTCCCAGTGGCCAAAAGACGAATGTAATCCTGGGATGCATAAACAGGGAAGTCTGGAGTAAGAGTAGAGAGCTTATTTTACCTCTGTATTTGACACTGTCCTTTCTCGCCTTGGAATCTATTATTACGTTACAGAGTTTTTCACTATCAGTCTCAATACAGTTTGCAAAGGAGTATCAGAGGGCCAATCATGTTAGCCTGTATCTGTAAAACAACACGGGGCCCTGTAGCACCTTAGAGAATATGGATTTACTAGAGCAAAAGCTTTTTGTGAGCAAAACCAGCTTCATCAGCTGGACTGGAGTAGAACTACAAAGATATATATATGTAAGAATTACTGAAAAAGAAAGAAATTACCATCCATTGTAAATTAGGGTGATGAGTCATGGTGACTGTGGCCATTCATTATAGCTGATGGGTAGATGTGAATGACCACGGAGGAGAAGTTGTCTCTGTAGAGCATTAAACAATGAATAGCCTCACTGAGACCTAGCTATATAGCTTTGAATTTGCAAATGAGCTCCAATTCAGTTGTTTCCCTTTGCAATTGAATTGTGAAGGGTTGGGGGATTTTTGTTTTGCTCTTTGTTTTTTCCTAGAAGGATGGCTACTTTTAAATCCCTTACTGAACATCTGGGGATGTTGAGTATTTCCCCTATAGGTTTATGCGTGTGCCCTTTCTTGATGTCTAATTTGTGCCTGGTTTAAACGCTGGTGCAGAGACTGTCCAGTTTGTCCAATCTACATGTATTGATATGAGGACAGAGTTGGCAATGGCCTTTGTTGCAGGTATAGGCTCCTGGATTAGTGTTTCTGTACTGTGTCATGCGGCTGTAGGTATTTGCTTCAGTGGGGGGTGGGGTGCGGTCTGGAGGCAAGGACTCCAGTCTCCCAAGGTCTGTGAAGGTGAGGAATTGGTCTCCAGGATAAGGCTTTCATAGGTAGAACCCACTTCATCAACTGGACTGGAATGGAAATACAAAGGCAGGTATATATGTAAGAAAATTACTGCAAATGAAAGAAGTGACTGTCCATTGTAAATGGATACAGACAGCTCCCCAACCTGATGCAAATATTCACCTACAGCCACACAACACAGCATATATTGAAGTGGGATTTACCCCATGAAATCTTATGCCCTACTAAATGTGTTAGTCTTTAAGGTGCCTTAGAATGAGTGTACATTGGCCATGGTTTTATTTATATATATATTTCAGACCAAGATATGTTACAATGTCTCCGTCACATTACATAAGTAAAAGTAAGTCCTTACATAGATGCCTAGTCTTCTTCAGATTTTTTTCTGAGTGGGTTGGATCACCCAGAAGCCAGCTGAGTTGTCAGACTCAAAAGATAGAGAAGATGTATAAAACCATTTAAAAAGTTTTTTCCTCCTCAAGTCACAGGTGCTGGCAGTGGAAATAAGGTAATGGAGGAGTGTGTTATGAGCAAACAATACGTCACTTAGAACTGAGAGCATTCTTTTAATAAGATCAGCATGTGTAGGTGGAGGAGAAAATAAGCAGAAAATGGGAATCCCTAACAACACTTTCAAACAGTTTTCTCCATTACTTTAGTCTTTTCCAGGCTCTCAAGCCAAGAGTACTCAAAACACTTTTGAAAAAGAGATGAATTGTTTACCTGTTCAGCTGAGTCCTCTGCTTCATTTTTTTTTAACCCGTTCTGAGTCCCTGCACCAATTTCTGGACACCACATTTGCCAAGGAGTGATCTTATCCCCCTGAAACTCCCATGCTATATATGCACTTTTATTTCAATAAAATAAATAATAAAAAATGCATTACAGCATTACTCTCACCGCAGTATCCTCCCCATAAACGCAGGCAAAACAGATGTCAGCAGGAGAAACTTATAAACAACCTTTATTCTTGGTGGTGAGTTCCGTGGAAAGGTACACATCATGTGGGGGATTTAGAGGAGAATCTCAGCTGCATTATGATTCTAGGGAGCTTTCAAGTTCAGCCTACTTATCCAGTAATTAGAACTACACCTGTAGTCAGTGTTTATCCATTTTGTGAACACCACTGTCAAAGCTATTGAGCTGACTTCTGTTTGCCACAGCATGTACACTTTTCATCATAAGTCTGCGCACATCTATGAAGAAAAAGCTTTGAAAGCATTCAAATACCACCCCACTGACTGAGAAAGTAGTACACTTTGAGTGTGCAATGTGGGGGAGAGGAAGGGGAATACTGGGGAATACATCGCCACGTCATATTTGGAATGAAATAACTGAAAGTATCCTCAATGTGTATTTTTGGTGATATGCGAGGGTGGCTGGATTTGTGAATGTAATGGAAAAATCCACATGCAAAAGACAATGAAGAGGGATTACAAAAACAGCAGGGCTTTTTAGTGATGTTATAATAGAAAGAAAGTCAGCATAACATTTGATCAAGATATGCAGGAAAACTGATTTTTGTTCTCCTTGCAGATTTGTCTTATGATATATAAGAAGCCAGCAAGAGAATCATATTTCGTATTTGAATTTCACGGAACCTAAGGGGGGTTGGTTTTGTTTGTTTTTTGAGAAATAAAATGATTAAAGGAAAATTGTAAAAAGAAAAAAGTTAACTAAAGCCATTTGTTTGGGTTCTGAACTTTCTTCAACCTCAAACCTTTAACAGTCAGTCCTATTGTTAAATAACGATCAGCAATATATCTTCATAAAAACAGTACTGTGCATTCCAGTGCTGAATGCCATCTCAGAAAACAGTGATTATTATAAAGCAACAACATTAAAAGTGCTTGTTATTTTTTCCTACATCACAGGAGATGAAAAACATACTTTTTTTTTTCCTACATCACAGGAGATGAAAAACATACTTTAACCCTTGATGACAGAAAAACTCTCTACTTCAGGGTCAGAAGCTGATTTCAGTTACACCAGAGTAACCTGGAAATAACTCCTGAGTGTACTGCCTCCCCTCCCTGGAGACTGTTGGCTTCCCTCAGGTACTGTCCCGCTGTTTACAGGCCACCTCTCCTTCAGGACCCCAACCAGAGCAACAAGAATGATTAAAGGTCTAGGGAACATGAGTTATGAAGGAACACTGAAAGGCTTGGGCTTGTTTTGTTTAGAAACGTGAAGACTGATCAGGGACGTGATAGCACTTTCAAGTGCCTATCTGAAGCCGTGTCTACACATGCACGCTACTTCGAAGTAGCGGCACTAACTTCGAAATAGCGCCCGTCACGGCTACACGTGTTGGGCGCTATTTCGATGTTAACATCGATGTTAGGTGGCAAGACGTCGAAGCCGCTAATCCCATGAGGGGATGGGAATAGCGCCCTACTTCGAAGTTGAACGTCGAAGTAGGGCACGTGTAGATGATCCGTGTCCCACAACATCGAAATAGCGGGATCCGCCATGGTGGCCATCAGCTGAGGGGTTGAGAGATGCGCTCTCTCCAGCCCCTGCAGGGTTCTATGGTCACCGTGTGCAGCAGCCCTTAGCTCAGGGCTTCTGGCTGCTGCTGTGGCAGCTGGAGATCCATGCTGCATGCACAGGGTCTGCAACCAGTTGTCGGCTCTGTGGATCTTGTGTTGTTTAGTGCAACTGTGTCTGGGAGGGGCCCTTTAAGGGAGCGGCTTGCTGTTGAGTCCGCCCTGTGACCCTGTCTGCAGCTGTGCCTGGCACCCTTATTTCGATGTGTGCTACTTTGGCATGTAGACGTTCCCTCGCAGCGCCTATTTCGATGTGGTGCTGCGCAACGTCGATGTTGAACGTCGACGTTGCCAGCCCTGGAGGACGTGTAGACGTTATTCATCGAAATAGCCTATTTTGATGTCGCTACATCGAAATAAGCTACTTCAATGTAGGCTTCACGTGTAGACGTAGCTTGAGTGTTATAAGAGGGAGGGAGAAAAATTGTTTTCCTCAGCCTCTGAGGATAGAACAAGAAGCAAAGGGCTTAAACTGCAGCAAGGGAGGTTCAGATTGGACATTAGGAAAAACTTACCAACTTTCTGTGTGGTTAAAAATGGGAAAACATTGCTCAGGGAGGTTGTGGAATCTCCATTACTGAGGATATTTAAGAGCAGGTGAGATAAACATCTATCAGAGATGGTGTAGGTGGTACTTGGTCCTGCCATGAGAGCAAGGGATGGGACTCAATGACTTCTCGAGGGCCCGTCCTGTTGTAGTGTTCTATGATTCTACAGTTCTATGAACCTGCCCCATATGTCCTTATTTCCTCAAGGCCTTCCCAGTGAAGGAGCTGTCTAGACTCAGTTCACAGCTCTTTATAAGTAGTCCTCTTCCCTGCAACTGAGATCAGATACTTTATCTAAGCCTCCATCACACTCATCTGGGGGATTGCTCTCTGGTCACACATGGCTCAGCCTAGCTTTCCAGCCAGCCAGCAATAGATATAGAGAAAAATTCAGACTTACAGGTGTGGCTAACGCAATAGACTGGCTCTGTGCTGTATTTGCTAGATCTTCACAATAAACAATAGCCTTATGTGATCATCTACAACCCCAATTTCACTCACTATGCAACTGTAATAATCATTGTATAAAATACGCCTTGTAAGGTACCATTTCTAAACTAATAACTGGCTAGTCAGTAAAATTATGGTGAAATACTTTGACCAGCATTATGTGTAAAGAACATAAATCATGACTGAAATGTGTTTAGCAGACAAATTGGAAAATGAGTAAACCTGTTTCTCAAAGACAAAGGACAAGTTGATGCCTGTAGCCAGGAGTGATCAAAACTAATGGTCCATTACCTATTGCTGGCATGGAAGTAGGAAGGAGGCAGAGACAAACAGATCTGCATTTTAGCAAACAGAGGTGAAAAGCAACAGCATAATAATTATTCAGGATCCATAGCTCCTAGCTTTCAGCTGGAAAAAACTTTTTATAGGGGTCACTTTCAGAAAAAAGTCATTTCAAAGGGGTGACTGAGTTTTGAAAATGATAGGCAAAGCCAGATCAAGTTATCTTTCCCTGTCCATTTCTTTTTTCACCCAAGATGACGGAAGAAATAGCTGTTGGATCTTTGGAGTGGATGCTGGCCTGAGAGTTTGGTCAGCCAAGTCTAATTTGTTTAGTACTAGGAAGCATTTTACCTTTATTTTGTTGTAACCCCTTCTGATTTCAAGGCCTTAATTTTTGTAATCCCTCAAAGTATATCTTTGTAATTAAATAAACTTGTTTCTTCTTTAATCAGAATTCATCCAGTTTGTGAACTGTGTGCACAACTCTATTTAATGTGGCCAACTCTTGTACGTTGATTCCCTTGGAAGGGCCAAAATATCTCGACAGTCAAGAAGAGGAAAGAACACTGCTAAACATATTTTTGGGGAAATACAGGATTGGGAGTGTGCGGCGGTCACCCTGCAACTAAGAAAAAAAGACTGCTGGTAGCCAGAGTATGAATGGACGGTGCTGACGCAAAACACAGATATATAGTCAATATCTATCCACAACTTATTCACTCCCTAAGCAGCTACCAAAAACTGTGGTGCTAGCAATTGCTATGCATCATCAATAAACAAACCTGTGACACATCAAAAACTGAAACTGTAGCACCAAAACTTAAATAAACTGAACTTTGTATGAAGCATGAGGGCTATGAGGCTAAGTGTGCTGTTCACCATCTAATATATTGAAAATACCACACTTTTTAATTTAAAGGAAGCCATTTCAGACTTTTTGTTCACAATGGCTCAAACTTGAGGATGGACAATGAATCAGATGATTTGTGGCACTCTGAACACATTGAGAAAGAGGGGAAGAAGTGGGAAGTGTTGTCTCCAACGTCCCAGTGTGCGAGAGGTGCAGGGGGGGAGGACAACAGATGGGGGGAAGGACAACAAGTTGCGGGGGGGCACAATGCCACAGATGGAACCTCAGTGGGCCACAGGCTGGGATGAAAGAGGGTGGCTCATACAGCCCACTCACTATTCTTGGTTGCCCATCTTTGCTATCTTCCATAACCCTGTTTATTTCCTAATATCCTAATGTTTTGTGCTAGCAAATTTTCTATTCACAAGAATGTTTATGGAAAGAAAAAGCATCTTTAATATTCTTAAAAATATACAATTCTGCCACATGTACAGCCATGGAAGTTTGGTCCTGATTCAGCAGGTTACTTATGCACATTTGTAACTTGAAGTGCATAAGTGGCCCCATTTAACACAATTCCATATGTGCTTATTTACTTGGATGAATAAAAGGTTCAGGGGACTGCAACATGGAAGGGAAAGGAGGGAATGCTTCCTTGACTTCTCATACAGTATCATGAATATATGCCTGTTCCTCTACTAAAGAGAAATCATGTAAATTTCAGCTTTATCTCCAATATAAAAGAAAACTTATATGTTTAGAATACATCCTTATCTCACTTTATTCACTTCCATTCCATTCTTGCAACTTTCCAACTCAAGAGTCTGACCCATCTAGCCTCACTATTTCCAAGTTTGCTCGTTGTACTGGAATTCCCAGCCATCCATGCAATGCTAATGAAGTGCTTACCGAAACCCAAATAATATTCACTCGTGTATGTATTACATCTTTTTTCTGAATGGTAGTACCTCTAGAAATGTGCATATATTCCCTGTGCAACTGGCCTTAAAAATTCAATTACCTAGCGTTAAAACGAAAACCAAAATATAAGATAACATGGAGACCCCAGTGGTACCTAGAGCCTTTAGTAAAATGAAGCTGAATTTTGCAGATTTTTGAGTTCTGTTGACATCATGGAATTTATTATAAAACTGTATCACATGGGAACATCACAAAACAAAACCCTGAGATTCCACAACATTCTAAACAAGACTGAAGATGTAGCCAAAAGGTTAATTGCTTCTAAGTGGAAATTCAGATATTGCTTTTCAGAAATGTTGCTGAAAACCCAGGGTGTTTGGTTAACTTGAGAAATTAGTGAGCACAGCTTCTTCGATCAATCATTTGTGTTCAGAAAAGAAGTAGCATTCAGCTTGCTTGGAATCTGAATTACTTTTCAACAGTATGGTGCATTTCAACTCAGTTACAAAAATTTCTCACAATTTTTTCCTCATGGATTTCTCCTCCCACTAAGGCAACTTCAGTAACTCTTGTCTGATTCTCTCAGATCGAAAGCCTTATTGTAATTATTACCTGTGCTATGTATGACTTTATCAGAGGCTGAAGAAAATAGCCTACAACATGTTGACACTGTGAAGAAGAATATATGCTTCTTCACTGACACGCTTAAAATTTTAGTAGCCTATGTATTATCTCCTAAGCCAAATGAATGTATTCTGAAACTATTCAGAATTTAATTTCTATTTCTCATCAAAACTGGTGTAGTTATTCTATATTTGTATTTGACATTGTATTAGGCTTAACATTAAATTGGTGGGTTTGCTATGTTACTTGTACCTGATAGCAGCTACCTAATATTGTGTTTCCAATAATGTCCTTATTAAAACAATTAAAACACAAACTTTGCAGTTATTAAAAAATGTACTCAAGAACAATGTACACAAAGCCTTATGCTTCCCTCAAAACAGCATTATGGGCCAGTTTCTGCACTTACTTAATACATTTCAGCTGAATGACACAGAATTTTCACCAATGCCATAGAGAGAAAAATCTCTCCAGTAACTTAGGGCTATTCTGCTGCATCCTTAGTATGTTTAAATTCCAAAGAATATCAATTTGTTACATTGATTGTTCCCTAAAAAGTGCATTATGCATGAGATTGACTTTAGCAAGAAAGGTTCACATATAAAATAAGTGACTTCATGTAAATGGCTTATCTTTGAATAATTGTTTAATAATTTAACTTACTTAACTTTTGTAATTGTACAGCTCATAATTTACTCCAGAATTTACTGCACTGAAAATTTCTTCTTGCCTCTGGCTTGCTTCAGAACTGATGCCCTTGCATGAAAAAAGAGGGTATTTTACTACCATATCAGTTTGGGGACACATTTACAACCAAGGGAAATCAGTCTTCAGATGTGGAGAATATATCATTGTAACCATTCTGCCAAGGGATGTTCTTGTAAGGGTAGATTTTAGAATACATTGACTAAGAAATTATCCTGGCTTGACTGTGCCAAACACTAAGCCCCCTCAAACGTGAAAAACTAGAATTCAGATTTTAAAGCCCTGAAATTACATCTGTAACTGCTCAGTGGTTCATGCAGATAATAATCACCTCATTTAGTATATTAGTAATACAAATATTTACACTGAATCTGTTGACAAAACAAATGGAAAAATTATTAGGAAACTTGAATGAGTTTAAATGAAACACAAAAGTATTTATAAAAATGGAGATGATTATATTAAAACCAGTTGAACTAAAACTATTTTTTCCACAGAGTTTGGTATCAAATTATCTTAAAATAGGAAAATGTTGGGTGGTACATGAGCAAGAGGTGAGAAACATAAGATCTGAAATTTAAAGATGAGTGTATAATGTTAACTCTGCCCTCATCTGCATAGATTATAACACAATATTTGTTGATATGCTATTTTCAATAATTATTTATTGAATTATATAGTTTGCTATTTTAATTATAATTTGTGTTGAGCTCAGAGCTCTAAATGGGAATAGAGCTCCATTGTTCTGGGCTCGCTACTGGCATACGGGATGTCAGTATTTCTCCCAAAAAGACCTTACAAAACAGCATAATATAGGATTCATCAAGATCAAACAGGCTAGAGAAATAAAGTCTAACAAGAAACCATTCCACAAATACATGAGAAGCGAGAGGAAGACCAAGGAGAGAGTAGGATCATTACTCAAAGAAGAGGAATAAACAATGACAGAAAATGTGGAAATGGCGTAGGTGCTTAATGATTTCTTTGTTTTGGTTTTCACCAAGAAGACTGTTAATGATTGGATGTCTAACATAGTAACATAGTAAATTCCAGTGAAAATGAGGTTGGATCAAGGGCTAAAGTTGGGAAAAAACAAGTTAAAGTTAGACAAATTAAATGTCTTCAAGTCACAAATGCAACCCAGGTGCTGACTGAGGAGATATCTAAACCATGAGCTACTATCTTTGAGGACAAATCTGGGAATTACAGACCAGTCAGCTTAATGTCTTACCCACAAAGATAGTGCAGCAAGTAATTAAGCAATCAATTTGCAAGCATCTAGAACAGGAGTCAGCAACCACCGGAAGGTGCGCCAAAAATGGTGCATGAGCTGATTTTCACTGGCATATGAGGCAGAAGCTCAGCTCCCTGCCACCGCCACCTCCTTCCCCCGCCGGCAGCTGGGAGGCTTCCTCAAAGCCGTGCCACCTGTGCATTAACAAAAGACTAGCTAATGCTACAAAACACCACCCAAAGTTCTACATCTTAATTTAAATATTAATGTAAGCTATTACTGATTTTACCAGTGCACCAGCACCAGTTCACAGAAGTCAAAAGTCAAATTTCGGCATTCCACCTCAAAAAAATTGCTGACACCTGATCTAGAGGCCAGTAAGGTGATAAATAACCATCAACTTGGATTTGTCAAGAACAAATCATGTCAAGCTACGCTGATAGTTTTCTTTGACATAGTAACAAGCCTTGGGGCTAGGAAGAAACAGTAGATGTGCTACATGGTTAGTTTAGTAAAGCTTTTAATACTGTCTCCCATGTCCTTTTCATTAACAAACTACGAAAATTTTCCCCAAAGAGTAGTTACCAATAGTTACCAATAACAGAATCATGAAAGTTAATTTATGCAGACATCATCTGTTGCAGTGCCCATATGCCCAAAAGTTTCATGAACCTGATGTTCTCAAAGTGGGACATGGAAAAGCTGAGTATAAGCTTAGCTCAGTATTGTAGGACTTGACTTCAGCTAAGCATCATACAACAGTATCCAGCTTGTTTCATCTTCATCATGCCAGTGCAACAGAACAACTAAGTTTATCTGAATTATCAGAAGGTGAAGCATGAAGTACAATAAACCTATGTAGATGTAACCTCACACTCCACACTAAATAACCATGCCCACCTAAATAAGACACCAGCTACAGTGAAGACCCACAGCAATCATCTCAGCAAACCGGCAGATTTGTTATGAGGTGCTCATGAGCCAACCCTGAGAATGTCAGCTCTTCACACCTTGTATTTGGTGGCAGAGTACTGTGCACCAGTGTGGGGTTAATCATCACCCACCAAACAGATGGGTACATGCTTACATGCCATCATGCACACCATCTCTGGCACCCTACATCCAACTTCACTCCCATGGCTTCAAGTTCTGAGCAATATTGTTCCTCTTCATATTGTTCCTCCAGCTATGTTTGTCATCATGTAGCCTATTATGGTGTCGGATATCAAGGCAGAAACACTCTGGCGACAGGAATGGATATCTGTTCCAAAACGTCCCTCATCACCAACCACAGAATCTGGCTGCCTGGTTGTGACCTACTTTTTCAGCTGAATGACAGAACAACAAGCCTTGGGGCTACCTCAATGCCCACCTCATTTGCCAGACTTTTGGGGAGCAGCTACTTTATACAGTGTCTACTTATGGGGTGGTTCATCTAGAGAATGGAACGGGAGACAAAAAGACTATAAAATGGATACAATATTACCTGAAAAATAATACATTGTATTTTAATTCAGTTAAACATTTCCACACACTAAGGCCTCAATTCAGCAATCCATCACGTCAGCCGTGTAATTAAGCATCTGTCTAAACTTAAGCACTTTGAGACATTTCAATGAAAGTTGAGTCATGCTGGATCAGGGCCATAGGCTGAAATGTTCATTAGGAAGAAGGAATGCACTTCAGCCTATGGCCCTGATCCAGCATGACTCAACTCTTTCATTGAAACGTCTCAAAGTACTTAAGTTTAGATAGATGCTTAATTACTCCGCTGACTTGTGATGGATTGCTGAATTGAGGCCTTAGTGTGTGCAAATATTTAACTGAATCAAAATACAATTTATTATTTCTCAGATAATGTATTATTGTATCCACTCTATAGCCTCTTGTCTCCCATTCCATACTCTGGATGAACACTGCATAAACAGACACTTTATAAAATAGCTACTTTCCATAAGTCTGAGAAATAAGGTGGGCATTGAACTGTCCTCAGAAGGCATTCAGATACAATCTTTGCCTGAGCAAAGGGAGGCAAGTTTACAATGAAGATCACCACCAGAATAGTGACCTTTCACTTATAATGAAGGGGTTCCCATTCTAGGCTCATCATTAATTTTGCATGCAGCAGTATTACATGGGGAAGTGGGACAGAGACATTCTGGCAACAAGGTTCCAGACTATATAGACCTTTACAGCACCCTTTTTGTTTTAAAAAAAAAAAAAAAAAAGGGTGCAGGTACTTAGCCAACTCCCTGGCCCTCTCTCTCAGCCAATCCCATGGCTGGGGCTGCTGAGGTGCCAATACTTAGTAACGGCAAGTACCAGAAGGAAAGAAAGCACTGGACCTTTATGGACCAAGATTAAAAATTTCAATTCCAAAGAAGGTCATCAAGTAACTTTTAAAATTTGCAGATGGCATTATGGAGTCAGAGGAGGGGGTTTCTAGTGCTTTCGGGGGGACGGCCTTAGAATTCAAAGAAACATTGATAATTGGACAATAGTTTATGGTGATTTGATAGCAGCCTTAAACTACCTGAACCGAGTTCCAAAGAAGATGGAGCTAGGCTGGTCTCACTGGTGGCAGAACAAGGAGTAATGATCTTAAATTGGAAGGTGGGAGGTGTTGGTTGGATGTTAGGGGAAAAAAAAAAACCTACTTTGCTAGGAGGGTGGTGAAGCACTGGACTGTGTTACCTAGGGAGGTGGTGGAATCTTCATCCTTAGAGGTTTTTAAGGCCAGGCTTCACAGTGCCCTGGCTGTAATGATTTAATTGGGGTTCATCCTGCTTTGAACAGGAGGTTGGATTAGATGATCTCCTAAGGTGTCTTCCAACCCTAACCTCCTGTGAGTCTATGATAAGAGCTTTGCTGAGTAAAGACATGTCTTCTCAAACTTATGCTTTTTCAAGAATTCTGAAATATCATTCATTGTGAATAAATGCTAAAAATCCCAACACGTTATGGCTGATTGAAGTTTGTAATCCATAATCCAATTCAGGTAACCACCCAGAAATGCAGCCACGAGTCTGTGGAACTCTATATTTTGTTGTATACTGATGACGTGTTAAAAATTTGGCAACTTAATTTGACACAATCAGCTTTAAAAATCATTGTTTTTTTATGGATTCCTATATGACTGCAACTTGCAAAACAAGTTATCTGACTAAAGCAAGAAAGGTAAAATGATTAGTCTTGTCCATCTTATTTGCCCTCACAGGCATGTTCAGCTTTCTGTCGTTTTAAAATTCTCTCAAGTACTGTATTTAGTTTTTGGAATTCAAGTAATTTGCAAGCTCCTTCCCCAATTCACATTTAGGAAGTTATTGACCTGCTGTCTCTTCCTGTTGTTAGTCTTGACAGGTTTGCCGAATTGGTCAGAGTTTCAAAGACAACTATTTTATGCTGTTTCTCATATACAAAGATAAGAAGCTGAAACACAGCAGTCACTTTGAAAGAACCAGAAAGATAAGCAATGAGCAATTCCAACAGAAAACACAGTGGAATACCTCTACCTCTCTCACTAGTCTTGGTAGATAACATTTGAAAACTTTAGTTTACAGTAGGTACAATGGAGAAGGGTCTTTATAATAAGCTTTAAAAACTTTAATATTTTGGGACAAAAATCAGATGAAGTATTCTAATTTGTTAAAAAATTATTATAAGAGAGGGTATCAGGAAAGCAACATGTTTAAATGGTGTTTTCTTCCACAGAATCTGAGTTTTGTTTCGTTTTTTTTTTTTTTTTTAATGTAACACTTCAGGAGAAGGAAGTATCAGCTGAACAATCTTTTGTTACATTCCTGTTCCCTGTAAGGTAATAACTGGAAGATCCTTATTTTTATGGATGGACTTCTTCAAAATGTTCAGATCTTATGTACAGGAAAATTGAATTATAGAAATAGGAAATTAAGAGGAGAGACAGTGATTCAAATTGTGTCTCAGAACAATTTTTTGAAAAATGTAATCAGAATTAAAATGTACTTGTGCCTGGAAGGCTGATAACTTAGCTTCTCAAACTGAATCACAGACCATCCACCATTTGATGGAATTAAAAAACCCAAAAAGGATCTCTCTCCTATATTATATATGAAATACCACTCCAGCAGTTCAGATCTGCATTTGCTAGATCACATCCCTGTTCTGACATTAGAGAAGTTAGGAATTCTGTTCTCTATATAATCCTTTTTTTCTTGCTTCATAACAAGTAATATATTGCTGTAACTAAAGGTATGTTAAGAGGAGATCAGATGAACCCTGGCTAAGACTCCTGTTTTCAATTGGAGCAATTTATTAAAATTGTTGCCTGACTCCAACAGAAATAGATTCCATAAGCCCCAGTGGTGGAAAGTCTTCCAGGAGCATCCATCTCTTATGACCACACTTTTCTCACCAAAAGCATGTCCCATTTCAGTGGTTCACAGCCAGAGATCAGGAGATCCAGAGGGCGGTCCAAGCAGGACCATTGTTTGGCTTACTGGGGCCCAAGGCATAAAGTCAAAGCCCTGCTCTGAAGGGCTGCAGCCTAGGGCCCAAAGCCCTGAAACCTGGGGCTGAAACTGAATGCTGAGTAATGTAGCTATGTGGGGCCCCCAGGTGCTGTGAGGCCCCAGGCGATTACCCTGATTGTGACTCCCACCACTGGCCCTGGCTTTTATATGAAGAGAAATAGTTGATAACAGCAAATGTGGGCAATTCCTACTGGTTCTAAATGAGCTAGAATCCTAAGCTCCATTTTCAAAAGTGACTTAGGCACCTAGGCACTTTTAAACATTTATGTCTGATCTAAATTTCTATTACTACTTTGCTGGCCTTCAAAACAGATTCATAAATTCTTAAAATATAGACAATAGAATAACAAAATGAAGAAATTGTATTCTTAGTACATTAATGGCTCCCAGAAGCTGTCTCTGTAATCCAGTCAAGACAGTGATAGAGAATGCATGATAAAATGATTGACAGATTGTAAAGCCATAAGTTAGCCGAGCATAGATACATTTATTTCAGCTATGCAATTTGCATGGCTAAAATTGCATATCTGAAGTCAACCTCTATGGCTAGTGTAGACATATCCAGAGACTGGGATATAAAGAATTGGTTAACTGAAGCTCAGAGACTGATTTCAGCATGGTTCCATCTGAGGTAAGGCTGTCCCATGGAACAGCTTGCAAGTGTTAGACCATGATTCAGAAAATCACTTAAGCATGCTCGAGTGCCTTTCCAGAACAGAAATGTTTTTAATTGAGGCCAGCTTCACACACTAAGGTTTATGCTAGCTGTGTGCTGACTAAACATTACAGGAGAATCTTCTACTGTTATGTCTTTTTGTTCAAATGGATTTGTTAGTCATAAGATGAATCTTTTCTTTGCATTAGAGAAGAGTAATTAATAAGTATTAGTTATAACAACTTTTCCTTTCATGCACACCATACAAGCATTCCAAAGGTTTTTTGTAAATAATTTTATGCATTTCTGTTTGAAAAAGTCCTATAACAAGTATTTTCCAAATCGGTAAGTGCTTCAGCCGCCTAATCATTTTCGTTTCCCTCCACTGGACCCTCTTCAATGCATCCATATCCTTTCTGTAATGGGGGACCCAGAACTGGAGGCAGAACTCCAGATGTGGCCTCACCAATGTCAAATAAAGGGGATTAATAACTTCTCTAGATCTGCTGGAAATGCTCCTCCTAATGCATCCCAAATTCCATTAGCCTTCTTGCCTTCAAGGTACCACTATTGACTCATATCCAGCTTTTCATCCACTGTAATCACCAAATCCTTTACTGCTGCACTGCTACTTAGCCCGTCAGTCTCAAGCCTGTAACAATGCTTGGGATTTTTCTATCCCAACTGCAGGACCCTGCACTTGTCCTTATTAAACCTCATCAGATTTCTTTTTGTGCAGTCCTCCAATTCATCTAAGACACTCTGGACCCTATCCCTACCCTCCAAACTTTCCCACTAGTTTAGTATCATCCCCAAATTTGCCCATGGTGCAATCCATCCCCTCATCTAGATCATTAGTAAAGATGTTGAAGAATCCTGGCCCTAGAACTGATCCTTGGAGCACTCCCGCTTGAGACCCACCACCAACCAGACATCAAGCCATTGGTCACTACCTGCTGAGCTTCACCACCTAGCCACAGCTTTCTATCCGCCTTACAGTCCATTCATCCAGTTCATACTTCCCTAACTTGTGGGAAGAATATTGTGAGCAATTGTATGAAAAGTTTTGCTAAAGTCAGGGTATATCACATCCATTCCCTTCCCCATGTCCACAGAGCCAATAACCTCATCATAGAAGCCAGTCAGACTGGTCAGGCATGATTGGCCCTTTGTGAATCCACACTGAGTATTCCTGATCACTTTCCCCTCTTCCAGGTGCTTCCTGCACTTGGATTCCTTGAGGATCACCTCCATGATTTTCCCAGCAACTGAGCTAAGGCTGACCAGTCTATAGTTCTATGGATTGTCCCTCTTCGCATTTTTTTTAAGATGGGTACTATATTTGATTTTTTCCAATCATCCAGGACCTATCCTGATCTCTACAAGTTTTCAAAGATATTAGCCCAAGTCTCTGCAATATTTGCCAAGTTCTTCAGTGCCTTTGAATGCATTAAACCTGGACCCATGGATCTGTGTATGTCTAGAATTTCTAAACAGTTCTTAACATGTTCTTTCCCCATGGAGGGCTGCCCACCTCCTTCTCATACTTCATTTGCTAGTGCAGTAATCTGGGAGTGGACCTTGGCTATGAAGAGAAAGACAATAAAAGCATGGAGTACTTCAGCTTTTCCCATGTCCATGAATACCTCACATCATGGACATCCAAGTACTGCTTTTACCCAATTGAAATACCCCTTGCTAGCTAATGACAGTGTTCTGAAGTATATTTTAATTTTAGATTATTGTTGTGTGATGGTTTCAGGGCTTGATGCTAATACTAGTGTTATAGAATGCTAGAAATAATATAAATATGCACTGAAACTTAATGCATTTATTTTCAGAATGAGTAACAAGTGCTTATCTTGCCTACAGTTGGAAGGAATCATGACTCCCTTTCTCAGGGATGCATTGTCTTGCTGTATTGCAGCTTGTAGTGAGAGAGAATAAAGGGCTTCAGATATAAGAATGTTACTCATTCAAATGGATATTGATTTACAATCATTTTCCTTTCATGAATTTTATTTCTTATTTCAGTGAGCATGGATATCAGGCAGAGATGTTTATGTATCATTCAGTGCTCAATCATATAGTTCGCATAAATAATAATAGATAAACCATCGTTGATTATGAATTTTGGTCAACTAGTCCATGTAAAAACTATTATTTTACTCATAGGCATATAATCAATACTTCTGAGAAAGAGAAGATTTCCTTTAGAAATGCTAACGTCACAAGAGTCTTAGGAAACATTCCAGGAAAGCGGACTGAGACAACATATCATTCATTTAAAGAACTGTGTGTGGGGGAAGCGGAGTTGGTGGGAGGTGGGCAGGGTATGGGCAAGGGAGGTAGCTGTTTTGGTTTGTTTTCCAAATGTCCAATAGATCCAGACTGGCCTAAATACATACTTTTAAATGGTTTCTTTGAACACTATCTTGCCCCAATATCTCAAAAGAAATAGCTCAGCATAGATCATATTTGAGATAACTGTTTAAATCCTCCTGAGTATTGTCTAGCTTCTCCTAAATATAACTAGATTTATTTGCACAAGACTATATTCCATATAGCTAGTACTAAAAGGCAGACATTTTATTGATGCTAGGTTTTAATATAGTTATTACACCAATAACTCAGTGAAGGCTTGCAATTTTATGTTTCCCAGATGGCATTTCCACAATGTCTCAGTAGCCAGGAAAAGCTACAACAGCCTGCCCAGTGGCAGATGTTTTCTTTATGCAATTAGAGTGCATGGCAGGAAGTACAGGTTTCTGAGTCAGTAAACTTTTCTTTATGAAGGTTTAACTTTTGTGTAGTTTCAATTGCTTGTGTTAAATATTTTTGAGAGGCTAAGACCTTTATAATGCAAGATGTCTTCGGCATGTGCCATACTGATTAATATACACCCTCAAGATGATGGAACAGGCATCTTTCCTTCATCCTTCTCATATTTCCTTTGTAATCATAGTTCATCATTTGCCCGCTGTGTCTACACTAGCCCCCTTCTTCAGAAGGGGCATGGTAATCAGTCAGAGAGCAGAATACAAATGAAGTGCTGTGATGAATATGCAGCACTTCATCAAGCTATTTCTCCCCACTGCAACTTCGAAGTTGCAAACTTCAAAGCACCAGCATGCCGTGTAGCCGTGGGCACTTTGAAGTACCCATGCAACTTTGAAGTACCCCTACTCCCCAAAATTGTGAAAATGCCATCTGGGAAACAAAATATCAAGCCTTCACTGAGTTACTGGTGTTGTAACTATATTAAAAGCTAGCATCAATAACGTCTGCCTTTTAGTACTAGCTTTACGGAATATAGTCTTGTGCAAATAAATCTAGTTATATTTAGGAGAAGCTAGACAATACTCAGCAGGATTTACAGAGTTTTGGGGAGTAAGGGCACTTCGAAGCTTCCTTAATCCTGCTTCCTGCAACCCCTGGTTGGATCTACCACATGTAGGCGGGTCTTCAGTTGGTGTTGAAGCACCACCATGGCTATTATAACATCCTCCCTTTCCTTGCAGGCAATGCATTGCACATGACTGGGACCTCCATATACCTCAGTAGTCCAAGGCTGTGGTTACAACTCCTTGGAGCCAGGAGTAGCCAGCACAACAAAAGCAGCATTCAAGCAGCAACCAAGTCACATTATTCAAGCTCAACATCCTCTTTCAAGGAGAAATCAAACATTGCAAAGAAACCCTGAACACACCAAATCACAAAAGTTACTCACCATCTATGTTTTCTGATAGGAACATCGACCAGCCTGCATGCCAGCCAAGTTTTGACTTCCTTTGCTGCCAGAATGAGGTAGCTTTACCCAACAGGAAAAAGAAAGAAAAATGAAAGTTTGATCTCTAATCTCTCTTCACACCCTCATCAAGTACAAAAAAGAGTACCGCATAAAACCATCTTGCTCAGCTTTGCTTTTACTGGACCAAAGTTCTTCCTTCTGTACAGCAGGAAAAATGTACACATTGATGTTCACACTCCGAAAAGAATGCTCACCCTATCGTGTAGATTTCAAAATAAGACTGATTTTGCAAGAATATAATAGTGTATGTAATCAGGCACACTCTTGGGGAAGAAGATGAAGCTTTGCTCATGGAAATCAAATTTAACTTTCCTTCAAAGACCATCTACTAATTACAAGTCCTAAAACCCAGTTTTACTTCATAACACACACACCTGCCCCAACCGTTTTAAGCCCTTGTGCTGAGATCCTGCTTTCTGTGTTGCTTCCCTATGACATCACTGGTGAAGCAGAAAAGATTTAAAGCAGAACCAATTAATCTAAAGCTACATTATTTTTGTAGGTGGATATATTTTGAATGTGCCCCAGGTATCTAGACTTGACATTTGCTTTCTGCTGATCATTTCAAACAATGAAAAGAAACAGGCAAGAGTTGGCTGGGAGGAAAAATAATCACTTTTAAGCTATTATTTTCCAATTGCTTCTCTCCCTTACTCTCTTCTCAGCAACTTGGATCAAAAGAGGCTCACGTGAACATATTAAATGAAGTTCAAGTTTTTATAGCCCTTCCCCACTTCCATAAATCCAGTACCAAGTGCTCCAGTGACCTTAGGTCTGATTAAAATCCCATTAAAATCAACTGAAAGATTTGAACTTCAACAGGAGTTCAATCATACCCTAAATTGTCCCTTCCTGACCTCATCAGAAGGTTCTCACTTCATTGCTGTGTCGACATTTCAGCTGAAGATTGAAGAGCATTGCGTAATTTCCTCTTCCTGCTGCTCTCTAATACTGATTCTCGCACATGGCTCATATTGCCCTTTATAAAAATGTTGGAAGATGATGAACTGGCACTTGCAGAGGCTACTAGCAGCACACGAATCCTTTGAAGAGATTCTGTATTGCACCAATAAGATGCAAGGGAGCACAGCGCTCACAGTTACTAATGCAGTTACTAATGCTCAGTTTACACCACCTTTGTGCCTTCTTAATCCTCAGCTATTCTAAATATTGGAGAAACCAGAATGTAACTCCTAAATCTATGTGAGTTATGGAAGCCTCCCTGGGCTGCTCCATGGGCTTCAGGACTGCCCAGAGTCTTTGCAGTACTGACTGCCATGACCCCACCTTCATCATGCCTGTCTCAGCTTCACCCCATGTACCTGGAGTTGTGACTACTTTCTACTGTGTCTGCACTAGGGGAATGGTGGATATGGAGTTTTTAGAGTTCCTTTATGTCATCCCAGCAAATGTACCCATCGTAAACCTCTGGCTGAAGCAGGAGTAAGAATCTCACCCTAGATCTCTGACTTCTATTTGATTATTTTTAATCTTTTGTGATTTTTTAAAGTATAAAAAGCTCATTGCAACAAGCCAAATGCAATGTAATTTTATTCTGGGGTTTCATAATCCAAGGCAGCCCTACAAATCATTTCATAGCTCAGGGATAATACATGAAGTTTCAGGCAGACAAATACCAATTTGTCTTATGAAATAGGCCAGCAATGCACAGATGCACACAAGTCTTCTCTGCACGGAGCTTCTGATGTCTTTTTACTGGTAAAGTTTCTCTGAAGGTAAAGTGTTATCTCAATTAACGACATCCTTTCATTATACCCAGATAGCAATTCAGTTTATACTCTCATGTCCTGGTGCTACTAGTGCATTTACATGGAGCCTTATTGCTTTCAGACTCTGGACTAAGTTCCCACAGTAATTGAGTGTTCTGTACTTACATTACTTTCCATATTCTGTGTAACTGATGTGCATCTATTTTTATTTTACTATTGTGTTAAGTGAACTTACCTTACACTTCTCTGTATTTACAATATTGCAACAGCACCTCTTCCACATTGTACACTAATTACCATTGGGGCACAATATATTCCAGCTTGTTTTCAGTGGGGCCAACAGCCACCATGGGCTCTGTGGCAGGTGGAGGGGAGGGTAGCTGCATGCCCCAGAAGGGGTGGGATCTGAGACATTTAGCTGCCTAGCACTGGGCCCTCCCCCTGCTCCCTCACAGACATGCACAGCCAGAGCAGCACTGCCATGGCACTTCAAAGTGGCCAGAAGCTCTAGCCACTGCAGCTGACAAAGTAACTGTGGTGGTGGTAGATAGAGCTCTGGGCCCATTGAAATGCCTGGCACAGCAGCAAATGCCCCTTTTGCCCTCCCTGTCAGTGAGCCTGCACTTGTTCCCTGAATGGAACACTGATCTAATTCTGGCTCTAAGGCCACTGGCAGAACAGAGGGTGTGGAGGAGACCTGATTAAGGCAATCCAGATGTTAGGCATGATTCACAGCTCCTGTCGTTTCATCCCCATAGCTCAATCTTAGTAGCCACGCACTCCAATTGCAGTGTTAGTTGTCACAGATCATCCCAGCCCCGTTCTAGAAAAGGTACCAGTTCTGAGTGGATCCACCAATAGATCCCATGACGTTCTAAGATTCATAAGTCAGGATGAAACTTGATCACTGTTCCTAAGTCTGCATCATTAAGGCACATTCTCACATCTACCACCTTCCCATTGGAACATGAGTTTCCAGAGTCAAGCTGCATGGAACTCAGAAACCTGTGCCTCCATGCTCCTGAAGCTCCATTTTCTTATAAACTTTCCCTCAGAGTCCCACCTTTCTGTGGGTGCAAGAAACACAAGCTTAGCCAAAGAATTTCTTAACCACAATCAGAAAGTAAGAGATTAACTACAACTGTGACAGGTTACCATATGGAACAGAGCCCCTGAAACAAAATGTTGCTCACAATACTAGATTGCCTGTATTGCATTAAGAATGAATATCACTCTCTGTCAGTGCTGAGAAGCTCCTTTTCTCCCCCAGGAGCAGGATAGCAGAAGAAACATCTCTCCCCTTTACAAAAGCAGGGATGGCAGCAGAGGGCCCTTTCCATATTTGTTCCAATAATCAATGTATGTTTGCCTGGATGGGTGAGGCAGGCATGCTGCACAATTGTCCTCTCACCAAACCACATTGCCAGAGCAACACATTTTGGAGTTAAGAACCAACCGAGATGAAGAGGAGTTAGCACCTTTCGGCTACGTCTACACTAGCACACTACGTCGAAGTAGCCTATTTCAAAGTAAGAACATTGAAATAGGCTACTTTGACACATATCATCTACACATCCTCCAGGGCTGGTGCCATTGATGTTCAACTTCAAAGTAGCGATGGGGAACGTCAAAAGGAGCCGTCCCGGAAGGAAATGCGGAGCGTCCACGTACACAAGCACTCCCTGTTGAAACAAGGAGCCAGCAAAGCCTGCGGATGGGGTCACAGGCTGGACTAGCCCTTCTGAGGCAACACAAGCCGCTCCCTTAAAGGCCTCCCCCCCAGACACACACGGCCTGCACAGCACAAGGTCCACAGAGCTGACAACCAGTTGCAGACCCCGTGCACACAGCATGGAACCCCAGCTGCAGCAGCAGCTGCCAGAAGCACTGGGCTAAGGGCTGCTGCACATGGCAACCACAGAGCCCCAAAGGGGCTGGACAGAGTGTCTCTCAACCCCTTAGCTGATGGCCGCCATGCAGGACCCCGCTTTTTCAATATAGCGGGATGCAGATTGTCTACACACGCCCTACTTCGACATTGAATGTCGAAGTAGGGCACTATTCCCATCTTCAAAGAGGAATAGCGATTTCAACGTCTAGCCGCCTAACGTCAATTTCAACGTCAAAATAGCACACAATGCATGTAGGCGCGATGCGTGCTATTTCAACATTGTGCCAGCTACTTCAAAGTAGCCTCCTAATATAGACGCACCCTTTACGTGTCAGAACAGTCCAGTAATACTATGCAGTTCTGTGTGTAGATTATCTTAATTTATCAACAAATTTAGGCTGCTTCTACACTCACCCCTTCTGTTGGAGATGGCATGGTAATGAGGAAATTCGAAGCAGACTACTAAGGTGCTAATGTGCATATTCAGCACCTCATTAGCATAATGGCACTCACATGAATTTCAAAGTGCAGACTTCGAACTACAGACTGACAGTGTAGATGGGAACAGCTTCAAAATAAGAGCCTCACTTTGACATTCCCTTACTCCGATCTAGTTTTGTGGGAGTAAGGGAATGTTGAAGTGAGGCACTTAATTTGAAGCTGCCCTTAACTACACAGTCAATCTGCAATTCCAAGTCTGCACTTTGAAATTTGTGCAGCCGCCATTATGCTAATGAAGCATATTATGAATATGTACATTAGCGACTCATTAGCCTGCTTTAAATTGCTTCATTACCATGCCACCTCTGATGGGAGGGGGCAAGTGTAGAAGCAGCCTTAGTTGCTAGAGTTTTGAGAGGAATGCTTAACTAACATTGTTTGATTCTAAGTAAAGTAATAAAAAAATACCATCTTTAACAAATTTCATTATATAAAATATTCCTCTTTTGTATGATGGTTTCTTTTTTTAAAGAAACGGAAGATCCATTTAAAACATACTTTTCGGCTGCTTCATGACTTCAAGTCTATATGTAAAAGTCTGCAAACCTGACACTGCTCTCCAGAGCAAAAACAACAAGAAGTCCTTTGGCATCTTGTAGATTAACACATATTTTGGAGCATAAGTTTTCATGGGTGCCACTAGATTTCTTTTTGTTTTTCTGAAGATACAGACTAACTCGACTACCCCTCTGACACTTGTTTCCAGAGCAAGTTACATTTTAAAATGTAATGAGGCTTCTCAGTCCAGATCAAAAATGAACCTGCAGTTTCTTGTCAGAATTCTGTTTCAGCAACCCCAGTCCTAAATCCGCTTTTGAACAATGCTTTACTGAAGTTTGGATTCTTATTAACTACACTATGTGCTGTAAGTAAGGAACTCAGCACACAGAAAAAGCACCAGCAACAAAGAAGAGAGGAGAACTGGACACCGCACTTCTCAAAAATCTTCAGAATTTTTAGCTAGTTTGTATATACTTTATGTTCTAAAATCTTTTTATCATATAAAGTGCTACTGTACAATTATGTTGAATTATTTTCATTGTGTGCATAATACCGGATGCAAACACTTCAGATGTACGTACTTATGTGCCAAAAGTTCATGAGCTAAGCAGTATGTTTTCCATGTGCTGACCCAAACCTCTCAATGTAAAAACTATGCATGAAGTCTCAGACTGTATTTGCTTCCATTTGCTGTATCAATGTAGTGCTTGAAAGCTTAACACAGACTGATTCTAACCACAGAAGAAATGCATAGACTGCACACACCAAGTATCTAAGTTCCATAATTGTCTTTGAGAAGCTGAGTAGCATTGCCTAGAGTGCAAGAAAGTATGAACCAGAAATCATAGGTTAGGTTTGGTTTTGCTTTGGGAAAGGAGAGATGGTGTGGGACAAAGGGAGAATGGAGACTGATAGTATATGCATATCACAAAAAAGCAAGTCTATTCAGCCATAAAATTTCCCTGACTGAGTCACCAGTATGCTAAAAGATCTGTGAGAGAACATCTCAGCAGGTGTAAAATATACTTTGTTAAAAAGATTTACTCAAAATTCTCTCTTAAAAGAATTTCCACTTACCCTTTTACCTATTAGCTTTCATACTGACTTTTTTCTGAGCACATTAAATTTTTATTCAGTACTTTACTGTAGCAAAAAATCCTCTTACCTTTGATGGAAATTTACCTGAATAAAGACCGGTAGATTTGTCACTGTATTAATATAAATAAAATTTTAATATTCATTGATTCTATTATCATTTTTCCCCGAGGATTAAGAAATTCATCAATCAGAATACAGAGGTTGCATCTTAAAACCAGCAGCATATATTAGCTGAATATTATTACAATGCTAGTATGCTATTTTATATTGCACAAAGGTGTACTAATGAATGAATACACACACACGTTTGTTAATAAGGTTTTATATTTTCAGCTAAAAAGATATAACCCCCTAAAGAATGCTGGCAGTTGACAACAGATTCCAAGATTTGGACTTGGTTTTCCCATAATTTTTTAATCTGAATTTCCCACTGCTGTCAGTTCAGAGTTCTGCTTAAAACAGATGGCAAAATCTAGCCCTTGCAGCCTTCTAGTTAGAGCACATTTTTAAAAGAATCATACACATAATTTGTAATTAAACTGAATGGGTAACTCTTTGTAACAATGCTTTAAAGGAAATCAATTACCTTATTAGACGGATGCATGATCCATGTGTAATTATTATTTGTAAAAAACAGAAAAAAATTAAACAAACTAAGTTGACCTGCTGAGTGCATAAATCTCTTAAATTTTTTTATGAAGCCCCCTTTTAAATTCACAAAATAAAATTGTTTGTACATCCCATTTTTGTGCAATTAAAAGATAAACCATGCAATACTACATATTTTTAGTCTGCTTTGCAAGAGCACTGTGAATTGATGGGCCATCATAGATTAATCGGCTATTATAGTGATGTATGGTTTTGGTTATTATTCATCAGTGGTTTTCATTATAGAAATAGGAGTGTGATACTCTGTCGCAAATGTATTTTTCCTCAACTCGTCCTTAAACATTTGAACATGCCTTTTATGTATTAAGGTTTTGGTTGCAAATATACACAGCTGTGATTTTTTGTTTATTTTACTACTGAAATAACAATTAATTTATACTTTTGCATGACTGACAGACCCATAATAAATGGAACAAATGGTAATTCTGTTAGGCTGTATCTACACAGCAAAGTTATTCTGAGAAACAGTCATTATTTCAAAACAACTTTGCAAGAATCTACACTACACATGCTAGTTCAAATTTCATGAACATCATTGCAGGAGGAACAAGGCCTATTTTGAAATAGCTATTTTGTTTAGACAAGGAAATAATAATAAACTATAATGGCTTCCAATGGTTCTATTTCAAAATAGGCACTGAGTATCCAGGCATGGTATTTTGAAATAACTGGGTGCTACATCGAAATGCATTCTTATCTACAGCTGTGTTATTTCAGAATAGCTATTCCAGAATGGATTATTTCGAAATAACACTGCTGTGTAGATGTAACTTTATTGTCCCAAGTTGCGGGAACTGTGGAACCACACCTTTCAGGGAAGCACCATTACCCTCCTGCATAAATGGGAAACATTTTCTGTGCTATCTACCGGGAAGGTGCTCCCTGCACTCCTTTCTGCAGCAATACAGCAGCAGTCATGCTTTCGTGTAGCTGACACTTACAGAGAAGAGTTATATCCAAGCGAATGTCCAAGACCACATTTATTACTGGCCTTTCAAAGGAAGGAAGGATAAGAAGGCTACTTGTGTCTCTCCTTCCCTACCTCTGCATTACTAAATCATCACCCAGTCCTGTCTATTTAATCTTATTTCTCTTTAATGGATGTTTCTAGAACACAGCGAACTAGTAGAATAAGAGTCCAAAGAGGTACAGAATAAGACTTTCCAGACCAGTTTTGTTGCATGGCTAAAAATATTTCAATGTTGAAGTGCAACAAACAGAAAATGTTCATCGTGGAGTATTGCTGACCGAACACAGTTATTAAAGAGCAACTAGACACAAAAGCTATGGGACCAAATTGGCATGCTCTTGCCTAGATGCTAAATTTAAGAACTACAATTTCAAATGTCTTAGGCACCTGGTCCCTCCTTGCACTGGATCATATTAGAGCTAATACAGACGGATTCAGGCTGCTGCAGACATGGATGCTTTATTCCTTATGGATGTAGTTCTTAATTATTAGCTTTTGATCATTGAATACTCAATGTTTTTGGGGGCGGGGGCAGAGGCTTCTTCTTTAGTGGTTTACAAATTGCATTTCAGAGCATTCACTACTCCCTCCTGATCTCCTGCTGCTAGGCTATTTTATCTTTAAAAGAGGTGGTCCCAAAAGCCCATACCTGTCTTTGTCAAGAACTGATGAACTATCTGTAAGTACCACTGACAGCTTGATACATGGGTCACTTGCACATCAGTTTTTCTTGGTGAATTATTAAGCTATTAAAATATAGCTATCTCAGCTTTACCCTGTGCACTTTCACTATGCACTAAGGATGAATAGCTTCAGTAAAGTCTATTATACTAAAGAACAATGAGAATAGTGTATATCTGACTTTTGGATAATGAAAGGGATTCATTGTTTTGTTGGGATTAGTTTGGTATTGTCATTTTGTCCAGATGACTGATTTTCCTCAGGAGCATATATGATAGCTGAATTTTAGTACACTATTACCCATTCTTTCAGTCAACTCATAACCTCTGGCTGAGTTCCTACAGTCCTCAATTCCTGATATAAAGACATCAGTTTCTAGAGAATCCACCATTCACAGTCATTTAAACTCACATGTGTGCTGTGCTGCTGAGGACATTGAAACACACCCGATTTGACTTGGGGGACAATTCCTTCCTGACCCCAAATATGGCGATCAGTTAGACCTGAGCACGTAAGCCAAGCCCAGAAGACAGACAGCTGGGAAAGAATTCTCTGTAGTAAGTCAGAGCCCACCCCAACTAGTGTCCCATCACCAGCCTTTGAAGATATGTGCTCCTAATAATTGCAGATCGCTAAGAGTGGTATGTAGCCAGTCTCAACATGATATCCCATCCATTAACTTTATCAAGTTCAGTCCTGAAGCCAGTTAGGTTTTTTGCCTGCAGTCAAGGTTGCTGTCAGAGAAGGGTGGGAAGAGGCAACTGCCTTGGGCCCAGTGATTCAAAAGGGCTTCTGGGTCCTGGCAACCTGGTCCACTACTGTGGTGTCATAAATGAATGTCTGCAAAGGGTTAAACCCAAAGAGAGCGAGTTCTCTGTTGGCAAGCAGCCAGGTGAGCCAATGGGAAGAGAGAGGGGGATTTTTTGAATTGAAGCAATTCCCTGCTGAGGAGTCTTTCTTTTGTGTGAAAGGAGGAGAAAGACATATTTAAAGCTGAGCAGTCTTAAGGTAAAATGAAGATAATGGTATTTGGAGATTAGGAAATAGGAAGGAAGATCAGCGTAGATGGGCTCAAAATAGAGAACATAGAGAAGGTTCAGGTATCTGGGGAGCAACATGATGTAGGATCTAGATTGTAAGAAGGACATAGCAACCAGAATAGCAAAAGCAAGAGCAAGTTTTGCAGGTGATGGATCAGATCTGGAAAAGCAAAACAATTAGCTTAGAACTGAAGCTGTGTGTCTTGAAATCACATATATTCAGCAGCATGTTGCATGGATGTGAGACATGGGTGATAACGAAAGATTCGAAGAAAAGAATATTGGCATTCAAGGGGGGTGGTTATATGATCCTAACAATAGGATGCATGCAGAAGGTCACCCATGAGGAATTGCATAGGAAGATACAGTGGAAAGAGAACCTACTGCAGAAGGTTATACAATGGAAGATATAGCTGTTCGGGCGTATCTGCAGAATGAACAACAAATGAAAAATCAAGAGCCTGTATTCTGCACAATGAACAGTTTGAATAGGAGAGGCAGACCCCACAGATGATAGGTAGATGATATCATAGATTGGTGCAGAGCTAGTCTACAGAAACTAAGCCACTCCACATTGGACAGGGAAAGATAGAAGGAAATAGTGAGGGAGACATTGGATACCAATGGGTGCTGAGCCCCTGGGTGTTGATGATGATGAGGCTTAAGGGATTCAGTAAATATCTAGGCCACAAGGAGATACGGGCATACAGATATGTAAGTACAATAGAAATGTTTAGTCAGACACAATCAGATTATTTTTTATTTTGGGTTTGGTGCAGGACTTAGGTTGGCTGATGTATACACCCCACCCCTCCATACACTGTAACTTTTAAACTGGTTCCCAGGGAAGTAATCCTCTGTGCTTTAACCTAATGATTTTTTTGAGTTGCTCTGTAACATCTAGCAACCCAGGATGCTTTATCACACAAAGCTTTTGATTTGTTAATAAATCATCTTTTAAAAAAGGGCAACAATTTCACTCGTATATCCTAGAGAATGAAGTGTGTATATGCATGCCCAAGACTGAAAGTTCAGCTGTCAAATTGCATCTTAATTTCTTCCTCTTCATTTACAACCTCTATCCTAAGGGAGGGGTAAGAGCTTGGGGTTATCCAAGAGGGATACATTCAAAGTGTGTCTTCCTGGGTTTTATAGAAGGGGTTTCTCACTTGGACGGTGGAAGCTACCTCCCAGGATCAGGGAACCTTTGACCTTGGGAAATTTTAAGCAGAGGTCTATACAGGCAAGGAATTTTTAAGTTCTTTTGTGGATCCCCACATTCTGCACTCTGAGTGTCAGAGTGGGAATCTGCCTTGACATTCGTCCAGAGCTTTGGGCCCTTTAAATTTTCACTGGAGCTTGGGCAGTACAGTCTGGTTGGGGGAGGTTAGCTTCAGCCCCACCCCTTCCACCCAAGGACCCATCACTTCCATGGGCTCGGATCTGCCCCCATCACCTTGCCCTTTCAGTATGACCTCCTGTTGTCTCCTCTTTAACCAGTTCCTTATCTAGCTTTCAGTCCTTGTGTTTATCCCCATCTTAACCAACATAACTAATAATTCCCAAAAAAAAAGCTTATGCTCCAAAATATCTGTTAGTCTATAGGGTGCCACAAGACTTCTTGTTGTTCTCAAAGCTACAGACTAACACGGCTGCCCCTCTGATGATAATTCCCATGTAGAACTGCATCAAAAGCCTTATTGACAGCTCAGGTAGATTAGTTTTACCATATTCCTTTTGCTTTAAAAATTAGTTATCCTCTCTAAGAAAGACTACTCTCAGAGTGACAGATAATCCCTCATATACATTCTGGTTGCTAGGCTAATGTATTGCCATGACACATCATGGTTTCCACCTTTTCCTTCATTTTTGTGCCAAAAAGCTTGAAGGAGAAGGAGTACCAAGATGGAAGACAAGTTGCCCTTTTGCCAATCCAAGATGGTGATCACAACCAAAACGGCAAATATATACATTTAACTTGTTTCTCTCAAACAGTACAATCAATTCTTCTATGAGGTCTTCACTACTCACAATAGCAAACCTAAAACAGCATCACCTCTTGAAGGTTTGAGAACTATTTGGTAAAGAAAACTGCTGGTTATTGCATCCAGAAAAATCTGAACCCCACAACTATTAGTAGTTGTCCTCAAACACATATCTGGGAAATTCAAATCTTCCATAATCACTTAACCCCAAGTGGTGTTTATTTCAATAACAATATTAAAAGAGGTCTCATTCCATATTCTGATCGGGTGCTGAGGGATCTGTACCATACTACAAGTGCAATAGCATGGGGACCTCTGGTACTTTTTTTCTTCAAAACGCTTTTGACCCAAACAGACTATGTTTTATCAATTCCATTGTTCTAACTTCTTCGCAGTTCACCTCATTATTAACATACCATACTACTCCATCATCTTCACTTTTCACAGAGGTCGCAATGCAGCAGCAAAAAATACATGAGGGAATTTCTTTATATCCTTCCTTCTCAGATTGTGCATTCATGTATGGTTGGACACACCTTTTCCCTAATAGGCCATGTCTATGCTAGTGAGTTCTTTCTAATAATCAGACCCTTTTGCAAAAGAACACATGGAGTGGCCACACACAAAATGAGCTCTTTGGATTTGAAATCAAAAGAATGCAGCTGGTTTTTCTGCAAGCCATCTTCCACTCCTGAATCAGGAACAGCGCCTCCTTTTGAACGCTTCTTTTGGAAAAAAAAAAAAAAAAAAAGCATGTGTAGATGCACCGCAGGCCCTTTTTTCAAAAAAGCAGTCCTCATGGTGCTGGATTTTTCAGTCCCTGTCCTGTTCTTTTGAAAGAGTGGGAGCTGTGTGGACACGTTCTATTGAAAGAGCAGATCGATCTTTTGATCTGCTTTATGTGTGAATGCTTTCTTTCGAAAGAAGATCACCCGGAAGAGATCTTCCAGGAGATCATCTTTGAAAAGATTGCTGTAGTGTAGAAGTGGCCTAAGTGTTTAACAAAACGAAAACTAAAGCAGACGGTTATGGCTGAACTGCTAAGTTTTTAGCAGAACTGTGCTAGTCTTACTAAAAATGTATTCAGTGTCCAGACATAGCAAGCAAAGGAGCAAACTTCTTGTCCTTCATTTTTCTCTCATTATATATGTAGATAAGTTACTTATTCCCATGTTCTCCGAGTTCCCGCCATGAACTGGGGGAAGCTGTGAAAGCTTTTTTCCTAAAGCAATATTGTAGTGTTTCTTTCATTTATCTTTTTATGTTTCATTCGGCATATAGAACAAGTACTGTATAACAAAAACTTGAATGTTAGCACAGTACAATATATTCCTTACTGAAACAAATGACTCTTAGAGAATGGAAAAGATACACCATCATTTCATATATTAGGATTACTCTGTCTTTTATAGAGATAAACAACAGGCAAATAAGGTCAAAGAGCTGAAACGTCGGTAGACCTCTCTTCTTCTGCGAATGCCTTTTACTTCTGAGTGTAGGCATTTAACCATTCTAACAGCTGACTAGTGGCACAGTAGTGCTTGTAAAAATTGTAAAAATTGTAAAAATATAGAAGGGAGCATTGTCTCAGTGCAAACATGCCAGATTTCAACACTAATGAATTCCCAAACTAGTATGTATGCTTTGGTTGATGTACAGCATTAAAAAAAAAACTGTATTTTTACTTTACGTAGGATATCCGCTAAGATATTTGATTGACTGAATTTAAAACACAAATAAAATTGAATATTTTGCAAATGTATGAGGGATTGATATCTTTTCATTCATGATTTTCTTCAAATATTCTAGAATATCAACTAGGTTTGCAAACCATGAGACTAATTCAAACCTCCAAGAAAATTAATGCTCCCCTCGTCCTTTCCTGCTTCTTAACTCCATACCCCAGCCCAGAGCCAGCACCCAAACTCACTTCTAGAGTCCACACCTCATACTCAACCTCCTTCCCAGACCCCGCATCCTCCACACACACCAAAACATCCTTCTGGAACCCACGCCCCAACCCACATCCAAACTGCCTTCCAGAGCCCAATGTGGTACCCCATTCCATGCCAAAATTCTCTTCCAGAGCCCACACTCAAAATCCAAGGGCTTGCACCCTCTCTAGCACCCAAAATTTCTCCCAGAATTTACACCTTACATGACAAACCCCTGGCCCAGCCTAGTGAAAGAGAGTGAGGTTGGGGGAGAGGGAGCAACAAAGAAAGGGATATGATGTGGGTGGGGGCATGACCTTGGACGAATGGGACAAGCCATGACCTCAGGGTAGGGGTGGGGCAGCAAATAAGGTCAAATAAGGTATTTGATTTGCATTATTAGTCACTTTTGGCAACACTCCCAGGCGGGCAAGTAGAAGCACTGGCTGTGCCAGAAAAGCACATCCAGCAGCACAGCTGGCAGCCTACCAGACACCAGCTGGCACCAGGCACTGCATTGCCCAAATGTCAGGTGGACCATGTCCACATGGGTGCAGATTATGCTGCACTGGGGTCCACTGCTTGTTCTGCCCCGGGGCCTGGAATTGCTGCTTGCAGGCCTGTTGTGGAAAGATGAGTGGTGTCCTGATTGTTTTAGCAGAAGTCGATAAATTACCAATAACCAATTTAAATGCACTGGTACATCTTCTTCCATCTGTAAGCAAGATTCTATTTTTCTTATCACAAAAAGTTAGTGTATATAGGGGGCCACAGAATGTGAGTAAACATTCACCCTTCAAGGGAGGGCATGCAGTGTAGAAAAGGGTATGCCAAAATTTAACTCTGGCTCCACCAAGTCAGCGCTAGAGCTGGTTATTTGTATACGCATTCACACATGCCTTTGTGTGTGCCCGTGTGAGCTTTGGGTTTTTTACATTGCTTCAGTGAAAACGTTTTTAAAACAAATGCCTGGTTCATTTTGGAAATGTTCTTATAGGTTTGTTTATGTATTTGTTTATTATTTTGATTTATTCTCTCCCATTACTCACTCTGTCTTTCCCCTAAACACAAAATACACACCTCTATGTTTACAATGGAAGAAAAGTTCAGGTGAAAGTGAAAAAAATAGGCAAATCTTAATGACAGAATTTAAATTTGTATTTTGATTCTTTTGTCAAAGCTACACCTTCCCCAAGAAAATTCTTGAAAAAGTTATAATTATAACATTTTCATTTTTCTTGTAATCTTTTGCAAAAAATAAAATGTAAGCTTTGACCAATCTTTAGCAACACATTTCCAAATGATAGGCCTGCTCATTTCTGGTCAACCTAAATACTTTTGGGGCCACGTGAAATAGTTCCGGCCCCAAAGCTTTTTGAGGATGGAGGATCACCTGTTAATTTGTGCCCACAGTCCAGGTAGACAAATACCTGTTCTCCACCAACTATTTCTCTGGCCAAAGATTGCTAGTTAATAGACCAAGGGTGAGAACATATCCTCTGCTCCAGATCCTTTACATTAGATAAAAGCCCCAGATCTAGCCAGGGAAGGATTCACACGGTGCAGGAACTGAGGAAGACAGCCACAGACTACCTTCTGAGGATTTCTGATAGCGTCTGAGTCGGGAGTAACAGTTTTGGGTAGGAGGGGTATGCGATGGTGGGGCTGAAACATAAACAGCTGCAGAGATTTCAGGAGATACTGTGGCCCATAGGTGGCCAGAACTTTGGGTTCATTTACACAAGAAAATTTACTGGCACTATGATACTGCTACAAACTGAACTGGAAAAGGACAAGCTCTTAGGCATGTATTTGGACTGATTAAGTTTCTGAAGGGACCCAAAAGCAACCCAGGATCAGGCAGGCTCAAAAGATGGATGCAAGTTCTGAGCATTTTTGAAAGTCATAGCAAAGATGTTCACCCCCTACCACCTCCATCTTTATGTCCTCAGGCTGCTTGTAATCTGAAAAATTGCTTTTGATCTGTGCTCACAGAGATTATTAGCTTCCAAAGATTTTGTGAGCACACAGTGGAAACAAGCTGTTGCCTCCCAAGCAGAATATTTTTCTTTGACACGGTCTCATATTTACAGCAATTAATCACTATTAGAATCATGCCTGAATTAATAAGAGTAAGGATAATTTATTTCCAAAACTCATGCAAGATTCTCTCTCTCTCCCTCTGAATTCTTCCTGCTTCATGAATGAAATCACTCATCAGAAAATGGTCATTCGATGCCTGAAATGCAGTGAACATCATGGAGCCTACTGTTTCTTTTTTTTTTTTTCCTGTCCATTGGGCGATGATAGAATACAGACAGTCCTTGGACTTATGACACAATTGGTTCTTGAAAATTGTGTTGTAAGTCAAAATGTCATAACTCGAAATTGTAATACACTCCACTGAAGGACCCAGTACTGTAAACTTAACACCAACATCCACGGTCAAATCAGGTTGTCAGTTCAGCAACATTGTAAGTAGCCTTTGGCTAAGTTGAATGCCATAAAGTACAGACCTGCCTGTACTTCCCAGTTACCACCTAAAACAAGCCTGAAATAAGTACGGTAACGCCACTTCTCACTAATCGACCGATAAAAAATGTTCCTTGAAAAACTGAAAGGAAACCAGGGCCAGTTCCCACAATCTTTTTTTTTCTAGGAAAATTTCAATTTTTTCGGAATAAGAACAGCCATACTGGGTCACATCAAAGGTCCATCCATCCCGGTCACCTGTCTGCTGACAGTGGCCAGTGCCAGGTGCCCCAAAGGGGGTGGATCGAAGACAATAATCAATCAGTTTGTCTCCTGCCATCCATCTCCAGCCTCTGACAATCAGAGGCCAAGGACACCATTCCTACCCTTGGCTTAATAGCCTTTTATGGACCTAACCTTCATGAATTTATCTAGCTCTTTCTTAAATTCTGTTACAGTCCTAGCCCTCACAGTCTTCTCCGGCAATGAGTTCCACAAGTTAACTATGCGCTGAGTGAAGAAGAACTTTCTTTTATTAGTTTTAAACTTGCTACCCATTAATTTCATTTGGTGTTCTCTAGTTCTTGTATTATGGGCACAAGTAAATAACTTCTCCTTATTCACCCTCTTCACACCTGTCATAATTTTATATACCTCTATCATGTCCCCCCTCAATCTCCTCTTTTCTAAACTGAAAAATCCCAATCTTCTTAGCTTCTCTTCATACAAGACCTGCTCAAAGCCCCTAATCATTTTAGTTGCCCTTTTCTGAAGCTTTTCCAGTGCCAGGATATCTTTTTTTTAGGTAAGGAAACCACATCTGTACACAGTATTCAGGATGTGGGCGTACCATGGATTTATATAGGGGCAGTAAGATACTCCTTGTTTTATTTACTATCCTTTTTTAAATAATACCTAACATCCTACTTGCCTTTTTGACTGCCTCTGCACACCGCATGGATGTTTTCAAGGAACTATCCATGATAACTCCAAGATCTCTCTCCTGATTAGTTATAGCTTAAATAGTCCCCATCATATTTTAAGTATAATAGGGTTATTTTTTTCCCAATGTGCATTACCTTACACTTATCCACATTAAATTTAATTTGCCATTTCGTTGCCAAATCACTCAGTATGAGATCTTTTTGAAGTTCCTCACAGTCTGCCTTTGTCTTGACTTTATTCAACAGTTTAGTGTCATCTGAAAACTTTGCCACCTCACTTCTCGCCCCCTTCTCCAGATCATTTATGAATAAATTGAACAGGATTGGTCCTTGGACTGACCCTTGGGGGACACGACTAGTTACCCCTCTACATTTGGAAAATTTACCATTTATGCCTACCCTTTGTTTCCTCTCTTTCAACCAGTTCTCAATCCATGAAAGGACCTTCCCTCTTATCCCACAACAACTTCATTTACATCAGAGCCTTTGATGAGGTACCTTGTCCAAGGCTTTCTGGAAATCTAAGTATACTATATCAACTGGATCTCCCCTGTCTGCATGTTTGTTAACCCCTTCAAAGAACTCTAACAGATTAGTGAGACATGATTTCCCTCTGCAGAAACCATGTTGACTTTTGCCCATCAAATTATGTTCTTCTACAAGCCTGACAATTTTATTCTTTAATATTGTTTCAACTAATTTGCCCGGAACTGACGTTGGACTTACCAGTCTGGAATTGCCAGGGTCACCTCTAGAGCCCTTTTTAAATATTGCTGTCACATTAGCTATCTTCCAGTCATTAGGTACAGAAGCTGATCCAAAGGACAGGTTACAAACTAGTGCAAGTGGTTCTGCAATTTCCCATTTGAGTTCCTTCAGAACCCTTGGATGAATGCCATCTGGTCCCGGTGACTTGTTAACATTAAGTTTATCTATATGTTCCAAAACCTCCTCTAAAATAAACTTCAATTTTTGTTTGGAAAATTTACACTAAATACTTTGTTTTGGGGAGGTTTAACCTGAATTATTACTTTTTAATTTTATTTAATTGACCCAATATATTTACCTTTAAATCAGTTAAAGTAACTTTATTTCCCTAATCATCATCATCATCATCAACCATGGGCTCAGTGCCTGTTGGAAGGAAATAGTGAGAGAGGCATCAGACACCATCTTTCCCTGTCCAGTGCAGAGTGGCTTAGTTTCTGTAGACTAGCTCCACACCAATCTACTTTACCATCTATCCATTCTCTGTGGGGTCTGTCTCTCCCATTCGAACCATCCATTATGCTGAATACCAGGGTCTTCATTTTTTATTCATCTTTCATTCTGCAAATATGTCCAGAGAGTTGTAGCTTCCATTTTATAACCTTCTGCAGTAGGTTCTCTTTCAGATGTATCTTCCTATATAATTCCTCATTGGTGACATTCTGCATCCATCCTATTCTCAGAATCTTTCTATAACAACTTATGAATGCCAATATACTTCTTTTCAAATCTTTCATTATCGCCCATGTCTCACATCCGTACAACATGCTGCTAAATATGCATGTTTACAAGACGCTCAGCTTTGTTCTTAAACTAATTGCTTTGCTTTTCCAGATCTTATCCATCACTTTCAAACTCGCTCTTTGACCCAGGCTTCCTGGAGGCTTACCTATCTCACAACGCAGCGCATACCCTGTTGACCAAATCTTCCCATAAGGCAGGGGTGGGGAAGCTTTTTCAGGTCAGGGGCCACTGGCCCACAGACAATTCAATCAGGGACCACACAAATGAGAATCAAAAAACACCCCTCACTGAGGTGGTCCCAAAGAAACCAAGAAAAAGTTGACGCTCCCTCCCACTCTCTCACATATCAGCGTCAGAGCCTAGGGCAGCCAGGCTAGTACATTTTGTGGGCCCCTCTAGGCTCTGAGGGTGGTGTGTGATGGAAATGAAGGGTTCAGTGTGGGAAGGGGCTGCCAGGAAGTGGGCATGGGGTGGGGAGGGAGGAAGGGTGCAGGAGCAGGCTGGGAATTGGAGGGTCTAGGCAGAAGAGGGAGTAGGCAGCAGCTGGGGGGCCTGAGCAGAAGAAAGCCTGAAGGAGGGTGTGGGGTGCATGTTAAGGTGGAGGTGAGGGGTCTGGGAGACGCAGGCAGGATTGGGATGGGGAGTTGGGGAGGTAGGATGCAGGAAGGGTTTGGGAGTATGTATCAGGATGGGAGGGAGTGAAGGAGCTGTCTGGGCAATGGGGGTGCAGCTTACCTGGGCAGTACTCCAGGACACACATGGCTCTGCACCCCCATCTCTGTTCCTAGGCACCCAGGCATTGCCTTCCACAGTTCTGATTGGCCATCTAGTAGAACGACAAAGGCACTGTGACAGCCTGCTTCCTGCTCAACTCCTGCAGCACAGCCTGTAGTCTGGATCCAGCCTCAGCTAGCCTGATCCAGCCTGCGAAGCTCAGGACTCCCCACACCCTACCCTACCCCAACTCCACCCCACCATGGGCCAGGTACAGGGCGTGGAGCCCTGAGCCCTGATATACACATTAAATACAAATCATACACATTATATGTTGTATAAGCAAATTAAATATTAAGAACTCTGTTATTGTGCATCTTCAAAAATCAAAACAAAGCAAGCGGTCCTGTAGCACCCGAAAGACTAATATTATTTATTAGGTAATGAGCTTTCATAGGAAAGACCCACTTCTCCAGATCTGAAGAACTGGGTCCTTCCCATGAAAGCTCATTACCTAACACATAATATTTTCAGGCTTTCAAGTGCTACAGAACTGATTGCTTCATTCTGTGAAGATAGAGACTAACGCAGCTACCCCTCTGAAACAATTCAAAAATCAAAGCATTCATCTGCCAATTTTCCCCTTCAAAACTATCCTGTATTGTGTCCGACTGCATAGATAAACATCATGTATATTTCTTCTCTCTCTTGAACTTCAGTGCAAGTGTCTGAGATCTGGAGAAATCCTATTCATGGTTTATGCCAAAAACATTTCAAGCCTCATTTCCTGCAAAATGCTGATACTCATCATTACCTGAACTAATTGAGAATCATTATATGCTACTCTAACTAACATCCCCCTGTGATCTCTAAACCTCCTCTAATGTCTTCATGAGAAACAGCACATAGGGAATGTGACTGGGGCATAGAACACACTACAAATATACAAATAAGGCTGAGGGAAGGTATTGAATTTATTTTCAACTTCTTATTAAAAACAGTGTGATTGACACTTTTTGATGTTATTTTAAAAGCATATTGAAATTATGAACATGTAAGTAGCTCAGTAAAATTGTCTGCATATTTATATTTTTGACATAGGATAATTTAGTTTCTACTACTCTGATCATATATAATTTTGATTATTCAGTAAATTTATTAAACAGAAAAACTCTTAGTTGACACTCACTGAGCAACCAAAACACAACATTTTAAGAATTAAGGATTATTAAACAAAAATTTCTACAAAAATTATAAATAAAAATGTAAATAAATTTCCACTTAGTTAGCAAATAAGCATTTTGCAGGAATAACAACATGTCATGTGAAAAATTTGAATTTTCTTCTTCAGTTATATTCCTGATGCGAGGAAATGGTTGTTACGTTACCTTTTTGGATTTTTAAATGAAATGCTTTAGCACTTGAAATAAATATCCTAAGAACTCTTCAGAAACTGAATTTCTAAACATTTCAGTACAGTAAAAATAGAAGTCATTTAAAATGTAAAACACATCAAAACAATTCTTAAGAAATGTGTATTTATATTATAACTAATAATTATACTTACACAACCTTTTTCCCTCCTGCAAATATGCTTGTGTATCTTACAGCAGAATAAAAATTAATAAAAGATTGTTCTCTTGAAACACAAATAAGGGACTGGTCTAATTTTAAAGTTGGGAAGAAAAGGAAACTGATAAAAATAGCTCCCCATCACGAACTAGCAATTTAAGATGATTTTATAAAGGGGACACAAAAGTGAATGGTTTTGGTTTGTTTTCAATGAAGAACTAAAACAAATTGTATATTGGAAGTGGCACAATTCCCACAGAGTAGCATACACCACAGTAAAAGCAGATTTTCTTGTTCACCACGGGCAGAATAGTGGACTCCGAAAGCAGTGAAAGGCATATGAGTTCAGAGTATTAGTCAAAAGAAGGCTTGAGGCACAAGAGTTAAATATCTTTAGGGTCAACAAATTTAAGGCCTTTAAAAAGCAAGAGAACCAACTCAAATGAATCGGTTGTTACATAGGCAGACAACATGAATAATTTAGGATGTGCATTATCTGTATAACAAAGCCCAATTAAATCAAGTGATTGAGATGCACTGACTGCAGTAGACTTTGGATCTCCCCAGCATGAGCAAAATAGCTCCAACCATGCTATTTCACTGTGAATCTGTGTCATGTGAGGAAGGAGACCTATTGAACAAGCTTCAAAATATACATTACAACAAAAGAACCTGGTGGGCAAAGATGACAATTTCTTGATATTTTAAGACAAAAGTGAAGGCACAAGAACAACAACAAAAAAGACCTAAAAACCTCCTCCCAGGCCTTTTCCAAGTTCAACAACATGCTTTTAGCTGTTCCGCAGGCAGCTGTTAGGCTATTTCTATATTTAAGATGTTAAAGAGGATTCTGGAGTCTCTGTAGTAAATCCACCTCTTGGAAAGATGGCAGCTAGGTTGAAAAATTCTTCTGCCAATCTTGTGTTATGTACACTGTGAATTAGGATGACATATCTACATGTCTTATGCTTCATCTGCACTACAGCGATCTTTATGTGACCATACCCAGGCTTCCCCACCCCCTCCTCCCAGGAGATGTTTCAGAGCTTTCTTGCACAGGCATACTACCCAGTCGAGTGTGCCTCTGGGTGCTTGAAGTTGAGGTTCAGGTGCCTCCTCATGTGCCTCGATGTCAGGGTCCAGAAAGTCCCCCAGGTTGTGAGGTGTGCTGTGCCCTTCATGACCTCATGAAGGCAAAGGAGGTCACCCTACCAAGGCTGACTCAGGGTACAGGCAGCCTGCCATGCCCCCTGACCGTCAGGCTCATAGTGATGGGCTCCACACCTGTGGGGCCAGCCAGGAGGCTTTCACATACAAGACCCAGTGACTCCTCCCTGGGCACCCTAGGCAAGCTCCTCTGGGCTGCAACCTCACCCCATCACCCACCCCCACACACAACCCCAAGAGGTCCTTGGGCTCTGGCTGTTGTCCAGGAGACACCCTCCACCTAGGAGCTGCGGCAGGCTCCTGGGACCTCTCTGCAGGCTCTGGGGAGATGGGGGTCTTAGTGGTCATGTGGGGGCTGGCTGGTGACCATTGCGAGAGTCCTGCTGCTGGGCGCTGCTGGGCTCGTGTCTTTGCTGCCAGCACACCTGCTGCCAGCTTCCTGACATGGGATTTGTGGGTCCTTGTGGCTTTAAACACAGCTATTCCTATTAATATTCCTGATCATCTTATACACCTCCCTGGTCTAACACTCACCGTAACACCTCTCTGTCTTCACACTGCTCTTCTAGCCATTTTGCCTTAACCATGCTGGCCACTTTTCCTATCTCATTGCATTTCAGTCTATATTGCTGTTCTGCCCTCTCAGAAACATCCCTTCTGATCTTCAACACCCTCTTCTCTTGGACTAGCTTCAGCATCTCCCACATAATCCACTTCTTATTGATCTTCTCTTCTTCTGGAACCATGTGCTCAACTGCCTTTTCTACTGCTGTGGCTGTCCCTTCAACTCTGTTATGCCGGTCTTTCTCTGTGCCCTAATTTCTGATTTTCTCTTTAAGCACTGCTCTATACGCATTCCCTGTTTCTTCCCCGCCTAGCCTTGCCACTTCTCTTCTTTTCTTGAACTGTGCCTAATTTTCTTATCTTGAATTTAGACTGTGGGGGGATCAGGCTTTGAGAGTTGTCCCTACCCTATGGTGGGTGCCCCTCCCCTGAAGCCCTTCAAGTAGCCCCACCCCCTCCCACCCAGAGTACAGGCTGTCAGGGACAGAGGCGGGGACAGGTTGGGGAGCTGCTCCCCTGTGGCTTGCAGGCTGTTTGGGTGAGGAGCCAGGCTCCAGGATGCTGCACTCCCTCCAGCTGGCCTCCTACATCTGCAGGCTGTCAGGGGGGCAGACTCAAGGGGGCTGCCTTCCCACACAGTCTACAGGCTGTCCGGGTGAGGCCAGGCTCCAGGGGACTACCTCTTCTTCAGCTGCCACCTCTCCCCATCTGCCTGCAATCTCTCCAGGTAGTGCCAAGTTCCACTGTCTTCTCTGGGCCTTCATTATACGCTCCTGTGGCCTGAAGTCTGTCTTTGTCGTGTGGCGAGACAAGCTCTAGAGAGCTAACCTCTCTACAGCTGCCTTCCTGCCATCTGCAGGTGTAAGTGCCACAGGCAGACTTGAATCTGGGACCTCTGGAGTTTAGTGCAGGAGCCTCTACAGTTTGAGCTAAAAGCCAGCTGACTCTCAGCTTAGGTTGTAGAGGAGATTCATTCTAAGTGATCTAGGTATCACTACATGGGACAGTGAACCACACACTGTAGGTATGTGGGTTACACAGGCAATCTGGGTAGGGCCAGCCTGCAGGGGCCTTCCTCTTCTCCAGCTACCCTCCTCCCATGGTCTGCAAGCTGTCTGGCATGGGCAGGCTCTAGGGGCTGCCGTCCCTTCAGGAATCACCCCCCATGGTCTACAGCCTGTTTGGGGTGGCAGGATCCAGGGGCTGCATCCCCTTCAAGAAGCTCACTCCATGGCCTACAGGCTTTGCGGGGAGGGTCAGGCTCTAAGGACTGTCCTCCTCTCCAGCTGGTCCCACAATTATTTGGGTTCCCTGGCCCTGTGGATTCTCCCTCTAGGCTTCGGGGGGATCCTTTAGCTGGGGGTGGTCTTGGGCCTGTCCACTTCCTGGATTCCAAACGGATCCCTCCAGCCTGACTGTCACACTACCTAGAGATTTTTTTCCAGTCCTCACTCCACAAGACAGTGGTTCGAAATCTGCCTCATGTGCCTGCTCCCTCCACAACCCCCTTTTCTGCCCAAAATGCAGTTGCTCTGCCTTGAGCTCAGTGCCTCAACCTCAGTGTCATCCAATTCCCATAACCCAAACCATCAACCGATTTTCAGTGCCCTTATCTCTTGTTCCTCCAACCCTGCCTGATTGCTCCGGGCCCCAATACTGTCTGTTAGAGCCTCTAAATTCTCCAGTAGATCTGGATGATTTATGTATTTGGGAAAAGTCACCTTTCAGGACCCCACATCCTTTTGTAAATTTGGGTCAAATTCAGCAAGTACCTTCAGCATAAACAAACGAACAAACAAACAGACAAAACCCAAAAAACACCTCTATGGACTAGAATAGCAGCTACAGCAAAACTGTGCCTGTGCTGTAAGGACCAGAGTGCGTGGGGTTCCCATAAACCTGGATCTGCTGCATCTCTGCCCCTTCGGATTTTCATGGAGATTTAGCATAGAGATTCCTTACAGAAATCAGGGAATGCCTGCAAGGAGCTTTGTGCAAATACTCTCCAGCAGACACCTGCCCAGCACCTAAGTGCATAGTACTTTTCAGATGTCCTCTGCACTGTGGATAAATTTGACTGTGGATGATTAAGTAGCACCAAAACTTTCCCTGCACACAGACCACGGATGCCTGTATGTCATCTTCACTTTATTGCATATTTACCTTAAAACAGGTTTGTTAATATGGCCTTGGAAGAAAGTGTTAACTTTCTCTGTTGATTTCTTCAAACTCAAATATTTTTACTTGATTTTTGGCTCACATTTACAGAGGTCCCTCAGTTTTGTGCAAATGAAGTCATGTGATTTAACAAGCCACATTTCTCTGACCTTCAGTTTACCTTCTCTTGGGACAAAATTTACAGTTTCACTTGAGAAAGAGAGAGGTTTGTAAAGAGAAGGGAGGGATTTGTTAGCAAACCTGCAAAACAAATTCTGCCTGCAGCTATATTCATAAATCTACCACAGGCAAACCTTTAAGTGTTTTTACTTGCTTTCAAAATTAGCAAAACAAAAACATTTCTAAAGCCCCCTTCAAAACAAATATACCTATATTTGTGTTTAACTTTGAGATGCAGAGCAATGCCATCTCTGGGAAACAAGAGCTGCACTTTGAAATTAAGTATTAGAAGGTGGTGCATTGTTTGGTTGTTTTTTTTTTAACGAAATGCTTGAGAAGAAAAGCAGGGCAACCCTTATACTTTTCTTTATACAACTGTCAATCAAATAAAGCTGCTTTTTGAAGAGAGGGGACAGAAGAGTTACACATTTATCAATCAACATAAAGCTAAACTAGTTTTTAATGACTATAGGTGGTAGAGGTTTTTTTTGTTTATTTCACTCAATACGCTCTATCTTGCATTTAATCACATTAAAGAACAGCCTTCTGTGAACTTGGTAGTGCATCCTTGAAACCTGTCATTTCTTTTCATTGTCCTTTTGATGAGGATGGATGAGGGAAGTGACTACCTGGCCTTATCACAGAAAGCATGCATATAATCTAAAATAAAAACAAAAAAGCAGTCCTTTAACACTTTAAAGAGTAACAAAATAATTTATTAGGTGATGAGCTTTCATGGGACAGACCCACTTCTTCAGATGACAGCCATACCAGAACAGACTCAATATTTAAGGCACAGAGAACCAAAAATAGTAATCAAGGTTGACAAATCAGTAAAATATTATCAAGATGAGCAAATCAGAGAGCAAATCTGCCCCTCAAAGCAGAAGGTTGGGGGGAAGTCAAGATTTAGATTAAGCCAAGTATGCGTAAGAGCCCCTATAATGACCTAGGAGGAGCTACTGTCATCATGAACAGGTCTGACATCATCTCGGGCATTGGCATTCTCACTGAAGGACTGTCTGGTTACGTGGACTCTGTCCTCACACCCTATGCCACCAGCACTCCCAGCTATCTCCGAGACACCACTGACTTCCTGAGAAAACTGCAATACATTGATGACCTACCAGAAAACACTATCCTAGCCACCATGGATGTAGAGGCTCTCTATACCAACATCCCACACAAAGATGGAATAAATGCTGTCCAGAACAGTATCCCTGATGATGCTACAGCATATCTGATGGCTGCACTCTGTAACTTTATCCTCACACACAACTATTTCAGATTTGGCAACGATATATACCTTCAAATCAGCGGCACAGCTATGGGTACCCGCATGGCCCCTCAATATGCCAATATTTTCATGGCTGACCTGGAACAGCGCTTCCTTAGCTCTTGTCCACTAACACCCCATCTCTACTTACACTACATTGATGACATCTTCATCATCTGGACCCATGGGAAGGAGACTCTGGAGGAATTCCACCAGGACTTCAACAACTTTCACCCCAACATCAACCTCAGCCTGGAACAGTCCACACAGGAGATCCACTTCCTGGACACCACGGTGCTAATACATGATGGCCACGTCAATACCACCCTGTACCATAAACCCACTGACCGCTACGCCTACCTTCATGCCTCCAGCTTCCATCCCAGACACACCACACAATCCATTGTCTACAGCCAAGCACTAAGATATAACCGCATTTGCTCCAACCCCTCCGACAGAGGCAAACACCTACAGGATCTCTACCAAGCATTCTTGAAACTACAATACCCACCTGAGGAAGTGAAAAAACAGATCAACAGAGCCAGACGTGTGCCACGAAGCCTCCTACTACAGGACAAGCCCAAGAGAGAAACCAACAGAACACCACTAGCCATCACCTACAGTCCTCAGCTAAAACCTCTACAGCGCATCATCAGTGATTTACAACCCATCCTGGACAATGATCCCACACTTTCACAGGCCTTGGGAGGCAGACCAGTCCTTGCCCACAGACAACCTGCCAGCCTGAAGCAAATCCTAACCAGCAACTATACACCGGACCACAGACACTCTAACTCAGGGACCCATCCATGCAACAAACCTCGTTGCCAGCTCTGCCCACATATCTACACCAGCAACACCATTACAGGACCTAACCAGATCAGCCACACCATCGTGGGTTCATTCAGCTGCACATCTACCAATATAATTTATGCCATCATGTGCCAGCAATGCCCCTCTGCTATATACATCGGACAAACTGGACAGTCTCTACGTAAAAGAATAAACGCACACAAATCAGACATCAGAAATGGCAATATACAAAAACCCGTAGGAGAGCACTTCAATCTCCCAGGCCACACAGTAGCAGACTTAAAAGTAGCTATCCTACAGCAAAGAAATTTCAGGACCAGACTCCAAAGAGAAATTTCTGAGCTACAATTCATCTGCAAATTTGATGCCCTCAGCTCAGGCTTAAACAAAGACTGTGAATGGCTGGCTAAATACAAAAGCAGCTTCCCCTCCCTTGGTGTTCACACCTACAGATCAACTGCTGGTAGTAAGCCTCACCCTTGCTGACTAAGCTAACCTTGTTATCCCCACCCTTGCTCTGGCTTATTTATACCTGGCCCTGCAGATTTCCAAGACCAGCATCTGATGAAGTGAGTCTGTGCTCACGAAAGCTCGTGCTCAAAACCTCTCTGTTAGTCTATAAGGTGCCACAGGACCCTTCGTTGCTATAATGACCTAGTAAATTCCCATCCCGGTTCAAACCTTCCCTCCTGCACACACAACTAGATCCATTGTTTTCAGTCAAGCCCTTAAGTGCAATTGCATTTGCTCTGATCCTACTGACAGAGACCGAAAACTACAAGGTCTTTACCAAATATTCATAAAAAATAAAAAATAAGGTTTGATCCAGGATGGGAATTTTCTAGGTCATTATATGGGCTCTTATGCATACTTGGCTTTATCTAATTCTTGACCCCCCCCTCCCCCGCCTTCTGCCCTTCTACTCTCTGATTTGCTCCCCTTGATAATATTTTTGGTTTTCTGTGCCTCAAATACTGAGTCTGTTCTGGTATGGCTATGATCTGAAATGGGTCTGTTCCATGAAAGCGCATCACCTAATAAATTATTTTGTTAGTCTTTAAAGAGCTACTGGACTGCTTTCTTGTTTTGATAGTATATAGACTAGCATGGCTCTCTCTCTGTTAATAATCTAAAATAGCTCCAGTAGGTCCTTTAAGGCATGAATCACACTGGCCACATGGATCTTTTTTGTTCCTCTGTAGGAAAAGTCTATTTTTCTGTTTCAATGGAGCACAGTGGTAAAAGCAAGCAACTTGGATGGAATTCATTTATCCATTATGGAAAAAAAAAATGGTTTGCTACTCACATTTTGGGCAGTCTAAAGTTGTGCTATGCATTTATGTGATGAGACTGTCAAAGATACAGTGGGAAAAAAATCTAAATCTGCTGAAGTTCTGTAAGCTGATTTTTGAATCAGAATAAAACTTCTATCAAACCTAATAACCCCATTGATTGGCAGTGGTATCGTATGTGTTTCTTAGGCTATGTCTACACTAGCCCCAAACTTCAAAATGGCCATGCAAATGGCCATTTCGAAGTTTACTAATGAAGCGCTGAAATGCATATTCAGCACTTCATTAGCATGCGGGCGGCCACGACACTTCAAAATTGACGCGCCTCGCCGCTGTGCGGCTCGTCCCGACAGGGCTCCTTTTCGAAAGGACCCCGCTTACTTCAAAGTCTCCTCATGAGCAGATGGGAATAAGGGGACTTTGAAGTAGGCGGGGTCCTTTCGAAAAGAAGCCCCGTCGGGACAAGCCGTGCGGCGAGGCGCATCAATTTCTGGGACTGTAACCCAGTAGGCTACTTTGCCTTTGTTTTCTTCACCTGTTTGCATTATTTTGTGCTTTGCATTATATTTAGCAGTAATGCAAGAAACCTACAGCTCTGTATCCAATATGATATATGCTTCAGTAAGTGACCAGAAGGCTCGGGACCTATGAATGTTGCACTGATAACTTCTCTCAGATAAATGACCCAATCAAAAATAGCTCAAAATAGAGTTTAAGAGGAAGTTGTGACCACAGGTATATGATTCAAGAACAGAAGTGTCCTGGAAACAAAGTGGTGTACATAACAGGTATAGGAGATACAAGTTAGGCTGGCCTACTTGCTTGCCTATATATCTTTTCTCATAAATTTCTTATGGGATTAATTGTTTGTTTTATTACAAAAGGTTTTTAGGGTTATATTATATGCTAAATATTTAGAGCATATTTTTACTGTAAAACAACAGACCTAAAGGCCACATGCTGTATGTTAAGCTAGGGCAAAGTTAGCTTACATTTTTGGATACTTTCACTTAAATAGAGGCTGATGAGCTTGACCATAAGGTATGTTTACAGCGAGAATGTGTTAAAATAGGTTGGCATAGGAGCTTTCTTAAGTTCACACCGTGTAAATGTAATGTGTATGCCCCATCTTAGAATTTGGAAAGGACCAAAGCGAGCAGTTAAGACAGAAACAGGAAATGTGATGCCTAATCACAAAAGCGTTGTCATAACGAATTGATGTGTATAATACGTTAAGACCACTGACATCCTAACCTGTAGGAAAATATACTCCAATATCAGTAAGGGGAGGAAATACAAATAAGGAAAAGGGGGTAATCCCCTACTGAATTTGCATCAGACAAAACAATGTCAGCGTAACATATTATAAAAGTGGCATCCCAGCCTAGGAGATGAAGCCCTTGAGAGGTGCCTCAAATATCACCACTGGTGATGATGGAGAAGGTGATGAGGAAGATGATGGCTAACATTTCAGGTTGTTCTGCAGGAGCAGGTGTGAGTATATGGATGTGCAGATGTACATGCTGTATTCTGTTTTACTGAGTTTGGGAGCTTGTGACCATGCTAAGTGTATTAATAAACTATAGCTGTAAATACACAAGAGTTCTTTGGTGAATGCTGAAATTGTGCATCTCAGGGTTCCCAACTGGTACAAGAATCTGCCAACCCTCAAAGTGACAACTGGGCATTCGTAAGGAGTCAGTATAAATTAATACAGAACCTAAAGAACAGACACCTGCAGGAACTATGAGCTGGATCTGAAGCTCACTGACTTTGCTGGGTATGGCCTTCAGCCCTGTCTTGTAAGGTCTTCAGTTCTGTCATATAGATGCGGGAGGGCAGCCACCACAATTCAACCCCCTACCAATATAAATGATACATTGTGGTAGCTCCTTTGCTCAGGATGAAGCTGAAGTTAATTCTGAACCGCTACCACTGGAGGCTGACTTGGTGTTGATTATATAAAGCTAAGGTCAGACTGGCTATTTAGCTTGGTTTACTTATGGAGAAATCCCAGAAGTTCATAGTCAGAAAAAACTGTCCCCCGCCTTCTATCAAATAAATGGGATGGTGGGAGAAAGCGAGAGAAGTTCTCCTTCTCTGTCTCTCCCCTGCCATTCTACAGGACCTCTGTAGACATTCAGAGCTTGTCAGCAGGACTGACAAACTCACTGAGCCCCTGGGAAAGGCAATGGGGGGATGGCTTTATGCCCTTGGAAGGGGCAGGGGCTCAAGCAGAAGGGGCTGGGCTGGGGCTAGCCTCCCTTTGCAGATCTCAGTGTTGCTCAGAATGTGCCTTCCCTATCCTAGGCAGCCTCAGTGTTGCCTGGAGCAACCAGCTGTGGTGTCAATTCAATTTGCTGCTACCAAATTGCTGGGCTCTGAGACAACTGACCCATCCCCCCTGCTCCACTGAGGGGATGAGGCTGGAGCTTATCACCACCCTTAGACCTTCTTCCTTCTGCCAGACATCATCATCTTCACAAGCTCCTCACTGTGCTCTTTGTCCCCTCCTATTCCCCCATCTCTTCTATTTCTTTTCCATCATAATAAAGCTTAAGGGAGACATAGCTACTCTTTCCAGCTCCCGCTGAACACTGCAACCTGGTTGTTGAATGACAGTGCAGTTAACCTGAAATGCAGCTGCTAGTGCTTATCCTCCAGCGGTGCTTCAGAAAGGCAGTCACTGCTCCTGTGCAGAGTTGGCCTGGAGCTCAGAGGCACCTGGTAGCACCCAGGCTGCCTGCCAGCTCACCTTTGCATTGGTAGAGTAAAGATATAACAGCCACAGCTTAAGGGGATTTGCAATATATATACATGTCCAAAGTCCATTGAGTGATGCAAACATAAAACTAGGAATCACAGCTGCTTATGAATGTTCCCAGAGCCATTAGATTGAGGGAAATGGACTGCTGCTTCCTACTGTGTGAGCATCTATAGTCTATTGATGAGAGAGACAATCCCAGAAGTGGCATTGCTGATGCTGCCAAAGCTAACCCTGTGAACTACTACGCAATGGTTTGGACATTGGTCAAGTTTCAGTGATAAACTTTATATATTTTTCCTCTGCTTCTTTGCAAACATGCCTTAATTCGAGCTATAAACTGTCTAATCACAGCAATGGCAGAGAAATGTTCTTCATGGGCAAGAATAGTATGGCTGCATAATGGGTTTTGGAAGCAGGGCTGCATATTAAGAGCAACTATTTCTGAAACTTTTGTTCACATTTACTCTAGTGGGATGGTTTTGAGACTGCCTCAGCCTACTTTAGTAGGAAAGTCATCTAGATTTGTGATACTAAGCTCCTTTTTGCTGTTGTGGTGGTGGTGTTAATGCTAAACGCTTGTAGAGAACCTCTTAGTAACTGTGGTAGATATAAATGAGATAGATGCTATGAAATTTTTACAGAGAAAAGCAAAAGCACCAATTCCTCCTGCTCTAATTGCACCTCTATTTTTCCAGGCAGCTGTGATTCCCTTTCTTTCAGCTGCAAGTCTCTCTTCAGAAGTAGAACGAGTCACTGTGTACTAAGGTCAGGTCTACACTAGACCTGAAAGTCAATCCTAAATATGCAATTCCAACTACAACAATTGCATAGCTGGCACCTACATATCTCGGATTGACTTTCCTGGCTGTCCTCACAGTGGGAGGTCAATGGGAGAAACTCTCCCATCCAGTTCCCTTACTCCTCACAACGATGACGAGTTCCAAGGTCATAGTTCGATTTCACGCATCCCCACCAGGCATGCAAAATCGAACCCTGGAAGATTGACCCTCACCAGGTCAATCTTCTGGTAAGTATAGATGTAGCCTAAGTCACTTATCTCCCTTGAAGTATGAATATTTTGCCTGAAACAAAAGCTTCACAGCACAGGTGCTGAAGAATGACCCAAACACAGCCAATGTTGCTTTCCTCCTGCAGAAACTGCAGACCAGTTCTGATCTCACAGAAGCTGGGGCTGTTTGTTTGTGTGGGAATTAGAGGAAAGGAGTGTTAATGCTTAGATAGTAAAAGAGGGAGGGGCTTACCGTCTCTGAATTCCAAAACAAGGTGAACTTCAGCCTGTTCCAGTGTCATTTCTTGCTGCTTCTTTTCCAGACTATCACAGTGTCACCCCAGGCACTGATGTCAGTCTGTGTTTGCTCTGCACTGTTTGCCTGTCATCATCACCAGCATCATCTAAAGCAAGATATTCCTCAAGGTCAGCATCAGCCTTCCCCCTAGTTCTCTTCCTAAGTATTGCTTCCTCCCAAGTCCATCTCTATCACTGCACTTGCAGATGTGGCAAGATTTCAAGGGTCTTGCAGAGCAGGCAGAGTGAGCAGGATTGTGTTTTATGGGTGATAAGCCACTGGATACTGAGGAATGTTACTTTGACCTTAGAAAAACACATTGCTCCATTTGCAAATTTTGATGACTACCTCAGTCTCTCAAAGCAGCTTCAGTTACAGAAAAGAACACAGCAAAACCCCAAAGGACACACTTCACCTAACATACTCTAGAAGAAGTGAAAGTGCATATATGTATTGGAATGGGTTTGCTCCGGTGGTCCTCTTGCAGTTGGGAATAGTATCAACCAGCTCTGCATACATAGTTAAATTCAAAAGAATCTAATAGGTGAAAAACCCTCTAGTAGCAGTGTCTTAATAAAAGTTCAGAGAGCACCCCCTCCTTTTGAGGGGGTACTCTCTGACAGATGCAGACATACACAGACTTTCACACGTTAGAGTTTTTGCCTTAGAAAATGAATGCTACTAATAATATTGCATCACCCTCTTATTATAAGAATACAACAAAAATCTTCTTGTTTTATAAGTTCTGCTGGAAGGGTATGTCTACACTTGAGCAGTTTGTCAACAGAAGTTTCTGTCAGAAGATATATTCTGACAAAACTTGTGTTGACGGATCACAGCCAGACTGCCAAGCAGATCGAGAGAGCTATCCACTATCAGAGAGTGGCCTGATTGCCCAGCTGCTCTCTTGACAAAAACAGCCAACTGGAAGCACAGCAGACAGGGCTGCCCAGTATCCCAGAAGCCTTGTCTGTCTATAGAGGACTCCCTAGAATGTCCAGACAGGCTTTCTATTGACAGAATCTGTCAAAGGCTTTCTGCCTCACGCAGGAGCTGCAGGATGCTGTCAACAGACATGCCATGCTCTGTCATTTTGCTGTTGACAGAATGCCTTGGGAATGTGGACGCTTTGTGGGTTTTGTCAACAAAATGCCTGTTTTGTTGCAAAACTCTCAAGTGTAGACATAGCAGAAGAAACCATGCCCAGCCATGGAGTCATGCTTTGTTTATCCAGATCTTCTAATGCACAGCATCCATAAGCTTTGCAGCCACCAGCACAATATACTACCTCCCTTTGAGAGTGAGGGAATAATTTTACTAAATACATCAGCAGAAACTGCCAGTCATTAAAATTTACTCTTTAGAAAAAAATCCTTCCCAAAAGACTGAAAGAATGAAAAAAATTCTATGAAGAGCAGCAGAGCAGGCAAAAGTCAGGCTCCGTCTGCAGGGGAAACGGACGGAGCTTTGTGCCCTGCAGCTGTGCTGAAGGATCATGGTCAGCAGAGGACTATGTCCAGCAAGGGGTCACTACTCAGGGGGAGCTCTCTGGTCCCCATTCATAGAATCCCTTCCAATCCCCAACCAGTAAGACAGCTGTGGCAGTAGGAGAACAAGAAAGGAAGAGACTTAGGTCCAGGCCGCTCAGCTACCAACCCCAGGACTTCAGTGCAGCCCAATCAGGTACTTCTGTCCCCACAGGAGGGACAGGTCCTAGAATTTTAAAATCCTTTGGTCTAGGCCAGCAGTTCTCAAACTATGGGTGGCTCTCCCAAAGGAGGCATAAGCTTAGTGTTTTTTTTTTGTTTGGATTTTGCTTGATTGTTTTTAAAACCTCTGGCTGTCTGCCCTGGTGGCTGGAGTTCATGCCAAAGGGTTCTGAAAACCCAGGAAGCAGTGATAAAGGGGACAACCAGAGCCCTTTTGCCTGGGTTCAGGATCCCTTCCTCACATCTAATTCCTCAGTGGATGGCAGCCTAAGCTAAGGCTCTCTAACTGCCCCTCTCCCAGCCTCTCCCCCACAGTCCCTTTCCTTGAAGAGGAGAGGTTCCAACTATCTGCCTAAGGGTGGCAGGAGAAGCGTAAAAGTAAAGATGGCAATGGTATACAATGTAGACAATAGTTGTATAATGTAATAACGTCTTGTAATTTGTTTTATAGGTAAGTAATAGAATACATGAATGTAGCTCAATGAGCACATGTTAAGCAACCGTAACTCTGCTGGCCACCCTGCTCTGGTTAGCAGGAAGGAACAGCCTTTCACGTGATTGGTAAAGATGCATCAGGCAGACTGTGTCTGTATGCAATGTCAAGGCAGAAAGAGATCAGACGGATCTTTGCAATTCAGTGTGATCACACAGTTGCTCTTAGAGATGACTAGAATATAGGTTGTGGTGTAAAAGAGATATAATAAATAATTAAAGATTTGTACTAATGAAAGTTTGTATTAGAATTAGATTGACTACCTTAAAAAGGAAATTCTATCCCTCTGCCTAGGTGAAGCAATTATGTAGTCCTTGGAGGGGGAAGTGAAGGAGTAAAAGGGAAAGAAACATGCATGTTTGAAGAAAGAGAAAAACTTGGAGGTTATCTGGAAGCTGAGGTTACCTCAGCATCCAGATGCTTAAAGAGGGCATTAAGGACTCAGGAGACATGAAGACACTATTAAAGTGGCCCTCAGTAAAAGGTAGGCTAGTGCAGGACAGATAGATGGCCATGGAGTTAAAGGCAAGCACCCTTCACAGAGACAGATAATCCAGCTTGGAACAACACGAGGCACTAACATGCGGATACTAGATGACAAAGAAAACCAACCTCCAGATAAACAGATGTTATGTGAAGGGATTGTGACTGATTAAAAGCTGACAGGGCACAGCACACAGAACTGAATGAAACAGAAGTCCTATAAAAGATGGGGTTCTTGCATGGATCCCCGGGTTTCATCCTGTCAGGCTTGGAACACCAGAAGAACCCCCTGCTCTTCCTCTCCTCACAATCTCCTCACATTATTTCATGAATGAATGATGTGAGCAACTGACTGGTAACTAACATCAACAAGGTGATTTGTGTGTCTGTCCGTCTAACATATATTCCATGAGGGTAAGATTTCACTGAGCACACACCTCAAATCATCTCCCAAAGCAAGACTAGAGGTTCTCCAACAAGGCGATTTGTGTGTATGAGAGAGAGAGAGAGAGATGCACTACAGGCATATGCTAGATGATAATCCTCTGTAATTATTTCAAGTATAACAATGGGGTTGTAAATCTGCTATGAAAAGTGATATTGATTAATATCAGAATATTACTTTTCACTTTGCCACCTTTATTTCTTCACAGGTGCTGCTACACAGCTGGGTGATGGTATAGATACTTGTTAGGGCATAATGATGACAGACAGAAATAACAGGCTTCGATCAAATAAGTTGGAGAACCTCTAGTCTTGCTTTGGGAGATGATTTGAGGCGTGAGCGCAGTGAAATCTTATCCTCATGGAATACAGTGTATGATCAATCCACCTATAATGGGAGATTTGCCCCACCCTGGCTGAAAAGGGATTAAAAGTAGCCCTAAGTAAACTGTGCTGTATGCAACCAATGTGAGAATGGCTGAGAGGAACAGCCAATCAAGGCAAAGCAAGCCCATCTATAAACAGAGCTTCAGATAGAAGGACTAGGTCCCCAAAGGGCTGAGGGAATTGCTAACACACTGGCCAGAACATTTCTGGGCAGGATCGGAGGAGCAAGAGGGAGCTCCAGACTAAAGCCCTGTAACAAGGGCAGGAGAGGCGCTGAGGCTGTGGGGGTGTGTCCAGGGAGGTAGCCTGAGTAGTTGGAGGATGGGCAGTTTGTGGCTGCTAGCTTTAGGATCCCTGCATCAGGGCCTGGATAGTGGGTGCACTCAGGTTCCTCTCCTTTCGCCCCCCCCGCTTGCTGCTGAGGGGAGCGGTCAGTGCAAGGGCTACAGTTCACCCTGAGGCAAGTAGCTAGAACTACAGTTGACCACTGAGGCAAGTGGTTGGACAGCGGAAATAACAGTGTGATGCATGGCTGGAGGGCTGTGATCCTGGAGAGAATATGGGCCACAGAACACAGGTGACAGCAGGTCAGACACCATCTGAAGAGGGTACATTAATTGGTACTGAGCTAATTCCCAAGACATCCAGTAGGAGGTACAAGAGTGATAAGCAGGGCTTTTTACACAGCCATGTAGGATTCTATTTCTCCTACATTTCTAGCTGAAGGGATGATCAAATACATTAATGCTTCAAATCCACCACAAAATACACCCTCTCAGACAGCAAGCACAGACACATTTTCAAAATCTGCTCAAAATCTTCCGAGGGATGTTGAGTAAACATGTAACCACTGAAAACTGGCTCCCATCCCTGCCAGCCTGTTAGAGCCAGGAGGGAGCATTTAAACCACATCTCAACAGTCTCCTGTCTTCCCTCCCTCCCTCCCACTTACCACAACAGGGAGTGGGGGGCGGGCTCATTAGGGATGGCCACTAGAAAGGCAAACTTCAAACTAAATGGGTCAACAGACGTTGCTAAAGGTTCAAACAGGGAATCAGTTTTGAGAGGACCGAGTTCAAATTCCATGTTAGAGCAGGTTTTGTTACTGGATGAAAGTAGATCCTTTCAAAGATGTACAGTTCCTGGCTGGGTGAAAATGGAGTGGGTGCTTGTGGGAGGATGACTGGTGCAGTTAGCCACCAAGTGTATACACAGGAAGCAGACCTGAGGCCCACAAGGCAAACAGATGGTCTAAAACCAGAGGTAATAAGATGCTTCTACTTAGCAAAGTAGTACTTCCTGCTACTGTTATGGGCATCCTGAAGAGGTTTCACGTGCCCGTTCAAGGTTTGACATCCATCCAAGCGCCATGCTGCGAGGTTGAGGTAGTCTGGATTGAGATATCTGAACTCACTTGTGTCCTTGGTCAAGAGACCTGGGAAGGATGGGGTGCTTATGGATGGATGTGCTAACATCTGGAGAAGACTCAGGAATCATAACTGCTTGGTCATTTGGCAGAAACGCGGACACTCACCAGCTCATATGTGACACATTTTCTTCCATTTTTCCTTAGCGCTGCTGTTAACCATTTGGTTTCAGATATTTTGTGAACAATATATACACTGCTAAAATGATCGTCTTAAGTTAAGACCTTTTTTGTCTTTAGTTAAAAACAGGCACAGCTTCTTAATTATTCCTGTTGCTCTAGATAGTTAGAACTTCGCTCCTTTCAGTAAAGTTTTCCTGACATGCACAAGAGCTGAAAGTTAGAACTAATTAACCTGTATGTGAAGTAGCCTTATAGCACTAACACAAAAGCAGATGCATTTTCAATGCCATGTGAAACATAGGCTTTGACTTGAGTTTATTGACTTTTGTGTCATGAATATATTACTTTTCAGCTCTAAAGTTGCTTCAGTAGGATTAGCTTGTGCTAATCACTTGATGATGATGATGTACAGCACTCTGCTTTTATCTGCTTGGTAAACCACCCAGATAAATCCTCTGTCATTTTCTTTTTAGATGGACAGGAAAACTATTTTCCTCCTGTACAAAAATATTTCAATGAAAAGTTTTAATGCCACCAAATTCTGGTGAGTGGGATAAGGCCCCAGTTCATATGATGGAAGGGTGTGGGTATCAATAAAAAGTGTGTGTTAAACCAGTAACAGAGAGATAGCCACGTTAGTTTATATTCCATCAAAACAAAAAGGCAGTCCAGTAGCAATTTAAAGACTAACAAAATAATTTATTAGGTGGTGAGCTTTCATGGGACAGGCCTACTTCTTCAGACCATGTGTCTGTTCTGGTATGGCTATGGTGTGAAGAAGTGGGTCTGTCCCACGAAATCTCACCACCTAATAAATTATTTTGTTAGTCTTTAAAGTGCTACTGGACTGCCTTTTTGTTGTGTTAAACGAGTCACTGAAGCCATTACACCTGTGCTAGCGTAAAAGAGGGAAATTTGTCCATACCACACTTAGGCTACGTCTACACGTGCCCCAAACTTCGAAACGGCCACGCAAATGGCCATTTCGAAGTTTACTAATGAAGCGCTGAAATGCATATTCAGCGTTTCATTAGCATGCGGGCTGCCGCGGCGCTTCAAAATTGACGCGCCTTGCCGCCGCGCGGCGCGTCCAGACGGGGCTCCTTTTCAAAAGGACGCCACCTACTTCGAAGTCCCCTTATTCCCATGACTTCGAAGTAGGCGGCGTCCTTTCGAAAAGGAGCCCCGTCTGGACGTGCCGCACGGCGGCAAGGCGCATCAATTTCAAAGCACCGCGGCAGCCCGCATGCTAATGAAGCGCTGAATATGTATTTCAGCGCTTCATTAGTAAACTTCAAAATGGCCATTTGCGTGGCCGTTTTGAAGTTTGGGGCACGTGTAGACACGGCCTTAGAATTAGCACATTAAATATCCAACCAACATGGCATAGATGATGTGGGTATCTTCACCAAATTAAAAAAGAACCTGTAGTCTTTATGCTTCTTTTTAATTATTAAACAAAACTTTCTCCAAAAACAGCTAAAAATAAGTTTGAAAACACACGGTACAAATATTACCTGAGCTCCCATATTAGATTCTGAGAACATGCTCCAGTGACTCACAGGACAGGGTCAAAACACAGTTAACGCTTCCTAGCAAAGAGAGGAAGAAAGAACCATATAAACATTAGAATTATTATTCTGTTATGGAATCAGCTGCTTCTAGCTTTTTAATGTTAAATGACTCTATGCTCAAGTTGTAGTTATCCCTTCTGAAAATAGAAATAGGATTTTAAAAGAATAATCGGGAATACTTGAAATGAAAGCTGTCATCTCAGGAGGACCCCTCTATCTCTCTTCTCCATCTTCAGAGTGGGTAGATCAATCCCCTTATATCACTAAGAGGAGAGGTCTCTGCAATTTAGAACTCATGCTCCTAAGGGAAAAGGCACAGGAGAATAAAAAATGTACATATTAATATAAAGGCTAAAATTTAACTCGCCAGGACTATTCAGTAACTGAAAATACAAGTAGAGAACTTAACTTCACTATCATATGGAGAGAATCTGCAGTTAAGTATTTTACTTTTTTCATGTGAAATTCTCAGCCACTACCCTAAGTATCAGCTAAAACACAATCAGGAAGGCTAAGACAAAAAAGCTATGTCTACATGTGAAGCCTACATCGAAGTAGCTTATTTCAATGTAGCGACATCGAAATAGGCTATTTCGATGAATAACGTCTACACGTCCTCCAGGGCTGGCAACGTCGACGTTCAACATCAAAGTTGGGCAGCACCACATCGAAATAGGCGCTGCGAGGGAACGTCTACACGCCAAAGTAGCACACATCAAAATAAGGGTGCCAGGCACAGCTGCAGACAGGGTCACAGGGCGGACCCAACAGCAAGCCGCTCCCTTAAAGGGCCCCTCCCAGACACAGTTGCACTAAACAACACAAGATCCACAGAGCCGACAACTGGTTGCAGACCCTGGCATGCAGCATGGATCCCCAGCTGCCACAGCAGCAGCCAGAAGCCCTGGGCTAAGGGCTGCTGCACACGGTGAACATAGAGCCCTGAAGGGGCTGGAGAGAGTGCGTGTCTCAACCCCTCAGCTGATGGCCACCATGGCAGACCCCGCTATTTCGATGTTGCAGGACGTGGATCATCTACACGTGCCCTACTTCGAAGTACGGCGCTATTCCCATCCCCTCATGGGGTGAGCGGCTTCGACGTCTCGCCACCTAACGTCGATGTTAACATAGAAATAGCGCCCAACACGTGTAGCCATGACGGGCGCTATTTCGAAGTTAGTGCCGCTACTTCAAAGTAGCATGCACGTGTAGACACGGCTAAAGCGTAATATGGGGAAATGGATCAGGAGTAAAGGTTTCTGAAAACTGTCCAGTGTTTGGTTTTGTTTATTTTAAACATCTTTCTATTAAAAAGTCACGTTGTCAATCTATCACATCTGTGTGGCAATCATTTACTTTTCAAACTTCAATCTTTTATCTTTTGCATATAGGATGATAAAGACGATAGTTCTGGGTTTCTTACCTTCTGTGGTGAGATGCAGTGGCCTCCCCCTGACTCAGAGGCTGAAGAGACCTCTCAGGGACCTTGGTGGGTGGGCCCAGAACACCTGTGCCCCAACCACCAGAGAGCAGCACCTGGGGTCAGAAGTACCAGGAATGAGCTCGAGGCTCATCATAAGGCTGGCCTCTGAGCAGGCAGAGATCTCTGACTGGGCTTCTGGGAGCTAGAGCCAGGGGACCCTGTCCATACTGCCAGGTGGGCAAGAGCCACCAGCCAGCTGCCCTGACCAACCAGAAGGGCAGGAGCCAAGCCTGTCGTTAGCCAGGTACCCAGACTTTCCTGATCTACTGGAGCCCTCAGGCCTGTGGCCAACCCCACATCCTGAGGCCGAGATGGAGTGCCTGCCCGTAGCCAGCTACCCTGCAGACCCAGACAGGCATCAGCCTGGAGCCCACAACACCGAGGCCTCAGACCTGCTGGAGCCCACAATCCTGCCCCCTGCACGCTACCCAAATGACATGGAGATGCCCAACTAGCCAGACGCATCCTCTGCTACTTACCCAGAGGAGACCCCCCCTTCCTGAGCTGGCCAAACACTCCGAGTGGAACCAAACACTGATAGAGGTGGAGGTAGGAAATGGCCATGGGAATACTCCACCTGAACCCATGGTAGTATGTTGCAGCCTGGATCCCCAGTACCCAGCACACGGTGAAAGCTGTCACTCGGGCCCTGGGCCAGGATGCAGTGGAATGGGAGGGTGTGCGTCCCGCTTCCCCACCCCTGGAGAGGCAGCCCCTTGCCTCTCCTGAGCCACACCACTTTGGTGGGTGACTGTTTTCCTGTCGACTCACCCTGAACCAGGTCCAGACTTCCTAACTCTTAGGCTGCATCTACACAGGAAGTATCTGTCGACAGAAGTGACTGCCAGAAGGGATTTCCCAGCAAAATTTCTGTCGACAGATTACGTCTATACAAAAGCCAATTAGAAGAGCAATCTGCTCTGTCAACAGAGAACAGACAGATTTCCCAGCCCTCTCTCGATAGAATGGCTGACCAGAAGATCCGCAAACAGGGCTGCCTGGTGAACCGGAAGCCCTGTCAGCTGACAAAAGAACCCCAGAGCATCTACATGGCTATTTTGTCGACAGAACACTGTTGAGACAGGCACTATACCTGAAAGGGGAGAGGTCTAATGCTGCCAGTGGATGTGCCAGGTTTTGTCGACAAACCGTTGACAAAACACATCGAGTGTAGACACACTGGCTGTGGCTACACTTAGCCAAAACTTCGAAATGGCCATGCAAATGGCCAATTTGAAGATTACTAATGAAGCACTGAATTGAATATTCAGCGCTTCATTAGCATTAGGACGCTTCTGGCCGTGGCACTTTGAAAGGGGAGGAGGGGAATAAGGGGATTTCGAAAGGAGCGGGGTCCTTTCGAAACGGACCCCCAGGTAGCCACTCCGAGCTGTGCACTTTCGAAAGTGGCGCTTTCGAAGTGCCGCAGCCAGAAGCGTCCTATTGCTAATGAAGCACTGAATATTCAATTCAGCGCTTCATTAGTAATCTTTGCACGACCATTTTGAAGTTTTGGCCAAGTGTGGCCACAGCCATTGTGTTTTTTTCCCAACAAAAACCCAGTTTTGCCAGGAAAAGCCTCCCGTGTAGGTGTAGCCTCACAAAAGAGAAGTTATTTAGATTATGGATGACTTTAGACTACATAAAATTGAATACATTGACAGGTTCAGCCACTAACAATAAATAGTGAAAGCATTCCTGCAAAATCACCAAACAAATGTGTGGAGAAGTTAGATACTATTCAGAGAGGTGCTTCAACCCCTCCTCCCACACCACAAAAACAAATAAACAAATCCTAGCCAAGTAAGATGCATCCTTGCAAAAATCTCTCAAGCTTCCACAAGGAATCCTGCACTCCTGATAGTTTTTTATGCTTTTGGAAATCTCTGCAAAATAAATCAGTCTTCTGCAAACACATAGTAAACCAATTTAAAGGTGAGCTTACAAACCTTTTAGAGCATTAACTAAATTGACTTTGATTCCAACCAGAGCCAAATCTTTGGCAGGTTCCGCTACCCCCAGTGAATATGCCACCTTATTAAACAGGATTCTGATTAAGTAGACATAGCATAGTATCAAATGGAGCCAAGCCAAGCATATGGTATTTCCCATATTATTTGTTAACAAATCGTTTATTGTTAGAGATGAGTCTGAGCCACAAAATATAGCTCTAAATTGAAATTCAAAAGTGTCAAAATTAGGGAGAGTTTGGATCCAGCATCATGATTCAGGCCCATAATAAATTAGATAATGTGAAGAGGATTTCCATAGACTTCTGAAGCAAAGGTATTTCCCTGTTCCTCAGTATGTGTTCTGCTTAGGGCATCTCTTCTATGTCAAGGATATGTCTATCACTCCAACTTAGAACCCAGTTTAGGAGAGCATCCACACTAAGGAAAGCACTTAATATGCTTTACTTTAATCATATGCATAAAGTCCATATAATTCAAATCAGAACATAAAGAGCTTCTCTCAATAAGTGGTTCAAATTGATGGCAAAATTGATTTCACTGGAAGCAGGATCAAGGACTAAATAGCAAAAGGAAAACCACATGCAAGTTGTGTAACAAAAATGGATGCAATAAAAGCCATCAAGACTAAAACCATTCTGCTCTTTGTAAGACAGTAATTGGCATTGAAGACATTTTGTCATTAGCTGGTGACACAATTTTTAACTTGTAACTGACAAATATACTGTACAAAGCTTAATTAAGTCTGCATCATTCCATATTTATCTTCAATGAGCTGTGCATTATGCTGTAATAGCTAGGTCTTTCTGTAACTGACCTATTAATTTGTTTCCATTTACAGGTCCCAAAATTGTTACTCTTCTATCAAGGAGTAACAAGTAAAAGACGAAAATATAAGAAAATAAGTTGTCTTCACTTACACAAGCAAACAGCACTGTAGACTCACTGCACATAAGAAATAAAACAGGCTTTGATTTATCATTCCTCTTACTTGTTGTCCACAAGGAACTAAGAACCAAATTTGGCTGTGCCATAGCTACCATAGTTGTCTCATTGTCTTAGATAAATTAAAATGAAACATGTTGTATTGTTATATTATGCCTGTGTTCTTAAAATATATGAGGTGATCTATGTGCACTTTGCATTCTGTGCTGTAATTTAAATTATATTTTGAAATGTAGAAAATGTCCAAAAATATTTAATGTGTTTCAACTGATGTTCTTTTCAACAGTGTGATTAAAACAGCAAGTAATCTTGATTAATTCTTTAAATTGTGCTTACATTTTTGAGTTAAGCACAAGAGAGAATTGCAATTAATAGACAGTGGTGCTTTAATATAAAGTAAAATACCATTGCCACCACCAGCCAGACTGAGCTGGAACAGAGACAAGTTTATTTCAAGGAAAGTGAGGAGAAGGGAAAAACAGCAGAAGATCCTACTTTCTCTCCCCACCCCCGCACAATCCAGTCACTATTCTTCCCAAATCAACTCTTCTCCCTACAACATACTATCTTCGACCCTATCTTTCATCATTCAAAAGGACAGTAAATCTAAAACCAGTAAGGGAATGGAAAGAGAGCACACACCTGTCAGTGAACCAAGGGAAAGGGACTACGGTGTCCTTCAAGTCCACTCTCATTCTGGGATGCTGAGAATGATCACACCCTTGCACTAAGTCAAAGGGGAAAGGAGCTGGTATGTACTCCTTGTATGAAACCACTGCTCCTTGTGAATGGAGAGGAGCTAATATCCAACTTATTTTAATAAGTTTTATGAATTTTCATAAGATATCATGAATTTCATGCAAACTTTTTAACCAGCAAAAGAACAAAAGTCTTTTGCAGCACATGGTGACTGTATTCTCCGATATATTTTATTCCCGATTTCCCTTCAAGCCAGTAGTGAACAGTCCAATGAAGCTGGAACCAATAACTTTTACATCGTTCTTACAGGGCATCAAATCCTAAAGTGAGCTTTGCCACATGTCTGCATCAGGAGATACTAATTGCCCTCAGGTGCTGGAAAACAGACATTTCTGTAGTTCTTTCTACCCCACATCCATATATGAAGTATGGTGAATCACACCCTTTAAAACAGCAAATGTGAGTGCATGTGTGTGTACTCCCCTACGAACTCCTGCCCGCACATACCGAGCAAGGGAAAATCAAATCAAAAATCCCTGTGAAAAACTGTTAACTTATCACTGCAAGAACATTACAAGTTAGCAGAAAGTTTGTAAAAGAAAACATGGAGCAGTGATTGTGCTGATTTCTTCCAAGGATAGGAATTACTTTTTATCAACCCATAAACCACTATGATTTTCGTTATGATAGTTTATAATTCTCTGTATGGAAAATAAAGTTTCCTATCTTTCAGTAGTATATTAAAATATATAGAAAATATATATGTTGGGTGTCCTTTTCACCATGTTGATATTTATAGACCTTGCAAAAATTAGGTTTTAGAGAAGTAATCTTGTTTTAATCCGAAAAAAAAATCAGTATGGAAACATGGATGTCATTAATTGTTATGAGTCAGTGTTCACCACAGTTATGGGAATCAATAAAAGGTCTGCTCATCATATTAGTGCTCTAAATTATGGTACATCAACTAAACAGAGGGTCTTAATCTTATAAAACTATGCCTTGGTAGCTACAGGATTTAGCTTTAAACAATGATTGAGCAAAAGCTATAATAAAAAGTTAGCTGGCATGCTATAAATTACCATGAGAAACAAGAATGAAACACTTCTGACGTGTGCCAGGTGCTGGATTCAGCCTCAGTGAGATAAGTCAAATTCTGGGTATAAAAAAATAACAACAGGTGCTGGAGGCTTTATTCTGTTCACACAAAATATTACACCAATGTAACAAAATTTACTCTGACTTGTGTGTGTATAAGTGAGAGGAAAGCCAAGTCCTGCTCCCCTACAAATATGGTGTTAATTCCTTATACCTAGTATAAATATACTAGTTTATATCAGCAGATGATCAAGCTAAAGGTGTTCAGAGAATTACATTTCTGAATGACTAAATGTCCATGTAGCTCATGTCACTGAGGTATCTGGGGTCCAACCATTAAAATAAGTTAATGTTAATCTTTTGCTTTTGATCGATTTACATTACATAAACCCACCACAACATTTGTTATGCTTTAGTATAACTGGTATATAAAAAGCTAAAAGCAATGAGGAAAGAATCCAAAATGCATTTGTGCAAAGCACAGGGAAGCTTGCAGAGCACCTTGAAATACAGTGTTTTACAATAGGTACTACAAATAATTAAACATCTGACAAGCATTTGAATCAACTCATAAATTTGTAGCAGAGTTAAAAATTAAACATGTTAAGGCTTTTGCCACTCTTCCACTAATTAAAAGTGAAAATAATGTAATAACTAATAATTTAGCTTATGCATTGACAAGCGTAATTATCAACTTTTATTACAAATTGTAAACTACGACTGTTACTTTGTCAATTTTCCTATCTCTAGTCTTTTGTGTTTTTATGGAGTTTTAAATCTCTGTCACAATGCATGCACATCCTGGTCACGTGCCAGTGAGGCTAGGGTTGCGTAGACACCATGGTACTCCTATGCAGGATCTACTGGCCTCACAGCCTCCATGGCAGGGGCAGCATGGCTTAGTAGCCCAAATCAGTATGGCAGCCTTTCTGAACAGGGCGGTGTGGCTTAGTAGCCAGAGTCAACACATCAGTCCTTCCTTAAAGGTCACTATGGCCTGGTAGCCAGAGTCAGTACACAAGTCCCTCCATACTGGGCAGTGTGGCGTACTAGCCAGGGTCAAGTGGCTGTTACTGGACAAAGGGGGTGGTGCCACAACCTCAATAGGGGGTCTTGTCCTCACCCAATTCCATTGGGCCCAGATCCAGGGCCCTGGGAGTGACAGAGTGGTCCACCGCTAGCTCTGCAGGGAATACCACTGAAACACAAGCTTACTCACCTGGGAGATACCACTTGTGCACCCTCCCTGGATCACTTCTTACCACCTCTTGCGGTGTGGCAATCTAACACGCAAGAGGCCCTTCAGGTTCCACAGTGTCAGCCACTCCCCAGGTTCTGTTAACTGCAGATGTTCATGCCAGCCTCCTGGGTCTCTGGCGCCTGCTGTCAGGGCCTGGGGTTTGTCCATCTCAGGAGCTCTTTCTGGCATCCACCTCAGACTGACCTGAGCTGCTTCCCTTTATACTGAACCAGAACTTGGACCATGCTCAGTAGAGTGGGAGGTGCAGGATTTCCTCCATGCATAGTGTTGGGTTAACCCCTTCTGGCCCAGTGTGGGGTATGCTTACCTCATCACAATCTTAATGTAGCAAATTAGGGACTAATTTAAAATACATAGTGTAAATAAGAGTACCTCCTGCCCTGTGAAGCCCCCTCTTTCTCAAGAACTAACATTTCATAGACATTGATCATGAAAATTACTTAAATACATCATCATCATCAATGTGCTATTGAAACACTTCTCAATATGAGACAATTTAAAGAGCTGTGTCTCCAACATTATAAAAAGCCAAGCAATCTTTCCACATCCCTAATTAATTTCCTCGCTGAAAGGAAATGGTATTGTTGTTCTCATGAAAAAAGTCATATACGAAAATGTAACCAACTGGGAGATACATATTTAAATCTGGTTCATCTGCTTTACAGAGGTCCAAAAGAAATTGGGAAATGTTGGAAGGCCACAACTATAGTAATATTTTTTGTTAATCCGCTCATCCATCCTGAACACTGCCTGGTGCCCTGAACCTTTTCAAATGACTTCACATGAATACCAAGTTATCTATCAGTCCACAGACATTTCAGATTGTATTCTAGCTGTGACCCTTAATTTGTAAAGGTTCGAATACTTGACATAAACCCTTGACAACTGGAAAGACCTTTAAAAATGATCATAGAGGATTTATTTTATCCTCTTCAGCAGACCTTTTATGCCAGTTATTGAAATAATGTGTTTACATTTTCCATGTAACATAGCATCAGTCAGATTGTATTCCACCAAATGATGTGTGACATTACCAAAATTTATGTTGCTGAGTGAAGTGCCAGCTAGAATGTTAAAAATATTTTCATTAAAACATCGAGGAAATGTTAATGAAAAAGAAATTATAATTGAAAATAACCTTATGTGAAAGTGATAATTCTCTATGCTCACTACATTATTCTTTAAAAGTACTAGTTCTGGGAAGTACTATCAACTAATAGAATCTCCTTTCAATACTCTTTGGTTGAAATCAAGTAATATGAGCTTCATCAAAAACCACTGTGGCTGATGACTACACTCCTGCCTATTCTTTATTATAATAGATATAAGTACACATATATATTTTTATTCATGGATTAGCAATTTTGAATTATCTGGTTCATAGATCAGGTATCAGAGGGGTAGCCCTGTTAGTCTGGATCTGTAACAGCAATGAAGGGTCCTGTGGCACCTTCTAGACTAACAGAAAAGTTTTGAGCATGAGCTTTCGTGAGCAAAGACTCTCTTCATCAGAGCTGTAATCATGCAAACCAGCTGGATGATCTCAAGGCAAAAGACCACTCAGTTGTGTTCTAATCACCAAATATAGAATCACAGGAGGACATTTCCCGCTCCTCTCACAAGTAAAAGGGATACATTTGCACAAAGACAGCTTTACACGTTGGTATTATGTGGAGTGTAACTGAGCTTTCATCAATCACTGGACCCCCTAGAATCTAGCATAAACCAAATAAGTATGACCACTAACAACTGCAGGTACATTTTTTTCAGAAAAGGGACACAAATGGAGCAGAAACGAAGGGTCCTGTGGCACCTTATAGACTAACAGAAAAGTTTTGAGCATGAGCTTTCGTGAGCAAAGACTCACCTCATCAGATGCTGGTCTTGGAAATCTTCAGGGCCAGGTATAAATAAGCCAGAGCAAGACTGGGGATAACAAAGTTAGCTCAGTCAGCCATGGTGAGGCTTACTACCAGCAGTTGATCTGGAGGTGCAAACACCAAGGGAGGGGAAGCTGCTTTTGTATTTAGCCAGCCATTCACAGTCTTTGTTTAAGCCTGAGCTGAAGGCCACAAATTTGCAGATTCACTCTCAGGAGTTGAATGGCAATATCCATGACTGTGGAACGAGAGCTGAATTTGAGCTCTACTAAACTACTGGTTAACGCAGCTTGAATGAAACAGGACAGTGAGCTGTCACTAACCCAGCTAAGGAGGGAGCTCTCAGGCAGACAGCTCGTTCAAGTCAGGAAGGGAAGAGGGAGAGATGGCCTCTTAGCGCTCAACTTAAGGAGCTGCGCTTTCCCCTCCCGCTACATCTTATTTCAGCCCCTCCTAACTACTAGATGAAACTGCCAAACTCGTTCCCATATTTATTTTCTTAACAAAACAGGCTACATCCTGACAGATCTCTTATCTAAAGGGCATAGGTTGCATGTAATGATAAAGGGCCTGATTCATCTCTGAGTGATGTAAATCAGCAGGAATTCCAATGACGTCTGCAGAGTTAGGGAAGTGTAAGGCTTATATGCGTTTATGCCAATGCTATGGGCTAAGGGTATGATTCCCCACTTTGCGTCTACTTGCTCACTGTAGCTCACTGAGAGCTAGCACAGGTATAAGTAACAATGTAGCTGTGACAGGGCAGGCAGAAGTGGCACCGCTTCGCCATGCAGCGTACACACCTCTTGATTTCACCCATTTTGCACTCAGCACACAGACATGCTATAGGAGTTGTGTTCCTATTTATACTCACAGAGGCTCTGACTGAGCTACTGCAACTGAGGAAACTGCTCCCCCAGCTTGTACTGTAGACATAGGTTAAGTGAGAGGAGTACAGGAATCCCTGTTATATTTGTAGAAGCATTGTCTCTACCCTTTTTAAGGGCTGTATGGATTATATGTTTCCAAGTCTGGCAGAAAATAAACACTATGGATTTCATTTGCTGAATTGCTGGGCTGCATGTACACTACAGCGACCTTTCAAAAGACGATCTTTCAGAATATCTTCTTTAGAAAGATTGCATCCATACACAAAAGAGTGGATCCAAAGATCAATCCACTCTTCCCATAGACCGTATACACACAGCCCCGCTCTTTTGAAAAAACAGGCCAGAGACTGAAGAATCTGGCACGAGGACTGCTCTTTGGTAAAAAGGGCCCATGGAGCATCTGTGCATGCTTTTTTGAATGAAACCTTTGAAAGGAAGCACTCTTCTTAATCTGGGAGCAGAAAAGGGCTGCCAGAAGAAGAGCTTCATTCTTTCAATTTTGGATTGAAAGAGCTCACTTTGTGTGCGGATGCTCTTTGTGTTCTTGTGGAAAAGGGCCCGATTTTCCAAAAGAAGTTGTTAAAGCTGATGTGGCCTGGTGAGACAGGATTAGTTCACTGGATCATTACTTACCACTCACTATGTAGTGTCCTCTCATACAGCACATGGGAGGTGGAAGGGAGACCAATAGTTTTACTTACATTGTTAAGTTGCTTGAGGAAGGCACTATTTTTTGTTACAGGTTGGTACAATGTTGGGCGTAGTTAAGCCTTGATCTAAGCCTAGTCACTACAACAAACCAAATAAATACTACCACTAATAATAGCAGGTTCATCTTTTTCAGTTAGAAGTATATATCCCTAAAGTACTTATCTGCAAACCAGCTTGGAAATAAATCTTCTATGTTACATGTAGATTTTTCAGAGAAACTTTACAGATATATCAAATACAGCACAAAAAGACACGAGTTCAGACATACTTAAATTTGAGGAGGGAGTCAATGGTTTGTGGGTTTATTTTTTCACAATCTAATTTAACTGGATCATTTTCAACGGTATAGACAAAGTAGTATACCATTCTGTCAGTAAGGGACTGTAGCTTTCAGAGCTAAGACCCCAGATCAGTGAAGGACTTACGCATATGTTTAAAAGTGCTCTGCTGAATCAAGGCCTAAGAGTTGATGTCATTATTTGTTTCCAACTGTCCGTGTATGAGCAATTCTTACCAAAGTCAATTAGTGTTAAGGAGCTAAAGCCTCTTATGCCAGAACTACATTTGGCTCATCTCCTCCAACACTCAGACAATCTTACTCCCCAGAAGCAATTAGGAGTTCAGTAACTCTGGTTCGAGTGTTCACAATTATGATAATCAGTGTAAAATTACCAGGCTGCTGAAATCAAGGAATTATAAAATTATTTCATAATCCACCTAACTAAACTAGCATTCTAAGGATTGGTGTGCACAAACTCCATACAGCTTATTGGTGATGGGAAACTGCACTTCCCAGAAGGACCACCATGGGTCATGGCTGAGGAGTCTACCTGAACCTTCTCAGAGTACAAATAAAGCATGTACCGTAGCTACAACCCTTTGCAGAAGACAGTGGTTTTCAGTTCTGGGCACTGGGATGTAAGGTATTGAATTGCCTTGCTCAGCACCCAGGGACCCTGGCAGCCAGGTAAAGTGGGTCACAATGTGCCCTTTGAAAACCATTGCTAGTCCCACATGTTCTGGCACCATGCTGCACACTGGGAGTGGCCAGTAGCAGGTTTGGTTCCTAGGCATGAGGGCCACAGGACTGGTGCCACTTGGTGAGAGCCACACAGAGCTGCTTTTCCTCCACACCTGCACCTCAACCCTTTGCCCCAGCCCTGAACCCTCTCCCATCTCTCAAATCCCTGTTCCCCAGCTCCACTGGGGCATGGGCATCAACAATTTTCTTTAACTGTGCTGCCAGAAAAAAGTGCTTTCAAATCACTGATACAAGGCATCAAGTTCCAGGTGTGGCAGACACAATCTATGTGAATATCATGGCTTGTATGTTACAAATGTGGGCTAGGATGGCACTGATAATGTGCACCTGGCTACAATTCAGATTCAACTCCCTAAAAGAGGAATAACTAAACTAATTCCACTTCCATCAGAGGCGTGATGGGTCATAGTACTGTTCACAGTAATTATACCATCACTGTTGAATAAAAAGAATATTTACACTCAGTTCACTGGAAATATTGTTCCCCTCCACAAAAAGAATGAACTAGAAAATGTAAAACTAACTTTGCAAAAGGCAGTTTGTATTTAATCCTTGTAGTGAGTCAGTACATTCTGACAACCAACTGCTGGAATTGGACTAAAGTAAAACATTGGAATTGCACTAACCTGAAATATCCAGGTACGCTGAGGGCTTGTTTACACTACCTCCCTACTTCGAAGGGAGGATGGTAAGTAGGGTGTCGGGAGTTTATTAATGAAGTGCTGTGGTGCATACACAGCACTTCGTTAAGCAAATTCCCTCCCACACCCTCCCCCAGCAACTTCAAAGTGTTAAACTTCAAAGCGCGGGCTCGCATCTAGCCGCAGCTCACCCGCTGGTGCTTCGAAGTCCCTTTACTCCTCAAAAACCACAGCACTTCATTAATTAACTCACAACACCCTACTTACCAGCGTCCCTTTGAAGTAGGAATGTAGTGTAGCCAAGCCCTGAGAGAGTTTCCATGTGGGAAGTTAGTACAGAGTAACCAGTTAACTTTAAATTCACACCCTGACTAACGTGCACTAAGTGCCGTTTGCACACAAGCCCTTATACTCACAAAATTAAATGTCAACAAGCTATTTAATTAGTGTCATTAGTTTAAATTCGCAAAGGAGATAAGTGAATTCTAACCACAAGAAGAAAAAAAGCTGCCCAAACCAAAATATTTCTTCCTTCTGTAACGGTACATTATGAAAAAGATTTGGGAGATTAGCGTTTTGGGGCATAGGTACAATTTGTTGGATTTCTTTGCAGATGTGTGTAAAACTGAACTTGAGAGCTATCACAAAGCATTTGTACTAGTCCGAGTTAGCGTACTGCCCTTGGAGCACTTTGTTCAAACAACTGTTTTACAATATTTAAAAAGAAAAATGCTGGGTATTTGGGCTTTTCTTACCACTGCACTGAGGTATTGTGATTCTTTGGAAAGTACACAAACAGTTCCTTCTCCCCTTCCACTCTACCATGTCTTCTATTTTACCATACCACAGAAAGAGTAAAATTAAACTAAGACATGAAACAAAGCTGGCTACTATCTAATCATCCCTGTGTTTATTTGATGCACAAATTCACCTCACTGTCCAATATATATTAACAACTACTTCACAAATGGCTGCTGACCTAAAATAAATTGTGTTCTGGAGTCAAGAAAAAAATAGTATGTGGAATTTCTCAAAACGTTGCTTACAATTTAAAACATGTAATGAAATTAGAGATGGATGGTAAAGGAATGGGGACTCGATATAGGAGAGAAAGTCCACGAAAAACACTTTAGGACATTTTGTTTTTGTGAAAGTTTAACATGAGGAGTTGGCTTTCATGGTGTAAGTGAAGTTGCTGCCACAATTTTTCGCCCACCAATAGCTAGCATGAATTTTGATATTTACCCAAGTATTAGCCTGAAAGAAAACTATGTTGAGAATGTGCGGGCTACGTCTCCATGGCATTCCTCTTGTGAGAGAGGAATGCAAATGAGGGAACCTCACTTTGCAAATGAAGCACTGATTCACACATATCATGCTTCATTTGCATATCTCACGTAATCACACCATCAGGAGAGATTTTCATGGGAAAAAAACCAGCCCAAACCAGCCCTGTAGATGGGGTTCTGTTGGCAAAAACCACCTTCACTGACAGAACACTTACCTCTGAAAAAATAAGGTATAAGGGGTGTGTCAACAAAGGGTTTTTTGCCAACAGAACCCTGCCTACACAGCTGGTTGATTTTCAACAAAATCCAGAAAAAAGTCCACAGGCAGGTTGTACGATAAGGCACTTTCAAATTTATTTTTGATTCTAGGTTTTATTAATTTAAATTTTAAAAATAGTAAATTGAGAATATTAGTTTACTATCTTCGTGCATTCAATCTTTTTTCTTCATACAATAAACCTGCTCAGAAAGTACCAGTATGGATAATTCCTGAAATGTTCATTTTGAAAAATACCACTATCCCTAACTGTCTAATTCACAAACACAAAAAATTAGTCTGCAAACATTTCTTTAGAAGTTACCATTATATCAGAATCTTTTGATAATTACATTTTGCAGCTTTTCAGGTCAACTGAACAAATAGAAAGAGATATATTTCAGGGCTTACTGTCAAAATTTAAGCTGCTTTTAAAACAAAATACTGCAAAGTATTAAGTCACCAGTCCATCCATAAGCATCTAATAAAGCTGCAGGGATAGTTTATTCACTCTCTAAAGCAAACATATTGGGAAAATGGAAATCATAGTAAATTGTCACTGCAGCATTATTTTGTGTAGCTTTCTACATCAAAACTCCAAGGAATTTAGAATTATTAAACCACAGCTGTAACTTTATGTCGATAGTAATAATTTCTTTTCTAAATATCCATTTTGGATTTTCACAGATAGACAAGAAAGTATATGGTGTACTTCAGTGCTTTTTTTTATTTTTTTTTCATTCTCTCTCTCTCTTGTGCCAGTACATGCCAGTACTCTTTTTCACAAAATAGCAATGACTATAAATGGAGCCAGAATTTCACTACTGGAACCTTTAAATTCCTTTTCCCTTTGTTGGACTAGAGTATCTTTTTGTTAGAGGAACACAACATGATCTAATGGAATTCACCACACAGGCTGGCTCCCAGCCAAGAGCTGCAAGGTGCCCTCCACCATCTCCTCAGCCTGGGAGTGAGTACTAGTACCTCTTTAAAAAAAAAAACACAACTGGTGTAGTTATTCCACATGGTTGGTCAGCCTTTCACATGAGACCACCACTGTCTTGGCCAACAGTGGACACTGAACTGGTGACACCTATAGGAAAACCATGAGTTTCTATAGCTTGAGGTAGAGAACCACACTCTACAGCTGGCATTTGTAACATTCACATCCTATGGTGATGTAGGTACAGAGGACTCATCATACACCTAAAGAGTGGATGACACTAACAGAAAGGTCTGATTCTGACCTGCTGCATTATTTTGCTTTGCTTTTTGATTTAGTGTTGCACCTCTACTGACAGGGCTTTCCCACACATTCTGTTACAGCACATGTTGGACCAAAATCGACAGCAGCAAAAGTAAGTATGGCAAGGAGGTACCTGTTCTCTTTCTTTTGCCAGTATGTGGCTAATTTTGGTGCATCCATTAATTCAAATACATTCATTAGTAGATTTTGCCCAAATTCAAGGAGCAGGGATTAAGTAGTAATATGCATAATCTGGACAGGATAATTAACTTTTGATCAGTTGTTAATTTTATTAATGTTTACTTGGGCATTCCAAGATACAAATAGTCTTTAGCAATGGTTCAAATCATCATCAGCATCAGCAGCAGCAGCAGCAGCAAATTAACTGTAATAAAATATGTGACTTCAACATTTTAATTCCTAAATAGCACATCGCATTTGGAGCTAAGAAGAAAGGAAAGTTACCTCGGGGGAGCTCCATAATCCGGTGAGAAATGGTAATGGGCGGCCTTAGGTCTGTTTAATTTTGAAACAGGAGATGGAACCAATTTCCCCACTCCTACACCCCACCCCCACCAGGTTTTAAATTGTGAGCAGAGAAATACATTTAGTAGTAAACCCAAGAGTGTCAGCCACACACTGAGTTACTTTTGTAATTACACCAGACAAAAAGTTGTTGGATGTTTAATGCTTTCTAAAATCATGTTAAGGTATCTAAATGCTGATTATTAAACATCCATATTTCAGTGTCATCTAAATACTGCAACCAGGCTGGTCCCAACATGATAGGTACTATACAGGCACATATTAAATGATGGGCCATACCTCAAATAGCTTACAGTCTAAGAGAAGACATAAATGTTGTTTGAGACAAAAAAAAAAGCAAGTTATGGTGACAGAGACAATGACGCATGGAATTCTTAGCCATTCCTTTATAATGATTACATAGTTCTCTGTCTATCACTAATGAGTATGCTTCACCGAATTCTTTATGGAAGAAATGAATTTTGAGGAAACAGTTGAAAGAAAATGAGGATAATAGCTTTAAAGATTTTAACTAAGAGCTTTAAAATTCATCTGAAAAAGCACAGCAGAGAGCACAAAAGTGCTTGCCAGAGATTTGACTTAGTAACCCTTGAAAAAAAGAACTTGTTAGAGAAAACAATAGGTAGCTTAAAAAGATACCAATAATACAATTCTCCTCTCAGTTAAATGTGTTTAACTCAGAAGTAACTCCCTTGCAGTTACAATGATGCACAATTTGGCATAAATAAGAGGGAACTCGGGCCCTGAGAGTCTAGACACCATACTTGTGAACAGATCAGCTGAGGAATTAGACTTTAGATCAGTGACAATGCTGGAAAACAGTGAACAGGTGTCACTGAATAAAGCTGGTATATCTTTTGTGATCAGGGACTTGCAGAAGTCACCATCTGGAGCCACCAGACCCAATTCCATTCTTTTCAAGACTCTCCATAACTTATGAACAGGACAACAGGGAATGTTGCAATTTTCTAGACCCCCCTGAGTGAATAACTTGAGACTGAATATTCCAGTGTTAAAACAAAAAGTTTGGGGCACTCAATTTAGACTTCCTCAGTAAGCACTCTATGTACTATACGTGGCAAGAATAGGAAGAGGATCATCTTGCTGAAATAATTCTTTCATGAAGTTTAAAAATCCACCATAGAGCCTTTTTCAGAGTCTTCTAGGAGTCTCTTGTTCCAAGGTGTGTTTGAAAGACTTCCCTCCCCCAACACACTTCTTTTTCTGATTCATAATATCACTACTAGAATATTCAGTATTAAAATTCTGCTCTCTTTTACTGCCCTTCTTGATGAAAGATCATAATGGATTTCTGCACTGAGATGATGTTAGCTTTTAATGGCACAGTTTGGCCAACAGGGTACAATTTCCATTCCTGAGTTCTTTAAACATTAGCAGTGTGCTAATGGGCTAGTTTGTATGGATAGCTGCAGATCTTTGCTCTCTTTCAACATTTCCCCTTTTAAGGAAGTGCTAAAACCAGAGACCAATATAATTTTGAGCAATCTCTTTTCATCTTTGTCAGATTAAAGCCTCCACACTTAAAAATGCAAATCAATGACCCAAAATTCCGCAGTATTACTTTTGTCCATTAGACAGATCTTATACAAATACTAATCCTTTTTTTCCTTTGGCACATTAATACAGGTAAAAAGACCAAAAAATAAGTTAATATTGTTGGACAACTACAAGATTAAAAAGCAGGAAGGAGTTTACAGGTGGAAGATGTGAGTTCTGGATTGTTTTACGTATCCAGCCCAGAGCCAAACAGATTAGAGTCATGACACTCTGCATGAGGTAGCAGCCTGCTGCATCTCTTCCTATCTTATGGTTATTCTGTGTTTATGGTTTGGGGTTTTAGAAACAAAGTAATGTAACGTTGAAACCTTCCAAAAACAGTATTTTTTGTTTGTTTGTTTTGTTTGTTTTTTTTTGCTAATTTCTTATGCTGGATACCCAAAAATTTCTGCACTCAAAATCACCTGTTACTTTTGACAACATATGGCAGACATATAGTAGTTTCAACCTAGTCTCATCAGAAATTTCATAAAAAAACATGTCTGTCATTCTAAAAGGCAAATTTCTCTATTTAAATTGATCAATGTGCATAAGTAAAAGTTTTCTGGAGTGTATAGCAGCCACAACGCCTGAAACTACTTAGTCAACTTTATTTCTACCTTTTGTCTTCTATGATAGGAAATTTAGCCTGCACATAGTCTCAGCAATCCCATCCATCAGTTGAGAAAATAGCATTATTCATTAACGGGTTCCTATCTGTCTGTAAAATACTAAGGCAATTAAAGATGACTTGGTGTTTCTCAAGAGATGATTTTCCAGCTAAAAATAAACTACAAGACAGACATCAACTGGCATCATTTGTATAAAAAATTCTACTGGAATGATAATTCAGCAGCTTTCACATGCAAATAAACATACATTTTAATGACTTCAGAAGGATTATAATAAGCAGCTTAATAAATAACTTTTCCTAAATTCAATCTTTTCATTCACTCAGAACTCTTAAGAGAAAACTATTCTGAACATGATTCTTTGGGATCTTGAAGAAATATCATTTAGAGAAGAATTACTGTACAATAAAGTTACAGCAAATAGATATTAAGACACATTGTGAATGAAATTATGCCAATATTTTGCTGATAATCCTTTATAAATTGTCCCTATAACCAACTTTCATAACCATGCTCATTAAGCCTAAAGAAATACAAAAAGTTGCAATGTATGAGATGAGTTTAATTAACATTTCAGCCTGGACCTTTCCATGAACCTAAACTTTTGAAAATAACTGAATTACTTACTACGTCTAGGCTTGTACAACAGTAATTAAAATTACAGCAAAATCTAGTTTAGCTGCAGAACTCTGCAGGGATTTTTCATTGTCTGTCTTCTGCTTACATCACTTAAGTTTAAAAGCGGTTGCACTGTGGACTTAGTAAGACCATGTTTTAGTTCTAAGGCTACCTGATGTTCATTTGCCTCCTGCAACAAAATAAATCTGAGTCAAAAGGAAAAGGGTCAGAGCACCAGCAGTTCATACCACAATTTTGTTTTCTCTTCTAGCCACGTTCAGGCCTCAAATATTATTGTTAATAACTGTAATAGTTTATCTTCCAATGAAATCAAAAGTAAACAATCTAGATCAATCCTTTCAGTTTTGCAACATCTTAAATTCTTAGGGTGGTTATGACTTTTGTGTGTCTACCTTAGATCTTGTAAGCAAAGAATGCATTACCGCGGGACCAACCCATGTTTATAACGTGTTTTACAATATTATGGCAATATGCAATGACATTTTGCCAGAACACAAGAATGCAAAGTCACTGATGATGTAATGATGTAACACTGCAATGACATGGTACCATCACAATAGTACAGGACACAAATGACACGGTACCATCACAATACGACTGCCTTGGCCTCCAGTCAAAACAGATAGGAGTCCGCTAATGCCAAAATCCCAACCTTAGCATTGAGCATAACCTTTAAGAATATTTCATCAGACTAGGCCATGAACTCTAACAAATAATCATCTTCATGTACAAGGTATTATACCTGCTTGATCACATTATTGTTTCTCGAGTATCCAGCATGCTAGCCAATTAACAATGAAGTTAGAAGATGTGCTTCTCAATTCAAATATTTTGCTGTCATTAATTATAACTTACTGACACATTAAACTATGTTATTTCATTGACACTGCTATTGCTGAGAAACAAATTAAGTATTTATAACCACTTAGAGATCTGAGGAAGTGGTTCTTACCCACGAAAGCCTATTACCTTATAAATAAATTTGTCAGTCTTTAAGGTGCTACAGAACTACTCATCACTTCGGCTAAGTCTAGGCTAGCATGATTTGTTGACAGAAGTTTTTGTCAAAAGATATTTTGTGACAAAACTTATGTTGACAGATCGTGACCACATAACCAAAGTGGATCAAAAGTGCAATGGATCAAGAGAGTGGACAGACTGTCCAGCCATTCTACCCTCAAAATGGACAAATGTAAGCTCAATAGACAGGATTGCCTGGTGTCCCAGAAGCCCTTTTTGTTGACAGATATCATTCGACAGGGGTGTTCCGCCTTATGGCGAGTGGGGTACAGCTGCTGACAAAAGTGCTGCATTCTGTCAACTTACTGGTGAAAGAACACCTTTGGGAATCTGGATGCTCTGTGGGTTTTGTCAAGTAAATGTCTGTTTTGTATACAAAACCCTCTAGTCTAGATGTAGCCTTAGACATTTGTGACTATTGAAAAAAATACCAAGATTTCTTAGATTCAGTGTATTCAGAATTTAGTCACTAGCATTAGGTTAGAATTTGTAATGTCTCTTATTAAGTGGGCTTGTCATTATCAACTTTGATTTTTTTCCTTTTTGAACAATCCATTTGAGGAGAATTTCTCTGCTCTACATGGGCACTGGAAAGTATATCCATATAATCTTAGACCACTAATGTATCTCTCTTCAGGGCAGGAGAGTTGTTGCCAGGTCAGCATATGCCATACAGTAAGATAAAATATGGTATTTCCCTATGAAGTGGTTTCATTTTAAAAAATTCTTGCATTCAATTTAAATACAAGAAAACACACTTAAGAGGAAATCAGTAGACCCAATGACATCTTTCAAATTGCTAGAACAAAGTTAAAAGTAAGTAGAAAAGTGACTTGTGCCTGTAAATGCTCAGCCATAGCTGGCTGTGGCATAGTGCCCTAAAGTGACAGTAATCCTTGGTTGTTGTGGTGGCTAGCTTTGCATTATGACAGACATCCAACCAGGTCGTTTTTAAGTCTCACCTCTTCCAACAAACAATAACCTTGCAGCCTCAAGCCAGGTCTTTGGCTTGAGAGCTGAGTCAATAGCTCTTCCAAACTGGTCTCCAAGTTCTTTGCAGCACAATTTTTAGTGGCCAGTAGGATAGCACAGGCACCCCCTCTTCTCCGGGTTTGAGTCAAGGAACCATGCAATAAACAGCAGGAGCTCTCTATTTAGGTCTCCTGCTTCCTTCATGGATTGCATTTCTTAGTCAGCCTGTCTTCAGTTCAGTGCAACCAGCCTCTTCCAGGGCTCACTGTGCACCTACATTCTTCTCAGGCACTGGTATTCCTTAAGGGCAGAGGCTCAGAGGATTCCTCCCTGGAGCTCTCCAACAAATTCCAAGCCAGACGTATGAATTCACTGCCACTCCTTTTGAGTTTGAACTTTAGTCCTTCACAAGTCTCCCCAACTACTGAGCTCTTCAGCTGAACACTGATATGCCAGAGCTGGTTCTTAAGAGTCCTGTGCCTATTTTAAGACCCATCACAAGATTAACTCGCCTGAGCTTTCCCATTTCTCCTTTGCACATCAGACCATTCTCAGCAAGCACAAACTCCAGCTGCCTCTCAGGGGTTTCTCCCTAGCTGAAATTGTTATCCTTTTAATCAACCATAACTCCTTTCCAGGAGGATTAGCTAATTAATATACTTAGTCCCCCTCCAGGTACGAGCAACTGAGTTACCTGATCTTTCAGGCCACTGCTAGCACTCCAAGCATTCGTGTGCGGCTCATACCACATCAAAATGTATTTAGAAACAAAAAATAAATACAACGTCTGCAATCTCACTGTGTGTTTTCTCCTGGCAAATGTGAATATTTTAATGGTGACCACTGTCATTTTCTTCACCATTTTCATTGTTTTCATCAAATTTTTCATTTTTGATGCTTTGGAACTTGGATGCCCAGTTATGCTAGACCTTGTAAAACAGAGTAGTATTAAAAGATGATCCCTGCCCTGAAACATTTATCATTAAAAATATATAAATTATCATGTTGGGTCATATGCATGGCCCATTTAGTCCACTAGCCACACTCTAACACAATTTAATTTTGTCATAATTTCTGCATTAAAAGTTTGAACTTCACCATATCGTGAATACTTTCACTTACTACATATACTTCCTGAACCATTTCTTGTGGTGTGATTACTAAATAACTTGAGATTTCTTTTCTCGTGTGTTTTGGAATGAGCATATGCTAAGAAATAACTGCTTGAAGCATTGAGAAATTGCATCTCTAAAATGTGATGGAATGTGTTTATATTCTGTTAAAGTCACCCATTACTACTGGTGTATTTGACTTATATCTCCCCTAATCTACTTTAGCATTTCAAACTAAGTTTTTTGTTTTGTTTTGTTTTTCTGATCTAGTGACCTGAAGTATATTCCAACTATCATATTAATAAAGAATTGGAATTTGCATCCATACAAATTCTAATTCAGTTATTCAATATCCATTTCTGACATAGTTCCAAAGAGCACGTTCGGTGAGTCTTGAAGTAATAAGATAAATTAAATTCTTCCCTCTTTTTGGAAAGATAAGAAAATATTTCAGTACTAGTGCAACCCAATATTTTATACTGTTAAAATGCAGGATTGCAAGTGTAAAAAGTTTTACTTACCCTAACCATAAGGGCTATAAATATGAATGAAGGGAGCAATCAAACAATTTAACAGTAGAACAGCAATGTTGCTGATTTTCTTTTTCCAGGTTTCTGAGCAGCCGACAGCAGAGGAACACAGTTTATATTTTAAAGCCCCATGGTAATTGAAAATGAGCGCTTTGTTGCTCTTGTCATTGGAGCAAACAGCCTGGGAAACATTTGGGGCCTCACATCAATGCTTTTGACAACAGATTGTTAGATGGAAATTTCCAACAGTGTTACTGCTGAACTTTTTCCATGTTCCCCTACGCATGGAGTCAAGCTTTTCAGTCTCCATCAGGTGAAATCTTTACAGTATTGACATTTCAGGGGGCATCAGTTACTTTCCTGCAATGAGAACAAATCTCTCATCTGGGATAGTTCATGTCATTTTATATTATTATTGAATGAACGTGTGATTGTTTGAGCTGCAATGGGCAGCAGAGGCCAGATGAGACTCTATACTCCGTTACACTTAGAGATTATTCTAGTATAGTTACATTGAGGATATTTAATCACATGAAAATCATGTCTTTTTCTAAGAGCAATAAATTCATTCATAGTTTCCTTGTAACCAATATAATACTGTATTTTATGCAATGTTCCATGGAGTTCAATATTTACCACCTAGGGTTCTAAACTGTGCACAGTGATGTAATGCTTGCTGTCATGTCTCTAGAAAACACACACACACACACACACACACACACACACACACACACACACACAAGTACAGCAAACACAGCATCATAAACTGCAAACAAGATCCACTGACACTGATTTACTGGAAAGGAAAAATGTTTGAAAATGAGTTAATACTTCATTGACAAAGTAAACTAAGAAAATAATCATCAAACGTGACATGATAATGAGAGAGGGCTTACCCCCCCTTTAATAATGGTAAAAAAATGCATGATCTCAGAAGAAAATGAACTGATTTGTGAAAGCAAAATAACAAAATGATGGGAACTGACAATGACAAATCAGCTATCATGGAAAGAAAAAACATTATTTCATCATCACAAAGTTAATTATAAATTTCTCTGTGTCTGAGGGAATGGAATGATATTTAATATGGTTATTTTACTCAACATTCCTAGGTGCATCCTACCTCTTTTCTAATGTCCCAGCATACAATATAAAAAGAAAATTATATTATGCACCACTTGCACTAACAACAATAAAAGCAAAAAGAAACAGCACACAATGTAATTTAATTTCCAAGAGGTATTCAAAATATAAAAAACATTTACTCACTACAGTAACAGAGAGATAACCGTATTAGTCTGTATTCTATCAAAACAAAAATGCATCATAACAAAAAATAAGTCTAGTAGCACTTTAAAGACTAACAAAATAATTTATTAGGTGATGAGCTATTGTGGGACAAACCCACTTTTTCAGACCATAGCCAAACAAAACAGACTCAATATTTAAGGAACAGAGAACCAAAAAGAGTAATCAAGGTGGACAAATCAGAAAAATATCATCAAGGTGAGCAAATCAGAGAGTAGAGGGGCAGAAGGTGGCGGGGGGGGGGTGAGTCAAGAATTAGATAAAGTCAAATATGCATATGAGCCCCTATAATGACCTAGAAGATTCTCATCCCGTTTCAAACCACATGTTAATGTGTCAAATGGGAATATAAGAGAGAGTTCAGCGGCCTCTCTTTCCAAACTGTTGTGAAAATTCCTCTTCAGTAAGACGCAAACTTTCAGGTCATTAACAGAATGGCCTCCTCCACTAAAGTGTTGACTGACTGGTTTGTGAATCTGGAGTGTTATGTCTGTTTTATGCCCATTAATTCTTTGTCTGAAGTCTGTCCAATATACAAAACATCTGGGCATTGTTGGTACCTGATGGCTTATATGATGTTAGTTGAGGAACATGAGAATGTTCCCATGATTCTGTGAATAACCTGGTAAGGTCCAGTGATGGTATTTCCAGAATGATATGTGGACAAAGTTGGCAACGGGCCTTGTTGCAAGGAAAAGTTCCAGGACTGGTGTTCCTGCAGTACAGACTGTGGTTGTTGATAAGAATCCTCATAAGGTTGGGAGGTTGTCTGTAGGAGAGAACAGGCCTGTCACCTGGGGCCTTCTGGAGTGTGGCATCCTGAATAAGGATAGGTTGTAGGTCTTTAATAACGCACTGCAGTGGTTTGAGTTGGGGGCTGTAGGTAATGACCAGTGGTGTTACTATTCAAAAATGCATCATGTAGCACTTTAAAGACTAACAAACACTTATGGGTCTGCCCCCACAAAAGCTCATCACCTAATAAATTATTGTGTTAGTCCTTAAAGTACTACATGATGCTTTTTTGTTTTGATTACTTACTACAAGTACACTCATCACTATGTCAAGTGGATGAAAATCACCTCCTCTGTTGGTTGACATGAGATGCAATATCTTGTACAAAAGGTTTGTTTGAAGACCCACCCTTGCTTAATGGATGGGTTATTATAGGGAAAGTGGCAGCAATACATACAGTTAGCTTGTGTAACATTTTTCACTATAAAAATAAATCCTTCAACATATGCAGCACTCTAGCACCTCCATGGTTTACAGCAGGTCTTTGAAATGTGTTTGCTGTTTTGTTTTTTTTTACCTAATTAGATCAATTGCTACTAGGAAGATCTCCTGAGCTGCATCTCGTTAGCTTTGTTAGCATCAGCAGCATTTTAAACCAGACAGATGAAGAGCCTCCTCTGAAAAAATAATTTGCTTTCCTCCCCAACTCCTCCTTTGTTCACCTCAACAAGGGGTCAGCTGTTGAAGACCATAGGGATACTAAAAGAAAAACTGTCTCCAAAGCCACTGACTCTAACTTCACCGTAGCAGGAGGCAGGCACTGGACAAGCGAGTAGACCTTTTCTGAAATGTCCCTTGACTATTTTAGGAGCTGATTTCTTCCTCACTGATTAGGGACTCTGGTCAGAAAGACTCAAAGCATCTGATTCACTTTTAGTACCTAACTCATCCTCCAGGGGATTGTTTTGTGATTTCTGAATGTTCTTAATGGGGCTGGATTTTCCTCTCTTAGGCTATGGCTATACTGTAGCTGTCACTCAAAATAACGTACATAATTTGTGCAATGCAAATTGCGTAAGGTATTTTGAGTTACCTTATTTATTATTATTCAAAAAGGGGGGCTATTTTGAGGTTTCCTGTACCCCTCTCATTATGAGTGGTAGCAGAAATGGAATACCATGCTCAAAATAGCGCTGTTGTTATGAGCGCAGCATCTAGCCCCAGAGTTGCTATTTCAGGATACTTTTGTATCCAGAAATAACAAAAGCCTAGCCATACACTGAGGAAAAAGAGCTGACACTGGACACCTGTCTCTCCCGCTCTGCCATCTCAGGCCCTTCTTTGCTTGTCTGAAACATGGCAGAGAAGCGGAGATGTGGATGCTACAGTACAAGAAAGATCAGTTTTTCAGATACTTTCTGTAAGCAGCAGCTGTAAAAAGAAAAACTGCTCAAGCAAAACTGACTTAATTCTCATTCCAACTTCCTCCCTGTGGTGGCCCTTTTTCTGATACATTCAATAGGTTCCTCTGTAGTTCAAGCTGGCCTTTGTAAGAGAAGTTTGTGATACTTCTAAGGTTACCTGACACTAGTCTGTGAGTCAAGTGACAAAATGTACATAACTTAAAACTAATTCTGTCACTCAACAATATATTGTTCACGTAGTCTTCTTGATAGTTACTGGAAAAGTACCATAATTAACACTATTAACTGCATGGAATTTAAACAGCATATCAAATGCTCTGTTCCAAGTAATGCACAGCATTAATGACTGGTTAAAATGATTCTGTCAGGAGGAAAGGTTGATTCAGGAAATTAATAGTGAGCTATGAAGGCCTTCACAGCTAGGTTGCCAGTACAAAACCAGATGAACTAGGCAGTAGCTTACATTTGCAAAATGCTGATTATTTAAAGCAGGCATGTCCAACCCGCGGCCTGCGGGATGCATGAGGCCCTGGGCAGCTAGTAATGCGGCCCCACAAGATCGTAAACTTTTAACATTATGTGATTTATATGCATTAACTATATTATATATTTTATATGCGGCCCAAGACAATTCCGCTTCACTCAATGTGGCCCAGGCAAGCCAAAAGGTTGTACACCCATGATTTAAAGGATAAAAATGTGGAAAATAAGTTGGTTTCAGAGATGGCCAGAAGTGATTACCCCCAACTGAAATTTTCTCATGTTTTCATTTAAAACTGAAAAATAAAGGTTACTTCCCTGGAGAGACATTTTTCCAGGTAGATTCTGTATATTCCCACTCTGGAGATGCTCTCTCCAATGCAGCCTGAACAGTAAAATCATAGCTAGCACTAAACACTGGAGAACACACATCTCTCTTGTCCTCCCCTTGCCAAATGTCAAACATTCCAGGATAAGGGTATAAAAGGAGTCAGCAAATCCAGCCACCTTATTTCTTTTCCCCTGCAACCAAGTCCCTTAATAAGTAGGGCTTGAGGAAGTAGAGAAAGTGAATTTGCTGAGTCCACTTTTAAGAATTCTGATTACAGGCAGGCAACGTTCATTTTTTCTTTGAACATTTGCTAAATATTTCCAGTTATGAGACAGATTAACAAGCACTGATTCACCATGATGGATCGTGTAGTCCTAATTAAATAAGGATTGCAGAACTGGCTTGCCAAATTTTGCATCAGATTTGGATTGTAAATGTAAGAAGTAACATTTAATAACTCTGTGGACAACACTCCACATTGCTGCTCTACCTCTCACTATTAGAGGAATACATTTAGAAAAAGTCATATTCATCCTCTCTGGTCTAGTAGGATTTGTTATAATTCCCTCTAGAAGGAACAAACCACTTATGTGCATTGCCAAAGTGGTAGCTTTCAAACATAACAGACAAGTGGAACAAAGCACCATCTCCCAAAGGTTCAAAGGGAAGCTTCATCAACTGTGATAGTACTAAATTCACATCCCAAGATAGCACATGGTGTCTAAGTAGAGTATATAAATTAATGAAGGTCTTTAAGAACCTTTTAACTGTGTCATAAGTAAAATGTGATTTACCATCCACAGGTACAGTGTGCACCAATAAGGCTGAAAGGTGAACTTTCCCTGAAGATCATGAAGGCTGCTTTCTTAAGATACAATAAATCAACAATGGGCAAGCAAGATTAGTGAGTGGGTTGCATGAGTGACTCTCCATCTCAGTGTGCTTCCTGGGCAACCTGCAGCCCACTGGGGTTCCACCGGTGGCCTGCACTCTCCCTGTCTGCCCTCTGCCCCCGCCCCCACACACTTTTTGTGCATTGGGGCACTAGAGTCCTGCACTTACTATTCCTTCCCTTCCCTCCCAGCACTTTCGGAATGCCACAAATCCCCTGATTCATGCTCTGCTTCCATTTCTTCCCCTCCCTCCCAGAGTTTGAATATCCCCAAGCTGATTTGTGGCATCCAAGCTCTGGGAGGGAGGAGCACGGACAGAGAACAAATCAGTGGATTCATGATACACCAAAAGTGCTGGGAGAGAGGGCAGGAGTAGGAAATATGGGCCTCCAGTACCCCAGCATGTGAAAGGCACTTGGGGGTAGGGGAGCATTGGGCTCAGGTTGCCCATAGCCTGTTGTTGTGGCAAATCCAGTATTCATAGCAGAAAGGCAATTCAACCTTGACATGTGAATTAAAACTAGGTAGCACTTTTGTCTAGGCCATGCTGATAATGTCAAAAACTAAATCGGTTTTACCTTGTTTTCTTTTGTTTATCACTCTCTTAATGATGGAAAATAAGGAGAACACATACATGAAGCCGCAACGTCAAGGCATTAGAAACACACCTGATCTTGATTTCTTATGCCTATGCTCTCCAACAGAGTTTGACACTTCCTTTTGTTGCTGGAGGCAAAAAGATATGTGATTGGATTCCCCCATAAATTGAAGAGGTGTGCTACTCTCCCGTATTTCAAAGACCACTTGTGCATTTCACCAGTCAGACTGCTGAAATTCACAGCAAGAGTTTTTCTCCTCCAATACATAGAGTGCTATTGAGTGAACATCTGCTACACCACTTCCCAAGATGCTTTTTCTCTATGCATAATTGTAGGAGAATGAGCGCCATCTTTTGGTTCTGATGATACAATTATATCCTATTGTCTGTGTCCACCTAAGCTATCCTATGTTTGATCTGAAACAGAATTGTCTTTAGACCCACCCAACCTGATTGTGCTGAGGTCTAAAATCCTGATATGTAGATTGTTTTAAAACATCTGATTATTATGCTCTAACAGATTGCTTTTTAAATGGGTTTCCAATCCATTGTAGACATGTGAGAAGTGAGAATTCCTGATGGCAAATGAAGACTGAAAGGTTTAACCTTCATCACATTTGGAGTGACTGTCCGCCAGTGACATTCGCACCTGCTGTGGAATTATCAGATAGTTATCATGTGGTCTACACGTCTTCTGTACTTTTATGCTAACTCATATCAGAGGTCTCCCAGGTGAAGACTAGTTCATGATGTCACTGAAATGATTGATGCCAACAGACCCAGTGAATGAGCAACATGGGAAAGGGAAGATTGGCTGTTGTAGAAACTGGATAAGGAAATACATACACCTTTTTATTTCTATAAACCTCTCCTTTGGGAGAAATGATTTACTAAGGTCAAGCAAGTATGGCCCCTGTGAAAGAGATTCTCTATTGGAATGTAGGAATATTTGTTCACTGTACTTCCTCCTTTTGATGAGAAAGGAAGAGATTCAATGAAAATTGGGAGAAAAATGTGTTCTTCAGCAACTTTAACTATGCATATATCACATTATGAAGCTGTCATGACAAAATAACTACCATTTATGGGCAAAAATACTCTGTTCTAACAAAGTCTGCCACAAAAATAAAAGTTAGTGAACGACCTTCTGATGGAGGGACAGAATGTTGATAAACTTTCGCTAAGAGCAACCTCTTCAGCTGTTTTTCCAAGGAAATAGCTTCAGATATCACATTCAGAAAGTATATGTGGCAGACGTCAGTGAGTATCCTTCATGAGAAAAGATGAGGATCAAAGATTCTCTCTTTGAAGGAAATGGTCTGTTTAGTATGAAGACTGAAGAGATATTGGAACAATTAAGAATGTAAAATCCACAGATAGATCTTTTGGGTGTCCATAGTACTGCAAAGATTTAATCTGTGGCTCCACTAGTCAGATACCGAAGACAATGCCCAACTTCTTTTCCAGCAATTCTTTACCACTATCAGAGAAGGAATGATTAACTGCCATAGCATCATACTTCTCAGCATCACAGTAAAGGGAAAAAAATCAATTAAATTTGTAATAATAAAGGAAAACTTCCAATTCTTCATCTTCCATGATTTGTGCAAAGTCTTAGATTTGACACAAGAACACAGCTTGGAATCAGTGCAGTTAGACATCTTTATCCCTTTGTTTGGGGGGGCTTTTAGTTACACTTTTATCATCAATGGGAATTACTAATAGGAAGATTCTAGAGGCTAACGTATGCAGCTATACAATACAATTCAAGGACTTCCCTCTAAACAATTCACCCATTTCATCTCTGCGGGCAGTAGTTAAGCTTAATCATTCTTCAAGGCAACTTTCCTGTATTTCCCTCAGTAGTTCTACCAGGGCACCAACTTTTGCCTTCCAGGTCTTCATCTCTTGCCTTCCTGGGTGGAGTCCCACCTCTCTCTGTTTCTTCCTACTGGAGTATTACCAGACTATATGGCATATTTCTCAGCAAAGACAGTCTTTCTAACCAGGCCTGCTTGCTTTCTCTTTAAAGACTGATCACAGAGTGATTGCTACATATATAGGTTGCTTCATATTTTGTTCTAAGCAAACCCCCTTCATGCTGAAGTTTAAAGCATGACAGAGAAAAACATGTTAAACAATAAATGCATACATTCCAATAAGCTTACCGAGCATCACCCCATCGAAGGGGCTTCTTGGTGGTTACAAGTCCATCACAGCTACAGCTTAGAATAAGCGCAGTGTAATGAGGCCTCACTGGGCCATCTCCATCAAATGCCCCTATATGAATTGAGGCCCTCTGTGAATGGGTCCTGCCATTTTGTTGGATGAGGAAGACCCTGAGATAGCTAAAAACCCAGGCTTTGATCCAGAAGTCTCTGCATTGTTTAGTCTCTGGAGAATTCAGTTTGAATAAGTATATCTCTCTCTCTCCAGGAGGCTGCAAACACTGATAAGAGAGGGAGTTCATTAGCATTCTCCCTCCTTACTGGAGAGGGTACAAAGAGTACAATAACAATGCCTACCCATTAGCATTTTTAATACAATGTACCCAAAAAGTATTAACATAATTCTATAAGGCTTGATATATTTCAGTGTAGTTTAATTCCATAAGGTTTATTCAGGAAGTTGTCAGTCTGTCTGTCACAATCTTGAGTTCCTCAGAAAATATGTTCATTTCTATTGTAGTCAGGAGAAAAATAGGTATGGGTTTATGGTCAGAAAACTGTGGGGGGGGGCAGAGGGGGAGCTTGATATATGCTATTTTCAAATTCCAAGAAAGAAGGGGGACCCTTCATCTTGTTTTGCATATCAAAAAATTAAATACCCATAGACAAATTTCATTTCCGCATGTTACCTCTAACTTTACAATTCCTTCTTCTTCTTTTCGGAATTGGTTCTCCCTTCTTGTTTTAAATGACCCATATTTCAGCAAAGCCATATCCTTCAAAATATCTGCATTTCATGGATGGAGGGGATCATTTTCACTACATTGTATTCCCTTTTCTGTTACTGACAATACTGAGGGTGTTCACAAAATGCCCATTTCCTTGGAAACACATAGTTGAGATGGCTATGATAATCTGTCCACCTCCTTCTCAACTGCTATAACTCCTGGTTCGATCACCAGCAGATCTGACAAATGAACTTGCGCCTTGACTATCAGTTGCAGTATGGTGTTTGTACTGGTTACTGCCTGTATCATCTCTTTATCACATAGGTTTGCTACCTCTTGCCAGGTCATCCTGACCCAACAATAGCAGTTAAAAAACAAAGCTTCCTAGTTTGACTATGAGAATCTGTATCTAGAATCAATTCTGGTTCAATCAAAAGACTGGTTAGATAAGTCTTTTGAGTAGATAAGTCTTTTGAGTAGATTAACTTGTTGAAGAGAGGATGCATGCTCATGCTTGTCCTAACAGCTGAATCCTTTCTAATGGGACTGCCTCTGGAAACAGGATGACTCTGGAGTAGTTTTCCTTGTGTCATCCTTCTCACTATTTGATCCTTTAATATGTAAATACACAGAGGGTTTCAGTCTCCAGCACTTTCAGCCTGCACAAGCTTTGAAAATAAGTGACCTAGCATGCATTTTTACACATATGCATGCACGCACACACATAAACACACACACTTTAACCAGAAAATTTGCAAGAGTCTATGAAGCCCTTCTGCTACTTACAGATCCATTCACTTTTCAGGTATAGATTTATTTTTTTAACCTAGTGTGCTAAATTAAAAATTGCAAGGCTAGGTTTGCCAAGACGTTGGAAAGGTTTGCTGCTGACTATATCTAATTTTAACCATTCTGCTTATCTTGCTGTATGTAAAGTATTCAAATTGACATTTCTATTACAAGAAGAATGAAATGAAAACAGATAGGCTGCAGCTAAGATTGAGTGTGCTATAGCAGCACACCAATGTCCTTAAGGAATCAGCTATAAAACTCCAGTGGCCAGTTTCCTGAGACAAATTGAGGACAAATGTTCAGCTCATTACATAAAGAACAATTTGACATGTCTCTCAAAAGGACAGGAAAAAACTGATAGATTGTTCGTGGCCAGACGCACAGACTTGCAGCTCATCAGGAGGTAACAGTGGTGCAGATAATGAAGCTTGCAATTGTTGCTAACTCTCTGAGTAGGTTAAAATCTAATTTGTGACAGATATTTTAAGCAGAGCAAGAATGTGCTGCATTTAATGAAATGGAGAATGAAACGATATGCATTAGAGGTGCTGTGAGGCTTGATTAATGCATGCAAAGTGTTTTGCAACTTCAGATGTTATATCTTATAGAGGAATAAAGTATTATTACTTCTCAGATATGCTACTGTTAAGCTTGTGTTAAGCTATAAATTAACCATTACCATTTCTATGTACTCAAGAGTTTACAGGAAACTATACTTAACAGTATTTAGATTTTCTTTTATAATTGACAGCCGTAGTTACATTGAATTTCATATAGTTCAGAAGTTCTGTCAGAAATGTAGGGTTTTTTGAGAGACTGTTTAAAGTGAAGCATTTAAATGCACATATAGGAATTTAAATAAGTGACCTCATTTTCACTGGTACCAAACATCCACAAATCAACCGAACCACTGTGAATCAGAATTGTAGTACTGGAACCTTTATAGTTAAAGAAGTAAGTGTATTCATGTCCAGCATCTTTATTATCCTCCATCCCACTGTCATCACCAAGAGAATCCTAATGTCCTGCTCTAAGCCTTATCATTTAAAAAAAAAATCACTCACCTTTCTGGTTACCAGAGATACCTGAGTAGGAATGAGATTCATTCAGTTTTCCTATAGGCTTTGGATTGTGTTTGTAGTCCACATTTAGGAGGGGACAGAAAAGTAGTGTGCAGCTGTTCTATTATCTTGGGCATACCATCCTATTAAAATAATAACTAATTTTACATTATTAAAATTGCTTTATGATACCAAATGGGTAGCTCTTTCACAATACCTTCAGTTCCTAATATTATTTTAGTCATATAATAGTGAAGTAATGGTATTTTTCTGTCTGTTCCTGTCCACTACAAGAAACATCACATTGTAATGGCCAGGGCCCCAGGAATCATGGCACTGTGGACTTTAAAAAAAAATGTGGAAAATATATAAAGAAATTAAAGGGACACAAGGGTGAATCTGTGGCTAGCAGAGTTGAGGATGAAAGTTTTTAAAACATATTAGCCACAAAAAAAATCCCGACAACAGTACTGATCACTAGATAGAAATAGTAGCACGGCGACAGCATTTTCTCCATGAAACTGATAAGTCGGGAGGATGTTAAACAGAAGCTATTCAAGTCAGACATTTTTAAAACACCACATCAGAGTATTTTGCACTCAGGAGTTTTCAAAGAATTGGATGAGAAACTTGCTATTCAATCCATTTTGAAGCACTAGGGAAGTTCGAGATGATTAGAACAAGCTAGAATTTTTGAAGTTTTTAAAAAGGAAAATATGGTGAAAGTTATTTCCCCTACCCTATTTAACATTTTATTAGTGACCAGAACCAAAATATTTACTAATAAATCTGTTAGATGAAAAAAATTGGTGGACAGATAAATAATGAAGAGATTCATTGATTCAGAGTTATCTGGATCGCTTGGCAGATTGAGCTCAAGTAAACAGCATATATTTTAATATGGTTAAATGTAAATGTATTCAACTAGGAAGGAACAAAGAATGTGGGCCATGCATAAAGAATGGGAAACACTGTCCCTGAAAGCAGAGACTGTGAAAAAGATTTGGAGGTTGTGAAATATAATCTGATGAACATGTGCTCCCAGCATGATGCTGCAGCCAAAGGAGCTAATGTAATCCGGGGATGCACTAAAGTGAAGAAGTTCAAACAGAGAGAGATTAGTTTACCTCTCTCTTTGGCACTGGTGTGATTGGATTATTTTCTTCCAGTTCTGATGCCCACAATTCAAGCAGGAAGTTGATAAATTGGAGAGGGTTAAGAGAAGAGCCACAAGAATTATTAAAGTATCAGACAACATACCTGGAATAAAATTAGATTTTTTTTCCTGAAAGATCTGCTCTAGAAATTATTTTCGGAATATTATATAGCCTAAGGTATACAGACAGTCAGACTGAAAACTCTGTAAATCCCTTTCCCTGAATCAGACAGGGCTACTTCTTCATTATTATCTTCAGTGGGCCTGAGCCTTTTGCCTTTTGAATTACTCCCTGTGAAGTCTAACTATGAGACAACAGACAGCTGCTCTCATTATAAGGATACAGTAGTAAGCATTAGATCTGCCAACTAAAAAAAGCTGTTCAGTGTTTACATGAATGATTTTGTCTGTTCCTAACATAATCTGGCAACAGCGGGTATGAAGTTTTATCTACCACAGAAATGGCATACTTCTTAATCTGTTCTGCTCTGTTCAGACACTTGCTGGCTGCCACTTCCCACAGTTCCCACTGACCAGAAATGGAGAACCATGGCCGAAGGGTGTTGCAGGCAGCCGTATCTGCAGATGCAAGGTAAACAACCTATCTGGCAGCCTGCCAGTAGCTTACTCTGATGAGATGTGTACAGAGCTCTGGCCACAGGTTATCTGCCACTGTTATAAAGAGTGGTTTGTTGATCTGTGGCTTGTCAAACTGGGGTGGGAAATGGTAACTCACACAATCCATCTTTTTACATCCTCAGAAGATCGTTTCAAATTCTTGACCAATGCTTTGGAAAAGCCAAAGACACCAATGTAGTAGAAAGAGATAGCACAAGACATGGGACCTGGTCCAGTAAGAGGTCTGATGACTGAACTAAAGTAGAGGTCAAGCCAGGCTGATGTGAAGCAAAGTGAACAAAAAGCAGGCTGGTGAGAAGAAGTCAGGCCCTGTTATAAAACATACTTGCTTGCATGTTCATAGAAACTGGTAAGAACAGGGCTGGTATTGTGAAAACCCACTTTCTTGATAAGTACTAGGCACAGGACACTTTTCAGAAGGGAGGTACCAGAACACTGTGATGCCAAATATGGTATAAACACACTCCCCAGACATCTTACAAGGACACTCTGATCCCCCACACCCACACACACACTCTTAAAATAAAGTCTGATCACAGGGTAATGGATAGAGATGTTTTGATCCAACCAACAGGTATAAGGGAAAGTTGTTACATACTCCCCTCTTACATGGCTACTTACTTGTTTGTATCAATGCATAAAAAGGAGCCTGAGAGGGAGTGTCTGTGCAAATAAAAAGACCCTCCACTCACTGAGCTGAGGCCATTGCAAGGGACATAGATTTGCTTGTGCAGCAAGGATCCAGGGAGCTAGGACCATGCTCCATCGATAATAAACCTGGCTGGGTGCCTTTGCTACAAACCAAGCCTTCTGGTCTTATCTGACAGTTCGATCAAGGTCTACTATACCATCTATCTCCACAGAGCTGAGACAGCATTGACAAAGAGCACACAAACATATGCAGCCAATGGCCAACTACAGCCACACACAGACACACAAATCACCACAGCCTTTCCACTAGGTCTTTGGAGATAGTGCTCAATAAAAACAGGTAGTATACTTTATACTGAGTCTTGGTATTTTTATTCAAGCTGCTTATTACCACTAGAGACAAAATATGCGCCATGGTAATTTAATTAGTTAGTGCTCTCATGGTCATACGTAGGCTCCAATTATTTCTATCTAAATGCCAAAATATATGAAAATGATAATGAAGGATTAAGAGAAGGAAGATTTCGGTTAAAACACAAAGTACAGAACCTAAAAAAGTAAATAGATAAATCACATGCAAGTCCAAATGCATGAATCCTTCTTATGCCATTTAATGCTATTGCAGTATTTTAATAAACTAACAGCGTGTACTGAAATATGGTTTTCCATTAAAAGGAAATGAATGTGAAAGCCATCTCATCTTCATGGTTTAGTTTAAGACAAAAGTCATATAAGCTAAAACAGGTTTCTGAGTCTCAGAGAAAGATCTCATTATGGATGGGCTGTTTGTCTTATCTATGCCATATGATAAGTATTTATTTATGTTATTTCACCATATTACTCCAATGCACCTTTTCCATAAAGGTTTGATTAACTGATGGAGAAGCAAAAAGGAACTCTGACTCTTAAAAAAACCAAAAAAACAAAAAAAAACAAAACCCTAATTTCTTTAGAATCCTTAAATGTAATTTATACATATGACCTAATCCAATGTTCAGGCTTTAGTTCATTTTCCTGTACAACTTTCACACGCATGCCTAACCTCAGAATTCAAAATATATTAATGAATCCCCTTCTTCAATGTTAATTGGGAAATGTGATGTTTCCCTTACCTGAGGTTTGGAAATTTAACAGTCTGTGTACCTGTCGGCATTTAGACCAAAAAAGAACAAAAGAAATGTAATGAAGTGTTTTAAGCTCTGCAAGAAGAGTAGTATATAATCAAGAGACAGTAACAAATTGCTTGATTATTTTTAATTTAGTTTTTCTGTTAAGCACATGCCATGGCTTGTAACTGTGGCAAGAAAACTATGATCACATAGCTCAATGTAAAGACCAAGGTTGCTGCTTAGTAATCTAATGTAGAATGCCAAATTACAAGCATAGTCACTTAGTTAAACAAACAAAGACCCTTTCCTTATTTAGACTTCATGCTTCTTTCTATCATGGTACCTTAATTTAAGAAACAAAATAAAATTGCATCAATAACACCAAAAAACACACCCAACTGTTATCCATCTATGCAATTACATATTCCAAAATAGTCCAGCCTCAGATATTAGCTGCTGGATGCGACTCTTATCTGCCAGGCCTGTCAGAACAGCGTGTGTTGCCAGGAAGCCTGGAGGGAGAGCTTCTCTCTCAGACCCAAATAATCATCTCCAGGTTCCCCCCGTGGGAACCTTTGGCTCATAGCTCTACCCCGTCCCCACCACTACCCCTCCCTTTGTCCCCTCACTCATCCTTATCACTGCCCAATAAAGAAGAGTATGGGTGTGGTGCTGAAATAACTGTTTGACTGAAACAAGAAGAAACATGTGCAAAGGAAACCATGTAATACAAAACTATTCACAAGAAAGCAAGTGCAAGCATCTTTGAACTATTTACATTGGGAGGATTGGGACAGGGGTGGGAGGTCATCAGTCCATGGAGGAGCATGAATATACTGTTAATGTGTTTATTAATCTGAAACTTTGTTAATAGATTTATTAAAATCTGGAAAAGAGGGTAAAGAGTGAAGTAGCAAAATTTAAGGATGATAAAGATATTTAGGTTAGACAAGTCCAGACAGGAATAAGGAACTTAAATAGATCTAGGTAGGCAGACAACTCATTGGGAACTGAAGAATGCAAAGTTACACCCACGATAACTATAATTTTAGAAAGGGACAGGAGTCTCACTGTAGAGAGCTCAATAAAAACCTTTGCTCAGTGAGCAGGTGTAGTCAAAAAGGCCAACAAGATGTTAGGATACACAAAGGAATATGATTAGAAGTAACACTAAGTATTACAATTCCATTATATAAATCCAAGTTTCACCATTTTCTGGACTATTGTGTCTACTAAGAATCACTCAACCCAAAAAAGATATTTTACAATTATTGTGTTCAGAGAAGGGTAATGGAGAATATGAGTGTGGGGAGAAAAACCCTCATTTGAAGAAAACGATTGAGATTGTGTGCCAGTAGCCAGATATAGAGGACAAAGTCTATAAAATAATGAATGTAACAAAGAAGATAAATCACAAGCTTCTGTTCTTCCTGTTCCATAACTCAACTACAAGGGGACAGTCAATGGTATTGAAAGGCAGCAAAATCAAAACTAATAAAAGAAAATACTTTTCCACATAAGGAATAATCAGGCTTCGGAACATATTGATGTAGGATGCCTTTGAGAGCCAGAATTTAGTAGGTTTCCTAGATATTGTGGATGTTTAAATGGACAGCAGAAATAGTCAAGGTTATAACAATCTTCTAGATATATGGACAACAAATTTTGAAAGGATATAAAACTTCATGCTTTTGTGCTGAAGCCAACCTATAACAATTAGAGAAGATAATAATTCTTTCCCTGGCTGTAAATTTTCCTACATCTACCTACTGCAAAGGTCTACTGCACCTTCCTGTAAAATATCTGTTATTGGCCAGTGAGGGAGACAGGACACTGTACCACAGATCTGATGAAGGATAACTTTGGCTATGGTAACGGTTCCTATAAAATAGTCAGCCATTGTACCATCATTGATTTTTTTTTTTTTTTTAACTTCTGGAAAATTTGACTTTCACCTGAACAAAAGACCTCACTGGATGGCTTAGTGAAGTGTTTAAAAAAAGCCAAATTCTTAGTGTGGAAATGGACACAGGACTTTTTGTTCCAGGAGCACAAGATGGTCATATTTTTCAAATGAGAATGAGATTTGTCAGGAATGGAAATCTCAAATTCACTGAGTCTCTGTGTCTTGCTCTAACGCCAATCTGATCTGTGACAAGGGCAAATTAATTAGCCAAAAGCTATAACTTTGTATCCCACTTCCTGATTCTTATGGGCATTTAGTGCCACAGTTTTTACTCCAGACAAAACTTAATTCAATCCACTTGGAAGAGCTACAGCAGCCATCTTAGAATTACTGCTGTGGTCTGAAAATTATTCATTGAATAAAATATTTTGTGAACTAACAACTTTCTATAAAACTTTCAGCTTGTACTGCAAAGTTCTTTCTTTTCCCTAATTCTTATGAGGTATTAGCAAGAATAGCTATTCTAAAAAGTCAGGATTTTGGAACAGAATTTAGAGGAAATATATAGAAATAAAAATAAGTTAGCATCACACAAACTGTTTCATGCTGTGCTAGCTCCAAACTGACATCAAACTGTTCTGTTCTTTCAGCATCTGCAGTACACTATTGTATAAAACTACATATATAGCAGTATTCAAGAACTTTCATCCAAAGCTGAAGACATAAGTGAAATGTTATCTGGGAGCTGAATATATTTAGTTATACCTCACCTGTATCCCTTTATAAGCAGATGATAATTTTACATTCCTTGCTAGCTTCAGGAGCTGCTGAAAGCTCAAATTCTCTCTCCAGGCTCAGGTCAGAGCCAAGAGCCAGATACTAATCTGCTGTGATTTCGTGTATCTCCAGAATGACTTAAAAGGGCTATTCTGATTAATACCAGATGAAAATCGGGTCTCAAGGTTTTCAAAACTGAGTAGTTATTCTGAACAGACCCATTTCCAGGTGGCCAAGTGGAGACAGAGTTAAGAACTTACCACCTGACAGTCAGTCTTCTTTAAGATGTCTCAGGTTGATACCCAAAACTGAGACATAAAATCACCAATGGGGGGTGTTTTTGTTTTGTAATGTTGGACATGATTTCTTTCTTGATGCTCCTATATCTTTAGCAGCCAGTATCCACTTTGCAGCATTGTCAAGGCATAATTTTTCTGTCCTTTGTCAGGCAAGGGTCCCAGTGAAGCTGACGTCCTTCAGTTAGTTGACAGAGTTTTAAACATCTGCATCTTATTGTACTTTTTGCAGGTCTATCCCAGTGGAAGACATGGCTTATTGGTTACTTTATAATTTTGACTGTTTTTTTTCTTTTTAAACCAAAGTTGTTATATAACTTCTATCTACATTAACGAAATAATTTGGTGATATCCTGCTGATGTTTCTCAATAATAAATCATAATATATTACAGTATACTTAGAACTGGGACAAGACAGTTGTTGCCCTTTACCTAGTAGCCTTACACTTTGGCTTCTCAACACAGATGCAGCTGAGAATACTACTGGATCTCTGAAGATCTAATGTCATACTGGAGTCATGGATATTGTAAAGTCCTATGATTCCCCTGAAAAACTCACTCATCTTCTTTTCTCTGATATCTCACATTCCACAATAGTCTTTACATAATCCTGCACAATAATATCTTGTACTGGTGATATAATCTGCACCAATAAAGAAATGCACACGGATCTGACTGGGGGAAAACAACTTAGCCTTTAATTAGTCTCTCTCTGTTCCTTTAGGTGCTCTGCAAAGAGACACTAGGATCTTGGTGAACAATCAAGTGATCCTTTTTAAAAAGCTAATATTAGATTTGAACAAATCCGTGCATGATTTGGGCCTCTCCCCCACTATCTTCCTAACTTAAAGAGAACTACTATTATCTTATGCAGAGCAGAAAAGAATATTTACATTTCAGAATGCGTTGGAAAACTGACAGAAGTGTGACTACAGAAAGTAGTTATTAAATGTTTATTCTCTCTCCTTATACACCTTTTGCCATATAAAGCATATTTTCAAATGCCACAATCAAAAGTCATTGCTAGATATTCCAGGGCACATTCCTAAAGTTATGTAGCAGATTTAGGAGGCTGCAATTTTTTTTCCTGTCTATATAGCTGTGCTGTGTTTGGTAAACTTTAAATAGACTTTATCTTGGGAGCCCTTCTTCCCCTTGCCAGCCTCTGCACTTTCTCTCTGTGTTGGCAGGAAGGGCCTCGAGTACAGCACTCCATTTCTGTTGTGTATGCGCGGTCAGCCTTCCCCTGAGTAAGGGGTTTAGGCTCATTGCCTTCTCTTGGGGTAAAGCTCAGTCTCTGCTCTTGAAACTCCTCATTCCCCTGTGGTCTCCAGCTTAGTAGCTGTGCTTGGGTGTGTGTAGCCAAGTTTCTCTAGCTCATCTTCTCCCATCTCCTCAGCGGAAGGGTTTAAAAAGATCTCAGGCAGCCCTGAAATGGAATCAGATGACCCTAATTGGTCCAAGGTAGCCCTGTCTCAGCTGATCCTAATCTGTCCGAGACAACAACTCCTTTTCTTATGATCCTGATTGACCTGCAGTAAATTTCTTCCCTAGTTGCTAGGGGAGTAAGCCTTTTACTCCTTGATTGCATGCAGCATGCATAGTATGAATTATGCTAATTTCCATAATGCTACCTTAGCAGTATGTCTGCTCTTTAAACTGAAGGGACCACTCCAGTAGAATCAGTCAATTCCCATTTCAATTTTTGGCTTCTCTGTTGAAACAGATGACTCAGACAGTTGTAGAGATATTTTTTCTTATGTGAACAGTTGTCCACTAGGTACTGGAATGAGCCTCATTTTACATAAGCCTAGAGATAAGAGCTTTGGACCACATTCCCTGCTGCATCCAGAGAGAATTAGAAGCTGTCAGGTACGTGGCTAGGATTCCCTGATTCTCAACCCTGGCTTTGAAACAGTTCAAAGCTGCTCTAAATTGCATCACTTGGCTCTTGTTCCCTATGTGCTGCACACCATCTGCAGGCTCCAGGAATGCTTCTCACTCCAGCCCTTCTCCCTGTCCATGACACTGTTTCTGGAGTAAGGGGCTGCATGGAGTGAGGAGCAGGGAACTATGAGCTAGCAATGTTGGCTCCCTGTGTACTCTCCTGTGTCAGGAATATCCTTATCAAAAGACTTAACAGAGGCTTTCATTGCCTTTGTGCTGCCTGAGAGAGGCAAATTAACTGAAATGGATCAGCTAGTCTCCAGGGCTACGGTTACATTGGAAGCATCTGTCAACAGACGTTTCTGTAAGAAGAGATTTTCCAACAAACATCTGTCAACAGAGTGTGGCCATAACTGCCCGCCCTCTCTTGACAGAGTGGCAAACCAGAAGCTCAGCAAACAGGGCTGCCTGATGAATGGGAATCCCTGTCTGTCAACAGAAGCACCCAAGAGCATCCACACAGCTTTTTTGTTGACAATCTATCGACAAAGGCACTCTTCCTCACCTGAGAGAGGCAGAAGGTTGTCGGCAAAAGTGCCAAGTTTTGTCGACAGACTGTAGACAAAACGTATTTTGTGTGTGGACACTCCATATGTTTTGTTGACAAAACTCTCTAGTATAGCCATAGCCCAAGTGAATCTGTTTTAAAGGCTCATAATCAACATTTAAAACCCAACATTCAATCTCCTTTATTAAAAGTCTTGTCTACACACAAGATTTTAGACTTTGCCTGCATTCACATTTCAAAAAGCTATTTCCCCTCTCCTCCCCTCCACTCCGTTGCTGGACTAGTACCGCCTTTATGAATCTTATAATGCCTTACTGCAGTAAAATTTCCTTTGCTTCTCTTTCATGTTGGGTCTTCTCTGTTTTACTAATCTTTCCTCCATTTTGGTATTTCTTGGGGTCTTGCTACAGCCCCTGTGTTATAATCTTTATTACATTTTGTTATCTTCCATTTAGAGGGTTTTTTCAGCTTTATATTTATTATGCTTCAAAGTACATAATTTTTTTTTGTAAGATCTGATTCTGGAGTCTTTAAGCGTCCAAAGTTCCCAGAACTTCTTAATTCAATTTCTTGCTATTATTATTTGTACCTAACCCTTGGTTAAATTGGGTGTACATGTAGACAAGAGATTAGTTAGGATCAAAAATTAAGAATGATTATGTAAAAGAATGTGAAACACGCAGCCTGGAGGAATCAGTAAAGTTATTAAAAGACTTGAGAGAGATTTTAGTGACAGATGCTTTTGCTGTTGTCACACGGAATAATTAATTATTTGTCTTAACCCATACTTTGGACTGGAGTCTGTTTTTAAAAAAAATGACGGGATAGAATCTTAAAAATATATGATTATGTTGGAGGAAATAATTAGGCAGTTCAAACAGAAAAACTCAGTAATAGAAGAATAAAATATGACCTATTTTAAATAGTTTTCTTACATGACATGGGATGTGTCAGAAGACAAATGAATTTTCTTGTATCTACAGTAAGATTTTCACCTTCAGCCCATCCAGGGGATGATAAATCAAACCCTTTCTACCAGGGCCCAATCCTAATCCTTCTGGTTGGCAACAAGTTTGTGCTCTCTCAAAAAGTACTCCACCAGCACTTCCCCCCATTGCTTCCTACCTACTGATCTCCTTACACAAACTGACAAATCAAAGTACAGAAACCAAACAAATCTAAAGATAAATACCAGACTTCGCAAGTGTACTTACTTACATACTTCAATCCTTGTACTCCAAGTGACGCATAGGTCATCTACAAGTCTCCTTCCCCTCACTCTATCTTGGGGCAAAACTTCTAGCTGACTCCAGGAGTACCCCAGTTGTTGTCCTTCAGTCTCAGTAGATCTTTTCCATGTTGTATGAGGTTTTTCTCTTTTGCATTTTCCTTGCAGATTCCATTTGAGAGCTTGATGGACTATGTTGGATGATGGCTTTCTGAGAATGTGGCCTAGCCATCCCCACTTTCTTCTCTTGATTTGAACTTAAAGTGGTTCTTGTCCTGTTCTGTTCCGAAGCTCCTCATTTGTGACCAAGTCTTGCCATCTGATGTGAAAGATTGTAGGGTGCAAGAAGACATTGTAATGGTTGAGAGTGCAGTCCAACCCCTCTGTGAACCCTCAGAAGAATTCCAAACAGACCAGTCTGTGCAAGGTGAAAAGCTGCAAAACAAATAATCCTGCCAAGGCAAACAGCTGCAAAACAAAGTACGATTGCCAAAACTTCAAGGCTATGCTGGCAGTAGGCCACAAGAGATAGTAAGAGTAGTGCATAGGCAATTTTAAGCAATCTTATGTAAATGAGTTTAAGTTTTATTAATTAGTTAGTGTTAGGAGGCCCGCCACAGAGCATCTCCCCCAAGCGAAGCTCCGACGCATCGGGCTTTCCCCCACTGGTGACTGCAGCGTTTCTGGGGCTCCCATCGCGGGTGTCACACTTTCAATAAACCAAATATAACACTCGCCTTCCGGGTGCAGCCTCGTTTCTGGGGAACCCGAGCCTGGTTGGTTACAAGGATGTACCTCAGGCATCTGTTTATGAATGTTTGCAGCTTGTGATTTGAAGACATTTTAGTATGCCAGGTCTCACATCCAGACAAGAGCACACACTTCACAATTTCATCTTCATGGATATTATTTGTGAACTCCATATGGGATGGAGAATCTTGAATGTAGCTGTTGCTTTCCCAATGTGATGGTTTTGTTGTTGAACTGGTTGATCCTCATGGTTTTTCCCTCAGCAGATTTCTCTCAGCAGTGGCCCCAGGTAGCCGAATCTCCCATCAGTTAGCATCTTTAAGGAGCTAAGTGTGTGTGCCTGTTTACCTCTATTAGTGAGATATTGCTGAGCTGCTCTGCTCCCCTATGAAGCTCATCCTCCAGCCCATGCGTGCTTTGCAGGAGTGGTGAGATGGTACTGCCAGGTGACAAAGTAGCTCTTTAGACACTTAATTTCCAGGCAGCGTTTTTATTGTCCATCACATGCACGTATTAGAGAGTCTTGATTTATGAGTTTAACTCTTTAAATCCTACACATAACAATGGCTATCTAATGTCCCAGATATCATATTTCTAACAGAACGTCATGAAATAAGTCGTAGCGTGACAAGAAGTCCCATTCCCACAAACAAACTCAGTGAACTGGATTCTTTATTTTTCTTCACAATGTTAAAATCTAGATCTGGAACACTCAATTAGTGTGCATTTTCTCAAACACATGGAACATAAGTATGTTTTCTCTAATAAAGAAATATATTAACTCTTCTTGAACAAAAAATTAAAGAATTTTCAAAATACATGCTTTAATAATGGTTTACGATCAGAGAATAATCTCCACCACAGAATGCAATCCAAAACACATTTGGGAGCAGTAAAATACCACTCAACATTAGTTAATAAATCTGCTAGAATGTTTAAGATACCTTTAGCACAACATCTGAATCATCCTCATTTGCATAATTGAACTCCACTGACAAACCCATTGTCTAGAATATCCTCATATAAAGTTCATGGGACCACCATCAAGGTAAGACCTAAAAAGATGTCATTCAGTTGGCGATAAGCAAATTTGAATGGTCCAAGCCCATATTTTTCAACTCAGAAATTTGTGTGCGTGTGTGTTTAGATGTGAATACGATATAACTTATCTCAGTTAAAATGTCAAGTCATACCTTTGGTTATTGCTCTGAATTACTTTAAGCCTGAAATCCAGAAATCAAAATCTTATTTCACACACCAAAAATTGTCCTTCATAAGATAAATTGCTCACTACTATGAAAAATACAAACTGACAATATATGTATAATAAATTAGATTAAATTAATTCAGTTCAATTCATGACACAACTGTATGAACACTGCATGAACTAAATTCAAATACATTTTTGTATTTTGCATCATAGCCTAAATTATTCAGTTTCTCCAATGAGGAACAGATACATTTCCTTATTACTGTATCACTAAAATATTTCCATATACCTCATTTTAATTATCTCACGCTAAGACTAAACTTTCAATTTTTATAAAGACCTGTGCATTGACATTACCAATGCTATTAACAGCCTGTTTCCCTATACGTCACATGCATTAAGTGTGGCAAAAGGTGGTTTGCTTATTACACGTCTTGGTTTGAGAGAAGTCTGACTTACTACTCCATTCTACTTTACAAAGAGAAGCTGCTGAACTCTCTTTCATGTTCAAATTCGACACATTAACACGTGGTTTGAACCAGGATGCAAGCTTTCTGGGACATTACAGGGGTTCTTTGGCCTACTTGGCTTAATCTACTTCTTGACTTCCCCTGCCCCCTGCTTTCTGATTTGCTCACCTTGGTAATTTTTTTTCTGATTTGTCAACTTTGATTACTGTTTTGGTTCTCTATGCCTTAAATATTGAGTCTGTTCTGGTATGGCTATGGTCTGAAGAAGTGGGTCTGTCCCATGAAAGCTCACCTAATAAATTATTTTGTTAGTCTTTAAAGTGCTATTTGACTGCTTTTTTGTTTTGATAGTATATCGATTAACACGGCTCCTTCTCTGTTACTAGTGATACCACACTTCTCCTTATTTAATATTTCTTTAAAATGTGGTTCTATTTGAAAAATAGGATGTACTTAATCATCACTTCACCCAATTTACAGCAGCCACCCAACCAAATTTTTGCCTTTTGGATTGAAAAATAGAATCAAAGTTCAACACAATTTTTAAAATCCCATTTCCTATTTGAGCATTTCATTCCCAGCATGATATAATATAACACCATTCACCAAAAAACCCTAAATGTATTATATGATACATAATATAGTTAATATCCTTAAAATTCAAGCCCACCACCACTTCAATAAAACTATAACATTAGGTAATCAGCATTTTATAACACCAAGTATATCAATCATTACAATTCCATTCATAAAGGGATTCTTTTACTTCACAAAAACAGCATTATGAGCAAATGGATAGAACTCTGACATAATTTAATATATTCTGGCACTATATTCCTTTCAAAGTCTTTACTGTGCATTTAATAAACAATAAATACAATCAATAGGATATATACAACAGACCATTATAGAAGAAAACAAAAGAGAAATGTTGAGTGAGGTGCCATAATAGGAGATTTTATAGTAGTATGGAACTGACTGGGTTACTGCACTGTTTGTTTCAAGTAATTTAAAGATTTGTGGAGGCCTCTTTTGCTGGATTTTTAAGTATAAAATTTTTGTAAAGCAACTATTAGCGAGTATTCATTGGATCTCACTGAAATACACCTTGAACCCTAACTCTCATAAAGATTGCAGGGGAATGCCAGTTACTAGCAACAAGGATGTTAACAACTGTGTCATCTTTCATCCAAGAAAGGACCACTGCAACTAATTTTTCTTCATACATCCAAGTCTCCGACAAATGTTCCATTCCCCTTCCTGGACCTCCATTTCCCCATTCCCTGTGGCTCCCATTTGAAAGGAAATTATAAAATGGGGGGTGGAAAAGCACTGAAACCATGCAATTTTCCAAGAGACAAAAGACAGCTCTTATTAACTTTACAAGGCCAACTATAAATTTTCTAAAACTGTTCCAAGTCCAACAAGACCTTTCCAACCCATCTTTTCCTACTTCCTACAGTTCAGCTGGTACCAGGACTATCACTGCCTGCGTGATGGCAAAATGCACAGACATAGAACACAATCAGTTTGCATTAGTAAATGGTGTTTCAGACAATTTCAGCCCAAGGTGTAACAGTGATTCATCAGAAATCAATAAATTATTGATTTGTAGCCATGTCTTGCTTGGGGACCATTTCAAGGTAAAATGGAACAGGGGATGGATGGAGAGGGGAAAGTCAGAGGAGTATGATGAAGATACAAGTGCAACATAGCATAGACGCAGCAGTGCATGGCTTATTATCCTGACAGGAAGTCAGTGTACAGTACTTCAACTACTGTAAAATCTTCAGATCAGGAATTTTGCAGCAGAGCAATAGCAGATTCTAGGAGGGAGGCTGAGGGTCCCTTTATAACTTGTTGGCCTCACATTCTGGTTCTTGCTGCAGCTCTGGGCCCTCCTCAGTTTTTTTCAGGAGGGTCTTTCAAACTGGCTCTACTGAGTAGATGTCCAGGGCATCTTCTGCAGTCTGTTTCCTCCTCAGCCCAGATTCCATCAGCATCACTTTGGATCAGGACGATGCCATGAGCCACTTCACACTATGTATTAGGAGCCCTTAGCAGCATACAGTTACGGTCCTTGTAGATAGGTCACGTATACCAAACTCTCCAGGAGTGACTTTTGGAGACTTCTGGCCTCTGTGCAGAAGTTTCAAGTACAGAAAAACATAAAGGCCATACTGGGTCACACCAAAGATCCACCTAGCCCAGTATCCTGTCCTCTGACAGTGGACAATGCCTTCCCAGCACTAAGATGACATCTAATTAATTATTTATACAAAATGGAACCATTTCAACAGAAAAGATTAAGAGATCCCAAGCCCAGAGTACCAACAGCCCTGTGGTCAGGTCACTCATGTACAAATAGGAGACCTCAGTTCAAGTCCCTATTCCAAATCACTCAGTGTGGGGATTCAAGCAGGTCTTGTGCATCTAAGCTAAGTATCCTAGCCTCTGAGACACTGGGCATGCTGGGTGCATACATGTCCTACCTCCTCCATAGTCCTGACCTGCTTGCCTCCAGCTGCCTTTTGTGTGGGGCCTAAGCACACATGCCTGAATGTGCCTACCAGGTGGACCCACACCAGTGAGAAAGATGGGAGAATGTCTACTCTGAGAATCATGCCAGGGTTTTCAGTGGCTTGGCAGCTATGAAGTAACACCAATACTTAGCCAATTTTGCTCATGCATATTAACAGAAGCTTAGGTGCTTGGGTTTTAGACAAGTACAGGGCTAGGCATTAAGTGACCTGTAGATTGAGAAATTAGTGGCTAAATGATGACTATAGACATGGAAACAGGTATTTAAGTATCTATGTGCCTTTGTGAATCTAGTTACAAGTTTATAGCCTTGAATAGTCCCCTAAATACTAATCTTTTCCTCTTCTGTATAAATCTTCCTTTTTTCATGTCAGTCCTGAGTATAAATCAGTGTTATTTGTAATTAAGAGGCAAGTATTTAGAATATTAGTACAATATTAGTAAAACATTTAACAATTGAATAGTAACAGAGAGGAAGCCGTGCAAGCCTATACACTATCAAAACAAAAAGCAGTCAAGTAGCACTTTAAAGACTAGCAAAATGGTTTATTAGGTGAGCTTTCGTGGGACAGACCCACTTCTTCAGACCATAGCCAGACCAGAACAAACGCACTGAGAACCAAAAACAGGAAGCAAGGAGGACAAATCAGAAAAAGATAATCAAGGTGAGCAAATCAGAGAGTGGAGAGGTGGAGGGGAAGTCAAGAATTAGATTAAGCCAAGTATGCAGACGAGCCCCTATAGTGACTCAAATGTCCCATCCCGGTTTAAACCATGTGTAAATGTGCCGAATTTGAATATAAAAGCCAGCTTGGCTGCTCTCCTTAGAAGAACGGTGTGAAAGTTCTTTTTCAGTAACACACATACCTTTAGGTCATTGACAGAATGCCCCATTCCATTAAAATGTTGACTAACTGGTTTGTGGATCTGGAGTGTTTTGATGTCTGTTTTGTGCCCATTAACCCTTTGTCTAAGGGAGTTAGAAGTCTGTCCAATAAACTAAAACTATTTTGCTAGTCTTTAAAGTGCTACTTGACTGCTTTTTGCTTTGTTTAACAATTGTCTAATTTCTTTCATGGTGTAATTTCACAAAACGTAACACCTTTGAATCTTTGAATGTATTTAGTTGAACACTTAAGAGACTAGGTAGCCAGTTTGTGTTACCTAAAATTCCTCCTTCGAAGGAGTTTCTGTTACCTAAAATTCATTCAAAATTCCCCTCTTATGATTTTTAGCTGATTGTAAGAAGTCAGGAACAAAGCAAATGAGTTATTCATGAAGACAAAGGGGATCAATCCTACAGACATTACTCATGCAAAACTTCTATTGCAACAACAGAGCAAGACAAGGCTCCACATGTGACATATCAAATGATTTTTAATTTGTACAGGGTATTTTATCATTTTATCAGTGCCATTATTCTGCTTGTTCAAATAGTGCAGGCAGGGTACTTGGAACTGCCTGGAAAGTCATTCTGTCATTCAAAGTGGTACCTTTTAATATTATTGATTTCACATTACTAGTAGGAGCACGATGCCTGTGCTAGCACATTGGTGCATTTCAGGGATTAGCTTTAATAAGATGCACTGTAAGACACCAGCAAGTGTGCTTTGTTTTCACACTCCCCTCTGGGGCACGAAAAAATAGTCTAATTGGAAGAGCTAGTATATTAGCATTGAAGAAAGAGAGGCAGCCACATGTTCACTCCATTTAGCAGCTTTGTTGAACTGTAGACCAAAATCAAAATGCCTTTCATCTCAACCCCTGAATGTTTTTACTGTGTAAATGCCCTCAATAAAAAAAAAAAAAAATCACACTTATGAAGAGGGTGCTCATCCTTTTCCAACGCATACCCCATAGCAAACATGATAACTCAGCCTTTCAATGACAGACTTAATAAAAAAAAAAAAAAGCATCTCATCTTAAATCTACCTTCCTACTTTTTCCCCTGTACCCACCAAACATCTCCTTCTGGGTTTCTTATGCAAATGGATAAACAGGAAACTCTGATGAACCTAGGCTTTGATCTGCAGGTAACTTTCAGATTTGTTCCTCTTCCAGAAATGGCTGCAAAAATATTTCCCCTTCTTTTAGATTTCAAAATAAATTAAAATCTTTTGACCAAAGCATGGAGGTTTTGATTTGGAAACAATACCACGCATTCATGAGAACTGTAATTCAGAGGCCTCATGCCCCTATTCTTTTCTGTTGACAGAACTCTCTGGCTGGCGCATATCATCAGTGTTGTGCTCTCTTGATAAGCTGCTCTGTTGCATCATCTTAACATTTTCTTGGGTGTTAACTCAGTTGTGGTTGTTTTTTTGCTCCACATTTGGAACCTTCTGCTGGTATTGACACAAACTAAATCTCTGATCCTGCATGAGGACTTTTTGGGGAGAACCCTTGCGCCTGTTTCAAGCTTTCTAGGCTTTACTGCCATAATACTGTATCTTAAGATATATCATTTTACAAGGTTGTTCCTGCCACCTGACTGTGAGGAATGATTTTAACATGGCAACTCCCTGGCACACACAAGTGGTTGCTGTAGTTACCAAGCAAATGTTACATTCATAACTCAAAGTCAGCAACTTTAAATCACAGTTTCCCCTCTAGAAACGGCTGAATACCATAGTTATTTCCAATGTCTTCTGAAAATCAAATTGTACCCCACATACAGTGTACACACCTACCTAGCATTCAATTCACGACTGTTGAAGCTATCATTCTCTAATAGGACGACAGGAACCAAGGTCCTCCAACAGGATGAGCCAAGCTTTCTTTTTTATATAAGCCATAGGAGCAAAAGTGCATAAAGAGCTCCACCAGAACTAGAGGAACTGGTAGAACTAAATGTAATTTCTGTTTTTGAAAACATGGCTGTGTTGTACACTTAGGTCCCAGCTTTGCATTTCTATGTGGAACCTCTCTCCATGTAGGCATCTATTAAAGTCAGTTTTTACCTACCTATTGATGTGTTATAAAATTATTTGGCTTTCTACAAAGTGAGAGAGAGGACAGATACAGGGTTTTTTGTTGTTGGTTTTTTTGGGCAGGCTGCTGTTGAAATGCTCTGGGCTGAACGCACTCAATATTTTGCACTATTCAATACTGTAGCAATATTTGAGAGGAGGGACAAATGTGAATAAAATTACTGATTTCAAATTTAATCTCAGAATTAAAAAAATAAAAGCATCTGAAATAATCCTTCATTACTGTCTGACATTGCAGAGCTGGAGTTATATTTGTTCTAGTCTGTGCTGTTTAACATTTAAATTACAAGTGGTCAGAAAAGTTGATACATGGCTATTATTTAACATTTTTCTCATTGTGTCAGACTCCTTAAATTCAAGTCCATTTTAGTGCGCGTCTGAGATGATGGCAGGCAGAGAACGTATACAGCCTTGAGCTGGCACACAGGACCAAGACAGAGTGCTTGTGCTCAGAAAGCAGAAATTCAGGTGTCTAACAGAGCCCTCAATAGGTGAGTGAAGAGTGGGCATAAAGCAAATTATCTTCACACTGGATGCTAAAGATGAGCATGCTAGATCCCGCCAAAAAGATACAGCAACAGCTGCATTTCAGGGACCATTGTAGCTGTATGGGCTACATCTGTACTACCACAATCTTTCAAAAGACGATCTTCCAAAAGATGTTCTTTCGGAAGAGTGCGTCCACACACAAAAAAGCAGATTAGAAAATCAATCCATTCTTTCAACAGAGAGTGTCCACACAGCCCGCGCTATTTTGAAAGAACAGGCCAGAGATTGAATGGGCCAGCACCATCAGGACTGCTCTTTTGAAAAAAGGGCCCACAGTGTGTCTGCACATGCTTTTTTTTTTTTTTTTTTTTTTTTTAAAAGAAGTTCTCAAAAGGAGGCACTCTTCCTGATCCAGAAGCAGAAGAGGGCTCCTAGAAGAAGAGCTGTATTCTTTCAATTTTGGGTCAAAAGAGCACATATTGAGTGTGGATGCTCCATGCGTTCTTTTGAAAAGGAGCCCAATGTTCTGAAAGAACTTGCTAATGTAGACGCAGCCTGGAGTGTCCAGAGAAGTCGTTTTTCTCAGTACTACTTGCTGAAGAGAAGCTGACACATACAGTTTTACTTGAGCAAACTGTATTCCAATACAAATAATAAAAGTCAAGTAGAAGAAGAACAAGAGGAGGAGCTTGGAACAGTGGCAATTTCCATTCAGAAGCCATCTCTCACCAAAAATTTAGTGTGTGTTATCTGCATACGTTCAATTAAGATATTGACAACACAGGCTGTTTTGTACATTTTCAATATCACAGTATGTGGCTTTCAATTGTACCAGCATTTTAATAGAAGAGCCAAATAAATTTCACGTCCTATTGTCTTATTTTCTTTCCAGCAGCGTCAACAAGGCTGTGGATTTGTTGTTACCTCATGAGGAGCCCTATATTATCTATAGTAAAACTCTAAAGACGACAGATGTTCTCTTTTTCAGAGGACAAACACATACGTTTGAGGCTTCAAATTGCTCATTTGAAATATAACATCTCCTGTTGACAATCTTTTCAGGTGACAGAAGAGCAGGAGTGTCATTTTTGGACAATAACATCGTTTTATTATACACCACGTTTTCTTAGTCAAATTGCTGACTTTTTTCTTTTCCATATCACAGGACACCAAGTGACTCTCTTTTCCCCACTTACTGTACATATGAAAATTAGTTTTACAGTATTTGTATTCTTATGATCTTTAATCCTCTGTGTTGGATTTCAAGTTCATGCACTTTCTTGTTTGTAACTGGTATCTATATATGGTAGCCGCAACATTTTTTTGTGCCAATGACACATCTTTCCCTGGTGGTATAGTGGATACACTTGAATGTTGTTTGTGTTCATTTATAAATCAATATCTAAGGAAACTGCTCTTACTGGACTTTCAAGTGCCTACCCTGATAACTGATAAACCATTTACTTCTGCTTCGTTCTCCCCTATTCCCCAGCTAGAATACCTGCTCCCTTTTGCTTGCTACATGCATCCCCAGACAGAAAATGACCTGTGTATGTGCATGTAAGCTGAAAAGTAGCTGTATTGCTGAGGCAACCACTTGCGTACTGCAGGAAGAAGGCATATTTGCTTATTTTTTCACACTCAGGATGCCATTGGCATTTCCTAAAATATAACAGCCTGTAAAATGCTTATCTGTCAGAGTGCTTAAAACAAGCCAATTTTCTGCCCATGCAAGAAGCATCACAGCAAAGATTGACCCATTTTGGAGGAGCGGGGGAAGTTAATTCCTTTAGTTTAATTTACCCCAATAAATCTAGCAATTCTCCAGTCTTTTCCAGTATTATGTTAGAAGGAGCTGTGGTGAAAGTTCATAGCAGTCCTCTATCACCATGCGTAGTCTCCTCCTACCTTAAAACAGTTCATACAGAAATGGACCTTAGAATCTCTAAGCAGAAATGGCTATAATTTTCTTTGAAATATGTTCCTTCACCACCACAAGCTTGCTTTATGGCACCTACAGCATTTTTGCACTATTTTCTTTTTAGGAACTGGCATGTTGACTCTGGGGAATCTCACCCAAGCACTGACAGAAATGGATTTTGCAATATCCATGTAAAAGACGAAGCAAAAAAATCAGGCAATGCTTCAAAGTGACCTCCAAGCATGCCTTTCCCTGATATTAAAATTAGTAAGTAGCCAAAGAGAGGACTGCACAAGAATGCAGTAATTAACTACCTATTAAGTTAATGTGTCACATGATGAAATGTTAGGAAAGAATTATTGAGAACACACTTTATGAGGAAATGGAGCACTAAGTAAGTGACAACAAATCTGGGTTTATGCCAGAAAGGCCAACAACAGATGTGTTTTTTGCAACCCAAATTTTGCAGGGGAAGTACAGGAGGAAACACAAAGAACAGCAGTAAGTGTTAGTGGACTTAGAGAAGGCTTATGACAAGCTTCCGACAGAATTGATTTAATGGTACCTACAATTCTGCAGTCTTCCTCTCACTTGATGGTCACTTGATAATGATTAAGATGTCTTCATGTCACCCTCTATCTGAGAGTGTTGATGGCTGATTTGAGGAATTGTCTTGGGCCGCATATAAAATATATAATACAGTTAATCTATATAAATCACATAATAATGTTAAAAGTTTACGATCTTGTGGGGCCGCATTACTAGCTGTCCAGGGCCACGTGCGGTCCACGGGCTGGACACGCCTGATCTAGAAGCATGGTGCTAGCACATTCTTTTCTTATGCCACTCCTCAATAAAGTTTATGTGGAAGTTTATGTGAAGATACTACACTTACATATATTGTTATTCACTGTTTTAACTAAGTTTTTGACAATTGTTTAGGGACAGTCCTAATTTTTTTCCTTTCAAATGGTGATGGAAACCAAAAATATAGACGCTCTGACACTGAACTGAAAAGATCATTCAGACAGGACCACACACCATTAAGGAGTTGATTATAGGTGACTGACTGCCAGCAATCCCTTCAGAACAGAGGGATTTTTTTTTAATCGAACACATTTGGCTCCATCTATTTATGACAGCTAGCCTGACAATAACATGACTTCTATCAAACTTAGCTTTGGATTTTGCCATTTCAGTCGGTTCATACGAAGCTTTCCAAATGTTTATCCACAAATTATACAAAATGAATAAAAGATTGAAGATACACCAATGACTATCTTAATTGTTTTGCTAAGATTTTTCTACTAACTCAACCCCCTTTGTGAAATATAAGGCTGATTACTACTAAAAATCCAGCATTTGCCAAGAGTTATGCTAGAGAAATTGATCCTGCAGTGAGATGTTGTGCACAATAAAACGATGAATAGATGTATGGGACCTGATCCTTGTCTGATGAGACTGCTGCTGAGCAATCACAAAGTTATGCCAGGCTATTAGAAGGCTAGTGGGATATTGGTAGCTAAGCATATCATCTGCATACAGAAGATTATATTTAAATTCATGCCCCCTGAGGCATAGCTATTATCTGCCCTGCTTTTATCCTCTGGTATTGAGTGTAAGAGAGAAGGCACTAAAAGGATTGAGGCATTTGCTCAGCATACATTTCTACTTTTGTTATTTAACATTATAATGCTCCCACACATGGTTTTGATGAATATCTGTGCACACATTCAGCAATCCATACATTTTACAAGGTATTAGGGGACCAAAGCTACAGTTATAGCTGAGATATTATTTTCACTGTGTTCTGATATGTAGTGCAGGAAATAATGGATCTCAGATGTTGTAGTGTAGTACAGGATCCAAGGGTAAATGCTGAGTTTTTACTGGTGACATCTCTACTTTACATACATGGTCTGTTATGTGGGATCCTAGAGAGTGTGATTACTATAATCAAGCTTTGCATAGAGCAAACAGCTCTGTAATTCAAGGGAAATAATGTAGAATGCATTTAAATTGCTAGGTCTGATATTTTACTGCTGTTGTGCAGAAAACTTCAAATTATTGCTGGAGTTTACCTCCCAGTGCATTTTTCTAAACATTTTAAATGATAAAAACTGTTCACTGCTTATCCTATGCTGGTATAATTGGGGCAGATATTAGTTTTGCACACAAAATAAATATCTAAGATTTCATTTACAAGCAAGTGTGGTTTAGACCTGCACCGCACCACACCACTATGAGAACTCTGCCTGCTCAAACTAGAGCATCTAGCATCCTCTCACCTCTATGGTTGTTTGCTTTGGGTAGGTCTACACAGTAAAGTTATTTTGAAATAACAGGTGTAATTACAAACTATTTTAACACCTACAAAATCCAACCACTGAATAAATAGTGTAAAAGGAAGATGCTGTGTGTGTGCTGTTGACCAGTAATAAATGGGGGCCCGTTTTGGAAGGAATAGGGTGTGGTGATACAGAATTATTTCTCTGAGTAACAGAACTGGGACCTTTTCCAACTATAGCACTATGTCTATACATGTCCCGCCCTTTCAGGAGGGGCATGTTAATAAGGCACCTCGGAACAGATTAATGAATATGCATGTCAGTGCCTCATCAGCATAACAGTAGCCAGTCGCGCTTCAAAAGCGCTGCTTTTGAAATACAGACTGGTTGTATAGAAGCGGGTGCTTCGAAATAAGCACCTTAAGGGAATTTCTAAGTGTGGGGTTTATTTCAAAGCACCTGCGTCTATGCAGCCAGTCTGCGTTTCAAAAGCAGCACTTTTGAAGCACTACTGGCCACCATTATGCCAATGAGATGCTGACTATGCATGTCAGCACCTCATTAACCTGTTCCGAAGTGCCTCATTAACATACCCCTTCCAAAAGGGAGGGGCATGTATAGAGACGACCTAGGAGAGAGAAAAAACAACTTCTGTTCCATTCCTTTTCTCTTTACACACCTTTCAATCTACTAGCTTCTTGTTGTCTTTGCTAGCAAATATGGATATGCACAGTGTCCAAAGTAAATGGGGTCATGATCTCAGCTGCGATTCTTGGGTGCTACCATAATGAGAACTGAACCCACATCTCCAGAAGCTTATCCCAGTGCCTTAACCACACGGTCATTATTCCCTCCTCTCATGCTACCCTTCTCCTATTTGATCATCAGTGTCAAGTTATTGCCTTTTGACCTGACTTTTTCACCTTTATACTAGCATAACATGGTTGTTTTGCCTCTTTTTGCCAGCTGTTTTAGTTATAGCTGATCATTCTAACACTTGCATATCTCTAGACCGCACATATAGTTGTGCTTTAGAGAATCCTATCATGTACGAAAGAAATACTGTTAAATTTTTTTTATCTGAGCCTTCTCAGTCTATATCCCTTATTCTTTTTTACTCGCACGTAGAGGCAACTATGTGAACACCAGCTTTAACTGATTCATGTTCATATCTTTCATCATTTTATCATAACAAGGATGGTCCACATCAAACACTTTTAAAACATTACATCTACAGCCAGATGTGATGATTAGAACTTAAGAATCTCTCTCCCTCAATATTATACTAATAATTTCCACTACTGAGGAAAGTAGGTACATTTACATAGTAACCTATCAAATTTTATTTCTACAAAGCTGATTGCTAAATGATGGCAAACTCATGGGCTATTTCATGCCAAGTGCAAATTTTAAAGTTCGCCTTGCTAAAGAAATGTTAGTAATGTCTCTTCAGAAATACAACTGATAGATTAATTGGGAGTTTGTCTATGTCAGATAGCTGTCCATGGCACCAAAACACCTATAGTGGTATTCTTTCATTTGGAAACAACAAGTTTACAGTTTAATAGGAAGGTCTGAAATCCATTCAAGGGTTCCAGGAGATAGAGAGTGCACCTTTCTGGCACTTTCTGGAGAGAAGAACATAGGGCACTCATACACAGTGACTTTGATGATTTGGTCATCTCTACATTCAAACTGTGGCAAATCTTTGATTATTCTTTCATGCATCAGGGGTGCAACTTCCATGTAGCATCCTAGTAGGGACAATGGTCACCCACTGTCTTCAATAGGGCCCAGTAACGAAGATTTTATATTGCCCCTTTGGCCTTGCAAGAGGAAAAATGTAACTTACTTAAAAGTTTCATAGAAAGTGTTGCATTGTTTCAAAGTTCTTGTAACATCCTCCTTCAGAGGTGAAATGGACATCAATGTTGATAAATAACTGCCACTATCCAAGAGCGTTCTCTGGTAATGTGACAGCTGACACATCTCAGCTACAAAATTCTGTGTAATAAATGTTCAACAAAGGAAGGCAAATAGAAAACAAACTCCTTTTTCCCTAGTCTGTGTCACCTGACCTGGGCTGAACTTTACTAAGTTCAATATTCCTATTGTATGACAGTGACTCAGAGTTCACTGATTTCAATGGCTATTGCTGCATCTCTTAATTCATTTGACCTCTGATAAAGCTCTTCTACTATAAACAGGCCATCAGTTAACTGCATGAGTTAATATATTCTGACATGGTTAAAAAACACATTTTTCTACCAGCTGCAAGTGAGCAACACTCACCCCTAATTCAAGCATTCTATTTTGGTTTTGCTCTTCCTGGGTTGAAAGACATAGATGGGGAAGGCAGTAGGAGCAAGAGGACTAGCTTAGTTCACAGTAGATGGTGAAAAATGGCCAGAAGTAAAGAGACTCCTTTAAAGAAGACTTTTGTTTAAAAAGAAACTGCATATCAGAAATCTTTGAATGCATACATTTATACCTGGGGCACAAATATTTTATAGATACCTGAGCCCACCAATTTTGTATTATACAGGGCTTTTCTTTAAAATTCTGAACACTGCTGGCTTCCCAGGTGACAGATACACTCCCTAAAAGCACCACAACACTGTAATTAAAATGTCAATTATCTGCAGGTTCAGCCCCATGGGTTCAGTTAAATAATATGACATGTGTGCATTATGACCTAGATTTAGACATGTGCACTTGTGTAGCCTGACTTTGGGTAGCCTGTCAATTTGTGTGTTTTCCAATGCATGTTGTACATATGCAATAGTCAAACTGTGAGACATTTTATCTAGCAGAATCACAAGACAGAAATATACTGAATTTGATATATGTGGGTTTCTCAGTTTCTGTTCCATATCATTTTTATTTATTAAGGGTCATATTCTGTCCTCAGCTGTTGGTTTCAACAAGAGTTGTACACTCACATAACCGAGGGTGGATTTTTGTCCACAAAGCAGATAAATCTCCATCTGAACACTCTAAGGGATTGTCTACTTGGCATGTTAGTCTGTTAGCGAGTCATAAATTGTAGTATGCATCAGCACATTGTGCATCCAGCCAGCACACCAACCTCAGGTCTGTGCGACTTACGCCTGCAAACTCAGCATTTGCGAGCCTGTGATGGTGTGCCCAGCCTGCCCAAGAAATCCAGGTCTTGCAACTGTATTGGCATTTCCTTACTGCAACACGCAAACCTGAGTCAGAACTTCAGCATCTTTGGCCACATGCTCTTGTACTTCAAAGTTCCTAACACCCTCACCAGCTGAACCACAACAGAGCTTGGTTTATAGTGGTTTGTGGAAGAACTTGTTTGTCCCATGGATGTTGACCTGCAGTGTTTTGATGTTTCTAGCCTGAAAACATATCCATCTGAGTCATTTTATATTTGATTGCACAGAGAAGCTGGAGCCAACATGGATCCAGACCCAGTGGTGGAAATTTCCCACGTCACATTGTCAGTCCTGTTTTGCAAAATAGGTGGAGCATATGGTGAGCATTTTGGCAGCAGTATTTGAACTGCTGAAGTCATACCTTGGGGGTGAGGAGGGGAAGGATACTAACATGCCAGCTCTGAAGCAGCTGATGCTGTTCATGCCTGTTGCCTTAGCTGCAGATTCCCCCAGTGTTGACCAGTGCTTTTGCAACAACGCCACAAGCACAGACTGGGATCAGACTGTCATGCAAATTGGGGATGACCCACAGTGGATCCAGAATTTCTGCCCGAAGTAGTACATGTTCCAGATCAGCTTGTACCTACCATCCAGTGCCAGGACAACCAAGGAGTGTGGCTCAGGGTCCCATATAGTGGCACATAGACCTCTTGCACAGAGAAATAATGAGTCTTTTCTATAGCCCTAGATGAGAGATAGCCTGTCTTTAGCTCAAACTGTAGAGACTCCTGCACTGAGCTCCAGAGCTCCCAGCTATGAGTGGACCCGTGGGCACTTACGTGGGCTCCTACAGATATTTTCAAATCTCTGCCATTAAATATCTTCAGGTCCAATACCATACTGTTCCCCATCTCTCTGTACTCACATACTTCATCTATAAAAGTAGTCTGATTGCAATCAGCAAAATTACATGAACTGGGGCACAGAACAGGTTCCTTACTTATAAATATTTTTAAATTGCTGCATAGACTTTTAAACTTATAGTTCATCATATGCAGAGAGACAGAAACAACATTCCTTTCCTCATCTATAAATTTAAGTTTCTAATACCATTTCCCTTGCATAAATGCATTTCTAGAACTTCAGATCATAAAGGACTTAGAAGGACAAAACTTTCTGTTGCATATTTAGAGGACAATTTCATGCTGAATCTCAAAATTACAGGTGGGCTTGAACCAAAGTCACCCTATTCAAATATTGACAAAAGACAGAAAAGTTTGTATCCAGACCTAAATTTCATTATTGGTTCCTATAAACAGAGTGGTCCTTATTCAGGTGAACATTCTTCTGCAATTACTGGAAGAAGGACATTCAGGGTTTGGCTCTATATCCTTAGATCATATTCTCATTTGTTTTAGTTATGTTTCTTTTTTTACCTTGTATTTTGTTTCACCAGAAAAGAAAGATTAAAAATCCCAAAGTCAGCACAAAATAGAAGAACAGTCATATATATAACCCTAGTTCTATATCTGGGTCAGGTGAGGGCAGAGCACATGAAGTAACATGGAAGTCAAGATTAAACTACCATAAGTCCCTTATTATAAAAGTTGTGTGGTAACATCACATTACAAATGTCAAACATGTTGCTGCCTATTCAGCAGCAATTTCTGAGAAAATGTAATTAATTATTCCTACCCAGTCCTCATTGATGAGTCTTGCCTTGAAAACTGTACTGAGAAGAAATATTATAAGTCTTCCAATGCCACAACTTAGACTCAGAAATACAAACTTTAACTGTCCTTCATTTCCACTGTTAGGTTCATGCTACATAACAAGCCTTTTTTCCAAAACACTAAAGCAGACAGGTATTATCATATCCACTCTCAATCATTGAGGACCTAGTTCAGACAAGCACATAAACATATACTCAACTTTAAACATACCTACCCCAGGAGACTTTAAACATAGCAATTGTCCAATGGAAGTCAACAGAACCAGACTGATGCACTTACTTAAGGGCTTTTCTGGGCAGAGCACAAATTGGTTGCTGGCTTCAACTAGCCTTTTTCTCCTAAATAATAAGGTATGAAGTAATGTGGAACAGTGGGCCAAATTTGTACGAGTCCTCCTCTGTGTCTACACATGCCCCTTCCTTTCAAAAGGGGCATGTTAATGAGCAGGTTCAAAATACGCTAATGAGGAGCTGCAATGAATATGCAGCACCTCATTAGCATAATGGCGGCCGTGGCGATTCAAAAGTGTGGCTTCTCGAATCACACGTCGCCCGTGGAGACAGGACCTTCCAAAAGGACCCCCCAAGTTTTCAAAAGCCCTTTTTCCAATCACCAGATAATAATCCAAGACTATGGTCCTCATCATACATATCTCATAGAGCTGGAAGGGATCTTTAGAGGTCATCAAGTCCAGCCCCCTGTCCTCTTGGCAGGACCAAGCACCATCCCTGACAGATTTGTTTGTTTTTAAACATATACTTGCCCCTGGAGCCCTAAATGGCCTCCTCAAGAATTTAACTCCCAACCCTGGCTTCACAAAGCAAATGCTCAAATCCCTGAGCTAACACTGCCTACGCCTGCAGAGAGACTGGAAAAATAGCTCTATCTGGTATGAAATATCCTGCTCATCTCAAAGGGATTAATTTACATGAGCAGTGGGGACAATTCAAGTGCCTACAGGATGATTATTTCACTGCTGTTAAAGAACATGGGAAAAGAGAACATCACAGAGCTGTACAAGGTCCTGTAACTGACATATGAGTTTGGGGCCATAAGTCAATGAAGCATGCGAAAGAGCCACCACTTTTGTTGTCCGTATCTGATCTCTGGAGCCAAAAACCTGCAGAGGAGCCCTTACGTGCTCCTGAGCCAAACCAAGAAGCATATCGCAGAAGGATAAACAGTGCATCTAAGCCCAGAAACCATTAGCCCTACAGCTAGGGCTGCAAGGGTCAGGTCAGGTGGTGAACATGAGGTCAGATGGCTTTTTAGCTTGTTTTAGTGGCTGCTTCTGAAGATGGAGATTTGGGCAGGTATCACTTCATTGGTGAAATTCGACTCATATTTCCAATTTTTTCCTAGCATTACCATGTGTTAGACATAATCTTTTTAAATGATAGCTGAGATTCTGCGATTTGACTCAGGAGGCTTTAAAGCACACTATCATGTTGGTGGATATGGGCATCATTCAGCGTTCACTTATCCTCAGAGATGCTCTGCAGTTCCATCTAGCAATGTTGAAATGTGCATTAGAGCCAAGCTTCTATGCTGGTAACCAGATAAGCAAACTTGCAACCAATGAAGGATGTGGTCCTTCACACAGCTAGTAAATACAAAGAGACTTTATATGGATTGATATTAAACACAAAGTTGAAGGTTAAGAAATATATAGAACAGTCTACAACAGTCCAAAGGGTAGTTAGAGGTGTTCTAGACAAGCAAGTGGAGATTATGAAAGTGGCATAAAGCTGTAGCCTGCATCAAGCTGCATCCAGCCCTTTAGCTTTCTCCTGGTGTACAGATGGCATCACAAGATATCTCAGCTATGCTGTTGATATTATGCTCCTGGGCAGTTCCTGCAGGCTGATACAAGAGTGTGCTATAAATTGTACCCAGGACGAAAACAGCCTCGGTCAGCCATGAATTAGTGAACACAAAAAAATGGCAGAAAGTCATACAGTGCATCACTTCCCGACTACCATCATCACATCATGTGCACCCAGCACTGCACTGATTCTACAAATAAATCAGGTCACTGCCATCAGCCACAATACTGGTAGTAATATAGGTTTAAACACAAAACCAATTCTAAACAACAACGTTACAGAGCTAAAAAGAACCCTGGAATGCTGAGGGGATGTATCAGTCACTTAAAAGCATAAAAACCATTGGTTTCAAAAACATATTACACTAACTGAAAGCACTCGGTACATTTCACTGTACTCAGCCACCTTTTAATTAAATTATCTTATGGTAAATATACTGAAACATCCATTGGGAGACAGCATTTCATTTTAGCTTTAAAAGTAAGCTTGCAAAATAGTGCCACCTAATGCTAGAGAGCTAAGGAGCTTCAGATGGTCTCGTTACATAATGTTGTTTCAGGAAATTTGTTTTGCACTGACTGATTTTCTATACAGTACCCTGACATTCTGTAATAGCTTAAACAAAAATAAATTAAGATGCACTTGCCAAGCAACACGAAAAGGTGAAGAACAGTATTACTAGTTCTATCAGGTCTTCTGTGAATGTAAGAAAAGCGAAGTCAGTTTGCTGCAAAACAGTCAAATTGTGAGGGAATAGGACTACTAGGGTATATGTCCCTGTAGTTTGAGAGCCATCTAGTAAACTTGACCATTTGCCATGGATCAATATTGAATAATCACAAGACTCTAAAACTTGATCTGACAGATTCTTAAATATTAAGTTGTACTGTTGCTGCAACCAGAAAGCTCCTTCTTCAACTGTTCTACATGGATGAAAATAATTTCATAAAGAAAAATGCAAACACCAAAAAGTTATACCTGATGAGTCAGGGCTTTATTAACATGCACTTTAAGTGCTTGTTTGGCTAAGCTTACCAGTTGTAAGAGTGACAACACAAGTTACTTCTTCAATCAAAAGCACATCTTTCTTTTAGCATATGGCTTTACACATTTGTTAACGTCATATTTTAAAGTAAAAAATCCCTCCTCAACCTCAATGAACAACTACCAAGAACTCAAATGCAAAGTATAGATAAAAGAGAACATTTCAAAAAAAAAGCTATTATACTGATGAGACAGATCCTGAAGGTAGCAAAAAAGGCAAGATCACTGTTGTTAACATGAGTCAAAAATGGACAAGACAAAGAATAACTTATCCTCTATCATGCAAACCATTTGTCACTTCAAAATGAAGCACAAAATATTAGCAAGTCAGATAATTTTATGAATTGCTATAAAATTGCATTAACAACATCGACCAAGAAGTCGTCATCCGAATTTTGTGCGTGTAGATACCAGCTCCTTTTGTCCTGACTGAAGCGCTCAGAAAAAAAAAAAATCTTATTTCACGTCAAGAGACAGCAAGAGCCTTTCAAAATTTATATTTAGGTAAAGCACCTGTAGAAGATTCCATTCCTGCCAAATCATTGAAAACATTCAAAGCTTTCCCCATAAGCCCATAAAACAACCCTTTGCTTCAGACAGTTTTCATTCCATGTGACAATGTTCTTCTCCAAACTGATTTACATTAAACTCAGAGTGAGATTCCTCACAGAAAATGTTTTCTTAAAACCACACACTATATTCACAACTTTCTTGTATTTGCCATGGACTTGATCCAAAGATTTACTGAAGTCAACTTCCAAGTCGTTTCAGATGGTTTTTGATTCAGGCCTAACTTCTGTAACCATCAAAAAAGCAGTCAGTTTATCCAGCAAGATCAGGTCTTGGGAATAAAATTGCATAGTTAATGATTTATTTATTAATATCACTTGCTCAAATGGCTCTATAGTTTGGTGTTCTGTTTAGTTGAGAAAAAATGGGTGTTAGTTCAAAAAGTAAAATGAACATAAATATAAAATGTGATCAATGACTCAGACTGTATTGCATATTTCTTAAAATACAGCATTTTTTCATACAGTAAGTAAAATCACTAAGTTACATTTTCTCTTGGGATTCTACTGTTAAGCACAGACCCTGTTTTTAGTAACAGAGGGAAAGCTGTGCTAGTCTATATACTATCAAAACAGAAAAAGCAGTAAAGTAGCACTTTAAAGACTAACAAAATAATTTATTAGGTGATGAGCTTTCATAGGACAGACCCACTTCTTCAGACTATAGCCATAGCAGAACAGACTCAATATTTAAGGCATAGAGAACCAAAAATAGTAATCAAGGTTGACATAACAGAAAAACATTATCAAGGTGAGCATGCTAGTCTGATGGCCTTGAGCTCCCTCACATTTACGTGGAGCTAAACAGCCACCACGCTGCCAAGAGCCTGGGTTCTTGGCTGATCCAGGTGTGCTCCCCACCCCCAGTCCAAACCACCCGTTACGAGGGAAAGCGAAGGCTGCTGAGGGGCCAAGGGGACTCCTGTGATGATGACCCCCTTGTCCAACCACCAGTGCAGGGTTGACAAAGTCCATGTCAGCACCGTAACCACCAAGTCTAAACTTGGTTTAAAGTACACAGTGATACTCCAATGGCAGCCGTAGCTGTAGAGGGTGCATCCTTAACCTGGCATGTTGTGGCATGTTGTACCATGAAGTACAAGAAGGTGCACAGTGCCATGTGACCCAGCAAATGCAGGCAGTACTTGGCCATCTTGGTGGGAACTGCCAAGATGTCTCAGATGATGGCCCCCATGGAGCTGATCCTGTCATCCAGCAGGAATGCCCTGGCACACCTGGCATCCAGTCATGCCCCTACAAACTCTATTGACTGAGACAGGACCAACACCAACTTTGCCTCGTTGATCAAGAGACTGAAGCATACAAAGGTTTGACAGATCATCTGTACATGCTGAATCACCTGCTCCAAGGAAGAACCCTTGACTAGCCAGTCATCCAGGTATAGGAAAACCCGCACCCCTTGCCTGCGTAGGTGCACTGCCATGCATTTGGTGAAGACCCTTGGGGCTGCAGACAGACCAAAAGGCAGAACTGTGAATGGATAATGGTTCCTATCTGCATGAACCTGAGAAACCTCCTATGAGGGGGGTAGATTGAAATACACGTCCTGTAAGTCGAGATCTGTGAACCAATCCCTCTGCTTCAGTGCTTCAGCATTGGGAGTATGAGACTCAGGGACATCATATGAAATGTCATCTTTTTCATGAACCCATTGAGACCTCTTAGGTCCAGGATGGGCCTCAAGCCCCCCCTTTGGTTTTGGAATTAGGAAGTACTGAGAATGAAACCCCTGTCCCCTGAACCTGAGAGGAACTTCTTCTGCGACTCCAGAACCCAGGAGGGATTTCAATTACTGCTGTAACAGGATCTCGTGAGGGGATCCCTGAAGAGGGACAGGGATGGGGGGGTGAGAAGGGGGCTACAAAGAGAACTGAATGGCATATCCCCTGTCTACCATACACCATACCCACTGATCTGTGGTGATGCTGCACCACATATGATAAAAGGGGGATAGGCAAAACGAAAAAAGTGAGGATGCTGGAGTGGATAAGATCAACTCAACACTACTGACTGAGCCATCAAAACTGAGGCTTTGGTCCTTGTGAGCCCTTTTGGTGGCCTTGAGGCTGTTGGCTTGAATGGCGCCTGCCCATCCCGTTCCACCTTCAACTGCCATCCCTTTTTGGCTGCAGAAACTGTCTCTGCTGAGGATAGGGTTAAAATGTTTGCGTTGGTTGGCAGGTGTATGCAGGCCCAAGAAGCGGAGGGTGGCCCTAGAGTCTTTCAGACTATGCAGTCTTTCATCTGTCTTATCTGAAAATTGGGTAGGGCCATCAAAGGAGAGGTCCTGGATTGTCTGCTGGACCTCACGATGCAGGCCAGAAACCTGAAACCAAGCCCCCTGCCCCACGTATTGCCACTCCAGAGTCCATAACCCTCATGGGAGAGTCCACAGCACCCAAAGCTGCCTGCAGGGCCATCCTTGAAATCAGTTTGTTCTCCTTCATCACAGCTGTGAAGTCCTGCTTGTCTTCAGGTGGCACCATATCAGAGAACCCAGACAGGGAGCTGATTGTATTATAAGTATACCTGCTAACCAGAACCCGCTGGTTAGCAATTCTTAATTGCAACCCTCCTGTTGAATAGACCTTCCTCCCATAGAGGTCCAAGCATTTAGCTTCTCTGTTTTTCTGGGCGGGGGAACCCTGAAACTCTCGTCATTTTCTATGGTTAGCAGTGTCCACTACCAGAGAGTCAGGTGTGGGGGTGTTCATTGCCCTGGGATGGAACAAAGTACCATCTCTCATTCCTACAGGCCGTAGGAAGGGCAGAAGCCAGGGTGTACCAAACCATTTTAGCCATAGTGGCAATTGTTTTGATTACGGGCACAGCCACCCTGGTGGGGCCTGTGGAGGACAAAGTGTCTGACACAGACAGTTTTCAGTCCATGTGACAATGTTCTTCTCTAAACTGATTTAAATTAAACTCAGAGTGAGATTCCTCACAGAAAATGTTTTCTTAAAACCACACACTATATTCACAACTTTCTTGTATTTGCCATGGACTTGATCCAAAGACTTACTGAAGTCAACTTCCAAGTGGCTTCAGATGGTTTTTGATTCAGGCCTAACTTCTGTAACCATCAAAAAAGTAGTCAGCTTTATCCAGCAAGATCAGGTCTTGGGAATAAATAAATCATTAGCTATGCAACTTTATTAATATCACTTGCTCGAATGGCTCTATAGTTTCAGCACTTCATTAGTAAACTTCAAAACGGCCATTTGCATGGCAATTTTGAAGTTTTTGGCTAGTGTAGACGTAGCCGTTCTGTTACATTTTAAGTTGCAGTATGAAATATTATTAAGCAAACAATTTCTTCCCCTTGATTAATGTAAGAGTTAGATGCATACACAGAGAGAAGATAAATATAAGACTCATGTTCTCCTCTCAATACACTCATGAATAACTGCAAGGCTTTGGGTATGCACATCAACTACACAAGACATGGAGAAAGAAATCCTCTGCTGACCTGACCCTGACACCACTCTCAGAGGGCTGGCATTGGTGCCAACTGAAGACAGAAGAGACACCCAGAAGAAAGAGGCACAACTTGTTTAGGGGAACTGTATATTTCACACATCACTTCTGGGGATCTAGCCTGTATTTGGGGCTAGATGGAAAAATGGAAAATGGGAATAGTAGAGACACCAACAACAGCTCCACAATAGCTGTTAACAGGGACAAGAAACATCGCAACATAGTTTTAAATAGCAAATGAAGATTAATTCTGTACCCAATTGAAATTGCAGGAATCTAGATTACAGAAATGTCATCTTTTGCCAGAGCTAACTGCCTCCTCCCTCTCCTTTGTAAGTCAACAAGCTATTCAGTTCTCAAATTAAGTTGTATCAGGGCCTGTATCTTACTTACTTTTCTGTCCTACCCCAACAGCATAGCGCTCCCTAACCACAAGTCAAAGGGAAAAAGCAGCTTCTACTGAAGCATTAACACCACCTTTTTCAGCAAGAAGGTTTCAGTTGAAGAGCTCTAATCTTAGTACTAATAAGATCTGTCCCTTATTTTGAACAATCTGGCAGAATTACAGCAAGAGATTACTTTAGCCCACACGCTGGCCTATCCATTCTAATCCTCTCCATTAGCCTCCTTTTAGCTTTTAGCTTTTCCATTATATTGCCAATACTTAATTTGTGCCAGGGCTTGCTAGAGATGAGCAGAGATGGGCAGTTCATGGCCCCAGCAGTTCTGGACTTGCCACATCAGTTATAAAAGTTAAAATAAAAAACATTGCTTGAGCACAGCATCTCTTTCATTACACATGAAGCACTGTTTAAAGCTAACATCTACATGAAGAGTACAGTACAGTAAAACTTTTTCCTTAGCTCACTTTTAATAGCTTGTTTGCTTTCTGACCCAGAAGTCCCTGACATCTTCATTAGCATTTTAAAGCTAACATTTTGCCATTGCAAGAGAACCTGAAGATACAACATCAGCATAAACCATTTCTTCAATTTTCAGAGGTAGGCCTTTTAGTGTGTTTCAGAAAAAAACACAACAAGGAGTCCAGTGGCAAGGTTTCATGAGATACAACTAACTTCCTCAGGTGCTTGAAGTGAAAGAAAGGCAGGGACACAGATGGGTGTGCAACATCAGTACTAACTAAATCAGAATTAACAAGAAGCCCTGTGGCACCTTATAGACGAACAGATATTTTGGAGCATAAGCTTTCATGTGCAAAGACCTGCTTCATCAGATAGTTAGTCTGTTCGTCTACAAGGTACCACAGGACTTCTTGTTGGTCTCAAAGATACAGACCAACACAGCTATCTCTCTGATACTAAATCAGGATTGTTGCAGCTCACCTTCAGCAGTGATGAGAAGATACCTGAATGGGAAATTGTGGTAATGGGACAGCCACTTCATGCCTCTATTTGGACCCATTCTGATGGTCTCAAATTTGCATATGAATTCCTGTTCAGTGGTTTTGTGATCTATTATGGTCTGTTTTTGAAGTTTCTTTGCATAAGAGTGGCAACTTACAAGTCAATAACTATGTGTCCAGAGAACCTAAAGTGCTCACCCACTGGTTTTTGGATGTTACTGTTCTTGCTGTCAGATTTGTGTCCATTTATTCTTTTGCATAGAGACAGTCCAGTTAGTCCAATGTACATGGCAGAGGGGCATTGCTGGCATATTTCACATCAGTAGACGTACAGGTGAGTGATAGTCTTTGACAGCTGATGTACAGATGATCCTGTGATGGTGTTGCTAGGGTAGACATGTGGACAGGTTGGAAAGGGGATTTGTTGCAGGGTTTGGTTCCTGGGTTAGGGTTTCTGTTGTAGGGTGTGAAGTTGGTGGTATTTGTTTCAGGTTGTGGGGAGCAGGGACTGGCCTGCTTCCCAAGATATGTGAAAGTGAGGAAACATCATCTAGGATAGGTTGTAGATCCTTGATGATGCGTAACATAGGTTTTAGCTGGGGGCTCTGGATAATGGCTAGTGGCATCCTCTTGCATTTTTTGTTGGGTCTGTCTTATAATAGGTGACTTCTGGTATCTTCAGGGTTAGCTGTAGACAATAGATTGTGAGATGTGTTCTGGATGAAAGCTGGGGGTGTGCAGGTAAGTATAGCAGTCTGTAGCTTTCTGGTATAGAGTTATTGTTAATGTGACCATCATACATTTATTTGCTCCTTAGTGTCCAGGAAATGGATCCTTTGTGCAGATGGGTCCAGGCTGAGATTGATGGTGGGATGGAAATCGTTGAAATCCCAGTGGAATTCTTCAAGGGTCTCCTTTCCATGGGTCCAGATGATGAAGATGCCATCAATGTAGCACAAGTAGAGAATGGGAGACAAAAGCTGAGGAAGCATGTTTCTAAGTCAAACATAAAATGTTGGTGAATTTGGGGTCATGCAGGTACCCATCGCGTGCCACTGACTTGAAGGCATAAATCGTCGTTGTCAGGGGTATGCTTCCTGACAGCTAGTAGTCCACCTTTGGGTGGAATGTTGGAGTAGAGCGCTTCTACATCCATAGTGGCGAGGGTGATGGTTTTGGGAAGATCACCGCTGGATTATAGTTTCCCCAGGAAATCAATGCTGTCTCGAAGATAGCTGGGATTGCTGGGAATATAGGGCCTGAGGAGAGTCTATGTAACCAGACAGTCCCACTGTAAAAGTACCAATGCCTGAGATGATGAGCCATCCAGGATTTCAAGGTTTATGGACTCTGGGTAGGAGACAGAATTGTACCAAGTCTCTCACACAGTAAAGCTCTAAACTTATAAGCCACGGACAAGTCAGTTCCCATTTATATCAAAGACTAGCCTAGGCAGTAATAATCCTTCTTCTGAATCAGATGTTTGTTTGGAGAAGGGTTCAATACAAAACTTTTATTGTTACAGTTCTCTCTTTTATAAGCGGAACACCTGAGTTCTTTGTACAGTATTTGAAGAAAAAACCACATTGAAAGCCCAATATATATGAGATGCAACCACTGAAATATTTAACTCCTCCTTTGCTGCATTATACGTCTTCATATAAGCAAAACAATGGGAAAGGTTTCAGGATCTGGGGAAATTCTTTAGTGAGAAAGTGGCCATGCAAGTTAGCAGCAATTATTAACTTCAATTCTTGGAAGATCATGACTAGCAACAGGGTTTGTTCAGTATGCTTATGAGAAAAGTCCAGCTCTGGAACTGCCACAATAAAGTATAGGTTGTACCTCCCAGCTCTGATACTCTTGGGACCACAACAGTCCCAAACAAGGAAGTATGCCAGACCAGGAATGGTCATTCTGGCCCGTTTACTGCTGGCCTCCAGGCTCTCCCAGGAACCATCAGCCATCTGACTGGGCTTCCCTCATGGTCTCCGACACCACTTCCATCCCTAGCCAACAGACTTGGTTGCAGGACTTGGTTGGGCTCTAGTCTCTGGCCATGTTATGGCTCCACTCCTAGCACCCCAGAGGAGCTCCAGGTCATGAGCTCCCCAGCCACACCACCAACTCTGCTTCTGACCCCTGCTGATTCCCTGGCTGCAATTCTAATACCCCTGCCCGCTGGCTCCCGCCCCCTCCACCACTGGATTCCTGATGGCCCTTGTGGCTTTCTGATCCATGGATGCTGCCAACTGGAGATTCCCAGACCAAAGAGATTCAACCCAAACACATGTCTGTTACAGTAGCAGTCAGGGAGTATTAAACAAAGACAGATGTGCATTTATGTGATGATTATTTGTCAGACAACCTACAAGAGGAAAAATGTGAAAAGTCATTTTTACTGCCTGGACATTTCATTCTAAATTCACCATACTCTTCCTGAGATCTGATGCTGTAACTAGTAGTTATTAGTACCTGTTGAAAGCATTGTTTTATATTAGCCAGGGATCAATTCATAAGTACTGTTAATTTAACACCTACAGGACATAAAGCAGAATTAGTTTCTGGAAAAGTTAAGTCTTGACAAAAATATAGGGTGTCAGAGAACTATAATGAAGAGCAATTCCCCTGTTTTCTGTTCCCTCAAGTACACAAGTAATAAAAGGATGTGGAACATAAAGTAGAAAACTGAGGAGAAATTTGAGTATTATTCTAAATGGAGTGGGAATCACACCTTTGAATGATGCCAGTCAAGCACAAATAAAATGAAACGGGCAAAACTAACATGATTATATATTCAAGCGACAAGGTGGGTGAGGACTCATCACTGCTACAACTATGCTGCATGTGTATATTGTTTACTCAGAGGACACTAAGACTGCAATATCAGTTACAGAGTTCATAATTTCCCTGTGCTGTTCTCCTTGGACTTAGGGTGAAAGGAGCTGAATATTCAGTTACAAAAGTGGCCAATATTCATGCTGAGTATCTCTCCCAGCCTCAGCAGAGCACATAAATCCTAATTTAGTAGCCAAATTCCTTCCTGAAGATTAGCTCACTGATCTTGTAAACCCAGGGTTGTACATTGAATCCTTCATGGGTCTTTAATGTTCTGGGACAGATTAGATTAAAAAAAATCTGTCAGGGATGGTGATAGATTCTGCAGTGAGTGCAGGGGACTGGATTCAATGACCTCTCGAGGTCCCTTCCAGTTCTATGAGATAAAATTAGGACTATTGCTGACAGAAGTCTCACATTAAACTTCCTAAGACAAAATATGACTTGGATTCCTTCCATGTTCTTCTCAATTCCCCGTTTCTTGTTATCTCCATCTTTTCTTAGAGCTACTTTCATGTTCCTTATATTATACCTATGAAGATAATATAATAAACATGCCATAGCCATGCTGCAGACTCCAGCCACTTTAAAAAAAGTTCTCAACAACTCCAAAGTTTCAGCATGTCACTTTGCTACCTTCACCTTTGTTTAGTACATTGAAGTACAAAAACAAAACTCACATACATACATACATATACAGCCAGAGAGTAGGGGAGTCAATAGGGCGTATGTCAGTTTCTGAAATCAGTGTTTCTTCATTCAAATGCCAAAGTCCTTCCCCTGCCAAAGTAGTACTATCTCCTGTTTCTCAGCACCCTACTGAGGGTTGTCTGGAATACATGCATATAGAGAATTTGGGCAGGGAGCACAGGAACAGAGTAGATTCAAGGTGTTCTAGGCAACCAGATTTGCCAACCTCCGTTTTCCTGTCTCTCAACCTGGAGAGCCAACTCGCTGGCCAGTTTCCCTGCATTGGTATTTCAGTTCCCTTCCCAAAGGATGTATTTGACGGTCAACCAGAATTCAACACATGTAAACCGAGCAGCGCCAACTGACCCTTCTTAGTCTTTTTCCTCAGTGTGATTCTCCTATATACCAGGTAGCGGCAAACAACAGCATCCATGTCTTTCAGCGAGAAACGTGGCTGAAGGAATGCTCCCTGGCACAGGATCTTAAATTAAACACACCTTCTTCCTTTTACCCTTCTCCAGCTAAGCTGCTTATTGGAATTTTATCTCACCAGCTGAGATGCAGCTAATGAGTCAGAGTTGGAGGTCTAAACTCAAATGTCTTAAAATGGCATGCACCCTTATGACCTTCCTCCTCAAACCCTGCAAGGAATCTGCACAAAAGGAAATAGCGTGCTGAGAATTCATTGCTCCCATGCTCACCCACACAAACATAAAAGTTTTGTATTTGGCACATACAGTGTTGTACATTATGATGCTACAAAAGTAATGTAAATATATTTATCTTTGTATGGATTATCTTTGCTCGTCTACCTTTAAAGTCCACACAATGCTTGACTCTTTCTAATTCACTGATAATCACTGATGTTTTGATTTTGTTGACATATTTAATTAAAATAAATATTTAAAGAGAACAAATGAATTAACAACGTTGGAATACATTTATCCTGGGGGCGGGGGATACATCATTTATAGGAAATGGTGAGAGAAAAATAAGGATAGCTTTGAATATCAATGTATTCAGAGAAAGTACGTGATTTCCTGTCAATTCTTCTTACATAAATTGTATCCATATTTTTTGCTGTGGGTTCTTGAAAGTGAGCTATTAACATTTAAAAAAGTATGGGTAAACTTTATCCCTCATGTAACTCCATTGAAATTAACAGAATTAACTGAGGTTAATGAAGTTGAAGCAAGAGGAACAGAGGATGCAACAAATGACACTTAATGAGAGAGAATTATGAATACAGGGGCTGTTATCTGCTTTTACGAGAGCTGCCATGAGGCAAAAATCTCTTATTTCCTCTCCACACTTCCCCTTCTCTTTGATAGATTTGTAGGGTGAAATCATGGCTCCACTGAGGTCAGTATGACTTTTGCATTGATTTCAGTGGGACCAGGATTTCACCCACAGTTATATTGCTCAAAAGCTTACTGCAGTTAGTACAGGTTATTTGATATGGCAATTATTTATTATCCTAGTATTTATTCTGAGTCCTGGTATACTATGACGTACATAAATACTATTGTTTCTCTTCTCATATTATAATTTATACAGTATGTGCAATACCATGGCCCTGATCCTACAATTGAAATCCACAAAAATACACTCCAGCGTGCACACACAAATTGTATCCATATTTTTTGCTACGGTTCTTGTGAGTGAACTATTAACATCTAAAAAAGAGAGTTATTTTTATCTCTGGTGTAACTCCATTAAAATTAACATTGACTTCACATGATCATGATTAGGGATCCACATACATGGACAATATCTGCAGGTTGGAAGTTAAAGGAGAATAAAATAATTAATGTCTATCTACAAGAGCTATGGAAATAGATCCTCTGAAGCTAATTTATTATTTTTTGATGCGATAAAAAAATACATGTGATAAAGGTAGTAGTGCTCATGCAATAAACAGATTTCTGTATGGCATTTCACTTGGTAACACGTGATACTTTGATTATGAAATAAGAATTTCTATCATGCTGATTTTGTATCAAATGGACTAAGAACTGGTTTATTAATAGCTCTCAAAGGCTACATCTACACTACAGCAATCCATCAAAAGAATTTCTTCCAGAAGATCACTTTGAAAAAATCTTCCTTTGAAAGATTGCATCCACACACAAAAAAGATCTGCTCTTTCAATAGAGAGCATCCACACAGTCCCCGCTCTTTTGAGAGAATGGGCCAAGGATTGAAAAAATCCAGCACCATGAGGACTGTTCTTTTGAAAAAAAGGGTCCCTGGGGTGTCTACACACTTTTTTTCTGAAAGAATCTTTCAGAAAAAGGCACTCTTCGTCATATGAGAGGGGAAGAAGCCTGCCAGAAAAAAGTGCTGTATTCTTCCAATTTGCACATTTTGTAGGTAGACACGCAGCAGGATTTTTTGAAAAAACTCAGTGGTGTAAACATAGCCAAAGTGTAATTGTCTAAAGGCTATTTTATCACAGTGAGTGTATTTATAGTGGAATCCCACAGGGATGCCATTTAACACTTTTAAACATTACTGAATAAAATCTGCAGATGACACAGACGGAGAGTGGTAGCTAATGAAGAGGAGAGGTCACTGACGTATAGCAATCTGAATCCCTTGTTACAATGAGCACAAGCAAAAATAAATGTATTTCAAAAGAAGCCATGCATTGACATACAAAGAACGCAGCCTGTAATTACAGTATGGAGGACCGCATCTTGGGAAGCAGTGATGGAAAAGGATTTGGAGATGATGATGGATAGTCATCGGCACTTGAGCTCCTACTTTGATGCTGTCACCAAAAGTATTTATGCGGTACTTGGATGTACAAACATAAATAGAGTTTAAAAAGTGAGGTTATATTACCTCTGTATTTGGTGCAGCCACTACTGGATTACTGTATGCAGTTCTAGTGTCCACAGTTGAAGAAAGATACTGAAAAATCAGAGAGGGTTAGAAGCGTAACAGGAATGATTAAGAGGCTGGAAAACATATCGTTCAGTGACAGAGCTCAATCTGTTTGGTTTTTGTCTCTATCAATGGGAAGACTGAATGGTGACTTGATTCAGTTTATATGAGTATATGGGGAACACAAATTTTATAATGGGCTCTTCTATCTAGCAGACAAAAGGCATGAAAACGTTCAAGGGCTAGAAGACTTAGCTTTAGAAATTCATATTAGAATAAAGTGTCCTTTTTAATCATTGGTACTGCTTACCAAGAGCTGTTGAGGAATTTCTGTCACTGGGCATTTTCAATCAGGATTGTGATGTGTTTCTAAGAAACATCAACAACCACCTATCACAATTATCATGGGAAATACCAAAGGGACATGGCTTACTTGCATAACCAACTTCCAGATTATTCTCTGGCTAGGTCCATCAGGTTCTCTGGCTGGATATTCAGGTTACATCCATCATTGGCAATCATATCATGCTATCAAAAGTTTTAATTTCACCCTTATCAACACCCCACATAACAAAATTTCTTAGCACACATGCTTTGGAACTAGTAAGTCTTCCATCCTAACAGTTTGTCCATATGAGGAAAACCCCTTTGAATATACCCTTTTCTGTCTTGTCCTTCCACTTAATATGGAGAAGTTGAATGAAAATCATAAGAATTGAAAACCATCTCCCCATCATCTATTCAACTTTATAGTGTATGCTAGGAAGATGGCACCAACTGGTCCAGTAAGGAATTGGGATGGCAGCATCAGCCAGTCTGAAGGATCAGTCACATCAACGGGAAGACAATTTAATGACACTCTTCACATGTATGTTGCCTGAAGACCTGTGAATTCTAAGGAAGTTTTGACACTGATAGCATAGGCTTTTCTAGACCAGCTGTCATGTTACTGTCACCCATGATGACAGACACTGGGGTGTTATTTTGCTTCCATTCCAACACTAACCCTAGACAATAAGCCCAAATATGACAATAATAAAGGTATTATATTGTTGTTAGTACCAGGCAGTCTTCATTTCCATGGCCAGCTTTAGACCTGGTTATTCTACTGTTGACCAGATTTTTACCTGAACACGACTTTTTGAGACGATAGTTGGATTTTTTAAAAAGCCATACCCAGTACTGTTCATAGAATTTTTTCAGGCCTTTAAGTCAATGCAAATTCTAAGCTATGCTCCAGTTCAAATAGGAATTAATTCAAGGAAATCCTATGGTCTGTGTTATGTAGGCATTTGGACTAGACAATCACCATGGTCCCTTCTGACCTTTTGATCTGTGGAAGTGAAAGCAGGTTCATAACTTGTCCCAGTGCCAGATTCCAATCTCACAGGAAAATAATTGAATATAATACAGTTAACCCTCGATTTTATGGACCCCACTTTAGCAGACTTCAGGAACAATGGACAATCCCATTTTTCTGAAGTTTGCTGGAGTCTGTAAAATCCTAACTCTCCCCCCCAGCCCCACCCCACAAAAAAAAAAGTTAAGGGACTTACCACTGCAGCCTGGCAGTCATGTATGCATACATGCCCCAACCCTGGTGGGAGGAGCATGTAGCAGCTCTCACAGAGGTGATGGTGGCTCCTCCAACCATGGGCAGTGGAGTTCCAGCTGTGGTCTGGCAGCTGCAGCTCCAGTGGTTGCTGTCTGGTGAGTTCCCATCTTTTCTTTTGCGGGGTTCCAGGAGAAGGGGGACTGGGGCTGGGGGAGCCTAGCAGGGGTAAGTGGATAAACTGTTGGAATTAATGGACTTCCAGGATTAACGCACAATCCTCCCCTCATTAATCCACTAAATCAAGGGTTTACTGTATTCAGTTCACCAGCACACAAAATCCAGCAGATATGTATGGTGATGTCACTGAAGCTGGAGTCAGCATTTTAGATTGTAGCATGCTTGTAGAGAATATTGCATGTTACTGCGCATGTTGTGGGACTTATTTATACAGGGTTGAGTCTGTATTTGTCAGTGATGAATGTAATGTTTTGGGGCTAAGGTTTCTTAAAGAAGATTGGATATTTAACTGGACATTTCCTTTTGCTTAATGTTTGTGTAGCGGAACGTTCCCCTAACAAAACATTAACTGTCATGTCAACTAAACATTTTCTTTGAAAGAACGACTAACTCTTCACTAACAAGAAATCAGCTTCTTCTGTGTTCCAAAAATTACATAATTCATTTGGCAGCTTTAACCAGTAATGGATTTCTGTCTCGGAAAAAATATCAAAATTATTTAAAAGTTAAGATGATTATGAATGATAAATGAGCAGATGGTTGCCAATTACAAAGTAAGAACACCATGCTATTTTTAAGTTTCAGTGCCCAGTTTTCTATTTTGTCTTGATAGTGTCTAAACTGATAAATGTTACTGTCTTAAAACAATATCAGGCTCATATTTTTCTCAATATTGTTCTCACTCTGAGTACAGTCCATTAGCGAGGTCTGTACAACAGAAATTAACAATCCAGGGAATTCAGTGTTGGCACGTTGACAAGGTTCAGAAAAGGGCAACAAATTTGATCAGGAGTTTGGAAAGGGTGCCATATGAAAAAATAATAAAAAGACTGGGACTTTTCATTTTAGAAATAAGAGGTCTATAAAATCATGACAGGTGTGGAAAAAGTGAATATGGAAACGTCATTTATTTGTTCTCATAACATAAGAGCTAGTGGTCCGCCAATGAAATCAATGGTTAACAGGTTTAAAATTAACAAAAGGAAGTTTGTCTTTATGAAGCACACAGTAGGCCTTTGGAACTCCTTCACAATGTCCCCTGGCAAGAAGGTCCATAACAGTGTTAAAAGAAAAGTACTAGATAAATTAATGGCTATTAGCCACAATGACTATCAAGGGTGTACCTAGCTCCTGCTTGTCAGAGGCTGGAAATGGATGATAGGAGAAGGATCACTTGATGATTACTTGTTCTGCTCTGTTCACTCCCTTTGGTGCATCTGTCAGAAGAGAGAATATTTGCCTAGCTGGACCTTTGGTCTGACCCAGTACGTCCATTCTTATGTCTGTAAGCTCATTGTATCATTCCATCACTTAGCCATAGTGGTACTGAAGAATCATTACCTTAATGCTAGTAAGAAAATAGCTGAAGAGTAAGAAATGTTATGTAAAGCCTTTAAAGATTATATTTCTGTGGTATGAATGGTGACTACACTTGCAAATGTATGTAACAATTTTGTCTGGATCTCAGGGGAGAAGCAAAGATCACAGGAAGGCAGACTGTCCTGGAAGGACCAGGAAGTTAGTCTGTATGCCCATGGCTTCAATGCTACTAGCTGCAGTTACAGCACCTCCATGAATAGTTCTTATAAATCCAGTTCAGTTGTACAAGCAGGGAATCTTCTTCATTATTACTTTGTTAAAATCGAGCACCTGGTATATGAAACAGCAAAACCAGGATCTTAATGGAAAAATAAAATTACTAGTGTTAAAATATGAAATTAATGAAACGAGGCAAAATGTTTTCTCTCTTAAGGACTAAATCCCTTTCTACAGCCCATCGGATTTTTGTAGGACAATGTGAAAGAGATGCTACATTGCTTGTGTTTTAAAGTGTTCCTCAATTCAGAACAGCTAAGACCTTCCTATCTGTGAAACCAACAGTGTTGTCCCTTTCCCATAATGCTACTGAGGAATGTAAGAATTTTTTTAAAGAGTAATTTACAAAATGTCTTTATTTCGTGCAAAGTACATCAAAGCTTCAGGTGGAGAAAATTTTAACTTGTGCTGAATTTGTTATTTAATTAACTATTTACAGGAATGAGATCCTTGAAATTAAGTTGTTGACATCAGTTTGCCTAGATGTGGTCTTGGCGTCTCTGATTTCTGTTGCATGACTAAGCATTGCAACTTAATTATATACCTTTATGAAGTAATGGAGCAGATTTCTATTCCCATGTAAAATTAGAGCAAACACTGAGTTTACAATGTAATAGCAATACTAATATATATTATGTGATCACTGAATTAAATGCCTAACTTTAATATTACAGAACATACTAACAATATGGTGACAGATCTTTGAAGAGTAGAAAATAAACACTAATGAGTTTAAATGTTTCCATTTTGGAAATACTAGTTTACATATCTGCTGAGTAATTACCTTGTGAAATGGAACAGGAGGAGCATTCATAATTAGGAGTTTAAAGGTACGTACAAAAATAACCAAGGATTAAACTCTCAGTAATAACAAATACTTGAGAATAATAAATTTCCATTACTTCTAGAACTATAGTATACTATTAAAACTCACCTACAAAGATTACACAAAATAATCTTACTATCATGAAAGCACCGCCAGCAAAAATGGGCTAAATAAAATAATACAACATAACAAGAAATTTCACAAACAACAAATGGATTCAATTCTTTTGAGACTAGATTTGTGCCAACATGTATCAATGGCAGATATAGAGCTATAGATAAAACTATTCTTAAGAGAACCGTGAAAATAGGCTGTGCTTCCAAGCAGAGCTGGATGAATACTATATTCATGGAACAATGAAGTTTCTATCAAGCTGAAACTATATGCGAGTTTGACCCAAATTGTTTTGGCTGGGAAAAATGCTTGTCAGGATGCACTGTAGAAAAATAAGGAGTGAATGCTTTATAACCTTTAGTTTAGCACGCTTGAGTGAGACATGGCAGACTCAAGTCTGAATTCCTATTGTGGAACAGAGATTTAAACTCAAATCTTCCCCACACCCAAATGAGTACCCCAAGTCACCAGACAAGAGTATTTGGGGGTGCACTGCACTCATTCTGCCCCACTGAAGCTATTCTACTTTGTATCAAGAACTCTTCACTGAATCAGGGACTTAACCTCTGGTCTTCCCTCTGCCAAGTGAGCATCCAACTATCAGGCCAGAAACTATTCTGCTCTCAGTTTTTCCTGTTGAAGCTGTTCTTCTTTGGCCCAGTTAACATTTATGTATTTATACCAAGAGTGCATATCAGATTCTTCAGCCCAATTATTAAGAAACTCGCCTGAGAGAGAGACGATGTGGATTTAAATTCCTCCCAGAATTAGACAGAGAATATATCAGTTGCTTGTTTGTTTTCTGTTACATAAGAGACTTAAGTATTTGCAACTGAAGAGCAAGTGGCTTGAGGTTCGAGGTGGTTATATTCTTTGGCACTTGTGTTATTTTGTATGTTTCAGCCTATTTGATAAATGTCCCAAATTTAGGATTGACACTTATAGCCAGCCTCAAGAGAGGTAGCCATGTTAGTCTGTATCTTCACAAAACAAAAAAACAGTCCTGTAGCATCTTAAAGCCTAACAACATAATTTAGTAGGTGATGAGCTTTTGTGTAGATCTGAAGAGGTGGGTCTGTCCCATGAAAGCTCATCACCTACTAAATTATATTGTTAGGCTTTAAGATGCTACAGGACTGTTTTTTGTTTTGTACTTATAGCCAGACATAAGAAATTTGACAGAATAATATATACAATTGTTACATTTTGTAATAATTCTTGTAGATTAGACACAGCTATGGAGTTATATCTGCCATGTCAACATACCAATCTTGTGTATGTAGGGCACAACAATATTGATGTCTTCTAAACATCAATCTCTTTGTAGCCACGAGCAACTGTAGGTCATTTTGAAAAGACTTTATAGCCCCCCATTCACTAATGAAAGTGTATGCCACATAGTTTTTACTCATCCAAAAGGGTACTCTTTTTCTGCTGTTATGTTGTGGGTTTAAAAAAATCTGTACATGCACTTAGAGATTAACCTTCAGGGTGCACTGTATTTTGTAAGCAGCACAAAGAATATAAATCAATAGTAGGAATGCTGATTACATACACAATCCCTGTAGGCCAAATCCTGCAGTCTTTGCTCAGCCAAAACCCTCATAGAGGTCAACAGAACGATGGCTGAGTAAGGCCTGGAGGAGATGACCCAATAAAAATTAACTTGTAACCTACTTAGCCTATATTCCAAACGTGAAAGAAACTGGACTCTATCTCACAGCTTATTAAAAGATGTGTCATGTCCAGTTCCCAAGCGGATTTAACTGTCGTTGCTCTCCTGTGCAACAGTGGAATATTTAAAAAAATGAACAAAAAGAAGCATGCTGTCAAATTCATTAAGATTAGTATTTAATATAAACAAACTTTACATATTTGACTTTTAACTTTGTTAACATTTCTAATATTTCTGCCAAAAATCTCTCCCTATTCACTTGCCCTCTTCCTGACAGTTGCCCTGCTATACCACTATGTACATGCAAGATAATGTGTTCACAATACACACAGGGAGCACAAAAAAGTTATCTTCTAGTGCAGCTTGAAAGGAACAAAATAAGGTCAGACTTGAATGTAACAAGACCACATTCTCAGACAGGAAGTGGCAGAGAGCAAAATTGCAGGAACTAAATCACGTTTGTCTCACAGAAGATTGTCCAGCCAATCATTCTGTACTAAGGGCTGCAAACATCATTTTAGAAGAAATTGGCTTCTCTGAGAGATGAAGCAAGAAGCCAAACAGGATTGCAAAAGAAAACCTTAAGTTTCACATGGTGTTTTACTTTGAACTGTATGTTTGGTTTTAAAGCAGTTTTCAGCCTGGAAAAGTTGACCTAACACTCTGTCTCTCTGTGCTCATGTCCAGAAAAAAAAAAATCACAGCTCTAAAGAGGCTGAGGTATATTCCTTGTCTAAAAGTGAGGATTACAATGCCCTTCATGAATCTCACGGTTATCTGCCCTGGAATAGTCCAGTTTATGGACTGACTAAAATCTGGAAAGACCCTATAATTTTCCCTTGAAGTATAGTCCCTATAGTCTAGAGAGCATTAATTAGTTCCCCTTCCTAAAATTTACAATAAGTCCTGTTTGTAACTACTACACATCAAGGTCTGTAAAATAAAAAGAGTAGCACTAGCCACAGCACAAATGAAGCACTATGGAAGAGGTGAAATTTTATTTTTATCTATGGTTTTTGGTTGCACTTTGTGTGCTAAGCCACTTTCCAATTATAAAAGAAGGAACCGTTTGTATTCCAAATAATTCTCAACATACTGACAAGTAAATGAAAGGCCTGGGGTAAGGGCAGTGCTGTCAAAGTGGTTATTAGTTACATCATAGTAAAAGAGAACTAACAAGGTTGTCTTTTGCAATAAATTACAGTTATTTCCAGTTACCCCCTTAAGGCCCCATGTAACAAGGCATACTCCATTCAATCCTCAGATGCCCCAGAAACCTTTGAGATACTCTCTGTTGAGTGAGAACTTTGTGTGATTGATTTCTATTCCTATCACAAACTCAGTCCTGTGCACCAATACTTTATATAGTACTTGCCTATCTTTAGCTCTACCACTCTTTGTCGTTGCTGCACATCCTCAAAAGGCTTGGGAGATTCTTGTTAACTCTTGTCCTTCCTTCTTGTGTTCTTATAGCCATTAGTTGTTGGACTAATTGGCTCACTGTGCCAACCAGAGTCATCAATTACATAACTTGCACACCTCCAAGCAGCCTTTTCCAGGGTTTTAGATTGATGCACAAGTGATCAGATTGCCGACTCACCTGCTAGTTTCCACCATTCTGCTCACATCCTCCTTCAGCAAAACATCCATGTACAGGAATAGCGTAACACGTGTTTCTGTGCTTTGCTGAAATAGAGCCTACATTTTTAAGTATAGAACAGCTGGTTTCCTCACATGAATCATGGTAAGTTTGGATCATTAGCAAAAGGTCGGAATGTTGAGGATGAGCTCAGAGAGGGTATTCCAGGCATAAGGAGCTTTCAGAAAGTGCTCACCAGTCATACAGCCCAGGAGGAGGATCAAATTAGCTGTTATTAAAAGGTGATAATTATGCCAGAAGGGTTAGAATGACCTTTTTTTTTTTTTAAATATCTATGTGACTTTCTACAGAGAATAAAATAGGCAATAATTCTGCATTACTCACTAATGTATTTGTTATACTGGGACATATGATAAGCTACTACTACTTTTTTCATTTCAATTTTCAAGATTTAAAATGTTTTTCATATTTTCATTATTTAATGTATGGCACTAGCCATTCCAGATTTCAGTGGAGATGAAGTTCCTACTGTGCTAAGATCTGTACAGAAACCAGTACCAGATAATCCCTGCCTCAGGGAGTTTACAACCTAAATAGATAAGACAAAGTGTTGAAGGAGTCACAGAAGCACCAGGAAGTGAAGACAGCTCTCCTAAGGTCATATACCAAGTAAGTGCCAGTGCCTGGAATATAACCTGTCTCTACTCAATGCCCTTTCCACTGGATCATATTGCACCTCATATCATGTTGAAGTCTCATGTCACAGTTCTCTCCAAGGTGAATCATAAAATCAGAGGGTTGGCAAAGAACTCAGGAGGTTATGACATCCAACCCCCTGCTAAAAGCAGGGCCAATCGCAATTAAATCAACCCACTAAGGACTTTACCAAGCTGGGATTTACAAATCTCTAGGGATGGAGATTCTACCACCTCTCTAGGTAACCCACTTCAGAGGATCACCACTCTTATAGTGAAATAGTTTTTCCAAATATCCATCCTAGACCTTCCTCACCACTGCAACTTAAGACCATTGATCTTTGTTCTATCATCTGTCACCACTGTGAACAGCTTCTCTCAATCCTTTTTGGAACCCTCCCTTCTGGCAGTTGAAGGCTGCTATCAAATCCCCCTGTAACTCTCAGAAGCCCATATCCCTCAATATCTATTCATAAGTCATGTCCTCCAGCCTCCAAATCTTTTTTGTTGCTCCCGTGGGACTCTATCCAATGCATCCACATCCTTTTTGCAAAGGGGTGCCCAGAATTCAATGCAATACTTCAGGTGTGGCCTGACCAGCAGCAATTAGAGGGGAATAATAAGTTCCATAGATGATCTTGCAATGCTCCTTACTTAATACAGTGCAGTAAGCTAATAGCCACCTTGGCTACAAGAGCAAACTGTTGGCTTATATTCAGCTTCTCAATCACTGTAATCCCCAGGTCCTCAGACCCTTTTCATCAGAATTACTAATAGTTCTCAGACTTGTCAGATGGAAGTGGCTATTGGCACAAGAAAACATGGCAAAACAAAATATGTACAACGTTACATAAGCAGATTGTTTTGTAATAAATATGGTGCTTTTGTGACTTCTGTAACTACATGCAGCAAAAAAACTTTTTAACATGGATGCAGAGTAATTTATTATGTATTTCTCGGCCTGCCCATTTTAAATGCTTGATTTTGCACTTTATAATTTCACATTTGTAGATTATCTGTATTTACATAAGTCTTTTTTTTGTGTACTGGTGTTTTCTTTCCTCTCAGATATTTGATGGTGAGTGTATTTGCAATTCTGGATAACCATGACTGTGTCTAGACTAGCCCCCAACTTTGAAGGGGGCATGGTAATTAGGTTGTTGGGAGATTACTAATGAAATGCTACGGTGCATATGCAGCACCTGATTAGGCTAAATCTCCCCTGTGGCAACTTTGAAGTGTGAAACTTTTGAGGAGCAAAGGGACTTCGAAAGAGTGCAGGCACTTCGAAGTACCAGCACTGCAAAGTTTCACACTTCAAAGTTGCCACGGGGGAGATTTAGCCTAATCAGGTGCTGCATATGCACCGTAGCATTTCATTAGTAATCTCCCAACAACCTAATTTACCATGCCCCCTTCAAAGTTGGAGGCTAGTCTAGATACAGCCCATGTGTAGTGACATAAAGAAGCATAACATGCTAAGCTCCAAATTTGTGTTAATGAGCCACTTTACTTTAGTTGTAAAAATAATAGAAACACCAAGGGTACTCGTATCAAAGCTAATCAGACAAGTGAACTACCCAGAGAAATAAAGCAAATTTTTGTGGTGGCACTAACTAGCCATATCTCCACTGGAGACCCACACCAATAGCATGTGTGCCTAAAGTTAGAAACCTAAGTAAAATTTCACCAGTGTCCAGACATACACAGAGCTTCCATTGACCTTACCATGCTCATAAATTTATACTGTTTGTTTGTCCATAGCTTAATTATCTGCCACTGATTTTTTCCAAAAATAAATCCTTGACTCTCATATCATGTATATTAATATCATCATAAATGTCTATAAATACCTTTCCTTACACCAGCAGTAGACACACTAGTCACACTATTTTCTACAAAATTATCTGGGAATTCTGTATCTTATTTCTGCATTGTCCTAGTGAACTGCTCTGAATCAGAAAAGTAAATTTTCCACATGTAAGTGGGGAACTAGTCCTACTATTGTGGGGAACCTTCCTGCTTTATACACTACCCTGGTGAAATGGGCCACTGAAAGGATCTGACTCTCTGCTCCCACTTCCTTTACCCTGAGGCTTCCCTGACCTCCCCCACTCTCCTGTGTGGCAGAGTCCACGTGACCCCAGCAAGGCTTGGGTGTCAGAACTATAGGGCTCTCTCTTCACAATGAACACTTCCATGACCCACTGATGATTGTATTTGCTTTGAATTGTATGTAATTTATTAAACAACAATTTAAGAATAAGGAAAATTGGAAAAGTTAATGGAAAACATTACTTTGTTCTATGGCACAGAAACACCAAAAAACAGTGCCTCAGGGAACCGATGGGCAGGATCCCCCTGAAAGCTAACGTGAGGGGAAAAGGAGTCCAGGAGAGCTGGCTGTATTTTAAAGAAGCCCTACAGAAGGCGCAGGAACACATCATCCCAACGTGCAGTAAGAAAAGAAAATATGATAAGCGACCGGCTTGGCTTAATAAAGAAAGGTTTGGTGAGCTTAAACACAAAAAGGAAGCTTACAAGAAGTGGAAATTTGGACAGATGACTAGGGAGGGTATAAATATATTGCTCAAACATGCAGGAGTGCAATGAGGTAGACCAAAGCACAACTGGAGTTGCAGCTAGCAAGAGATATGAAAGACAACAAGAAAGGTTTATGCAGGCTTGTTAACAATAAGAAGGTACTCAGGGAAGGCGTGGGGCTGCTACTGAATGGGGACAGTAACCTAATGATAGATGATGTGGAAAAAGCTTCACAGACAAGGTCAGCTCCCAGACTGCTGCATCAGACAGCACAGTTATGTGGATGTGGTGAGTAGCCAGTCAGTGGGGAAAGAACAGGTTAAGAACAATTTAGAAAAACTGGACGTACACAGATCCACGGGGTCATAACTAATCCATCCGCAGGTGCTGAGGGAGCTGGCTGATGTGATTGCAGAGCCACTGGCCGTTATTTTTTAAAACTCCCGCCAACTTGGGGGAGGTGACAAAGGCAAATGTAGTGGCTCTCTTTAAAAAAGGGAAGAAGGAGAATCTGGTAAACTAGACATGTCAGCCTCAGCCCAGTCCCTGGAAAGATCATGGAGGAAATCCTCAAGAAATCCATTCTGAAGCACTCGAAAGAGAGGAAATTGACCAGAAGTAGTCAATATGGGTTCACCAAAGGAAAATCATGCCTGACCAACCCGATTGCCTTCTGTGATGACATACCTGGCTCTCTGGATATGGGAAAGGTGGTGGATGAGAGATATCTAGACTTTAGCAAAGCTTTTGATATCATCTCTCACAGTATTCCTGCCAGCACAATAAAGTAGTATGGATTGGATAAAAGGACTAGTAGGTGGATAGAAAGGTGGTTAGATCACCACGCTCAACGTGTTGTGATCAATAGATCAATGTCTGGTTGCTGATTGGTATCAAGTGGAGTCCCCCAGGGCTAGTTCTGGGGTTGGTTTTGTTTAATGCCTTCATTAATGACATGGACAAGGGGATGGATTGCACCCTCAAACTCTGTGGATGACACTAAGCTAGGGGAAGAGGTAGATACACTGGAGGAGAGGGATAAGGTTCAGAGTGACTTAGACAAATGGAAAGATTGGCCCAAGAGAAATTGGATGAAGTTTAACAAGAACAAGTGCTGTGTCCTACACTTAGGACATAAGAATCCCAAACACTACTACAGGTTGGGGACCAACTGGCTAAGCAGCAGTTCTGCAGAAAAGGACCTGGGCTTTACAGTGAATGAGAAGCTGAACATGAGTTAACAATGTATCCTTGTAGCTAAGGCACCTGACAGAATTTTGGGCTGCATTAGTAGGAGTATTGCTATCAGATCTAGGGAAGTGATTATTCACCTTTATTTGACACTGGTGAGGACACATCTGGAATATTGTGTCTAGATCTGGGCCCTTCCATTACAAAAAAGAAAAAGGATGTGGACGCATTAGAGACAGTCCAGTGGAGGGCAACAAAAATGACTTATGAGAGGCTGAGGGATTTGTGCTTATTTAGTCTACAAAAGAGAAGAGTGGAGTGAGGGTGAGGAGGTGGGGTTTGATGATAACCTTCATCACCTGAAGGAGGATTATAAAGATGATAGAGAGAGGCTGTTCTCAGTAGTGACCATGGCAGAATGAGGAGCAATGGTCTCAAGTTGCAATGGATATTAGGCAAAAGTATTTCACAAGGAGGGTATTGAAACACTGGAACGTGTTACCTATAGAGGTAGTGGAATCTCCACCCCTAGAGGTTTCTAGGTCCTGGCTTGGTAAAGCCCTGACTGGGAAGATTTAGTTGTGTTTGGTCCTGCTTTGAGCAGGGGGCTGGACTTGATGATCTCCTGAGGTCTCTTCCAACCCTATGATTCTATATCAGAGCAGGTCCCAGTCTGTTCCTTTTAGGTCCCAGACTACCTTCTCCGGGCCTGACTGTGCTGCAGGGATACTGCAGATCAGACACTTGCTCCAGGTGGCAGGACCTTTCTTCCCAGTGTCAGGCCCTCCTCAGTCTGGCCTGCAATCTCTGCTTTGCTGCCGCCAGCTCTTGGGCTGCTTCTCTAACCCCCGTCCCTGTGGCTGCAGCCCCCCTCCCAATTTGGATCTGCTCTCTGAGCTGTGTCTCAGGATCTCTGCCTGCAGCTTTTCATCCAGCATGGCTCTGCTGCTGGGCTGTGTCTCTGGCTGAGATGGCTCTCCTCCCAGTTTAACTCAGACATATGTTATCTCCTTAGCTGGACCCCACTCAGTATGACCCAGGAAATTTAGCTGACACAGGACAGGACTCTCCCCAACTACTTACTCCCTCATTGTCCTGCCCACCCTGCTAAGCTGGCTGAGTTGGAGGACTGATCTCTTCCCATTGTTTCTGGGGGTTTGTCAATCTCAGGATCCTGACTTCTCAAAGGTCATTCTCCTTCCTTTGGATACAGGGAGCTAACCAACCAAAAACTCCTGCTGATTTTTAGTACAGGGACAATGGTCCCATCTACATATACAGAGCAGCGCTTTTTGATTTAAATGAAAAGCCTCCAATGTTAATAGGAGTTCTAAAGGTTAGCATTTTCCATGCACTACTGAAAATTCAAACTGTTGTCTTTTAAGATTATCTCTTGCAGAAGAGAGACCACATCAATTATTCCCAAAGGAATTACGATGCTGAATTAATACTATTTATACTAAATAAAACATCAAAGGGGTAGGGAGCAATCTGATGATAAAGTACGCCCCTCACAACAGAGAGCCCCTAGTAATTTCTTCTTTGTTTTCAGTATTACCTTGTCTTCAAGAGATATATGACAGTAATATGGTTATATCACAAAAGAACCATTACCTTCAGAGTAGATGGCATTTGCAATACCATGCCAAATGTATGACTATAAATGCATCATTGTAGAGCGCTAAAGAGCTGTTCAAAAATCAAGTTCCTCAAAGGGAGTATCTTTAATGAATAATTTTATCTGTCATTTTGGTGGATGCAGAGACATTTTGACTCATTATGAAATTAATCCCTTTCCGTAAAACTGGCGAATTAAAAAAAAAAAGACTTCATACATATGCCAAGGTATAGTTTTTCATTTCAAAGCTTTCTGTGTTCTTATCCAAGTGTGTACACCAGCCAGGGATATCAAATTTCTTCTTTTTTCAGTTAAAATCGTAATAAGAGCAGATTTAAAAATCTACAGAAAATCATGCTTTTGTCCATGGCAAAAGCAAACTCACAAGTGTCACCAATATCTCTGCCTAAGTCCCAGCACACATTTGTACCTTGCCTTACCATTAACTAATTTGAGACACTACAGGTTTGGACTTTTCTCCATCAAAAAAAGATTGTAAATTTTAGATTTAGCAGAAAGAAATACATAACATTTTTTTTATATTGGCTCTCCTTTATATAGAGGACTACAAATTTTCTGCAGGTCTCATTTCATCCACTGCAGGGATTTTTTACCTTTTTTCATTTTATTTTGAAATCCACTAGCATTGCAGGCATACTATAAATTAGTCTACAGTCATTAAAAAGCAAATTGAAAGATGGACTGGCAATAAAATCAAAACAGTCATAGTACCATAATAGTAAACTGTCTAATGCTTCTAATTAAAGTGTTAATACCTATTTTGGCTTATTAAGTTTTTATAAACTATGAAACAAGAAACATATCAAGAATTCAGTGATGAAGTATACATACTGCACATGAGATTTAATTCAGAAAGGTGCAAAACCTCTTAGCTACCGAAAAATTAAATGTCATGTACTGTACAAAACACCTTGGGTTTTTCTGGCTTTTCAACTTCACACTAGAAATGGGCTGGGATTAAAGTACCTGATCTGAAAGCATATGAGGAGTCTGAGTAGCATCTGAAAGGAGATCCAACCTATTTTTGATACCTTATAATTATCTCTGCTTTTATTCATGGTGAGCACTGAATGCCTTTTTTAAACAACCTCCCCGGCTCTTCTTATTAACAGTGGTTTCAACTTTAAGCAGACACACCTAGAATGATAGACATTATATCTGAGATCACCTAGTCAACACCCGTCCAAAGCAGGGAAGAATCCTATAACCTAAGCAAGTCCTGGAGACCTTATTGAGGGACAGATCCACCAGTTACCCACTGTGTAGTCCAGGAGCAGCCAACCAGTTAGAGTCCAAGAACAATAATAGCTGTAGATCGATTGTCAAGAGATAGGTATTATATCTATGTCTATTATTTATTTATATAGATTATATATATAAAATGTGGCTCAATGCCTCCCCCCCTCGCTCCAGAACCAGACACCCTCAACTTCCCATGTTTTAACCCAATCCCTTACCTTCCTCCAGAGCTGGGCATACCCAGCTCCAGCTCTAACCCAATTCCCTACCCCTCCATCACAGCCAGGCACCCCCAGCCCCCGCCATCCACTCTAAGCCAATTCCCCCTCCCATCTCCCAGAATCAGGCACCCTCAGCCCCTGTCCTAATGCAACCCCCTCCCCTTCCCAAGAGCCAGGCACCCCCAGGGCCACTTGCTGCCCATCCCAATGCTGGCAACTACTACAGCCATGTGACCACTGCTCCCCATGCACTTCTCCCGCCAAGTGTGTGTGGCGGGGGGAGCGCATGCACAGAGCAGGGGTAAGTACTCCCAGCATGCAGCTTGGAGCCTGAGCTGTATTTCTTTGCTCAAAGAGCCACGTGCGGCTCAAGAGACATGGGTTGGCCAGCCCAGTGTATTCCTTTTGCTGTCAAAGCACTGCTTATGTTCACAAGACAGCAGGTTTTGATTTTCTGTTTTCACTCAGCCTAACTCAAACTGACTTCAAGGGAGTTTGTCTGACTAAGGACTTAAGGCTGAATAAGTCTACGGCCCTGTCTACATGTGCCCCAAACTTCGAAATGGCCACACAAATGGCCATTTCGAAGTTTACTAATGAAGCGCAGAAATGCATATTCAGTGCTTCATTAGCATGCGGGCGGCAGCGGCGCTTCAAAATTGACGCGCCTTGCCACCGCATCCAGACAGGGCTCCTTTTCGAAAGGATCCCGCCTACTTCGAAGTCCCCTTATTCCCATGGGACTAAGGGGACTTCAATGTAGGCGGGATCCTTTTGAAAATGAGCCCCGTCTGGATGTGTGGTGCGGCGGCAAGGCGCGTCAATTTCGAAGCGCCGCTGCCGCCCGCATGCTAATGAAGCGCTGAATATGCATTTCTGCGCTTCATTAGTAAACTTCGAAATGGCCATTTGCGTGGCCATTTTGAAGTTTGGGGCACGTGTAGACATAGCCTACATGGCCTGCAGCTGCAAGCATCCCAGCCTAGGTTAATATACTCAGTCTAGCAGGGCTTGTGGCACTTTGAAGTGTAGGCCTCAGTTTGAAGTTGGGCTGATGGTTTGAAGCCTAGCAAGAAAAGTGGGCACAACTGCAAAGTGCCAACCCCATACCTATTTTAAGTATGGTAGCAAAAGTCTTAGTCTCTCAACCCAAGCTGGGAGTTTTGCTGTCATGAGCAATGTAGGACAGAACTTTAGAGTCCCAGGGCCAGATTTTCAGACATGTTTAGATGCCTAAAGATAAGCCATGTACTTCCCAGTATCCCCATAATAGCCAGCTAACGCCCATCTCAATGAGAGCTAAGCACAACATACTTTGGAAAATTCCACTAGACACCAATCTTCCTCTTTAAAAACTTTGGATAGGACCCAGGATGAGACTTAGTTTTGCAACATAATGTGTCATGGAGCTTAAGTTTTAGGGGCCTAGAAAATCACAGGAGAAACACTAGGATCCACAAAGCTAAGTTAGGCACCTAGACTTCCTATTTAATGCATGTGGACAGAGAGAGGCACCTTAGAAAGCAGCCCACAAAAGCCTGCCAGCTGGGCTGAGAGGTGCCTAAGATAGCCAATGGGAAATGCTGATGAGCAGCAGGTGGCAAAGAGGGCAATCGCCCCATGGCCCAGCATTTCCAAAAGGGCCTCAGAGCTCTGGGCCTCTCTGAATCGCTACAGCAGCACTGCTCCACATGGCTGGGGGTAGGGGAAGTACAGCAGTCCTGATGGCCCACCCCTTGTGACCATGGCCCTGCTACTTCTAGTGGCACAGAGCTGGGTCCCCTTCCTACCTTGCTCCTGGGGCCTGTGGTGGCTGTTGGCCCCACTGCTGATGAGGGGAGCATGTGTTAAATACTCTCACTGAGACATGTACCTAAATCCAGGGTTTAGGGAGGCACCTGCCTTTGCTGGAGATCCACAAATGGGAACCCTTCACTACAGGAACCAGTAGTGATATTTGTCTGCCTCACTTCACACAATGGACAGAGTATGCTTTGCTGCTTACCTTCCAACATTTAGCCCAGTGATTAGAGCACTTGCCAGGGAAGTAGGAGTTCAAGGTTCAATTCCTCCCTCTTTGTCTGAGCAGATCTGAGTAGGGGTCTATCATCTCAGGGGAGTGCTGGGAGCGTGGAGCTACAGGATATTACAATATGAACCTCCCTCACATTCTCCTATTCAAGCTGTTAACACTCTGGATAAATAATGAAAAAATAGTTGGAGAAGGGGACTGACCCATAAGTCTCTTATCTTGCAGGTGGGTGCCCTAACCCCTGTCTGGGGTATTAGAGAGGTGTGAGGACTCTGTCTGGAGGTAAGAACTCTGGGGTGGGGGCATGGATGAGAGGTTCTGGGTGCAGGATACTACACGATGGGGTGGAGAGTTGGGGTGCAGAGGGATTAAGGCTCTGGCCAGGGTTGTAGACTCTTGGGTAGGGCCAGGAATGAAGGGTTTGGGGTGCTGGAAGAGACTGCCTCCTGTACTGGGGGTGGGGTGTGGTGTGGTGAGGTGAGTAGCTGGAAGTTTGGGTCTGGGAGGAAATTCTGGGATGGGACATGGGGATAGGGCATAGGAGGAAGTTTGTGGTGCAGGGTCCCAGTGGCATTTACTACAGCTCCCATGAAGTGGCTGTGAGTTACCTATGTTCTGCTGCTCTGACTGTGGTTCCTGGCCAACGGGAGATGTCGAGCTGGCATTTCAGTGGAGGACTGTGCACAGAGTCTCCCTGGCCACCATTGACCGCAGGGACCTGGTGGACATTTCTGGGAACCATGTGGAAATGGGGCAGGGAGGGAGCCTGCCTTAGCCCCAGCAGGAGGATGAATTGAGGGAAGGAATTAATTAGCAGGGCCTGCAGATCCCCGGAGTTTCCTCACAGACCCCAGATGTCCACAGACTCCAGTTTGAGAAACCCTGTTCCAGTTCAAACAGGAATTGAAGAAGGGAAATCCTAGAGGCCTGTGTCAGGCAGGAGGTAAGTATAGACTATCACACTAGTCCCTTCCGCATCTGTGAATATCTGTACCCCTTGCATGATTTTAATTCTATATAAGAAAAATTGTGCATAGGAACAGATATTTTTCTATGGCTAAAAATCTTTTAGTTGAAGAGTATGATCTAGTTTACGTAACGTTATTATGTTGTCATGGAGATTTCATTTGCTGTACCTTGCTGTTAATAACAAACAGAAGGAATGCTAGTATATTGTTATGCAAAATAATCCCAGGTTTACAGCAAATTGTTAAAGGTATTTATGCACTGCTCTATTCATACCTGGTGTCAAATAAATATGTTACAATACGAACCTTAGCCAGTGACATCTCTTCTCAAAACTGATTCTTCAGGGCTGGAGGGTTCCATTTACAAAAAACAACAAAAATAAGCCAAAAGACAATACAAAACGTCATTTTGGGATTCAAGCTATTGCTATGACCCCAAATGCATTATTCCCCTCTGCCTTGCTATGTAGCTTGACCTAAGCCTCTAAGCAGAAGAGGACCATACAGTATCACTGGAGTCAGTGCTGTAACTACAAAACCAACATTAACTGCTAAAATACAACATGGAGTAAGAAAAAATGTTTTAAAACAGAGGGAAGAATATTAACATAAAGATAAAGCCAGATTTTTAAAGACACACGTGGACAATTGTGAACCTAGCTTACAATGTATTTCTGTACAAATTGCCTGTTACAACTGGTCATCTGAACATGCACCTATCGACTTGCACATTCACGTGCAGTAATTTGGCAAGAATATGCACATTTTGCTAGCCTATAGACTCCAAGCCCAGAATGGACCACCGTGATCATCTTATCTCAACTCTTGTATAAGCCAAATTTCTTATCATAGAACTTCCCCAAAGTAATGCCTAGAGCAGGTTCTTATTCAGTAATCCATCCTCATTTGAAAATCAGACCATAAATGTGAGGCAATGATTTTAATACAATACATTGTTCTTAAAGATAACTATAGAAACTGAACCTCTCTAGTCTGGGACTCTGTGGTTTGGCATCCTAGGGGATCTACTGGGTGCTCTGGGGTTAGAGCACTCAGGGGGATAAACCATGGGAGCAGGACCATGGATGTTGCTGGCCCAGAGAGCCATGCCTGCAGGGAGCCTGGAGCTTGACAGCAGAAAGCCTGGGAGCTGGGTGTGGAGTCAGATGGGCAGGGGCCATTGAGCACAGCAGGAGGCCAGCAGTAAAGAGTGGAGGACAGCAGGGAACAGCAGACAGGTGCAGAGCTAGGTCAGCAGGCAGGAGTGGAGTGGGTCTGGGAGCAGAGGATGGCATCTGGGAGCTCAGTGCCAGGGAGCCTGGCCAGGGCTGGAAGTGGAGCCCAGTAGCCAGGGCCATTGGCCAGGCACCAAGAAGGGAGCCCATCAGGCAGGAGAGGAGCCCAGGACCCACAGCACAAGGGCTGGCATTCACCTCTCTTGGTCTGGCAAAACACCCCATTTCTGGAGAGGTCAGTTCCTGAATGTGCTTGACCACAATAACCCAACTTGTATTACCTTAAGACGGAAAGCAGACAGGAGTAAAATTTCAAATCAGCTTTCACTGATCATCTCTACTAACTTGCCTGTAAATTACAGAGCTTTGTTGCTCTCAGAGGGATGATTTCAGAAATAATGAATGATTTTACTCCCAGAGTATAGTACCACACTCCCTTCACAAGCACAACAATCATGGACTACTTTTGCCATCTGAGGAAGCAACTCATGACCTAATATTTGTTAGTCTTTAAGGTGCCAAAGGACTTCTTTTTTGTCAGATATGCAAAGGGTAACTGTTAGGTTTCTTAAAACAAACAGTCAGGACTTGACTTTAAGACTTTGCCTACGCTTGAAATGCAAAAAACAGCCCTGGCAGCTCTAACATTTCAGTGTGGCTGCAGAAGGGCTCTAATCTACGCTACAGAATTTTGTCGCCAGAAGGGGCCTTGTGTCAACATAACTCAGGGAGCATCTACACACACAGTGTTCTGTCGACAGTCTCAACAGCATTCTGCATTTGTCTTTACAGTGTTGTCCCTTGAAAATTTGATGAATAATGCACTGTCGACAGGGTTCTGTCAACAGAACACACTGTTAACAGACAGGGCTTCCAGTTCACCAGGCAGCCCTGCTCTCAGAGTTTCCAGTTAGCCTTTCTGTCGACAGAGGGCAGGGAAGTTTGGCTGCTCTCTATCGACAGAGCAGATTGCTTTGTTGATCTGCTTGTGTGTGTAGATACACGCTATCAACAGAGCTTCCACTGACATAACTCTGTGACAGATGTTACTGTCAAAAGATGCTTCTAGTGTAGACGTAGTCCTTGGTTTACACAGGTGTTTTACAATAATGTAACTCACTGGCTTTTGGGGAAGGGGTATTCGTCCACATCCATGAGCCAGAAAGTTGCAGCACAGTGAAGTAGCAGTGTAGACTTAGCCTACCAAAATAGCCATTGGCTGAGACTTCCAGAGCAGTGCAGGAGATTTAACTTGCCATTTATAAGCACAGCTATGAAAACTTCAGCTGTTGTTTTGTCTTATTTTCTACCTTAGAAATATGAATTCTTGTCTCCTGCAATTTTTAATGTGCAGAAACCTGAAAAGAAAAATTAGGAGTTTTTTAAATCTAACATTAAGGGGCAGGGATACTGAACCTTTAACAAACATACTTTTTTACTATTTGTTAGAGAATTGAAATAAATACGTGTGACAAAAACAAAGATTTAAATAGTCTGAATAAAAATCACTCTCTCTCTCTCTCTCTCACTTGACCAACTTTTACTTCTTTGGCATTTGAGCATTCATAATGCTATTTGTTTTCCAGTTACCCATAAAGAAATTAAATGAAAAACAAGCAAGACAAGACCAGAATTACTGATATAAACAACAAGGGGTGAAATACTCTCTAAGACTTCTGTTATATGACAAAGTATTAAGAATGCACAAACCCAATTCTTATGTTTGCAGGTTATTTAAATAATTAAAGAAACCCATCAGGTTCTGATTGTTACTGAAATAGACTTGGAACACAAAGGTGTTATTGCAAATAAAATACTTTGTAAGGCATTGGATTATATGCCAAAAATGCAGTCAGAGGTGATTTGCTTTCCCAGCAGCCCTAGCTCTCATTTATACCAGGGGAAGTTTTTAATAGTGAATGATCCAGTAGGTACATCCATGAAATCTACCAGGTCCATTTTAACATTCCATTCACATCAACATTTAATAAATCTAAATCATTACATAAGTGCACTTTACTACACTTAATTTTGCAGCTGGGAAGAAATAGTTGCCACCCCACCCCCACATCCCAGCATTTACTATTGTCTCACAAATGCTCTTCTTATCTACAAAAATTATATACTTGGTTCAACTCTTCCTACTTTTCAATGTTGTCATTAACAAGAAGGGAGCCTATGTTGATTTCTCCCTGTGCAACACTTATTGTAAAACTGTATTTATTGTTGAAGGAAAAAAATGTCTGGCAGAGCCATTAATGTATGACACCTGGATCATAAGGTACATACAGTTGCACAACTGCTCGTGATGAAAATGTGATAAACAGCAGTGACCCTAGCAGACAAAAAAGCAATAGTAATAACACAGTGCAAACCTCAGCCTAAAATCCTACACAAGACAGACACACAAAAAAGCTATGTTTTCTCTTTGTTTTTTTAAATAGTTATAATTGTTAACATTCATGGGTATGTATTATTCTGAGTATTTACCTGTAAACAGTTTAAGATTTTTAAAAAAATAACAAATATTTCAGAATAGAAACCTATAGCTCCCAACTCATTCCACAAGCTAAAGTGATGAGCAGGTGACAATTTGAGAACCCATTTTGGAGTTTCCAAAAGAAGTTGCTTCAAGAATAATTTCCCTTTTCTTGAAATGTTCATTAAAAGAAAAAAATCCACCAAAAGTTGAAAAACTAAAGCAATTAACACAAGACATAAGGATCTCAGGCGGTAGCTGTGTGAAATTGACAGCTCTTCTGTCATAGAATTCCACAGATTTTATTTTTTTACACTTCTGAAATCTCTCTATATGCGGGGCACCTCCCTCTGATCCTTGTATCTGTAGGATTCAAATTCATAGGCCTTGGGTGGAGTGAAAATTCTCCAGGATTGTCCCATATGTAATGGGAATGCGGAAGAAGGATCGTCAGAATTGGAGTGAGAAGGTATTTCATTTCATGGAAGATTTCACTATTTTGACATTTAATTTCATTCTGATTAGGAAAAGCAAAAAAACAAAAAAAAAAAAGAACCTGAATATTTCAAAGTTTCTGTGAGGGTAGAGCTTCAATTCTGTGTCCGTACACCTCATGGAATGTTCCGGAGCAGCAAACCCTGGAAGTCAAGGGGTCCCGTCTTTTTGACAGACTACTTGCTAGGCTGTGCTAGAGCTGTGAAGCCTGGAAGCTTGGGCTCTCCAGCAGCACAGCACCTGAACTGCCACAGAGTCCATTGGGCATGCTGTCAGCAAGTAGGCAGGGTTTGTAAATGTGCCTGGTTTGCAGGGAAACATCATCAAAACCAGACTGCCTCCACTGAATGTTCTGATTTTACTGAATCAGAAAATTTAGGTGGAAAACTGTTTCACTGGAACTTTTCCGCGCTGCTTTAATTATCTTTTGAAATAAATTGTGCTCTTCTTTGGAAACATCCTCGTTCTCTCTTCCGGAAGAATTGTTGAGTTGAAACTGGCAAAACTGTCTCCAATTCTTTCTTTCCAGTGCTGCCTATAGAGTACTGACTCTCAAAATGGATGCCAAGCTATGGTCACCCTCCCTTTTATTATAGTTATATGAGGGGGCACAAAACTTGGTTAGCTTGTAACAGTGTCAAAGTATGGAAAATATTGAGAACAGCTGTTCTAGAAGATATTGCATAGAGATGTTTATGTTTGCATACCCCGGCTTGATAGGGCTTGGAATAACTATTTTCTTTCTCCAGTTGTTCAGTTCCACCTTAAGTATCATACGTAAAATTTTCAAAAAGGAAATAGGAGCTAATCCTCATTTTCAAAAGTAACTAATGGTAGATAGATGTCTAGAGGCTTCTGAAAATTTCACGGGGTACCTATCTTCTCTCTTTAGGTGTTTAAACACATTCAGAAATATGGTTTTTCATCTCATAGCCTACATTTTTTTTCCAGGGATTAGGGGCTGACAACAAAGGGGGTTTTGCCAGCAGAGGCATGTCTATGTGGCCTTTTTATAGCCAGCAGCAGCCTCTGCCATTAGAGAGATCTTGCACGGCTATGCTGATTAGCCATGTGATTACGCAAACTGGAAGTTATTTGCATTTTTGAGAACCCTGCTTAGCATAGTGCTGCCAGCAGCGGTGCTGAAGAAAGGCTCTGTGTAGATGTGGCCTAATAGCAGATTATCCAAAAATATATTACCTTAACCACCTTGTCTCCTGAGTTTTCTTAACAGGACCAATGTTTTCAAATTCCTGTATACATGTCCAAACTTCATGTGAAATATCTGTAAAAGTAACTTCTATAAAATCCACAATTTTTTCAGATGACTTATTTTTACCCATCTTATTCACACCATCACCCAAACTTCCAGTTTTATCACATTTTAACTGTCAACAAACAAAGAGAATATGATTGTAATATTCTGGGGATCGCCCAGACCATTGTCACCACCTGCACTGTAAGTGTCAGATCCTATCCACCAGCAGCCTGCCCACATGGTATATAGTCTCACACGGGCTTCCAGCAGGGTGACAAGATCAGCCCTTTCATTCCTGCTTCTATCTAAATCCATCCTTTCCAATTTCTTAACTACCAGACACATACATTTCCCCTCTGGTTTATCATCCCCAAAGATCTGAAACCAGTTGTCAGCTCTCTTTTGCACATGAAATCCATGCAGTTTGCACAAGAGAGAACTGCATGTGGTTAGAACAAACAAAAAATGTACTCAATAGAAAAAACACAGGATTCAAAGATGAAGCAATAATCGAGAACACACACAAGTTGTCCAGCAAATAAACAAAGACAACCTCAGGCTTTACACTTCCATATTAAATAAAATCCCTTTTCTAACACAAGTTTTCTATTGCTCTTGAGCAGTTTCCCAGTGTACTCCCTAAATCAATGGTTTTCAGCCTTTTTGCTGGTGCAGACCACTAACAAATTTGAATGGAGATTTCTCTTTGGAAATCTTAGACATAGGGTCTGCAGAAGACAGTTGCCCAACCTTCAGGGGGACCCAGCATTTCACAAACATTTTTCACCTAAGAGGTTGTGCCTCACTTCCTGGCTAAAAACTTCAGTGCCAAACCTGTTTCTTAAAAGGTCTTTTTTTTTCCCTTTATTATTTTCTCTCTCTCTCTCCTGGCATGGTCATTCATAGTTATTCAATGTGGAGGAAATATAAAAGGGATTTCTCAGGGCCTTACCATTAATTCTAATAGTCTATCATTGTCTTTTCTGGCCTGTATACATGGCTCATAATAACCATCCAGTTAAGAACATGTTATGCTTTTATAAAACACTCAATACACATTTATAGTACAACAGTACAGTATGCAATTGGGGTCAAGAAGAAGTATTAAACTTTATCTTCTTCCCTTCAGCTGACTGGCCTCCGATAGTCACCATGCTTAAAGTCTGTCACACTGCCACTGAAGATTTGTGAAACCTACACTTAGAAATTAGTTGCCCTAAAGGCAAACTTTCCTGCCAGTTTTGTTAACAGATTATGCTACCAAGTGCCATTTCAGAAAATGCAGCGGAAACAGAAACGTTTCATGTGGATGTAAATAAGGACTGTCCAGATAGAATTTTAGCAAACATTGATAGGTGGAAGGGAAAGAAGTAAAAAAGGAGATGGAGCTACAGCTAGAATATTTATATGGCCAGAACTCCAATCCCTAGCAAAGCTACAGAATAACAGTGTTCGGAGTGAAACATGGTTTTGTTATATTGAAATAATACAAACAAACAACCTAAACATACTCAATGGCTGTGTCTACACTAGCCCAAAACTTCGAAATGGCCATTTTGAAGATTACTAATGAAGCGCTGAAATACATATTCAGTGCCTCATTAGCATGCAGGCAGCCATGGCACTTCGAAATTGCCACAGTTCGTCCAGACACACCCCAACAACTTGGAAATCCCCTTATTCCTACCTGCTGATCCTCTATGAATTCTCTATGAATCCTAGTAGAGGATTATGAACAATGAGTAATGGCAGCATTACTGTTCTGAGAAAAAAAAATTCTTACTAAAACCAATCAAATACAGCTTTGCAATATGGTGACTAATACATGCCTTTAAGATAATAATTTTTTAAAAACCTACCATAATGATGCCAGGAATTATTGAAAGAAGCTTAAAAATACAAAGTTCAGAAATAAATTACATGGAAAAAAATTAACTCTAGAGATAAAACTTGTTCTGAAGGTATAAAAGTAATAAAAATTTCAAGGAACAGGGTTTTCCTGGCATATAACTATATTAACATAATGCACAAGGAAAGAAGCCAGCAGAGTCATAGAATGTGAACATATGATTAAAAAGAGATAAACTAATCATCATTGCCAGAAGTGAAAAGGAAACATCCACAAAACCATATAAATTGTCTCTGCTTTCAAAGGGAACTCTTGCCTGTAAGGACAATTGAAATGTCAAGCAGCTGGAAGAATACATTGCCTCCATGCTGCAGTTGTGAAGCATACCCAGATCTTAGGCCTTATATTTTACGACTGAAGATTATGCTTAAAAATGTCCTTAGCTCCCACAGTCAAATCTAAGCCAGACACCTATTCTGGGAAAATGCTGTTTAAAGGGACCCATACTCTTTCACACCTTTCTTAAGCCATATCTGCACTAGTGACTGTACGTCTCTGGGTCGAGGCATCCATGGTAAGGTGGTCAGTCTGGCTGCAGGTGCAAGTGGAGGAAGCAGGAGCAGTGCTGATACAGGTGATGTGAGTCTTCCTAACCACAGGACTCCCCCCACAGACTCTCAGTTACAAACTTCCCCATTAGCAGCCTCCTGATGGTCACAAGCTCCTGTTGGTCACTTGGCCTCTGGCTTTTAAAGCCTTCTCTCCTTGGACCCTCCTATTTCCCGGTGAGTCACAGAGGGAGGGGCTCAACCCCTCTCCCCCCAGTATTTGGCTCATGATTCTTGCAGTGAATTATTCCGGTATGTTCAATTATGTAGGAAAGTAATTCTTAGCAAAGGTTATTCAACTTATTTCTACATTCTTATTCTAAACATATGCATGTGCATCCACTTTCACTTCCACCTTTAACAAGAGCAATCAATATGGCATACTGTGGATACCACAGATTAATTTTATCCCAGGAAGGGCATATAGGAAGACTGACAACAAAAGATTGTATTAGGTATAATTCATTATTCTTTCAAGAACACTTTAATTATATGCTACATTCAGGCTTGAGTGGCAATAATGACTCCTGAATGTACTCCTTTACCTTTTAGTATGTCCCATCAGATTCTTTGACAAAATAGGCAATATGCATTCCAGAACACTACAGTGAAGGAAGCAGAAATTGTTTGCTATTTCTGAGTTTTTGTAAGATTTCCCCTGGCACCTCATGACAGGCTGTGGTACTGGAAGATATGATCATGGTTTCCTCAGTAAGAGATTGCCATTATTAGTAGAATCTGATGAGGATGACTCTCTGAAAGCACTTACTGACTTTCATCAAGTTAGAAGGGAGGATTGGATCCAAAGTAGGGCTATTAAGTGATTAAAATATTAATCATGCAATTAAAAATTAATCTCAGTTAATTGTGCTGTTAAATAATAATAAGAATACTATCTTCAACACAAACAGAATATACACTCTGTGTAACAACACAAACACACTGTATATAGCAGCACAAACACACACACACACACGCACACACAACGTGCACATACAGTGTAATAATGCAGATACACATACACTCATAGGCTATATCTACACCACAGTGGTCTTTCAAAAGGTGATCTTCCAGAAGGTCTTCTTTCAAAAGAGCCCATCCACACACAAAAAAAGCAGATCAAAGGAGCAATGTGCTCTTTAGAAAGACAGCTTCAACACAGTCCCCTTTTTTTCAAAAGAACGGGCCAGAGATTGAAAAATCCAGCCCCGTGAGGACTGAATTTTTGAACAAAGGGCCCCCAGAGCATCCACACATACTTTTTTCTGAAAGCATCTTTCTGAAAAAGGTGCTGTTCCTCATTTGGGAGAAGAAAAGGGCCTCTGGAAGTAGCACTGCATTCTTTCAGAATGAATTTGAAAGAGCACATTTTGTGTGTGGACACTTGGCTTGTTCTTTTTTGGAAGAGGCCTTGATTTTCCTGAAGGACTTGCTAGTGTAAATGCAGCCATAGTGTATAGAAATACAGACTCACACACAATGTATAGGAACACAGGTGTACACACACACACGAGCCAGGGCAAGAAGTCCATAAGCTGGCAGCCCTACCCACAGGTCACCGGGCCAGAGCACTGGCTTCCCCCAGCACTCCCCATTGGGGATGGGACACTCACTTCCTGTGGCAAAAGGACCAGGCCAGAGCACCAGCATTCACCAGAAGCACCACAAAGCATGTGGGCTACCCCCCCGCCAGGCTCCTGTGCCTGCAAGTCTCCTGGTGGGGCTCCATGCCCACGAGTTAATTGGCAGCCCTAATCCAAAGACAATCACAGAGCCCATTAAAGCCAATATTAATCACCCTCCTTTAGCTCAACAAAAAGAGCACCCTGAATATAGGAAAAAGAGCTAAGGCGCTCTTACAATGCTTGCCATCAGAACAGAGCTGAGCTCTTACAGTAAATGAAGCGTGAGAGTCTCCATGTGCTGAATAGAGCAAACCAACAGGAGCGGTTGTGAGTGTCACCACGAGAGGAAGCAAAGCCGGATTTTCTTGAGAACACAGCTGAATGCTTAGAAATCTCCCTGGTAGCCACTCCAAACACACTGGGTACCTGATCTCTTCTCTGTTCAGGTGAACCATACTGTAATTTGTCCCCACCTCCACACACGCCATGGTGCACCTGATGTATTGGGATACCGCTGATCCCACCAGTTCCACCAGCCTGGGGTTCCTCACCCCAGCCGTGTCTACACGTGCACGCTACTTCGAAGTAGCAGCACTAACTTCGAAATAGCGCCCGTCATGGCTACACGTGTTGGGTGCTATTTCGATGTTAACATCGCCGCGGCGAGACGTCGAAGCCGCTAACCCCATGAGGGGATGGCAATAGCGCCCTACTTCGAAGTTGAACGTCGAAGTAGGGCACGTGTAGACGATCCGCGTCCCGCAACATTGAAATAGAGGGGTCCGCCATGGTGGCCATCAGCTGAGGGGTTGAGAGACGCTCTCTCCAGCCCCTGCGGGGCTCTATGGTCACCGTGTGCAGCAGCCCTTAGCCCAGGGCTTCTGGCTGCTGCTGCTGCAGCTGGGGATCCATGCTGCATGCACAGGGTCTGCAACCAGTTGTCGGCTCTGTGGATCTTGTGTTGTTTAGTGCAACTGTGTCTGGGAGGGGCCCTTTAAGGGAGCGGCTTGCTGTTGAGTCCGCCCTGTGACCCTGTCTGCAGCTGTGCCTGGCACTCTTATTTCGATGTGTGCTACTTTGGCGTGTAGACGTTCCCTTGCAGCGCCTATTTCGATGTGGTGCTGCGCAACGTCGATGTTGAACATCGACGTTGCCAGCCCTGGAGGACGTGTAGACATTATTCATCAAAATAGCCTATTTCGATGTCGCTACATCGAAATAAGCTACTTCGAAGTAGGCTTCACGTGCAGACGTAGCTCCTGTCTAGCACACACACACAGGTAGGGATGCACCTAGTTGTAGAAAGACACACATACTGAAATCATTTCTGCAGGGGAAGTCTCAGCAATGGAATTGCCCAGCAATCTAGTGCACGTGCCTTCTGAGATGCAAACCCAACACCGTACTGTATTGTACTGCATAGAGAACAATACCGGATAAGCTCATGAAATTTGCCCTTTCCCTCAATATGAAAGAAGGAATTTGTGCTCTCCCTCAATGTGCCTCTGATAGGAGTAGCTTTTTGACACCTCACATGATCCACCTTGGTTCGATTACACTTGAGGGTCCACATAGGAGAAATCCATCCTGCCACCTCCATCCCCTTCCATGCCTCTCATGCTGGGACTAGGCAGGAAAGCTGATGCTGGACACTATTAGACAAGTTTTAAGCTAGCTGGGCATTTCTTTCAACAGACATTTCTCAGCTAGACCAGTATAGTCAGAATTTGATTAGCTCAAAGAAGTCTAATAGGATTTGTGATTATACCCAGATCTATACTATCAGTCCTCTTTCAAAGAGGCATGCAAATAAGGGAAATACAAATGCAAATGAGGCAAAGATTTACATATCTGTCACCTCATTTGCATATTATTTGAGTGTAGATGTGGCTCTTTTGAAAGCAAACCCCATCTTCAAAAGAGCCCTTAAAAAAAAAGTCAGAGGTTCTTTCAAAGACAAGGTTTACTTTCAAAAGAGCCACATCTAGACTTTTGTTCTTTAGAATGTGCAAAGGAGGTGCCAGATATGTAAATTTGTGCCTCATTTGCAATTTTGATTTCCCTCATTTGCATATGTCTTTCAAAAGAGCAATGCTAGTGTAGACATAGCTGAAAAGTGCTATCCAGTGTCTTAACTGCAATGTTCTTCCTACAATGAGGTTTACCAAATTTGAAATGATGCACGCGCTCTTTTGAATTTATTTCAAAATAGCATGTCCACAGTCTAGATGACACCGAAGTAATTTCAAAATAATAGCTGTTATCTTGAAATGACTTGGCTGTAGCCTAGATGAGCAGAGAGAACATAGGAATATGTTCTTACCCACTTTTCTCTCTCTGCTTTTTTAATACAATCATATGATAAAAGCAGAAAAGTTAAATGACTTGCTCAATACCACAGAGGGGGCAGTGCCTGAGCCAAAATGAGAACTCAGTTGTGTTTGACTATCAGCTCCATGTTCAGGCCCCTGTACCAGGCCACTAGGCTAACAATTCAACAAAACAATGTTTATGACATTAAGAAGAAAAAGTCATACAAAACAGAACACAAGCCAGCACTCTGTAACCAAGCTATGAATCAGAAACTTGAGGTTTTTTAAAAAAAATCTCAAACCCCTAACATATTAATGTGTTCAAATGCTGGGTTTATTTTACTGTTTCTCTGGTGAATTTTATATAATAAGCTGTATTTGTGGTTATAAAAACGTAAGGCTCTAAACACATAGCAACTACCGTGCACCCCAATTTCAAAGGCTCTGCATGCTCTTCTGGTACATCTACCACACAGGAAAAACTATGGCAGACTGCCAAAGTCATTCTGTTTATAGTCACCAGGATATCATCCATCAAAAGAACACACATAGAACAGCATATTGCCAGTGCAGGCTGACAAACATTAGAAAGTGCTGTACTTATCTAAACATCCAATGGTATCTCTGCATGTAAGATGCATTCTTCCATTTCATTTTACACTGAGCAAACCCAACAGTTCTTGTAATTAACATCGAGAACTACAAACCTGCAGCATGTAATATGGTATTAGTGAAGAGGGACCTGAAATTCCTCCATTCCAGAGAGCTCCAAGAAATGAAAGCTTTGGTCTCATCTAAACTGAGAGAAAGCATGGAGTGCTACACTAGCATTTGCTGTCCTAGTTTTTTTCCCATTTCTGTTCCCTCCTTCCCTGTTGGTCTTTTGTTTGTTTTAAATTTATCTATTTTTGGATGCAGCTCTGCAGCAGGAACCCTGCTTTAATTTGCTTAAGCCTGGTATACTAAGAGGCCATTTACAGAACGCAAGAGGAGTAGGCTGAGGTACACAACTAGACCTGATAGGTGTGTGCACCCTCATATTTTGGAGGCTTTCCAGAGAAGAACCTGCCAAGATCCCACTGCAGAGCCACCCCTGGTGTACAGCGAATTGGGACAGCTGCTCCAGGCTCCGCACCTTGGGAGGCACTGTGGGTCAGCTCGATTGGCTGGCATGGTCAACCCGGGATGTGATGGGTCAGTCCCAGAAGTTACATATTTGTCACTTCTGCTCTGGTGCCAGCTCTAATAAGGATCACGCTGCCCCAACATTTACTTTTTCAGATGTCTAAGACATCATCCACCTGTAGGAACCTTATCTGAAGCAGTTCCTTTTGATTCACAAACACAAATACACAGCTGACCATTGTGCTGTGGAGAGGGAAGATCCAAGGTTGAAATATGACATAACAATAGTGGAGAAAATCCTCTGCAACAGAGTCCACACCCTCTGGGCACGCTATTTTTTTTAAATGTAGGACAAGATAGAAAACAGGAGTTAACTGTTTTATTGGGCCACTACACACACAGATGCTTCAAATACCAATCTTCAGTAGTTCATCCCACAAAGTACCACTATAATGTGCTGTAACCTTTGCATGATGATATGAGGCAGTATGGTTTAGATAAAACTACTCCTCTTGCCAAAATCAGATTCTAGTGGCCTTGCCTGGCCGTAGAAGCAAAATGTGTGAATATCTCCTGTGGAAACTGTGTGCCCAGGAAAGGCCATTGTGAGAGTTGTCTCCCACATCAGTATTAGTTGCTACCCTGCTGATTATTGGAGAACCCACTGCCACCCACAGCTGGCAGCATGTGTTTCTCTTGGTGGTGCATTTCTGCACATGCCTTGGTAAACATAACATTTATTCTGCCCAGGGATGGAAAAAAAGAGAGACCAACTGCTATGAAGAACCAATACATATAATCTGTACAGACCTCATCTCTCTGGAGACAGCGAGTTATGAACATTAGGAACTTTCTTTTCATAATACCACTGCACTAGGCATGTTCAAGATTACCCATCAAGGATTAATTTGCACCTATAGTTGCAGAGGTTTTCAGTCTGAAGCTCTTTGTGAACTATGCACTATCCTGCCACAATCTCCATAAAGCAAAGATGCACCTTTGAAAGTATTTCAGACAAAAATTGGTGACATCTGAAAGGAATAAAGCTAGGTACAGAAAACAATGCCAAATAGACTGTGTCCCTGAGCCACAGAGGTTCAGCCACACACTGTGAAACATTCTGTACATCGGTCTCTATGCAGAAAGAAAGCTGGAGTCAGCATCTCACCCAGAGATTGATTGTACTTGTAATGAAGCCCCTGGAAATCTCTCTTTGCTGTTGTAACAAATTGGAATTTGGAAAAAATAAAACTTTGGGGCTCTATCTCCCATGTTGAATCTCAGATAAGAGATGACTGTCAATATTCTCAGCAAAATGTATTCAGTTTAACATAGCTTTATTTTGTTTAATTTAAAGATTAATAACTGTCATGTGAGTATAAAAATAAAGAGCTATATTTTATGAAGCAACTAGAGAACTTCTTAAACAGAAAGTTCCTACTTATATTGAAATCTCCACTGACAAGACATCCTGGACACCTCTGTTAAGTATAGAAGACAAAAAAAATTATACCCTCTAACCAATCATTTCAGAACTTTGACAGATTTTCTTCAATTTATTTTCACTAGAGCTTAGAGAGAGACTTAAAAATCAAGCCAAGTCTAAATGTGTGTGATACGTTCATGTATATGTATGATTACCACCATTTATTCATAATATATATAAACCAGTGGTGTGCAATAGTAATTCAAGGATCTCCATACTTGTGGTCCTTCCACATTTGCCACAGCACTCCCTCCCTGCCTTAAGTCAATGCCCTCCCACTTCCCCAGAGCCAGGCCCCACCAACCCTCCCCTCCTTCCCCGCTACCTCTAACTGAATATGCCGATGTCCTGCTGGAACCACAGCAGCCACAAGAGTCACATGGCTCCAGGATGGGCCACAGGAGGTATGTCTCTCCAGGCTGAGGCTGCTGGGGCCACACCAGGACCGCAGGAGCAACACTAAAAGCTACAGAAGCTATGCTGGGCCGCAGGAGCAGTGCAGTTCAGGGCAGCAAACACCGGGGCTGTACCAGGGCTGCAGGAGCCTCATTGGGGAAAGAACTGCAGGAGCCACTGCCACCATGCGCTTGAGCGCATGCACAGAGTGGGTGGAGGATATTCCAAGTGTGCAGCTCTGAGGAGACAAAGGCTCCAAGAGCTGCATGCAGCTCCAGAGAGCAGAATCGCCACACCACGGTGTCCTGTTCGCCACCTGTGGCAAGTGGCGAATGTATTGGACACCACGGATATAAATACACACACTTTACATTTTAAGTACCCACTGCTTTTATTTTGCTCTCTCATTTGCACTTGGTCTAGAACCACATTTTGCAATACAATGATATGAACATTGTGTTGCATCACAGAAGGCCATATGCCAGAATGTTATCTGTTATCCACCACTTTCCATCACATATGAAAACATGACAAACACTTTTGTTCTAGTTCAGCTACAGCCTAAATTCTGTCAGCCACTGAGAGATGTAGTTGATGAATCTAATAGTGATGTAGCACCTGTTTTTGAAAAGTGTCTTGAATGCTTCCTTTCATTCTATGTATGAATAAGTACTCAAACTTTAAAAGGTTTGCAGGTGGCTGTAAATCCAGTAGCGTAGTTTCTCAATAACACTGGTCACCAACATCATGCAACACTGAAGCTTCACTGTCTACTGTCATTGCAAAAAGTATTGGGTCACTTAGTACTAACTTTTAGGCAGTGCCTTTTTTGTATTAAAAAAAAAGAGGAGCTGGTACTTAGCCGTTTCTCCAGCCATTCTTATGGATGGGACTGCTGAGGTGCTGGTACTGAGTACCAGCAAGTACCAGCACAATAAACTGCTTTTATCTCCAAAGAATTGACCTGTGCTAAGAAACTGCCTTCTCTCTCTACAATAACAACCTTGGAACAACTACAATCTTCCTAACTATGAAATGGTCAACTGTACAACCGTATGGAGAAAGCAATGAAAGTTGGAGGCAAAACTTCCTCAGCTGCTAGACAAAGACTTTGGAACTCGGTTCTGATGCATGAAAACAACCACAAATTTCCACGTCCAGAGCAAAAGGTAAGCTCACTACTTCAGTGTACCTTTTTACATGTCCACACCAACACCACTAACAAAGAGTAGGTTCAAAAATGAGAGTAAAATTTAATCCTGACAGCTACCTTTCAGAAGGAAACTAATCCATGTTCCTTTACTTTGAGTGAAAAAAATATTCATCTTCATATCAGAGTGCATTAGCTAATTCTTTCATTCTCTGTTTACTGTATTCAGAGCAGGGATGGGAAATAATTTTTGATGGGGGGAGCCCCTCCATGAATTTGGTAAGTGGCTAAGGCCTGCACTTTTCCATGATATTAGTGGAGGAAGTGCAGGGTCTGGAGTGGAGTTTGGGTGCAGAAGGGTGCTTGGGGTAAGAGATTGGGGTGCAGGAGGGGGGTGTGGAGTCTGGGAGGGAGTTTGGATGAAAGGGACAGTTATGACCTGGTGCAGGGATACGGGATGCAGGACAGGGTACAGGGGTTTGGGTTGTAACCAGTGTTCCCTGCAGTGCTTTTTTTGTGCTAGTACTGGGCACCAGCACCTCCACAGCCCCAGCCACGGGATTGGCTGGGGGTGGCAGTGGGGAGGTGGCTAAGTACTGGTTCCTTTGTTTTTTTTAAACCAGAAAAGCACTGGTTCCCTGTAAGCTGAGCACTTACACATTCATCCTGGAGTGATTCAGGTGCCATCCAGCTGATCAGCAGAACACCCACAGCCACCTAGTGGGGGCCACGTGTTTCTATTGGTGGAGCACATCTGCATATGCCTTGGTGCACATAAACTTTATTCACCCATGGATGGAAATATTGGAGGGAAAGTTAGTTGTAACCTAGGGCAGGAGGTGGTTGTGAACTGGGGCAGGGGCGCAAAGGTTTGGATTGCAACCTAGAGTTGGGGGGTTGAGACCAGGAAAAAGGGGTTGGGTGCAGGGTCTGGAGGGGGAATGGGTGCAGGTGGAGAGGCAGAGGGTTAGGATTATGTGGGGTGGGGTTGCAGAAGTTCAAGGGGAGCGAAAGACTTACTGGGACAGCTCTCAGCCAGCAGCCTGCGGCAGACTCTGCATGCTGCAGCCCCAGACCACTCGAAACTGCTGGCTGTTCCTTGTAGCTATCTGCTCCAGACCATGGAGGGGTGGGGGAAGCTTCACAGGTTGCTCTTGCCCCTCCCCAACTAAATCTCTGATCTCCTGTTGGCCAGAAACCAACCAGCCAGAAGGAGCTGAGATATTTTGCAGCTGGCTGCCCTGTGCCTGAGGCAGTCTGCGGGCCACGTTCAGGGGCTTGGCAGGCCAAATGCAGTCCGTGAGCCAAATCTTGCCTATCCCTGACTTTGAAACTTTCAAAAGTACAAGGCACTTCACTCCCACTTACAGCCTTTGAAAATCCCCTCCACTAGTCACATTTCATAACAAAGCATATATTTTAATGGGTTAAATACAGGCGCACGGCATGCAGCATATTAACATGAATTAGCTAACTATCATTTTCAACCAAGGGTTTGATTTCATAGCTATTGCATAACTGCAGTGGCACTAAAACTACTTTTTAGTGTAGGAGTGCTGAGTTGTGTCCCACCTTACAAATGTTCATGGCCCTCACCATCCCAGCCTGAGGTCGCACTTGTGATTGCCAACTCTCCTGGACTGGATGGATCAAATGCCATTGCTGCAAATGGCATCTGGTAGTCTGGTCCAGCAGAGTTGGCAACCTAGCCACAGCTGGAGGTATGGCTTGAGCCCTGGGCTGAGGCTAGAAGCAGAGCCCCAGGCCAGTGGTGAGACCCTGGATGGCAGGCAGCAGGACCTGGGGAGTGGGGGTAGCAGGGTTGGGAGAAACTTGAAGGGGTCACCTGGAGGCCAGGACCCAGGACTGGTGGAGTTAGCAGTGGGTCAGCAGTGGGATGTGGCCCGTGGGCACAGGAATCTTGAAGCAAACCCTCCACACCTTTCCTTCCCACACCCATAAATAGCTGTATTTATCAAATACCTGTGACTGTTTCCCATTTGACTGAATGAATGCACAACTGCAAAATTAGAAGTGTTGTAAACTCTCCAGGGTTGTCCTAGAGTCTCCAGGAATTAAATCTGTCAGTCTATAAGGTGCCACAGGACTTCTTGTTGTTTTTGAAGATGCAAACTAATACGGCTACCTCTCTGATACAGGAATTAATCTTTGCTAAAGTCAAGATAAATCACATCCATTGATTTTCCCCTATCCACAGAGCCACTTATCTCATCGTAGAAACTAATCAGATTGGTCAGGCATGACTTGCCCTTCATGAATCCATGCTGACTAGTCCTGATCACTCTCCCCTCCTCCAAGTGCCTCAAAATGACTTCCTTGAGGAGCCCCTCCATGATTTTTTCAGGGACTGATGTAAGACTGACTGGCCTATAGTTCCCTGGATCATCCTTCTTCCCTTTTTTAAAGATGGGCACTACATTTGCCTTTTTCCAATCATCCGGGATCTCTCCCGATCTCCATGAATTTTCAAAGATAATGGCCAAGGGCTCATCAACAACATATGCCAACTCCCTCAGAACCCTAGGATGAATTAGGTCCTGGCCCATGGATTTATGCACATTTAGCTTTTTTAGATAGCTCCTAACCTGTTCTTTCCCCACCAAAGGCTGTCCACCTTCATCCCATAATGCATCACTTATCGCATTAGTCCAGGAGCTGTCCTTGTCTGTGAAGACAGAGGCAAAGAAAGCATTAAGTACTTCAGCTTTCCCTACATCATCTGTCACTGGGTTACCTCCCTCATCTAGTAGGGGCCCCACGCCCTCTCTGATCACCTTCTTGGTAACATGCCTGTAGAAACTTTTCTTGTTATCCTTCACATTCCTTGCGAGTTGCAATTCCAGTTGCACTTTCACCTTCCTGATAACTGCCCTACATTCTCGAGCTATACGTTTATACCCCTCTCTAGACATCTGTCCAAGTTTCCACTTTTTGTAAGCTCCCTTTTTGTGCCTAAGTTTTCCAAGGATTTCCCCATGAAGCCAGTCTGGTCTCCTACCATATTTACTTCTCTTGCTGTGCATCAGGATGGTTTCTTTCTGCTCCTTCAATAGGGCTTCCTTAAAATATTGCCAGTTTTTCTGGAATCCTTTTCCCTTCATGGTAGCATCCCAGGGGATTCTGCCCATCAGGTTCCTGAAGGAGTCAAAGTCTGCTTTTCTGAAGTCCAAGGTGTGTAATTTGCTGTTTTCTTTCTTTCCTTTGGTGAGGATCCTGAAGTTTACCATCTCATGATCACAGCTTCCCAGCTTGTCCTCCATCTCTACCTTCCCTGTGATGAAACCTCCATGTATGTGTCCAACCAAAAGTGGCAACCCTAAAAAAGTGGGACATTCTTATTCTTCCTTTGTAATTTGGAGTTAAATACTGCCCGTTTTCAAACTATCTGTAACTGTTGTTTTTTACTGAACTGCAACTCTGGAATAATGCTGACAGTTACCATGTGAGCATATCTTCAGTACTTTGCCATTAACCATAACCATGCTATCTGAGAGTAACTCAACCTTCATGGTTACTTGATTCCAATCCTTACGCTTCAAGATGAAATTGATACAAACTGCATGGATTTTTTATGGCATATCCATCATACATTCAAACCCTGTGGTTGACCTCGCTCATCTAATTTGAGGGCAGAAAATTCCCTATATCTCAAACTGCACATACATGAGGTTCTGTATATGTTTAAGTTTCAAATAATATGATTAGAACACTACATGACCTTTAAAATAATAAGTGAAAGCAATTAACTAGAAGACATAAATCTTACCTTAATGGCAGAACTAGTAATGCATTTTGTAATTAATCGACTGAAAATGCTATAAGCTCTCAGTTTTGTGCTGCACAGTGCCTTCCAACCAAATAGCTAATCTTGTTGCAACTGAGGGAAATCCCTTTATCACTTGAATTATCCTTTCAGATTAGTTTGGCAGATAGTGTAGTACTCCACAAAAACAGTCTGCAATGGCTCTAGCAACTAGTATATATTTACGTATTCCAAAACGTATATTTATATATTTTAAACCTAAGAATCAAAACATGTTTTAAATTTAAACTTTAAATTACTGTTATATATAAAAAACTTAATCAATTTACAAAGTACTCTTAAAATGGCCAGCCCTAGGGTTTTTGGCATCACAGGCAAACTGTGACTTTGGCACCCCTCCATTTGTTAATTTGGGGGAAGCAGAACAGGTAGCTAACACTAAATCCCCTGTGTAATCAACTCTGCCTGGCAGGGGGTGGGGAAGAGGCTCTCCATGCTGCCTTTCCCAATCCCCCTCCACTCCCGGCTGCAGGAACAACAGTGCACAGAAGCGTTCGCTGGCAGACTTTTCCTCACCACTCCCTTTAGTTGGATTTTTGGTTCCCCTGAAAGCCTGGCACCTTGGCCAACCACCATGTTCACCAATACGGTCGGGCCAGCCCCGTTTCTAAAATTTGCCATAGGTCACAACTGTCAGTAATTTACGTATTACGAACACAGACACAGGGTTCCACAAAAACATTTGTAGATCCTGACACAAAAGAAAAAAAGCTGTTTATGTGCAAGTGGTGCTTATGTTAAGACTACAGATTTAACAGGAGACATGTAAGGATCCTGTTCCTTCCTGAGTTACCTGTCTGCAGGCAACACTCACCTGTTTGCCTGGGTGCCTGATGTAGTTGATATTAAAGGAGACCCAGGGTATGCCAGTGGTGATGTTGGATATGCAGGAATTCCCTGTTCAGCACTCTGCTGCAGTCCCTTTCTTCTAAAGGCATTCAAAATTTGGTGATGCTCCCAACCAAGCTGCCCCTATCTACTCTCAGTGGTGTGCCTTGGAAATAATGATCTGTGGCCTGGCTCTAACTGAAAATGGCCATTTTAAAATATACAGCTAATGTACTTACATTAAGCTTAACAAACCTTTATTTAACAACTTAAAGAAACAGGGCTTAGAAGCCTATGGCTGAATATAATTTCTAATTTAAATCCACAGTGTGGAGTTGAGTAAAATAAAGTATACAGCTATAAGTTAAACTTAATGGGCATTTACACTGCCACCATTTATCCTACCCCAGAGTGTACACTTCTCTGGATTTCAGAGTCCCACACACTTAGGTGGCCACGCCTGAAGATCTGCAGCCGGAGTGGAGACAGGCCTGTGTGGGTTGTGTGTGTCAGTTCAGCCAAAGCTACAAACTGCATAACACCCTGAAAGCTGGAGCTGGTCCCCCAAATGCTGGCTATTCTGGCTAGATCACTCTGCCTCTTCTCAGACTCAGATTCCGTCTCTCTGCTGTGCTCATTCCCAGGCAACACTCTTCCAAATAACAGTCACAGTTAATCACAGTTTTTTCTCTGTAGGCCCTTCTCAGTCGTCAACTTCAGGCACAGCAAGAGCCTTTCTCCCTCAGGGACAACCACGGACAGCCCCTGAAGCTCCCTAGTTGATCAAAGCCACCTGCAGGCTCTAGCTTCCCAGTGGCAGCTCCTGGTCTGGACAGAGCTCCACACCAACATTCTGGCTCTTCCCTCCAAAATGGAGCCCACCACCTACTCTGTCTACACTGCCTGGAAGAGAAACAGTTCCCCCTCTTTTGCCCCAGATATCACAGGAGTTGTAATCTCTAAGGCTAGATTGCCACACACAGGATCTTCCCGATAAGGGTCAGAGGCTCAGTTAGTCAGAGGGAGCCTACACATAGTAACCATTTTTTTTGTTTGGTTGGTTGGTTGGTTTTGTTTTTTTTTTTAAGGCCTGTTATCTCCTCTGCAAGATGGAACAATAAATTAATGAGTAAAATTATCAGAAAATCTGGACAATGAGTCACAGTGTGAAAACTAATTGCTACAGATGATGCAGCAAAATGAAGCCAATTAAACATTCCAGGGTATCAATTTGTCTGAGGCATCCCCACAACATGTGTGTATCTCAACATCTTTCAAAAAACATGTAAATTTGGTAACTAATTGATTTTGGGATCATTTGAATAAAGCAGACTTTAGAAAACGTGTCTTTAAAACCACCATGTTGTTGGCTGGATTGTTTGATGTCTCAGGAGATCACCATTTCTTAAGAGTACATTTGGAATCGTTTCCCTGAATTACACACAACACCTCCCGGAATCCATTGTGTTAAATGAGGGAACAATGATGGGAGAAGAGCATGAAGTAGTTGTGAAAAGAAGCATAGTGGAGAAAGAAGGTGAAAGACAGAAGTAGAAAGTGATTGTTTCAAAACTCAGCCCTCCCCACAAAGTGCTAAGCTATTCTTTTAGTCACAGTTTGTAGCCATTCAAATTCAGTTTCTAGAGTTGGACGCTGTTCAATATTCCAGACATAGGGCCTGATTCACTGCTATAGTATAGTTAATTTGTGCCCTTCACAGACACCAAGCAGCTACAAGGCTGGCAGTTCGAGACACTGGAAGATTCTTTTAAGTAATGCAACCACCCTGAACTTACACTAATGAAACATCTTATGACATAACTGCATAGTCTGCACATAAATTTGTTTCTATCTATTTATTTAGTGGGAAAGGTGGCAATTAAATTTCTTATGGCTTTGAAAACCTACTATGCATGTAAAACCAAAAGACTTGTCAGTGGCATCCTCTATTCACACACATACTCTGATAAGATGTATTTTTCTCCAAATACAGTGCTGTGCTGATGAGATATATTAATATAAAATAATACTCTGGCTGCATCTTTCACTTCATTCCAGAAAAGTGTGTCAAAATTACATGGAGAAATTCAAATCAGACATGAAAAAGAGCAATAATTCCGCAATGCTGATAATAGGATGTCCCTTCAAAAATATAGTGCAGCTTTCTACCAAAAATGGTACTTAAATATATTTTCAGTTACATGTTTTGCAAACCCAACAGCTGGGTTTACAATTCTAGTTTAATTTGTTTTTGCATATAAATGCAGTCATAGTATATTTCCATCTGCATCAAGGGAAAGAGGGCATAATTTATATAAATTTGACTATTTGCTTCAATGCTCTAGTTACTACATTGCTAACAAACCAAATCAATGTTACCTCACCTACCTTGTCTCAGTATAGATATAATATTATAATGTTTGAAAAATGTTGTTGGTAGCTTTCTGACTTTTAACAAAGTAACCCTGTCTTTGGTGGGTGGGTGAGTCAGAGACTCATCCCATCAACTATTCTTTCCATGAGGACAGCTGCCTAATGTCAAAAACATAATAGTATATATAATACATTAATACAACATGACTGCAACAACTACAAAGGCATCTTCTTACTGAGCATCAGAGGCAAAGCATTTGCCCATGTCATTCTCAAATGCCGGCAAAAACTCACAGATTGGGTCTATCCAGAAACACAATGTGGCTTCAGGGCTGGCAGGTCAACAATGGACATGATTTTCTCACTTCAACTACAGGGGACATGCAGAGAAAAAGAAAAGCTGTTATTCACAGCATCTGTGGACTTAAAGGCATTTGACACAGTTAGTAGATCAGGACTATACAGAGTATTAACCAGAATTGGCTGCCCACCGACCCTACTCAAGCTCATAACATCCCTTCACAAAAACATGAAAAGCAACAGTGCAATATGATGGATCTACATCGGAACCATTTGCAATGTGTTCTTGCCCCTACCCTGTTCGGCATATTCTTCTCAGTTGTACTACATGGTGCATTTCAAAACTCACGCAGCAATGTATTTCTCCACACAAGATTAGATGGCTCTCTCTACAACCTGGCAAGACTCAAGGACAAAAGTAAGGTCAAGAAAGTCCTCATTAGGGAACTCCTCTTCACAGATGATGCAGCTATCATCGCTCATAATGAAGACACTACAGTCACCGATGGATTCTCTATCCAGAGCCTACAAGTGTTTTTCCCTTGACATAAGCATGAAGAAAGCTGTTTTATTCACTCAAGGTATATCTCAGCAACCCAATGTCATTCTGAATAACAGCCCATTAGATGTGGTTCAACAATTCTGTTACCTTGGATCTACTGTCACCACAAACCTATCCATGGACAAAGAACTGAACATCTGAATCAGGAAGGCAGCTATGATTTTTGGCAGACTTACAAAATGAGCATGGAACAATCCTAAGCTGACAGTGAAAACAAAGATACTAATCTACCAGGTACATGTATTGAGTATCCCGATATATGGTTCTGAGGCATGGACCACCTACTCAAAACAGGAGAAAAATTGAGCAGCTTCCATCTTCACTGCCTCCGCAGAATTATGAATATCAAATAGCAAGATAAAGTTTCAAATGCAGATGCCCTGTCAAGATCTGGCATACCCAGCCTCATAGCAATCCTCAACAGCAGAAGACTACGATGGCTTGGTCATATGAGAAAAATGGGTGATGAACATATTCCCAAAGAAATCCTGAGCTAGCAAAGGGATACATTCCATATCCTATTAGTCTCTTTGGGTATGTATACAAAGCAGCATAAATAAGCTATTCCAGAAGAGCTATTCTGGAACAGCTTTTTTTCAAAATAATGCTGCTATATCCAAAATGCATTTAGAAATAGCACTTACCTACTTCACAATACAGCATCTACACACACAAATCTTATTTCAAAATAAGTCATAGTATGTCCAATGGCTCTATTTCGAAATAGGCTCTATTCACCATGGCCTCATCTACACAGCATTCCCCTTCTGGAAGGGAAATGCAAATGAGCAAGAAGCCTTCAGTGGGGAAAGAACAGGTTAAGAACTATTTAGAAAAGCTGAACTTACACAAACCCATGGGAATAAGGAAGAAGGGCTCTTTCGAAAACACTCTTATTTTTCCCCCTAAGGAACCCCATCTACAATGCTGATTTTGCTTCTGGAAAAGTCTTTTCCAGAAGCATGATCATGCAAGAATATGCAAGTGAGGTGCAAGACATTTAAATCTGGGCTTCACTTGAATTTTTGATCTTGCTCATTTGCATTCCCCTTCTGGGAGGAGAAGGCTGTGTACATGCAGCCCATCTAAAACAGCCCCTATTTTGAAACAGATATTTCCCAAATGCGCGTTATTCCTTGTGGAATGAGGTTTTACCAATTTTGAAATAAGCCAACCACTATTTTGAAAGTATTACAAAATAGCAGTTGCATTGTGTAGATGCTAGGATAGTTACTTTGAAATAATGGTTGTTATTTTGAAATTTTGCTGTGTAGGCCTACTCTCTCTCACCCATCTTTAGATATATGATTCTGTAATTTTTATTCTTGTCAGAATAATACATTTTGTCTCATTTTCATGCCATGTTACATAATGCTTACTGCTCCATATTAGTCTATTTAACGTCACAAGTATGAGGCCACGTTTCGGAAGATAGGGGCTTGTTGGAAAGAAATCCAATGGAGAGGACCCCCAAGAGGCATTCCATGCTAACAAATGCTTGTGAAAGTTTGAGGGAGAGGGCAGCCAGAGCTGTGGTTCCCAAATTTTTTACTAAGGCGACCCACCAACTGCTTTGTGCCTTTTTTGGGGACCCGCATTAATCCTGCTCTCCCCCCGCTCCCTCACTCACCCCTTCCTAACCCTTGAACCCAATAATCCCCTTGCTCTCACTCTCTCATTCCTCCAAGCTCCTGTAACCCTAGCCAGCCCTTCTTCCCAGTCACTTCGCTTGCAATCACCATCAGGCTGCTGACTGTTCACTCCATGGCTCTGATCGCATCTTTCATGTGACTTCCTGCAGCCCAGAGGAAGCAAGAGTGAGACTTGAGTAGCAGCATACAGGAAGCAGATGGATCCAGCAACTAGACAGTCAGCAACTTTTCTGTGTCCTGCTCCACTTACACAGATACAATGTCTGGTAACTCCGTGAAGCCATGGCAGGCCTCTTTGATGTTTGTGGGACAGAATTTCAACCATGGGAAGAAACATAAAAAAATAAAGGAACTGACAACTTCAAATATAAGTAAAAAACATATTAGGTGTGTCTACACTAGAATGCAACATCTAAGTAGCAAGCCCAACTGCGAAATTGCGTGCAACGCGCCAGCACACAGCATGTGCTACTTCAAAGTTGAAGTCGAAGTTAGACAGTGAGACGTCCAAATCGCTATTCCTATCAGAAGATGGGAACGGCACCCTACATCAACGTCTAACATTGACACAGGATGCATGTAGAACTTCCGCGTCCCGCTACTTTGAAATAGCGGGGTCCGCCATGGCAGCTATCAGCTGTTAGGCGGAGATGTGCTGTCCAGCCCCTGCGGGGCTCTATGATCTGTGCGTCCAGCAGTTCTTGAAGCCGCATGGACCTGGAAACCCCATAGCAGGAATTTGAGACCATGCAGGCAGCAGCCGTGCCATGAGGTGCCCTGCATGGCCCAGAGGGAGACCACGGCAGCAAGCCAGCCCCCACGAGGACCTCCAGAGCTCCCCCCCGGCCAGGCCATCCCAGGGCTCCCAGGCCTCCAGCCAGCGGGGCCTCTACTGGACCGACTCTAAGCTTCATGACCTGCTGGGGCTCTGGGATGAGGAGGAGGTGCTCCACATAATGGGGAGCAAGTGGCAGAACATGGAGGCATTTGCCTGGCTGGCTGAGGGCCTGGCCACCCGGGGTCATCCTGCCGCACTCCTGACCATGTCAGGAGTAAGGTCAAGGAGTTGCAGCAGGGTTACACCCGGGCCCAGGACTCAGCTATTTACTCTGGGGCTGCCCCTGCCACTTGACCCTATTACCGGGAGCTCAGGACTATCCTGGGCCCCCAGGACACCTCCTTCCCACCAGCCACACGACACCACAGCCAAGGAGCCCCAGCAGGCCTCGGAGCCAGAGTTGGGTCCAGAGCCCAGCCCTGCATCCCCAGGGCCAGAGCCAGGACCCTCTACCCCAGCCATGGAGTGGACCAGTGAGGAGGGAGAACTCGTGCTGGACAAACCCTCCTGCACCTCCAGCCAGGCATCCGCCAGACGGGCCTCCCCGACCATGGCGGTGGACTATCAGATATGTACCCCACAGGGCAGACACCCCCAGGGCATGGGGAAGGGGCACCACATACCCAGCAGACCCCAGCTTGCCAGGGCCTGGGCAGACAATGGCCCAGGAATGGTGCCACAGCCACCAGTGACCATCAGCATCCTCACCCACGGACAGTGCCGTTCCCTGCCCCCAGTGGGAAGGGATGGACCACTGGAAGGGGCCACCCACAGGGCCACTGCATGCACCGAAGGGGGATGGGGACCAGACGCCAATGGGGGGATGGGCCACGGGTCAGGGCTCAGTACTCACAGTCTCCTTCCCCTATTTCCGCAGCCACACCATCCCGGACAGCCCCCCAAGACCATCACCGCCCAGGGGCACCACTGGCACTGGGATGGGTGCACCCCCACCTGGGCCAGAAGTGCACCACCCATGACCCTGAGGTGGCCACTGCCCTACAGCGCCAGGCAAACATCATGGAGCAGAGGCTCCACTTTGAGGAGCAGAAGGCCACTGGTATCGGGAGGCCTGGCAGGACTTTATGGCCACCTTTAACCGGGTGGCCTCCGCCTTCAAGGAGCTGGTGGCCCAGCTGTCCCCCCCACAATGTCCTCCATTCTGCTCTCCCTGCCACCCCATCTGCTACACTGCCTGCTGCCCCACCTGCCGCCTTGCCTGATGTCCTGCCTGCCGCCCCACCCGCCAGCCTTACAAGGCAGGAGCCCACTGGGGCCAAGGACTGGGCCGAGGACCTGCCCTGGCTGTACCTCTCCATCCTCCTGGCCCCCAGGCAGCCTTGCCCCGACTGAGTGGGGGACTGGCCACCCGGACACAGCGGGGATCTCCACCCCCACCCTGGAATGATGGGCTGATGGCTGGCCTGCCCACTTCTCCCCTGTGTATATAGTTGCCCCCCCCCATATATAGTTATTTTCCATGATGCTGTTTGTTATTAGTTTTATATGCACAGAGGTGAGGTTTTTGGTTATTTAAACAATGAAGCAGTTTTATTTTTCAAAAACTGTGTGTCCCATGTGCTTTTGGTGGGGGCGGTGTGCGGGTACTAAGGGTGGTGTGCAGGGGACCCACCAGGGATGGCCTGGGTGGTACTCACTAGGCCCCCGGGTCAAAGTACTCCTGCAGGGCCCCCCAGACCCGGACCCCCTCCCCATAGGCCTGGCAGCTAGGGGCAGCAGCCAGCTGGGGGTAGCCTGTTCCGGCCTCCAGCACCCAGTCCTGCACGAAGGCCTCCTGCTTGCTCTCCACCAGGTCGTGGAGCATGCAGCAGGCACCCACAACCTGGGGGATGTTTGGGAGGTCCATGTCCAGTGTCCAGGCACACCAGGAGGCAATGCCACCGGCCCTTCCGGCGCCCAAAGGCCCACTCAACCACTTGGCAGGCATGGTTCAGGCAGGTGTTGTAGCACTCCTGGCTGTCATTGAGGTCACCCATCTAGGGACGCATAAGCCAGGGCTGGAGGGGGAGGGGCGCAGTCGCCACAAGGCAGAGGGGTACAGTGGTGTCCCCTGGAGGGATCTCCCTCTGGAGAATGTAGGTCCCCACCTTCAGCCAGCAGTGTAGCCCCAGACTGCAGAACATGTGAGCATCATTGGTACAGCCGGGCCAGCCCACCTATGCGTCCTGGAAGTGGCCACGGCTGTCCTTCATGGCCTGCAGGACCACGGAATGATAGCCCTTCCTGTTGATATAGCGCCCGTCACTGTAGTCCGGGGCATGAATGGGAATGAGAGTCCCATCGAGGGCCCCAAAACAGTTAGGGAACCCCATGGTGGCGAATCCCACGACGGCCATGTCCAGGTCCCCAACTCAGATGGCCCTTTGCAACAGCAGGGCATTGAGCGCATGCACGACCTGTGGGAGGGGACATGGGTGCCTGGTGAGGATATGCAGAGTGTGACCCCCACACGGGGCCCCCTCCCCAGGCCCTCCCACCCCCAGTGGGTTCAGGCCCAGGCCTCCTTACCTCTATCACAACAGCCCTGACTGTGGCCTTGCCAACGCCAAACTGCTGGCCCATGGAGCGATACCTGTCTGGAGTGGCCGGCTTCCAGACAGCTATTGCAACCTTCTTTTCGATGGTGAGGGTGCACCGCATCCAGGTGTCCTGGTGCCAGGTGAGCCACTGGCAGAGCTCCATGAAGGTCTGCCGGCACATGTAGAAGTTGCACAGCCACTGGTCTTCTTCCCATTACCCCATGACCAGGTGCTCCCACCACTAGGTGCTGGCGTGGTAGCTCCAGAGACAGCAGGGCACCCGGCAGGGGTGGGGGTAGCAGGAGGACCCGATGGTCCGGGGCATCCCCTTGTGCCCCTGCGGAGGGCTCCCCTGCCAGAAGCTGCTGGGTGGCCACCCGTGCAGTGTCGAGCAGGGTGCCTGCCCCGCAGGAGGTGGCTTGGAGGGCTTCAAGCTGCTGCTGGATGCCCATGTCTGCAGGCTCAAGGTCTGCGAGGCTTGTGTCACCAATGCAGGACTTGTGCAGTGCAGGCTGAGTGTGTCTGGGAGGGCTCCTGTAAGGGAGTGGCATGGTGTTGCCCTGGAAAGGCTAGTCTGCCCTGTGACCCCGTCCGCAGGCTTTCTTGGCCCCTTATTTTGAAGGGGGTGCTTGTGCATGTGGATGCTCTGCTTTTCCTTCTGGGAAGGCCCCTTTTGACGTTCCCTGTTGCTACTTCAATGTTGAACATCATTGACACCAGCCCCAGATGTGTGTGGATGATATGCATTGAAGTAGCCTATTTCAATATTGTTACTTCAAAATAGCCTACTTCAATGTGGCGTCCTAGTGTAGACATAGCCATTGATAGAGTATTCAAAATTCAAACACATACGAACCAACAGTAAAAGGAACAAGTCCAAAGCTTCAGTATAGACTTGCAACAAACTTCAAAATCAGCTCTCTCTCTCTCTCTCTCTCTCTCCCCCTGTAGCCAGACAAAGTCTCCCCCTTACAAGCCAGCTTGCTCGTTGCCCTCCCCCGCCCCACCGAGGAGCACACAGGGCATGGAAGTGGCTGCTGACAGCACAGTCTTTGATGCCCTCATTGAGGCCCAGATGTTCTAGCTTATCGTGACCCTGAGAAGCAGAAAGTACAGCTAGAAGGCTGACAGGCCAGACTGTCAACACAAGAGGGGGGGGACCCTCAGAAATCACCCCAGCTGGCATTGATCAATATGATGCACACACACAATCACCCAGAAGGGGACGTGCCCCGCCTGCACAAAAGAATGTCCTGTACTCCTAAATTGCTTATCTCTTGTCTTACAAGTGCAAACTAAGTAGAAATGTCCTTGTAACAAACTGGCGTCACAAAGACAGACCAGTATGATCTGGCACCATAGGTAAGAAAGAGAATACATAACCCAAAAGGGGTATAAAAGATGGGTCCAGCAGAACTCTAACTTTGAGTGCATTCCACCAACTTCCTGCTGGTCGGGTCAGGTGATTGCCTCCCGAGGTCCACAGCTGGGGACGCCCAACCTCGTATTCGTCTTTCCGCGGAATTGAGTGACCGATCCGGCTTGGCTACACTGGTATCGAGAGACACAGAGAGGGTAAGATACACCCATGCTAGGTCTCCAACTTTTTTGTGCACAGCTAAAGAATTAGAGCTCTGTAACTAGATGTCATTGTGCCAAGATATCATTGTGTTAGATGGTAACAGATATCTTCGTATTGGATTGTAACGTAACTTGTTAACACCTGTACTTTGCTAGCATATAAGAAGTAAACAATAGCCTTTTGTAACCGCACGCTTATAACTGTAGCTTAATAAACTTATAAGTAGTTAAGCTCTGAGCCTGACCCTGTTAACCCTTTTGTCACTGCAACACAGCCAGCACAACAAAAAGAACTTTAACCGTTTGGTTACTACAGCCTGGCCGTGGGTGAGAGTGCTAGGACCTGCCTCCTCTAACAGTAAAAAACTGGGTTGCTTAGGACCCAGGGGAGCACCTCACCGCACATTACCTGGACACAGGCTAACACTCCCCCAGCCCCTTTCTCTCTCTACTGATTAGAAGAGTATTATGGAAAAACCTCATTTTTATGTAATCATTACTGCATACCTTAAAAGGTTAGAGCCATTTCAAATCCTGTTACAAAGCTTCACCTTTTTAGTTTCTCACCCATTTAGCATGTTGCAACAGTGACTCCCCAGATTCCCAAGAGAGAGCTTCTATCAAATACCTCTAGGGTGCAGTACTGTGTGCCTGGCCCACTTCTAGCACTGGCAGGGGTGGGCACCCCACACACACACACGCAGACACCTTGGGGTGCCAGACACACCTTGGACAGATCCAGAGATGCCCTGCTCAGTGTAGCCTGAGTGGAAGATGTCAAAGGCCGAGGCAATCACAAGGGTCCCATTGCTTGAGTCTGAGTCCAACAATGGCTCGGGTTGGGTGGTACAGCTCAACGGACCTGGGCAGCTCTTCATCCTCCTTGGGGTTTGGATCTGGACTGCAGGGAGCTCCTCCACCCCTGTGTTGAGGAGAGTGGGGTGGGGGCAAAAGCTGTCCTTGCCCCCAAGGAGGCTGTGCAGCTCCTTGTGAAAGAGGCAGGTGCAGAGTCTGGCCCTGAACACCTGCCCCTGCTGCAACTTCTTGATTTTGGAGCACACTGGTCAGGATGTCCATGAGCTGCCAACCTGGTGGCAAGCCAGGCATAGGTGGAACAATTCCACCTCTTGCTGGTGGTCCCCCTGAAGACATCCTCATCCCGGTAGAGGTCCAGAAGGTCGAAGAACCTGGACTCTGTCCAGGAGGGTACCCCTTGGCTGGCTCCCTGAGGGTCTCAGAGTGGCCGGGTGTTGGTCAACAGCTCTCGGTAGCTACGATGCATGGCTGTGAGGGTGTGGGTGTGAGCAGCTTGTCTCCTTGCTGCCTCTGCACTCTCAGCTTCCTGCCACAGGGTTTCCAGGACTACCTGTGCCTTTAAAAGAGGCTGGATGCAGAGAGAATAGAGGTCCGATTGTGCTGGCCAAGGCGTCTCCCTGCTCCAGCTGGCCAGTGCCATAGAGGTCTCCTCTTTCGAAAAAAGGACCCCTAGAGCATCTACACACTTTTTTTCTTTTCCCCCAAAAGAACCTTTTGAAAAAGGTGTTCTGCCTCATCCGGGAGCAGAAGAGGGCCACTGCAAGAATTGCCATGCTCTTTTGATTTAATATTCAAAGAATGCCTTTAGTGTGTAGACGCTCTGCAGGTTTTTCGAAAAAGCCCTCTAGTGTGGACATAGCCTATATGTATAATGGTAATTGCTGAATCAAATATATAAAAAGAATTCTCAGTGTTCATAAAATAAGCATTTAAAGGGTGGAACTGATGAAAGGAGACAGAAAAACAGGAGTATTATCACAAGAAAAATGTTTACTTCAGTAATGACTACTAAAATTAGACTTTTAGTAAAATACTAACATATTCGGCACTTAGGGAGTCACTTCCCTGATAATTACACTAACAAGAAAAATAGAGTACATATACATCCGCTAGTTGTACAATCACTGGGCACCTAGATACAGAATATTTTAATGTAAAAGATGTGCTAGCAAGAATAATTATTATTTAAAAGAGTACGTCTTCCTGACAATGGGTTGTAGCATCTTCTTTTTAAGCAGGGATCAGTCACTGTAAATAATTACAATGCCACATTAAAAGTGCTCTCTCTGTAAGGGCCTAACACTAAAACCAGTGAAGTCAAGCCCGTCAGTTAACTTCACTGGCTTTGGATCATAACCTAAATTCCTGCTTTGGGGGGATGATGAAGGGTAGGGAGAAAAGAAATGGTGCTGTCTAGGAGTTCTCAACCAATTTATAAAATATCTGGTTAAAACTTAATATAAATCTATTACACTGACATTTGAGCTATTAAGTAGTATAGAATCCTAGAATCATAGGGCTGGAAGGGACCTCAGGAGGTCATCTAGTTCAGCCCCCATCTAAGTCGTCCCAGCCAGGACCTTGTCAAGCCAAGACTTAAAAACCTTTAAGGATGGAGAATCCACCACCTCTCTAAGCAACACATTCCATTGCTTCACCACCCTGCTGGTGAAGTAATTTTTTCTAACATCTAACTTACTCCTCTCCTTCTGTAACTTCAGACCTTTGCTCCTTGTTCCGCCACCACTGAGAACAGTTTCTTACCAGCCTCTTTAGACCTCCCCTTCAGAAAGTTCAAGGCTGCTATTAAATTACCCCTAAATCTTCTCTTACGTAAAGTAAACAAGCCCAAATCCCTCAGCGTCTCATCATAAGTCACGTGCACCAGCCCCTTAATCACTTTTGTTGCCCTCCACTGAACCTGCTCTAGCACATCCACATCCTTTTCATACTGGGGGGGGGCAGGGCTTAAAATCAGCTTTTATTGGGAAAAATAGGATAGTTAAGAAAACAAAGGAATTGTTTATTTTCAATTGCTCTGTCCTGAAGACAGGTATTAAGACAGATCTCTTATCTTACCTTTTCCATTCCTCCAAAAAAAAATGAACTCAGATATTCTGAGTTCCAATCCAGTGCCATGAATACATGACTGTTCTCCAGCTAACTTGCATCTTGTAACATTTTACTGTGTCAACAACCTCTATTTCCACTAAAGCCACCACAATAGCTGACAACAAAAGAGAAGGATGAGCATATTATCATACTGCTTCTGCTGAAATGATTGCCACTGAAATAGTTAATTTGAGACAATGATGAAACCTAACTATAATATAACTATTCTTTTAGAAGAATGGGAGTCACGACAATGGACACAATAGAACAAAGGGTAGATTTTACTTTCTCAATTTTCATGCGACGAAGATTAAACTAAAAACCTGCCTTTTATTCTACTGGAAATCCTCAAGGTTTGCAAAGTCTTTATAAAAGGCTTGATCAACACGAATATGTTTTACTGGATCACCCTTGCCATATGCTCTCTCTGCCTTATGGCTAACTCCAGAAGATGCCCACATCCACTGATATATTTATGAGGACATCCAATCTACAATCTAGAGGGCAATGCGATTCCCTGAATTAAAGGCGTTAGTATAATCAATGAAAGCCATATACAGTGGTTGGTTTTGCTCCCAACATTTTTCTTGCTACTGTTGTGCTGTGAAAATCATATCTGCAGTTCTGTGCCATAGTTGTAAATAACTCTGACACTCTGGTAAAATGTCTTCTGACAAGAGCAGAAGGTGAGTTGTAAGATTCCATGCCACCACTTTGCCTTTGGTCGCAAAGAGAGAACTAGTACAGAAGTTTACAAAGCCTGTTTTATCCTCTTTCTTGAAGAGGTTAACAATCAGGGTACCCATCATTTCACTGCACATCTCCTCCCTTATCCAGATTTTAAGGATGAGCAGATAAAGCAGCTGAATTAGCTGTGGTCTGCCATTTTTAAAAATTTTAGCATGGATCCCCTTGACTCCTTGCCTCATTTGGACCTGTTGTCTTGTTGTTTTTCCATCTACTTAATGGCATTGTGTACCTTATGCAAATTGGGAAGGTCTCCAAGCTTATCCCTAGGAGGTCATTGGGGGATTCACTCAAAAACTTCATCTACAACCATAGAGTTATGATTAGGATGATCTTCAGAATATTCTTTCCAAAGAAAATTGATGGCTTCTTTGTCCTTCAGAAGTGTGGTTCCATCCTTAGAGTGAAGGGGATTCATGCCATAACAAGCTGGCCCTAGACAATCTGAATGGCACTGGAGAAACCATGTGTGTTGTGGTATCAGAGATATTGGAGTTCTTGCACTCTCTCAGTACAGGATGAATACAACAATTAACATTTTTTCTTGCTCTCTCAAAATTACGTCTTTCAAGTCATCTTCATTGTCCTAGGCAGGAATCAATATGTGAAAAGCTGTCTGGAAGGAGCAGAAACTTTTGACTACCAGACTGGCAGTTCTGTGCTAAACAAGAGTGAGAACTTTGGCATTGACTTAAATGGACTTAGGATGTCACCCTGTGTGTTTGTTACTTTGCTGTCTGACCTGAAAGCTTTATGTGCTTAATTCTACTTATGCTCTATCTACTACCTATAGTCAGCTTAAAAAGCAAGTTCAAACCAAATACTTCAGATATAACTGTACTCCTGTTTAGTAGAATAGATGCCTAAATTCATTTTGTTATTTCACTTTTCCTTAAACTTGTACACTATAAACTCTTTGGCAAATTTAAAGAAAATGTAAAGTGAGAACAGAGTCAACAAGCTGGTGTTACAAATCATGTATTTTCCATCAAAAATCCACAGCTTGCAAGATAATTTATTTAGACCACTGTACTACCATAATCAACAAAAATATTCATCATCATTATTACTTTCATCTGGCAGAAATTACTAGCAGATGTTTTGGAATACTTCCATGTTTATATCCAAGATGTTCAACATTCCCCTTTGAATTCAAAATTACAAAACGATGAATAGCAATCCGATGTTCACAGTACACTGTACTTTTCAATGTGATCTGGATCTAGCTCAAACACAGCTTTCAGGTTGATGGTACCATTACCACTTCCAGGCTAAAACTCAGGCATGTAGATTTGCTTTGACACAAAAAGGTGTATTATTTCGCAGTTGAGTTGGCTTGGCCAATCAGAATGAAGGGAGGCTACTGTTAGTTACTGACCAATGGCTCAATTATTCCTAAACTCTGATTTGCATCATGATTTTATGACTATTTTGCAAAAATACAGAACGCATATCCCTGCTCTGAAGGCATTATTAGTCCAAACATAGGATCTGCTTAATTACCACAGGGGAGATGCTCAGATCATCTAAATGACCACAAGTGCACTGACTTCAATAGCTCTATGTTGATTCACACCAACTGAGCGTATCAGGCCATATTCTTTTATTTCTTCAATACTAAGGACATTATGAAAATGCCTGCATTTTAGGTTGGACCTACTGGCCTCAGACCTACCAAATTATCTAGCAAAAAAAACCATTGCCACCTTAACTTCCACTAGCCAGACTTATATTTAGTGGACTGCTTACTGGATTGAAAAAGAGCAAATCAGCCTCTCTCAGCCAGGAAGGATATGCATGCGCATGATTTTGAGAAGATCAAGAACAGTGATATTAGCAGTGAGGAAAGAATAAAAAACTGAGGCTGCCGCCCTTATTTTGTGTATAAACAGCAGATCTAAAAGCAATAGCCAATCAGAGCACAGAGTGGCTTGACAGAAAGCCCCTCAGAACAGATATACGCGTAACCCCATGTTTCAAATTCATATCACTTCTGGTAATTTTGATGCTGAAACAGTTAACATTTTGTTTCAGCCAATTAGTAAATGTGCGGGAAAAGAACACCTCAGCTTCAGAAAATAAAAACAAAATCAAAACTTGTTTGCTAACTTACCTCCAATACTCTCCAATCTCTGTACCTAATTAACTCCATTAAATAAGTTCATCCATGGTCTTTGGGAGGGGAAAAGAATCCCCAAAAATATTCAGTGATAGGGTTGGTCAAACATTTTCTATCAAAACTGTTTAAGGAAAATTGTATTTTTAACTAAGTGAAAATGTTTATGAAAATGCTCTCCTTTCTGCAGTAGAATTATTTTTTCTTCCAATGGGAGATGTACGTAATCTGTAAGACGAGGAGGGTCATACAACCTCAAGGACAAACGTTGCTAAGTCAAGCACTCTCAGATTAGGAAATGCCAGAGTGAATACTGCCCCATTTGTCATCTTCAATGTATATTTTGTCACTGCTTTTATCTTTGTGAAGCTCCATGTTTCACCAAAACAATAAACATAAAACACAAAGCAAACTGGAAATTATTCCACACTTAAGTAACTGAAATTTGTTTCAAGTTTGGCATGTTTACAAAATAAGGTTCTGACAAAGACAAAATTCTGATGCAATTAACTATAGATTCAATGTGCAACTATTCTTTATAATCAGACTATTTGCAAAAATCCACCCAAGAGGAACAAGTATGAACATACCTCTTGAAGTCCGTAAGTTTTCGCCATATTTTAAGTTAAGAGTTTAGGATACTCAAATATTGCGGGATGATGGTCAGAGTGCTCAGAGCTAGAACATACTGAAAACACTAATTGCCATTCAACAGGTAATTTCAAAATTAAAAAAGTTTGAAATGCAAGACAAAAAAAAAAAATCAACAATCCAAAACGTTATTGAGGAAACATTAAATGATGATTTGTTTCAATTTTTTCTAAGTATTTCCAAGTTCCATGGAGCCTGGCAGCCCACTATGTGCAGAATCAGGCAGCTTAGAGAGCCAGGACACTCAGCATTTCTTTGCTTCCAAGGAACCAAGATCCTGGATGTCTTAGCAATCCAAGCTGAGAGTGAGCCTGCCGGTTGCTAGTTGAACTTCAGCAGAACTTGAAAGTCTTGGAGACCTGATCCCGAGAGGGAGAAATCTAGACTTCTCACCCCCCTACAAGCACCGGAAAGGATTGTTAAGGAATTGGAAGCCTAGGTTTCCGAGGATCCAGGCAGGTGAGATGGTTGTCATCTGAACTTCATCAAAACAGGCTTCTATACATAACCCCTGCATTTTGGCCTATGGTCTCCTACAACAGAATGCAGTGTGAAAAGGAGGGGAGGACAGCTGTGTTTAAGTCCAATATGCCACAAAGTCTATAGTCCTCACACAGACAGAAAATGAGCTCACAACCCCATATGTTTTATGCAATCTAAATTGTGGCCACGTATTTTAGAGGAGGCCCAAGCCTTGTACATTGGTCTTCTACCATTGATTTCAGCGGTAAAAAGATTGAGCTATCAGCACAACAGAGCACACCAGAATATAGTTTCATACTGTTAAGGCCCATAATGAACAATTAGATAATCTAGTCTGATATCCTGTATTCCACATACCATTAATTTCACACAGTTATTCATGTATGGAGCCCAATCATTTATTTATTCTAACTGTGGATGAGAGTTACAGCACTTTGTGGCACATATGTCAATGAAGTGACAAACATGTCGTTCACTGTTTTAGCTGTGATCCGCCACATAGGCTGTTACAGAGAAAGACTGGGATATTTAAATGGGTAGCAAAATTGAAATGCTCACACCTAGTTAACCTCTTCAGTCATGTTAGGGTTACCTTTAAAAAAAGTAACAAGAAAAGCTACATGAAGAGTGAAATATCTTTTTTTTTTTCATTTATGGCAGTAATTGAAGGCATAATAGTGGGTCTATTTTCTTAATGGAAAAGTATTGCATTTTCTTGCAATCTCATCCAATTACAATTTTTATTTAAAAAACAAAAGAAGCAGTGTTTTGAATCTGCCATTAAATAAACTGATAAACTCAAATATGGAGCTTGCTCTTTTGCTGCAAATCAGTGGGCTTGTCTACACTACCACCTTCCTTTGAAGGAAGGATGGTAAGTAGGGTGTTGGGGTGCATAGGCAGCACTCCATTAAGCAAATTCCCCCCCTGCGGCAACTTTGAAGTTTTAAACTTTGAAGTACTGGCACACATCTAGCTGCAGCCCACCTGCTGGCACACTCCATGAGGAGTAAGGGGACTTCAAAGTTGTCCTGGCAATTCAAAGTACTGGGGGGTGCGCCACAGCTAAATGTGTGTCAGTACTTCAAAGTTCAAAACTTCACAGTTGCCGCGCGGGGGGAGGGCCGCTGGGGGGGGGGGTGAAATTTGCTTAATGAAGTGCTGCCTATGCACAGCAGCACTTCATTAGTAAACTCCCAACCCCCTACTTACCATCCTTCCTTCGAAGGAAGGTGGCAGTGCAGACAAGCCCAATATGATTATACCATGGAGTAGAATGGAAAAAAAATAATTCAACATTTAAATCACTGGAAAAATGGGCAACTGTTTCTACCTTCTTGGGTATTTATCTATGGCAATAAGTATTGTCTTTCTTCATTTGTATTTATCGTAAATGTAGCTATATGCTCTCTCTACAGGCACAATTAATAAGAATGCTGTCTGGACACTTAGATAAAGATGATTAAGCTGCAAACACTACAACTCAAGAACTAGTGCTCTTCAAAACTAGTTCTCCTTTCTCAGAGTGTGTGAAAAACTCCTTTTCAGAATGCTCCCTTTAGGAAATTCTGTATTCCCTGCACAAAATTTCATTTATGCGGAAAAGTGTTTGCCAGTACTTTCCTGTATAAAAGCATAAAATTCAGTATAATGGGGGATTTGCATTTAAAAAAAAAAACCCAACTGCCCCATTCAGGACACCACATGGAACACGCACAACAAGTTTTGCTGGAGAAGTAATTGGTTAGTAAAGGGAATCCTGGAAAGCTGGCAAATCTGGGGCAGAGAGAATGTCACAGAATGGGGTAGCCAAACTTACTCACCCTCTGAGACCCACATGCGATAATCGCCAGAAGGTCAAGAGCCTAGCACATCTCCCAGACCTTGGGGCTTTTGCCTTGCAGCTGGGGGAGCGGGGAAGCCTCTTCTTGCTGAGCCCCTGAATCCCAGCAGGTACCTTACATAGTGCTGAAGCCCCTAGACTCTGTTCCCCACTGGGCAGAAGCCCCAAGCCCTCCCTCCTCACTCTGGTAGGCAAAGAATGGAGGGGAGCTCTGTAACCCACACTATCTGTGAGAGATCTACATATGGCTCACTAGCTGCAGTTTGGACATCCCTGTCACAGAATATGATCTATGCTTTTGTGAAGCTGTATAGCAGTAAGCTTGTTCCACTCACATGGGTGGGGGCATATCTTACAATTTCCTTGCCTTTGTGCTTTAGTGTAGTGTTATACCATGAGCATAACCAGTTTAATTCTTTCACAACATTTTTGTATATTAATACTATTACATCGGAAATGGAGATGGCCTAGTGGTAAACCTGGGACAAACTTGACAGCATCCAACCTGCTCTATGGATTTACTTATGGTTTTTGCTTTTTCCCCCGGGCTGTAAATCTCTCAGTTCTCATAATAAGAGAAAGAACTTACACACTGTAAAAACACAGTTAAACAAATGTAAACCTACCAGTCTAAAGCAATGCTGGAAAGACTGGCTGTTGGCAATAGTAATGTTCCATTGTTACAACCAAGGGTTCAAAAAACCCCAAGAGTTCCAGTTTCTGTAAGGTCTCACATAATATACTTATCAATAAACTATGCAAATACAACTTAGATGGGGTACTATAAGGTGGGTGAACAACTGGCTGGATAACTGTACCCACAAAGTAATTATTAATGGCTTTCAATCCTGCTGGAAAAGTATAACTAGTGGGGTTCCGCAGGGGTCTGTTTTAGGACCAGTTCTGTTCAATATCTTCATTAACGATTTAGATATTGACATAGAAAGTACACTTATTAAGTTTGCAGATGATACCAAGCTGGGAGGGGTTGCAACTTCTTTGGAGGATAGGGTCATAATTCAAAAGGATCTGGATAAACTGGAGAAATGGGCTGAGGTAAACAGGATGAAGTTTAATAAGGACAAATGCAAAGTGCTCCACTTAGGAAGGAACAATCAGTGTCACACATACAGAATGGGAAAGGACTGCCTAGAAATGAGTACAGCAGAAAGGGATCTAGGGGTTATAGTGGACCACAAGCTAAATATGAGTCAACAGTGTGATGCTGTTGCAAAAAAAGCAAACATGATTCTAGGATGCATTAACAGGTGTGTTGTGAACAAGACACGAGAAGTCATTCTCCCGCTCTACTCTGCGCTGGTTAGGCCTCAGCTGGAGTATTGTGTCCAGTTCTGGGCACCGCAGTTCAGGAAGGATGTGGAAAAATTGGAGAGGGTCCAGAGGAGAGTAACGAGAATGATCAAAGGTCTAGAGAACATGACCTATGAAGAAAGGCTGAAAGAATTGGGCTTGTTTCGTTTGGAAAAGAGAAGATTGAGGGGGGACATGATAGCAGTTTTCAGGTATCTAAAAGGGTGTCATAAGGCAGAGGGAGGGAACTTGTTCTTCCTTGCCTCTGAGAATAGAACAAGAGGCAATGGACTTAAATTGCAGCAGGGGAGGTTCAGGTTGGACATTAGGAAAAAGTTCCTAACTGTCAGGGTGATCAAACACTGGAATGAATTGCCAAGGGAGGTGGTAGAATCTCCATCACTGGAGATATTTAAGAAGAGGTTAGAGAGATGGCTTTCAGGGATGGTCTAGAAAGTGCTTGGTCCTGCCATGAGGGCAGGGGGCTGGACTTGATGGCCTCTCGAGGTCCCTTCCAGTCCTACTCTTCTATGATTCTATGAAATGTGCAGCTTAATGGAGTGTCAATAGTGCAATGCATAATTATAACTACTCAAAGAAATAGACAGCACGTCAGAAGGGAATTGATATGCAGTACAATTCCAAAATAGGCTCTAGCATTTGATAGGGACGTATTTTACTTAAACTCTCTGTATTTTATATCGTAATAGAACTTTAATTGGTTTTTATATCACTGACATGAAAAATGCATATTAGTGGGGGGAAAGGTTAGCTAGTCACACATACCCAGAAGTACAATTTAGGGCCATATGTTAAGGAAAATAGGCCAGAGTAAAGAAGTGTCAGCAATGATAGGATGCCTCAGCTACTATAAAGCTCATGCCTAATTCATGAGACAAGAATCTTTTACTTCTTTAGCTGTTTTGTGTTTTCTTTCCCTTCCTTTCCTTTCCAAACTTCAGAACTGCTGTCACATAAATATATTCAGTGGAACACAGATGCAGAGAGCTTTGGAACACCCACCGATAATCCTATTTTCACTGATACCATTTTCTTTTATAATCAGATAGTTCTGTGTCTGCCAAGACCAATTTTTGCCATTTTTTTTCCTAAATAGCTTGGCAGAGCAAAGGCATCTGAACTGTTTGACCTTCATAATGGTAGCCAATATGTTCCACTGCATATCCTTTGCTAAAGAGAACAAGCTAAATACTCTAATTTTAGGGATTCCAAATATTTCATGACATTGAAGAAAAAACAATACATAAGTCACATTTGTTTTCCAGTCTCAATACATAGCAACAACAGAGAATATGGAGAGTTCCATGAGTACCCTCAAGCTTTCAAATCAAATTAAAAGTTCATTTAAAATTCCCTGTAATCATCTGATTTTTGTCTGCATTTCTGCTTTACAGACCACAGTTTGTAATACCTTCAGAGAAGCTTGGTATTTAACTAACTGTTTTGTCCTTTTCCATTTTGTAAACATTGATTCATTTGTAAATGGAGCTAGAGTTTGACATGACTGTGTTTAAACAAAGGCTATTCGTACTTATATAGTACCTAACCACACAAAACCAACTCAGTTTGTACAATGGCATTGTTGAAGAGGTCAGTACAGCTCTGAGAACCCTCTCCCGTGCCCCGCCCCTTTTCTGCTAAGCATTCTCTATTAGGACCACATTGGATTGCTATTTATGGATTGCGCTCTGTGACAGAACGGCAAGTGTTTTGGAATCATTCTTGAAGCAAATTTATTCTTGAGATTTTAAGGTCATAAGGGATGAGCGTGATTATCTAGTCTGACCTACAGGGTGTTTGTTTAATTTTAGAGCATTAGACTTTGTTAGGGGGAGAGTGAAACCTTATATAATTAAAATCCAGAAGCCTTTCCTACAAACTTGTAGTCTGGTTGGGGGCCATGGCCCCACATCTTCCATGTCAGTACGCAGGTGTTCCAATCTCATGATACAGGAGGGCATAGTACATGGGGAATCAGCCAGGCGATTGGTGTCATGTGTGCAGCCCTCTCATGAGAACCCAGCCCACAAATACAGTCAGTGCACCCAGACTTAAATCACGGCAGGGCAGCCAACAGTTTGGAGGCTTGGGCCTATGCTCAGGCTAAGCAAGCAGTAAGCTCCAGCCCCAGCTCCGGATGGGGCAAGGCTCAGGTTCAGGCTGAGCCTTTAAACATCCAGGTGTCATAGATCTGGCAGAGAGCTGGCAAGCACAGGAGTTCAGCCTAAGAATAGGGGAGACTATCACCCATGGACTGGGATGGCAGGGTGGCCACAGATACACCCGCTCCATTGAGTCCCAGCCCAGGACCCTAACAGGCAAATCTGTCTGCCACTGGGTCAGCAGGGACCCAGACCACAACATGCTGACTGACTCATGGACACTGTTTCAGTCACACCAGGGTTGGTTACCCCTTTGCTACTTCCTAACTCCCCCTCTGGGCATGCCTGGCTTGGTGGTAAGTCATCTAGGTCAGAGGGGAATGAAGTCTCCATCTGGCCTTGCAACTCCTCCATCTCAAGAGCGTGAGGGGGGGAGCATCAGCCACGTGTACAAGAATGCTGCTTGCTCTTCTTCCTGTTCCTCCACCACCAGAAAGTGAGAGGAACGTACACTCCCTCCCTCTTTGCCTTCCCCTTCAACAAGCGGTGGAATGAAGTCCAACAGTTCTCTTTACATAGACTTGTGCCCATATTATGCATAGTCCTTAATGCCAATTGTAGCTCCCAGGGGCCAGATCCTTACAGACGACATCAATGAAGCATCAGTAAGATGCACCATAAATATGCACAGAAAGCATTACATCTGTTGCAAAAATAAAAAAAAATAAAAAGAATGCTCTCCCTTGATGCTCTTTACTTTGCTAGGAGTCAAATATGTCTCTGTGACTGCAGACATAAGCATACTTCTACCAGACCTTCAACTGGTCTGATAAATGATATAGGATTTTTTCAAATCAACTGGAACAAGTAAGGTAACAAATGATTTCCATTAGCTTCAGTAGAATGGAAACAAAACAGATCAATACAAATGATTTGCAGCCAGTTCAGATAATAAATTTCCTTTTGCCCAGTTCCATCATTTTAAAAGAGAAGCATTTTCCCCTATAGTATGAAAAAAAGTCATTAGAAATTTAGCAATTTGATAATTCCAGTTAGAACAAACTGCCTGTGATTTAAGCTTGGAAAATTTTTAATAAGCTGTTAATTTTATTCAGTAATACACAGCAGTGTTATTTTAAAAAATTGCAAACAATAAAAATGATAATGAACCACATTTTTGGAAAATGGATATTGTCTTTCAGTTACATAAAAGATGTAACAATGCTAAATTTTCCTTATATTCTATTAAAATGAACCATTAATTTGCTTCTGCCATTCCTTATTTATGGCAACTTCCAAAAATAGTTTTGAGGGGTATTTTGGGGACACGGCTTTCTTAGCTTCATGATAAAAGAATAATGGGTTTCATATACACAGAGCTAAAAAAACAGTTAGCTTTTCCTTTCTTGTTCTATTTAGACTCCTAAAATAATTCCTACTGAACAAACTAGAAGTCCAAAACATATTTTACCTACCACATGCTGAGAAGAGAGAGCGACAGCTTTCAAAAGTCACAGTATCAGAATGTTAATCTGTACTTATAAGGATGTCTGTTCAGAATAATTCCCCTGACAACAGCAAAAAAAGTATGAATTGCTTCAGAGCAGACACCTACCTTTCAGAAGCATGGAATATACCTTACAAGAACATGCCTCCTGGGAAATTTCTTTGTAAAGCTAGTCAATTAGTAATTGACTTTGTCTTGAGCTATTAGGACAAGCATCTGATACAATTGTTTATCATCGGCAGTTACACTAGCTACGGTATGATTGTTACTATTGACATTTTTGTCTCTTTGGTATATTCTCTGACTCAACATTATCTTGTGGCAGTAAGTTCCACAGGTTAATTCTTGTTATAAAACAAAAAGTTGCCCACCTTTCAGTTTCCATGGACATTCTCTTGGTTTTTTAATTTATTATTAATATTACAAGAATGGTAAATAACATGCAATTGGCCGCCAGTAGTCCAATCATCAGTTTATATGCCTATCAAGTAATCTCCTATTAGTTTCCTCCCTAAATTTAATTCTCTTATGTCTTTTGTTTTCTTCTCATAGCCAATTTTTTAAGCCTTTAATAATTGCCACTGCCCTTTCCTTAGACATTTTCTGTTTCTATAATGTCCTTATGAGATGAGTTGAATAAAACTGAATAGAGTAATACTTATCTCAACTGTGGTAGCATCTAGGATCCCCCCCAGACACCCGTTTCCTGCCTCTGGTGTGGGCATGTCCACTTCAGTGAGGGACAGCACAACTAGTGCAGGGCTTCATGTCTTTGTGGGTGACAGCTGGCCCCTGGGAGCCATGTCACTGGGGCTCCCTCTGGGCTTGCGGTGGCCCAACACTATCATGCTGCAGCAGCTGCTTAACTTTCTATTAGCTGTCCTCCTCTTCCACACATAGGGTGAGCCCAAGACCACCTTCAGGCTGCAAGACTCTCACACGTGCAGCTATCCCCAGCCCCCCATTGCACAGGGGGCTCTGGAGGCACAGTATCAGTTTGGTCCTGGAGCAGTGGGATGACCAAACAGTGGCTTTAGAACTTTTGCATGCAGAAGGACACCTTCCTGGAGCTGTGTGTGTGGCTCACCTCTGCCTTCTGGAGGCATAACATCCAGCTGTGTCCCACCAACCCCATGAAGAAGCAGGACATCATCGCCCGCTGAATGCTCACCACCACCTACAGCTACCACTCGGTGAGCAACCAGTTTGGCATGGGAAGTCCACCAGTGGAGCCCTCCTCATGGAGCATTCTCAAGCTGCAATCCCTGCATGGGGGAGGGTTTCACCAAAAGGGGACCCTCAAGAAGTGGTGTCAAAGTTATGAGGGCTCCAGTAGGGGGTCAGGGGAAACCCCATCCCTGGGGCACTCAGCTATCCCATACTCACACAGCTCTGCTCTTGGGAGGAGGTTGGCTTCACAGGAGGGGCTCCCAGAGAGCTTGCGAGAGAAGAGGAGAGGAGGGAGCTGGGGCCCCTCACTCAGTCTCTGTCATGCATGTTTGGTCACCTCTCTCTCTGCAGGTCACAAGGGACATCAACATGATCCTGCTGCAGAGGGTCATCCATCTGGGAGAACTTGATGATGTCATGGCTGGATTTGCTGCCCTAGGGCTCCTGAAATGTGTGGGGCCATAGATGGGACCCACCTCCCAATCCGTGCCCCAGAGCATAGTGCAGCCAAGTACATCAACTGCAAGGGTTACTTCTCAAGGATGCTACAGGTCCTGGTCAACCACAGAGAACAGTTCACAGATATCTATGTTGGGTGGGTGGGCCAGGCACACAAAACCTGAGTAATCAGCAACTCCAGCCTGTGTCAGAGGCTGGAGGCAAGCACATTTAACCTCCACCATGAGCTGGTGGTCGGGGATATGCAGATGCCACTGTTCACCATGGAGGAATATGGCCTACCCAGTCATGCCATAGCTGAGGAAGCCATACACCAGAGAGCTAGATCCCAGCTGGAAACTCTTCAGTGCCTTCCTGAACTGTGCCAGGATGCAGGCTGAATGTGCCTTTGGCTGCCTCAAGGCACAGTTCAGGTGCCTTCTTACACACTTGGATGTGGGGGAACGCAACATCCATCAAGTTGTGGAGGGCTTGTTGTGCCCTACACAACATTATGGAGGTGGAAGGGGAGTCTTCCCTCCCAGGGTGGCTGCAAGGGGCAAGCCTATGAGCAACCTAGCATAGGTGCCATCCGCCAGGTCCATCAGAATGGGCTGTGGATCCAGCAGGCCCTGAAAGAGATATCTCCCTCCATAACCCTCTCCAGGGCATGCCCAGCAAGGGCCTCAGACCCACAGCCTTATCTTGTCCCCACCATGACCCCTCAACTATCCCCAACCCCTGCATAATGAAGATGCAGGTGTGGTGAACAAATGACTGTTTTAATAAATAAAAAATAACTTGTGCAAAACAAAGAAACTGCTGTACATAACTATTCACATGAAAGCAACATGCAAAGAACTGCTTATGCCCGGGGGGGGGGCTTAAGATGGGGGGAAGGGGAACCTGAGAGTTTGGAGGGAGGTGGAATTGGGACAGGGAGTGGGCGGGCCTCACAACCTGGAGGGGTGGGGGGCAGCAAACCCAAAAACAGGAGCAGGACCCCAAGTGGCATTGGCCTTAGGATCCCCTCCCATCGCAGGTTCAGGGCCCCCATCAGGGCTAGGCTGAGACCAGAACGAAGGGGAGGTATAGGCGAGGAGGTGCTATGGCGGGGTCTGGGTGGGCAGGGGTAGTACGAGGTCCTTGGAGCAGGGGAGGGGATCCAGGATGCTGTTCGGGAAAGCCGTTGGGCACAGGGTGGCAGGGGCGACCAAGACACCATGTCCTGCCAGGTGCTGGTGAAAGCATCAAAGCAGGACATGAGCTGGTCCATGGCCCATGACTGCCACTCCATAGTGCCCTGGATGGCCCATAGGGCAGTTTTGTGGTCCCACATCAGGTCAGCATGGAGGCACCACCAGTTCCTGCAGCTGCAGGCTTGGCCTGGTGGCAAGGTGGGGGCAACCTGGACCTCGGATGATGTGGGTCCAGTTGTAAGGAAGACAAGGAGGAGAGACAGTGAGTCATTCATGTAACACAACCCCTAAGGCCCTGCACCCCCTGCAGTGACCAAAGGCCATGGGCCAATGGAAAGGGGTGCCATGGGATCAAAGCTACCTGTAGCATGCACAGCAGGCCCTGCCACACAGGGTCTCCATGGTGCCTCTGGAACCATGCTGACCACCGTGCCCCCAACCCTGCTCTTTGGGATAGCAGCCAAGGTGGTGTCAGCTCAAACAACACCTGGAAGGTGGCTTGGCTGGCCTGGAATGGATCCAGAACAAACATGAGACTACAGGCCTCCAGCTCCAGCAGGGGCTCAGGCTGGGATGCCGCCTCACTTTTATGGAGCTATGAAAATGACGATGTTTTGCCTCAGGTAGTGTAATACACAGAAGCCCAATGATTGTTAATGCATGGTAAAAATTCACCTTGCTCAAAAGAGTTACTAACGGCTCCTTCCACAACCAAGATGTGAACATTGACTGGTGATCCCTCTCCAGAGATTCATCTTACAGCAACAGGAATATATGGTTAAGGACCCTAGCTATACAAATCATTTGCAGAAAACACATTTAAAGAAATGTACGATAAATAGCCTTTTGGTTAATATGCAAGCAATGAATAAATAAGTTTAGTAAAGAGATGCTCAGAACAGTATGGCCTTCTTGACTAAGTTAAGAGGTAAACCTAATCCAGCTCTGTTTAAACAGCTACTCCAGTTACAGTAGCAAACTGTTGCATTTTGAGGGGCAATGGGCCCCTAAAATCTGAACTGCACAGGAGAGGGCTGAAAAGTGCAGAGCACATATTCTGGGGAAAATTCAGGGCTGGGACTATGTTGAGTCACCCTGCAAGTAGTAACCAAGGCTGCTGGAAGCCAGAGTGTGTTGCTGATAGACCGCTGAGGTCAATGTGGCTGGATCAGAGCTGTGGCTTTTCACGGATACCTCTGATGTGACCTGCATGCTCTTTGGCTGTTTTTGAGACTCCCAGGTTGGGAGCATCTAAAGCAAAACATCGCGAAGCAAACAAAGTGGCAGGGCAGGTAGTGACACAACCCCTCAATGCTCTGGATTGCCGTCTAAGGCTTGGCCACACTAGGCAGGTAAGTTGATTGTAAAAACACAATTCTTGCTATGGAAATTGCATATCTGGAATCAACTTATCTGCAATCACTTTACCTTGCCACTTCATTAAGGAAGGCCAATAGGAGAGTTTCTTCTGTCATCCTCCCTTACGCCTCATGATTGTGAAGAGTACAGGGTGACTGTCAAGTCCTGATAGGGATGTGCAAAATTGACCTATCAGGTGTGCAAAATCAAACCTGGGAAGATTGACCCTGAATGGGTTGATCTTCCTGGCAATGCAGACATGGCTTAAAATATGACAGGTTCCATGCTTGCATTTTCCCCTGAAAGTCAATTTGAGAGATTCCACAGTTTAGAGGGGAAATAGATGAATAGCTCTAATTTTAGAGCAGTCTGAGCTTACATAAATTCTGATGAACTCCTCATGGGTTATGGACTGGAGGGACTATATATCCTACCAGCCCTTGTACCACTGCCAAATGTGCTTCGCCTGGGTCCTTGGAGGGCTCTCCCGTATGATGGAAATGAGGCTACTGTGGGGAGAAATAGTGCCAGAGAGAGAGCCGACCTTCCCACCCCTATTTCACTGAAGAGTGGGCAGATTCCTGGGAAACAATGCTTCCTGCACCTCAACTCTCAAAGTTTACAGATAATATTAAAATGGGAAGTATAGGAAATCAGATTCAACTCAGAATGCTTTGAAGAACCAGAAACTAGGGGTTTTTTTCCCTTCTTCTGTAGAGCAAAAGGTGGTTGAATATGTTTTTTTTGAAAAGCACCTTTCCTCTCAAAGATGAGAGAAAATGAACCAAACAAGAATAGGCACAAGAGACATTTCCAAGAATATTCTGAATGCAGAAAAAAGTAAATGTACAGTTTCAATGAGGAAGCATGAAGGAAATTAATTTATGATTTGGGATTGCATTTCGGGCTATGATATCTGTAAAAAGTTAAGAACAATGAAGGGATCAAAGACCAGAAGGTACAATGCATCCCATGGAACATTTGTGCATGATCAAGTCCCTTCCAAAAAACCATTTGACTTCCTTTATCAAGAGGATAATTCATCAAAACATGCTTTGAAAGTTAATTTAAATAAAAAGAGCCATCAGGAGAGCTAATTAGGATGGCACACTTTTTCCCTTCCGACCAAGTTCTGATAACTACCCTGAACGAATACGTGATTTACTTCACTAAAGACAGGAGAGAAATTGACTAGAAGCCCAGGATGGTACGTGCTGTAAATTGCATGGAATGGGAACGTTTCTGCATTAATGTTGCAAAAAAATGCAAACATACAGCACCCAATAAAAGTAAAGCAGCTATGCCTCTAACAAAAAGTAACAACAAATACATTCATTTGATTTTATGTAATTGGTTGGAAGGAGAACGCAAAATGTGACAATGAGAATGAATTTTAATACAACAGATTTTGCCATAATGTGCTTTTGTGCTGCATTAAAGCTAATTTTAAATTCATACATACACATACAGGTTGTACCTTTCTAGTCTAGCAATCTCTGGTCTGGCAAGACCCATCGTCTGGCATAATTTTAGTTAGCCAAATGCCCACCTGTCATGGGTGTGGCCAAGTTTCCTGTGGTCCCACAAAGTTTGTTTATAGCCACCAGTCCTGGCTCTCAGTGTTCTGTGCTGTTATTTAGCTCTAATTCACCCTAACTGTCTTATAAGAGCCCAGAAAGCAGTGGGACATTTGCTAATGCTGCTAGACAATATTGAAAACCTGTGGTTTCACAAATTCTCTGGTTTGGCCCATCAGGTCCCCAAGTTGCCAGACTAAAGAGTTTCAATCTCTGTGCATATATGAATATATGTATATTGCTTGGCTCTTTAACTGAAGCAACTTTTTGAAAATAAATGAAAAATGTACATGCTGTTTTCAATTACCCTATATTACAAAATAAGGAAAAAGGAAGTCTGGATTGTGGGTTCAAGTGTGAGGAGGGGCAGGAGGTGGGTGGCTTAGGACAGAAAATTAGCAGGGGCTCAAAGGGGAGAGGATGCAGAAGTAAGGGTAGGGGCCTCAGAACAGGGGGCTGGACGATGGTGGTGTTAATTGGGCCACCAGTGGTGATTAGTGTGATGCTGTTACTCTGGCAGCATCTCCCAAGGGGCCAGGGCAGTGCTCCCTGGTCAGCAGCTCCTCTTGAAGGGGCTGGGGCTATGATCCCTGGCAAGGAACTCTTCCTGGTAGGGGAAGGACTGGAGCTGTGTGATTGTCAGGTGGGGGCTAGGGGCTCTAAAGGACTGGGCCTGGCCTCCAAATGGCCCCCCCGTCCCTGCACTGGTCTGGGAGGTCAGAGCTTTGGGGGCTACCCCCAGTTTCCAGTGGCCCTCTCCATCCTACAGCCTGTTTGGTGGGGTACTGCATGAGCTGCCAAGCTCTGGGGGCTGTCCTGCACCTCCACTGCCTTCTGCAGCCTAATATTTCAAAATAGAGATACTGAGACATGGAATAGAGCTATTTCGAAGTCAGTCTTAATGGGCTTCAATGGGACTATTTTGAAATTGCACAATGGACCCAGAGATGCTATTTTGAAATAGCTGAGTGCTATTTAGAAATGCATTTTATGTGCAAATGCATTATTTCAAAATACAATATTTTGAAATAGCTATTTTGAAATAGTGCTGCTGTGTGGACATAGTCCCAAATAAAGAGTCCTGGCTTATTCATTTAAAAATTGTTCACTGCAAAACTATATGCAGCTGTTTTTAATGTCAGATATACTCTCAACAGTGTCAAATAAATGGAATTTAGAAACAGACATCTCTAGTTACACATAGCGTATATTTTTAAAGGCACCAAGCACTTGCTATTAACATAGTGGAACAGCAGTAGCATTTTAGCAATGATTTAATTCTGTTTTAGCTCATAACAGCTGTTTAGCTTTTCTGTACTCTTCCCCAAACATAATATTTAACTCAAAATGTACAGGGTTTGGTTTGTTTGGTTTCTTTTTGTTGTTGGTTGGTTGGCTGGTTTTTTTGTTTGTTTTTTTTTTTCCACAACTTGCCCCAAATGAAAATGTCTTTCAAAACTATTTATTTGTTTATTTTGTATTCCTGTAAATAGTACTGGGAGTAGAGCACCTAAAATCCATGTAAACAGATATTAATATATACCCTTCATTATTATGACTGGATCTGGGCACCAAGAGCAGAGGGAAAACAACCTTCTCAACCAACATACAATTTGCTCAACTCCTAGCAACCTTCATCCTCCAAGTACAAAATTTCTGCATGCCTGTAGGACAATGTCTGGCTGGGGAATGCAAATACCACCATTTGTATTCCATTTTCTACAAGATAAAGGGAAAATAAAAAATGATCACTCTGCCATATCAGCTTTGCCTTGTAAAGAACCAGTTTAAAATCTATGTCATTTCAAAATGTGGGAGACAGCATCTGGGATTTCACAAACATTAGATCCAAAGGTTGGTGCTCTCATGCTACGTCTAGATTACAGCGATTTGTCGACAGACATTTTTGTCAGAAGAGATCTTCCAAGAAAACTTCTGTTGACAGCCCGTGGCCAAATTGCCAAGCGGATCGCAAGAGCAATCCGTTCTGTCGACAAAGAGCAGCTGGACCATCAGGCCGTGCTCTCAAAAAAATGGCCAACAGGAAGCACAGCAGACAGGGCTACCTGGTGTCCTGGAAGCACTGTCCTGTCAACAGAAGACACCAGCCCCACCCCCCCGGAACGTTTGGACCAGCTTTCTGTTGACAGATCTCTGTCAACACAGGTATTATGCCTCATGAAGAGCGGAATAAGACTGTCAAAAGTGCTGTGTTATGTCAATTTATGGTTGACAGAACGCCTTGGGAGTCTGAGTGGTCCCCCTGGGTTTTGTCGACAAAATGCCATTTTTATTGACAAAACAATGTAGTGTAGACAGTCTCAGTGTGAGGAGCCATTGAGACTTCCCCTGGATATCTCAGGCATGGTATCTCTGTTCAAACTTGGCTGTAAACTAAAGTTCTCCCTCTCACCTAGCACAGAAACCTCTTCTCTTCTCCAGGTGCAATCACATCTGAGAGCACAGGAGGCCTCTCTGATGCAAGACAATGTAATTTACACTTCCATATGCAAACACTAGAGAGTCTCTCTCACTGGTTCTCAGTGCTTACACCTCCAAGTATTGTTCTGGCACATTCAGACACCTCAAGATCCTCAGAGACTATACTTGCAAATATAACTTCCAGTGTTTTTCTTTATTCCTCAAAATGGGGGCTGAACAGACCAATTCACTGGTTTTGTCTAAGTTCTCTGTTTGGTAAATAAAAATCAGGTAATGCTTTCTCAGTTAAAGTGAATAGAGCAAGATTGGAATTAAATTTACTATTTTAAATTATTCTACCTTCAAATAATGACAAATCATGTTTAAGCAGAGAAGCACATATTTTTGCTAGTTTTCAGGCTTTAGTCTTACTAAACAAAAATATGTCCAAGCATCAGAAATTTACTATAATGTACTTGGCCTTAATATAGCACTTTTCACCTGGCAATATGTTAAAAAAGGAGGTAGGAAACGTAAGGTATTTGGTGTGTATGAAGTCCCATGACAGATTCATGGCAGAACCAGTAACTGAACCAAGATTCATGAATCTGAGCCCAATGCCCATATGTTGACACACACTGTCTCCTATAGTAATCATACAGCTACAGGATAGAATATAAAGGCATTATGAGTCTGACTCATATCCACTAACATTATTATGTTGTCACCCTGCTGCCAAAAGGAAATCGATTTCAGCTCCCTGCAGGTCAGTTTCCTCCTTTGGAAGAAATCAGCGACACATCATCACCATAGTTAGTTTATTAATTTATTTAAACCACCATCACCAATCCTTGAACAAAGGTTATCACAAACATACAGTCATTACCTTCTCTGCAATCTCAGCTGCATACCAATGCCCAGTTCACAGGAAGCAAAGCAAAACAAAGAATTTACTTTAGAAAGAGACAGTAAGGCAGGCAGCAAATGCTCAGCATTTGCCACAGTTCCCCCATAAGAATCTCCAGCACAAAAAACTAACAATAATATAGCACTTTTTCGAAAGACTGGGCATTGCTTGTGTGCTTGTAAAAAATAGAATAAATAAAATAAAAAATAAAATAAATCTCTGAGCAGCACCATCATCTCTATTGTTTCTCACCATAACAAAATAAATCCTTTCCTATCGGAAGCCACAGCAATCAATGATCTGGTATGTATTATATCCTTTCTCAACAATTATGGTTGAGCTGAGCGGGTCTTCTGTCAGTCACTAGTTTCTGCTCAGATCAAACCAGAGCAGGACCTTCTCCTCTATGGATACTTGCTTCTGAAGCTCCCTACCAGAGGATGCCCACTCATAATTTAAAAAACAATAAGGCACCTTCATCTGACAAAGCTTATGCTCCAAAATATCTGTTAGTCTATAAGGTGCCACAGGACTCAGACCTTCTTGTTGTTTTTGAAGATACAGACTAAATCGGTTACCCCTCTGATACTCGTCACCTAGTAACTGTCTATTTTTATACTCAGCAAATATGTTGAAATTATAAAGGGTGTTTCCGTTACTGGTGTACAATTATTAGTAGCAGTAAGTGTTCAGGGTTTGGTAGCATCAAAATGAGAATGAATTCCAGAAACTAACCTCAAAACTGAACAAACTGGAAGGGAAGATGGTTGAGCTTTTCATGTTTCATATTCTTGGTGACAACATCTCAGCCAGAACGAACCTTAAGACACTTCATGGTATGAATAGCGAGGTTCTCTATTTCTTCCATTTAGAAATGCCTTACCCATGCAGCTGTGACAGATTTTGATCTGACTGTAAAATTGGTTCCAAACGTATTGCTTTCCTGCTTATGTATTTCTGAAAGTGCAATGACAGCGAACTGGAACAATGAGTCAGCTATTGCTCACCATATGTACCAGATGATAAATATCAAAACCAACATTTTGAAACTGGTTGTAAAAAATCAAAACACACTGGAATTGAAGCTTGTGCAACTATTAAAAGCAGTCTGATTTTCCAAGGAGGTCAGTCCACTGTGCTCACTGATGTCAGTGTTCAGAAAGGGTTTGTTCTTACTGAAGCAAATAGAAACAGGACTCTGAAAAATCAGTTAATTCACTGTCTCTACTTGCAATGCACTGTACTTTCAAGAGAGGAGAAACTAGGAAAAAAATAAATAAAGAATCTATCTCCCATGCAGCAAATTCTCTGGTGGAGTTGTGATAGGTTGAGTCAGAGATCCCCCTGAGACTGTCACCTAATGGGTTGATCATATCACTGAACCCTCTCATTGCCCTCTGGAGTGCTCCACCATCCTGTTCTGCTTAGCCAGAAGCTCTGGTCTCCCACAGCAAAGACACAGAGTTGGGGTAACAGCCCCCTGCCCACACACACACACAGTAACATGGGCACTGAGAACAGCTCAGCTCTAGTAGGGCTCAGTTACAGGGACCTGATAGCACCTGGGTCCACACTCCCAACTGGACCAAAACCCCAAATGAATCCATCTTATTATGTATAAAAGTTCTACACAGAGAAAATTCATAAAATTCACTTTGTTTATCACTGAAAGACATATGTACAGCTGTTACAAATATTTACACTGGGTTTGATGACAATAAATCAAAGTATAAAAAGTAGGGATTTAAGTGTTTGCAAGTAATGACAGATAGGTCAAACTAAGTTATAATCTAAAATAAAATAAAATAAAACAGATAACAAATACATTGAGAAGTTGTTACAAATCATAATTTCTTACCCTAATTTCACATGAAGTCTTCCGAGGCCAGTTCTATCTGACTTGGACACAGCAGCTCATCTACACTGCTGTTTGAGCACTTTTGTTTCCAAGTGCTTTCATATATCCTCTCAGATGAGGTGCAGTCTGTGAATCCAGCTGAAGACAATCAGCATTTGCTTCTCTCTCCGAATTTCCAAAGGGCAGGAAGTCTTTGTTCCATTCCCCCAAACCCTGTGGGGAGGGAAAAAAAAAAAACCAAATTCAAGATGGATGTCAGTATTAGGAGTCATGGTCACATGTCTTTGTAGGACCAACCACTATTTAGACTTATAGGAAACAGTAAGATTATATATAGATCCTTGTCTTAAGCAATGGGCCATTAAGCTCCCCAAGTACTACTAATGACACTCACTGGAAGACCTACATTAATAAACAGGTTTACATTTAATATTTCTAACTTCACATACAAGAAAGATACATGCATACAAATGGGAAATACACATTCATGGGATTATAAACTCTTAAATGATAAGTTATTTGACCCATTTTACATAAAGTGCATTCAAAGTATGCATATTCATATTCAAAATATATTGGTACAATCTCACACCTCCCCTTTGAGGTCAAGGCTGGAGAGTCGGACAGTGTCCAATGTGGAGGCAGTGTGCTCAAACTTTCTGTTTGATGTTGGTTGTGGCTCCATCCAGTGTCATTAAACCCTGCGATGTCATTCATAGGTGTTTTTCACAAGTTCTGGGCTCCTGTTCTCTGGATGCCTGAAAATATTTGGGGGTGTAGTAATGTCCCCAGAATGTAGGTAGTGATGTCTTTTTAGGTGTAGGTCTCTTGGTCTTTAGCCACCAGTGCCAAAAGACAGTGTGTCTTCATTTCCCCTTCTACATAGCAGTGTAGGACTGTAATGCCCTTGCAGCTTTGTATATTTTGCAACAAGCATATATGAGACTGCACATACTTATAGTCAAAAACATATATCTGTAAAAATATGGGGATACTGTGTCACAAGAGTCATTTATCACAGCTCCCAATGAAGCGATAGCAATTTTTACCAGCTAAGACTTCCCCAATATTTTTAAAGCTTTGTTCAGGGAACACGATCTTTTGCCAGGACCACATTCTACGAAAGATAATGCCTGTGACTATGGTCAAAGATTACGGTTTGTATTAAGATTAAGATATCTTTCCTCAAATTTGCATAACAATCCTTTCCATAAAGTTCAAATACCAATTCCAATTCTCCTGAAACCTTAGATCTTTTGCTGAGAAGCAGAGTACTTCATAGCAACAAAAAAGCCTGGCTGAGTTCAGAACAAAGTTAAAGATTTCTGAACAGCAGTGTTTCCTGCATTGGCTGGGGCTCAAACATCAATCAGTGGTACAACAAAGACTATAACATGGTGAAAGTTTCTCAAGTATGTGCAGAAAAAGCAGATTTTGCTTCTTCAGATACATTCAAAGTGGGAGTAAAACTGAAAACAGTTGGAAAAACCTCCCATATCCATTTTCTGCACAAAATAATACGTTTTTTTTTTTCAAATTGCAAGTGACCATTTGCAGAACTGCTCTATTCTACCCCCTGAAATGAGAAGTCTCCCTTAGACTGATAGGTCTAATCAATGAGATTCACAATTTTTTAATGTCTTTATATCCCCAGTATATCACCACCCTGGTCCTACCTATATATATTTTAAAGTAGCACAGAATTGAAAGTTGCAATTCAGAAGATTATGTGGCACATAAACCCCTCCAGTATTTGGTTTCTAATAGTAACAGAGAGTAAACTGTGCTAGTCTATACACTATCAAAACAAAAAGCAGTCAAGTAGCACTTTAAAGACTAGCAAAATAGTTTATTAGGTGAGCTTTCGTGGGACAGACCCACTTCTTCAGACCATTGCCAGACCAGAACAGACTCAATATTTAAGACACAGAGAACCAAAAGCAGTAAGCAAGGAGGACAAATCAGAAAAAGATAATCAAGGTGAGGAAATCAGAGAGTGGAAGGGTGAGGGGGAAGGTCAAGAATTAGACTGAGCCAAGTATGCAGACGAGTCACTATAGGGGCTTGTCTGCATACTTGGCTCAATCAAATTCTTGATCTTCCCCCCCACCCCTCCACTCTCTGATTTGCTCACCTTGATTATCTTTTTCTGATTTGTCCTCCTTGCTTACTGCTTTTGGTTCCCCTGTGTCTTAAATATTGAGCCTTTTCTGGTCTGGCTCTGGTCTGAAGAAGTGGGTCTGTCCCACGAAAGCTCACCTAATAAACTATTTTGCTAGTCTTTAAAGTGCTACTTGACTGCTTTTTGTTTTGGTTTTTAATGTGTTTGAGAAATGGTAGGATGATTACTCTTACAATTGTTCTTGATGCTGAAGGCTAAAGATACCATAAGCTAGTGGGGAGAGGTAGATTTGTAGATTTGGAATGTATGGATAGGGCCCAAAATGGCCTAGACTTATTGTGGGGTTGGGCTAAAGGTAACCTGATGAATTTCAACAAAGACAAGTGTAGACTTTTGCATTTAGGATGAAAGAAGCCCAGGCACCGCTACAGGCTGGGGACCAACCACCAAAGAGGCAGTTCTGAAGAAAAAGACCTGGGGATTACAGTAGACAAGAAGCTGAATATGAGTCAACAGTGGTGCCCTTGTTGCCAAGAAGGCTAAGAGCATATTGAGCGCTATTAGTGGGAGCATCGTCAGCAGGTCAGGAAAAGTGATTATTCCCCTCTATTTAACACTGGTGAGGCCGCATCTGGAGGAGTGCATACAGGACTGCTACAGAAAGGATGTGGACAAATTGGAGAGAATCCAATAGAGCGAAACAAAGATCAGAAGGGGGATGGGGTGCATGACATAGGAAAAAAGGTGGAGGGAATGGTGCTTACTTAGTCTGCAGAAGAGAAGAATGAGGGAGGATTTGATAGCAGCCTTCAACAGCCTGAAGCAGGGTTTCAAAAAGCATGGAGCCAGACTATTTTCAATAGCAGCATAGGACAAAACAATGGTCTCAAATTGCAATGGGTGAGGTCTAGGGTGGATATTAGGAAATTTTATTTCACTAGATGGTGTTGAAGCACTGGAATAGGTTACCTAGAATTACCTCCATCCTTAGAGACTTTTAAGGTGAGGTTTTACAAAGCCCTGGCTGGTATGATTTAGTTGAGGTTGAACCTGCTTTGAGTAAGGGGTTGGACTAAATGACCTCCGGCCATCTCTTCTAACCATAATCTTCTATGATTCTATGATAAGAACAGCCATACTATGTCCAGTCAATAGTCCATCTAGCCTAGTACCCTGTCTTCCAACAGTAGCCAATTCTAGGTGCTTCCAGGTAATGAACCAACTAGGTAATAATCAAGTGATTCATCCCATTGCCCATTCCCAGCTCCTGCAAAATAAAGACGAGAGACACTTCACAACATGATTTCCCATCCCTGCCCATCCTGGTTAATATAAAATTATAATTGATACTTTAGAATATAACTTGAACTGATTGCTGCAAAAAGATGAACCTTTTATCTCTGAAACCACTATACCAAAGTACATGTGAATCAGAGGCATGTGTCCTGGAGAAGGGCCAGTCTACCTGATTTCAGTATGGACAGTGATTATTCAAGATGGTGGCAGGGAACTCAGCTGTGGCAAGTTTAGGATGCAACTGGATTTATCGGAAGAGTTGCCCACATTTTTAATGCAGTATGCACTAAATATGGGCAAACTTTACAAGATGTAGTGCAGGTATTTCTCTTTTGAGGGGGAGTTTAGGACCTGAAAAGTATTTAATCTTAAAACAATGCTGTTCCCTTGGCTTTTTCATTTGCCCACAAAAATCTTACCTGTTGAGAACTTCTATCAAATGGTTATCGTTTTTTGAGATAAGGAAGAGACCAGTTACTTGAAGAGACAGCAGCAAGAATCGGTAATGTCACATTTTTTTCAGGTGGCACAACATTCCAAGGTGTTGTGCAGTTTCAGATACTGGCATGAAAGAAAGATCCCATGCATCAGTGATAAGACCATCCATTTATGCCAAGGAAAACTTTCTGCATCTTGTTGATAGATAAGTGTCTGAATTGCAAGGGAGGCATTCCCTAAAAAGGAATATGAGAGGCCATCTATCATTTTTACTGAGTGAAAAAACTCTTATTACTCACCAGTAATGGATCAAAATCAAACCAGTGATAAACTGGCTACTGCACCAGTGGCAGTGTGACTTAACATGTAGGTAATTTAGGAAAGCAGCAAGTGCTTAAGAATAGTTTCACACCCATTTAAATTTTGACTGGTACATGGCTGCATTAACATTAATTTAGAAATGATACTGCATTCTGCTATTGTAAAATGAAGCTTTGTAATTTTTTTTCCCCACCAATTCAACTGATTATTTGGAATGGCGGGAAGGGGGAATGGAAGCAAGTATAATGGTACTTTACCTGCCCTCGTTTGATGCACAAAATGGGGTTTATAGGCTAAGTAAACATACTACCATAAACTGATGTTTAAAAAAAATCATCTTTTCAACAATTTTGAGCTCAGTATTTGATTTCGGGAGGTGGATAGGGAAGAACAAGATGGGCAAATACAAAGGTGCTGCATGAATAGCTCAGTGGTTTGCACATTGGCCTCCTAAACTCAGGGTTGTGAGCTCAATCCTTTATGGGGCCATTTAGGGATTGTGGCAAACAGAGGACAGGGATGGTGCTTGGTCCTGCTGAGAGGGCAGGGGACTGGACTAGATGACCTCCCAAGGTCTCTTCCAGTTCTAGGAAATGCATATCTCCAATTCATCATCAATTGAAGGTAGGGTTACAGATTAAGAACCTGCCAAATATTTCACAGCAACAGAAACTGCTCTGCGTGTTCCCCAAACTTGTTCATGATCTCAGGCTGGTAAATGTCCAACAAGCTGTGCTCTTCCTCAGATTACAGAAAGAGGAAACAGTTCCTGTGACTCAGGGATGATCTCCAGTTAGAGGCCCTGGCCCTCTCTTTTTCACATGTCATCTAGGTGCCCAGTCCAGTTTCGTTTGCATCTTCACAGTCATCCAGGTTCCTAACCTTCAGCTGTTCCAGCTGCACAGAGGAGTCCATGATGAAATAGAGCTTTGGGCTCAGATGGGTGCTTGGAATACAGTCCAATTCACTGTAAAAGCAACAGGCTGTTGGGGAACCACTCTTATTCTTAGCCTCAGACTTCTAGTACCCCATGTTCAGTCCCTGGCTCGATCTTCTCCCTCCACTACAGTCCAGTTTGCACAATCACAGATTTTTTTCCACACAGCTTCTTCAGTATATCTTCGTGGTACTGGTAAAGTTATGGGCCTTGTTTACCTCAGATCAAACCACCACTAAAATTCAAGTATGGTCATGCGGCCAGGTGAATGTATACTGGTAGGCAGTGCTATCAGAGGCTATTGTTCTGCTGTTTCCAATACTGGAGATGGAGAAACCTAGAAGAACTGTAACCAAGTTGGGACTGTGGACACTAAGCAAGGGATAAGAAGGTAGACTACTTCCAATCAGGCATCATAACACACTTCACGTGGGCAGATGGTAAGGTAATAAGTAGGAAGGTATGGCTGACCAATGAGTTTATGGGATGAAACTGATACCTCAGTTATGGCTGATGGCAACTATTTACTTCATTAATCTCATTATCATGTAGCAACCTCATGCTTTGTCCTATAATTAGCAGCATGATGGTTACTTAGTCAAATAACACTGACAGCAGTATGTGAACGTGTACTGCATTAGAGGGAAACAACATAGCTGAGCATGAACACAGCATGCAGGGAAGGCAAGGTCTCTCTTCCAACCAACACAAAACGATACTGTGTGGTTTGCATCACAAGCACGCCGCACCACGATGCTGTCCCATTTTGTTCAGCTCCAGGATAGTCTAGGTGCTCCACATCCACATCTGTGCCATTTGGGGCACAGCCTCCTCCTGTTCTGCTCCCACCCTGTGGAAACATCTATCATGCACTCCTTCACACTGGTAGCCTTATCCTTCTCCAGTTTTTCCCAATCTAACATCCCATTTTCTTTGCTTTTGCTGAAATATGAAGCCTTGGCTAAGCCAGGACATCACAGCCTGAATTATCCCAGAAACTGTGCACCCAACACTGGGTATAAACCCACTGATGCTAAGGACGTGAAAATTCCCTTCTGAAGATTACTTTAACTGCATCAGAGACAAAAATGGTTCAAAAATCAGTCAGATCCATTCTCTCTCTCCCTCCCTCCTACACATTCACCAATTTCCACCATCATTCCTACTCAGAATCAGCAGTAAAGGATCTGGTATATTTTCTGCTCCTCACTCTTTCATAATCTGTGGCTGCTCTGAGATGACTGTTATAGAAGTACTTCATCATGTTTGGATTTAGTACTTTTCCATCAAAAGAAATGAAAAGAAAAGAAAAAGAAAAGAAAACCTGTGCGACTGAGGATTCCATCACTAGGCCCAAGGCACCCAGCCAGATCTCTGAAAGCGAGTTGGATGGTAGATAAAAGGTAATTATAGTGTAACATTTGCCACACTACATTTAAGTCTGTGTCAGCACTTTCCATACTTTACGAGGTTTATAACTTTATGTGAGCCGATAGCCTGAAACTTGTCAAATGAATCTAGCAAAAAATTATCTGAAATGCAGCATTTCAGTGACACGCCTTGAACTGAGAAATATTACTGCCACATGAGACCTTGGAGTGATCATGGGACGTGGATTAGATATGAACTTGCAAAATAATATATTGGTAAAACAAACAAATCACAACACTTTTCTACCAATGGGTCCCCAAGAATTACCAATGGTCACATTTTCCAGAAAACAAACTCTGTGCGTCAGAAGAAAAGAAAAGCTTAATGGCCGGTAATAATCCTATACTCAGCATTATCAACCTAACAGCAGGGAAGAATGTGAAGGCCACATCCAGGCTACAGATTTACTTGATGTCTAGACTGCAGGCTTTTGTGGACAGAAGTTTGTGTCAGAAGATATCTTCCAACAAAACTTCTCTCAACAGAGTGCATCCAGACACCAAAGCTCATTGAAAGAGCGACCTGCTCTCCTGACAGAGAGCAGACAGACAGATGGGGGACACGCTTAGTAGAAGAGCCACCCAGAACCACCTCAGTCAGGTTTGCAGGTCATCAGTTCCTTCTGAGAGCTGGTGCCAGAGCCCTGAAGAGAAGCACCCATAAAGGGAACCCTCCAGACAGCAATTCCCTGCCCCGATGTGGACTTGAGTACCCCTGTCAGGGACAGCAAAGCTCTCACAGCGTCTGCTGTGCATGCTCTGCTTTTGCAGGCAACACAGCTGGTCCCTGGGCCCCATGCTGCTGGAGCTGCCCCTGGGCTTGCAATCGCCCCACACAGACGTGCTGCTGCAGCTTGTACTGCACTTTCTGGCAGCTACGTTTCTGTTCCTCAGCAAGGTCGACCACAGATCATCTTTGGGGCACTGGTCTTGGCTTCAGGGGCTACACATTTGCATCTGCACCCCTGGACAAGCAGCTCTGGAGGCCCTGCCCCAGGGCATGGAACAGTGGGATGACCAGCAGTGGCTTCAAAACTTCTGAGTGCGCCTTCTTGGAGCTCTGTGCCTGGTTCACTCCCACCCTGCAGACACATGACACACAGCTACGGTTTGCCATTCCAGTGGAGAAGTGGGACGCAATTGCCCTCTGGAACGTCACCGCCTCTGACCGTTCCTGGTCAGTGGGCAACCAGTGTGGCAAGAGGAAGACCACCGTCAGGGCCCTTTTCATGAAGGTAATGCATGCTCATGCTGTAGTCCTCACACAGAGGTGGGAGCGAGCATCCCACTGAAATGGGACCTGCAGGAAGTGGGTTCAGGGGGTGTGGGGGTGGAGTGGGAAGAAGCCCCTTCTCCAGGGGTTGTACCACCCCCCCCCCTCACAAAACACTGCTGCTGGGGGAGTGGCCTCACAGGGTGGGCTCATGGACAGCTCAGAAGGATTGGATGGGAAAGGGAGAGGCACCACCCAAGGGCACAAGCACTCCCTCCCTCAACTGCTGTTACGTGTGTGTTTGCCTCCCTCTGCAGGACATGGGCACCATCAACTAGATCTTGTTGTAGAGGATCATCCATCTGGGAGACCTTGACCAAGTCATGGCTGGATTCACTGCCCTGGGGATCCCAAACTGTGCTGGAGCCATCGATGGGACCCATATCATGATCCTCATACCGCAGTCCTCACACCAGAGCATCATGCAGCCAAATTTATCAACAGAAAGCACTATTTCTCCATGATGCTGCTGGCCCTGGTTGACCAATGTGTACAGTTCACAGACATTTACACACAGTTGGTAGCTGAAGCTCCACAGGGTACAATTAAATGAGTGTCTGAACCATGCCAGGATGCAAGCTGACTGCCTCTTTGGCTGCCTCAAGTCATGGTTCAGGTGCCAGATGACCTACCTCAACATGCAGGAATGCATCATCCCAGAGGTTGTGTCAGCTTGTTGTATTCTGCACAACGTCATGGAAGGGTAGGGGAAAGCCTTCCTCCCAGGACAGAGGGAGAGATGCCAGCTGCAAGTCCCAAGCCTACAAGCGGCTGAGCACAGCTGCCATCTGCCAGGCCCATTGGGACAGGGTGTGGCTCCAAGGGGCCCTGAGGGACAGCTTCTCCCAAGAACTCCAGTAACCCTCCCCAGAGCCCCTAGGCTCATAGCCCACCCCCATCTCAACCCCTCACTTTACCCCTTTGTCCCTCCCCAACCCCAGAATAATACAGCCATTCCTCTGTGTGCTAAACGAAAAACTGGTGTACTGAACTATTTACAACGTGTGGGGGAGGGTGACTCGGAATGTCGAGTGGTGAGGGGGCCTCAGAACTTGGTGATGGGTGAGCTTGGGACACGGGTGGGGGGCCATGAACCCAGGGAGGAGTGGGACCTCAAGTGGCACTGGCCTCAGGATCCCCTCTGGCCATGCATTCAGGGCCCCCGTTGGGCCTGGCTGAATGCTGGAAACCAGAGAGATATGGACATGAGGGGGTTGTGTGGGACCTGGGTAGGCAGGGGTTCCAGGGAACTTTGTGGAAGGGCAGGAGAGTGTAAAGCTGCAGTGGCAGCAGCAGGTATTTGGACCAGCACGTCCCACCGCCTTGTGGTAACGACATCACAGAGAGACATCACACTTGCAACTACCATTCCACATCCTTGCAGACACGATACAAATCTGTTGGATGTCTTTCAGCACCACAGCGTGTTGCCGCATGATAGCCTCATAGTCCCTAGCACTCTTCCTCTGGCTCGGGGGGGGCGGGGGGACTGTGGTGGTGGTGTTGGAATGGCTTGGTCCTCAGTTGGTGATGGTCTGGCTGTACAGAATACAAGGAGGGAGAGACACTCAGTCTTTCATGCAACACAGTGCCTGAGGCCATGCATCCCACTGTGAGCAGTGACCAACACCCCTCAGGGCAGGGGAGGGTAATGTCCTGAGAGCAAAGTCATGGGTTGCCTGCACAGAGGGTCCTGCTGCAAAGAGAGTCCAAGGTGCCTATGAGATTGTACTGGTCTCTGTAATACCCTCTCCACCCCCAACAATGGGCTATTGGCCAAGGGGGAGTGTCCAGCCACAGAGAGGTCTCCACATGGGTGGCGGGGGAGCAGGGTGCAGCTAAACCCTCCCTGGGGCCTGTAATTCACTCATGGCTCACAGCACTACCCATGGGAGCAAGTGCTGCCATGCCAATGCCCTTGTGGCTAGCCTGCTTCCAGCTGGGAGTCCTCCCTGCCAGGGCCTCTTACTTATCTGGCCTCCCATGAGCCTGGCAACAGAATGCTACCCGTGCTCAGAGGCTGTCTACTGGGTCTACATGGTGCACACTAATGCTACACGTGGCTCCATGTGCTGGTACTGCAGCATGAAGTCCCACCAGAGCCAGCCAAGCAATGTTTGCACCCCCTCCAGTCTGCACCTGCCTCCCATGCCCTGGATATGCGACAAACATGGCACTCACCTGAGAAACCCTCCCTGGCTTCCAAGGAGGCCTGGGAGACATCACAGCTGCCTGGGACCAGCTCCAGGATGATTGTGAGGCTTCCAGCCTCATCCAGGTGCTGCTGCTGCCCCTCCTCTGGCTTTTCCTTGTCATGGGCAATGATGGGGATTATCAAGCCCAGAATCCAGGATGAAGCTGAGGCACAATGTGCTATCCCCTTCTCTCCCCCAGGATCTGGTGGAGCACTTGATAACAGGGGCAACTGGCTGGTTCTGCCCTGAGCAGTCTGCAGTTTCCTGGGCTCAGATGCAGCAGCTCCTTGACTTTGGCCCTCACTTGCTCAAGGGTGCAGTATGGGTGGCCTCATTTGGCTAGAGCCTCAGTCATGCAGCTGTAAATATCTGAATTAGGATATCTGGCATGGGGGTCTTGGAGGATCTTCTCCACCCAGAAATCCAGAAGCTCTCTGGGCTGGACCAGGAGGAGGCCTGCCTCTTTGAACCCCCAGGGAGGATCCTGAGACCTCAGGGGCTGCTCCCTCAAAGGTCCATGGGGTCTCTGGGGCCTGTGACTCAGCCCTGGTGCTCCTGGCTGTGGTTGCAAGCACACTGGAGAGAGCTCTGTGGCACGCAGCTGCTTTGCCATTCAGATACCTGCCATGGGGCTCTCCAGCCTCCCGGAGGCTTTAAGAGAGCCCAGAGTCAGGAACCATAGAGTGATGAATACTGTAGACAAGGTATCCACTGGGGCAACCTGCATGGTGTCCTGGAGGCCTCTTCTCTCAACAGAAGGCCCCCCAGAATGTCCAGACCAGCCTTTTGTTGACAGATCTCTCTCGACAGAGGCATCCTTCCTCATGGCAAGTGGGGTACAGCCATCAACAAAACTGCTCTACGCCAATTTACTGTTGACAGAACAGACTTTGCAAATGTGTCCATGCCCATTATTTTGTCGACAAAACCCTGCAGTCTAGACATAGCCTGACTGCTGCACAGATGTTAGTTGAGAGTAAAAAGAGGAGCAATCTATGACCAACATAGATGTGCTGGCAAAATCCCTAGTGTAGACCCAGGGCTCCTTCTGTAGAAAAAGCAGAAGCTGGTACTCAGCTGGCTCTCCACACGTGCAACTCCAGCCCACCCCACAGCTGGGGCTGCTCAGGTTCTGGTACTCAGTACTGGCAAGTAATGGCACAAAAAAGCATTGGTTATACCAGGAAAACTCCCTGCTATTGTCATTATAGCTTGTTTAGCACAGGAGGCCAGACTAACCGAGCAGACAAAAGCGCAGTTGCTTGCTATCCCTGCATTCACCTTAGCAGTGTTTTGCCAGTGTCAGTGTAACATACCGGTATAGCCATACTGGCAAAACACACCTTGTACGAATATGGCCTAAGGGCTTGTATATTTGTGCAGTTATGTCACTATTTAAACCTCTATATTTATACTCATATAACTCCCAATTCGCTGTTTTTCTATTTTAGTATTTGTCACACAGGAAGCACAACGTCCACGTGAGGACATTAGTCTAGCTACAGGGATTTAACTGTAGCAGTACAATTGTTCTGGTATGGATTCCTATACAGGCAAATTAAAAGAAAGGTTACATTTTATGAGACACTAACATTCATTCAGTACAGTGAAAATTAACTGAGTTAGATACTGAGTTTCTCCTGTCAACCTCCCTCACTGAGGACGGCCACACAAGTCATTCATAGGTAAGCCAATTCCAGATATGCAATTCCAGCTAGGGCAATTGCATATCTACAATCAACTTTAAGGTCTTCTCTAGACCTGGCCTCAGTCTAAAAGTCAGCATACATCAGATCACAACAGCTTAACTGAAATAAGGTGATTTGTAAACAGGAGGGAAGCTACAGATGACTCTCACAATGACAATAATACTAAGTTTTCTAACTCCAGGAAAAGAGTGGTTGTGTTTCTCTTCTAGGCCAAGCAGGACAACAGCCAAAAGAATGGGGTGAATTCAGGTAAGATTCGGGAATGCCAGCGGAGGCATTAGGACAAACGAGGAGTTGCAGAATATTCACCTAGCACACACAAGGCACCACTTTTCACCTGACTCACCTTTTCAAAATGCTTCTTCTTACTTTTTCCCAGCCACACCTTTTTCACAACTCAACCTTTAAATGATCTCCCGTTAATATGACTTCCACCATAGTATATCCGATATCAAAACACCCATTTTTCATAACTTGTTAACCCCCAAAATAGCTGATATTTCAGCCTACGTGCCAGCGATGTGGACTTCTTTGCAAAGGTCAATGTACTCAAAGTCCTATGTGCCTCCAGTACTCCTGTCCTACAAAATGATTTCTGGGGACAATCTCATATATTTTTTCCCCTGCAGCTGATTGCCAAGGGCATTCAATTTGCTTTCTACTACTACATCCTTTGAAGATCACCAGGTGAAAGGTGATTTAATAAGGCTCCATAAAATCAGAAGGTTTAAAACCTGAAAACAGAAAAAACATGCCAGGGCAGCAATACTCCATTCTAGCATACTCAAGGACTCCTACAGGAGCTATGGGGTTTTGTTTGTTTGAGTGATTGATTTGTTCTGTAAACACTGGGACCAATCTCTACAAATCCTACATGGTTGTTGCTTGAATAGTTTTTTCCTACTAGTAGCTTTCTGTGACAATAAAAAGACTATTTTGATCCTTAATACACATATTGATGTGTTCTGCTTTGTTTTTGCAAGATGCCACACATTATGATATTAATTCTGAGCTGCAAAAGAACACATACTTTGCTGGGTTTGCTTTGGTTATATGGGGGAAGTGGTTTTTGGTTTTAGTTTCTGGTAGAAAAGAGGTTGTGTTGTGTTTTCTCTATGGCTCTACTGCTCAATAACCTTGATTCTAAACTACAGGTTGAATCCTTCTAATCAGGCACTCTCTCACGCAGCAACATCCATAATTGTGCATGACTGTAGTTAGCTGGACGACTACTTATCATGGGTGTGGCCAAGCTTCCTGCTGTCCCATAAAATTTGTTTACAGCCACCTGTCCTGGCTCTCAGTGTTCTATGATGTCATTTAGCTCTAATTTACCACTAAATGTCTTCTAAGAAGTCCAGTAAGCAATGGAAGAGTTGGTGATGCTTCTGGACAATATTGACCTCCCACATTCTGGCAAATTCTCTAGTCTGGCACCAGTCAGGTGCCGAGAATGCCAGATTAGAGCAATGCAGCCTATATTAACTTTTCTTCTCTCTTGACTTTTCCTCTCAGATAGTTTTAGTTTTCCTAAAGTCTCTAGAAAACAAAACCAAAAAAAAAAAAGCAGTCATGTAGCACATTAAAGACTAACAAAATAACTTATTAGGTAATGGGCTTTTGTGGGACAGACCCACTTCTTCAGATCTACAGCCCTACCAGAACAGACTCAATATATAAAGCATAGACTTCCAAATATTGCAGTTATTTTGTCATTGGCTATGTTTGAGTCATGAAAAAATGATAAGTTTCATTTAGACCATACAGAAACAACAATCAATCAGCAGTTTGCTCAAAATTGCTCATAATTGATTTGACTTAGGTTCTGTGTTACAAACAGGAATATGATAACCATAGGATAATCTGAAGAAATGGCTTTGTCCTAAGAGCACAGGTAACTGTTACCACTCCAGGCTAACTGACAGAAATGAAAGCAGATAAAAAGACTTATTTTAAACAGTGTTGCTTATGTGCTTTGTTGTAGCCATATGTTTAATAAATGTATATTTATTCCTTGATCAATCCAATCATATTAAGACACACAAATGCACCTGAGCAGCCTTAGATTTTTTCTGTAATAACAGTACAATAATTATGCATATATATCACACGTTGTCCCAAATTATATGAAACTGATTTTCAAGGACACTATTTTGTTCAATTTTCCCCCTCGATGGTGTCAAGATGGTAACCACTAATGCAACAGTAATAAAAGGGCTGTATACTTGCATCAAGGGGTTAACTATTGTTAACAAAGTCCCAATTTCTGAAGGAAAAAAACAGTAGGACTTGTGCCTCAGGAGTCAGGGAACAAAGTACTCTATTTTAGGATGGCTGGTCTCATTTATTAATTATAATTCCATTTAATTAACTCCAGGGCAGAGTTAAGGTAGTTTGGATTTCCTAAGTGTGCATTTCCATCCATTAATTTGTCTAAGTTTCTTTCAGGTCAGCCTTTCCTTTATCTTCTGGCTTTAAAACATGTTTATTTGGGACAACATCCTTCCAATGTTGTTTAACCTTAATTATACCGATGTAACTCCATTTATAAAATTTTTTTCTAGAATGCATTTGCCTTCCAAAAAATTGTTCAAAATTTTATACATGAACAGTGAAGAAAAATCCAGAGAGAGAAATGCCATGTGCTATTTTTACTTACTGCAAAATATCCATTACCAACAGAAATCCTTTTCTTTAGTGCTATTCTTTAAGGTCAGATCCACCAGTGCGCTTTGACTGCTCTATGCTCTGTGGACCAACACAAAGTAGCTGGAGAAGAATGGCTAGTAAACCTGGGCATACAACCCTCTTGCATCACCAGACCAGTGTCTAGCAGTCCTAATGTACTACCCAGTTTTCCTATCATTCCGGCTACTCCCATTTACCTGCTTACTATGGGACTCATGCCACAAGGTGCCCCATTTCAAAACTGCCACCACTTCATTGTTTCTCACAGGAATAAATCCAAGCTGCCCTCAGGGAAGAAAGTGACATTCCGTGCTGCTAAGAGATAAAGAGGACCACTGGGAGGAGCTGGTGAACATTAATGGCGGTCGCTACATTGGCGAGCAATAACCTTTCAACATAGTCCTGATTAAAGAAATTAGATCCCAACCTTTCTCAAAAATGCCCATACAACTCAGGGCAGCCTGAGGCCTCAATTGTACCAAAAAGAACAAGAGATGGCAGCCATTTTTGACATAAAGCTATTTGTCATGGAATTATCTAAAGTAAAGCATTATTCTTCAGTTCCTTCTGAAAAAAATTAGCTATGGAGATCAGCTGCAAAAATTGATCATTATTTTCTTCCAAAACCAGACTATGTACAATCTTGTAAGGTTTATTTTAAATCAGTTGTTTAAAGAATCTGTTATTCTTTTACTGAGAACATTTGGGACAAAGAGAAAATGAGACACTTCAAGCTATATTTTGTACAGGACCCATTTTTTAAAAATTTGCAAACAAAGTAACAGAGCTTTTTGTGCATTGTCAGAGATTTTATTCTTTTCTCAAAGAATAAATAAATACTGTAAGTTTGGTGTGGAAAAGCTGCATTCTTCATACATCAGAAACTGAATCTATGCTTTAAGTGAAAAAAATTCACCTTGAGTTATGGAATTGCTCCTGGCAGTTCTGTCTCTAAGTAAAATGTTCATGGACCTAACATAATCCCATTCACAGATACCTTACCTGTCCCTGGATAAAAGTATCAGCATTACATCTTTAAGTTCTGACCCCATTTCATCATACCAGGCATCTCATTTTTATTGTAGTCACCAGTTGGCCACTTGGAACAGAAGTTACTCTTTTAGTTAAAAAAAAAAAAGAAAAAACTTATAATTTGGCAAGGGGAAATAGGATTTCAAGATGGTAACCACTAATGCAACAGTAATAAAAGGGCTGTATACTTGCATCAAGGGGTTAACTATTGTTAATAAAGTCCCAATTTCTGAAGAAAAAAACAGTAGGACTTGTGACTCAGGAGTCAGGGATCAAAGTACTCTATTTTAGGATGGCTGGTCTCATTTATTGATTATAATTCCATTTAATTAAATTAATTTGGGCACTGACAAATAGTGTCAGGGTTTCTTTTATTTCCAATATTTTAAAACATAATACCTTAAGTGTGTGCTATGCTACATTTGCTGATGACTTTACACTCCTGTGCCATCATTTATTGACACAGAAGATGACTATAAATAATCATAAAATGTTCAGAGGATAATCTGAAGAGTTTACAGTTCTGGGACATCTGTTTAGACTGCATGACTGAAGTGCCAAAACCTCCAATACAAATGATCCGACACAGTAGGAGGGAGGTTTTCAGCACCGGACTGCCAAAGCGGGGTGGGGAGTGCGGGGGAAGAGAGAAGAGGCAAAGTGGAATGGAAAATGCATAGAGGTATAAATTACAAAGCATTCACTAGCTGGGGCAGCTGTGAAATGGGGAATGTTGCTCTACTGCACACCTCTGTGCTACAAATAGGCAGCCAGATTGAATGGTTTTGTTTGTTTCTCATACACGTAATTAGAAAATATCACATTCTGCACATTAGCAATAATGAGCTACCGCTGCACATTGTACACACATTATATAAAACCTTATAAAATCTATGATCTTAACGAAGACAAAAACCAGAACTGTGAGCTAGAGAGAACAACAAGGGACTCACTTCTGCAGACTCATGCATCTAATTTGAAATCAATGGAGCAAATCATGGACTCTACTCAGTTGAGGAAAGGTTTCTCATCTTTTTTTGACACAAAAGGAAGCACTCTTAAAGATTTCAAGCTATTGATTCTGTCTTCAGAGCAAACAGTTTGATGGAAACAAAGTCTTATTTTATTAGCAGTAGTATTAAAGCTGCACCTCCAGGTCCGCCAAAAAGAATAAGGGCGCCTTTTGCTAAGTGTTGCTGTGACACATGAAGTTTTGGAAACGGGTTCATCAAAGACTATTTCATCAACTTTACATATGCTTATGGGCTTGCTAGTGGTTAAAGGGATCAGGTCAAAGATGGTTCCTGAAGATTAAATCTTTGCGGAGCAATTGTCCATAATGTAGGTAACAAGTCTTTGAAAGATTTATATTGTGAGGTAATCACATACACTCACGCAACTTAGTTCAAGAGATCCTAGCCTACTCCACTCTCCCTGGCTTCTGGCCACATTGTCTGTAGGTGGGGCAGTGGTCTTTCCGTGAACTAGGGGTGGCACAGAGGACTGACATAGAGGCGGGGTGATCACATGGCTGGTAGCCCCGTGTCCCTCCTCAGCAGTCACCCCTGCTGAATAACGTTGTGATTTTTGGTGTTAAGTGACTATCTACCATGAAGGCAGATTTGCTTGGGTGGCAAGATGCACTGGAGTACCCAAAGGCACTGTCCGTGACTGCATGTTAAGGCTGTTATAGGGGAGTTTATTCTTCATACTAGGTGGGTGACATCTCAATGTAGCTTACGCAAGCAATTTGAGCTTTGCACTCTGGTATGTAACAGTCTTGGCTGGGATTGAGCCACTCTAGACAACTTGACAGTAATATATATTTAAAGCCTGATGAATACAAAGAAATACGACAGGTCTATAGAACAAGACTGTAAGACACTGGCACATCTAAGGGTGTGATGAGCGTATATTAGGTAAATAAAGCAAAGCTGTAATGCAAGGCCTTAGATTAAAGGCCTGTCTGTTTTCTGCTTAGTTACACGAGGTCTCTGATTTAAGGTGAGAAACATGAGTGGAGGACCTAAGACTGATCTTATGCCAATAAGTCCACAAGGTTACCGTACAGGATGTGCCAATAGCAGATATTATGGAAAATGTGTCACAAAGTACCCATCCAGATTGCAAGATCCCTAATTGTAACAGCACAAACATTTCTTTTCTAACTGCAGTTCACCCTGGAAACAGGCTATAGTAAATGTTAAGAAGAAAAAAAAACTAAGAAAACAACTTATGAAAAGTGAGGGAACCCATCATAACCATAGGGACCATAAGAAAATGGAAGTCTGGAATCTTCATGCACAGTCATAAGGGCTTAGGTATGGTCAGAAGAAAAAGATGAAAGAGGTTCCTTGGCTTAGCTGAAGTGGGAAGACTGTGAATAAGGACTTCATTTGATAGACCCAGCAACCATCCCTCCATCAATGACCACCTGCTAAGGGATCTACCAGACTCCCTATCATCTTTGGGCATGTGAGTATGACTATGGCACTGGCTATGCCTTGGGTTCTCTCAGGTTGTGCAGATGTGTGAATGTACCTTGTAATACAAATAAAATTTTTACTTGTAACTGTGTTTGTGGTCACTGTATTCATTCTGTGTGTGCTCCTAAACCTCCATATCTAAAAGAATCCTAGAGGATCACTTTCATCCTATTGATCTAAAAACTGTAGCACCGCAGAAACTGAGATCACTCCCCACAGATACTGCTGCTTACACAGGACTATCAATTCAACTGAAAAGAGAGGCTACATGTGTATAAGCTGCTCATTGTTTTTAATATGTTTTCTCTGTAAAGTTTCTGTTTTGAATAAACAGTATTTTGTTTTATGAAGGTACCTGATCCCTGGTTTATCCCCCGTTACTGCCTCAGAGAACTGCAGAAGCTGAGCTTTAGTCAGATTGCTGAGCTAAGCTGATCACAGTGGGGCAGGAACAAAGCAACCCTTATTTTCCAAACTTTCAAATGCATAACTCCACAAAACAGGAAAACAATAGATCTGTGTAATAGCTGCTATTCAATTCTGGCAGTTGAAAAAGACCATAGCTATAGGGACATCTTATAATTTACAAAGCATCCTCCTGGGTCAACTTTGGCATATATGTTATTCAGATTGGAACACATTTCTTGAGACTACTGTAGTATCTTGAATGAATATATATATATATGAACAGACAAAATAGCCAATCAGTTCTTGGCATGTACTTTGCAGATGTAGTCCTCATTCCATTTTAAAGGAAGAATATTTGTCAGGTCTAAAGCTTTTGTTGAAATTTCATGTATTTTAACTCCAAGGAGGACTTTAAAAATATTTGTCTTTGGGGAAAAAAATACAAATCCTGCTCCCACTTTATTCTACATTGAAACCTACAGCTTCTGTAAAGTCTCACATGTGGATGGGGCAGGCCACTCTAATCAACAGTAGTTCAATGCTCCAGCTGGGTTTTCTGAAGTAAATCAGTAAGGCAAAAGTCTAGGCTGATCAAAGTCACAGGGAGTTTTAACTTAATAGGCCAGAATTTCACCCTTAAGGTTTGCAGGCACCATGACTACTGTTGGGGAAAAAAATATTTGCACCTGATTTTTTTTTTTGGCCAAACAATGCAAATTCTGGTTGACCAAAGCATTTTGTGAATTCTTTTGGGGGAGATGTCTCCACAGAAAGCAATTTTTGAAATATCTGCATGACATTTTGACAGTAACAAAATATAAAATAGGGGAAATGTGGCTGCTAGTCACATAAGCAAGGAGGAGAAGCCTTTACAGCCAGTGCCCAATGGTTAGGGCATGTCCCTGGGATAGGGGTGACCTTGTTTCCAGTGCCTGCTCCAAAGAGGGAATACAAATCCATGTCTCCCACATCCCAGGTGAGTGCCTTAGCTACAAGACTATGGCCGTGTCTACACTAGCCCCAAACTTCGAAATGGCCATGCAAATGGCCATTTCGAAGTTTACTAATGAAGAGCTGAAATACATATTCAGCGCTTCATTAGCATGCGGGCGGCAGCGGCACTTCGAAATTGACGAACCTCGCCGCCGCGCGTCTCGTCCCGACGGGGCTCCTTTTCGAAAGGACCCCGCCTACTTCGAAGTCCCTGCATTCCCTGGGAAGTAGGCGGGGTCCTTTCGAAAAGGAGCCCCATCGGGACGAGCCGCGCGGCGGCGAGGTTCGTCAATTTCGAAGTGCCGCTGCCGCCCGCATGCTAATGAAGCGCTGAATATGTATTTCAGCTCTTCATTAGTAAACTTCGAAATGGCCATTTGCATGGCCATTTCGAAGTTTGGGGCTAGTGTAGAAACAGCCTATTGGGCAGAAAGGGGAATGGCAGCAGCAGAATCACTACCACCTTTTCCTTGTCTCCTAAGTCCCTGCATGAATCTAGCTCTTCTTTCCATCTACATATCCTATTTGATTATTAGCAAAAGCAAACAGTTAAAAATACCCCATGTCACAGTGAAATGTTTGAAGATCAAATGAAGCAGTTTGTTCAAGCCAAGAACTACATTTTTCCCAGCTTTTGGATTCACTGAAAGTTCTGACAAATTTCTGTTTCATGTTGACTCAAGACAATTTCCTTTTGGAACTGTCAACCAATTGGAATGTCAGTTATTTGCAGCACTCCAGTTATGACACATGAAAAAAAGTTCAGGCTATATTTATCCTTCAGATCTCCCCCCCTTGCAAATACAGTAGCCCCCCAACTTACAGGGGGGTTGCATCCTCACAACCCCCACCTAAGTGAAATTTCCTGCACAATACAGGGGAGCCAGGAAACTGATGACAGCACCAGCCCAGTCAGTTTCCTGGCTCCAGCAAGTGGAGGGGAGTGGGGGGTAGCCAGTGCTGGCCAGTTTCCTGGCTCCCTCCATTGGCAGGAAGCCAGGAACCAAGCTGCCAGCTGGTTCCCAGCTCCCTGCCACTCTGGGAGCCAGGTGCAGTTTCTCACCAGCTTTCCCCAGCTGTGGGAAGCCAGGGAGAACCTGCAGCAGTCCAGCTGTCTGCCCACCTGGTTTCCTCCAGCTGCGAGAAGCCACACGAGGCAGACAGCTGTGGCACAGTGGCTTCTCCCAGCTGGGGAAGCCAGGGAGAATCTGTAGCAGTGTGGCTATCTGCCCACCTGACTTCCCCCAGCTGGGGGATCTGGGCTGACAGACAGCCACAAAGTAGATTTGAGTTGTGCTTAACTCACGTGAATGCAAGTTAAGTGCAACTCGAAGTTACACATTTCCAAGGTTTACTGTAACTCCTTTCTCTCTTGCATTTTTATTACTGTTATTTACGGTACATTGTTTTCTTTCACCTAATACTTGGCAATGGTAGTTTAATCATGTGAAGAGTGCATTATATGCAGAGAGATAAATGGGCTGATATGGCATACTGGGAAGAAAGGATCACTGGTCCACTGGTACTGGCCTGTACATGGCCAACGTTAAAGCACTACTGTGGCCTGGGCACACCCCACAAATTCTAGGTACAGAAGCACTGTTTAGCAAAACTACCCTGTTCTGGGAAACTGTCTTGATTATGATAAACTTGCAGCCCACTGAATCTGGAAACCCAGCACATAGGCAACAGCCAACTAAATGTCTCACAGGCCACACACAGAACCCCAATGGGCCACATGAGGTCCCTGGGTTGCACGATGCCCACCAGGTGACCATCCATCCTGTTTTCAATGGGACTATCCTGTATTTTAGGTCTCAGGCAGGATTCCTGAATTCAGCTTACAGATTCTGCCTTACAGCTAACAGCACCCCGGTGCTGGACAGCACATGTAGCACATATTAACTGGCCAAGCAGGGTGTTCAGGGAGCAGCAGGAGAGGGAGCCAGGGGTCATCATACGGGAAGAGTTAGGTTGGCAGGGAGGGCAGTGGCACCCTCCGCCCCATGTCCAGGTTTTCTAAGGGCAAGGATGGAGACAACCCACAGACAGCAGCCCCATCCCAGCTCCCCAATGCTGCAGGACAGCCTGGAAGTCCCACCACCTGACAGGGTAGCCACCCCATATCAAGAGGTTTCCTTGTGAGGCAGCAGCTTCCACCGCTGCTGAACCCACCTGCAGGGCAGTAGTCCCATTCCTGGCATCCTGTGGCTCTGGGCAGCCACCCTCACAGCTGGAAAGGGCCCCTGTCCCTACTGGGAAGCTGCAGGCCCCATGCCCAGGGAGCCCCTGTATTGCCTTACTGCTGGTACCCTAGTGGGAGCCCCCTCCATTTGCAGCTTAAACTTGTAAATACTGTAAATAAAACCTGAGCAACGGTGTCAACTCCTGTAATGCTGTCCTGTCTTTTTCTTTCATTCCTCCTGGGGATTCAGAAATATATTTGGTGCCAAGCCCACAAAGTTATTTTGGTCTTTGATTTTACCCAATGGCTGCTGTTCTGAAACACAAGTAAGGCCAAACATGGGGTGGATAGAAGTTTTCTAACTTACTTACACAACCAACCCTTGCTTTGCTCACAATATCATTCTTTTGTGGTCACATTTCTGATAGGTTGCTGTGGCAGCAACTGCTTTTCAGAATCTGAATCAGTGCTGGGTGGGAACTGTTACAAGGCAACAGCCACGTGAAGGTTGACCTTTGTCTCCGAAATGTCAAAAGAACATGTAAGTTCTTTTAATGATGACCTACAAAAGCAGTTCAAGTTTTTGAAAAAGGACTCTTCAGTAAGTTACAAGTGTCTGGTTACATGTCAGACACATGGAACATATTTTTCAATTACTCACTCAACACCTTCAAACAAAAAACCGCTGGGGTGCTGAACAAACTAAATGTGCAACTCCAAGTGTTTTGGAATTTTCAGTTAAGCAAAAACAGAGACGCTAATCAAATACATGCAAGTGAGGGACTGTTTGCTTACCATTCTGTGCACAATAGACACAGTTTCAGATCGAGTGACTGTACCTCACAATTGGTTAAAAACTTTACCGACCCAAGTATTCATCTGATGTACAAAATCCAAAGCAATAATTTGCAGCAAATTAGTTCTATTATCAGCAGAAGAACTACAGTGAGAGTTAGAGAAGTGCTCGTTTATCACCCAGTGTGAATGAATCAAACAAAAATTATCTTGTGCTATTTTCTTCTAATTAGCAGGATACACACAAAAATAGTTTTCTTCTCTACCATGTGAAATTCCTGATGTGCAGTGTGAATTTTTGTATCAATTGATTGAGAAACAGTCTCAGTGAAAAGCTATTTGTATAGACAATGTAAATACAAATGGTGGTGGTGCTAAACATGCTGGGAAAACAAACCTATGATGAAAAATGGAAGTCAAACCAGGGAAAGATCTTTGGTGCTCACACCATTCATATTGTACAAACAGCAGCTGACTGTCTTCCAACTAATTTGGAGTCCTTTGTCATGAAAGTTTATAAATGCTTTTTCATTTACACTCTGAGTCAAAGAATTGAAAAACTTCTGCTGATTTGTCAACCTTGAATATTCAAAATTGCAAGAGCATGCCAACACGATTCCTTTCTCTTGGACCAGGTCTAGAAAGAATGCTGTTGCTTTTAAATGGGCTCAGGATATATTTTCTCTCTCAAGACAAATGCCCAAACACTGTTCGAGAAAGCTTTCCCTTGCATAAAACTGTGGCTTTCTTATGCTAGTAAGCAAATAGCCATATTTCAGAAGACAGTGGAGGCAACTGAGAAAAATGACTCACCGGTGACAGAAGTTGCACTGCACATTCATGCCCTTGAAAATAATTTAGGAGACAGGCTCAGAGAAAGATTTGTTGCATCACACACAAAGACCCTGTTGAAGTCTTTGGCTGAGGGTGGGGAAATTGATGAGAATTTTGCAGTGCAGTTGAGACACCCATTTCTAAAAGATGGCAGAACAATTTTCACAAGATAGACAATAAGGCAGTAGAATACTCAGATCTGGCAAAGGCAGCTGAGTTTGTTTCGTTTTTGCCAGTTACCACAGCCCCCACTGAATGTGTCTTACCAGTAATTAATGCAGTTTGGTCACCTGAAAAACAACATCTCAGTGTTTCTACCATGTCTACCTATTAGTTAAGAATATAAAAATGGCCATACTAGGTCACACCAAAGGTCCATCCACCCCAGTATCCTGTCTGCCAAAAGCCCCAGGGGAGTGGACCAAACTGATACTGATCAAATGATTTCTCCTGCCATCCATCTCCAGCCTCTGACAAAGAGAGGCTAGAGAGAGCATTCCTCACACATCCTGGCTAACAGCCATAAATGGACAACCTCCATGAATTTATCTAGCTCTTTTTTAAAACCTGTTATAGTCCTAGCCTTCACAGCCTCCTCTGGCAAGGAGTTCCACAGATTGACTGTGCACTATGTGAAGAACTTCCTTTCATTTGTTTTAAACCTGCTGCCCATTATTTCATTTCATTTGGTGTCCTCTAATTCTGATATAATGGAAACAAGTAAATAATTTTTCCTTGTTTACTTGATCCACACTACACAGAATTTTATATACCTCTGTCATATTCCCCCTTACTTGCCTCTCTCCTAAGCAGAAAAGTCCTAGTCTCTTTAAACTATGTTCATATGGAACCCATTCCAAATCCCTAATCATTTAGTTGTGCTTTTCTGAACCTTTTTTAATGCCAATATATCTTTTTTGAGATGCGGAGACTGTATCTGTATGCAGTATTCAAGATGTGGGCATACCATGGTTTTATACAAGGGTAATTAAGATGTTCTCCATCTTATTCTCTACCCCTTTTTTAATGATTCCTAACACCTTATTTGCTTTTTTGACTGCCAATGCACACTGCATGGCTGTTTTCAGAGAACTATCCATGACGACTCCCAGATCTCTTTCCTGATTAGTTGTAGCTAAATTAGCCACCCATCATACTATATGTATAATTGGAGTCATTTTTTCCAATGTGCATTACTTTACATTTATCCACATTAAATTTCATTTGCCTTTTTATTGCTCAAATCACTCAGTTTTGTGAGATCCTTTCAAAGTTCTTCATAGTCTGCTTTGGTCTTAACTATCTTCAGCAGTTTAGTTATCATCTACAAACTTTGCCACCTCACAGTTTATCCCCTTCTCCAGATCATTTATGAATAAGTTGAATAGGATTGGTCCTAGGACTGACACTTGGGCAACACTACTAGTTACCCCTCCATTCTGAAAATTTACCATTTATTCCTACGCTGCTTCCTGCCTTTTAACCAGGTCTCAATTCATGAAAGCATCTTCCCTCTTATCCCAAGACAACTTAGTTATAATAATGCAGTATGCCTTTTTAATGGAGAGCTCCACAAACTTAATATCATTTTGAACATTTCCACTGCATAGGTCTCATTGATTACCATTGAACTGGCTGAAGTCCACACAATTTTACCAGGTGCCCCATATTTGGAATAAGGAAATATGGTGCCCGTACTCAGATCCTCTGTCTATCTATAGGACAGAATTTTGAACGCTGCATCCAACTAATTCCACCATTTCACAGAATGTTGTAGGCATCAATGGCCAGAGCATTACTGATTGTGTGGACAACTCAGAAAAAACAGAAGTGGGGAAGTGGAGAACAGAACCTCTGCTTTCACCTATAGATCATGCAAGTTGACAGTAGCCATGACCATCTTACAGCATAACTATCTCATCCAGGCTTCTCCTCCCAACTGAGTTTAGTGTATTCATACCTCAAATTACAGTTTTCCCAGAAAAATAATAATGGTGTGGAGGAAGAGGACTGGGAAGCATGAAAGCAGGGGGAGGAATGAAGGAGCCTGCTGTGGGGGAATGGGGAACTGAGAGGTATACAGAAATCTCATGGGGGTGTGTGGAGTTTGGTTGACCACAGAATGGCAGGACAGGTGTACACAGCAAACCTGGCATTCAGAACAATAAGGGACCTGCTACAGAGCAAAGAAGGAATGGGGGTACATCCAGAGCCCCACTAAAAGGGGAAGAAGGACGACCCTGGTAGAGAGGAAAGAGGATTGTTTGTTCAAACAGAGTCCCTGCCAAGAGGGGAGAAGGGAGGTTGCATACATAGGGTAGGGAAGAGTGCGGAACACACAAGCCCTGGTGGAGGAGACTGGGAAGCTGCTTGTGCTCTCTAAACATAAGAATGCAAATCTCTCTCCTGTCTCATTCCAGCTATGCTGCTTGGAAAAAATGTAGGTGTTCAGTGAAACTGGCATAAAACATTTAATGCTTCACTGCATGACCTGGACTTTCTAGATGTGAAAGACCAGTGCCACCATCTGGTACTCTAAGTTTTGGATCTTCATTTCCTCTGCAAAAGAATTCACAGCTTGTCCTATTCAGTAGAGGAGCAAGTGAGGGGGAAGGATAAATAGGTCTGAACATCAAAGCATAAATCTTTAAAAACTTCAATGCAGCAATTACAACATGAACGCAGTGTATAAAAGACGACATAAAACGCAGATTTGGAAGACAAGAGATTAAAGGAATAAAATCATCAAATGAGATCTTGTCATTTGGAAGAGAAAATAAGTTTTGCAAAAATATACACAGTAATTCAGACAAATATGTAAACTTAGTGTTCATAGGTTATTCATTTTCAGAAACTAACTTTCACTATGTTACAGAGATGTTCTCAATTATCTCAATGAGTTATCAGCTGTTTGAGACATACTTTAAGGAATCACCACTGGAAATTTTTTTTCCAGTTTAATTGCTTTAGAATAATGAACAGTCAAATCATTCAAAATTATACAGTAGGAATAGGACCCTAGGTAGGAACTCCCTAAAAAGCCTGTTTACTGTACATCAGACTTTCCCGGACACAATGTCTTGTACGAGCTTCCTTTCTCCTTCCAGGAAGCTTTATCAATTATTAGGAAATAGCCCAAGATTTTTGCAGAGCAGACAAGCTGCAGCTCAATGAGAGTCCTGCTTGGTCCCTCCCCTGAATTCACAGCTGCTGTAGGGTGCAACAGAATTCCTGGGCCTCTGGGCAAGGTTGGGGGAGGAAGCTAAACGCTCCCAGCAGAGGCGGGGCATTAGGCAGAAGCGGGCTAGGGCAACTAGCCCTTAGTGCTGCCCAGAGCAAGCCGTACCAGCCCTTCGTGCCATCTGGAGTACACTGCACAGGGTTCTGACAGCAATTTTAAGGGCCTGGGTGGATACTCCTTTTGTCCCTGCTCCATCAGTGGGCCTGTCCATCACTGATTGTTTCACCTCCCTTGCAAGCCACAGCTGCCTTATCCCACCACCCAGGCCTAGGTTCCCAGCCTTGGGGAGGGGCATCCCAAAGAGAGGAGCTGACTGGAGCTATTGTGGCTTTCTGGGCTTGTGTCAACTACCTTGCCACCATGCAAGAGAGCAATCCTGGCCCCTCACCTCCAGTGAGTAACCCCACTACAGGTACTAATGCCCTCAATAACAGCCCCCAACTTCCCCCTCCCCTCTTTCTGAGAACCTGGAGTATGGTGACACTACCCAAACTCTAGATGGATTTCTTGATTTTTAGATGGCTGACGTGTATATTTATCCATTTATAATTGTATTTAAGGATGGACCTTTGTGGATAAAATAGCTATGTCACTTATCAAACACGTGGAAGATGCTGACAATGTAAATTGATGGCACTGTTCCCACAGTGGGTTCTTGACTTTGGAACTACATCACAACTGTGTTATTACTGGTGATCATTTCAGCATTATTTACTTGAATTACCAAATACAAATAAATACCAAGAGCCTTAACCAAGGACCAAGACCATACCATGCTAGGCACTGCACAACCACAGAACGAAAAGATGGGTGCGCTTCCCCTGAAGAGCTTACAATGTCAGTCTGAGATAAGAGACTGCAAGAGGTACAGACAGACAGACAGGAAAGCACAAGGCAATAAGACTATCGGCCAGCCTGATAGGCAATAGTGACAATGCATTGACAGCCTAACCACTGTCAATTTGCATCATGGCAAAGAGGAGGGATCTGAAGGAAAGTAAGGCAGTTTTGTAGAGGTTCATGGAGAGGTCTTCCCCAATGTCCAAGAGGGAAGAAAACATGAAAGTAGTTGTTTGAAAAAGTAACAAGCCAGCAATGAAGAAGTAGAAGTTCATGGGCCAGTCAGAAGCAGAGCTTGGCTGGTGACAGGTAATGAAGGGGAATTTGAAGACAAACAGCCTTATGTCTGATGTGACAGAGAAGGGAGAGCCACTGGGCAGACACAAAGAAAGGGATGCAGGGTCAGAGCGAAAGCTAGGACAATGATTTTTACATGGACAGGAGACAGGTCTGAGTTAGAGAGGTAGATCTGCGTTTCATCGGCACAGAAATAGTAGTTGAATTTGTGTTTGCAGATGAGACTATTTCAGAGAGAAAGTGTAGAAGGAGGAGAGACGAGACTGTGGGCAGAACCTACTGGAATCTCACACAAAGTTGTATGGTAGATGAGGAAAACCCTGAGAAGGGCATTTTGAATGAGAGGTGTTCACCATATAAATAGATGTCTAAGCTGCATAGAGCCATTCTCTCAGGGTCACCTAGATTTTTGGCCCTTTACTTGCACATTTACAATGTAAGTTTGTCTGTCAAGGAGCCAGATTTACCAATCTCTCATTCACAAAGAGCAAAAATGAGACTCGTAAGCCCTCTACTGAGGGTAATACACAGCTGCATCACCCCAAAAGCAGTAGTGGCTCATGCATGAGACAAGCACAATCTGTGACAGTGACACTCCTAGCTCCCCCAGTATATTGAACCTGCTCTGCAGGCTAATGCAGGGAGCTGACAAGTTCATGGCCCTGCCTCTTTTCACACCCATTTCTTGTCATCTTTCCCTACCACAACCACCAACAGTAGATATAAACTAACAACACTACTTTATATATAATTCCTCATCACAGCACACTTATGTAACAATATGCCCACATTCATTCAAGTAACATTAACTAGGCTAAACAGTAATAGAAACCTACATAAAAATCTGTTTTGTTTTGTTTTTTTTAAATTATGCAGAGGATGTTTTTACTCCTCCTTAGACAGCTTCCCAATTTCTACTCTTTCTTGCATTTTCTTTCCATCCTATCTATGATGGCCTTGATCTGCTTTTTTCAAGTGAGGACCAAGGTCCCCAAACAGAATTAGGATATAAAGTGACCAGTTTCATCATCAACATAACTACAGTAATGCATACTATTTTTTTAAAAAAAGTATTAGAATGGAAATTATGAGCATGTGTACTGTGCAATGTTAATGTAGTATGTTCAGAAGCCAGCTCTGAGCAGAATCCCATCAGTAATCAAACAACATGCAAAATAAAACTTTAGGCACTTTAAAAATCAGAGCACTGGTTCGTTCACTTTTTCATCTCCCCTTGATCAGATAATCAATCATGCGAGCTGCAGCTTTTGGTTATTCCTGTTGTGACTCATATATACAAATACCCCTAGTTGTAAGAGATGCACCTACTGACTTTTGGTTTATAATGTTATCAACCCACATGTGCTCAATGGAGATGGATGTTTTGTGATCCAATCTCCACAATCACAATTTGGAGCTGAACGAAATGGTTCTGGTTTTATAGCAAGAAGGTTACCATATCTCAGCATGATTTGTCAATCTAGCCTTTCATTAATGAGCTTATTATGGCCAAATACTGTGCTTATTTACAAATTACTCAGGTGACTTTCTTATATGTAAGTATTAATATCTGAATATGAAGTTATCTGAGGCAGGATGAATGCTTGTAACATTTTGTTAACTGGCAAAAAGGTCCTATTACCTGGCCCTAAGAGATTACACAATTAGAGTGAAAACTCAAATCTCTCTCAAAAATAAGTAACTGAAAACAACTACAGCAAATCAACATTTCCCTTAAGAAAATATCCTAGGTATAAGAGACAGATGTATGGCACAGTGGAACTATTTAACTTACCATGCCTGAGCAGCAGCATTTTATGTGACAGCCTTCAGTTTGCTGTTCCTCTCAGATGTCATGTCATTTATATAGTGCAAGAGACACACTGAAATACACTTGGAAACAAAGGGAGAACACTAGTTCAATGCACCCTTAGCTCTTTATCACGTAGGAGAGAGAGACAATAGCTGAAATTTCCTAATGTTTTTCAGTGGTGATCCCAAGCAAGAATACAGAAGTAGCCACTTAACATAACTGCACACCATGCTGGCAATAGTTGGAGTTGGGGAGTGAGGCTTCCACTGAAGTCCATTTCTCCAGATACTTCTCTCTACTTGTCAACCTTCCTTTCATCATGTCTGGACTGAGCCTAGGTCTAATTTCTCCACAGCTCTCAGGCTGTGGACGAACACTGTTGCTCCTTCTTCTAACACCACTGTCACTCCTCCAAGCCTCGTTCCCTCGCCTCCCTTTGTGACAGAGGAAAAGAACCTATCCATTTTGTACTGAAAACAATAGTGGGATGCCAGCACCATGGTAGTTAAGGTTAACATCAGCCTCTCCCTTTTATGATCTCTGCTCAAACCCTGCAATAGGTTACAACAGCTGATTAAATGCATGGTCCTATCCCACATCACCGTTCCCATTTGTCCAAATCATATTGCCCCCATGCAACCTGAGTGACAAAGTCAGATTCTTCTCAGATATGGACTAACAGGATGAGTCCATCAGCTCTCAGGTTGTTCAGTTGGCCAGCGCGGGAAAAGCTTGTACAGCAGCTGCCTGCATTACTGCGAGTTCAGGTCAGTGCTATTAGTTCTTTGCGCTGATAAACATCAAGTTCACCTGTAACATTTTTAGGAACAGAAGAAGTACTCTGCACTGGTAACAATTATCTCTGCCTGCCTCTACCAGGCAGAAGACTTTTAAAGTTTAGATAAATGGTGTTAACAAGGAGAAGGGAGAAAAATTATTCTTCTTAGCTTCTGATGACAGGACAAGAAGCAATGGGCTTAAATTGCAGTAACAGAACTTTAGGTTGGACATTACGAAAAACTTAACTGTCAGAATAGTTAAGTACTGGAATAAATTGCCTAGGGTGGTTGTAGAATCTCCACATTGGAGATATTTAAAAATAGATTGGATAAATATCTAACAGTGATGACACAGATGGTGCTTGGTCATGCTGAGGGCAGGGGACTGGACTGGACTGGACGACCTCCTGAGATCCCTTCCAGTTCTAGTATTCTATGATTCTATAATTGATTGCTGTCACTCAGAGGGAGGGGTTGCAGGCTGAGAGCCCCATCAGTCCCAGGATTCTCCTCCCTCCCTGCGTCTGAGGTCCATGGGGAGCAGGGGCTGGGACGGGGCAGGAAGCACTGGCAGGTAGGGCCATGGGGGGCTTAGTAGGGGTGTAGCACAGTGCACCTGGAGGTGCAGGCTGGCCACATGCTCTTGGAGGGTCCCGTGTTTGTCCTCCAGGCAGGACAGTAGGCAGTGCCAGGCCTCCCTCTGCCAAGCCAAGTTGGCCTCCTCCAGCCAGAAGCATCACTATCCACCTCAACCTGGTGGAGGCTGATGGTGTCCTCTCCCAAATGCCGCTGCAATCCCTGGCTGTGGGCTCCGTGTGATGGTGCTGATGCCAGGCACCTCTATCAGTGCCTGAACCATATCTCAGGAAATCTTTCAGCTAACTTGTACTAAGGTTCTGGTTCCAACAAAACTAGAAAGCAGATGATGCAGAAAATGTGTTGATTTTGGTAATGAAACAGAAAGGAAATTTGTTCTGCTGTGAAATATGGCTTTTCCATGCAAATTGAAACATTTTATATAGTGATGAATTAAGAAGAACAATAAGAGAAAAGGGATGAGGATCATTTCATTCATATTCCTCGTCTCAATGCTCGCTGGGTTTTTGTTACAGACAGCTCCAGCTTAATTGTCAAATATTCTCCCCCATGAACACTCACTGCATGACCGGCCTTCCCCTCCTGTTCCCAAGGAGCGATGAGCCAATTTCAGTTCAACTCTTCACTTGTAATTTAATCATATTGATGGAGTCTTGCAGTGCGAATAACAATGTGCATCAGTCAAATTTACCTGCATCTGCACTCTTCGCAACCTTATTTGATTGAGCATTGGTTGTATAGGGTTTTTTTGTTTTTTCTTTTTGCTTTCACAACACTGACATTTTGTTTAATGATTAAATGCACTCAATCAATCCTTTCTTTATATGACAAACTAAATAGGCTATTGGTATATCTTTATTTTCTATGACTAAGACAGATTAATGAACCTTTCCCCTAAAAATACTATTTGCTGTCGAATTTGGGCCTGCCCTTTTACAAACAAAACACAGGCAGGAAATGGAAGGACTGTTAAATGTCACTGAGAATGATGGCCCATATCAAGACCCAAATGGCCAACCTTGATCTTCCTACACATCAAGGTTTGGTGGGTTTTTTTTGTTTTGTTTTTTTTGTGGGGTGGGTGTTTTTGGTTGGTTGGTTTGTTTTAATTTGAATCACTGGATACATGCTGAATAATGCTGCAGTGCAAATAAATATGGAACATTGTTGTGCTACAGTGTTAGACATTACTTTTCACTGCTAATGGTGAAAGTCTATTTTCTGACCCCCTGGATTCAAAGCAGTTTTAATTAAACAAATCACATTTTTCATTCATTACATCGCACTGTTTTCAATTTTTAAAATGAATAAGTTTTCACTTTAAGTGGATTCAGTGATGATAAGAATATTCTGAGCCCCCAAAAGAAAATAAAGACCAATTGTTTTACAATCTCAAGTTCTGCAGCTCCAAGATCAGTTCAATAACATTAGTTCTGTCATCAGAAAACCTACTGCAAAAAAGGGACTATTTCATTAACACTTGCATATTGGTGCTTTCTGTTCTGAAGGAAAATGATCTAGGCTTGTAAACTTGCCAGCTTCATTTGAGTCTGTCCTGAATAATCATTATATACAATGGCTTAGACCTGAATTATGCACCAATATGCTCCAACCTAATACCAGGCATAGGGCAGTCCATCTAGCAGTTAAAAAAAATACGAGAACGTGGGTCTTGACCTGTTTGGGGCCTCTAGGTGCTACAATAATAAAACTGACACAATTATATTGATAAATACCATTTTTCTTTTTCTGATATGAAGGGTATGGTAGTTGTCTGTATTAATTTATGACCAGTATAGATGATTCTTCTGCTTGTTGTTGTGTTTCACGCGATATGATTAAAGAGAACAATTCAAGAGGATTTACTTGTTCACAGGCAGCCACACTGACCAGTATTTAAAAGGACAATGCACAAGTCACCGGCTTTTGAGGCTTTACCTCTGACCATGGTGAGTTCCTCACTCTGGTTTGTGAACGTACAGAAGGGAGAAATCCCAAGTGGAAGAAAGAGGTTTGGGATTCAAGACGGTTGTTGAAGGACAAGCAAGAGGCATAAACATATTGGCAGCCCACTGACTGCCAGACTCCTGAGGACAGGCTGTCTGGGACAAACCCATATGACAGGTATCTGTTGCAGCCCTTTGTGTTAAAAAGCCCTTTTCTTGTTATGATTTATTCATGCTGTAGTAATGAAATATTGTGCTTTAAAGAGTCCGTTTGGTTGTCATTGTATTTTCCAAGGGTCATAGCTTCCAAAGGGGAGCACCAAAAGCCAGGATGTGTCAGGTCTCGTGGTCAGAGTTGAGGCAGAGGCCAGGAACAGTGCTGAAGGTCATTGCTGGAGTCCAAGGTAAGGGTCAGGGCTGGTCTGGAGCAGACTGGGAAAGAAGCATAACGTGGAACAGCGCAGGATCAGAGCTGGAGCAAGGCTAGGAAAGCAAGAAAGATACAGGCAAGATCACAACTACCTGCGCTTTCAGCATTCAGAGGCTAGTTGTTGCTGTTGGCCTTACGACAAGGCTTGCTGATTTCCATGGCCAGTCAGAATAGTCAAATAAGTGCACAGACCCTCATCATCATCATCAATAACCATAGGCTCAGCGGCCGTTGGTGTCTGATGCCTCTTTCACTATTTCCTTCCATCTTTCCCTATCCAGTGCAGAGTGATTTAGTTTCTGTAGACTAGCTCCACACCAATCTACTACATCATCTATCCACTCTCTGTGGGGTCTGCCTCTCCTATTTGAACCATCCATTATGCCGAATACTAGGGTCTTGATTTTTCATTTGTCGTTCATTCTGAAAATATGTCCAAATAGTTGTAGCTTCCATTTTATAACCTTCTGCAGCAGGTTGTTTCGGCTGTATCTTCCGAAATAATTCCTCATTGGTGACCTTCTGCATCCATCCTATTCTCAGAATCTTTATGCTATGGCTTAATGGTGCTCACAGGCTGCCCAGAGACTGGGAAGACAACTTTAAATCCTCCGTTCCTGACAGCAAGATCTGTAAGTAGTCAAATCCAAACAGATGTGCTGAGCAATCAAGTTGATGGGGTCCTGTAGCACAGAGAAAGACTCCTAGGATTCCACCTTGAGATGTGAACATGAAAGTCTATCAGTTGTATGTGTGTGCTTGCAGAGACCAGACAGGGGTCAAAGGTACAGCTAGTCCTGAAATCATAACAGATATGTAACAAATTTGCCATATAGATGCTGTGTAGTTTTCCCTATATTTCTGTTTGTCCCTTTTAAGTAAAACTTTTTAAAGTTAACTTTAAAAAAATTAGATTGAGTATATTAAACCTGGTGCACTCACAAATAATGCCTTAAGGCTAGTACAGGAAAAAAAGGAAAAGTTTGCTTGTTTATCTTCCCTATATTGTTTTTATGTACTTTTGATACAGTGAACAATTCATTTCACAGTTAATGGTCACTTAAAACTAGGTTCTATTTGGCCCTTGTATCAGTGCATAGTGGGGTTATGGTTTTGCAATCTGTGAAGTTTGATTGAGCATAAGATTCATCATCAGACCAAAAGACAAAGATTTACATGAAACTGGGCAAACATGGGAAATTTGGTGAAGTTCCTTTATGAAATTGACAGAAATTCAGTTTCCTGTTTCTCACAGATTCCAGTACTGATTGTCTTACACTCTGGCTGACTTTCCTCTCACTCCCGCTGTCAGAGGATTACCCATAAACTAGGGACTTTTGTGAGAATAAAGCAATAGAAGAGGAAATCCTCTATTAGTATCTGAGAAGAACTCCTTTAGCTCCAATGGCCTGGTGTTTCCCTACACTTTGAGGGCACTTCAAGCATGACAAGCTCAATAGCTTTCCAGCAGTTACAGCTTCCTTCCATACCCCACTGCACTTGGTAAATATCTTCTGGTAGCTAGAAAATTTCTGCTTCTGTCCATCTCCAGTTTGTAGCAGGACTGGGAATAAATCCTTCCATCCTAACAGTGCCCTTACGCAGACATCCTCCATTTCCAGTCTGGGATGTTAGCTCCCCAGAGCGCACACAGCTATCAGGGAATCCCTAGACTGGGCTCTGTTCACTCCTGGTTTGAGGTTTCAGACCCAGCCTAAAACTGCCAAGACACCTACACACGTGCTTAACTTTAAGCACAAAATTAAATGTTTTGCTGGAAAGGGAACAACATGCTTTAGGTGTCTGCTTAAGTGCTTTGCTGAATCATGGCCAGCATTGTCTCCATATTCCTCTAGTCCATTAAGGGAAATAGAGCTACACAACTATTTTCCTGGAGTTTTGAATGAGATTTCATTGTTCTTTTAGCACATCAACTAATCTTATAACATCCCTCTTAAAATAATTATTGGTCAAAACCAAAATGCTGATCTCCCCAAATTGTTACTGCAAGTACTCTAAACGTTTAACTCTTTCAGAAGGGATATCATTGATTGGACTGGGGAAGAAAAATAAATACAATCAGCAAACCACATACCCTCTGTACTTCGTAATCTTTATTTGAACTACATACACAGTTTAATTTGAATATGGCTTGAATGTGATTTAATTTAGATTTAATTAAACTGTATTTTATTCTACTCCATTTGTTCTCTATATATCATATATTTAATCTTGAGAGCAAAATTGTTATAATCAAGTCGTCTTGTGTTTTTTAAAAGCAATAGAAAATTAGAGGGTAGAAACAGCACTATAAGGCACATTAAATCAAAATTACCAATATAAACAAAGTCTTCACCTATCTAGTGTACTGGGCCAGATTAGTTGTGTATTACAAACAAATTCAATTTTCTGCTTCTTATTATTATATAGATTTCAGTAGCGCTCAAAGGCCTAATTGTGCCAGATGATGTACCATGGACTGGTATGTATTACAGAACCTACTCTGTACTTGATTTGCAGAAGATGTGTGCCTGCTACAGCCAGAAGAACTTGGCTTTATAGCTCAAGCTATGGCAACTCATGCTTTACCTTTGGAGGTTCCACTTCAACCCAGTGGGACCAAGAAAAAGACAGAATTCAAGGAGGAAGGACAGAAGTTTGTTTGTTTTTTTTTAATTTTTTTCAGAATTTACAATAGGTTGAACTTCTCTTGTCTGACACCCTAGGGCTCTGACAAGTTCCAAATAAGAGAATCTGATGGACCACAGGAGGTCAATATTGTCTGGCAGCATTACCAACACTTTCACTGGTTACTGGGCTCTTAGAAGACATTTAGAGGTAAATTAGGGCTAAATAACAGCACAGAACACAGAGCCAGAACTGGTGGCTGTAAAAATATAATTTTAATCGGACCACAGTGTAGCTTGCTAGTTTATAAAGCCTACTAGTATAATTAGATCTTATGCCTTTACTTGTTTTCTTAATCCAATAGTTTATGCACTTTCATATTTTATATGTTAAGACCACATTTTATTCCAAGCTTAGCAAAAGTTGAAATTTTTTTTCTCATTTTTTTGTTTTGTTTTTTGCTTTTTTAAATTTCCTCTACCCTACATGACTTAGTTTTAAATTTCTCATTTTATACAATTCACAGTTCCATGGAAAGGAAATAAAATCAGGTTGCCAGTGCCTTATGACTGGCAATTTAACCTCTGAACTACATCAATCAAATTGGATTCACAGCTTTTTTTTTCCCCCTTTACACAGCACATTTGGATTCATTGTTATTTATCTGTTTCAAAAGTTAAATGATATCCCTAATTGGTACTTCATAACAAAATGCCTACAGGAAACCAAAGTTTTCTGGATACCCAAGTAGCTGTACATTTAAGTATGATTTAAATTAAGTTAATGATTGATTTCCATTTGAAAAAAAGCTTCAAAACTTAAGGAAAATACAGAGCTGGTGGTGGGGAGGGTTTTTTTCATTTCTTCAAGTGAAACATAAAGCAGGGGAGCCAAACATTTGACTAACAGTTCTACCCAGCTGATAAAGATATACTGTGTGAATGAAAATAATTTTTTTTGGGTGGGGGCAGCGTGGGAGGTTGTGTGTCTGATCTGGGAGTAGACTACATAGATATGGAAAAGAATCCTGCTTTCTAACTGTGTCACTGACCCCCACCATGCCCACCACGACCCCCAGAGAAACAAATGTGGTTATTTGTCATTGAACAAATCACAATTAAAGAAATAGTCATGATAATTTGATCACCACTGGTATTTTTAGCAGGTAATTAATAAATCAAAGCCATACATAAGCAAAACTAAGTCAAGTTTTTGGCCTGGCTGCTTTGACTGTATGTATTGTTGTTGCCATGTGAGTCCCAATATCAGTAGCACAAAAGCATCCCTTTCGCCCTCTCATCCAAAAAAAAAAATGGGCCAACAAAACATATTACCTCACCCACCTTCCCTCTCAAAGTATCTTGATCTATGTACTTTCACCAAAATGCCTGATAACTGGGGGAGGGAGGGAATTATTAGGTTTTGATACTATTTTATGAAAAACCTTTTTCAACAACTTAACCAAAAAGAGCAAGGTTAAGTTTTAGTGAATCATATTGATTGTGGCATAGTATTTGATTGAGACATAGGAGACATGGATTTTATTGACAGATCAATTATTGACCTCCTGGGTGACCATGGGCCTCTTAGGGTATGTCTATACTAGAGCATAAAGTCGATTTTAAAGCACTTAGCTTGATTTTTACAATAAGACTGTCTTCACTGCAAATACCATTAAGTCAATTCTAAGGTTGACTTTCTTGCCCCACTCCCTCTCAGGCAGGGTAATGCTAAGTTTGATTTTAGAAGGTCAGACTAATGCTAGTGTGGAAACAAGTTTACTTTAAATCAGTTATATTGGCCTCCAGAGGTATCCCTCAATGCCCCAAATGTGTCTGTTCTGGCCGCTTTCACCTCCGCTTATCTCCAGGTGTGCAGGAAGTAGGTAACAGGAAACCCAGCAATTTGAATTCATTTCTTTCTGGCAATCGCATCTAACCATGATTTCTTATGAAGTGATTTCTAACAAAGCAGGTTTTTGCCCATGAAACCTTATGGTCCAAAATATTTGTTAGTCTATGAGGTGCCACAGGACTTGTTTTTCCATGATTTCTCAGGGTCGCAAAAGAGCCCCAGCATGAAGCCATCAGGAGAGCCAGGATCTCATTTGTGTCAGTGGATGATTCTGTCCTGAGTAAACACCAGGGATACTCATCAGTGCCAGGTGAAAATCAAGCTCTCCCACACACCCGCTGGACTGGGCAGACCATGCCTGAAAACAGTGGCAGGTCCTGTCCTGCTCAGGGTTTCAGTGCTTGAGGGGGCTTCTTCCCCACACAGGATTTATCAGGAGAGGCCAAGAAACTTGTTTTCTCCACTTTACATTTTACAGGGCTGCCCCGCCCCTCCAAGCCACCATGTGGCAGTTACATTTTTAAGCAGCCATTGCTGGGACCAGGACTGTGATTCTCTCTCTCTCTTTTTAAAGAGCAGTGACTTTTTAAAATAACCTTGTTACCAAATGTGTATCACCTCCCTTGGGCAGTTCCGGGAGCACCCTTCTGCTGCCATACAATCTGGCTCAAGAATCATTGGGATGGCAGCAGAATGTGACTGGGGTATGTACAGAGTATGTGTGGCTCAGGGGAGGGTTTCATATAAAGGAATGGAGCTTCTTTTTAAAGAAGAACTATAACCTTGTTGCCAAATGAGTTTTGAGAGAACCCAGCTGACAACCATTTCAACAGGTTGCTCAACTTGTTCTCTGCGCTTCACATTTGTACAGTGCACCATGTGGATGGTGGGCTAGTCCTTTCCCTCTCACCACATGGCTAGCCCCTGCTCCACCACACTACATGGTGGCTGGGCTGTGGGAACCATGCTTCCAAACAGCAGCACATCCTGCCCTGCATGGGCTGAAGGTTTCCTTCCTGCAAATGGTTTAGCAGGAGAGGCCAAAAAGCTTGTTTTCTGTGCTTCACATTTTGTGAGGCTGCCCCCACCCCCGGCACCATGTGGCTGATGGGCTAGCCCACTCCCCACACATGTCTAGCCCCCTGCCCCACCAAACTACAAGGTGGCTACACAGTGCCATGTCTTGTCCTGTCCTGTATGGGGCTTCACTGCTTGACAAGGCTTTCCCTCATTGGGACAGCAGCAGAACGTGACTGGGGGGACATATGAAGTATTCTTCCTTCCCAAATTGTGTACCTTGTGAGAGAATGTCCTATGAAGGAATGGAGCTTGTGGGCTCTCTCCCCCAATTCCCTCTCACATACAGGCAGTTGCTGCTTTACCAGAAGAGGCAAGGGAATCCTTTCCTTCCCGACTCTTCTACCTTGTAATGCTTCCTTAAGTTTTCCTTCTCTTCTTATGCCATTGCTACTTCTGAGGGGGTAATTGCTCCTTCCAGCAGCCTCTAGACACCTACACCCTCAGGGATTCTGTCCTCCTCTTCTATTTAGTCTTGGGGATTCATAATGAGTCTGGAGCTACTACTTCTAATAGTCTCCTTGCTTCATGTTGGAGATGTCAGTGTAATGGCCTCCCTACAGCATTCTTCACTTCTATATGGTAACGGCTGAAAAATTTCTCTCCCCCGCCCCGCCCACTTCAAACCTGGCTCCTTCAGTCAGTCACACTACCACTACACTACCCCTTTTTCATTGTATCTTCTTTCCTTGTGAATAATCTGAAGTCTTTCACTAGTCACATAGGTTTTTCTTTGGTGTATTTCACTGGGGGAAGAGGTGCAAACTACTATAAACCAAAGCCCTCTGTCTTTCCGTCTCTTCCTCTTTTGCACCATGCTAACCACTAGACACCAATGGCCTCTGGAATTTCATACTTGTCCTTCTTTCCTTGTGAATAATATGAAGTCTTTCACTAGTTGCAGGACCCACTTGAACCATTTCTATTTGAAGAATTCTGAGGGGGAAGAGAATTCTGAAAAATGGCCATTCTTCCTTCTCTGTGGTAACAGTTCACAAATTTCGATGTCTACATCAATCCTGGCTCCTTCAGCCTCTGTCTCACTCTCCACTTGTATTTAATGTCACTTTAAAGTCCTTTGTAAAAATTCTTTTTGTAAAAGCTGCCTTTCTGTAATGTGGATGACTCAAACAATTTCACTAATTGGGAAAGAGACTTCTGAAAAATGGCCATTTGTTTTCAATGGCAGGGGAGAATGAGGGAACTACAGTCTAGAAAGATGACATCACACCCCCACAACCACTTGTGGGGCATTTTTCCCCCCCATAAAATGCACCAACAAAAAATCCCAGAATGCAGCTGGGCTGAAGAGACTGTGGGATAGGTGTCCACACTGCACTGCTGCAACAGTTGAACTTTGGCAATTTAGTGGGGACACACTAAGTCAACTTTGTGAGCAGGGGTGGACACTGAACTTCACCTTTATAAAATGTAGTGATAAAAAGTTGACTAATAAATTTGACTATTTTGTAGTATAGACATAACCTTACTTTCTCTAACTGTAAAATGAAGCCGATGATACTGACCACATTGTGTAAAGCACTTTCAGATCGAGATAATTTGCCAATCATAGAACTGTAGGACTGGAAGGGACATCCCATCTAGAGGTCATCTAGTTCAATCCCATGCACTCCTGGCAAAACTAAGAGAACCCTATTAAAGCTAAGGATTTTTTTTATAAAGTTCATTGTGAAGCTATCTAATAGATACTAATAAATCAAATACTTTTCTTATTATTGTAATTCCAACTTGCACTTCAGCAAATCAATATCCTTTACAACTAAGTGTTTTTATCCACAAAAGCTTATGTCTATATACATATTTTCATCTTTAAGGTGCCACAGTATTCCTCGCTATAAAAATGTTCCATGTTTAATTGTGCCTTTCTAATGTCAGACTGCATTTGCTCAGTTTTCAAACAAAGTAACAGTCTGCCCCAAACACTGCTTGAGAGAGAAACTGCTTCCTTTTCACGTGGCATTTTAAATAGTAAAGGTGTTACCTGACATATTCCATTAGTTATACTCTCTTAACCCTACTGAATGCTAATGAAAACACACAAATGCTACAAAAGGCATGCCTGCTTGCTCAGTGACGAAGAATGAGAAGGGGGAAAAAAACTGAGCTTGACTTTCAGATCCCACATTAAGCACACAGGTGACAAATTTTACTTGCAAATTTAACAAGCTACACAAACATCAGGCCCCATAATTCCATTTTTACAGACTCAATTTCTAGAGCAAACCTTTAAAACAAGACAACCCTCTTTGCCACTCCAGTTTCCTGTCATGAAGAATTTCTTTTATCCCCTTTTCGTGTCTATTGGCTTCTGGTTTGAACTGCCAATGAAAACAATAACAGGTGTAACCATGATCACAGGGGAAATATCTTGAAGTCAGGGTTGACTGATTTCAGTCTGTAAGTACTGGAGCAATGCCTCTCAGCCCAGGGAAATTTGAATAAAAAAAGATGATATAGCTAGTTGAGAGAAGGCTAAGGACCTGCTTAGCACAGGATTTCAGAGACTAAAGGTACCATATAATACAAAATAAGTTAATTCAATCTTTTAAAACATCCTTCATACAAAAGTATCACATAGCACTTCACAGAGAGATAAAAGAGCAAAATATTGCTTTGCAGAATTCTGTATCATGAGTCATAAAAGCCAAAAGGGAAAAAACCCAGAAAGAGAAGCTGAGATAAAAGAAAACAACTGATGTTGAAAGCAGAAAAAATACAAGCATACATTCTGGCAGACTAGTTAAAATCAAGCAAAGCAATATGCAAAAGTTTTAAAACACTTCTTGACTATCCCAAAGTTCCAATGTTTACTAAAATCTTTCTGTACAGGAAACAGGCCTGGAAATCACTGGAGATCTCAGGTAAACCTTGGTTTTGGTTGAACCAGAATACACCACAAGAACACACTCTTTCATGCTATTCCTACACTTCCACTCCTTTTTCTAGGCAAAACTAAGAAAAGTATTTAAAAGAAAAGGCATCCAAACTCCAGTGAAACTCAAAGAAGGTTTAAATGAAATCAGCATTGGATCAGGTCTGGTTTTATTTTATGTAAGCCATTTTGACATTTCCTCATTAAAATAAAAGAATGGAAGGCAAACTGCAATTCAGAGCAAACTACAGAATACAGTGGCCCTTAAATGAGACCCCCTTGGGTAGTTGGTGTGTACAGGAGGAAGGCCAGAAATGAGGAATTGTGTGGAGATAGAGGAGTAGAGAAATCTAAGTTCACAAATGCAGGATGCAGAAAGCCAATGGAGAGTTAGAACTAGAAGACTAATAAACCAAGGAATAATGCAGAGGAATGAAGTGTTGCCTCCTGACAGGGAAACATTTAATTCAAAAGCATTGTTTTAGACCTCTGAATTTTAGGAAGAAATGATTTAGTAAAACCATGAAAGAAGAAATTTAAGCATTTAACACAAGAAATTATGAGAAGTTGGTAAAAATCTCACCAGTGACAAATTTAGGAAGAAATCAACGTTTTGAAAAGGGAGACAGGCAGATTTTTAGGCCGAGAAATATGAAAAAAATATAGGAGGAAAACCAGACATCCCTGACGACCTAAACTTTGTATAAATAGTAAAGTGCTGTAAAGGAATTAGTGAAAGTAAATGATGGCAGGGTTATAAGTATGAGACAGATGATTGATTCTTTTCCTCCAGAAGATTTCAGTCTCTAAAGCAGCTAATATCAGGAAGCTATGATTCATCCAGGAGTTGAAAGAAGCAAGATGTCTGATCATTGATCATGAGGTGGTTGAAAAATGGATTTCGGGGGCAGGCGGAGAAGGGATAGAGTTGAATATTATCTGAGCAAAAACTATTTCCAGTTCTGACATTAGAATTGGTGCAGAGGTGCCAAAGATACACACATCACTATGTGTCTGGCACCTGAATTTTAGCCTATGCCTAAAGCTTCCCCAAGGATGCGGGGCAGGGACAGCATGCATAAGACACTGCTGTCGGGAATGTTCTCAGGAGTGACACTTGCTATGTAATGTGGAAGATGACATGTGAACTTAGCCCTATGTGATCTCACACACTGGGATAGTTAGGTTCCAGCCTGCCCAGAAATACTTTTTGTGCTATACAGCAGGAGTGAGCAAAGTGGTGGGTGGGGGGCAAGACCCCCTTGAGGGGCATGAAATTACATACAGGGAACACAGCAGGATCTGCTGCTGGATCTCATTCTCATCCATATGAGTAAAAATGTTGAAATATGATACTGTTTTTAAGTATGGGCCATTCACATTTATACACCAGTTAATAAGGTATTTACTTTCACAGACTTATTTTCTTACATGTGCATAAAGGTTTTGTTTTCTTTTGCTTTTTTGCCATATGAACATAACAGAAATTTCCATTGGTATGGACTGCATTGAACAAGTGGGGAGAGCCCTGCTAGTTGCAGGGACACACAGTGGGACCCAAGTTTGCTCACCACTGCTATACAGGGCTGTCAGCATTGGCTGTGCTGGCATCCCACTTTGGCTCAAGTAACGCAAACAGCAGCATTATGTTTCCTGTGCTGTACCTCAAGTTGTTAGAGTGAAAGATCTTTTCATGACTCCTCTCTCCTCAACGTACCTTCATGCCACAAAGCGATCAAAAGTAAGCACCCTTTCAGGATACTGTAGTTCCAATAACAAACATGGAATTATCTTCATAACTCACTTCACCATAATGTACATTAAAAACAATACTAATTAACTGTAAAAATTTTAAATACTCCTTAATTATGTAAACTCCTTTCCTTTATATAGAGCATCCGTTACATTGTATCTGATCACCTTTAAAGAAAATATCAAAAATGGCTGTTATCTTTGTCTCTCTCCTTCCCTAACAGTAGTTCCCTTATCTTTTCTTCTAAAAAACCACAGAAGTAGCTGCTGTCAGATAAGGAACAAATCCAAAGCAATACATAGCTGTTTATTTTATTTTATTTTTCCTACTAAGGAATTAACTTGAAAGCCATGAATAAATTCCTGGATCTTTTCCTATCCTTTTCCTTGTAAGCATTTCATTCTGACACCCATCTCTTCTAACTGAAGTCAAATTATCTGAGATGTTCAACACAGCCAAAAACACACATTGTATCAACAAAAATGAAAGCTAAGGTGCTCAGTCATCTGATGACTATGGTTCCTATATAAAATTCTTTCATAAAATATTACGAAAGAATTTTGCCACATAGTCCTGTAAAACAATAACATTTGGGGAAAAGTACGTTAAACGTGGTTTTCTTCCAATTCAGACAAAAATGATCCATGTGCAATGACTTTCTCAAACGTCTTGCACATCTAGATGACAAACATTTTAGGTTTTAAAAAGGCAGAGGAAATAGTACTAATATTTTTAAAGACATCCTTTAAAATGAATCGCTAAAATATTAAATAGTTTACTGGCATTTTCATTTCCCTGGTGTACAAAATATTCCAACCATGCCAAAAGTGCTATTTACCGTGAATGCATAAGTTGCTAATTATCTTAAATACAGGGGATGCCCCAGTATAATGTAGTGCAAGAATTAAAGTTGTCTAAGAAGTTTGTTGGCTAATACAATTAATATTTTAAAGCAATCTTCCATAAAAACTGTACAATTATTTTAATTGCAAAATAATTCAGTTGGAATACAGTAACTACAGTACATAACTTAAAATTAATCTGCTAAAGTGCAGCAGCCAAAATGTAATGAATATTTCAGATAAATGAGAACTGCAATCTGCCCGGGCTGTCCAATGTGTGTGTCTTTGTGAAAAAACATTCTTTTCCATTAAAAGAGTTATGAAGTAAGCAAGTCATGATTTAAATTTGAAATCTAAGCAGGTACAGTTCCTGTCAATCCAGCAGGGAAGACGACAGCTGATACCTAGTTTCATTATGTGTGTAACTGTTATGAGACTACAAATCGGACTCTGAGGTATTGACTGACTGAAAACCACTCACTATTTTTTTTTATAACTTTTTCTTCCTGAAATGGAAAATTTCCCAGGGCATTTATTCATGTTGATGGATAAATATTGGAAGTGAAGGAAAACAGCTCTGTCATTTCTTTCTTACACAAAAATGTTGGCCTGAGAAATACAAAACTAAATTATACAAATAGCAAACTCACTCAATACAAACCCAAGTTTAGAAAAGAATAGAAAGGAGCAAGAAAGTTGTGTGTTATTTTCTGTAGCAATTCAACAGCCGTGTTGGAAGTATTTTTCAGAATCATTATCATCACGCTAATGTCATGATTTAATGGCATGGGCACATTAACCCTGTGTTAGAGTTAATAGTGATACGGCACAGTGGCTGCTGATCCTATCAATCCTAATTGCCCTATGAGGCTTTGCGGTGAATGTGTAGTGCCTTCAAGACTAAAGTTATAATAAGTGCTTTTGTGTGCCAGTACTTGCTGGTACTGAGTACAGGCACCTGGACAGCCACAGGCACAGGGAACTGGCTGAGTACCAGCTCCACTTTTTAATAAAAAAAAAAAAACACTGATTATAACCAAAATCAGCATCACCAGTGACCCATCATGAGCCTCTTAACAACTCCTCTTCTGCATGTGTCCATTCTGGCCTTTTGAGTCTCCTGTCTATTTACATACCCTTGCTTTCTGTGCCTGTCTTCTGGTTTCAATCCTGCCACTGACACCCTAAACACCATCTCTAGATTCTCAGCAGTTTTGCATAAAACAGAACTGAAATACTTTAACTCTCCCATCTGGATCTATCTGAAGATGGGCTCTTGATTCTTTGGTTGATATAGTGCACATTGACTTCTATTTCCGATTTTCTTTCTGTGACACACAGAGCAGGTGCCAATAGCACATCTTAAAAGCTTCCAATAGCTGTTAATCCTAACCCACAAAGATTTTTACAGAGCTTAAGTCTGGAACAAAGAAAACCACTGAAGAAAGAAATCAGCAAAGGGAATTAGGCAAGCTTTCACCATCTATTTAAACCTCCAGGCTTTCCAAAGTATTGCAAATAAAGAGTTACAACTGAGACCATGTCAGAAATTCGCTGCATTGATATGTTTCCTTTTTTTTCATCTCCTTTTGTTTTTCTATCCTGAATGTTAGTATTCTGCTCTATTGTTTGGTTCTCACCCATGTGTGCCCCACTGAATGTGTGAGCAAGGTCCAAAGAAGCTTACAATCTAGTATTAGAAGACAAATGACAATGAGGGATTTTGATCAGGCCTACATCATTAGTAAGCACCAACTGAGATGTAAAATGAAGTACTCACCAGCTTGTCAAAAATTAATTCACTGTATGGACCCTACTGGGGTGTTTAAAATGCCCTAGTGCACAATGCTCTAGTCCCATTTGGAAAAAAGACACAAGAACTGATGACAGCTTACTTTAACTGCATTATGAAGCAGCTGAGAATGAGCACTTGCCAGGCTACACACACATCTCCCCATGGTACCTATGATGTTGTAAGGGGGTCAAACTCACCGCCACAGCAGCTCCTGTTGGTTGATTCAGGAATTAGCTTGTTTTTCTCAACAGGGCACCTCCTTCTAGTTGGTGCATTGTCCACCACTTCTCCCCGCTTATGATCAGCTCTTGATCCACGTCACTATTTAGATTGCAGCATCATCTTTGGGACACTGCCCTTCAGCAGTGCCCACTCTACTAGTGCCTTGCCCTTTCCAGGGGTTTCAGCAGTCCTGATTCAATCCAGAATACCCACCACTGTGTCCCACTGCAGACTTGGTTTGGCCTCTCACCTCAGGGCAGGCTACAGTCCATTAGCATCACCATGGCATATGGCTAGGCGCAATACAAGGGGGAAGGGGGACGGACTCAGGCCCACCTCACTTCTCATAGTCCCAGCCCAGGGACCCTCTGATGGCAGCCTTGTTCTGCCCTCCTCTTAGCTCCCCTTCACTGCCTTGCTCTCTGGACCACTTCCCCTGTGGTCCCTTTGCACTCTCTGGGCCTCTATTTCGGGCCCAGCAGTCTGGCAAGCATCTGGCTGGAGCCTCTCCCTAGCACCTTTAGGCTGCCCAGCCCTGCTCTAATGTGGTGATTGCTCTTTCTGGGAGCTGGTTCTGCCCCTTCCCTGGCTAGGACCTAACGCACAGTTCTGCTGGAGCAGCAATTTATATGCTCCTGCAAGCTGCCTTCTGATTGGCTCCCCACAAGAAGCCTTTCACTCATTGGCTGTGGGAGTTTGTGCATGCTCCCTCCAGCCTGCCATATCTCTTCCTTTATAGTAGTGGGCACACTCTGCATTTCAAATCCCAAGCAGCTGATGAATGCTAATAGATGAAACTAAAGCAGTTCAGAGGTTTCCTATGGAGCACATAAGCACACAGAAGTTCAAACCAAAACTTTATCACAACTCAAAAATGTCTGCAACTTGGCTCCAACATTTAACAATCAACTTATTCTCACTCTTCAGCAGATGTGAACAGTTAAAGGTTGTGGTTTGTTTTGTGAAAATGTACACAATGATATGTCCACATGAATTAAGACTGAGGCACCAATATTTTCCCCTCTGATATATAGAAAAACAGCTCCACTGGGTTTCAAGGAGCATTGCAGATGTACATCACAGTTTGTCCCCAAAGGTCTAACTTCAGTTCACAAGAACAAAAAATTCAGAGCTCATTTTGAATTAAAGGCTTACAGAACATTTTCACTGGTGTTCCAACAGCTCATGCAGACTCATGATATCCATTGCATTAGCTGTTACAGTTGCATTCTAGTCATACCACATAATTGTAATTGATTACTAATTAAAACTATATTTAAAAGCAAAAACTGCATATAATGCTCACTTTTCCAACTAAATTCTCCTTTGTTTATTCAAACACTAAAAAAATAAGGAACCATCAGTCAGCACAAAGGATTGGTCTGCTTAAATGAGGACTTCAGCCCAATGCAATTTAAAAGACCTCAGAAATTAAGGTTTGTTGCAGAACTTAAAGCAATTCTATGTTCTGGTCCTCTTTTTTTGTGTCTCATCCATTTCCTTTTTTTTTTTTTTTTTTTTTTGTGTGTGTGTGTGTCTCTTCAATGTACTCCTTCAAAAAGTTAAACATTCTCCTTTGTTATTCTTCAGACTATAGAATTTCCCAGATGCCCTATGCAGAGCCTCCTGCTACCAATCACTATATAAAATGTATCATAAAACAGTCCCTACTCACAGACCTGAAACACCACAGCCCTGATCTTGTAAAGTCTTCTGCACATGAATCAAGTGAATGTTTTTGAAGCTGTTTTCTCAATATTAGTAGTTCAAATTAGTCCATATTTTAACAGAAATGTTAAAAAGGCTTATGCACTTAAGGTCTTGCAGGGAACTTCAGAACAGAGAATGGTTCCATATTGCTTCAGCCTGTTCTGCAGGAATGTTAACAGGAAAGGGAAAACTTTGCCATACCCAGTTAGATAGCAGATGACATTATAGCTGTTAGCTGCCTACATGCATTCCAAACTTTTACCCCACAATTGCTTTCACAAATTTTCAGCCAGTGTAGAGACCAGAGATGTTAAGAGAGGAGAGATTGTGAATCCAGCCACCAAAACTTTGCACTTCTCCTCTCCTAAAAAAATGCACAACTATCTTTCAGTATAACAAGGGCAGCAAAGGGCAAATACTACAAGTTATTCAGGTCAATTGGCTAAAATAGTTTACATTCTTGCCCCAAGTAGCAGAAAGCATAAAATTCCCTATGGCTGTATACTGGCAGAGCACATTTTGTTTTCACACCAGCACATACCAGAGTTTATGCCATTAATATCTGTGGATTTATGTGGGTGGAAGACAACATGAGAGAATCTGGCCTACGCCTCACAAATTCCTGCCTCTCCTGTAAAAGAAAAATCCCTGGCTACAGGGTAGAGGAGAAAACAAACACACAGGAACGCCACCTGCTTTTTCTCAAGGCACCATAAAAAATACGAGACAAGTACAGTATAGACAAAGAACTACTAGGAAATTAAGTTGATTTGCCTCAGTATATGGAGGCAAGGAAGCAAGAAATACTGAAGCAGAAGAGAGCAGAGTAAATTGAGTGGTGGCCAAATTCTCACAACAGCTAGGATGACCACACAACATATGCACTCATTTTCTTCTGTGGCTCTGAAGTACTTCATTCATTTGACAATTCTTGCAATTAATGACTTCAGGTAAGACATTTCAATAGTGGATTGGACAGACTCCTAAATGTTAGAAAATGGAAGTCAGTATTAATTTCCTAAGTAGTAATAATTCACCAGATTTCTCAGTAGAGGTGCTTTTAAATCTCATTGTGCAATAGCATTTTATTTTATTTCACGGAACATTTTGTGAAACAAAAATTAGAGCACATCTACAGTTATATTTTAGCCACTTATATTGTAAAAAAAATGTTTTTATTCCTGGGGAACTGGCTTAGTATTGCAATTTGAAGAACATCTATCCCTGTCCTTGCTCCCATTACATGCGTTTCATGAACCCAGAAGAACTCAGAGATTTGGAAGTAGGTAGGTAGAAACCCCTAGGTGAAAAAAAAAATCTATTAATTTAAAGAATGGGGTGCAAGCTCTAGAGAGAATACGGTATGTTTACATTTTATCTGGCCATCAGACCTTACTCTTCTGGATGCAGTTGTGGTGGAGCTCCCCCACATGCTTCATGAAAAATGGCTTATGAATATAAACATGCATAACTCAGAGCTGCTTTGGAAAAAGTACCCAATGTAAGCTATCAATTTTCATGTTACAGTCTGCTGGATATATATATTCTATTTTTATGCATTCTTGTAAGTGAACTCAGAACTATGGGGTGTATGTCTATTTATAGTTTTGAATGTGTTAATGTGAGCCATTACTGGTGCTCTGGGACCCTAATGACTGTGTGATCACCTTACTGATTTATAAATGGCTCTATTTATCCTTTAAGTTAAGAAGGTGGTTGGTGCCAGAAAGACGTGTGACCTTACCTCCTGGTACTAAAAGCCATTTTGATCCATTATTTTTTCATGGGATAGGAGGCTATAGAACAAAGGTTTCCTATCCTATGAAAAAGTCTATTTAACCAATGGGAAGCTACCACTGTTTTTTCTTCAGCCTGCTTTGGAATCTGCCTGATACACCTTAGGAGGGAATAAAGATCTGTGAAAGATGGTTAACCCAAATAACAGAAAAATAAGTGGTCTGCTTCAGAGATTTTACCTGATACGGGAACACTTTTGGGGTAACAATCTGCATGCAAAAAGTATCCTAGGGAAGTCAAAAGTAGCTTTCTTTTTCATTTCAGTTTAGTAATAACTTTGATCGGTCTGCTTTTACTTATAATCCCTTAAATCCTACTGTTTATGCTTAATAAAAATTCTTTTGTTCACGATCTAGCTCAGTGTAAGTAGTAATCAGCAGGGTTGGCTCCACTGTGTATATTTCCTTTTCATTTTTAAAGGGGATTTACCTGATGAGCCCTCTCTATGCAGACCTTTTGCACAGAGATGGATTTGATCCCTTTTGGGGGTTGGTTTCCTGGGTGTTGTGCCCCAGAATAGCATCCTTCCAGGACTGAAATAAATCAGTGTCTGCATTGCTCTGCTAGGGGGTGGCAACCCCAACTCTGTGCCTTGGCTGGAGTAGACCAGAGGATCAGGCCCAGCAGAACAGGGTGGTGAAGAGTCCAAAAGAAAAAGGTAGGTAGGTGTTGGTGGCATGATCTGCCCACCAGAGAACATTCCCAATGAGCCTTCTGTGACAGTACCCCATCACAGGAATCTCGCCCTACTCACAAAAAGAAAATCTGGATTAGGCTTAAACTTGACATCACGTGCAAGGTCTAGAGGTCAAGATTATAGCAACAAAATCTAACTTACTGTTCTCAAGAGGCTGAAGCCAGCTAATTTCACTGAAATCAACTGCTCTAGTGCAATTTCAACTATCTTAGGATAAAAGCTGAGAGAACTATTCATATGAGTTTCTGAAATCATCTAAGTTAATATAAGAAAATAGGCAACATCCAATTTCAGACTGATGTCAAATTAAGGAGATATATTTATATCTTACCCTCCTCCCCTAACTTTCAAGTTGTTTGAATCTGATATATCAGTTTGGAAACATATCTACCCAAAATTCATACTGGGGTGGGCTTAGCGTTTCAGTGGGAAACCTCCAAGGGAAAATTTAATGCTGCAGAAAGTAGTACTAATGATTCTACAGGTGGCACTCTTCCCTCTTAGTCAACAGTCAAAGATAATTTACCATGTTGCTGTGGGATATTGCGCTGCTGTAGGTATCTTTCAGTGTGAAAGTGAGGTTTTCCTAGGTTGTGATCTTTAAAGGCCCCAGTAAAATCTTCTGAAAGAGTGGGATGCTCACCTATATTGTATTCTTCCTTCACACTGAGTCATCATTACTTTAAATAATTAGAATCTCTTGACCTAATTATTCCCTCCACTTTCAGTTCAATAGACCATTCTTATTTGCTTTCTGCTTTCAAATATTCTATTGAATGCATATATTAAACATTTGATATTTCTCTAGGATTTGGCTGCATTTCAGAAATGAACACAGTGATCCCTGAATAGAAGCTTCTATTGCATATTGGTGTAAGACTGTGAAGCTCTATGGGAGATGCTGTAATGAGAGAGAGGGAGAGAGAAAATTTTATTACTGCATTTGAAATAGCCATATTTTTTATATATATCAACTAAAGATATAAGACAAGGCTGAAAATTTAAAAAGTGCTTTGTTCTTTTACAAGCGCTATAAACTTTCAGGCCTTGCTACATGTGCTCTTATATCATGACAATCACCTTCCAAATGTTGCAGTCTGATACATTTGTACAAGATTTCAAAATATTTCACCAAAATTGTCCTGCCAAGGAGACATGTCCTGGTCCTTTATTTATATTTGCACAACACACTAAGAGTTGGAATATCCAGCCAGTCAAAATAGAAAATTAATCTGAAAAATCCATAAAGAACAGTATATACCAAGTTAAGGCTGACACTTTTGTAAAAGATGTGCAGTGACAAGAGTAAACAAGCCATTTTTATTTCTTGGGTAGGTCTGATTTAAAATTGTATATTCTGAGCTGTGTTCTCTATCAGATACATATGTAATTATTTTTGAAATATATTATGTATCTGATCAAGAGATATGAATGGTTCTTTCCCCCGTTTCAAATCTAATAATAAAAGCTTTTTAATCTATAGATTACATGTGATTCGTGTAACAGATTTACATCAGTGGTCACCCTTAAAAACTTCCCAGTCAGTAGTATACCAAAATAAAGACTGTACAAACTAAAGTGACAGTGGAGAAATGCAAACCAGACACATTATCTTTTTCCTGTTCAAGGCAGCAGAGATTGTTGGAGTGACTTTATTGTATAAGAGACTTTCCACTGAACAGAAAGGCCACATCTACACAGCATTTCCCTTCCAGAAGGGGAATGCAAATAAGAGAAATTGAAACTACAAATGAGGCATTAATTTACAAATCTCAAACACTTCATTTGCAGAATCTCATACAATCATGCTTCTGGAAGAGACTTTTCCACAAGTAAAAACAGCTTTGTAGATGGGGTTCCTTTGGTGGAAAAACACATTTTCAAAAGAACCCTTCTTCCTAAAATGAATGAGGAAGAAGGGTTGTTTCAAAAATATTTCTCCCCCACCCCCCAAGTAACCCCACCTACATGGCCATTTTTGCTTCCAGAAAAGGCTCTTCCAGAAGTGCGATTATGTGAGATTATGCAAATGAAGTGCAAGATTTGTAAATTAATGCTTCGTTTGCATTTTTAGTCTTGCTCATTTGCATTCCCCTTCCAGAAGGGGAATGCTGTGTAAATGTGGCCAAAGACAATAGAAAATTACCCAACTCTGAAACAAAGTCACCGAGCGCTATTCTGTGTGGTTACCAGATCTGCACAACATCCTGGATTGTCAAGTCAGCATTGAGGGCAGCACAATGCCTATGACTAATGAAGCCTAGGCTGCCCTTCCAGAAGAGACTCAGCTCATCAGTGGCGTGACAGCTGAGTGGAAGTGCGTGGTCAGATAGCCATAGACACATATGGAAGAAGAGAAAGTCAGAGAGAAAAGTTATTAAAAACAACAAAGAAGAAATTTAATAGGTAACATATTAGGAAAAGAAGAAACTTGAGAAAGCCCGGGGAACACATAGCCTTTTATGTGAATTAGTACATGGGGAAAGGGGGTTAGCGTGTGACTATTTCTGAGGAAATGTCTTTAATTTCAAATGCTTGGTCATGCCAGTGCTGGAGTTCACTACATGAGAAGTATGAAGCTTGCAAAAGGCAATTGCTGAGAAGTATCCGTTGTGTTCATTCACACTGCAGCACCAGGCATTGACCACTCTTGGAAGATATGATCCTCTGGGCTAGATGGACCACAGGCCGGAGCCAGTATGGCTGTTCTTATGCTATGCACAAAAATCATGAATTTTCTGGAGCTTGGTCAAGGGAGAAATCATAAGAATGGCTTAAAATTCTAAACGGAATTATCATCACATATCTATAGGTCAACACCATGAAGACTTGAGATTTAAACACCAAAGAAACACTCACACTGGTGAAAGCAATACAGTATATCAAAGAAATGTGTGTGTTCACTTAACATACTGAAGATGCATATTGCTCTGAATATAGAGAGGATGAAAATAGGGGCAGACATTCTCTAAGTTTACTGAAAACAATATAAAGCATAACATAAAACAACACAGGTCGATAGAGTTCAGCTGTAATCATTTTTGTTTATTCCACCAAAGACTGGAAGAAGAGATGTGTTTTACACTAGCAAAAACTAGAAACAAAAACAAAAAAAAGTTGAAGTGAAAGCACAAAAACTTTAAAATAATACAGTTATTAGATGGTGGAAGTAAGATGCTTGATGTGGTAATTTAAAACAAAATATGGCGTTACTTGAAGATGTAGTGGTAATAGTAGCTACTGTCAGTCATATCACATCCTTGTACTTTTCTGATCTCTGCACCCAAGTCTGCAACCACCACCATAAATAGTTCTTACACACACTATCACTTAATCCCCACACATAAGCCAATGAGCTATGACAATTTATACTAATGGAGAATCTGGCAAAGTGGAATTAAAGCAGGCAAAACTATATGCCCAGTTCTGGATTCCTTGCACATACAAAACTTCAATCAGCTTTAATGGCAGTTTCTGCCGCACAGAATATAGCATTAGATGACTCATGTAAAGTTCAGATAAAAAGAGCACTTCAATCACAAAGAAAATAGCAAACAGTGCCTGTTTCCTCCTTAATTCGCACTCATTGCTAAAATGGACCATTTGTTAGGGCCAAACTAACAACAAAAATAAATGATTATATAATAATTTCATTGACTTCACTGCCCAATGTGCTCAAATTTGAATAAAACTTCCTAAGCACAGGTCAGTTCTTCTTCTAGTTTTTCTGTCTTCTGCCACAATAAAAAGTTAAAAATGAAAAAGTTTAAGTATGTTTTCCTTTTTGTAATTTTCATCTAGACATTGCAACAATTGAACTACATTGTTATGCCAGTGTCCCATTACTGAAGATGAGGCATTTCGTGCTATTACCATTACTGTTTTTTTTCTCTGTTTGTGTTTCAAAGATGCCCCTATTAGTTAGTAAATGCTAGGGAAAGTTTAAAATAGGAAAATACCTAAAATATTGAAAGCAATATTTCCTTTTTCTAGCTTGCCACTAAGTTCTCTATATAGCTGACCATAGTTTCATTTGTGTTATTGGCACCATTGAGTTCAAATTCTCCAGTAAATATACAACTCTTAGGTTTTCATTCATGAATGCCCATAAAAACAGAACATTTCAGCCGAAAGTTCTTCAGTATAACTTTCCCCCCTTTCATGATATTCTGTAATTTTCTCCAGTTTTAAATTATGAAAAGTCAAAAGACCATTCCATAGTCTATTTTGACAAAATACTCTCCACTGCACCTTGTGAAACTATAGTAAAACTGAAGGTTTGTGTCTTACTGAAGAGGAATTTTCACAACAGATTGGAAAGAGAGGCTGCTGAACTCTCTTTTATATCCAAATTTGGCACATTAACATGTGGTTTGAACCAGGATGGGAATTTTTTAGGGCATTAATGGGGCTCTTTCGCATACTTGAGTTAATCTAAGTCTTGACTCCACCCCCACCTTCAACCCCTCTACTCTCTGATTTGCTCACCTTGGTAACATTTTTCTGATTTGTCAACCTTGATTACTATTTTTGGTTCTCTGTGCATATTGAGTCTGGTCTGGTATGTCTATGATCTGAGGAAGTGGGTCTGTCCCATGAAAGCTCATCACCTAATAAATTATTTTGTTAGTCTTTAAAGTGCTACTGGACTGCTTTTTTGTTTTTATAGTAAAACTGATGAAGCAAAATTACCATCTTACAATCTTATTCAACAAAGAGCCATAATTTACAATTCTCTCTTAACCGTACAAAACATTCTAACATTTTCATTAAGTTCCTGGTATTTACTCAACCAATGAATCCAAAGTTTTTGGACAGATTAGCCTTAGGCTAAGACATGTCACCAATGAGTGCTATGGACATTCCAATCTAAGAACATGGTCATGAACTCCATATTCAAACAAAACTATCGAATGACTGTATGAATTTAAGGGTTTGATCCTGCAAGATTCTGAGCATTCTAACCTTGATCCTCAAAAGCATCAGTCAGATTCTTCAATGTGCTTCAGTGTATCAGAGTCAGAGTGCTAAGCACTTTGTAAAGTCAAGCCCTTAGTTAATAGGAATATTTAATTGTGTAATCATGGAAGATAATTAACTAACTCAATTAGGTATTCCCCTAGCAGAATTTCTCGTCTACCTGGATTTTGAAACAAAACCACTGTACCTACTACAGCTGCTCTGAAATGAAGTTTTCATGCCAAAAGAAAACTGATTGTAATTTATTATTGACTGAAAAAAATGCTTGCTCTAATGCTAGTTTATAAGAAAATATATACTTGTGTTACTGTTCAGAGTTATTGTAATGTACAGAATATGCAAATATGATTTTAGATGCACCATAGACATTGTTCCTCATATATTTAGTGTCTCTTAACAGGAGTATAATTACATGAAATAATCTAATGGACTGAACATCCACAAGGAACAGCAATTAAGAGAAACTGAGACTCTATCCTCACAGAGGAATCAATCATACAATGTCCTTCCACCCCCTCAAATATTGCTAGGTGGATGTCCTACCAATGGTTCTTTTGAATTCTGATGTGTTTCTGAATGAGGTTATGGTTGTGATATGTTTGACAGGAACAAATTAGATTTTCACCAAAAAAAAAAAATCCCACTATTTGTACTTTAATTTTCTAGTTTCTTTTTGAATTTCTCAATATCAAAATGACCAGACACATGGAACCATTTCCTCCTCTTCTGAGAAAACAGCCAGCCAATGAAGAAAAACAGTAACCTCTTCTGGGTGAACTCCATTCTAACATCCTGCTACATTTAAAAAGTGTACATCAACATAGCTATGGTGTTCAGAGGTTGAACCTTTGTGTTTGTGTTGAACCTTTCTGTTCTGTAGCTCTGATGACCTAACCCCCAAATAGAGGGATCTGCAACCTGCAACTTTTTTAAGGACTTATTTTTTGGCTCCTGATGTTATATATGAAAGTTAAGAAAAATCCCTCCTGATAATTTGTGATAAACAGTGAACATTCTGGAGTAAACATTTATCACATTACAAATCATTGTATGCGCACTATTCTTAAAATTGGGGTTACATAAAGTACGGTTTGATGTTATTTATTAAGGAACGTCTCATATTCAATGTGCATTGTGGCTCTTGAATTACAGATTTTTACAGAATTGAAAAAAAGTGTCTTTTCTTGCTGTTGTGGTAGCCGAACCCTGCCCAAGTAGATGCACCTAGGATAGCAGAGTAATGAATCTGTTAACCTAGGTATTTTAGAAAGAACAAGTAAATAGGAGTAAATCTCAGCGTTTTCTTAACTTTCTCAAACTTGAGTTCCTACATATCTTGAGACCTTATTGGTATTTTTGTGCATGTATGGACAGCAAAATATTTTAGCTAAGATCTGGCATATGCACTTGTGGTGAGATTTTTACTTTAAGATTATTACCTCTTACTGTATTATAAATAGTAACAGAGAGAAAACTATGCTAGTCTATATGCTATCAAAACAAAAAAGCAGTCAAGTAGCACTTTAAAGACTAACAAAATAATTTATTAGGTAAGCTCACCTGGATCCTGCAAGCCCAGGGGAGCTGGAAACCAGGTGGCTGCTTGGTTCCCATCTCCTCTCAACTTGCACAAAAATTCGAGTTATGTGAAGGCTGCAGAAACACAATCCCCATGTAACTTGAAGTTTTACTGTACTTTAAGTAAACACTATTTAAAATCATCGTAGTAGCCATATTAACTGAAGAAAAATCTTCTAAAATTCATTTTCTTTGTCTTCTGTTTTTGCCCCACCCTTGGTCAGAGGCCATTCACTTTTAGCTATCATATGGGAAACACTTTCTTGGATTTTTTTTTTCCAGTGGGTCTGAAAGGTAAGAGAGATCAAACCTTTCCCAGTCCGCTGCTGTTAGTCTGCTGGAGAAAATGTTGGAGCTTGTTGGAATGCATGAGGGAGAAAATTATAACCTGCAACCACTAGGACTGAGTTTGATAATTGGATTTGACGTACACGTGTATTTGGACCACACTGATCTCATTACAGAACCATATTTTCTGGTCTCTACTGTGTGCATTTGAACACCCAAACAAATGTTCATACATTTTAATTATTTTCACTCATGGATGCAGGTGACTGAACCCCACTAGCTGCATGAGCAAGAGATTATGCCCAAAAATCCATGTGTTCAAAATTCATGAAGTGTTCATATGTAGAAAGTTGTATGCACACTATCTGAGGGGGCATTTTCACATTTGAATACATAGCATTTTAAAAACTGCTGACAAACAAATTTTAAAGTAGCATGTAGTATGGCATTCCTCGACTTTGCTACTCAGCTGTTTTCATGAGAGGAGATTACCCAAACAGCGTATCTCTTAGAAGTGGGATAGTTTCTGTAACATGGATAAATTTGATAGGTTTATTTGTCTCCTTTTTCTGTTTATCCATAATATACTTTAGATCTTTTATTTTCACACATTCGTGTTTAAAAAAAAAAAATCACATTTCATTGTTTAAATCTACACAGCTCAAATTAAATCCGGAAAAGAAATAAAAACAAAAAACTTACTTGCCCCAAAGCATTTCCTTAGATGTGGCAACATCCGGGTTTGGCCTCAGTCAGAAACAAGTGAAACATTCAGTCCAAAGATAAGACTCCAAGCCTCAAGCAGATTCAGATTGCTGAGCACGCAGGCCTTCAAAATAGAAAAACAGTGTTTCAAATTCCCTTTCCAGAACTCTACACAGAAATTGTGTTATATTAACATTGCAGTCATCCCACTGCATCCCCTACAGTAAAAGTCATATTCTGAAGTGAGAACCTACCCCTCCACATTTTCTATATTTTTTCCTTCTTCACGTATCTCAGACTTAATTACATTAATATTAGGATCTTATCAATTCCTGTATTCTCTCACATTTTATCCTCTATCAAGGGTACTTAGATTTTCATCCCAATCATTTGAATGATAAAGGAATTAGTCCATTTTTTCCTGATGAGAAAACTCCTACAAATAATTTCTTTAAAAGCAAGTTTAAAAGACCAGAAAAAAGTACATTATCTTCAGTTTCCTTTTCCGAACCAGTAATATAACATATTTCAATTTCATGGCTAACTAGCCTACATTGCTCATACCATATTACATATTATGTAATGAAATATAATGCAATGTTCTGTACAGAGTATCAAAAATACTTCAAATACTCAGCACCAGTATAATTAAGCAAGTAGTTTTTTTGTAAGTGCAAAGTATTTAGGCTATCAAGTGCAGAAGAGAAAGTTTTAAAGCCTCAGAATATCTGTGATGTGGTACAGCAATTTTTTTTTAAAGAATGTAATCAGCCACCACATTGTCCTAGTGGAAATCTGTTATAATTATATTACTATGTGACAATTAGTTCATGTCTATCAAAGCATTTGGTAGAATTTCTACAAATGGAAGCAACAGAATGATTCTGGCAGTGGTGTTCTCTTGCCTTCCTAGTTTTATCCATTTATTAATCATTAAAAGAACTAATGGAATAGTAGGAATGACAATTGATATCATCACCAACAGTAGTACAGCCAAGCTATGATGGAAGGGAGCATTAAGGTTGAATTACTGGGGAAAGATGTGACTTGCCTTTCGCAGACAAATATTCATCTTTCCCTTCTTCCCAGTTTCTCTGGAGCACTGATGCAGAGGCAATCATAATTTAGCCCTTAGTTTAAACAGTTGCTTTTATATAGCAGGACCTTTCCTATCTGTGTGATTTCAGCTTATTTGTGCAGCCAGCAAAGCAAGCAGACAAAAAAGCTGAAGGAATGAATGAGCGCGTGGGATGGCTTTACAGAGTCTGATGTTGCCATTAAGCAAGTAGTTTGCTTCCTAAGTGCAAAGTATTTAGGCTATTAAGAGCAGAAGAGAAAGTTTTAAAGCCTAAGAATATCTGTGATGTGGTACAGCCATTTTTTTTTTTTATATAAAGAATTTCATCAACCACCATGTCGTCCTTCTGGAAATATCTGTAAAAGTATATTACCATGTGACAATTTCAGTGTTGCACAATTAGCCCTAGCTATCTTTATGCCATCCAACTAGTACAATGCAGGTATTTGGGTGATAATGCTAAGTTAAAGAATATCTATCAATATCAAAATACTAGGTCACTGTAGAAAAATGAAATTATGACAGAAATTAGCGTTATCAACATAAAGTAAACAAAATCCTCCTAGGTGTGAAAGTCTGTTAGTTACATACCTTTTAGACTGGTGAAATTTTGTTTTGCACAGGCGCTGGCTTTAATGCAAATTGGGAAAATGCAGTGCACACAAACTAGCCCTTAAGCAATGCCAGATATAAGCTGCAGTGACTGTCTTCCACCTGCATTCCTGTACCTCTGGAGTCTTTGCTAAAGGGGATGTGATATGGTGACTCCATAGCAGCTCCTGGCAGAATCAGCCTACAACTACTTTGCGCAGATTCATATTGGCCCTTTCTTATATTATAAAACTAATAGTAGCACTAGATCCTGGAGCTCTCTCCATTATAGTTTAAGTTGCTGAAGTTACATGCCTAAATTTGTGCAGACAAGTTTGTGGGCATTCAGTTTTGGGATATCTTAAAACTTAAGTTACATGCACAAAAATATTTCCCTGTGCATACTGTAATGCAAGAGGGTTAGCCAGCACCAACTTTACTGATCTGGGAGGACAGATGTCATCCTTGTACACCACTGTAAGTTTGGGGACCTACAAAATTGGATACATAAACAGAGCAAGAGAGTCTGTGTCAAAGTTTTTCCTTCAAAACTACCTTATTGTCATGAAAAGCAAATACAATATAAGCTTTGCAATCCAGCACAGTATGCAAATATGCGAAACAGCCACAGGCTCAGGCAAATAGCAATGAGCAAATAGCATTAGCCTCTGTAAAACAAAAATTGTAAGTCCGTGATAACAAATACAAAGCACTTGGCAGTGTGCCTGCATTATTTGAGAAAAAGTATTTGTGGTCTTACACCAGTGGAACAAACATTAATGCTGTCAACACAAAGAATTTGCTCTTGCAAACTGGATCTTCAAAGTATGTATCTTGCTGTTCTACATCACAGAGAGCTGCCTTTATTCCACAGCTCTCTAGTTTGCCAACTAATACCACATTTTCTATATGTAGATTCGATACGGGTGCAGTGACAATCTTATGTTTATGAACTGTCACTGAAATGCTATTCCTCCTCTCCCTGCTCAGAATATTTTTCTACCAGCAAAGCTTATGTTTACAAATAAAACTTAGTGCCTATCACAAAATCATTTAGCCTTCAAAGTGATTCTGGGTTAACTGTAACAGCACTGCTGAGAAAGGCAATATTAAAACCAGGCTTCTACACACCAAAAATACAGTGTCACTACACGCCTCTATTCTATTCAGTTCGCGCTCTCAACTTGCCTCAGCAGCTGGGACAGCTCTGAGCACGTGTACAGCTTTTTCAAGTGATCGGCATTGCAAATGGCCCAGGATGAAATTAGATGATGTTCTGAAATAGTCACTTTTAAGGGACTGAAAATAAAAGTTGGATAATAGCTGACCAACTGATTGCCCTCTGTTCTTTTAGCATTGTCAGTCTTTTAGGACTCACATTGGCTGCTGGCTCAGTGCTCATCTCTAGTTACACCATAGTGCTCTATGACTAACTTATTACATTCTTTCCCCCACCCCACATGCTAATGCTGCTCAGGGATTACTGCCACCTAAAACAAAAAGAAAATAGTCATGTATCCAAAATTTAAGAGGAACCTGGATGCCTGGCAACACTGTTGAGTGTTTAGTCTTCTCAGCAGGGAGTACAAGGAACGTTTCCGCTGTTTTAAGGATAGGCATGGTGGCGATTAAACTGTTTAAAACAAGTAAAAGAGAGAAAGCTGCGCTAGTCTATATACTATCAAAACAAAAAAAGCAGTCCAGTAGCACTTTAAAGACTAACAAAATAATTTATTAGGTGATGAGCTTTCGTGGGACAGACCCACTTCTTCAGATTATAGCCATGCCAAAACACACTAATAGACTAATAATAGTCTGTTCTGGCATGGCTATAATCTGAAGAAGTGGGTCTGTCCCACGAAAGCTCATCACCTAATAAATTATTTTGTTAGTCTTTAAAGTGCTACTGGACTGCTTTTTTATTTAAAACTAATTTGTTTGTATACATCAAATATTACTACTTCCTTGGTATTAAAGAGCCAAACTAGGTAAACAGTAGGTTGTTCCACAGATGAAAGCTGATCTGTCACTCTGCTACAAATGCACCATTTTAGATTTAAAGATCACTATGATCCAAGTGATCATTAAAACATGTTCATATACTGCCTTCCCCTAGTTTTAGATTTTTGACGCATATTATGAATGTGCCATTTTCAACTGCATATCCAATATCAAGTTTTCATTCCTCAGTATTTTTAAATGCAACTCTGCTGTTATTTAATGACCTAACCGCTGTATTGTCAGCAATTGTTTTAGTTAAATTATAAATACTGATCTTGTGGATGAGGGGATTTTCTGACATTTGATTGAACTCTTGGCTAGTCCACAATGGAGTTATTTACTCAGTGAGCAGGTGCTGATGGAGCAGAAGCAAGTTGGGAGGAGGGGATAAAAGACAGGGCTGATGCTTGATTCAAACACACTGTTCTTCAGAAAGTAAGTGTAGTGCACTTGGCCATGTTTTTATAGTTCAGATGTACAGACTGAAAAGGGGGCAAATGAAACCTTGATTTCCTGTCTCTCAAATACTTGCAGGAAGAACTGTTGCTCATGCTTTGGATACCACAAGTAGTAGAAACTAGCAGAGGTTCCATTACTCTAAGCTGTTCTTGGGAGTGTTCAGTTTACACAGTATATTTGCGTCACAAATGATGGTGTGGTTGTAGCATGTGCAGATGTACCTCTGCCAGCTGGATTAAAGCAGGTAAACTGCAGTGAAAACATGGTGGCATAGACCTTAAAACAGGCCAGGTACTTGAATGCCCACTGATGTTCACCTTTGAGTTTGTACTAGCACATCCTACCTCCACTGAAGCCCATTTTGACAGCTCTTCACTGCTATGGTTACTTGTACTAGAAAACTAAATGGATAGGTATATATCTTAAACTGCAGTGTAGATAAACCTACAGACGCTATGATTCAGCAAGCCCTTGAGGAAATGTCTCTCTCTATTCAGATGAGTACTCCTCTCGCACAAATAAGAGTACTTCAGTGAGACTGCTTGTGGAAATAAAATTACACCCATGCTGAACTGGTTGCTAGGCTGGAGTCTTAGGCAACTCTGCCACTAAGGACAGGGTTAGACTTGTGAGAGGAAACCTCTCTGGGCATATTCCATGAGGGCTGGGACTTAATTCTGCAACAATCTTTAGCTGGTGTGCTGCTGCAAAGCCATAACATGTGCATAGACATAAACCATTTCCTTCCCACAGAGGAGAATGCCTTTGAAACTGTGTGCATGTGTATATTTAGTTTGTAATTAACTGTTCCCCCCCCAACACAGCAGATTTGGGGTGTTGTTATGGGAAGGGCAGTTTGGTACAGAGAGATGGGGAAAAAATGTAACTTTAGATTAGAAATGAGGAACAGGAACCCAAGAAGAGAGGATGTAAGTCCTGTCTACCATGCAAGTTTGGAGCTGTGTTAAGGAATTCCATCCTTCTGAAAGATGAGGTGAACCAAGCAATGACAAAAGAATCATATACTAGGAGTTGTGAAATTCAATACACTGATCAGGAAAAGGATCTGGAGCTCAGATGAATGGCATCTACCTGCGTCTGTGCTATGAAATGTTGCACACCAAATGATACAGGGGGCAAGATAGGATTTAGCTTTTCTATTTTTAAACTTCATTTTTACCCAGCCCAGCTGAGCCCCGCTTTGCCTTTTCTAGGACTCCCTTAAATACCAAATTTGGGATCATTTAGGGAACTAACAAGCAGCACAAGTCACCTGGTGGCACTGTTGCTGTTCCCACACACCACACAGCCGCTTTCATTAGTTTGTTCAGAAACAGATGAACTCTGAAGGGAGACTATGACCATCTGCATCATTACTGGGGTTTATAACCATTTCCTTAGTTTGGCAGCCAGCGCTGACGTTATGCTGTTCATCAAGAGGTTTTCCTTTGATGTTCAATAATGCAGTGAGGCTACCCAGAACGACCGAAGACTATGGCAAAGAGGGAAGCATGCAGTTCCTGCTCAATTTTGGTCATGCAACATAAAACCCTATACAGTTATGAAGGATTCGCTTTCGACTGCCTCTGTTTTATTACAGTAACAGAGAAATAGCCCTATTAGTCTATATTCTAAGAAAACAAACCAGCAGTCGTGTAGAACCTGAACGACTAACAACAATGTATTAGGTGATGAGCTTCCATGGGACAGGCCCACTTCTTCAGATCTAGGATCTTAGATGTGAAGTGGGTCTGTCCCATGAAATCTCATCACCTAATATTTTATTTTTGTTAAGTCTTTAAAGTGCTACATGACTGCTGGTTTTATCTGTTTAATTACGTTGGATACATTTCGACCAAATTTGGTGGTAATTAACTTGCGATGCTGATCAGGAGAGTTGAGATTCAACCAGCCAGCAAAGACACACGCAGCATGGATATGTGGAAGGTTGAAATGTCAAGGTTCTACCATTAGTTTATGTTGTATGTGAAGACAGCAATCACAGTGATGTTACACACTTGTACATTGATTAATTTGGAAAAGGCCATTTGTAGAAGCTGCTAGCGTTTGCTGAGGTGGTAGAGTTGGACAGTGAGAGAGTGTGACCAGATGGTGTCATGATTCTGACCTGGTGTGTCATTGGCTAGGTGTGTCATTTATTATTCTATAGAAAAGATTAAAGGGAAAATGGTGCAAAATAGTCCAGAAATTTATTTCTGCTGCTAGGTAATTCTATTTTCTTCCAGTCTTGCTCAATCCTATTAATCCCAAATACATTTATAGAAGTCTCCTTTACATTTTTGGCTTCACCATTAGTTGTTTGGGCCCAGAATATTTAATTTTGGGGGAAAAAACCCTGACACAATGAAGTAGTACCAACCTAAAGTCATTAATCATGATGATGATAATACGTGATAACTGGCCTTCTCAGAGTAGTGCCTCTCATTCCAACTTTCTTAGAGGCAGTGCCTAGGAAATTAAATGCTAAAATCAATGGGGCTCACATAGAACAGCCATATTGGCTCAAACTAAGGTTCCATCTAGCCTACTATTCCGTCTTCTGATAGCAGCCAGTGCCAGGTGCTCCAGAGGATATGAACAGGACAGATAATCACCAAGTGATCCATCCCCTGATGCCCATTCCAAGCCCTGCAAATCAGAGGCTAAATATACTGTCACTGCTCATCCTGGCTAACAGCCATTGATAGAGCTATCCTCCATGAATTTATCCAGCTCTTTTTGAATCCTGTTAAGTCTTGGCCTTGGATGCATCCTCTGGCAGGGAGTTTCACAGGCTGACTCTGTGTTGCATGGAAAAAATCCTTCCTCATGCGTTTTTTTTTTTTGTTTTTTTTTAAACTATTGGTTTCATTTGGTGGCTCCTAGTTCTTATGTTTTAAGAAGAAGTACATAAACTTACTTACTTTCACCATTCCACTCTTGATTTTACAGGCCTCAATCACATCCCCCTTTCATTATCACTTTTCCAAACAGAAAATCCCAGTCTTATTAATCAGTCATCATATGGCAGCCCTATCACTGTGTGACCACATACTATTTCTCTTATGCAACTTAACCAAAAAATGTCAGCCTTTATATAAATATTACATATTAGCAGAATGAGTGAAATCCTGGCCCCTAGGAGTATTTTGCCATTGACTTCCCAGGGGGCAGGATTTCACCAAAAATATTTAGCAGTAATTTTAGGCAACACAGATAGATTGGTCTAGACTGAGCATCATTCATCAATGTCTCAAAATATATGTAGACAGCAAGTTACCAACTATAAAGGGATGCATGAGCTAGCACATTTGTTTCTATGCATTTGTCATCTATATTCCATCAAAATGCAGTAAATAATTTATTTCTTCCATGTCAGAGCATAATTAGTTTTTGCTTACACAGGGCAATGCTTTAACTTCATTTATATGTATTTGTATGAGAGAAAATAAAATGACTTTATGGAATCTTGGGGAAAAAATATTAGTATTTCCAAAGCCTTAAATGCAATATACATTTGTTCCTCCCAAAGAGTTCATAGCAACAGATTTTTGGACATGTCCTTTCCTTTAGCTGCAGAATGTTTAAGCTACAGTTCAAACTCAGCTCTAGTCCTTATGCTGCTACATTACATACAGAATGTACATGCAGCATGTAACTTAAATGGAAAGTCATGGCACTATGTTGTCACTTCTATGACATATTTGCACAGAGGATCAGAAACTGAGTGTGTACTCAGTCCCATAAATCAGCAGATCCCTGCAGATCTTGAAGCACTAGACACGGTCATCTGCATCTTGCTTTCAGAAGTCTCCCGATACTCCTCTGCCTTTTACCAATGCAGCTCAGACAGATAGAGTCAGGCCTGAGCTCAGGCTCTCAGACTCCTCAGCTGGGAAGATTGCAGAGTCAGGCTACGGCCTGAACCCAAACTTCCATGCTACAAATCAAACAGGCCTTTGGCTGAGTCCCATGAGATAGACTCAGCTGGCATGGGCCAGCCAAAGTTGTCTAACTGTAGCATAGACATACCCTACAGTGGGAGAGGTGAATGTCCCTGACAGAGTTCAAGTCATTGAGCACAATGGGTGTGGTCCGCCTCTGGACCCCCGGAAGGGGCAGGGCCTGAGGCAGAAAGGATAGGTAGAGGGCCTAGCCTGGCTCATGGCAGGAATCTGAAGGGCCCAGGGCTCCAGCCACAGCCGCCAGCAGCCATGGGTCCTTTTAAAATCACCATGCTCCAGAGAGCTACCCATTTTGCTCTCTTCTCCCAGTGCCTCTCTCTGTCACCAGCCCTTCCCCTAAATCTTTCCCCTCAGGGAATCCCATTTCAGAGAAGTGCAGATCTGAAATTTAATATTGTAATAAGACAATATGGTCCACAACTAGCTCCCAATTAACAGGCTACTTCTCTTCACCATACTCAGACAAGCATTACAAATGGGCAGCAGAATGTGGCACACTATCCATCCATTTTCTAAAATATTCTCTCTGTGATTCAGGGAGCAAATAAAGTTGCCCCCCCATCAGCCCCAAGAGAGTTTTGCAAGTTGGTGAATAATAAATGGAGTAGATAGTTCAATGGATCCATCTCTAATGGCTTCCAGCAAGCCAGTAACTATTGCTTGTTATAATGAACCAAGATACAAGTGACAAGTTTAAACAGTATAATGAAACTAATCCCTACCATTTCCACTGTTGTTCTCATACATTTTTCAAGCATGATATTTTTATGTTTCTACCCATGATATAAGTAATAGAAAGTTATCTTCTTTCACTTCAGAAACCAATGTTTGTTGTTAGACAGTAGAGGTTGAACATCTCTCGTCTAACCCTTGGGACCTAACTGGTGCTGAACAAGAGAATTTGTCAGACCATGGAAAGTCACTGTTGTCTAGAAGCACTAACAGCATTTCCACTGCTTATTGGTCTCCTAGAAGACATTTGGGGTAAATTACAGCTAAAACAACAGTACAGAACACTGAGACCCAAGACTGATGTCTATCAACAAACTTTATGGGGCCATGGGGAACTTGGCCATATTCCGGAGAAGCGGTCTTCCAGCCAACTAAAATTTTGACAGAATACAGATGTTGCCAGATGAGATTGCTGCAGAAGAGAGAGGTTCAACCTGTACTGATTAAACAAAAAGTACAGCTTCCTTCACTCTCCCTTTGAAATCATGGCAAGGAAGCTGCCTTTAAATTATTAAAAATGAACAAACCACTTTAAAGTAAGCACAGCCCTAAAGTAAGCACAGCCCTGAGCCAATCCAACTCAAACTTTCAATTAAATCTCCTGAAAGACATTTTTCACCATTGCCAGCCAAATTACCAGGTACTAGATGTTCCAATTAGCAGCTATGCTATTGGATATACATCTCCAAACCAAAACTGCATACATCATCATGTAACGCAGCCACTTGAAAAGGGAAAGGAAAAGGAAAAACAGGTTGAGATATAAAACTCTATTTAATTTTTTCCTTAAAAGAAAATTGGAAATACGGGATGGTTTAAAATTCTTCATTAGATAATGAGGTAACAAAGCAATATAATCTGCTATAACAACCTAATACAATTTAGCAAATGCCCCTGACTACATCCCTTCTCCTACCTTTTTGGGTACAAGGATTAAATGTGTGGAGGGTGGAAGAACTTATGGTGTCTCTCCATGGAATTGTGTCCTGACCAACAATCGAAAAATCAAAACCCTGCTATTTGGCATAATGAATAGTTCAAATAGGAGAGACCGACCTCACAGAGAATGGGTAGATGACAGATTGGTGCAGAGCTAGCCTACAGAAACTAAGCCACTCTGTACTGGACAGTGAAAGGCGGAAGGAAATACTGTGAGGCATCAGACACTAATGAGTGCTGAGCCGATGCTTGTTGAGGATGATGAATTGCATCCACTCATTCATCCCTCACAGCACTGAGTTGAGTGCTTCTGGGTATGTCATGGACCTAGCCAGACCACCTTTTCAGTGGTTTGGAAGGGATTTCCCCTCCAAGAAAACTAGACACACATTGGGGCGTGGGGTTTATTTTTTGTTGTTGCTGTTTTGTTTGCCATTTTCCCATCATCCTGGAGTTCTGGTTAGTTACATATGGCAGTTTATGGGGCTAATATAGGGCAATGTTCTCTGTAATCTTTTCCAGCCACAGGTGGGTTATTTTTTTCCTTTCCACGTAGGGGATATTGTAAGCGCACTGAAGTTTGTGCAAATGTACACCGCCAAAACAAACAAAAAAATCTGTGAAAGTTCTGCTAATCAGCTGGACAGAGTCAGACGTGCAGCTTACCGGTAACACTGGTGTGGGGAGGACAATCCTAAAAACGTCCTTGTGATAATTTGCTGTCCAGTGCTAGAATAAAGTGACAGGATCCAGTGGTAAAACTAAGCACAAGACACAGAACAGTATTGGCACCCATCCTGAATGTTTGAGGAATGAAGAGTGTCTAACATTTTGTATGGAATAAGTCTGTCAATGGAAGGGCACATGAGCTTTAGCACGGGCACAATCTCTGGCTGAGGGCTATTGAGGGTAAAATGGTGTGTCATTTCCTTTCCTTTACTTCTTGGTTATATTTGGGTAGTCATACTTGTATCCCATCAGATCCATCAAACTTCCCACTGTTGGCATTAGTTTAATAAGCTCGTGGGGTGCCATGTTAAAACTGTTCCTTAATTCTTGGAATTTCTGGACCATCCATATATAAACTCAGGCTATTTTAAAAACTTACAGCTTGTGGTTCATAGGACCTGTTTGACATTTAACAAAATCAGCATCCATATAAAATGTGGGTGACTTCATCATTAGCATTTTGCAAAAATGGAACTTTTCACAAACACTAATATGCTTAAAGATTTATTCAAGTCACACATCAGTTTGACATTTAGTGAACAGTATGAAGTAATTAAAAAGTCTGTTTAGATTATTCACAGCTGATAAAGGGGGTCTACTGAAGCATATTGCCTTGTTCTGGAGTCTGGTTTAAAGGAGTGTATTAAGATAGTCAATGCTTACTGTCTTTTCAGGTAGATGCAGAGGCAAGAGCAAGGCAGTGTGCTGCCCCAGTAAGTGCCAGCTTCCAACCAACAATAGCTGACTGGGGCACTTTGAGAGCCAGCTGGCAGGCAGCATAGCTTGTGGTGAACTCTCCCAGCTGGGCTCCTGCTGCAGGCTGGCACCGGCAACCGAGCATGCAGACAGGTTAAAGGGGCTGCCTGAAGGTGCATTGAAGGGGGATGCATGTGTGCTTCCAGCCAGACTAGTAGTGCATCTGTGCATGTCCTGCTGCACTTGAGTGCACGTGCTGTCTGTGGCATGCCCTGCAGCAAAGCCAGGGGAAGGCAGCAGCAGCAGCCAGGATGTTCAATTAGGTTGCATAGGCCAGAGACCTGTGGCAGCTGGGGATTTAACTGAACTTTTTTTAGAAATCTCATGTTTATGGGGTGTGATCACAAAAATATATATGTCAAAACCTAGAAGGACATGAAGGCAACACTATGGCATATCAGGAAGGTGGGTCATAAGTAGCTTTATGCTGCTTTCTCCTCATCTCTATCTACTTCTCTGTATGGCTCTATTCTCCAGAGATCTCAACCAGCATTTTAACCGTACGTGCATAAGAGAAGAGTCACTGTCAGAAGAGATTTCCCAACAAAACTTCTGTGAACAGAATGTGGCCACATACAAAAGCCAGTCGGAAAAGCACTATGCTCTGTCCACAGAGTGGCCAGGCTGCCCAGCCACTCTGGACAAAACAGGCACCCAGAAGCACAGCAGACAAGGCTGCCTGTTGTTCTGGATGCCTGTCTGTGAAGAGCCCCCCCCCGCCCCCTGAGCACCCACACAGCTTTTTTGTCATCAGAATCTGTCCACAGAAGCATTATGCCTTATGGCTGAGAGGCAGAATGCCGCCACAAAAGTGCTGAGTTTCATCTGCAAACTGTTTACAGAACATATTGTGTGTAAACATTCCAAGTTTTTTCACTAAAACCTGGGTTTTGTCAGCAAAACTCACTAATGTAATCACAGAGAGGTAGCTGTGTTAGTCTGTATCTTCACAAAACAGCAACAACAAAAACCAGTCTTTAAAGTGTCACAGGACTAACAAAAAGATTTATTAGGTGATTAGCTTTTGAGGGACAGACCCACTCTTTCAGATCTGGAAAAGTGGGTCTGTCCCATGAAATCTCATCACCTAATAAATCATGTTGTTAACCTCTCCTTTTCTAGCATTTTAAAGGCTAATAGAGTGTTCAAGATTCTTCTGTGCTAGGGGAATAAGCAGTTGCTGCTTTCTGGAAGCTTAAATGCCCCTTTGGACCACTGGAGAGTATAAGAAGGGACTTCAAGATCTGACTCCTACTCTGAGCTGAAGTTAAGAGAGGGGAATCTTTCTTGGCAGGGTCAGTGGGAAAATAAGGTGTGGGGGGGCATTGGCGGGGGGGGGAAGAGGCCTGAGAAAATGAAAAAGGGTAACATTTCCTGAAAAGGAACACATGAAATTCATGAGTACCCTAAAGGTAACAAAGAAATCTGCCACTCTGGAATATATTCCATTCCCACTCAGAAGTTGTTTGCCAATGTAGTGACATGAAGCACTTTCCCCTGAGACCCACACTACAGCAGGAAAAAAAAATTCATGTTGATTAATCCACTGAGGGAAAGAAGAATGTGATTTGAATGTGATATAAATGCAAAACTTGTAAGTAGAATATTACAAAGGGGCTATAATCCAAAACCCAGTATTGTACTCAGTTTAATGCCATATTAAGGGTAACAAAAAGCTTAGTTACAGATACTAAGCCAATTCTCCATTTCTTGATTACATATAGTATAGATACCTAGCTGCACCACAGGAGAGTTTCTGAATGAAACAAATATTTTAAGTGCTAAAATGGTTAATATTAAAATTAACTTCGTTTCTTCATTTAATTTACCTTAATAGTGCTAGAACACACCCCTGAAGCCTTTGCACTGAAAAAGGAAATGCAATTTCTCCTTTGAAACACTGGTAATAAATTACAGTACTAATATCACTGATGGGATAAGAAAGTAAATCATGTGTTATTTTCCCTTTCTATCGTCTTAGGAACGCAACATAATTCTATATGATCAGACAACAAAAACTTCCATGAGGTCACACCTTGCTGACATAATTGATATTATTTCTGTAGTGCAGCCTTCCCAAAGTGTGATCTGCAGCCCAGTACTGATCCTTGGAAAAAACATACCGGCCCTTAGAAAATATACAAATCATCAGGCACAATCCTATTAATTTGGTACATTTCATATTTTCCCATGTGATGCGTGCATGCTTTCGTGCGGCTGAGCCTGTGTCATCAGTTTTCATGTCATGTGACGCAGCAGTCTTGGTTTGTTTCTGCACAATGCAACAATGTGTGCATCTTTTTAGGTTCACTGCTTCAGTTTTCATTTATTTTCAATTAAATACCCTCTCATTTTCATCTTCAATATGGATAAATGGCTGAAGAACGTGACTGGAAATACAACTAACACATTCAAATGATGTGCATCCTAATACAAGGGAGAAGAAGATGATAAAAACTTCTTGGACCTGCAAGTATTCTGACGAGTATTTTAAATTTGGTTTTATAAGTATTGGCAATGATGATCACTTGCCATTATGCATAATCTGTCATACAGAACTATTCAATAAGACCATGAAACATCAAAGCTGAAATGACATTTGGAATGTAAACATCCAGGATATGCAAGTAAGCCCATAGATTTTTTTTTTTAATAAATAAGAAAAATGAATTATCTTCTGCTAAAAATGTATGAAAAGTGCACTTTCTATGTATATTATGTACTATTATTAGTGAATAAATAAGCAGTGAAAATTCATTCATTTTTCTTTTTTTTTTAAATATGCATTTATATTTTTGGGCTGCAAAAAAGGTACTGAAAAAAAAACTGGGTTCCAACTATATAAAGTTTGGGAAACGCTGCTGTCATGCATTACCCTTTACAGACAATACACTTCAGAACAGCAATTTAAAGACCTGATGATCTGGCCAGCTGAGATCCTTCGGTTCCAGAGAAGAGGGTGAGAGGGAAAATGCTGCAAAAATATTTTGAATTTAGATTTCTTCTATACACAAGATTCAAAATGGCTGAAATGCGCTGATATTTGTGAACGCCAACATTCCATCTATAAATTATTTCCATGCTTAGAGGGTTAATTCCTTAGGTCTTCATACACAGAATACCACCTTACTCCATAAGTAATCTCACCAAAGTCAATGTGGATTTGAGAGTAAGGTACTACTGGATATCTTGTGGAGTAAGGCTCAACTCTGCTAGAATCAGGGTACTAGAATCTGAGCCACTGGCTAAGAGTTATTTTTAAACCTTTTACAGATAGGTCACAGACTAAGTGACAAACTATTTACATGACCTGATCCTATACAGCAGGCATTGTTTTGACTTATTCTAAAAAATGCACCATCTGCCCTTGAAGTCCCATTTGTCTCACCCAAGCACAAGATCAGTTGAGAGCAAATTTTAATACATACCATAGCAAGTCCACTTCAAGAGCTACCTGTTGAGGTAGTATTGACAGAATCATTCTGCGTTGTATTATTGTACAGTAGCAGTTCATAATGACATTATTAGATCTCTGGAAGTGGCTCCATGTCAGACAACTTGCTCAGGGCATCGGGAGCACCACACTTAAACAAAACTGTTTCAGTGGCATATTAATATAGCATTGTCTTTATGGAATGGATAAGAAGCATTTAAAAATAGAACGTATAATGCCAACTGAAAATGTGCTTCTTCAAAAATGTATTTTAACTTCTCATAGCTCAGGCTTCCAACATGCCCATATATATTGATAGATTTTTGAATTGATACTGAGGTTAAAACTCCTGGCACTAATCATTATACAATCATTATACTAATCTTTTAACCAGCATTCAAGTAGCCAAACTTCTCTATTAACCGTCATTCTGTCACAGCTGGCGGTACCTCCGTTCTCCTGCCCAGAGCAGCACAATTCCATCCAGAGTGGCTCCCTATGTGGCACAGTGCCCTGGCCAGATCAGCTCCTCGCGGCATGTCTGAGTGGCTCCTTGCAGCATAGCATGCCCAAGCAGCTCCTCGTGCCCAGCTGCCCAGAGCAGCTCCTCATGGCGAGGCTAAGCGGCTCCTCATTCCGTGGCGTAGCTGAGCAGCTCCTTGCACCCAGCGGCTCCTCATGCCACAACCAAGTGGTCCTCGCACTGAGCTGCCCAGTATGTTTTGGAACCTCCCATATATCTGCCATATTTGAATATCCAGCAAACTCTCAGTTCCACGGTTGCCAGCTATCAGAGTATACTGTAGCTTCTATCAAAGAATATTCATGCCAGGGCTGAGCACCATGGATAGATAGCCAATAGACTAGCTGTATTTCTGTTGGATAATTTTTTCCTAATTCTTACCCTAATGAAGGAGAGAGCAGGTTTCAACAGGACTGTTTGTTCCACTCATCTTACATATCTCACAAGCAGAGGCAATCAGTGTGGGAATTCCAGGGGGGCACTGAAGACATGGCCATCCTGCTCCCCTCCTAACCTATCCCTTTCCTGCGTGTACACTTCTCCCTCCTGCCCCTTCCCACTGAAGCACCACGTTGCTTCTGGTGCATGCTGGGCAGTCCCCATTTCCCTTCCTTAAAGTTGCATGGCCTTACAGTAGCCCATTGGTGGGCCAATTTGGAAGAGAAGATGCTAAACGCTCAAGGAAGTATACTGTTTCTGATGAAGCGAAGCATGATTATGGTCTCAGTTTCACTTTTTTCCCTCTCCATCTTAGTAGTATACATTCTTGCATTTAGTTTCTGCTCCTACTACAACCCTCCTGTGGTCTTCTGAAATTAAGACAGTGAGAAACTGTCTTTTTTAAAATGGTGACAAGTATCAAAGAGGTAGCCGTCTTAGTCTGTATCTTCAAGAACAAGTCATCCTGTGGCACCTTATAGTCCATAAGGTGCCACAGGACTTCTTGTCTTCTTGAAATGACATCATAAGTAACAATGAACCAGAATCACACAGTATTTAGTACTAAGTAAGGTATCCGAGACTTGGGCGGGGGGAGGGGGAAATCAGAAGAAAATAAAATCTTAAACTGTTCATTTGGAGCAGGGACTGGATCTTCCTCTGTGAATGCAAACTATGTGGTATGTATTAAATGCTGCAATCATCTAGAAACATTTTTAAATAATTGGACCTCCTACAAATAGGGCCTAACTGTAAATACACTACACAAAAAATTGAATGAAAGAAAACAGCACACCTTGGTATTCAATGGAGAAGAGGTTGAAGGAACTAATCAATTCACCTAACAATGCCATACAGAATAGTGGAGTTCTTGGACTGAATTGCCATGTAATCCATTATGCTGAAGGGAAAGATGAGAGAAAGCATGGGTCCTCTACCTCGTGCAGGAGGAGTGCTAGTAATGGATAACATCAAGGGAGGCAGAGTTGTTTAGTGAAGCCTGATGCAAAATAAGCACTACATGGTAAATTATGACAAAATACAATTAATTTTAGAAGAGGCAAGAAATACAAGCCAAAATATGGAAATAACACAATAAGAATATTTAGATAACCTAGGTGTATTCAGAAGGGTAGCCATGTTAGTCTGTAAAAGAAGTTTAAAAAAAAAAAGTAATTGGAGATACACATCTCCTAGAACTGGAAGGGACCTTGGGAGGTCATCTAGTCCAGTCCCCTGCCCTCTTGGCAGGACCAAGCACCATTCCTGACATTGATTTGCCCCAATCCCTAAATTGCCTCCTCAGTGGATTGAGCTCACAACCCTGGCTTCAGCAGGCTAAGGCTCAAACCACTGAGCTATCCCTCCCCTCTAACTGCTAGTTTCATAAACAAAAATACCCAAGCAGTCATATCACTCCTTAAAGACTAACAATTTTATTTATTCAGTAATGAGTTTTCATGGGTAAGACCCATTTCATCAAATGAAGTGCATCTCACCCACAACAATTCCATATGGCTAAATTCAGTGCCTTTCATGGTGACTAGTGTCAGAAAGGTAGCCATGTTAGTCTGTATCCACAAAAACGAGAAGTCCTGGGGCACCTTTTAGAACAACATTTATTGGAGCATAAATTTTTGTGGGCAAAAACCCACTTTGTCTACATGCAACTGATGAAGTGGGGCTTTGCTCGTAAAAGCTTTTTCTCCAATATATCTGTTAGTCTTTAGGTGCCACGGGACATCTCATTTTGTTTCCACAAAAGCTCATGACTTAATAAAAAGTTGTTAGTTTTTAAAGTTCTACAGGACTGCTTTGTTACTGTTAGTTTATTCAGTTGAGCAGGGTCTGATGAAATTCACCTGAGAGTACTTAAGGAACTAGCTGAAAATCTCAGAACCATTAGCAATTTTCATTGGGAATTCATGAAAGGCAGGTGAGATCACTGTAGACTGGAAAAAGCAAACATAGTACTTATCTTTAAAAAGGGAAACAGAAGCCTCAGGGAACTATTCATCTGTCAGTCTAGCTATATTACCTGGATAAATATAGGAACAATTATTAAACAACTAATTTAATACGTTCAGAGTCCAAGGTTAAAAGGGACAATTGTATAATCCAGTCTGATTTCTCCTCTATTAAAGGCAATAGATCTTCCCAAAAATAAATTCCTAGAGCAGATCTTTTTAGGAAAATATTCAGCCTTGATTTAAAAATGGTCTGTGTTGGAGACCCACCATGACACTTGATAAATTGTTCCAGTAGTTCATTACACTTATGTTAAAAATCTACCCCTTAGTTCCAGTCTGAATTTGTCTGGCTTCAGTCTCCAGCCATGTGACTGTGTTATACCTTTCTATGCTATATGGAAGAGCTCATTGTTAGATATTTGTTCCTCAAGTCAGGACATGTATTCAAGTCACCTTTTAATCATCTCTTTGCTCAACTAACAGATTGAGCTCCCTGAATCCATAACTGTAATCAAATTGCCTAATCCTTCAATTTTTCTTGCAGTACTTGTGTAAGCATCTAGTAGATAACAGGGTGACAAGTAATAGCCAACATGGATTTATCAGGAACAAATCATGCTAAACCAAGCTATTTTTCTTCTTTGATACAGTTACTAGCTAACAGGGGAAAGCAGTAGCTATTATATACCCTGATTTTAGCAAGGCATTTTACACACTTCCATATGACATTCTCATAGGCAGACTGTCAAATGTGATTTAGATGTCATTACTATAACCTGGGTCAAAAATGTGCTGTAGCAAAGGTTAAGGATGATTAAAAGACTTTTTGCATTTGGCAAATGGCTGAGTAAATAAAGGATGACAAACTACAAGGAAAGCATTTGGTTTCTGCTGTTGCAATCTATGTCAATATCTTTATAAACAATCTTTGACAAGACTGCAATAAGAATATGGCTACTTGATGACACTGCTAACAAAGTCAACCTGTTGCCTATCCTTTCATTAAGTTACCCTTTGTTTTGGTATTGTGAAAAAGCCTAATATTCATCTCTGCTCAGTTTTCCCACACCATTCACAATCACACAGACCTCTGTCATAGCCCTTAGTCAGCTTTTTATATGAAATAGCCTTAATCTGTCCTCTTATGGAAGCCATTCCTTACCCTTAATCATCTTTGTTGTCCTTGTCCGAAGCTTTTCTAGTTCCACTATATTCTCTGAGATGGAGAGGCAAAAAGGGATGGAGTATTAAAGGTGTTTGAGTACAATGGATTTAAATAAAGGCATTATGGTAATTTTTTTAGTTTTCTGTATCTTTCATAAAAGTTTTTAACTTGCTGTTAGCCTTCTGGCAATTTCTGCATATTGAGTGGAAGTTTTCAGAGACATATACATGGGGACTCCAATACTTCTTTAAGTAATCTTGTGTAGCACATATTTTTTCTTATGTGCATTACTTTGCATTTATCAATATTTAATTTTCATCTGCCATATTGTTGCTAATCACCCAGTTGTATGCGATCTCTTTGTAAAGCCTCACAGTATGGTTTGGACTTAACTATCTTGATTAGTTTACAACAAGATGTCCTGTGCCACTTCTTGTTGTTGAAGATACAGACTAACATGGCTACCTCTCTGATACTTGATCAGTTTAGTATCACCTGCAATCTTTGCCACTTCATTGTTCACCTCCCTTTTCCAAAATAAGGACTTTAATTAATAGTACAGTTCCCAAGAGAGATCCCTGGGAGATCCCAGTGTTCACCTTTTCCCATTGTGAATATGGATCATTTACTCCTACCTTTGGTTTATCATCTTTCAACTACTTACCGATCCATAATAGGACCTTCCTTCTTATCCCTTTAAAGCCTGTGGTGAGGCTTGTCCAAGCTTTTCTGAAATTCCAAGCATACCATTGACAACTATTCACATGCTTTGACTTCTTTAAACAAAATCTACTAGACTGATGAGGCATGCCTTCCCTTTGCAAAAGCCATGTTGACTCCTCCCCAAACAAACCATGTTTATCTGTCTATCTGATAATTATGCTCTTTATTACAGCTTATAAACTCTGACACTGGTCATTTGTTTTATAGTGCCTCATATTCAGGATTCACAAGATACCTCAGCTTCAATACGCTTGGTATCAACCATTTGAGGCTCTCAAAAACCTCCAGTTTCCCAGTATCCTCAAAGACAGTGTAAGGAGTTCACATAGTAATAAGTAACATGGTGTGATATCATTTCTAGAACATCTTAGCACTACATAAATTATTTTAATCACATGCCTGCAAACACAATTCCCACACCACCACCTTATTCTGACTCAAATTGTACATTCATATCTGCCATCCAGAAATTAGGTATTGGCCTTCACCTCAAATACCGTTTTGCCTCCTACACTTATTGTGTGTAAATCTTCTCATTATGGTACCCAAAAATATTCTCTTCAAATAATTACCTGTCATCTGAACATTAAGGAGTTCATCTCTAATCAAGTCCCTTTATTCCCAAACTCCAAAATTTATTGTGCAAAAATAGCATCTTCTCTTTTATAGCATTTATAATTTCCTGTGCACTTCAGAATACAATAACCTAATCTAAAATTTCCTTTTCTTTATTTTCAAGCTCCTCTGCGGTCCTGTCCCCCTCCAATCTTTTTAAAAAAAAATCAGTTACTGAAACATCCAGTTTGTTTTAATGATGCCTCCTTCTCATTCACTCCCCTGCCAAGCCAACCTTAGAATCAGATTTCTAGGGCTGGAAGGGACCCAAGGAGGCCATCTAGTTCAGCCTCTTACCTAAAGCAGGATCAACCCCAACTAAATCATCCCAGCCAGGACTTTGTCAAGCTGGGACTTAAATCTCTAGAGATGGAGATTCTACCTCCTCTCTCAGTAATGAATTCCAGTGCTTTACCACCCTTCTGGTGAAACAGTTTTTTCCTAATGTCCAACCTACACCTCCCCCTCTAACTTCAGACCATTGCTCCTTGTTCCACCATTTTGTCACCACTAAGAACAGTCTCTCTCCATCCTCTTTAGAGCCCCATTTCAATAAGTTAAAGGCTGCTATCAAATTGCCCCTCACTCTTCTTTTCTGCAAACTAAGTAAGTCCAAATCTCTCAGCCTCTCCTCATAAGTCACGTGCTCCAGCCCCCTAATCATTTTCGTAGCCCTCCGCTGTACCTGCTCGAAAGTGTCTGGGGTCTCAGAACTGGATGCAATACTCCAGATGTGGCCTCACAAGTGCCGAGTAGAGAGGAATAACTTCTCTAGATCTGCTGGAAATGCTTCTTCTAGTGCACCCCAATATGCCATTAGCCTTCTTGGCTACAAGGGCACACTGACTCCACCTTGGATCCTTCTCATTCAGGTTGCTTCCACAATTTAAAAGTTTCCCAGTGCCTAACTCGGCAGTTCTCTTAAATCCCATCTCAAGAGATTCCACTATTCTCTAATCCTCAGATTCCTTTCTTAATGTAAAATCTGGCCAGTTTATGCCCAGCCACATTTAGGAGCCTCAGCCTCTAACATTCAGTTCACTTGTTTCAATTTTTGAATTATGTTATTTTAGTTCAGTTTAGGAGTGACTCCTTTTGGAGTGCTTTACACCGGTGCACAGACTGCAGAACAGTAACTCATGGGGTTATGTTCTGTGATAGCTTGTTTACTAAATAAATACATCTGCTGAACTTTCTGGTCAGTGTTCACCATTACTTGATTTTAAGAGTTCAGGAAACTACCTCTGGCTGACTGCATCTTACTTCCCCACCCCCCACACACAGGCTATTAAAAGAAAGTGAGCAGTATCTGAGCAGAAATTCAAGGCCAGAGACTTAGCTGGTGTACATTGATTTGCTACACCTGAAGTTCAGGTCCCTGATAGCTCTAATGGGTGGTAGATATCTTAGTAGACTGTGCAGTTTATCAAGACCCAGCCTGCATACATGCAAAATGTAAATCAGTTGCTAATCTCCTGCCCTCTGCCTCTTATGAAAATGAAATACATTGTTCATCATCAGCATATTTTCATCTGACTATAGTTTTTTGGGCTCCTTCAACTTTTTGCTTCTATTGCATGTACTATAAATAGAGTTCACACAGCTTCAGCTACATAAAAAAGGGAATATTGGGCAGGATTGAAATGGTATTAAAAGCAAGGCTAAGCAGTGGGAACCTAGGCCCTCGGTCCCACAGGCAAATGCATTGTTGAGTACCATCTAAGTCAAAGGAACTTTATCCATGTTCACAATGACAGATCTGTTTGCAGAATCAAGGCCTGGGGCAGCAATGAGCCAATTAAAGTTTTATTTAAAGGTGCATTTATTACTATGATTCAGCTGATTAAAACAAAACAAGACTTCAGTCTCCAGTGGGAGCCTGCAATAGATTTCAAATAAATTGGAACATGCATAGAAAAAGCCTGTCACTGCCTGTAGACGTACTTCTCTTAGTATGTTCTTTCTTAAAACAATTTTGTAATTATGGGAAGGCAGAATAAGAATAAAATATATATTAACATGGATTTAAAACATAACTACAATTTACCTCACAACACAATGTTTATTGTATTTTTCTCTGTCTGAAGAAAATTAAGTGTAATTATTAATGGAACTGTTCTGGTCAATTTAGTACAGAGCTCCTTAAAGATGAAGAAAGAGGGAACTGGCTATGGTACAGTGATCGCATATTTGTAACTTATCAAATAATTTCTGTGTCAGTTGCATTTCTTAATTTAAAAAAATTATTGGGGCTGATGAAAATAATTGTGTTTGTTAATTGAGCCAAAGAGAAAAACAAACCTCACGTTCAGTACCTTCAGCACTTACCTCCAAAAATGCTCCTCTCTCCATCAGAATTGCTCCTGTGTGCCCACATTTCTTCACTCGCAGAGCTATTCCTGATGGCAGAAAGCTGCAGTTGAGCATTTTGGAGGAGCTGCTATCAGTAGGAGAACTTAAAGTGTTAGTGCTCAGTGGTCCTATGCTCCCAAACAGTCTGATCTGAGGACACAGGAAAACTGGAGGCGTTTGTGCACCCCAAATACTGGCCCTTCACCTTGGTAACTGAGTGATTTTGCACAAATGTTGCTTAAAACATGAAATCCGTGTAGTTAAATTATGTTTTTATACAAAAATGAAACTTACAACTTCCCAGAACCCTACATACCTATTTAAGTCACTATCTTTATTACAACTTATCAAACATCACTTCTACATCTGTCACCCCAGATCTACATAATTTCTCCTTTTCCGGAGGCACTTTTACATAATAGTTTGCCATCCAGAAGCTTGTAGACCTTTTAAATGATCCATCATTTGAGACTTCTAGGGGAAAATCCACTGTTTAGAAATCCTTTAAAAACAAAAATCCAAGAACAAAATCCCTCTCAGCTTCCCCAACAAGTCAGTTCTTAATTCTGGAACCACCTGTCTTCTCCACAAACATTCCACGTTTGTGCTGCCTTACCTAATTTGACCCTCGACCAAAAAAAGTTTCTAATGTTTCTGCTAAGCAGCAAAACAAATAACCTCTATGTTACTTAGACTGACATTGGCTCTCTCTACACATTAGCAGCTATGGAAGATTGATCCTAAGGAAGGTTGATCTTAAAACAAAATGAACCACCTCTATTTTTTTCCTCCTCAATTTCCATTTGCTATTTCTTCCTCCTGTATTTTATTTTATTACATGGAAGGGAGACCAAAACTATACCTTCAGTTTCAAAATTTAAAAAGCCCATGCATGAATACACACTGTAAGAGACACTGGAATGCAATTCATTCGATAAAGCCACATCATTACTAGTCTCTGTTCACCAGCAAAGTCGTTATTGCCAAACAGGAGGATGGCTAAGTAGCAGTGAAACAGAAAAGGACCTGGGGATTATAGTGGATGAGAGGCTAGATATGAACAAACAGCGTGCCCTTGTAGCCTAGACAGCTAATGACATATTGGGGTGCATTAGGAGAAGCATTTCCAGCAGATCTAAAGTAGTAATTGTTCCCCTCTACTCAGCACTTTTGACACCACATCTGGAGTATCGCATCCAGTTCTGGGCCGCCCAGTATAAAAAGGATCTGGATGCACTGGAGTGGGTCCAGGAGAGGGCAACAAAAATTATTAGGGGGCTGTAGCACATAACCTATGAGGAGAAGCTGAGGGATACGGGCTTATCTAGTTTGCAGAAGAGAAGACTGAGGGGTGATTTGACAGCAGCCTTCAGCATCCTAAAGTGGGCCTCTGAAGAGGATGGCAAGGGGCTGTTCTTAGTAGTGATGGATGGCAGAACAAGGAGCAACAGTCTGAAGTTACAGAGGGGGAAGTGTAGGTTGGATATTAGGAAAAAACTATTTCACCAGGAGAAGGGTGAAGCACTGGAATGTATTACCTAGAGAGGGGGTAGAATCTCCATCCCTAGTGGTTTTTAAGTACCAGCTTGACAATGTCCTGGCTGGGATGATTTAATTGGGGTTAATCCTGTTTTAGGCACAGGACTGGACTAGATGACCTCCTAAGGACCATTCCAGCCTAGGATTCTATGATGTGATTATAATGTGGATACTTCTCCTTTAGGAACAGACAGAACAATCTTAACCAGTACAAGCAACAAGAAGTCCTGTGGCACCTTATAAACTAAGAGATATTTTGGAGCATGTGTGTTTGTGGGCAAAGACCCATTTTGTTGGTAGAGCTACAGAAGTAACTCCAGTCGAGTCAATGGAGTTATATACACAAACAAGATGAAACCTGGTGTATGTGTGAGAAGCATATCAGAGCCTGTTCAGAGGCAACAACCCAGAAGAGAAATCACAAAAGGAGAGGTCCAAAAGAGAAATCCCAAAAACTGGCTTTGTGGAAAGGAAGGGTTGTGGCATACTGGGCATAGTCTAACCCTTTGATTCCTTAACTAACAGATCACTGGGACTGGAGAAAACATTTTTAGTGCCTCATTGGTTTGATCCTCCATGAAAATTGTACCTTGAGACCATCAATCTCTTTCATGTAGGATACCAAAAAGGTGCTATGACACAAGCTGCGTCTCTGTCCCTGGAGTAGGCTGTTCCCCCAAAGACCCTTTTTGAATGGGTGTCTGGTTTTCCAGTACAAAACCAGACACCTGGTCACTGTAGAGTGCATAGCTATCCAATTCCGGATACTTACAGAACCAATGTCAGATAAGACTTACTTTTTCCCAAAAATATCAGTTTTGGCTTAAATTTCATTTAAGTCCTAGATACCAGAATGACAATACGTTACACTTCCTGTATGCCTCAAGGACAGCTGACTTGTGCTTCACATGCCCTAATTAAGGGGTCACATTAAATTTAACCTCACTGCCTAAGCATGGGGTAGAGAAGTAAATCAATTTCAAGTCAGAGGGAGGTGGAGAAAGAAGTTGCTATCTGGTGGTAAGGATTCTAAGGCTTTGTCTAGACTTACCTTGAAGATCAAACAGCTGTTACACAATTTTTGGTACACCAATTCATCATCATCACCAATAACCACTGGCTCAGCACCCATTGGTATCTGATGCCTCTCTCCCTATTACTTTCCATCATTCCCTGTCCAATGTGGAGTGGCTTAGGTTCTATAGACGAGCACCACACCAATCTACTATATCATCTATCCATTCTCTGTGGGGGTCTGCCTCTCCTATTTGAAACATCCATTATACCGAATACCAGGGTCTTGATTTTTCATTCATCGTTCATTCTGCAAATATGCCCAAATAGCTGTACCTTCCATTTTATAACCACCTGCAGCAAGCTCTCTTTTGGCTGTATCTTTCTATATAATTCCTCATTGGTGACATTCTGCTGCCATCCTATTCTCAAAATCTGTCTATAACTCCTCCTTTTGAATGCCATATTTTTCTTTTTGACTCTTTTATCATCACTCATGTCTCACATCGGTACAGCATGCTGCTGAATAAATATATGTTTTCAAGACGCTCAGCTTCATTCCTAAGCTAATCGCTTTGCTTTTCCAGATCTTATCCATTGCCTTCAAACTCGCTACCAAAAATTGACTTTGAAGCCATCAACTTCTGTGCCTGTCTTCATGGCAGAAAATCAGTGGGAGCGCTCCTCCCATTCACCTTCCTTACTACCATGCAGTTCAGGAGGTGTTCCGGGGTTGACGTTGACCCTGGAATATGGCGTTATGGGCATGCACAAAATGGCACTCCAGAAGATCGAGCCGGAGTGGTCAATCTTCTCTGCTAAGTCTAGATGTAGCCCAATTGTCCTAGATGCCATTTGGCCTTTTCCCTCCACTGTCTATAGACAGCTAATTTGACTCCACAGTGGGACCACTATTTCAGATTTTGGTGTGGAGGTTTGGCACCAGAAATAGGATGTAGTGTATGTATGTAGAGCAGGGATTTCCAACCTATGGGTTGGGAATCAAACATGGATTCCATTAGATTTGTTAAAGGTCACCAGCTGGGCAGTTCCCAGCTGCATGTGGCTGTTAAAGAAGCCATTTACAGTTTCTGACCACTACCACCTCAGGCAGATATCTACCAATAGAGATAGCTGCTGGAGATCACAATTACCTTATGCCTAGGTGCTGAAACCTTAAAACTTCAGTTAACTTGTTTTAACAACTGTTACCTGAGGGAAGCAGGAGGGCTGGGGGAGCCACCCAGCCTAGCAGCCCCAGTGGAAAGGCTGTTGGAGGAGGAGGAGGAGTGTCTAAGGCCAGGGCTGTTTAGGACGTGGGGGAGGGGCGGGTCTAAGGCTGGGGGGCAGTTTGGGACTGTGGGGGGGGGTTAAAACCTGGCCGAGGGTGAGGTCTGTGGCGTGGCGGTAAAAGACTAATACAGTAAACCTTCGAGTTACCCAGGGGTTGTTCCTGCAACCCCTGCATAACTCAAAATTTTCCTGCAAGGGAAGGGAAGCCAGGAACCACCATGGCTGGTCAGTTTCCTGGCCCCCAGAGTGGCAGGAGCTGGGAACCAGGGAGGGGCAGTTTCCAGTCTCCCCATGGCTTGCAGGACCTGGAAAATGATCAGCTCATGGCTGGTCAGTTTCACATTCCTGCCAGCGCAGAGGAGGGAGAAGGATTTTAGCTTGGTTCCCTCTCTTCCCCCAGCCACAGGGCTGTCAGATAGCTGCATATCTGAGGAAAAGGAGGGAGACGGTTCCAGGCACAAGGCTGCAGGTCTCCTTGCCCCCCTGCCAGGGATCCCACAGCTGGCTCTGCTCCAGCTGCTGGACTGTGGGTCTCCCCCACCCCCAGCAAGGGATGCCAGAGCTGGCTCATGTAAGTGCTGGAAGTTCACTCGTTTTAGGCACATAAGTGGGTATACGTGTCCCTTGTTTTGGCAAGTACTCATAAGTAAAGTACTTGTTAAATGAAGGATGAGTGTACAGTTAACAACACTGGGGGAAACCCCCTGCTCCTTGTCTACCTCAACCTATTCATTTACAATGTCATTCTCTGTGTTAGGGCTTCTTTCTACTTCTTCTGTGTCCTCCAAAGTACCCATGGTGCTGTTGGTGGTGGAGATGGGGGTCACCAATGAGGATACCATCCAACTCCTTATAGGAACATCAAGTCTTTGGTGAAGCTCTGGAGTGTCTGTTCGCTTCATGGGCCTTATGATAGGCTTGTCTCAGTTCTTTAGTCTTCACTCTGTACTGCAGTGTGTCCTGCTCAGATGCCTTTTCACAGAAGACTCATACAGGCACATTTCTTGTGTTTCCGTTTCCTATGGATCGCTCACAGCTGGGACTGAACAGACTCCTCTGACCTACACTGATAAAATCCAACAGCTACGTGGTGGTCCTAAGCTGGGGAGCATTTGTTGCAATGGCCAGACATGGGCACCTGGCAAAATGCCATGAGACTACAGCATAGTGAGCCAGACCACAAGGTCAGGGGAAGCAAGAAATATGCAGGTGCTCAGGCTGTCTAGGGCACCATTGTCTGTACACCTGTGTGGTCTATCTATTTCATCAAATGAGTCAACAAGCATGTGGATGAAGCCAGACAACCACTGTCCTCTTGAATGAACTCAAGTGGAAAAGTTAGCCAGCCAGCAGGAAATGAGATTCCCAGGAGATCCTCTCCATGGCTACAAACCTGGCCGTTTACAGGAATGCTTCTTTTCTAGCCCTCTGTTTTAACTTTCCTTCCAGATCTTTCAAAAATCCCTTTCAATCTAATTGTGCATTCTGGCAGGGTAACATCACACACAGATCTACCCAGGGATATACGAAATTCAGAAAAATATTTCAAGTACTTTTCCGTTTTCTGCAGTTACCTCTGCTGATCTGATCTGGTTTTGAATAGATGACTTTCCTGTATCCATTACACATTTTTGACTCATCCATTCCCTCAGGACATGTTCTTTCTTAAAGAAATTCCCAGTTTTGGCCATGGAAACCCAAAGATGTTTTTCCATATACAGGTTCCCCCCACCCCCGGAAATACAATTTTTCTGCTGTAGAAAACTCCTAAATAACTCCAGTGCTATTCTATAAAATCATCCACTGGTTAGTCCATTGAAAGGGATTTTTTAAAGTATTTCACTATGTTTGCATTAATAATAAAAATCTTATGTATTTTTTCTAAGAATACCTGGTTAATACAAATATGCCATTCCAGAACATACGAAAGGTCCTATAAAAAAAACAAGTAGCTGAACACATAAATATTCAGAAGAGTTCCTCTCATATCACTTTAAACCAGAAGAAAATGTGCACATGCTGTAATGACTTGATTGGTATCTTTAATAAATGCATTATTTGTTTCCTACTCAATTCCATCCATTACATTATCATGTTTTCTGTAACTGTTTTTATAGTAATAAATAATGACTTCTTGATTTAAGTGACTTTTTTCATTAGTTGTGATTGCATTCTAAACAAAGACAAAGATTAATTAAATTAACTGAATATGTGTTTAAATGACAAAGGTACAAACCTCCTTTCTAGAGACGGTAAGGGTATTTTGAATATGTATTATGTATGTGCTTGCATCAGTTTATAGCATACCACAAATTAAAGCAGTATATCCCTTCTTCTGCTGTTAATTACAAAGAGTATGCTCCTTCATACCACCTATATAGCTCTGGTTTATAGGATAAACATCCACAAAATTTATCTTACAAAACAGAACCTTATCAAGTTGTATTAGATGTAGTAAATTTCTCACTGAACATTTAAAAGGGCAGAGATTATATTCATACTTCACATTCACTATTTGTTCATTATGTATGTCTAGAAAAAAGGCATATATTTAATTAAAAGGAAAGCTGAAAGAGTAGGAGGAACAAAAAATGTTCTCAACTTCAATAACATTATTGGAAAATAATTATTTCAGAGCAGCTTATCTTTTGAAAAGCTGGCAAACTCCCAGGATCTTGATAGCTGTAAGCAATTTTATATCTGCTTTATACAGATAAATTTAACAAAGAGAAATTAATTTCAGCTTCATAATAAGTCTCATCTTATTAGCAAAATGAAATCCATGATGCAACAGAGCCCTGTGCAAGAGAGACTATTCCCAAAAGTTTTGTTACTTAAACTCAACAGCTGATGGAAAAACTCCACCTCAAGCTCTCTCTATTCCTTCTTTCTGAATATAATTCTTAACAGATGGAGTCACTCTTTCATTGTCAATGTCTGTCTCTGAGTTAGCAAGTCACATGGTTGTTTGGACTCATAACACATTAGGAGTCTATGCGGAATGCATTTCTAAGTAACAACTCAGCAGGATGGAGACATTGTTTTTATTGCCATGAATTTAACATTCTTTGCCACTTACATGTACCCTCTCCATGCTTCCCCTTTGGTTACGGGCACATAAGAATTTACTAACGATTCCATAGGATGAGATATATACAAATCAGTCAACATCAAGCTTTAAACCGAGTTCATTGTTAAAAAAAGTCTGCAAGAATCTGATCCTCTCCCTCAGACTACAACTTAGTAGTACATAAGGTCTGTATTCTGTGGGTGGCCTGCCCATCTGATCCATAAGTAAACTAACAAATACTGGAAATTGCTGATGTCAACCCACTGAAAGTTGTTTGAGCTACATCCAGCATTAAACCTTTACAGTCAGATAATTCATCAGTGCACCATGATTTGTTAGGCTAGATTTATGGCTGCTAAGTTTTCCTAGAGAGTAACAAAGCAGTTTGTGTACTGGTGAACCTGCTCATAAATGTCATTAATGAGCATTTTCAGTTTCTAGATGGTCCCACTTGAACAGAGAAATATACAATTTTATATAAAAAGTGTTTTAACTAAACCAAAGCAACCAAGCTCCAAGAAGCAAACACTGGTATATCCCAATAAAAGAACGATCCTTTCCAGCACCGCTACTACGTATCGTTGCTGAGCAACATCCCGCACTTTATGATACTAGAGACAAACTCCTCTAGCCATCAAAAGCTGGGAACAGATTTATCAACTCAGGAAAATAAAATCATAAAAAAATACTCATTGCACATTTCTTGGTCTCCTTGACCATGGCATTCACTAGCTCCAGAAAATACTATGCCCCTGCCAAAAGGTGGCATTTCTATTCTCCCACCCCACATCTCAGTGATTGGTTGTGGATGCAGCACACCACAGGGACAAGCAGAGCCAATTCAAGACCACCCCATACGACAAAGATTGGAAGAGACTTCTTCAGTAGGAAATCATACTCCTCTGCCTCTTTACAGTTCAAAATTGCTGACTGTTTTGGCTCTCCTCCCCAAGTATATTTTAATATTCTTCACTTTTAACATCTTTGTTGATAAACTTCCTGAGGAAGAAAGAGACCTTTTCAAAGCTATTCTACAGAGCATTCTCTCATCTCTCATACAGCTCTTCAAGCTTCACTTGACTCAGCAGACACTGTGGCCAGATCTCTTGCCATGGCAGGCATGATAAGGAGGGCCTCCTGGTTACATGTCGTGGGTTACAGAATAGAGTTGAGGACAAAAAGTTATTTGCAGAATTCACTGGCATCTCTACACACATGTAAAGACTCACATGATCCTAAAAACCCTACACATGTATATAATGCAACCAATGAAGAGGCAAAAATAGATTCTACAGCTAGAAATTTAGGTCCTCTCCATGTCCACAGGCCCAGAGGTCTTATGACCCACAAAAGGAGACCAACAAAACAAAAAACAGCAAAAATGTAGCACCTTAAAGGCTAACAAAATGATTTATTCAGTGATGAGCTTTTGTGGTAGAGATGTACTTTCTCAGATCAAACTCAGTTCCAATACAGACTGACACTTATAGGTACAAGAGCCCCCCCCCCCCCCAAAAAAAGGGGGTGCAATAAAAACTGAAATCAAATAGGATTGGAGAAGTGGGGTGAGAGGTGGGGGGATGTTAATTGTCCTGTCTGATATATTTACGAGCATCAAAAGGAAGGGAAGCAGTCCTTGTAATGCATGAAGCAACTGATGTCTCTGTTCATATGAATATGAATTCCAACTCACAAGTTTCTCGTTTTAATCTTTTTTTTAATTCTTTATGCTCTAGGAGACAAATTCTCAGATCTTTAACAGAATGGCTCACTCCATTGAAGTGTTCACTGACTGGCTTACATGTCTTGAGTTTCTTGATGTCTGCTCTGTGTCCATTTATTCTTTGGCAAAGGTTTTGCCCACTCTGTCCAATGTACATAGTAGCAGGGCATTGTTGGCACATAATGACATATATAAATGTTGATAGAAGTGCACAAGAATGTGCCTTTGATCTTGTAACTAACACGGTTAGGTCCAGTGATGGTACCCCCAGAATAAATATGTGAACAAAGCTGGCAGCGGAGTTTGTTACAAGGAAAAGTTCCAGGTTTAGTATTACTGGGGTGTAGCCTGTGACTGCCAGTGAGAATCTCTCTCACTTTAGGAGGTTGTTTATAGGAAAGTACAGGCCTGTCACCTAGAGCCTCCCCCTGGAAACTTCTAAAGTGGCTTCTCTTCTCAGCCTGCTTTATTGAGCAGATTGTCAGCGGGCTGTACTGCAATTTTATTCTCCCAGGTTTGTGACACCTTAAAAGCTGAGTAACTTTTCTATCTCCACACCGCCTCCTGTTTGATGTTACTTATATCAGAAGGTGCATTTGCTGCAGCAGCTGTTCTTTCATATATAATATGTTTTTTAGGCCCCAAAAGTAGTTATCTGTTGAAAAGCAGGGAACAAAAGGATACAACTGTCACAGAAGGATCAATTCCATTAGCCATTCTCTCAGTTCTGGGCATAAAAACATACTTTGCCTAATAGTATAAATCTATCCTCCTATACACTAGAGAATAGAAGTGTCCACAGGTAACAGGAAAATCAATTGCAATATCAACTGGATTAATGTCTGGAACTGCTGCTTTTCAGTTACAGGATAAATCTATTTTCCGACTCATTAAATGTGCATGTTGAATCTGTTATTGGAGCTAAACTGTATCAATATGAAGACAGTCATAACACTTACTGTAGCTGTAATGATAAAACAGCTAAAAAGGCAAAAATGCTATTTTGCAGTGTCCATATTATGAAATAATTATTTTATTCCCTCCTTGAAAGGTCTGGTACTTTTTCTTCCCTTTTTGGCCTTTTCTGTGAAAAGATGTTAGCTCATTTCAATTAATATTATTCAAAATCACTGTTAAAAGAGACCTGCCTCAAGCAGTAGCAATTTTGGCTTTCAAAGGCCCCCAGCTACCTGTTTGTGGAGAGAGAACTTTTAGAACTGAGACATTTGCTCAGTGTTCCACCCTATACATTCTTTGGGCAATTGGCCAACCATGAGCTAATCTGTGGACTCAATTTAGCCATTTCATAGATAATTAAAAACAACAATAAATAAAATATGATTCTTAAACAATAATATAAAGGAACATATAACACTGTAAATGACATACTTCTGATAATCATTGTTACCTCATATGCCTTTAGCATGGGAAGCTCATGAAATGAGCTTTAAAAAAAAACCTAGAGTGACTTTATTTCTTCTGTAAGAACAGAGACCAACCTACCAAATGGCTGGGGCTAATCCAATGCACATTGAGGTGGCTGCAGTGTGGGACCTTGAAGCTCAGCCCCCACCCTCTCCCTGAGCAAGGGGCAGAGCCCTGCAGCATGAGAGAGGGAGTCAACCCCTTTGCTCCTGGAAGCTGCCCAACCAGGCCAGAACAGGAGCCAGCACAGACAATCTACAGAGGGGGGAGGGGCCTTTCAAATTACTGGAGCTGTGCCCCGATTACATTGAGTCCAGAACAAGTGACCCACTTTTCCTGCCCTCATTACAGTGCTGGCTAGCAGTGTTCCCCAGAACCCTGGGGTTCCGCAAAGTGAAAATAAGGGTTCCATGAGAAAATTCCATTATAATATCTGACTCCTCTGTGGCTTCCTCCCCTGCCACAGCTGAAACAGTAGAAATACATTTAATTGGTTTAATGGCTTGCAGGGTGGCGGGTGGGATCTGACCATTAAACCAACTGAATTTAGTTCCATTATTTCAGCAGTGTCAGGGCAGGGAAATGCAGAGAGCCCCTCACTCACCTCATTACCCAAGTAGCCACACCCTTTTGGTGGGCGTGGTTTGGCTCACCCCCACCAACCGAACACCTCCACACCAGCCTTTCCTTCAGCTGGGCATACGTGGCCGCCCAGTGTAGGCTCCCCACCTAGCGCCATGGATGGCTTCGTCCTGGGGGCCAGTTTGGGGCTGAGGCAGATTAATCCTGGGGATGCAGGGAAGCAAGTTTAAGGCTGAAAGGGGTTAAGGCTGGGGGTGGGAGAGTGGGTTTGGGTCTTAGAGGGATTAAGCCTGAGGATGGGGGGGCAGGTTTGCAGGAGAGGGGATAGAACTCAGGGATGGGAGGGTGGATTTGGAGGCTGACACAGGTAAAGCCTGGAGATGGGGGGCAGATTTCAGGGGCCAAGAACAGTCAAGCTTGGAAATGGGGTTCCATAAAATTCAAGTTTAAAAGAGTTCTGCAGCCAAATAAAATGGGGTAATATTGCCCTAAAAGCCCCTTTCCTGTTCCAGCTCTGGCTTCAAAGTGGCTAATACCAAAAAAGCAACATTCAAGGACATAGAGTCCATTTCTGGGCCAGCAACCGTTAAAAACACTGATCAAGAGCTCTGAAGGACTGGTAGAAAAGAAAGCATTTGTATAAATGGAGGCAAAATGCTGCAATCAGAATGAGCCAAATTCAGCTTTGGGATAAACTCCAGTCAAAAAAATGTGCTGAATTTGATATGTTTTAGACTGGTTTTCATGCTATTTCCAAATCTATGTAGAAAATCTTGAAGCATAAAACTCTTGTAGAAGAAAGCCTGCCATCCTGCAGGCTTTCTGTTTGTGAAATTTCCACTGAAGTCACTGGGACCTGCATATATTGCAGCCTTGCAGCACTGCATTAAAAATATTGTGTTTAAAAACTATTTGTGTGGGTACACACTCAGTCAAATGGCTATTGTGCCATGGCATTGTTGCTTCTAGACATTCATGTGTCTGTCAGTAAGGAAAACAACAGCATTCTAAGCCACAAGGAGTCCTGTAGCACTTTAGAGACTAGCAGATTTAAAACCCACTTCCATCTGATGAAGCAGGTTTTACCCACAAAAGTTTATGCCCTAATAAATCCATCAGTCATTAAGATGCTGCAGGGCCCCTCGTTGATTTTACAGATACAGACTAACATGGCTAGCCCTCTGAGCATTGGAAACATAAATCTGTTTCCTTTAATCTGACTTGTGACACGTAGCAACATAATAAACTTCTTTATAAATTTTATTACTAGAATTTGCATTTTTCACTGGGATATTTGCATAACATAGCCATAAATTAAATTTACATATGTAGTATGCATGTGTTCCTGTGGTTTCAATTAGGATTTGTGTCTGTTTCTTTAGAAGAGACAATGGATTGCTGAAATATTTAACAGGCAAAAGAAATTAATTTTTCATACAATTTAGGAACTGAAGCAAATCACTACTTACAAAACTAGATCATTTCCTGCAAGAAGAGGGTTTTGTTTGTTTCTTTTTTATTAAAAATATTTAGAATGAGTATTTTTTCTTGGAGAGCTCTCTCAGAATAAATAAGAGCCTCAAGAGATAAATTATTAATTAATAAGTAATGCCATGCATGTGGCAGATACTGTAAAAAAAAAATAAGCCATTTTACACATCATTAGAGTGAAGGCAAGAACATCCTAACGTGAAAAATTATTTGAAGCCCACAAGAGAGCTCCCTTTATGAAGGGAGACAAAACCCAAAATGCTAGGAATGGATTTTCACAAAATAATAATCAGAATGGTGACAGTCTTGTTCAATATCTTCATCAGCAGGTTAGAAAATGGCATAGACAGTACACTTACAATGTTTGCAGATGATATGAAGCTGGAAGGGGTTGTCAGCACTTTGAAGGAGAGGATTATAGTTCCAAAGGATGTGGACAAACTGGAGAAATGGTCTGAGGTAAATGGGATGAACTTCAATAAGCACAATTCTAAAGTGCTCCACTTGGGAAAGAAAAATCAGTTTCACACATACAAAACACGAAACGGTACCTACGAAGGAGTACTGCAGAAAGAGAGGTAGGGGTCATAGTGGACCATAAGCTAAATACGAGTCAACATTATGACACTGTTGCAGGAAAAGCAAGCATCATTATGAGGCATTAACAAGAGTGTTTCAAGCAAGACATGACATTAGTCTGATCAAGCATTGACTGAAATCTTGTTTTCATTTCTAGGTATCACTTTTTAGGAAAGATGTGGAAAAATTGGAAAAGGTCCAAAGTAGAGCAATAAAAATGATTGAAGGTTTGAAAACCATGACCGATGAGGGAAGACTGAAAAAAATGGGCTTGATTAGCTTGGGAAAGAGAAGACAGAGGGGAAAAGATAACAGCTTTCAAAGGGAGTTACAAGGAGGAGGGAGAAAAATTATTCCCTTTAACCTCTGATGATAGGACAAGCAGCAATGGGTTTAAATCACAGCTCAAGAGGTTTAGGTAGGACATTAGGAAAAATTTCCCAACTGTCAGGATAGTTGAACACTGGAATAAGTTGCCAAGGGAGGTTGTGGAATCTCCATCACTGGAGAAACTTAAGAACAGTTTAGACAAACATCTGTTAGGGATGATCTTGTTGGTGCCTGGTCCTGCTGTGAGTGCAAGGAACTGGACTTGATGACCTCTTGAGGTCCCTTCCAGTTCTAGTATTCTATAATTTCAAATGAAAAACCATGATAATCCATCATAATGGTTTAAGTGATTTTCCTTAAGAGATGCAACATTATTAAATTGTACACTGGGTATTCCATAAATAGCATCACTTTAATATCCTTTTAGAAACAGAGAGCCATGTGGCTTAATATCCTCCCAGTTAGCTGCTGATTTTTCATCCCTAACCTCCTGACTAGGTAACATTTGGCTTAGTGGTCACTTGGCCTTGTGATCTAAAAAGTCAAGGTAATTAAAGTAATCATCTGCAAGCATTTGGAAGGTGGTAAGGTGCTAGGGAACAGCCAGCATGGTTTTGTTAAAGACAGATCACGTCAAACCAATCTAATAGCTTTCTTTGACAGAATAACGAGTCTTGTGGATAAGGGAGAAGCGGTGGATGTGGTATACCTAGACTTCAGTAAAGCATTTGACACGGTCTCACATAATATGCTTATCAATAAACTAAGCAAATACAACTTAGATGGGGCTACTATAAGGTGGGTGAACAACTGGCTGGATAACCATACCCAGAGAGTAGTTATTAATGGTTTTCAATCTGGCTGGAAAAGTATAACTAGTGGGGTTCCACAGGGGTCTGTTTTGGGACCGGTTCTGTTCAATATCTTCATTAACGATTTAGATATTGACATAGAAAGTACACTTATTAAGTTTGCAGATGATACCAAGCTGGGAGGGGTTGCAACTTCTTTGGAGGATAAGGTCATAATTCAAAAGGATCTGGATAAACTGAAGAAATGGGCTGACGTAAACAGGATGAAGTTTAATAAGGACAAATGCAAAGTGCTCCACTTAGGAAGGAACAATCAGTGTCTCACATACAGAATGGGAAAGGACTGCCTAGGAATACGTACAGCAGAAAGGGATCTGGGGGTTATAGTGAACCACAAGCTAAATATGAGTCAACAGTGTGATGCTGTTGCGAAAAAGGCAAACATGATTCTAGGATGCATTAACAGGTGTGTTGTGAACAAGACACGAGAAGTCATTCTCCCACTCTACTCTGCGCTGGTTAGGCCTCAGCTGGAGTATTGTGTCCAGTTCTGGGCACCGCAGTTCAGGAAGGATGTGGAGAAAAAATGGAGAGGGTCCAGAGGAGAGCAACGTGAATGATCAAAGGTCTAGAGAACATGACCTATGAAGAAAGGCTGAAAGAATTGGGCTTGTTTAGTTTGGAAAAGAGAAGGTTGAGGGGCGACATGATAGCAGTTTTCAGGTATTTAAAAGGGTGTCATAAGGCAGAGGGAGGGAACTTGTTCTTCCTTGCCTCTGAGGATAGAACAAGAGGCAATGGACTGAAATTGCAGCAGGGGAGGTTCAGGTTGGACATTAGGAAAAAGTTCCTAACTGTCAGGGTGATCAAACACTGGAACGAATTGCCAAGGGAAGTGGTAGAATCTCCATCACTGGAGATATTTAAGAAGAGGTTAGATAGATGGCTTTCAGGGATGGTCTAGAAAGTGCTTGGTCCTGCCATGAGGGCAGGGGGCTGGACTCGATGGCCTCTCGAGGTCCTTTCCAGTCCTACTCTTCTATGATTCTACGAAGACTCAACATAGACTGACCCCGCAGTCTATTTAGAACAATAACAACGAAGTACACAAAAACAAAAAACTCACATTTTAAAGCTGGTCACACTGCATACACCTGCAAAAATACACATGCTTCCAACTCCTGTGTTGCATATTCAAATCAGGGAGCTTTATGTTTAGCCCAGTGTTTCCCAATTTTATGTGGCCACGAAACCCTTTTAAACTCAATTTTGCAGAATCCCATTCCCAGGCTCAACCCCCCTCCCCAACCCCCCCAAACACACCCCTTATCCCCAAGCTTTACACCGTATACCACACTCCCCCCGCATTCCAAGGCTTAACCTCTCTCAGCCCCAAACTCACCCCTCCCATCCCCAGGATAAAACTGCCTCAGCCACAAACTGGATCCTGGGACTAACCCACCCATGACGCTATCTGGGGAGCCTACACCAGGCAGCAACATTCACCCAGTGGAAGGAAGACTGGCATGGAGGTGTTCCGCTGGCGGGGGTGAATTGATCCATGACCATCAGAGGAGTGTGGCCCACTTGGGTAGCAGGGTGAGTGAGGGCTTCTCTGCATCTCCCTGCCCTGCCACTGCTGAAATAATGGGAAAACTCAGCTTGCTTAACAGCCGGATCTCTCTTGCCACCCTGTCAGTCATTAAACTAATTAAATTTAGTTCTGCTGTTCCAGCAGCAGAAGGGCAGGGAGCTGGAGAAGAGTCAGCTATCATAAGAACTCAGGCTTTGGGGGTTCAGGCTTTGGCTGAAAATCTTAACCTGCACATATTGCTATGTGATAGCCTAATTTTATTTTAACATTAGTTATAGCAATAAACTTTAGGTGATACAAATTAGTTTTGAAACCATTTTGATCTTTCAGCAATGCCAGATCATATTGGTGTGAGATGTAATTTATTTTGACTTTTCATTTCGAGATCAATCATTTCAAAAAGTCCATACACATTAACCATGTTAGGTTTTTCAATTAATAATAAAGGACAGAGTGACAAACAATTACATCTAAAATCAAATATAAAGGTTAAATATTATTTCTAGAGGCATCGGAATTCATTATGCAAATGAACTCATTCATTAATGACAAAACAAATAAACACTTTTAGTAATATGATATGACTTCGCACTTTGTCATTTCAACATCAGTAGTTGAATGGGAGATAGGGAAGAGAATTCAGGTCATAGAGGCATAACATGCGTACATTTATATGGTCTTTCAGTCACCCCAAATGATGTTGGTGCTTTGAATCCATTTAGTGTCTCTTCTGCTAACTTCATAAGTTTTAGGTTTCAAGAGAAAACTTCAAGTTCACAGGAGAAATAATCTTGCTCCCCCACCCGCCCCCAAACACACAATTAGATGCTGACAGCACTGGGAGGAAAAAGAACTAACTGTCATGGGCAAGACATATTAAGGGGAAAAGAGAGGGATTGGTTTCTGACTATGCAATGCATCAGATGCAGGGGTATCCCAACATATGTCAGTGCTGGTACAGAACATGAGGACTGGGGAGCTAGGGGACTCCATGACACTTGAAATCTAGTGACCTGCAAGACCTGCCCCATTCAGAATGCAGATTAACAACTGAGGCATAGCTCTACTGGCTGTTGGCAGCCTTAGTGAGATGCCTTCCCTAGAACCCCTAAATGTTTCCACAGTCCCCAGCAAGCTGTGACCGGAAGACAAGATATACATATACACAAGATATACATGACGAAACACACATCTTAGATTGTCAGTATTTGGTCATCTAAACTTCTATTTTGAAAAGACCACATAACTAATGGAGAATGATTCTCTTTTAGGGACTGATGATGCTACCATAGATGCCAATTGCAACTCTGTCCTTATCAGTATCGACTGAACGTTATCACCAGCTGATGGCTGCTTGGTAGTCTATATGAAACCAGTTTACTACTGCTGTTCACATGACAAGACACAATGAGCCAATTGCTGAAATGCAATGTGGCAGTTTGTGAAGGCTACAACAAGCACCAATACACCTCTTTTGTAGGTGAGCATAGTCCTGACAAGTGAAGGTCTATCAAACCAGAAGCTTTCACCAGCACTAAATTCACACCAAAGTTTTTAACAAGTTCTCTCTTACTATACAGAGAAACTGCACTTATGATCAACAGGCTTCACTTTTTTGGGGGGAGAAAATTATGCAACTCTTCAGTGTCATACAGTTGTTTGACTTCTTGGAAAATGTCAGTGATGTCAAGTGATCATATAATGGAAATATTTAAAAGAGTAATGGGATCTCCTAAAAATATTGTCTGGAGTCCTCAAAGGATTTAATATATATTCTACAAGTATAAACAGCAACCACAATCAAGAAAACAAGCCTTACAGTAACTGATTCCTCAGGTCAAAGCCATACAAACAAATAGGATTGTTATCCTGCAACTTGAACATTGATCATTTTGGTTATCCTACTTACTTCAGAGATGCTGCTCTGATGATACTTTAATCATCATTTTTATTACAGTTGTTTAAGGAGCTGCAAAATTAAAAAGCCAGCTTGTAGAAAAGGCTTTACTGTATTAGTTACCTGGCTTAAAATTTCTGGCATAAGTTAATATTCCAACTGACCTAGTTCAGCATTACTTAATTTAAATGTACTTGTCCACAACAGACCTCTGTACCAGAATAATATAAGACCCTCTCCTACACCTCTTAACTAGCCTGAGTTTCCAGACATTAAATACTTGAAATTGTTTTGGTAGTTTACACTATGACATCCCTAAGATATTTCCTCTGCTGCCGCCATTCCTCAAGCATGCCACCATCACCACTGGGCTTGTTATTTGGAGAGTTCTTCTCTCACATTGAACGTGTGCAAAATCAGCTAAGCATGTTTCCCTCTCTGCATGAAGGGCTGGCCGAACTCAGTTACCGTGCAATGGCATGAATTAACTCTAGGGTGATCATCTGTCCTGTTTTCAGCAAGACAGCCCCATATTTGGGATGCCAAAAAAGCATCAACTTATTTTATAAAAGGGACTAATTGTCCCATATTTGCTGCACAGGCATAGCTGCCTGCAGGACAGCATGTACTGTACATCAGTACGTGCTCTCTGCAAGAGAGAGAGCCGGCTGGTTAGCTAATTTCCCCTTCCCCAAGGCTCACCATGAGGGGAAGCACCTCAGTAGCTCTGGCCCTGCTGCTTCCCCGAGGCTCAGGGAAGTGTGGGGAAGGGGGAAGAGCACTGCAGATTCTCTGTCCCAGCCACTTCCCCGAGGCTTGGGGAAGGAGGAGAGGAAGTGCATCGTCTGTTCTGGCCCTGCTGCTTCGCCCAGGTTTGCGGAAGGGAGTGTAACAACCCCCCCGCATCCTGTATGTGGCCATAGGAGATTTGGTCATTAACTCTCCAGCCACTCCCCCTATTTGTGCTCTTCCCTCTTCACCATGGGGCCAAGTCCTTCTCTTTGTTTCATCAGCAAAGGGAGAAGTTAAATGCCAGTTAAGTTGAACATGCAGAACTTTACTAAATCCTGTGGACTGGTCTATGCACACAGCTGAATTGCTTACAACCTAATTCCACCGCAATAAAAACAGCCCCACTAGGAAATGTGGGCCTTCTGACACCAGTTCCACTGATCAATATACACTATTTTCCCCACAGCGCTACAAAAAAAATTTTTTTTTTTAAAAATCTCTGAGGCCACGGCTACACAAGAAGTCTCTGTTGACAAAAGTTACAGGGAAGTTGCAGGGATTTCCGGGCAAAACTTCGGTTGACGCACGCAGAAGTGGATCAAAAGAGCAATCTGCTCCATCAGAGAGCAGCCAGACTGCCCCAGCCCTCTCTTGAAAGAGAAGCTGACTGGAAGTTCTGCAAAAAGGGCTGCCTGGGGAACCGGCAGCCCTGTCTGTCCAAAAAAGGTCCCCAGACCATCCACATAGCTGTTTTGTCAACAGGAAGCTGTTGAGAGAGGCGTTGTACCTGAACAGGGAGAGGTGTGATGCTGGTGGATGTGTTGCGTTTTGTTCAAACTGTCAAAGTGCATTTGCTGTGTAAACACTCCGTTTACAAAAGCCCAGTTTTGTTGGGAGAATCTGCTCACGTAGGCATGGCCACAGAGGCTAAGAAATAAGAGAAGCTTGTTGGAAACCAATGCAGTGACCAGAAAAAAGCATGGACTGAAGAACACTGGATAGCACAAAATGACATTTCCTAAGTGATATCTCATTTCAGGGTCATTGTCTTTAACAGCCCTTGCCAAAGTTATTAAAAGTTCTGTGTTATTGCAAACATTTCAATTAAATGTTATACAGTTGTTCGATCTGTCTTAATGTAACAAAAATTAGCTGCAGTACCACAGAGCCCCACATAGCAATATCTTTTCAAGATTATTCATGCAAGAAATCCCATCATAAACAAAGAGGATAGGATTTTTGGGGAGTGGCCACCACTCAGTCAACATTACAATTTAATATGCAAATTCCAGATAACTTTGGACTTGACCCTGTACCTACTGAAAATAGAAGCTTGGCTATTAGTTAAACGGAGCAAGGTAGAGACCTCAGTCTTTATTGAAATTCAGAACAGTGGAAGTAAACCAAAACATTAAATGCTGAATTTATATGCTTCATAGCAGAGTGAAATGAGGGTTCTGCTCCTGCCTAGGAAAGTGCCTTCTGGATACATGGAGAAGAGATGTAGAGATAGGACAGATTCCTGATTTTTGTTCTTTAAAGGCAAAATGCTTATTAACATTCACACTAATCTTCAGCATAATATATTATTGGACCCAGGTTGAAATCATCTCAGCAATTTCACTCTCCAAAATCCTTTTATTCAATTTAGATTCACAAAGGCTGACAACAGGAAGGAGGAGAACAAATACCTAACAAGAGCTGTTTTACCTCTGCCATTTCTTAATTCTCACTGTGCCAGAAGTTCAGTGTGTAGCCAAAAACATTACATCATCATTAAACATGGGTTCAAATAGCTACCATCTTTACTCAAATATACGCACACTTGGTTGAATGGGTGAATTTGCTTAGCTAAAATAAAATTTGCCCATTATTCAAAATGACTGAGCAAAAATCATGCCTGAGGTTCATTGAGGTCAGGGTTGTTCTCCTGTACTATTTTTGGCAGGATTTCATCACATTCTCTGTGGGGCTTTGAAGATAACACAGCCTCATCATAAACTAATGGCTGCAGGAATCCCCAACTGTTCTTCTATCATGGCTGGGGATGGCTGTCCACAACTGCGTTCAGATTGGCTGGCTGGGCTTTGCTGTTTTATCTTGTCACCATCTCAAGAGATTTTTTTGTATCTATAAAAATAAATCAATACCGCTCCCCACCAGGAGTTTATTTTGCGTTTGTTTTACTGATTTGCAAGTCTGATTTGAAGCTCTACGTTCTCTTCTATATCCACCTCTGTCTCCCTCCTTCTGTTCAAGTGCCTGAGGAACTCAAGTAAATTCACTGCAAATGGTGTGTAGTTTTAGCAGGGAAGAATTAGGTTAATTAAAAACACATAGTAAAACTAACTGTTTTATAGCACTTTAGCTACCAGTGAGGATGAGGAAGGGCCACTGCCAAAATCATTCAACACTGACCTTAAATGAATTCTTTTGAACATAAATATTTTCCTGTAAGCAGAGAGACATTTTCAGTCATGACTTAGGTAGAATGATTTTATAAGCTCTTGTTTTGATGCATCAGTGCAAAGAAGGAGTGCGAAATACTTGTCTGTTTGATAAGTTGATGAGCCAACACGTGATTCATTTTATCATGCACACCTGGCATTCTCTCTACCCATTAATTAACCTCACCAGGAAATATTCTAACATTACATCGCCCCTGAAAGCCCTCAGATTTTGTGACTAAGAAGGCATCTTCCCTGCTGCTCTGAAGTGGTGTGTTTCTTAGTGCTAAAACGCACCACATAAAAAATTTTAAAGATTCGACTTTTTATGGGGTAGGGAACAGCCATGTCATCATAATACTTGCTACAGTTTGCTTTCTGAGCTCAGTGAGGAAAATCTTCATGACTCGCCTATGGGCTTCATCACATCACATCCACCCAACACAAATTCATAACAATAAAACCTTTGTGTGACAGCATAGTCTTCATATACATATGCATTTGCATAGTATAATATGCAAAACACGTGAATTTCTTTCATTTTAATCAGAATTTGTATGTCATTCCCCTTTTGAAATGATGAAGTGGCATATGTGAATATCCAATGTAAACTCCAACTCTACAGCAGTGCATAAAAGACTATTACCAAGATGGCATCATTTTATCTGTAGCAGAACAAATATATTACAAACCACACCATCCTACTTGGAAAATAGCTGCAGACAGTGGGCACTAGTTCTGCCCCTCACTAGCCTGTATTGACCCCCTCACTGCATGCCAGAATCTAGTGTGCTACCTCCAAAACTGTAGTTGGGTTATGCTTGAAATGCACACCGCATGGAGGAGAAAAAGTGAAACCACAAACACAGAGGTCATTTTGGATACGATAGACAACTGATAATTGCATACATGTACTTTAGAAGAGCAGAGAACAGGGGCAGCAGCTAACAGGGAAGGGAGTTTGCCTCTGGGAGTTCGCCGAGGGAGGAGCCGTGTGTTTGTTGTCCTTTTCAGGTATGGTGTTCCACCTGTGCCCTGCAAGGCAGCACTATCAGGAAAAGGAGTCTCTGAAGAGAAGAGCCTGAAGAGCGATGGGGGGAAGGTGGACCTGGGGGCACTGAGAGCAGCTGGTGGGAGAGGGGCCAGGGCAGTGAGAAGGGCGGACATGGGAGCAGATGGGGGTAGTGGGTTGGGGAGGGTCCTATGGTGATGGGCAAAAGGTGGGGAGCAGGGTCCCAGGGATATGAGGTCATTGCTTCACAGGGAGCTATGGTGACTCATGGTGACAGGGAGGTATGAAGTAGTGGGATCCTTAACCACATTGTCCACACCCCACTGCCTTGTGGGTTATGGGAAGGAGAAAGGCTAAGGGAGTAAACCCTGACAGAAAATCCGGAGTGGAGTCCGAAGGCGGTTCGGTGTCAACTTCTGGTACTGTCCTGGCAACTCCTGCAGCTGAGCTGGTACCAGACGTGGAGGTTATCCTCTCCTTTGGACTATATCAGTAAAGCTGAGAGGGGGACACTGGTGTCTGGGCAGCCCAGAGACTCCATAATAAGTGCCCAGGCTCGCGCCCTGAGAGGTACTCTGGCATCGCTGAACAGTGTTGCATCAACACAGGAGGCAACGGATACCAGTTATAAGCTCTTGCTTGATTGGCGTAGAGAATGAGCACCGGGGTTGCCTTCAACGGTGGGAGAGATCATCACATCTCACTGGACAGTCACCACCCGCCTCAAGCTGGGCAGCCCCCAGCCAATAGGGTACTGTCCTACCACAGTTCACCTGCCTCGCTGGGTGCATGAGGCTCAAGGTTCCTAAACCTGACAAGTGACTGAAATTTGGGCACCAGGCAAACCAATAAGAAAAAACCAACAAGAAATGAGAAACATCAACAATTTAAGCTTGCTTGCTGGAATGTGCGGACCATGCTGACTGGCTTGACTGCAGATCTTCAGGCCAGTGACACCCGAAAGACCGCTGTCATCAACGAGGAACTGAAGAGGCTCAGAGTTGATATCGCTGCACTGTAAGAGATGCGACTCGCAGATTCGGGATCTCTAAAGGAAAAGGACTACACCTTTTTCTGGCAGGGTAAAGCCCAAGAAGAACCCAGAGAGCATGGTGTTGGCTTTGCTCTCAGAAACACCCTTCTACAAATGGTGGAATTAGTTATGGGCAGATCAGAAGACGACTTCTTCAGATCACGCTTCAAACTTGCGCCGGTCCCGTCCACCTGATCAGCGTTTATGCTCCAACCCTGTACGCCACACCAGAAGTAAAAGACAAGTTCTGTGACGTGCTTAGTGCTGCTGTAGTGCAAATACATGCTCGTGAACAACTGTACATCTTGGGTGACTTCAATGCAAGAGTTGGAGCTGATTGGGCCTCATGGCCTTCTTGCTTAAGACACTTCAGTGTGGGAAAAATGAATGACAATGGACAGCGTCTCCTTGAACTGTGCACGTACCACAAACTGTGCATCACAAACACATTCTTCCAAACAAAGCCACAGCACAGAACGTCATGGAGACACCCACGCTCGAATCACTGGCATCAACTAGACGTGGTCATCACTAGGCGTAACAACCTCAAAAACGTCCTTCTGACACGCAGCTATCATAGGGCTGACTGTGATACAGATCACTCGCTAGTTTGCTCTGAGCTCAAGCTGAGACCCAGGAAGCTGTACTGCTCTAAACCTGCTGGAAGGCTCCACATTAACGTCAGAAAGACGGCAAACTCGGAGAAAGCTGAAAAGTTCAGAGAGACCCTCCAGGAAAATCTGCGCAGCGGCTCTGGGGGCGCCGATGTGACATCCAAATGGCAACATCTGAGGGATACAGTTTACAACACGGCCTTGTCAGTGTTTGAAAGAAGAGCTAGAAACACGAACGACTGGTTCTAAGCTAACTCCAATGAGATTATTCCAGTCATCAGAAAGAAATGCGCTGCACTCCTGGAGTACAAACACTCACCAAGACAGAGTACCCAGCAAGCACTTAGAGTGGCCAGAAGAACAGTACAGAAGACAGCCAGGCGCTGTGCCAACAACAACTGGCTCCAGGTATGCAGCAGCATCCAGACCTGTGCTGACTTTGGTAATCTCAGAGGAATGTACAAGGGTATGAAGGAGGCATTAGGACCCACCCAGAACAAGATGGCACCTCTGAAATCCAAATCTGGTGAAGTCATCGCTGACAAAGCCAAACAGATGGAGCGCTGGGTTGAGCACTCCTCCAAGCTGTACTCACGTGAGAACGTTGTGGTTGACGCGGCCCTCGATGCCGTTGAGCTCCTACCAGTAATGGAGGAACTAGATCAAGAACCGACTGTGGATGAACTGAAGAGAGCCATCGACAGCATTGCAGCAGGAAAGGCCCCTGGCCAGGATGATATACCACCAGAGGTAATCAAGTGTGCTGCGGACACACTCCTGGAACCCCTACATGAGCTACTGTGCCTGTGCTGGAGAGAGGGTGAGGTTCCACAGGATATGCGCGACGCTAACATTGTAACGTTGTATAAGAACAAAGGAGACAGAAGCAACTGCAACAAACTACTGTGGAATCTCCCTCCTAAGCTTCACTGGTAAACTGCTCGCTCGCGTCATCCTTGGCAGACTCCAGAAGATTGCTGAGAGGGTGTACCCCAAATCGCAGTATGGATTCCGTGCAGAGAGGTCTACCGTTGACAAGGTCTTCTCTCTAAGGCAGCTGCAGGAGGAGAAGTGCAGGGAGCAGAGGAAGCCACTCTACATAGCCTTCATCGACCTGACCAAGGCCTTGGACTTGGTCAGCAGGGATGATCTGTTCAAACTGCTCCACAAGATAGGCTGTCCTCCACGGTTACTCAAGATGATCCAGTCGTTCCACAAAGACATGAGAGAAATCATCAAATCTGATGGCACATTATCGGATGCTTTCAGAATCAGAAGCGGCGTCAAACAAGGATGCGTGCTTGCTCCGACATTGTTTGGGATCTTCTTCGCACTCCTCCTGAAGCATGCCTTTGGATCTTCAACAGAGGGCATCTTGCTGCACACAAGATCTGATGGGAAAAACTGTTTAATCTTGCAAGGCTGAAAGCTAAGCCTAAGGTGCAGGAAGTTCTCATCAGAGACATGCTGTTCGCAGACGATGCTGCGGTAGTGTCTCACACAGAAGACCAGCTTCAAAAACTGCTGGATCGGTTCTCCAAAGCGTGCAAGGACTTTGGGCTTACCATCAGCCTAAAGAAGACAAACGTGCTCGGTCAGGATGTTGCTGAATCCCCACCAATCAGCATTGACAACTATGCGTTAGAGGTCGTCCACGAGTTCATTTACCTCGGGTCCACCATCACTGACACCCTGTCGTTGGACACTGAGCTAAATAGGAGGATCTGCAAAGCGGCCACAACTCTGTCCAGACTCAGCAAGAGAGTGTGGAACAACAACAAGCTGTACACTCACACCAAAATGCAAGTCTACAGAGCCTGCATCCTTAGCACCTTCCTTTATGGCAGCGAGACTTGGACCCTGTATGCCCGCCAGGAAAAGAGGCTGAACGTCTTCCACTTGCGCTGCCTCAGGAGCATCCTTGGAAAATCATGGAAGGACAGAGTGACCAACACCACCATCCTCGAGCAAGCTGGAATCCCAACCACGCACACCCTCCTCAGGCAGCATCGGCTCCGCTGGCTTGGCCACGTCCACAGGATGAACGATGGAAGGATTCCAAAAGGCATCCTGTATGGTGAGCTAGCCTCTGGCAAAAGACCTCCCGGATGCCCCCAGTTGCGTTACAAAGATGTCTGCAAGAGAGACCTCAGAGAGGTAGACATCAAGCTGGACTGGGAAGAACTAGCAGACGACCACAGCAGATGGAGGCAGGGGTTACACAAGGGCCTTCAGAAGGGCAAGATGAGGATCAGACAGCTAGCAGAGGAGAAGCGAGCGCACAGGAAGCACACTAAGGACTTGCCAGACGCCCACCACATCTGCAAGAGATGCAGCAAGGACTGTCAATCTTGTGTGGGTCTTCATAGTCACAGCAGACGCTGTAAATGAAGTCCTCAATTGCAACTATAAAGGTCGCAATCCATAGTCTATGCAGACTGAAGGATGCCTTACTACTACTTTAGAAGTATACATCATGCAGTTTACCTGTTTGTTACTTTGGAATCCCTACTTCTAATTCTGTTGCAGAGAACCTTAGGGAGCTTGAAATCTACAACAGTTTGGGCAAACAGTTACTTGTTTTTAAATTTTCCTCATTAGGAATGAATGCTCAGAAGAGTCAGGATGGAATCCTAAGAGTTTACAGGTGTTGATCCCTGACTGCATCTGGCTTGGTGCTTGACTTTTCCAGCCGATCATTGCAACAGAATAGACGGGTATGCATTTGACTATGTTCTTGATAAAAACTCAGTGAGCCAGCATACCGGACTGATTGTTTTCCCTGCTCCCTTCCTAAATGAAGTTTGAAGCTATTTAATTCTTTTAATGAAGATGACTGAAATTGCCAGTGTTTGGTACACCTTATATTTTGATGCTTTTGTTAACATTCCTGTTAGGGGAATCTTAATTTCCATATCCAGGGAGGGTTACCTATGGGATGTTTTGGTTTTATAATTTATCCATTCTCTTCTCTCGCACTCCCTTGACTTATCTAAATTTCATGATTTGTGTTGTTTTCACTATAAACATACCTTAGTGCTGTGACACCACACGAGAAGCTGACCCTAAAAGTAATCACAAGAGCTGACCGGTGCACTGCGTGCTTGGAAACAGCAGACCAGGAATTACTCTGAGTGTTCATAGGATAAGGGTGTGGACACTACAGGCAAATGCTTCAAACAGGGCTTAAGGGTGCATCTATTACTAATCTGTTAGGCAAAATAAGGGCTGATGTAGTCCTGAGGAAGTTCCTTGGGTTGCTAATTGGCTGATGGATTCAGAAAGCTGACACCAACTTAAGCCCAACAGAATCTCCCTCTCAGTGGAGTAAGGGGGAGTAACAAAGAAACTTAGCCCTGAGTACCAAAAGAACCATCATGCCTTTCTAGTATCAGACTCTCCCCTATCCCTTCACTCATCTGTGCTAGGTTTGACACTTTGTCTCCCCATCCTGTCTGTGCCAATCTAAATTTACTTCTGCCATGAGAAATGAGTACAGCCCCTCCTGCTGCCTGAAAGTAAGTGGTTGATATGACTCATGCTTGAAACATAATCCGTATTTGGACTCACCCTCCAGATTCCAAACCTATATTTTGAGGCTCTAACACATAACTGAAGCTTTGGTGATGCTGCAGAGCATAATGCTTTGGTGCAAATGGAAAAGTGAATAAGCAAGGGGTTAACATTATCTTTATGCTGTAAAGCCAGTATTAAAGCATGCTGGGATTCTTACAGCCTTTTTCCTCTAGGATCTTATAGCTACAGTAAATGAGCAGTTTCTGAACAAATGATTTTTAAAAAAAATCACTAATGTGCCTGCCATCATTACTAGATTTACAACAAAGTGCCAAATAGAGTACTATTTGTGATCAAAAATGGTCTCAAACCACAAAGCTTGAATCCAAGTGACTTCCAAAGTTTAAGAATGCTTAACTCATATTGTAATTTGGATACATTATTCCTATTTCTACCCTGTCAGTACACAGATTATGGGAGTTTTGCAACAATTTCTCCCTTGAGAAGAAATTGGTGACACAGGGTCTGGGTGTTGTCTTAATGTAACTTGTTAATGGATGCTACCTAAACCAGTCCCATAAAAAAAGTAGTCACAAATAGCCAACAAGTAATGCTCTTTTCAGACGTCTCAGACAACACACCAGTGCTCATTACCCAGGGAGCAACTCTGCCTCAAGAATTCACAGTACTTTGAGGGATTAAAATGGATAGCAGCAAGTTTCTGCTGCTTGCAACAACTTCCTAACACACACAAACACACACTGCAGTGTTTCCTCAAAAATTGGATGGTTGCTTGCCTTATGTAACTGTGTCACAGCATGCAATCAGTTATTTTATATGTATATATTACATTACCTCTCACATTCTCATGGATTCCCACTGTGCAAGTTGCTGTGCAAACAAATAAAATATTTCCTTTACCTGAAGAGCACACAAAGTTCTAAAACATTTCAATTCCTTCTAGATTAAAGGCTTCTTTGCTCTCAGATGAGAGCGCAAACTGGGGAGAGTTTAAGCTAGCCCTGCCCATGCTTCAAATAATCATTCCTTTCTCCTTTTATTTTAACAAAATTGTTAAAATTGTCTCCGATTCCAGTACTCTGCTAAGAGTAGAAACTAACACAAAACACCTTCTGTTACCCTGGAAATGAAAGATCCGAGCCCCAAACCCCCAGATCTTGAGTTTTTTTTTAATGCACCCTTTTTCCTCAGTTCTCCATTTCACTACTAGTTGACGTTAATGGCCACTCTATAATGAGGAACAAAATAACGATGGTTCTCTTTGAAATATAAGAAGAAAATGATGATTTCTAGACAAAGGAGCATTTTCAGACTTGTCAAAAAATGTTTCATGTTTCACAATTTTTTTCCTTGTTCAGATAAACATTTTAGAGACGAGCTTTTTCTGTTTCTATTTTGTTCACTTGTAGGTGACTTAAGTTACTTTGCCTAAAGGTTTAAACATAAAAACAGACACCCCTCACCCACCAACACACATACCCTAAGCTCTATTCAGGAAATCATTGCAATTTATAATCCTCATCTTTAGCATTCAACAAATCTCCTCTTTCTTTTACAAATTGATCTTAAGAGATGACAAATTATAGAAGTTTATTCCTATAAATAAATTGCATCATTTTAAAATCACTCAAAATCAAGGCCCTTTTATAATTATGTAGATGTAAGGGGGTTAAAAGCTACGGTGTAGAGTAAAGGCACTGCAGGTGCGCAGTATAATGCGTTGCTAATTGAGTTGTGGGTGAGCATAAAAAGGAGGCACACAGGGTGATAATAGGGTTTTTATTGAATGGAACAGTGCAAGTGCTGAGCTCTATAATCAAGAATAAAGAAAAACAAGTTCACCTCTAATTTTCTGTGCTACAATCTTTGTTACACTCATGCTCAGAACGGAAGATTAGAATTTGTGCTCATGTAACATCCGACACCACAGATTTAAGTGACAGATTCATATTTCCATCAGGCTTCATTGGGAATGCAATTTGCAAGCTCAAAAAAGGAAAACACATTTGAAAATTTAGCTGGAATCTCCTATTACACACTTCTAACCTCTAGTTTCATGTTCCATCATGTTTGAAAAGAAAGATGAGAAATTGAGATACAAATATAGTCTAGTATCTTTGCAAACAATTCTAATTAGTTTAGGCATGGTCCTAAACATCATTCTTCACATTTCTATTTTAAGACAAATATGTATGGCTCATAGTAAGGATGGGATGCTAATGACGAAGCTTAGAGTTCTTCCAGAAACTTCAGTTCTGAAAAATAAGGTGATAAACATTAGTGCTATAATCCTTGTAAAACACGTAATTAGAAAAACCTGAATGGAGTTATTGCCCATAGTAAGACCTTACTTGAAGTTTTACATATTTTACACATCCTTGGAATTAAAACTTAACCTGGTTTACATCAGCTTCAAGACCTTTAATAAAGTATATATGCACAAGCATGTTTTGAACCACAACTACTTTTAAGATGCTCTCACTGACAGGAGTGGAGAGTTAGGAGTTCCATGGTGTCAGGGCTCCAGGAACATTCTGGGCCTGGGACACCTGCGCCAGCCACTGCCTAGGTCATTTAAAAAAGCTTGGGGAAGCGAGGATGGCACCAAACAAGCACTGCAGCAGGGCTGACTCCGGAAGCAGCTTCCTGGGTGGTGAGGGAGCAGGGTCATTATAGCTTTTGTTTTATATAATATGCTTGCTGTGATAAATTAGATATAGATTATATATTAGATATAATTTATAATTAGATATAATACCCCCCCACACACATGCACAAGGGTGTTCCTAAAAACCTGCTAGATACATTAGGCAGGAAAGAACCTGCCCTGTTAAATAAAAAACCTGCCCTTTTAAATGAGTTTAACATTTGTCCACTTGTCCTTATGTGTCCAATTTACAGCTGTGTCCTATCGCGATTACACACCCTTCTCATATATGACAGTACTAAACAAATGGTATAGTACTGTACTCAGCTTACCTACATTCACCAATAAGCAATCTATCTTGCTTATCTACCTCCAAACAAACATTTATATGCACAAGTTTACTTCAGCTATTTGAGAATACCATAACCATATTCTAGTCAGATAAGAATTATCAAGTACTGACTGTAAGCGATTCCACTCATTCAAGTGCTTTGTCAGCATCCAACAATCCCTTTAGTGGCCCCCAGCCATTCACTGTTCTCTTATTATATACCATTCTATTTCAAAAAAAAAAAAACAAAACAAAAAAACACACTTTTTATACACATCTTAGTTTCCCTCCCTGAAGTGCCATGCATCCCTACAGAACAATTTGCACATATTTAACAACAATAATCCTTAGGAGCCATAGCACTACAAAAGTGATCTCAAATAGAAATCCCACAGGACATAGGAATTCACATTCAAAGGAGTGAGACTTTTGTCATCTAAACTAGGATTACATTTAGCCACCACAGACCAAAGGAAGCTCATGAAATACGTGTGGTGGAAACTCGGTTACAAAAATTGATGATTCAATTAACAGGATTACAGAAATATTCCTAGTTTACATTACAAGTACCTATTCTTCCCCATGACAATTTGTAAACTCTACTGGTTAAAAACCCTGTGCATCATCCAAAGCCCCACATTCATTTATAAGAATCATCAAAATGTTTAGTGCAAAGATATTTTTCAAAGCGTGACAGTGTTATAGATAACCTCTACTAGTTTGTTACTTTGAAAATCTAATACTTGCCTATTTTACCCATAGGCAACAAGGATTTTTACTAGGCCTTTGAGAATGTTATTTTTTGCAGTGGTTGCTACACTACTACAGCCATTCAAATTCCATTACATTTCATAATTACATCATGTGTAATGGAAAAATTATGTGCTTTTTGGGAGAAAGCACAACAGCCAGTATGCTATATGTGGACTATATACTCCATTAAGAGGAAGGATGTACAACTGGGCTATTCAGTATCCACACTAAAGCTGTGCAGAGTAAACCACCTTAAATTTATGAAATGACTGTTTTAGACTCTAATTTTCAAAAAGTTTTAAGACTCAACTAAAGTGAAACACTTCCTTCAATCCAAACTTTTATTCATGTATTTTACTTTTTAGTTCACCAAAAACTTAACCCCTTTTCCATTTTTTTCCCCCAGATATCCTGGTGAAGCAAAAGAATCCATAAGCTGCCAGTTCTCCACCAATCTGTTGCTCTTGTAAGTGGGGAGATGGAAGAAAGGGGAGGAGAGGAAAGGGCTGTCCTTTTTTAAAATTGAGCGTTGCATTCAATATGGTAGTAAAAGTACAAAATTCTTAGCATGCCAAATTATTTCTAAATTAAACTGGCTCCCCACATTTGTCTTGGTCAGGTCCTGGAGACTCCTGGCAAACTGCTCCTTCTGCTCAAAAGCTCTGTAACATGGAGTCTGGTAGATCCTAATCCTCTTTCTTCTTCTCGTCAGCATATGTAGGAAAGTGAGACCATATGGCTTTCAAACCCTTCTACAGGTTGAACCTCCCTGGTCTGGCACCTTTGGAAGCTGAACCGTCTCAAATGGAGGAGTTTGCTGGACCAATGGAGGTACATTCTGGCCTCCCAGAGAGTCAGTCAGTCCTGGCTGTGCTCCCAGACATTGGCTCTGACCCCAACTGCACTTCTAGCCTCAGCCCAAGACCTCCTACCCCCCCGCACCCGCTGCTGCTGGCCCAGCGCTGCTCCTGGCCACCACCCTCTCTTCCACCAGTCTCAGCAGGCTCCCTCTGAGTCACCGAAGCTCTCCAGTCCAGCAACATCCATGGTCTTGCCAGACCAGAGTGTCCCAAACCAAAGAGGTCTTTCTTGCTATAATACACTTTCTTCATACTTTACACAGAAGAGATGGATTTATTTGGGGTTTTGATCCCTTGTGGGGGTTGGTTTCTTGGGTGCTGTGCCCTAGAACTGTATCCTCCTAGAACTAAAGTAAATCAGTGTCTGCATTGCTCTGGATGGGGGGCACTAACCCAACTCTGTGCCTTGTGTGGTGGCGACAAGAGGATCTGGCTCAGCAAGACAGGACGGTGGGGCCCCAGACAGCAAGAAGGTGGGTGTCAGTGGTATGATCAGCACACTAGGAAACATTCTCCAGACATCTTCTGTGACCACAGCACATCAGAACAGCCACCTTCTAGAAACTGGAGGCAAGAAAAATGCATGAAGGTATATTTCACCGATGGCAGTAGTCATTTTTGACAGAGAAATACCATCAAACCTCTTGCAAGTGCTTTACTTCCAAAGCTCAGATTCTCAGACCTAATCAGGCACTGTGGGAAAGTCATCAGAAGATCAGACTATGACTCTCCTTCCCCCCCCACTTTTTATTATTATTATTTAATAATAATAATGGAAATGCTTTTTTTTCCTTCCATCACCAAAACCCTGGTAGCCATTTAGTTGCCATCTTGTACAACATGATCAGTTTAAAAACAAATGTTTCACACTACTAATTATTAAAAACAGACTCAAAATTCCCATTATTCTGGACAGCAGCAAAAACACTGATTTCTGTAGAATACTGCTAAAACAAAATTTGTTATTTACAGCTACTAGGTTTCTCTCCACCTTTAAAATGCAGGCAAACTAACGTGAAAGCATGATGTTAGATGGGGAATTGTAGCAACATTTAATGTCAAATGACATATCCATTTCCTGCTTTTATAGAATTTAGGAATCTTCTTCTAGTCTAGTCCCATCTATACGGAGTTAGCTCTTCATTAGAGTTCATCTTCAAACAGGGCCTCAAACTTTCTCCAGCTAATTAAATCTTTTTTGTATGACATCCATCTCTTCCTGTGCATACTATTTATTTCAGAATCGGGCTTGTGCTGTAGCTTGATGTTAACAGACAAACTTGTAGAGAATATTTTACGAAAGAAAAGGCCATGTTCATTATATCACTTTAAACAGCATCTTTACACTTTTCTTCTGCAACACACTGTTGCATGTCACTTCCATATTTCATCCCTCTCTATCAAATCTATCTACTCATGTCAACTGTAGGGTATGCCAGTGTTACAAACCTACTTATTACTTAAACCTTTGTACTCCAAGTGGAGCATAGGTCATACACCACTCTCCTCCACTTCACTCTGTCTTGGAACAAAACTTCTAGGTGACTGCAGGAGTACCCCAGTTGCTGTCCTTCACTCTCAGTAGATCTTGATTTGAAATATGGGTTGCAGTGTCAACCGTTACAGTTTTCCTGAATAAGAATATATCACATACTCTCAGTGCCTTTTTTTGTAAAAAAAAAGTGTGGGGGGGAAGTTGCCAGTACTCAGCCAACTTCTTGTTCCCACTTCCAAGACAATCCCATGCAACTACCAGCAGCAAAAAAAAAAAAAAGGCACAGCATACTCGAATGTCTGGTCCAGTATTGGGAAACAGACACACTGCATATATTTGATAACCAGGTAGATATTTAGGCGTTTTCATAACTATTACCAGCCATCTAACTACTTTGCTAGCAAGACCTACATATGGACAATTGCAATTTTTTGGAATAGCATGGAATAGGTATGGAAACATTTCTGCATTCTGAAGACATGTTTTAGGAATGATATTCCCCAATCTGTCAAAAAATGTTTAAAACTCTGTGTTAGACTGGCTCAATTAGTTCTGTGCAACGTTTTTGGGACAAATACTTTATTCATCAAAAATGTACTATTGTGCGAAATTAAAAATGCATGTATAAGTAGTGACAGCTGAAAAAATGCATATTTTTCAAAAACTGAAACATGGTTTACTGTATTAGGTTGCATTGTAGAACGATTTTCCTTCTTCTTGCCTGGGTATGTGGGACTCATTGGTGCTGCCAAACAGTGAAGTAAACAGCTTAGGCAATAACCTGCCTCTCTCTTTATTCTTTACTAAAACATAGAAATCCCACAGTTAAAACTTCTTGGTATTTTGTGAAATTCAAAGTCACTAGCTTTTGCCCCAGACACAAAGCAGCAAATGAGTTTGCTTTACCAATCAAAAAAAAAAATCTCTTTCCTTATATGACTAATCTGCCTTCTCCCTTCAAAATATCCTCTCTTCTTCCATTGTCTTAGAAGATGTGAATTATTTATACAAAAAAATAAAAAAAATCAAATGCTATACAACTACTTCCACTACATAAAGAGATTTTATTGTGGTTTGTTTGATTTTTAAATGATTGTTGCACTATAAGAAGCGGCATGAACTGTATGGCATAAAGAAGAATGAATTCTGCATAGGACAGATGGCCTAACAGGGACCTCTGCGTCAAAGAATATTGAAAGATATAAGCATCAAACCTCACTGTAACCTTAGAAATTGCTTATGATTTCCATGCAAAGACAATTAGGGGATGAATGCTTAAGAAAAAGAGGGCAAAGGAGCTATGTGTTCATATGGCGAGTACTCAGAAACACAGTTCTAATAGATTCTTGAATTCATATTCACACTTCTATTAATCTGTTGTACAATATTCTCATTCCACGCCAAGGTCATATATAGGTTACGGTTACACTGTAGCAATCTGTCAACAGAAGTCACTGTTGGAAGAGATTTCCTGACAAAACTTCTGTTGACAGAGTGCAGCCACACACAAAATCCAATCGGAAGAGCACGCCGTTCTGTTGACAGAGTGGCTGGACTGCCTGGCTGCTCTCTTGACAAAAACAGGCACCTGGAAGCACAGCAGATATTGTCCCAGAAGCACTATCTGTTGACAGAAGGTGCCCCGGCGTGTCCACACAGCCTTTTAATTGACAGCAGTGTTATGCCTCATGGCTGAGAGGCAGAATGCTGAGTTTTGTTGACAAACTGCCAACAAAATGCATTTTGTGTGTGGATGTTCCATCAGTTTTGTCGGGAAAACTCGCTAGTATATCTGTAGACATTGAGGAAGGGAATTAAAATCATTCCTGTTGCCTCTGCTTTGCATTGATCTTTAACAATCTTAAATTTATATTCTACTGAAATTTATCCTGTGTTTTAATTATGAACGAATGAGCACTACTACACCTTAAAATAGTTTCTTCTCTTGAGTCATATAGAACAAATCTTTCAAAAAGACAGGGAATTACAGGTTTGGTATCGGTCCCTCAGTGTCATGCTTTATTTAGTGTTTAGAGAAGGGACTAAGGGTCTGACCTTACAAACCCTACTTTCTAGGGCCCAATTCACCAGGAGAGTTATTAATGTGTTTAGCTTTAAGTCAGTTTATATTTCTTTAGAAGTTTTATATACACGTCCATCTTTGGTCAGCAAAACACAAGCTGTTTACCGTAACCTATGCTTACTACCATGAGAAATCTTCTTGACTTGGAACTAAAAAAAGGCATTAAGCAATAGGTCTCATAGTGGCTTTGTGGCATTTGGGTCCCTGAAGTGAAATATTTATAGGGATAGACATTTTCGAGAGAGACATAGGTGAACCGACTACACAACTGGGTGAGCTTCACCCATTTGTTGAGGGCTCATGAAAAGCCCTATATGCCTGTGGCACTATAGTGTGAAGTTGGCAAGCTATGGATTAACCAGCCACAAAGGGCTGAGAAAGGGGAAGGAGTTCGCTGAATTCCTCATAAACTGGCTAGGGGGTCTGTGCCAGCTCCAAACTAGTGTTTCAATGTACAGTTGTGGAGGGGCTGACTGTACTGGTCTTATTGCTTTTCAATGAAAATCAAGCTCCTAATTCATGTTTATAAATGGGACTTAAGTAGCTTACTGTAGCTGATGCCTCGCCTGATGAGTTTAATTAACACATGGAGGGAGGCCTCATTTTATAAGCTAGAATTAGAGATGCAAGAGAGTCATCAGGATGAAAACAATATTAGATAAGAAAATACATCAGTAAGCTAAAAAGGTGGAAAGTCTGAGCCAGCTACAATAAGAGTTAACACCCATGGAACTGTTTATCGTCAGCCAGATAGCAAGGGACAAAATAAGTTAGGAATATTGAGTTGCAGTAAGGAGGAAAGCCAAGCATTGACAGTGGATGGACGTCAAAAATCTACAGAGATTGGTTCCAACAAAGTAATCAAGGCAAGTCAAAAAATGTGTGGTGCAATGTATCATGAATGTAAAGAGATACGTAAGGCATATTAAGGGAGGGGATTTCTGTCAGACTAAAAGATCCAGATGGTCCCTTATGGTCTTAAAATCTATGACTATGTCTAGATTGCAGGTCTCCCAACAGAAGTCTGCTACCATCCCAGTCATCCTTGTTCCAAGAAGAAGAAGGGAGGTGTCAGCAAAAGGGGTTTTGCCAACATTTGGCCCCATGTGGATGGCAATCTTTTGCCAACAATTCTCAGCAATCTAGACATAGCTGACAAGCCTACCTATGTTTCTTCCATTCCCCACACCTTATGAGTCTGATCAAATCAGCATAGCACTGCTACGTGCCCATATAAAATACCTGAGCGACTAAGGCTCAAGTTCAATTGAATTCTAAGTCCACCATATGGTGATATGCCTTTGTCCTATGTAGCAGTAGCTGTAACTGAGTTTGCTTACCAAAAAGGTCAGTAAGACAAACACTATACATGTCACAACTAAGCCCAAGCCAGTAGAGTTAATTTCAGATATCATCCAAACTTATTTATTTCGAAAATAACCTGTATGACAATGCCCAATGAACAGTCTTGAGACTATATAGCTACCTCTTAGAGGAAACAATTAAAAGATGATTGTTTTGCAGCCAACCGTACTCAAAGGGATAGAAGCAGGATTATGAAGAATGAGACTTATTTTCAATAGAATTGCAGTATATGTGCACATTTAAATATATATCCCCACAAATATGATTTCCTTTGATTAGATTTAAGGACGCTTTCATGCCAAACTCAACACTATAACCACAAAGAAGCACGAATATCTCCAGTTAAGCAGAAGGTAAAGGAGAGCAGATTCTAGGGCCAGAAAAGGAGACAGACAACAAACTTACTTCCCCTCCTGTGTGAAAATTATCCTCCCTTGCCCTGCTTGATTAAACACTGCTTCAACAGTTCCTCCTCCTCCAAAAATTCCCCTTCCTGTTTCACTCTATTTCAGCCACTGGCATTCATGCAGCCACAATTCATGCCCACACACATGCACATATTGCAGTAACTAGAGCAGAAACCTCAGCTCCACTATAAACTCACTGCAATTCCCAGAACATAAAACGCCAGGCAATTCATACACAGCAGCCTGGGAATGAGAACGAGAGAGAGAATGAATGAGAATTGCAAGACACACATGGAATTTTAAATCCCTATTTTCATTTTTATATATTTATTGTATGCCATTTGAAAGGGTTATAAAGAGCCTGGCATGTTTCTATATTGCCTTTTTCAGAATGAGGCTCTTTCAAATGAAAAGCATCTGGAAGGCTCGAAGCTTTTTTTTTTTTTTTTCCTTATTATTGCTTTAAAAGTGATTTTCATAGCACAGCATATTATTGGTGTCTAACTAGTGAACAAATCCCCTGTGTGAGAGCAACTTAAACCTAGGTCAGGCTCTCAGCCTCTGGGAGACTTAGTAGTACTACAGTCCTTAATAAGGATGGTTGAAATGTTCCCTTTAAATTCTGAACACTTGCAGCAAGTCATTGTGTGCTTCTGTGCAATATACTGATAAAAAGTCTCTCTACAACAGTGACAAGATAAAAATTATATACCCTGTACTGGAAATGCTCCAAGTGTGAGCTCTAAATCATTTTAACTCTGTCGATTTAAAATTCTACATGTATTGCCAGAGGAAAGGAAGAGGGTGTGGTGCTGCTCTTATTTCCCCATATTAAGCTGCCCGATGGTTAGTGCCAATCCCTAGAAAGCCTCATCCCTTCTTTACACCAAAAGCTTCAGTCCAGGTTTCCCCCTTGCCTGTAAGGCTACAGCTACACTAGCAAGTTTTGCCAACAAACCCCTGGGTTTGTCGACAAAACTGGTGGAATGTCCACACACAAAATGCATTTTGTCAACAGTATGGCAACAAAAGTCAGCACTTCTGCCAACCACCATCTGGGAGAGACAGAAGAGGAAAAGCACTCCTCGTTGACAGGTTCTGTTGGCAAAAGAAGCCTTGTGGATGCTCTGAATGGGGCCTTCTCTCAACAAACAGGGCATCCAAGACAACAGGCAGCTCTGTCTGCTGTGCTTCTGGGTGCTTCTGTTGTGAGTGCTCTTCTGCTTGGTTTTTTCTGTGTGGCCACAACTTGTCAAGAGTTTTGTCAGGAAATCTCTTCCAACAACAGTGTAGTGTCTGTACAGTTACTATAGTGTAACAGTAGCCTAAGTGTCTACATTTCTGGGATACATCTCTCTCCACCTCTCCCACTGCAGCTGTTCCACTTTGCATAAAGTACTAATGCAGTAGGTTTGTCTCTGATGCAGAAGGTGATACTCATTCACTTAAAGTTTGACCTCCCAGCAGAATCTGCCAACAAAGGTGTTGACTGTACTACTGCTTTTGTAAACATTTGGAACAAGAAAAAGAAAAAAGGACCAAATCATTCAGTGTAAGTTAGAACAACTGTTCAAATTGTAACTCCCTGGTTGGTAGGCACCAGTACACCCAAGGACATTCACAGCAGAGAGACAGTAGGGTCATTAATTCTAATTTTGACAAACTACTCATTATCTCAGAATATTTCTATTGTTTCTAGCTATAACATGTCAGAAGCATTATTAAAACCAAAGATGCTACTCACTCAATTTCCTCCATAATATCTATCCCATTCTGATTAAACTGTAAATATGCAGATATCTGACCTTGTCTCAGAAAGGTGTAGAATTATTTCTAGCTATGCAAAATTTGATTTTCAGCTAAAAGGGGCTGCATACACAAAATATCTCACTGCAGTATTGTCGAATGTTAGGTTACACACAGGAATATGAAATTCTGGGGCTATATTTACCCTGCAGATTGCATAGTTTTAATATTAAGATCTACACACACATACGTAACTATCTCAAGGATTCTCAACTGAGCAATAATCTTCCTGATAGCACTCTCACCACTGAGTCTGCTTTATTATAAAACAGGCCTCATGAGGTAGGTCAATGCTACAGAGTTACCCAGAATATCTTACTCCAGAGTTATTATTCCAAAACAAAATATTCTGAAACACCACATCCACACTGCACAGAAGTCCCAAAATAAGCAAAATATTCTGAAATACTATGTTCAAACACAATAAAGCCTATTTGGGTTCTAATCTGAAATACTATGTCTACACAGCATCTTTCTTCAAAAGAGCTCCCTTTCCCTGGCTTTACAGCCCCTATTCCAAAACCTCTTTTGGTGCCATTCCTCATAGAATGAGGCTTAAAGATTTCAAAGTAAGCTTCCCACTATTTACCCAAATTACTTCAAAATAGCGATTTTCCTGTGTAGACACTTGCAAAGTTATTCTGAAATAACTTTGCTGTGTGGATACACCCATGTAGCTTCCATTGGGAAATACCCATGATTAACTAAAATGCAGGATTTGCAACCAATCTTCCCTCAAATCTAACATGTCAGCACTAGGAACATGACAATCACCATTATACAAAACACCAAGATCACCACTGTTGACTGCAAAGTCAGATTTAAAAATGTGTGTTGCCATAGAGGGTCCATCCCAAAATATTTCCCACAATTTGTCTCTCACATCTTTGCTAACAGTCTCCTTTATTTAATCTCATTGGTAGAATGATGGAAAGCAACTGTAAACTAATGTTCCTGTTTTGCAATATGTAAATAACTCCTGAAAAGGGAATGCTGAGCAATAGTTCAAAACAATAACATTAATTCAATGGGTAAAGGTATTACAATTACACTTCTAATTGACTATGTTTCAATTGAGGCACTGGAAATTTAAAAGTGCATTAATAATTACAAAATACCAAAAACATTTATTTTCATGGGGCCATGAGGTAAATAAATGCATATAATTAATTAAAAAATCCAGGTCCCAACTTGTAAATATCTCCAATTACTACCCACAAATACAATCCCAGATTCATTTACAAACGTATTAACAACATGACATTGTCCCTCTATTATTTCTAAAACACATTTGGTGGCTGCAAGATATTTGTGGTATATTGACATTTGATCTCAAACTCTAAGTAGGGTCGCAATTCTCCTCTCTTGAACCTAGGCCTCTTTTATTAACCATACTCTGTAATCCATGGGCTCCATCACTGTCTAATTAATATTAAGGTTCATAGCTACAGTGGTGAAAACTCACCTTATTTCTGCTTCCAACATAAAACAAGTAGTGGATTTCTTCAAAATCTTTATCAGAGGTAACATGTAACTATAATTTTCCATCAGGATTTCAAGTCTCTCTCCATCTATGTGGAATTTTTCCAAATAATGTTCCTGATTTCCAGCGTGAATATCCAACTCATACCATGTCAAAACATATTTTGTACCAGATCAATAATCTACATCTGCATTTGGATGTATACCAAGGTCAAGGAACAACAGAGAAGAGCAACAGCCTGAAAGAGGAAGAAGTGATTTCTATTGGCCACTGGCCAAGTGGCTTTCAGCTGTCTCAGGATATGTCCACACTACAAGATAAATTCAAATTCATTCACATCGATTTTGTAATGCTGGATTTTATAAATGTAAATTTGACTATCCTCACCTCACCACATTCTCCTCACGAAGACTTATAGCTACCACACTCAATTGTCAAACATTGACTGTTGCAGCAGTGCATTGTGGGAACCTATTCCACAGTTCCCTCATCCCCACTGCATTCTAGGTATGTTCACGGGTATTTGATATCTTCCCACATTGCATTCCCCTCATTCCCCTGCCATGGTATCCGAATATCCATTTTTCCAGTTTGAAGAAATGAAAAAGTAGGGCATCAACAAATATGGCAAAGTTAACAAAAATCTCTTCCTTCTGTAACTGAAATAAAGGATTTTATAAAAATCAGCAAGTGTGTGTCTTCTCAACTGGCCATCCACTAACTGTTCCCTGCCTCCCCCGCCCTTCCTTGATTGCATCTGATCCCTGGAAATAGCACAGGGACAATGAAAAGCACGAACAAAGTTGATAGTAAAGTTTTGAAAAAAAGAGCTGCTGTGGAGAGGGTGTTTGGCTTCCCAATTCATCACACAGCTTCTGCACACAGTTTGTATTCTCAACTGGTCCTCCACCCACTCTTCCCTGTGTGAAGGTGTTCAAAGTTAGAAGAAATAGGATAGAAAAGGCTAGAAAAAAATTTTTATCTTCCCTCTTCACTACACATAAATTGCCAACATGGAAATGCTGCAAAAAAGTCTTAGCTACTGGGGAGAGACTTCTCCCCAGAAGCAGCTAGCCTCCCAGATCCTTGTTGAGGCAGGGGGAGTTCCAGTGGGGGGCCAGATGAAGTAGCCCCCTGGTGGCAGAAAGGCCCTGAAAATCTTAGCTGCTGGGGAAGACTCCCTGAAATTCTTTCCTGCCCTTGGAAACCTAACCACGTGCAAGCCAGGACATGGTGCTGCCTGGCAGCATGGTCAGCACCAAAAGGCAGACACATCCTTTTATTGGGTCAGAGGCTAGCCACGTGGTGTAACTGAGCGCAGGAAAGACCCTGACTGTGTGGCACCTGTGGGGAAGGGAGTGGGGGTGCACACAAAATGTCAACCACTGAGAAGACACTTCTAGGCCTCTTATTCAAGCATGACCCCCACAACAGCCTTGCTGCCACATGGGGTGGCAGAGCAGTGGCTGGCACCAGGCAGCGCAGAAAAAAATACCAGATGTAGAGACAGAACCACAAACTCCCTGCAGGGACTATTTTTAATGGGTAATTGCGCTCACAGCACTAATAGCAATGAAAGCAAGACCTTTCGCAGGCTCTTATACAAACATGGGCCCAAAGCCACAGGCTTCCTGGTCCTGATTTGAAATTAATGGTTTTCATGTCACCTAATTCCTGCACACCTGCAAAGCAGTGGCCAGAATGGAGCACTGAGAGCCATTGTGGGTTACATACAGAACGCCACCAAAAGCTAATAAATTCTCTTTTAAGATGTGGCACTTCCACATTGGCCTTTATTCAGATTTTTCAAAACGAACTTGACACTACTCACAGCAGGTACCAATGATGATATTATATCAATATTAGTGCTCCCTAAATCAAGCTAATGGTATTTATAGTGAAGATAGTCACATGGTAATATCAAGCTAACTGCCTTAAAATTTCTCATAGTGTAGACATACCCTCAGTTTCTTTGCTGCTTCTGTCAAGACCCAGTAGCTGATGGCAGCATATAGCAGATTTTCTCAATGTTGCCTTTAGTCTGAGGATTTCATTCATTTTATGGCCTGTATTTCATTATTAGCTTTATTAATTGGAATCTTCCTTAAGCAATTTATCTTAATATTCCAAAGTAATGCTCTGGTTAGGTTAGATTATCTTTTTCAAACTTTTTTGTACTATACAACCATCACTTCTCTGATCCAATACATGGGACAAAACAAAACAAAAGACAAAACTCTTCATGCTCTTCTAAAAATAGTAGACACCTCATGAACGCCGATTATATCTAAAAGTCTTTACTTAAGATCTTTCAAAGCTTTTATTAGGGTAAATGGCTTTACATTAAAAGAACAAGAGATTATTCACACAGAAATGTGTCTGATTTAAGGCAAATAAGTGTAATTTATAAATTATGGTGAAATATATTGCTGCTACTTATAGATAAATTAGCTTCTTGATGCATCTGAGGTTCAATATCAAACTTCAATATCAACAAGTTTTATTCATAGAAAGATCACTTATTCATGTCACCTGGCAGGGTTTCTCCATAGACAGACTGTGGGCATGTCAATGCTTATAAGCTTACCTCTTCTCTCTTGGTGATCACCCATAGCAAGTAGGATGTCTTCAGGTCACCCTCCTATTTGTGAGTCATCAACAGAGCCAAAGGTCCATGAGGACACAAACAGCAGTAAATCTGCCAACTACACTGTGCTACTGTAAGACAGCTTGTGCACCCATGTTATGCTAACAGGAGCCAGCTCTCCCATTGACATAAAACCAGCTCAAAGAGGAGAATGTCTTCCATGGAGTATAAACAAGGTTATATAATCAAGATGTGATACAATGGGGAGGGGGGTTGTTCATACCCCTGAGCAACAAAGGTTTTGCTTATCCAAGGTCCAGTATAGGCACACTCTAAAGAAATGAAAGTCTCGCCCAAGAGTAAATCTTTGGTTTGAAAGTTAACAAAGCCCAATCAAGGTTTTTTTTTTAACAAATGTGTAAATTAAAGAGTTGCCCAGTAAACCTCAAATCTTCTCATAGCCTAGTCTCTCATCTGGGGAAACATCGAACACAAGTCGCAAATTTCCCCAAAGTGCTTTTGAATATGATATTTTTAGACAAGGAAAACAAAGTGATTCAGGAACCTACAGACCTGTTAGTCTGACCTCAATTGTGCGCAACGTCTTAGAACAAATTTTGAAAGAAAACATAGGTAAGGACAGAGATAATCAGGATAAAATACAGCATGGTTTCAAAAAGGGCAGATCATGCCAAACTAACCTTCTCTCCTCTTTTGAGGTGGCAACTGATTTGTTAAGACAAAGAAAACAGTACATTTAATCTATCTAGGATTTCAGTAAGGCCTTTGATACAGTTCCACATGGGATGTTAGCTAAATTACAAAAGATGTGGCTTGAGAATTGAAAGGTGGATAAGGAACTGGTTAAAGGGGAGACTATGAATCATACTGAAAAGTCAGTTGTCAGGCTGGAGGGAGATTACTAGTGAAGTATCTCAGGGATTGATTTTGGGACCAACTTATTTAATAGCTTTATTAGTGACCTTGGCACAAAACAAGTGGAAGCATTTTAATAAAATTAGTGGATTGCACAAAGTTGGGAGGCTTTGCTAGTATGGAGAACTGGAATATCATACAGAAAGATATGGCTGACTTTGAAAACTGGAGTAACAGAAAAGGGATGAAGCATAATAGTGTGAAGTGCAAGATCAGATATGTTCAGGGACTGATGGGAATTTTTGCTAACTAGGGATGAATCAGCTGGAGGATTGGTTGATCACAGTATGAGCCACAAATGTGATTCAGCCATGGAAAAAAAGCAAACAGTCCTAGGATGCATCAGGGTAGGTATTTCCTGCAGAAACCGCAAAGTATTACTATCATTATAGAAGGCACTGGTGAGACTTCATCTGGAACACTACATGCAGTTCCAGTTCCCATATTCACAAAAGATTAATTCAGTCTGAATGGTCCAAGGAATGGAAACCTTACTTTAGTCGTGGAGACCCTGAGATCATTCTCTATAAATACATTAGAGGGGTAAATGTCAGGGGTGGGAGACAATTCCTTAAGCACTAATGTTCTCCCTCCCTCCCTCCCTCTCACACACACACACACACAGAGTTTATGCTTGAATTTAGACAGAGTTCTGACCATCAAATGAGTGAAATTCTATGGTAGCCCCCCAAGGGTCATGGTGGGGTAGGGGGACAAGAACCTAACTGCTTCGAGACTGATCCTGATAGGTTTACGGTGAGTATAATGCAATGACACTGCCTGCATTGGCATGTAGCTAATCTGTGAATCCAAACAGCCAGTGATGGGATATTAGATGCAAAGGGTTCGGAGTTACTATGGAGCTGCCTGTGGTAGGTGACTCCCACCCGGAGCCTGCACTTCACACCCCCTCCTACACCAAACTCATCCCAAAACCCATACCACCTGCCCTCTCCTGCACCTCAGACTCTGCACCAACCCAGAGCTACTTCCTGCACCCAAAAATTCCCCCTCAGACCCTGCACCCACTCGATTAATAGAGTGGAAATATGCTGCCTGTAACAAATTATGAAATTTACTGAATGCCGCCCCCCCCCGCAAAAAAAAACCATATTGCTTGTCTCTGGACTAGATGTTTGGTATGGTCCCTTCTGATCTTAAAAAGTCAATGAGCAGCTGACAGTGCCTCTCCAAAAATCAAATCTTTCCTTTCCGGGAAACTCTGTATTTTAGCATTAACTAAATGTTTCCCAAACAAGATGTCCAACTAGCTGGGGTGGGCCTATGGATTCACTGACTTTCAAAGAGGAATCAGAGGATTGTAATATTCATTGTGGTGAATGCTAAAAGATAGTTAAAAGGGAAGAGAAAATGTATTTCCAAGGCATATCTCAAATTTCTCTGTGCCTTACAGTACTAAATAACTTATTGACTGCTCAATTTAATGATTTCTAAAGTTTTTCCATGAAGATTTCATTTCATCTGACACAATGAAATGCAAAGTTTACTCCAGGATATAAAACCCAATTAATATTTGCACTGAGACAGCAAACCATCACCACATTTGGCCTACAATCTTGTAACTAATATGACAGATGGAAATAGCTACAGTAAGGGTAGTTAAACTACTACAGGATTAAATCCTCTGAACCTAATGAAAATAAATTGAGCCCTTCTGTTTGCCACCAGTTTCCCAGAGTAACAATTTCTATAACAATTTCTCTAAAACGTTCTGCAATCAGCGTGCAGACTCATTTTCAGGAAAAAAAAGGCTTGCTTTCCCAAGTTATTTCTCTAACTCTGAAAGACTGGTCAGTTACATGTGTTAAGTACTTTTGCTGCCATATACACCCAACATATGCGGTAGGGATGTGGCTGTACATTAGGGATGGTCCAAATCTGCAAATCTTAGATCCAGATTCAAATTTGTGCATGTTCAGATTTAGATCTGAGCCCATTTCTAAAATGGAAACATTTAATCACAGCCATGAACAATTATAATGAACCAAAATACACATGTATGGTAATGATGGGTCTCATTTATTATGCTGATATATAATTGATATATAAAAACTGAGGAATATTTTTACCTGCCATTGATTCAAGTGCTTCGCTAAGTTTAATGACTTAATAGGTTTCATATTTAAAAAGAGATTTAATTGTATCTCATCACATCAAATACGTTTGAAATTAAGAATTATGCACTGAATAAATAGAGCAAAATGAAAGAAGTATAAATGAGTGAGTGAAATACAAGAATACCTCCAAAGCTATATATTCAAACAACAATATTGGGGAAGAGAATTTTACAGCTGTGGGATGACACTTCAAGGGGATAGTGGCGTAACAAAATCAGGAAATAAGAGTATGGACGAAAGAAAAAGAAGGAGCTGAAGGTTAAAGGTATAACAGGATTAGATTTGAAGCAAGAATGTAAAACAGCAGGGGTCATAACTAACTGTTTTACCAGATTTGAGGCTTCATCTTGGAGGAAGTCTTTGAAAGGCCATTTCAGTTTTGATACCAACAGCACATTGACATTGGTATACCTTCCACTTTATAATTACAGTCAATCTACTCTTGGATATGATCTGCCTGGGATCTTCTGAGTAACATCTCATCAGAGCTAACTAGAGCAAGCTCATGATACTTTAATCACATAATACTGTCCAGGTGCATAAAAAGTGTCCAAGAAGCAGGTTTAATATAATTAAAGGAATACAGTCAGCCAGGACACCACACAGGCCATCCTAGAAACTGTATCTGTTTTTGTATTATGTAGAACGCTGACACTGAATCAGCTTTCCTGGCACTGTTATTTTCTAGTTTCAAAGGGTCAGACGTGCAATCATGGATAAGAGAATCCTTACTGGCAGATTTTATTACAATATATGGAGTTTTCAAATGCAACTTTATGTAACAGAAATGGAGATAAAGCTTCTAAGAAGGTTCTTCCACTGTGACTTCTTTTCCCACAACGTCATTAAAGTACTTCTTGGAGGGTTTCCCACAAACAATTAACGTAGTCATTGAACAGGCTAAATGTGAATGGCACAGATCTGAAATGTCCTTGGGGTTCCTGCTGGTGAAATGGTACTATAGATGAAAAGGCTTTTATATTTCCTAGCATTTAGTTTAGGTCACTGCCTTGATAGAGTAAGTTAACTGTGTGTGGATGACTATATGATGCTAAACGGATAAAAAGATTTAGTGCCAGATGCTATGACTATCATGTTTTTAGTTTTGAAACATGGACTTATCTGACATCCTCTGCGCCAGTTATGATTTATGTGATTACAGCAGTAGGGGCTGCGGCACCAGATATAAATTCCATAGGATTAACATGTGAGCCATTAATGACACCAGACCAAAAACCATTCCTGGATTAGCTCCAGCGAATTCAGTACTATTTCAAAAATAAATATAGGCCAGCATGTTTCATGCCAGAAATTCCTTAATGATTGAGAAGGAGAATTTTACTAAGGAAAATGCCCCTGAAATGCCCAGAAACTCAAATGAATACTGTCCTCTTATAACAACTCTAAACATATTTAAAGTCTAATTGTGCCAAGCCTTCTCAAGACTATACACATCCAGATTCCTTTGCTTTTGACCTTTCCTTATAGGTCACGTTTCCTAATGTTTTAATCACGTTTGCCAGTCTCCTTTGGACTTGCTTCAATTTGTCCAAACCTTTCTAAACATGACACTCAGAAGCGGAAACAATCCAGCTGAAACCTCATGAGCACCAAGCGGGAGGAACAGTTACCTTCCACATCTTACCTATAGCATTCCTGTTCATACATACCAGAATGACTTTAACCTTCTTTTAAGCAACTTTGTCATCTTGATGACTCATTCAGTTTGTGATCAACTATAACCCCTTTTCCTTTTCAAGGGTACTACAGTCTAGCCAGTTATTCCAATTTTGTAGCTGATCACTGGATTTTTTTCCTCTTAAGTGTAGTACTTTGTCTTTATTGAATTTCACCTTTTGATTTCAGATCAAGTCTCCCATTTATCAGCCTCATTTTGAACGCTAATCCTGTCCTCTGGACTAACAACCCCTCCCAGCTAATTTTATTTGTGAATTTCTTAAGCACATTCTACTCCATTATATAAGTAATTAAGTGAAAATATTGACTAACTTTACTGAAAAGCACTGATATCTATTCTTTGAATATAGTTTTTCATCTAGTTGCTTGCCCACACATATGCACAGGCATAACTACATGCCCTTCTCTCGTTACTCTTTGGAGCCAGTCAGTCACATTGAGGAAAAAAATATAATAATGATAATAATCCCAACTATTTACTAAGTAAGTTAAAATTTTCATAGATAATGGACAGGTGAATATGTAGCCATGGATATAGAAGTATTGACAACCAATAATCCATGATGAAAAGAGAGGAAAAAAAGTTAAAATATGGACAAACACATACAATATAAATATAATAGGATACTTGGAATGGAGCTTTGGGATCACTATTTGTAACTGAACACGGCCATCACATCAGTACACTCATCCCTTGTTTAATGAGTACTTGACTTATAGTACTCAACTTACAAGTACTTGCTAAAACAAAGGACATGCATACATACCATTGTTCACTAAAAGAGTGAACTTCCCCTGCTTATACGAGGCAGCCACGAGATCCCTGGCCAGGGGGTAGGGAGTCCCACAGCCTCGGCTGCCTGCACTCCAGCCATGGTCCCTGGCTGGGACACAGGGAAACCTGCAGCCCCACAGCTGGCTCTGTTCCAGCTGTGGGGTCCCTGGCCAGGGCACGGGACCACTGCAGTCTACTTTCTAACAAAAACAGTATTGGGCTTATGAATATAGACCTCTATTTCTTAAATATGGTTCTATTTCTTTCCATCCTAATTTATCTACTTTCAACAATAATCACAGCTACTAACCTATTATGTATTTTTATCTTAGTATCTTTCATTTTAAAACATTGCTCAGATATATGTGGGATTTTTCCCCTAAACTTCCCCCATCGTTTACTTATAGCCTACACTTCATTTCTCCCTCTAGCTAGAGTCTCCCTGATAGGGAAAATATTAGTTTCTTCATTGTAGTGAAGTGATAAAGGAAGAGAATTTAGGCATATGGGTTTAATAAAACAAGTACTAATTGGGTCAGTAAAGCAATACTTAATCTCAATTCCCTAGCATCGTAACATGCACTCTTTAAAATTCCACCTCCCTGCACTTTTTCAAGTTTGGGATAACTCCATTACACAGTATAATCTTATCAGCTAAATTTTCCCCTACACACACACACCCCTATCCAATCATCTTGTGAAACAGTATGCCTTCTCCACTTCCAAATTAGCATTAGACGTATTACAGATTTGAATACTAAATTTAGTCAATGCAAGTCCCCCATTTGTTCCTGTAGCACAAAATAGCCCATCAGTTGTGCACTGAGAGAGATGTAAAATTTCTTAGCTTTCCTCACTGAATTATCCGAATCATCTAAACATCAAAAGGAGGCTCAATTAAAAGCAAATAAAACAGCTTAGGTAAAATACATATCCATAAAAATCATCAGTTTTGGGGCAGGTTTCAAAGGTGCGTCACAATTTATCACACCATTCAGTCAATTTCCCCTTAAGCAATAAACCACCCACCTCTGTCAAAGGGTCTATTTTTGCACCCAAATAGTTTTAAAACTTTCAAGGTTGCACATAGTCTAGCTTCTCTTTACCCAATTTCCAGTTATCCTTAGGGTTTACCTCATAAGTCTTACATTCAGCCACCATGTAAAGTCCTTTTGTTTTCCTAACTTTACCTTCAAACTAGTATTCCTGCAGAAAGAGTCCAAAATCTCAAGGTGCCTAATCATCCCTTGATATGTCCTATTTAAAATGGCCACATCATCTATAAAAGTCAAGCCTGTAATACTCTGCCCTTGAACATTGAACCCCAAGCCCTCAGTCTCAAACTCAACTAACTGATGAAGCAGGTCTTTGCCCATGAAAGCTTATGCTCCAATATATCTGTTAATCTATAAAGTGCCACAGGACTTCTTGCAACTAACTAGCAAAGACTCAATGGCTATATTGAACAGTATTAGAGATATCTGCTTGACCCCACTCCTTACGTTAATGGACTCTGTGCACTTATTACCCACGCACACCTTAGTGATACAGTTACTTTATAGATCCTTAGTGTCTATAAATCCCTCATTAACCCCAACCTCTTAAGGCCTGCCATAATATGTCCATGTCCTATTGAGTCAAATGTTTTTGCCAAATCTACAAAAACAATAGCTAACTCCTGCCCATTTTTAGCCCCTTTAAATTGTCTAAAATTTCTATATTTTCCTCATAACTCACAGCTGAAGTAAAACCCTTTTGTCTACTACAAATCTTACCTATAAGAATCAATCTTTTCACTTTTTTTTAAATATAGCCTCACCCAAACAGAACCAATTTTTAGTGGTCTTCAGAAAGAATTTAGCCAATTCCTGCTCCTCCTATATCTTTGGGATTAAAATAATCCTATTCTCTTAAAAACTGCCTAGAATCCATTTAGTTAAAAACACATACAAATTTAACAAGTATACAAGAATCCAAATTAAAAAAATTCCCATAGATCCTTAATAATAATTTCATCCTGACTGAGGGCACAATCTTTCACCTCCTACACTGAAATCAGACTCAGTAATATATCATTAGCCATCACTGTGGTGACCAGAGGCCATCCTATATATTTCCATGTCCAAACTTCCCTGATATCTCTGTGTGATATCTTTTAGTCTCACTGAGAGAAATACTACATCTAGCCCTGTTTGGCTCTCTCACAATATGTGCTAAACACCTCTTCTTTCCAAAGTATCACTGATTAAAATTTATCCTGAACTTTTAGTGTCCTAATAGCAACCCAAAAATTGCTTCTCGTTATCCATCTTTCCTAACTTTCTGCATCTGTTCTTATTGTCCTGATCTTTACCCCCAATGTCTACCTTAGTTTCTATCAATATACAACAGACTTTTTCCATCATTGCCCATCTAAATGAAGCCAAAGGGCACTGTGTGTGGGAGGGAGCTCAAGGCTGGGGCAGCCTGCTGGGGTAGAGGAGAGAGAGGTTCTGGCAAGGATGTGGGTTCTAGGGTGGGGCTCAGGGCTGACAGTGCATTTTCTGGGGTACAGGAGGGTCTGTCCATGTTTGGGGAAGGGCTTAAGGCTGGGGGTTGGTGTGTATATGGGCTTTGGGCTGGGGTGCAGGAGGGGATACAGGCTCTGGGCTAGGGGTGTGGGCTCTGGGGTGGGACCAGCAATATGAGAGAAACTGTTGTAGTGCTGACTCAAGGTGGAGCAGAGGGGTGGGGCCTCCTGCTGGGAATGGTCAGACTGGCCTCCTTTTCTGGGGCCATGGCACCTCAGTACTGAGGCTGGCAGGAGTCCTGCCGTGCCAGCCTAATCAGCTTCAGAACCTGAGGCCCTCTCTCTCCCCATTGCAACCCTGAGCCGCTGCAAGGGACTTAATGGGAAGCTGTGTGGCTATACAGCTTAGAGGGAACTTTGGTCTCTGCCCCTTGCCCACGTAAAAGTGCACAATGAGTTGCCAAAGGCCACAAAACACATCATTCCCAGAGCAGGATGAGAGCTCGGCCATTGCTAGCCAATGGTATCGCAGTACAAACACATTGCTTTTTGCCTACTATCCAGCAAGTAGGTAGAAGTGTCCAGATTATGGGGAGAGGCTCAGGAGATGAGAGAAAATTCTTAATCCAGTAACATAAGGGTGAAAAGCATGAGTATCAGCACCATTCCTTTTAAGCGGAGAGGTTGTTTATTGGGCTGTCTGGAAGAACAGAGTGATTCCTGATGACTTGAGAGAAGTGGGGAAGGTGTCGGGAAATGTAAAACTCCTGGAGAAGGGGCCAGCATGACAGCTGATTCATCACCCAGGAATGAGGAGTTTTCAGATGTCAGACTGTACCAGGACCATCCCTTCTGATTCATGGAGCGGCACTGGTGGCAACCATCTTCTTCACATGGTAAATATACCAGGTTATCAGCTGTATCTTCGTGGGCATTACACTAGCTACCCCATTAAGGGGGACTGGGAAGGAATTTTTCCCCTTCCCACCCATATTGGAGTAGATGCAATTGTTTTGTTGTTGTTTTTTTAACTTCCCCACCTTCCTCACAGCAGATTCAGGTGGACTCTATTCACACAGAGAAGAACAGATCAGGCCACATCGCCACGCATTATTTAAATGTATAGCAAACGTTCAGTGCAGGTATGCCATACACAAAGGTATACAGGAATGGATAAATGGCTTAGGGTAAGAACCAGGGTTATTTGGGGACTCCAAGGATTGGTGTGGCATGAAGTCAGCCCTCCATCATTACAGTCCACTTAACCCCTCTTACAAGGGGTCTGGTTGGTAGCATTTGAGCAATAGAGTTGATGGAGGGATCAGGATGGAGAAGGGGGAGTTGGTTGAAGTCTACCAACTCCAGGATTGTCAGGTCCCTTCAATGTATCTGCTAAAGGGCCTGAATGGAAAGGTGTGGGGTGGGGGGGATAAAGTGAGTAAAGGTACTCCTCCTCCTCCTCCCCCCAGAGTTAATTATGGGAGAAAACAAGGGACAGTTACCTGCTCTGTAGATGTTATCTCTCTTTTGCCATAGGCAGACCACAGTATGTGGTGTATGGAGAACTATGATGGAGGAGCAATTTCTGGACCTGCATGCAGGTGACATGGCTGTGGAGAGAAGTCTGTCTGATCTGACTCTAACACACATACAATTTAGAGGAAAACAAAGCAAGCAGTCCTGTAGCACCTTAAAGGCTAACAGTTTTATTTACTCTTTATAAAATTGTTAGTCTTTAAAGTGCTACAGGACTGCTTGCTTTGTTTTGCTTTGACTAACACAGCTACCTCCCGAGACAATTTAGAGGAAGAGAGTTGCATCTTCATTCTAGGAAGCAGCTGGTTAGGTCTCTGTTGCTGGGTTGGTGGTGTTACACTGAAGACAAAATACATTCTCGCTGAAAGGTTTCATCCAAATCTTATTTGTATGGCATAAACAAAAAAAGAAAGGGGAAGGAGAAAGGTCCTTGGAGAAAGTTATGTGCAACGAACTAAATACAGAGAAACAAGATGCTGGAGATGCCACTACTTCTGTCACAGGCACATAAATGAAATTCAGACTCTCCCTTTCAGTTTTTGCCTTGGTTAAATTAAATTGATTTTCCAAGGCACATGATCCCTTTTTTTAAGTGATTAACATGCCCTGCAAGTTCAACTGTTGAAGAGCAAATTATAAGAAAAGCTGTACCGGCTGTACCACCAGGCTTTGATGCATACATTTCTAAAAACTGACAGTGCCTCCTCAGCTACATCTACAGAGGAATCTAGGTACATTTTTAAAATACTGTGTACTTTACAAGCCAATATGCTACTGACAGAGACCGAAAACTAAACTACAAGAACTCTACCAAATATTCATAAACCTGAATTACCCACCAGGAGAAATAAAAAAAAACAATCGACAAGGCCAGATGAATACCCAGAGACCAGCTACTCCAAGACACGCCCAAAAAAGCCAAGAACAGAACACCGCTGGTCATTACCTACAACGCCCAATTCAAGCCACTGCAATGCATTATTAAAAACCTCCAACCTATTCTTAATCAGGACATGTAGAAGAACATGATTTGTTAAGCAAAAGTGAACATGGTTTCTGTAAAGGGAAGTCGTGTCTTACTAATCTATTAGAGTTCTTTGAAGGGGTTAACAAGCATGCAGACAGGGGGGATCCAGTAGACATAGTATTAGGTTTCCAGAAAGCATTTGACACAGTCCCTCACCAAAAGGCTCTTATGTAAATTAGGTGGTCATGGGATAGCAGGGAAGATCCTTTCATGGATTGGGAACTAGTTAAAAGACAGGAAACAAAGGGTAGGAATAAATGGTAAATTTTCACAATGGAAGGGGGTAACTAGTGGCGTTCCCCAAGGATCAGTCCTGGAACCAATCTTGTTCAACTTATTCGTCAATGATCTAGAGAAAGGGGTAAGCAGTGAGGTGGCAAAGTTTGCAGATGACAAACTGTTCAGGACAGTCAAAACCAAAGCAGACTGTGAAGGACTTCAAAAAGATCTCAGCAAACTGAGTGATTGGGCAGCAAAATGGCAAATGAAATTTAATGTGGGTAAGTGTAAGGTAATGCACATTGGGGAAAAATAACCCCAATTATACATACAATGTGATGGGGGCAAATTTAGCTACGACAGATCAGGAAAGGGATCTTGGAGTTATAGTGGATAGTTTTCTGAAGACATCCACGCAGTGTGCAGCGGCAGTCAGTAAAGCAAATAGGATGTTAGGAATAATTAAAAAAGGGATAGAAAATAAGACGAAGAATATCTTACTTCCCCTATATAAAACTATGGTACGCCCACATCTTGAGTACTGTGTGCAGATGTGGTCTCCTCACCTCAAAAAAAGATATTAGCATTAGGAAAGGTTCAGAAAAGGGCAATTAAAATAATTAAGGGTTTGGAACGAGTCCCATATGAGGAGAGGCCAGGACGTTTCAGTCTAAAAAAGAGGGAGACTGAGGAGCAATATGATAGAGGTATATAAAATCATGAATGGTGTGGAGAAAGTGAATACAGAAAAGTTATTTACTTATTCCCATAATATAACTAGAGGACACAAAATAAAATTAATGGGCAGCAGGTTCAAAACTAACAAAAGAAAGTTTTTCTTCACACAGCGCACAGTCAACCTGTGGAACTCCTTACTAGAGGACTCTGTGAAGGGCAGGACTCTCACAGAGTTTAAAAAAAGAGCTCAATAAATATTTGGATGTTAGGTCCATAGATGGCTATTAGCAAGGGGTAAGGTACGGTGACTAGCCTTTTGTCGAAGGCGGGAGGTGGATGTCAGGAGACAAATCATTTGATTATTGTCTTTGGTTCACCTCCCCTGGGGCACCTGGCATTGGCTACTGTCGGCAGACAGGATACTGGGCTAGATGGACCTTTGGTCTGACCCAGTATGGCTGTTCTTATGTTGCCACACTCCCGAAGGCCCTAGGTGACAGGACTGTTCTCTCCCACAGACAACTTCACAACCTTATGATGATTCTCACCAACAGCCACAGTCTATACCACAGGAACACCAGTCCTGGGACTTTTCCTTGCAACAAGGCCCATTGCCAAGTTTGTCCACACATCTACTCTGGAGATACCATCACTGGACTTAAACAGGTTATTCAAAGAATCACAGGAACATTCTCTTGTTCCTCAGCTAACATCATATATACCATCATGTGCCAACAATGCCCAGAGGCTTTGTATATTGGACAGACTTCAAACTCTCTTAGACAAAGAATTTATGGGCATAAAAACACTCCTGAGTCACAAACCTGTCAGTCAGCACTGTAATGAAGTGGGCCATTCTGTTAGTGACCTGAAAGCATGCGTTTTACTGAAAAGGAATTTTCATAGCAGTTTGGAAAGAGAGGCTGCCAAACTCTCTTTTATATTCAAATTCGCCACATTAACATGTGGTTTGAACCAGGACGGGAATTGTCTAGCTTGTTATAGGGGCTCTTTTGCATACTTGGCTTTATCTAATTCTCGACTCCCCCACCCACCACTTCTGCCCCTCTGCTCTCTGATTTGCTCACCTTGATAATATTTTTTGATTTGTCAACCTTGATTACTATTTTTGGTTCTCTGTGCCTTAAATATTGAGTCTGTTCTGGTATGACTATGGTCTGAAGAAGTGGGTCTGTCCCACGAAAGGTCATCACCTAATAAACTATTTTGTTAGTCTGAAGTGCTACTGGACTGCTTTTTTGTTTTGATTATTTGCAAATAGGTTTTTTTTTTTCTTCAAATGCCACCTCGTGCATCCAACAGTTCTGTCAATATTTCTGGAATATACAGTATGCAGTTTGGTTGCATGTAGATTCTACAGCATGCCTATAGAATTATTAGTTTCTTCTCCTGCAGTGAATTTGTTATACTGTATTTTATTAGTGATCTTGGGGTACTGTAAGTATCATAAAATCTCAATAAGCACAGAAAAGATTGCATCCCAGTAACATTAAGATCAGTCTAAAGCTGGTTAGACCTCTTCCATTCAACTGCATTTTCCATTGAAAGATTATTTCTGAAAAAGCTGAAATATTCCTGAAGGACAATTTAAAATTTTGACTTTAAAATTTTCCTCTAAGAAACACACATTTTGTTTCAGTTAAGCTTTAAACTGCATTGTTACCTCTCATGTTCCAATTCTCAGCCGTCAGGGCTCCTTAACCACCCCCTGTCTTCTGGAGCCTGTATGTATACACTCCCCCCAACCCCACCTCAGTTATTCATTCACTGTCACACTTTGCACTTACCTAATACTCTACAACTGGCTGCAATTTTTTACATTGATAACTCAGCCAGAGAAAATATCTCCTAGGGTAGCATGAGAAATTTAGACCATCTGGAAGAGAGAATGAAAATAGGAGGCGCACAAACTAACTCCAGTAAGTCACCACACCAGCACAGGTAGCTGTAGTTTAAGCACCAAATCAAACAAAAAGTCAATATATTTTTGATGTATACAAATTGACATTTCAGTGCTTTGTTTCATGAAAATATATCAGCTTTGCTCCAACCCAAAACCAAAACAAGTATTGCAATATCCATTTTCTAAAGAATTCCAAGTTTATTAAAACTCTATACTTTGCAAACATTGAAGAAAGGTAACATGAAAGTAAATCTTAACTCCATTTTATGAATGGTAAAACTGTTTCAAGTGGTAAGTATGTGCTTATCTTATAGCATCTGATTTTGGCTGAGTTACCGGTTCATACCAAGCTTTTTTGTGCTGATATGGGACCGAACACAATACCAGCACCTTGGCAGCCCCAGCCAGAATCCCTGGCCAGGTGGCAGCAGGGTCCCACCAGCCTCATAGCTGGGAGCCAGCTAGGGGCAGAGCCCCACGGGCAGCTCCATCCTCAGGGATCTAGCTGGGGAAACCCTGGCAGCAATGCAGAGCCCCACCAGCAGGTCCAGCCCCAGGTGGGGATGGAGTCCCCATAAACCTGACATTGGGGAGCCAGCTGAGGTACAGAGCCCAACTGGCAGCCCCAGCCACAGGAACCCTCCGGGGGAAGGGAGTGGGGAACCGGCTGCGTACCAGCTCCTCTTATTTACGAAAGAGCCACTGGGTTCTTATGCCAACTTTTCCAAATTTGCAAGTTTTCCTGTTCTCACACACTGGCTCTCTGAATTTTTGTGAATACCACAACAGTGAGAATTATCAAATTAATGAAAAAAAAATCCAGAACTCCTTCAATTTTATACACATCTTGCATACCCGAAAATGGCTTTTGTCCATATCTGTTGGTGTGCCTTAGAGCTTGATTTAGTCAATAATGTATCGCGTGCCCATCATGACATTATTTCTGAATTTAAACACACAAACAAATATGGCTCCTGCAATTAGTACACTTGTAGCGGATGCCAATCAACTGACTAAAGACAAAGCAAAGAGTACAAATACCTTAATGGGAGTTGGGTCAAGCTCTCAGTTGCCATCTACCTAGCCACACACAAGTGCCAGACTGGATCTTCAGTATACCAAAGAAAAATAGATGCTAAAAGGTTTACTCCCTTTGCGTAGAAAAAAATAAAATTAATTTCTTTATTGGCTCTTTTCCCAAAGTACCTTTCACACAGAGTCGCAAACAGGCTGATGTTTAGACGCTATGGTGATTAGTTCAGTGTTACGACTTAGGCAGGGATAAAACAAATATGTCTCGCGGTTACAGCCAATTCTGAGTTACAGAACGTATGCCAAAAAAGCAACAGAAATCATAAAACCTTGATTTCTTTCCTTCTACTATTCAACTTTAAAAAAGGATTGGATAGAATTTCAGATGCAACAAAAATCCTTGCTTACTATGATTTGATATACTGTAAGTGCCAGCTCAACATAAATTTTTTCGTAATGTTAAAGCCCTGAAAATAAGAGTTTGTAGTGGGAATGCTGACAAGCGTTAACATAATGAAGTGAACAGCACTGCTGTAATTTCTGATTCAATCTTATTGATACGACTAGTGGGGAGACTAAAAGGTAACACCCATAATTCTCCTTTATTATCTTGCACTCTGAATTAAAATTCCCAATAGCTTATTCTGTTATTAATTTCATATGATGGTGGAACTCAAAACTCTTTATTGCCCAAGGTGTCCTCTTGAAAAGAGAGGATGGCAAAAGATATCCCAAGTGATAACATTTTACTTGGAAAGCATTTTCTCTCAGGATTTACCTAAGCACACGCTAGGATTAATTCAAAGTCAATTTATTAGAGCTTGAAAGTCTCAGATTTGAAGAGATACAGCAAATTCTACATTAGTTAACTAAATGCAAGAGGTGCCAAGATTAGCAGCATTTGCCTTCAGCAGAACATCAGGTGAGTGACCTCAGGGTGCCACATGTCCCGCTTTCAACCGAACACCTGGTTGTAAAGGGGCCCTCTCCAGCCCAGGGAAAAACAGGTGAGTGATGGAGTGTGCAGAAGAGGGAGCAACAGAGGAACGGGTGATGGAATGAGCAAAGTGAGGTCTCAGAAAAGAGATGGGGCAAGGGTATTCGATTTTGTTTGGTCAGCAAGCTGGCAGGTGAGGGCCAGAATTTAGCAAGTGCACCGATTGTTTAAGGGTGCACCCCTTCCCATGCCAACAGGTTTTGGTCATCGGTCCTCTGTATCAGGGCTACTGTATATTGAATCAAGCAAGAGCCATTTCCAATAAACACACTTTTCACCAAGGATAGTCTATCCTTTTTCTTCTTATACTCTGGAAATCTGGCTCTTAATTCCCAATTCTAGAATGACTAGTGTTTCTGGAAGCTCATTTCTGGGGTGCTTAATTTGAAGTCTCTTAGAATGTGAGGGCCTGATTTTCAGTAGTGCTGCTTACACACACACAGTTCTTTGATGTCTAAGGCATCACAAACTTGGCATCAGAAAACAGATTCCATAAATCACTAAGTACTTGTGAAAATCTGTTAGTCTTCCAGAAAGGTAAAAATGTGTGCACAGTGTTCACTGTACAGCCTAAAATATCTCAATCTGATCATGACGGAGAGGTGGTTCAGTCTATAACCCTATTTAGTCAGTAGCCCCCCCAAGTAAAACTACTAACAAAAGGATGACACATTAATGCCAATGTGAAGCAATTTGTATTGTTAACATTAGATCACTTGGAAATGGATTAAGGCCACCAATTCATTCCATACAGGCCCTCAGACTTTCGGCAGGTAATATCTGGCCACCGTCAATGCAGGCCAGATTAGACCCAATCACAGAACACTACCACCACCATAGTTTATTGATACCATTTTCATCTGTCCACAAAGAAGAGAAGTATCACTATTCCCATTCTACAGGCAAGGAAACTGAGGCAGAAAAAGGTGACCAACAGCAGCACCGAGACCAAAAGTCAGATTCAAGTCTCAGTCCAGTTACTCCATGCTATGCACTACTGTCTGGGAATGACAGCCTACGTATCCCAAATCCAGGGACGACAATGGGGCTACACGGAACAACAGGGGTAGCTGCCCTGAACTCTCTGGTTTAAAAGGGGCTGCTGGCTCCTGACCACTGCCACTGGTGCAGCAGCAGCAGCCAGCAAGCTAGGCTCTTTAAAATCACCATCAGACCCCTGGAAAGCATTGAAGGGGTGGTTAGGGGAAGCTAGCCTTAGCCCCAACCCCACCCCTCTGGGGGGCATGGAGCCAACCCTCCCCACCTTACCCAGGGGTCTGGCAATGCTGTTGGCCACCCTGCCTAAAACCCATTTTCTGAGCCACAGTCCCCTCTGTGGAATGTAATAGCTAATTATGAGCCATAGTAAATATGCTATTAGATGTTCCACATTCCACACCTGTTCTTACAGTCACTGCATTTACATTTTTGGATGCTAAAAAAATCCTCCTAACCTGCTTTGAGAGATAAAAGCTTCACATGTTAGATCTTGTTTTTCATTACTGTAAAACCATAGTCATTTTAGCAGAGTAACTAGATTCATCAGCAAACTACTATTGGGATTTCCATGTAAGTTAGCTGTAGTTAACGTCACAGCCTGAAGGCAAGCTTATGGCACATAAGCCACCATTCAACAGAATACAGTGCTGAGATACACTCACCAGTACAATCAGCACAGCACTAATGCACATTCTGCATGGGACAGAACCACCTCTGCTAAACCCCTGACCTGGAAGCCATATGCACACCTTGGCCCTGGTCCAATTCCACTAGCTAGTGCAGGGGGTGCAAACGAGGCCCTTCTTTGCCTATTTTGGGAAGGCTGCCTGTGTTAACCTTACCCCTTTCGTCCACTCAAATCAAAGAGTCTGAACAGCCTATGCAGGACTGTGGCTAAGCAGTGCTGCACGCCCTGTCTCGTTACCTGTTTAGGGATCATCCCAACTTTGCCTAAAGCTCTCTTTTCCCTAAATAATTTCCACTCAAGAGTCACATCTTGAAAGTTTCAAGCAAAGGTCAATTCCTTATTTGAGCACTTAATTGAAGACAGTATTTCAGAGTATATTGTAAAACCAAGAGCCTTAATTGAGTTCCAACTTTAAACCTGAGCCCTCAATTGCATTTGCCAACTCCTGCTAACATAAAGCTTCACACAGGAGAAGGAAAAAATGAAAACAGATAGTTCTGTACACCCGTCATCTGGAGATTGTACAACCATTTCCAAACTGAGAACCTGCAAGGTCCTCACTATTCTATAGCCAGGGATGGAGGCTGCTACCGATACTACTACGATCTGTATTGAAAAGAGTGATCCTTGATAAGTGAGGGAAAAATCAAGAGAGGAGTCACAACCCCAGGTGAAAGGTTCTGTAGGAATCTTTTACACTAGGCAAACACACACATTGCACAGGACTGAATACTGAGTAAAAGTATTCAAATGTTAAGGTTACTTTTGCCATTTGCACACATCTTTTGTGTTTGCTCGCCAGGAGTACTAACACAAGCAGATATTTAAGGCTATATGCTATGGGTAAGTGAATTTTATTCTAATAACCAAAATGCACACAGATCTCAGCTGGTTCTCTCACCTCCTGAGTCACCCTCGGCTCTCTCACACACACACACACACACACACACACACACACCCACCCACCCACCCAGAAGAAAGAATCATGATGTAGTGGGCCTGCTGTGCATATAGCGTTAGGTTTCAGAGGCTCCCTTAGTTTGCACACTGGGAGCATCTAGCATTTTCTATCCACAGGTTCACATAGTTTAGAATATTCTATTCATCTAGGCTCTTATGAGGGATTTCAGGCTCACAAATGAAATGTGAAACTCCAACTCCTCTCACCATTCTAATTTGCTTTGAATCTGCTTGAATTTGAGATTAAGACAGTAAAACTTCAGTTTACATTTGAGACCTCAAATTAGTGGACTTAATTAAAATTAAGCTTGAACCAAAAGTGACAAGATGAATATTTCTGGACCTTTCTAGAAAGCTTTTCACTCCCAATACAGTAAATTCTTTCACATCTGGCATTCTGTTATCCAGAACTCTCAGAAGACCAACATTTTAACCATAAGTAAATGCTAGTTACATTGTCCATAAGTAAAGTATAGTGAAAGTAAATACAAATAAATACAGCTAAGTTTACAGTGTACAATACTACTGTTGGCAAATAAAGTACCCTGTACATTTTTGTTTGTTTCTTAGTACCTAATCTTGTTTTTCTTTAGTGTTATGCAGGCCATCTATGGCAGCTGTGGTAAAGCTAGCCTCATTCCTGGGCTCTGGGGGTCTATTCAGTCCACTAGCCCCATGGCCAGGATGCCATTGCCCTTCTTGAGACAAGGGTGGGGGAGCAGCAATGGTGGTCTGGGGAGAACGTGGGCCCCATCCACTCACTCCAGGCTCAGGCCCAGAGACACTGTGTGGCTGCTGCTGGTGGCCAAAGGTTCCCCTTGTCATGGGCACCACAGCTGTCTTCCCTGGGCCACTTCCCCAAAATGATTCCCCCCACCACCACCCACCCCCGTACCTCCTCCAGGTAGCAGCAGCAGCAGCAGCATGTTCCCCCTCCTGGATCAGCTCCCCCCCGGGTGATCAGTCTGTTCCAGCCACCTGCTGCATCTCAGGGCCACCTGGGCAAGGGCCTTAACTGCTGGGAACTCCTCCCTTCCTCTGGTGTTTCCAGAAAACTCCCCTTGCTTCTCTCCTCTCACCTTCCATACTCTCCTTTATCACCCTCCTTTCCCACTGGGCAAAGAGGTTTTTCAAGGCAGTCTTAAGTGGGACCAGCTGGCCCCAATTGACCAGGGCAGCTTCCTCCCCAGCTGCTCCCACTCTGCTTATTTGCCAGCCCTGCTTTTCCCTCTTGGACTCACCCCCTGCCAGCCTTACCCTGTCACACAGCACAGTTGTTCAAATTAGCAGTAGAGTAGGGAAAATGAGGCAAAGGAGCATCCCCAGACCATGCACAACCTACAAGCTGGGAAATCCGTGCTTCTGCCTCCTCTCTGAAATTGTAACACTCCTACACTTACCATTAAAAGCTGTCTAATCCTTCACTACGCAGCATTTCCTCACTTTGCTTTCCAATATTCTGGGATCTCCCAGGCTAAGTCTATTGACAAAAAATTACAAGACACGCCATCTCTGAATAAATCAATCTATTCAGAGTGGGAAGTTGAAACAGACTCCTCAATAGTTCAGTGTCAGAATTTGCTTCAGTGTAAACCATGTTTTACACCAATGCAGAGTATTCATATTAGGGATTTGCACCAGTATTACTACTGGATTTAGTTACATCAGTGCACACACACAATATAAAACAGGACTTGTTTTATCCTTAGCGCTTAACTCAAGCCATGTCATTATGCTACACCATTTAAAACCAGTCTTAATTTAAGATTTTTAAAGTCCTGTCTGCATGTATCAAGTTTAACAAACATTCAGATGGCCAAAGCAACACATTTTTATTTTCTGTAGGGACCCCATGTCCAAAAATTTTAAAAGTTGTAATTGCATAAAGAATGCATAAGGAAGTAAAAATCTTCTGCATCCAGAAACACCCAGGCCAAATAATTCAGTTTTTTATAAGCTCAAGAGTAACGTTTGTTGATGCCTTCCTCAAATATACTCGGCAAATGCTCCTATATATCAATTTGTTCAAGAATCTTTGTTTTTGTAATCATTTTCAATTTTTTTTTTTACTGTTAAGTTACACAAGCAGGGATCTTGCAACTTGATAAGCACACCAATATAGCAGAGGGATGCTAACCTCCTTTCATATTTCCGGTATGCTCATGGCAGGGAAGCAGACAACAAATATTTTCTATCATTCTCTGCTGACCAACACAACAGAAGATGCTCTATTTGACATACTCAGCTTCATTGTAAGTAACAATTTGGATTGGAAATGGTGTTTTGGAATTTGTAGGGACAGGGCACCAGTAAGTTGTAGGGCTTCACTGCCTGTGTCCAAGAAGTTGCACCATTAGCGGCAATAAGGCACTGTAGAACTCACTGGGAACAAGTTGCTGTGATGAAGATGCTTGCAGGCCTGAGAGCCATTCTGAATGTGGTGTACCCATTATAAGCGTTAGAGAGCATTTCTTTAGTCAATTTTTAAAGCCCAGCATGAGGAGATGGAGACTGAACACAAAAAAAACTTTTTCACACTGAAGTCTGCTGATTGTCCCGGGTTAAAGTCCTCACCCACCTCCACACTGAGGAGATCAGTGTCAAGCTTACGCCTAAAGAGGTACATAAACTTGTGTATATTGCATTAGATAGCAAGTTGAAGCTGATTTTCACGGAGAAAAGTTTGCTGGAAGTTCTTGGCTTCATGGGCAGTCAGAGTAGCCTGGGCTCACTGACAAAGCTGTGAAGCATCTGTTGCCATTTCCAACAACATACAATTGTGAAATTGGATTTTTAACACTCCTAGGTTTGAAAACAAAAAGAAACCAACAGACAAAGTTGAATTTAAGGCAGTTAGCACAATATTAAAACATGACTGTCCCCACTATAAATATTATTAGCTCAAATCAGTGAGCCCTAGTACTGATGACAAAGTGTCAATATTACCAGATGGGCAGAGCATCAATTTCTAATTTAAAATTTTGAATAAAAGCTAGTGTGGAAGCACCATGTCTTTAATCTGAATTTACTAGCTTCCATAAGCGTCCCATGTGTATCCCACAACGCTACACAGTGACCCTCCATGTATGACTGCTTCCCTCTCCACTGCTCTCCATCCAGGTGCTCAGGAAGAAGTTCACAGGAAACCCGCAATTTTTCAATTGAATTAGCATTTGAATTCTGCAGTGCCCAGGCCTGCAAATATAAAGGTCTGGATGCACTGCTGATGAAACTGGGCAGGGGTGGACAGGACTGATCGCACAGCTGCCTGCCACTATGCCAATGTCCACAGAAGACACGCAGCACAGGGAACCTGGGCAGGTTTGAGGGAGGGCTAAAGGGACCGCTGCCCGCTTCTACACTCATGTCCATAGCAGACGTACAGCTGACAGAACTGGGTTGAGGCGGACAAAACTGATGGTATAGTGGCAGACACCTGTGTTAACGTCTGCAGAGGAAGTGCAGCACAGGGAACCCAGGTGGGTTTGGGAGAGGTCTGAATTCTGGGATTCGAACATGAAACACCCACAAGCAACGGGGGCTACTGCACTATGGGATAAGTAACCACAATGCACTGTTCATGCTGTCAAACTTGCATAGGTCAATGGGGACGCAGGAACTCAAACACAGAAAAATGATGGGTCAAATTTCCAGAAGATTTGTGGACACTTATATTTGACTTCATAAGAATGAGGTTAAAAATCAAATTTATCAAAAAAAATTTGAATTTATCTCATAGTGTATCTCATAGTGTAGACGTAGCCTGAATGTGGAGGTAGAGGTGAGACTTAAGCTCTGCAGGTTGAAGCCAGGCATTCCCTCACAGAAGTCTCAACAAAAAGCAGCACTACTCCTCTGATTAGAATAGTAGATGGGAATGAGTAAGGTAAGCGGTGGCAGTTTTATTCAATACTGCAATTTTACTATTATCATTCAACTTTATTATACGCAATAAGATCTAAGCATACACCCCCTTATGTTATAGCTTCCTACACATGTCTTTATGCTCTACTAGCCTAATATAAATAATATTTAAAGAATGTAAAGATAAGGGAATGCATTTTGTCATCATGGGCTATTGGCGGGTGGTCCATGAAAGGTTTGTCTTCAGTAAGGTATTACCTGGAGCTTATTCTAAACTTGAGAAAAGAGTATGGCATACAAATATACGGTCAGCCACGCAAGTGAAAAAAGATAATTGCACTAAATCCAGGCTAAAGTTGGGCTGGGCCTTTCATCGAGTAGCAGATGTTAGCCAAGAAGAACAAATTCCTTGCTTTCCTCAGCAGACTGTGGAGGACTCTTGAGGGATCAGGAAACCCTGAAGGAACCCTGATTGCTGGAAGGATGAGGAAGAGCCTGGCAGCTGAAGTAGACAAAGAAGCAATAGTTTGAGTACTTACCACTCTGAGTAACAGGTGGTATGCTAGGCCTCTTACACTGAGGACACCCAGAAACCAATAACCAGGAAGTTGGACCAGAGAGGGTTTGTGGGCATGAGCTTACGAAGAGATGATGGAAGGTATAGGTACAGGTGATGAGACAAGACTCCAAAAATAAGATTTGTATGTGTCTGAGAGGGAATGGTAATAAAGCTCAAAATAGAACACAGACTTCTATTCCCTTGTCCACCTTCCCGTGTTTAAATTAATCCTTCACTTTATTGTTTCATTTACTGAAAACTCAGACTAAAAAAAAAAAAAAAGTGTCTTTCAAGATAGGCACCTAAGACAGTGAAAATTCTTACTGTATGTAAGCTCAGCTAATATTTCAAAGCATTTTGTTATCTCAGCTGTGCAGACTGTATGCCTAAGGCTACTTTAATGTACAGAACCATGTACTTTGGCAATTTTTATTAGAATGTAATTTTGTCATAATGCATCTGCATTTTTGTATTTGCCAAGATATAGTGCAGAAAATAATTACAAATGAATATCCTAAACTCATTTCTGCTTCAAATGTTTTCAGATTTCTATTTTGGAAAGTAAATAATTCCACTTTGAAGACACCAACTGGAAAGTGAAGGCTGATTGATGGATGTCTTCTGTTTCCTTCAGTTTTATTTTTAGCTATATTGGCAAATTGTACTAAAATGAGTTTGAGATGTCAGGAATATTTTTCTAGATGTACAATGTGTTCAATGGCTAAACAATGACAAGTAGACGCTGGAATTTTTAAAAAGTTCCCCTCTAGCTCCAGTATCTTTATCTAGAAGAGACGTGTATTTAATCTACCACTGTTATAATTGGAATTTCAGATACATTTCCCTTAACTACTTGATGTATATGAGAGAGACTTATTACCCATGCCAGTGTCAGGGCCGTCTCTAGCCACAATGATGTCCTTCACGGCCCACCACCTACAACTGCCTTTGTTGGAGGTTGCTGTTTGGCAGGGGGAAGCAGCTTCTCTGGCCTGCTGTGCTTCCTGAGTCCTCCAGTCCACAAGGACATGCTGTTCCGTGCCACCTGGTGTGCCCACTCATGCTAAAAAGGTTAGACCAGCCCCAGTACCAAGCCCTGGATTTCACAGGTATCAGTCTTTCCAACCCTCCCCTAGGATCCTCTTCCCCCTCATCCATATCCACCTTTGGACAGGAAGTTCTGGCAATTTGCTGGATCAGAAAAAGATGGCTCTGAGTTGACTTAAATTCATTACATACCCAAACAAGCCTTTTGTTACCTCTGGAGAATCCCATCTGGACCCATATATGCAAGCATCTCCAGTTAGTGGTGTCTTGGAAGGGGTTACAAGCTCACTGTTTTAGTCCTCGTAGACACTGTGGTCAATGTCTGGCCCACAATGATACATAAACGTAAGATCTCCCAAAGATATTGCAGGAAATTGTGGCATCTATCACACCCACGATTGCTGTCAGAATAGATAAGGCAATATAGTGTAGCTGATTTACTTTATTGAATTTTCCTTTGTTTCATACTTCATTTTTGCTTTTAACGTTGTGTAGCTTGATTTGCTTATGTCAAAATATGATCTTTGTGCTGTCAACTCAGAATGGTTTGTGAAATCAAACAGTATGAAAATCCGAGAGCTGCATGTGAAAATACCTGGTAGATGAGATAGCCCTCCAAAGTGCCTTATTTCACAATACAATAAATCATGAGGAATAGCTCTCTGAAGACAAATAGGTTTTAAGATTATACCAGACAAGTCAGATGCAGCAAAAAATGAATTAAGTAAAAAAGAATAAAAAACACACAAAACACATCCCTTTAAAAGCCAACAGACTAAAAAAGATAAGTTTTTCCCCCTTAGATTTATCTTGGAATGAAATGTGTATACCAGCAGTAATAATGGAAATATCTTGTCTACAGCAATCTCATAAGCTACTGCTGAGTACTAACAGAAGTGAAACCAGATGGAGTTCTGCTGATTGTTACATTATATAAGGTTCAAGTGAGATTCGACTGCAGAAAAGCTTTTCAAAAATTGCAAACATTTCTGAATCACATCCTGCAAAGAGTATATAGTATGTCAAATTAGAGAAGTAAATTCAATGTACAACACTCTCTCCTTCACCCATTCACTGTCTAAGGTAACGGAGAAAAACACAAACTATTCCAGTAGATTGCTACCTTCACATAGTTCTGTCACATTTTCTTAATGATGTTCCGCATAAGTGTAACCCACACTCCTATGCGTGGTTCACCATCCCATGTAGTGGCACCTACACCACTTCAGAGAAAGAATGAATGTCCTCTACAGCCTAAGCTGAAGGCCAGGTAACTTTCAGCTCAAACAGTGCGGCACCTGAACTAAGCTCCAGAAGACCAAGGTTTGAGTCCATCTGTGAGCAATTACAGAAAGACTAACCACTTATTTCTTTAAAATGAAAGATCTGAGCCACAAATGCGTAACTACTTGAACTATGCAACATTAAGTAACAAGATTAAAATTAAATGGTCAGCCTGAACACAGATATCCTCCGAGTAAAACTACGCATTGCCACAAGGAAGACCTGAGTTATACTCCAAGTAATGCTTTCGCTGCTGGTCTTCACATTCCTCTAGTACATCACACACACCACACCTCTACAGCTAGCATTAACAGTGAGTTTTGCATTGTTCAGTAGCAATTTCTGCGAGTCACTGGCAGACTAACTCTCCACAGGTGTTTGTAGATGCAGTGCAAGTCCTTGACTATCAAGGTCAAGTGGGCAGACAGCCACCCACTAAAGCATGATCAGGATGCAAGCCTGGATGATCCTATTATCCAAGAAGGATTACAAAAGGAAAGACTTTTCCTCTTTACCTATGGGCTTGTCTTTATCCTGCATTTGATAATAGTTTTGAAGAGGAATGTGTGTGGATTGACAATAGTAAAATGCAACAAGCATTGACAGCCCAATGGCTGATTTCTTTAAAAAAAAAAAAAAATTATTCTGGGTAGACATCAGTCTTCAGACAGCTATCCCCAAATTGATTTGGAAAAAAGAAAGTTTTTAAAAATGCTAATCACTAAAGTCAAGTCATTTATAACATAAATCAAGATATGCTTCATCACAACAGACCAATGGACTCTTCTCCAGTGTCCTGCTGCTGAAGTGACCTCTACCAGATGTTATATGAAATTATATATTTTTTCATGCCAATTCCTAGGTTACAGGCGCATGTAATAAACAATATGGGCTTCCCCAGATGCCCAGGAAAGTTTTCATGCACAGAGAGTCAGCCTGTTTAACCTCTGGCCTTAAGATGTACAGTTTTCAAGTGCAACACCTTGTCGAAAAGGTATCCTGAAACCTCCTACCAGCAACATGGATTGGGCTGTCGGCTGGTTGGTTGGTCATGCTGTGCAGCTGACTGGCAGGCTCCCTACTAGCCTTCACGCTGCACAGCTCCTGGGAAGCAGACTGCATCCCCACTCCAGATCCTACATATATGGGGACCCAGGGGGGGTGGGTCCACATGCTATCCCCATCCCAAGGGCCATCCCACTGGGTGAGAACTGCAGCCAATAGGGAAATGCAGGGGGAGAGCATCAGTAGATGGGGCAGGGTGAAGAACTGCATAGCCACACCTCTATATCTATGCATCTGATGAAATTAATCTTTGCCCACAAAAACTTATACCCCAATATATCTGTTGATCTATGAGGTGTCATAGGATTTCTTAATTGTCTTTGCAGAAACAGACTAATATGGTTACCCCTCTGATACCTGTCACCTCTGCCTAGGAGCTGGAGGAGGGATGCTGGCTGCTTCCCCGGAATTACTTGAGGTAAGAGCCACCCACACCCAGCATATCTGACCTTTTGCTAAACCTGCACCCCCCCAGCCACAGCTCAGATACCCCCTCCAAAACCCTCAATCCCAGCCAAACGCATCCTTCTTCACTCAACCTGCCATTTGGAACACCCCACAGCACCAGAACTCCCTGCCCCACTCCAAACCCTTCAGCCCAAACCCTGATCCACCTTCTGCCCTCCCACCCCAGAGTCTGCACCCCAACTAGAGCTCCTGCCCCCATCATATCCCAAAGCCTACCCAGAGCCCCTCACCCCTTCCCACACACCAGCTCCCTGAGCCAACTTGGTGAAAAAGAGCAAAGAAGTATGGGGAGAGCAAGAAACTGGGGGTGGGAGAGAGAAATGGAGTGAGTGGAAGTGGGACTTTGGAGGAGGGGTGGGTTGGAGAGTGGGAAAAGCACATTCCATTTTGTGTGCATAGAAAGGCAGCCACCCTATCTGACTTGGAGAGCTTTAACTCGACATTTTCTCAACCCTTTTTGTTCATTTTGGTTTTCATTCTACAATCCCATTAACATTTAACTATCAGTTCACCTGTAAGGTCAGTCTGCTTGTCCAACTATTCAAACACGTATGAAAGAGATATCCAGTCAAAAATCAACAGCACAGCCATGTAAATAAGAACAGCTCACTGTGGGGGAGGAAAAAGGAAAGAGACCTTTATACTCAACCTGGAAAAAGGCGAGTTTCTACATAGACATGCTGAGGGTTCAAACACTACCAAGGGAGACCGAGAAGAGAGAGAGAGCATATAAGCCTTTGGGGGAAGAAATACAGACACTTCCATGTGGGGATTAAAACCATCTGACTTGTTTTGCATACATACCAGGATAGTAATGGATATCTAGAGCAGACACTATTACAATATTAATGAGTCACAGCTGTGAGTTAAAAATGCCCTATCAGCATTCTCGTCCTTTCAGGATTAGATTTGCAGCCAGAATAGTCTTCACGCACAGCTTTTAATGTGCTCTTATATTTATCATATACAAACATCTGATTTACTGCTTTGCTGAATTTGGGGCATTAGTGTACAAGCGACCTCCATTACTAAAGTTACTGTAGACTAGGATACGTTCAAAGCCCAAAATAGCACCCCTGCCCAAGTAGGGCTGAGAATTGAGGTAGTCCAGATAGAAAGGATTAGAAGCAATTTTCCCCTGATTGCAACCAAGCACACAGAATCTTCTTCTACCTAAACAGTGCCTGTGACACTGGCACGCTCCCTCTGCAAGTGGGCACACTGCAGTACCTACACCCACCCTGTCCCTTCACCTTCTCTAAGTTATTCCCTGTATGGAAATAGCAAGAGCACTGCAGAGCTGGCCTCTGCTCTGTACACTTGGGATACTGCTCCCCACTACAACTTAACTGTATTGCCTATTAGAACCACTTTCCGACATTTTGACTGCTACAGTTTTGTCGTGTATTATATATCAATCATGTTTTGAAGGGAATTACTCAGTGCCACTTACTACCCAGTACAAGTGAATCTGGCTGTCAACAGAGCTAGTGCCCACCCCCCCCCCCCCCCCCGCCACACACACACAAAACCCAACTGAATTTTGAGTTAGGGTTGAGTTGTGACCACCATACTACCCCATACCCACCTCAGCCCCAATCTAATTCTGTGATTAGGCCTTCGGGAAACACTGAAAGTTCTACAGAGAAGTGTCAGCCAAGATGATTAATTTGTTTTAACTCCATTATTCCTCTTTCCTGGGCACCTAACACCACTACACATACACCAGTGAATTTCAGGGGGCTCATTACAGCCTGAGGCAGAGTTTTCCTGAAAGATCAACACAACGTTTTCTAATGTGAAAGAAACCTTGGGCTACCTGTTCTCTTTGCTAATACTAAAAGAAGTGGCATGATGTTATTAACTTATTTTGATAAATTAATAGATTCATATAAAAATGAAGTTCCTGACATGTAATATCCCTGCTTTGATTTTCATGAAATTTTCTTCCTATACAAACCATTCCTGAACAAGGCCTCACATAGGATGTAGTACTGGAACTGGGCAGGAAATTGTTTTGTCATCCTGCAAAAAGCTGATATTTTAAATAGCTTCCCATTACACTGAGGTCTGGGCTAACCCAGGGAACAAAGTGGATTCAAGATATGCAATTCTAGCTACTCTGTTAGCATAGCTAGAATAGATACGTCAGAAACGACTTTCTGCCCTAGTGTAGATTGGGGCTCTTTGGGTTCATGCCTATGTCCCTTACGCCACACAATGGTGTGAGTACCAGGATCGATGGCTGAGCCCAAAGAGATCGATTTTTGCTGGTCTTCGCACAGGCAGCAAAATCGAACTTCAGAAGATCAATTGAGGTGCATCAAATGCCCAGTAAGTAGAGACATACCCTAAGATTTCTTAAACTTTTTTGAGGGAACCAGAAACCAGAATAGCCAATGACTTATGCTTATGACACTCATCTGGGATGTGACATGAGAGACTGCAGCCATGTCCTCACTCTTCCTGACTCACATCACGGAGTTGAGCCCAAATCTGCCACATGCCAAGTGAGTTCCCTGACCAAGAGGTCATTGGCTGGCTGGCTCCATTCCTTCTGTTTGAACAAAGAATCCAGCCTAGGCCACAGAAGCCTTCTTAAAAGTTTTACTGAAACCAACTCTTCCTCACAAAAGTTTCAGTTCCAAGGAAAAACCAGTTAGTTAAAAAAATTCATGACCAGCTATGCTCAAGACATCAGAGGAAACTAAGTTTTCTATTTCAGTCAGCCAAATCTTGACATCTTTATTCAGGAACAATCACCATTGAGGAATTTGGGATTTTGACTAAGTAAATATGGCAGGATTTTCAATTTATGCCAGTAATCCTCTGTGCCATTTGGATCTTGTCTAAGAATTTCCTCATCACCATACTGCTTCTAGCACACAACACACTTTTCCCCTCAGCATCTCTATTAAAGGCATGTTCTCTACCTCATTTATATTTATGAATTATACTAATATTAAGACAGAAAATGTCAAAATGTCTGTACTTTAAAAAAAAAAAGTCTTTAGAACAGAGTTAACTAGTGTGTCCAAGGGAGTATGTTCACATGCCTCTGATTTAGGAATGTAAACAAAGGATCATTAATTCTTAATGGCATTTAGCTAAATTGGAGAAAGACCACATATGTAGTTATATTGTCCGTTACATCCAAAATATCGAGAAACCCTCTAGCTTAAAAGAATATTTATGTGAAAATTAAGTCACAGTAAACCTTAACCTACACTACAAACCATTTTATTGGAGATGTTAGATTCCTACCATGGTTCACTTTCCTAATTTTCCACCTTTAAACAGACAAAGTTGTACAACTTGTTTATAAAAAGTGACAATTTTAGAGAGAATAAGCAGCTGTGTTTACATCTCCATCTGTGTCTTTTAGCCTCTAAGTTGCCATTAAAATTAGGTGGAGCTTGTGAAAAAAGCATATTGAGAACACGTCAAAGATAATGATCAAGGCCAACATTTTCAAATGAAGGTGCTTATTTTGAATGCTTAACCTTTTACCCATTGGGTCTTTATCATGAGAGATTTTGAGCTCCCATTATTCCAAGGGATACTAGTAAACCAACTGCTCTTGAGTTAAGTACCCAGAAGTGTACAGTGCCCAAAATCAGGGGCTACCTGTAAAAAGTTAAGTCCAAGGCTACAATGGAAAGACATGTGGCCAGATCTTCAAACAAGATCAGTTTCTCCAAGAACTCAGTATGTGCAGCTGGGGCCAAGTATTGAAGAGGGGCTAAACTACCATTCCTCTGCCTAAGTAAAGGCCAGGGTTTTCAGGAATGAAGAGCACTCAGAAGCTCCTATTGTGACACTTACTGCTAGACTCCCAATGGAACTTTACATCTAACATGCTGAGTAGTCCTTTCATCTAGTCATTTCTTTGGTGCCCAAACAAGAGCTGAGTTCTTTAGAAATTCCAGCCCTAAATCACATTTTTATGAGTTTAGCCTAAGAAAATGTTGCTTTCATAAACTAGCCCAGCCCTGCTATATGGTCATAAATGTCTATCATTTGTCTCTTTCCCTTTACTTTCAGATATCTGTTGAAGAAATATTTTGGAATGCATCTTGGAAGAGACCTTGTGACATCATAATTAATTAACACCTGGTTAAGGTATGATGCATGGGAGTTAAAATGTTTTAATATAAGATCTTCAGTCCAACAGTTGTATGCCAAAAAGAAAAGATCCTCAAACACAATATTCAGAATTAGAGTTAGGCAGGTCGTTTCAAATCTAATTATGGCATGAAGATGAGAAGCATTAACACACCAATTCCTTATCTTAGTCACTTTCTAGCTACTAAAAATGTTTTTAACAAACATACAGTCATTATTTTACAAAAATTTGTGGTATCCAACTGCAACCCAGAGAAATGGACTTGTGGCTTCTGTAATGCTAATCAAATAAATTCTCTATTCTGACAACCTGATTCTATTTGCCTGCCTGTAAGAAAATTTGTTTTATGGTGTACTAAGTCTACAGGGAGCCAGTAAGAAAAAAAAAAAAAAGACTACAGGTTTAGGCAGTTTTCCTCACTAAACTTGAACAACAAACATCATTTGCGGGATAGTAACAGAGGTAGCCATATTGGTCTGTATTCTAACAAACAATCCAGCTACATGACTTCTGTTTGTGGGAATGATACTGAAACTCATGCAGACAAGGGATCATTAATTTGATAATAACTTCTATAGGGATGTATAATACCCTCAGTTTCATTAAGTGGTCCTTATAATGGCATCCATCCCAGCATTTAGGGTACAAGGTAAATTTGACTTAAGAATACTGTATAATGATATGGAGCTCAAGCGCAGGGATTACACGTTTTTCTAAAGCTTTTGGAGACTGGAACAAAAGACAGTGGGCTAGATTATACATTGGTCTGCTCAGATGTGTGATTAAAATGAAATGTTAATAATCCTGGCTTTAATCCTACTCTCAGTGAAGTCTACAGGAAAGACTAAGATCAGGCCTCTGACTTGCCCTTTAACCCAGCATGATGATCCTTTAGATAAAGGAGCAGACTTAAAATGGACAAATTTACTGAGTTACATAGTGACGTTTATTCCATTTGTCCAAAGGCAGATCCACAAAGTGGATCGTAGGTAGGTTTACTGCCAAAGTGACATAATATATTGATCAAAAAGGTATAGGGTCCAAAAAATTTGTTTTCATTACTTTGTAACGATCATCATATTTTGGTCAAGGTGCCACAATTATCTGAGACATCTTAAAATCCTTTAGTAATATTGGAGATGTTTTTCTTCCCCTTGTATATGCCTGGTAATTAATGCTTAAAAGCAGTAAACTACAAGGCGCCAAGCACCTGCTCAAAATGGAGCTATACAAAAAAATGTTTATGACCCTGGCAGCACGGTGCCTGATGTAGGCTAATTTTCAGGCTGTTGGTACCAACACCAAAAAGTTTCAGTGAAAATTAGTTTGAAAAAAGCTACACGGAAACAGAGATAAGAGCTGTTCAGTAGCTTTGGACGAGAATTATGTCTATAAATAGAATTGCACAAGTTCAGCATCCATAGTTACCTGGGGAATGTTTACAGGTTGTGGAGTGGGGAAGACATCCTTTCCTTGTAATACACTAAATAGTGTTACTGGTTTTCATCACAACTGAAAAGCCATTTTTCAGCAACGTCTCTTCCAACAGTCCCCATAGAACAAGCAAAGAACAGAAATTTGATACCTGTATATGATTTACACACCACTATATAAATCTTTGATGGTTTACAAATGAGACAACGTAACCTCCCTCCCTGCTCCAACCAAAACAGGTTACTTAGCCTGAAATTTCCCATAGGTTAAGTCTACTGTATAGATGGCAGCTTAAGCTAAGCCCTCAATTCCATTACCAGCATGGAAGGAGTTTGGGAATGGGACAATGAGAAGTTGTTACATCTATAATTCTATAAAGCCCATGGGACCACAAGAACTTGCATGGGTACACAGAAGCAGTGAGCACTGCTTCTTTGTATTGGGTCAAACATCAGCCATGAGGACCATTGTTGCAGCCCTAAATTCTGCCATTGAGTTGAGGGGCAATGGATTCCACATCGCTAGAGTCCATAGAGCTCTCAAGGTGTAAAAAAAATCAGTTAAAGCTTTGTTTTTACATATCTATTGAAGTGTGACAGTGAAGGGCAAGTACAAACAGAAGTACACTAAGTTCACTTCAGTCCACAAACACCCAGAACAAGAGCAAACTGCTACACAAGTAGCAAATTCTTCTGCTATAGTCTCTCTCAGACGGATTGCTAAAGGAAAAGAAAACACTGACATCTATCAAGTTCATGGCTTATTTGGGCTGAGTTAATAATCCATACACATACATACATGCACACACATCTCTCTGTTTAGTAGGTTAATACTGAATATGTTTCCCCACAAAAACTTTCTAAAACTAAATTTCTAAAGTGTCAGAACGTAAACACAGAATTAAAATAGAAACATTAGCATGAACTAGCTGGAGAATGCAGTCTCGAACTTGATAATTTAAACAGAGAATTGTGACAACCCTGGCTGGTTACTCATTCCTTGTTTCATAGAAGAACTTTGACTGGGAACATGCAATTATTTTAAGAGTCAAGTTGGGATTATCAAAGTGCACAAAAACAAACAAACAAGTCAGCATCTCTGGAACAAGGAATCACAACCAGACACATGCTGCTCTTTACTGAAAGATTTTCCGACTTTTCAGTGCAGAACTATTTTGACATTTGTGGATGTCTCTCTTGTAATTTGTGATTTTTTTTTCTCTTCAGCTTCTTTCAACTTGATGTTCAATACTTGATTTCACAGTAAGCATTTAAATTTAACCCTTTAATATATTTTCTCATCTTCTTCTTATGCCCAATAATAGGATTCAACATTTCGTCGACTGGATTACATTACACAGGTTGAGGGGCCCTGCTAATTGCAGGGACAAAAAGTGGGGCTCAACATAAAAAAGTATGCTCACCCCAATTTACATCACGAGCTAGGTCAAGGGCCAATGCCTGTCTTTTAGGGATAACGAATAGGTAAGGTGCCTAGTTTTAAGTCAGTCTCCAAACTGGTCGCAAACCCACAATGATGCCCCTTTTCTTTCCAAGGATGCAAAGCACATATAAACTTACCTGCCCTTCCACCCCACACACTCACAGGGACAGGTGCCCCTCCCTCCCTCCCTCCCTCCCTCTCACACACACACACACACACACACACCCTCAAACTGCAGGGGGAGGATGAGAAGGCATTGAAACATCCTTCCTGCCAGGTGCTCTCTGCCCTCCATATCTGGCTGAACCGCCAGAATGGACCCAGCTCTCCAGGTACCTGGCACCACATCTTCCAGAGATAACATGTTTGTGGGGGCACACAGAGTCACAGGCCCACCTCTCCAAATTTCCATCAGGGTTCACACCAGACTGTGACCAACAGGAACCTTTCAGCACTGTGCAGGATGGCAGCTGCTTCCAGCCACAGACAAAGGAAAGGGATTAAACACCTGCAGGAGGACCCTGCAAAGCTGAAAGAATCTTATCCCTTCCTGCCCGCACAGTGTCAAAGGCAGCTGACACCTCCACCCATATAACCAGCCACCTCCAGCTACAGTGCAGGCAGGAAGTTGTAAAGCCCTAGGGAGGCTTTGTGCAGCAGGACAGAGGGAACCTGACCAGAGTAGTGGCTCAGCAGAGGAGGATGTCTAGGGGGACAAAGTGTGGGGGTAGCAGGGAGAGATCATTAACTCAGAAGGGCTGTTATGGAGCCTATGGGTTCAGGGTGTGAACAACCTGGAAATTCCTCCTTTCCCCACCCCTGACAGCGTAGAGCTTAGCTGAAGAGCAGTGAGGCTTCCCTAGGTCAGCACTGTGTGGGGCTTTGACACATGTAGGGCTAACTCCTCCAGGCCAGAGAGCTTTTGGCTCCCACAGTCCAGCCAGAGGGAGCAGGGTAAGGGAGGAGCCTGGTAGCCAGGCTGCAGGCAAGCCGAGCACTCCAACCAGAGGCTGGTTCTCCACACAGCACTAGGAGTTGGATGCGGGCATGTGGTGGGAATATGGAGGAACCATGAGACTGAGGACACAAAAGGCAAAGCAGGAAGACAAAAGCAAGAGTTGGAGCATCACATAGCATGGGAAATGGTTGTCCCTGTATCTTCGCCCCACCAACAGTTTTACACATCCAGCCCCATCAGCAGCAGCCACTCAGCAGCTGCCCCCAGTCACTCACCCCAGAGGTAGGCAGGTAGCTGGTGAGCAGGAATCAGGCTAACAACGGGACCCACCAGTACTGATGTGGGGAAGAAAAAAAAATGGGACAATTTGCCTGGTTTTGAAAAAAAGTCAGGACACCTGCAGGAGGGCTTAAATACAGGAGTGTCCCATTAAAAATGGGATGTCGGGTCCCCCTACTTAAAATTGCAGCTCTTGAGTTATTTAAAAACAGGACTAGATGAGTCATTCAAGAATCCATTTGAGGGATTAATCCTAAATTGGCAGGGGGTAGATAAGAATACTTAGTGGACCTAGGTTATTGTGCTAAGCAGCTGTATATATTTCAGTGTCAGTATATAGTTTGTCTTGAATGAGGATAGTTTTGAAGTGAAGCAAAATGCTTTCCCAAAAGCAGATTACTAAGCCACTTCTCTGGCTGGGCCCACTGAAGTCCCTGGGTGACCTGTCTTTCCAAGGTTTTGCTGTCAGATCACTCAAAGCTTCATGTTATGTCTTCACTATATTGGAATTATGCCTTCATATAAACAAGATTTCAGACAAAACTAACGAAATGCCATTAAACTTAAGCAAGCACTTTGGGATCCTGAAGAACTCTCCGGATGTGGGGTTTTTATTATTTATCATTATATTATTGAAACCCAGCACTTCAGTTTGTATAGTTTAACAAATTTAAACATAACTATGCTCTGTAAACCAACACTTTTTTTCTGCTTTAGTTTTCATAATAAAAGGCTCCTCTCAGTCCCTTTTATCGGTAAGAATTAAAATCAATAAACAAAAAAAGGAAAAAGTTAAGGTAGCAAGAAGATATTCAGCTGACCTGATTGTACTCAAAACAACAATAAACCCTTCCAAAATATAATGAAGTGATCATTCAGAGTTCACATATATAAAAGTCTTTGAAGTGCATAACTTGGAAACATATGGGAGTCCCAGATGTCTGAAGTTCCAGTGATCTTTTAAGAGCTGTCTCTTTGGAACTCTAAATCTCCATCCCCTGAGTGTGCAATGGTCTCTTAATGACTTGTTGGAATGAAATTTACCAACAAGTTTTCACACCCCTGTTCAAATTCACCACACTTGAAGCACTCTCTTTTCTTTCACTGTGACTAGGCCTCAGGTGTATGGTTATCAGTGCACAATTGCTATCCTGGCATTCTAACCAGAGTCAGCTCATCAAATAATTTGAAATAGAAAGGTCTGTTTTGGTATATTACCTTCCCACTGATCCTGCAGTCTAGATACCATACTATACTGTAAGTTTCATAGACAGGAGATCTAACATGTTATTCCTCGTCTCCTCTGATATCTAGAAAGCAGGAATTTGTGGAGAGTGAGGTGGTCATTACATAGTGTGTCCCTGTTTGGTTCTCTGAGTTATGCTCACTTGATTTAAGACAGCATTGGGCAATCAGAACTCTTCACTCCTCTGCTCTCAAAATCTGTAAAGCTCTGGTTCTCCTCTTCTTCATCTCCAAGCCAAGTTTTCATGGAAAGCACAACCCAGCACTATTTCCTATCCTTGATAACACAGAAGACAGGAAATAGTACTTATTTGCTGCTGTCAAATACTGTGATAAAAAGTGACTATTGTAGAAACCCAGTCCCGCATCGCCCTATAACCTGTGTCTATTATTATGCCTGCTGTTTTGGAAGAGAAACTGGCACCAGATAGTAGTACAAGATGAATAAATGAAGGCTTCCAGGGCAAGAGGTAACACATGTTCCCCCAATGGACTTGAGTGAGAATTCAGTCTACTGGGATCATGAAGAACTATGCCTATAACAACATCAAGACCACCATCTACAAATGTAACGTGCATAGAGGATATTCAGCATTAGCACTGTGTACAAGATTCCCTTCCGACCATGTTGTATGAGACTAATTCAGTTGTGAGCAGCTTTTCCTACTGCATTTATCCCATTTGCCAGTTTTACCACTTTCTGCAACAGACAGTTTAACCCCTCCAATGATTTTTCATAATTGCGTATCAAATATTTTGAGGAAAGGATCCTAATTTTAAAATATTCTATTCCCCAATCAGAACAAGGTATGCAATGAAGAAATATTTCTGAAAATAAGATGAGTAATGCTATCAAGTCATTGTCATCTAATATCAGACATAATATCAAGGGTCAAATCTCTGAAGCAGGAGGGAAAAATTAGAAAAAACACGTGCCTGCCTTTCATTTTTGCTAGTGGGATGTGACATCCAAAGCTTAGGCACTAATACTGAATATTCTATCATTTTTAACATGTAACTAAGAAGAAGTTTTGTTTAATTATGTAACAACCTAAATTCACCTTTTTAAGTGAGAAAAATTCTAATTGATAAAATATTCTCTTTTAATTTGGAAATGAAATTAGTCTGAGTTTCCTGCTGGAAGCAGAAGTGATGAAATGGTCATGGGAAACATTGTTCTTGTCACACTTTCAATCTTAATAAAGCAACATCTGGTAGAAGTCTAAAGAGAAACTCTATTTGAAACAGATTGAAGACTTTTTTGTATTCAAAAACTTATGATCGTATTCATAAGCATCTAAATCTGTGGTCTTCAACCAAGCTGAACTGAATCTTGAGCCCTGAGGTTTGCTTTACTTGCTCTTTTTCCCATGGTCCATTAAATGAAGTTCACTATGTTGGAACAAGTTTCTGCATGAAAACATACAGTAACTAAATATTCTTCTAAATAGGCTTTTTGTAAGATGATTACCAGAGTTTGATGACCCATGAGATTCCCAAATGGTAACTAAGTTGTCACTTCTACATCGTGCTCCATTACCCTTGAGCAAGTTCAAGAGTCAAGATTCTTCTCAATAATCTCCCTCTAGTGTCCCAAATACAAAATGACCATGATGCATCCGTTTCTCCAGAAACGAGCTCAAACACACAACCTCAATTCAAACCAGAAAAATTCCCTAAAGACATATAGGCCACATAAGAAACTTCACCACATTTTTTTGCGATTGAGTGTGATGCTAGAATTCAGGTTGTGCATTTGTGACTGAAAAAACACCCTGTAGTCACATCCTATCCTATTTGAAAAATAACTAATGTACCAATATCTCAATTGTGAAGTGTATGGAGCAATATGTAAAGCTCTGAATTACCTTGCATGGATATTACTAGCACATATTCAAAACCCAACAGGTTTTGAATACACAAAAATTGTTCAACAAACCTACACTAAGAATGCATGTGTATCTCAATTTACCTATAAGTAGGAAACAAGGTTCTCAAAAAACAGCAGAGGCCAGGAACAGAAAACAGAACAATTCGCTTTTTAACAAGCCTAAGTGAGAGGAAGTAGGTTAAAGAGGCTCCAAGCCTTCCTCACTATTTGGATAAACTTTGCTTTAAAGGAAGAATCCACTTTAGAGATTTACAGGACTATAAGAACACATCTACAGTAGCAAGTTCTTTTATAAAATCAGGCCCTTTTTCGAAAGGGCACAAGAAGGGTCCACACACAAAATGAGCTCTTTTGATCCAAAACTGAAAGAACATGACTCTTCCACAGGAAGCCCTCTTCCACTCCCGGATCAGGAAGCGCACCTCCTTTCAAACGTTTCTTTAAAAAAGTGCGTGTAGACACTCAGTGGGCCCTATTTTTGAAGGAGCACCGGATTTTTCAATCCCCAACCCCTTCTTTTGAAAGAGCCGGGGCTGTGTGGATGTTCTCTATCAAAAGAGCAGATTGATTTTTTGATCCATGTTTTGCATGTGGAGACACTCTTTCAAAAAAAGTTTTTCAGAAGAGATCTTCCAGAAGAACTTCTCTCAAAAGATTGCTGTAGCCTCGATGTGACCTAAAAGGAAGGGATAGAAAACCCACCTCCTCTTCTTCCCTCTCCTCTCCCATATGAAAAAGCTACCAACATCTTCAGGATGCTGGACTGGATCCTGACCAATGCGGCCAGAAGACTTTAGGTGAAAAAAGGTCATCTTGAAGAACAGCCTAAAACCAATACTTGCTACATGAAGTTTTAGATGTGTGTTTTTACTTTTACTTGCTTGGAACCATAACTAACTTTCTCTTACACTCGAATTCACTTTAAATTCTGTCTTCTTTAATTAAATCATTTAATTTTTAATCTAAATCAATCCACTGCTCTGTTTAGACTCAGTTGTTTCATAGATCCAATCAAAATAATAAACTGTTGAACATTGACTCCCTACAGAGGCAACAAACCTCAATATTGGAACTGCCCAGGAGATGGCTGGACTGCGACAAACATATTTTGGGGAAAATCCATAACTAGAAATGTGCTGGAGTCAACTTTCAAGTAGTTCCTACTAGCCTGGGTTACCAGTGTGACAGATGTCTTGCTAGCAAACTTCCTGGGTCAGAGTTGCTGGACCAGGGCCGTGGCTATACACAGACATTCAGGGTGTGGCCTCTATGCTAGCAAGCTGGTTGTTAACAGCCCAGTTTGGGAGCAACAGCAGAAAAAGCTGTTGTGAGGCACCCACTGTTACAGGGCAGGCACTGACAGCCCTTCACCAATTGGATTGCTCCCCAGGACAGGGCAGCATTTCAGGTTGATTGTGGGGAAATAGATGCACTGTGACAGCTTAATTCACACAATTTATGAGTATGACAATGTTTAAAAGCAACAGGAAAAAAAGCAGTAAGAAAAACTGGGGTATAGAAAAAAGACAAGAGGGCTAGTGAGAAAGCAAGGTTGCTTCAGAGACTGGAGTATAGTTAACAGTTGTGAGCTATTCCAGCAGCTTTCTTTTGGGAAAGTAAATTCAACTGTCAAATAAGTGAAATCCTTCTGTTTAAATATACAATGTGGGAAGTGAGATACGTGTGAGGCATTATGAGAATGCACATTATTTAGGTTTCAGTTATGCAAGGACTTGGGGGGGAGGGAGTCCAAAGAAACTTCCAATAGGAGTCATTTTTAGAAGTATCCACCGCTAAAATACTTACTAACATTTACAAATGATAATAAAAATATTCTGTTAAATGCGTTAAATTCAAGTGTGACCCCGGGGGATTCAAAATCCTTCTCAAGACACCTAGACTTCAGTGCAACTTTAACCCTTGAATACAAGGGGTTGTACTAGTAATAACTGCAGCTTACTGAGGTAGTAAGCTGTACCACTCTAAACCCACTGGAAGGCCCCGCATTGACGCCAGAAAGACGGCAAACTCGGAGAAAGCTGAAAAGTTCAGAGAGACCCTCCAGGAAAATCTGCGCAGCGGCCCTGAGGGCGTCGATGCGACATCCAAATGGCAACATCTGAGGGATACAGTTTACAACACGGCCTTGTCGGTGTTTGGAAGAAGAGCTAAAAACACAAATGACTGGTTCGAAGCTAACTCCAATGAGATGATTCCAGTCATTGAAAAGAAGCGCGCTGCACTCCTGGAGTACAAACGCTCACCGAGCCAGAGTACCCAGCAAGCACTTAGAGAGGCCAGAAGAACAGTACAGCAGACAGCCAGGCGATGTGCCAACAACCACTGGCTCCAGCTATGCAGCAGCATTCAGACCTGTGCCAACTTTGGTAATCTCAGAGGAATGTACGAGGGTATGAAGAAGGTATTAGGACCCACCCAGAACAAGATGGCACCTCTGAAATCCAAATCTGGTGAAGTCATCGCTGACAAAACCAAACAGATGGAGCGCTGGGTTGAGCACTACTCCGAGCTGTACTCACGCGAGAACGTTGTGGTTGACGCAGCCCTCGATGCCATCGAGCTCCTACCAGTAATGGACGAACTGGACTGAGAGCCAACTGCGGAAGAACTGAAGACAGCCATCAACAGCATTGCAGCTGGAAAGGCCCCTGGTCAGGATAGTATACCACCAGAGGTAATCAAATGTGCCGCGGACATACTCCTGGAACCCCTACATGAGCTACTGTGCCTGTGCTGGAAAGAGGGTGAGGTTCCACAGGATATGCGTGATGCTAACATTGTAACGTTGTATAAGAACAAAGGAGACAGAAGCAACTGCAACAACTACCGTGGAATCTCCCTCCTAAGCGTCACTGGTAAACTGTTCGCTCGCGTCATCCTTGGCAGACTCCAGAAGATTGCTGAGAGGGTGTACCCTGAATCGCAGTGCGGATTCCGCACACAGAGGTCTACCGTTGATATGGTCTTCTCTCTAAGGCAGCTGCACGAGAAGTGCAGGGAGCAGAGAAAGCCACTCTACATAGCCTTCATCGACTTGACCAAGGCTTTTGACTTGGTCAGCAGGGATGGTCTGTTCAAACTGCTCCACAAGATAGGCTGTCCTCCACGATTACTGAAGATGATCCAGTCGTTCCATGAAAACACGAGAGGAACCATCCAATATGACTGCGTATTATCGGATGCTTTCAAAATCAGGAGCGGCGTCAAACAAGGATGCGTGCTTGCTCCGACATTGTTCGGGATCTTCTTCGCACTCCTCCTGAAGCATGCCTTTGGATCTTCAACAGAGGGCATCTCGCTGCACACAAGATCCGATGGGAAACTGTTTAACCTTGCAAGGCTGAAAGCTAAGTCTAAGGTGCAAGAAGTCCTCATCAGAGACATGCTGTTCGCAGACGATGCTGCTGTAGTGTCTCACACAGAAGACCAGCTTCAAAAACTGCTGGTTCGGTTCTCCAAAGCGTGCAAGGACTTTGGGCTTACCATCAGCCTAAAGAAGACGAACGTACTCGGTCAAGATGTTGGTGAATCCCCATCAATCAGCATTGACAACTATACGTTAGAGGTTGTCCACGAGTTCGTTTACCTCGGGTGCACCATCACTGACACCCCGTCGTTGGACACTGAGCTAAATAGGAGGATCGGCAAAGCGGCCACAACTCTGTCCAGACTCAGCAAGAGTGTGTGGAATAACAACAAGCTGTACACTCACACCAAAATGCAAGTCTACAGAGCCTGCATCCTCAGCACCCTCCTTTATGGCAGCGAGACTTGGACCCTGTATGCCCGCCAGGAAGAGAGGCTGAACGTCTTCCACTTGCACTGTCTCAGGCGCATCCTTGGAATATCATGGAAGGACAGAGTGACCAACACTGCCGTCCTCGAGCAAGCTGGAATCCCAGCCATGCACACCCTCCTCAGGCAGCGTCAACTCCGCTGGCTTGGCCACGTCCACAGGATGAACGATGGAAGGATTCCAAAAGACATCCTGTATGGTGAGCTAGCCAGACGACCGCGGCAGATGGAGGCAAGGGTTACACAAGGGCCTTCAGAAGGGCGAGTTGAAGATCAGACAGCTAGCAGAGGAGTAGTGAGCGCACAGAAAGTACAATAAGGACTTGCCAGACACCCACTACATCTGCAAGAGATGCAGCAAGGACTGTCACTCTCGTGTGGGTCTTTATAGTCACAACAGATGCTGTAAATGAAGTCCTCAATTGAAACTTTAAAGGCCGCGATCCATAGTCTATGCAGACTGAAGGATGCCTCTTACATTACCCACACTCTTGGCCAAATTTAACATAACTCCACTTAGAGAGATTTGAAAGACTGTGGTTTAGCCACCTTTTTGTGCACGTGTTTTGGTTGAGAATCAGGTTCCACATTATTTTGCCCTGCCCATCGCTTTTTAGGTTGGAGAATCAGCTGTGCCAACCTTCCTGTTAAAGTTATCCCTTAAAGATACTTAATTATATAGAGCTTCAGTATAAGCAATTTCCACAAAGTGAATTTGTGGTGCATATTAGTTACACCATGAATGCCATGAGTTCTACTTTATACATGTGAAAAAATTAATCTCTCATGTAGCTAACTGAAATGGATTCATTTAGACCAGTAAGTTTGGCCACCCAGTTAATAATACTGGAAGAGAGCTGCCCCCATTGACAGATACAATCACTCGTACTTAGTATTAATGAAACAGTTACAGGTTCTTCTGAAAATTCTTTTGAAGTTTAACATTCAGTATGCTGCAGAAAAACAGAATCAACAGACCTGAGAGAATAACTGATTTTCTGGTTCATGGGTAGTTCTGAAAAACAGAAAAAAAATTGATTTGATCTTAACTGAAACCCAAAGATTTTTTTCAGAATGGTCAGCAAATCGCAAAATATCAACAGAAGTTGTTTCCATCTCCTGGGAAATTGAAAACTGTTTAAATAAAAACAAAATGAAGTGCAGGGCTGTAGTCACAAAACAGGGTGTCTATTCAAATCTGTCTTCTCGTTTGATATTGCTGTAACCCCAGAAGCACTGAGACCACCTTCAAGGGAGACAGTCTCTGCTCTACAGACTCAGCTGACGGCTGATACAATGTTCTAGGTGGAGGCTCCAGCCGACAAAGTGGAGGCTCATTCCTCCAGGCTGCACCAGTGGTACCTGAGGGAGAGTGCAGTGGGGGCTGGGAGTTTTGGGGACTGGGCTGGGGATGAGTGTTAGTAGTGGGCTGGGCCAAAGGTGCAGGGGGAGCTGTGGGGTGTTGGGAGCAGGCCAGGCCGGGCCAGAAGGTACAAGGGAATTTGCAGGCCGGGCCAGGCCAGAGGGCGTGGAGGGAGCTGTGGAGCATGGCTGGACGTGCCCGGCTGCATGGCTGTGGGAGCCCCACCACATGGCTGGAGCTGCTTTGCAGCACTTGGCCGTGGCTGCCCTGCCACATGGCAGGAGATGCTTTTCTGTGCACAGCTGGAGGTAACGGCAGCTCCTCCAGGTTGCACCAGTGGTAAGTCCTTAACTTTCCTGGGGCGGGGACCAGTGGGCTGGGGACATTCAGAGACTGGGATGGAGGGTACGGGGAGCCTGTGGCTGTGTTGGGAACAGGCTGGGCTGGGCCGCAGGGTTCAGGGGCAGCTGTGGAGCATGGCTGGAGGTGCCTAACTGCAGAGCTGCGAATGCCTTGACAGGCAGCTGGAGCTGCTTTGCAGCACATGGCCACAACTGGAGGTACCAGCGCTTCTGGTGAAGGAAGTGGCAGCTCCTCCAGGCTGCAGCAATGGTAAGTCCATAACTTTCCTATGGGGGGGTTAGGGGACCAGGCCAGGGGGTGATGAGAGTGGGTCAGGTCATGGGGTGTGGGGGGGGCTTCAGACAGAGGGGGTATTGGGAGTGGCCAGGCCAGGATAGTGGGGAGCTCAGCAACAGGGGAGCAGGTGGTGGTGAGGAGGATCGAGCCAACCCTATCATCCCCGACATTTTCTTGCTCACATGGTCCTCCGCAAGCTGCAGATGTCCGGACTGGTGGAACACTAGTCAAGTCTTTATTCCCATGAGCATACAATACAACCTGAAATTGACAACCTCATCCCAACTCTTCCAGAAATGTCTGAGCTAAATGCAGAGCCTATGGAGGCAGAACATTCTCAGGCTCTTGACGCTTTCTCCAGTGGAAAAGCACCAGGAAACGGCAGAATCCCAGCTGAAATCCTGAAGACAAAACAAGGCTGTACTCTTTCCCTTTCTCTATGATTTACTCCTAAAATTTTGGAGAGCAGGAGATGTCCCAAATGACATGAAGGATGCAAACATGATCAGTCTCTAAAAAAACAAAGGTGACAAGGGTGACTGTAACAACTACAGAGGCATCTTATTACTGAGCATCACAGGCAAAGCATTTGCCCATGGCATTCTCAAATGCCTGCAAAACTTGCAGATCAAGTCTATCCAGAAACACAACGTGGCATCAGGGCTGGCAGGTCTTGCCCCTACCCTCTTAGGCATATTCTTAGTTCTACTAAATTGCTCATTTCAAAACTCATGCAGCAATGTATTTTACCACACAAGATGAGATGGCTCTCTCTACAACCTGGCAAGACTCAAGTCCAAAACTAAGGTCAAGAAAGCCCTCATCAGGAAACTCCTCTCTGCAGATGATGCAGCTCTCGTCACTCATAATGAAGACACACTACAGTCACTGACGGATTCTCTGTCCAGAGCCTGCGAGTTGTTTTCCCTTGACCTAAGCATGAAGCAAACTGTTGTATTCACTCAAGGTATACTTCAGCAACCCAAAATCAACAATTCTGTTACCTTGGATCTACTGTCACCACAGACCTATCCATGGGTGAAGAATTGAACATCAGAATCGAGAAGGCAGCTATGATTTTTGGCAGACACAAAAATGAGTATGGAATAATCCTAAACTGACAGTAAAAACAAAGATACTAATCTACTAGGCATGTGTATTGAGTATCCTGCTATATGGTTCTGAGGCATGGACAACCTACTCAAACCAGAAAAAAAAACTGAACAGCATCCATCTTCGCTTTCCCTGCAGAATTATGAAAATTAACTGTCAAGATAAAGTTTCAAATGCAGCTGTCCTGTCAAGATCTGGCATACCCAGCCTCATAGCGATCCTCAACAGCAGAAGACTACAATGGCTTTGTCAAGTGAGAAGAACGGGTGATGAACATCTTCCCAAAGAAATTCTCTTCAGTGAGCTGTCATGTGGGTTGAGAACAAGAGGAAGGCCAAAGCTAAGATTCAAGGATACGTGCAAAAATGCCTTGAAAAATTTCAACTTTGATCCAAATCCTGGGACTCTACATCATCAAACCGAAATACCTGGCGATGACAGGGCACATAATATTTGATAGTACATGTGCAAGCCATGCACAAGAACTTTGTCTTAGAAGGAAAAACTCTCAGACTCAAGAATTCGGAAATAGACTGACATGCAGTTATCGCAATCGACCGAGCAAATCCAATAGTGGACAGATAAGACAGAGGAGCAGCAGACTCAAACACCGCCCATAGAGCCTCATCACCACTGCTAAACACTGTCTCTCCAGACAAAAAGGGGACATTTAATACAACACAGTCAACGGCTGTAGTTTCAGTCTGGTTTCAATTTCAATTTTCTAAACATATCCATACATATCCATAACCTGTAAACATATCTAGTGACAATCAAATTCAGAACATCAATTTCACAAGAAACCTTGAACATATGTTTACACAGCATTGAATGCAGGCAGTTGACTAAATTCCTTTATATTTAAGGTTCACACCTGTTCTTCCATGTTGAGTCAGGTCCCTGCTTGTCATAATGTCACTGAACAGAGTCAATTTTGAATGTTAAGTTAGACTGAGATCTTTCCAACCTTTTATTTTATAGTAAAATTGCTTCCCTACCAATTAACCTTCTAGTTTTGTTGTCTAAGGGGAGCTGAAGAATTGAAAATCAAAAAAACTTAGTCTCTTGATGTAGATGCTAAGCAACAAGCTTTTTACATAGTCTGAACATTTAACTCAGAACTTTTTCTCCTAAACTTTGTGACATACTTTCAGCAAATTACCCAACTGAAGGTAGAAAGCAGCTGTTTCTTCCTCATGTTTTGTAATTCAAAGTAGTTTAGTGCATTTAAAACATATGAACCATTCCAAATTAATTTTATCATTCCTGTCTTAAAATGTTTTTTCAAACATAGAAAAGTTCTCCAACAAGATGCCTTCATCCATTTCAGTCTGCCTGGTATATGTGTGCCCTTTAATCTCTACTGGCAGAGCTCCTACAAAGCCATAGGCATATATTAATGGAGCACTCCCTGGCACAACTCCCAGGGACAGCAGGAATACAAACACTGCCCAGCCTTCTCAAGGGGTAAATTAACCTTAGGGTAGAACTGCTTCTGTGCCAGAGCAAAGCTGATTCCATTTGGTAGGCATGTACACACACACACACACACACACACACACACACACTTGGCCTAAACAGTCCAGTACTCCCTTCAACCACAGGCAACAGGTAACGTCGTATTAGAAAAGGGAATTTCAACAGAAATCATGAAACAAAAAATAGGAGGTAAACTGATTTTTCTTGTATGCTCTCCCGCCCCACCACACACACACTTTGCTAACTTTTGGGTCACCAACATAAGATTCATGAATTTCCTGTACATTGACATAAGAGATTATAAAACAACCGTATCATACCTTATAATTGCTACCATTGGTATTATACAGTGCAATGGCAAACGAGCATACAAATTAAGGAACTTGAGCCAAATCCCGAGGCTCATTTTCCCAGGAGTCTCACCAGATCAAGTGGTGTAACCCACTGAAGAATCCAAGCCACACAACAGCTGGAAATTGTAGCCATCCTTGTAAACAATGTGGCAGATGGAAGGCAGTGAGCAGCTGGAGCCTGCTGGGGGGGAGATACACTGGCAGCTGGGTGAGTAGATTTCTGTTCCCTGCCTAGAAGTCACCTGAGGCCCGTGAAGAGCAGGCCAGAAGGGCAGGCTAACCAAACACTGCAACCACTTCAGATGAGCAGGCTCATCTTAAAATGGGTTCCCTCAGGTAAAGGGGGGTGGAGTGGAGAGGAGGAATGGACCAGAGAGGCAGAAGTGACGCTAGAGAACTGAGATTTGTAGGAAAGGGGAGACTCAGCCAGGTACAGGGGAGAAGGTGCCAGAGCGCAGTGGCATGAGAAGTGGCCCAGGGAAAAGGCTACTGTCTTTGGGGCAGAGGAAAAGCCCCACCAGCCACTGCTATTTAGGGTCCCTGGGCCAGAGTCGACTAGTGGATGGGCCAGGGCTACCACCACTCTTCCCCAAGCACTGGAGGGCTGCCCCAGCAGAAAGACAGGGCCAATAGAGGGGACTTGCTCCAAATTAGTGACTTGCCTGTGATGACAGTGGCTCAGGAAGCAGAGACTCTTGCCTCTTGAAAGCCAAGAAGCAGTGAGAGGTTTGCTGTGAGCCTCTGAGGCATGCAAAATAGCTGCCAGGAAGCACAGAACCCAGAGGGCACAACCAGAACTCTGCCACAACAGAGACAGTTAGAAGAACACTTGACAGCAGTGAATTGTGCAGAGTTTTCTGCTATTTGGGACAAAATTATGAAGAGAGCCTGCTAGATTTTAGTGCCACTGAATTCCAACCTTAGCTGTAGTTCTAATTTAATTTTACCTCATGCCACAATTCAAATCTAAATCTAATCCAAATCTTAATCTAATCCAGACCATGGTGTTCCATCTCTACACTGAGCATAAAAAGTTATTAGCTTACAGCTACTCTAATACCACAATAAAAAAGTGGTTTTACTTTACACAGTACAGTAAACACAAACAACTGGCATGACTCACAGCCAGGCAGATCTCGTCAGAGGACACCAGGCGGGAGCATGGAGAAGCAGGGTGGGGTTTTTGCACAGAGAGGGAGAGCAAAGCTCCGCCCTCCAGGGGCAGGGGGAGGTAGCCATCACAGTGCTTCCCTGCATCTCTCCATGCTACATCTGAGTGCAGCCAGCAGGATCTTCCACTCTCCCAGCCAGCGAGAGGACTCTTGATTATCCAGAATATTTGATTATCTGGCAACCTCCTGGTCCCACGGATGCTGGATATCAAAGAGTTTACTGTAATACCTAGCTGTTACACAGCACTTATCAGCAAATTTCGACGTCCTTTGCCAGGAGGAAAGTCATTATGCCCTTTTTACAGATGGGGAAACAGATACATAGGTGAAGCGACTTCTCAAAGTCACCCTGCATGCCAATGGCAGAGCCAGAAATAGGATCCACATCTCCTGAGTTCCTGTTCACTGCTCTACTCAACCAGTCACTTTCTCTCCCACAAGTATCATTTTTATTTGTTAGCATCTTGATGCTTCATCCCAAAAATACAGCAAATTTCAGCCACTGACCCAAAGACCTTTAAATTCAAAGTGACTGCTTGAACAACTGTTGGTTGACCCTTAATTCTGTAGACTACCATGAAACTGTTTTGCATAGTGTCTTTCATACAAGCTATGTTGCATAACGCTGGACAGTAAAAAGAATGACGTTATTGACCGATAAAATGTGATTAAAAAGGAACAGGCAGAAAATTGTACCATGGGCCAAATTAACCCTAGCAACTGAAACTAATGATGTTCTTATTGCAGCCCAATGGCCACTTTTCAGACAAAAGCCGTCATCTCAGGGACAGGAACTTCTGGCTCATAAACAGGGGACAGTTTTGAAGAAAACTGTTTGCAGACTACTCCCTCCTCTCTACCACCTTCCCCAAAAACACACACCAGCCCTTTAATTTCCTATGGTCAGGAATGATTCCAAATGAGTTAGTCGACATAAAAGCCTCTAACAAAGAGATTACATTGCCATTCCATTGCTCTATAACCTCTGCTAATCAAGTTGAGGATATTTCCTTAACATTACAGTATTACATTATTATTTTTATACAAAAACAGGTCCTAAGGTAACTTGTCTGTAAAAAAAGATTTCCATCTCAACTCTTCTGAAATTGGTCTGTGAGCTATCAAATCCCCAACTTCGTTACTGATGGAAGAATAGATTTCAAAGTGCGTGTTGTCATAACACACAGAACGCTCGGAGACTTAATTGGTTCTCTCTTATAACATTCTAAGCTTTCAGACCATGAGGACTTGAAGGTAAACTAGATAATAAAAACACAAAACGAATCTTTGTAAAAGAAAGGTGAAGTGCATGAACACTAGACACGTCTCTAATTGAAGTGGCTGATATTTATGTTTTTTTAAATAGAAAAACTTCAATGACCTGCAATTGACAGTGGAAACTGTCTTTTTTTAAATGACTTTGAATGACTGAATTCCACACGGCTACACGAAGAGTTCTGCCTCTACTTAAATAAACTAAGTCTGGGATTTTGGGGTTAAAAAGAAGGCAGAGGGGGTGAGGTAACTGTAAGACGACAAACCCGAACTAGTAATAGTCCACAAATGAAAAAGCCACACGATTTCACCAATATGCTCTGGTATTTTAAAAAGACTTGGACTTTAAAGAGTTGAGACCAACTTCCTCTCTACACTCTATTCCTTCCAGCTGCAGCACAGTTGCCTAGCATTCCAGAATACACTCAGTGAACTGCTATTCTGGGAATAGAAATCCCTCATAACGCCACAGTTAACATAAAATTCAGCACTACCATTTATTCAGATATTATGTGTATAAAAAGAGAAACTGAGCTCTCATCCATCCAGTCAGTGAGAGCTCCTATCCATTCTGTCATAGTGATAGCTCCTTTCTCTGTGATGCATAAAATTAAAAACAGGTACCATTCTTCACATAGACTTGCTACGAAACTTTTTCATGAAGGCTTCTTAACTCATCTCTTCAAAAGGGTCTCCGCTTACTGAAACTAGTCAGGTAGAGGCAGTCACCTTGACACAAGCCTATTAACTAGCTCATTCTTAATCATTTTACCACTCAATGTGTGAGTGGGATGTGTTCTGGAAAAGCTTATTTCTAAATAATGCTGCTACACACAAAAATTCATTTTGAAATAGCACTTGCCTGTATTTTGAAATACAGCGTCTATACACCTAGAGCCCATTTCAAATAGAACCATTGGATGCATTATGGCTTATTCCAAAATAGACTCTACTCCCTGGCTGTGGCCACACTAGCCCATCCTTTTGGAAGGGCTATGGTGATGTAGCACTTCAGAATATGCTAATGACGTGCTGCCATGAATAGCCTCATTAGCATAATTAGCAGCCACACTGCCAGTTTCAAAACACACGCTGCTTGTGTAGCCGGGAGCCTTTCAAAATGACTCTACTGATTTTGAAAGCCACTTCTTCCCAAAATGAGATGGGAAGAAAGGGCGTTCGAAATCAAGAGGCCATTTCAAAAGGCCCCCAGCTACACAGGCTGTGTGTGTTTCAAAAACGTCAGTTTCAAAGCATGCATGGCTGCCTTTATGCTAATCAAACACTGAATATTCATGCAAATGCCTCATTAGCATATTCTGAAGTGCCACATTACCATAGCCCTTCTGAAAGGAGGGGCTAGTGGGGCCGGGGACCCTGCCTTAACAGCACTGATTTCAAAATAGCGAATTTTGAAATAAATGCTATTCCTCATAAATGAGGTTCACCAATTTTGAAATAAGCCAACCACTATTTCAAAATAGCAGTTGCATTGTGTAGATGCTAGGATAGTTATTTCAAAATAACACTGCCACATAGATCTACCTTATCAAAACAATACACCACAAAACAGGGCCTTACTATGTTTTGCAAGGAAAACAGTGGAAAAGAATGTTCCTGTAATAAATAATCCTGAAGACAAGTTGCAGTTAAAGAAACTTAACTCACTAAATGTTATGTCTAGTCAAACAGACTGTATCTCAAGCAACATATAGCATTCAGCAAGTATAGTCTAAAAGAACCATTGTGCTAGCCAGTGACCTCAGTTAAATTTCATTAGGTGTTTTGTAGTGAAGTTCCTAGTTCTGTCTCAGTCTTAAGAATTCATGAATCATTGGGTCGTTGCACAAATGTCACCAAGCAGGGTCCATAGGTCTACTTCTTCACATTACAATAGATAATTTGAGAGCATGGTGCACTTAAGTATCCGTTCACCCTGGATACACGCAACATCATACTTGACCAAAATGACCACCTCAAGGGATATTTATGACGTTGTGACACATTGCCCAAAGCCAAACCACTGCAGGCACATTATTTGGTGCCAACAGTGCTAGGAGTCACTAGTGCCATGCCAGTTCCTCTTGTAAGAGTGTCAATAACAGAAAACATGGAAGTGGCAGAGGTGTCATTGGTGAAAATGAGGTAGGTTCAGAAATTAAACGAGGAAAAGAACAAGTTAAGGATTACTTAGCCACGTTACATGTCTTCAAGTCACCAGGGCCTCATGAAATGCATCCTAGAATACTCAAGGAGATGACTGAAAAAGTATCTGAGCCATTAGCTATCATTTTAAAATTCATGGAAGACAGTAGAAATTTCAGAGACTAAATAGGGACAAATACAGTGTGCCTCTATTAGAAAGGAAATAAGGCCAACGCAGCAAAATACAGACCAGTAAACTTAACTTTTGTACTATGAAAATTAATTGAGCCAATTACTAAGGAATCCACTTGCAAAAATCTAAAAAAAGATAATGTGGTGATAAGTAACAGTCAATATAGATCATGTCAAACCAACCTGATACCTTTATTTGATAGGTTAACAAGCTTTGGGGATAAGGAAAAAGCAATAAGTGGGGTACACACAGATTTTAGTAAAGTATCTGATACATTCTCATTAATAAACCAGGGAAATAAAACCTAAATGGGCTTCTAAAAAGGTGGATTCAAAACTGATTGAATAACCATTCTCAGAGAGTATGTATCCATGGTTCACAGTATGCTAGAATGGCATAACAAGGAGTTCTGCAGTGATCAGTTTTGAAAAAAAAAAAAAAAAAAAAAGCAGGAGTGTTGTAAGCAAGGCACAATAAGTGATTCTTCCATTGCACTCTGCTTGGATTAGGCCTCGACTAGAGTACTGTGTCCAGTTCTGAGTGCCACATTACAGGACAAATTGGAGACGGTCCAGAGAAGAGCAACAAAGATGATTAAAGGTCTAGAAAACATGACCTATGAGAGAAGATTCAAATAATTGAGTTTGTTTAGACTGGAAGAGAGAAGACGGGAGGACACAGTAACAGCTTTCAAGTCTCTAAAAGGTTGTTGTAACATCCTTGATCAAAGCACTGGCACCTCCATAGACTATGTTATCACCCACGCTTGGGACTCGTGTGATGTCCTTCTCACACATTCAGTGACTAATGCCGATGTGTGCTGGACTGACCACACTGCCTTATTCAATTCACAACAGTCATTAGGATCGTCACCAAAAGGAGAAAAATCAGAGGAAACAGATCTGATGAAAGATCAATGTACAAGGCTTGAAGGAACCCCAATCAGACGAAGGGACTTCCGGAAAGCTGCCAACAGTACACCCTGAAGATGTGGAACAACACTGGTGTCAGTTAAGAAGTGCCATTAGTGGAACTTATGGAAGCATCAAGACTGGTTTGATGAGAATGATTAGGAAATAGAACACGTGATTGAGGCAAAAAGGAAAGCCTGGCAAAGCAACGTCAACCTCACAATGAAGAGAGAAGCATGTGTCAAGGCAGAAGTCCAACGTAAAACAAGAAGTCTGGGGAAAAAAAAATGGTGGACCGAGAAGGCATGAGAACTCCTGCATCTCACAGAAATCAACAATACCAAAGGTTTCTTCAGTGCTACTAAAGCTGTTTATGGACCAAGAAACCATGGATTCAATCCCCTTAGATCAAAAGATGGTGGGCAACTCTTGAAAGACAATGAAAGCCATTGTTTCTCGATGGAGGAAGCACTATAATGAGCTCTTGAACTGCCCCTACTCCATGGTTCTAGAATCCCCTGACCAATCCCTCTGCAACTGTCTAGGGATGACCTTGCAACACTTCTGACCCTGAACAATGTCCAAGTTGCCAAAGTGATGAAGTACAACAAGGCAACCAGGCTAGATGAAATCTGGCCAAAGTCTTCAAAGAAGGAGGGCCAGAGCGCCACAAACAACTCCACTGCCTGATTCTGAAGATCTGGGATAGGGAGCAGATGCCACAAGATTTCAAACACACACTGATGGTCAGTTTCTTCAAGAAGGGCAACATATTAGCCTATGGAAACTATGTGGCATGTCCTACCTGGAAATGGCTGGAAAAATCTTAGCCTAAATCCTTGCAAACCAACTCCTGCCACTCTCAGAAGAAATTCTCCCAGAATCCCAGGATAGCATCTGACTGAACATAATCGTTACCACCAGGCAACTGCAAGAAAAACATCCTGAACAAAACCAAGCCTTAAAGATGAGTTTTGTTGACCGTCAGCATTCACTAGCATCTTGAGGCTGCTTCACGACAACAAGGCTGCTGCAGTATTGAGCAAGAACAGATCCCAAAGCAACTTCTTTGAAGTCAAACAAAGTTGCACCACTTCCCCTCAACTGTTCGGCATCTTCATCGCCATGACCCTTCCCCTCATTGATAGCAAGCTTCCAGATGGAGTGAAGATTGTCTGTAGAATGAATGGGAAGCTTTTCAGTCTCAGGAGACTGAAGGCTAAAACCAAGCCCTCTACAACCTCAATCATGGAGCCCAGTATGCATATGACAACATGGTTGCTGCTTTCTCCTGAAGCCCTGCAGACCATCTTAAGTACCTATGCTGAAGCATATGAGAATCTCAGCCTCACACTGAACATCAAAAGGACCAAGGTGCACCAGATTAACATATTAGAAATACCAAATTCTGTCAGTGCAGGTTTTGGTATATACATTTCACTTTATTTCAAGTATCTGAAAAAGAAATAACCCATGCAGAAGTGAACAAATATCATGAAAGCAAGATTAAATAGTGTATTGAAGGATAGCAAATCAATAAAATAGAGAGCATTTAAAAAAAAGCCAGCTGATTGAAGACAGAAATATAAGGCTGCTGCAGAATGAGGAGTTCGCTTAAGACAGAAGGAACAAATTGAACTAGAAAAAACAAAGTATGCAGTGCTACCAGTTCACCATGCGAGAGAAAAGAATGAGTACAGAAAATATACAAGAGCAGTAAATACATGCTAAGACAATTAAAAAGAAAAAAGGGGAAGAAATCTCAAAATGTTATGCTCAGTACAAAACAATATGGATGACAAGGGAATAAGATTGGACTATATACAGTGGCCACCCTCAAAAACTGGCCAATTCTCCTCTAAATAAGATGACCTTGAGTTGTACTGTGTTCGATAGTTCCCTGAGCTTAGAGAATACAGTCACTAACAGTACGGCTTCCTAAAATTTATTGTACCACAGAACTGGTGTCAAACCCCACCACAAAAAATTGGTCCTGCCATCTGTACCGTGACGTACATAATATCATGTGAGTAACTGTGGTACGTACTATTTAGATAACTAAGTAATTTATAGTTTTGAAAGGTATTTACATACTATGTAGGGCTGTATTGCTAAGTGACGTGATCCCACAAGGCATAGGATCCTGACTTTTGCTTCATTTTGCCTGTCATGTGAAACTGTACATTTTAAATAACCTCTGCATTGCGCTTTAAGTCTGCTGAGATTGATTCTAAAGATTTGTGAAACAGTCTTCTCCCAACGTTTGTGAATGTCAGCTGACTTCTTGAGGGCTGATCACACACAAGTAACCATATTCATGTACATAAAACTCTCCTCAACATTCCTGCATAAAGAGGGACCACAAATCTTCATGGAGATCTGAACGATAAAAAGAATGTTTTTTGACTTAATTGCTATTTGGCGTTTTGGACAGTAGACAGATTTTGGCATTATTTTACCAAAGTTTGATGACCACGATGTGAGCACTCTATCCTATTGGTCAGACAAGAGGTCAGATACCAGGATGTCAGAAGAGAAAACAGACTTCTGATCACATACCCTGCCTTCCTTTAGATACTGGAGATCAGCAACAAGCAATAGAAACAGTCCTATACAAGGTGAACCCACCTCACATACGGATTCCTGTTCCTGTGCTGGATTTAAACAATGGTGATGAACCAAGCGGCTCCAAGCACGAGTCCTCTAATGGCATCTAGCTCTTATTCGGACAATTAGTAGGTCACTGTGTGGCAGGCTGCTACTTGCTAGCACAGAAGAGCCCTGTGGACCAGAGCTTAACATCTACAGTCCCTGGCATCGACATTAGTTAATGACATAGAATGGATAGTTCGGGAGATTACCACTCAGGAACGATAGAGAACCAGCAGACAGAAAAGCCTTAAGTCTCATCAGATCTCAATGCAAGTTTATTATTATGGGTCACTGCAGGAATCAAGCAGATGGGAAGAATTTTTATTGTCCTTCATTTCCTGTAATTAAGGCAATTCAGATAAAAATGGTCTGCATAGTTCATGAAATTTCTCACCATCAACTCATGGGAATTTTGTTGACTAAAAATACCAACCTGGCAAACCTAATTAGTTTTGCCCTGAGCATTCTTTACATAGATGTCTGTTTTGAAGAAGTTTTCCGCTTAATGAACCAGTTCCAAATAGACAAGAAAACAGCTTCAATGAAAGTTCAGCTATTCCCACACAAGATATTTTGGAGTAAGCTGCCCAAATTAGTAGTTTCTTACTAAGGCTTTATGAGAGTACTTTACATGTAGTACAGTAACTTCTCCTATGAGGTGTAATGGTAGCCCTGAGTACTTTAACACTGGGCTAATACCCACTATCTCAGAATCAAATAAGTAAGTTTACTTGGAGCAAATAATTTCTCAGTAGCATGACCTCTTCCCAACCTGCGTAACCCATATTTAAAACAAACGTGTGCCCTAGTCCGACCCCACTACTTCCTACCATGTACAATAACTACTGCAGGGGTCTGCAACATGTGGCTTTTTAAAGGACTTCATTGTGGCTTCCAAGACTATAACTGCAAAGTAAATAAAAAACCTCCTGATTATTTTTGATAAAGAGAGTGCCCATCTAAAAGCCCAACAGTGAACAACTCATGTCTAAATTGCAAGCAATGCTATCTCAAAACTTTGGATAACTCCCCCTTTAATACATGCACTATACTGTGGGATATGATCCTGTATCGGTGTTTTGATTGTGTTAATAAAATCTTGATTTTGATTCATGCTGTGAAGGGAAACATGCATTTTAAAAAATAAAACCGAAATTAATCTGTTACAAAAAGTATGGTTTGACTATTTACTAAGGACCATCTTGCATTCACATGCATTGTGGTTCTTGATTTAGAGTTTTATTTTTTAAACCAAATTTGAAAAAAATGGCTCTTCTTGCTTTTGGTTGCCAACTCCTGACTTACTGTAATGAGATTTACTCACCACCCTGGTGCAGCCTGCTGGTTGCCTTGGGATTTAGTTCTGCATAGGACTGCTCTCCTTTCAGGTGTTAACTCTCTAGCTCCACTCCTACTCTAGGACCCACATCTCTCCAAACACCATAGTGTCCTTTTCAGCAAAACAACCTTCCAGCCATGCCACACACTGTACTCCCCTCTTCTGGGGGACCTACAGTCCTATGTCTAATTACTTCTCCTCAGTGATTAGCTGCAGTCCATTACCCCAGAGTCAAATTCTGTGCCATGGCTTCCTGAAGCCAGCTAATAGCGGCTTTTTCCTTCCTCAGAGAAGTAGCTATGTTAGTCTGCAGCTTCACCAAAAAAAGCACTCATGTAGCACTTTAAAGACTAACAAAATAATGAATTATGTGATGAGCTTTCATGGAACAGACCCACTTCTTCAGATCTGGAAATTCTGATGAAAGTAAATAGGCACAATGATAATATAAAACAAAAGGAAAAGAAAACTGTCAAATCAGCTACAAGAGGAGGAGGGGTGAAGGGTAAGGAAGAGTGGGAAGAAAATTACTTAGTGCAAGTGTCTAGTAAGTTAAGTGACTTGCCTGAGATCACTACAAATATGCTGTCTTTGTAACGTATAAGGCAATTGCTCTCTCTATTAAGACCAAGCCACAAAGTGAAACTTGAGAATAAACTCCACTTCAAACCCCATTGCCAGCTCTGTCCACGTATTTACTCTGCAGACACCCATAACTGGAACTAACCATGTCAGTTATACGATCAACAGCTCATCCTTGTACATCCGCCAATGCTATATATGCCATCATCTGCCAGTAATGCCCCTCTTCTATATACATTGGGCAGACTAGACAATCACTTTGCCAAAGAATGAATGGACACAAATCAAACATTAGGAATCTGAACACACAAACCTTAGTGAGCATTTCAGTGGAGCAGGCAATAGTATTAAAGACCTGAAAATCTGCATCCTAAAAGAGAGGCTATGGTTACACTGACACAAACTGCCTGCAGCAGTACGCAAATAGGCGGTCTTGAAAATGCAAATGGATGCTTATTTGCATATTCTCTCACCAGCAGATGCTGCCTCCAGTGCAAAAAAAGCTGTGTAAACATAGTTCTGCCAGCAAAACCCACACTTTGTTGGCAGCCTCTTATGCCTGGTGGGCGGGGAGGAATTCAGGCATAAGAGGCTGCCAACAAAGAAGGGGAGACTTTCACCAGCAGAACCACATTTACACAGCGTCTGCCAGTGAGTGAATATGCAAATAAGCAGCTATTTGCATTTCAGACCCCTGTTTGCACACTGCTGCCAGCGGTTCAGGTCAATGTAACCATAGCCAGAAACTAACACAAGATTACAAAGGGAGACATCTGAACTGGAGTTTATTCTTAAGTTTGACACTTTGGGGCTTGGTCTTAATAAAGATAGCAATTACCTTACACATTACAAAGACAGCTTCCCTGTCTTTGATATTCATCGGCATATTAGGCAAGTCACTTAACCTGACGCAGTAATTTTCTGCCCCCTCCTCCTCACCCTTCACTCCTCCCCTCCTTCAGAAGCTGATTTGTCAGTATTCATTTCATTATTTTCTTCTGTTTTCATTGTGCCAGTTGACTTTCATCAGAATTTCCAGATCTGAAGACGTGGGTCTGTCCCATGAAACTCTTCACTTAATAAATTATTTTGTTAGCCTCTAAAGTGCTACATGACTGCTTTTTTGTTTTCCTCCCTTAGGCAGCATTCCTCCGTCCAGTGTGCTGGCTGCTCCCTCAGCCCTCCAGAGAGCCAGTCCTTCCTCTCTGGGCTCACAAAAGAGAAATCCCTTCCTCTGTCCTGCAGTTCCCTTTTAGGTTTCCTTGGCTCTGACTGGCTCATTCCTTCATCCCTTCTCTGATTGCCTCCTTCAGATTGCTTTTAACCCCTTTTCTGCTACTCAGGGTAGTTACCCCATCACAACTACAAAGGGCCCTTATGAAATGGCTATCAGAAGCTGTAACATTTGGGAGCATTGCTGGAGAATACAACAGGGTTTTATTTAAATAAGAATTTAGTATCGCAGTCCAGAGAAGTCACTTTGGTCTTCTCCATAGCTTTCCTGCAGAGGGAGGGGAGAGGATTGGGACACACACCAGAATCCATAATCAATGCAATAAGCGTGTTCTGATCTGGTGCCATTTACAAAGGGTTGATGCTATGGGCCTGTACTGAGACCAGTGCTCCAATATGACTGGAGATAGGTGGGTTCTTTTGTGGCAAGGGGCGGGTGTGGGGATATTCGATTGGAAATGCTGGTGACAGAAACGGTTCTTTTTGCAAAGCTTTGCAAGCAGGCCCAGACATGTCTCATTGATGGAGGGCCAAAATTTTAAGACCACAGTGCAGAGATATTGATTTCTTTCTATGTGCTACAAATGATTACAGCATAGGTTCTTTATGCAGGAGATTTTTGCGACATAGATGTTTGAAGATTTGCAAAGGATATAGATGCTGCCAGAGAGCAGATTCATCAGTGGCTGAGCTGCGATTTCCCAAGTTTAGTACAACTTCACAAGGTAGTTAAAGTACCATGCAGTGGTTTTAACTTTGTAGTTCAAACAGCAGCAATGGATTAGACAAGTGACAGACAAATGCATCAGCCATGATATACTCTGCAATTGCTTAGTCTTGGGCATTAGAACCTATTTTTAGTAGAACTGTGGTATGAAAGAAGTTGAGAGATGATTCTTTCACTACAATAATCAGATTAGCAAGACACCTTTGGCTGGACAGCTAATGACATACTCCTTTAACATGGTATTGCATAGCTGCTATTTTTAACAGCATGCATAGTTTCCTATTGCAGATGGAAGTTCAGTTCATGGCATAGAACTTGAATTTTAAAGAGGTTCTTGAAAGAATTGTTCAATAATTTAAGGCTCTGAACCCCACCCCAGCCAACTTCTCTTGTGGTTCTCCCTATCCACTCCCACTTCACCCAGCCTTGCCTTTTACCCACCTTCATTCTACCACCTATGTCTGAAGTGACTTCTTTCCCCCTCCAAATCCTTCCCGATAACTCACTTATTTCCTGAAGCCCACAAATGCTATTACCACTCACATGCCATCACTCTCCTGGCTCCCAGTATTAGAAAATGCACCTTACTAGCATTTTCAACCTGCTTCACTTACATTCCCCTTCTGAAAGGGAAGGGCATGTGTAGACGTAGCAAAGTTGTACTAAATTTGTTTTCATTATGCCTCTATAGTGTGTTTTTATTTGAGCTATTTGGCTCAAGGCAAGGGTTGTATCCTGCACTAAAATAAGATTGCACTGTAGAAGACAGAGAAAGAGCAAGTTGGGAGTTTTCCATCACAATGATTTTGCCAAATACAATTGCAACAAAAACAAATTTTCTGGAAAATTAAATCTATTCTGCTGATTTTTTTTCTCTGTTGCATGAAATCAAATACTTTGTTTCTGGTTCAATGCAAACCAGGCTATTTTGTTTTGTGGAATTGGCCCAAATGGTTTCATTTTGATTCAGTACAAGACATATTTAACAGCATTTCCTTATTAGCATATTGCCTTGAGTTATTTTGGTCCTCATCTTACCAAAGGGCCAAAGTGGTCTGGAAGACTGTCTCTTGCATAATGTAGTCCGGATGTCCTTCTGACCAGCCAGTCTGGACTCATTATTTTGTACCTCATGAGATGTCCATCTATGAAGGATAGCCACTACAAAAGCATAGAAGACTTAAATATTAAATTACTGCTTCCAAAAGGCAATATACCACAATGGGAAAAAAAAAGAGTTTAACGCTAAAATGCTCAGAACAAAAGTGTTTCATTTTGGATTGCCAAAAATGAAACATTTTGATTTCAGAAATCCTGGAATATTCAGTATTGATCAAAAACATAGAAAAGTTTAATTTTAACATTTTTTCCTCCAATCAATTGCAATTTCTTTTCCCAACAAGTGATGAAAACAAACGTTGAGGTCTCAGAATTCCTACAGGTCAGAAACTTCCACTTTTACTCAGCTCTAATAATGCACTGTATCCACAGCAAAAAAAAAAGCTACGAAGTGTCACAGAACTGTATTTGCTAATTGCAAAATGAGTTACCGCTCATACCTTCAAACAATTAAACACACCTGTATCATTACACACAAGAAGGCAAACCGCTGACTGATTTTATGTAACCCCACTATATTGTCAGTGTCCCTAACTTCTACAGCCAGCCAGCTTCTCATATTGCAACTTGAAACACTATTCACCCAGAACATACACAGATTTAGAACAGTAACGGTACAAAAGCTTCTGTAGACGGAAGTTCAGTGTCTGAGGGCTTGTTGTCATGGGGGAATAAAAGACCTCAGTAGCTGAAAATTCTCAACATGTGCACAGTGCCTCTGGCCATATTAGGTTACCACACTCTGAAAGCGTCTTAAGTGCCTGAGGATGGTCTTAGCACACAGTAAACTGCCACATAGGATATTAGTGGGGAGTAGCTAATGCTAATGCTGCTGCAGGCTTACCCACCCCCCAACACCTTCTGCAACCAGCATGTAGTACTTATTACACTGCTAACAGATGGTCTGCACTTTAGTTTCTTGTTCCTTCAAAGAGGTGTGAAGAGAAAGGAAGAGCATTAAAACAGAACCAATAATTTAACTTCAGTAAAGAGACTGAATCCCAAGGCTCAGGATCTAAGACAGAGTGGGACATATACGAGCAGCATCATGACAAGGAAAAATTTCACAGCTCCCATCCTTTTAAAAAAAATTCACCTTTAAATATGGGCAAGTTGTTATATTTTCTATGCAAAGAATCTAAGTATTTCACAGCTATAATCCATATTCAAACACAAGTAAATCTGAATATTGATGACAGCAGAATTTTCAGAAGCCTTTATGGTTCATTGCCAATTTCAAGCCCTCAGCAGCTGAGGTGAATGGTCCAGATCCAGACATAGATCTTTGTGGCACGTTTGGGTTGGTGTTTTAGAGAGAAAGGCCAGTTATAAAGTTCAGGTATGAAAAAGAAGCCTCAGGAAAGTAAGGCTCAATACAAGGCAAAAACAGCACTCAACAAAACAAAAAAAAAAAAAAAAAAAAAACCCAAGGGCACTACAAATTAAGGAAAGGTAACACTAAGCAACTTTGAGAAGTAAAACCATTTGTTTTATTTACTTTGCTGAACCCAAAAAAGCAGATTCTATCCACCATACAGTAAAACAAATAAAATACATGCAGTAAAACACTTAAATTCAGCCAATTATCTCCTACATTCTGTTTACAGGTACAGTCTATGTCTGGCCAAGGAACATAGGGGAGCAGTGATTGTGTAGTCTCTCTACCCCAGCTATTGAGAGCTAGGATTTAAGGATCAAGTAGGGAAGCTCTTTTTCCTAAACCACTATTTGACATACAAACCCACCTGGTTTCTTGCAGAAAAAATTGCAGAAATTAATACTGCTTTGAGTATGCAACTTATAAGTCATGACTTTTAACCCCTCACTCACACCTCAGACTTCAGTTGCTCATGCTGCCAGAGAAAATGCAGGCAAGAAGGCCTGTGGGCATGTTCCTTTCTGCAGAGCAGAAACCAAACGTTAAAGTTTAGATGAAAGTTTTCTTCCCACCTATGCACTCTGTGCTATTGGTAGAGGAGATCATGCATCCTTGGTACGCCACAACTAAACCTTCTCACAATGACACAAACATTCCTTTCCCGGAATCCAATCAGAATCATACCGGAAAAGAAGGATTTTACACAGGTCACTAAACGATTTAGTTACCAGGGGCTGGATGTATCAGTACCTGCTGCACATGTGACACAGCATGGCCCCTCCCATTTGAATTTGTCCTTTACTTGGTGGTGTCCAATGTCTTGATTATAGCGAGGGCTAGCCTGCGCACAGTATCAACTGAGCAATAAAATTTCTTGCTCATATTTTACCTATTAGAGCTATCATCAGAAAATCTGCAACATGAAAGTTTATCAACATTAAACCTATCCTGACCAACAGCTGTCTTAGAACTTCATTATAAGCAGCATATATAATTCATATAAAATTAACTGCAATACCAAAATCCCCTAGATAGGATTCTGATAAACATTTTAGGAATGGTATCAGATCAATATTTTTTAATCCTTTGGGCTCCTAGTGGAGCATAGGGCCTCCACAGTCATTGTCCATCTCTTGTGATCCTCAGTAACAGTCTTGATTTAATCCCACCTTAAACCAGAGGCTTTTACTTTGTCTGTGACATTTCATTGCCATGTTTATTTGGGATGTCCCCTTTTCCTTTTTCCCTTTGGATTCCATTCTAATGTTTGTCTCACAATACAGTCCTCATAGTCATTGCACATGTACTATGAAAGGATGATGTGCCCTATTGTAACAATCACCACCAGGTATTCCGATCTGATTATGCAGATTCACAGGATTTTGGATCAACGTTGAATTTTTTCGCAGCATTTTTCCACGTATCCTTGAATCTTAGCTTTGGTCTTCCTTTTGTTCTCAATCCACATGACAGTTCACCAAAGAGGACTTCTTTGCCAAGACGTTCATCACCCATTCTTCTCACATGACCAATCCATCGTTGTCTTCTGCTGTTGAGGATCACTGTGAGGCTGGGTATGCCAGATCTTGACAGGATATCTGCATTTGAAACTTTATCTTATCAGTTGATTTTCATAATTTTGGGGACACAGCAAAGATGGACGCTGTTCATATTTTTTTCTTCTTCTTCTTCAAGTAAGTGGTCCATGCCTCAGAACAACATAACAGGATACTCAATACACATGCTGGTAGATTAGTATCTTTGACTTCACTTTCAGTTTAGGATTGTTCTATGCTTGTTTCTTAAGTCTGCCAAAACATTGTAGCTGCTTTCCCGATTCTGATGTTCAGTTCTTCATCCATGGATAGATTTGTGGTGACAATAGATCCAAGGTAACAATTGTTGAACCACATCTAATGGACTGTTATCCAGAATGACACTGGGTCACTGAGGTATCCCTTGAGTGAATACAATGGTTTTCTTCATGCTTATGTCAAGGGAAAACATGCAGGCTCTGGATGGAGAATCCATCAGTGACTGTAGCGTGTCTTCATTATGAGCAACAAGAGCTGCATCATCTGTGAAGAGGAGTTCCCTAACAAGGACTTTCTTGACTGAAGTTTTGGCCTTGAGTCTTGCCAGGTTGTAGAGAGAGCCATCTCATCTTGTGTGGAGAAATACATTGCTGTGAGAGTTTCAAAATGCACAATTTAGCCAGTGGAGGAGGGCTTATAGCCCATAACTGCTACTTCCCATGTCATTTTCATGATATCAGCAAAGATGGAGTGTCCTCTCCATTTGGCACCCTCTCACATGCTTCATTGCCTGGGCTAGTGTTTGGAGCAAGTGAGTTGCCCAAGCGGCACTGTCCTCCTCTTGGTCGCCTCAGTTGAATCCAAAGGAAAGATAGAAGTCAGTACGTTTGGAATTGAGGTGACTGCAAGTAGATAAGGGAAAGCAGGTTTGACAAATCCTTCCTGCTAACCACCTTAGGGGCTCTACTCCAGATTTTCTGTTTGGGTTTACCCCCATAGCCTTTGGGCCTCCCAAACCTGCCCACAAGGCAGTGGGGAATTTTCTGACAGGTTTGTCTTCCCTGGGGTGACGTAAGGGTCATGCACCCTTGGAGGCTGGTGACTAAATCATGATTCATATGCCCTTTGGATTATCCAAAATAATCTAGGGACCCAAGTATTCCAGACCCTAATTTCATGCAGAATGAGGGTTCCAGAGCCTTATTTGATGGTGGGCTACCTATAACATGCCATAACATTGTCATCAGGTGTTTGTGACTTTTAATTGGGACAACAGATGCCAACCAGTGCCCCTTCACACCCTGGTAAAGTTGCCTCTGCCAGTCCACGGCTGCATATTTGCATGACAAAGCACACAAGTTGGGGCAAACCTCTTGGGAGAGGCTCCCTCCTATCCCCCACTTGGAGATGGGCCAGGCAACAAGCAGCTCTGCTTTGCTTTATACAGTCTACCATTTTGTGAATGATTTTCATGGATCTGCTTGAAAGTTTTCCTGTAGTTTTTCCACTAGAAAGATAAGATTATATAAAAATTAGCATTTTCACTGAAATTGTAACCCACAATGCATAAATGTAGATGTTGTTTCAAGAAGAAGCCATCATAGAGATTACAGGGCCAACTGTGCTGTCACATCAGCTTTACACTGGTATGATTTCATGCACCCCAGTGGAGGTAGAGATGATTGCTTTGTGGTTAAACCCAAGTATTATTAAAAATTTCTCCCCCCACAAGAGTAAAGGCCATTATTTGACCAGCTCCACTTGAAGTGGTCCCCTTTAATAAGAAATTCGGTACATCTGCAAGTCTTAGTTGTCTATGTCTGTGTGTACACGTGCCGCTTGTGGCACGCTAATGAGCTAGCTAGAAGATGCTAATGAGGTGTAAATGCAAATTTTCCATGCCTTACTAGCATATCAGCATGTGGTTTGGGGTCCAGAAGAAGCTCCTTTGGACTCCAAGTACATGTGTAGATGTGTGGCCCACAGGGATCTTCTGGAAGGAAACTGGCCTTCTGGAAGCCCCTCCATCCCCCAAAATCTTTCCTTCCGGAAAATCCCCATGGGCCACGTGTCTGCACATGTACTTTGGAGTTGGAAAGAGCTTCTTCCAGACTCTGAACCACTTGACAATATGCTAATGATGCATAAAAAATTTGCATCAGTTTCCTTTTAGCATCTTCTGGAGAGCTCATTAGCACGCTGCTTCCTGAAGAAGCGGCATGTGTAGACACAGCCTATGTGACTAGATCATTGACATACTCAATGCAGGCATATAAGGATAGTGTCATGGAAGGATGTAACATTTTAACAGCCACTTCTCTAGTGGAAAAAGATATTTAAACACACAAACACAAAAGGGCCTGTTTTCCCAGAGCTTTAAGAAAAAATTTCAAACACTCAAATATGGCAATTTCTCCAGTGTTCCTTGTTGAAATTTTGACAAATGAAGACATTAATAAAAATAAGTTGTGAAAAAGAAAAACATTTCAACCAGCTCTATACATCACTGATATTGAAGTCAAAAGTTAAGGTCTTTTTTAAAAAGGAAAAAGAAAAGACCATTCCTCTTCGGTGTGCGTGTTACAGGCAGCAGAGCCAACAGCCTCACTGGGCCCCTGGGCAACATAAGATGACATGGTGGTGGGGTGGCTGTTCTGCACTACTGAAAGCAGAGGGACCTCACAGGGAAGGGGACAGGTTAGGGGCAACCAGCTCTGAGTGCTGCCTGAAGATTGCTGTGTCAGGTCTCACCCCCAGCCCTCAAAGCCACCCAAAGCATGGCACATCCACCAATCAAGCAGTGATTTTAAAGGCTCCAGGCTCCAGACGCTGTTGCTGCTGCAGTAGCGGCAGCAGTGGCTGGGAGTGCCAGGACTTTCTGCATCGCCGGGCCCTGGGGCAGTTGCCCCCCTGTTGCTCCCTCACCCAACTGTCAGCAAGCCTGGTTATATGGCAAGAACATGTCCCTAACCATGGGCACGCTGTTCCAATTCACTTCAGAGAGACGTTGCGTACACATTTAAAAAAAAAAAAAGGTCAGAATTTGGTCCTTGGGAAATATCACTGGACCTCAAAATTGGACTTCAGTTTTTCCACTTTCATTATCTTGCTCCACTGATGCCTTTGTGAAACCTGACTGGCATTCTAATGAGACTGGGTAATCAGCACTACCTACTCATTAAGGAACCCCAGCTATGTGCTTGTACATATTTTGGTTGGCCTAAGTATGGTTAATTCCATGTTCCAGTCTATACTTTGCATTATAAGTTTTAGGAGAACAAATGCCCAAGTTACTAAAAAAGCAGCAATATCACCACTGTTTGTTGGCTTTGCTTTCCCTCTAGGTATTACTTCACTAGATTTTATAATATAGTAAAGTTAATATAATGATAAAATATAGTATAGTTTTCCATTTTAATATATTAGACAAATTTAAGAGAGAACCACTAGGGTAATTTAATACCAGGGACTTTTACTAACTCCTCATTTCTACCAGGATTATTTGACATCTGAACAACTTCAAAGGACTTTAAAAGTTAAAATGAATCCACAGAGTCAGTTTTAAAAACTAAAGGGGATTATGATGTAGTCTGACCTGCTGATTAACACAAGTCATTGAATTTTACCCAGTATCCTTTAATAAGGCCACAGTTTTTGTTTGTGCTATGGATATATTTCTAACAATATATTAATCTGTATTCAAAGACTTGCAAAGGAGAATCCACCATATCCTTAGTAAGTTGCTCAAACAGTTTATTGTCCTTTGGTCATTGAAAAGTCAGATTCACCAACAGTTATCAAAATGTTATTTCCCATTCTTATTAAGAAGTGCAGGGAATGAGGCACTTTAGGGATATCTCTGGCCAACCATCCATACCCAAGACTTCCTAATGTCCTCCCAAAATGCAACTGTTCTTGTCCTTCCTTTGAGGTGGGAAACTGGACCATTCACCAGACTTGACTGTTTGGAACAGAGAACAAACCTGTCCAGTGGGCCTACAGAATATTTTTGGTGGCATCCCAGAGGGACATTGGGTCCCCGAGTATAAGTTTTGGGTTTCAATGCTCTAGGAAACCCATCTGAGCTCACACGGCACATTCCAGATTGAGAACATATTGATTTTTTTAAAACCAATACAAAGCTGAGACTCTTATCTATTTCTGTTGGAACAAAAACTATCTGCACTCTTAGCATGTAGCAAAATACATATAACTGAACTCCTACTAACAGAGCACCAGATTTGGAATTAGATCTGGGTTCTACATCAGGCTCCTGCTATGTGGAATGAGCTTAGGTAGTTACTCTCCCTCTTTGTACCTCACTTTCCCCTATTTGTAAAATGAAATATTTATATTTCCCCTCCTATAATTAAGGATGAAAAAACACTGTATAAAGCTGTTAATTAGGTTGTCTACACTGAGAGCTAGGGACAGGATTCCCCTACTCGTGCACACAAACTTGCATAAGTGCATATACAAGTGGTGAGAGAAGAATCAAATCTCCAGCTTGTAGCATTGACAAAAGCTTGGACAGACATTTTTGCATACATCTGATCAATACCCCAGTTTGCAACACCATGCTCTGAGGCAACTTTCCAGTATTACATGTTCAGTTTCATCTTATGATTTAGAAAGAGCTCTGTGAGTTAACAGCCAGTGGCTTTATTTTCCCATATAAAAATAAAAGTGACATATGATCAGAGCAGACAAATGTTTGTGTGAAATTAGTGCTGGTAAAAGAGTGGCAGACAAAGTCATTTATGCAAAGGGCAAAGAATGCTAACTACCACTTCTGCTACACCGATTGTTATTATGTCTCACCCCTGCAGTACCTATACAGGCGAAGGATAGATTACTCCATCGTTCAGTAAAATGGTGGCCTCACTGCTGAGAGTGCAAATACAACTAAAAGTACTGCCAATAACTGCCAGTATTTTTGTTTATCATGAATATTTGTCCATTAGATCTGGACAGAAGCCACCCTAGCTCTTTAGCAATAAATGCTTTCATATCTAGCATTCTACCATCCAGAACTCTCAAATAACCAGCACTTTAACCATAAACAAACTTTAGTTGCATTTTCTGTAAGTACTCTAGAGTGAAAGCAAATAGAAATAAAAACAGCAAATACAGTATACATTTACAGTGTACAATACTACTGTTGTTGGTAAACAAAGTACTTGGCATACATTTTGCTTCTTAATATCTAATCTTGTTTTTCTTTAGTGTTATGCATTGCTATGTATGCCTCTCCATTATCCAGAATATTTGAATATCCAGCACTCTCATGGTACCAGGCTGCCAGATATGAAAGAGTTTACTGTACTTGATGGCTATTCAGTGGCCTAACAAATATCATTAAATAAAGAACTTTGTTAGATGTAATTTGGAGACTTTACCGAGAAAAGCATAACTCTGGAGTGTGGAAAATTTCCATGACTTTGTCACCATCTTTCCTGCAGTATTAATCTCTCAGATTTGAAGGGGTCAGGAAGTAAGGTAGCATTCACAGAAAGTAATTTTCAAAGCAGGTGCATGAAGATGGAGTGATGTTGCCATGAATAAGAAGAAATGTTTGTGCAGTATCCTCCAAAAAAAAAGGAAAATGACAAGTGTGTGTGGCATTTGAGTATGCGTTTTCTTATCTATATTACATTTATTAGGTTGATACAGTTGTTCATTGCATTAACAATACTGATATGTTAATTGTAGTTAGCCAGCTATTCAGACCGGAAAAAGACTACTTCTTAGCAATCACAGTGCAGTGTTTGATCTCATTCTGCAGTAGTTTTAACACTGTTTTCTGGGTCCTGCTGCTTTTTCCCATTAAGCATTAATAGAGAAAGCTGCAGAGCTCGGCACATTGGAACTCCAACATAGTGGAACAGGATTACTGGTAGCCCTGCATACTCCATTTAATCACCTGGCATATCCATCCCAAACATAATGTTGACCTTCCTAAGAACACCTGTCCACATAAAAAATGAAAGAAATTTATAAATCTCTGAAGCGAAACATGCACCTAAGGAACTTTAATTGATTTTAATATTAATGGTTTTAATACAACGAGCCAAGATAAATTAATCAGCTGGCATTTTTAATATTGTGCTTAGTACAAAAGATACACAAAAGGAAGGCAATTTTGAACTGCATAAACAAAGTTATATTTTGTTCAAGATAAAAATCTTCAGCACAGAGAGCATTTCCTAAGGTCAAATTTAATTTTAAAACAATGGACCCAGAAAAGTCAATCAGATATAATCCATGGCTCACTAGCTTCTTGTAAGAGGTGTGCATTTTTTTCAGCCTGTTAATGAATCACTCTAGCACCCTGGGGGAAAGGAAGAAAAACAACCAAGCTCATCCACACAAATGGCTGTAAGGCTGTAATTGAGCTTCTTTGCCCTGCTCAGTGTTTCAGCATAACTTCAGCTAAAATGAGCTCTTTTATTTTAATCTCACCTACCACACACTGACCAGATGGAGCAGAAACTAAAGGTCTGGAGTCTCACTCATTAGCCATTGTAATATGTTACATGGATCATTTTAACATATACTGTTAGAATTGGCTTTACATTCAAACTTGATGCAATCTGCTACTTTGAATTGAGAATAATTGCAGTAGGAGTCTTCCAACGGTCAACCACTTTTGTGTTTGCAGCTGGTGAGTTCTGAAGAGAACTCTGCTTTTCTGGCACATGAGGCTCCGTTTCCTTTCTATGGAGGTGCCACACCCTGTGTTTTCCTTGCTGAGAGAAGGATGGTTGTATCTATACCGAGGTGCTCAGACACAGTATCACTAGCAGGGCAGGGCAAAGGTGGACAACTGCTGGTGTTTCAAAGAGGCCTGGATACCAGCTGCTGCTGCTGCCGCCACCACCAAAGTAACAGTGATGGCAGCAGGAGCTCAGGGCCCCTTTGAATTGCTGTGGTCCTGAGAGCCAAATGCCCTAGGTCCTGCCCCTTCCACCCTTGGCCCTGCGCCTTCTAAGTAGCAGGGCCAGGCCCCTACTACTACCTTGCCCTGGGGCCCACAGTACCTCTTGGTGCCACTGCTCAGACATAGAAATGTGAAAATTCAACTTGCTGCTGATGTTTTGAGTCACTGAAAAGACTCCAGTGGATTGTACAGACCAGTAGACCAAAACTGGGAGCCAGCTCCTCTTGGAGTTCCAAGCCTAGTTTTTCACAAAGACCGAGTAACTTTGGAGAGGTCAAACACAGCCTCCATTTTCCCCAGCTACAATACAGGCCTATTATACAGGAGCGCTGTGAAAAGTGGTGTTTGTGGAGCATGAGGTAAATACTATGATTGCTAGATATTTTACAAAGGAGGTCAGCATAATTACCCCCCATTTTAAATATTTGGCCTGCACACAAAAGTTTAGTAAATACTATTTGGCTTCATGCTTAGGATATTGGGTGGAAACAAAGGGCTCTTCACAAGCATGGAATTAAAAGTTTGCAATAAGCCACACAAATTGTTCCTTCCTGGGGAAACAGTTTTGAAAGTGACCCCATGTGTTAGTTACAGACAGAGGTCAATACGTCCAGCTAGATTTCGGGCTTTAAAAATAGGTAACAAGATTTCTTACACAGCTGTGAACTGAATGGGACTTAGATCATTCTGATAAATGCATGTTGCTATCACTTTAAAATTCAGTCACTTCTTTTCACCCAATAAATGTTTATCTGAATGCAAATAGTCTGCTCTACCTCTTCTTTCTCTCTCGCTTTCAGGGAAACTAGAAATATCATATTGACTCTTATGTTCTGTTTATATATTTACAGGCAGAAGTCAACATGGGAGAAAGTTTGACATGGAATGAAGGAGGAGGGAAAAGAACACAGAACTTCTGAAAGTAACTATTTTGGGGTATTAAGTGGAGCCGGTTAATATTTGGGGCGATGGAGAGAAGCTGACTTTAGAACAGAAAACCCTGGACCCTGCGTCCAGAGTATCTGCAATCCTTCCCTTTTCCTGCCAACCATAATAAAATAGCCTTGCACCTAGCCACATGTCTCAGTAGTTACCGAGATCTACCAGAGGCAGCACCTCCAGGGCTTAACAGCTGAAAGTGCCTAGAGTATTTGCCAGAGTCACTGTGCAGCTGTTATGCTACTGGTATTTTGGAGACAGAAGGCAGGTACACCAAGCAGTCCTGATAAATATTGCTCTGAACCTCTAATTTATTAAAAAATAGCCTTCTAAAAATAAGAACTTTTCACATATAAATTCCAGCTTATGTTTTTCTTGAAGCAGCAGCAAAGTTTTCCATAATCAGATCTTTTTACTTCTTACCCCTGGGCCCTTTCCTCTGTACAAGAAAAGAGGAGATGAAAAGCTCAAAGTAAAAACATTATAACCTCCCTCCACACTCATTAGAGAGGGTGCAAGGAGGTTTCTTTATACACAACCATTTTGCTAGTGAGGAGTAGGGAAGTATAACAGTTTGAGCACTCACTGGCACGATGCCTCCTGATGAGCTATGCAGAAATTATTTCTTCCAGCTCTGGGGCTGCTCTTCTTGGCTGGTGTCTTGCCCTCAGTCACCTGTCTTCTTCTGCACCACTTCAGGCCCCACATACCTCTTGGTCCACATTGCCCTTTCCCTTGTGGCATGGCCCCATGGCAGTGCCCTCCCCTCTGAGGGAACCCCAACCTCCTGTACCCAACTTTCTCCAGTGACCCTTTGCCTGTCACCTAGCCCATCTCAGGGACAACCATCAGACTGAAATGGCCATTTGTCATTTTTAATGTGGGGTGGACCTTCTGCCCCGACTGCCTCCCCTCAGCCCTCAAACATTAGGACTTGAAAGCGAGACAGCAAGGTTAGTGTGCAAAATTACCTGATGACCCTTAAGTGAATGGCCACACTCGGGCATGTTAGGGTGAATTGCATGGGCACTTGAACAACGCAGTGAGGTACATGGGGTGGAGGCAGGTTCCAGAGACCCTTTTAAATTGTGATAGGGAAATGTGCCTTAGCACAAAAGGCTAAACCACAAACTCTGGACCAAGAATTGAGAACCCAAGTGAATTGGGGAAGTCTAACCCAGTTAGCAATGGAATTTACTGAAGTGCTTGCCCACTGCACTGTCTGCAGCCATCCCCCTCCCCGGTCTAAAACTGACAAACAGGAAAAACCTATACAGAAAAGAGCCATGGCCTCTAACCTAGCACCCCAGAGGCACCAGCTGCATACCTTAAAAGGGAAAAAGAAGTATGGGATGTGTGGTTGTGTAAAAAGGGGAGGGTGCTGAGAGGGGTTGCAGGCAAAGAGAAGCAGAAGCAACCAGGATGTGATGTGTCAGGCCTCGGGAGGAGCCAGCAAAAGGCAGATCATAAAAGGGGGCAACTAAGTAAGGAGGAGGAGGAACTCCCGAATCCTGCAGAGACCGGATGCTGTCTGTGACAAGGACTGATCACCCTTTGCCGCTCCTCCCGCCTGCTCATGAGTTAAATAGAGTAGTGTGTGAAAACCTATTGATACCATAATGAAATTTGTAGCAGTATAGCTTAGATAGCCAGATGCAGTGTTTTATTGTTTTGTTCCTGTACCTGCTCAGCTACGTAAGTAAAAGTTAGCAGTTGCATTTTACCTCTGGCTTTTCTTTTGATACCCTGCCATAGCTACATGTATTGCTGTGTGTATGTTTTATGAGTCTGTAAGGGTCACGTGTAAGGCTGAGGCAAAGGTGCCACAGGACCCCCAAGAGGGCTTTGACCCAATGACCGGGAAGCTCTGAAAGTGAGCTGCCTCAGCTGGGAAGCATGGTCCGCTGAACCTCCGTGTTCTACAGAACAGAGTGTTGTTTGTATCTGTACGTCACTTTCTCCTATTAATCCTTGAGTCCTATCCCCTGAAACTCAAAACCTCACACTTCTTGGGGATAGATAACAGCTCTTAGAAATCAGGATAGATAACAGCCAACGAATCCCACCAACCCATGGGCTATTTTAGAGAACTACTGGGAGTTAGAAAAACCCCAGGGGGTGTTTCTTTTCCTTTTGGGTGTAATCCTATTCCTCCTGTTAGTAGTGTGGTGTAAGCCACAGCTATAATTACATTAATTTCATAATAAATAGCACAATCACTCTCAGTGGAGCGGGCCATCACTGAGAAGCAGCCCTCCCTTTTCTCCAGTTCAACACTTCACCCACCTCTCACCTCCACCCTTATTTAGGACTTGGAGCACAGCATATTTGCTCCTCACTTAGGAGTTCTCCTGGCCAGAGCTCCGCAGCAATTCCTGTCCTTCCTCAGCACTGCTCTGTCTCAGGTACCCTTTCTAACTTATCAGGCAGCCAGGTCCTTCCTGCTCCACAGTTGAAGCAAAAGTGTGTCCCTGAATTATCAGCCCCTGTGAGCTCTGATAGGCAGCCATGTGCCCTCACCTGATTGGTTCACAGTCCAGATCTTTCCAGGGCTGGGTTTAACACTTATTTCATGGGAGGTGGATGACCACCCCACTACAGGAGACAAGAAACATTTTTAACATTAGAAATAGTAACACTACTGTACTGGAAAAAGTGCAAGTGAGGCAATACCCACTTTTAAATTATTTCCCCCGCTACCTCCAGCTTTCTCAAAGACAGAGAGAAATGGAAATAGAGTGAAAGGTAAAAAGAAGCATGAAAGAGCTAAAAACTGACTGTTTTAATGGAAGATGGCAAAAGAAGATAAGTGGCTAATTTGTCCTCCTTTTTCAACAAATTTTACCAAAAAAAGATTTACTGTTAAGTTCTCAGTTCCTCACTTGACTTGCCTCTATCTGTACTTTGACCTTACCTGACACACAAAACACTGTATAAAGAGCTGTTCTGTACTAAAGGGGACAAACCTAAGGTTAGTGTAATATAAGTTATAAACAAGTAGTTAGGAGCAAATGACTGACAAGGGGATGTGATTTCTTTTTAGCATCCACTGCTTAAGTCAAACTTTCCACATGTAACTTTTAAAAGAATTAGCTTCACAGAGAGTAAAAAGAAACTGATTGCTACAGCATAAAAGTAAATGGCATTCTACATCCCCACTGAATTGATGAATAGATTTGAATTACATTAGAAGCATGTGTCACAGCAGTCTCTAAATATTAGAACTACATTTCTTAATGTATCACTGAAGATCGCATAAGTTATTGCTTATTAAAAATCAGTTTTTCTATCTCCCCCTCCCATTCTGTATCTTAGCATGTGTTTAAAATAATAATTTTGCAACTTTCCATCTGCCAAGCATTAGAATTCTAGTCCTACCAATAATACTTTATGGTGTCCCACCATATATTAAGAAAATGTTCCTTTAAAAAGAAGCACCAAGGCAGGTTTAGGATATTAATATTTTCAAGTGGCAGACCTCTAGACTGGTTTAGTAATTTGTTTTTGTAATAAAACATTAAAGGCACTAAATCAAAGCATTGCAGCTTTAAAAATGCAGATAGAGACACAGGAAGCATTCACTTAAACTGTCAACACCACCAACCTTTACTCCTGCCTCTTACTTTTACTTATCCCCCAGAGACATATAGAAGAAGTGATTACATGAAACTAAGCAATTCCCCCACTCCCCATCAGGGACACCACCCCCCTCCAGCCTATTTTACATACAGGAACATCTCAGGCTTATATCAGAATGCATAAAGCCTTGAAGTTCTATAGCCTATATTAAGATCAGACATTAAAAGAGTTACCTATATCTGGAGCATGTAGTCTTTGAGAAATTAAAGTATCCGTAAAATGAGGTGAACTAGGGACAAGATGTTTCATATGCACTTCCTCAGAAAACTATAAGTAAAAGTCACCCTTTGGTTTGTACAACAAGCATGGATAAGGTCACCAGCTTCACTTAGTAGGTAAGCTCAGTGTGGACTAGTCTGTAGACATTTACATTGATTGTGAAAGGAACGGGCAGCCCACAGCAGAAAGGTGTTTGATGCTTGGGTTGCAAAAAGACAAAATCATGTTGGTATTGGAAACTTAAGATCCCAAGAGCACAGAGATGGTTTCCTTTCTCCTAGGCTCAGACTTTCTTAGAGAAGCACTAAATAAGCTAGGTTTGGCATTTATCTCAAGCTATTTATGAGGTATGACAATGTAAGCCCACCATTAGTCTGCTTCATCCTGCCAGTTTATTCATATCATCAAAGACCAAGCCAGAAAGAGGCAACCTGCACTGCATTCATCTTACCTTTGGGCATTGTCATGATTTGAGGACATGCTTCAGCAAAGGCCACTTCATTCAAATTCATTCACCTAAAATAGAAACCAGACCCAAAGCTAACAGGTGATATGCTCATTTATGAAGCCAAAGGCTGACGGGTTCATAAAAGAGCTCAGTGATACCCAGTCGGCAATGGTGGTAAATAGTATCCCAAACTTGTCATCTTAGCTGACTTTAAACATTCAAATTAACAAGACCACATACATGGAACCCCACATTTCATCTCCTAGCTTTCCTCCTTTGAGCTTTCATTGGTCATCCCTAGTCCAGCCATACAGCTATTCATTCCTTGGACTGATCTTCAGATGAAATTTCATTATTGACTCCATCATAATCAATTCATTGTACAGAACCGATCAGCATTAAGACAGAGCTCTCCCAGTTGCCATGATTAGACATCAAGAACTCAGATTTCAAATTTCAAAGCACGCTTAAGGACACCAGCACTCCAAGCACACAAGGAGTGAAACATGCAGTGAATCATTGTACTTTAGCCTTCACCAGAACACGGGATCCTTTTAAAATGGCCCATTTGTCCTTATTACCCACAGAAATTATTTGGGGTTTCTGACATCCTAAAACAGAAGAAAAGAGGATCAGAATCTTCACCACAGATGGAGAAAATAAAGGCTGAATCTTACATGCTGAAAAATATTTTCCAACATGTGCTGAGACTGTGTCATAGTCCAAGAAAATGTATCTATTTTACAACGGTCTTGAAAGAGAGGCTGATGAATTCTCTTTTCTATTCAAATTCGACACATTAACACAGGGTTTGAACCAGGATGGGAATTTGCTGGGTCACTATCAGGGCTCTTTTGCATACTTGGCTTAATCTAATTCTTGACTCTCCCACGTCACCTTCTGCCCCTCTACTCTCTGATTTGCTCACCTTGATTTTTTTTTTCTGATTTTTCAACCATGATTACTGTTCTTGGTTCTTTGTGCCTTAAATATCGAGTCTGTTCTGGTATGGCTATGGCCTGAAGAAGTGGGTCTGTCCCATGAAAGCTCACCTAATAAATCATTGTTAGTCTTTAAAGTGCTACTTGGCTACTTTTTTCTTTTGATAGTATATAGACCACCACAGCTTTCTCTCTGTTACTATTCAATGAGCAAAAGAGGCATTGTATCAGTGAACAGAAGAAAACAATGTCTTTGATTTAAGGCATGCTCACAGTTACTTAATTAAGTCTGTTTCAGGATTGTTCCTGAAACGTCACTGAAGCTACGTCTTCAAATGGTACATCCACAAGTAAAGCTTTCTGCCTCCACCAGTTGGCTGAGAAACTATCCCACCCTGGCAAGTGATCTAGCCTTGGGTATGCACACTTTGCACTCATATCATTTAAATGAGAAGGCAGCATTCTTAAGAGCTGAAGGCTTTATGCCCATGGAATTCCAGCTGATACAGAAAGCTACAGCATCTCTTTTCAGCAAAATGGGCTACCACAAGCAATCACACCTGTCGTTTAGTCATACACTGCCAGCTGAGTCAGTCACATTCTCAGCGCTTACCTTCATTGTGCTCAAAGGCCCAGGCCCAATATATCTAAAAAACTTGGTTGACTGCTCTGTTCTTCGGCACCCTGGTACCTTCCACCTTAAGTATCTCTCTCTCTCTCTCTGCATATAGACAGTTGTGTGAGAATATTTTTAAGAGCGGGGGTGCTGAAATCCAGCCCCCTCTCTCCCCCCTCCCCCCCATACAGGGCTGGCAGCAGAGCCGCCAACAATATACTGAGTCAAGAACCTGGGTGTGTTGCAACAACTCCCGTACCCCTAGTTCCTGCACCTATGTGCACAGTTGAGCATTTTTGTGGTTTTGTCCCACAAACACCTAAAGGAAGCAAGGGCCCTCTCAAACCTGACCACCTTCCAGTCCAAGCGAGCAACAATTCAGCCTCATTAAAGTTAGAAAAGACAGAGCAACTTGTACATTTAAAAAAAAAAAAAAAAACCACCCCCCTGCACATACATCACTCCAAAAACAGGGGGAGGGGGAAAAAAAAAAGAAAAGAACACATGACAATATGTACTTGCCAACATAAGAACCTATGTAAAATAGACTAAACTATTTAAAATACACTAATGTAACCCCTAAAGTAAAATGTCAGCTAAATAAATACTCTCTTTCATTCTACTCAAACTTACACAAAAGAGCTTCTCTCTGGCACACAATGGAAGTGTTGACAATAAGATCTTAGAAGAAGGTGAGTGTCAATAAAAAACTAGTTAGATTGGGGGTTGTGTTTTGAAATGAAAAGCATCATGAAGAATTGTGAATTCTCTACGTTTTGTTTAACATCACCCATCACTGTCTCTGCTAAGAGCTGAGCATAAGGCTCTGCAAAAGTTTAAGCATGCAGATATTGACAAAGAGGTTTACTTTGCTAATTTTCCTGGAAATTATTTTTTAAAATTGATTCCTTAAACTCCCCACACACCATTTACAAGTTAATCTACTACATTTGTTTGTATTTTTCATTAATGTTAGCAGTCTTCTCAGCATTGGCAACAGTTAAGCAAACAAGTGTTTAGCCACAGCCTATCAGATGTTACAGCAGAGGTTTTCTATTCACTGGAGCGTGTAGCACCAATCTCGTTAATCTTGACGGATGCTATGCTATTAAATCATGTACTACTCAGAAAACGGTTCAGCAGTTGTATCACTGAGATCAAATTGAGAGGGTTTATCATTTCAACATTTAAAAGAAGAGTAAAAGAGCAGTAATACTCTATTTTCACTTTCCCTAATAAAACAGTACATTAGAGGGAAAATGGCTGACTTTACAGAAAGTCTCCCTCTCCCATTTGTTTCTTGTATATCTTAAGGCTGAAATTCACTCTGTTCTCAGAGCTTCTTTGAAGTAGGTACATGGATTCAACAGCTAACTTGGGTCCAAGTCCTTGGAAGACTTATGCATATATTTAAAGGTAGGTATAGTGCTATGATTTTCTAAAACGAGCAAGAGTCCTCAAGTTTCAAAAGACCTACATGGAAAACTAGTTAACCTCAAGAGCTGAAGACACCAGTTCACCAGTGCAGGTTGAACCTCTCTCATCCAGTACGCTCAGGACCTGACAGGTGCCAGATGAGAGAATTTGTTGTACGACAGGAGGCCAATATTTTTCTAGTACATTACCATCACTTCCACTGCTGACTGGGTTCTTTGAAGACATTTAGAGGTGAATTATAGCTAAACAGAACACTGAGAAGCAGACTCTTGGCTGTAAACAAAATTTATGGGGCCACAAAAAACTTGGCCACACCCATAAGTGGTCGTCCATCTAACTAAAATCATGCCGGATTACAGATGTTGCTGGACTAGAGTGTTCCAGATTAGAGAGGTTCAACCTTTACTAAATTGTTGCTAGGAACAATATGGTCTTATGTAGTACTAATGTGACACCTCGAATGAGTGGCATTCCATGAAAATGTTTTCTTCCAATGCTGATTAACACTGATGCTAACTTATACTCTTACTTTTTTTTTAAAAAATAGGAATTGTCTTTCACAGAAATAGTGTTTAGTGACAGACACTTAAAACGTTTTCAAATAGGATATTCTACATAGCATACACCTTCAGATTTCATTTCCCCATCCTGAAGGATATTTCCTTCCTTTCCTGGGGGATTCTATTGAACGATGAATTCCTGTACATAAGTCACAAGTTATTTTACTGCTCCAGGATGCTACCTAAATTCTACCAGAGGTAAGCGCATGCACCCTATGCACCATTCCAGCAAGGTGTCAGAGGGTTGGGGTGCTGTGCTGCAGGAAATGGTTGGGCATGCTCCCAGGGCTCTTCTTCATAAGGCAGGTTATGGGGCTGGCTGGGTCAGCTTACCAATGCAGACACTTCCTTTTTTTCTTTTCCTGGTCAGAAGAATGGAATGCATGATGCAATGGGGCAAGGGAAACAGGAAATCAGATTTACAGACTAAGTCCAAAGGGGATAAGCAAGACAGTCCAATTCAACCCAGCCACATGCCTCCCAGAACACACAGACTGTAGAATTTCTTCCAAAAGCTACATTTAAGCACATTTTTTAGAAAGATATTTAATCTCACTTTAAAAACTTCATGATAGTGAGTCCACCACTGTCATTGGTAAGCTGATCCAATGTTTTATAGTCCTCACTGATAACAAATTGCATCTTATTTCAAGGTTGAATTTGCCTAACTTCAGCTTCCAGTCACTGGATCTTGTCAATGCCTTTGTCAGCAAGATTAAGGGTTAAACATACAGGACAGACAACAGAGGCGGGTTTAACCAGCAGATGCACATCCACACAGCTTGTTTACTGCCAGCAGCACCCTCTGCCGACAACAAGATCTCACACAGCTAAGCTAATTAGCTCCATGTTTATGCTAAAAAGCAGCAATTTGCAATTGCAAGGCTGCTCATTAGCATGGACAGCTCTGTTTAGATGTGCCCTGTATGCCCCTCACGTGAACTCAGGTATTTCCTTCTTTTCTTTAAGCATGGACACAGTATTCCTGCAGTGGTTTTACCAATGCTGTGAACAGAGACAAGACCGCTTCCCTACTTTAACTTGATATTCCTCTTTTGTACAAAGCAGGATGACATTAACCCTCTCTGCCACTGAAATCTCATGGCAGGCACTTGCCTAGAACTACCCCTAAGCCCTCCTGAGCTGCTGTTTTTTCACTATAGATGTTTGGGATGGATTCACTGCTATCCCAAGTATGCAGATCTCTCATGGAACTTTGACATTTGGAACCATTCATAACTAGTTAAAGTGTATCACAAGCCTACATTATATTAAGTTGATGTAATTGACAAGGTGCGGGATTTTCATAAACTCAAGAATGTCAGAAAATAACATCCAAGTATCAGTTCATTTATACTATAATATAATTCATATTTAATTCATTAGTCACTAATCAGCAGCATTCAGAGTTACACTAAACCCCACATTTTTATTTTTGTCTCAGCAGACTGAAATAGAACTATTTTGGGGATAAAGTTAATGAAGATTTTCACAAGTGTCTAAATTTGAGGATCCCTTTGAGCTTGAGGCCAAGGCCAAATAGCCTTCCTGACCCTCCCTCCCCAACTGTCTGGACCTGTGCAAATATGCCCTTTAAGCTATCTAACTTACATGAAGCAGTTCCAGCCTCTGGAGTAGAATTGAGGGACCTGCCCTCCTCTAGAGCTGCAGTTGTGTGCAGTTCTTTTAAGACGTGCTACACCAAGTATTAACCTAGATTTTCATGTGACCATTTTTTTTTTTTGGTCAATTCACATTTTTGAACAAACCCATCCCTGATATTAAGCAGGAGTAATAACTTCTCACATTGGTAACATAAGATCTTCAGACTGTGATAGCACGCAAAAATAAACCAGACCACCAGTTCTCAACCAGGGTACACAGGCACCCCACATCCTCCGGGACACAGAATGGTCTTCCAGTGAGTGCATTAAAAAAAAAAAAAAAAAAGCCACTAGCAAAGTCACTACAAACAAAAATTTCATACAATGACTTATTTATACTGCTCTGTAGCCTATCTGCTGAAACGTAAGTACAATATTTTTACATTCCAATTGGTTTATAATTATATGATAAAAATGAGAACGTAAGCAATTTGTCAGTTATAGCGTGCTGTGACAGTTTCCTATTTTAGGTCTGATTCTTCAAGCAAGTAGATTTAAGTGAGGTGTAAGCTGGGGTAAAAACAAGACAAAACAGATTCCTGAAAGGGGCGCGGTAGTCTGAAAAGTTTGAAATCCACTAGAAGACCTGATTTCAGAAATCATCTGCTGTTGGATTCTCCATGGCTGAACAATGCAACTCATTGATTTCGAAGGCAAGATTGACAAATTCTGGCTCTGTATTACCTGAACCACAAAGATGTGTTTACTGCCACCACAGAATCCTAATGGTCCCCGGAGGGATAGTTTACCAAAATGTCTGCTGAAATGGTAGGTGACAGTAGAAGATAAAAGCGTGAAGAGTTGTTTCAAAACAAAACAGTTCGCTTGGCTTTTGAAGAGTGCCAAAAACCTGATGTAGGACATGCTATCCTATGCTATGTTATCACTAAGCTACCCGTATTATTGACTCCAGCAGACAAGAGTTAATGCCTTAAAATATTTATAGAAAACATAATTGCTAGTTCATATAGATTCATCCCTCTATTGTGAATTAAATCCATGGGAAGGTGCTATACTAAAATGATGGCTAGTCATCAATATATCTTTTAGTGGGATTCACTATAAAATGTTTAAAGATTGTGTTTGTGAGTTCTGAGCTATTTGCTTACTTCATGAGAAGGAGGGATGGCTCATTGTTTTGAGCATTGGCCTGCTACACCCAGGGTTGTGAGCTCAATCCTTGAGGGGGACATTTTGGGATCTAGGCTAAAAAAAAAAAATGTAGGGGGAAGGATGGTGCTTGGTCCTGTGAAGAAGGCAGGTGGCTGGTCTCAATGACCTCCTGAGGTCCCTTCCACTTCTATGAGATGTGTACCTCCGTGTGCGTGCGTTTCCAACTTCAAGCTTCTTCTACAAGAAAATTTGTGCAATATTTTAAAAGTCCTATCATAAATAAAGATGTGTTAGCCACTGTATTTTTCAAAGGCAAGTACATTACCTGAGTATATCGACATCTCAATAAATTGCAGAAAAAGAAAGCTTGACATTTTCCCTCCCAATCCCCTTTCAGTGCAGCTATCCAGGCAGTGCTGGGTTTACAGTGGTGCCACTGCTGTCATGGACTGAGGCTCATGCTCAGTTCTGTTCTCCTTGCACTCTGCTGTAAGACACCATCAGCCCACTGGTTCCTCTTGGCCTGCCTGACAGTCAGCTGAAGACTCCTCTCCACCTCCTAGCTTCATCCACTGGGTTCTGCCTGCCTCCTAGCCAGAGCCTTATGCATCTCCAGCTCCAGGCAGTCTGTCTCCTTGTTCAGAACAGTGTTAGGGGCTTTGCTGGGCCCCTCCAGGCAAGGGGGTCCTGTGGCAGGCCCTGGCCTAGCTGATCACACTACTCCAAAGGGGCCAGAATCATTCCCACCCAGGACCAGTGCAGGCTGTGCTGTCAGCTCAGTCTGGCAGACATAGTTGCCTCCCAGAGGGCCCGTGAGTTCAGCTGGAAGGCAGGACATGGATGAATAGGTCCCTGGAGTGTCTGAGGGAGGCACTGGGCTTTGAGAAAGCAGGAAGAATCTCTAGGCATTGTGGCAATGGGGACTGAGGTTCTGTGTAAGGTGGCAGGCAGTTGTGGTGGGACTGTGGGCAGGGCACTGCTGGGCAGGAGTGGTGGTGTACAGGGTACTGTGAATTTGAGGAAGGGTCTCAGAGGGTGCTGGGCATAGTGGGTCAGAGGGGCACTCTGGCCATAGGGATTGCGGGGAGTGGGAGTGACACACAATGGGCATGCTAGCAGCACAGGGCTGGGCGGGCCATTATGTTTCTGGCAACTGCCAGTTTGCAAATCATGCCATCAAACTCAGTTGGCCAGAGTGGCACTGCCCCTAGCTCCAGGGACTGGGGCAGCACTCCATGCTCCATAGGAGCCCATGGGCCCAAAAAAGCATCATCTTCTGGCCCTGGGGGCAAATGAATAAGAAACCTGACCCATCAGTCAGGCCAAAGTAAATTAGAAAAAAAGTCTCAGATTGGCTTATTGTCAATAAATTCTGTTAATTAATCTGATTGATAAATTGCTTTATTGTCAATTGTTGACACTTAGGGAGCTCACTTGTCAATAGCTCATCTAGTCCTATTTCCTAATGACTCATTTATTTAAGCTGTGTTCTCTTGTCACGAGTTAATTGTGACCAGACTTTGATTTTTCAGATTGTTTTTCAGAAAAGTATATAAATATATTTCAGGACTCAATACTCATTCATTATTCACATGGTGCACATAGTCATCCTCTTTGGCTGGTGGTGTATGCATGGATGATGTCTGCAAAGGGGGTTCACTGGTGCATTTTAAAGTGACCAAGGAGGGAAATTCATGCCCTGCAGATTTTCCCAAAGAGCTGACAAGTGTAATCTTTTCCTCCCTCAGAGAGGTAGCTGTGTTAGTCTGTATCTTAACAAAAAAGCACTCATGTAGCACTTTAAAGACTAACAAAATTATTTATTAGGTGATGAGCTTTCATGGGGCAGACCCACTTCTTCAGATCTGGGGATAGTACTGTACAGTAGTCCTTCAAGTTGTGCAAGGGTTGTGTTCCCATACACCTTCGCATAACTCGAATTTCACATAAGTAATGGAATGGCTTTTTCCATGGAAGACCACACGTTCTGCAGTCGGGAAAGCAGCAGGAGCACCTGGAGTTCCTTTGGAAAGGTAAGTCCTGGTCTGAGGGGGCAGATGGGGAGGGTTAAGCCTGGCACTGGGCTGGGGTGGGTTAGGGCTGCAGGAGGAGCCGGGGCTGGGGGGAGCCAAGCCAGGGCCATGCGGGGGTTGAACCAGGGCCATGCACTGAAGTGGTGAGCTGGAGCTGTGCTTGGGTGCTTTGAACTGGAGCCATGCGCCAGGAGTTTGAACTGGGGTAGGGGTGGTGAGCCGGACCATGGGGGCGGAGGGAATTGAACAGGGCCACTGTGGGGAGTTTAGCCAGGGCCAGAGAAAGAAGGATTTTGAGTTGCACTTAACTTGCATTAACTCACATTAAATCGTGCATTTTGAGGGTTTGCTGTACTGGCAATGGAGCTGAAAGTAAATTGGCATAACTATTATAATTCACTTTCAGCACTATCTCCAGACATGAAGAAGTTGGTCTGCCTCACGGAACATAATACATTATTTTATTAGTGTTTAAAGTGCTACATGACTGCTTTTTTGATTTGCAGACCAAGATCCTGGGGCTGTCTGAAAATTCCTATCACTGAAAGCCAATTTAAGTAGTTTTCTAAAGATAATAGTACAATTTACTGGAGAGCATTTCTGATCTGCCTGTTTTGTTGGGTTTAACACACACACACACACACACACACACACAAGAGAAGTACTACCTAAACACAAGAATTCAAGCACCTTTTCCTTTCCATTGCTGGTATTATAAACAAGCAACAGAACCATTTGAATCAATGTTCATAGGCACTGTTTCAAATACCAATCCAGCTTTTTCACTGAGTCCATGTTTATTTTCTGTCTCACTACCGTACAGTTTCTGTACACGGCTGTACCAAGCTAAAAATATGCTTCCAACCAGTTTGTCAAAAGTGATGTTACTGAAGTGCCTTCTCATGTCAGTACACTATGTAAGTTTTTGCCTACAATGTTCATTGTTAAACAAAAAAAAGTTTACCACTTAAAGTATGAGACATCAGTGTTTTCTTACACATAAGAGTAGATACAGTTCAAATCTTGTCATTTTTGTTCATGTTAAATAAGGTTACCTGGGTATCCTCAGTACTCTCTTGCATCTCTAATTACCAAGAGACATGTTTTGCATTTCACCTATCATATCTGATTATCTAGTGATATTTGGTCTAATTTCAAGTGTTCGTGGTCTGCAGTAGACATCACATCCAGACCAGATCTATCTAGCCTAAAACTTTGCAACTCTGAAACTTTCAAAACTGTAAGGGTCCGCTGAACTGTCACAGAAGAGCAACCTTAAAAATACAGACTGAGACTTCTTTCTGTCAAATAATCAAAGCTGCTACCCTATTTTTAAAATCTGTTCAGCCCCACTCATCGTCATTTATGCATATTGTATGCCCGCTCATTCCCTCTCTTTTACCTTATTAATTCCTTATTTAATTTTTATGCACTGGATTACTGGTTAATACTCAGACTGATCATGGAAATTGTTTAAATTTGTTTATAAATTGCTTTATTAATTGTTTGATCATGTACATTCATTTCCCCATTGGCTTGTATTATAAAACTGATTTTCAATAGTAATCAACCGCCACATGAAATTCAAAATTCAATCAGTGTACATAGTTTTCACTCAGGTCCAGTGGCAAGAAGGCTGGAACCTACCATTTTTATGGAATTCTCCCCTGCTGGGCAGGAGGAATGGTATAGACCTTTTACCTTATATGGTATATTTCTGGAATTTTCCACATATTCATGAGGACTCGTGAATTATGTATGAGAGGACAGTATAAAAGACCAATGGTTACATTCGGACTTATTTGTCGCTGCTGCCTCTTTGTGACCAGCCCAAGAGACAAACTTACTGGACAAGACTTTTCTTTAAAAAGAGCGTACTTGAAATCACCGAAGAGGAGCTTGACAGTGATCATCATCCTTCGCTGACAGAAACCTGCAGCTGGCTGCTGCAGCGTTTGTGCTGCTATGAAAGGCGGCGCCTCCTTGCGGCGCTGACAGCACTGCTGTCTGCCAGCCCCATTCACTTACCTGCTGCACCTGACACGGCATTTTTGCGCCTGTGCAACTACTACTTACCTGACAAATAAAGGTGAAAGCCCTGTTCTTGTGGACCCTTTAGGCCGAAGAATATATCCTGTAAAACTGTTTAGGCCCTTATGGCAAATAGTTTGTATTATTAGGCCCTTAATGCATTATTGTTTTTCTTTGTTACGGTATAGTTAGAATTTAAATAGGGACTAGCTAGTTCAATAAGCTATTACTGTCAAGATAGGTTCAGCAATTACAATAAAAATTACATATTACATTGGCCTTTTAATTAATTAATTATTCCTATCTTAACCTAACTAGCCAAACGGCTATCAACCTGACACAGGGTCAGCAACCCTGTGATCAGAAGAAGAAAAGAAAAAACGGTATACAGGGTTAGCATCCTGAATACCCTCTGGGTATTACCAGATCCAAAGCCTTTGTGCCTTATCTAGAGGCCCTTCGGCCAAATTTAAAGGCAAAAGCCTACATAAAATTCCCTCCATTTTTTATTTAGAAACAGGGAAAAATAATTTAAAAATAATTTAAGGTTGAGCAATACAGATATCCACCAGAGCTGAATAAGAAAAGTGAAATGGCCTACGCCCAACAAATTGTAAGTTTAATATTTGGTATGTAAGTATTTAAATTAATTATAAGCATTCATATTTAAATAGTAGATTTATTATGACATTCCTTACTCTCATTTGTTGTGTTTTCTGTTGTTGCTTATGTAGTTTGTTAGTTAACAAACCATAGATTCCTTTATGCAATTGGTTGTTTTGTTGTATCTCTCATTCACTTTTAACCCTGAGCCCTTGCTGAACGGGTGAGCAGAGTGCAGAGAAGTTTCTGAGAAGGGACGTACTCCACGGTGCGGCTGGCTTTCTGTTAAGCCACAACACTCGGAGGATCCCCTTTTCAATAAGGTTATTGGAGGTTTTCCCCTCAACACTTTCTTGTAAAGATTTTTTTCCCCATATTACCTACCACCCATTGATTACTGCTTCCAGCTCCCTTTAATTTAGGAGAAAAAAAAAATATATAGATTTCGAGAAATGAATTGGTCTTGATTTTATTTAGTGTGATTTATACTGTAACACAAAGTTTGTCTGCCTACTGCTTGCAAAGTTATAATATTATGGCTATGTTTACACGGAGCTGTGCTGCCAGCAGCCTGATGCAAAGGAGGGCTCTGAAAAATGCAAATTGCTGTTCATTTGCATAATTTTATGGCTCTTTGCATATTCCCATGGGATCACCCTGCTGGCAAATGCTGCTGTCAGAAAACATGCTGTGCAGATGTGATTCTGTCAGTGAAAACCCCCTTTGTCAGCACCCTCTTATCCCTCAAAAAACAATCTTCTCCCCCTCCTTTCCTCACTCCAGTGCTAAAAGTATGGGTATAAAGTATATCAAACAGAGCAAAAAACTCCTCGGAGTCTTCATCGCTCTGATGGGTGCTCAGGCTCGCCATATACTGCAGCACAATGGGTAAAGTGCTCACAGTACTTGCCACAACATTTTGAAGCTTTATAGCTTCCATGCAAGCCCTACAATGGCATCTGTGCAGCTGTGAAAAAGGGCACAAACACCCTTTTTTTTTTTTGCTGTTGCTTTCGAAAGGGAGGGAGAGGAGAGAAGTGCACCATGAGAGGCTGGCAACACGCTCCCTGAACTAGCTGTGGAATATTTTCGTCCCATCAGACACTGGGACAGAAACCCACCATGCAACACGGCAGCAAGAACTGCGGAATAGGTACCCACAGTTCATTGCTAGCACAGTTGAAGCTGGCAACCCTACAAGAGGACACACTCCATCGACTTTATATGACAGTGTGGCCAGGCACCCTCAGCATTATAAATTTAGGTGCTAGAAAATAGACCTTAAATTCAACCTAATTTCCTAGTGTAGACATACCCTGAGTACCTTGAAATCACAAGTCCCATTTTCAAGAGAGAGAGTGTACTACAATTTCTTGTGAAAATTTTATCACTTGACATTGTGAACTTTGCTTTTGGCCTAAGGATAGTTTAAAACAAAAAGGACTAGAACTTCTCTCTCTTCCTAATAGCTTTTCTGTGTTTTTTCCTTGACAGTCAACGTACATTTTATGCATCTAGAATAAACATACTTGCTTTGGAATGTATTTGCATCAAACTAAAACATTATTCTGATTTTGAATTAACTTCTTCTTATCCTCAGATACTCTTTGTCTCTTTAAGATAGAAGTTGTAGTTAGTTCATTGAAGTGTCAATGTTCTAAATAGCTCATTAATTACCTTATACTTTAAGGTTTGAAAGCAGAAACTGTATTTTTAGTTCACCAGAGAAAATTCTCCATATTATCAAAGATAGAACATCTCCTTTAGATTCTACAACTCACAGAAGCATCTGAGTGCCTCACAATCTCTAATGTATTTATCCTCAACTTCAGTATGAGGTAGAGAAGTGTTCTTATCCCCACTTTACAGATGGGGAACAGAGGCAAAATGAAGCTAAATTGTTTAGTCATGATCATAGAGGAAGCCTAAGATCTGAAGTCCTACGCTATTACCCTGGCCAATGGACCATACTGCCTCTGTTGCTACAGCCTCTCATATCAAGGATGCTCTCAGACCTCACACTTTCCTTATTCTGACCTTCACCACCCTCAGAGTCCTTGAAAAGGGAGGACATAGTTCACACACATAGAACAAGTATTCAGACCTATTTCTACGCTGTTCCCAGGAATAGTTTCTTTCCTCAGAGCTACTAGTGTTTATCCACTAGCAGCAATTCATAGTCAGTTAAAAACTGGTTTATTAGAGGAAAAACAAACAGTAAACATAATGAAAACGTAGCTAGGTTTGATTAGCTGCTTAGACCAGACTGCTGCTTTAAAGTTACAAGTTACTTGAGTGATCAAGCTGCCATGAGTTTTCACAGTCTTTTGGACCCCTGCAATACCATTCACCCTCAATCAGTGTTTCAGTGGGGCGGGGGGACCCTGCAGAAGATCTACGTAATACAGGAAGTTGTACTAATGTGTTCGATGGCATTCCCACATCTTCATGGCTAGAAAACATTATTCCTTATAGCAAATCTGAGCAGAAACAAAGGCAGAGTCAGAAGGTCTGTGGGGCCATGCTCACTACTCATCAGGGATTTACCTCCATAGAATCATAGAATACTAGGACTGGAAGGGACCTCAAGAGGTCATCGAGTCCAGCCCCCTGCCCCAATGGCAGGACCAAGTACTATCTAAACTATCCCTGATAGACACCTATCTAACCTGTTCTTAAATATCTCCAGCAATGGAGATTCCACAACCTCCCTTGGCAATTTATTCCACTGTTTGACCACCCTGAGAGTCAGGAACTTTTTCCTAATGTTCAGCCTAAACCTCCCTTGCTGCAGTTTAAGCCCATTGCCTCTTGTTCTATCCTCAGAGGCCAAAAAGAACAAGTTTTCTCCCTCCTCTTTATGACACCCTTTTAGATACCTGAAAACCGCTATCATGTCACCCCTCAATCTTCTCTTTTTCAAACTAAACAAGCCCAATTCTTTCAGCCTTTCTTCACAGGTCACATTCTCTAGACCTTTAATCATTCTTGTAGCTCTTTTCTGGACCCTCTCTAATTTCTCCACATGGGTGCCAAAGAAGTGAAATTAGCACCTTGTAAAATCCTAATAGGAACGTCATGAGTTCTCAAGTTTAAAATAAAAACTCCCACCAATTTTAGCAAGGACATTGCATGTACTGAAATAATGGTGCAAAAAGAGATGTACAATTTGATCACATGTGGATATTAATAAAGCCAGAATTCATGAAAAGCATGCTAGGCCTCTTTATAGGGCAAGAGCACTATGGACAGTACCAGCTGCCTGTCACAGTTCAAGTCCTGCATTACCCTTCTATGAGCCATCAAAGGCATCTACTCTCAGCCTTCTGGCTCCTCGGCCATCTCCTCTCTTTGGCGGCAATCTGGAGTGGCAGGGGGTAATTTCAGGCTGTACACGTCTGTGAGAAGACTGAGCTCCTGTTTTAGGCAGTCTGTCTTGAATCAAGCCCGCTTTCCTTTTATATTCAGAGGCTATAAACAGCATAATGATCCACAGTTATGAGGGAAAAAAGCAGTCCAGTAGCACTTTAAAGACTAACAAAATAATATTAGGTGAGCTTCCATGGGACAGACCCACTTCTTCAGGCCATAGCCAGACCAGAACACTCTGACACAGTTAATGAGGTATTACACAGCTATTCCTAAGCAAGCATACTTATTGTTCAGGTAAAAGCAAAGAGAAAACATTAGAACAATAAAAATGTATATGTATGCTAATATACTTACCTTAGATCACCTCAACTCCAATAAGGCCTCTAGCAGAAGACTCCTTCCAATCCTATCACCTAGGGGTTTCTGTAGTTACAAGTTCATAGCTGCCTTGGCTCAAAACAAAACACCTCCATTAATCTGACAGTCACCCCTTTATACAGTTTGGACATCTCAATTGCTCCACACATGACAGCTGGTCTGCAGACATAGGTCCCCTCTTCAGGGCAAAGTGCCAAAAAGCTTGTACAAGTGGAGGCACTACATTTCCTACACCTCCCCTCAGGGCTGTGCTCATCCCTCTCCCTCCTGCTGCTTGCCTCCCCACCCCACTCACCCACCTCACTGCCCCATGTGAAAGTTGGGACAAATGGTATCCCAAGTGTACATCAGTTGGGATAAGGGACAAAGGACTAATTACTGGGATAGTCTTGATTTTATCAAAGCACAAGACCCCCTAAAGTGACGGACCATGGCCTCTCCTACAGCTTTCAATGTAATCTACTGGACTACAATGAACTTTTTTTAGATAGCTCTTTAACGCTCACAATAGTTCTCAGGGTTTGTCAGTCTCAAGAAGGGAGACATTACCCACAATACATAAATATTTTGCGTGTTTAGTACAATGAATTCCTAAAATATTTAATCTTAAAAAGTTTGTTCAGGATATTGCAGAAACTTGCCTGTCACATGGCTGTCTGAGGAGATCAATTGCACGGCAAGTCTGAGCAGAATTACACCGTTTCCCTGGGAAGCAGGGGAACAGGGCTGGAGAGAGACTTCACCAGGCCCTGGGCTCTCAGGTCCAAGCCCCTGGAAGGGGCTGGTCCTCCGGTGGAAGGCACAGGGCCAGCCTCCCCACTCAGCCCTCGGCAGTGCCTGGACTGCAACACACAGGGCTCCAGCAGTGATTTGAAGGGATCAGGGCTCTGCTGGCAGCTGCATTGGCTGCTTGGAGCCCTGGGTCCTTTTAAATCATCAGCTGCCTCCTTTGCTCCTGCATAGCTCATCAGGTGGCATCATGCCAGTGAGTGCTCAAACCGTTATACTTCCCTACTCCTCACTAGCAAAACAAATTTTCTGTTTTACCCTTTTCAGGGAAACAGAACTTTCTACATATTCTTTGCAAATAAACAGAATCACACTCGAGAAACACCTGACTCTTATAATCAGTTTTCCCTTCTAACAGAAATAACCAAACAAGGCCTTAACTGTTGATTAACCTCTCTGACAAGGGGCATCATCATCATCAATGCTGCAGCTAGAGCCAGAGCTTTTGTTGGTGGAGAAAACAGAGCGATTTCACTACTTGGCATGATTAAGTTGGAGGGCTCCAGTTTAGGACGACACCTTTGGTTAATAGCATTTATGCAAATGCACCTTCTGAAGTCATATTTGGTTGTCAGCTCTTCAGCTCGATTGGATTGTCCCACTGAAGCACTGGGATCCAAGGGCAGAAATGCAACCATGACAACGGGTGAGAGCCACCATATATCCAGTCTCTCTTCCCCTCAAATCACTTCAGCCAATTGTTTTATATGATTCACTCCCTACACCTTCCTGCCACGCCTGCGCCCCCACGTAAAACACTGAATCAATATCAGATCTGACAACCACGTGACAGATGTATTAGCAACGGAGGGTCCTGTGGCACCTTATAGACTAACAGCAAAGATTTGAGCATGAGCTTTCCTGAGCACAGACTCACTTCATCAGATGCAAAAGCAAAGGCATCTGATGAAGTGAGTCTGTGCTCACGAAAGCTCATGCTCAAATCTTTGCTGTTAGTCTATAAGGTGCCAGAGGACCCTTCATTGCTGCTACAGATCCAGACTAACACGGCTACCCCTCCGATACATGACAGATGTACGTGAAGTTTAAATGCAAACTATACCATGCTCATAGAAAAAGACTCCTTTGTAGGCAGGATGAATGACACTTAAATTATGCTTTTGTAACCTTCAACACCAATTCAATTTCATGTACCTCGATGAAAAATAGAAACCTTGACACCTGCCACTAGTCCTGACCACGTATCTTGCACACTATTAAGCAGAGGACAACACAGCAAAGCACAAAGGAATTTAAAAAAAGTGTTTTGCTTCTATATCAGCAAAGCACAAAAGCTTGATTCACAGTTACACCAACATCATCTCTGGACATGTCACTGAGAAAGCATTGTTAATAAGGTTCCATAGTTTCAAATAAAACATTCATTGTGTCTCTTTGTGGCTGTTATTCATTTGGTTGTATATATGCCATGTGACAGAATTATGTAGGGTAATGACAAAGCTTGGGCTTCAAAGAGAATGCAGGGAAGAGATTTTGGTAAAGAAATCATTCATGGAAAATCCTGACTATGCATGAATTGAGCATGCAGAAAGATGCCTCTGAACAGTTAAAGCATCAAGTGATTTTTATCCTTTACACAGAATCACAGGATTAGAAGACACCTCAGGAGATCACCAAGTCCAACACCCTGCTCAAAGCAAAACCAATCCCAACTAAATCATCCCAGTCAGAGCTTTAAAAATCTCTAGAGATGGAGATTCCACCACCTCTTTCAGTAACCTGTTCCAGTGCTTCACCAACCTCCTGGTGATTTTTTTTTTTTTTTTGTAATAAGCAACCTAGACCATTCCCACTGCAGCTTGAGACCATTGCTTCTCATTCTGGCATCTGTGACCACTGAAAACAGCCTCTTCCCATCCTTTTTGCAATCCCCGTTCAGTTAGTTGAAAGTTGCTATGAAATCCCCCAGACACTTCTTTCCTCCAGATTAAATAAACCTAAATACCTCAGCCAGGTCCTTAGCATAGCTCCATTTAAGTTAAAGGAGGAGCTACACCACTATTTACCAGCTCAGGATCTAGCCTTTGGGGTGGTGGGGGGACTGTTTGGTTTAACGATCTATGTATTTTAGTTATTCTGTTTTTCAATCCACCCTTACAAGCCAAGGCTGAGACATCCTATTTATTACACATTGAACTGTAACAATCTGATGTGGGTAAAACCACTAACGGAATCACAACTTTAAGGCTGTGCCCTCTAAAATCCTCCTAAAAATTCAACAGTGTCCTTAAAGGGGAGCTGATTAACTCTAAGAAGATAATACATCAAAAGACAGAGTTTACCATCCCATTAAGAAATATTACTGGACAGCTCCCTGACTTAATAAAAACTGAAGCCGTAATTCTGTTACAAAAATGGTCAGATAAATAATGGATGCTTGCCCATACTGTTAAGCAATTTCCCCAAAGCCTGGTAAACTGAATATATTCTGTGAACAAGCCTCACAATAAGAGACAGTTTGCACCTGCAGCTCTCCTTTATTAGTTATTGTTTTTATTATTTGGCCGATGTTTGACTACTAGACCCCTGCAAATCCATGTATATCTGTGGGTATCAGCCTCTGAGAATGTGAATACAGACATTTACAGCTCAGTTGTATGGATGCAGATACAAATTTATCCAGAACCCTGCAAATATGTGCTTTATATGGGCATCTGTGGTTCATTTTTGCAGATGGATAACAATTTTGTATCTGCCCAGAGCTTTAATGTGTTACCTCCTGGAAAGAGAGCAGGAAGATATTTCATATCACTCTTGGGGACCTCTGGCCAGGGAGTAAAGGAGAAAAGTTTTAAGGGCCTGCATGGCAGGGAGCTTGGCAGGTTTTGTTTTGAGACTGGAGAGCGTAAAGATACTGAAAACAAATTGAGAAAATACCAGTCTTCTCCCCTTCTCTTCAAGAGTCCAGGGGATTTCAGGCCTTTCATTTTCAGGTCCTTCTCTTCCCTTCTGTTCAGGGAAAGGGTGAATTCATGAGAAGAACACAATTATTTCACATTTATCTCCTTTCCTGTAAGCTGCTGCAGCGCTCTGTCCTGCTAACATTTCCTTGTTGCAGAGAGGAAACCACATTTACATCTTGTGTTTGTTTCCCAATGCTTGTTTAGGGGCTTGTCTGTCTAAGAGACTGAGAAAGCAGAGCTGCAGCTCAGCTAAATCTTGAAGAAAACATTCCTCTCTAAAATTGTTTGTTTTTGTTTTCATCTCATACACAGAGAAGCACTTACCTGACAAGGGGAATGAAGCTCACAGAAGCTAACTGACTGCTTGCTCTCTGATTTACTCCACAGCAACAAGAGAATGACTTGGTCAGCTACGTCTTGAAAATTGGGTTCTACTAGGCAAAAGTTAACCCAGGTGTTACTGATTTGAGGAGTCATGGGTGTATCAATCAACATTTAGCAGAAGCCGACAAAGCAGAGTCACTTAAACACACACACACATGCACACAATATGCCCTCTGCCTGCCCTGTTCTCCCCCTTTCAAAAAAGAGAAGCCTTGTAGCATTAGTCTGCATTTTATTCAAGGATATTAAGGAAGTAAAGTGGCAGTCAGAAGATTGCCATAAAAAGCACTGAAGCTACAGCCAGAAATCCTGAATCTAATTCATTTATGAGTCACTTATGTAAAAGGAAGTGAAATCAGAAATCATTAATACTTTGGTTGTGTTCATGTATATTGGTTGCTTCTGTGTTTTGCTGAAATGCATATACTTTGCAAATACATCTTTTTATTTGTCTGGTGACAGTAAAAAACAGTACTTGCTTTATTCATCTGATCGATCCCACTTATGTCTCATAATAAATCTAGAACTTACTTCATAAGATGTCACACTCCTCTTTGCTTTTTACAGTGTACTATCTGGACTTTCTTTGAAAATACTTAAGCCATTGTTAATGTTTCTCTGCCCCCACCCATTTGTTGCCAATTAAATGCAATGAGAAATACATGGGGCCTGTTAAGACACAGAAGTAGAGTGCTAAAGTCCCCCCTAAATTTGGGTCCCAATCCTATGATCACATTTGCATGGTCTGACCTATCTGAAACACTGTTGTATTAACAAATGTGTCACATAAGATCCTGAGGCTCTGCCTATGTCTTCCCTCCACACAGATGAGTTTTAATAAATACAAAGAGAAGAGTAATGTCACTTGGGAATGAGGACAGAGAGATCACATAATTAGAGATGCTCAAGGCTAGGTGACTCTTTCTAATATATGTTTAAAAGGAAAACTAAGAACTGAACATGGGTTTTACCCTTACTGGACTATATCTACACACAGGAAACTTCACCGCTTTGCATTTAGCACATAAGAAGTTAACTCAGTTTGAGTGTATTCAGGGTACTAAAAAGACACACACCAGTATGTCTAGGATGTGACACTGAAGTAAAGAAAAATATGGATATAAAGATTAGGGAGCTTTGAACCTGCAAATGGGTAGACCCCGGGTATAGTTGAAAGCTGATTGATTTTAGTGGTTTGCCCATTCACAACGAGTTGCTCATTTGGGGCCTAATATTCTAGTGCTCCTGCATCATGTCTGAGAGTTTTCACCAGCATCAAAACATACCTGGAGGTGTGAGAGAACTGCACGAGGCTATAGGAAAATCAAATTCAAAGTAATCAGCTTCAGAACATCAAGTCAGAATTGGCAGCATTTGAATAATAGGTGGGTTTAACTGGATACCCTGAGTGACTGCTAAGTGGGTGGGGATGATAAAAGAATATGAGTTGTATACAACACATGCATTTTAAGCAAAGGTTAGTAATTCATTTTAAAAGAGGAGGAGCCCAAATGTTTGTACCTCAGAATCTATTCAAGAAACACATCAATGTGAAACTTGAACTCCTGGGAATGTTATGTGTCACCTCCAGGGTTGTCAGTCACTGGGCTGCATTGTAATGAGACTGATGTATCCTGACATGACACATCAATATGTCAAATACAATAGGAATAGAAGTTGGTTTCTTAGTAACCAGCATGAGCAACATCTTACTTTCAGATTTCACAATTTTTTTTTTAAAATGACCCATTATATTGAAAGTGTCATGTTCTTTTAGGGGAAAATCATGAAGTTGGGAATAAATGGGTATAAAAACTTTTTAATTCAAAAAGGAAAGATCTTAGCACATTAGCTTCATCAAAGGGAGCACACAGAGTTCCTGTCTAAACTCACGGAAGCTATAAGGCAGCAATTAGGGAAAACACACGATAGTCTTCTTAAAAATAGACTGGATCACTTTGTGTGGAGAATCTCAAATATGTTTGAACTCTAGTTGGCTTAGATATATTTCTCTTCCTCTCTCTTCTGATGAAAGTTTATTATAGCAATTTCCAAAGACTATTTCGTTATAAAACATTTATGTCAGTCAGCTCAAAGAGCTCAGACTATTTAAAAAGCCTTAGGAGAGCCAGGAAAGTTAAGACTTCAAAGCAGTAAAAGTTAACTGACCAGTCCATGAACCCTTTTAGAGCATATCCTGGGGCTCCAGATTTAAATGTGCTAATTAATAGAGTATCCTTAAACTTATGTTAACATATTCAGCCCAGGAAGGACTTTAAATTTATAACCAGATGACAAGATTTGAGTCTTCTCTTCAAATAGGTAATTCAAGGACAAACAAATAGTGCTTCATTTCTAGAGTTAAGTATCAGAGGGCTAATGGTGTTAGTCTGTACCCAGAAAAACAACAAGAAGTCCTGTGGCACCTTATAGACTAACAGATTTATTGGAGCACAAGCTTTTGTGGGCAAAGATGCATCTGATGAAGTGGGTCTTTGCCCATAAAAGCTTATGTTCCAATAAATCTGTCTGTCTATAAGGTCACAGGACATCACATTATTTCAAGAGTTAATAGCTCAGTTTTTTGACATTTATTTATTATGAATCCTAATTCTGAAGCTAACAAACAAGAGTGGCCAGAAAAGAACTGTCTCAAATCCTCATAAATATAAATCACCACCAAGTCCACTAAATAACTGCAAGGACATGGCATCCCTCCCAAGAAACGAGCCAATCCCACAAATCATTTTTTGTGTAAATAGCCTCACCAGCATGAGTGAAACTACTCCAAGGAGCATGAACTGGGACCAAGCATTTGCAGGATGAAGCTCCAAAAGAATCCCTAAGAAGCAGACAATACTTCAAGGAAAGCGGAACACAAACAGTATATAGATGACAGGCTGCCTGCAGCTAATACACTCTCCTCTGTGCAAAATTATTAGGCACTTTCATTTCAGTGATCCGAAAGTTATCCATCTCCTGGGCAACAACGTAAACGTTCTGCAAGTTCTTCTACTAATTTCTGAGTTCAACATGACCAGTCCTACCTCAAGTCTCTCAAATACTATTGTTTGTAACAGTTGTTTCGCCTCCTGCAACGTTAGCCCAAGCAAAGAGCTGAAAATGTTAAGTGTAAAGAAAATATAAAGTATAGTGGACATCAAAATAGCAGGCCACAGTGCTTCCCCTTTTGCCAGACATGGACATTCAGCCGAACCTAGCCTTACCTTTCCCTATCTGGAAACCCAACATACTTGCACAGATGAAGGCAGTAGCTCTGTGGCTAAAGTACTAGCCTACTGAACCCAGAATTGTGAGTTCAATCTTGGAGACTGTTCTGGGACAAAGAAAAAAAAAATCTACCAAAGATGGTAGTATGGGTCCTGCTTATGAGTGCAGGGGACTAGACCCAATGACCTCACAAGGTCCCTTCCAGTTCTATATCCAGGTATATCTCTTCATCACACCAAACCTAACTAGTCAAAAGAAACACGTCGAGTGATGAAGCACTAGGGAAGGCACCCACATACAGCAACAACACAAAGGCCCTTAACTTGGGGCCTAGCTTCAGCTCTCCTAAACTGAAAATCCAGATCAAAGTGTCTGTGCACGGTCAACATCCAAAGCTTGAAGGGAAACTCCAACTCTTACAGGCTTCTCCTCAGGTTCTTCTTCCAGTAGATCACTAGGGCAAAGCAGGGAGTTTCCTTAATTGCATGCAGGCTACTCTGAACTCCAGGCTAATTCATCAACTGGCATACAATACTTCACAGATGCCTCACTAGTGCAATCTTTGCAACATAGCTCTTGAGGTCAGAATTCTGAGTCAATGAGGAAATTGTGTTGGTCCAGGGACTTCTCTGATCTATTCTAGTCTGTTTGCTAACAACTCTACCATTCTTCTCATTCCCAGTACAGCCCCCATATTTTTGCAGCACGTAATTCCTTAACTATGATAAGCCTTCATTACCACTGTGTTACCAGAATTTGGCACTGGCATTGAAATAAAAGGTATAAACAATGGAAGTGGCCCAGTGGTGAATCAGGGTAACATTTTCCATAATGTGGAGCACGGCAGTGCAGGTATAAGGACTACTTGTAAATATCAACTCCTTGGGGCCAGGATCATCTTTTTATTCTGGGTTCACACACCACCTAGCACAGTGAGGGGGTTTAGGACCCCTGGATTTTATGACAGTACAATGAGTAGGTAACTTGTGGCAATGACTTCACACGTAAGGCTTCAGAGCTACAGTTTACCAAGGAGCATGGAGTATGCTCCATCACTGACAAGTTTTAAGTCAAGACTGGACGTTTTTTTCCTACTGACATGCTCTGAGAATTATTTTGGATGGAGAAGAGGGTTTATGGCCTGTATTCTACAGGAGGTCTCACGAGATGAGCTTAATCACTTCTGGCTCTGGAACTCATGAGTTTACAATTGACCAAGGAGGCAGACTGTAAGGCCCACGTGGAACCCCACTGCTTTCATGACAGACTATGACATCTGTTTTGGAGCCATGGCCATCTCCTCACTTGCAATCAATAGCAGGTTAAAAGCCTGTGACTGCAGCTTGCTTTTTGTGTTAGGCCTGATGTAACTCACATTTTCTATATTCCCATGGAGGAGAAAACCTCTCTTTTTGCCTGATATTTGGCATACATAGTCTTTAGGCAGGTTAGGTATGATTAGAAAATTTGGGGAAACTGACAAGCCTTTGGCTGGGGTTTTCAAGTGAGCCTAAAGGAATTAACTACCTGATTTCTATCCAAATTTAATATGTAAGTACCTAGTGGAACATCTAGATCTATTGCCATGCTAAAAGAAATATAAGTAACACTGCTGTATATGTACTGACAGTCACTTAGATTCAGTTTAAATAATCTTGCATTTTCTGGAATATAATATTTCATAAACACATTATTTGGAACCTGACAGCATCTCTTTAATGTTAGAACTATCCAATGTTCCCAAAAGAAAACACAGCTATAGCCTATACTTCACAAATAAAGCAACTTAATTTGCATTCATAGTTATTCCAACCATTTGAAATGTTACACATGCTCATCTTAAATGAAAAACATTCTTGGTTTTTTATTTCTTGTAAAATGTGCTCATTTAATCCCTCTTCTTCCACTGACATTATCTTAAAACATGGTTATTTGAAGATAATATTGGATCTGTTATACGACATCTGATATTTTGGCCATTACAGCAAATTACAATCTTTTGAGTCAAGGCACTATGAAGCTCAAAGATCTGCTGTGCATGCTAATAATATTCCCAGTGATATCTACTTACCTCCACTGTAATAGTCATAATACAGAGTTTACTGTCTCTGACCTACTTCATCCTCTTCAACTCTGTTCTGCTTGAGGCAAGATTGTGGTCAGAAAACCACAAAGGATAGTGAGTGAAGAGAAATGATTCTGTGGGCATAATTTTCTGCTTATGCATAAGAACATAAGAATGGCCATACTGGGTCAGACCAAAGGTCCATCCAGCCCAGTATCCCGTCTGCCAACAGTGGCCAATGCCAGGTGCCCCAGAAAAGGAGAACAGAAGACAATGATCAAGTGATTTATCTCCTGCCATCCATCTCCTGCCCCTGTACTGAAGGCTAGGGCACCATACTTTACCCCTGGCTAATAGCCATTTATGGACCTAACCTGCAAAAATTTATCGAGCTCTTTTTTAAACCCTAATAGAGTCCTGGCCTTCACAGCCTCCTCTGGCAAGGAGTTCCACAGGTTGACTGTGCACTGTGTGAAGAAAAATTTCCTTTTATTAGTTTTGAACCTACTACCCATCAATTTCATTTGGTGTCCCCTAGTTCTTGTATTATGGGAAAAGGTAAATAATTTTTCTATATTCACTTTCTCTACACCATTCATGATTTTATATACCTCTATCATATCGCCCCTCAATCGCCTCTTTTCCAGACTGAAAAGTCCCAGTCTCTCTAGCCTCTCCCCATATGGGACCCGTTCCAAACCCCTAATCATCTTAGTCGCCCTTTTCTGAACCTTTTCTAATGCCAATATATCTTTTTTGAGGTGAGGAGACCACATCTGCACGCCGTACTCAAGATGTGGGCGTACCATAGTTTTATATAGGGGAAGTATGATATCTTTTGTCTTATTATCTATCCCTTTTTTAATAATTCCTAACATCCTATTTGCTTTCCTAACTGCTGCTGCACACTGCGTGGATGTCTTCAGAGAACTATCCACTATAACTCCAAGATCCCTTTCCTGATCTGTCGTAGCTAAATTTGACCCCATCATGTTGTATGTGTAATTTGGGTTATTTTTTCCAATGTGCATTACCTTACACTTACCCACATTAAATTTCATTTGCCATTTTGCTGCCCAATCACTCAGTTTGCTGAGATCTTTTTGTAGTTCTTCACAATCCCTTTTGGTTTTGACTGTCCTGAACAACTTGGTGTCATCTGCAAACTTTGCCACCTCACTGCTTACCTCATTTTCTAGATCATTGATGAACAAGTTGAACAGGATCGGTCCCAGGACTGACCCCTGGGGAACACCACTAGTTACCCACGCCCGTTGTGAAAATTTACCATTTATTCCAACCCTTTGTTTTCTGTCTTTTAACCAATTCCCGATCCATGAAAGGATCTTTCCTCCTATCCCGTGACCACCTAATTTACATAAAAGCCTTTGATGTGGGACCATGTCAAAGGCTTTCTGGAAATCTAGGTATATTATGTCCACTGGGTGCCCCTTGTCCGCATGTTTATTAACCCCTTCAAAGAATTCTAATAGATTCGTTCGACACAACTTCCCTCTGCAGAAACCATGCTGACTTTTGCCCAACAATTCGTGCTCTTCTACGTGTCTTGCAATTTTATTCTTTACTATTGTTTCTACTAATTTTGCTGGTACTGATGTTAGACTTATCGGTCTATAATTGCCGGGGTCTCCTCTAGAGCCTTTTTTAAATATTGGTGTTAGATTGGCCATCTTCCGGTCATTGGGTACCGAAGCGGATTTAAAGGATAGGTTACAAACCACTGTTAATAAATCCGCAATTTCACATTTGAGTTCTTTCAGAACGCTTGGGTGAATGCCGTCTGGTCCTGGAGACGTGTTACTATTCAGCTTATCAATTACTTTCAAAACCTCCTCTAATGTCACTTCAATCTGGGAGAGTTCCTCAGATTTGTCACCTAAAAAGGCTGGCTCAGATTTAGGAACTTCTGTAACATCCTCAGCCCTGAAGACTGAAGCAAAGAAATCATTTAATCGCTCTGCAATGGCACTGTCTTCCTTGATTGCTCCTTTTATATCTTTATCGTCCAAGGGCCCCACTGCTTTTTTAGCGGGCTTCCTGCTTCTAATGTATTTAAAAACATTTTACTATCATTTTTTGAATTTTTGGCTAGCTGTTCCTCAAAATCTTTTTTGGCTTTTCTTACGACATTATGACACTTAATTTGGGAGTGTTTATGTTCCTTTCTATTTTCCTCACTAGGATTTGACTTCCACTTTTTAAAAGCTGCCCTTTTCTCTCTCACTGCCTTTTTACCATGGCTGTTAAGCCATGGTGGTTCTTTGTTAGGTCTCTTACTGTGTTTTTTTATTTGGGGTATACATTTAAGTTGGGCCTCTAGTATGGTGTCTTTAAACAGTTTCCATGCAGCTTCCAGGGATTTTAGTTTAGTTACTCTACCTTTTAGTTTCTGTTTAACTAGCTTCCTCATTTTAGTGTAATTCCCCTTTTTGAAATTAAATGCCGGAGTGTTTGACCGCTGCGGCATTTAAATAGCATATGCCATTAAACCCAGCCCTTTTTAAGTCAATAAAGCATAACTAGATCCCACCAGCAGAAGAATCTGGTTTAGTTTTTCCTTAATGAGTTGGATATTAAATATATTCAGTCTAAACACCTTCTACTTGACTATATTTTATGATTATTATTATCATCGTCATCATCAGTGATAGAGATTCCGGGAGCAGAAATGAACGGGTAGTTTTATGAATAATGCAAGAAGCAAAACAGACTACTTCTTATCCTGCTACAGCTACAGAATATTGGCTCCAGCAAGCTGGCCATCCTAAGACCTTGCTAACGTAGTTACAATGAAATCTAAATTGTTTTTATTTTGTAGTGGCATCTGCTGTAGTTTCTACAGTCATAGCAAAAATATTGATGAAATAAAATGTTAAAATGGAATGGCAGTAATGAAATAGTTGTACCATACATTGTAAACTGCACAGCAAACCCTGGTTCCATTGCGTGGTGAACTATTAACAGCATGAATTGCTATTCCTCTGAACAAGAGCTGCAAATTTAGGCCAGAAGGCCAGAGTTAGGAACTCTTCCTTAGGTGATGCAAATAGGCTAACAATAACAGACGAAGATTGGCACAAATTTTTGTATCAGCCCCCACGGAAGCCATAACAACACATGGACTATTTATAATTACTGCAAACTAAATAACATGCTGCTTTGTTGTTGGCACTGCACAGTCAAAATATTGGTTCAACCCCTACTGATAAACAGAAAGCAAAGTCCCATTGAATCACTCAGTTAATCCATTAATAATCACTTTACTACTGCTATTTACTACTATTTCCCCTCAAAATTTACTGTTCAGATGTAACAGCAACAAAGGGTCCTGTGGCACCTTATAGACTAACAAAAATTTTGAGCATGTCTGTTAGTCTATAAGATGCCACAGGACCATTCGTTGCTGTTGCAGATCCACACTAACACGGCTACCCCCGATACTGTTCAGATGTAGTCCTTTAAATAGCCTTGGCTCTCTTTCGCACTAGATAGCAGCCTTCCATGGCTGCCAGCAAAAGCTTAGACACTGGGAAAACTTTTCTCCCCTTATTCATGTTCAGCCTTTCAGCCAATACCCCAACTTCGGCAGATTGGACAACCCTTCATCCTCGCCTGAGCTTTGCCACTCATGGTCATCTTCACTCTAAAGCTAAGGCTTGAGCATAAGCAGCCATGATCCTGATATCATCTTGCTACTTGGCCATCAGACATGCAGCTTTTAAAAGTCCAAAATCTGGTTTGTTCTAGAATAGTACTCAGTGTCCATGTTGGATGGCCTATATTTTTTTTTTATATTGATGCCATCATGCAAACCCATATCTAACTTTGCCAATGACAATCATTGGAATTTGGTGTTGTTTTGTTTTATTCTCTAAATCAGCCTGGCTCCTCAAAACTTCTCCTTCTGTGTTGAGATTAAGCCAAATTAATTCTTATTCTTTTCCCCCCATCATCAGTTGGACTGGGCTCACACCCATTGCAATTTGAGGAGTGGTTTGGTATCTCCAAAGGATCTGAGCCAGTTTTTTTCCAAGCTCCTATTCATCAGCTTTTTCCTTCTATCTTTGAATGTTTGAATAAGCCTCTCTGCTAGATCATTTGAAGCTGGATGCTGTGAAAATTTTGAATATGTTTAATCCCATTTCTGCCCAAAAAATCTTTAACCGCCAGACTGGCCAAATTTGGGCCAGTACCTGTAACAAGTACTACTGGAAATCTGTGTGTGGGAAAGGTGTGTGGAAATTTGTCACAGATATTGTTGAAGTCATCATATGCACTTCTAAACATTTTAATTGGGCATCCATGATAATTAGAAACATCTTATACGTGTAGCAACCTGTAAAATCTATGTATATATATATGGTCATGTGTGCCCTGCCCTTTCCCAGGGATGAAGGCGGGACAATGCCAGAGCCTGTTGATTTACCTTACATTAGTTACATTGCTTTAGAGCTTCATTCACATTTGGCCACCATAGATAACTCTGTGCCAATGATTTTTTTTGTGAAATGCCAGATGTACTTCATGTAATTGGGTCAGAACAAGTTGGGTCTGGCAACCAGGCAGCAGGGCATCACAGCTGGCACACTGATATACAGACTGAGCGATATTATACTCAAAAACAACTAATGTTAAAATCCTGTGTTCATGTCAGGCCACTGCTAAGACTGGCACATCTTTGTTTTCTTTGCAGAGTTCTGCAGTGGTCAATCAAAATGGTATTTGTGGAGCAATTGTGAGATTTTCTTCAATTAGAATTAATCCCATTCAGCTTTACTCAGGGTTCTGGAGACATAGCCAATAGATCTTTCTCCAACATCTCTCATTTTATAAGACAAAGCTGCCCACAACCTGTAGGACAAAGCATCACAGGTATGGGATTAACTCCTTGCCCAAGGCAAAATGAACATGGAGGTCTGAGAATCTGGGTAGCTTTTTAGATTCCCAGAACAATGTCTCTTGTTTTATTATTTTCTCCTGCAAAGAGATTTCCTTCTTCAGATAGTGGTATAAAGGTTCTAAAAGGGCTGAAACATTTGGAATAAACACATGGAAATAATTTAATATGTATAGGTAGGCTCTTAGCTCAGTGTTGTTTTGAAGCGTTGTTACTTGTTCAATTGCTGTGATTTTGTCAACATAGAGAGAGTTCCCTTTTTGGCTATTCAGTAGCTTAGGCAGGTCACTTCTAGGCTCATAAAGAAGTATTTGCTTTGTTCCAAGAGAAGTACATTTTCCAGCACTGCAAGAAGTTTAAGATCACTTCTGCCAGGGTTTAGGAGATCATCAGATCATCACTGGGACATACCTCTCTACAAATTTTCCATGGCTGTCTGGAAAATTCAGGGTACTGACAATATTCCATAGAGTAATCTGTTGTATTGAGGTAAGTCTAGTAGGTGTCAATAGTGATGACATTCTTACAGTCCTCCTGGTACACCTGTGATATGCCCACTTAAATGAGTTTCCTTTTACTTTTACCTCAGCCTGCAAGGAAGTTTTTTGTTCCTGAAATGGGGTACTTGTCTCCTTTAGCAATGGCTCACTGTTACTGTATAAACCCCACAGAGCTCTTCTCGGGTTTAACCACTGGCACTAGCAGGATAGCCCTTTCAGAAAACTGCAATGATGAAATGAAGCCTGCCAGACTCAATCTCCATTGTAGTTGTGAGACCATAAAGAACATGTTTTCCCTTAAAATGTTTTGGTTGCCCCCTGCCCCATCCTGAATATAAATTCTGCCTGTTACCCCCTCCAATATCCCTGATCCTTCTTGAAAAAAAATATTGGAAGAGCATCTAGAACTCCCTGAAGTGCAGCTATTTCACACTGGTCCACTTTGAATATTTCTTTCTGATTCACTTTTACTTTACTCAATCAATCTCTAACAAATTTTGCCTGTTTCCTTTGATCACTGAGACTGGTGAGGTTTTATTTTGCATTTTAAATTGTACAGCAGCTAGCACGTGGATGGGCTCTCTGGTGCAGGTAAACTGCATCATTCCTGCCTTCACTTGGGTGTGGGGGGTCTTAATCTCAATTGGCGCCACTGATAAGTATATTTATTAATTAAAATAGCTAAAGCCCCTGTATCCATAGCTCCCACATGCAAGGGAAAATGAAGTGCCACGCATCTAATTAGTGGAGCCACACATGGTCCTCGTTCCACTTGTTAGATTCCTCCTAGACTCTAGAGCAGATGTGGAAGGTGAGTGGGGTGTGTGATGGGGGTGGAATATAGGGTGAAGGAGGATCAGTGACTAAGGCTGTTTCCACACTCACACTCTCCCTTCACAGGTGGCATGGTAATGAGGCAATTTGAAGCAGGGTAATGAGGTGCGAACATGCATATTCAGTGCCTTATTAGCATAACAGCAGCCGCACAAATTTCAAGGTGCAGGCTTGGAATTGCAGATCAACAGTGAAGATGAGGGCAGCTTTGAAATAAGTGCCCCACTTCGACATTCCCTTACTCCCACAGAACTAGATCGGAGTAAGGGAAGGTCGAAGTGGTGTGCTTATTTCGAAGCTTCCCCCATCTACACTGACAATCTGCAATTCCAAGTCTGCACTTTGAAATTTGCATGGCTGCTGTTATGCTAATGAGGCACTGAATATGCCCGTTAGCACCTCATTAGCCTGCTTCCAATTGCCTCATTACCATTCTGCTGGGAGAGTGAGAATGTAGAAGCAGCCTAAGAAACTATGTTGCGGAGAGCCAGCAGGCAGAGGAAAGTAGGGCTCTATTTCAGCTGTAGCTGTGCGGCTTAGTAGGCAGGGAGATACCTGAAAGTCCTGTCTGTGCTGGGGTGGCAGGCAGCAGAAGGTCTGACTTCTTTGCAGCCCCAACCGGGCTGCCTGGAGGCTAGGAGTGACTGAAAGTCGAAGCTTCAACTGTCCTGGCGGGGGCTGGCAAAGGGGAGGCCACAGGGACTGGGAGAAGGGAGACAAGTTCTGGCTGAATAGCAGCTCCAGTAACTGTGGTTTGTTTGGTTTTTTTTTTAAAGGAATCCAAACTTTTGTATTTTTTCCTGTCAAGCCTGAGCCCCAGCTCAGGAGCTGCAATGGCACTGTCTAGAAGAGATGCTTCTTCCCAATCAGTTTCTATGACTTAAAGAAAATCATTCCTATTCCAGACAAGTGTTTTCTATTAGAATTTAGAATTTGTTTGTGGACAGGTATTGAAACCATTAAGGCCAGACCTTTGTTTTCTGTGTGTGAGGTATTAAACTGAGCTGATATCCCTTAGAAATTGTATAAACTGCAGTGAATGCCTTTTACTCTCCTTTCACTATCAGAAAAATTATAATAATAATTGTGATGAGAGCACAACTATTTCTAGCTGACCCATTGATTTGCTTCGCATCTTAAAGCTGAGCCAGGTGTGCAAAAGTTTCGTAACAAACAATATTTGCTTAGCATTTTAGGCTCAGCCACATAAAGTCATATAGATTTGCTTGGCCTCCTCATCCAATGATGTAACTTAAAATGTTCAAAAATAATTCTAGCCTTTACCGTACAGTGCTCATTTAAGATCCTTTGTGGGTCTTCTAAATTTTTCTCTCCTGATTTCTGAGGTAGAAATAAACTACCTAAGAGAGAGCAGGTTTTACTGCCACAGATAATGAGAAATATGGCATTCTGTTTTTCTTCATCTCTCATCTGATTTGCCAGGAATTAGTGGCCTAATTTTTCAACATACTGCTGCCACTTCACGTTTTCTGCATTAAACACTTCAATTTTCCCATCAGCTGTCATTCTATGTTTTCTCCTCATTGACAGTTTTGTATATCGACTCATAAATGATACAGTATCACACAGTCTATGTTCAGTTGCTGCAATCTAAAGAACTGGCTGCTTTATGGATGGAACTACATCCTCAAAATGGTGCTAAAACCTGCACCTACAAACAGGAATTAACATCAAAAGGGTGAAGCTTGGCTCCAGCCCATAATACTCTGAATCACCCAGTTAACCTCTTAATAATCACCTTTCTATGAATAAAGAAAAAGCTTTTTGGATAATGATCTTTGTTCATTATTAATCTAAACCAGAAATGGCTATTACTGCTGTCTGTAATAGTCAGATTAAATGTATATGTGTTATTAGAAATCTAAAGAAGCTGTATTTCTCAGTTTAAAAAAAAATTAAGAATGGGATGCCGTGTCATTTTAGAAAAAAGTGACAGATTCTTCTGCAGTCAGCATATTAAAAATGGAAAGATGGTGATCTCTCAGTGTAATTTGCATCATTTTCATCTTGAACATACATTATCATAAAAGATGTTCTTGCAACAGACCTCCAGGTTAGCTAAACTGATTTCTCCCCACTTGGGCTCAGTGCTAGTTTACACAAGTTGGGGATTTAGACCCTGCTGTTTTAATAGATAAGAACTGGAAATTAATAAGAAACTGCATTTACCCTGAGTGTTCTCTAAATCGTACCAACTGTCACCAGAAGGAGCCTGCTAAATATGTAAGTATATGAGATTTGCCCCCTAGTCTAAACACAACCATCTGCCATGTGCAAATAGGAAACCATTTGTGGAAAATAATGACTTCCAACTTTAAGAAATCTGATTAATAGTCTCATTATTTGTGGGATGGTTTTGGACCTCTGGGATGCCAACTCAGATGCTGGGATAGTACTGAATCAGTCTACTCTGCCAGCCTCCGCAAAATGCAAGAGGCAGGGCCACTCCTAACTACAGAAGTACAGTCACTGACATCAGGTCTGAGAAGACTCATCTTAAGGGACTTACCATGGCACCCAGACACTCGCCCTCCCTGGAGTCACAAACCCAAAGTTATATGAATTTGCCCCCTTCTTCAATGTGAAGAAAGGTGTGCATAGCCTCATGCTTCCATCCCTGATGGAAATTACATAAACTGGGTTATATCAGAAATACCTTTATGAGCAAATAAAAGTATATTTTAAGTGGTTAAAGAGGCAGATAAACAGAATAAAGAGGGTTAAGAAAATAATGCAAAGCATACAATCTAATCTAGATTCACTAAGTAAACTGTTTACAACTAATCATTTCTCACACTAGACATTGCTTCTGGCAGAGTCCTTCATTGGCCAGAAGCAGCCTTTCTGGCCTGGGTCCAGCAATTCTTCTCCTACCCTTTCAGTTACAGGCCTTTTGTTTCCAGGTGTTTTCAAGCACCCTTTTGGAGCGAAGAGGCAGGAGTAAAGCAAACTGAATACACTCAGTTTTCCTTCAAAAGCAACAAGGGATCCTGTGGCACCTTATAGACTAACGGAAATGTATGAGCATAAGCTTTTGTGGGCAAAGACCCACTTTGTCAGATGCCGGTGACGAAGTGGGTCTTTGCCCACGAAAGCTTATGCTCATACATTTCCATTAGTCTGTAAGGTGCCACAGGACCCCTCGTTGCTTTTGCAGATCCAGACTAACACGGCTACCCCTCTGAAACTGTTTTCCTTCAGAGGTTATGATCATTTCCATAAGGAGGGAAACCCTTGATTTCTCTGTGGAACAGTTCATCAGACCATAGGAGTTGGCTAGCATAAGGTGACCATATCACGAGTCTGTAGCATTATGGAATATCTGCAGGAAGGCCAACCCTTTTCCAAGTCTATTGTACAGGCTGATGAGCCATTAGACCCTGACTGGCTTTTCCACTAGAGTCCTTGAAGTGTCGGCAGTGAGAAGGACCCAGTGTTGCAAGTATGAAGTACAAACATGGAGATCTAACTTCAGCAACAAAAATTATACATGCATACAAGTGGGGTAATCACATTCAGCAATTTAAAACCTCTTTAGTGATATCTTACATGAGCCATCTTGCATAAAGCACATCTCAGTTATTTCAGATTCTTATCATAAGCAAAATCATATAAAATGAAGTCAAAATTTGTATTCCTCAGATCCGAAAATACTGTACTAGTTGGCTAGGAAAGGGACTGCACCTGTAGCAGGTAAGAGTGCTGTTAAGTTAAGCATTAGGTGATACCTCAACAGAAAATAAACTTTCATGATTGCTTGTGGGAAACAATAAATCCCTGCTGGGAAGATGCTGATTGGGCTTCATCCAGGCATATATCATATTTCAGCACCAGCAAACCACTCGCACCCATATTTTAAAGGTATTTTGCAGCATCTAGCAGCCTAACATTAATTTTCAAAAGCCATTTGGGAAACCTGGCTCCTACCATCCCAAATCCCTTTTGACAATGAGCTTTAGATTCTTATATCAAGCAGCTGTTGTGATGCTGAACACAGCAACGTGTAAATACCTTTACAAATCTGTAGAGCCCTGAGTAGATACAAATGTATACCCTTCAGTGCAGAGCTCTGTGGATATAAATATGCATGGAACCACAAGGCTCTCCTGGGAACCGCAGCAGCAAAAGGAACAGGATGCGGAACTGCTGCTCCAAGGACCCAGTGCCTCAGTTTGGCAGCTCCTTTGGTGTGGCTGTAGCACTCCCAGCTACACTCCTAGTACTGCCGTCACCCCATCCATGCAGCTGTCTGCATCTCCCACTAAGTCTGGGAGTGGTTCCCTGGAAAGCCCTGTGGGTCCACAGTTACCCATTTGTATCCCAGATATCTGTGTATAAATTGGGGATCAATTTGTATCTGTGCAGGGCTCTAAAAACCTATGCATAAGGCCCTGATTCCATAAAGTATTTAAGCACAAGCACACCTGTAAGCAAGAGCATAGTCCTATTTGCCAAGAGTCAGACATTAAGCAGGTATATATCCTTCCTGTGGCTTTAAGGTCAGACGCAAACTCATAATAAAGCCCAGAGTAAAGCCCACACATTTGTTTTTATCCAACCTTGCTTTGTTCTTAAGACAAAGCAAAACAGAGAAACCTTTTAAAAGCAATTACAAACCTACATGCATGCTAATAAGCATCCCAGGGATCATCTCAGCCCTAACAGTCTCCAGAAAGAGCATCCCTCAACCTCCAACCCAAAAGGTTTCAAGTTCATCACAGCTAAACTCTGAACATGAGAACAGTCTTATAAGGCATCCAAACCTTCCCTAAGCTGGGGCACACAGTAACTAGTCCATGGAGTGGACATATTTCACCAGGGTTAGCCGTGGCAGGCCTCCAAAACATTCCTGGAACTCCCATGGGCCAAAACAGTGAACTGTGGCCAATGGGACCTACAAGCAGCCATAATTGTGGACAGTCAGGTAAATAAAATGTCTGGCAAGCTGCCAAGAGCTAACTCCAATGATCTGCATCCAGCCCAAAGGCTGCTTATTGCCCTCCCTGTCTAAGAATCAGGATGCTTCATTGACCGGTTTTCTAGATCTGTAAGAAGGCTCAGGGTCTTTGTGGAACCAGACTAATTATCCATTTTTTTCTGTCTCTATTAGTCCCTGGTGAATCTATTTTGAACTCGTCTATGAATATCTTTCCAAAGGAATAGTAATAGAAAGGAAGCTGTGCTAGTCTATACACTATCAAAACAAAAAGCAGTCAAGTAGCACTTTAAAGACTAGCAAAATGGTTTATTAGGTGAGCTTTCGTGGGACAGACCCACTTCTTCAGACCATAGCCAGACCAGAACAGACTCAATATTTAAGACACAGAGAACCAAAAACAGTAAGCAAGGAGGACAAATCAGAAAAAGATAATCAAGGTGAGCAAATCAGAGGGTGGGGGGGAAGGTCAAGAATTAGATTGAGCCAAGTATGCAGACAAGCCCCTATAAGCTGTGTCTACACATGCACGCTACTTCGAAGTAGCGGCACCAACTTCGAAATAGCGCCCGTCGCGGCTACACGCGTCGGGCGCTATTTCGAAGTTAACTTCGACGTTAGGCGGTGAGACGTCGAAGTCGCTAACCTCATGAGGGGATCGGAATAGCGCCCTACTTCGACGTTCAACGTCGAAGTAGGGACCGTGTAGACGATCCGCGTCCTGCAACGTCAAAATTGCTGGGTCCTCCATGGCGGCCATCAGCTGGGGGGTTGAGAGATGCTCTCTCTCCAGCCCCTGCGGGGCTCTATGGTCACCGTGGGCAGCAGCCCTTAGCCCAGGGCTTCTGGCTTTTTCTGTGGCAGCTGGGGATCTATGCTGCAGGCACAGGGTCTGCAACCAGTTGTCAGCTCTGTGGATCTTGTGTTGTTTAGTGCAACTGTGTCTGGGAGGGGCCCTTTAAGGGAGCGGCTTGCTGTTGAGTCCGCCCTGTGACCTTGTCTGCAGCTGTGCCTGGCACCCTTATTTCGATGTGTGCTACTTTGGCGTGTAGACGTACCCTCGCAGCGCCTATTTCGATGTGGTGCCGCGCAACGTCGAAGTTGAACATCGACGTTGCCAGCCCTGGAGGACGTGTAATTATTCATCGAAATAGCCTATTTCGATGTTGCTACATCGAAATAAGCTATTTCGATGTTGGCTTCACGTGTAGACGTAGCCATAGTGACTCAGAAAGTTCAAAGGAAGTGTCTTCAAAAAAACCAGGAGTTTTGTGATGTCAGAGGGGTAGCTGTGTCTGTCTGTAGCTTCACAAACAACAAGCAGTCCTGTAGCACCCGTAGAGACTAAGACAGGTATTGGGTCATGGGCAGCTCATCTGAAAAAGTGGGTTTTACCCACAAATACCATGACCTAATACATGTGTTAGTCTCTAAGGGGCTAAATGGCTGCTTGTTACCAGTTTTGTGAGAGCTCTGTGTAAACAGTCTGATTTGGACTCAGCTATCTTGAATAATTTTCCATCAACAGAAGACTTGGCCACCTCACAGTTAACCTCCTTTTCCAGATCATTTATGAATGTGTTGAACAGCACTAATCACAGAATCACAGGGCTGGAAGGGACCTCAGAAGGTCATCTAGTCCAGCCCCCTGCTTCAAGCAGGATCAACCCCAACTAAGTCATTCCAGCCAGGACCTTGTCCAGCCGGGTCTTAAAAACCTCAAGGGATGGAGAATCCACCACCTCTCTAGGCAACACATTCCAATGCTTCATCACCCGCTTGGTGAAGCAGTTTTTCCTAATATCTAACCTATACCTTTCCATCTTCAACTTCTGACCATTACTCCTTGTTCTGCCATCTGACACCACTGAGAACAGTTTCTCACCCTCCTCTTTAGAGCTCCCTTCAGGAAGTTGAAGGCTGCTATTAAAACACCTCTAAGTCTTCTCTGCTGTAAACTAAACAAGCCCAAATCCCTCAGCGTATCCTCGTAGGTCTTGTGCTCCAGCCCCTTAATCATTTTTGTTGCCCTCTGCTTAACCTGCTCCAGCAAATCCACATCCTTTTTATACTGGGGGACAAAAAACCGGACACAATATTCCAGATGTGGCCTCACCAGTGCCAAACAGAGGGGAATAACTACTTCTCTAGATCTGCTCAAAATGCTCCTCCTAATGCACCCCAGTATCCCGTTATCTTTCTTGGCTACAAGGGCACACTGTTTACTCATATCCAGCCTTTCATCCACCATAACCCCTAGGTCCCTTTCCATCATACTGCTGCTGAGCCAGTTGGTCCCCAGCCTGTAATAATGTTTGGGATTCTTCCACCCCAGGTGCAGGACTCTACACTTCTCCTTATTGAACCGCATCAGATTTCTTTTGGCCCAGTCCTCCAATTTATCCAGGTCCCTCTGGATTCTCTCTCTACCCTTCAACGTATCTACCTCTCTGCCTAGTTTTGCGTCATCCTCAAACTTGCTGAGGGTGCAATCCAGTCCCTCATCCAGGTCATTAATAAAGATGTTGAATAACACCGGCCCCAGAACCGAGCCTTGCAGCACTCCACTTGAAACAGACCACCATCCAGATACTGAGCATTGACCACTACCCGTTGGGCCTGACCATCAAGCCAGCTTTCTATCCATCTTATACTTCAAGGATCCAATCCATATTTCATTAACTTATGAACAAGAATGTTGTGGGAGACCATATCAAAAGCCTTGCTGAAGTCAAGGTATATCACATCCACTGACTTCCCCATGTCCACAGAGCTTGTTACCTCATCATAGAAGCTAATCAGATTGGTCAGGCAGGACTTGCCCCTGGTGAATCCATGTTGGCTACTTTTGATCACTTTCCCCTCTTCCAAGTACTTCAGAATGGATTCCTTGAGGATTCCCTCCATTATTTTCCCAGGGATAGAGGTAAGGTTGATGGGTCTATAGTTCCCTGGATTGTCCTTCTTTCCTTTTTTAAAGATGGGCACCATGTTTGCCTTCTTCCAGTCATCTGGTATTTCCCCCAGTCTCCAAGAGTCTTCAAGGATAATGGCCAAAGGTTCAGCAATGACCTCTGCCAATTCCCTCAGTACCCTGGGATGCATTAAATCCAGACCCATGGACTTGTGCACATCTAGTTTTTCTAGATAGCTCAGAACTTGTTCTTTCCCCTCAGATGGCTGCCTTCCACCTTCCCATACTGCATCATTTAGAACCGTCATGGGGAAGTTGACTTTGTCTGTGAAGACTGAGGCAAAAAAAGCATTGAGTACTTCAGCTTTTCCTGCATCAGCTGTCACTAGGTTACCTCCCTCATCCAGTAATGGCCCCACACCTTCTCTGATAACCTGTTTATTGTTCACATGCCTGTAGAAACCCTTCTTGTCACTCTTCACATCCCTTGCCAGCTGCAGTTCCAATTGTGCTTTCGCTTTCCTGATTACTGCCCGGCATTCTGCAGCTGTATCTTTATACTCCTCCTTAGTCAACTGTCCACCTTTCCATTTCTTGTTTGCATCCTTTTTGAATTTAAGCTGACTAAGGATTTCCCTGTTAAGCCAAGCTGGTTGCCTGCCATGTTTGCATTTCTTAGTACACAGTGGGATTGTTTGTTCCTGTGCCTTCAGTATGACTTCTTTAAAATACTTCCAGTTCTCTTCAACTCTTTTCCCCTTCATCTTCATTTCCCAAGGGATCCTGCTCATCTGGTCTCTTAGGGAGTCAAAGTGTGCTCTTCTGAAATCAAGGGTCTGTATGTTACCGCTCACCCTTCTTCCTTTCGTCCAGATTCTGAAATCTACGATCTCATGGTCGCTGCAGCCCAGGTTCCCTCCCACTTCTATTTCTTCCACTAGTTCTTCCCTGTTTGTGAGCAGCAAGTCAAGTTGTGCACAGCCCCTGGTCGGTTCCTTTAGCACTTCTACCAAGAAGTTATCCCCAACATTCTCCAGAAACTTCCTGGATTGCCTGTGTGCTGATGTATTGGTCTCCCAAAAAATGTCCAGATGATTAAAGTCTCCCATGAGAACCAGGGCCTGTGATTTGGAAGCTTCACTGAGCTGCCTGAAGAAAGCCTCATCTAGCTCCTCTCCCTGATCTGGCGGTCTGTAACAGACACCAGCTACAACATCACCTCTGTTACTTCCACCTCTAAGCTTAACCCAAAGACACTCAACTGGATTTTCTCATTCCTCATACTGGAGCTCTGAGCAATCATACTGCTCCCTCACATAGAGCGCAACTCCTCCTCCTTTTCTCCCCGTCTGTCCTTCCTAAACAATTTATAACCTTCCATGACCGTGCTCCAGTTATACGAATTGTCCCACCAAGTCTCCGTTATTCCAACCACCTCATACTTGTGTGACTGTGCCAGGGCCTCTAATTCTTCCTGTTTGTTCCCCAGGTTTCTGGCATTAGTGTACAAGCATCTTAGAGAAGGGGCCGATTGGCCGACTTTCTCCTCTTCACCCAGTAAACCCACTTGATTGTTCCCTCCTCCTTCCTCACTTACCTCCAGGCTTGTGTCACCTTCCCCCGACAAACCTAGTTTAAAGCCCTCCTCACTAGGTTTGCAAGCCTGCCCACAAAGATGCTCTTTCCTCTTTTAGTGAGGTGGATCCCGTCGCTAATCTGAATACTGACCCATTAGCATTTTGCCCTCCAAGAGCAGTTACATATAATTTCACACTAATGCATAGACAATGGCATTTTAATACCACCGACACAAAGATATTAAAGATAATAAGGTATAAATTCATTCAGTAAACTTTATCTTAATTCCATAAGGTTTGTCCAGGATTTTGTAAAATATTGTCAGTCCGTCACACCTACAGTGAAAGGACCAGTGGCTCTCTGAAAGAGGTGTTATCACTGTGGCTAGTTCTTTAACTTATCATATGGCAAAAGAGGGAATTGATAGGCATTGATCCACAGAGACTCCTGCATAGCAAACCAGGGTTCAGGGCTTTCCAGCCTACCATTGATCCTGGATAACAGCCCTGGGTGCAGATACCCATGGATATAAAATGGATGTCCTCAGGTTTGCAGAGCTCTATGAATAAGGACTTTAATATCTCCAGTGAAATCATGGACCCACAGAAGTCTGTAAATTTTAATAGGGCCAGGCTTTTACCCCTTTTGTTGGCTTAAACTTTTAAACACACCAAAATATATATATATATATATATATCTGCATCTTCCTTCATAGTCCCAAAAGGAACTTAGGAACAGCAAATTAGAAATACATCTGCTTAATAAAATAGAAGGCCTAATTTTAGCGGAATGAGGACTGTCTGCATTAGCAATAAATAATATTCTGTGTCTGCCCTGCAATCAGCGTAACTGCCACATAGTAAATATTATTTTTATTTAATTTAAGTGCATGGAGCCCAAACAACAACTAGGGGCTGTTTCTGGTGTTTGCTTCTTGAATAACACATTGCTTATTTCCAAGAGGCTGTGACACAGTAAATGAAGAACAGTAATTGTGTTTTCAGGATTTGAACTATCCATTTTTAAAGGCCTCCATTTCCTCCTTAGTATACCTAGTAATACTGAGGTGTGCGGTATTCCAGTGTAATTACATTTGGCCTTGTCATATGTGCAGCTGGGGAAAAAAATGTTAAATCAATCACCCTGTTAAGGTACTCTTCAGTTCAAAGAAAATCTTTCATGAAGTAAAAGCATTTATAAGTGGCTCTGATTTTATATTTTTGGCTCTAAATCACACATTCTGTGAGGCCTGGACAGATATGTTTGTGTACCTCTGCTCATCACCAAGTATACTGAGTGAGAGCATGTCCCTACACAGTGGCCAACTGACTGTAACAGTTTGAAGATTTATAGCATCAGTCAGAGATACTGGCCAGGCCCTACCAAAGGTGGTGTGCGGAGACCAGGAGAGCCATTTGGCCCAGGCCTCAGGAGGCTCAAATTTTAACATTTTTCTACCAAGTCATTTCCATTTATTATACACCTTGCAGTTATAACAAAGACAACAAAATAAGCTATATATACACACACCTGCAAGAAATTATTTAAATCGTTGTGGGAACTTAGACCTTTGCCAGTTTTTCAGTTACCTCCCAGGCTTCATCTGCATGCCTGGGAACTGGAGTAGCTTCTGTGATTAGTGATTCTATGTTATGAAACACTGTTTATGATCTATGCATAGTTTAGAGGTTTTGAAAGTCATAATTAATTGTTACTGTAAAGTGATTTTACTTGGTCTGAGGGTGAGTTTAACCTTTAAATTAGACGTTTATCTCTCCATAGGAGATTTTTGTATTCCATTTTTTCTTGTCTGTCTACATAGACGATAACCATAACAGGCTCAGCAATAAGCTACCACTTTGTCCAATTTTAGATTCATCTTAAAGGCTTTATTGTGATAATAAACTTTTAATTCTAGTTGTTTAATGAACTTTATTTCTTATCTGGCAATCACTTGTGTTCATATTCATAATAATGAACCAGTTAGGGAAGTTTAATAATGCAAATATGTTTGCAGATGAAATTTCAAGACTTTGAAATAAGGGTCATAGATAATACCACCCCCCAAAATATTATTATATAATATTCATGGCAAAGTGTACACAGTTAAAATTTTGTATAACCAATAGTCTTTAGCAAATTAATTTATTGTGTGTTACAGTGCTTTAAAAGAATCCCTTTATAAAACTGAACCAAAGATTTGAAAGTGGTGGAAAGCGAGATGGCAAGAGAGTGTGAAGCAGCAGTTCAGGGTATAAAGCCAATAACATCCTTTCTTGTAGAAAAGGCACCTCAGCCATTAGATGGTGACCATACTGACAGTGACACTTCCAGTTCTGATGATGAAACCTTTGTACCCACAAATGACATTTCCATGCCACTTCTCAGAATGAGGAGGTCATTAATCAAGACACAGAAATGCCAACAGTAGTGATAGATACCAAATTTACACTCGATTTAGAGACTGTGCAGGCAGAAAATGAGGACCGCAGAGATGCTGCCCAGCAAGCACAAGAACTTATGTCTAGCACAGGACACATTGTACCAACAGTGGCATCAGAACCGGATATTGGACTTCTTGATAAGGGCAATGTTGCTCAGATGAGTGTTGTTAATCAAAGTTAGTTGTTTTCAGATTCCAGGTAATATCATAGAATCATAGAACGCTAGGACTGGAAGAGACCTCGAGAGGCCATCAAGTCTAGCCACCTGCCCCAATGGCAGGACCAAGTACTATCTAAACTATCCCTGATAGACACCTATCTAACCTGTTCTTAAATATCTCCAGCAATGGAGATTCCACAACCTTCCTTGGCAATTTATTCCACTGTTTGACTGCCCTGACAGTTAGGAACTTTTTCCTAATGTCCAACCTAAACCTCCCTTGCTGCAGTTTAAGCCTGTATCCTCTTGTTCTATCCTCAGAGGCCAAGAAAAAGAAGTTTTCTCCTTCCTCCTTATGACTCCCTTTTAGATACCTGAAGACCGCTATCATGTCTCCCCTCAATCTTCTCTTTTCCAAACTAAACAAGCCCAATTCTTTCAACATTTTTTCATAGGTCACATTCTCTAGACCTTTAATCATTCTTGTCGCTCTTCTCTGGACCCTCTCTAGTTTCTCCACATCTTTTTTGAAGTGTGGTGCCCAGAACTGGACACAATACTCCAGCTGAGGCCTAACCAGCGCAGAGTAGAGCAGAAGAATGACTTCTCATGTCTTGTTCACAACACATCTATTAATGCATCCCAGAATCAAGTTTGCTTTTTTTGCAACAGCATCATACTGTTGACTCATATTTAGCTTGTAGTCCACTATAATCCCTAGATCCCTTTCTGCCGTAGTCGTTCCTAGACAGTCTCTCCCCATTCTGTAGCCGTGTCTACACGTGCACGCTACTTCGAAGTAGCGGCACTAACTTTGAAATAGCGCCCATCACGGCTACACAAGTTGGGCGCTATTTCGATGTTAACATCAACGTTAAGCGGCGAGACGTCAAAGCCGCTAACCCCATGAGGGGATAGGAATAGCGCCCTACTTCGACGTTCAACGTCGAAGTAGGGACCGTGTAGACGATCCACGTCCCGCAACACCGAAATTGCGGGGTCCTCCATGGTGGCCATCAGCTGAGGGGTTGAGACACACTCTCTCTCCAGCCCCTGTGGGGCTCTATGGTCACCGTGTGCAGCAGCCCTTAGCCCAGGGCTTCTGGCTGCTGCTGCTGCAGCTGGGGATCCATGCTGCATGCACAGGGTCTGCAACCAGTTGTCAGCTCTGTGGATCTTGTGTTGTTTAGTGCAACTGTGTCTGGGAGGGGCCCTTTAAGGGAGCGGCTTGCTGTTGAGTCCGCCCTGTGACCCTGTCTGCAGCTGTGCCTGGCACCCTTATTTCGATGTGTGCTACTGTGGAGTGTAGACGTTCCCTCGCAGCGCCTATTTCGATGTGGTGCTGCCCAACGTCGACGTTGCCAGCCCTGGAGGACATGTAGATGTTATTTCGATGTAGCGTTCACGTGTAGACGTAGCCTATATGTGTGAAACAGATTGTTCCTTCCCAAGTGGAGCACTTTGCATTTGTCCTTATTAAACTTCCTCCTGTTTACCTCAGACCATTTCTCCAATTTATCCAGATCATTTTGAATTGTAACCCTATCCTCGAAAGTAGTTGCAACACCTCCCAACTTGGTATCATCTGCAAACTTAATAAGCGTACTTTCTATGCCAATATCTAAATCATTGATGAAGACATTCAACAGAACCGGTCCTAACAGAGACCCCTGCGGAACCCCACTTGTTATACTTTTCCAGTGGGATTGAGAACAATTAAGAACTACTCTCTGGGTATGGTTATCCAGCCAGTTATGCGCCCATCTTATAGTAGCCTCATCTAAACTGTATTTGCCTAGTTTTTTTATAAGAATATCATGAGAGACCATATCAAATGCTTTACCAAAATCTAGGTATACCACGTCTACCACTTCTCCCCTATCCACAAGGCTCATTATCCTATCAAAGAAAACTATCAGCTTAGTTTGACAAGATTTATTCTTTACAAATCCATGCTGGCTGTTTCCTATTACCTTACCACCTTCCAAGTGCTTGCAGATGATTTCTTTAATTACCTGCTCCATTATCTTTCCTGGCACTGAAGTTAAGCTGACTGGCCTGTAGTTTCCTGGGTTATTCTTATTTCCCTTTTTATAGATGGGCACTATATTTGCCCTTTTCCAGTCTTCTGGAATCTATCCTGTCTCCCATGATTTTCCAAAGATGATAGCTAATATACCAAAAGATGCTGAAAATCATGCTTTTCCCCACTCATCTGCTGGCCAAAACTCTTCCAAATTAGAGATCTACAGAAGAGACTGGAGCATGGAAAATCAGGCTTTACTGTATACCCTCTTTTATTTTTAACAGTAATGCTTCAGATACACCTGTACTGTCTGATCTATCTGGTTGGCGCATCATACAGGTTGAAGGAAGTTGAAAGACTGAATACCTGCATGTGAAACTTAAGTATCCCATAAAGATAATTATGTCACAAGGAAATCAGCTAGTAGAGCAGCACTAGCTCTCAGTTCAATTGAACACGTACTCCTGAGTGAAATGAACACAAACTGTTAACTGGAAAAAACCTCTTGAGTGCATAGTGAGTGCATTTTTTTCTCTCTGATTTAGATTGGCTTTGTTTGGTTCTAGTCAACATATCAGTGACCCTACAAATAGAAACTTTCTTTGTATGCGTGAGCTTCTTAGCAAGTACAACCCACTTTTATCAGGCTATGTTAACTGTGTTCATGACTCACAAGACAGCAGAAAACATATGTAAGTCAGAATAAAAAACGAGTTTATTGAACTGCGTGGAACATTTGTGCAAACAACAATTCTTGAAGAGATATGACATGTGAGGCACTTTTCAGATGCAACTCCAGACTGTTCTTATAAATAGCGAACAATGTTGCTTGTTCATCATGTAAAAATTTCAGGAAGTTCAAAGGTTTCAACTGAAAAATGATTTATTTTGTTCAATAACTTCATGGGGAAAAAATTGGAAAAGAAATCACTGGTCATGTATTAGGAAACCTGGAAGGCTTCAGATTAATTTTCAAGTCTGCACTACTCAAGCCTATATAGCTGGGAAGTACAGCTATGTTTGAGCAGTCCTTCTTGAGCAAAATCCAAACTATTTTCTCCAGTTGTGGCAACCACGTACTAAACCTTTTTGGTGTTGATTGCACTGAATCATGCAAGGAAGCAATCACATACTTTGGAACAATCTGGCAATTGTACAACCTCTTCAGTAGCCATCCTTGAAAATGGAAAATTCTGAAGTAGCATCTGTCTGTTTCCCTTAAGGCATGTCGACAGCAAGATGGTCAGCATAAATTGATTACGTTAAACCAGTTGCACAGCATTTGGACTCTGTGAGAAAGGCTTCAAGTGAGATTGAATCTTTTAATCTTTCAGAGCACACTCTCACACTGAGTTTAAGTCAATTCAGAAGTATACATCCAAACTTGAATGCATTGTAATGTCATCCATGTGGATGAAGCTGCTAAAAATGATCCATAAAGCTAACCTTGTAACTGAAGCATGAAAAGCTACATTAGATGTTGAGAGGGATAACACTGAACAACTTCTTAAAGATATTCAAAAGATATGCGATCAGTGGGATACAGTCCTTTGTGCATCTAAATCAGGAGCACTGGGTATTGACATTTCCTCTGAGTTTCCCACCAATCACAGCTTAACACCTCAATCTGATGCAAAAAGGCACTATCAAGATAATACTTTTTTTTTTATTGACTCAATGACAGCTGGTCTTACAGGTTGATTTGAGTCACTGCAACACATTTGTCCCCTTTTTGGATTCCTTTGGGAGTTCAGAGAACTAAGTGATGAAGATGTATCAGTTGAGCAGTTTCAACACAGGTAAAACAATGAAATTTCAAGAGATCTCTGTGATGAGATCATCATCCAAAACGTACGCATTTCGCCACCTTTAAATCAGACTGCAATCCAAAAGAACTGCTTCAAAGAATAGTCAGTCTTGGCCTGTCGATTGTATTTCCTAATATCATATTTATATTTTTGTCTGTCTCCCCGCATCAGTGGCTTCAGGTGAATACACATTCAATGTGTTAAAACAAGTAAAGAACTATCATCATTCTGTAATGGAAAAAGAGCATTTAATGGGCTCTCAGTGCTTAACATTAACAGTGATGTTGCACATGAGATTTTTCGATTATAAATGAGTTTTTACACAACAAAGCTAGAGAAGCATTCCTAAAATGAAGCATTTTGCTTCAAGCGGAAACTTACAATTAAAGTTACATTTTTAAAACACGTTATTGGTATACTGAATCAATTGTTAATAAAAATGTTTCAAGTTTTTATTTTCATATATTCCTTTGGTTTTAATATGACTCTGTGGATGAGAAGTTAAATATGACAGGGTGCTGTGGCTGGCCCAACTCCTCTCAACTCAAAGTGGTCTGGGTCCATGTCAGCCTCTGAAAAGGGCCTGTTAATGGCATATGATGTTGAAATCCAAGTGTTCTGCTTACTGTCCTAGCATATTTCATATTCATGATTTAGCAAGTGTCAAGATGTGGTTTGTCCATATGATCAAGGAGTCAATGTAATCCAGTATCATGGATAAAAATATGGAGGTGCAAATCATCACAGTTTAAAAAAAAATCAATGGCAAATGTCACTATGAAATCTTCTGATCTTTATTATTCTTACCTTGTGTCTCATGGTACTAACCTACCAACCCATTGTCTCATCCATATCCTTGGCAGTTATTTGGTGACTAGTATCCCTTTCAAGAAAACTAAGAACTTCCTCTGAGGATGTAAAACTCTTGAGGTTACTCTCATAAAGGAGTCACCATTAGTGCAGCTTATAGAGACCTCAGTTTTGAAATCAGATCTGCACAAATGGACCACTGAAGTCAGTAGGGCTCTGTAAAGGCACGTGGATAGTTACTGGATAGTGATACTTGAATCCAACACATTCTGAGTGATTTCAGTTTAATGTACAGAATCCTACAATGGTTTGTCTGGCTCACCATACAATCAATTTTTATTCCCTGGCTCTGGACATTTAGTTTTGGGAAGAAAAATAAATGCTCTAATTTTCTATAAGTCAACAAGCTTCTCTATTTTGACTTGCCAAATCTGAAGCAATCCTTATAAAGGAATTCATTCCCCTTCATAAGATACAACTCACTCACTAGGTGCTCAATTCATTGAAATGTGTTCATCCAGCCATATTTTGTACTTCTATGGTGTATCATTACTAGATAGATATTTCAATTTAGGTGAGGAAAAAATATAAATCTTAACTGAAATTTTGCTACTTTTATATTAAGTTTAATTCAGTCTTCCTCTGTGGGATATAATCAATAGAGTTCTGGAGTTGGATTTTTTTTAAACAAACTGTCATATTTATCAGTTAAAGATTAAATAATCCAGTAAATTTTGTGTCAAAAAAAGTAATTTCAATTTATTCCTTCATACTCAAATACCCCAAACCTCTATACATGCATGTGTTGTTTTTCAAGAACAAAAAAATAATCCATGTGATGTATTTAAGCCTATAATCATGCCTTTCCTTGTCACAAAATGACCTTAAATAAATCTGTTCTTTTCTGGGAGAAAATATTACTTTCTTCGGTTATTTTTGCCCTGAGAAAATACATTTCTTTCAAGTTAAGGTAGTTTATTGAGTTATTGTAGAAAGTATGGTATTAATAATAGTCAGAGTGTTTGAAACCAGAAGGGACCTGCAGATCACATAGCCTGACCAGTAAATCATAGGCCACCAGCACTACAAAGCATCTGCACATTAAGGCTAATAACCAAAATAAGATAGAAATGTTATAGCCCTTCGATAACAAAGAGACTTTTTTCCCAGCTATTAAAGTGGTGATCTTCAACATTCTGAAGGAAAATACACAAGCATATATGTAGGTAGTGTATCATTGGCTTTCTTTTTATTCTGTTCATCTAGGTAGATACACTATTACAATGCTTATGTGTACTATAAAGCAGCCACGTGAGAAACAATGAGGTATAAAAAAGTGGAGATAGCAACTTTCACTAGCACTTAGCTATATCTATTGTCTAGGCTGGTTGATCAATATTTAACTGCGGTTAGGCCAGTTTCACTCTTTTATTTCAGCTTTGTGGGGAGGGGTTATTTGTGTCATGAAGACCAACATAAAAAAGAAGTCACTGTTACATTACATAACCAGCGCTGATTTTTTTGTTTTCTGTTCTAATGCTAAAGTTCTAATGTTTCTAATGCAGTTAAGATGATTCAGCTCCCATGCTGCATATTTACCTTAAACCACATATTCAGTGCAATAAGGAGGACAGTTTGGAAATCAAACTCTGACCTTAAGAAAATTAGGAGATAAAGTTGAAAGAATGTTTTAACAGCTGCACATTCCATTTTAATTTCTTTCCAGGTGAGTTTCCCAAATGTCTTTTTTACTCTCCTTCCTGCATCCATTTATCGATTTATTTATTTGCTGTTTCTTCCTGTTTTTATTTTCTTTTTCACATGTTTTTTTCTTTTTTCCTTTCTCTGTCCCTCTCTCTTTTCCTTTTCCTTTTCTAACTGTCTCGCTTCTTTGGCTGATACTAACAGTGGGTGCAATAGACATCATCGATCTCAAAACCTGAAACACCCGCCACAAGGGGAACTGACCATGCAGCTCCTGTCTATTCCAGCAAATATCATATGAAAAAAAGCAGAATTCTAATGTAATACTGTCTGGAGTAGCTCACGGCTGCGAGTGCCTACCTCAGGGCAGACTGTGACAAACAGGGCAGATACCCCAAACTGGTGGTGTGTTCTATAATTAGCTGTCACTAAACCAGTAATACATGGAAACTCCCAGATCACTTCACAGGTCATAACATGGAGTCACAGACAATCCCCTTAGTCCCTCTTGTCTTCCTTGCCATCCAGCCAATCTAGACTTGTGTGATTAAAGTCACTTAAACCACCAGTCATACCACATCAGGTTTCTCTCAATCCGGGGACCAGTCAATTACCCCAGATTAATTGATATTCCAGATTTTACAATAAAGACAATGCTAGCAGCCAATTCTATAGTAACTTTCACATGAGTAGCCATGTTAGTCTGTATTTTCGCAAAACAAAGCAAGCAGTCCCATAGCCCCTTAAAGACTAACAATATAATGTATTAGGTAATGAGCTTTCATGGGAAAGACCCACTTCTTCAGATCTGAGTAATTCTTATAACTGAAATGAAAACCTGCCATCCTGGACCCCACCACAGGCCCCCCAACCTCCGTACCTTCCTGTGCTTGTAGGCCCAACCCTGCCCCAACAGAGACTCCAAACCCACAGTGGGAGGGGAATCCAAAGAGTGATGGCACTTGGGGTCCTACTCCCCAACAGGGTCGTGACCCCTCACCCCTGCCTTGGATTGAGGCCCCCATCCCCTGTCCCATGCCCCTCCCCAGTGCATATAGTTAACCATTAGTGCACCTCGTAAATAGTTTTTCATTACAATGTTTATTTTAAATACACGTGTCTTTGTTAAAGTTAAAAAGTTACATGTTCATGTGCCCCCATATCCCTCTTTATTGGGAAAGGGTCAAGGAGAGGTGAGGGGATGAAGGGGGTGGGTCATGTTGGGGACAGGGTAGGGCTGAGGGCCCAAGGCCCCTGCTGGTGGTGCCCTGGGGAGAGTCATTGTGGCCCATAAGAGAAGCTCTCCCTTAGGGCCTCCTAGACCTGCAGCCCATCATTATGGGCTTGGCAGACCAGGGCTTCACCAGCTTTTCATACTCATGGCCGGCATCCACTCCCTCACCGACAGGAAAGCCTCCCCCTTCCTCTCCACAACATTGTGCAGGGCACAACGTGCTTCCACTACTTTGGGGATGTTATGCTCCCCTACAGCCAGTCAAGTGAGGAGGCACATGAGGGCTGCCTTCAGGCAGCCAAAGGGACACTTGGCCTACATCTGTGCCCAATTGAGTTGGGCATTAAACAGTTCCTGGCTTGGGTCCAGCTGCCCAGCATAGGGCTTCATGAGCCAGGGCACAAGGGGGTAGGCAGCATCTGACACAGAGTGGCAAGTGCACGTCCTCGACCACCAGCTCCCAGCAAGGGACAAAGCACAGGCATAAGTTGCAGAACACCCACTCATCGTGTGCCCAGATCGATCACCCAACATACACATCGATTAACTGTCCTTGGTGGTCGACCAGGGCCTGGAGCACAATGGAGTAATATCCTTTCCGGTTGATGAACCTGTTTGCTCTGTGGGGGATGTTGATCCCACTGATAGCCCCAAAGCAGCTGGGGAACCCCAGAGCAGTGAATCTGGCCACAACCATGTCCATGGCTGCAAGACAGATGATCCTTCACAGCAGGATGGTATTGATGGCCATCATGACCTGCAAGGGAAAGAGACCAAACACGTGTCAGGGACTGAGGGAGGGGGCCCCTGGCCAGGCTTCCTTTACCTCTCCT